>NC_140590.1:1233576425-1235976425 GCF_964204655.1 Triturus cristatus | reverse complement strand
TCTGCCTACTCCTTTTGTAATGCCAAAGTGGGACCTTAATCTTGTCTTAACTTTTCTGATGGGGTCTCCGTTTAAGCCTCTTCATAGTTGTCCTTTGAGGCTGTTGTCCTTTAAGACGGTCTGTCTTATGGCCATAACCTCGGGAAGGTGGGTGAGTGAGCTTCAAGCTCTTAGTTCTAAACCCCCGTTTTTAACATTACATGCTGAAAGGATGGTACTCAGGACCAGGGCTGCTTTCCTGCCTAAAGGGGTTACTTCGTTTCATTTGGGGCGGTCTATTACTCTCCCTGTTTTTTATCTGCCTCCTCATCCCTCCAAAGAGGAGGAAAGGCTTCATCGTCTGGACCCAAAAAGAGCTGTGAGCTTTTACTTGGACAGAACGAAAGACTTTCGTTTGGACGATCAGCTTTTCGTGGGATATGTTGGACATTCTAAAGGAAAAGCTGTGCACAAGCGCACTCTATCAAGATGGATCATCCCTGCCATCAAGATCTGCTATGCCCTGGCTGGTAAGGTTCCTCCTGAGGGTATTAGAGCTCATTCAACTAGAGCTAAGTCTTCCACCTCTGCTTTGGCCAGGGGTGTTCCTGTGGCAGACATTTGTAAGGCCGAGACTTGGGTCTCCCTCCATACCTTTGCAAAGCATTATTGCTTAGACTCTGAGATGAGGAGGGAGGGCCACTTTGCGCGCTCTGTCTTGCAAGACTTTTTGGTATAGGAAGGTGGACACCCTCCTCCGGGAGTGGGACTACTGTGGGAATCTATTCACAAGGTGAGGAATCCACTGGCAGATGTATCCATCAGAAGAACAAGTTACTTACCTTCTGTAACGCTTTTTCTGGTGGATACAGTATCTGCCTGTGGATTCCTCACTGGCCCACCCGCCTCCCCGTTGTCCACCTTTGTATACCTTAAAGGATGCCTTGCTTGACATGTTGTTTTTTCTGGTACACTTATAGGAAATGCTGTTGTTCCTTAGCTTCCCTTTTTGTATATGTACTATGTATATTTGTTCGAATGTCGCATACTGCGTATACTTTGAATCTGTTGTCGGTCCACCTGTTCACCTCGGAGGCACAGAAAAAATGGGTGGAACTGACGTCATCACGCCGACGTGGCTTTCTTATAGCTCCGGTGACGTCATGCGGAGTCGCAAACGGAGCCGAAGCATTATGACGTCCACGTCGGCATAGAGAGCTGGGGAAAAAAGTTCAGTGGAATGCTGGCGCAGGGGATATTCACAAGGTGAGGAATCCACAGGCAGATACTGTATCCACCAGAAAAAGCGTTACCGAAGGTAAGTAACTTGTTCTTCCGGCGATCATGACGCCAACGACAAACACGGAGTCGACCGAAGCCACCTACCGACACGCAGGGTTACTGCTGAAGAAAAATTCTCTGGATCCAGTCTGATGCCTGGGGGTAATTCTAAGGTAAGGAATCTATAACTAATATATATCTCTTACAGCTATATCGTTACAGAAGGTAAGTAACTTGTTCTATAGTGCTACATACGGTAATGCGAGGTCACAGCTTAAATAATTCTCCGGATCAGGTCTGGCTCTGAAGGGTGTTCTAAAGGTGAGGATTTTGTGGTTAGAAAGATTATCATCCAGAAACAGCGTTACCAAAGGTAAGTAAATTGTTCTGTAGTGCATTGCTGTGTCCACCATCAAATAACAGCCTTCTGTTTCCTAAGTTGTTCATTTAATAATTTTTCTTTTCTGCTTGCTTGTAGAATTTGTCCTAATTTAGTATTATTCATTTTATCCTCAGGTTTTAAGGGATTCAAACTATCCACTTCTCATTCTGGTAAGAAAGGATACTCTTTCCTATAACATGTTTGAAATACTCTTAGAATGTTTACTCACCCTGAGTAGAGAAGTCAGCACATGTTTGGCAGTTGAATGCGTGCGTGGATTTCGGGTTTTTTACATTTGAAGTAGAGTGTGTGCTCTGTGTTGATTCACACACCAACGATAGGCAGGTATAGAACGTTGTTAGAATTTCTGATGCAAAAAAGACACTTCTTATTCCAGTGCTTCACGTTAATCAGCACTAATGTAAATCAGAATTCTTTTTTTTTTTTATAAACATTTTTTTTTTTTTTTTTTGAAAACCTTTATTAACAGTTCAATAGAGAACAAATATGGGCCTACAACCCCCCGGGGCCGGCCGCTAAGCAATCAGAGCAAAAACAGGCAAGTATAAACACAGGCAGCACATCGGGGAGCAGAATCGTGATGCTAATACTGTGAACAGCGTAGGTAGGGCACCAGGAGAAAAAGGTTTTCGTTTTATAATGAAACAAGGCAGAAGGATCAGGTGCCAGACAATTTTCAAACAGCAATTACAGGTACGCAGAGTAATAGAAGTAAACGGTTTACAGCAATCTATTAGGTCAATGGCGCAAACACAAGAACATCAGGATGAGGAAGAGTATCATAAGCAGTTGCGCCTGCAGTCCCCCGCCAGAACTCCCGGAGAGCACCCCGGAAATTGCGGTACACATGGAGCGGCAACGAGTCATAGCAAAGGAGGTGTATCACACTGATCCCAGAAAAAGAAAAAACAAAAAGAATCAGAAAAGAAAAAGGAGGCCATGGAAAAAGAGACAAAAGACGAAAGAATCCCCTCCCCCAACCCCCCACCCTGCACCTCTGCAGATGAGTACGGCCCCCCCCCCCAGCAGTGTGCCTGTCGCCCTGGAACCAGACCCGAAATATAGGAGAAGAGGGAAAAAGAAGTAGGAAAAGAACCCCACCAGACGGGGGGGGTGGAGAAAGTATTAATAAACTGGAGGAGGGCCTTCAAAACATACCCCCGGCTTCTCCCTCCCGCACGGTAAGTTTCCCCCAAAGTGAACAATAAACAGCACAAAAGCGATCTTCTCAAAGCAAGATGGGGAGCACTATGCACCTATTATGCTGTTAGCTATGCCAGGAGAGCACGCAAGCCCTGAGCCCGCCCGTCCACTAGACGACCACCCCTGAAGGATCAGCCTTATCCCTGACCACTCTTTGGAATTCTGCCCATGCCTACCCCTCGACCCAGCACCATATCCAACGTTCCAAGGTAGAGAATTGTCCAAAAACGTCCGAGAAGCGACGCACACAGGTGGGGTGGAAGTCTCTGAGCATCAACACAGTCCGCAGCGTGGAGAAACAGGCTTCCCAGTGCTGCCCCAGGATATGCACTGTACTCAAGGTCCAGGAAGGCAGAAGCAGCCAAAGCAGACAATAGTTGCTGGAGTTGTCCCTGGGTCGCAGGAGGGCACGTACGGGACGAGGCTACCACACCCCACTCAGGTCCGACGCCTCCGGGACAGATCAGGCCCTCAGCTGGACGAACACACTGTAGCATACTGGCCTGAGTGTCCAGCCGTGCACTAACCTCAGGGGTGGCCGCCAAAGTGTCCCCCTGTGCGCAGTGTGGGTAGGCCCTATGTACGTGCGGACAGGCGGGTCGCCTTTGCCCCAACGCCGACGCCACACCGTCGAGCTTACTCCCCAAGACCCCGACACCATGAATCAAGGAGGAGTGAAGAGCACCAAGGGCCTCGAGGAGGTCGCCGTACCCCAGCACAGCTCTCTGCGATCGCGCCGCCACACTCCCAAAAGTCGCACTTTATAAACATTTTTATTGGTATTTTTGGTTTACAGCCACACACAAAGTAAAACAACCAAACAGACAGGTCAATATTGAGCACCCCCCCGACCTCGCCCGCCCTCTGCCCCCACCCCTCTCTCATCACATCGGAAGTCTGTTTCGGACTTATGCTGCGGGTGACACCAGCGTCTTCCGTATATACCACTGTCTGTGCCCTAGAACTATAGACGTCATCCATGAACCATGCCGGCCCCCTCCGCTCCACCACCCCGCTAGAGCCCCCTCTCCAGGCCGCGATACCTCCGCCATCGGGCCCACACCCTGGTGAATTTTTTTGGGGCAGCCTCTCGCCTTGTACGTGACCCTTTCTGCCGCCATGTAGATGTCAAGGCCTCTCCTCCACTCCGCTAATCGGGGTGGCGAGGGCGCCCCCCAGTATTTTGCTACGTCCCTCTTTGCCACCACCAGAGCCAGCACCAGGAAAGTCAACAGCGGGCGGGGGAGGTCCACATCATGCGTCATACCCAGTAACACTAACTTGGGGTCCTCCTGCAGTGGCACCTCCAGCACCTTACTCAGTTCCCCTAGGATCCCCCGCCAGTACCCCTGAATCTGCGGGCAAAGCCAAAGTATATGATAGAAAGTCCCTTCCGCACCTCAGACACGACGTGTCCCCCACCCGTCCCATTTTAAACAGTCGAAGTCTATCAAAGTACGTTCTATGCAGAATATTGAATTGGATCAGCCGCAGCCGGGACTTAATCGCCACCTCTCGTGGGTGCATGAGAACCGTATCCCAGTCCACCTCGTCCATCTCACCCACGTCTGCCTCCCAGGTCGCCCGAAGCGTCCCCAGAGTATCAGGCATATTGTTCATGAGGGTCCGATATGTGAGGGACACCGCCCTTTCCATCATATGTTCCTGCAACAATCTGCCCTCTAGTGGTGCGTATTCGGGAAGAGAAGCCGTCTGTATCCCTTCTGCCTGCCAAGCATGTTTCAGTTGCGCGTACTTATAGTACTGTGTGGGGAGCAATCCAAATTCCCTGCGGAGCACCGAAAAGGATTTCAGCTCCCCCCTCACTAGCACGTCTCCCAATGTCGACACCCCAATGTTATCCCATTGCGTGAACCCCCTCAACTTGTTGAGTTCTGGTAGCCATGTGCAACGCCATAGGGGCGTCTGTCTACTTAGTTTCCTGTCCCAGCCGATCTCCCGGGTCGCCCTTTTCCAAATCGCCAGGGTGATTTTAGTGGCCATCAGTAACCGTCCCGTACCCTTGCCACCATATAAGTAATAATGACACGAGTGGGCGCCCATGACGTGTCTTTCCAAAGCAAACGTCGGGTGCATTGCCGGGGCGTGAAGCCAATCGTTGATGTACACCAGGTGTTCCGCCCAGTAGTAGGCCTCGATGTTGGGAAGCGAGATCCCCCCGCTATACTGGTGCCTCTGCAGGGTCTTTATCGCCACCCTGGGTTGTCTACCGAGCCAGAGAAAGCTACGGAGTTCCGAATCAATTTCTCGAAAGACCCGCCTAAGGACCGGATAATATTCGTTCTGGAGCGCATACAGGAACCTGGGCAGCGTTATCATTTTAAACATGGCTGCACGCCCCAGCAGCGTAAGCGGCAGCCGATGCCATCTTTGCGCATCCTCCACGAAATTGGTCAGAACTCTCCCAACATTCCTGTCGTATGAGACAGTCCGGTCCAGTGTTATAAACACTCCCAGGTATTGAAACCCCTCCGTCGTCGCCTGGAGCCTGTCTGGGAGACACGGCCAGTCCCCCCGCCCCTCCGGGGCATATAGCACCGACTTATGCCAGTTCACCCTGTAACCCGAGTGGGCACCATAGCGCTCTAGCTCTGAGAAAATTACCGGGATTGTCTTGTCGGGGTGCGTGACATACAGGAGGACGTCGTCCGCATAGAGAGATATTTTTTCCTCTAGGTCATCTAGCGTACCCTTCCGAAAACCTTGAATCTCCGGGTGTTGTCTGACCCGCGCCGCCAGCACTTCTATCGTCAACATGAAGAGCAGGGGGGACAACGGACATCCCTGCCGCGTACCCCTGCAAATAGGGAATTCCCCCGATGTAACCCCATTGACCCTCACCCGCGCCCTCGGGCCGGTATACAGTAGTCGCACCCATTGGCGGAAGACAGGTCCAAATCCCAGACGCCCCATGACGCCCTCGAGGAAGGGCCAATGCACCGCATCGAACGCCTTTTCCGCGTCCAAGGAGAGAAACCAATGAGGTTCCCGTCGGCCACTCACCACCTGTAGCCAGTTGTGCGAGCGCCTCAGATTCAATCTCGTCGCCCTACTGGGGAGGAAGCCCGTCTGATCCAGGTGGACCAATTCTGGGATCACCCGCCGTAGCCGGAGGGCCAGCACCGTCGCCAGTAATTTCACCTCGGTGTTAAGCAGCGAGATCGGGCGGTACGCCGTGCACTCCTCCGGCGGTTTCCCCTCCTTGAAAATCGGGACGATCGTGGCCAATCTGAGATCCGGGGGGAGACACCCCTCTCCCCGCGCCCCCTCAAATAACGCCAACATATGGCGAGCCAGAAGATCCGCCGTTTTTATAAAGAATTCCGCGGGGAACCCGTTCGGACCCGGCGCCTTCCCCACCCGCAGCTTGGCCAACGCCTTTTTAACCTCGTCTAACGTAAGGGGGGCCTCCAGCTCCTTGATGTCTCCAGCTGCGAGCGTCGGTAAGTCTAAATCCGTCATGTACTGTAGCGCGTCTTCTTGCGAGCCTAGGTCTCGAGCCGCATAGAAGGCCCGGAAGTGCCCTGCTAAGGCTTCCGCGATCTGCGCGTCGGAATTTACTAAATTCCCCCTATCATCTCGCACCCGTTCTATCCACCTTGCATCTCTCTCTTTTCTACTGAGCCACGCCAATAGCTTGCCTGACTTATCACCGACGTCATATAAACGGTGGAGCGTTGCCAACGCCTGTTGTTTGGCTGCTCCTGTAGCCAGATCCCGGTACTGCCGCTGAACGTCAAGCAACCGGCGCAGTGTCTCCCGTGCCGGGTCCGCGAGGTACTCCCTGTCCAGCTGAAGTACCTGGCTCTCCAGCGCCTGCAGCTCCCTTTGCCGTTCCCTATTTTCCTCTGCAATCCTATCCTGGACTCTACCCCGCATGACCGCCTTCAGAGATTCCCAGAGGGTCACCGGCGACGACACCGAGCCCACATTGTCAGCTAGGCAGACTCTAACATCTGCCCGAATGCCCTTCAGCACCTTCGAATTCAGGAGGTCCCATGCTGAGACTCGCCACTGCCGCCTCCCCGGTAGCCGGGGGGCCACTGTCACAAGAAGGGGAGAGTGATCCGACAGGCCCCGTGCTTTATATTCAGCTCGAACACCCTCATTCAACATGTGACGCGCCATGAAGATATAGTCCAACCGGGAATACACCCTGTGGGCCCCTGAGAAAAAGGAGTACTCCCGCCGTGTCGGGTGTAACCAACGCCACACGTCCGTCAGACCTAGAGTCTCCATCGTGGTGGCGAGGGCCGTCAGAGGCCGGTCCCTTCCTCTATCTCCCGTCCTGTCCAATGCCGGGGCCAGTACATCATTGAAGTCGCCCCCAAGCACTTGCACTGTGTCTGATGTGGCAAGCAGTATTTCCGCCACGCCTTTTAATGTGGACGCCTGCAACTTAGGTGGGGCATAGACCGACACTAACGTGTACTCCCTGCGGCGCCACACTCCCCGGACCCCCACGTAGGTTCCCAGTGAGTCTGTCCATGTCTGTGTCACTCGAAACGGGTTTGTTTTTCGGACCAGTATCGCCACCCCTCTGGAACCCTGGGTAAAGCCCGCATGTGCTAGAACCGTGTATTGACCCCGGGCTAGGAATCCACATTTATTCCCCATAAGGTGCGTTTCCTGTAGTAACTCTACGTCTGGGCCGGCCCTCCTGATGTATGCGTTTATCAGGCCTGTGAGAAGTTGGCCTGATGTATGATGTCACTAGTTCTAGTGTACACCTTATATCAGTCCAAATACCCTTATGGTGATTGGTTGTAAAGTCAACCTTATAGACCAGCTATCCTAGTGGTAGCATGGACAAGAGCAGTCTTAGGCTAAACTCTGAATGGCATGTGAAGCCAGCTGTGATACCATATATAATCCCTTGAATACCAAATGAAAGGACACCACAACAGATATATATATAAAATAAAGTGTATTTATTCTAGTCAAACCCTCAGCACTCTTTATGAGATTAGAGGTAAGTACAACACAGTCTTATTTAAGCATACATTAAGTCACACAGGTAAGTAATACAGTTAGGCCCTAGGGGCCACGCAAACCATATACTAAGTAAGTGGTATAAGAACCACTGTCACGGAAATAGAATAGGCCTAGGCCTAGGGAATCGCTGGGGCTACACTACACTAGCGTTAGTTAGGAAGTGGGAGGCCCACGGGATTCGTGTGCAGAGTGGAAACACTCACGCGTAATGCGTAAAAGTCAATAGCAATAGTACAGTTTAGAAAACGGTAGATTTAGGACACTTCCGGAGTAGCTAGGAAGTTGAGACTTGAAAACTAGACACTAGGATAGTCACTATCCTGATGAGCACCGGAGTACCCAAGTTACCTAGCCCACAGGCTGCGGGTGCATAGGGGTGAAGATGCGTCGGTTTTCGTCGTCGACTCCTATGGATGCCTGAAGGAAGATGCTGACAGGCAGTCAGTGAAGAGTGTCCGGTGGATCCCAAGGCTGGGATCAATAAGAGAGGAAACCTGCAAGCAGAAGGGACAGAGTCAAGGTCACTAGCCAGTGACCACGTGGAACCAGGAAGGAACCAGGCGATGTCGTGAAGATTGCAGGTGAAGGTGAAGCTTGTCGCTGCAGCCAGGAGGACCAGGAAGCGTCGAGGACGACCAGGACCAGGAGGCGAGCTGTCCCACGAAGGCTCTTGCTGTCGGCGGCGTCGAAGTTGGACTAGGACTCACCAAGCCTTGGCAAGCGGAACCCACGAAGAACGGAGGACTTGCTTCTGGTGCAGACCAGGAAGGTCTGGGGTGCTTCTTCTTTGCAGAGAAGCGGGAGCCAGTCTGGAGGAGCCAAACCAGCGCAGAAGATTTCAGGGAGCGTCGTCACAAAGGCCACCAGCCAGCGGGCAAGCAACCGGACAGACGCGGCAAGCAGGAAAATGCAGAAGGGCCCCACGCAGGACTCGTGGAGTGTGGGGGGGCTGATCTTCGGTGCAGATGGTGCTTGGGGTTGGGGCTTCTCAATCCCCGGTGCACAACTTCGAGGGTGCCTCAGAAGCTGCGCTTTAAGTTACTAGCCACTTTTCCCAGGTAGCCGGTCCCACGTCGCTCGTCGCCTCCACGGATCTCAGCTTTGCTGTGGATGTGGATCAGGGTCGGAGAAGTCTGGAAGTCAAGGCTCTGGTCGGGCTCTGCAGTCGGTTCCTCGTAGAACGTGGGCAAAGCAAAGGGTAGTCTCTTGATGGTGCCTGTTTGCACAGGGTTGCCACTCCTTGGCTACAAGGGAGATTCTTCAGTCTTCTTCTTTCGTCGAATGTCGAAGGTCCAGAGTTTCTGTTCAAGTTTCCAGGTTCAGGATTATCTAAAGTCTTGAGGCCCAACTCCCACTCTTATACTAATCTGGGGGGCTGGGATACCTGCTAGGTCACGCCTTATGGGTGGGACCTGGGAGGGGGTGGTTACACCCACTTCCCTTTGTCCAGTTTCGCGCCAGAGCTGGGGCTGGAGTGCCCCAGCGCCGGTTTGAACTGGACTATGCAAGGAACACCTTGTGTGCCCCAGGCATGTCTCATTCCTTTCAGCCCACCCTGCCCCAATACACTAAAGGCTGTCTGGGGAGGTGCTAGCACCTCCCCAAGCAGGAAACCTATTGTCCAGGCCTCCCTGGCTGGGATCACTCCCAGCTGCAGGAGGTCAGACTTGTGTCGTGGCAGCAGCATCCATTTTGTGATGCTGAGGCTTTGGTCAGAGGCTAACAGTGAAGTATGATTTTAACATGTCTTTCCCTGTAGAAGGGGGGAATAATATCCTCATGTCCAGAAATGGTATGGGGGTATTATTCCAAAGTGTTAGACACCTTACACGACATGTTTTGATAAAGCCAAACCATAGTTACCATAACCGTTTAAGATTATAAGGCACTTTAAGAGTATATGGTAGGCTATATCATAGAACAGCTATAAGGACATGGTTCCGAAAGCTGCAGACAGGCTCAGCTCATGCTAGAGCACCATCTCACATGTTACCAAGCACTCTGCCTCCAGGATTGTTAAGGCCTGCCATAGGAGTGACTGATAGGTACACATGTGTCTATATATAAGGGTAGATATAGGCATACTATATCTAAGCAAGGGGTGATTACACGACCTTGCCCCAGCTGAGTGATCAGCCAGTTGTGTCTGATTGGAAGGCCAGACCAGGGGTGGCATAATACATGCTGCAGCCCCTGGGAGGCCTAGGGTACACCTATGCCCTGGGTACCTAGGGTACACTGTACAGGGTCCAATAAGGTGATCCTTACCAATTGGTTATGTACCTAGGGTACATGGAGTCCATTTTAAAGAGAGAGCAGACAGCCTGAGACCCTGAATGGCAGGATCTCAGGCCAACTAAGTCGAAAAACCAGCTAGACACTAGGCAAAAAGTTGGGGGTAACCATAGTCAGATATCCACCTTCCTACACAACCCCCCCCCCAAACGAAAGGAGATAAGGCTGGCCTTGACAAGGTAAGCCTCTATTGCCTAAGTGGCCATATAAGGAAGAACCAGCACTGGCATGGTTACCCCCTGTCTCATGGTCCACTAAGCAATCCCTCATCCTAAAGGTATCATAGGGTCTCCACCATAGGGAATCTCTACCTTGGGTGTGTCTTGGCAAAGTAAAAGGCTGGTGTTGAGATGGAGTACTGAAGTGAGTGTCCTCAAAGTGAGGCCTCAGCTTCCTCCAATCATCCTCCACCATGGATGCCTTTCTTTCTTTCACTGAGTTGCACTGTGCTCTCAGGGTCAGCCTCTGGCTACCTAAAGCTGGAGGCTGGGTCCCTTTTGTGGGCTTACTGGAGGGACAGGTCAGGTTTGGGGCCCTAAGGTCCCAGGTTTGCCTGTGCCCAACAGAATCCCTCTGGGGGAGGTCCCTAACTACCTGTAAAGGGGATCCCTCAGGAATGTTTTTACCCATCACCTGGCTAGGGCTACTAGCCAGGCAATCCTCATTCTTTTGATGGGGGGGTTCTTGTGGACAGGGGCCCTCTTGGGGTCCACTGGCCTCCCTGACCTCTGTAGCCCTGGGCTGACTGAGGCAGGGTAGAGAGAGGCAGGCTACCTGCACCAGACTGGGTCCCACCTTGGAAGGGGCCACTGACATCAGAGGCTCTGCCAGGCCAGGCCTGGCTACCTCTGGGGCAGTTCCTTCACAAGGGGTGAGGTCAGATCCCTGAGGAGGCTGACCTTTTCCTAATGTCTGGGGAGAGGGAGACTTTTCTTCCTCCCCACTACTCTCTGTTTGTGTGGAGTGATCCATAGTTTCAGGCTTCACTACACCTATGTCAGTCTGAGTATGGGCTGAGACCATTACAGCCTTGCCAACCTTTTCAGGGAGGCACTCAGTTTGGGTTTGAGCTGGGACTGTCACAGCTCTGCCAATCTCTACAGGGAAGTCTGTCTTTGCCTGGGCTGTGGCTACCACTGCCCTTCCAACCTTTCCAGGGAGGAAATCTACTTGGACAGGGGTTGTGGCTGGCACAACCCCACTACCCTTTTGTGAAAGGCCTACCATTTTAGAATGGGTGTCTTGTTCAACCTCAGCCCAAGCTGAGAGTTCTAAGTCATTCCCCAGTAAGCAGTCCACAGGCAGGGTTGGAGACACTGCCACCCTTTTAGGGCCAGTGACCCCTCCCCAGCTAAGACATACCTCTGCCATGGGATGACTGTTCTGTTTGCCATCAATGTTAGTTACCTGGTATGAGAACCCAGGCAAAAGCTGCTCAGAGGGAACTAGCCTATGGGCCACCATAGTGATGCTAGCTCCAGTGTCTCTGTAGGCCTCAGCTTTTCTACCATTGATGTAGGGCTCCTGTCTGTACCTACCCAAAGTGTTGGGACAGGCAGTGAAGTTGGCAAACCCCATGCCACCATCACAGACAAGAGTAGCTGCTGTAGGGGAATTGGCTAAGCCAGGATCCCCCTGTGTTCCCCAAGACAACCCAACCAAATTTTTGGGGGCACTCCCACCACCTGGGGGATTACTGCTGACAGTAATAGGTGGTGTGACAGGAGTAGTTGGAGGAACAGTTTTGTGTTTAGCCCTTGGGCAACTGCTGTCAGTTTTCCAATGCCCAGGAGTTTTACACTCATGGCAGTAAGGCTTTTTAACTGTGGTAGAGGAGGGAGCTTGGGACCCACCACCCTGTGTGGAGTTTTGGGGCCCTGAGGAAGATTTCTCTTTTGCTTTATCCCCACCCTTCTCTTGAGGCTTGGTGGTATCTTTCTTTTGGTCACCACCCTGATTTTTAGGCTTAATCCTGGTCCTGACCCATTTATCTGCCCTCTTTCCCAATTCTTGGGGAGAGGTCAAATCTGAGTCTACCAGGTGTTGATGGAGAAGCTGGTTCTGACAATTACTAAGGATCTGCTCCCTCATAATCAAGTTGTACAATCCTGTATAGTCCTGCACCTTGCTGCCAGTTAACCAACCTTCCAAAGCCTTAGTGGCACAATCCACAAAATCAGACCAGTCCTGTGTCTGTGTCTTCTGGGTGTCTCTGAACAACAACCTATATTGCTCAGTGGTTAAGCCAAACCCATCTATCAGAGCACTCTTCAGGACTTTGTAATTGTTAGCATCCTCATCACTGACTGTGAGGAGCTTGTCTCTACCTTTGTCAGAAAAGGAGAGCCACAAGATAGCTGCCCACTGACTTTGGGGTACCTGCTGTACTTTGCAAGCTCTCTCCAAAGCAGTTATCCATTTGTGGATGTCATCCCCACACTTGTAGGGAGGGACAATCTTGCTCAGGTTTCTATTATCATAGTGCCTGTCTCTATCCTTAGGGATATTGCTGCCACCAGTGGGTTCTGACCCACTTAACTTTTGTTCTCTAGCCAGAGCAAGCTTCTCCTTGGCAAGGGCAAGTTCTTCCCTCTGAATCCTCAGATTAGCTTCCCTCATTCTGGCTTCATGCTCCTTTCTCTCAGGGGAAGTCATTCCCCTGTGAGAGGAAGCATTAGAGATGTTAGAGACATGGGAGTGGATGGATTCCCTTGAAGGGGATCTGTCCCTCCTGCTTCTCTGTGTAAGCCTACTTGGGGGTCTGTATGGGGGGACCCCATGCAAACTCCCATGTAAGCTTAGGTTAGCCTGGCTAAGTCTTCCTACTTGGCCCTGGCTGTCTACCTCTTCATCTGAAGTCCCATCTGACTCCTCTGTGGTGGGTAGACCCTCCTCTGTACCTAGGGTACCTGCCTGAGATGCCCTAAGAGTATCATACTCCTTTAGGAGTTGTCTTAACTGAAGGAGGGTAGGGTTTGCACCCTGTTTTATTCCTCTGGAGGTACACAAGTGTCTCATCTCCTGGAATGTTAAGGTATCATATCTAGAGGGGGTCTTTTGCAGACCTGACCCTCCTGAGAGAGCATCTACTTGATCTCCTCTCAGAGACATGATCTAGTGAGGGTGTGGTGTGTGCACCTACCTACACTAGTTGTTTCTACTAAACCTCTCTAGTAGTTGTAGTCAGGGTGTGTTACTCCCTTCAACCTACAACTACTAAGTCCAGTAGGACTTAAGTATTATAATCTATGTTATATGTACCTAGACAATATCTGTGTGATCTTTCAATTTAGTATCTCAAGATTACAATGGTATTACAACAGCAAGCTCAGATCCCAACCGCTGCTCACCAATGTGAGAAGTTGGCCTGATGTATGATGTCACTAGTTCTAGTGTACACCTTATATCAGTCCAAATACCCTTATGGTGATTGGTTGTAAAGTCAACCTTATAGACCAGCTATCCTAGTGGTAGCATGGACAAGAGCAGTCTTAGGCTAAACTCTGAATGGCATGTGAAGCCAGCTGTGATACCATATATAATCCCTTGAATACCAAATGAAAGGACACCACAACAGATATATATATAAAATAAAGTGTATTTATTCTAGTCAAACCCTCAGCACTCTTTATGAGATTAGAGGTAAGTACAACACAGTCTTATTTAAGCATACATTAAGTCACACAGGTAAGTAATACAGTTAGGCCCTAGGGGCCACGCAAACCATATACTAAGTAAGTGGTATAAGAACCACTGTCACGGAAATAGAATAGGCCTAGGCCTAGGGAATCGCTGGGGCTACACTACACTAGCGTTAGTTAGGAAGTGGGAGGCCCACGGAATTCGTGTGCAGAGTGGAAACACTCACGCGTAATGCGTAAAAGTCAATAGCAATAGTACAGTTTAGAAAACGGTAGATTTAGGACACTTCCGGAGTAGCTAGGAAGTTGAGACTTGAAAACTAGACACTAGGATAGTCACTATCCTGATGAGCACCGGAGTACCCAAGTTACCTAGCCCACAGGCTGCGGGTGCATAGGGGTGAAGATGCGTCGGTTTTCGTCGTCGACTCCTATGGATGCCTGAAGGAAGATGCTGACAGGCAGTCAGTGAAGAGTGTCCGGTGGATCCCAAGGCTGGGATCAATAAGAGAGGAAACCTGCAAGCAGAAGGGACAGAGTCAAGGTCACTAGCCAGTGACCACGTGGAACCAGGAAGGAACCAGGCGATGTCGTGAAGATTGCAGGTGAAGGTGAAGCTTGTCGCTGCAGCCAGGAGGACCAGGAAGCGTCGAGGACGACCAGGACCAGGAGGCGAGCTGTCCCACGAAGGCTCTTGCTGTCGGCGGCGTCGAAGTTGGACTAGGACTCACCAAGCCTTGGCAAGCGGAACCCACGAAGAACGGAGGACTTGCTTCTGGTGCAGACCAGGAAGGTCTGGGGTGCTTCTTCTTTGCAGAGAAGCGGGAGCCAGTCTGGAGGAGCCAAACCAGCGCAGAAGATTTCAGGGAGCGTCGTCACAAAGGCCACCAGCCAGCGGGCAAGCAACCGGACAGACGCGGCAAGCAGGAAAATGCAGAAGGGCCCCACGCAGGACTCGTGGAGTGTGGGGGGGCTGATCTTCGGTGCAGATGGTGCTTGGGGTTGGGGCTTCTCAATCCCCGGTGCACAACTTCGAGGGTGCCTCAGAAGCTGCGCTTTAAGTTACTAGCCACTTTTCCCAGGTAGCCGGTCCCACGTCGCTCGTCGCCTCCACGGATCTCAGCTTTGCTGTGGATGTGGATCAGGGTCGGAGAAGTCTGGAAGTCAAGGCTCTGGTCGGGCTCTGCAGTCGGTTCCTCGTAGAACGTGGGCAAAGCAAAGGGTAGTCTCTTGATGGTGCCTGTTTGCACAGGGTAGCCACTCCTTGGCTACAAGGGAGATTCTTCAGTCTTCTTCTTTCGTCGAATGTCGAAGGTCCAGAGTTTCTGTTCAAGTTTGCAGGTTCAGGATTATCTAAAGTCTTGAGGCCCAACTCCCACTCTTATACTAATCTGGGGGGCTGGGATACCTGCTAGGTCACGCCTTATGGGTGGGACCTGGGAGGGGGTGGTTACACCCACTTCCCTTTGTCCAGTTTCGCGCCAGAGCTGGGGCTGGAGTGCCCCAGCGCCGGTTTGAACTGGACTATGCAAGGAACACCTTGTGTGCCCCAGGCATGTCTCATTCCTTTCAGCCCACCCTGCCCCAATACACTAAAGGCTGTCTGGGGAGGTGCTAGCACCTCCCCAAGCAGGAAACCTATTGTCCAGGCCTCCCTGGCTGGGATCACTCCCAGCTGCAGGAGGTCAGACTTGTGTCGTGGCAGCAGCATCCATTTTGTGATGCTGAGGCTTTGGTCAGAGGCTAACAGTGAAGTATGATTTTAACATGTCTTTCCCTGTAGAAGGGGGGAATAATATCCTCATGTCCAGAAATGGTATGGGGGTATTATTCCAAAGTGTTAGACACCTTACACGACATGTTTTGATAAAGCCAAACCATAGTTACCATAACCGTTTAAGATTATAAGGCACTTTAAGAGTATATGGTAGGCTATATCATAGAACAGCTATAAGGACATGGTTCCGAAAGCTGCAGACAGGCTCAGCTCATGCTAGAGCACCATCTCACATGTTACCAAGCACTCTGCCTCCAGGATTGTTAAGGCCTGCCATAGGAGTGACTGATAGGTACACATGTGTCTATATATAAGGGTAGATATAGGCATACTATATCTAAGCAAGGGGTGATTACACGACCTTGCCCCAGCTGAGTGATCAGCCAGTTGTGTCTGATTGGAAGGCCAGACCAGGGGTGGCATAATACATGCTGCAGCCCCTGGGAGGCCTAGGGTACACCTATGCCCTGGGTACCTAGGGTACACTGTACAGGGTCCAATAAGGTGATCCTTACCAATTGGTTATGTACCTAGGGTACATGGAGTCCATTTTAAAGAGAGAGCAGACAGCCTGAGACCCTGAATGGCAGGATCTCAGGCCAACTAAGTCGAAAAACCAGCTAGACACTAGGCAAAAAGTTGGGGGTAACCATAGTCAGATATCCACCTCCCTACACAACCCCCCCCAAACGAAAGGAGATAAGGCTGGCCTTGACAAGGTAAGCCTCTATTGCCTAAGTGGCCATATAAGGAAGAACCAGCACTGGCATGGTTACCCCCTGTCTCATGGTCCACTAAGCAATCCCTCATCCTAAAGGTATCATAGGGTCTCCACCATAGGGAATCTCTACCTTGGGTGTGTCTTGGCAAAGTAAAAGGCTGGTGTTGAGATGGAGTACTGAAGTGAGTGTCCTCAAAGTGAGGCCTCAGCTTCCTCCAATCATCCTCCACCATGGATGCCTTTCTTTCTTTCACTGAGTTGCACTGTGCTCTCAGGGTCAGCCTCTGGCTACCTAAAGCTGGAGGCTGGGTCCCTTTTGTGGGCTTACTGGAGGGACAGGTCAGGTTTGGGGCCCTAAGGTCCCAGGTTTGCCTGTGCCCAACAGAATCCCTCTGGGGGAGGTCCCTAACTACCTGTAAAGGGGATCCCTCAGGAATGTTTTTACCCATCACCTGGCTAGGGCTACTAGCCAGGCAATCCTCATTCTTTTGATGGGGGGGTTCTTGTGGACAGGGGCCCTCTTGGGGTCCACTGGCCTCCCTGACCTCTGTAGCCCTGGGCTGACTGAGGCAGGGTAGAGAGAGGCAGGCTACCTGCACCAGACTGGGTCCCACCTTGGAAGGGGCCACTGACATCAGAGGCTCTGCCAGGCCAGGCCTGGCTACCTCTGGGGCAGTTCCTTCACAAGGGGTGAGGTCAGATCCCTGAGGAGGCTGACCTTTTCCTAATGTCTGGGGAGAGGGAGACTTTTCTTCCTCCCCACTACTCTCTGTTTGTGTGGAGTGATCCATAGTTTCAGGCTTCACTACACCTATGTCAGTCTGAGTATGGGCTGAGACCATTACAGCCTTGCCAACCTTTTCAGGGAGGCACTCAGTTTGGGTTTGAGCTGGGACTGTCACAGCTCTGCCAATCTCTACAGGGAAGTCTGTCTTTGCCTGGGCTGTGGCTACCACTGCCCTTCCAACCTTTTCAGGGAGGAAATCTACTTGGACAGGGGTTGTGGCTGGCACAACCCCACTACCCTTTTGTGAAAGGCCTACCATTTTAGAATGGGTGTCTTGTTCAACCTCAGCCCAAGCTGAGAGTTCTAAGTCATTCCCCAGTAAGCAGTCCACAGGCAGGGTTGGAGACACTGCCACCCTTTTAGGGCCAGTGACCCCTCCCCAGCTAAGACATACCTCTGCCATGGGATGACTGTTCTGTTTGCCATCAATGTTAGTTACCTGGTATGAGAACCCAGGCAAAAGCTGCTCAGAGGGAACTAGCCTATGGGCCACCATAGTGATGCTAGCTCCAGTGTCTCTGTAGGCCTCAGCTTTTCTACCATTGATGTAGGGCTCCTGTCTGTACCTACCCAAAGTGTTGGGACAGGCAGTGAAGTTGGCAAACCCCATGCCACCATCACAGACAAGAGTAGCTGCTGTAGGGGAATTGGCTAAGCCAGGATCCCCCTGTGTTCCCCAAGACAACCCAACCAAATTTTTGGGGGCACTCCCACCACCTGGGGGATTACTGCTGACAGTAATAGGTGGTGTGACAGGAGTAGTTGGAGGAACAGTTTTGTTTTTAGCCCTTGGGCAACTGCTGTCAGTTTTCCAATGCCCAGGAGTTTTACACTCATGGCAGTAAGGCTTTTTAACTGTGGTAGAGGAGGGAGCTTGGGACCCACCACCCTGTGTGGAGTTTTGGGGCCCTGAGGAAGATTTCTCTTTTGCTTTATCCCCACCCTTCTCTTGAGGCTTGGTGGTATCTTTCTTTTGGTCACCACCCTGATTTTTAGGCTTAATCCTGGTCCTGACCCATTTATCTGCCCTCTTTCCCAATTCTTGGGGAGAGGTCAAATCTGAGTCTACCAGGTGTTGATGGAGAAGCTGGTTCTGACAATTACTAAGGATCTGCTCCCTCATAATCAAGTTGTACAATCCTGTATAGTCCTGCACCTTGCTGCCAGTTAACCAACCTTCCAAAGCCTTAGTGGCACAATCCACAAAATCAGACCAGTCCTGTGTCTGTGTCTTCTGGGTGTCTCTGAACAACAACCTATATTGCTCAGTGGTTAAGCCAAACCCATCTATCAGAGCACTCTTCAGGACTTTGTAATTGTTAGCATCCTCATCACTGACTGTGAGGAGCTTGTCTCTACCTTTGTCAGAAAAGGAGAGCCACAAGATAGCTGCCCACTGACTTTGGGGTACCTGCTGTACTTTGCAAGCTCTCTCCAAAGCAGTTATCCATTTGTGGATGTCATCCCCACACTTGTAGGGAGGGACAATCTTGCTCAGGTTTCTATTATCATAGTGCCTGTCTCTATCCTTAGGGATATTGCTGCCACCAGTGGGTTCTGACCCACTTAACTTTTGTTCTCTAGCCAGAGCAAGCTTCTCCTTGGCAAGGGCAAGTTCTTCCCTCTGAATCCTCAGATTAGCTTCCCTCATTCTGGCTTCATGCTCCTTTCTCTCAGGGGAAGTCATTCCCCTGTGAGAGGAAGCATTAGAGATGTTAGAGACATGGGAGTGGATGGATTCCCTTGAAGGGGATCTGTCCCTCCTGCTTCTCTGTGTAAGCCTACTTGGGGGTCTGTATGGGGGGACCCCATGCAAACTCCCATGTAAGCTTAGGTTAGCCTGGCTAAGTCTTCCTACTTGGCCCTGGCTGTCTACCTCTTCATCTGAAGTCCCATCTGACTCCTCTGTGGTGGGTAGACCCTCCTCTGTACCTAGGGTACCTGCCTGAGATGCCCTAAGAGTATCATACTCCTCTAGGAGTTGTCTTAACTGAAGGAGGGTAGGGTTTTCACCCTGTTTTATTCCTCTGGAGGTACACAAGTGTCTCATCTCCTGGAATGTTAAGGTATCATATCTAGAGGGGGTCTTTTGCAGACCTGACCCTCCTGAGAGAGCATCTACTTGATCTCCTCTCAGAGACATGATCTAGTGAGGGTGTGGTGTGTGCACCTACCTACACTAGTTGTTTCTACTAAACCTCTCTAGTAGTTGTAGTCAGGGTGTGTTACTCCCTTCAACCTACAACTACTAAGTCCAGTAGGACTTAAGTATTATAATCTATGTTATATGTACCTAGACAATATCTGTGTGATCTTTCAATTTAGTATCTCAAGATTACAATGGTATTACAACAGCAAGCTCAGATCCCAACCGCTGCTCACCAATGTGAGAAGTTGGCCTGATGTATGATGTCACTAGTTCTAGTGTACACCTTATATCAGTCCAAATACCCTTATGGTGATTGGTTGTAAAGTCAACCTTATAGACCAGCTATCCTAGTGGTAGCATGGACAAGAGCAGTCTTAGGCTAAACTCTGAATGGCATGTGAAGCCAGCTGTGATACCATATATAATCCCTTGAATACCAAATGAAAGGACACCACAACAGATATATATATAAAATAAAGTGTATTTATTCTAGTCAAACCCTCAGCACTCTTTATGAGATTAGAGGTAAGTACAACACAGTCTTATTTAAGCATACATTAAGTCACACAGGTAAGTAATACAGTTAGGCCCTAGGGGCCACGCAAACCATATACTAAGTAAGTGGTATAAGAACCACTGTCACGGAAATAGAATAGGCCTAGGCCTAGGGAATCGCTGGGGCTACACTACACTAGCGTTAGTTAGGAAGTGGGAGGCCCACGGGATTCGTGTGCAGAGTGGAAACACTCACGCGTAATGCGTAAAAGTCAATAGCAATAGTACAGTTTAGAAAACGGTAGATTTAGGACACTTCCGGAGTAGCTAGGAAGTTGAGACTTGAAAACTAGACACTAGGATAGTCACTATCCTGATGAGCACCGGAGTACCCAAGTTACCTAGCCCACAGGCTGCGGTTGCATAGGGGTGAAGATGCGTCGGTTTTCGTCGTCGACTCCTATGGATGCCTGAAGGAAGATGCTGACAGGCAGTCAGTGAAGAGGGTCCGGTGGATCCCAAGGCTGGGATCAATAAGAGAGGAAACCTGCAAGCAGAAGGGACAGAGTCAAGGTCACTAGCCAGTGACCACGTGGAACCAGGAAGGAACCAGGCGATGTCGTGAAGATTGCAGGTGAAGGTGAAGCTTGTCGCTGCAGCCAGGAGGACCAGGAAGCGTCGAGGACGACCAGGACCAGGAGGCGAGCTGTCGCACGAAGGCTCTTGCTGTCGGCGGCGTCGAAGTTGGACTAGGACTCACCAAGCCTTGGCAAGCGGAACCCACGAAGAACGGAGGACTTGCTTCTGGTGCAGACCAGGAAGGTCTGGGGTGCTTCTTCTTTGCAGAGAAGCGGGAGCCAGTCTGGAGGAGCCAAACCAGCGCAGAAGATTTCAGGGAGCGTCGTCACAAAGGCCACCAGCCAGCGGGCAAGCAACCGGACAGACGCGGCAAGCAGGAAAATGCAGAAGGGCCCCACGCAGGACTCGTGGAGTGTGGGGGGCTGATCTTCGGTGCAGATGGTGCTTGGGGTTGGGGCTTCTCAATCCCCGGTGCACAACTTCAAGGGTGCCTCAGAAGCTGCGCTTTAAGTTACTAGCCACTTTTCCCAGGTAGCCGGTCCCACGTCGCTCGTCGCCTCCACGGATCTCAGCTTTGCTGTGGATGTGGATCAGGGTCGGAGAAGTCTGGAAGTCAAGGCTCTGGTCGGGCTCTGCAGTCGGTTCCTCGTAGAACGTGGGAAAAGCAAAGGGTAGTCTCTTGATGGTGCCTGTTTGCACAGGGTAGCCACTCCTTGGCTACAAGGGAGATTCTTCAGTCTTCTTCTTTCGTCGAATGTCGAAGGTCCAGAGTTTCTGTTCAAGTTTGCAGGTTCAGGATAATCTAAAGTCTTGAGGCCCAACTCCCACTCTTATACTAATCTGGGGGGCTGGGATACCTGCTAGGTCACGCCTTATGGGTGGGACCTGGGAGGGGGTGGTTACACCCACTTCCCTTTGTCCAGTTTCGCGCCAGAGCTGGGGCTGGAGTGCACCAGCGCCGGTTTGAACTGGACTATGCAAGGAACACCTTGTGTGCCCCAGGCATGTCTCATTCCTTTCAGCCCACCCTGCCCCAATACACTAAAGGCTGTCTGGGGAGGTGCTAGCACCTCCCCAAGCAGGAAACCTATTGTCCAGGCCTCCCTGGCTGGGATCACTCCCAGCTGCAGGAGGTCAGACTTGTGTCGTGGCAGCAGCATCCATTTTGTGATGCTGAGGCTTTGGTCAGAGGCTAACAGTGAAGTATGATTTTAACATGTCTTTCCCTCTAGAAGGGGGGAATAATATCCTCATGTCCAGAAATGGTATGGGGGTATTATTCCAAAGTGTTAGACACCTTACACGACATGTTTTGATAAAGCCAAACCATAGTTACCATAACCGTTTAAGATTATAAGGCACTTTAAGAGGATATGGTAGGCTATATCATAGAACAGCTATAAGGACATGGTTCCGAAAGCTGCAGACAGGCTCAGCTCATGCTAGAGCACCATCTCACATGTTACCAAGCACTCTGCCTCCAGGATTGTTAAGGCCTGCCATAGGAGTGACTGATAGGTACACATGTGTCTATATATAAGGGTAGATATAGGCATACTATATCTAAGCAAGGGGTGATTACACGACCTTGCCCCAGCTGAGTGATCAGCCAGTTGTGTCTGATTGGAAGGCCAGACCAGGGGTGGCATAATACATGCTGCAGCCCCTGGGAGGCCTAGGGTACACCTATGCCCTGGGTACCTAGGGTACACTGTACAGGGTCCAATAAGGTGATCCTTACCAATTGGTTATGCACCTAGGGTACATGGAGTCCATTTTAAAGAGAGAGCAGACAGCCTGAGACCCTGAATGGCAGGATCTCAGGCCAACTAAGTCGAAAAACCAGCTAGACACTAGGCAAAAGTTGGGGGTAACCATAGTCAGATATCCACCTTCCTACAAGGCCCCTCTTAATTTTGCTACCAAGCCCATTGACATTCCACGTTAGGACTGAGAGCCCTTCCTCTGCTACACCTTGTGTTACCGTCGGGGAAGGCATTGCAACTCCATCCTCGTATGTTGTCTCAGGGGTACCTCGCTGGCGGGCAAGCCCCGTGGTGTGTCGTGTGTGCCTGGAATGACCTGTCTCCAACCCCTCCTTGCCCAACCATCCCCAACCGTCACGTCCCCCCTCCCTCCCGTCCCCCAACAAACCCAAACTGGAAATCCCCAACACTCCCCCGCTCCCACCCCCTCCCCACCTCCCCCCCCCATCAGTCCCACTGCCCACAAACACAGGACTGCTGACGGAGTAGGCCTGTCGCCCTCCCTCGCTATCCCACCCGTCGTTAACCTATCTCGTGCCCTCTATGGGAACAACACTAGAACAGTCTCAGTCTGCCCGTCCCGAGGGCACCATACATCAACGACCAAATGAGAAGACTAACATAAGATATACACAAGCAAGAAATAACCAAAAAAGGAAAAAAAAGGGGGGGGGGGGGTTGTGCGACCACGTGCGTGCTCCATCAGGCCAAAGCTGCGATCAAGATTGTCCGGACCAGTCTCTCGAAGGAGTGGGAGTCTTGGGTGTCGGGCCTCCGCTCCTCCGTAGGGTCGGGTGCATCCCGCTCTAGATCTCGGATCGCTACCTCCAGCGGGTGTATGGAGCTCTGCGCCGTCCCTCCCCGTCCCGGCCCGTGGGTCGTATCCTCGACGTCCTCCTCCGAACTGCCACTTCCCGCCAGGCAACTAAAGCGAGATACCGGCACTCCAACCCCTCCGGATGACGGGGAGTTCCTCTTGCGGCGTCGTGGCGAACCACCTTCCGAGCAGGGCGTTTTACGCAACCTCTTCCCAGTTCTCCGCCCCGACTGTCCCCGGGACTGCCGGAGTGCCAGCTCCTTGGGACGTGCTCCACTGCCACCTGGCCGCTCCCGGCCCTCCTCCCTGTCGGCGGGGCGGCGGACCGTCGTCGATCGTGTCTCCAGCCACTGCCAGGCCTCTTCCGGGTGCGTGAAGAAATGCGTACCACCATCATAGATCACTTTTAGCTTTGCCGGGAAAAGCAGCATGTAGGTAAGGCGGAGGTCTCTGAGCTTCGCTTTGACCCCGTCGAAGGCTCTCCTCTGCTTTTGCACCTCCTGACTGTAGTCCGGGAAGATCATAATGGTCGTGTTTTCTATCCGGAGCGCCCCCTTTTTCCGGGCCTCCCGCAAGATTAGGTCCCTGTCCGCAAAATTGAGGAACCGGGCAATGACGGGACGCGGCCGCGCCCCCACCGGCGGCTTCACCAGGAGCGCCCTATGTGCCCTTTCAACCATAAAACAGTTCGAGAATGGGGCCTGCGGGACCATGCTCGTCAGCCAGTTGCGGAGAAACAGCGCCATGTCCGATCCTTCAATACCTTCCCTAAAGCCCACAAAGCGAAGGTTATTGCGTCTCGCCCTGTTTTCCGCGTCGTCCACCTTCCAGAGCAGTTGTCGGTGCGATGCCTGCAGTTCCGCCACATCTCTGCGGAGATGTGTGATGGTATCCTCAGCCTCACTAATCCAGGTTTCGGCCGTCTGCACCCTCTCCGACAAGTTGCGGAAGTCCTGTCTCAGTAGCGTGACTTCGGAGCCCACCTCACCGATCTTAACCTCCAGCGCCGCCCTAGACTCCTGAATGTCCGTCCTGGAGGCTTGGATGGCCTCCATCAGCAGTTCCGTGTCCGAACGAGCCGCCGGGGGGGGAGGCGGCGCCCCCGTTTGCATCCGGGTGCGGGTAAAGTCGTCCATCGTCCCCTGCCGTGCAGGTTTCTCAGGCGGGGCCTTTTTCCCCATCTCCGACCTCGAAATCCAGTCCTCAACGGGCCCCTGGTCAATAATCCGCCTCTCGGTCCCTGGGGGGGGGGGGCTGCGCCGTTCTCCTCTTTCCCCGCAGGATTCCGCCGCAACGTCCACTCCACCCCCGGCGGCGCCGCACTCCTGACAGGCCCCTGTCGCAGATTCAGGTGCGGCCGCCGCTCGTGCCGGGGGGAAGGAGGGAGGGGGGACAAGGGTCCAGCCGCGCCGCTCCGGGCCGTGTAGAGAGGCGCCCCGGGTCCACCAAGGCCCGCTTCTCAGGGGTCGCGGGCCCCTGTCCCGCCGAGGCCTCAGATGGTCGCAAGATCAGATGTCCCCCGCCGCTGATCCTCAAGAGCTCCGTACCCGGGGCGGCCGGCGCAATGCAAGGGCGCGCCTGGCGGATCGATCGCTCCGCTCCTTGCCTCACAGGTCTGCCAAGTCCCCCCCGCAGAGGCACTCCGATGCGGGCGCAGTCCCAAGTTCGTCAGGGCACCGAGGGGAGGCGACACGCCTTCCAGCCCCCCCCGCTCCGGCTCGTCACTTCTCACCTGTGCAGGCGAGCCCCCACGAGTGCATTTGGGGCAACCAGGCTACCTCTCGCCGGTCTGCGTCACACTCCGTCCAGCCGCGGCTCCGGGCCCTAGGTCGCCGAGGCCGCCGCCATCTTGCCGCCTCCAGGCCTCGGTCGCTCCTCAGGCAGCTCCGCACGGGATCTGGCTACCAGGCGCTCCGCGGGTCGTCCCCCCGCCACCGTGAATGCCTCCGGTCCCGGGGCATGGAATTCCCGTGTCCTGCAGACTGCCAGATTTAGATAGCTCGCCGTATTCAGAGCAGCTCTGTCGGAGCTCTCACGAAGCACGTCTTACTCGGCCATTGCGTCGGCCACGCCCCCGTAAATCAGAATTCTTAAGTGTATCTTGCTTGATTTTTATATCATTGTATTCATATTTTCATAGAGGTACTTTTGCAAATGAGGGGAAATTATTTAATTTATATGAGAAAAGTAAAATTGTGGCAGAAAATTGCAGAAAGCTTCATAGATTCCAGCATCTGAAAGAAACAGTTAGTTATAGATTCTGTACCTTAGAATTACCCCCAGGCGTCAGACTGTATCCGGAAAAAATTTCGTTAGCAGTATCCCTGCGCGTCGAAAGGTGGCGTTGGTTGACTCCGCGTTCGTCCTTGGCGTCGTGGTCGCCGGGATGACGTTGCGGTAGCTACGTAGACGCCGCCCTCGCATGCGGACGTCAGTTCTTTCTTTTTTCTCGCCAGCCAGCGCAGATCTGGAGAGAGCGGTACCTCCAGTCATTTTTTGACTGACTTTTTGCCGACTTTTGTCAACACCGTTTTTGACTCCTGGTGCATGTCAGGGATGCCCGGTTTCAAGGCTTGCGGTCCCTGTAGCTGACTAATGTCGGTGACGGATCCACACCGCGTGTGCCTGTTTTGCCTGGAGAGCGACCACGACCCCAAGTCGTGCTCTGACTGCTGGACCATGAATCCGAAGTCTTTGCGGGAGCAGTTCCAAAAACTTCTCGAGGCCCGGCAGTCGGCTCCGCGCTGCTCAAGGACCCGGTCACATTGTAGGTCGAGGAACCGGTCGCGGTGTCATCATCAACACTCTTCGTCTTTGCACTCAGGGTCAGGTGAGTCGAAGCACAATAAGAAGTCAAAGAAGTATCGTCGCTCTTGGACTTTTCCCCAGCCATCAGCCGACGCTACGAGGGATGCAGGTGGTGCCCTTCCTGCGGCTCCACGTGCGGAGGCTGCAGGGCTGACTCTGGGGTTCCCTCCCTTCCCGGGACCCGGAGCGACCCCTGCCCAACTTCGTCAATTTTACAAAGCGATGCATACCGTCTTTGGGCAGCCCGACTGCACCTTCGGGCCTGCAGACTTGGCTGGGGGCACTGGGCTTTCAACGCCAGCGGCCCCGGTACCACAGGGTCCCCTTGGATTCAGGCCTGGATCCGGATCGGCGAAGGTCGACCTCATTAATCCTCCCCCAGCGCCTATTCCGCTGGCACCACGCCCGCAGCTAACGCCGGTTGTGTCCCCAGCCTGCATCGACCCTGGCCTCCATCCCTATGTAGACACTGATCCAGAGCGGGGTCGACCGTCGCCGAATCCGGGACCGATGGGTACTTTTGCGCCCTTGTTCTACCCTGGCTCTTTTAGACCAGATTGGCAGCTAGAGGAGGATGAGGAGGACTGGGAGGGGTCTGGAGACCCTTTAACTGACCAGTTGGGCTATTAAACCGACTGGAGAGAGGAACTGGGGAAAGCCAGTGGTCTGGATACGTCATCAGACCGTGGCATGTTGTCTCCTTCTACCGTGGCTATGGAAGAGGGAGCGTCTTGTGCAGTGGTGTTGCGTAAGGCGGCCGAGGCTCTCAGCCTCGAGCTACCTACGGTGGCAATCAGGACTAACCTTCTGACAAAGGTGCTTCAGTCGGCAGCAAGCTCTTCAGAGCCCTTGTTGCCGTTTAATGAAGCCCTGACAGACATCCTTTTGGGCACCTGGTCCAGACCCAACACAGGGGCTCCTGTGGAAAGGTTGGTTGCCGGACACTACCGCCTGGCCCCAGGCAACCCCACTTTCCTCTCCCAACACCCCACCCCTGAGAGCTTGGTGGTCCAAGCCTCCACCTCCAAGGGTGCAATCCCTACCACACCACCTGATAGGGAATACAAAAAGCTGGACCATCTTGGGAAGAAGATGTTTTCTTCCTCCAGCTTGGGACTGGGGACGGTAAACACCGCATGTCTATTGGGCCATTACACTCACTCTGTGTGGGATACGGCAGAGCAAGTGATGCCCCAGTGCACGGAGGAGGCCCAGGCCGTATTCTCCCGTGCAGTTGCTGAAGGGAGAGACGCAGCAGAATTTACCATACGATGTGGGTGGATACCGCCGACTCATTAGGTCGGACAATTTCCACGTCGATAGCCTTTCGACGCAATGCCTGGTTGAGGTCAACTAGTTTTTCAGGGGATATCCAATCCATTCTTATGGACATGCCCTTTGATGGCCGTCGCCTATTCGGTGACAAGGCTGACAACGCGCTGGAGCGCTTTAAGGACTCTCCGGCTACAGCCAGGTCCTTGGGCCTCTCCACCACCCACCCTGCCCAGCCTGCTTTTCGCCCCTTTTGTGGCTATAGAAGGGGTGCCCACCACGTCCCGCCCAGAGCCACAGGCCAGTGCAAGCTGTTCAGCCCCAGCGCGGCCGGGGACGTGGGTATCACCACCGTGATTCTGGGGCCCAGCGACAGGCCTGTCCACCACATCCCCCTCTACAGCAGCCTCCAAACCTTCCTAGTCCGACCTTTCAGGGCCACCAATCGCCAGTGGGTGGCAGGATTCGACATCACCTCCCGCACTGGCGCACCATCACGTCGGACAAGTGGGTTTTGCAAATAGTCCAAAGGGGCTACTCCCTCCCCTTCAAGACTACCCCTCCATCCATGCCACCTCAGTACGATTGCATGTCAGAGGATCATCTGGCCCTTCTCCAACAAGACTTTTTGGCACTCTTGGCCAAGAGAGCCATCGAGCGAGTTCCTGTCCCAGAAGTATGTCGTGGTTGCTATTCCCACTACTTAATGGTGCCCAAGAAGGACAAAAGCCTGCGTCCTATCTTGGATCTCAGGAACATCGACCGCTTCCTCCGGAAGGAGAAGTTAAATTGTTGACGCTAGCTCAGGTCCTGTCTGCCCTAGACCCTGGAGACTGGATGGTAGCGTTGAACTTGCAGGACGCTTATTTTCACATCCCCAATCCTGCCGGCCCACCGGCGTTACCTGCGGTTCACGATAGGCCACAAGCACTTTAAGTTTACCGTGCTCCCCTTTGGCCTTACCAGCGCGCATGGTGTGTTCACGAAAGTGATGGCGGTGGTCTTAGCTCATCTGCGCAGATCAGGGGTTCCAGTCTTCCCCATCTCGACGACGGGCTGTTGAAGGCTGGCTTGCCCCAGGCTGTTGTCTCTCACCTCCAGACTATGGACGACCTCCTGCATTTGCTGGGGTTCTCTATCAATGTGCCGAAATCACACCGACTCCTTCTCAGAAGCTCCTCTTCATCGGAGCGATTCTGGACACGACGCAGTTTCGTGTTTATCCTCCCGAACAGCGAGTCCGGGATATTTGGGCTATGATTCTGATCTTTCAGCCTCTAACCCAGGTTTAAGTCAGAATGACCCTGAGGCTGCTGGGCCTCATGGCCTCCTGCATCCTGCTGGTGGATCATGCCAGATGGCATATTCGGGCTCTGCAGTGGGACCTGAAGTTCCAGTGGGGACAGCATCAGGGATATCTGTCCGATTGCGTCCAAATCTTGGATGGCCCTGTACAACAGCTGCAGTGGTGGATCACAAACCGGCATTGGATCAATGGCATATCCTTCTCCCTTCCCCAGCCAGAGTTCACAGTGGTCACAGATGCATCACTGCTTGGCTGGGGCGGCCACATAGGAGAGGCGGATATCAGAGGCCTCTGGTCTCCGGCGTAGTCCAGGCTTCATATCAACCTTCTGGAGCTCTGGGTGATCTGACTTGCATTAAAGGCATTCCTTTCCTCTGTCCGGGGAAGAGTGGTGCAGGTGTTCACGGACAACACCACCGCCATGTGGTACTGCAACAAACAGGGTGGGGTGGGGTCATGGACCCTATGTCAAGAGGCTCTCCGTCTCTGGACATGGCTGGAACATCAGGGCATTTCCCTGGTGGTTCAACACCTGGCAGGTTCCCTAAACGCCAGGGCGGACAAACTCAGCCACAGGTGCATGATGGATCACAAATGGCTTCTTAACTCGGAGGTGGCGCAAGGTCTCTTCCAGCAGTTGGGAGAGCCTTGGTTAGATCTATTCGCCACCGAAGAGAACACGCAACGTCAGCAGTTCAGCGCGTTGGAATTTCCAAGGTGGCACTTGCTAGGCGAAGCTTTTCGTCGCAAGTGGAGTTGCGGTCTGTTGTACGCCTTTCCGCCTGTACCACTTCTGCCCAGCGTGCTGAAGAAGATCAAGCGCAACTGGGCCCAAGTCATTCTTGTGGCTCCGGACTGGGCTCGAAGAGTTTGGTATCCTGAGCTACTCAGTATGACTATTGATCTCCCGATCTGACTGCCTCTTTGGGTGGATCTTCTGTCGCAGCAGCAGGGGATGGTTCTCCACCCGAACCTGTCCAGTCTCTACCTCTCTGCTTGGAGATTGAGCGGCGGCAGTTGATTCCTTTCGACTTGCCTCCTGAAGTCTGTGATGTCATTCTGGCAGCCAGGCACCCCTCCACTAATTTGTGGCATGGTGCATAGCAAAGGTTGTGGATCCCCTTTCTGCCCCTCTTTCAGAAGTTCTTCTATTCCTTCTTTCTTTGGCCCAGCAGGACTCTGCTCTGGGCACTATCAAGAGCTTCCTTTCTGCTAATTCTGCATTTCTCAGGCTCCCTGATCAGCCCTCTCTTTTCAAGTTCCCTGTTGTAAAAAGATTCCTCAAAGGCATTACTCATCTTTTCCCTCCTATTCCTTTCGTAATGCCACAGAGCCTCTTCACAACTGCCCTCTTTGTCTGCTGACTTTGAAGACTGCTTTCCTGGTTGCCATCACCTCTGCCGGGAGAGTAAGTGAGCTCCAACTTTGTCTATCTGAAAGAAACACGTTAGTTAGATTCCTCACCTTAGAATATCCCCAGGCGTCAGACTGGATCCGGAAGATTTTTCGTCAGCAATACCCCTTGCGCGTCGCTAGGCGTCGTCTGCGGCTCCGCGTCCGTCGTCGGCGTCGTGCGCCGGGATGACGTCGTCGGAGTACTTAGACGCCGCCCTCGCGCGCTGACGTCAGTTCTTCTTTTTTCCGCGCCAGTAAGCGCAGATCCGGGAGAGCTACCCCTTTTAGTCTTTTTTGACTAAATCTTTTTGATCATTTTTGATCCTTGTCTGTCGACATCTGGTGCCGGTAGGATGCCTGGGTTCAAGGCTTGTGAGGATTGTCATCGACTGATGTCGGTGACCGATCACCACCGCCGGTGCCTCTACTGCTTAGGCCTCGACCACGACGCGGAGTCGTGCAACGACTGTCAGGCCTTGACTTCGAAGGCTAGACGGGAGCGGTCCCGCAAGCTTCTCGAGCTTCGCCACTCGGCTCCGCGTCGTGCGCGATCCCGGTCCAGGAGGAGGTCCAAGGATCGCTCGCGGAGCCCTAGCCGACGCCACCATCGATCGTCGGGCTCCAAGTCGTCGGGTAAGTCCAAACACTCAAAGAAGTCCAAGAGGCGACATCGCTCTTCGGACTCCCCTCGCCGGTCGCGCGACTCGGCCGAGGGTCCAAGTGGTTCCACCCCCGCGGCTCCGGCGGAGCCGCAGGTGCCGCGTCCGCCCCCATACCTTCCGGTCCCTGGGGCTGACGCGGCGCCGGCGGAGATCAGTGCCTTCCTCTCGGCCATGAGGAGCCTGGCCCCGCCGTCGACGCCCGCTGGCGCGCCTTCGGGCCCCGCGGGCTCGACTGGGCGACCTCGCGTGCCGGCGGCTCCGGCCCCGGCGCCGTCGACGACTCCGGTCTCGACGCCGCAGGTCCCCGCGGGGCCCATGCCTGGGCCCCAGTCGACGCCGGTTGACCTTGTCACTCCTCCACCGGCGCCGACGCCTGAACCACCGACGCCGTCACCGGCGCCGCCGACGCCTGTGACGCCGACGCCCCAGTTTAGCCCTCATCCGGACCCGACGCCGGCACGGCGTCCGCCGACGCCGCATCCGACGCCGCTAGAGACCTACCATCTCTACAGTCCGGTTCCGATCATTCCTCCTGTTTATCAGGAATCGGAAGAAGGGGGCGACTGGGAGGGGTTCGAGGACCCTCTAGCTGTTCAGTCACAGCTTTCTCAGGACTGGGCAGATGAGCTGGGGGAGGCCAGCGGGCTGGACACCTCGCCAGACGCTGGATTCACTTCTCCTCCGACCGTGGCTTCGGAGGAGGGTGCAGCATTTTCTGTGGTGCTGCGCAAGGCGGCTGAGGCCCTTGGGCTCGAGTTGCCTGCCGTGGCTGTGAGGACCAACATCCTCACTGAGGTGCTTCAAACCTCAGCAAGCTCCACTGAGCCTCTGCTGCCGTTTAACGAGGCCCTCACTGACGTTCTGCAGGGCACCTGGTCCAAGCCCTCCACAGTTCCTCCTGTGGATAGGAACGTTGCCAGGCGCCACCGCCCTGCTCCGGGCGACCCCAGCTTCCTGTCCCAACACCCCACCCCCGAGAGTCTGGTTATCCAGGCCTCTACTTCCCAATCCTCCTTCCCGACCGCTCCGCCGGACCGGGATTCCAAGAGACTCGAGCAGTTTGGCAAGAAACTGTTCTCGTCCCTTAGTTTGGGCCTGCGGTCTTTAAATACCGCCTGTCTCTTGGACCGTTATTCCCATTCCCTGTGGGATACGGTGGAGGACGTGCTGCCCCAGTGTCCGGAGGAGGTCCGGACGCGTCTTACCCAGGCTCTGGCCGATGGGAGGGATGCAGCACGGCACGCCATAAGATGTGGGCTTGACACCACGGACTCGCTAGGTCGGGCAATTTCCACCACGGTGGCGCTCCGCCGCCATGCCTGGATGCGGTCCACGTCATTTTCCGGGGATGTCCAGAACACCCTCATGGACATGCCCTTTGATGGCACTCGCCTGTTTGGTGAGAAGGCGGACAGTGCGCTGAACCGCTTTAAGGACTCCCGGGCTACGGCCAAGTCCTTGGGCCTCTCGGCTCCGCGGGCGCACACCTCCGCTTTTCGCCCCTTTCGTGGCCAAGGAAGGGGCGCCTCCTCACGTTCGCAAAGCCACCAGCCGCAGAACCAACCTGCGCGCGGTCGTGGACGTGGCTTCCGCCGTGGCGGAAATGGAGGCCGACGTGGTCAGCCCACATCCACCCCGGCAGCATCCGCCTCGAAGCCTTCCTAGTCCGAGCTTTCAGGCCCATACCACGCCAGTGGGCGGCAGAGTTCGCCATCACCTGCTCCACTGGCGGTCCATAACATCGGACAGGTGGGTGCTGCAAATCGTCCGAAGGGGCTACTCCCTCCCCTTCGAGACGACCCCTCCAGCCATGCCACCGCAGCACCACCGTATCTCGGGGGATCATTTGGATCTTCTCCGCGAGGAAGTTTCGGCTCTCTTGGCCAAGGGGGCCGTCGAGCGCGTTCCGAGTCCAGAAGTAGGTCGTGGTTGTTATTCCCACTACTTTCTGGTTCCCAAGAAGGGCAAGGGGGGCCTGCGCCCTATCTTGGACCTCCGGAACGTCAATGCCTTCCTCCGAAAGGAAAGGTTCAAGATGCTAACGTTGGCTCAGGTTTTAGCTGCCCTAGACCCTGGAGACTGGATGGTAGCGTTGGACTTGCAGGACGCATATTTCCACATCCCCGTCCTGCCGGCCCACCGGCGTTACCTGCGGTTCACGGTGGGCCAAGAGCACTTTCAGTTTACCGTGCTCCCCTTCGGCCTCACCAGTGCCCCTCGGGTGTTCACGAAAGTGATGGCGGTGGTCGCAGCTCATCTGCGCAGATCAGGGGTCCCAGTCTTCCCCTATCTCGACGACTGGTTGTTGAAGGCGGGCTCGCCCCAGGCAGTCGTCTCCCACCTCCAGACTACGGCGGATCTCCTGCATTTGCTGGGGTTTTCCATCAACGTGCCGAAGTCGCACTTGAGTCCCTCTCAGAAGCTCCTCTTCATCGGAGCGGTTCTCGATTCGGCGCAGTTCCGGGTCCATCCACCGGAACAGCGGGTCCGGGATATACAGGCCCTGATTCCCATCTTTCGGCCTCTATCCCGGGTTTCGGTCAGGTTAGTGTTGCGGCTTCTGGGGCTGATGGCCTCCTGCATCCTACTAGTGCATCACGCCAGGCGGCGCATGCGGGCTCTGCAGTGGGACCTGAAGTTTCAGTGGGCCCAGCATCACGGCAACCTGTCCGACCATGTCTTGATCTCGGAGGGTACTGCACAGCAGTTGCAGTGGTGGCTCACGGACCGCGAGTGGGTCAAGGGCAGGAGCCTCTCCCTTCCCCAACCGGAGCATGTCGTAGTGACGGATGCGTCCCTCTTGGGATGGGGTGGCCATATGGGAGAGGCGGAGATCAGAGGCCTCTGGTCTCCGGCGGAGTCTCGCCTCCACATCAACCTGTTGGAGTTGAGAGCGATCCGGCTTGCACTGAAAGCCTTCCTTCCCTCTGTCAGGGGAAGTGTCGTGCAGGTGTTCACGGACAACACCACCGCCATGTGGTACTGCAACAAACAGGGCGGGGTGGGGTCGTGGACCCTTTGTCAGGAGGCTCTGCGCCTCTGGACATGGCTGGAACACCAGGGCGTCACCCTGGTGGTTCAACATCTGGCGGGCTCTCTGAACGCCAGAGCAGACGAACTCAGCCGCCGGTGCATGATGGATCACGAATGGCGTCTGAACTCCGAAGTGGTGCAAGGCCTCTTTCAGCAGTGGGGAGAGCCTTGGTTAGATCTATTCGCCACCGAAGAGAACGCGCAATGTCAGCAGTTCTGCGCGTTGGAATTTCCAAGGCGGCACTCGCTCGGCGACGCTTTTCGTCACGAGTGGAGTTGCGGTCTGTTGTACGCCTTTCCGCCTATACCACTTCTGCCCAGAGTGCTGAAGAAGATCAGGCACGACCGGGCCCAAGTCATCTTGGTGGCTCCGGATTGGGCACGAAGATACTGGTATCCCGAGCTACTCAGTCTGTTGACCGATCCCCCGATACGTCTGCCCCTTCGGGAGGATCTTCTGTCGCAGCAGCAGGGGACGGTCCTCCACCCGAACCTGTCCAGCCTCCACCTCCATGCGTGGAGATTGAGCGGCGGCAGTTGATGCCATTTGACTTGCCTCCTGAAGTCTGTGATATCATTCTGGCAGCCAGGCGTCCCTCCACAAAGTCGGTATACGCCTGCCGGTGGAACAAATTTGTGGCATGGTGCACAGCAAAGGCTGTGGATCCCCTTTCCGCCCCTCTTTCTGAGGTTCTCCTCTTCCTTCTTTCTCTGGCCCGGCAGGGCTCTGCCCTGGGCACCCTGAAAGGTTATCTTGCTGCCATCTCCGCCTTCTTGCGGCTTCCTGATCAGCCTTCTCTTTTCAAGTCCCCTGTGGTTACACGCTTTCTCAAAGGCATTACACACACGTTCCCTCCTGTCCCTTTTGTAATGCCTCAGTGGGACTTGAATCTGGTTTTGACATTCCTGATGTGCGCTCCCTTTGAGCCTCTTCACAATTGCCCTCTTCGTCTTCTAACTCTAAAGACTGCTTTTCTGGTAGCCATCACCTCGGCTAGACGGGTGAGTGAGCTCCAGGCTTTATCTTCAAAGCCTCCTTTTCTGTCTGTTCATCCGGACAAGGTTGTCCTTCGGCCTCGTCCCTCCTTTCTTCCTAAAGTGGTGACTCCATTTCACCTTGGACAGTCTGTCACCTTGCCCACCTTCTTTCCGCCTCCGCATCCTTCCAAAGAGGAAGAGAGGCTCCACCGTCTGGACCCAAAACGTGCGCTCTCCTTCTATCTGGACCGCACAAAACAGTTCCGGGTGGACGACCAGCTTTTTGTTGGGTACGTGGGCGCTAAGAAGGGGAAAGCTGTGCACAAACGAACCATCTCTCGGTGGGTCGTTTTGTGTATCAAAATCTGCTATTCCTTGGCTAAAAAGGACCCTCCTGTTGGGCTGCGCGCCCATTCTACTCGGGCCACAGCGGCTACTACTGCCTTGGGACGGGGAGTCCCTTTGCAGGACATCTGTCAGGCGGCGACGTGGGCTTCGCTACACACGTTTGCCAGGCATTATTGCCTTGACAGCCAAGTCCGGAGGGATGGCTTCTTTGGCCGTTCTGTCCTCCAGGACTTTCTGGTGTGATCTTGGTTCGCAGACCCACCACCGGGGATGGTATTGCTTGGGTATCTATTCTAAGGTGAGGAATCTAACTAACGTGTTTCTTTCAGATGAACAAGTTACTAACCTTCGGTAACGATGTATCTGTAAGAAACATTAGTTAGTTAGATTCCTCACCGACCCTCCCATCCTCCCCGTTCTGCGAACTGACATCTAGGGTTAAGGTTGTCCTTTCAGGCCCCTAGATTTTATTTTTGGCACCAGTGTCGGTCTTTGCATGGCTCTGCGTTCCTGGCGCGGAAGGCTATGTACAAGAACTGACGTCAGCGCGCGAGGGCGGCGTCTAAGTACTCCGACGACGTCATCCCGGCGCACGACGCCGACGACGGACGCGGAGCCGCAGACGACGCCTAGCGACGCGCAAGGGGTATTGCTGACGAAAAATCTTCCGGATCCAGTCTGACGCCTGGGGATATTCTAAGGTGAGGAATCTAACTAACTAATGTTTCTTACAGATACATCGTTACCGAAGGTTAGTAACTTGTTCTTTCTGTCTGTCCATCCGGAAAAGGTTGTTCTCAGAACACGTCCATCCTTTCTGCCAAAGGTTGTCACTGCCTTTCACTTCAGGCAGACCATCACTTTGCCCACCTTCTTTCCGCCTCCTCATCCTTCTGGAGAGGAAGAGAGGCTCCACCGTCTGGACCCAAAACGTGCACTCTCCCTTTACCTGAATCGCACACAACAGTTCCGGGTGGATGACCAGCTCTTTGATGGCTACGTTGGCGCCAAGAAAGGTCGGGCCGTGCACAAGTGAACTATCTCCCGATGGGTCGTCTTGTGTATTATAGCCTGTTATTCTCTGGCTTAAAAAGTAGCCTCTGGTGGGGCTGCACGTCCATTCCACCAGGGCGATGACTGCCACTACGGCATTGGAACGTGGTGTCCCCTTACAAGACATCTGTCAGGCAGCTATGTGGGCCTCGCTGCACACTTTTACTAAGCACTAATGCCTGGACTGTCAAGTCCAGAGACACTGCTTCTTTGGCCGTTCTGTTCTCCGGGACTTTCTGGTGTGATCTTGGTTCGCAGACCCACCACAGGGGTTGGTATTGCTGGGGTATCTATTCTAAGGTAAGGAATCTATCACTACGTGTTTCTTTCAGATAAACAAGTTACTTATCTTCGGTAACAATATATTTTTAAGAAACATTAGTTAGTGATAGATTCCTTTCCGCCCCACCCATCCTCCCCATTCTGTGAACTGATTTCTAGGGTTAAGGTCATCCTTTTCAGGGCCGTAGTTTCAATGCACCAGTGGTTAGTATCTTGCATGGCTCTGCGTTCCTGGCGCGGAAAGTCATGTACAAAACTGATGTCAGTGTGCGAGGATGGTGTCTAAGTAGCTGCGCGACGTCATCTCGGTGACCATGACGCCAATGATGGACGCGGAGCCGCACAACGCCACCTTCGGATGGGCAGGGGTACTGCTGACTAAAACTTTCCGGACCCAGTCTGACGCCTGGGGGTAATTCTAAGGTAAGGAATCTATCACTAACTAATGTTTCTTACAGATATATTGTTGGTGAAGATAAGTAACCTGTTCGATTACCACAGTGCATCAGGGAGGGGTTGTAGTAGTAATGCAAGAAAGGTTTTATAAACTTGGAATGTAGATATATTTCTGATGGATACATCTGCCTGTGGATTCCTCGCCTTTTGAATTACCCCTGCGCCAGCATTCAACGAAAACTTTTTCTAGCTCTCCCACGTTGATGAGTGCGTCACAATGGAACGGCTCCACATGCGACTCAGAGTGACATCATCGGAACCATAAGAAGACCTCGTCGGAGTGCTGACGTCAGTTCCCTTTTTCTGCGCCATCGACGCATAACGGTTTTCTGGGACTCTCCAATTGGTTTTGTTATTACTTTGTTTCTACTTCACTCTTGGTGTAGCAGTGCGATGGCTACTTTGAAGAAGTCTGGATTCAGGCCTTGCAGGGAGTGTGGGGAACATATGTCCTTCACTGATCCACACAACGACAGTCTCTGGTGCCTTTCCTCGGACCATAACGTCGAAGGATGTTCCAGCTGTTGGAAGTTGAATCCAAAGGTGCTGAAAAAGAGCGTGAGGCTAAGCTTGACCTCCCATACCTCGAATTAAAAAACACAAGAAGAAGCGAAGGCCGTCAATCGTTGAAGGGTAGGGCTTTAAGGTCGACTTCTCTGTGATGTCCCTGCGATGTTAGGCTAAGGATATCATCTCATCGTCGCCTTCTCCTTCTCCACAGGCGACTCCAACCCATTCACTGGCGCCCAGGGTTTCTCTGGCACCCAGGGAGTCTTCTCCTGTTCCTGAGACTTCGCCTGTACTGGATACGATGTCCCCGGCGCCGCAGCCACAGCCCTCTACACGGCCTCAATTGAATCCAGACCCAGTGGTTCCAGATCCTTATCCACCTTTTCCAGGTCCAGGGTCGTATCTGTCGCATTTTCTCAATGAGATGTTTGGCATGTTTGCCAAGGTATCCTACCCGTGCGCCGTCTGGCCCCGTGGGTTGGCTAGCCGATATTTTGGGCATCCCTCAACAAGATGTCATGGCACCCTTCGTGCCCTTTATGCCGACGGCGCTGTCATGGCAGTTTCTGGCTCCAAGATTTTCGCACCGATACCACAATCTGGTGTTGGATCAACAACTTCTCGGCTTCGAGAGGCACCGTTGCCCTATTCCGAGGGTCCTCCTTCAATGCTGGCACCGATGTCTCCGACGCCGATCATGAAAATACACTCCAGGAGAGAAGCCCAAAGGCTTTTGTAGGAAGAGGAGTAACAGCAGGATCAGTGGAAGAAGGAGAAATCCTTGACTCCATGGATGAATTTGAGGGCCTTCAGGAAGCCAGTGGCTTAGACACTGACACTTCCCTGGAGTGGGAGCTTCCATCCCCGAAAGCCCTACCTTCACAGGATATTGCACCATACCATGCTGTCATCAGAAAGGCTGCTTACCTTTTGGTCAAATATCCCTACTGAGGTGTTGCATTCTCCATCCTCTGTTATTAAACCTCTGTTGCCCTTCAAAGAGGGTTTGATGGAGCCAATTTTTGAGATGTGGCAGAAACCCTTATCTGCCCCTGCTGTTTCAAGGACTGTGGCAAGACAATATAAACCTGCTCCTGGTGATCCGGCTTTCCTTACTGCCCATCCATCAATGGAAAGCTTGGTAGTACAGGCTTCTTGTTCTAAGCAGTCATCTGGGTCTTTCCCCACCCCTCCGGGGGAGAGGGACTAAAAGAAATTGGAGCTGTCTGCCAAGAAGGTTTTATCCTCTGCAAGTATGGTGTTAAAGTCAACTAATGCCACATGCTTGTTGGGGAAGTATATCCATGCCTTAATGGACTCGTCTAAACAGTTGGCACCTAAGTTAGCAGAGGATGACCGTGGTTCCTTTTTGGAAGTTTTGGCAGACACGCAGGTTGCAGCCTGTCTGGTAATCCAGTTGGGGATAGATACTAAGGGTTCTGTAGCCAGGGTGATGGGTTCCTCCGTGGCTACCAGGAGGCATGCCTGGCTCAGGTCTTCGGGGTTCTCTCCAGTTGTGCCAGCTACTCTTCTCGATCTGCCTTTTGATGGGTCTAGACTCTTTGGTGCAAAGGCAGATCTGGCTCTCCAACGTTTCAAGGACAGCAGAGCTAATGCAAAATCCTTAGAACTGCAGTCCCAAACTAGGGGTTATGGATATAGGAGGTACCGAGGTTTTGGGAAGACGGCTTCCTTTCGAGGCCGTCAGCAGCCACAGCAGCAGCATAACCCTCTGTACAAATTGTACAGAGGAAAGGGTATAGGCCGTCTGCTGGTTGCCTCCTGGCAACAGTCCTCCTCCTCTTCTTCCTCCCCTGTCCCCACCACTGATACCACCGGAAAGCAGCTCTTTATCTCCCATTTTGGAGCATGTTGGTCCTGTAGGGGGTTGGGTGTCCCATTTTCTACAAGATTGGAAATCTATTACATCAGACTTTTGGGTTTGAATCTTGTAGAGAATGGGTACGCCCTACCCTACCAAGAGTTTCCACCTCCTCGCCAGGGCTGGTATTCAGAGGACCATCTTGCAGCAGGAGGTTCTTGCTTTACTGCAGAAATGTGCAATAGAGGTGGTTCTGGAGCAGGAAAGGGGTCAGGGATGTTACTCCCGTTATTTTCTGATCCCCAAGAAGGACGGAAGGTTAAGACTGATCCTAGACCTCAGGGTCTTGAATTTTTACCTCAAGCAGGAGAAATTCAAATCTGATAGCCGCAGATTTCTTAACGTAGAATTATCCCCAGGCGTGAGACTGGATCCGGAAAATCTTTGCCACAGCACCTCTGCGCACCGGGGGGCGGTACCACGTGACCTCTACTTGATGTCCTCTGCTGACGTGACAACAGCGAGGTCACATAAGTCCCACCCCGGTGCGCTGATGTCAGTTTCCTTATTTTCCGCGTGCATCGCGGATCCGGAGTGTGCTCCTTGGCCTGTTTTCAGGCCTCTTAGCGCCTTGAGTTGGGAACAGTGTACCATGCCTTCGGGCTTCAAGACGTGCACTTCTTGTGCACGTCAGTTGTCGGCGACGGACCCTCATACTATTTGCATGTGGTGCTTGGGAGAGCACCATGACTCTACGGACTGCGAGGCTTGCCAGCATCTCAAACCGAAGTCCCGGTGGGAGCGCCGGATGAAGTTTTTGTCGGCCCGCTTGTTCAGGGCGGTGTCGTCGCAGCGTCCGTCTCCTACCTTGGACGGGTCCAGGGGCCACCGTATCCGGCTGCGGCATCGTCCTTCGCCGAGGCCCCATGGGCATCGTTCGCCCGCAGGTAAGTCTTGCAGTTTGCCGCCGAGGCCTTGTCCTCCTTCAGCAGAGGGCGCCGGTCCCTTCCGTGATATGCACCCTCGCCCGTCGCCACCCTTTCTGCAGTTTCCCGGCGTTGGGGTGACGAGGGCCCAGATGCAAGCCTATGCTACAGCTCTGCAGGCTTCCTTGAGCCCTCCTCCTCCTCTTCCTGCGATGTCCGTAGATTCCTCGCCGTGCGCGGGGCCTTCTGCGGACTCGCCGGCGGATTCGCTCCCGGCGCCGACATGTTCGGCTTCAGGTGTTGGAGGTGTGGTGCCATTGAGGTGCGGCCCTTCGGGGGCCCCCTCCTCGGCCTATGGCGTCCCGGCCTTGCCGCAACGCCCCGCGGGGTTCACTGCGGTGTCGCAAGAGGTCGCCGGGACTCAGGGCTTGCCCCCCAGTCCCCCTCGGTCCTCTGGGCAGGTGCCTGTCTTCCCGGAGGCCGATCCAATGCCTCTCCGGCATCAAAGTCTTTCCTTCCCGGCGCGGGCTGCGCTGCGGATGGAGGCTGAGACTCGGGACGCTTCCCCAGGCCCCTCTCGGCCCTCAGCGCAGGCAGCTGCCTCGTCGGGGGCCGAACTGGCAACTTTTTGGCACCGTTCATTGGCCACTTCGGCTCCGACCCCGCCCCCCTCTCCGAGGTGGCACATGGTGGTGGAGGCCGACCTGGCGCCGCCGGTGGACACTTCAGCGCCAGTCGCTGACTCATTGGTGCCTGTGGTGGACTCCCCGGCGCCGTCCCGACATCGGATCGTCGACTCTTCTCTGGATTTCCCTTCCTCTCCGGAGGGTTGTCTTCTCCTCGTCTCCTCTTTGCCGGAGACTGGATGCCATGTCGTGGCCTTTTCTCCGGGTGCTTCCAGGGCGGGTTCTATGCCATCACCACGTCCACAGCCCCCGGACCCGCTCTCCGGTTCCCTGCAGTTGTCTGCCCTGCAGGCTTCTCTGCCCTCTCCAGAGACCCCTCAGGTTCTCTACTCGTCAGTGGGTTTCCCATCCCTCAGGGGCTGTTCTTTTCTCCCTCTAGCGGGGCATGGGGACGGGCATCTCAGTTTGCAGCCTTCACCCATGGAGGAGTTGCTTCCCCCCCCACGACGCCCTACGGAGGCGAGTGTGGCCTTTGTCTGCGCCATTTCCACGGCCACTGGCATTCTGCAGTTGGGAAATCCGGTTGCCACACTCTCTTCGGACCACTTGTTAGAGGTTCTCCACCAGCGCTCTGGTGGAGGGGAGCCGCTTCTCCCATTTGAACCGTCGCTCCATAACTCTCTTCTGGGGGACTGGGGGTGACCTGCCACGGGGGATCCGGTGCCTCAACAGCACCTTTACCGCCACCGTCCTGCTCCGCACGATCCACTTTGTCTTTTTTCCCACCCCTCGGCCCAGGGCCCTGTCCTGCACGCTGCTTTTCCTTCCTTGCCTTCAGTGCTGCTTCCGCTGTCACAGGAGGCTCGGTGGCTAGACTCCTGGGGCGTAACATTTTCGCCTCCACTAGCTCTGCTCAGCGTGCACTCAACACTCTTTGTATGTTGGCCAGGGCTACTTCCGATCTGTGGGATTCCGCGGAGTCCTTTCTGTCTCGAGCCTCCCAAGAGGGTGCCCGTGCGGATCTGCGGCACCATGTGCGGGATGGTCAGAAGTTATCAGCTTTCATTCTCCGTTCGGCCTTAGAGGTCTCTGATTCCCTCGACTGTGCTATGGCGACGAGTTCTGTGGCCCTCCGCCGCCATGCTTGGCTGCGGGATGGTGTCTTTCCAGAGAATGTTCGGGAGCGTCTTGTGGATTTACCCTTTGATTGAACACTGTTTTTTCACACCCACGTGGACTCAGCTATTCAGAGACTCCTTGCGGGGCTCCGTACTCCTCCTCCTCCGTAAGCTTGGCCCTCCTATGCTTGATGGGAGGCGTTATTCCTCCTTTCTCCTTGGGGCCTTAGATTTCGGTTGGCCTGTTGTGTGCTGTGTGCGGCTTTGCGTGCCTTCGGGGTCTTCAGTTGGCCCCTTTATTCTTTTGGCTGCTGGTTCAGCCCTTCAGCTTGTGGTGTGTGTTTTTTGCTGTTAAGTGCAGCGGTATAGGTCCTCAGGTTGGGTCCTTTGTGTCTTTTTTGGCTGGTTAGTAAGCCGACTGTGGTGTTTTCCACTGGTCTTTTTGGTTCTTGGCCTCTGATGCGGGTTTCCCTAAGAGGTGTTTGGCTGCTTGGTAAGCCGTCTGTGGTCTTCCCACAGGTCTTTTATGTTTTTGACCTCTGCTGCGGGATTCCCTAAGAGGTGTTTCCCTGTTTTGTTCAGGGACGATTCATACCCTAGGTGGGGTATTTGTCGGCTATTGTATAGCCCTGTTTTAAGCTAGGCGGGCGTGGATACCTTCTCAGGTTCCTCGCGTTTTCCTGGCGTCCCCGTATACCGCTTGGTGCGGTCTCTATCTCTTTGATGTTTTTCTCCTTCTCCAATGAGATCCCATCCTCTTCACCTCTGGGTCATCGGCCCGACTTTTGTCATGCTGATTACAGCATTGTGTCTTGGTGTTTCCACCTCGTTCTCTGCCGTTCTGGCTGGGGCCTGTCTGTCTTCGTCTTGCGCTCGCCTTGTTCTGAGCCACTGCTTCTTGGTATTTGCCAGCTGTTGCTTCATGTGCATGGTAGTTTTGTTCCCCCTCCGTGGGACTCGCCGTGTCTGCGTGTGCTCCTGTCCCTTGTTTGTTGGAGCTTTGCGCGTCTCTGTCTTCTTTCTCACGTCTGCGCTTCTCGACTGTGGAACCGTTTCGGCCTTGTTCCCTACTTCGGGATAGACACCCATTAAGCTGTGCCCTTCGCTGTGTGTGTGTTCTCCTGGGGCGGACTCTGCCTCTGTTCCACCTCTTTTCCTTGGATTTGCGGGTGGTTCTTTTCTTCCTTTGGTACTCGCTTGGTACTGTCTGCCCCTCTCGTTTTTCTGGCGGATGCCCTTTGATCCTCGGGTAGGCTTGTGGTATCCTGGCCTTCCCTTCTCTTTGTTCTTGCTTACTTCTGCTGGGTGGGGGTTGGGCCATTATTCCTGTCCCCATGCCACATCCCCTGTTGGGGCCCTGTGTTCTTCCAAGCTTGTGAGCCTGACCATACTCCCCTCTGGGTATGGCTAGGGTATCTATTCTACGTTAAGGAATCTGCGGCTAGTAGTCTCTATCAGATGTACAAGTTACTTACCTTCGGTAACGATGTATCTGGTAGAGACGATTCTAGCCGCAGATTCCTTCACGACCCTCCCTTCCTCCCCGTTCTGCGAGAACCCTTCAGCTGGTCTTCTGCACTCACCTCCCTCTGGATGGCATTTGTCTCCTGCGGGTGCTCTCTTTCTCTTCCTCCCTAGCAGAATGCTTTATTCTGTTTCTTTTTCCACTCCTTCTCTCGTGGTCATAGGACGGTAGGTTCATGTGTACTTCTGCATCCCTTCACCATGGTTATTCCAATGTGGGGCCTACTTATACCCTTCTCTCTCTTTGTTATTGCTTGGGTTTTTTTGACTCCTCTGCAATCCTCTAGGTTGGGGTTTCTTGGCTGTGCCTCTGCCCTTAGCTTCTTACGGGGGATACAACACTCCTTGATAGTGTTGTCTTGGGGTGCTTTGTCGTTACTCCTCTGTTCCAGACTTGTTGCCCTTCACTGTTATAGATTGTCGTTGCTGACTTTCTGTTGTTGGTCACGTCATTTTTGTCATGTTCTTGCTTTGAGGGGGTTGCTTCTCACAGTGGTGCTCTGCTCTTTACTTTCCATGATTTTCAGTAACGCAGTGCTTGGCACTGTCCCTAATGGTGCTGTTCTTCACCATTCGCTTCTTCCCTTTTTGTTTCACTGATTTTTTCGTACACTGTTCCCATACTCTCACAGTTTTGTTGGTGATGGCTCGGCGTTGTGGCGCGGTAAAGTTCTCCGAAGAAAACTGACGTCAGTGCGCCGGGGTGGGACTTATGTGACCTCGCTGACGTCACGTCCATGGACGACGTCAGGGCGGGGTCGCATGGTACCGCCCCCCCGGCGCACAAAGGTGCGGAGGCAAAGATTATCCGGATCCAGTCTCACGTCTGGGGATAATTCTTTGTTATGGAATCTGCGGCTAGAATCGTCTCTACCAGATACATCGTTACCGAAGGAAAGTAACTTGTACGATGTTGACCCTAGCTCAGGTTCTTCAGGCGCTTCAGCAAGAAGACTGGATGGTGTTGATTGATTTACAGGATGCGTATTTTCACATTCCCATTCTCAAGTAATGTCGGAAGTAGCTCCGTTTTACAGTAGGGTCTCAGCACTACCAGTTTGTGGTCCTCCCGTTCGGTCTTACTTCCGCACCAAGGGTCTTCACAAAGGTGATGGCGGTGGTGGCAGCTCATCTCAGAAGGTCGGGGATTCCAGTTTTTTCCCATTCTGGACGACTGGCTACTCAAAGCAAAGTTGCCAGAGATGGTGCTGCATCATCTGCAGGTAACAACACGGCGGTTGTTCGACGTGGGCTTTTCTATAAATGTACCCAAATCTCACCTGGTGCCCTCTCAGCACAGCCTGTTCATAGGGGCAGTACTGGACACTACTGTGTGTCAAGCTTTCCCAATTCCGCAGAGGATTCTCGACATTCAGGAGATGATTCCTTTGTTTCACGATGGAGCGGTTGTTCCAGTCTTGAAGGTCCTACGCCTGCTCGGTCTGTTTGCTTCCTGCGTACTGTTGGTCAGCCATGCACACTGGCACATGAGGGCACACCAGTGGTGCCTCCCCAGTCAGTGGTATCAGCACACTGGAGATGGTCAGAATTTCCAGAGACACTGCAGCAGAGCAGTCTTAGTGGAGTGTGCAGGGCAACCTGTTTCAAGGGAAGCCTTTTCAACTTCCTCCACTGGTGGCCACGGTGATCTAGGATGCCTCTACTCTAGGGTAGCGTGTGTAGGAAGGTGGATATCTGACTATGGTTACCCCCAACTTTTTGCCTAGTGTCTAGCTGGTTTTTCAACTTAGTTGGCCTGAGATCCTGCCATTCAGGGTCTCAGGCTGTCAGCTCTCTCTTTAAAATGGACTCCATGTACCATAGGTACATACCCAATTGGTAAGGATCACCTTATTGGACCCTGTACAGTGTACCCTAGGTACCCAGGGCATAGGTGTACCCTAGGCCTACCAGGGGCTGCAGCATGTATTATGCCACCCCTGGACTGGCCTTAGAATCAGACACAACTGGCTGACCACTCAGCTGGGGCAGGGTCGTGTAATCACCCCTTGCTTAGATATAGTATACCTATATCTACACTCACAATAGACACATGTGTACCTATCAGCCACTCCTATGGCAGGCCTTAACAATCCTGGAGGCAGAGTGCTTGGTAACATGTGAGATGATGCTCTAGCATGAGCTGAGCCTGTCTGCAGCTTTCGGAACCATGTCCTTATAGCTGTTCTATGATATCGCCTACCATATACTCTTAAGTACCTTATAATCTTAAACGGTTATGGCAACTATGGTTTGGCTTTATCAAAACATGTCGTGTAAGGTGTCTAACACTTTGGAATAATACCCCCATACCATTTCTGGTGATAAGGATATTATTCCTCCCTTCTAGAGGGAGAGACATGTTAAAATCCTTCTTTGCTGTTTAACTCTGACCAAAGCCTCAGCATCACAAAATGGATGCTGCTGCCACAGACACGAGTCTGACCTCCTGCAGCTGGGAGCCCTCCCAGCCAGGGAGGCCTGGAGAATAGGTTTCCTGCTTGGGGAGATGATAGCACCTCCCCAGACAGACTTTACTGTATTGGGGCAGGGAGGGCTGAAAGGAATGAGACATGCCTGGGGCACACAAGGTGCTCCATGCATAGTCCAGTTCAAACCGGTGCTGGGGCACTCCAGCCCCAGCTCTGGCGTGAAACTGGACAAAGGAAAGGGGGTGTAGCCACCCCCCTTCCTGGTCCCACCCATAGGAGGGACCTTGCAGGTAGCCCAGCCCACTAGCCTAGTATATCAGTAGGTAGCTGAGCCCTGCAGAATTAGATTATCCTGAATCTGCAACTTGAACAGAAACTCTGGACCTTCGACATTCGACCTCAGGAAGAAGACTGAAGAATCTCCCTTGTGGCCAAGGAGTGACCACCCTGGGCAACCAGGCACCATCCAGCGACCGCTGCTTGCTTTGCGACTGATCCTACGAGGGACGACTGCAGAGACTGACCAGCGCCGTGACTTCCAGACACCTCTGAACCAGATCCACATCGACAGCCGAGCTGAGACCCGTGGAGGCGACGAGGGACGTGGGACCGGTGACTTGGGAAAAGTGGCTAGTAACTGACTAGCGCGACTTCTGAGGCTTCCTCGAGGCTGTGCTTGGGGAATTGAGAAGCCCCAATCCCGAGCACCATCTGCAAAGAAGATCAGCTCCCCACACTTCACGTGTTCTGCGTGGGGCCCTTCTGCACTTGAGTTGTTCGACGTGTTGTCCGGTTGCTGGCCCGTTGGCTAGTGACCTCTGCGACGACGAACCTTTGATTTTATCTTGCTGGTCCGGCTCCTCCAGACTGGCACTCGCTCCTCTGTGAAAGAGAAGCACCCCAGACCTTCCTGGTCTGCACCAGAAGCAAGTCCTCCATTCTGCGTGGGTTCCGCTTGCCAAGGCTTGTTGGGTCCTAGCTCGACATCGACGCCGCCGACAGCAAGAGCCTTCGTGGGACAGCTCATCTCCTGGTCCTGGTTGTCCTCGACGCCTCCTGGTATCCGTGGCTGCTGCGACAAGCTTCACCTCTTCACCTGCATCTTCACGACATCGCCTGGTTCCTTCCTGGCTCCTGGCTGGTGACCTAGACTCTGTCCCTTCTGCTTGCAGGTACCTTCCTTCTTGATCCCATTCTTGGGATCCACCGGACACTCTTCACTGACTGCCTGTCAGCAACTTTCCTTCAGGCATCCATAGGAGTCAACGACGAAACCCGACGCAAGTTCACACCTTTGCACCCGCAGCCCGTGGGCTAGGTAACTTGAGTACTCCGGTCCTCACAAGGTTATTGACTATCCAAGGGTCTAGTTTCCGAGTCGCGACTTCCTAGTTACTCCAGAAGTGTCCTAAAACTCTTAATTTCTAATAACTACTATTTCTATCGACTTTTACGCATTACGCGTGAGTGTTTCCACTCTGCACCTGAATCCCGTGGGCCTCCCACTTCCTAACCTTTGGTAGTATAGTGTAGCCCCAGCGATTCCCTAGGCCTAGGCCTGTCCTGTGTTCGTGACAGTGGTTCTTATACCACTTACTTAGTATATGGTTTGCGTGGCCCCTAGGGCCTAACTGTATTACTTACCTGTGTGACTTAATGTATGCTTAAATAAGACTGTGTTGTACTTACCTCGAATCTCATAAAGAGTGCTGAGGGTCTTTTGACTAGAATAAATACATTCTATTTTTATATATATCTGTTGTGGTGTCCTTTCATTTGGTATTCAAGGGATTACAAATGGTATAACAGCTGGCTTCACATGCCATACAGAGTTTAGCCTAAGACTGCTCTTGTCCATGCTACCACTAAGATAGCTGGTCTATAAGGTTGACTTTACAACCAATCACCATAAGGGTTGTTTGGACTAATACAAGGTGTACACTAGAATTAGTGACATCATATATCAGGCCAACTTCTCACAGCGTGCTCATCTGGGGGATCTGGAGATCAAGGTTCTTTGTTCTCTGGAGGAAAGTTGCTCCACATGAACCTTCTGGAATTTCGGGCAATACCTTTGGCTCGCATGGCCTTCCTTCCTTCCCTTCACAGTCAGTCCGTTCAAGTCCTGACAGACAATACTACAGCGTTGTGGTACATAAACAAACAGGGAGGTGCAGGGTCGCATCGTCTCTGCAGAGAGGCTCTGCGACTCATGTCCTTGGCTCAAGACCATCACATTTGTGCAATTGCAAATAATCTGGCCGGGGTGCTAAAAGTGCGTGCGGACAGTCTCACTACTCGGCCGATCATGATTGGCGGCTTCATCCAGAGGTGGTCCGTCACATCTTCGGGATATGTGGATTTCCTCCGTTGGACATTTTTGCCACTCAAGAGAATGCGCACTGCCCGTCGTTCTGCAGTCTTCAGTATCTGATGCGGGCTACGCGTTTTAGTTGGATTGGGGCTCACAACTTCTTTACGTGTTTCCCCATACCCTTGATTTCTCGAGTTCTGAGGAAGTTTCGCCAAGACCGGGTCAATGTCGTCATATTGATCGCCCCGGATTGGCCAAGAATGGTGTGGTACACAGACCTTCTTCACCTCTCATCGCACCCTCCGCCCCGTCTCCCTCTCAGGGCGGACCTCCTCTCGCAGTTGCAGGGGTAGGTTCTACACCCCCATCTCCAGAGCCTGCACCTTCATGCCTGGAGATTGAACGGGGCAATCTGAGTTCTTTCTCTCTCCAGCCGGATATGGGGGATGTCATTTAATCATCCAGGAGACACTCCACCAAATCTATTTATTTCTCTAGATGGTTCAAGTTTGTGAAGTGGTGTGGATAGAGATCCATTGATCCTTTGAAGGCCCAATTATCTGATGTACTTGGTTTTTCAAATTCCTTGGCCCAGCAAGGTTGTGCTGTGGCTACGGTTAAGGGTTACTTGTGGGCCTTGTTAGCTTTCCTTTGTTTGCCGGACCATCCGTCTTTAAGTCCCCCATTGTCATGAGGTTAATTAAGGGCCTCACCAATAGGTTCCCTCCCACTGCCATTATTATGCCTCAGTGTTATTTGAATTTAGTACTTACATTTCTGATGGGGTCTCCCTTTGAGCCTCTTCATAGTTGCCCTTTTAGGCTTCTTACTTTCAAGACAGTTTTTCTGATTACTATTACCTCTGCCAAGAGGGTAAGTAAGCTTCAGTCTCTAAGTTATAAACCTCCTTTTTTAACCATTCATGCAGATAAGATGGTTCTCAGGACCAGGGCTGCTTTACTGCCTAAGGTGGTTACTCCTTTCCATCTTGGACAGTCTGTTACCTTACCTACCTTCTATCCTCCCCTCACCCATCCAAGGAGATGGGGAGACTTCACCGCCTGTACTCCCGAAGGGCAGTCAGCGTCTATCTGGACAGAACTTAGGACTTAAGGCTTGATGACCAGCTCTTAATTGGTTATATGGGAAGAAAGAAGGGCAAAGCTGTCCACAAACGAACACTCTCCAGATGGATCATCTTGTGCATCAAGATCTGCAACGCCTTGGCCAAGAAGGAGCTGCTTGAAGGTGTTGGAGCTCATTCCACCAGAGCTAAATCATCTTCTTCTGCTTTGGCTAGAGGAGAACCTGTTGTAGACATCTGCAAGGCAGCAACTTGGGCCTCCCGCCACACTTTCACAAAGCATTACTGCTAAGATTCAGAGGTTAGGAGGGATGGCCATTTTGCACGTTCTGTGCTGCAGGATTTTTTGGTATAGGTAGTTGGATACTCTCCTCCGGGAGAGAAACAGCTTTGGGATTCAATTCAAAAGGTAAGGAATGAACAGGCAGATGTATCCGAACTAAACAGTTAGTTATAGATTCCTTACCTTAGAATTACCCCCAGGCGTCAGACTGGATCCGGAAAGTTTTTCGGCAGCAGTACCCCTGAGTGCTGCAAGGTGGCGTCGGTCGGCTCCGCGTTCGTCGTTGACGTCGTGGTCCCCAGGATGATGTCGCAGTAGCTACAAAGACGCTACCCTCGCACACTGACGTCAGGCCTTTCTTTTTCTGCGCCAGCATGCGCATATCCTGAGAGAGTGCTACCTCCAGTCACTTTTAGACTGACTTTTTCTCGACTTTTTGACATTGTTTTTTGAGTCTATCGACTCCTGGTGCACGAGGGATACCCGGCTTCAAGGCTTGCGGTTCCTGTAGCTGACTGATGTCGGTGACGGATCCGCACCGCGTGTGCCTATTCTGTCTCGAGCGCAACCACGACCCCATGTCCTGCTCTGACTGCCGAACCATGAACACGAAGTCTTTGCGGGAGCGGTTTCCGAAAGCTTCTCGAGGCCGGCAGTTGGCTCCGTGCTGCTCAAGGTCCTGGTCGCGTAGGAGGTCGAGAGACAGCTCGCGGAGCCGCCATCGCTCTTCTTCCAAGTCTTCGCACTCGGGGTCAGGTGAGTCAAAGCACACGAAGTCGGAGAAGCATCGTCGCTCTTCGACTTCTCCCCGGCCGACGCGACGGGGGATGCGGGTGGTGCCCGAAGGGCCAACTCCGGGTTTCCGGTCAATTTTACGAAGCGATGCATGGCATCTTTGGGCAGCCCAACTCCGCCGGCGCGCGTTCGGACCCCGCAAACTCGGCTAGGGGCCCTGGACCTTCAACGCCGTCTGCCCCGTAAGGTCCCCTTCTAGGCCTGGATCCAGATCGGCGCCGGTCGACCTTGTTACACCTCCCCCGGCGCCGATTCCACCGGCACCACGTCCGCAACTGGTGTCGGCTGTATCGCCAGCCGATGTCTACCCCGGCCTCCACCTCGAGGTAGACACAGAGCTGGAACGGTGTCGACGGGTACTTTTGTGCCCCTGTTCTACCCTGGCTTTTTGTGACCAGAGTGGCAGCCAGAGAAGGGTGAGGAGCACTGGGAGGGGTCTGGAGACCCTTTAACTGACCAGTTAAGTTATGGACCGGACTGGAGAGAGGAATTGGGGGAAGTAAGTGGTCTGGATACCTCATCAAACTCTGGCATGTTGTCTCCTCCTACCGTGGCTAAGTAGGAGAGACCGTCGTACATACTGGTGTTGCGAAGGGTAGCCGAGGATCTCAGCCTTGACAGTGGCAGTCAAGACTAACTTCCTGAGAGAGGTGCTTTAATGAAGCCCTATCAGACATCCTTCTGGGCACTTGGTCCAGGCCCAACACTGGGCCTCTTGTGGACAGGATGATTAACCGACGCTACCGCCCAGCCCCGGGCGACCCCACTTTCCTCTCCCAACACCCCACCCGTGAGAGCTTAGTGGTCCAAGCCCCCACCTCCAAGGGCGCATTCCGAATCCAAAAAGCTGGACCATCTTGGGAAGAAGATGTTTTCTTCCTCCAGCTTGGGACTGCGGTCGGTAAACACTGCATGTCGGTTGGGCCATTACACCCACTCCATGTGGGACACAGTTGTTTAAGTGCTGCCTCAGTGCCCGGAGGAGGTCTGGGCCGTTCTCTCTCGGGCAGTTCCAAAGGGAAAGACGTAGCGAAGTTTACCTTCCGCTGTTGGCTGGATACCGCCGACTCACTAGGCAGGACAATTTCCACGTTGGTAGCTCTTCGACGCTACGCCTGGTTGAGGTCGACTGGTTTTTCCGGGGTTGTCCAATCCACCCTTATGCACATTCCCTTTGATGGCCGTTGCCTATTTGGTGACAAAGCTGACAACGTGCTAGAGCGCTATAAGGACTCTCGGGCTACACCCAGTGTAGGAAGGTGGAATCTGACTGCATGGTTACCCCCACTTTTATCCTGGTGTTTTGCTGGTTTTCAACTTTGGCTGACTGGGATCCTTCAAATCAGGACCCCATTCTCTCTGCTTTCTCCCCTAATTGATTGCATGTACTTTAGGTGCACTCCAGATTGGATTCTGGGGTACCCTTATCAGTCCCTAGTATATGGTAAACTATGTACCCAGGGCTTAGGTACCCCAGAGGCCTCTCAGGGGATGCAGCATGTAGTATGCCACCCCTGGGAGACCATTCAAAATGACACAGGTTTGCTACAACAGCCTGTGTAAGGTGGTGCATGCACCCCTTACCTAGATATAGGTTCACTATATCTACTCCATATCACATTCACATATAAACCTATCAGTCACCCCTATAGCAGGCCTTATCAATCCTGAAGGCAGGGTGCTGGGTTTTATTTGAGTGGGTGCTAATGCATGAGCAGGGCCCCTCTGCAGCCTTCGGAACCTATATTCCAGGGTTGTTTGTGATGCAGCCAACCATATATACTTAGGTGCATTATAACCTCGTGGTAAATGCTAACTTTAAAACGGCTGCAAGGAAACATGTCATGTTTGGTTTCAAACACCTTGTAATCATACAGTAACTGGTGTGGGAGGTATGATTCCACCCTCCTAAAGGGACATATGTGACACATCGGAACACCTGGTACCAGCTTTCTTGACCCTGGCATCACAAAATGGATGCTGCCAGCCACAGACAAGTCTGCCCTCCTGCTGCTAGACAAAACTCCAGCAGGGGAAGGCTTGACAATAGGTTTCCTGTCACAGAGAGATGTGACCACCTCCCAGACAGGCTTTAGTGTATTGGGGCTGGGTGGGCGCACTCTGAGAGTGCTTTGATGTCTGCACTGGGGGCACATGTGGTGTTCCTGTGTATAGTCCAGCTCAAACCGGTTGCAGGAGCCACTTGCTCCTGCTCTGGCATGAAACTGGACAAAGGACATGGGTGTAGCCACCCCTCTGTCCTGCCCCTCCTATAGGTGGGTCCCCAGAGTTTGTCCCACCCCTTCCTTGGGTATAAAGTAGGAACCCCTGACTACAGGACTTTAGATTTTACCTGAACTAAACTCTGCTACAGAAACCAAGTACTTTGACGATCTGCACAACGCTGGATGACTGAAGAATCTCCCTTGGAATTAAGGAGTTACTCCCCTGCAAGGCAGGCACCTGAAACATATCTGACCGGTTTGCATCTCCGAAGCTCCTGAGGACTCCGAAGATTTCTGCAACACAGGAGGTGGGTTCCCGAGGTCTCTGAGGTTGATCTGTGCTCTCAGCAATTCTGAGGGCCGTATCCCTCGTGGGAACTGTGCAACCCGATCCCCTGTGCACAGTGTACATTTGCAGCAGCATATGCTTTTTGGCAACCCCTAAGGCTGTGCTTTGGGGTACTTGTAGTCCAGACCCTAAGCAGTATGTCCACTGAAGATTTCCTGCCTACAATCCACGAGTGTTCCGTTGGCTGGTATTTTGTGATTCATCTCGAGATCCCTTCGCGATCCCAGGTCCGTCGACCTGTGGGTCCCTGAGAAGGGAACTTTGACTTTCTGTGGGCTTTCCTGGTTGCTCCAGACGTGCCCTGACTCTCCATAGCTTGGAGAGTCCCCAGGACCTTGCTGATCCTCACCAAAGCATACTTTCCTCTGCTTGCGTGGGTTGTAGTTGCCAAGGCTTGTTGGTGTTCAATCCGGACACTGACACCCCAGCACTCGACATCCTTCGTGGGACAGCTCACCTCCGGACTTTGGTCATCGTCGACATCTTCTGGTCCTCGTGGCTGCAGAGTCAAGCTTCACCTCTTCTCACCTGAAACACCCAACATCGGTGGGCATTATCGTGCCCCTGGTCACTGTGAAGTGACTCAGACTCTGTCCCCTCTGCTTTCAGGTTCTTCTCAGCTCCGATCCAGGCTTGGATCACACCGGACACTTTTCATCTTCCCGGCAGCAGCACTTCTTCGCATCACGCCATTGAAATCAACGAGCGTTACCGACACCAGTTGACCCCTATGCACCCAGCTCCTCTGGGATAGGTAACACGGGTACCTCGGTACTCTCAAGGCTGCTGGCCTTAGAACCTTCTATGTTCCAAAGGGTTTGCTTGAAGTCCTCTCCTAAGTGTCTTTAATCTTTAAAATTCCAACCGGGACTTTTCCAATAGAGTTGTACGGAGCTCGCGCCTGTGTTCTCACATCTGCACCTGTCCTCCGTGGTTCCCCTGTGTCACTACCTTGGGAGGTTCCTTGGGGTCCCAGCGATTCTATGAGCCCTAGGCACTGTGTCTAGTCAAGTCGTGGTTGTTATACCACTTTCTTAGTATATGGTTTGGTCTTCCCCTGGTGCCCACTGTGTATTGTGCTATTTACTGTTGTTCTAGTGTTTTAATATTGTGTGCCTTGTTCTCTAATCTCATAAAGAGGATAGTATATATTCCTTTTGTGGTTCTCCTTTCATTTGGTCATTCAGGGGGTTATAATCTGGTAAACCAAGCTGCTTTACCTTCCTTCGAGACTTAGCCTGAAGGCTGCTCTCCATAGTTACCACTAGGATAGCTTTCAATAAAGGTTGTATTTAACCTAATCATCAATAAGGGTTTTTTAAACTGGTGCAAGGTGCCCACTTTAATTAGTGGACATCATATACCAGGGCAACTTCTCACAGCCAGGTTCTAGGGCCTCTCCACCACCCGCCCTGCGCAGTCTGCTTTTCGTCCCTTTCGTGGCTACAGAAGGGGTGCCCCAGCCACGTCCCGCCAAGATTCACTGGCCAGCTCAATCTGTTCAGCCACTGCGCGGCCAGGGACGTGGGAAATACCGCCGTGGTTCTGGGGGCCACCAATCGCCAGTGGGCGGCAGGATTCGCCATCACCTCCCCCACCGGCGCACTATCACGTTGGACAGGTGATTTAGCAAATAGTCCGAAGGGGCTACTCTCTCCCCTTCAAGACTACCCCTCCAGCCATGCCACCTCATTACCTTTGCATGTCGGAGGATCATCTGGCCCTTCTCCAACACAAAGTTTAGGCACTCTTGGCCAAGGGGGCCATCAAGCAAGTTCCTGTCCCAGAAGTAGGTCGTGGTTGCTATTCCTACTACTTTCTGGTCCCCAAGAAGCACAAAGGCCTGTGTCCTATCTTGGATTTCAGGAACATCAACCGCTTCCTCTGAAAGGGGAAGTTCAAAATGTTGACGCTAGCTCGGGTCCTGTCTGCCCTCCACCCTGGAGACTGGATGGTAGCGTTGGACTTGCAGGACGCTTATTTTTACATCCCCATCCTGCCGGCCCACCGTCATTACCTGCGGTTCATCGTAGGCCACAGGAGCTTTCAGTTTACCATGCTCCCCTTTGGCCTTACAAGCACCCCTCGGGTGTTCACGAAAGTGATGGCGGTGGTCGCAGCTCATCAGGGGTTCCAGTCTTCCCCTATCTCGGCGGCTGGCCGTTGAAGGCGGGCTCGCCCCAGGCTGTCGTCTCCCACTTCCACACTACAGCCGACCTCCTGCATTCACTGGGGTATTCTGTCAACGTGCCGAAGTCACACCTGACTCCCTCTCAGAAGCTCCTTTCATCTGAGTGGTTCAGGACACAACGCAATTTCGAGTCTATCCTCCCAATCAGCGAGCCTGGGATATTCGGGCTATGATTCCGATCTCTCAGCCTCTACCCCGGATTACGGTCACGATGACCCTCAGGTTACTGGGCCTGATGGCCTCCTGCATCCTGCTAGTGGACCATGCCAGATGGCATATGTGGGCTCTGCAGTGCGACCTGAAGTTCCAGTGGGCACAACATCAGGGGAACCTGTCCGATTGCGTCCAGATCTCAGAGGGCACTGCACACCAATTGTAGTGGTGGCTAACGAACCAGGATTGGGGCGATGGCAGATCCCTCTCCCTTCCCCAACCAGAATTCACAGTGGTGACCGATGCATCACTTCTGGAATGGGGCGGACACATGGGGGATTCGGAGATCAGAGGCCTCTGGTCTCTGGCGGAGTCCGGGCTCCACATCAACCTTCTGGAGCTTCAGGCAATTCGTCTTGCACTCACAGCATTCCTTCCATCTGTCCGGAGAAGAGTAGTGCAGGTATACCACTGCCATGTGGTACTGCAACAAACAAGGCGGGTGGGGCTGTGGACCCTATGTCAAGATGCCCTCCGCATCTGGACGTGGCTGGAACATCAGGGCATATCCCTGGTGGTTCAACACCTATCAGGTTGGCTGAACGCCAGGGTGGACAAACTCAGGTGCATAATGGATCACAAATGGCGTCTTCACTCGGAGGTGGTGCAAGGTCTCTTTCAACAGTGGGGAGAGCCTTGGTTAGATCTATTCGCCACCGAGAAGAACATGCAATGTCAGCAATTTTGCACGTTGGAATTTCCTAGGCGGCACTATCTAGGTGACACTTTTCGTCGCAAGTGGAGTTGCGGTCTTCTATAAGCCTTTCCACCTATACCTCTTCTGCCCAGAGTGCGGAAGAAGATCAAGTGCAACCAGACCCAAGTCATTTTTATGGTTCCAGATTGGGCACGAAGAGTCTGGTATCCCGAGCTGCTACACATGGCCATCGATCCTCCGATCCGCCTGCCTCTTCGGGAGGATCTTCTGTCGCAGCAGCAGGGGACGGTCGTCCATCCGAACCTGTCCAGCCTCCACCTCCTTGCGTGGAGATTGAGCGGCAGCAGTTGACGTTGTTTGACCTACCTCGTGAAGTCTGTGATTTCATCTTGGCTGCCAGGCGTCCCTCCACTAAGACGGTATATCCTGCAGATGGAACAAATTTGTGGCATGGTGCGCAGCAAAGGCTGTGGATCCCCTTTCTGCCCCTCTTTCTGAGGTTCTCTTGTTCCTCCTTTCTTTGGCCCAGCAGGGCTCTGCTCTGGGCACTCTGAAGGACTACCTCTCAGCCATTTCAGCCTTTCTTAGGCTTCCTGATCAGGCTTCCTTTTTCCCTGTTGTAAATCGCTTCCCTAAAGGCATTACTCATCTTTTTCCTCCTGTTCCCTTCGTAATGCCCCAGTGGGACTTGAACTTGGTTTTTACATATCTTATGTGCCCCCCCTTTGAGCTGCTACATAACTGTTCTCTCAGGCTTCTAACCTTAAAAACTGCCTTTCTGGTGGCCATCACCTCTGCGCGCAGGGTGAGTGAGCTCCAAGCACTTTCTTCTAAGCCTCCTTTTCTGACTATTTATCCGGACAAGGTTGTCCTTCGAACTCGTCCTTCCTTCCTTCCGAAAGTGGTTACTCCTTTCTATATTGGACAGACCATCAATTTGCCTACCTTCTTTCCGCCTCCGAATCCTTCCAAAGGAGAAGTGAGGCTCCGCCGTCTGGATCCAAAGCGTGCACTTTCCTTTTACTTGGATCGCACGAAACAATTCCGAGTGGATGACCAGCGCTTTGTTGGCTACATGGGTGCCAAAAAAGGTTGGGCCGTGCACAAGCGGACTATTTCTAGATGGGTCATTTTGTGCATTATAGCTTGTTATTCCTTGGCATAGAAGGAACCACCAGTGGGACAGCGCGCCCATTTAACCAGCCAATACTGCTTTTGGACATGTTGTCCCTCTTCATGACATCTGTCAGGCAGCTACGTGGGCATCGCTGCACGCTTTCACTAGACACTACTGCCTGGACTGCCAAGTCCGGAGAGACAGCTTCTTTGGCCGTTCTGTTCTCCAGGACTTCCTGGTGTGAACTTGGTTCACAGACCCACCTCCGGGGTTGTTATTGCTGGGGTATCTATTCTAAGGTAAGGAATCTATAACTAACTGTTTCTTTCAGATGAACAAGTTACTTACCTTCGGTAATGATATATCTGTAAGAAACAGGTTAGTTATAGATTCCTAACTGCCCTACCCATCCTCCCAGTTCTGCGAACTGACTTCTAGGGTTAAGGACTTCCTTTCAGGGCCCTAGTTTTGTGCACAAGTGGTCAGTGTCTTGCATAGCTCTGCGCTTCTGGCGTGGTAAGTCGTGTACAGAACTGACGTCAGGGTGCGACAGCCACGTCTATGTAGCTACTGCGACGTCATCCCGGCGACCCCTACGTCAATGACGAACGCGGAGTCGACCGGCGCTACCTTCCGACGTGCTGGGTTACTGCTGATGAAAAACTTTCCGGATCTAACCTGACGCCCGTGGGTAATTCTAAGGTAAGGAATCTCTAACTAACCTATGTTTCTTACAGATATATCGTTACTCAACGTAAGTAACTTGTTAATTACTGGCTGTGAGAAGCTGGAGAGTAAAATATTGATTTAGTTTCCAGGGACTTCAGGCAGGGCGAAAGTAACTTTTTACAAGGTACTTTTCCATGATATCTAGAAAAAATATGACTTCACCACATTGATTTGGATTTTAAATAACTATTTAAAAAATAGTTGTTTAACTAGCCCTATTCCTGAGATAAAGTTGTATTATGTAATATTGTTTTCCTGGGGAGCAGCCAACCCAGCTACAGTGTGAAAAGCTTTGAGGAACTAATCACTGTAAGGACATGAAGAACAAGAAACTTTTACGTGTCCCACATTTACATACCATGCACCCTGCCTTTATGGCACTGAGGACTACCTTAGGGGTGACCTGCTAGTACTTAAAAGGAAAAATGTAATCCTGTAAACAGGGTTTATTTTGACAGGGTGATTTGGCAGTTTAAAAACCTCTCTCCCAGTCAAGTCAAGTCAAAAGATTGCTTTATTCAGTTAAAAAATTTAAAACCATCAAAGCACAGGACAACATTTCATAGAGCAAATAGTTACAGTTACAAAAGTCAACTAAGACCACTAACGCAATACAAATTAAAACACAATTTACAACATTTCATGAATAATAAATAATACAGTACAATTGGCACATAATCACAATAAAAAGTATATCATCCAAATGATTCTACAATTTTTACAAATCCCATAAAACCGTTACTACTTCCTCAGACCACATTCTCCAGCTATTAAAAACAATACTAATAAAATATGGGGAAGTTACTAAAAAGACTGCGCCCTATTTCTACACCTAATGGCCCCTGTAATGTAGCTGGCTACCCCGAAGCATACCAGTGGTGACCCAAGCATTTGCAGATAAACCAGTGCGGGCCTCACTTGCCGAAATTACAGTTCTTAAGAATAGGAAAAATAAATTTCTTACGCTGCAAAGAGTAAAATTTACAAAAAAATACCAAATGCAACGTGTTTTGTTCTGAGGTGTTATCGCAAGGACAGGGCCCCCACGTTCCCTCTTTGAAAAAACCCTTAGGGTAAGCCAATAGCGAGGGAAGCATGCCATGCTTGAACCTTATTAACAAAAACAGATGAAATGGTTTGTTTATATAGGTCAGGTATGGCTGGATCTCTCTACCTATACTTAGCGTGACAAACCTCCTGACTGCCGGCTTTCCCAGTTCACCTCCTTCCCTCAGTAACATCGCTCTACTCAAGAACTGAGTCTTAAAGGCCTTTATCTCAACTTTACTCAACGCACTTGGTTTATCAAACAATTCGAGGCAGCCAAGTGACTCCAAATTGCATTTAATATATCGAAACCATGGGATAGACATGGCTTTGTCGAGAGACAAACAGTCTTGAATGATAAGTTGATTTAAATTCGGAGGTTGCTGTGCCCAAATTCTCAACCAACCTAATAATGGAGCCACAGAAATTTGATCAATAAGATAGCCTGCCCCCAGGTCTTCGTGTATATTACAAATAGGAGCAGATGGGGGGAGTGACAACATTTTCCGAAAAAAAGCATTTTTTACTGTTTGGATTCCAGTCGTAGCCTTGTAACCCCATACCTCGCTACCATATAGGGCCATAGGAACACACTTGGCTCTATATATCTTCATAAGAGCGGGTAGGGGTTTACACCCCAAACGTTTTGCAAAGCCCAACAGCGCTCCTGTCGCCCTAGCAAGAATGTTCTTTTTCTGGGCGCGTTGCATGACCCAAGATCTCCTGTCATCAAAGACAATCCCCAAATATCGGAAGGTCTGCACTTTTGTGAGCTCCTGCCCATTACAGTAGAATTTAGCCTTTTTCGCCAACCCACAACCAATTGACATGGAATGTGATTTTTTAAAATGTATTGTTAAGTCTAAAGAGACCATAAAATCATGAAATCCGTTTAAAAGGGCTTGTAGGCCTCTCGCGGTTCTTGCCAGCAGAACCGTGTCGTCTGCATACAATAATGCGGGGATCAATTTTGAGCCGGCTCTGGGGATATCCTTACTGGTCGAAATTAGAGCCACACCCAGATTATTAATGTAAAGCGAGAAAAGCAGGGGGGCAAGGATGCACCCCTGTCTTACCCCTCGCTGTACCTGCCATGCTTCTGACAAACTCCCGTCTTCATTGTAGCGGACGACTGCGGTAGTGTCCTCGTGAATAACCCCCAGGAATGATATCTACACAGGATCAAGCCCCAATACCACTAGGGAGGCCCATAATTTTTGACGATTTACAAGATCGAAAGCAGTGGACAAATCCATAAATGCTAGATGCAAGTCCCCCTGCTTAGCGACCGTGTACTTCCCAATGATGAGATGTAAATTGAGGCATTGACCCACTGTGCCCTTTCCTTGTCTAAACCCGTATTATAAGTCGGAAATTATGAGTTTATCTTCCAACCAATTTGTTAATCGAACGAGAACTACTTTACCCATTATCTTCATAGCAGAATCCAAGAGAGAGATGGGCCGGTAACATGCCGGATCTTCTCTTGACCCTTTTTTAAATAATGGAACTATAACTGCTTTGCCCCATGACATAGGAGCACCCGCCTTTGATACTGCGTTAAAAACAGAAGTTAAAATCTTAGCCCAGTACCTTGGATCTGCCCTATAAAGGTCCACGGGGACGCCGTACGGACCTGGTGCTTTGCCTTTTGCCATTGACACAATGGCCTCCAGGACTTCATCGTCCTTAAAATGAATTTTTGAGGCCTGTTTAATATCCCCGTAATTTACTGGATTAAGTTGATGAATCTCAGAATAAAGACCACTAAAGTGGTCCACCCATCTATCTGGTGGGATAAGACAGTCTTTATTTGTATTCTCCAACTCATCGAAAAGTGGACTATTAATGACCTTCCAGAATTGAGTGCTATTTTTCAAAACACTTGCCTCTGACAATTCATCCCATGCCATATTTCTTAACTGAATTTTCCTTGCCTTTATTACTTTTGTATAGGACCTTCTTGCCTCTATAATCCTGCTTGAGTCTTTTCCACTTTCTTTCAGTGCCAACAGGAAGGTGGTATGAGCACTAGAGCAGGCATGATCAAACCAATTTTTTAGTTTCTTAGGCCTTGGTCTCCCGTGGCAGGTTAGGTTACCCACTACCTGTTTTGTTATTCTCTCGAAAGCACCAAGGATTTCCACTGGTTGCGACTCTGTCGACAAGCATAGACTTAAATCCTCGTTATTACTATTATACAAATTCTCGAGGAAATCAGCCGGAGTGATAACATCCCATCTCAATCGTCTTCCCTGATTTTTAGAGACTAAGTTTAAATTAGAAATCATAGGCAGTGGATTATCCCTCATCAGAGCCTTGACGTTAATTTCCATAGTGAGAGGATTGTGATCACTTAAGGCATTTTGAGTGACACAAAAGGCACCTATTAAGTCCTTCAAAAGACAAGACACAAAAATATAATCGATCGTACTATAATGGCCTTGTCCGGTGAACGTAGGGGCAGGAGACAAAGATTCTTGTACAGGGGCAAGTAAGTGAAGGGCGGATACAATACTCTCTAGGTACATCCCACCCTTAGAGTGTTCAAAATGGGTAACCTCTTGAGGGCAAAGATCATAATTAATATTATCAAAACAATTGAGATGGGGGAGGAGCCTAGCGCGCAACCAAGATGGCCGCGTAGGTGCGAAGCTCCCGAGGACCTCCGCGACCTCCTGAATTAATCCTGATTATATCCTTTCTTTGACGAGGGGACTGTGTCTGTGTACCCGAGCTGAGGCGGCACCCGTTTTCCGTTTTCGAATCGGACCCCGGACACTGGTGGGAGCACCGCTCGAAGATTGCGGCCTTCTCCGCGCCGGCCCCCCGGATTGGAGTTGTGGGGCGATCCGGGGACAAAGCGAACAACAGCGGCGGGCAGGGCTGGGCGACTCGCGTACCCCGCGCTTTCACTTTCGCTTTTGCGCCCTCCTTGCCCTCAAGCGAGGTAGGGTTGCGGAGCGGGGTGCGGTGGTGAGGCCTTGTCCCGGTGCCCGGCTGACCCGCCGGCTGTGAGTTGTCCTGCGGTCCAGTGGTCACCCCCCCCCCGGAACCCGTGACCTGGTTTATCGGCCCTTTTGAGGAGATTGGCACGACTTTGGGAGTACGACATGTCTACAAAGCAAGATGGCGACCGGGCAAAGGTGAAATCGACCCGCCGTGGCCCGGCACTTCAGTCAAACAGTATGGACCGCTACACCCTCCAGAAGGGATCCCCAGAGGCACAGCGTACATCCCCCGCGGGCCCGGCTGAGGCGTCTGCTCAGCCCGCGGATCTGACCCTCCGGGACGTCATGGGCGCCATTGCCGAGATGAAGGCCTCGGTGGACCAGCGCTTTGATACTCTGGCGCAGAAGATAGACTCGGCCCTGGTGGAGGTGGGCCTGGTGAGAGCCGACTTGTCTAAAACAAATGACCGGGTCGATTCCCTGGCCCACACCACCTCGAGTCTCACTACAGACGTGGCGGCCCTTCAAAAGGAGGTGCACCGGCTTGGCCAGGCGAGCGCCCTGATGGACAGTCGATTGGAGGACGCCGAGGGTCGGGCCCGGAGGAACAACGTTCGCATTGTCGGGGTTCCGGAGGGACGGGAGGAGGAGGCGGCAGATTTGTTTGTGGAAGACCTGATCCTCACCCGTCTCCAGCCCCGGGGGCTGAGTAAACTTTTTGCGGTGGAACGTGCTCACAGGGTCCCCGGAGGAAGACCTAAGGCCGGAGCCCCGCCGCGGCCTCTTATTGCCCGGATTTTTAACTTTCGGGACAGAGACGCTATCCTGCAGACTTCCAGGCTACAGGGACCGGTCAAGCTCGATAATATGGACGTGAATTTCTACCCTGACTTTACTCCGACAGTCCAAAAGCAGAGACTGAGTTTTCTCGGAGTTAAACGTCGCCTACGGGACCTGAACCTTAAGTACTCAATGCTTTTTCCAGCTAAGCTGAGGGTGGAGGTGGATGGTCGCACGCACTTTTTTGACCGTCCCGAGGCGGCTGGGGACTGGTTGGATACTCTACCTGGGGATCGGGGCCGGGGGGGTGGGGGGGGTGCGGTTGGCGGGGAGGGCTCGCCGGGTCAGCACTGAGGGGTGAATAGTAGGCCTTGCTCTGGACAACATTCCTGTTACCATCCACTGACCGTGTATGTTCCCCTCCCATGGAGGTCGTGCGGGGTCCATTGGGGGCTTTCCCTCCTCCTCTGGGGGACTAGTTAGTTTTTCATCTATGGGGCGACAGGCACACTGCACTTTGGGGGGGCTGTCTGGGCTCATGCAGGGGTGCAGGGAGGGGGGAGTTCTGCTGGGATGGGTGGGCGGGGGTGGAGTGTTGTTTGTTTGCACCGCAAGGCGAACCCTTTACTGTATTGTTGTTTTTGAGATGCTCTTTGGGGGACGACTGATGGCTTCCATGTATGATGGGGGGTAGGGATTTGACTGTGTTATCATGGAACGTTAACGGACTGGGGGATAGGATTAAGCGTGGTGTGGTCCTGCAGTATCTGAAACGGATTTCACCAGATGTGGTCTTCCTGCAGGAGACACACCTTATAGGTAATTCCTTTCATGCCATGAATCGGCGAGGCTATCGCTTGGCGGCCCATTCGGGCTTCACCTCGGGCTCGCGGGGGGTGGGCATCATGATTAAGAACTCGCTCCCATTGGAGATTGATGAGGTGCGCCATGATGAGAGGGGACGTTACACTGTCTTGGTGGGTAGAATGGAGGGCAAAGTGGTCGTTTTTGTATCAGTGTACGTTCCGCCGGGGTTGCAATCTACCACGTTTGCGGACCTGGGGCGCCTCCTCCTTGACCTCCCGGGTGGGCTTCTGGTAGTTGGGGGAGACTTCAATGCGGTGGCTTCTGGGTCTATGGATCGTCATCCCCCCAGGGACCTCCCCCGGGCACAGGCGTGGCTGTCCGGCCTTTTAGATACACTAGGATTGGTGGATTGCTGGCGACTAAAGCATCCCGCGCAGCTGCAATACACCTTCCACTCGGGTGCCCATGGTAGCCTCTCGCGGCTTGATTATGTCCTTGTCCCTGCGGCCTATGCTGGGAGAGTGGGAGAGGTGCGCCATTTGGCGCGGGGTATTTCAGATCACTCCCCATTACTGTTGCACTTTGATGTCTTCCCGAGGGGGGAGGGCAGGGTAGCCCCAATCAATGCCTGGTACCTGCGCGACCCCACTATTCGAGCAGAATTGATTAAATCCTTGCAGCGGTACTTTGAGGAGAATGTGGGGTCTGTCCCTTCGGCTATCTCCCTTTGGGAGGCTTTTAAGATAGTTCTCAGGGGGGAGGCCCTCTCCCTTATCTCCCATGCCCGGAGGCGCGAGCGGGAGGAGGTAACCCGGGTGGAGGCCGAAATTACTGAACTAGAGGGTGACCTGGGGAGCGGGGTGACGGATGCCACATTGCATGTTCTACATCTCAAGCAGGCGGCCTATAGGGCCCTCGTCACGGAGGCGGCCAGGGGCCTCAGAAGGGAGCAACAGGGGCGACTGTATGATGTGGGTGATAAGGCTGGTAAATTGATTGCGTGGTTGGACAAAAAGGAGAGAGCGAGTCGTGTGGTTCCGTTGATCGAGAGGATGGATGGTGTGTGTGTCACCGAGCCGGACGCCATTGTCTCCTGCTTCGCGGATTATTTCCGCGAGGTGTATTCCCCGGTTTCTCCCTGCTCGGAGGAGGATTCCCATGCCCTGCTTCGGGATATCGCGCTGCCCTCCCTTTCGGTGGAGGACAGGGATTCGCTGGACGCTCCTCCCACCTCGGACGAAATTGCCCTTGCTATCCGCTCGGTCGCATCTGGCAAGGCCATGGGCCCCAATGGCATCCCTATCGAGCTGTATAAGCTGCGACCGGATGTACTGGCGCCCCACCTGCGCGCGATGTTCCTGGCGGCCCGCTCGCGGGGTTCCCTTCCGCCGGACCAGCGTCTGGCCACGATCGTGGTGATCCACAAGGAGGGGAGACCCCGTGAGCGGGTCACATCCTATAGGCCCATCTCGCTCTTGAACGCGGAGCCCAAAATCCTCGCCAAGGTGCTGGCCAACCGGCTGGTCGGCGTGGTGGGCGATTTGGTCCACCAAGACCAGTCCGGCTTCATACCCCATCGTAACACGGCCCTTAATCTGCGACGCTTGCACGGGGTGCTCGCGCGTGTCCCGTTCGTGCGGGAGCCGGCCATCTTGGCGTCCTTGGACGCCACCATGGCGTTTGATACGCTCGAGTGGCCATACATCTGGGCGATGCTGGCGAAGTTTGGCTTCGGACCGGGCTTCATCGGCTGGGTCAAGTTGTTGTATTCCGGCCCACTGGCGCAGGTGGTGGTGAATGGACGAGTCTCGGCTCCATTCGCACTGGGACGGGGCACGCGACAGGGTTGCCCCCTGTCGCCGCTCCTGTTTGCACTGGCCCTGGAGCCCCTGGCGGAGTGGCTGCGGTGGCATCCCTCCATCCGTGGTCTCCGCTGGACCCCCGAGCATGAGGACCGGGTGTCTCTCTACGCTGATGATATCCTTCTATATCTCGCCTCCCCGCGTAAATCACTGATCGTCCTAGTCGATGTTTTGCGCTCATTCGGTCGCAACTCAGGCCTCGTCATCAACTGGGGGAAATCCTGTGTATATGTGCTTGCCGGGGAGGCTCCGGTCCTACCACGGGACTGTCCGATCCAGATTGCTTCCCAGGGGTTTCGGTACCTGGGTATATATATTACTCTGGACCCGGAGGCCCGCTACGAGCGGAATTTGCTACCCCCCCTCCAGCGCTTGAGGGAGGACGTGGTGCGTTGGCGGCGTCTGCCGCTTTCGCCGCTCGGCCGAGCGGCCTTGTTTAAGATGATGTCGTTGCCGCGCTTTCTGTACGCTCTCCAGAACACTATGGACTTGGTCCCGGCGCGTTACTTCCGAGAGGTGGAGAGTTTGCAGCGTCGCCTGTTCTGGGATGGGAGGCCACGTATTGCCTTGGCTAAATTGACGCTTCCGTGGTACGATGGGGGGGTCGCCCTCCCGGATATTAAACGGTATTACTGGGCCTCCCAGCTAGCTGCGATTAATCATGGCCTTTACGGGCCCACCCTGAACCCGGCATTTGAAATGGACAAGATGCTCCTGCCCGGTGGCGACTACAATCGAGCGCTCTATTCTGGCGCGCCGGACCCTCGCCTGACGGGACCGACGCGTGTCATGGTGCGTGTATGGCACGCGGCTAACGCAGCTATGGGGTGGAAGGACCGTTTGACCCGGGCGTCACCGCTCTATGCGTCTGCGAGGTTGGGCTCCCTGTGGACCTCGAAGGGCTTCGAGAAGTGGGACACGATCGGTATCAGCACCGTGGGAGATCTCTGGACGAGGGGGGGATTCAAAACTTTCGAGACGCTGCAGACGGAGTTTCAGTTGCAAGGCAGTGAGTACTTTCGGTACTTACAAGTCCGCCACGCGCTGGGCTCCGTCTTCCCGGATGTCGCGTCCATTCCGGAGTCTTCCCCCCTAGAGGACAGAGTGCTGGATGGCCATGTCCCAGACAGCACGATCTCCCTTATATATAAAAAACTGATCAACGACCGATCGGGCCTGCTGACTGGCCTCCGCGAGGCCTGGGTTGCCGATGGGCTGGAATTGGATGACGAGGACTGGATTTCCGCGGTGGCCTCTCCGAAGGAGGTGGCCATCCCAGCTCGCCTTCGCTTCGTCCAGCTTAAGATCCTCCACCGGGTTTACGTGACGGGGCCAAGGCTTTTACGTATGGGCTTTGCTGAGGATGGACTGTGTAAGCGTGGCTGTGGTGCTTTGGCAACTTTCCTGCATATTCTGTGGGAATGCCCAAAGGTGGAGCGATTCTGGCGTGGTGTGCACGAGGTCCTGCGAGTGGTTACGCGTGTCGCGCTGTTGCCTGAAGCGAGGAGATGCTTGCTGAATGTGTGGGAGCCAACCGACTACTCGGTTCCGCAGACGCGGTGGGTGACTCTGGGATACATGATAGCTAAGCGTGACATTGCTCAATTGTGGGGATCCCAGAGGCCCCCGGCGGTGTCGGCCTGGAAAGAACACATGGATTGGTGTATGTTTCGTGAAAAGGTGGTGTATGTTGCGAGGGGTAAGCCTGGGGCGTGGGTGAAAATCTGGGGCCCCTGGAACGCCTATCGCGGGGACATCTGCGAGCCGCCACTGCTGCCGGCTGCCTCACCAGCTCCGTCCCCCTAGCCGACCCCCTCCCCCAGCCATGGGCACGTGGTTCCCCAGTCCCTGATCTGTTCTCATTCCCCTCTTCAGAGTTTGGCGATTGGTTGGGGTCCCCCACTTAAGGAGCGCGTGCTGTCACTTGGGATTGCGGGTTGCCTTGCGGGTGTGGTTTTTTGTGTTGTTGTGTTTCAATAAAAGGAAACCGTATTGTGGGTTTGGAGTTATGTGGCCTGCACTGCGGACATCTCCTGATTTACCCTTTTTGCACCACCAAGAGATTTTTCTGTATGTATGTCATATGCTTCTGCCACTCTAGCGGCCGGCCAGATGGTTGTAGGCCCATACCTGTAACTATTTGAGATTGCAATAAACGGTTTCAAAAAAAAAAAAAAAAAAAAAAAAAAACAATTGAGATGACATACACGAATATTAAAATCGCCAAAAAGTAAAAGAGAATAAGGTGTAACATTGTTTGCATCAAACTCGTCCAAAAATGTAAACAGTGCTTTTAGGTGCTCCAGTTCATCAGACCTGGTGAATAAGTTGTAAAAATTCACCACTAATAATGACGGCAAGTTGGCACCTTCAAGTTTAACAGCCAAAATGTTTGGAGAACTAGTCACTAACAACTCTGTCTTGTATAGTAACTTGAGACTAAATAATAACAAAAGACCCCCCCGTGATCTCCCCATAGTGGAAGCCACGGCATATTTATTAAAAGACTGGTACCCATCCAAATGATAGGGGTCTTTAGCCTCCCACGTTTCTTGAAAGGCAATTATATGGTGGGTCGAGAGAAAAGCCTTCCAATTTATATCGCCTCTTTTAGATCGCAAACCAGCGATATTCCATGATAAAGTCATAATTGTATTCATTATTGGGGTTCCCCCCCCCCGTGCCCCATCTCTTGTGTCACGGTATTCTCCAAGTTCAGTGAAAGGAGTTGAAAATCAACATCCTCTCTATTTACAGGTATCGTAACAGTCAAGTTACCAGTTACAATAGGAGGAACTATTTCTCTCCCATCCACTTGAACCTCCTCAGTGGTCATCTGGCTAGTTCCTTTACCACAAGCTATCTTTAGGGGTAAAATTCTGTCTCCAAAGCCATTAAGGTCAATACCCAGTCTATATTTCTAGGCCTGGGTCGAATTTGAAGTGTTGCTGCAAAGGGTGGCACAATGTGTACTGCAGCCCACTGGTTACATTTAACTTACAGACCCTTGGTACAATGTGTCTTATAGGTAAGTGAAATGTGCCAATCAGGTGTTTACCAATTTCATCATGTTTAAAAAGGGAGCACAAGCACTTTACCACTGGTTAGCAGGGATAACATGTACTGAGTTGTGTGACTAAAAGAAACAGATAAAGCAAAAATCTGAGGGACTATCCCAAAAAAGTCGGCCTTTTGTTTCCCTAATCAATGTGTAGCACATCATAAGCCATTCTTCTCTATATGCCATTATTTGGCGTGGTAAGTCGTGTACAGAACTGACGTCAGGGTGCGACAGCCGCGTCTATGTAGCTACTGCAACGTCATCCCGGCGACCCCGACGTCAATGACGAATGCGGAGTCGACCGGCGCTACCTTCCGACGTGCTGGGTTACTGCTGATGAAAAACTTTCCGGATCTAGCCTGACGCCCGGGGGTAATTCTAAGGTAAGAAATCTGTAACTAACCTATGTTTCTTACAGATATATCGTTACTCAAGGTAAGTAACTTGTTCATTACTGGCTGTGAGAAGCTGGAGAGTAAAATATTGATTTAGTTTCCAGGGACTTCAGGCAGGGCGAAAGTAACTTTTTACAAGGTACTTTTCCATGATATCTAGAAAAAATATGACTTCACCACATTGATTTGGATTTTAATTAACTATTTAAAAAATAGTTGTTTAACTAGCCCTATTCCTGAGATAAAGTTGTATTATGTAATATTGTTTTCCTGGGGAGCAGCCAACCCAGCTACAGTGTGAAAAGCTTTGAGGAACTAATCACTGTAAGGACATGAAGAACAAGAAACTTTTACCTGTCCCACATTTACATACCATGCACCCTGCCTTTATGGCACTAAGGACTACCTTAGGGGTGACCTGCTAGTACTTAAAAGGAAAAATGTAATCCTGTAAACAGGGTTTATTTTGACAGGGTGATTTGGCAGTTTAAAAACCTCTCTCCCAGTCTATATTTGTAGGCCTGGGTCGAATTTGAAGTGTTGCTGCAAAGGGTGGCACAATGTGTACTGCAGCCCACTGGTTACATTTAACTTACAGACCCTTGGTACAATGTGTCTTATAGGTAAGTGAAATGTGCCAATCAGGTGTGTACCAATTTCATCATGTTTAAAAAGGAAGCACAAGCACTTTACAACTGGTTAGCAGGGATAACATGTACTGAGTTGTGTGACCAAAAGAAACAGATAAAGCAAAAATCTGAGGGACTATCCCAAAAAAGTCGGCCTTTTGTTTCCCTAATTAATGTGTAGCACATCATAAGCCATTCTTCTCTATATGCCATTATTTCTTTGCAGCACTTCGCAGGCAAACATAATAAAATGCATTTAATCCAGTGTGTTCATGCCTAACTCTTCTGTTATGTCACATGAAACAGTTTTTTACATCTTTGCATTTACCCATTACTTAGTCTCTTTGTGAGGTGCAAATCCTTGCTCTGGAAATTGATGCCGGTTTCCTTTTCTTGACAGAGACAACTGCATATGAAACAACTTCAGGTATGATGGTCTTTAGTTATTTTTGTACATCCTAAAAACTTGCATTGCTTCCATACTCTCTCGGTAAGCATAGTGAACAACCTTTAATGGCTCTGTGAAATGCATGTGTACTACAACAAGAGTTCCCTGATGAAACTCTACTAGTTATTTTAGGAAATATAGACGTGTAAAACAGAAACACCATAATTGTCTAATACTACATAATGGACAGTTTTGAGTATAACCTAAATTGTATGCTACCCTCATTCTTTGTCTAGGTGCAGAAATAACAGATTTTGCAGTAACAATGCTGTATTTATGGTTAAGAGGTTAAGTTGCTCTTTCCAAAAAATTTGATTTCTGATGGATACATCTGCCTGTGGGTTCCTCACCTGATGAATATCCCCTGCGCCAGCATTCTTCAGAAATGTTTCGTAGCTCTCCACGCCGACGAGGTCGTCACAATGCCATGGCTCAGCACTCGGCTCCGCGTGACGTCACTGGAGCCATAAGAGAACCACGTCGGCGTGATGACATCAGTTCCCTTTTTTCCACGCTAGCAAAGCTAACGGTTTTTTCTGGGACTCTCCATATTTTTGACTGGATACTTTGTTTGTCGACTGTATCTTTTTCTCTTTTGGCATATCTGCGCCGAAGAAGTCTGGTTTCAAGCCCTGTAAAGAATGCGGAGGTCACATGTCTATCACGGACCCGCATGAAGACTGTCTTTGGTGCTTGTCGTCTGACCACGACGTCGAGGACTGTTCTTCCTGCAGGAAGATGAACCCGAAGGCTCTAAAGGAGCGAGAGGCCAAACTGTATATGGCCAAGGCAAGAAAAGAAAAAAGGGGTCGGAAAAGGTCGAAGTCCAGGTCATCGACTTTGCATGACTCCAAGAGGAAGCATAAGTAGAAGAAGAGATATTCTTCACGGTGCCAGTCGTTGAAGGCTGTGGAGTTGAGATCGCCTTCTACAACTCTTCGACGTCGAGTAAAGGACTTTGTCTCTCCTTGTCCTTCAGTGTCTCCTCAGGCGACTCTGGTCCATTCTTCATCATACAAGGGGACTCCTGAGAGGTCGTTGACGCCGAGATTCTCACCAGCTTCAGAGGGTGTGTTGAATCCGGTTAAGACTGAGGTTCCTTCTGCTCCTGCGGCTCCGCCTGTGGCTCCCGTGGCGCCGACTCCAGAGGTGCCTCATTTGGATCTCGAACCGGCTCAACTTCCACAGTTTCCGGCGCCAGGTTCGGATCCATCGCATTTTCTTTATGGTGTGTTCGCCAGAGCCTCGTACCCCTCTGGTGCACCTTCGGGTCCCATGCGTCCTTTGGCATATAATTTGGGTGTGCCTCAGCAGAATCCACAGGCCCCCTTTGTGCCCTTTATGCCAGCAACGCCATCCTGGCATTTTCCAGCTCCATCCTGTGAAGATTCTCGGAGCCGTGGACGCCGCGTGTGGCGTTGTGGACGCCACAGCTGAAGATGCGCTCGAGGAGAGAGGCGCAGAGGTTGTTGGAGGAGGAGGAGCAGTACCAGGAAGAGAGGGAGGAAGGAGAAGTGTATGACACAGTGGATGTGTTTGAGGACTTGTGTGAGGCAAGTGGACTTGATGCTTCTCCGTAGTGGGACTTTGTTTCTCAAAAAGCTTTCCACTCGAAGGAGGTTGCTCCCTACCATTCTGTAATTAGGAAGGTGGCTGAACTTTTAGATTTGCAGCTTCCTATGGCTGAGTATAAGCTTAATCTTCTTACGGAGGTTCTCCATTCACCCTCCTTGGTGGTAGAACTACTCTTGCCCTTTAATGATGCTCTGACCAAGCCCATACTGGATATTTGGCGCAACCCTCTTTCTGCTCCTGCAGTTTCGATGTCTGTGCCCAGAAGATATAGGCCTGCTCCTGGAGATCCAGTATTCCTTTCATCCCACCCCCTCTCATGAGAGCTTGGTGGTTCAGGCTTCTGATGGATACATCTGCCAGTGGATTCCTCACCTTGTGAATATTCCCTGCGCCAGCATTCCACTGAACTTTTTTCCCCAGCTCTCTACGCCGACGACGTCATAATGCATCGGCTCCGCTCGCAACTCCGTATGACATCACCGGAGCCATAAGAGAGCCACGTCGGTGTGATGACCTCAGTTCCCTTTTTTCCGTGCCGTCGACGCGCAGCGGTTTTTCCAGCACTCTCCTGCTACTTTGTAGTCGTTTGGTGTTACTATTGGAAAAATGTGTCATGTCTTCGACAAGGAAGTCGGGTTTTAAACCCTGTAGGGAATGTGGGGGCCACATGTCTATGACAGACCCCCATGATGATTGTTTGTGGTGCCTTTCATCCGACCATGACGTGGAAGATTGTTCCAGCTGTAGGAGGATGAATCCCAAGGCGTTGAAAGAAAGGGAGGCGAAGCTCTTCATGGCCAAGGCCAAAAAGGAGAAGAGAGGTAGGAAGAAGGAGAGATCGAGGCCGGAGTCGTCGACTTCGCATTCTTCGAAGTCACACCATAAGAAAAGGAAACATTCCTCTCGGTGCCGGTCTTCGAAGAGCAAGGCGTCGAGATCGACTTCGCCTCGATGCCGAAGTAAGGATATATCTCCTTCTCCATCTCCTTCTAAGTCTCCTGTGGGATCTCCTTCGCCGAAGCGGGCTCCAGCGCAGTCTCCGGCGCAGTCCCCGGCGCCGTCACCGGTTCCAGTGGAGTCTTCGGCTTCTGAGGCTGAGCAAGAGCAAGGAGAAGAGCCTTCTCTAGGGCCCGATGAGCCTGCGGCGCCTGTGGAGGACACTGCGGCGCCGGTACCAGGTACTCCGCAGACGGATCCAGGTCAAGGCCATTATTCACAGTTCCCGGCTCCGGGTATGGATTCATCTCATTTTTTGAATACAATGTATGGAATCTTCCAACGGGCTGCCTTCCCATCCGGTGCACCTGCTGTTCCCGTGGGTTCTTTGGCCTATACTCTGGGAGTGCCGCAGCATTACGCTCAGGCCCCGTTTATGCCCTTCCTGCCGATGGCGCCTTCGTGGCAGTTTCCGGCGCCGTCTGGGGATCCGTCTCGGCTTCGAGTGGATCGACCTTCTTCTGGTCCTTCTTCGACGCTGTTGCCGTCTACCTCGGCGCCGCATCCGGCGCCGCCGACCCCGACTCCGGCGCCGCCGACCTCGACATCTCTGGCTCCACCGGCTCCGTGTACGGCGCCGGCGACGCCGGTTCCACGGATCCGCTCAAGAAGAGAGGCCCAAAGGGTCTTGGATGAATAACGATATAGAGTGGAGGTGGAGGAAGGTGAGGTTGACACGTCCTCTGATGAGTTTGAGGGGATTCAGGAGGCTAGTGGCCTGGACACGACTCCGGAGTGGAAGCATTCTTCTTCTAGGTCCTCTCCGCCGCAGGAACTGGCTCCCTATCATATGGTGATAAAAAAGACTGCAGAGCTGTTGGATTTGCAGTTGCCCTCTGCGGAGTATAAGCCTAACCTTCTGACGGAGGTGTTACACTCGCCTACCTCAACCAGTGAGCCTTTGCTGCCTTTCAATGAGGCTATTTTGGAGCCAATTGTGGAAGTCTGGCGTAAGCTGCTATCTTCACCAGCAGTCTCTAGGCAGGTGGTGAGAAGATATAAGGTGGCACCTGGGGATCCAGGTTTTCTATCTTCGTACCCTTCGCCAGAAAGTCTAGTGGTGCAGGCGTCATGCTCGAAGCATGCTTCAGGAGCATTCCCTCAGACTCCTGCGGACAGGGAGTCCAAAAATGTTGATCAAGCCTCTAAGAAGACCTTTTCATCCGGGAGCATGGCGCTTAAGTCCACTAATGCCACGTGCTTGCTAGGGCGCTATGTCCATGCTTTGATGGACTCGATGAAATCTTTAGCCCCATAGCTGCCAGAATGTGATAAGGCGTCCTTTATGGAGGTGGTCGCAGATACTCAGGCCGCTGCGAGACAAGTGATTCAGTCGGGCCTTGATATGGCTGACTCAGTGGCGAGAATAATGGGGCCGTCTATAGCCACTAGGAGGCAGGCGTGGCTTCATTCGTCTGGCTTCTCTACGGACGTTCAGGCCACATTAGTGGATTTGCCCTTTGATGGACAAAAATTTTTTGGTGAGAAGGCTGACTCTGCCCTACAGAGATTTAAGGAGAGTAGGGTAACAGCTAAATCTTTAGGTCTGCAGGCTCCTGCTAAAGGATTTGGACTTAAGAAATTCAGGGGTTTCGGTAGGTCTTCGTTTCGCTCCTACAGGCAGCCTCAGCAGCACAACAACAGCAGAATCCCCTCTATAGGTCCTATAGAGGGAGACAAAGAGGTCGGAGAGGTTCTGGCCACAACCCCTCTTCATGTTCTGCCTCTTCTGCTCCCAATGAAGCTTCAGGGAAGCATCCCCAGATCCCCCATCCTGGATCATGTGAGACCTATGGGGGGTCGGGTGTCCCACTTTCTGCGGGGTTTGAAATCTGTTACAACCGACCTTTGGTTTTTAAACCTCGTGGAGACTGGGTACGCCCTTCCCTTTCGGGAGTTTCCTACCCCTTACCCTCCTTGCCAAGGTTACTGCTCGGAAGACCATCTGCTTCTTCTGCAGAAGGAGGTGCTAGCTTTGCTTCAAAAAGGTGCGATGGAGGTGGTTCCGGAGCAGGAAAGGGGTCAGGGATGCTACTCACGGTATTTCCTGATTCCCAAGAAGGACGGCAGATTGCGTCCGATACTGGACCTCAGAGTCTTGAACTTTTACCTGAAACAGGAGAAATTCAAGATGCTAACCCTTGCGCAGGTTCTTCAAGCATTGCAGCAAGGAGACTGGATGGTGTCGCTCGACTTGCAGGACGCGTACTTCCATGTCCCAATCCTGAAGTCGCACAGGAAGTATCTCCGTTTTACGGTTGGGTCGCAACATTACCAGTTTGCGGTCCTCCCGTTTGGTCTTACTACCGCACCTCGAGTCTTCACGAAGGTGATGGCAGTGTTAGCGGCCCATCTCAGGAGGCCGGGGATTCTGGTTTTCCCCTACCTGGACGACTGGCTTCTGAAGGCAGAGTCCCCAGAGATGGTGCAGCATCATCTGCGGGTAACATCTCAGCTGTTATTCGAATTGGGTTTTTCGATAAACGTGCCCAAATCTCACCTGGTGCCCTCTCAACGCAACCTGTTCATAGGGGCGGTACTGGACACTACTGTGTGTCGAGCATTTCCTCCACCTCAAAGAATTCTCGACATTCAGGAGATGGTCCCTTTATTCCACAATGGAGCGGTTGTTCCAGTTCTGAAGGTCCTTCGCCTGCTCGGTCTGTTCGCCTCCTGCATTCTGTTGGTCAACCATGCACGCTGGCACATGAGGGCGCTCCAGTGGTGCCTCCGCAGGCAGTGGTATCAGCACAACGGAGATCTCAGGGAGTCGATCAGGATCTCCAGAGAAGCTGCAGCGGATCTATCTTGGTGGAGCGTGGAGGGCAATCTGTCTCAAGGAAAGCCCTTCCATCTGCCTCCATCGGTGGCCACAGTGATAACAGATGCCTTCAGCTTAGGGTGGGGTGCTCATCTGGGGGATCTGGAGATCAAGGGTCTTTGGTCTCCAGAGGACAGGTTGCTTCACATCAACCTTCTGGAATTACGGGCGATTCGTTTGGCACTCAAGGCCTTCCTCCCTTCCCTTCGCGGTCAGTCTGTTTAAGTTCTGACGGACAACAATACCGCGATGTGGTATGTGAACAAGCATGGAGGAGTAGGGTCGCATTGTCTCTGCAGGGAGGCCCTGCGTCTTTGGTCCTGGGCTCAGGACCATCAGATTTGTCTGATGGTAAATCATCTGGCCGGGGTGCTGAATGTGCATGCGGACAGTCTCAGTCGGCAGTTCTCCGCCGACCACGAGTGGAGGCTCCATCCGGAGGTGGTTCGTTACGTCTTTCGGACGTGGGGAATCCCTGTTCGCCACCCTCGAGAACGCGCACTGCCCGTTGTTCTGCAGTCTCCAGTTTCCGATGCAGGGGGCGTTGGGGGACGCGTTTCAGTTGAGTTGGGGCTCACGACTCCTTTACGCGTTTCCTCCCATACCCTTGATTCCTCGGGTTCTGAGGAATATTCGCCAAGATCGGGCCCATGTTATATTGATCGCCCCGGATTGGCCAAGAAGGGTGTGGTACACAGATCTTCTCCACCTCTCCTCGTGCCCTCTGCTCCGTCTCCCTCTGAGGGCAGACCTCCTCTCGCAGTCGGAGGGGCAGGTTCTACACCCCCACCTCCAGAGCTTACACCTTCATGCCTGGAGATTGAACGGGGCAGCCTGAGTTATTTCTCTCTCCCACCTGATGTGGTGGATGTTATTTTATCGGCCAGGCGACACTCCACCAAGTCCATTTACTCCTACAGGTGGTCTAAGTTTGTAAAATGGTGTGCAGAGAGATCCATTGACCCTTTAAAAGCCCATCTTTCTGAGGTGCTCCAGTTTGCTCTTTCCTTGGCTCAGCAGGGCTGTGCTATGGCCATGGTCAAGGGCTATCTATCGGCCTTATCGGCTTTTCTATGTCTACCTGATCAACCGTCATTATTTAAATCTCCGGTTGTACTGAGGTTTATCAAAGGCCTTACAAACATGTTTCCACCTACTCCTTTTGTAATGCCACAGTGGGACCTTAATCTTGTCTTAACTTTTCTGATGGGATCCCCGTTTGAGCCTCTTCATAGCTGTCCTCTGAGGCTTTTGTCCTTTAAGACGGTCTTTCTTTTGGCCATAACCTCGGCAAGGAGGGTGAGTGAGCTTCAAGCTCTTAGTTCTAAACCCCCTTTTCGTTACATTACATGCTGAAAGGATGGTACTTTGGACCAGGGCTGCTTTCCTGCCTAAAGTAGTTACTCCGTTTCATTTGGGGCAGTCTATTACTCTCACTGTTTTTTATCCTCCTCCTCATCCCTCCAAAGAGGAGGAAAGACTTCATCGCCTGGACCCAAAGAGAGCTGCAAGCTTTTACTTGGACAGAACGAAGGACTTTCGTCTGGACGATCAGCTCTTCGTGGGTTATGCTGGTCATTCCAAAAAAAGAGCGGTGCACAAGCGCACTCTATCAAGATGGATCATCCTTGCCATCAAGATCTGCTATGCCCTGGCTGGTAAGGTTCCTCCTGAGGGTATTCGGGCTCATTCAACTAGAGCTAAATCTTCTACATCTGCTTTGGCCCGGGGTGTTCCTGTGGCAGATATTTGTAAAGCTGCGACTTGGGCCTCCCTCCATACTTTCGCAAAGCATTATTGCTTGGACTCTGAGATGAGGAGGGAGGGCCACTTAGCGCGGTCTGTCTTGCAAGACTTTCTGGTATAGGAAGGTGGACACCCTCCTCCGGGAGTGGGGACTGCTGTGGGAATCTATTCACAAGGTGAGGAATCCACTGGCAGATGTATCCATCAGAAGAACAAGTTACTTACCTTCGGTATCGCTTTTTCTGGTGGATACAGTATCTGCCTGTGGATCCCTCACTGGCCCACCCGCCTCCCCGTTGTCCACCTTTGTATACCTTAAAAGTTGTCTTGTTTGAGATGTTGTTATGCTTTCTGGTACATTTGTAGGGAATGCTTATTTTGTTTAGCTTTCCTTTTGTTTATGTACTGTGTATATTTGGTTGTATATTGTATACTGTGTATACTTTGAATCTGTGGTTGGTCCACCTGTGCGCCTCGGAGGCACGGAAAAAATGGGTGGAACTGACGTCATCACGCCTACGTGGCTCTCTTATGACTCCGGTGACGTCATGCGGAGTCGCGAGCGGAGCCGATGCATTATGACGTCGTCCACGTCGCCGTAGAGAGCTGGGGAAAGAAGTTCCGTGGAATGCTGGCGCAGGGGATATTCACAAGGTGAGGAATCCACAGGCAGATACTGTATCCACCAGAAAAAGCGTTACCGAAGGTAAATAACTTGTTCTTCTTGTTCGAAGCATTCCACAGGGCCGACAGAGATTCCAAAAAGCTGGAGCAGTCTGCGAAAAAGGTATTTTCTTCAGCCAGCATGGCACTGAAATCTACCAACGCCACCTGTCTCCTGGGTAGATATATTCATGCCTTAATGGACTCTGCAAAGCAGCTTCTTCCTAAGCTATCAGAGGAGGACAGGGGTAATCTCAGTGAGGTGTTGGCGGACTCTCAGGCTGCAGCTCGTCAGGTCATCCAGTCAGGCCTGGACACAGTGGATTCTGTTGCCAGAGTGATGGGTTCATCTATCACAATGAGAAGATATGCGTGGTTGAGGTCTTCTGGGTTCTCTACCGATGTCCAAGTTGCTCTTCTTGATCTACCTTTTGACGGATCTAACTTTTTGGAGAGAAGGCAGATTTGGCTTTGCAAAGATTTAAGGACAGTAAGGCTACAGCAAAATCTTTGGGTCTGCAAACACAGACAAGAGGTTATGGTTATAAAAGGTACAGACGCTTCAGGAAGTCTTTCTTTCGGAGTCTCAGATAGCCTCAACAGCAGCAACAAGAGAACCCCTTGTATAAGTCCTATAGGGGTAAAGGCAGACGTCGCCAACGTGTAGCCGGGCGCCATCCTTCCTCCTCCTCCTCTACCTCCCCAGCCCCTCCTGGTAATGCCGGAAAGCAGCCCTAGATCCGCCATCCTGGATCATGTAGGTCCTGTGGGAGGTCGGCTTATACATTTTCTACGAGAGTGGAAATCAATCACTTCGGACCGTTGGGTTCTAGATCTCGTAGAAAATGGGTACCCCCTTCCCTTCAGGGAATTCCCTCCTCCTTACCCTCCTTGCCAAGGGTTTTGCACGGAGGATCATTTACCTCTCCTCCAAAAGGAGGTTATTGCCCTTTTACAAAAAGGTGCGATAGTGGTGGTTCCGGAGCAGGAAAGGGGTCAGGGATGCTACTCCCGGTATTTTCTGATTCCCAAAAAGGATGGCAGGTTACGTCCGATCCTGGATCTCAGAATTTTGAATCCATATCTCAAGCAGGAGAGATTCAAGATGCTCACCCTAGCGCAGGTTCTTCAAGCGCTGCAACAAGAGGACTTGATGGTGTCCATCGACTTACAGGATGCGTATTTTCATATCCCAATCCTGAAGTCGCACAGGAAGTATCTGCGTTTTACGGTTGGGTCGCAACACTACCAGTTTGTGGTTCTTCCGTTTGGTCTTACTACTGCACCTTGGGTCTTCAACAAGGTGATGGCAGTGGTTGCTGCCCATCTCAGGAGGTCGGGGATTCCGGTTTTCCCCTACCTGGACGACTGGCTTCTGAAGGCAGAGTCGCCAGAGATGGTGCTTAATCATCTGCAGGTAACAGCTCAGCTGTTGTTCAATTTGGGTTTTTCGATAAATGTGCCCAAGTCACCTAGTGCCCTCTCAGCGCAACCTGTTCATAGGGGCGGTACTGGATACCACTGTGTGTTGTGCTTTTCCTCCTCCACAAAGGATTCTCGACATTCAGGAAATGATCCCTTTGTTTCACAATGGAGCGATTGTTCCAGTTCTGAAGGTCCTTCGCCTGCTCGGTCTGTTCGCCTCCTGCATTCTGTTGGTCAACCATGCACCCTGGCACATGAGGGCGCTCCAGTGGTGCCTCCGCAGGCAGTGGTATCAGCACAACGGAGATCTCAGGGAGTCCGTCAGGATCTCCAGAGAAGCTGCAGCGGATCTATCTTGGTGGAAGGTGGAGGGCAATCTGTCTCAAGGAAAGCCCTTCCATCTTCCTCCATCGGTGGCCACAGTAATAACGGATGCCTCTACCCTAGGGTGGGGTGCTCATCTGGGGGGTCTGGAGATCGAGGGTCTTTGGTCTCCAGAGGAAAGATTGTCTCATATCAATCTTCTGGAATTGCGGGCGATATGTTTGGCGCTCAAGGCCTTTCTCCCTTCCCTTCGTGGTCAGTCGGTTCAAGTCCTGACGGACAACACTACCGCGATGTGGTATGTCAACATGCAGGGAGGAGTAGGGTCGTTGCGGCTTTGGTCCTGGGCTCAGGACCATCGGATTTGCTTGATGACAAATCATCTGGCTGGGGTGCTGAATGTGCATGCGGACAGTCTCAGTCAGCAGTTCTCTGCCGACCACGAGTGGAGGCTTCATCCGGAGGTAGTTCGACACATCTTTCGGACGTGGGGAACTCCTCGGATGGATCTGTTTGCCACTTTCGAGAATGCACACTGCCCATTGTTCTGCAGTCTCCAGTTTCCGATGCAGGGGGCATTGGGGGACCCGTTTAAGTTGAGTTGGAGTTCACAACTCCTTTGCGCGTTTCCTCCTATACCCTTGATTCCTCGGGTTCTGCGGAAGATGCGCCAAGACCGGGCCTAAGTCATATTGATTGCCCCGGATTGGCCAAGAAGGGTGTGGTACACAGATCTACTTCACCTCTCATCGCACCCTCCACTCCGTCTCCCTCTCAGGGTAGATCTCCTCACAAAGTCGGAGGGGCAGGTTCTACACCCCCACCTCCAGACCATGCACCTTCACGACTGGAGATTAAACGGGGCAACCTGAATTCTTTTTCTCTCCCGCTTGACGTGGTGGATGTTATATTATCGGCCAGGCGACACTCCACCAAGTCTATCAAAATTTGTTAAATGGTGCGGAGAGAAGTCTATTGATCTCTTGAAAGCTCATCTTTCTGATGTTCTTTGTTTTTTTCTTCATTTGGCCCAGCAGGATTTTGCTGTGGCCACTGTTAAAGAATATTTGTCGGCTTTATCAGCATTTCTTTGTTTGCATGATCAGCCGTCTCTTTTTAAGTCTACAATAGTTTTGAAGTTCATTAAGGGGCTTACTAACATGTTCCCACCCACTCCTTTTATTATTCCCCAGTGGGATTTGAATTTAGTGTTAACTTTTTTAATGGGTACCACGTTTGAACCTATGCATAGCTGTCCTTTGCGACTGCTGACTTTTAAAACGGTCTTTCTGGTGGCTATCACTTCGGCTAGGAGGGTGAGTGAGCTTCAGGCTCCGTTTTTGACCATACATGCTGAAAAGATGGTACTCAGGACCAGGGCTGCTTTTCTGCCTACGGTGGTAACTCCCTTCCATCTAGGACAGTCCATTAACCTTCCTACATTCTATCCTCCCCCTCCCCCTTCCAAGGAGGAGGAAAGGCTACACCGTTTGGACCCTAAGAGGGCGATTAGTTTCTGTCTTGATAGAACAAAGGACTTTCGTCAGGATGATCAGCTCTTTGTGGGCTATGCTGGACGGATGAAGGGCAAGGCGGTGCACTAGCGCACTTTATCCAGGTGGATCGTCTTGTGCATCAAGATCTGCTATGCTTTGGCTGGTAAGGAGCCTCCTGAAGGCATTAGAGCCACGAGGGCTAAGTCATCTACTTCTGCCTTGTCCAGAGGTGTTCCTGTGCTGGACATCTGTAAGGCTACAACTTGGGCCTCCCTCCACACTTTCGCGAAGCATTACTGCTTAGATTCCGAAGTAAGGAGGGACGGACATTTTGCACGCTCTGTTTTTCAGGACTTTTTGGTATAGAAGGGTGGACACCCTCCTCCGGGAGTGGGACTGCTGTGAGATTCTATTCATAAGGTGAGGAATCCACAGGCAGATATATCCATCAGAGGAACAAGTTACTTACCTTCTGTAACGCTTTTTCTGGTGGATACAGTATCTGCCTGTGGATTCCTCACTGACCCACCCTCCTCCCCGTTGTCCACCCTTTTATACCTTAAAAGAGGTATTCGTTAATATGTTGTTTCATATTGTCATTCTGCATTGCCTCTGTTTTGCCTTTCTGTAGGCTTAAAGGAAAGCTTTGCTTTATTTTGCTTTCCTATTTCACTTTACACTGTCTGTATTTGTGTGAATACTGTGTACTATGTATGCATTTTCTATATGGTCGGTCCGCCCGTTTCGCCTCGGTGGCACGGAAAAAATGGGTGGAACTGACGTCATCACGCTGACGTGGCCCTCTCATGGCTCCAGTGACGTCTCGCGGAGCCGCGTGCGGAGCCATGGCACTGTGACGACCTCGTCTGCGTGGAGAGCTACGAAAAATTTCAGAAGAATGCTGGCCCAGGGGATATTCATAAGGTGAGGAATCCACAGGCAGATACTGTATCCACCAGAAAAAGCGTTACCGAAGGTAAATAACTTTTGATTCTTTAATACGTTTTACACCATTTGATGCAATGGTATGGAAGTTTCCAAATTCTGGATTTACCCCCAGTAAATGTTGCCAAGGGACCAAATGCTGTGTGTGTGTGTGTGGGGGGGGGGGTGGAGTAGCAGGAACAATTATTATCCTTATATTAATGAAAAGTGACCTGGTCTTTTTCATTCAGTTGGATAGTATATCTTCCTGTAGGTTCCACACCTCCTGAATAGTGTCCAGGTGCCATACGGAATCTGGATACTTTTCCCCCCAAAAGAGCTCTCCAGAACCTCCATGTGGTGCCATGCAGTCTAAGCTGCGACTCTGCCAACCTAGAATGTGATAATATCTGAGTATATAAGATGACAAACAGCACTCTGGCTTGAGTTCCTGTTTTTTCTGTATTCCATCAATGTGGACCCAGAGATCTTTTTGGTATTTCACTGTTAAAATTACTTAGCTTTCAACTGCAACATGGCCAAATGTTTTCTCCTGAGATTTCTGGATTAATATCTTATTACAGATTAAATAAGAATATGTCTTTGTAAGATTCACATTATATCTGCAAGTGTTGTTTGGGATCGGAACATAACCTCTTGGCTTGCACCTCCCATTCATTAATGCACCCATAGGCCATGAGAGAATGTAAGACCAAGGTATTATAGGCAAAGGTATGTAGGGATATGGCAAGGAGAGCCTCTTCCCTTTTGGTTATATCTTCTTTCCGGCAACATGCTCACAAGAGACCTTCCCACAAAAAGAACAGAAACATCCCCTTCCAAGGATCATTGGGGGGCCCGATGCCATTCACAAATGCTGGGGTCTTCCTCATCATGGAAGGTAATTCCTATTTTCAAAACGATTAATCCGGAATTCTGAACTCTATTGGCTGATCCTGCAGAGGTTGAGCCCTTTCCATCAGATCCTGATGCATAATTTTGGATTGTTCCTGTTCCCTCTGGACCCTGTTCCCTCTGGACCACTCTGCATGGATAGACCCACTGATTTGTTCCCTGGAGATGTGTTTTGATCCAACTGTTCAACGGACCTGCTTTTCAGATTCCCACAGATTCCACTGTTGAAAGTCATGCAGAATGTGAAGCAGGATCCAGCACACATGATCTTGATTGCCTCAGACAGGGGAAGGAGAATTTGGTATGCTTATCAATTGGACATCTCCTCTCCCGTACAGGATGGGACTGCTTTCGCGGCAGGGTGACCAAATCTTTTTGCCCAATCCCTTCCTTAACAAAATTGCTTCCTGCCTTTCATATTGACCAACAAATGACTTACTTCTTCTTTCCTCCTCTTGCCCTCAAAGAGAAGTGGCCTCATTAACTGGATTCCAGGCGCACATTGTATCTGAAAGAGACAAACAAGTTACTTACCTTTGGTAACAATATATCTGTCAGAGACAAATATTCGTTATGGATTCTTCACCTTAGCATTACCACCAGGCGTCAGACTGGATCCGAAGAATTTTTCTTCAGCAGTACCCCTGCACGTAGGTAGGTGGCGTCGGTCGACTCCGCATTCGTCGTTGGCGTCATGATCGCCGGAATAACATTGTGCAGAGCCATGCAAGACACCGACCACTGGTGCACAAACACTAGGGCCCTGAAATGAAGTCCCTTACTTTAGAAGTCCATTCGCAGAATGGGTGGGGCGGTGAGGAATCCATAACTAATATTTGTCTCTTACAGATATATCGTTACCGAAGTTAAGTAACTTGTTCATCTGAAAAAGACTATTAGTTATGGATTCCTCACCTTAGAATAGATACCCCAGCAATACCAACCCCGGAGGTTGGTCTGCAAACTAAGTTCATACCTGAAAGTTCTGGAGAACCGAACGGCCAAAGAAGCCGTCCCTCCGGACTTGGCTGTCCAGACAGTAATGTTTGGTGAACGTGTGCAATGAAGCCCACGTGGTTGCCTGGCATATGTTGTGAGAAGTTGGCCTGATATATGATGTCACTAGTTCTAGTGTACACCTTGTATCAGTCCAAACAACCCTTATGGTGATTGGTTGTAAAGTCAACCTTATAGACCAGCTATCCTAGTGGTAGCATGGACAAGAGCAGTCTTAGGCTAAACTCTGTATGGCATGTGAAGCCAGCTGTTATACCATTACAGTCCCTTGAATACCAAATGAAAGGACACCACACCAAGTATATATAAAGTTAGAATGTATTTATTCTAGCATATACCCTCAGCACTCTTTATGTAGCATACGTTAAGTTACACAGGAAAATACAGTTGGGCCCGAGGGCCACGCAAACCATATACTAAGAAAGTGGTATAAGTGGCCTAGGGCCTAGGGAATCGCTGGGGCTACACTACCCTACCAAGAGTTAGGAAGTGGGAGGCCCACGGGAAGCGTGTGCAGTGTGGAAACACACACGCGGGTTACATTAAAGTCAATGGGAATGTAACAGTTAGAAATAGGGAGAATAAGGACACTTCCGAAGGAGCTAGGAGGAAGCAACTCGAGACTTAGACACTTGGATAGTCAATATCCACTGGAGCACCAGAGTACTCGCGTTACCTCACCCACAGGAGACGGGTGCATAGGTGTGAAGATGTGTCAGGTGTCGTCACTGGATCCTATGGATGCCTGAAGAACAGATGCTGGCAGGCGGCCAGGAGGAAGATGTCCGATGGATCCAAGGGTGGATCTTGAAGGAAGAACACTTGCAAGCAGAGGGGACAAAGTCTGGGTCACTAGCCAGTGACCGTGTGGAACCAGGAAGGAACCAGGCGATGTCGTGCAGAACACAGGTGATATCGTGAAGCTTGTCTCTGCAGCTGCGTGGACCAGGAGGCGTCGAGGACGACCATAACCAGGATACGAGCTGTCCCACAAAGGATCTTGCTGCTGGCGGAGTTGACGTCCCGATTGAAGTCAACAAGCCTTGGCAAAGGCAACCCACGCGGAAAGGGAAATTCGCTTCAGGTGCAGACCAGGCAGGTCTGGGGTGCTTCTCTTTCACAGGGAAGCAAGGGCCAGTCTGGGTGAACCAAACCAGCAGTGGAAAGTTAAAGGTTCGTCATCACAGAGGCTACTAGCCAGCGGGCCAGCAACCGGACAGATGCGTCGAGCAGGAAAATACAGAAGGGCCCCACGCAGAACTCGTGGAGTGTGGAGGGCTGATCTTCGGTGCAGGTGGTGCTCGGGGTTGGGGCTTCTCAATCCCCAGAGTACAACTTCGAAGATGCCTCAGAAGCTGCGCTGGAAGCTACTAGCCAATTTTCCCAGGTAGCCGGTCCCACGTCTCTCGTCGCCTCCACAGATCTCAGCTCGGCTGTGGATGTGGATCAGTGTCGGAGAAGTCTGGAAGTCAAGGCGCTGGTCGGGCTCTGCAGTCGGTTCCTCGTAGAACTTTGGGCAAAGCAAACAGCAGGTTGCTTGATGGTGCCTGTTTGCACAGGGTGGTCACTCCTTGGCCACAAGGCAGATTCTTCAGTCTTTTTCTTGTCGTCGAATGTCGAAGGTCCAGAGTTTCGTGTCTTGTTTCAATTCAGGATAATCCAAAATCCTAGGGACTCAGCTCCCACTCTTATACTAATCTGGGGGGCTGGGTTACCTGCTAGGTCCCTCCTATGGGTGGGACCAGGGAGGGGGTGGTTACACCCCCTTCCCTTTGTCCAGTTTCGCGCTAGGACTGGGGCTGGAGTGCCCCAGCACCGGTTTGAACCGGGCTATGCATGGGACACCTTGTGTGCCCCAGGCAGTGTCTCGTTTCTTTCATCCCACCCTGCCCCAATACACTAAGTCCTGTCTGGGGTGGTGCTAGCACCTCCCAAGGCAGGAAACCTATTGTCCAAGCCTCCCTCACTGGAAGGACTCCCAGCAGCAGGAGGTCAGACTTGTGTCTGTGGCAGCAGCGTCCATTTTGTGACGCTGGGGCTCTGGTTAACTTTAACCGGGTAAGTCGGATTTCAACATGTCTTCCCCCTCTAGAAGGGGGGAATACTATCCTCACCACCATAAATGGTGTGGGGGTAGTATTCCAAAGTGTTAGACACCTTACACGACATGTTTTGATAAAGCCAAACCATAGTTACCATAACCGCGAGGATTATAAGGTACTTAAGAGTATATGGTAGGCGATATCATAGAACAGCTATAAGGACATGGTTCCGAAAGCTGCAGACAGGCTCAGCTCATGCTAGAGCACCATCTCACATGTTACTAAGCACTCTGCCTCCAGGATTGTTAAGGCCTGCTATAGGAGTGGCTGACAGGTTACCCATGTGTCTATATATAAGGTAGGTATAGGGATACTACACCTAAGCAAGGAGTGATTACACAACCTTGCCCCAGCTGAGTGATCAGCCAGTTGTGTCATGATGGAAGGCCAGCCAGGGGTGGCATAATACATGCTGCAGCCCCTGGTAGGCCTAGGGTACACCTATGCCCTGGGTACCTAAAGTACACTGTACAGGGTCCAATAAGGTGATCCTTACCAAATGGGTTATGCACCTAAAGTACATAGTTGCAATTTAGAGAGAGAACAGCTGGGCTGTGGGTCTGATTAGCAGGCCCACAGCCACATCTAAGTCGTAAACCAGTAAAGCGAAAGCAAAAAGTGGGGGTGACCATAGGAAGCAGACCCTACTCTCCTACATATGTCATGAATAGGGACTCCATGTCAAAGAGCAGTAATGGCTGCCATCACCCTGGTGGATTGGGCGCGCAGTCCCACTGGAGGTTCCTTCTTTGCCAAGGAATAACAGATATTGATGCAAAGAACGACCTATCGAGAGATGGTCCACTTTTGAATGGCCCGACCTTTCTTGGCACCTACATAGCCAACAAAGAGCTAGTCCTCCACCCGGATGAAGCTCACTCACCCTGCGAGCAGAGGTGATGGCAACCAAAAAGGCAGTTTTGAGGGTCAAACGTCTGCGAGGACAGTTAGGCAGCAGCTCGAAAGGAGCGCACATAAGGTAGGTCAGAACCAGGTTCAAGTCCCATTGGGGCATTACAAAAGGAATTGGAGGAAACAAGTGAGTCATGCCTGTGAGAAGTTGGCCTGATGTATGATGTCACTAGTTATAGTGTACACCTTATATCAGCCCAAATACCCTTATGGTGATTGGTTGTAAAGTCAACCTTAAAGACCAGCTATCCTAGTGGTAGCATGGACAAGAGCAGTCTTAGGCTAAACTCTGAATGGCATGTGAAGCCAGCTGTGATACCATATATAATCCCTTGAATACCAAATGAAAGGACACCACAACAGATATATATATAGAATAAAGTGTATTTATTCTAGTCAAACCCTCAGCACTCTTTATGAGATTAGAGGTAAGTACAACACAGTCTTATTTAAGCATACATTAAGTCACACAGGTAAGTAATACAGTTAGGCCCTAGGGGCCACGCAAACCATATACTAAGTAAGTGATATAAGAACCACTGTCACGGAAATAGAATAGGCCTAGGCCTAGGGAATCGCTGGGGCTACACTACACTAGCGTTAGTTAGGAAGTGGGAGGCCCACGGGATTCGTGTGCAGAGTGGAAACACTCACGCGTAATGCGTAAAAGTCAATAGCAATAGTACAGTTTAGAAAACGGTAGATTTAGGACACTTCCGGAGTAGCTAGGAAGTTGAGACTTGAAAACTAGACACTAGGATAGTCACTATCCTGATGAGCACCGGAGTACCCAAGTTACCTAGCCCACAGGCTGCGGGTGCATAGGGGTGAAGATGCGTCGTTTTCGTCGTCGACTCCTATGGATGCCTGAAGAAAGATGCTGACAGGCAGTCAGTGAAGAGTGTCCGGTGGATCCCAAGGCTGGGATCAAGAAGAGAAGAAACCTGCAAGCAGAAGGGACAGAGTCAAGGTCACTAGCCAGTGACCACGTGGAACCAGGAAGGAACCAGGCGATGTCGTGAAGATTGCAGGTGAAGGTGAAGCTTGTCGCTGCAGCCAGGAGGACCAGAAAGCGTCGAGGACGACCAGGACCAGGAGGCGAGCTGTCCCACGAAGGCTCTTGCTGTCGGCGGCGTCGAAGTTGGACTAGGACTCACCAAGCCTTGGCAAGCGGAACCCACGAAGAACGAAGGACTTGCTTCTGGTGCAGACCAGGAAGGTCTGGGGTGCTTCTTCTTTGCAGAGAAGCGGGAGCCAGTCTGGAGGAGCCAAACCAGCGCAGAAGATTTCAGGGTGCGTCGTCACAAAGGCCACTAGCCAGCGGGCAAGCAACCGGACAGACGCGGCAAGCAGGAAAATGCTGAAGGGCCCCACGCAGGACTCGTGGAGTGTGGGGGGCTGATCTTCGGTGCAGATGGTGCTTGGGGTTGGGGCTTCTCAATCCCCGGTGCACAACTTCGAGGGTACCTCAGAAGCTGCGCTTTAAGTTACTAGCCACTTTTTCCAGGTAGCCGGTCCCACGTCGCTCGTCGCCTCCACGGATCTCAGCTCTGCTGTAGATGTGGATCAGGGTCGGAGAAGTCTGGAAGTCAAGGCTCTGGTAAGGCTCTGCAGTCGGTTCCTCGTAGAACGTGGGCAAAGCAAAGGGTAGTCTCTTGATGGTGCCTGTTTGCACAGGGTAGCCACTGCTTGGCTACAAGGGAGATTCTTCAGTCTTCTTCTTTCGTCGAATGTCGAAGGTCCAGAGTTTCTGTTCAGTTTTGCAGGTTCAGGATAATCTAAAGTCTTGAGGCCCAACTCCCACTCTTATACTAATCTGGGGGGCTGGGATACCTGCTAGGTCACGCCTTATGGGTGGGACCTGGGAGGGGGTGGTTACACCCACTTCCCTTTGTCCAGTTTCGCGCCAGAGCTGGGGCTGGAGTGCCCCAGCGCCGGTTTGAACTGGACTATGCAAGGAACACCTTGTGTGCCCCAGGCATGTCTCATTCCTTTCAGCCCACCCTGCCCCAATACACTAAAGGCTGTCTGGGGAGGTGCTAGCACCTCCCCAAGCAGGAAACCTATTGTCCAGGCCTCCCTGGCTGGGATCTCTCCCAGCTGCAGGAGGTCAGACTTGTGTCGTGGCAGCAGCATCCATTTTGTGATGCTGAGGCTTTGGTCAGAGGCTAACAGTTGAAGTATGATTTTAACATGTCCTTCCCTCTAGAAGGGGGGAATAATATTCTCATGTCCAGAAATGGCATGGGGGTATTATTCCACAGTGTTAGACACCTTACACGACATGTTTCGATAAAGCCAAACCATAGTTACCATAACCGTCTAAGATTATAAGGCACTTTAAGAGTATATGGTAGGCTATATCATAGAACAGCTATAAGGACATGGTTCCGAAAGCTGCAGACAGGCTCAGCTCATGCTAGAGCACCATCTCACATGTTACCAAGCACTCTGCCTCCAGGATTGTTAAGGCCTGCCATAGGAGTGACTGATAGGTACACATGTGTCTATATATAAGGGTAGATATAGGCATACTATATCTAAGCAAGGGGTGATTACACGACCTTGCCCCAGCTGAGTGATCAGCCAGTTGTGTCTGATTGGAAGGCCAGACCAGGGGTGGCATAATACATGCTGCAGCCCCTGGGAGGCCTAGGGTACACCTATGCCCTGGGTACCTAGGGTACACTGTACAGGGTCCAATAAGGTGATCCTTACCAATTGGTTATGTACCTAGGGTACATGGAGTCCATTTTAAAGAGAGAGCAGACAGCCTGAGACCCTGAATGGCAGGATCTCAGGCCAACTAAGTCGAAAAACCAGCTAGACACTAGGCAAAAAGTTGGGGGTAACCATAGTCAGATATCCACCTTCCTACACAACCCCCCCCCAAACGAAAGGAGATAAGGCTGGCCTTGACAAGGTAAGCCTCTATTGCCTAAGTGGCCATATAAGGAAGAACCAGCACTGGCATGGTTACCCCCTGTCTCATGGTCTACTAAGCAATCCCTCATCCTAAAGGTATCATAGGGTCTCCACCATAGGGAATCTCTACCTTGGGTGTGTCTTTGCAAAGTAAAAGGCTGGTGTTGAGATGGAGTACTGAAGTGAGTGTCCTCAAAGTGAGGCCTCAGCTTCCTCCAATCATTCTCCACCATGGATGCCTTTCTTTCTTTAACTGAGTTGCACTGTGCTCTCAGGGTCAGCCTCTGGCTACCTAAAGCTGGAGGCTGGGTCCCTTTTGTGGGCTTACTGGAGGGACAGGTCAGGTTTGGGGCCCTAAGGTCCCAGGTTTGCCTGTGCCCAACAGAATCCCTCTGGGGGAGGTCCCTAACTACCTGTAAAGGGGATCCCTCAGGAATGTTTTTACCCATCACCTGGCTAGGGCTACTAGCCAGGCAATCCTCATTCTTTTGATGGGGGGGTTCTTGTGGACAGGGGCCCTCTGGGGGTCCACTGGCCTCCCTGACCTCTGCAGCCCTGGGCTGACTGAGGCAGGGTAGAGAGAGGCAGGCTACCTGCACCAGACTGGGTTCCACCTTGGAAGGGGCCACTGACATCAGAGGCTCTGCCAGGCCAGGCCTGGCTACCTCTGGGGCAGTTCCTTCACAAGGGGTGAGGTCAGATCCCTGAGGAGGCTGACCTTTTCCTAATGTCTGGGGAGAGGGAGACTTTTCTTCCTCCCCTCTACTCTCTGTTTGTGTGGAGTGATCCATAGTTTCAGGCTTCACTACACCTATGTCAGTCTGAGTATGGGCTGAGACCATTACAGCCTTGCCAACCTTTTCAGGGAGGCACTCAGTTTGTGTTTGAGCTGTGACTATCACAGCTCTGCCAATCTCTACAGGGAAGTCTGGCTTTGCCTGGGCTGTGGCTACCACTGCCCTTCCAACCTTTTCAGGGAGGAAATCTACTTGGACAGGGGTTGTGACTGGCACAACCCCACTACCCTTTTGTGAAAGGCCTACCATTTTAGAATGGGTGTCTTGTTCAACTCCAGCCCAAGCTGAGAGTTCTAAGTCATTCCCCAGTAAGCAGTCCACAGGCAAGGTTGGAGACACTGCCACCCTTTTGGGGCCAGTGACACCTCCCCAGCTGAGACATACCTCTGCCATGGGATGACTGTTCTGGTTGCCATCAATGTTAGTTACCTGGTATGAGAAACCAGGCAAAAGCTGCTCAGAGGGAACTAGCCTATGGGCCACCATAGTGATGCTAGCTCCAGTGTCTCTGTAGGCCTCAGCTTTTCTACCATTGATGTAGGGTTCCTGTATGTACCTACCCAAAGTGTTGGGACAGGCAGTGAAGTTGGCAAACCCCATGCCACCATCACAGACAAGAGTGGCTGCTGTAGGGGAATTGGCTAAGCCAGGATCCCCCTGTTTTCCCCAAGAAAACCCAACCAAATTTTTGGGGGCACTCCCACCACCTGGGGGATTACTGCTGACAGTAATAGGTGGTGTGACAGGAGTAGTTGGAGGAACAGTTTTGTTTTTAGCCTGTGGGCAACTGCTGTCAGTTTTCCAATGCCCAGGTGTTTTACACACATGGCAGTAAGGCTTTTTAACTGTGGTAGAGGAGGGAGCTTGGGACCCACCACCCTGTGTGGAGTTTTGGGGCCCTGAGGAAGATTTCTCTTTTGTTTTATCCCCACCCTTCTCTTGAGGCTTGGTGGTATCTTTCTTTTGGTCACCACCCTGATTTTTAGGCCTAATCCTGGTCCTGACCCATTTATCTGCCCTCTTTCCCAATTCTTGGGGAGAGGTCAAATCTGAGTCTACCAGGTGTTGATGGAGAAGCTGGTTCTGACAATTACTAAGGAACTGCTCCCTCATAATCAAGTTGTACAATCCTGTATAGTCCTGCACCTTGCTGCCATTTAACCAACCTTCCAAAGCCTTAGTGGCACAATCCACAAAATCAGACCAGTCCTGTGTCTGTGTCTTCTGGGTGTCTCTGAACAACAACCTATATTGTTCAGTGGTTAAGCCAAACCCATCTATCAGAGCACTCTTCAGGACTTTGTAATTGTTTGCATCCTCATCACTGACTGTGAGGAGCTTGTCTCTACCTTTGTCAGAAAAGGAGAGCCACAAGATAGCTGCCCACTGACTCTGGGGAACCTGCTGTACTTTGCAGGCCCTCTCCAAAGCAGTCATCCACTTGTGGATGTCATCCCCATTCTGATATGGGGGGACTATCTTGCTTAGGTTTCTATGGTCATAAGACCTATCCCTATCTCTAGGAATGTTGCTACCACCAGTCGGTTCTAACCCACTTAACTTTTGTTCTCTAGCCAGAGCAAGCTTCTCTTTGGCAAGGGCAAGTTCTTCCCTCTGAATCCTCAGATTAGCTTCCCTCATTCTGGCTTCATGCTCCTTTCTCTCATGGGAAGTCATTCCCCTGTGAGAGGAAGCATTAGAGATGTTAGAGACATGGGAGTGGATGGATTCCCTTGAAGGGGATCTGTCCCTCCTGCTTCTCTGTGTAAGCCTACTTGGGGGTCTGTAAGGGGGGACCCCATGCAAACTCCCATGTAAGCTTAGGTTAGCCTGGCTAAGTCTTCCTACTTGGCCCTGGCTGTCTACCTTTTCATCTGAAGTGTCCTCTGACTCCTCTGTGGTGGGTAGACCCTCCTCTGTACCTAGGGTACCTGCCTGAGATGCCCTAATAATGTCATACTCCTCTAGGAGTTGTCTTAACTGAAGGAGGGTAGGGTTTGCACCCTGTTTTATTCCTCTGGAGGTACACAAGTGTCTCATCTCCTGGAATGTTAAGGTATCATATCTAGAGGGGGTCTTCTGCAGACCTGCCCCTCCTGAGAGAGCATCTACTTGATCTCCTCTCAGAGACATGATCTAGTGAGGGTGTGGTGTGTGCACCTACCTACACTAGTTGTTTCTACTAAACCTCTCTAGTAGTTGTAGTCAGGGTGTGTTACTCCCTTCAACCTACAACTACTAAGTCCAGTAGGACTTAAGTATTATAAACTATGTTATATGTACCTAGACAATATCTGTGTGATCTTTCAATTTAGTATCTCAAGATTACAATGGTATTACAACAGCAAGCTCAGATCCCAACCGCTGCTCACCAATGTGAGAAGTTGGCCTGATGTATGATGTCACTAGTTATAGTGTACACCTTATATCAGCCCAAATACCCTTATGGTGATTGGTTGTAAAGTCAACCTTATAGACCAGCTATCCTAGTGGTAGCATGGACAAGAGCAGTCTTAGGCTAAACTCTGAATGGCATCCATATATAATCCCTTGAATACCAAATGAAAGGACACCACAACAGATATATATATAGAATAAAGTGTATTTATTCTAGTCAAACCCTCAGCACTCTTTATGAGATTAGAGGTAAGTACAACACAGTCTTATTTAAGCATACATTAAGTCACACAGGTAAGTAATACAGTTAGGCCCTAGGGGCCACGCAAACCATATACTAAGTAAGTGGTATAAGAACCACTGTCACGGAAATAGAATAGGCCTAGGCCTAGGCCTAGGGAATCGCTGGGGCTACACTACACTAGCGTTAGTTAGGAAGTGGGAGGCCCACGGGATTCGTGTGCAGAGTGGAAACACTCACGCGTAATGCGTAAAAGTCAATAGCAATAGTACAGTTTAGAAAACGGTAGATTTAGGACACTTCCGGAGTAGCTAGGAAGTTGAGACTTGAAAACTAGACACTAGGATAGTCACTATCCTGATGAGCACCGGAGTACCCAAGTTACCTAGCCCACAGGCTGCGGGTGCATAGGGGTGAAGATGCGTCGTTTTCGTCGTCTACTCCTATGGATGCCTGAAGAAAGATGCTGACAGGCAGTCAGTGAAGAGTGTCCGGTGGATCCCAAGGCTGGGATCAAGAAGAGAAGAAACCTGCAAGCAGAAGGGACAGAGTCAAGGTCACTAGCCAGTGACCACGTGGAACCAGGAAGGAACCAGGCGATGTCGTGAAGATTGCAGGTGAAGGTGAAGCTTATCGCTGCAGCCAGGAGGACCAGGAAGCGTCGAGGACGACCAGGACCAGGAGGCGAGCTGTCCCACGAAGGCTCTTGTTGTCGGCGGCGTCGAAGTTGGACTAGGACTCACCAAGCCTTGGCAAGCGGAACCCACGAAGAACGAAGGACTTGCTTCTGGTGCAGACCAGGAAGGTCTGGGGTGCTTCTTCTTTGCAGAGAAGCGGGAGCCAGTCTGGAGGAGCCAAACCAGCGCAGAAGATTTCAGGGTGCGTCGTCACAAAGGCCACTAGCCAGCGGGCAAGCAACCGGACAGACGCGGCAAGCAGGAAAATGCTGAAGGGCCCCACGCAGGACTCGTGGAGTGTGGGGGGCTGATCTTCGGTGCAGATGGTGCTTGGGGTTGGGGCTTCTCAATCCCCGGTGCACAACTTCGAGGGTACCTCAGAAGCTGCGCTTTAAGTTACTAGCCACTTTTTCCAGGTAGCCGGTCCCACGTCGCTCGTCGCCTCCACGGATCTCAGCTCTGCTGTAGATGTGGATCAGGGTCGGAGAAGTCTGGAAGTCAAGGCTCTGGTCAGGCTCTGCAGTCGGTTCCTCGTAGAACGTGGGCAAAGCAAAGGGTAGTCTCTTGATGGTGCCTGTTTGCACAGGGTAGCCACTCCTTGGCTACAAGGGCGATTCTTCAGTCTTCTTCTTTCGTCGAATGTCGAAGGTCCAGAGTTTCTGTTCAGTTTTGCAGGTTCAGGATAATCTAAAGTCTTGAGGCCCAACTCCCACTCTTATACTAATCTGGGGGGCTGGGATACCTGCTAGGTCACGCCTTATGGGTGGGACCTGGGAGGGGGTGGTTACACCCACTTCCCTTTGTCCAGTTTCGCGCCAGAGCTGGGGCTGGAGTGCCCCAGCGCCGGTTTGAACTGGACTATGCAAGGAACACCTTGTGTGCCCCAGGCATGTCTCATTCCTTTCAGCCCACCCTGCCCCAATACACTAAAGGCTGTCTGGGGAGGTGCTAGCACCTCCCCAAGCAGGAAACCTATTGTCCAGGCCTCCCTGGCTGGGATCTCTCCCAGCTGCAGGAGGTCAGACTTGTGTCGTGGCAGCAGCATCCATTTTGTGATGCTGAGGCTTTGGTCAGAGGCTAACAGTTGAAGTATGATTTTAACATGTCCTTCCCTCTAGAAGGGGGGAATAATATTCTCATGTCCAGAAATGGCATGGGGGTATTATTCCACAGTGTTAGACACCTTACACGACATGTTTCGATAAAGCCAAACCATAGTTACCATAACCGTCTAAGATTATAAGGCACTTTAAGAGTATATGGTAGGCTATATCATAGAACAGCTATAAGGACATGGTTCCGAAAGCTGCAGACAGGCTCAGCTCATGCTAGAGCACCATCTCACATGTTACCAAGCACTCTGCCTCCAGGATTGTTAAGGCCTGCCATAGGAGTGACTGATAGGTACACATGTGTCTATATATAAGGGTAGATATAGGCATACTATATCTAAGCAAGGGGTGATTACACGACCTTGCCCCAGCTGAGTGATCAGCCAGTTGTGTCTGATTGGAAGGCCAGACCAGGGGTGGCATAATACATGCTGCAGCCCATGGGAGGCCTAGGGTACACCTATGCCCTGGGTACCTAGGGTACACTGTACAGGGTCCAATAAGGTGATCCTTACCAATTGGTTATGTACCTAGGGTACATGGAGTCCATTTTAAAGAGAGAGCAGACAGCCTGAGACCCTGAATGGCAGGATCTCAGGCCAACTAAGTCGAAAAACCAGCTAGACACTAGGCAAAAAGTTGGGGGTAACCATAGTCAGATATCCACCTTCCTACACAACCCCCCCCCAAACGAAAGGAGATAAGGCTGGCCTTGACAAGGTAAGCCTCTATTGCCTAAGTGGCCATATAAGGAAGAACCAGCACTGGCATGGTTACCCCCTGTCTCATGGTCTACTAAGCAATCCCTCATCCTAAAGGTATCATAGGGTCTCCACCATAGGGAATCTCTACCTTGGGTGTGTCTTTGCAAAGTAAAAGGCTGGTGTTGAGATGGAGTACTGAAGTGAGTGTCCTCAAAGTGAGGCCTCAGCTTCCTCCAATCATTCTCCACCATGGATGCCTTTCTTTCTTTAACTGAGTTGCACTGTGCTCTCAGGGTCAGCCTCTGGCTACCTAAAGCTGGAGGCTGGGTCCCTTTTGTGGGCTTACTGGAGGGACAGGTCAGGTTTGGGGCCCTAAGGTCCCAGGTTTGCCTGTGCCCAACAGAATCCCTCTGGGGGAGGTCCCTAACTACCTGTAAAGGGGATCCCTCAGGAATGTTTTTACCCATCACCTGGCTAGGGCTACTAGCCAGGCAATCCTCATTCTTTTGATGGGGGGGTTCTTGTGGACAGGGGCCCTCTGGGGGTCCACTGGCCTCCCTGACCTCTGCAGCCCTGGGCTGACTGAGGCAGGGTAGAGAGAGGCAGGCTACCTGCACCAGACTGGGTTCCACCTTGGAAGGGGCCACTGACATCAGAGGCTCTGCCAGGCCAGGCCTGGCTACCTCTGGGGCAGTTCCTTCACAAGGGGTGAGGTCAGATCCCTGAGGAGGCTGACCTTTTCCTAATGTCTGGGGAGAGGGAGACTTTTCTTCCTCCCCTCTACTCTCTGTTTGTGTGGAGTGATCCATAGTTTCAGGCTTCACTACACCTATGTCAGTCTGAGTATGGGCTGAGACCATTACAGCCTTGCCAACCTTTTCAGGGAGGCACTCAGTTTGTGTTTGAGCTGTGACTATCACAGCTCTGCCAATCTCTACAGGGAAGTCTGGCTTTGCCTGGGCTGTGGCTACCACTGCCCTTCCAACCTTTTCAGGGAGGAAATCTACTTGGACAGGGGTTGTGACTGGCACAACCCCACTACCCTTTTGTGAAAGGCCTACCATTTTAGAATGGGTGTCTTGTTCAACTCCAGCCCAAGCTGAGAGTTCTAAGTCATTCCCCAGTAAGCAGTCCACAGGCAAGGTTGGAGACACTGCCACCCTTTTGGGGCCAGTGACACCTCCCCAGCTGAGACATACCTCTGCCATGGGATGACTGTTCTGGTTGCCATCAATGTTAGTTACCTGGTATGAGAAACCAGGCAAAAGCTGCTCAGAGGGAACTAGCCTATGGGCCACCATAGTGATGCTAGCTCCAGTGTCTCTGTAGGCCTCAGCTTTTCTACCATTGATGTAGGGTTCCTGTATGTACCTACCCAAAGTGTTGGGACAGACAGTGAAGTTGGCAAACCCCATGCCACCATCACAGACAAGAGTGGCTGCTGTAGGGGAATTGGCTAAGCCAGGATCCCCCTGTTTTCCCCAAGAAAACCCAACCAAATTTTTGGGGGCACTCCCACCACCTGGGGGATTACTGCTGACAGTAATAGGTGGTGTGACAGGAGTAGTTGGAGGAACAGTTTTGTTTTTAGCCTGTGGGCAACTGCTGTCAGTTTTCCAATGCCCAGGTGTTTTACACACATGGCAGTAAGGCTTTTTAACTGTGGTAGAGGAGGGAGCTTGGGACCCACCACCCTGTGTGGAGTTTTGGGGCCCTGAGGAAGATTTCTCTTTTGTTTTATCCCCACCCTTCTCTTGAGGCTTGGTGGTATCTTTCTTTTGGTCACCACCCTGATTTTTAGGCCTAATCCTGGTCCTGACCCATTTATCTGCCCTCTTTCCCAATTCTTGGGGAGAGGTCAAATCTGAGTCTACCAGGTGTTGATGGAGAAGCTGGTTCTGACAATTACTAAGGAACTGCTCCCTCATAATCAAGTTGTACAATCCTGTATAGTCCTGCACCTTGCTGCCATTTAACCAACCTTCCAAAGCCTTAGTGGCACAATCCACAAAATCAGACCAGTCCTGTGTCTGTGTCTTCTGGGTGTCTCTGAACAACAACCTATATTGTTCAGTGGTTAAGCCAAACCCATCTATCAGAGCACTCTTCAGGACTTTGTAATTGTTTGCATCCTCATCACTGACTGTGAGGAGCTTGTCTCTACCTTTGTCAGAAAAGGAGAGCCACAAGATAGCTGCCCACTGACTCTGGGGAACCTGCTGTACTTTGCAGGCCCTCTCCAAAGCAGTCATCCACTTGTGGATGTCATCCCCATTCTGATATGGGGGGACTATCTTGCTTAGGTTTCTATGGTCATAAGACCTATCCCTATCTCTAGGAATGTTGCTGCCACCAGTGGGTTCTAACCCACTTAACTTTTGTTCTCTAGCCAGAGCAAGCTTCTCTTTGGCAAGGGCAAGTTCTTCCCTCTGAATCCTCAGATTAGCTTCCCTCATTCTGGCTTCATGCTCCTTTCTCTCATGGGAAGTCATTCCCCTGTGAGAGGAAGCATTAGAGATGTTAGAGACATGGGAGTGGATGGATTCCCTTGAAGGGGATCTGTCCCTCCTGCTTCTCTGTGTAAGCCTTCTTGGGGGTCTGTAAGGGGGGACCCCATGCAAACTCCCATGTAAGCTTAGGTTAGCCTGGCTAAGTCTTCCTACTTGGCCCTGGCTGTCTACCTTTTCATCTGAAGTGTCCTCTGACTCCTCTGTGGTGGGTAGACCCTCCTCTGTACCTAGGGTACCTGCCTGAGATGCCCTAATAATGTCATACTCCTCTAGGAGTTGTCTTAACTGAAGGAGGGTAGGGTTTGCACCCTGTTTTATTCCTCTGGAGGTACACAAGTGTCTCATCTCCTGGAATGTTAAGGTATCATATCTAGAGGGGGTCTTCTGCAGACCTGCCCCTCCTGAGAGAGCATCTACTTGATCTCCTCTCAGAGACATGATCTAGTGAGGGTGTGGTGTGTGCACCTACCTACACTAGTTGTTTCTACTAAACCTCTCTAGTAGTTGTAGTCAGGGTGTGTTACTCCCTTCAACCTACAACTACTAAGTCCAGTAGGACTTAAGTATTATAAACTATGTTATATGTACCTAGACAATATCTGTGTGATCTTTCAATTTAGTATCTCAAGATTACAATGGTATTACAACAGCAAGCTCAGATCCCAACCGCTGCTCACCAATGTGAGAAGTTGGCCTGATGTATGATGTCACTAGTTATAGTGTACACCTTATATCAGCCCAAATACCCTTATGGTGATTGGTTGTAAAGTCAACCTTATAGACCAGCTATCCTAGTGGTAGCATGGACAAGAGCAGTCTTAGGCTAAACTCTGAATGGCATCCATATATAATCCCTTGAATACCAAATGAAAGGACACCACAACAGATATATATATAGAATAAAGTGTATTTATTCTAGTCAAACCCTCAGCACTCTTTATGAGATTAGAGGTAAGTACAACACAGTCTTATTTAAGCATACATTAAGTTACACAGGTAAGTAATACAGTTAGGCCCTAGGGGCCACGCAAACCATATACTAAGTAAGTGGTATAAGAACCACTGTCACGGAAATAGAATAGGCCTAGGCCTAGGCCTAGGGAATCGCTGGGGCTACACTACACTAGCGTTAGTTAGGAAGTGGGAGGCCCACGGGATTCGTGTGCAGAGTGGAAACACTCACGCGTAATGCGTAAAAGTCAATAGCAATAGTACAGTTTAGAAAACGGTAGATTTAGGACACTTCCGGAGTAGCTAGGAAGTTGAGACTTGAAAACTAGACACTAGGATAGTCACTATCCTGATGAGCACCGGAGTACCCAAGTTACCTAGCCCACAGGCTGCGGGTGCATAGGGGTGAAGATGCGTCGTTTTCGTCGTCTACTCCTATGGATGCCTGAAGAAAGATGCTGACAGGCAGTCAGTGAAGAGTGTCCGGTGGATCCCAAGGCTGGGATCAAGAAGAGAAGAAACCTGCAAGCAGAAGGGACAGAGTCAAGGTCACTAGCCAGTGACCACGTGGAACCAGGAAGGAACCAGGCGATGTCGTGAAGATTGCAGGTGAAGGTGAAGCTTATCGCTGCAGCCAGGAGGACCAGGAAGCGTCGAGGACGACCAGGACCAGGAGGCGAGCTGTCCCACGAAGGCTCTTGTTGTCGGCGGCGTCGAAGTTGGACTAGGACTCACCAAGCCTTGGCAAGCGGAACCCACGAAGAACGAAGGACTTGCTTCTGGTGCAGACCAGGAAGGTCTGGGGTGCTTCTTCTTTGCAGAGAAGCGGGAGCCAGTCTGGAGGAGCCAAACCAGCGCAGAAGATTTCAGGGTGCGTCGTCACAAAGGCCACTAGCCAGCGGGCAAGCAACCGGACAGACGCGGCAAGCAGGAAAATGCTGAAGGGCCCCACGCAGGACTCGTGGAGTGTGGGGGGCTGATCTTCGGTGCAGATGGTGCTTGGGGTTGGGGCTTCTCAATCCCCGGTGCACAACTTCGAGGGTACCTCAGAAGCTGCGCTTTAAGTTACTAGCCACTTTTTCCAGGTAGCCGGTCCCACGTCGCTCGTCGCCTCCACGGATCTCAGCTCTGCTGTAGATGTGGATCAGGGTCGGAGAAGTCTGGAAGTCAAGGCTCTGGTCAGGCTCTGCAGTCGGTTCCTCGTAGAACGTGGGCAAAGCAAAGGGTAGTCTCTTGATGGTGCCTGTTTGCACAGGGTAGCCACTCCTTGGCTACAAGGGAGATTCTTCAGTCTTCTTCTTTCGTCGAATGTCGAAGGTCCAGAGTTTCTGTTCAGTTTTGCAGGTTCAGGATAATCTAAAGTCTTGAGGCCCAACTCCCACTCTTATACTAATCTGGGGGGCTGGGATACCTGCTAGGTCACGCCTTATGGGTGGGACCTGGGAGGGGGTGGTTACACCCACTTCCCTTTGTCCCGTTTCGCGCCAGAGCTGGGGCTGGAGTGCCCCAGCGCCGGTTTGAACTGGACTATGCAAGGAACACCTTGTGTGCCCCAGGCATGTCTCATTCCTTTCAGCCCACCCTGCCCCAATACACTAAAGGCTGTCTGGGGAGGTGCTAGCACCTCCCCAAGCAGGAAACCTATTGTCCAGGCCTCCCTGGCTGGGATCACTCCCAGCTGCAGGAGGTCAGACTTGTGTCGTGGCAGCAGCATCCATTTTGTGATGCTGAGGCTTTGGTCAGAGGCTAACAGTTGAAGTATGATTTTAACATGTCCTTCCCTCTAGAAGGGGGGAATAATATTCTCATGTCCAGAAATGGCATGGGGGTATTATTCCACAGTGTTAGACACCTTACACGACATGTTTCGATAAAGCCAAACCATAGTTACCATAACCGTCTAAGATTATAAGGCACTTTAAGAGTATATGGTAGGCTATATCATAGAACAGCTATAAGGACATGGTTCCGAAAGCTGCAGACAGGCTCAGCTCATGCTAGAGCACCATCTCACATGTTACCAAGCACTCTGCCTCCAGGATTGTTAAGGCCTGCCATAGGAGTGACTGATAGGTACACATGTGTCTATATATAAGGGTAGATATAGGCATACTATATCTAAGCAAGGGGTGATTACACGACCTTGCCCCAGCTGAGTGATCAGCCAGTTGTGTCTGACTGGAAGGCCAGACCAGGGGTGGCATAATACATGCTGCAGCCCCTGGGAGGCCTAGGGTACACCTATGCCCTGGGTACCTAGGGTACACTGTACAGGGTCCAATAAGGTGATCCTTACCAATTGGTTATGTACCTAGGGTACATGGAGTCCATTTTAAAGAGAGAGCAGACAGCCTGAGACCCTGAATGGCAGGATCTCAGGCCAACTAAGTCGAAAAACCAGCTAGACACTAGGCAAAAAGTTGGGGGTAACCATAGTCAGATATCCACCTTCCTACAATGCCCTTAAGGAAGCGATTTACAATAGGAAACTTGAAAAGAGAAGGCTGATCAGGAAGCAGAAGAAAGGCCGAAATGACTAAAATATAGCCTTTTAAAGTGCCTAGAGCAGAGCCCTGCTGGGCCAAAGACAGAATGATGAGGAGAACATCTGAAAGGGGGGCAGAAAGGGGATCCACAGCCTTTGCTATGCACCATGCCACAAATTTGTTCCATCTACAGACGTATACTGTTTTAGTGGAGGGACTCTTGGCTGCCAAGATGATGTTACAAAGTTCGGGAGGAAGGTTGAAAGCTGTCAACTGTTGCCACTCAATCTCCACGCAAGGAGGTGGAGGCTGGACAGGTTCAGATGGAGGACCGTACCCTGTTGCTGCGACAGAAGATCCTCCCGAACGGGCAGTCTGATCAGAGGATCGATGGCCATGTGCAGAAGCTCTGGATACCAGCCTCTTTGTGACCAGCCTCTTCGTCACCAGTCCGGGGCCACAAGAATGACTTGGGCCTGGTCGTGCCTGATCTTCTTCAGCACTGTGAGAAGGTGGCCATATATATGATGTCCCCTAGTTCTAGTGGGCACCTTGTGTCAGTCCAAACAACCCCTTATGGTGATAGGTTAAAGACAACCTTTATTGAAAGCTATCCTAGTGGTAGCTATGGAGAGCAGCCTTCAGGCTAAGTCTTGAAGGAATGTAAAGCAGCTTGTTTTGCCAGTCTATAATCTCTTGAATGATCAAATAAAAAGACAACCACACCAGGTATATATTTAAAATATATGTATTCTGATGGATACATCTGCCAGTGGATTCCTCACCTTGTGAATATCCCCTGTGCCATCAACATTCGCAAACTTTTGTAGCAGTCCACGCTGATGAGGTCGAAGACAACATCACAGAGACACGGCTCCGCTCGCGACTCCGCTGACGTCACCGGCTCCATAAGAAGACCTCGTCGGCGTGATGACGTCAGTTCCCTTTTTTCCGCGCCGTCGACGCCAACGGATTTCGGGAATCTCTATCTGTAGCTTCACTGTTACTTTGTATTTCTTCTGGATTTCTCTGTCCTTTTTCGTGAGAATGTCGACAAAGAAATCGGGGTTCAAGCCCTGTCATGAATGTGGAAAACATATGTCGATCACGGATCCGCATGATGACTGTGTATGGTGTTTGTCTTCAGACCATGATGTGGATGGATGCTCTTGCTGTCGCAAGATGAGCTCCAAATCTCTCAAGGAAAGAGAGGCGAAACTCTTCATCGCGAGGATGAAAAAAGAGAAGAGAGGAAGGAGGAAGTCGAGAACCAGGTCACGGTCGAGGTCGAGGTCGGCGTCGAAGTCGACTTCGGGGCATGCTTCAAGATCCAAGAAGCACAAAAAGAAGAGGAGACATTCTTCTCGACGTCATTCTGACAAGAGTACGGCTCCGAAGTCGAAGTCACCTACTCGACGACGTAAGGACTCGGAGTCTCCTTCACCCGTTCCGGATTCAGCTGCTGGTCCTTCTTCTCCAGTGGATTCAACGGTTCATTCTCTGGCTCCGGCTACATCTCCGGCGCCGGCTCCATCTCTGACGCCGGTTCCATCCCCGGCTCCGTCTCCAGCTCCGTCCCCGGCTCCGGTTGAGGCGCTTCCAGTACAGGGTGAGCCTTTGACGCCGCATATCCCACCGTCGGCGCCGGTTGGCCCGAGTCCGGTGATGCCTGATCAGTACCCTTCGTTCCCTCGAAAAGGGCAGGACCCCTCGCATTATTTAAATGCGATGTACGGGGTATTTTCAAGAGCCATGTACTCCACTGGTGCACCTTCGGGTCCCATGGGTCCTATGGCGTTCAGTCTGGGAGTGCCTCAAGCATATCCGCAGGCCCCTTTCATGCCATTTTTCCCGACTCGACCTCGCTCGACGCCGGCTGTTCCTGTGGATCCGGAGGATTCGATCACGGCGCCGCAGACGCCGGTTGTACGAATCCGGTCTAGGAGGGAGGCTCAAAGGGTGCTTGATGAACAGAGGTACCTTTTGGAAGAGGCAGAAGAAGGAGAGCTTGTAGAGTCGGATGAAGTTTTTGAAGAACTTAAGGAGGCCAGTGGCTTGGATTTATCTCCTGAGTGGGAAATTACTCCACCTTCTGATGAACCGTCAAAGGATGTGGCTCCATATCATGCAGTCATAAGGAAGGCAGCTGAGCTGTTGGATCTGCAGTTGCCTACAACTGAATTTAAATCAAACATTCTAACAGAGGTACTGCATTCTCCTACTACGGTTTCAGAGCCATTGTTGCCTTTTAATGAGGTTATTATAGATCCTGTGATGGAGGTGTGGCGTAAGCCTTTTTCTGCTCCCGCAGTTTCCATGACAGTTGCCAGAAGGTATAGGGTGGCTCCAGGGGACCCAGAGTTTTTAACTTCACATCCTTCGCCTGTGAACCTGGTGATTCAGGCTGCTTGTTCAGGGAAATCTAAGGGTGCGTTTCCTCAGGTCCCGAGTGACAGGGAGGCTAAAAAACTAGATCAGTCGGCCAAGAAGGTCTTTTCATCGGCCAGTATGGCCCTTAAATCTACGAATGCCACTTGTCTTTTGGGACGCTATATTCATACGCTCATGGATTTTGCAAAGAAACTGGCTCCAAAGCTATCTGAGGAGGATAGAGTTGGCTTTAATGAGGTTTTGACAGATGCCCAGGCAGCAGCACGCCAGGTGATACAGAGTGGTCTGGACACGGCGGATTCAGTGGCAAGAGTCATGGGGTCTTCTGTTGCCACTAGGAGGGGTGCAAGGCTTAAGTCTTCAGAGTTTTCCGCTGATGTGCAGTCAACGTTGCTGGACTTGCCATTTGATGGCTCTGGACTATTTGGTAAAAAGGCTGATTCTGCTCTTGAACGTTTTAAAGAAAGCAGAGCTCTCTGTATAAGGGATACAGAGGCAGAATCAGGGGTCGCACACGTGGCCGTCAGCTCTCCTCTTCCTCAGCCCCTCCCACCACCGCAAAGCAGCCCTAGATCCGCCATTCTGGATCATGCTGGTCCTGTGGGGGGCCGGCTTACCCAATTTCTACAAGATTGGGAATCTGTTACTACAGATCTTTGGGTTCTAGATCTTGTAGAAAATGGGTACGCCCTTCCCTTTCGGGAATTCCCTCCAAATTACCCTCCTTGTTAGGGGGCTTGCTCAGAGAACCACCGTCTTCTGCTACAGGAGGAAGCCCTGAAGTTACTACAGAAAGGTGCGATAGAGGTGGTTCCAGAGCAGGAGATGGGTCAGGGATGCTACTCCCGGTATTTCCTGATTCCAAAAAAGGACGGCAGATTGCGTCCGATATTGGACCTCAGGATCTTGAATTTTTATCTGAAGCAAGAGAAGTTCAAGATGCTCACCCTTGCGCCGGTTCTTCAAACGCTGAATCAGGAGGACTGGATGGTGTCGATCGACTTGCAGGATGCGTATTTCCACATCCCCATCCTGAAGTCGCACAGGAAGTATCTCCGGGTCTGATGGATACATCTGCCAGTGGATTCCTCACCTTGTGAATATCCCCTGCGCCAGCATTCCACGGAACTTTTTTCCCCTGCTCTCTACGCCTACGTGGACGACGTCATAATGCATCGGCTCCGCTCGCGACTCCGTATGACGTCACCGGAGCCATAAGAGAGCCACGTCGGCGTGATGAGGTCAGTTCCCTATTTTCCGCACCGTCGACGCGCAGCGGTTTTTCCAGTACTCTCCTGCTACTTTGTAGTTGTTAGATGTTACTGTTGGTGAAAATCTGTTATGTCTTCGACGAAGAAGTCGGGTTTTAAGCCCTGTAGGGAATGTGGGGGCCACATGTCTATGACGGACCCCCATGATGACTGTTTGTGATGCCTTTCATCCGACCACGACGTCGAAGATTGTTCAAGCTGCAGGAGGATGAATCCGAAGGCGTTAAAGGAGAGGAAGGCGAAGCTTTTTATGGCTAAGGTCGGGAAGGTGAAGAGAGGAAGAAAGAAAGAGAGGTCGAGGCAGGAGTCGTCGACTTCGAGGTCATCGAAGTCGAAAAAACATCATAAAAAAAGTAAGCATTCCTCTCGGCGCCGGTCTTCAAAGAACAGGAAGTCGAGGTCGACTTCGCCTCGACGACGCCGAAGTAAGGATTTGTCTCCTTCTCCTTCGAAGTCTCCGGAAGGATCTCCTTCGCCGAAGCGGGTTCCAGCGCGGTCACCGGAGCAGTCCCCGGCGCCTTCTCCGGCGTCGTCTCCGGCTCCAGTGGAGTCGCCTGTTTCGGATGGCGAGCGGGAACAAAGGGGAGAGCCTTCTCCAGGACCTGAGGATCCTACTGCTCCGGTAGAGGACACTGCAGCGCCGTTTCCAGGTACTCCGCAGAAGGATACAGGTTCGTCCCTTATCCGCAGTTCCCGGCTCCAGGTATTGATTCTTCGCATTTTTTAAATGCCATGTATAGAATCTTCAATCGGGCTGCCTTCCCATCCGGTGCACCGACTGGTCCCGTGGGTCCTATGGCGTATACTTTAGGGGTGCCGCAGCATTACGCTCAGGCCCCGTTTATGCCCTTCCTGCCAATGGCGCCTTCGTGGCAGTTTCCGGCGCCGTCTGGGGATCCATCACGACTTTGGCTGGATCGTCCTGCTTCGGAGCCTTCCTCGACGCCGTTGCCGACTCCCTCGGCGCCGCGTCCGGCGCCGCCGACTCAGTCTATGGCGCCACCGACTCCATCTCCTCTGGTTCCACCGACGCCGCGAACGACGTCGACGACGCCGGCTCCACGGATTCGTTCAAGGAGGGAGGCCCAAAGGGTCTTGGATGAAGAAAGGTATAGAGTGGAGGTAGAGGAAGGTGAAGTGGACACGTCCTCAGATGAATTTGAGGGGATACAAGAGGCTAGTGGCCTGGATACGACCCCTGAGTGGGAGCATACTTCGTCTAGATCCTCTCCACCACAGGAGTTGGCTCCTTACCATGTGGTAATAAAAAAGGCCGCAGAGCTGTTGGATTTGCAGTTGCCTTCTGCGGAGTATAAATCTAACCTGCTGACAGAGGTGTTGCATTCACCTACTTCAACATCTGAGCCTTTACTGCCTTTTAATGAGGCTATTTTGGAGCCTGTTTTGGAGGTATGGCAGAAACCTTTTTCTTCTCCGGCGGTTTCCAGACAGGTGACGAGAAGATACAGAGTGGCGCCTGGGGATCCGGATTTTCTTTCTACGCACCCGTCTCCGGAGAGCCTGGTTGTGCAGGCGTCCTGCTCTAAGCATGCTTCCGGAGCATTCCCTCAGTCTCCTGCGGACAGGGAGTCCAAAAAGGTTGACCAGGCGGCTAAGAAAACTTTTTCTTCAGGAAGTATGGCACTTAAGTCTACCAACGCCACGTGCTTGCTGGGTCGTTATGTGCATGCCTTAATGGACTCAATGAAGTCTTTAGCCCCTAAGCTGCCTGAGGGTGATAAGGCGTCCTTCATGGAGGTGGTCGCGGATACTCAAGCTGCTGCTAGACAAGTGATTCAATTGGGGCTTGATACAGCAGATTCAGTGGCGAGGATAATGGGCTCGTCTATAGCCACAAGAAGGCAGGCATGGCTCTGTTCATCTGGCTTTTCTTCGGATGTTCAGGCCACATTGGTGGATTTGCCGTTTGATGGACAGAAATTGTTTGGAGAAAAGGCTGACTCCGCCCTACAAAGATTTAAGGACAGCAGGATAACAGCTAAATCTTTGGGTCTGCAGGCTCCTGCTAAAGGATTTGGTTTTAAAAAGTTTAGGGGTCTCGGAAGGTCTTCATTTCACTCCTTCCGACAGCCTCAGCAGCAGCAGCAGCAGCACCAACAGCAGAATCCCCTCTATAGGTCCTATAGAGGGAGACAAAAGAGTCAGAGAGGTTCTGGACGTAACCCCTCTTCTTCTTACTCCTCCTCTGCTCCCAAGGAGGCTTCAGGGAAGCAGCCCTAGATCCCCCATCCTGGACCATGTAAGACCTGTGGGGGGTCGGTTGTCCTACTTTCTGCGGGGTTGGAAATCTGTTACGACCGACCTTTGGGTTTTAAACCTCGTGGAGACTGGGTACGCCCTTCCCTTTCGAGAGTTTCTTCCCCCTTACCCTCCTTGCCAAGGTTACTGCTCAGAGGACCATCTGCTTCTTCTGCAGAAGGAGGTTCTGGCTTTGCTTCAAAAAGGGGCGATAGAGGTGGTTCCGGAGCAGGAAAGGGGTCAGGGATGCTACTCCCGGTATTTCCTGATTCCCAAAAAGGAAGGCAAATTGCGTCCTATACTGGACCTCAGAATCTTGAACTTTTACCTGAAACAGGAGAATATTAAGATGCTGACCCATGCGCAGGTTCTTCAGGCGTTGCAGTAAGGAGACTGGATGGTGTAGCTCGACTTGCAGGACGCGTACTTCCATGTCCCGATCCTGAAGTCGCACAGGAAGTATCTCCGTTTTACGGTTGGGTCGCAACATTACCAGTTTGCGGTCCTCCCGTTTGGTCTTACTACCGCACCTCGGGTCTTCACGAAGGTGATGGCAGTGGTGGCTGCTCATCTCAGTAGGTCGGGGATTCCAGTTTTCCCCTACCTGGACGACTGGCTTCTGAAGGCAGAGTCCCAGAGATGGTGCAGCGTCATCTGCAGGTAACATCTCAGCTGTTATTCGACTTGGGTTTTTCAATCAATGTGCCGAAATCTCACCTGGTGCCCTCTCAACGCAACCTGTTTATAGGGGCAGTACTGGACACTACTGTGTGTCGAGCATTTCCTCCTCCTCAAAGAATTCTCGACATTCAGGAGATGGTCCCTTTATTCCACAATGGAGCGGTTGTTCCGGTTCTGAAGGTCCTTCGCCTGCTCGGTCTGTTCGCTTCCTGCATTCTGTTGGTCAGCCATGCACGCTGGCACATGAGGGCGCTCCAGTGGTGCCTCCGCAAGCAGTGGTATCAGCACAACAAAGATCTCAGGGAGTCGATCAGGATCTCCAGAGAAGCTGCAGCGGATCTGTCTTGGTGGAGAGTGGAGGGCAACCTGTCTCAAGGAAAGCCCTTTCATCTTCCTCCATCGGTGGCCACAGTGATAACGGATGCCTCTACCCTAGGGTGGGCTGCTCATCTGGGGGATCTGGAGATCAAGGGTCTTTGGTCTCCAGAGGAAAGGTTGCTTCACATCAACCTTCTGGAATTGCGGGCGATTCGTTTGGCGCTCAAGGCCTTCCTCCCTTCCCTTCGCGGTCAGTCGATTCACGTCCTGACGGACAACACTACCGCGATGTGGTATGTCAACAAGCAGGGAGGAGTGGGGTCTCTTTGTCTTTGCAGAGAGGCCTTACGTCTATGGTCCTGGGCTCTGGACCATCGGATTTGTCTGATGGCAAATCATCTGTCCGGGGTGTTGAACGTACGTGCGGACAGTCTCAGTCGGCAGTTCTCCGCCGATCACGAGTGGACGCTCCATCCGGAGGTGGTTCGTCACGTCTTTCGGACGTGGGGGACACCTCGGGTGGACCTGTTCGCCACCCGCGAGAACGTGCACTGCCCGTCATTCTGCAGTCTCCAGAATCCGATGCAGGGGGCGTTGGGGGACACGTTTCAGTTGAGTTGGGGCTCGCAACTCCTTTACGCGTTTCCTCCCATACCCTTGATCCCTCGGGTTCTGAGGAAGATTCGCCAAGACCGGGCCCAAGCCATATTGATCGCCCCGGATTGGCCAAAAAGGGTGTGGTACACAGATCTTCTCCACCTCTCCTCGTGCCCTCCGCTCCATCTCCCTCTGAGGGCAGACCTCCTCTCGCAATCGGAGGGGCAGGTTCTACACCCCCACCTCCAGAGCTTACACCTTCCTGCCTGGAGATTGAACGGGGCAACCTGAGTTCGTTCTCTCTCCCGCCTGATGTGGTGGATGTTATTTTATTGGCCAGGCGACACTCCACCAAGTCCATTTACTCCTACAGGTGGTCGAAATTTGTTAAATGGTGTGGAGAGAGATCCATTGACCCTTTAAAGGCCCATCTTTCTAATGTGCTTTGTAGGAAGGTGGATATCTGACTATGGTTACCCCCAACTTTTTGCCTAGTGTCTAGCTGGTTTTTCGACTTAGTTGGCCTGAGATCCTGCCAGTCCGGGTCTCAGGCTGTCTGCTCTCTCTTTAAAATGGACTCCATGTACCCTAGGTACATACCCAATTGGTAAGGATCACCTTATTGGACCCTGTACAGTGTACCCTAGGTACCCAGGGCATAGGTGTACCCTAGGCCTCCCAGGGGCTGCAGCATGTATTATGCCACCCCTGGTCTGGCCTTCCAATCAGACACAACTGGCTGATCACTCAGCTGGGGCAAGGTCGTGTAATCACCCCTTGCTTAGATATAGTATACCTATAGCTACCCTTAAAATAGACACATGTGTACCTGTGAGCCACTCCTATGGCAGGCCTTAACAATCCTGGAGGCAGAGTGCTTGGTAACATGTGAGATGGTGCTCTAGCATGAGCTAAGCCTGTCTGCAGCTTTCAGAACCATGTCCTTATAGCTGTTCTATGACATAGCCTACCATATACTCTTAAAGTACCTTATAATCTTAAACGGTTATAATACCTATGGTTTGGCTTTATCAAAACATGTCGTGTAAGGTGTCTAACACTTTGGAATAATACCCCCATACCATTTCTGGTGATGAGGATATTATTCCTCCCTTCTAGAGGGAGAGACATGTTAAAATCCTACTTTGCTGTTTAACTCTCACCAAAGCCTCAGCATCACAAAATGGATGCTGCTGCCACAGACACGAGTCTGACCTCCTGCAGCTGGGAGCCCTCCCAGCCAGGGAGGCCTGGACAATAGGCTTCCTGCGTGGGGAGGTGCTAGCACCTCCCCAGACAGACTTTAGTGTATTGGGGCAGGGAGGGCTGAAAGGAATGAGACATGCCTGGGGCACACAAGGTGTTCCATGCATAGTCCGGTTCAAACCGTTGCTGGGACACTCCAGCCCCAGCTCTGGTGCGAAACTGGACAAAGGAAAGGGGGTGTAGCCACTCCCCTTCCTGGTGCCACCCATAGGAGGGACCTTGCAGGTAGCCCAGCCCACTAGCCCAGTATATCAGTAGGTAGCTGAGCCCTGCTAAATTAGATTAACCTGAATCTGCAACTTGAACAGAAACTCTGGACCTTCGACATTCAACCTTAGGAAGAAGACTGAAGAAATCTCCCTTGTGGCCAAGGAGTAACCACCTTGGGCAACCAGGCACCATCCAGCGATCGCTGCTTGCTTTGCGACTGATCCTACGAGGGACGACTGCAGAGACTGACCAGCGCCGAGACTTCCAGACACCTCTGACCCAGATCCACATCTGCAGCGAAGCTGAGACCCGTGGAGGCGAAAAGGGACGTGGGACCGGCGACTTGGGAAAAGTGGCTAGTAACTGACTAGCGCGACTTCTGAGGCTTCCTCGAGGCTGTGCTTGGGGAATTGAGAAGCCCCAATCCCGAGCACCATCTGCAAAGAAGATCAGCTCTCCACACTTCACGTGTTCTGCGTGGGGCCCTTTTGCACCTGAGTTGCTCGACGTGTTGTCCGGTTGCTGGCCCGTTGGCTAGTAGCCTCTGCGACGAGGAACCTTTGTTTTCATCTTGCTGGTCCGGCTCCTCCAGACTGGCACCCGCTCCTCTGTGAAAGAGAAGCACCCCAGACCTTCCTGGTCTGCACCAGAAGCAAGTCCTCCATCCTGCGTGGGTTCCGCTTGCCAAGGCTTGTTGGGTCCTAGCTCGACATCGACGCCGCCGACAGCAAGAGCCTTCGTGGGACAGCTCGTCTCCTGGTCCTGCTCGTCCTCAATGCCTCCTGGTACCCGTGGCTGCTGCGACAAGCTTCACCTCTTCACCTGCATCTTCACGACATCGCCTGGTTCCTTCCTGGTTCCTTCCCGGCTCCTGGCTGGTGACCTAGACTCTGTCCCTTCTGCTTGCAGGTATCCTTACTTCTTGAGCCCATCCTTGGGTTCCACCGGACACTCTTCACTGACTGCCTGTCAGCAACTTTCCTTCAGGCATCCATAGAAGTCAACGTCGAAACCCGACGCAAGTTCACACCTATGCACCCGCAGCCCGTGGGCTAGGTAACTTGAGTACTCCGGTGCTCACAAGGGTATTGACTATCCTAGGGTCTAGTTTCCAAATCTCGACTTTCTAGGTATTCCAGAAGTGTCCTAAAACTGTTTAATTCTAATAATTACTATTTCTATCGACTTTTACGCATTATGCGTGAGTGTTTCCACTCCGCACCTGAATCCTGTGGGCCTCCCACTTCCTAACCTTTGGTAGTATAGTGTAGCCCCAGCGATTCCCTAGGCCTAGGCCTATCCTGTGTTCGTGACAGTGGTTCTTATACCACTTACTTAGTATATGGTTTGCGTGGCCCCTAGGGCCTAACTGTATTACTTGCCTGTGTGACTTAATGTATGCTTAAATAAGTCTGTGTTGTACTTACCTCGAATCTCATAAAGAGTGCTGAGGTTTTGACTAGAATAAATACATTCTATTTTTAGATATATCTGTTGTGGTGTCCTTTCATTTGGTATTCAAGGGATTTCATATGGTATAACAGCTGGCTTCACATACCATTCAGAGTTTAGCCTAAGACTGCTCTTGTCCATGCTACCACTAGGATAGCTGGTCTATAAGGTTGACTTTACAACCAATCACCATAAGGGTTGTTTGGACAAGGTGTACACTAGAATTAGTGACATCATATATCAGGCCAACTTCTCACATGCTTCAGTTTGCTCTTTCCCTGGCTCAGCAGGGCTGTGCTGTGGCCACGGTTAAGGGCTATCTATCTGCCTATCGGCTTTTCTATGTCTTCCTGATCAACCGTCACTATTTAAATCTCCGGTTGTACTGAGGTTTATCAAGGGTCTTACAAACATGTTTCCTCCTACTCCCTTTGTAATGCCACAGTCTGACCTTAATCTTGTCTTGACTTTTCTGATGGGGTCCCCGTTTGAGCCTCTTCATAGCTGTCCTTTGAGGCTGGTGTCCTTTAAGGTGTTCTTTCTTGTGGCCATAACCTCGGCAAGGAGGGTGAGTGAGATTCAAGCTCTTAGTTCTAAACCCCCTTTTTAAACATTACATGCTGAAAGGATGGTGCTCAGGACCAGGGCTGCTTTCCTGCCCAAAGTTGTTACTCAGTTTCATTTGGGGCAGTCTATTACTCTCCCTGTTTTTTATCCACCTCCTCATCCCTCCAAAGAGGAGGAAAGACTCCATCGCCTGGACCCAAAGAGGGCTGTTAGTTTTTATTTGGACAGAACGAAAGACTTTCGTCTGGACGATCAGCTCTTCGTGGGCTATGTTGGTCATTCGAAAGGAAGAGCGGTGCACAAGCGCACTTTATCGAGATGGATTTTCCTTGCCATCAATATCTGCTACGCCCTGGCTGGTAAGACTCCTCCTGAGGGTATTGGAGCTCATTCAACTAGAGCGAAATCTGCTTTGGCCCGGGGTGTTCCTGTGGCAGATATTTGTAAAGCTGCGACTTGGGCCTCCCTCCATACTTTCGCAAAGCATTATTGCTTAGACTCTGAGATGAGGAGGGAGAGCCACTTTGCGCGCTCTGTTTTGCAAGACTTTCTGGTATAGGAAGGTGGACACCCTCCTCCGGGAGTGGGGACTGCTGTGGGAATCTATTCACTAGGTGAGGAATCCACTGGCAGATGTATCCATCCGAAGAACAAGTTACTTACCTTCGGTAACGCTTTTTCTGGTGAATACAGTATCTGCCTGTGGATTCCTCACTGGCCCACCCGCCTCCCCGTTGTCCACCTTTGTATACCTTAAAAGATGTCTTGCTTGAGATGTTGTTATGCTTTCTGGTATATTGGTAGGAAATGCTTGTTTTATTTAGCTTTCCTTTTCCTTGTATACTTTGTGTATATGATTGTATATTGTATACTGTGTATACTTTGTATCTGTCGTTGGTCCACCTGTGCGCCTCGGAGGCACGGAAAAAATGGGTGGAACTGACGTCATCACGCCGACGTGGCTCTCTTATGGCTCCGGTGACGTCATACGGAGTCGCGAGCGGAGCCGATGCATTATGACGTCGTCCACGTCGGCGTAGAGAGCTGGGGAAAACAGTTCCGTGGAATGCTGGCGCAGGGGATATTCACAAGGTGAGGAATCCACAGGCAGATACTGTATCCACCAGAAAAAGCGTTACCGAAGGTAAGTAACTTGTTCTTTACGGTAGGATCGCAACATTATCAGTTTGCGGTCCTTCCGTTTGGTCTTACTACTGCACCCCGAGTCTTCACGAAGGTGATGGCAGTGGTGGCAGCCCATCTCAGAAGGTCGGGGATTTTCATTTTCCCCTATCTGGATGACTGGCTGATCAAAGCGGAGTCGCCAGAGAAGGTGCTACATCATCTGCAGGATACAACTCAGCTGTTGTTCAAATTGGGCTTCTTGATAAACGTGCCCAAATCTCACCTGGTGCCCTCTCAGCGCAACCTGTTCATAGGTGCGGTTCTGGACACTACTGTGTGTCGAGCATTCCCTCCTCCTCAAAGGATTCTCGACATACAGGAAATGATTCCTTTATTTTGCAATGGAGCGGTTGTTCCAGTCCTGAAGGTCCTTCACCTGCTCGGTCTGTTTGCTTCCTGCATTCTGTTGGTCAACCATGCACGCTGGCACATGAGGGCGCTCCAGTGGTGCCTCCGTAGGCAGTGGTATCAGCACAAAGGAGATCTCAGGGAGTCTGTGAGGATCTTCGGAGAAGCTGCAGTGGATCTGTCTTGGTGGAGCGTGGAGGGCAATCTGTCCCAAGGAAAGCCCTTCCATCTACCTCCATCGGTGGCCACAGTGATAACGGATGCATCCACTTTAGGGTGGGGTGCGCATCTGGGAGATCTGGAGATCAAAGGACTTTGGTCTCCAGAGGAAAGGTTGCTTCACATCAACCTTCTGGAATTGCGGGCGATTCGTTTGGCACTCAAGGCCTTCCTCCCTTCCCTTCGCGGTCAGTCTGTTCAAGTCCTGACAGACAACACTACCGCGATGTGGTATGTCAACAAGCAGGGAGGAGTGGGGTCTCTTTGTCTCTGCAGAGAGGCTCTGCGTCTATGGTCCTGGGCTCAGGACCATCAGATTTGTCTGATGGTAAATCATCTGGCCGGGGTGCTGAACGTACGTGCGGACAGTCTCAGTCGGCAGTTCGCAGCTGACCACGAGTGGAGGCTTCATCCGGAGGTGGTTCGTTACGTCTTTCGGATGTGGGGATCCCCTCGGGTGGACTTGTTTGCCACTCACCAGAACGCTCACTGCCCGTCATTCTGCAGTCTCCAGTATCCGATGCAGGGAGCATTGGGGGACGCGTTTCAGTTGAGTTGGGGCTCACAACTCCTTTATGCGTTTCCTCCCATACCCTTGATTCCTCGGGTTCTGAGGAAGATTCGCCAAGACCGGGCCCAAGTTATTTTGGTCGCCCCAGATTGGCCAAGAAGGGTGTGGTATACAGATTTTCTCCACCTCTCCTCGTGCCCTCGGCTCCGTCTCCCTCTGAGGGCAGACCTCCTCTCGCAATCGGAGGGGCAGGTTCTACACCCCCACCTCCAGAGCTTACACCTTCATGCCTGGAGATTGAACGGGGCAACCTGAATTATTTTTCTCTCCCACCTGATGTGGTAGATGTAATTTTGTCTGCCAGACGTCATTCCACCAAATCTATCTATTCCTATAGGTGGCCTAAATTTGTGTGGTGTGGAGAGAAGTCAGTTGATCCTTTGAGGGCTAGTTTATCTGACATTCTGCAGTTTGCCCTTTCTCTTGCTCAGCAAGGATTTGCTATGGCTACTGTTAAGGGATATTTATCGGCTTTGTCGGCTTTCCTTTGTTTGCCAGATCAGCCGTCATTGTTCAAATCACCTATTGTTTTACGATTTCTAAAGGGCCTTACAAACAGGTTTCCTCCTACTCCCTTTATTGTGCCTCAATGGGACTTAAACCTTGTCTTGACTTATCTTATGGGTTCTCCCTTCGAGCCCTTACACAAGTGTCCTTTGAGACTGTTGTCTTTTAAGACGGTTTTTCTCATTGCAATCACCTCGGCAAGGAGGGTAAGTGAGCTTCAAGCTCTAAGTTCAAAACCCCCGATTTTGACCATTCATGCTGAAAGAATGATACTCAGGACCATGGCTGCATTTCTGCCTAAGATGGTAACTCCCTTCCATCTGGGGCAGTCCATTACCCTTGCTACCTTCTATGCTCCCCCTCACCCTTCCAAGGAGGAGGAGAGACTTTACCGCTTGGACCCTAAGAGGGCGGTGAGCTTCTACCTGGACAGGACCAAAGACTTTAGAGTTGATGACCAGCTATTCGTGGGCTTTGTTGGCTGCAGGAAAGGCAGAGCGGTGCACAAGCGCACCCTTTCCAGATGGATTGTCTTGTGCATCAAGATATGCTACTCTTTGGCTGGTAAGGAACCTCCAGAGGCTTTAAGGGCCCATTCCACTAGAGCTAAGTCTTCCACTTCTGCTTTGTCTATGGGTGTTCCTGTGGAGGACATTTGTAGGGCAGCAACTTGGGCCTCCCTCCACACTTTCGCAAAACATTATTGCTTAAACACTGAGGTGAGGAGGGACGGACATTTTGCTCGTTCCGTTCTTCAGGATTTTCTGGTATAGAAGGGTGGACACCCTCCTCCGGGAGTGGGACTCCTGTGGGAATCTATTCACGAGGTGAGGAATCCACTGGCAGATGTATCCATCAGAAGAACAAGTTACTTACCTTCGGTAACGCTTTTTCTGGTGGATACAGTATCTGCCTGTGGATTCCTCACTGACCCACCCGCCTTCCTTGTGTCCACCCTTGTATACCTTCAGTATATGATGGTGTTGCAAAATGTATTTGTTATTATCAAAGGCAGTGTGTTATTTCTTTTGCCTTTCTATTTATTCTCCACACTGTGTGTGTTGCTTGTATATTATGTACTGTGTATACTGTGTATATGTTGCTGTCAGTCCGTCCGTGTGCCTCGAAGGCACGGAAAAAAGGGCGGAACTGACGTCATCATGCCGACGAGGTATTCTTATGGAGCCGGTGACGTCAGCGGAGTCGCGAGCGGAGCCGTGTCTCTGTGACGTCGTCTTCGACCTCATCGGCATGGACTGCTACAAAAGTTTCCGAATGTTGCTGGCGCAGGGGATATTCACACGGTAAGGAATCCACAGGCAGATACTGTATCCACCAGAAAAAGCGTTACCGAAGGTAAGTAACTTGTTCTTTAGGTTAAAACACACCCCTCTAGTCTCTTTATGAGACTGGAGTTCGAAGTACTTAGTTTACAAGTAAGCAAGCATCAGTAAAAGCACAAATACACGTTTGAGCCCTAGGGGCATACCAAACCATATACCAGAAAAGTGGTATAAGAACCACGACTGGAATAGGCACTAGGCCTATTGCCTCTAGAATCGCTGGGACCCCAAGGAACCACCCAAGGTAGTGACACAGGGGACCCACGGGGACTGTATGCAGTGTGTAAACACAACCGCAGGTTCCTATTATCTTCTATGGGCAATGTCGCGGTTGGAATTTTAAAGATTAGGGACACTTCTAATCGAGTCAGGACCAAACCCTTTTGGACTTAAGAAGTTCTAGGGCTAGCACCCACGAGAGCACAGGAGTACTCTAGTTACCTCACCCAGGGACGCCGGGTGCATCGATGTCTTTTGGTGTCGGGTCGCGTTGTCGATTCCAATGGAAGCCTGCAAAGAACTGCTGCTGCCGTGAAGAGGAGAAGTGTCTGGAGAGATCCAAGCCTGGATCTGTGATGTAAGGAACCTGAAAGCAGAGGAGGCAGAGTCTGGGTCACTTGCCAGTGACCTAGGGCAGTATGGACCAATGCCCACAGATGTCCGGTGCTTCAGGTGAGTTGACGGGTGTCTTGTCTCTTCAGCCACGAGGTCCAGGAGGCATTGACGAAGTCTACGATCCGGATTCGAGCTGTCCCACGAAGTCTGTCGAGTGCTGCGTTGTCGGCGACCAGAATGGACCCAACAAGCCTTGGCAACGGCAAGTCACTGGAATTCAGAGAAAGGACTGCGGTGCAGACCAGCAAGGTCTGAGGGACTCACCCAGTGAGGGTAAGTGAGGGCACATCTGGAGCAACCAGGTAAGTCCAATCAGAAAAGGAGTCACCTTCGTGGGGACCTGCTAGCCAACGGGCATGTGATCACGAAGGAGCCTCGAGCGGTCGCACTTGAAGCTGGCCCACAGGTCACTCGTGGAGTGGAGGCCAACAATCTTCGGTGCAGGAGGTGCTCAAGGCTAGGGCTACTGGGAGCCCAAAGCACAACTTCCAGGAGGACCAGGAAGACAGTGTTGCTGCAAAAGTTCACGGTGTCCAGGGTCACGGTTCCACGTCACCCGAGATAGCCACGCGCCTCAGCTTTGCTGTGGACTCAGGGTAGCCTCGGGGAAGTCTGGAAATCCACCTCTGGGGATGCAGAGACTTTGGCATCCGGCTGAATTGCAGACCGGTCAGTTGCTTCTTTGGTGCCTGCCAAGCAGGGGAGTCACTCCTTGACCCCAAGGGAGATCTCTTCAGTCTTCTAGTCAGGATAGAACGTCGAAGGTCCAGGATGTACGTTGCAGAGTTTCGTCCAGGGTAATCTAAAGTCCTTGGGACTGGATTCCTATACTTATAGTGAGTTTAGGGGATGGACTAACTCTAAGGCCCCACCTATGGGTGGGCCAGGAAAGAGGGGTGGTTACACCCATTTCCTTTGTCCAGTTTCACGTGAGAGCAGGGGCAGGTAGCCTCTGAAACCAGTTAGAACTGGAGTATGCACAGGGACACCAAGTGTGCCGCCAGTGCAGGACTTCAAAGCACCAGAGAGTGCTCCCGCCCAGCCCCAATACACATCAGCCTGTCTGGGGAGGTGGTTACACCTCCCCTTGACAGGAAACCTATTGTCCAGGCCTCCCCTGCCAGAGTTTCGGTCAGCAGCAGGAGGCCAGACCCGTGGCTGTGGCAGAGGCATCCATTTTGTGATTCCAGGGCTCAGGAAAGTCCTACCGGGTTTAGCCAGTGTGAACATGTCTCTCCCTCTAGAAGGGTGGAATGCTACCCCCGCCGCCAGAATTGGCGGGGACGGTAGTATTCCAAAGCGTTTGACACCAAACACGACATGTTTTGATGCAGCCATCCCAAAGTTAGCATTTACCGCGAGGTTATAATGCACTTAAGAGTATATGGTATGGCTGTATCACAGAACAGCCATAAGGAAGTTTTTCCGAAAGCTGAAGAGGGGCTCAGCTCATGCCTGGGCACCCTCTCACATAAAACCAAGCACTCTGCCTTCAGGATTGTCAAGGCCTGCCATAGGAGTGGCTTATAGGTTTATATGTGTCTGTATAGGGTAGTGATATAGGTAGCCTATACCACAGTAAGGGGTGCAAGCACACCCCTACCCAGGCTGCAGTAGCAGACCTGTGGTGTCATTTTGGAGTGCTCCCCAGGGGTGGCATAATGTATGCTGCAGCCCCTGGTAGGCCTCTGAGGTACCTATGCCCTAGGTACATAGTATACCATATACTAGGGGCTTACAAGGCACTCCAGAATCCAAGTAGATATGTACCTAATGTACATGGAAACCATTTTAGAGAGGAAGCAGCTAGGCTGTGGTCCTGATTAGCAGGGCCACAGCCAGACTGTAAGACCTGGGGTCACCAAGCCCTAAGGGGGTAACGTGACTCGAGCGGCTGGGCACCCAAAGGCATATGTGTAAAGCGACCATACAACACACTCATCCCCTGAAGCAGGAAACGTACACAATAAGGGACGCCACACAGTAAGATCAATTCAAATTAATCAGCTTTATCTAATCAAATATGCAAGCACAGTTCCTGAGATGGCAACGGGCCTCACTTGAACAAATTAGCATTTGCATCACCAGCATTTCATTACGGTCACATAGGCAGTACCTGAATACCTTAGCTTTAGATTCACCATTACTTCATCATCATACAGTAGGCCACACCTGTATACCTTAGCGTCAGATTCCAGAGCGCTGCTTCATGGCTCCAGTGGCAATACCTGGCGAATCTGGGGGGGAAGGGGTAAACACAGCGGTTAACCAGCGCTGCGCCCCTCCCACCACTAACGTCTCACTCTGCCATGGCCCCACGCGCGGTATCTAGCGCGATAATGGGCGCGGTAACTAGCACTTCGAAATTGGGCTGGGACCCGTTCTTCAAGGCAGGCCTGGCAAGCCTAACTCTGCCCCGGGCCTCCCTAGTGCTTCGGAGCGGAGCGTGAGGATAAAGCGTTACTCGTATACATAGAACATTGAACACTTCTGAGCAGAACTTGAGGATAAAGAGTTACTCGTATACATAAAGCATTGAACCCTTCTGAGCAGAACTTGAGGATAAAGCGTTACTCGTATACATAAAGCATTGAACACTTCTGAGCAGAACTTGAGGATAAAGCGCTACTCGGATACATAAAGCATTGCACACTTCTGAGAAGAACTTGAGGATAAAGCGCTACTCGGATACATAAAGCATTGAGCACTTCTGAGCAGAACTTGAGGATAAAGCGCTACTCGGATACATAAAGCATTGAGCACTCCTGACACGCGGCAGTCTCAAGGAAAGGGGCAATCCCACGGAGGGGAATCAGAGTCTCAGAGTGCGGTGCCGCTCCCGATCGACAGGGGGCGCACCGGGTTCTTTCCAAGCCTCCCGGGGAGCAGGGGGGTGAGTCCCAGGCCTCCACACGGCCACGCTACCTCCCAGCCCCCGGTGGTTACCTCGATCTCGGCATCCAGGGGGGGGTCCTCTCTGCAGCGGCGTCCGGCACAGCTCCGGGCCCCGCAATCTATGCGCGCAGCGGCCGGGGACAGGTCACAGCCTCGTACGCCTCCGACAGCAGCAGCGACGGGGCCCCGGGCTTCTCCGCGGGCTCGGACTCGATGATGGGGCACACTTCAGGCCTCCGGGCCGCGGCGGTGAGCACGCTTCAGGTCCCCGCGCCAGGGGGGGGGTTGGCAACTTAAGCGGGAGGACTGCGAGCTCAGCGCTCGACGGGGGACTGACGCAGGGGATCAAAGGCCAGGTCGGGGAGCGCAGGGGTCACAGCGCTAGTACCTGGTTGATCCCCAGCAGTCCGGCAATCCGTTTTGGCACGCAGTTTCAGCATTCAGTTTTGGCATGAAGTTACAGCATTCAGTTTTGGCATGAAGTTTCAGCATTCAGTTTTGGCATGAAGGTTCAGCATTCAGTTTTGGCATGAAGTTTCAGCATAAAGTCTTTGTGGCGCAGGTGTCACTGGCGCCCTTGGGGTTCTGTACCTTGGGGGTAGGGATTGAGTTGGTGACTAGTTCCTTCCTAGTCAGGCTGGGCAGAGGTTCCCTTGGTCCTCCTACTGCTGGGCAAAATCAGTGGGCTTTACAGGGTCCCTCACTCACTTAAGGAGCAGCACCTAAATCCTGTCACTCTCAGAGGCATAAGTCCCTAGCTAGGCCCTACCGCCTAAAATTCCGGTGTGGATTCTCCAGCTCTGCTTTACCCCAACTGACCAACTGCCTAGAAAATGTTCCCTCCCTCTGTTAAGTAGCCCTAGGTCAGGTGACCTCTATCCAAGGCAGCAAAAGTAAAAACACACCTCCCTTCTAGAAGGTTCCAGCACATTCCAGGAGCTTCCCCATTCTACCTATGGGACAAAAAAGGCAGGCTGGTGTCGCAACATTGTTGTGGGGTTCCAGCCAGCTCCTGGCAGCTAGGGTGCTACTAGAAAGACCACTCTGCAGTAGCAGGGGCCTGTGGCAGCCATCTTGGGAGAAGGGAGCACCTGCACCTTAACACTGGTTGGCAATGAAAAGGCGCCCGGAGACCTAAGTCCAACATCAAAATTAGGGTGGAAAACATGAGGCACGATCAAAAATAGAGGGGGAGACCACCCTAGGGCTGATAGGTCTAACACAGACTAAGGTCGAAAACCAGTGAAACACCAGCAAAAAGTGGGGGTACCCATGTGAAGCAGATCTCCTACAAGCACTCTGGGCAGAAATGACATAGGCGGAAAGGCATATAGAAGACTGCAACTCCACTCGCGCCGAAAAGCGTTGCCAAGCGAGTGGTGCCATGAAAATTCCAACAAGCAGAACTGCTGACATTGTGCGTTATCTTCAGTGGCAAATAGATCTAAGCAAGGCTCTCCCCACTGCTGAAAGAGACCTTGCACCACCTCCGAGTGAACATGCTATTCATGATCCATCATGCGCCGGCGACTGAGTTTGTCCGCACTGGCGTTCAGAGAACCTGCCAGGTGTTGAACCACCAGGGACATGCCCTGATGTTCCAGCCACTTTGAGAAACAAAGTGCTTCCTGACATAGGGTCCACGACCCCGCCCCGCCCTATTTGCTGCAGTACCACATGACATTGGGGTTGTCCATGAACACCTGCAGTACTCTCCCTTTGACAGAAGGAAGGAATGCCTTCAGTGCATGACGGATCGCCCGGAGCTCCAGAAGGCTGATGTGGAGCCTGGACTCCACTGGCGACCAGAGGCCTCTGATCTCCGCCTCTCCCTTGTGTCCGCCCCACCCCAGAATCAAAGCGTCTGTCACCACTGTTAACTCTGGCTGGGGAAGGGAGAGAGATCTAGTGTTAGTGTGCCGTCCCCTCTGAGATCCTAACACAATCAGAAAGATTCTCCTGATGCTGTGCCCACTGGAACTTCAGGTCCCACTGCAGAGCCCGCTTATACCAGTTGGCATAGTCCACCAGCAGGATGCAGGAGGCCATGAAGTTTAGAAGCCGATATAGAGGCTGAAAGATCGGAATCATAGCCCGAATATCCCGCACTCACTGCTCTGGAGGATAGGCCGAAACTGCGCTGTGTCCAGAACTGCTTCAGATGAAAAGGAGCTTCTGAGACGGAATCAGGTGCGAGTTCGAACACATTGATGGTGAACCCCCAGCGAATGCAGGAGATCGGCCGTAGTCTGGAGGTGGGACTCGACAGCCTGGTTTGAGCCCGCCTTCAACAGCCAGTCGTCGTGATAGGGGAAGACTGGAATACCTGATCTGCGCAGATGAGCTGCAACCACCCCCATCACCTTTGTGAACAACCGAGGGGCGTCGGAAAGGTAAGCACGGTAAACTGAAAGTGCTTGTGACCTACAGCGAACCGTAGGTAACGCTGTTGGGCCAGCAGGATGAATATGTGAAAATAAGCGTCCCTCAAGTCCAACATTATCATTCAGTCTCCGGGGTCGAGGGCAGACAGGACCTGAGCCAATGTCAACATTTTGAACTTCTCATTCCGGAGGAAGCGGTTGACGTTTCTGAGATCCAATATAAGACGCAACGCAGGCCCTTGTCCTTCTTGGGCACCAGAAAGTTGTGGGAATAACAACCACAACCTAATTCTGGTGCAGGAACTCATTTGATGGCTCCCTTGGCCAAGAGAGCTGTAACTTCCTGTTGGAGAAGGGCCAAGTGATCCTCCGACATGCTATGGAATTGCGGTGGCATGGATGGAGGGGTAGTCTCGAAGGGGAGGGAGTACCCCCTTCAGATATCTGCAAAACCCACCCGTCTGACCTTATGTTGCGCCAGTGGGGGAGGTGATGGCGAATCCTGCTGCCCACTGGCGAAGGGTGGCCCTCGAAGGTCGGACTAGGAGGGCTTGGAGGCTGCTGCAGATAAGGCACTAGTGGAATGGCCCGCCCGCTAGCCCCCAGACCCATGACTGTGGGTCCCACGGCCCCGGCCGCGCAGAGGCTGGACAGCTTGCGCAGGCCTGTGGCCCTGGACGGAACTTGGCAGGTCACCCCTTCTGTAGCCACGAAAGGGGCGAAAAGCAGACTATGCAGGGCAAGAGGTAGAAGCGAGGCCCAAGGACCTGGCGTAGCCCTGTAGTCCTTAAAGCGCTAGAGTGCGTTCTCCGCTTTGTCACCAAACAAGCGACGGCCATCAAAGGGCATGTCTAAAAGTGTAGCTTAGACATCACCCGAAAAGCCGGTGGACCTCAGCCAGGCATAGCGTCATAGTGCTACTGACGTTAAAATTGTCCTGCCCAGCGATTCGGCGGTGTCCAGCCCACATCGTATGGTGAAATTTGCTGCGTCTCTCCATTTGGCAACTGCACAGGAGTGCACAGCCTGGTCCTCCGCCTGGCACTGCGGCAGCACCTGTGCGACCATGTTCCACACAGAGTGGGAATAACAGCCCAAGAGACATGCGGTGTTTACCAACAACAGTCCTAAGCTAGAGGAAGAAAACCTCTTCTTCCCAAGATGGTCCAGTTTCTTGGATTCCCTATCAGGTGGTGCAGTAGGGAATGCAACCTTAGATGTCGAGGCTTGGACTATCAAGCTCTCAGGGTTGGGGTGTTGGGAGAGGAAAATGGGGTCGCCCAGGGCTGGGTGGTGGCATCAGGCAATCATCCTATCCACAGGAGCCCCTGTGTTGGGCTTGGACCAAGTGCCCTAAAGGATGTCCGTGAGGGCCTCATTGAACGGCAGCAGGGGTTCTGAAGAGGCCGCTGTCCGTTGAAGCTCTTCTGTCAGGAGGTTAGTCCTGACCGCCACCATAGGAAGATCAAGGTTTAAGGCCTCAGCCGGCCTATGCAACGTCTCTGCGTATGATGCACGCTCCTCCATAGCCACGGTAGGGTGCTCTCTGTTCACGTTAAATGAAATAATTTTAAAATCTGTGCTTTCCTCTACAATTTGGGAATTGGGGGAAACGCTTCTTTTTTTTGTGTGTTTTTAACTTTGGGGCAAATCTCAGCAGACTTTTTTAATTTGTTCATTGTTATGTGTTTGGTGGCATCTTTTTGCATGGCATTCGGAGTGTGTTGGACTCCATGCCACTGCATCACACTGTAGCTGTAGCCACTACCGGCTAGCAGCCATTTTGGGCTTGATGCGCGTTCCTCGCGGTCAGCGGTCCAGTCGTTGCACGTTGCATACCAGCATTAGCCAAATTCTATTTAATGGGTTCTGGTCGTACGTGCAGCGGGCGAGCGCAGCGAGGCGTGCCTAAGGCAAGCCCGTCTGCGCCCGTCAGTGCCAAGTCAGTGCTCAGGGCGAGTCATTCTGCCTGTTCGGATTTAACGATTAGAAGCAACTTCCAGTATTCTAGCATGTTTTTAAAGTCATTTAGAACTCCACTATGTCCGTCACACAGTGACAACTTGGTAGGCTCCACTAGTGTTACTGTCTGTGTGGACTGTGGCTTTTGTTTAGCACCGCAGCTTCTTTCTGACAGCATGTCTGCTGACTCACGTGTGCAGGGGAGCATTAGTGCCGGCCTCATTAATGCTAGATCTTTGAGGAAGCATTATGTAGACGTCGCAGATTTGGTCTCTGATAATCTTCTAGATCTATTGTTCATCACTGATACTTGGCTTGATGCGTTCTCTAATCCTAATGTGGCCTTGGCCACTCCTGCTGGCTATAAAATTCATTGAGTTGATCGCCCAGTTGGCAGAGGTGGGGGCCTGGCAATTTTACATAGAGAATGCTGGTCTCTGCATAGCGAAACATATACTATCTGGGGTGCATGTGAGGTCCTTGATTTTAGCTTACAACTGTCTGCCCACTTCACCCTGGGGGGGTCTCTGATATATTGTCCGCCGGGGACAGCCAATGTATTTTTGGAATCATGTGGGGACGCTTTGGCAGATAGAGCACTGCATTTTTCGAACTATCTGCTCCTTGGGGATATCCATATCCATCTTGATTCTATGGAGGCGGCTGACTCTGCTACTTTTATGGACTCTCTTCACTTAGTCCAGCTCTCCCAATGGGTCAGATATCCGACCCATCAAGGGGGGCACATTCTGGACACCATCTGTGCCAATTTTCCTATTTTAGTTGAAAGGCCACTCCTGGTCGCCTGGTCGGATCATTTTCCCATATTTTTTTATGGGACATCAAGCGCCCACCACGACCATTTAGTTCCTATCGGCCTCCCACCTTTAGGAAACTGGATGCCGGGCAGCTGAGCGGCTGCCTGGCAGCCTCGGGTCCTTCCCTTTCTGAGGACCTTGAGGATAATGTGTCAAGGTTTGCAGATTGGATTACTGCTTCAGTCGGCGCTCCCCTTCCAAGCCTTGGTTTACTTCTGATCTGAGGACTTTGAAACATACTTGCAAGGTATTGGAGAGAGCATGGCGTTCCAGCGGCTATTGCCCTACAGCCAAAATTGCACTCAGAGCCAAACAAAAGCTTTACTATGCGGCTATTGGAATGGCCAAAGGCCGGCACTTTTCCGATCGCATTGATCGGGCTAATAACAATTCTAAAGAAATATTTTCTATTGTGAAGAGTTTTGTGTCTCCCAGTGCCCAGGTTCTAGCGGTACCCTCCTCGGTTACCTGGTGCAACACCTTGGCTTAATTTTTCAGGGACTAAATAGTTAGCATACAGGATTCTTTTTCAACCGTTTCCAAGAATTCTACTCTTGCCTCGCTGGGGAAGCAGATGATAAAAACTACTTCCATCTTTTCTGCATTTAAACCTGTTGATCTGCCTTGCACCCTTAGAATTCTTAAGGCACTTAAATCTGGATCACCTAAGGATCCATGTGCAGCTAGGCTTCTGTCAGAAGTGGCAGATTCTATTAATTTTTAAGTTAATCTTATGGTTAACAAGTCACTTCGCGAGGCTTGTGTCCCACTATCATGGAAGCAGGTGCTGATCCTCCCCCTCCTCAAGAAGCCATCTCTTGATCGTCTGCTCCCTGAGAACTATCGTCCTATCTCGCTCTTGCCAAGTTTGGCCAAAGTATGCGAGAAGGTTGTTACGTCTCAGCTCACCAACTATGTAGAGGTGTCTGGTTTGCTTCATCCAGCCCAATCTGGTTTCCGTGCCTCTTATTGTACGGAGTCAGCATTGCTGGAGGTGACTGAGGCGGTCGGGGAGTGTTTGGATGCCGGCGGGAGAGCAGCCTTGGTTATGCTTGATCTCTCGGCGTCATTCGATACGGTGCCGCACTCTTTACTCCTTGATCGCCTAGAGGAAATTGGTATTTCGGGATCAGTGCTGTGCTGGATTAGATCCTTTTTGGAAAAAAGGTCGCAGCAGGTTTGGCTTCCACCTTGTGCCTCCATGCCTATGCAGCTGACAACCGGTGTACCGTAGGGGTCTTCACTTAGCCTTTTTCTTTTTAACATCTATGTGACTCCGCTGGTTTATCTTGCGGAGTCACTGGGGGCTAAAGTGATGGCCTATGCAGATGACACTCAGCTTCTGTTTTCCTGGAAGAAGGGTGACGATTCTGTTGGGGCGGCGCAGCACTGTTTGTCCTCCGTGTTCCATTGGCTCGCGAGTGCACAATTGAAGTGCAATGAAGAAAAATCTGCTTTTGTATGGCTCGTTCCCAGTGGACTTTAGGGAAAGGCTATGGCCCCCGGGTTTTCCTCGACCTACTATGGGCAAGGGCACTGCAAAAAACCTCGGTGTCTGGTTTGACGAAAACCTGATCTTTTCAACACAAGTGAAGAAACTGGTAGGAACCTGCTTTGGCACTTTGAAAATCTTGAGGAAGTTTCTTCCTCTTCTGCCTGTCAGTGCTAAGGAAACTGTGTTCCGGGCTTTGATTTTATGCTTATTGGACTATGCCAACGCTCTTTTGGTTGGTAGTCCAGGCTACCTGGCAAAGAAATTGCACGTAGTCCAAACTCAGCAGCCAGACTGCTTTTGGGACTTTCATCTACACATAGTGTTCGGATCCATTTACGTAGCTTGCACTGGCTCCCAGTTGAATCTCGGCTGAAATTTAAGATGTTGTCTATTGCACATCGGGCCCTTTATGGTCTAGGCCCTACTTATCTTCAAAAGATATTTGCTTTTTATAGACCTAGCAGACAGCTTTGCTCCTCTGACCAGCTTCTGATGCAGATTCCTAGGTTCAAGCGTCAAAGGCTTGGCGGGAGTTCTTTTGTCCGTAAAGCCTGCCTGGCTTGGAATTTGCTACCGTTGGCAATCCATGGCACTCAGGATCCACTGCTTTTTAGGAAAAAGCTTAAAACGTTGCTTTTTTAGTTTCTGATTTGTGTGCAGTTTACTTTTTTCTGGAGTAAGCGCCGGGACACTTTAAGTAGCCGTGCGCTTTATAAATTAAATATAACGTAACATAACATGCCAAGATCTGGGGAGGTGTCCAGACCACAGGCCTCGTTCAACTCCTCTCTCCAGTCTGGTTCTTCTAACTGGTCTGCCAGAGGGTCCACAGACCCCTCCCAGTCCTCCTTTCCCTCCTCTGGTAGCCACTCAGGGCAAAAGGGAACACCAGGGGAGAACAGGGGTACAAAAGTACCGGTCGGCGCCGGTCCCTACATCGGTCGACGCCGGTCCTGCTCCTTGTCCAGATTGAGGGGGACCGTAGTCAAAAACAAATCCCCATTGGATACACTTAATACAACAGAGCAGAACCACTCACCATATCCAAATTATCACCAGAGCATAACACAACCACTATCAAAAGGCCAAATGTGTACAATGTATAAAAATATTTTATTTTAAAATTTTCGAACAATAATCAAGAGCAGAAAATCATCGTTATACAATGTTAAAAATATACACATAGTTAAATCTACACAGTTAATCATAGGGAGAATGTTCAAGAAAGATGCTTTCTATTCATCAAAAAGGCACATACATTTGATCCAGATCATTTGTTCAACACATATAATTGTTGTGCATTGGGTTTTAGCTAGAACAAATCACAAATGTCACCACAATCTACGGTGTGCCTTTATATAGTTTGGGTTGACGCGTTTTGGTGGGTGTCACTGTTCTTAGAAACCACCTTCCTCAGGACAAGAAATAAAACCTCCCACATGGATTTTTTGGATCTATACATATTCACAAAAAAAGATATATTAAAAACAATCAGTTAGCCTTTGGAATCTATACAAACAGTGTTTATATCCTGGTATCTGAAAGAGACACGTTAGTGATAGATTCCTTACCTTAGAATATCCCCAGGCGTCAGACTGGATCCGGAAAGTTTCGTCAGCAGTACCACTGCGCATCGGCAGGAGTCGTCGTACGGCTCCGCGTACGTCGCTGGCGTCGTATCTGATGAGATGACGTCATCGGAGCTACTTAGACGCACCCACGCGCTCTGACGTCAGTTCTATCTTTTTCCGTGCAGCAGCGCAGATCCGAGCGAGAGCGGTACCCCTAGTTAAAAAAGTTTTAACTTAGTTTCTGACAACTTGTTTTGTCGAGTACTTGACTCCTGGTGCAGTAGGGATGCCCGGGTTTAAGTCCTGTAGGGCCTGCTACTGAAATATGTCGGTAGCAGACCCGCATGACGTGTGTCTCTTCTGTTTGGGGCACGCCCATGACCCCGAGGCGTGCCCTGATTGTCGGGCCATGACGCCGAAAGCTTTGCGGGAGCATTCCCGCAATTTGTTGGTGGTCCGGCAATCGGTTCTACGCTGATCGAGGTCCTGATCCCATGGGAGGTCGAGGGAGAGGTCGCCGAGCCATCAGCATCGCTCGTCGGAATCGGTGACAGGTAAGTCTAGGCGCCATAAAAAGTCGAAGAAGCGATGTCGCTCTTCCTCTACCAGTCGCGGGACGTTTTGGAGGGGGCGGGCGGTCACTCCCCCGCGGCTCCGTCGGAGCCTCAGTTGTTGCCTGCAGCCTACCCACCCTTTCCGGGACCGCACGCGACTACGGACGAGGTGCAGGCCTTCATGTCTGCCTTGCGCCATTTGTTTGCCCCACCGGGTCCCTCCGGAGCGCCTTAAGGCCCCGCGGATCCATCGGAAGGGTTTGCCTCCGTGCCGCCGCCTTTGGTGGCGGCTACGCCGGCAACATACCCTGCGGCGGCGCCGGCTCCGGCCTCAGCGCTGCCGGCTCCGGCCTCGGCACCGGTGCCAGACGCGGTGCTGCCGCTGACGACAGACCATGCCGAACCGGGACTGGTATCTTACCCTCCCATTCCATTGCTTGGAGGGGAGTTTATCCCATTTCCCAGGGCACCTCGTCCTTACTTCTGCTTTGTCTAGGGGCGTTCCTGTGGAGGACATTTGTAGGGCGGCAACTTGGGCCTCCCTCCACACCTTCGTAAAACATTATTGCTTGGACACCGAGGTGAGGAGGGACAGACACTTTGCTCGATCCGTCCTTCAGGACTTTCTGGTATAGAAGGGTGGACACCCTCCTCCGGGAGTGGGGACTGCTGTGGAATCTATTCACAAGATGAGGAATCCACTGGCAGATGTATCCATCAGAAGAACAAGTTACTTACCTTCGGTAACGCTTTTCCTCTTTCCGAGGTCCTTTTATCCTTCTTTCTTATGCCCGGCAGGGTTTTGCTCTGGGCACCATTAAAGGCTATCTTTCGGCCATTTTGGCCTTTCTCAGACTCCCTGATCAGCCCTCTCTTTTCAAGTCCCCTTTTGTAAATAGATTTCTCAAAGGCATTACACACCTTTTCCCTCCTATTCCGATTGTGATGCCACAGTGGGACTTGAATCTAGTTCTAACCTATCTGATGTGTGCTCCTTTCGAGCCTCTTCACAACTGTCCTCTTCGTCCTTTGACTCTGAAGATGGCCTTCCTGGTTGCCATCACCTCCGCTAGGCGAGTGAGTGAGCTCCATGCTCTTTCTTGTAAACCTCCTTTCCTTTCCATTCATCCGGACAAGGTGGTGCTCAGGCCCCGGCCTTCCTTTTTGCCAAAAGTGGTCATGGCCTTTCATTTCTGATTGATACATCTGCCAGTGGATTCCTCACCTTGTGAATATCCCCTGCGCCAGCAACATTCGGAAACTTTTGTAGCAGTCCACGCCGATGAGGTGGAAGACGCCGTCTTGGCATCTACCGGCGCCGAGGACGTCGACGCCGCTTCCATCTGCACTGGCGCCGGCTCGACCTCGTTCGACGCCGGCTGCTCCTGCGGATCCACGTTCGACGCCGGCGCCGTCGGATTCGAACACGGCGCCGCTGACGCCGCTTGTACGGATTCGGTCCAGAAGGGAGGCTCAGAGAGTGGTTGATGAGCGGAGGTACCTTCTGGAGGAAACAGAAGAAGGAGAGCTGGTGGAGTCTGATGAGGTTTTTGAGGAGCTTAAGGAAGCTAGTGGACTGGATTTGTCTCCTGAGTGGGAGATTACTCCACCTTCTGATGAACCCTCCAAGGATGTGGCTCCATATCATGCAGTCATCAGGAAGGCTGCGGAACTGCTTGATCTCCAGTTGCCAACTACGGTGTTCAAATCAAACATTTTAACTGAAGTGTTACATTCTCCTACTGCAGTTTCGGAACCGTTGTTGCCTTTTAATGAGGCCATTATAGACCCTGTGTTAGAGGTGTGGCGTAAGCCTTTTTCTGCTCCTGCAGTCTCTAAGACGGTTGCAAGGAGGTATAGGGCGGCTCCAGGGGACCCTGAGTTCTTAACATCGCATCCATCGCCTGAGAGCCTGGTGATTCAGGTGGCTTGTTCAGGGAAATCCAAGGGTGCTTTTCCTCAAGTTCCGGGGGACAGAGAGGCTGAAAGGCTGGACCAGTCGGCCAAAAAGGTCTTTTCATCGGCCAGCATGGCTCTAAAGTCAACGAATGCCACTTGCCTTTTGGGACACTATGTGCATGCGCTCATGGATTCTGCTAAGAAGCTGGCGCCAAAACTATCTGAGGAGGATAGGGTTGGTTTTAATGAAATCATGACTGATGCCCAGGCAGCAGGACACCAGGTGATCCAAAGTGGGCTGGACACGGCAGATTCGATGGCAAGGGTCATGGGATCTTCTGTTGCCACCAGGAGGAGTGTGTGGCTGAAGTCTTCGGAGTTTTCCCAGGATGTACAATTGACTCTGTTGGACTTGCCATTTGATGGATCTGGTTTGTTTGGCAAAAAGGCAGATGCTGCTCTTGAACGTTTTAAGGAGAGCAAGGCAACGGCTAAGTCTCTGGGCCTTCAGTCCCAGTCAAGGGGGTCTTTTAAAAGGTACAGAGGGTTTGGAAGGGCATCCTTTCGTTCCTACAGGCAGACCCAGTAGCAGCAGCAGCAGCAAAGCTCTTCGTCTAGAGGATACAGAGGTAGAATCAGGGGTCGCACACGTGGCCGTCAGCTCTCCTCCTCTTCCTCTTCCTCTTCCTCTTCCTCTTCCTCTTCAGCCCCTCCCACCACCACAAAGCAGCCCTAGATCCGCCATTCTGGATCATGTTGGTCCTGTGGGGGGCCGGCTTACCCATTTTCTACAAGATTGGGAATCTGTAACTACAGATCTTTGGGTTCTAGATCTTGTAGAAAATGGTTACGCCCTTCCCTTTCGGGAATTCCCTCCAAATTACCCTCCTTGTCAAGGGGTTTGCTCGGATAACCACCGTCTTCTCCTACAGGAGGAAGTCCTGAAGTTACTACAGAAAGGTGCGATAGAGGTGGTTCCAGAGCAGGAGAGGGGTCAGGGATGCTACTCCCGGTATTTCCTGATTCCAAAAAAGGACGGCAGATTGCGTCCGATATTGGACCTTAGGATCTTGAATCTTTATCTGAAGCAAGAAAAGTTCAAGATGCTCACCCTTGCACAGGTTCTTTAAGCACTGAATTGGGAGGACTGGATGGTGTCGATCGACTTGCAGGATGCGTATTTCCACATCCCAATCCTGAAGTCGCACAGGAAGTATCTCCGGTTTATGGTAGGGTTGCAACATTATCAGTTTGCGGTCCTTCCGTTTGGTCTTACTACTGCACCCCGGGTCTTCACGAAGGTGATGGCAGTGGTGGCAGCCCATCTCAGAAGGTCGGGAATTTCCGTTTTTCCCTACCTGGACGACTGGCTGATCAAAGCGGAGTCGCCAGAGAAGGTGCTACATCATCTGCAGGATACAACTCAGCTGTTGTTCAAATTGGGTTTTTCGATAAACGTGCCCAAATCTCACCTGGTGCCCTCTCAGCACAACCTGTTCATAGTTGCGGTACTGGACACTACTGTGAGTCGAGCATTCTCTCCGCCTCAAAGGATTCTCGACATACAGGAAATGATTCCTTTATTTTGCAATGGAGCGGTCATTCCAGTCCTGAAGGTCCTTCGCCTGTTCGGTCTGTTTGCTTACTGCATTCTGTTGGTCAACCATGCACGCTGGCACATGAGGGCACTCCAGTGGTGCCTCCGCAAGCAGTGGTATCAGCACAAAGGAGATCTCAGGGAGTCTGTGAGGATCTCCTGAGAAGCTGCAGCGGATCTGTCTTGGTGGAGCGTGGAGGGCAATCTGACCCAAGGAAAGCCCTTCCATCTACCTCCATCGGTGGCCACAGTGATAACGGACGCATCCACTTTAGGGTGGGGTGCGCATCTGGGGGATCTGGAGATCAAGGGTCTTTGGTCTCCAGAGGAAAGGTTGCTTCACATCAACCTTCTAGAACTGCGGGCGATTCATTTAGCACTCAAGGCATTCCTCCCTTCACTTCGCGGTCAGTCTGTTCAAGTCCTGACGGACAACACTACCGTAATGTGGTATGGCAACAAGCAGGGAGGGGTGGGGTCTCTTTGTCTCTGCAGAGAGGCCCTGCGTCTATGGTCCTGGGCTCAGGACCATCAGATTTGTCTGATGGCAAATCATCTGGCCGGGGTGCTGAACGTGCGTGCGGACAGTCTCAGTCGGCAGTTCTCCGCCGACCACGAGTGGAGGCTCCATCCGGAGGTGGTTTGTCATGTCTTTCGGATGTGGGGTACTCCTCGGGTGGACCTGTTCGCCACCCGCGAGAATGCTCACTGCCCGTAATTCTGCAGTCTCCAGTATTCGATGCAGGGAGCGTTGGGGGACGTGTTTCAGTTGAGTTGGGGCTCACGACTCCTTTATGCGTTTCCTCCCATACCCTTGATTCCTCGGGTTCTGAGGAAGATTCGCCAAGACCGGGCCCAAGTTATATTGATCGCCCCGGATTGGCCAAGAAGGGTGTGGTATTCAGATCTTCTCCACCTCTCCTCGTGCCCTCCGCTCCGTCTCCCTCTCAGGGCAGACCTCCTCTCGCAATCGGAGGGGCAGGTTCTACACCCCTCCAGAGCTTACGCCTTCATGCCTGGAGATTGAACGGAGCAACCTGAACTCTTTTTCTCTCCCATCTGATGTGGTAGATGTAATTTTGTCTGCCAGACGTCATTCCACCAAATCAATCTATTCCCATAGGTGGTCTAGATTTGTTCTCTGGTGTGGGAAGAAGTCAATTGATCCTTTGAAGGCTCGTTTATCTGACATTCTGCAGTTTGCCCTTTCTCTTGCTCAGCAAGGCTTTGCTGTGGCTACTGTAAAAGGATACTTATCGGCTTTGTCGGCTTTCCTTTGCTTGCCGGATCAGCCGTCATTATTCAAATCACCTATTGTTCTTCGTTTTCTTAAGGGCCTCACAAACAGGTTTCCTCCTACTCCCTTTACTGTGCCTCAATGGGACTTAAACCTTGTCTTGACTTATCTTATGAGTTCTCCCTTTGAACCCTTACACAAGTGTTCCTTGAGACTGTTGTCTTTTAAGACGGTTTTTCTCATTGCAATCACCTCGGCAAGGAGGGTAAGTGAGCTTCAAGCTCTAAGTTCAAAACCCCCGTTTTTGACCATTCATGCTGAAAGAATGGTACTCAGGACCAGGGCTGCATTTCTGCCTAAGGTAGTAACTCCCTTCCATCTGGGGCAGTCCATTACCCTTCCTTCCTTCTATCCTCCCCCTCACCCTTCCAAGGAGGAGGAGAGACTTCACCGCTTGGACCCTAAGAGGGCGGTGAGCTTCTACCTGGACAGGACTAAAGACTTCAGAGTTGATGACCAGCTCTTCGTGGGCTTTGTTGGATGCAGGAAAGGTCGAGTGGTGCACAAGCGCACCCTTTCCAGGTGGATTGTCTTGTGCATCAAGATATGCAACTCCCTGGCTGGTAAGGAACCTCCAGAGGGTTTAAGGGCTCATTCCACTAGAGCAAAGTCTTCCACTTCTGCTTTGTCTAGGGGCGTTCCTGTGGAGGACATTTGTAGGGCGGCAACTTGGGCCTCCCTCCACACCTTCGCAAAACATTATTGCTTGGACACCGAGGTGAGGAGGGACGGACACTTTGCTCGATCCGTCCCTCAGGATTTTCTGGTATAGAAGGGTGGACACCCTCCTCCGGGAGTGGGGACTGCTGTGGGAATCTATTCACAAGGTGAGGAATCCACTAGCAGATGTATCCATCAGAACAAGTTACTTACCTTCGGTAACGCTTTTTCTGGTGGATACAGTATCTGCCTGTGGATTCCTCACTGACCCACCCGCCTCCCCGTTGTCCATCCTTCTATACCTGCAATTCTATTAGTGGTATTTCAAGATGTGTTTTGTTACTGTCAAAGGCATTATGTTATTTCTTTTGCCTTTCTACTTATTCTCCACACTGTGTGTGTTGCTTTATATATTATGTACTGTGTATACTGTGTATATATTGTTGTCAGTCCGTCCGTGTTCCTCGAAGGCCGGAAAAAAGGGTGGAACTGACGTCATCACGCCGACGAGGTTTTCTTATGGAGCCGGTGACGTCAGCGGACTCGCGAGCGGAGCCGTGTCTCTGTGACGTCGTCTTCGACCTCATCGGCGTGGACTGCTACAAATGTTTCCGAATGCTGCTGGCGCAGGGGATATTCACAAGGTGAGGATTCCACAGGCAGATACTGTATCCACCAGAAAAAGCGTTACCGCAGGTAAGTAACTTGTTCATTGGGCAGACTTTTACCTTGCCCACTTTCTTCCCATCTCCACATCATTCCAGAGAGGAAGAAAGGTTCCACCGTCTGGACCCAAAATGTGCATTTTCATTTTACCTCCACCGCACACAACAGTTCCGGGTGTATGACCAACTCTTTGTTGGCTACGTTGGCACCAGGAAAGGTCGGGCGGTGCACAAGAGTACTATCTCCCGCTGGGTTGACTTGTGCATCAAAGCCTGTTACTCTTTGGCTAAAAAGGAGCCTCCGGTGAGGCTGCGTGCTAATTGCACTCGAGCAACTGCAGACACTACTGCATTAATACGGGGTGTCCGCCTGCAAGACATCTATCAGGCAGCTACGTGGGCCTCGCTGCACACGTTTACAAAACATAATTGCCTGGACAGCCAAGTCCGGAGAGACAGCTTTTTTGGCCGTTCTGTTCTCCATGACTTTCTGGTGTGATCTTGGTTCGCAGACCCAGCACCGGGGTTGGTATTGCTGGGGTAACTATTCTAAGGTAAGGAATCTATCACTACTTGTTTCTCTTAGATGAACAAGTTACTTACCTTCGGTAACGATGTATCTGTAAGAAACATTAGTAATGATAGATTCCTTACCGCCACACCCATCCTCCCCGTTCTGCAAACTGATTTCTAGGGTTAAGGTCATACCTTTCAGGGTCCTAGTTACAAGGCGCCAGTGGTCAGTATCTTTCATGGTTCTGCGTTCCTGGAGGAGAAAGTTGTGTACAGAACTGACGACAGCGCATGTGGGCGACGTCTAAGTACTGCCCGCAATGTCATCCCGGCGATGCCGATGACGGACGCGAAGCTGCACAACGCCATCTACCAACGCGCAGGGAGGGTTACTGCTGACGAAAACTTTACGGATCCAGCCTGACGACTGGGGGTAATTCTAAGGTAAGTAATCTATCACTACTAATGTTTCTTACAGATACATTGTTACAGAAGGTAAGTAACTTGTTCAACTGTGACTGTTCGTGTTGTAATATGGACAAATCCTGCTCTATTACATCATTAGTAGATGCTACAATGTTGCCCAGAGAATATATCCTGGATGTTAATGTAGTCATGCCATTGTCAACTACAGCTAACGCCTTTTCTAGGTTAACTCTATCTATTTCTCTTATTCTCTCTGCAGCTTCTTGTTGGGAGACTTTCCAGATTTCATTATAGCTAGCATACAAAAAACACTTCTGGCGTGGTTTTCTGTGACTTAATAAAAAATCCCGTAGGTCCACATCCTCCATGAGTAGGGACAAGTTTCGCTTCACCTGGGATAGTGATGAGGTCTTTAGCCAGTCGAGACATAACTTCCCAACACTATATGATGTCACGACCCCCGGATGTTCTTGTTGTACATATCGTGGGTCTGGCCTATGGATACTAAACCCTTCAGTTGTACCCCTGAATCTTTCCTGACATTTGTTTGTGTCTGTGGCCAAACCAACCATCCCTTCCACTTGGGGTCTGATCTATTGTATCATAATATGTCATCGATCGTAGCCCCTCTTTCTGTAGTAAAATTCCCCTCAGTGTTTAAAAGTGTTGGAATTTTGAGTGTGTTCATGTCCTTATTCTTGGCTAGTCCAAGACAGGAAGTCTGTTGCACAGTGTCATTCAGAAAAATCATCTGCTGTGGAATGAGACATGCTCTAATTAGCGCTTCTGTTCCCTGGACTTGCCAGTCTCTAGAACCCCAGATTGATATTAAATCTACAGTGTCTATCCAAAAGTCGAAACCCTGTTCAGACAGCTGGGTAATAAAGGAAGCAGAATAAATCTGTTTGGTGTTGGTTAACATATTTTTCTGTGCAGATATGCTTGCAACCTTATAATAATACGAGGTCGGGTCAGAGATGTTAAACCCTGAAAAATATGAAAACTTTTGTGCAAATGTTTTTTAACTACTTTTCGGTGGTGTGGGGCAATGTTCCCACTGGTGGTATGTGAAAACATTTCTAGGTTCGCTAGATTTATGCAAGAAATGATGACCATAATGTTGGTACCAATACATTTTGTAAAATCTGATGTGTCTTCTAACATTTTATGTGCTGGAAAATGCAGCAGAATATTCTAAATTAGACAATACATTATTAACAGTTTCAAAATTCCAATTATCAGAAAATGTACTGGAGGTAATGATATCGTTAAAGGAAATTTTAAACAAATGTGGAATCTTTAAATACTCGGTCGGTCCAAATATATCATAATTTACTTTTTCCCATACTATACCATCCGGTTTAGGAACTGCTGAAATGTTCACGAAGGACAAGTCTCTTTGTTCACGGTGAGATGAAACATGAGGTTTTTAAATTAAGTTTACTTTCAACAGTGCAGAGCTCTTTTGAAGATAAGTTCCATTGATGAATAAGTGAAAAATAATTAGTAATCCTATCCAAAAAAGAAAAAATAAGTATACCAGTGATTACCCAAAGTTCTATCCAAGGTGATACTAAATAAGTTTTTCTAAGAAAGTTAAAAAGGTCTTTGAGAAATTTGGGCTGGCGTTGTTTCAGGTTCACTTGGATCCACCAAAAAGGTATCGAAGTCGATGAAATAGCCAGATGCAGTTTGATCTATCTTTGGTAGCTCAGCAGGTATTATTGAACTTGTGGATTGCTCTTGCTGAAGAATGTTGACGTAGACATCTTTATTAGCTTGAATTGAAATTTGTCTTTTATTTTGATTTGCAAAGTTTGTGTCAAGGGGAACTAGTTCCATTGCATTGTTGTTGATTCCGTTGTTGTGTAAAGGTGACTCTTCAAATGTTCTGAGTCTTCGTGTTTGAACTTCCTGTATTGTGGTGAGACGAGGACGTTGGCTACTCAGGAGCCCACGAGGCCTACTATTCAGTATCGGCCACATAGTATGGTTTGATCAGATCGATTGAGACAAATCTCTTTTCTCTTGCGGCAAGAGGCGGTAGAAGTACAGTTCTTGATCCTTCAACTGCCAGGAGAGGTACAGGCCTTTGATAGGATGGCCTGAATTCTTTCTTGTCCATAATCTTTTCTCTAACCAGATCCCCAACTTTAGTGATCCAGGCAGGTCTTGCTGTAGCTGATTTGACTTCCCCAGTGGCGGCTTCCTTTGTCTCGATGTTACTTGAGGCTCTGGATTCATTCAGATCCTGTAAAACAGCCAAACGTTTATTGATGTCAAATGGTGTTTCATTCTCCACTGTGCCTTCACAATCGAGATCAGGCACCCACATTCTTGTCCCAAACAGGACCTCATACGGAGTTGCACCTCCCAGAGAGCTTCTTGGCTGGTTGAGGGCCCACTGGACCCCCTATAGGTGATTGACCCAACTACCACCAAGCCTAATACCCTAGCTGTTTAAGATTGCTTTAAGTCCCTGTTTTTCCTCTCCACAACCAAATTTCCCTCTGGATGATACAGAGAGGAGTAACACAATGCTACACCCAAACTTCCCATGGCTTCCTTGTGCGCCTTAGAGCTGAATGTGGGGCCGCGGTCAGAATGTAGTGTGTAGGAAGGTGGACATCTGACTATGGTTACCCCCAACTTTTTGCCTCGTGTCTAGCTGGTTTTTCGACTTAGTTGGACTGAGATCCTGCCATTCAGGGTCTCAGGCTGTCTGCTCTCTCTTTAAAATGGACTCCATGTACCCTAGGTACATACACAATTGGTAAGGATCACCTTATTGGACCCTGTACAGTGTACCCTAGGTACCCAGGGCATAGGTGTACCCTAGGCCTCCCAGGGGCTGCAGCATGTATTATGCCACCCCTGGTCTGGCCTTCCAATCAGACACAACTGGCTGATCACTCAGCTGGGGCAAGGTCGTGTAATCACCCCTTGCTTAGATATAGTATACCTATATCTACCCTTAAAATAGACACATGTGTACCTATCAGCCACTCCTATGGCAGGCCTTAACAATCCTGGAGGCAGAGTGCTTGGTAACATGTGAGATGGTGCTCTAGCATGAGCTGAGCCTGTCTGCAGCTTTCGGAACCATGTCCTTATAGCTGTTCTATGATATAGCCTACCATATACTCTTAAAGTGCCTTATAATCTTAAACGGTTATGGTAACTATGGTTTGGCTTTATCAAAACATGTCGTGTAAGGTGTCTAACACTTTGGAAGAATAACCCCATACCATTTCTGGTGATGAGGATATTATTCCCCCCTTCTAGAGGGAGAGACATGTTAAAATCCTACTTTGCTGTTTAACTCTAACCAAAGCCTCAGCATCACAAAATGGATGCTGCTGCCACAGACACGAGTCTGACCTCCTGCTGCTGGGAGTGATCCCGGCCAGGGAGGCTTGGACAATAGGTTTCCTGTTTGGGGAGGTACTAGCACCTCCCCAGACAGACTTTAGTGTATTGGGGCAGGGAGGGCTGAAAGGAATGAGACATGCCTGGGGCACACAAGGTGTCCCATGCCTAGTCCAGTTCAAACCGGTGCTGGGGCACTCCAGCCCCAGTCCTGGCGCGAAACTGGACAAAGGGAAGGGGGTGTAACCACCCCCCTCCCAGGTCCCACCCATAAGGCGTGACCTAGCAGGCAACCCAGCCCCCCAGATTAGTATAAGTGTGGTAGCTGGGCCCCAGGAGATTAGATTATCCTGAACCTGCAACTTGAACAGAAACTCTGGACCTTCGACATTCGACGAAAGAAGAAGACTGAAGAATCTCCCTTGTGGCCAAGGAGTGGCTAACCTGTGCAAACAGGCACCATCAAGAGACTTACCCTTTGCTTTGCTGAAGTTCTACGAGGGACCGACTGCAGAGCCCGACCAGAGCCTTGACTTCCAGACTTCTCCGACCCTGATCCACATCCACATCCACAGCCGAGCTGAGATCCGTGGAGGCAACGAGAGACGTGGGACCGGCTACCTGGGAAAAGTGGCGAGTATCTTCCAGCGCAGCTTCTGAGGTACCCTCGAAGTTGTGCACCGGGGATTGAGAAGCCCCAACCCCAAGCACCATCTGCACCGAAGATCAGCTCCCACACACTCCACGAGTCCTGTGTGGGGCCCTTCTGCACTTTCCTGCTTGCCGCGTCTGTCCAGTTGCTTGCCCGTTGGCTAGCGGCCTTTGCGACGACACACCTTTGAATCTTCACTGCTGGTTTGGCTCCTCCAGACTGGCTCCCGCTCCTCTGCAAAAGAGAAGCACCAGAAGCAAGTCCTCCATTCTTCGTGGGTTCGGCTTGCCAAGGCTTGGTGAGTCCTAGTTCGACTTCGACGCCGCCGACAGCAAGAGCTTTCGTGGGACAGCTCGCCTCCTGGTCCTGGTCGTTCTCGACGTCTCCTGGTACCCGTGGCTGCTGCGACAAGCTTCACCTCTTCACCTGCAATCTTCAGAACATCGCCTGGTTCCTTCCTGGTTCCACGTGGTCACTGGCTAGTGACCCAGACTCTGTCCCCTCTGCTTGCAGGTATCCTTCCTTCTTGATCCCGGCCTTGGGATCCACCGGACACTCTTCACTGACTTCCTGTCAGCAACTTTCCTTCAGGCATCCATAGAAGTCCACAACGAAACCCGACGCAAGTTCACACCTATGCACCCGCAGCCCGTGGGTTAGGTAACTTGGGTACTCCGGTGCTCACAAGGGTATTGACTATCCTAGGGTCTAGTTTCCGAGTCTCGACTTTCTAGCTATACCAGAAGTGTCCTAAAACTGCTTATTTCTAACTGCTAGTGATTCTATCGACTTTTACGCATTACGCGTGAGTGTTTCCACTCTGCACCTGAATCCCGTGGGCCTCCCACTTCCTAACTGTTGGTAGGGTAGTGTAGCCCCAGCGATTCCCTAGGCCTATTCTATTTCCGTGACAGTGGTCCTTATACCACTTCTTTAGTATATGGTTTGCGTGGCCCCTAGGGCCTAACTGTATTACTTACCTGTGTGACTTAATGTATGCTTGAATAAGACTGTGTGGTACTTACCTCGAATCTCATAAAGAGTGCTGAGGGTTTGACTAGAATAAATACACTTTATTTTATATATATATCTGTTGTGGTGTCCTTTCATTTGGTATTCAAGGGATTATATATGGTATCACAGCTGGCTTCACATGCCATTCAGAGTTTAGCCTAAGACTGCTCTTGTCCATGCTACCACTAGGATAGCTGGTCTTTAAGGTTGACTTTACAACCAATCACCATAAGGGTTGTTTGGACTGATACAAGGTGTACACTAGAATTAGTGACATCATATATCAGGCCAACTTCTCACATAGTGTTCCAACTGCGTATGTCCCTATGAAGACTCTCAAATCTTTTATAACAGTTTGAGCGTCCGCCGAGCGCTAGGCCATACCCATAAGAATCTTGAACAGGAATCCACTGCAACCATGATGTACTTGTAAGCCTCATCAGTTTGTAAGGGGCCGCAGTGGTCCAGGTAAATATACGCGAACAGTCAGTCTCATGCTGTCTAATAATGGGATCTGCGCTGGGCGACTACGGTGGCCCCATTTATCTGTTCACAGATATTGCACTTTAAGATTAATTCTTTGGTCTGCTCTCTTAACCCTGGCCACCAATAGCATTGTTTCAGTAAGGAAACTGTTGTAACTCCTGCGTGCGCAGAACCTAGACCCTCGTGAGCAGCCAAGATTAAACCTAACCTGCGATCCATGTTTGGTATTACCCTATCCTCCACTCCAGGAATCTGTGCAAATGGAATGTTGTGTGCATCTAACTTGTAGGAGTACTTGAGTGGAAAACCGTTAGGTAGTGATTTGCTGTTCTGATGGATACATCTGCCTGTGGATTCCTCACCTTATGAATATCCCCTGCGCCAGCATTCTGCGGAAACTTTTTTCCTAGCTCTCCATGCCAACGAGGTCGTCACAATGCTATGGCTCCGCACGCGGCTCCATGTGATGTCACTGGAGCCATAAAAAGGGCCACGTCGGCGTGATGACGTTAATTCACTTTTTTCCGCGCTGTCGACGCTCCTGGATTTTCTACGGACTCTCCAATACTTTCTCCTGGATACTTTGTATTTATCTGGTTTCCTTCTGTGGTTTCGACATGTCTGCTCCAAGGAAGTCGAGCTTCAAGCCCTGTAAGGAGTGCGGGGGTATGTCTATCGCTGACCCCCATGAGGACTGCCTGTGGTGTCTATCGTCTGATCATGATGTCAAGGGCTGTCCTTGCTGTAGGGAAATGAACCCGAGGGCCTTGAAGGAACGAGAAGCCAAGCTGTACATGGCTAAAGTAGGAAAACAAAAAAGGGGTCGAAAACGTTCGAAGTCGAGGTCGTCGACTTCACATGATTCGAGGAGGAAGCACAAGAAGAGGAAGAGGCATGGATCTCGACGCCGTTCGTCGAAACCTATGGCTTTGAGGTCGCCTCCTTGACGTCGTGTTAAGGACTTCGTCTCTCCTTCTCCCTCAGTGTCTCCTCAGGTGACTCCGACCCATTCTCCTTTGTATAAGGGGACTCCGGTGCAGTCTCCGACGCCGAGATTCTCTCCGGCTCCGGATGGTTCATCGCATCCGGCTGATGCTGAGACACCTTTGGCTCCTGTGGCTCTGCCTGTGGTCCCGGTGGTTCTGACTCCGGAGGCTCCTCGATTGGATCTCGAACCAGCTCAGTATCCTTCATTCGCGACCCCGGGTTTGGATCCCTCGCATTTTTTAAATGCGATGTATGGTGTGTTTACCAGGGCCTCTTACCCTTCTGGTGCACCTTCGGGTCCCATGGGTCCTCTAGCATTTAATTTGGGTGTGCTTCACCATTATCCTCAGGTCCCCTTCGTGCCATTCATGCCAGTGACGCCGTCATAGCAAATTCCCACTCCAAGGATATTGACGCCGTATCGGCAGTCCCCGGCTCCATCCGGCAAAACTTCTTCACGGATTCGTTCGACGCAGGTTGCCTCTATGGATCCGCCTTCGACTCTGCTCCCAGAGCCATCGACGCCACGTGTGGCGCTGCCGACGCCGCAACCTCAAGATGCCCTCGAGGAGAGAAGCGCAGAGGTTGCTAGAGGAGGAACAGTACCAGGCTGAAGATATGGAGGAAGGTGAGATTTATGAGCCTGAGGATATGTTCGAGGGTCTGTGTGAGGCCAGTGGACTTGACACCTCCCCGGAGTGGGACTTTGCTTCTCAGAAAGCTTCTCCTTCGAAGGAAGTTGCACCTTACCATACTGTAATAAGGAAGGCTGCAGAGCTCTTGGATCTGCAGCTCCCTATGGCTAAGTATAAGCCTAATTTGCTTACAGAGGTGCTTCATTCTCCGTCCTCTGTGGTTGAACCACTCTTGCCTTTCAATGATGCCCTGACAGAGCCGATCCTTGAGGCTTAGTGCAATCCTCTTTCTGCTCCTGCAGTTTCAAGATCTGTGTCCAGAAGGTACAGGCCTGCCCCAGGAGATCCTGTGTTCCTTTCTTCTCATCCTTTGCCTGAGAGTTTGGTGGTGCAGGCTTCATGTTCAAAACAGTCTACGGGTGCCTTTCCGCAAGCTCCTGCTGACAGGGATTCTAAGAAGCTTGAACAATCTGCAAAGAAGGTCTTCTCGTCTGCGAGTATGGCTTTGAAATCCACAAACGCTACCTGTTTGTTGGGTAGATACATTCATGCCCTTATGGACTCTGCCAAGCAGCTTCTTCCCAAATTATCTGAGGAAGACTGGGGTAATTTGAGTTAGGTTCTGGCAGACTCTCAGGCTGCTGCTCGCCAAGTCATCCAGTCTGGCCTGGACACAGCAGATTCGGTGGCCAGGGTGATGGGCTTATCCATTTCTACTAGAAGACATGCATGGCTGAGGTCTTCTGGGTTCTCACTTGATGTACAGGCTGCCCTTCTAGATTTTTCCTTTGACGGATCTAGGCTTTTTGGTGAAAAAGCTGACTCTGCTTTGCAAAGGTTCAAGGACAGTAAGGCCACAGCGAAATCCTTGGGTCTACAGTCTCAGGCAAGGGGTTATGGCTATAGAAGATACTGTGGCTTTGGGAAATCTGCCTTTCGTGGTTCCCTTCAGCCACAGCAGCAGCAACAGCAACAAAACCCCTTGTACAAGTCCTACAGGCGTAAGGGCAGCGGTCGCCTTCGTGGAGTGGGTCGTCAGCCTTCTTCCTCCTCCTCCTCCACCTCCCCAACCCCACCTGGTAATGCAGGAAAGCAGCCCTAGATTTGCCATCCTATATCATGCAGGTCCTGTGGGGGGTCGGCTTACCCATTTTCTACGGGATTGGAAATTGGTCACTTCGGACCTTTGGGTTTTAGATCTGGTAGAAAATGGGTATGCCCTTCCCTTCAGGGAATTCCCTCTTCCTTACCCTCCTTGCCAAGGGTTTTGCACCACGGAGAATCATTTGCTTCTTCTTCAGAAGGAAGTTCTTGTCCTGTTACAAAAAGGTGTGATAGAGGTGGTTCCAGAGTAGGAAAGGGATCAGGGATGCTACTCCCAGTATTTCCTGATTCCCAAAAAGGATGGCAGGCTACGACCCATCCTGGATCTGAGAATTTTGAATCTGTTTCTCAGGCAGGAGAGGTTCAAGATGCTCACCCTAGCGCAGGTTCTTCAGCTGCTGCAACAAGAGGACTGGATGGTGTCCATCGATTTGCAGGATGCATATTTTCACATCCCAAACCTGAAGTCGCATAGGAAGTATTTCCGGTTTACGGTTGGTTCGCAGCATTACCAGTTTGCGGTCCTTCCATTTGGTCTTTCTATTGCACCACAAGTCTTCCCCAAGGTGAGGGTGATGGTGGCTGCCCATCTCAGAAGGTCGGGGATCCCGGTTTTCCCCTACCTGGACGACTGGCTTCTGAAGGCAGAGTTGCCAGAGATGGTGCGTCGTCATCTGCAGGCAACAACTCAGCTGTTGTTCAGATTGGGTTTTTCGATAAATGTGCTCAAGACTCACCTGGTGCCCACTCAGCGCAACCTGTTCATAGGGGCAGTACTGGATACCACTGTGTGTCGAGCTTTTCCTCCTCCGCAAAGGATTCTCGAGATTCAGGAAATGATCCCTTTATTCCACAATGGAGCAGTTGTTCCAGTTCTGAAGGTCCTAATCCTGCTTGGTCTGTTCGCCTCATGCATTCTGTTGGTCAGCCATGCATGCTGGTACATGAGGGCGCTCCAGTGGTGCCTCTGGAGGCAGTAGTATCAGCACAACGGAGATCTCAGGGAGTCTGTCAGGATCTCCAGAGAAGCTGCAGTGGATCTGTCTTGGTGGAGTGTGGAGGGCAATCTGTCTCAAGGAAAGCCTTTTCATCTTCCTCCATCTGTGGCCACAGTGATAACAGATGCTTCTACCCTAGGGTGGGGTGCTCATCTGGGGGATCTGGATATCAAGGGTCTTTGGTCTCCAGAGGAAAGATTGTCACATATCAATCTTCTGGAATTGTGGGCGATACGTTTGGCGCTCAAGGCCTTTCTCCCTTCCCTTCGCAGTCAGTCGGTTCAAATCCTGATGGACAACACTACCGCAATGTGGTATGTCAACAAGCAGGGAGGAGTAGTGTCGTACCGTCTCTGCAGGGAGGCATTGAGGCTTTGGTCCTGGGCTCAGGACCATCGCATTTGCTTGATGGCGAATCATCTGGCCGGGGTGCTCAATGTGCGTGCGGCCAGTCTCAGACGGCAGTTCTCCGCAGACCACGAGTGGAGGCTTCATCCGGAGGTAGTTCGACACGTCTTCCGGATGTGGGGGACTCCTCGGGTGGACCTGTTTGCCACTCTTGAGAACGCGCATTGCCTGTCATTCTGCAGTCTCCAGTTTCCGATGCAGGGGGTGTTGGGGGACGCGTTTCAGTTGAGCTGGTGCTCACATCTCCTTTACGCATTTCCTCCCATACCCTTGATTCCTCGGGTTCTGAGGAAGATTCGCCAAGATCGGGCCCAAGTCATATTGATCGCCCCGGATTGGCCAAGAAGGGTGAGGTACACAGATCTACTTCACCTCTCATCGCACCCTCCACTCTGTCTCCCTCTCAGGGTAGACCTCCTCTCGCAGTCGCGTGGCAGGTTCTTCACCCCACCTCCAGAGCCTGCACCTTCATGGCTTGAGATTGAATGGGGCAACCTGAGTTCCTTCTCTCTCCCTCCTGACGTGGTGGGTGTTATCTTATCAGCCAGGCAACACTCTACTAAGTCTATTTACTCCTACAGGTGGTCAAGATTTGTTAAATGGTGTGGAGAGAGGTCTATTGATCCCTTAAAGGCTCATCTTTCTGATGTTCTTTGTTTTTCGCTACATTTGGCCCAGCAGGGTTGTGCTGTGGCTACTGTTAAAGGTTATTTGTCAACTTTATCGGCATTTCTTTGTTAGCCTGATCAGCCATCTCTTTTCAAATCTCCTGATGTTTTAAGGTTTATTAAGGGCCTTACCAATATGTTTCCGCCTCCTCCCTTCATTATGCCCCAGTGGGATTTTAATCTAGTTTTAACTTTCTTAATGGGTTCCCCATTTGAACCTATGCATAATTGTCTCTTGAGACTACTGTCATTGTCCACCCTTTTATACCTTAAAAGAGGTATTCGTTAATATGTTGTTTCATATTGTCATTCTGTATTGCCTCTGTTTGCCTTTGTGTAGGCTTATAGGAAATGCTTGCTTTCTTTTGCTTTCCTTTTTCACTTTACACTGTGTGTATTTGTGTGAATACTGTGTACTATGTATGCATTGTCTATATGGTCGGTCCGCCCGTTTCGCCTCGGTGTCACGGAAAAATGGGTGGAACTGACGTCATCACGCCGATGTGGCCCTCTTATGGCTCCAGTGACGTCACGCGGAGCCACGTGCGGAGCCATAGCATTGTGACGACCTCGTCGGCGTGGAGAGCTAGACAAAAGGTTTCCACGGAATGCTGGCGCAGGGGATATTCATAAGGTGAGGAATCCACAGGCAGATACTGTATCCACCAGAAAACGCGTTATCGAAGGTAAGTAACTTATTCTTAAGCAATCACACCCACCATTTTGCTACCATCTACCCTCGTTTTTGCACGGGTGATCACAACTACAGAAGAAGCGCGTACTGCCCCCTTCGCAGCTTCATCAGCCAATTAATTTTCTTCAACGTGAACGCCATCACGCTGATGACTCAGCTTGTGTATCACGTGAGCTCTTGGTAGTTAGTTCTTCAACTCTGCTAACTGTTCCCATAGTTTTCTATGTTTAATTGTGCCACCTTTTGCATCTCTGTACCCATTCTGTCCCCAATAGTGGAGATATTCGTTGTACGACTGGACACAGTAAAAGGAATCACACACAATCATTGTGGGGAATTCTCGATCCGTATTAATCAGTGCCAGTAAAAGAGCTTTTAGTTCTGCTAACTGAGCCATGTAGTCTCCTAAGGACTGAGTCTTTGTACAGCTCCGATGGAAGTTGCCATCCTGCATACGACCTTTAATAATTGCACACATGGCGCTGCATTGTTGCTTACTCCCTATGAACGGTTAAGCAGATCCGTCGGTGTAAATAATGTATTCATACCGATCTAGAGGCATTATTTCATTTGGTAGAGGATATTCTGATGGATACATCTGCCTGTGGATACCTCACCTTTTGAATTACCCCTGCACCTGTCAGGGAGCAGGCATCGCGCGCCTGCATTGACTACGATCCCCAGAATGCCCGGGGAGAGAGTGGGAGGAGCCGCAACAATAAAAGAGCAGTGATGCGCACAGGACGCTGTGCGTAATTCCGGATTGGCGAGTTTCGTTTTCCCGAACCCGCTCCGAGAAGATCGGAGCCGTATCTTGGGATATCTTACCCGCCGTCTGTTGGGTATACTCGTTCCCCTGCTGGATACTGGAACCACCACCAGCCTTCCGATGCACGTCCAGGCCGATATCCTGCCGAGTCAAGTGGTGGTCGACGTGCACGTTCAGAGTCAGCTGAACACCTGAGACGTGCTCGGTGTTTCCGGACCCGGACCTCACCCGGCAGGTATTTCGCGCCGGAGCTTACCCCCCTGGGTGTCGGCATACCTTGGTAATACTCACTGCTGCTCGCCTCAGTCTATGGCGAGGCAGGGAGCATTGTGACCGTACCTTTACTTACCCACGAACCTTCAGAGAGGTACATGTTTGTTCACATGGTTGAGCGAGAGCTTGGGTCCACGGAGCGGTGCTGTAACCGCGTTGGACGCATAACCCAAACTATCGTGATTCTCTAGAAGATGCATGAGAAGATGGTATCAGACCATTCTCTCAACAGTTAACACAGTGTTACTATTTGGTCACAAGAACAACCTTTGTTTTTTCTCTCTTCAAAGCCATACCGAGACACTTTAGACTTACCATTGCGAGATTATTACGGCAATGAGGAGAGGTTCCTAGGGCACTTAACGTCCGCTCAGTTTCTCTACAGGGGAGGCCCAAGCCATCTATGGTGTGTGGTATAATGCCGCTAGTTCATGTACATGTATGTCTGTGAGGTGCCTGGGCTGGGTTCTGGTTTATTTGTTTGTCTGAATATGGCGCAAAGCAAGTGCTAGCAAAAAGGAAAGACAAGAACCACTAGGCGAACAGAAATATAAGGAATTGGTGCTCCTAGCAAGAATTTATGAGCGTAGCATTAAGTGTATTAACGATTAGTATGTATTGTCTGTGTTATTCCTTTACAGGTTCTACTCCCCGCTGTTCCCTTCCATCCCTTCCCTCGCTTGATTGCTCCAACCTTCCGTGCCATTAGTGCAGGAGTTGGGAACGTCGAGAGGTGGACCCCCTCTGGCATCACTCGAATCCTGAGGAGACTTGGACCTGGGACGGAATCGTCACAGCACCAGCATTCCGCAGAAACTTTTTTCTTAGCTCTCCCACGTCGACGAGGACGTCACAATGACTCCATCTGACATCATAGGTGCTACAATTAGACCTCGTCGGCGTGCTGACGTCAGTTCCCTTTTTTCCGCACTGACAACGCAAAACTGTTTTTTCTGGGACTCTCCATTAACATTTTGATAGTAACTTTGTTTCTGCTGTTTCCTTTGGAGTGGCAGTGTGATGGCGTCGAAGAAGTCAGGGTTTAAACCTTGTAGAGAATGCGGGGGTCATATGTCGATCACGGACCCCCACGAAGACAGTTTGTGGTGCCCCTCTTCGGACCATGATGTTGATGGTTGTACCAGCTGTCGGAAGATGAACCCAAAGGCCTTGAAGGAGCGTGAAGCCAAGTTGTTCATGGCGAACACAAGGAAGGAGGAAAGAGGCCGGAAAAGATCGAAGTCAAAGTCGTCGACTTCGTATGCTTCGAAGTCGAAGAAGCACAAAAAGAAGCGGAGGCATGGTTCTCGACATCATTTGTCGAAGGGTAGGGCTTCGAGATCGCCCTCACCAACTCCGAGATATCGTACTACAGATGTCATTTCTCCATCACCTTCTCCTTCTCCTCCAGGTTCTCCGGATCATTCACCGACGCCAAAGGGTACCCTTGGGCCGAGCTCTTTGCCGGCGCCGAGGATTTCTATTTAGCCTGTACCAGCGACTTCTACTTTCTTAGGCCCGACTTCACAGGCGCCTACACGGCCTCGTGAGGATCATGATACGGCTCCATACCCATCCTTTCCTGGGCCTGGTACGGATCCATCGCAGTTGAAAACAAGATGTATGGCGTGTTTGCCATGGCAGCCTACCCTACCAGTGCGCCTTTGGGCCCCGTGCGTCTGCTTGCATTTAATTTGGGCGTTCCTCAACATTATGCCCAGACAACATTATGCCGACGGCGCCGTCCTGGCACTTTCCGGCTCCGAGGTTCTCGACACCGGTCTCTCAGTCTCCGGCTCCATCTAGAGATCGCTCTTCTTCTTAGCTTCGGTCGGCGCCGTTGCCAGCGTCGGAAGCTGTGCCTTCGACGCCGGTGCCTGTTTTATCGGCGCCGGGTGTGGCTCCGTCAACTCCGAATCCTGTCTTGAAGATAAGGTCTAGGAGAGAGGCGCAAAGGCTTCTTGAAGAAGAGGAGTATCAGCAGGATGAGGCTGAGGAAGGCGAGATTGAGGAAGATGAGTTTGAAGGCCTTCAAGAGGCAAGTGGATTGGATACTTCCCGGGAATGGGAGCTTTCATCACCAAAATCTTTACCCTCGCAGGATGTTGTGCCTTATCATGCGATTATTAGAAAGGCCGCTGAACTTTTAGATCTTCAGCTTCCCACTGCTGATTTTAGGCCGAATATGATAACAGAGGTTTTACATTCTCCCTCCTCTGTGGTCAAACCTCTTTTGCCATTTACTGAGGCTTTAACTGAGCCTATTTTGGAGGTGTGGAGGAATCCTCTTTCTGCACCTGCGGTTTCAAGGTCCATAGCAAGAAGGTACAGGGCTGCTCCAAATGATCCTGCATTTCTTTCAAGTCATCCTTCGCCTGAAAGCTTGGTGGTACAGGGTTCTTGTTCTAAGCAATCGACAGGTTCTTTCCCCCAGACTCCTGCTGACAGGGATTAAAAAAAATTAGAACAGTCTGCTAAAAAGGTTTTCTCCTCTTCAAGTATGGCTTTGAAATCCACCAATGCAACCTGCTTGTTGGGGAGATATATCCATGCCTTGATGGATTCGGCAAAGCAGTTAATTCCAAAGTTGCCGAAAAATGATCGGATACCTTTTCAGGAGATTGTGTCGGATACCCAGGCAGCAGCTCGTCAGGTTATACAGTCTGCATTGGACACTGCTGATTCAGTGGCAAGAGTGATGTGCTTTGCTGTTGCTACAAAAATGCATGCCTGGCTTAGGTCTTCAGGTTTCTCTCCTGATGTTCAGAATACTCTTCTCGATCTTCCCTTTGATGGGTCAAGGCTTTTTGTGGAAAAAGCTGATTCTGCACTGCAGAGATTTTTATTTTGATAATCAACTTTATTTCATTTTGAGCACAACAGTTAATCGGTAGCAAATCAAACACATCATCAGGATACAGTACGATCACAGTGAGCTGACAGAGACTCCCCCAACACAGATAAAGTATGTTAGACCTTTGTTTACCAAGATGTAGTCCACTGACAAACCCAGACCCCCTCAAGCGGGTAATAAGTTAAACCACTTGCCCCAAATTTTGCCCAAAAGTTCAGGACAGCCCCGGGCCTCGAAGAGGGGCTCCTCCTGGGCTCCACACCAGTCCACCCCCGCCTCCACTGCCTCACAGTAGGCGGCTTGGCCTGGAACCATAGAGCTGCTATGCCGCGCTTTGCCACTGCTACCGCCGTGCCCAAGAGACGCTTGTCCGCTCGGGACCCATTAAGACCATCTAACACCCCCATGAGCAGGCGCAGTGGGTCATGGGGAACCTCCCAACCCAGAGCTCGCGTAAGCTCAGTCTCCACCCCCCTCCAAAACGTCTCCAGAATGGGACACTGCCAGACCATGTGATAAAAGTCCGCTGGGGCATAGCTGCACCGCGTACAAGCCGGGGAAGAACGCAGGCGAGCGCTGTACAGGCGTGTGGGGTTAAGGTATACCACACGGAGATAAGAAAGCTGGATAAGACGCAGTTTGGAGGAGGTTGTCAAGGTCCGGGGGGGCCATAAGAGCGCATCCCTCCTGTCCGCCTCTTCCAGAGGACCTAGCCCGCCCTCCCATCGGGCCCGGAGTCGGGTGAGGGATGCAGGACCATTGTTCACCAGGGAACGATAAATACATGAGACCCCGCCTCTACTAAGGTTCCCCATCAACACCTGGGCCTCCAGGAGGCTAAATTCCGGAAAAGTAGTGGGAGAGGGAATGTGTGCATGGAGGGCGTGCCGGAGTTGGAGATATTTGTAGAATTGAGAGGGAAGGAGGGAATGTCGTTTTTGCAATTCTGCAAAGGATCTAATGTGGTCCCCCACCCAGACGTCACCTAATACCGAGATCCCTACAAAATCCCAACGGCAGAAACCCTGAAGAGATGAACCCCCCTCCCCCCCCCAACCATGCCCCGCTCCACAAGGGCGTCTGCCTGGTAAGCTTCCGGTCCCACCGCACAAAACGCAGGGCTGTGCGCCAGGCCATAAACACCGATCTAGTGACGGGGGGGGGGGAGATCCCGTAGCACTGGGTTCCCATAGAGGTATGCCAGAATCTGCGCAAAGTCCATCAACTGGAGATCCACACGATAGGCCGGGTCGGACCAGCCACCCGTGAACCAGTCGTGGACCACAATTAGCCGTGTGGCTAGGTAGTAGAGGTGGAGATTAGTGACCCCCATCCCCCCGTCGTAGAAAGGAATACAACAATACGCTATGGATATTCGCGGCCTCCCCCCTCCCCATAGAAACCGAGTAAAGACATCATCCAGTTCCCGGAACCAGCTACCCGGGAGTTGGGTGGTGGTATTTTGGAGGATATATAGGAAACGGGGGAGGGCCATCATTTTAAAGAGGGCACTCCGGCCCAGAGGGTTGAGAGGTAGGGATTGCCATTTCCTAAGATCCGCCTTGGCTCTGACGACGAGGGGTGTGATGTTCAGGGCCCACTCAAGCTCCGGGAGAAGGGCGATCCATACACCCAGATATTTGAACGATTGCCGGCGGAGGGGGATATCCGATTGCCAGTCGAAGCACGCCCGGGAGGGGTGCAGGGGGACCAGCGTGGACTTAGCCGGGTTGAGCCGGAGGCCGGAAACCCGTTCAAAGGTCGAAAGGGCAGCCAGGCAGTGCGGGCCCGAGTTCTCCGGTTCCGCCAAAAACAGAAGTACGTCATCGGCGTACAGGGCTATCTTATCGGTGTAACTCGGATCCCAGGCCCACCCTCGAATGAGGGAGTCTTGACGGATAAGGGAGGCCAGGGGCTCCATCGCCAGAGCAAATAGGAGTGGCGAGAACGGACAGCCCTGACGAGTTCCCCTCCGGATGGGGAACGCCTTGGACAACACCCCGTTTATGGGGACCCGAGCTCGGGGATGGGAGTAGAGGACTCGGATCTGGCGCCGGAACCTATCGTCACTAGCACGTCCTCGAGATAGCGCCAGTCCACTGTATCAAATGCTTTTTCAAAATCTAGAAAAAGCAACGCCAAATACGGGGTGAGGTGGTGGCGGTGCGCAAGGGCTAGGCAGAGGCGGGGGATACAGTGTCGGGTACCCCGTGCAGGCATAAAACCGCACTGGTCCGGGTGCACCAGGTTGTGCAGATGGGGACGGAGCCGTTTGGCCAATACCGTGGCGAAACGTTTAACATCCGTATTAATGAGGGAGATAGTGCGTTAAGCCGCACAGTCAAGGGAGGGTGGGTGAGTCTTTGGGATGACCACGATAGTGGCCACATCCACCTCCATCGGGAAGGATCCCACCTCCACCACATGGTTAAAGAGGGCCACTAAATGGGGAACCAGTGTGTCACAATAGGCCGCATAATATTCTTGGGGGTAGCCGAAGGGTCCGGGCATCTTGCCGCAACGCAACAGCGAGATGGCCCCGTGTATCTCCTCCGGGGTGAAGGGAAGGTCAAGAGCCTCCGAGGCCATCTGAGATAGGCATGGTAGGTGTGTGGCGGTCCTGGCCAGCAGGTCCGCCAGACAGGTCTGAGGCGGCTGGGCCGTGTACAGGGTTGCGTAGACCCAGCGAAGGTTTGGGCAATGGCATGGGCGGTGACATGATGAGCCCCATCCCCGTCCCGGATCTCCGAAATAATACGATCGGCCTTGGGATAGGACACTAAGTTGTGCAACAGTTTGCCATTTTTATCGCCCCAGCCATAAACGCGCGCCACCGAGGAGCGCCAAAGCATTTTAGCGGCCTCCAACGAGATCCGGCTAATCTCATCCCGGAGCAGCCGGAGCTGCCGGGCGGAGGCCTCGCTGTCGTTGGTACCTTGGGCTTCCTCTATCTGGGTCACCTGGGCCTCCAGCTGCGCGAGCCGCGCAGACCGCTCCACTCGTTTTGCGTGGACCAGTCCTCTGGCCACCCCGCGCAGTACAGCCTTGCCGGCCTCCCACAACGTTCCCGGTGAGGAAACAGAACCCGAGTTAGTGGAGAAATATAACACCATTTCCTGCCCAAGGGATGCGACGGTGTCAGCGTCTTGCTAGAACCAGGTGTTCATTCGCCAGGTCGTACGAGTGCTGGGAGAGGGGGTCCCCAGGTGGAGGGAGACCGGGGAGTGGTCAGAGATACCTCTAGGCAGCACATCGACTCCGGACAAGAGCTGGCAGTCTATGGCTGGCATGAGAAATAAGTTGATACGGGAGTGAGTTGAATGGGCTGCCGAAGTATGGGTGTATTGCTCTTTCCGGGGGTTCCACACCCTCCAGGCATCGCAGAGACCCAGGGCAGAGGCCCAGTCAGATAGGCGCTTTGCAGCGGCTAGGCGGGAAGCTGAGGGAGAACCTGTTGTGTCACTGGAAGGTTGCAGGACGGCATTAAAGTCGCCCCCCACTACCGTCAGCCCCTATGGGAAAGAGGAGATTATCAGAGTGAGCTGGCGAAGGACGGAGGCCATATTGGCGGGAGGGATGTAAGTGCACAAGAGATTCCGGGGTTGCCCCTCGACCGTACCTGTCAAGGCCACGTAACGGCCATGCGTGTCCACCACGGCATGGGCCAGGGTAAAGGGAAGTCCATACCGGAGCAAAATGGCCACCCCCCGGGAACCCCTTGTAAAACCAGAGTGCCAGACCCTGTCAAACCCGTAGCGAGCGAGAAAGGTGCAATGTGAGCCCAAGAGGTGTGTCTCTTGCAGAAACAGGATATGAGGTGCATGGCGGCTGGCGCTTCGAAGGACTGCAGTACGCTTAATACGGTCAAGTAGGCCGTTAACGTTCCAGGAGATGAACTGGAGGGACCTATGGAAAGTTGGCATCATCGAGTCGAGTGGTGTGGAGACATGCAAATGTAAGTGTCAAGAGGCCTGTGTCCCGTGAAAAACAATCTGACCTGGGCCAGAACACGGAATAGGAAGTATGTGATCTGGTGAGACCCGTGTCAGCATCAAGAGCAAACTGGTGTGTGAAGCTACCGAAGACCAATCAATCAATCAATCACATTTATAAAGCGCACTACTCACCCGTGAGGGTCTCAAGGCGCTGGGGGGGGAGGGGGGGGGGGTCAGTGCTCAAAGAGCCAGGTCTTGAGCTGCCTCCTGAAGGAGAGGTGGTCAGGTATGGCGCGAAGGTTGCTGGGCAGAGAGTTCCAGGTCTTTGCTGCCAGGAAAGAGAAGGATCTTCCTCCGGCGGTGGCGTCCGGTCGAGCGTAGGGTGCGCGGAGGAGTGTAGAAGGAGACGCGGTGGTTGATGAGTTTTGGTCCGAGGTTGTGAAGGGCTTTGTGTGCGTGGGTGAGGAGTCTGAAGGTGATCCTCTTGTTGATTGGGAGCCAGTGAAGTTTCTTCAAGTGTCCGGAGATGTGGTGGTGGCGGGGTACGTTCAGGATGTGTCGTGCTGCAGCGTTCTGGATCCGTTGAAGTTTCCTCTGCAGCTTGATGGTGATGCCGGCGTACAGAGTGTTCCCGTAGTCCAAGCGACTGGTGACGAGGGCGTGGGTGACGGTCTTTCTGGTATCAGTGGGGATCCAGCGGAAGATCTTGCGGAGCATGCGGAGGGTGTTGAAGCATGCCGAGGTCACCGAGTTGACCTGTCTGGACATGGAGAGGGATGAGTCCAGGATGAAGCCGAGGTTGCGTGCGTGGTCGGTGGGTTGGGGAGTGCTGCCTAGGGCGGGAGGCCACCAGGAGTCGTCCCAGGCGGAGGGTGTAGGACCGAGGATGAGAACCTCCGTCTTCTCTGTGTTCATTTTCAGCCTGCTGTCTGTCATCCAGGTCGCTACTTCCTTCATGCCTTCGTGTAGTCTGGTCCTTGCTGAGGTGGGGTTGTTGGTGAGGGATAAGATGAGCTGGGTGTCGTCGGCGTAGGATATGAGGTCGAGTCCATGTTTTCGTGCGATGTTCGCCAGGGGGGTCATGTAAATGTTGAAGAGGGTGGCACTGAGGGAGGATCCTTGGGGGACGCCGCAGATGATCTCCGTGGCTGTAGATCCGAAGGGGGGGAGGCGGACTCTCTGAGTTCTTCCGGAGAGGAAGGAGATGATCCATTCCAGGGCCTTGCCTCTGATGCCGGCGTTGCTGAGGCGGTGTATCAGGGTACGGTGGCAGACCGTGTCGAAGGCTGCAGAGAGGTCCAGGAGTATGAGGGCCATGGTTTCTCCCTTGTCGGTCAGGGATCTGATGTCGTCCGTGGCTGCGATGAGGGCGGTTTCGGTGCTGTGGTTAGCTCTGAAGCCGAACTGTGTGGGGTCGAGTGAGTCGTTGGTTTCCAAGGCGGTGGTGAGTTGAGCGTTGACGATTTTCTCAATCACTTTGGCGGGGAACGGTAGGAGAGAGATGGGCCGGAAGTTTTTGAGTTCGGTGGGGTCTGCTGTTGGTTTCTTTAAGAGGGCGTTGAGCTCTGCGTGTTTCCAGCTCTCTGGGAAGGTGGCGGAGGTGAGAGATGCGTTGATGACGTCTCGGAGGTGGGGTGCGATGATGTTGTCGGCTTTGTTGTAGATGTGGTGTGGGCAGGGGTCGGATGGAGATCCAGAGTGGAGCGAGTTCATGACGCGTGTGGTTTCCTCGGTGGTGGTTGGGTTCCAAGTGAGGATGGTGGTGAGTCCGGTGGCGGGTTCCGGGGGTGGGTTCGTGTTGGTAGTGGTGAAGCTGTTGTATATGTCAGTGATTTTGTGGTGGAAGAAGGCTGCGAGGGAGTCGCAGAGGTCCTGTGAGGGAGGGATGGAGTTGTTTTCTGCGTCGGGGTTGGAGAGCTCTTTGACGATGCCAAAGAGTTCCTTGCTGTTGTGGGCGTTGTTGTCTAGTCTGTTCTGGTAGGCTGATTTTCGTGCGGCGCGGAGGCGTTGGTGGTGTTGGCGGGTGGCGTTCTTGAGGGCTGACATGTTCTCCTCGGTCTGGTTGAGGCGCCAAGTCTTCTCGAGGGTGCGGCATTCTTTTTTGGAGTCCTTGAGGTCGGTGGTGAACCAGGAGTTTTTCTTGTGGTTGTTGGTGTTAGCCTGGGTCTTCAGGGGGGCCAGGAGGTTGGCGCAGTCTGAGATCCAGCTCGTGAGGTTGTTGGCGGCTTTGTTGGGGTTAGTGGTGCTGGTGGGTTGGTTCTGGGAGAGGGTCGATGCGAGCTGTTCTGTGGTGACTCGATTCCAGTGTCTTCTGGGTGGATGCTGGGTGTGGTGGTGCATGGTGGTCTTCTTGAAACTGAAGTGGACACAGCTGTGGTCCGACGAGGTGAGTTCGGTGGTGTGGCTGAAGGAGATGTGTTTGCTGGAGGAGAAGATGGGGTCGAGCGTGTGTCCGGCGTGGTGGGTGGGGGTGTTGACTAGCTGTTTCAGTCCTAGGTTGGCGAGGTTGTCCAGTAAGGCTATGGTGTTGTTGTCGGTGTGGTTCTCCAGGTGAAAGTTGAGGTCCCCTAGGAGGATGTAGTCGGTGGACGAGAGTGTGTGAGGGTTGATGAAGTCTGCGATGTCTTCGCTGAACTTGGTGCGTGGTCCTGGTGGTCTGTACATGAGGGTGCCTCTGAGGGTGGTCTTGGGGTCGCTGTGGATCGCGAAGTGGAGGTGTTCGGCGTTGGGGAGTGAGTCGTCGATGTGGGTCGAGATGCGGATGGAGCTTTTGTGTGCGATGGCGACGCCTCCTCCGATGCGGTTGGTGCGGTCTTTTCGGATGATTTTGTAGCCGTCGGGGATGGCTATGGCGATGTCGGGTGCCGAGGAGGGGTTCATCCAGGTCTCGGTGAGGAAGGCGATGTCCGGGTTCGTTGAGTTGATGAGGTTCCATAGTTCGATGGCGTGTCTGTGGACGGATCGGGTGTTGACCAGGATGCAGTGGAGATTGCTTCCGGGGGAGTCGTTTTTGACGGGAGCGATGTGTGTTCGTAGGCAGGTAAAGCGGCAGTTGCGGCAGGTGAAGGATCCATGGGTCCGCTTCGGGGTAGCGCGGTAGCAGCCGGGCGTGCGGCCGGGGTTGAGGGCGGTGAGGGTGGTGGTGTCGTAGGTCCGGCGGGGGTCGGGGGGGCCAGGGGTTCGGTCGCTGGGCGCGGTCCTGGCGCGGAGGGGCGCAGACAAGCTTGCCTTAGGCGCGCCCTCGGCGCGACAGCGGCGCGGTCGCGCAGCGGCCGCCATTTAAGGCTAGCTGGGAGGAGGGGTCAGCTGGGAGGCGGGTGGCGGGAGGGTAGGGGCCAATGGGATGCGGGCAAAAACGGCGAGAAAAGTGGGAGAGGGAATGGAGCGGCGAGGGCCGCAAAAGGCAGGAAAAAACGAGGAAAAAGCGATCGAGAAAACGAGGCAGAACAAAGGCGACGGGCACGGCGAGGGGGGTACACACAGGCAAACAGGGGTACAAAAGGCAAAAAAGGAGAACACTCGCTCAACAGCAAGGGGTACAGAAGGCAAAAAAGGAAAACACTCGCACAGACAACCAGGGGTACAGAAGGCAAAAAGGGAAGCACTCGCTCAGGCAACAAGGGCACACTCACGCTCAGGGGCAGCAGTAACCAGGGGGCCGGGGGCAGAGGTGGCGCTCGCTGTCGCGGCGCGGGGAGCGACCTACCCGGAGGTCAAGGGTCGCTTACCTGCGTCGCGCAGCGGCCGCCATTTAAGGCTAGCTGGGAGGAGGGGTCAGCTGGGAGGCGGGTGGCGGGAGGGTAGGGGCCAATGGGATGCGGGCAAAAACATCGAGAAAAGCGGGAGAGGGAATGGAGCAGCGAGGGCCGCAAAAGGCGGGAAAAAACGAGGAAAAAGCGATCGAGAAAACGAGGCAGAAAAAAGGCGACGGGCACGGCGAGGGGGGTACACACAGGCAAACAGGGGTACAAAAGGCAAAAAAGGAGAACACTCGCTCAACAGCCAGGGGTACAGAAGGCAAAAAAGGAAAACACTCGCACAGACAACCAGGGGTACAGAAGGCAAAAATGAAAGCACTCGCTCAGGCAACAAGGGCACACTCAAGCTCAGGGGCAGCAGTAACCAGGGGGGCCGGGGGCAGAGGTGGCGCTCGCTGTCGCGGCGCGGGGAGCGACCTACCCAGAGGTCAAGGGTCGCTTACCTGCGTCGCGCAGCGGCCGCCATTTAAGGCTAGCTGGGAGGAGGGGTCAGCTGGGAGGCGGGTGGCGGGAGGGTAGGGGCCAATGGGATGCGGGCAAAAACGGCGAGAAAAGCGGGAGAGGGAATGGAGCGGCGAGGGCCGCAAAAGGCGGGAAAAAACGAGGAAAAAGCGATCGAGAAAACGAGGCAGAAAAAAGGCGACGGGCACGGCGAGGGGGGTACACACAGGCAAACAGGGGTACAAAAGGCAAAAAAGGAGAACACTCGCTCAACAGCCAGGGGTACAGAAGGCAAAAAAGGAGAACACTCGCACAGACAACCAGGGGTACAGAAGGCAAAAAGGGAAGCACTCGCTCAGGCAACAAGGGCACACTCACGCTCAGGGGCAGCAGTAACCAGGGGGGCCGGGGGCAGAGGTGGCGCTCGCTGTCGCGGCGCGGGGAGCGACCTACCCGGAGGTCAAGGGTCGCTTACCTGCGTTGCGCAGCGGCCGCCATTTAAGGCTAGCTGGGAGGCGGGTGGCGGGAGGGTAGGGGCTAATGGGATGCGGGCAAAAACGGCGAGAAAAGCGGGAGAGGGAATGGAGCGGCGAGGGCCGCAAAAGGCGGGAAAAAACGATCGAGAAAACGAGGCAGAAAAAAGGCGACGGGCACGGCGAGGGGGGTACACACAGGCAAACAGGGGTACAAAAGGCAAAAAAGGAGAACACTCGCTCAACAGCCAGGGGTACAGAAGGCAAAAAAGGAAAACACTCGCACAGACAACCAGGGGTACAGAAGGCAAAAAGGAAAGCACTCGCTCAGGCAACAAGGGCACACTCACGCTCAGGGGCAGCAGTAACCAGGGGGGCCGGGGGCAGAGGTGGCACTCGCTGTCGCGGCGAGCGACCTACCCGGAGGTCAAGGGTCGCTCTAGGAACTAGGAACAGCGGCCCGTAGGCAGCTAAAAACAATAAACTGGTAGGAGACAACGGTCTCCCCCCCCTCCCCAACCCCCCAGCACCCCCCACCCTATACTTCTTAGAAGGAAGCATCTGTCGCCCTGCAGAAGGAAACAAGTTAAACCAACAACTTCACAGTGAGGCTAAGGACGAACTAAAACGCTTGGTCTAAACAGGCGCATGGCAGAAAGGGACCCCCCTCCATATAATCGGATTAAGAACTGTCAACAGCTGCCAGAGCATTCAAGGCGACTGTGCGATCAGTGTGGTCAGCAGATCCTGGATCAAGTTAGGACGTCAGGCACCAGGGTCTAGACAACAGTAAGGTAGTAACCCCCTGATACGGAATCGTCCAGTCCAGAGACCCCGTAGGCGCCACCAGAAGGCCCAACACTTCTTCTAGGATATGGCCCGATCAATCCTCTCCCTCATCACTGGAGCCATGAATCTCTGGGCTCCGGGACTGATCGGAGCCCAACCCCACGCGCCACATGGTCCCAGAGGGCCCAGGACTGTCTCTCTGGGCGAGCGATGAAGCAGGCGGGCTGGGAGGAACGGGCCCCGGGGTCAGGGCGTGGGCGGGCGGGTGAAGAGAGGAAACATCCGGTGATCGAGATTCCGCCCTCCGGCCATCGTTCTTCTTGCGGGATCTGGTCTGACGGCGCTGGGTCTTAGGCGGGACTGGGTGCTGCTGCATGGCTCCCCGACGGGCCGGAGAGGGCGCTGGGCCCGTCAAGAGGGGACGTTCCTCCATGAGCCAGGCCCAGGCCGCCTGGGGAGTGTCAAACAAAAACGACTTGTCCTGAAAAACAACCATAAGTCGAGCCCGGAAAAGGAGCCCATATCGGAGACCCATGGAACAAAGCTTTTGCTTGGCTTCATCATAGGAGCGGCGCTGGGTCTGTACCCCCCTGGAGTAGTCCGGAAAAATCATGATTTTATTATTTTTAAATTGTAATGAGCCCTGAGCCCTGGCCGCCCGAAGGATGGCGTCCCGGAAGTTAAATACCCTAAGGATCATGGGGCGGGCGGGAGCTCCAGGTGGTGGTTTTGGGGCCAGGGAGCGGTGAGCTCGTTTAACTGCGAACCAGGGTGAAAGAGTGTTTCGGCATCCAGGAGCGTATCCAGGTTTCCACAAAGGTATCCGCGTGATCCTGCTCCACTCCTTCGGGAGAGCCAAGAAGGCGTAGGTTGTTCCGCCGCAATCTGTTTTCTGCATCCTCTGCCCGGCGGTGGAGCTCCGAGGTCTGGGCCTGAAGGCGGGCCACCTGGGTTTTAAGTTGGATGCTGTCATCCTCCGTGGTAGAAAGACGGGACTCTGCCTCCTTGATACGTGCCGTTGCGTTGCACAGGTCCTGGCGGATGAGGGGCACATCCACCTTAACCTCCCCAATCTTGTCCTCCACCGAGGCCTGGGATTTGCTGATCGCCTGAAGGACGGCGGTAAGATCTCCACCCACGACCCCGGGCACTGCAGGCGCCCCCCCTCCCAGGTCCCAATCCGCCGTGGTGAACTGGTCCATTTTCCTTTGGATGGGGGGGACCGGGGTCTGCGGGGCTAGGGTCCTGCCCATCACCTCCACAGGTGGGACAGACCAGCGCACTCAGTTATGAGCACCGAGCCAGCCGGGGAGGGGGGAAGAGAGGAGGGGACCTCCCGACCCTCGGGTCGTTGCAGTTCCGGGCTGCCTTTTATGCAGGAGGGGGGTGCCCCCAGGGCGGGCTGGCCGTCCACCCCACTGGACGACACTCGGCGCTTGCCTCCGCCAAGGACGTCAAGGAGAAGGAGTGGTAAAGGAGGCACCCGCCTCCCACCACTGCACCTCACTGCACCGCCACCCGACATGGTGGCCGAACTCCCCCACGCCTGGAGAGACACCGCAGGTGGACAGGACTCACGAAAGGCCCCCGGGCTGAACCTCACGACGGATGTAGGGGCCCGGCAACTCGCAGGTTTAGTCCTCGCCCATATCAGTGAACCGGGCCAGGTGATCCGGCAAGCAGGCCCAGATGCCCAAAGGAGGAACCAAAGGATATCGGGGGGGGGGGGGCGGGGGCACCAGGTTGCCTCCACACCCTGCCACCCGATACGATGGCCGTACCCCCACCCCCGCACCACCACCAGGGGAACCAGGGCACCTCCGCCTGTGCGCCAGAACTAGGGGCCAAATCCTCCACCGCCGCAGACTCTCCCAGTCACAGTTGCAGTATCCTCTCCATCCACGCGGCACATGCAATGGGGCAGCTCAGAGGGCCGAGGCCACAGGCTCCAGCGGGCCCAACCCAGGCAGAGACAGGTACACCCCCAACAGGTCCACAGGGGGCCCCCGTGGCAAGCAGTCCAATGACTAATAGGAGCCCCAAGCCCCAGGATCGCTTCGCCAGCACACCACTTTCCGCCGGCAGGAAGAGAAAACCAGGTATAGCTGTTCCCACATACTCAGGTGGGCCCAGGCTCTATCTTCCGCTACCCGACAGTGGCAGCCGAACTCCGCACCCCCCCCCATCCGCCGCAACTCACCGGCAATGTAGGCAGATCCGGTGGGAAAGGCTGCGGACACTGGTCACGGGGGGAGGGGTGGGGCGCCGCAACCGGGCCGCTCCGCTCCGCAGTTCTGGCCCGGGAGGAGCCGGCCGGCTCCCCTCCCGGACCACGAGGAAGCCTCCGGTCACAGGCAGAGTCCATCGTTACCACGGGGGCCCCGATGGGAACCCACCGAGAGTGCCAACGCGCAGCCAGGAAGGCAGACGGCGGGGGCATAGCAGCAGGGGCTCACGCGGCCGCCATTACTTGTGCGGGCAGCAATCCGTAATCAGCAAGCAATCGGGAGCGCCAAACAGCACCGGAGCGGCCCAGGACACCAGATCATCCGTGACAGGGAGGTAGGTGGGATGCCAGCTGACCACTACAGATGGGAGGTGGATGACGGAGGGGGTCCAAGCACTCTTAGAGTGCGACCGCCATCTTGACGCCTCGAGCCGGAAGTCCCGCACTGCAGAGATTTAAGGACAGTAGAGCTACGGCTAAATTTTAGGACTACCAATCTAGAGGATTTGGTTTTAAAAGGTATTGTGGCTTAGGCAGGATATCTTCCTTTTGAGGCCATCAGCAACCTCTGTTACAGCAGCAGAACCTCCAGTACAAAACTTACAGAGGGAAGAACAGAGTTCTTTTGCAGGGTGCGGCCCATCAACTCTCCTCCTCCTCCTCTTCCACCCCTGCCACTGGTCTCTCTGGAAAGCAGCTCTAGATCCCCCATCTTGAAGCATACTGGTCTTGTAGGGGGTCTGGTGTCCCATTTTCTACAAGATTGGAAATATATAATATCAGACCTTTGGGTTTTGAATCTTGTGGAAAATGGATACACCCTTCCCTTCCGGGAGTTTCCTCCTCCTTACCCTCCTCGCCAGGGCAGGTGTTCAGAGGACCATTTGTTGCTTCTACAGCAAGAGGCTACTGTGTTATTGCAAAAAGTGCAATAGAGGTAGTTCCGGAGCAAGAAAGAGCTCAGGAATACTAATTCCGGTATTCCCAGATCCCCAAGAAGGACGGCAAGTTAAGGCCTATTCTAGACCGCAGGATTTTGCAATTTTACTTCAGGCAGGAGAAATTCAAGATGTTGAACCTAGCTCAGGTTCTTTTGGCATTGCAGCAAGAAGGCTGGATGGTGTTGATCGATTTGCAGGATGCATATTTTCACATCCCCATCCTAAAGTCGCATTGGAAGTATCTCTGTTTCACGGTAGGGTCCCAACACTACCAGTTTGCGGTCTTCCCGTTTGGACTAACTTTCGCACCTCGAGTCTTCACAAAGGTGATGGCGGTGGTGGCAGCTCATCTCAGAAAGTCAGGAATTCCTGTTTTCCCTTACCTGGATGACTGGCTGCTCAAAGCAAAGTCGCCGGAGATGGTGCTTCATCATTGTAGGAGAGTAGGGTCTGCTTACTATGTTCACCCCCACTTTTTGCTTTTGCTTCACTGGTTTTCGACTTAGATGTGGCTGTGGGCCTGCTAATCAGACCCACAGCCCAGCTGTTCTCTCTCTAAATTCATACTATGTACTTTAGGTACATAACCCAATTGGTAAGTATCACCTTATAGGTCCCTGTACAGTGTACCTTAGGTACCCAGGGCCTAGGTGTACCCTTGGCCTACCAGGGTCTGCAGCATGTATTATGCCACCCCTGGCTGGCCTTCCATTATGACACAACTGGCTGATCACTCAGCTGGGGCAAGGTCGTGTAATCACGCCTTGCTTAGGCATAGTATTCCTATGCCTACCTTACATATAGACACATGGGTAACCTATCAGTCACTCCTATGGCAGGCCTTAACAATCCTGATGGCAGAGTGCTTGGTAACATGTGAGATGGTGCTCTAGCATGAGCTGAGCCTGTCTACAGCTTTCGGAACCATGTCCTTATAGCTGTTTTATGATATTGCCTACCATATACTCTTAAAGTGCCTTATAATCCTCGCGGTTATGGTAACTATGGTTTGGCTTTATCGAAACATGTCGTGTAAGGTGTCTAACACTGTGGAATACTACCCCCACACCGTTTCTGGTGGTGAGGATAGTATTCCCCCCTTCTAGAGGGAGAAGACATGTTAAAATCCTACTACCCGGTAAAGTTAACCAGAGCCCCAGCATCACAAAATGGATGCTGCTGCCACAGACACAAGTCTGACCTCCTGCTGCTGGGTGTCCTTCCAGCGAGGGAGGCTTGGACAATAGGTTTCCTGCCTTGGGAGGTGCTAACACCACCCTAGACAGGACTTAGTGTATTGGGGCAGGGAGGGATGAATGAAATGAGACACTGCCTGGGGCACACAAGGTGTCCCATGCATAGTCCGGTTCAAACCGGTGCTGGGGCACTCCAGCCCCAGTCCTGGCGCGAAACTGTACAAAGGGAAGGGGGTGTAACCACCCCCCTCCCTGGTCCCACCCATAGGAGGGACCTAGCAGGTAAACCAGCCCCCCAGATTAGTATAAGAGTGGGAGCTGGGTCCTTAGGACTTTAGATTATCCTGAAAACCTGCAACTTGAACAGAAACTCTGGACCTTCGACATTCGACTACGGAAGAAGACTGAAGAATCTCCCTTGTGGCCAAGGAGTGGCCACCCTGAGCAAACAGGCACCATCAAGCGACTTGCTAAGTCTTGCCATTTGCTTTGCCTAAGTTCTACGAGGAACCGACTGCAGAGCCCGACCAGCGCCTTGACTTCCAGACTTCTCCGACCCTGATCCACATCCACAGCAAAGCTGAGATCCGTGGAGGCGACGAGAGACGTGGGACCGGCTACCTGGGAAAATTGGCTACTAGCTTCCAGCGCAGCTTCTGAGGCATCCTCGAAGTTGTGCTCTGGGGATTGAGAAGCCCCAACCCCGAGCACCATCTGCACCGAAGATCAGCCCTCCACACTCCACGAGTTCTGCGTGGGGCCTTTCTGCATTTTCCTGCTCGATGCGTCTGTCCGGTTGCTTGCCCGTTGGCTAGTGACCTCTGCGACGACGAACCTTTGACTTTCCGCTGCTGGTTTGGCTCCTCCAGACTGGCCCTTGCTTCCCTGTGAAAGAGAAGCACCTCAGGCCTTCCTGGTCTGCAACAGAAGCGAATCCTTCATCCTGCGTGGGTTGCGCTTGCCAAGGCTTGTTGAGTCCGAGATCGACATCGACGCCGCCGACAGCAAGAGCCTTCGTGGGGCAGCTTGGCTCCTGGTTCTGGTCGTCCTCGACGCCTCCTGGTACCCGTGGCTGCTGTGACAAGCTTCACCTCTTCACCTGCATCTTCACGACATCGCCTGGTTCCTTCCTGGTTCCTTCCCGGCTCCTGGCTGGTGACCTAGACTCTGTCCCCTCTGCTTGCAGGTATCCTTCTTGATTCCATCCTTGGAATCCACCGGACACTCTTCACTGACTGCCTGTCAGCATCTTTCTTCAGGCATCTATAGAAGTCGACGACGAAACCCGACGCAAGTTCACACCTATGCACCCGCAGCCCGTGGGCTAGGTAACTTGAGTACTCCGGTGCTCACAAGGGTATTGACTGTCCTAGTGTCTGGTTTCCAAGTCTCTAACTCCTAGTTCCTTCCAAGTGTCCTGAAACTCTTAATTTCTAAATTCTACTATTTCTATCGACTTTAACGCATTACGCGTGAGTGTTTACACTCTGCACCTGAATCCCGTGGGCATCCCACTTCCTAACAATTGGTAGTATAGTGTAGCCCCAGCGAATCCCTAGGCCTAGGCCTAACCTGTGTTCGTGACAGTGGTTCTTATACCACTTACTTAGTATATGGTTTGCGTGGCCCCTAGGGCCTAACTGTATTACTTACCTGTGTGACTTATGTATGCTTGAATAAGACCGTGTTGTACTTACCTCGAACTCATAAAGAGTGCTGAGGGTATTGTGACTAGAATAAATACATTCTATTTTTATAATATATCTGTTGTGGTGTCCTTTCATTTGGTATTCAAGGGATTGCAAATGGTATAACAGCTGGCTTCACATGCCATACAGAGTTTAGCCTAAGACTGCTCTTGTCCATGCTACCACTAGGATAGCTGGTCTATAAGGTTGACTTTACAACCAATCACCATAAGGGTTGTTTGGACTGATACAAGGTGTACACTAGAACTAGTGACATCATAAATCAGGCCAACTTCTCACAATCATCTGCAGGTAACGGCGCAACTGTTGTACGTTTTGGGTTTTTTGATAAATGTACCCAAGTCTCATCTGGTGCCCTCACAGCGCAACCTGTTCATAGTACTGGATACTACAGTGTGTCAAGCATTTCCACCTCCGCAGAGGATTCTCGACATTCAGGAAATGATTCCCCTGTTTCATGATGGAGCAGTTGTTCATGTCCTGAAGGTCCTAGGGCTGCTAGGTCTGTTCGCTTCCTGCATTCTGTTGGTCAACCATGCACGCTGGCCCATGAGGGCACTCCAGTGGTGTCTCCTCAGGCAGTGGTATCAGCACAACCGGGATCTCGGGGAGTCAGTCAGGATCTTTAGAGAAACTGCAGCGGATCTGTCTTGGTGGAGTGTTCAGGGCAACTTGTCTCAAGGGAAACCCTTTCAGCTTCCTCCACCGGTGGCCACAGTGATCACGGATGCCTCCACTCTAGGGTGGGATGCTCATTTGGGGGATCTGGAGGTCAAAGGTCTTTGGTTTCCAGAGGAAAGGTTGCTTCACATCAACCTTCTGGAATTGCGGGCAATACGTTTGGCACTAAAGGTTTTCCTTCCTTCTCTTCACGGTCAGTCAGTTCAGGTCCTGACGGACAACACTACTGCGATGTGGTACATCAACAAACAAGGAGGTGTAGGGCCGTATCGTCTCTGCCGAGAGCCTCTGCGACTCTGGTCTTGGGCTCAGGGCCATCGGATTTGTGTGTTTGCAAATCATCTAGCCGGTGTGCTGAATGTTCGTGCGGACAGTCTCAGTCAGGATTACTCGGCCGATCACGAGTGGCGGCTTCATCGGAAGGTGGTCCATCACATCTTCCAGATGTGGGGGTCTCCTCGGTTGGACCTGTTTGCCACCCACGAGAACGTGCATTGCCCGTTGTTCTGCAGTCTCCAGTTTCCGATGCAGCGAGCCCTGGGGGACGCGTTTCAATTGGATTGGAGCTCGCAATTCCTTTATGCATTTCCTCCCATACCCTTGATTCCTCAGGTTCTGAGGAAGATTAGCCAAGACCAGACCCAAGTTATATTGATCGCCCCGGATTGGCCAAGAAGGGTGTGGTACACAGATCTACTTCACCTCTCATCGCACCCTCCGCTCCGTCTTCCTCTCAGGGCATACCTCCTCTCGCAGTCACAGGGGCAAGTTCTACACCCCCACCTCCAGAGCCTGCGCCTTCATGCCTGGAGATTGAACGGGGCAACCTGAGTTCCTTCTCTCTTCCGCTGGATGTGGTGGATGTTATGTTATCGTCCAGGTGACACTCCACCAAGTCTGTTTACTCTTCCAGATGGTCTAGATCCGTTAAATGGTGTGGAGAGAGATCCATTGGTCCTTTAAAGGCCCACTTGTTGGATGTTCTTTTGCTTTTCTTGGCCCAGCAGGGTTGTGCTGTGGCCACTGTTAAGGGCTATTTGTCGGCTTTGTCGCTTTTCTATGTTTGCCAGACCAGCCGTCTTTATTTAAGTCCCCCATTGTCATGAGGTTCATTGAAGGCCTTACAAATAAGTTTCCTCCCTCTCCTTTCATTATACCTCAGTGGGATTTGAATCTCATTCTTATCTTTTTAATGGGTTCTCCATTTGAGCCGCTTCATAGTTATCCTTTGAGGCTTCTCTCTTTTAAAACGTTTTTCTTGATTGGCATTACCACAGCCAGGAGGGTAAGTGAGCTTCAGGCTCTTAGTTCAAAACCTCCATTCTTGACCATTCATGCAGATAAGTTGGTTCTAAGGACCAGGGCTGCTTCCCTTCCCAAGGTGGTTACTCCTTTCCATATGGGACAGTCCATTACTTTACTTACCTTCTATCCTCCCCCTCCCCCTTCCAAGGAGGAGGAGAGACTTCATCGTTTGGCCCCTAAGAGAGCTGTCAGCTTTTATTTGGACAGAACAAGAGATCTGAGGCTGGACGATCAGCTCTTTGTGGGCTACATTGGACGAATGAAAGGCAGAACTGTGCACAAGCTGACACTTTCCAGGTGGATCATCTTGTGTATTAAGATCTGCTACACCTTGGCCAAGAAGTACCCTCCTGAAAGTATCAGAGCTCATTCCACCAGAGCTAAGTCTACTTCTTCTGCTTTGGGTATAGGAGTTCCTGTTATTGATATTTGTAAAGCAGCAACTTGGACCTCCCTCCATACCTTTGCAAAGCATTACTGCTTGGATTCAGAGGCTAAGAGGGATGGTCATTTTGCTCGTTCTGTTTTGCAAGTTTTTTTGGTTTAGTCAGGTGGACACCCTCCTCCGGGAGAGATACGGCTTTGGGATTCTTTTCAAAAGGTGAGGAATCCACAGGTAGAAGTATCCATCAGAAGAACAAGTTACTTACCTTCGTTAACGGTTTTTCTGGTGGATACTGTATCTGCCTGTGGATTCCTCACGGTCCCACCCGCCTCCCTGTTGTCCACCTGTTTCCAGTGAGAAATGCTTGATTTGTTGCTATTTCTCCATGCTTTTATTGGTTATGCATTTGTATTTGTGTATATATATATATATATATATATATATATCACCTTTAAACAGCGCTCCTTCCGGACTTCTACGAACCCAAGGAGAGTGGCGTGCACTCCGGCGAAGCAGACGGCTATGGAAATCCAACTTGGAAAAGCTAAATAAAGCGCGCTCTCAGGAAATGTAGGACTCTGTGCTCGTAAATGCTCACCAACGTTTATTCACTATAGATATATATATATATATATATATATATATATATATATATATATATATACACTGAAAAAACCATAGGTTTCACACAAGTTATAGTTAGCTGTACATTTCACTCGTAAAAAACCAATGAAATTCCCCCGTTATAGTTAGTGCAGGCAACTATAACTCACGCGACCGCAATCCTCTGCTGATGCTAATACTGTATTTAGACACTTATTTGCCCATGTCTTCTTCCATTAAATTTTAGCTATACATATATTACAAATATTTTTTTTTCATAAAGACACATATGTCATCAGCAGAGGATTGCGGTCGCGTGAGTTATAGTTGCCTGCACTAACTATAACGGGGGAATTTCATTGGTTTTTTACGAGTGAAATGTACAGCTAACTATAACTTGTGTGAAACCTATGGTTTTTTCAGTGAATTTGCAAGGTTTTTTAAATGCTAATTTCTAACTATAACGTGTGTGAAACCTATGGTTTTTTCAGTGAATTTGTTAAATGCTAAGTTACTTTACGCCATTCGTGGCGTGCGCGCCCAGTTAACGCAGTTCGTTCCGTGCGCGCACGGTGCGCTTCGCGCACCGCGCGCGCACAGTGAGCACGCGGTGCGCTTCGCGCACCGCGCGCCCACTTTACGCAGTTAGTGCCGTGCACGCACGGTGGTCACGCGGTGCGCTGCGCGCACCGCGTGCCCACGTTATGCGGGATGGGCCATGTACGCACGATGCGCTTCGCGCACCGTGCGCACATGGGGGACATATTATGCGCATCATTGTCAAATGTATTCTTTATTAATTTCACAGGTGAAAAATGACATGCACAAATGGTGCTCTTCGGGCACCATTTGCACACGGGGTGGGGAGAGTGTGGATAATTTTTTTTTTTTTTTAATTTTTACCGTACGGTAAGCGTAATCGGCGATTTTTCGAAAAAAAATAAAATGTTTTTTTGGCCTTGGAGGTTGTTTGGGGACCCCTATATCAATGCTGGGTGGTTATGATCTCAATATACTGCCCCTTTAGACATTTTTTGGCTTTATTTTTGCTGCCCCACTCAGAGTGCGAGAGAGAAAATGGCGGCCGCCGCTTCCTGGTTTCGACCGATTCGAATGTTTACTTAGATCTAACAGCCAATCAGAATCGCGCTCGCGCACGTCACCGTACGCGTACGGTAAGCGCACCGTAAGCGCACCGTAAGCTGGCTCAGATATATATATTGATTTAAAGGCTATTCTCTCAGAATCTACTGAACAGATTTACACCAAACCTACAAAAGGCACTTCCTTGACCTGTAGACTACCTCTCTGCCAAATTTCAAGGAACTCTGTTCAGCCGTTCGGGCTGTAGCTGTGTCTAAAGGTCCTATGGAAAAATGCATGGGAAAAACGCGTTTTGGGACCCCCCTTTTATCTCAGCCCCCGCTTGACGAATCCCCCCGAGACTTTCAGGGTAGGAGCGGAGCGCAGTGCCCCACCTATTTTGAAAATTTCGCGAGGATTCGTCGACCGGCGCCAAAGTTATTCAAAATAGAATGTTGCGGTTTTCCTATGGTAAGAGGGCCCTAACTATAACTACCTACTGGCGACCGCAGTATTTCTCGGATTGTTCATGTGAACAAGCCTGCTGGGCAGGCGAAACGCGTCCTGCCAGTCGACTTTAAATAAAGTTTTGTTGGCCAGAAAATGGCGTCGTCATCCTTGTGATCCGAGGAATACTGCTAATATATATATATATATATATATATAGTTAGTATACTATGTGTACATGTGGAAATGTGTCGGTCCGCCCGTTTGCCTCGGTGGCACGGAAAAAATGGGTGGAACTGACGTCAGCACGCCTATGAGGTCCTCTAATGGCTCCGATGACGTCATACGGAGTCGCGAGCGGAGCCGTGCTATTATGACGTCCTTGTTGATGTGAGAGAGCTAGGAAATAATTTACATGGAGTTCTGGCGCAGAGGGTATTCAAAAGGTGAGGAATCCACAGGCAGATACTGTATCCACCAGAAAAAGCATTACCGAAGGTAAGTAACTTGTTCTTTAGGGTGACAGTATTTGTAAAAATTTTAGCAATATGAGCTGCATCTGCATCTTCTAATTCGGCTGACAAGTTTAGTTCTACAACCGCGTCTCCCTGTAGCGACATTGTTTTTAGTAAGAAGAGCTTTTCAAGGGAACTGAGATAAGGTGTTCATGCACAATTAAGAACAATGTAGCCTTGAAGCTTGATTAAACCAACAGCTAATACATAGGAGTTTTCCTACTCAGCTGTGGCGAATTTTGTTCTCTGAGAATAGCATGACTGAACTACTCAGATTTGACTGTTAAATAGGTGCCAGTACCAACGTTGTCGGCGCCATGTCGTGTAGTTCCTATAAGACCTATATAGGATCTTCTCATTTAGAAAACATACACTGCGGGACTGGTGTCCAGACTGATTACAGACACCCCCTCCGGGTATGTTGGCTTGTGTACCAGCTAGCTCGCGATGCCACTATCACCTCCTCTTATCAGGGAGAGAATAGTTCTTGGCAACTATCGAACATGACAACCTTGATCCCTCAGGACCGTGGAAACAATAGCTCACTTTTCGCTCAGTCACTCGTGCTCTCGTTTTCTCCGAGAGACACACAGAATAAACAGTTGGGACGTTTTCAATAAGTATTTATTGAACAGTTGTTATTCTAGTGTAAAATTAGTGTACTGAAATCACCAGTAGACAGTTGCATAGATAGATAAATGACAGCACTAAGAAAGTAAACGGATGGTAGGTTTCTTCGATTTTACTAAAATCATAACTACAGATAAGTATATAAAATACATGGCAGTAAAATGTGTACTCCTACGATGCAACCCTAACTAGATGTACCTAAGTGTACCTAGCAAGTGAGTAGGTGTAAAGCCAAGAATCCCTCCAGGATAAGACCGACCCCATTACCTGGGGGCGCTATGTGGCGCACAAGCAGTATGGCCGCACTGGTGTGAGGCTCCTGCAGCTCAGCACAAATATCTGTTAATTTATCCTGCACCAGGGGTTCTACTATGTATCTGACCGCAACGCTGAGGTGACTTCGTCACAGAGACCTGACTGTGTCTGTTTAAGGAGGCTCGCGCATTGTTGACTGCACCCACGGCGCCTCCCTGGGGACATCGCAGGAGGAGTCTGCCCCGCCTGGAGCTCCTGGCGGGCAGAGCTCAGCACGTGAGGGCTGTGGCGCCCACGTGTCATCTCGGCCCCGTTCCTGATTTGGGTGGGACTCCGTCGCCCTTTCGTAATAGAGGTGAGAGCGCTCTGAGTTCCCTTCCCTTACCTGCCTGGGGAAGACTCCTCCACTCCACACAGGGGCTCTGCCACCACTCGTGCATTGGCTGGCATCACTATCACCATCACTGTTTCCTCAACATGGGGAAAACAGACATTAAACAAATCTGACTGACCTTTGAAACCAAGAAGAGTGGCTGCTTACAACGGGAGGGTTCAGAGGAGGCTAGAGAGGACACTGCATCGAGTGCGAACCCCTCGCAAGTAGAAGTCATGAAATAACTCCTCCTAGAGATGCGGCAAAGCCTAACTGATATCGCAGACAAAATGGACGCTATGACCAACCGGATGGATGCCATTGTCCACAAGCTAGATGGGCATGACAAATGCGTCAAAGAAACAGAACGCCGCATATCAGACGTGGAAGACAGCACATCCAACCTCCAGACACATGTGGGACAAATGGATAAATTGCTAAAAGTTATCGCTGCGAGGAATGAATATCTCGAAGCACACAGCAGGAGGAACAACATACGTGTTCTTGGTATTTCCGAAAGCACCAACACAGGCAGGATGGAAGAATACGTAGAAAAACTTTTACAGGACACAATTGGCGCTGCATCTCTTTCTTCCCAATTCATTGTTCAGAGGGCGCACCGGTGGCTTGGCCCCAGGCCATCGCCAGGAAGCACGCTGCGCCCCATCATCTCTCGGCTCCTAAATTACCGGGATGTCGCTCTCAAGGTGACTCGGGAGAAACACAAACTTACGTTCGAGGAAACAAATTCACTTTCTATCTGGATTTCACGGTGGCGGTGCAGGAGGAGCGGCGCAAATTCATCCCTGCCAAGCAGAAGCTCGGTCTCGCTCAAATTGACTACGCTCTACTATACCCGACCCGCCTGCGGGTCCCGCATCAGGGCAAGCAGTCTTTCTTTACCAATCCGCAGCAGGTGGAAGACTTTCTGAAATGCCTCAAAGGCCACAACAACTCCTTCGCCTCTCCGGATGCGTCGCCAAAGTCGACTTCTCCAACCGGAGAATAATGGGTATCCGTGACACACCGTAGCAACCCATGTCACACCTGAAGCGTCACACCGCCCTGACACTACATGCATTAGATGCACAGATCCGTTGGACTGAGACACCTGTCACTACGAACAAGATAAGCTGAACACTGGTGCTAACTGACACTTGGCACCGAGCACCCTTGCCCCCCGCAGAGTGTGGTCTTTCCATCGTTTCATACTCTGAGGGCAGGGAGTGACAGTGCATGAGCCTAGGAGTCTTCCCCCGAGGGTGTACCCCCCTTATTTCCTGCTACAGACCTGTATGCAGACTATTCTTGGGTATGATGGGAGGGGAAGGGAATGTTTTTTCTGGCATGTTTGGGATGCTTCAGTGGGTGGGAGCGGGAATGGGATTGTTCATGAAGTTTCGCTCACCACACGCAATGCAACATGAAAGACAGACATATTGAAAGTTCTCTACCCTCTTCACAGCAGCAGTAGGACCATGGTGCCATACACTCGATACTACCATACCCCATGGCTAGTCCACCACCTCAACAGAATCTACATATCCTCACCTGGAATGTTCGGGGAGTAGGAGATCCGAGAAAGAGACGTCAGGTGTTAGCATACTTAGATCGTCACCAAGTACATATCGCAATGCTCCAAGAGACTCACCTTAGTCCCAATCACAGCAACACCTTTGTTCAAAAATGGGCGGACTACAGGACACTTTCTTCCTACTCATACTCTAGAGGAATGGCCATACTCATTAAAAACCAGCACGGTCGATACTGCATTGTGTGGGGCAGGCTGGGCACAGAATCGATCACTTTAGCCAGCTGTTATGGCCCCAATGTTGACTCCCCAGAATTCTTCGCAGAGCTTTGGGGGAAAATCATGGAGATAGGTACCACTTACGTCATCTAGGGGGAGGGGATTTCAATGTTGCCCTTAATCCTGATGAGGATAGGTCCAATCCCGCGCCGCACCACTACACTAGATCACAGAAAGTGATTCACGATATAGTGATTGACAATGCATTGTTGGACACATGGCGCCATGTTCATCCATTCACCTCTGAGGGCACACACTTCACTGCACAGTGCGCTTCCTGGGCCCACCTAGATTACTGCTTTCTCTCCCGCGGCCTGGGTCCGTCGATAATAGCAGTCATGCACTTAGCGCGAACATATTCTGACCACTCTCCTGTAAAACTAACGCTCACCCCCTCTGGGACATGGTGTCCCACGCAGCATCTGGACGAAGTGTTCCATAACAAACCGGGGCAAGATATTACTGATTTCTTCCAGAGGAACAAGGGTTCTGTAGATAGTGTTGAAACAGTCTGGGAGGCCTTTAAAGTTACGATCCGGGGGTTTTGCAACTCAAAAAGCTGTGGAGTCTTACGAGACAGCCTGCGGACATTGCAGAAACTGGAGGCAGAGCTCAAAGAACTAGAGACCAGACTCTCTAGAGGCGCTGATGGACAGACCCAGCGGGAGTTTCATGAAAAACTTTCAGATTACACCGCCACGGCAGACTGACAGACAAAGTTTAGGGGCAAATATTGGGTGGGCCGCAGGTATGGCGAGGGTGGGCGACCTGGACGGGCTCTTGCAGAATTATTACGGAAGCCTCACTTCTCTAATTATATCCTGGAGATTGAGGGTCCTGGGGAAGTGCTATATAGAGACACTGCTGACATACTTAACATATTCGCCACACACTATTCCCTATTATATACCTCAGGCAGGTGGGACACCCTCGACAGCTATCTTGACAATGTGGATTTGGGATGGTTAGGTGACTCGCAGAGGGAGTTCCTATTTGCCCCCTTCGAATTGGACGAGATACGGGAAGCCATTATGCATACGATGTCCAGCAGGGCCCCTGGCCTAGATGGACTCCCCATTGAATTTTACAAGGCATACATGGATCAGCTAGCCCCCATTCTAAAGGAGGTGTATGAGGATGCTCTAGAGACTGGTGCACTACCGCCCACCATGAGAGAGGCGCTTATCACCTCTCTCTTAAAACCTGGGAAATCAGCAGTTCAATGCGACTCGTATAGACCACTGTCACTCATCAATTGTGATACAAAAATTCTGGCTAAAGTCCTGGCCAATAGGCTGAACCACCTGCTCATGGAGAAGCTTGTCCTTTCCGATCAAGCGGGCTTCATCCCGGTGCGTGCAACCACACATAATCGATGCTCATTCTTCTCCATTCTACACAAAGTAGAACCTGATCTGGCGTTGGCGGCGGTCTTTCTTGACGCCACAAAGGTGTTCGATTCGGTTGAATGTGATTACCTATTAGGGATATTGCAGCGCATGGGCTTCCCGCCACTGTTTCTCTCATGGATAGGTCTGCTATATCGACTCCCTACAGCCAAAGTTCTGATTAATGGCCGACTGTCTCCGGCCTTCCCTATAACTAGGGGCACTAGACTGAAGTGCCCCCTCTCCCCCCTGTTTTTTGCCCTGGCGATCGAACCATTAGCGGCCATGATACGGCAACATCTCCAGGATAAAGCATTGCACTGCAATTTACGCCAGATACTGATATCTCTCTATGCAGACAATTACCCTATATGTTAGGGACCCACAAAATAATATTAACCCGCTCTTGCGAGAATTTATTGTCTTCGGGAAGCCATCTGGGATTCACATTAATTGGGGGAAATCGCAGGTATTCCCACTCACCCCCACAGCCACACAGTTCCCTTTGGATTTCCCACTGGAGTGGTGTGACTCTGATTTGTGCTAATTGGGGATACGCATCTCCAGAGTCGGAAGGAATTAATGCGCCTCAATTATGGCGCAACTCTCGATCGCATTGCACGCTGAGTTACCCGATGGATATCCCTGCCGCTCTCCCTGGAGGACGCGCCTCCCTAATTAAAATGGTGGTGCTCCCACAACTGTTGTACTTATTCCTTAACATTCCATATCATCCTGGCAGGCACTTATTTAAAGCATTGCGCTCAGAAATGATCAGACTAATATGGGGGGCAAACAACCGCGACTACAATGGAATATACTCACTAGGCCTTATTCTCTAGGGAGATTCGATATCCCGAACTTTGAACTATACTACACGTGCGCCCAAGCACATTACGCTTATTATTGGTCTCACTCACCCACATATATGCTGCAGGTTGCAGTAGAGCAATGGCTTTCAGACTCCATCCCCTTGCTGGCATAATTTGCGCCACCTCTCAGCCTAGAGACAAAACGCCCACGACAATCACCTGCACAGTTGATGCCTGGAACCGCATACTTGCCCTATGAAGTGGCCCACTGCTTAACTTACCGATCCCACTGTTATACCATCCCGCATGCAATTACTACAGGAGACGGGTGTAAGAAACTGGCTCTATATATACTGCACCAAAGTGAGGTACAGTGTGTATAGGGTCCAAGGGTCTCCAGAGGTTTGGCAGAGGTTAAAGTTAGATAGAACCTTACTCTCTAAAGTGGTAGCTTGGTCGAGCAGTAAGGCAGTATCAGAGGACAGTGTTAAGCATTTGATGTACACACTCAGTCAGCAAATGGTCTCACACACTCAAGAACTGAACTCTAGGCCAATTGTTTTGTATAAAAAATATACTGTTGTTTTATCTCTAGAACCAAGGAAGCCTGGTACAGGTCAGCTTATAAATACTTTGCAGTAGTAATTTACTTGTATAAACACAGTTCAGAATTACAGTATACCTTGTACTGGTTTTGGTTACATTTTAAGGAAGCAGTTTGCAACACATTGCAGGTATAGTACATTCAATTGAATGGGCTGTTTAAGTAAAATACAATAATTACTTTTCAGATTACTTTTGCTAACACAGGACTGGATCCTAGTTTCAGCCCTGGGACATTTCCTGAAAACAGGTGAGTAAATGCGTTTTGGTTAAAGGTACGATTTTTAAGGAATATTATTGCATTTCAAAAGTTGTCACTTCAACCTTTTTCACATAGAATCACCAGTGTTATCCTATGGGAGGAAATTCACTTAGCAGGTAAGTTATATTATCATTACTTTTTCTTACTCAGTGCTGGATCCTAGATTCAGCACTGGGACATTTCCTGAAAACAGTTGAGAAAATGCGTTTTGGTTATTTGGCTGATTTTTAAGGAATATTTGTAGTTTTCAAAAGTCGACACCTAGAAAAAGTGTCAATGTTATCGTATGAGGAAAAATGAGTTATCGGTTTCAAGGTAAGTAATTGGTCTTTTGAGTTAGGGTTCTTGGGTTAGACTCAGGGGTCTCCCAGGATCAGTGATGCACTGTTGTTGCACCATCAGCGGCACTCGGGCGGCCGAGTGCAGAGTGTTGAGGCCCAATGTTATCCTATGGGGGATAGGGGGACTCCGGTTGGTGGCTGCTGGCAAGCAGGCCACAGGGTTGTGGGAGCAAAGCTCCTAGGGTTAAGCTCAGGGCAAGTTGGGGAACAAGTTAGCACCAAAGAGGCACCCTCAGTGGCGCTAGGGCAGCCGGGTGCAGGGTGCACTTTTGAGGTCGGGTGCCCTGTTGAGTTCAATAGAGATTCTCCGGGACAAAGAAACACTGCAGGCTCGGGGACGTATATCTTCAAGGAGTGACCACCACTTCAAGGGGTAAATTGGGTTGTAGAGGGATGGTTAGGCACCACTGGGTTGGGTCCCTTCCCTGGGGTGGGTACACCCCCTATTCTGCCACTCTCCAGTGGGAGGGTGGCAGGAGCCTGTCCCTGGTTGGCTGGGTCCCCCCATCCTCAAGATGGCCGGGACTCAAGGTTGTGCTTCATCTCGCCTCCCCCACCTGAGGGGTGGAGTTGGCAGGGGTGGGCACACCTCTCTTCCTCACTTTGTTTTTCCCGCCAGGTCTCCCGCCCAAAGTGGGGGGTAGAACCACTGGGGACCAGTTGCTGAGTACAGCAAAGGGTCTGGAGAGGCTCACAAAGGCAGTATGCCTTTGAAGCTTCTCCTTCGTGAACCCTGCCCATCCTGGGGAAGGAGGCTTGGCACCTCGTCCCAGGATGTGCATTGTTTCAGGCCCCCGAGGTCAACAAGCTCTCGACCCAGGAGTCCAGAAAAATGTCTGGTGGTGGCATCCTGCGCAGCCACTCAGTCAGGTCACTGGGAGTTGGTCGAGTTTCGGGGGGCATCTCTAAGATGCCCTCTGTTGTGCATGTTACATGAAATCCCACACTGGCATCAGTGTGGGTTTAATGTGCTGAGAAGTTTGATACCAAACATCCCAGTCTTCAGTGTAGCCATTATGGTGCTGTGGAGTTCGTAATGACAACCTCCCAGCACCATATACACTTAATGGCAGCACTGCACTTACAGGGCCCAGGAATGGACCTGGGCACTGTGGGGGTACAGGGCTCATGCATCTGTACCCTCACCACTGGCATAGGGCACCCAGTTAGAGGGGTGACTGATGTATGCCAGGGCAGTGGTTTGTGGGCATGGCACACAGGGATGTGTGCCATGTCGACTCTGTGTTTTGTTCTGCACCTAGACACCCAGCCTGCAAAGGCAGTGTGTGTGTGTCAGGGAACAGGGCCTCTGAGGGGCCTTCTCTGGTCACAGTGCCCTGGGTACCTATGGTACCATTTACCAGGGGCTGACATGTGGCCAGAGATGCCAACTGGGTTTAGGCTTCAATGCAGTTTTAGGAAAGGAACACAGGCCCTGGGTACCTGATTTGCAGGAGCCCAGGGCACACTCTGTCAAAGTACATCAGCAATTCAGCAAAAAGTGGGGGCATGCCATGCAAGAAAGAGGGCTCTTTCTCAGAACGGGGTTTCTTAGGCTCCTTGAGAGGACGAAAATAACAATTTGGAGTGACCTTTATCATAACAGGATTGCTAGAACAGATATTTCTGGAGGACCAGTCCTCGCCATTAGATGTATTCCTTTATGTATGGCTCTGACAGGGTATGCAATGCATTACCCCAGAGTTCCCTCAGAAACCCCCAACCTTGTATCCCTTGCAACTGATTTTACAAGCTACCTCCCCGGGACATGCTGTTTCCAGACTCTATCACACTATTCACATGCAACAGGAGGTGGCCCCATGCCTCGCTTGCACACACTGGAGGACAGAGCTAGGTTATGAGCTCACAGACAAACACTGGACATATTGCTGTCTCCAAACGGAACAAATCTCAGCTAGCAGCAGATTATGCATTACACAGTTTAAATTTTTACATCGTCTATATTACACTCCCGTCAAGTATAAGCTGAAAGACCGGTGTGATCAATGCGGCTTTGTTGGGGCCGACTTCCTCTATCTAGCTTGGGACTTCCCTGGTGTGTATGACTATTGGGGACAGGTCTTTGATGCTTTGGAACCGATGACCACACATCCCCTGCAGCGCACCCAACTAATGGCTTTATTGGGCTACACTGAATTGATCATCGGGGCCAGGCGCCGCTTCCTTGCAACCGCTCTGTTAATGGCGAAGCGCCGTGTTGCTTGCAGGTGGGGCAGAGGTAGTGCGCCGAAATTTAAAGATTGGCTTTCTGACCTAGTATACTGTCAAGAACAGCTGAATACTTATGCAGAATTACTCCCCTTGGCATCACGACCGAAAGATATCTGGGGCCCTCTGAAATACGACCTCATAGCACATCCCTTAGCATCTCCTGCCGGCACGCCACAGATCTCTCCAAGTATGGAGCATATAGAATGATCACCTCACACACTCCAGGTCACTATCGCTGTAGGAAGGCTGGGATTTGGCTCTCTCGCTAGCTAGTTCAACTTTTCCCCTCAATGCTCATGTGGTTTAAACCACACATGATGATTTGCAACTGCATAGCTTGACGCAGGGATTGAGGTTCAGAGAATGTATCATTGAGGGGGTGGACCTTTCTTTATATAATGCAATGCTGCTGTATGTGAAACCATCATGTGTAAACTTGCATCTGAAAGAGACACATTAGTGATAGATTCCTTACCTTAGAATATCCCCAGGCGTCAGACTGGATCCGGAAAGTTTTTCATCAGCAGTACCCCTGTGCGTTGGTAGGCGTCGTCGTATGGCTCCGCGTACGTCGCTGGCGTTGTAGCCGCTGAGATGACATCGTCAGAGCTACTTAGACGCGCCCACGCGCGCTAACGTCAGTTCTTTCTTTTTCCGCGCAGCAGCGCAGATCCAAGAGAGAGCGGTACCCCTAGTTAAAAGTTTTAACTTGGTTTCTGACAACTTGTTTTGTTGTGTACTTGACTCCTGGTGCAATAGGTATGCCTGGGTTTAAGTCCTGTAGGGCCTTCCGTCGAAACATGTCGGTATCGGACCCTCACGACGTGTGTCTTTTCTGCTTGGGGCACGCCCATGACCCCAAGGCGTGCCCCGATTGTCGGGCCATGGCGCCGAAAGCTTTGCGGGAGTGTTCCCGAAAGTTGTTGGAGGTCCGTCAATCGGTTCTGCGCCGATCGAGGTTCTGATCCCGTGGGAGGTCAAGGGACCGGTCACGGAGCCATCAGCATCGCTCATCGGAATCGGGGACAGGTAAGTCTAGGCGCCATAAAAAGTCAAAGAAGAGACGTCGCTCTTCCTCTACCCCTCACCGGTCATGGGGTGTGGTGGAGGGGGTGGGCAGTTATCCCCCGCGGCTCCGTTGGAGCCTCCGTTGTTGCCGCGGCCTACCCACCCTTTCCAGGACCGCACGCAACTTCGGACGAGGTGCAGGCCTTTATGTCGGCCTTGCGCCATTTGTTTGCCCCGCTGGGTCTCTTCGGAGTGCCTTCGGGCCCCGTGGATCCGTCGGAAGGGTTTGCCTCCGTGCCGCTGCCTCTGGCCTCGGCTAGGCCGGCGCCATACCTTTTGGCGCCGCCGGCCTCAGCACCCGCCCTGGATCTGGCTTCGGCGCCGGGCACGGCACCGCCGCTAACGCCGGACGGCGCCGAACCGGGAGTGGTATCTTACCCTCCCATTACATTTCTTGGAGGGGAGTTTATCCCGTTTTTCAGGGCACCTCGTCCTTACCGGCCTCTTCTGCAACCGGTGGACGAAGGGGAATACTGGGAGGGGTCGGAGGACCCTCTTGCAGCTCAAAGCGAGGATGAGCCTGAGTGGGAAGGCGATGTGGAGGGTCCAGTGGATCTGGATTTCTCTCCACACCGTGGTACTCTTCTTCCGTGGCCATGGAGGAGGTTGGGACTTTTGTCGATGGTTTTGCAGAGGACAGCTGAGGCTCTTAACCTCAAGCTCCCATCTGTAGCTATCAGGACCAATCTCCTAACTGAGGTCCTGCAGCCGCAGTCATCCTCTGCGGCGTCATTACTGCCCTTCAATGAAGCACTTACTGATGTCCTGTTGGGCACCTGGCTTAAACCTAACAAAGGAGTCCCTGTAGACAAGGGTGTGGAGCGCCGCCATCGCCTGGCGCTGGGCGATTCCAGCTTTCTCACACAACACCCGACACCTGAGAGTCTGGCTGTCCAGGCTTCTGCCTCGCCTGCCAACTCTGGGTTGCGGGCGGTGAATACTGCGTGCCTGCTAGGCTGCTATTCCCATTCTGTGTGGGAAACTGTGGCACAGGTGCTGCCTCAGTGCCCTGTGGAAGCACGGGCGGTTCTCTCCCAAGCCATTACCGAAGGGAGAGATGCTGCAAAATGTACTATTCGTTGGGGGCTTGACATGGCCGATTCTCCCGGTAGGGCACTTTTCACAACTTTGGCGCTCCGACGTTATGCTTGGCTCCGAACTACTGGCTTCTCTGGGGATGTCCAGAACACCCTGCTGGACATGCCCTTTGATGGTACACACCTCTTTGGTGATAAGGCGGATAGCACCCTGGAACGCTTTAAGGACTCTCGGGCTACGGCCCAGTCCTTGGGTCTCACCACCACGTGTACTCCCTCGGGGTCTGCTTTTTGGTCCTTTCAAGGTCAAGGTCGGGGCGCCAGGCGCAATCTTTTCAGACCGGCAAGGCTGCGCAGCCACAGTCTCAGCACAGCCGCGGACGTGGGACCTGCCGTGGTGGGTCCCGAGGACAGTGGACAGGTCAGTCCACCACCTCCCCTGCCTCCGCCACCTCTAAACCTTCCTAGTCCGGTGTTTCAGGCCCACCTGACGCCAGTGGGTGGCAGGATTCGCCATCACCTTCCCCACTGGCGCTCCATAAACTAGGACAGGTGGGTTCTGTAAATAGTCCGAAGGGGCTACTCCCTCCCCTTCGAATCTACCCCTCCAGCCATGCCACGTCCGTGCCACCGCATGTCGGGGGAACAGTTGGCACTTCTCCAGCAGGAAGTTACGGCCCTCTTGGCCAAGGGGGCCATCGAGCGCGTTCCGATGCCAGAAGGTGGGTCGTGGTTGTTACTCCCACTACTTCTTGGTTCCAAAGAAGGACAAAGGTCTGCACCCTATCTTAGACCTCCGGAACGTCAATCGTTTCCTCCGGAACGAGAAGTTCAAGATTCTCACGCTTGCTCAGGTCTTGTCTGCCCTAGACCTGCTAGACTGGCTGGTAGCGTTGGACTTGCAGGATGCTTATTTTCATATCCCCATCTTGCCAGCCCACCGGCATTACCTACGGTTCACGGTGGGCCACGAGCACTTTCAGTTCACCGTGCTCCCTTTCAGCCTTACCAGCGCCCCTCGGGAGTTCACAAAAGTGATGGCGGTGGTCGCAGCTCATCTGCGCAGATCAGGGGTTTCAGTCTTCCCCTATCTCGACGACTGGCTGTTGAAGGCGGGCTCGCCCCAGGCAGTCTTCTCCCACCTCCAGACTACGGCCGACCTCCTGCATTTGCTGGGGTTTTCCATCAATGTGCCGAAGTCGCGCCTGATTCCCTCTCAGAAGCTCCTCTTCATCGGAGCAGTTCTGGATACGGCGCAGTTTCGGGTTTATCCTCCCGAACAGCGAGTCCGGGACATTCGGGCTATGATTCCGATCTTTCGCCCTGGTCCTGGGTTTCGGTCAGGAAGACACTGAGGCTGCTGGGCCTCATGGCCTCCTGCATCCTGCTGATCGATCATGCCAGATGGCATATGCAGGCTCTGCAGTGGGACCTGAAGTTCCAGTGGACGCAGCATTGGGGGTACCTGTCCAAGTCCGTCCAGATCTCTGAGGGCACTGCACAGGACTTGCAGTGGTGGCTCACGAACCAGTGTTGGGTCCGCGACAGATCCCTTTCCCTTCCCCAACTGGAGCACACAGTAGTTACGGACGCGTCCCTCCTGGGATGGGGCGGCCACATGGGAGAGGCGGAGATCAGAGGCCTCTGGTCCCGGCGGAGTGCAAGCTCCATTTCAACCTTTTGGACCTCAGGGCGATCCTTCTTGCACTCAAAGCATTCCTTCCCTCTGTCAAGGGGAGAGTAGTGCAGATGTTCACAGACCACACCACCGCCATATGGTACTGCAACAAACAGGGCGGGGTGGGGTCGTGGACCCTATGTCAGGAGGCTCTACGTCTCTGGACGTGGCTGGAACGTCAAGGCATTTCCTTGGTGGTTTAACACCTGGCAGGTACCCTGAACGCCTGGGCGGACGAACTCAGCCGAAGGTGCATGTTGGATCACGAATGGCATCTTCACTCAGAGGTGGTGCAAGGTCTCTTTCAGCAGTGGGGAGAACCTTGGTTAGATCTATTCGCCACCGAAGAGAACGCGCAATGTCAGCAGTTCTGCGCGTTCGAGTTTCCAAGGTGGCACTCGCTAGGCGACGCTTTTCGTCATGAGTGGAGTTGCGGTCTGTAGTACGCCTTTCCGCCTATACCACTTCTGCTCAGAGTGCTGAAGAAGATAAGGCGCGACCGAGTCCAAGACATTCTTGTGGCACCGGACTGGGCTCGAAGAGTTTGGTATCCCGAACTACTCTGTATGAGCGTGGATCCCCCGACCCGACTGCCTCTTCAGGAGGCTCTCCTATCGCAGCAACAGGGGATGGTCCTCCATCCAAACCTGTCCAGCCTCCACCTCCTTGTGTGGAGATTGAGTGGCGACAGCTGATTCCATTTGACTTGCCTCCTTAAGTCTGTAATGGGATTCTGGCAGCCAGGCGTCCGTCCCTCCACTAAAACGGTATATTACTCGGTGGAAAAGATTTGTGGCATGGTGCACAGCAAAATCTGTTGATCCTCTTGCTGTCCCTCTTTCTGAGGTCCTATTGTTCCTCCTTTCTTTGGCCCTGCAGGGCTCTGCTTTGGTCACTATCAAGGACTACCTTTCTGCTCTTTCAGCCTTTCTTAGGTTTACCTGATCAACCCTCTCTTTTCAAGTCCCCGGTTGTCAATAGATTTCTCAAAGGCATTACTCACCTTTTCCCTTTTATTCCTTTTGTGATGCCTCAATGGGACTTGAACATGATTCTCACATATCTGATGTGCGCTCCATTTGAGCCTCTTCATAACTGCCCTTTGCAGCTATTGACTTTGAAAACTGTCTTCCTGGTGGTCATCACCTCCGCTCGGTGGGTGAGTGAGCTCCAGGCTCTTTTCTGCAAACCTCCTTTCCTGGCGATTCATCCGGACAAGGTTGTCCTTCAACTGCGTCCCTCCTTTCTACCAAAAGTAGTCTCTGCCTTTCATCTCGGGCAAACTGTAACTCTGCCCACTTTCTTTCCGCCTCCGCACCCTTCAAGAGAAGAGGAGAAGCTCCACCGTCTGGACCCAAAACGTGCGCTCTCGTTCTATCTCAACCGCACACAACAGTTCCGGGTGGATGACCAGCTCTTTGTTGGCTACATGGGCGCCAAGAAAGGCCGGGCCGTGCACAAGCGCACTATCTCCCGATGGGCTGTGTTGTGCAGTAAAGCCTGTTACTCTCCGGTTAAAAAGGAACCTCCGGTTGGGCTGCGCGCCCATTCTACCAGGGCGACAGCAGCTACTACAGCATTGGGACGCGGTGTCCCCCTGCAAGACATCTGTCAGGCGGCCACTTGGGCCTCGTTGCATACTTTCACTAAGCACTATTGCCTTGACAGTCAGGCCTGGAGAGACGGCTTCTTTTGCCGTTCAGTTCTCCATGACTTTCTGGTGTAATCTCACTTCGCAGACCCACCACCAGGGTTGGTATTGCTTGGGTATGTATTCTAAGGTAAGGAATCTATCACTAAGGTGTCTCTTTCAGATGGACAAGTTACTTACATGTGTAATGATATTTCTGATGGATACATCTGCCAGTGGATTCCTCACCTTGTGAATATCCCCTGCGCCAGCATTCCACGGAACTTTTCTTCCCCAGCATTCCACGTCGACGTGGGCGACGTCACAATACATCGGCTCCGCACGCGACTCCGTATGACGTCATCGGAGCCATAAGAAGCCCACGTCGGCGTGATGACGTCAGTTCCCTTTTTTCCGCGCCGTCGACGCGCAACGGTTTTTTCCCAGTGCTCTCTAGATACTTTGTAATCTGGTGGTGTATTTTTGTTAAAATCGGTATGTCTTCGACGAGGAAGTCGGGCTTTAAGCCCTGTAGGGAGTGCGGAGGCCTGATGTCCATGACGGATCCGCATCAGAACTGTTTATGGTGTCTCTCCTCTGATCATGACGTGGATGAGTGCGGGTGCTGTAGGAGCATGAATCCTAAAGCGCTGAAGGAGAGGAAGACCAAGCTCTTCATGAAGAAGATCGGTGAGGAGAAGAGAGGGAGGAAAAAGGAGAAGTCCAGGCGAGAGTCTTCGACTTCGAGGTCGTCGAAGTCGAAGAAGCACCATAAGAAGAGGAAGCATTCTTCTCGGCGTCGGTCCTCGAAGTCTAAGAGGTCGAGGTCGGCTTCGCCTCGTCGACGTCAGAGCAAGGTCTTGTCTCCTTCGCCTTCTCCTGATAAGTCTTCGAAGTCTCCCTCTCCGAAGCGGACTCCAGCTCGTTCCCCGACGCCGTCGCCGGCGCCGTCCAAGGCTTCGACTCCGGGTCGGGTGGAATCTGATGTGGAGCAGGAGCAGGAAGAGTCTGTTCCGGTGCCTGGTGACTCCGCGGCTCCGGTGGAGGATTCTGAGGAGCCGACGCCGGTGGCTCCACAGGAGGATACAGGGGCAGTTCCTTATCCCCAGTTCACGGCTCCAGGTACGGATCCTTCGGGATTTCTGAATGCCATGTATGGCATTTTTCAGAGAGCATCCTTCCCATCCGGAGCACCAGTAGGTCCCGTGGGTCCGATGGCGTTTTCTCTGGGAGTGCCGCAGCAATACGCTCAGGCTCCTTTTCTGCCTTTTATGCCGATGGCGCCTTCTTGGCAGTTTCCGGCGCCGGTTGGGAATCCGGCTCGACCTCGGATGGATGGTCAATCTTCGGAGCCTTCTTTGACGCCGAGGCCGACTCCATCGACGCCGCATCCGGCGCCGCCGACTCCACCTGTGGCGCCTCCGACTCCGGTGCCTTTGGCTCCACCGACGCCGCGTACGACGTCGAAGACGCCGGCTCCCCGGATCCGATCGAGGCGGGAGGCCCAAAGGGTTTTGGAGGAGGAAAGATATCGGGCTGAGGTGGAAGAAGGTGAAGTCGACTCTTCTTCGGATGAGTTTGGAGGTATAGAGGTAGCAAGTGGTTTGGATACCACCCCGGAGTGGGAGCATGCTTCTAAAAGGTCTTCTCAACCACAGGAATTGGCGCCCTACCATGTTGTGATCAAGAAGCCCGCGGAGTTGTTAGATCTGCAGCTGCCCTCTGTGGAATACAAGTCCAATCTGCTTACAGAGGTGTTGCACTCCCCGACGTCGGCTTCGGAGCCTTTGTTACCTTTCAATGAGGCTCTCTTGGAACCAGTGTTGGAGGTGTGGAAGAAGCCTCTGTTAGCTCCGGCAGTTTGCAGGCAGGTGGCAAGGAGATACAGGGTTGCGCCAGGAGACCCGGATTTTTTATCCACGCATCCTTCTCCGGAGAGCCTAGTGGTGCAGGCTTCATGTTCTAAACATGCTTCGGGTGCTTTCCCCCAATCTCCTGCTGATAGGGAGTCAAAGAAAGTTGATCAGGCGGCCAAAAAGACTTTCTCCTCAGGAAGTATGGCGTTGAAGTCATCAAATGCCACATGCTTGCTGGGGAGTTATGTTCATGCCCTGATGGACTCTATAAAAACTTTGGCCCCTAAGTTACCTGAGGGGGATAAGTCGTCCTTCATGGAGGTTGTGGCGGACACTCAGGCAGCTGCCAGGCAGGTGATCCAGTCTGGGCTGGATACGGCGGACTCTGTGGCGAGGATTATGGGGTCGTCCATTGCCGCAAGGAGACAGGCTTGGCTCCGTTCCTCAGGGTTTTCTGCAGATGTCCAGGCCACGCTGGTGGATCTGCCCTTTGATGGACAGAAGTTGTTTGGGGAGAAGGCAGATTCTGCCCTTCAACGTTTTAAGGACAGTAGGTTGACGACGAAGTCCTTGGGTCTGCAGGTTCCTGCTAGAGGTTCAACTTTCCGTAAGGCTAGGGGATTCGGAAGGTCATCCTTTCGCTCCTTCCGACAGCCACAACAGCAGCAGCAACAACAGCAGCAGAATCCCCTCTATCGCTCCTTTAGAGGGAAGCAAAGGGGTCGGAGAGGTTCTGGTCGTAACCCCTCTTCTTCCTCCTCCTCCTCTGCTCCAAATGAGGCTTCAGGGAAGCAGCCCTAGATCCCCCATCCTGGATCATGTAAGGCCTGTGGGGGGTCGGGTGTCCTACTTTCTACGGGGTTGGAAATCTGTTACAACCGACCTTTGGGTTTTGAACCTCGTAGAGACTGGGTACGCCCTTCCCTTTCGGGAGTTTCCTCCCCCTTACCCTCCTTGCCAAGGTTATTGCTCGGAGGACCACCTGCTTCTCCTGCAGAAAGAAGTTCAAGCCTTGTTTCAGAAGGGCGCAATAGAGGTGGTTCCGGAGCAGGAAAGAGGTCAGGGATGCTACTCCCGGTATTTTCTGATCCCCAAGAAGGACGGCAGATTGCGTCCGATTCTGGACCTCAGAATCTTGAATTTTTACCTGAAACAGGAGAAGTTCAAGATGCTGACCCTTGCGCAGGTTCTTCAAGCGTTGCAGCAAGGAGACTGGATGGTGTCGCTCGACTTGCAGGACGCGTACTTCCATGTCCCAATCCTGAAGTCGCACAGGAAGTATCTCCGTTTTACGGTTGGGTCGCAACATTATCAGTTTGCGGTCCTCCCGTTTGGTCTTACTACTGCACCTCGAGTCTTCACAAAGGTGATGGCGGTGGTGGCTGCTCATCTCAGGAGGTCAGGTGTCCCGGTTTTCCCTTACCTGGACGACTAGCTTCTGAAGGTGGAGTCCCCAGAGATAGTGCAGCGTCATCTGGAGGTGGTTCGTCACGTCTTTCGGATGTGGGGAACTCCTCGGGTGGACCTGTTCGCCACTCACAAGAATGCTCACTGCCCGTTATTCTGCAGTCTCCAGTATCCGATGCAGGGGGACGCGTTTCAGTTGAGTTGGGGCTCACGACTCCTTTACGCGTTTCCTCCCATACCCTTGATTCCTCAGGTTCTGAGGAAGATTCGCCAAGACCGGGCCCAAGTTATTTTGGTCGCCCCGGATTGGCCAAGAAGGGTGTGGTATACAGATCTTCTCCACCTCTCCTCGTGCCCTCCGCTCCGTCTCCCTCTGAGGGCAGACCTCCTCTCGCAGTCGGAGGGGCAGGTTCTACACCCCCACCTCCAGAGCTTACACCTTCATGCCTGGAGATTGAACGGGGCAACCTGAGTTCCTTCTCTCTCCCACCTGATGTGGTGGACGTTATTTTATCGGCCAGGCGACACTCCACCAAGTCCATATACTCCTACAGGTGGTCTAAGTTTGTAAAGTGGTGTGGAGAGAGGTCCATTGATCCTTTAAAGGCTCATCTTTCTGATGTGCTTCAGTTTGCTCTTTCCTTGGCTCAGCAGGGCTGTGCTGTAGCCACGGTCAAGGGCTACCTTTCGGCCTTATCGGCATTTCTGTGCCTTCCAGATCAACCTTCGTTGTTTAAATCTCCGGTTGTTCTGAGGTTCATCAAGGGCCTTACAAACATGTTTCCTCCTACTCCATTTGTAATGCCTCAGTGGGACCTTAATCTTGTCTTAACCTTTTTAATGGGGTCCCCGTTTGAGCCTCTTCATAATTGTCCTTTGAGGCTGTTGTCCTTTAAGGTGGTTTTTCTTGTAGCCATAACCTCGGCAAGGAGGGTGAGTGAGCTTCAAGCTCTTAGTTCCAAACCTCCTTTTCTTACCTTGCATGCTGAAAGGATGGTTCTCAGGACCAGGGCTGCTTTCCTGCCAAAAGTTGTTACTCCTTTCCATTTGGGGCAGTCTATTACCCTCCCTGTTTTTTATCCACCCCCTCATCCTTCCAAAGAAGAAGAAAGACTCCATCGCCTTGACCCGAAGAGGGCTATGAGTTTTTATTTGGACAGGACCAAGGACTTTCGTATTGATGACCAGCTTTTTATTGGCTACGTTGGTCGTTCTAAAGGTAAAGCGGTGCACAAGCGCACGCTGTCAAGATGGATTATACTGACCATCAAGATCTGCTACGCCTCGGCTGGTAAGACTCCTCCTGAGGGTATTCGTGCTCACTCTACTAGAGCTAAGTCTTCAACATCTGCTCTGGCCCGGGGTGTTCCTGTGGCAGATATTTGTAAGGCCGCGACTTGGGCCTCCCTCCATACTTTCGCAAAGCATTATTGCTTGGACTCTGAGATGAGGAGGGAGGGCCACTTCGCGCGCTCTGTCTTGCAAGACTTTCTGGTATAGAAAGGTGGACACCCTCCTCCGGGAGTGGGGACTGCTGTGGGAATCTATTCACAAGGTGAGGAATCCACTGGCAGATGTATCCATCAGAAGAACAAGTTACTTACCTTCGGTAACGCTTTTTCTGGTGGATACAGTATCTGCCTGTGGATTCCTCAACAACCCACCCGCCTCCCCGTTGTCCACCTTTTGTATACCATGAAATAGGTCTTGTTTGAAATGCTTGTATTTTCTCTTGTACATTTGTAGGAAATGCTTGTTTGATTAGCATTCCTTTGTTTTGTATGCTATGTATATGTATTGGTTTTCTATATACTGTGTATACTTGGAATTGTCGTTGGTTCACCTGTTCGCCTCGAAGGCACGGAAAAAATGGGTGGAACTGACGTCATCACGCCGACGTGGGCTTCTTATGGCTCCGATGACGTCGTACGGAGTCGCGTGCGGAGCCAATGTATTGTGACGTCGCCCACGTCGACGTGGAATGCTGGGTGTGAGAAGTTGGCCTGATGTATGATGTCACTAGTTATAGTGTACACCTTATATCAGTCCAAATACCCTTATGGTGATTGGTTGTAAAGTCAACCTTATAGACCAGCTATCCTAGTGGTAGCATGGACAAGAGCAGTCTTAGGCTAAACTCTGAATGGCATGTGAAGCCAGCTGTGATACCATATATAATCCCTTGAATACCAAATGAAAGGACACCACAACAGATATATATATAAAATAAAGTGTATTTATTCTAAGCAAACCCTCAGCACTCTTTATGAGATTAGAGGTAAGTACAACACAGTCTTATTTATGCATACATTAAGTCACACAGGTAAGTAATACAGTTAGGCCCTAGGGGCCACGCAAACCATATACTAAGTAAGTGGTATAAGAACCACTGTCACGGAAATAGGATAGGCCTAGGCCTAGGGAATCGCTGGGGCTACACTACACTAGCGTTAGTTAGGAAGTGGGAGGCCCACGGGATTCGTGTGCAGAGTGGAAACACTCACGCGTAATGCGTAAAAGTCAATAGCAATAGTACAGTTTAGAAAACGGTAGATTTAGGACACTTCCGGAGTAGCTAGGAAGTTGAGACTTGAAAACTAGACACTAGGATAGTCACTATCCTGATGAGCACCGGAGTACCCAAGTTACCTAGCCCACAGGCTGCGGGTGCATAGGGGTGAAGATGCGTCGTTTTCGTCGTCGACTCCTATGGATGCCTGAAGAAAGATGCTGACAGGCAGTCAGTGAAGAGTGTCCGGTGGATCCCAAGGCTGGGATCAAGAAGAGAAGAAACCTGCAAGCAGAAGGGACAGAGTCAAGGTCACTAGCCAGTGACCACGTGGAACGAGGAAGGAACCAGGCGATGTCGTGAAGATTGCAGGTGAAGGTGAAGCTTGTCGCTGCAGCCAGGAGGACCAGGAAGCGTCGAGGACGACCAGGACCAGGAGGCGAGCTGCCCCACGAAGGCTCTTGCTGTCGGCGGCGTCGAAGTTGGACTAGGACTCACCAAGCCTTGGCAAGCGGAACCCACGAAGAACGAAGGACTTGCTTCTGGTGCAGACCAGGAAGGTCTGGGGTGCTTCTTCTTTGCAGAGAAGCGGGAGCCAGTCTGGAGGAGCCAAACCAGCGCAGAAGATTTCAGGGTGCGTCGTCACAGAGGCCACTAGCCAGCGGGCAAGCAACCGGACAGACGCGGCAAGCAGGAAAATGCTGAAGGGCCCCACGCAGGACTCGTGGAGTGTGGGGGGCTGATCTTCGGTGCAGATGGTGCTTGGGGTTGGGGCTTCTCAATCCCCGGTGCACAACTTCGAGGGTACCTCAGAAGCTGCGCTGTAAGTTACTAGCCACTTTTTCCAGGTAGCCGGTCCCACGTCGCTCGTCGCCTCCACGGATCTCAGCTCTGCTGCAGATGTGGATGAGGGTCGGAGAAGTCTGGAAGTCAAGGCTCTGGTCGGGCTCTGCAGTCGGTTCCTCGTAGAACGGTCGCAAAGCAAAGGGTAGTCTCTTGATGGTGCCTGTTTGCACAGGGTAGCCACTCCTTGGCTACAAGGGAGATTCTTCAGTCTTCTTCTTTCGTCGAATGTCGAAGGTCCAGAGTTTCTGTTCAGTTTTGCAGGTTCAGGATAATCTAAAGTCTTGAGGCCCAACTCCCACTCTTATACTAATCTGGGGGGCTGGGATACCTGCTAGGTCACGCCTTATGGGTGGGACCTGGGAGGGGGTGGTTACACCCACTTCCCTTTGTCCAGTTTCGCGCCAGAGCTGGGGCTGGAGTGCCCCAGCGCCGGTTTGAACTGGAGTATGCAAGGAACACCTTGTGTGCCCCAGGCATGTCTCATTCCTTTCAGCCCACCCTGCCCCAATACACTAAAGGCTGTCTGGGGAGGTGCTAGCACCTCCCCAAGCAGGAAACCTATTGTCCAGGCCTCCCTGGCTGGGATCACTCCCAGCTGCAGGAGGTCAGACTTGTGTCGTGGCAGCAGCATCCATTTTGTGATGCTGAGGCTTTGGTCAGAGGCTAACAGTTGAAGTATGATTTTAACATGTCTTTCCCTCTAGAAGGGGGGAATAATATTCTCATGTCCAGAAATGGCATGGGGGTATTATTCCACAGTGTTAGACACCTTACACGACATGTTTCGATAAAGCCAAACCATAGTTACCATAACCGTCTAAGATTATAAGGCACTTTAAGAGTATATGGTAGGCTATATCATAGAACAGCTATAAGGACAAGGTTCCGAAAGCTGCAGACAGGCTCAGCTCATGCTAGAGCACCATCTCACATGTTACCAAGCACTCTGCCTCCAGGATTGTCAAGGCCTGCCATAGGAGTGACTGATAGGTACACATGTGTCTATAGGTAAGTTAGGTAGAGGAATACTACACCTAAGCAAGGGGTGATTACACGACCTTGCCCCAGCTGAGTGATCAGCCAGTTGTGTCAAAATGGAAGGCCAGGCCAGGGGTGGCATAATACATGCTGCAGCCCCTGGTAGGCCTAGGGTACACCTATGTCCTGGGTACCTAGGGTACACTGTACAGGGGCCAATAAGGTGATCCTATCCAAATGGGTTATGCACCTAAAGTACATAGTATTAATTTAGAGAGAGAACAGCAGGGCTGTGGGTCTGATTAGCAGGCCCACAGCCACATCTAAGTCGAAAACCAGTAAAGCAAAAGCAAAAAGTGGGGGTGAACATAGAAAGCAGACCCTACTCTCCTACACTGGGGAAGAAAAGTTCTGTGGAATGCTGGCGCAGGGGATATTCACAAGGTGAGGAATCCACAGGCAGATACTGTATCCACCAGAAAAAGCGTTACCGAAGGTAAGTAACTTGTTCATCTGTAACAGACATTAATTAGTGATAGATTCCTTACCGCCCCCCCATCCTCCCCGTTCTACGAACTGTTCTCTAGGGTTCAGGTCATCCCTTTCTGATGGATATATCTGCCAGTGGATTCCTCACCTTGTGAATATCCCCTGCGCCAGCATTCCACGGAACTTTTTTTCCCCAGCACTCCACGCCTACGTGGACGACGTCATAATGCATTGGCTCCGCTCGCGACTCCGTATGACGTCACCGGAGCCATAAGAGAACCAAGTCGGCGTGATGACGTCAGTTCCCTTTTTTCCGCGCCGTCGACGCGCAATGATTTTTTCCAGTACTCTCCTTCTACTTTGTAGTTGTTAGGTCGTACTGTTCGTAAAATCTGTAATGTCTTCGACGAGGAAGTCGGGCTTTAAGCCCTGCAGGGAATGTGGGGGCCATATGTCGATGACGGACCCCCATGAGGATTGCTTGTGGTGCCTTTCGTCTGACCACAATGTTGAAGATTGTGTATGCTGTAGAGGGATGAATCCGAAGGCATTAAAGGAGAGGATGGCTAAGCTTTTTATGGCCAAGATCGGAAAAGAGAAGAGAGGGAGAAAGAAGGAGAGGTCGAGGCCGGAGTCGTCGACCTTCAAGGTCATCAAAGTCGAAGAAGCATCATAAAAAAAGGAAACATTCTTCTCGACGTCGGTACTCAAAGAACAGGAGATCGAGGTCGGCTTCGCCTCGATGACGTCGAAATAAGGACTTGTCTCCTTCTCCTTCTAAGTCTCCGGGAGGATCTCCTTCGCCGAAGCGGACTCTAGCGCGATCACCGGTGCAGTCCCCGGCGCAGTCACCGGATGGGAAGGCAGCCTGATTAAAGATTCCATACATGGAATTTAAAAAAATGCGAAGAATCAGTACCTGGAGCCGGGAACTGTGGATAAGGTGCCGAACCTGTATCCCTCTGCGGAGTACCTGGCAGCGGCGCCGCAGTGTCCTCCACCGCAGCCGCAGAATCCTCAGTCCCTGGAGGAGGCTCTTCCCTTTGTTCCTGACTACCATTAGAACCAGGCGACTCCACTGGAACCGAAGACGACGCCGGTGACGGCGCCGGGGACTGCGCCGGTGATCGCGCTGGAGTCCGCTTCGGCGAAGGAGATCCTCCCGGAGACTTAGAAGGAGAAGGAGACAAGTCCTTATTTCGACGTCATCGAGGCGAAGCCGACCTCGATCTCCTGTTCTTTGAGAACCGACGTCGAGAAGAATGTTTCCTTTTTTTATGATGCTTCTTCGACTTTGATGACCTCGAAGGTCGACGACTCCGGCCTCGACCTCTCCTTCTTTCTCCCTCTCTTCTCCTTTCCGATCTTGGCCATAAAAAGCTTAGCCTTCCTCTCCTTTAATGCCTTCGGATTCATCCCTCTACAGCATACACAATCTTCAACATTGTGGTCAGACGAAAGGCACCACAAGCAATCCTCATGGGGGTCCGTCATCGACATATGGCCCCCACATTCCCTGCAGGGGCCTGCTAGATCCTCTCCGCCAATTCCTGTGGCGGAGAGGATCTAGACGAAGTATGCTCCCACTCAGGGGTCGTATCCAGGCCACTAGCCTCTTGTATCCCCTCAAACTCATCAGAGGATGTGTCCACTTCACCTTCCTCTACCTCCACTCTATGCCTTCCTCCCTACCATATGGTTATTAAAAAGGCCGCAGAACTGTTGGACTTGCAGCTACCCTCTGCGGAATATAAGTCTAATCTATTGACAGAGGTGTTGCATTCACCCACTTCAACATCTGAGCCTTTGCTGCCTTTTAATGAGGCCATTTTGGAGCCTGTTTTGGAGGTTTGGCGAAAACCATTTTCTTCTCCGGCAGTTTCCAGGCAGGTGGCGAGAAGATACAGGGTGGCACCTGGAGATCCGGATTTTCTGTCAACACACCCGTCTCCAGAGAGCCTGGTTGTGCAGGCGTCCTGCTCAAAGCATGCTTCAGGGGCGTTCCCTCAGTCTCCTGCTAATAGGGAGTCCAAAAAGGTTGACCAGGCGGCTAAGAAGACTTTTTCTTGAGGAAGTATGGCGTTAAAGTCTACCAATGCCACGTGTTTGCTGGGTCGTTATGTGCATGCCTTAATGGACTCAATGAAGTCTTGAGCCCCTAAGTTGCCAGATAATGATAAGGCGTCCTTCATGGAGGTGGTCGCAGATACTCAAGCTGCTGCTAGACAAGTTATCCAATCGGGGCTTGATACAGCAGATTCAGTGGCGAGAATTATGGTCTCGTCTATAGCCACAAGAAGGCAGACATGGCTCCGTTCATCTGGCTTCTCCACGGATGTTCAGGCTACATTGGTGGACTTGCTGTTTGATGGACAGAAATTATTTGGAGAAAAAGCTGACTCCGCCCTTCAAAGATTTAAGGACAGTAGGGTGACTGCTAAATCTTTGGGTCTGCAAGCACCTGCTAAAGGATCTGGTTTTAAAAAATGTAGGGGTTTCGGAAGGTCTTCATTTCGCTCCTTCCGACTGCCTCAGCAGCAGCAGCAGCAGCAACAACAGAATCCCCTCTATAGGTCCTATAGAGGGAGACAAAGGGGTCGGACAGGTTCTGAACGTAACCCCTCTTCTTCTTCCTCCTCCTCTGCTCCCAATGAGGCTTCAGGGAAGCAGCCCTAGATCCCCCATCCTGGATCATGTAAGACCTGTGGGGGGTCGGGTGTCCCACTATCTGCGGGGTTGGGAATCTATTACATCAGACCTTTGGGTTTTGAACCTCGTGGAGACTGGGTACGCCCTTCCCTTTCGGGAGTTTCCTCCCCCTTACCCTCCTTGCCAAGGTTACTGCTCAGAAGACCATCTGCTTCTTTTACAGAAGGAGGTTCTGGCTTTGTTTCAAAAAGGGGCGATAGAGGTGGTTCCCGAGCAGGAAAGGGGTCAGGGATGCTACTCCCGGTATTTCCTGATTCCCAAAAAGGACGGCAGATTGCGTCCTATCCTGGATTTCAGAATCTTGAACTTTTACCTGAAACAGGAGAAACTCAAGATGCTGACCCTTGCGCAGGTTCTTCAAGCGTTGCAGGAAGGAGACTGGATGGTGTCGCTCGACTTGCAGGACGCGTACTTCCATGTCCCAATCCTGAAGTCGCACAGGAAGTATCTCCGTTTTACGGTTGGGTCGCAACATTACCAGTTTGCGGTCCTCCCGTTTGGTCTTACTACTGCACCTCGAGTCTTCACGAAGGTGATGGCAGTGGTGGCTGCTCATCTCAGGAGGTCGGGGATTCCAGTTTTCCCCTACCTGGACGACTGGCTTCTGAAGGCAGAATCCCCAGAGATGGTGCAACATCATCTGCAGGTAACATCTCAGCTGTTATTCGACTTGGGTTTTTCGATAAATGTGCCCAAATCTCACCTGGTGCCCTCTCAACGCAACCTGTTCATAGGGGCAGTACTGGACACTACTGTGTGTCGAGCATTTCCTCCACCTCAAAGAATTCTCGACATTCAGGAGATGGTCCCTTTATTCCACAATGGAGCGGTTGTTCCAGTTCTGAAGGTCCTTCGCCTGCTCGGTCTGTTCGCTTCCTGCATTCTGTTGGTCAGCCATGCACGCTGGCACATGAGGGCGCTCCAGTGGTGCCTCCGCGAGCAGTGGTATCAGCATAACGGAGATCTCAGGGAGTCGATCAGGATCTCCAGAGAAGCTGCATCGGATCTATCTTGGTGGAGTATGGAGGGCAATCTGTCTCAAGGAAAGCCCTTCCATCTACCTTCATCGGTGGCCACGATGATAACGGATGCCTCTACCTCAGGGTGGGGCGCTCATCTGGGGGATCTGGAGATCAAGGGTCTTTGGTCTCCAGAGGAAAGGTTGCTTCACATCAACCTTCTGGAATTGCGGGCAATTCATTTGGCGCTCAAGGCCTTCCTCCCTTCCCTTCGCGGTCAGTCGATTCAAGTCCTGACAGACAACACTACTGCGATGTGGTATGTCAACAAGCAGGAAGGAGTGGGGTCTCTTTGTCTATGCAGAGAGGCCTTACGTCTATGGTCCTGGGCTCAGGACCATCAGATTTGTCTGATGGCAAATCATCTGGCCGGGGTGCTGAACGTACGTGCGGACAGTCTCAGTCGACAGTTCTCCGCCGATCACGAGTGGAGGCTTCATCCGGAGGTGGTTCGCCTCGTCTTTCGGACGTGGGGAACACCTCGGGTGGACCTGTTCGCCACCCGCGAGAACGCGCACTGCACGTCATTCTGCGGTCTTCAGTTTCCGATGCAGGGAGCGTTGGGGGACGCGTTTCAGTTGAGTTGGGGCTCACAACTCCTTTACGCGTTTCCTCCCATACCCTTGATTCCTCGGGTTCCTGAGGAAGATTCGCCAAGACCGGGCCCGAGTCATATTGGTCGCCCCGGATTGGCCAAGAAGAGTGTGGTATACAGATCTTCTCCACCTCTCCTCGTGCCCTCCGCTCCGTCTCCCTCTGAGGGCAGACCTCCTCTCGCAGTCGGAGGGGCAGGTTCTACACCCCCACCTCCAGAGCTTACACCTTCATGCCTGGAGATTGAACGGGGCAACCTGAGTTCATTCTCTCTCCCGCCTGATGTGGTGGATGTTATTTTATCGGCCAGGCGACACTCCACCAAGTCTATTTACTCCTACAGGTGATCTAAGTTTGTGAAATGGTGTGGAGAGAGGTCCATTGACCCTTTAAAAGCCCATCTTTCTAATGTGCTCCAGTTTGCTCTTTCCTTGGCTCAGCAGGGCTGTGCTGTGGCCACGGTCAAGGGCTATCTTTCGGCCTTATCGGCTTTTCTATGCCTTCCTGATCAACCGTCACTGTTTAAATCTCCGGTTGTACTGAGGTTTATCAAGGGCCTTACAAGCATGTTTCTACCCACTCCTTTTGTAATGCCGCAGTGGGACCTCAATCTTGTCTTAACTTTTCTGATTGGGTCCCCGTTTGAGCCTCTTCATAGCTGTCCTTTGAGGCTGTTGTCCTTTAAGGTGTCTTTCTTGTAGCCATAACCTCGGCAAGGAGGGTGAGTGAGCTTCAGGCTCTTAGTTCTAAACCCCCTTTTCTTACATTACATGCTGAAAGGATGGTTCTTAGGACCCGGGCTGGTTTCCTGCCAAAAGTTGTTACTCCGTTTCATTTGGGGCAGTCTATTACTCTTCCTGTTTTTTATCCACCTCCTCATCCTTCCAAAGAGGAGGAAAGACTCCATCGCCTGGATCCAAAGAGGGCTGTGAGTTTTTATTTGGATAGAACGAAAGACTTTCATCTGGATGATCAGCTTTTTGTTGGCTATGTTGGTCATTCGAAAGGAAGAGCGGTGCAAAAGCGCACTTTGTCGAGATGGATTATCCTTACCATCAAGATCTGTTACGCCCTGGCTGGTAAGACTCCTCCTGAGGGTATTAGAGCTCATTCAACTAGAGCTAAATCATCTACATCTGCTTTAGCCCGGGGTGTTGCTGTGGCAGTTATTTGTAAAGCCGCGACTTGGGCCTCCCTCCATACTTTCGCAAAGCATTATTGCTTGGACTCTGAGATGAGGAGGGAGGGCCACTTCGCGCGCTCTGTCTTGCAAGACTTTCTGGTATAGGAAGGTGGACACCCTCCTCCGGGAGTGGGGACTGCTGTGGGAATCTATTCACAAGGTGAGGAATCCACTGGCAGATGTATCCATCAGAAGAACAAGTTATTTACCTTCGGTAACGCTTTTTCTGGTGGATACAGTATCTGCCTGTGGATTCCTCAATGTCCCACACGCCTCCCCGTTGTCCACCTTTGTATGCCGTGAAAGAGGTCTTGTTTGAAATGTTGTTATACTTTCTTGTACATTTGTAGGAAATGCTTGGTTATTTAGCATTTCTTTTCTTTGTATACTATGTATATGTGGTTGTATATTGTATACTGTGTATACTTTGAGTCTTTCGTTGGTCCACCTGTTCGCCTCGGAGGCACGGAAAAAATGGGTGGAACTGATGTCATCACGCCGACGTGGTTCTCTTATGGCTCCGATGACGTCATACGGAGTTGCGAGCGGAGCCGATGCATTATGACGTCATCCACGTCGGCGTGGAGTGCTGGGGAAAAAAAGTTCCATGGAATGCTGCCGCAGGGGATATTCACAAGGTGAGGAATCCACAGGCAGATACTGTATCCACCAGAAAAAGCGTTACCGAAGGTAAGTAACTTGTTCTTCAGGGCCCTAGTTCTATTGCACCAGTAGTCGGTCTCTGGCATAGCTCTGCGCTTCTGGTGCTGAAAAGTTGTGTACAGAACTGACGTCAGCGCGCGTGGGCGCGTCTAAATAGCTCTGATGACGTCATCTCGGCGGCTACGAGGCCAGCGACGTACGCGGAGCCGTACGACAACGCCTACCGACGCGCAGGGGTACTGCCGCCGAAAAACTTTTTGGATCCAGTCTGACGCCTGGGGATATTCTAAGGTAAGGAATCTATCACTAACTAACGTCTCTTACAGATATATCCACAAGTAAGTAACTTGTGCATTAATGTGTCTGTTTCTGCTGGATCTTATCGTTGGTGTACTATATCACTGATAATCAATAAACACAAATCAAAATATAAAAAGCCAGCCCCATTACCTGATGTGTGACTGTGGGACCCTGTTCTGGTCGCGAGTTGGACACCCTGCAAGGGATGTTCAGACTACTGCGAGCTGGAGTTTCTGCATGCCGGAACCTCAGCGTCTCGCGTCAGTCTGTTGGCATGGAAGTCGTGATCTCCTCTGCCTAGCTCAGCAAGATGTGATGTTTATATACCCTAAGGTATCCCCAGGGGGTTCTACCTTGCTGTACCAGTGTCAGACTTAGGATGTCGTCAGTAATTAACTTTATACATAGTTATTATGCAGTAGATGATGGTCCTGCTGTGATTCCAAGAAACTAAGAATACTCATGCATAATTTATGAGACCAGTGTTCAGGGAAAAACCCTACGCACTGTGTATAGTATTATAACTAGGTAAAAGGTCAGTCCCTCAAATCCGTTATGTATGTAATATAGGAACAAATGTAGGTGAAGGCTTATGATGTTACCCGGACCTATATGGGGGTCCCTATATTTGATTTGATTTGATTTGATTTGAGATTGTATTTATAAAGCGCAACTATCACTCCGCGAGGAGTATCTTGGTGCTAACGTCATACAGTGGTGAGAGAAAAGAGGAGAATAATGAGCTGCTGAGAGTGATTAGATCAGAGCAAGACAACAGTCCTCCGAGATGCCATAGATCTAGGTTTTAAGTTCTTTCCTGAATAAAAGTTCAGTGTTGCAGAGTTTGATCTTAGCTGGGAGTTTGTTCCAGGCTCTGGCGCCCAGGAAAGCCAGGGTTCTTGCCCCTTTAGATTTGTATCTAAAGTAGGGCAATGTGAGAAGATTAGCCGAAGAAGATCTAAGCAACCTGGTGGTGGTATATGAAATATAACACTGGTTCCCGGGGACAGTAATGTTTATAAGATGTTAAAAACAAACTCTCCATTCTGTCCTATGGGAACTTGTAATAGTGAAAAACAAGATTGGCAGTATTTCACTTTCAGGACATGCCACACACATCAGGGCATGACCTACCTTTCACATACAATGCACTCTGCCAACAGGGGTACCTTGGGCCTACCTTAGGGGTGACTAACATGTAGAAAAGGGAAAGTGTAGGGACTAACAAGTGTGTGAACTTGCAAAGTCGACATGGCATGTCCCAGTGTAGGAGAGTAGGATCTGCTTCACACTTTTTGCTGGTGTTTCACTGTTTTTCTACCTTAGTCTGGCTGTGGCCCTGCTAATCAGGACCACAGCCTAGCTGCTTCCTCTCTAAAATGGTTTCCATGTACATTAGGTACATATCTAATTGGATTCTGGAGTGCCTTATAAGCCCCTAGTTTATGGTATACTATGTACCTAGGGCATAGGTACCACAGAGGCCTACCAGGGGCTGCAGCATATATTATGCCACTCTTGGGAAGCACTCCAAAATGACACCACAGGTCTGCTACTGCAGCCTGGGTAAGGGTGTGCTTGCACCCCTTACTGTGGTATAGGTTACCTATATCACTACCCTATACAGACACATATAAACCTATAAGCCACTCCTATGGCAGGCCTTGACAATCCTGAAGGCAGAGTGCTTGGTTGTATGTGAGAGAGTGCCCAAGCATGAGCGGAGCCCCTCTGCAGCTTTCGGAAATACTTCCTTATGGCTGTTCTGTGATACAGAAAATGCAAACTAGAGCTAAATGTTCTAGTGAGGCTATGCACGACCTATGACACTCAATAATGAGTGTGTATTATCAATTTATCAAAATTTTGTAATTGAGTAACAAGAAAGAACAAAACAATAATTATACATGAGCATCACATGCTTAATCTGAGTCATGTATTCAAAACATGATCCTGTGAACAAATCTGGAGTCCTTGTTGAAGATATGCTTCTCTTTTTTATTATCTCTTCTGGTGTAGATCCAATTAAAGATAAGGTTCATACAGTCCAACTGGTAAATCAAAGCCAATAAAGATGCAATGCATAGCTGTCATCTGACATAGCAACAATAATGACTCACATCGCACTCTAATTCACTCACGTCGCAACTTTTCATCCTTCTGGAGTACGAAGGTCTTTTTTTACTTCCTTTTGAACAACACAACTTAATATTGTTCAGTTTATTTCATATTGTGATAAAATAATATTTGTAAACTTCATTTATAGAAATCCCATGAAGAAGGGTGCCAATATCACCCGAAATGCATTGGGATCAGCTATGAATTGCATCTTTATTGGCTTTGATTTACCAGTTGGACTGTATGAACCTTATCTTTAATTGAATCTACACCAGAAGAGATAATAAAAAAGAGAAGCATATCTTCAACAAGGACTCCAGATTTGTTCACAGGATCACGTTTTGAATACATGACTCAGATTAAGCATGTGATGCTCATGTATAATTATTGTTTTGTTCTTTCTTGTTACTTAAGTACAAAATGTTGATAAATTGATAATACACACTCATTATTGAGTGTCATAGGTCGTGCATAGCCTCACCAGAACATTTACCTCTAGTTTGCATTTCTGTTACAGAACAGGTGGCAGGGTAGAACCACCCCAGGCATTGCACACCAAGCAAGTAAACACAGTGATACAAGCGGTTTAATTTGTTTACTGGATTACTTTGAGTGCACACTTAGCTGGTATTTTCTCTTTAACTGTTAGTTTCATTTTTCTACCCACACCAGCTACCAGTAGCACCCTGACAAGATGTCTTTTGAAGACATTTCACACCTCACAGATAATAAGGCAGAAACCAAAGCTTATAGCACGACAGAAGCTCAAGAAATGTATGGCCTTATCCGGGAGGTCCGCACTTTTGATGTAAGACAAGGTCCAGTTGTCAATCAATTGAGACAACTAGAATACTTGATGAGACGTGAAATCAACCAGCGCTTGCACACCACAACCCTAGTACAATACCATAAAGTTAGCAGGATTCCGAGGGGGTTGAGATTACCTCTGAAACCTATGATGTTCAAGATGAACAAAAAATTCATGGATAAGTTGTATTCCATTTTAAATAAGTGTTCCCTTGATCTTATCTTACTGATAGTTGAGGAACTGTCTGGTGTTTTACTAGGTCTAGAACAGGAAATACATGACTTACAAGAGTCTTTAAATACACGCATGACAGGTGAAGACTGGTCTACTTCATTGGAGGCAATTAACAAAAAATTGGATCTTTACGCTAAAGAAATTCATGAGTGTAAGGTACGCAAGTCTAGGCGTGACACAATTGACTACAAGCTAGATGAGGTATATTCCTGGGCAGAGGTATATGCGCAGAAACGCACGTACCAAAAACCTGGTAATGCTTCATCTGATGAGAGTGTAGTTTCAATTAGTGATACCCGTTTAAACTAACCACCAGTACCACCTTTGGTTGACCTTACACCTTCAGAAGCACCATCTACTTCAGGCACTAAGGTCTCTTTTTTGGAGACCAGTCCAGCTGCCAACAATCCACCGACTGGGCAATCCATACTCGAGTCAGTCACCACAAAATCCGCAGAGGCATCGGAAGGTCCAAAATCAACCAGCTCAGGCAGGAGACAGAAAAAGCACTAGTGGTCAATATTTCTTCTGTTAACTTGTCTAAATCACAAATCTCGCAATTAAACAAAGTAACATCCTTTGTGCCTACATTTCACACCACACCATTCAACACTGAAGTAGAATTTTACAAATTCATGAGGAAGCTCAGGCTCCGATACTTTTTTTCTAATCAAATTCCCACCAGTACCACATCTACAAATTTAGAATACACAGAGTTCAGACCAAAAAGCACTTTCATTTCCCCCATATCCCACAAAGTTCTCGATACTTTTGAGACATTAGTAAAAAGAGATCTTTCTCTTTTACCGACCACTCAAAGAAAACATCGTAACCTTACATCTTCAGACAGAAGAGCACTTTAAAGTTTAAGAAGCAACAAGTCTTTAGTGTTCTTTCTAGCTGACAAAGGAGGGGCTCTAGTTGCAATGGATTATGATTTCTATGAGTCCAAAGTCAATGCGATGTTGACCGATGAACCTACATATTTACCACTCAGTACTGATCCTACTTCTGAATTTCCAGCAACCTGTCACATATTTTAACACATGCTAAGGACATGGGATGGATCAACACCAAGACTTTCGATCTCTTGTACACAAAGTTTCCACGCAGACCAAGCATCTATATGCTACCTAAAATTCATAAAAATCTTCATGACCCCTGGCCCAGCGGCTTCGGCCCCTGTTGTCGACCTTGGTCCACCCGGATCAGTGTGGCTTCATGCCCGCTCGGGGCACGCGCCACTGTCTGCGCCGTCTCCATGTGGCCTTGGCCCACCGCCATCGTCTGACCCCATACCTCGCTCTCCTCCTCGTCGATTTCGAAAAGGCTTTCGATTCGGTGGGGTGGAACTACCTCTTCGACGTCCTGACCCACATGGGCTTTGGCCCTCGGTTCGTGGGGATGGTGCGAGTCCTCTATGCCCAGCCCCGTGCCAGAGTATTGGTTAACGGTGCGTTGTCGAGGCCCTTTCGGATCGGCCGGGGGACAAGGCAGGGTTGCCCACTGTCGCCCCTTCTCTTCGCTCTCGCGATGGAACCTCTGGCCGCCCGGATTAGATCTGACCCCCTCCTTCGGGGCTGGGAGTGGCCTGGCCTGGAAGCTGACAAAATCGCCCTCTATGCGGATGATGTCCTGCTGTACCTTGGGGACCCGGCGTGCTCCGGGCCCCGTGCACTATCCATTCTGAGCCGTTTCGGCCGGGCGTCAGGTCTCTCCCTCAACCCGCGGAAATCGGTCCTGGTTCCGTTGCACCCCTCCAGGGAATGCTTTGACTGGCAGGAGACCATCCCTCTCCGCCGATTATCATTTCAATACCTGGGCATCTGGGTCTCCCTCCTCCCGGAGCTGAGCTGGGCGCTCAACGTCGCCCCCCTGGTCAAGAGAGCCAAGGCAGATTTGGCGCGATGGCACCAGCTGCCCCTCAACCCGCTAGGGAGGGTTGCCCTTTACAAAATGATGATTCTTCCCCGGTTTTTATATGTGTTGCAAAACACCCCCCTCTCCTTTCCGCGACCTTGGTTCCGCGAACTGGACGGGATGGCGACGAGATTCCTCTGGGGCGATGGGAGGCGGCGGCTGGCTCTGTCGACGTGCCGCATACCCACCTTTGACGGGGGCCTGGGCATGTCTGATCTCTACCTCTACTATATGGCCACCCGCCTTCTGGTCATTCATGACTGGTTCGGGGGGGGGTTGGTCCGACCCGGCCTACAGGGTGGAACTTGACGGCTTGGGTTTCTCCGGTATCCAAGATCGCCTGTATGGCGCTTCCATCCCTGCTTCTTGCCCGGACATCACCAGGGCCGTATTCCTGTACTGGCGAGCGGCACTCCGCCTCACCCGATGGACGGGACGGTTGACCCGGGTCACTCCCCTGTGGCACGGGACGTGGTTGCGGGAGGTCACGGAGTTGGAAGGCTTCAAATCATGGGATCTCATTGGCATTTCCCAGCTGGGGGACGTCTGGCGGGGAGGGCGGATGTGTTCCTTTTCAGAGCTACAGGCGCGTTCTTCCCTCCATTCCTCCCAATTTTATAGGTACCTCCAGCTGCGCCACGCCATACGCACCTACACCCCGCTGGACGTCCGGCTGCCGGACCACAGCCCCCCGGAGGCTCAGGTCCTGCTGGGCAACTTGGGGAGGGGGGGCATTTCCAGGATTTACCGCTCCCTCGTCAACTGCACCCCTACATCCCTTGCGGGCCTTAAGGAGCGCTGGGAGGGTTGGGTGGGCCCCCTGGATGAGGCCGATTGGCGGGACGCCCTTATGGCCCCCCGCTTGGTGACGGCCTCCGCTAAGCTGCGACTCATCCAAATTTATTATCTCCACGCTGCTTACCTCACGCCGGCTCGCCTTCACCGTGCGGGCCTCTCCGGGGACGCGGCTTGCCCCCGGTGTGGTTCCGAGCCGGCAGACTTCCTGCATATGGTGTGGTCCTGCCCTGACCTGGAGGGGTTCTGGAGGGGCATTGAGACCGAGCTTACGGAGGTCCTGGGGTGGGAGGTGCCGCATGAGCCTCGACACTCCCTGCTGGGCATCACGGATGGCTTGGATGGCACGCGTTCAGAACAGCTGTTTCTCATGACGGCCTTGATGGTGGCCAAGCGCGACATTGCTGCGGCATGGAAGCAACCGCTGCCGCCAAGTGTGACTAAGTGGGGGGCTGGGGTGGACTGGTGCGCGGCGCAGGAGAGGACTCTCTATCAGGCACGAGGTTGCCCCAAGAAATACCGAAAAGTTTAGGGGAAATGGCTAGGCAACATACTTTAGTAGGGTGGTTTGGAGGGTGGAGGAGAACTCTTGGGGGCGGGTGGGAAAGGGGTGTGCACTCTACTGTATTGCTGTGCGGTACTACTTCGGAATGCCAGACTGTTTCTGTTGTTGTACTGTTTAAAACAATAAAAACTTGTTTATCAAAAAAAAAAAAATCTTCATGACCCTCCTTTTCGCCCCATAGTGTCAGGATGTAACTCGATTCAGGAACCCTTGGGCCACTACTTAGATACCTTTCTGCAACCTTTTGTGCAATCAGGACCCACCTATGTTCAGGACACCACACTTTTTCTCAAGTTATTAGATGACTTGCACCTACCACCAGGGGAAACAATATGGTTGGGTACAGTGGATGTAGTATCCCTTTATACCTCCATACCTCATACCGAGGGCATTGAAGCCATAGAGAGGGCTCTGCTGCAGCAGGACGAGATTCCTGCTAACAAAGTTTTTCTCCTTGAATTATTACAGTTTTGCCTCTTTAACAGCTATTTTAAATGGAAGGAAATGTTTTTCCTCCAAACCAATGGTACATCCATGGGTTTTGCGGGGGCTCCCAGCTACGCAAACATCTTTATGATGAAGTTTGAACAAGAGAACGTATTGAACGACACTTCATGGACAGACCATCTCATCATATACTGTCGGTATATAGATGACATCTTCATCATGTGGCATGGAGAGAAACAAGATTTAGAAAGTAAGCTCAGATCACATAACAAATTTAATCCCAGAATACAGTTCACCTTCACTTTAGATAGACGATCTATATCCTATTTGGATGTAAACATTGGACTGCAGGAATCTAAAATCATCACCAGGGTCTTTAAAAAATCCACTGACCGCAATTATACACTACTCTACACCAGCTTTCACCCAGCATCTCTCAAAAGACACCTGCCATTGTCCCAGTTTATGAGAATCAAACGCATCACTTCAGATCCCGTTCACCTGGCTGAAACACTGGAAGACACCAGACAACAGTTTTTTGTGCGTGGGTATCCGAGGGAAATTGTGGATGAATCGGTATCCAAATTAGAAGAGCTTCCCAGATCAGCACTCTTGGCGAAGAGAACAAAAACAGTCAAGAAAAGGGAAGTTTTTGTTTCTACTTTCTCGACCCACTCCCCTGCTATCAAGAAAATATTTTTAAACAGATGGGACTTGCTGCAAGCAGAGTCTGACTTTGGTGATCTGTTCAAAGATCACCCAATTTTCGCATATAAACGGTCCTGCAAGCTCAAAGAGCTACTAAAAAAATGAGATACTCCAATTACACAGCAACATAAAGGAATGATGAGATGCTATAACTGTTCACATTGTAATAATGTGATACTAGGAACACACATAGCACACCCTCGGTCAGGTAAACAGATTAGACTCAACTTTTCAGCTAACTGCAACACTCACTACGTAATCTACATAATACGGTGCCCATGTGGATAGAAGCTCATCACACGATAGCAGAATTAAGATTCAGCACCATTGAAGTAGTTCAAGAACATAAAGATAGGGACATGTCTAAGTTTATCACCCAGAGGGAGACTTTCTGGATCAGGTATTTGGATACCATGAGTCCGAGAGGATTGAATGGCCGCATGGAATTATCTTGTTTTTTATAGGGTATCAATGCGGGGATCCACACTGACAATAACCCTATATTTTAGTTCAGTTACAAATATTTCTTTGGAGCCCACAATAGCCTGGGGGGTCACTCACAGTATTTCATTCTCTCACCCATTTAACAAAATTATTACACACATATTTAAGATCAGCATTTTTTATTAGTGTGTTTGTATTAGTTGGTCAAGGATTTGATGCTTCGCTCTGGTCCACATTAGACCTCACAACATCATTTTTCTGATCTAGTGACCACAAGGATGTCAATTTTTTTAGCTCATATTCTATGTTTATGCGCAACTAAATACATGGTTATGCTGTATATTTTTCTGTTTTCGTCATTGAGTATATGACAACAGTTATTATTTGTTGCATAGCTTGCATTGGTGACAATGGGTAGCTTAGACGGAATTCAGATAATGCAATTTGCATGAAAGATTACATTTCCCACGGATTTACAAGAAAAGCATGTGTTTGTCAGCAATATGTTTTTAATGACCATTTACGATTATTATATTGTTTGTTCAAGTTGTATGGTCTAGCAGACCAGCAGAAACAGATTATTTATTTTAAAAAGCCATTCATCTACAATTGTTTCGCATGTTTACAATGTGTGTCACTTTGTCTTACACTCATGATTGTTTCACGTACAATCTCGTTGCGCAGTACTGCTGAGGATATTTAATGCTGCTATATTGTAATTCACTAAGGCAGTACACTCTGTGGAAATGATGAATATCTTAACGACCGGCATGATTTATTCTCATAGAAGCTGTACAGATCCTTTCTCATTAATACTGTGCACTATTAACCAGGATATTAAGAGGTCCTGTTATGGAGCGAACGTGTCACTTTTTCAGCATTTCAGCTCAGAACTCACACTCATGAGGTTTACAATTTCTATCAGTATTATTTTTTTCATTTTTTATTCTTTTATTTATTCGTTTCCTTTTTTTCTTGCTTTGGTGAATGGAATTCTCCCATTACTTCCTTATAATTGTTTCACAATCTGGTTCACCAATTTTCACGACTCACAGCTAGTTACAGATTTACTAGCTACAAAATGGCCAACATCTTTTCAGTAAGACCTGAGATTTACAGTCCGCTTTCTATTTCCACTACAATGACGCAAGACGCGACATAATAGATGGTCCAATCCACACGATTGTTTGGACGGTTTGACTTTGGCGTTTCAGGACACATGACGTTTTGTCGGAGACCGATAATGTAAATAATTTTAAGACACTGCATATGTAGCGAACTCTTTTCAGTTTAGTCGTTTGGAATGCTTTATCACTCCTTACCGACTATGCAATATTTTGCAGATATTTTGCATATATACCAAGGGTGCCTTCACACATATCAAGTTGAGCCCCTACTCGTCTTTCGGCAACCTGACATCTGAAAGTTTATTTTCGACCCGCTAAAGTACCACAAGCTGCATAATCCCGACTTCGCTCACGTTTGGTGAGTCTCATTAATTTTACTGTCAGTAGTAAATTTCACGCCACTTCGATGTAAGTAGCTAACATTAGCTTTGGTTTTATAGTTTACCAGCAACGTATTTTGAGTCAAGTCCAGGACACATGTTTGGATCATTATTAGGAAAGCCAACAGGTACATTTAGATCACCACACACTATAGTTCACAGACTGCACAGGGGTTACTCACTGGGTGCATTGATACTTCTCTTGGTATCTTGCGGGCTCCAACCCTATTCTGTCATCTGACATAGCAACAATAATGACTCACATCGCACTCTAATTCACTCACGTCGCAACTTTTCATCCTTCTGGAGTACGAAGGTCTTTTTTTACTTCCTTTTGAACAACACAACTTAATATTGTTCAGTTTATTTCATATTGTGATAAAATAATATTTGTAAACTTCATTTATAGAAATCCCATGAAGAAGGGTGCCAATATCACCCGAAATGCATTGGGATCAGCTATGAATTGCATCTTTATTGGCTTTGATTTACCAGTTGGACTGTATGAACCTTATCTTTAATTGAATCTACACCAGAAGAGATAATAAAAAAGAGAAGCATATCTTCAACAAGGACTCCAGATTTGTTCACAGGATCACGTTTTGAATACATGACTCAGATTAAGCATGTGATGCTCATGTATAATTATTGTTTTGTTCTTTCTTGTTACTTAAGTACAAAATGTTGATAAATTGATAATACACACTCATTATTGAGTGTCATAGGTCGTGCATAGCCTCACCAGAACATTTACCTCTAGTTTGCATTTCTGTTACAGAACAGGTGGCAGGGTAGAACCACCCCAGGCATTGCACACCAAGCAAGTAAACACAGTGATACAAGCGGTTTAATTTGTTTACTGGATTACTTTGAGTGCACACTTAGCTGGTATTTTCTCTTTAACTGTTAGTTTCATTTTTCTACCCACACCAGCTACCAGTAGCACCCTGACAAGATGTCTTTTGAAGACATTTCACACCTCACAGATAATAAGGCAGAAACCAAAGCTTATAGCACGACAGAAGCTCAAGAAATGTATGGCCTTATCCGGGAGGTCCGCACTTTTGATGTAAGACAAGGTCCAGTTGTCAATCAATTGAGACAACTAGAATACTTGATGAGACGTGAAATCAACCAGCGCTTGCACACCACAACCCTAGTACAATACCATAAAGTTAGCAGGATTCCGAGGGGGTTGAGATTACCTCTGAAACCTATGATGTTCAAGATGAACAAAAAATTCATGGATAAGTTGTATTCCATTTTAAATAAGTGTTCCCTTGATCTTATCTTACTGATAGTTGAGGAACTGTCTGGTGTTTTACTAGGTCTAGAACAGGAAATACATGACTTACAAGAGTCTTTAAATACACGCATGACAGGTGAAGACTGGTCTACTTCATTGGAGGCAATTAACAAAAAATTGGATCTTTACGCTAAAGAAATTCATGAGTGTAAGGTACGCAAGTCTAGGCGTGACACAATTGACTACAAGCTAGATGAGGTATATTCCTGGGCAGAGGTATATGCGCAGAAACGCACGTACCAAAAACCTGGTAATGCTTCATCTGATGAGAGTGTAGTTTCAATTAGTGATACCCGTTTAAACTAACCACCAGTACCACCTTTGGTTGACCTTACACCTTCAGAAGCACCATCTACTTCAGGCACTAAGGTCTCTTTTTTGGAGACCAGTCCAGCTGCCAACAATCCACCGACTGGGCAATCCATACTCGAGTCAGTCACCACAAAATCCGCAGAGGCAGCGGAAGGTCCAAAATCAACCAGCTCAGGCAGGAGACAGAAAAAGCACTAGTGGTCAATATTTCTTCTGTTAACTTGTCTAAATCACAAATCTCGCTATTAAACAAAGTAACATCCTTTGTGCCTACATTTCACACCACACCATTCAACACTGAAGTAGAATTTTACAAATTCATGAGGAAGCTCAGGCTCCGATACTTTTTTTCTAATCAAATTCCCACCAGTACCACATCTACAAATTTAGAATACACAGAGTTCAGACCAAAAAGCACTTTCATTTCCCCCATATCCCACAAAGTTCTCGATACTTTTGAGACATTAGTAAAAAGAGATCTTTCTCTTTTACCGACCACTCAAAGAAAACATCGTAACCTTACATCTTCAGACAGAAGAGCACTTTAAAGTTTAAGAAGCAACAAGTCTTTAGTGTTCTTTCTAGCTGACAAAGGAGGGGCTCTAGTTGCAATGGATTATGATTTCTATGAGTCCAAAGTCAATGCGATGTTGACCGATGAACCTACATATTTACCACTCAGTACTGATCCTACTTCTGAATTTCCAGCAACCTGTCACATATTTTAACACATGCTAAGGACATGGGATGGATCAACACCAAGACTTTCGATCTCTTGTACACAAAGTTTCCACGCAGACCAAGCATCTATATGCTACCTAAAATTCATAAAAATCTTCATGACCCCTGGCCCAGCGGCTTCGGCCCCTGTTGTCGACCTTGGTCCACCCGGATCAGTGTGGCTTCATGCCCGCTCGGGGCACGCGCCACTGTCTGCGCCGTCTCCATGTGGCCTTGGCCCACCGCCATCGTCTGACCCCATACCTCGCTCTCCTCCTCGTCGATTTCGAAAAGGCTTTCGATTCGGTGGGGTGGAACTACCTCTTCGACGTCCTGACCCACATGGGCTTTGGCCCTCGGTTCGTGGGGATGGTGCGAGTCCTCTATGCCCAGCCCCGTGCCAGAGTATTGGTTAACGGTGCGTTGTCGAGGCCCTTTCGGATCGGCCGGGGGACAAGGCAGGGTTGCCCACTGTCGCCCCTTCTCTTCGCTCTCGCGATGGAACCTCTGGCCGCCCGGATTAGATCTGACCCCCTCCTTCGGGGCTGGGAGTGGCCTGGCCTGGAAGCTGACAAAATCGCCCTCTATGCGGATGATGTCCTGCTGTACCTTGGGGACCCGGCGTGCTCCGGGCCCCGTGCACTATCCATTCTGAGCCGTTTCGGCCGGGCGTCAGGTCTCTCCCTCAACCCGCGGAAATCGGTCCTGGTTCCGTTGCACCCCTCCAGGGAATGCTTTGACTGGCAGGAGACCATCCCTCTCCGCCGATTATCATTTCAATACCTGGGCATCTGGGTCTCCCTCCTCCCGGAGCTGAGCTGGGCGCTCAACGTCGCCCCCCTGGTCAAGAGAGCCAAGGCAGATTTGGCGCGATGGCACCAGCTGCCCCTCAACCCGCTAGGGAGGGTTGCCCTTTACAAAATGATGATTCTTCCCCGGTTTTTATATGTGTTGCAAAACACCCCCCTCTCCTTTCCGCGACCTTGGTTCCGCGAACTGGACGGGATGGCGACGAGATTCCTCTGGGGCGATGGGAGGCGGCGGCTGGCTCTGTCGACGTGCCGCATACCCACCTTTGACGGGGGCCTGGGCATGTCTGATCTCTACCTCTACTATATGGCCACCCGCCTTCTGGTCATTCATGACTGGTTCGGGGGGGGGTTGGTCCGACCCGGCCTACAGGGTGGAACTTGACGGCTTGGGTTTCTCCGGTATCCAAGATCGCCTGTATGGCGCTTCCATCCCTGCTTCTTGCCCGGACATCACCAGGGCCGTATTCCTGTACTGGCGAGCGGCACTCCGCCTCACCCGATGGACGGGACGGTTGACCCGGGTCACTCCCCTGTGGCACGGGACGTGGTTGCGGGAGGTCACGGAGTTGGAAGGCTTCAAATCATGGGATCTCATTGGCATTTCCCAGCTGGGGGACGTCTGGCGGGGAGGGCGGATGTGTTCCTTTTCAGAGCTACAGGCGCGTTTTTCCCTCCATTCCTCCCAATTTTATAGGTACCTCCAGCTGCGCCACGCCATACGCACCTACACCCCGCTGGACGTCCGGCTGCCGGACCACAGCCCCCCGGAGGCTCAGGTCCTGCTGGGCAACTTGGGGAGGGGGGGCATTTCCAGGATTTACCGCTCCCTCGTCAACTGCACCCCTACATCCCTTGCGGGCCTTAAGGAGCGCTGGGAGGGTTGGGTGGGCCCCCTGGATGAGGCCGATTGGCGGGACGCCCTTATGGCCCCCCGCTTGGTGACGGCCTCCGCTAAGCTGCGACTCATCCAAATTTATTATCTCCACGCTGCTTACCTCACGCCGGCTCGCCTTCACCGTGCGGGCCTCTCCGGGGACGCGGCTTGCCCCCGGTGTGGTTCCGAGCCGGCAGACTTCCTGCATATGGTGTGGTCCTGCCCTGACCTGGAGGGGTTCTGGAGGGGCATTGAGACCGAGCTTACGGAGGTCCTGGGGTGGGAGGTGCCGCATGAGCCTCGACACTCCCTGCTGGGCATCACGGATGGCTTGGATGGCACGCGTTCAGAACAGCTGTTTCTCATGACGGCCTTGATGGTGGCCAAGCGCGACATTGCTGCGGCATGGAAGCAACCGCTGCCGCCAAGTGTGACTAAGTGGGGGGCTGGGGTGGACTGGTGCGCGGCGCAGGAGAGGACTCTCTATCAGGCACGAGGTTGCCCCAAGAAATACCGAAAAGTTTAGGGGAAATGGCTAGGCAACATACTTTAGTAGGGTGGTTTGGAGGGTGGAGGAGAACTCTTGGGGGCGGGTGGGAAAGGGGTGTGCACTCTACTGTATTGCTGTGCGGTACTACTTCGGAATGCCAGACTGTTTCTGTTGTTGTACTGTTTAAAACAATAAAAACTTGTTTATCAAAAAAAAAAAAATCTTCATGACCCTCCTTTTCGCCCCATAGTGTCAGGATGTAACTCGATTCAGGAACCCTTGGGCCACTACTTAGATACCTTTCTGCAACCTTTTGTGCAATCAGGACCCACCTATGTTCAGGACACCACACTTTTTCTCAAGTTATTAGATGACTTGCACCTACCACCAGGGGAAACAATATGGTTGGGTACAGTGGATGTAGTATCCCTTTATACCTCCATACCTCATACCGAGGGCATTGAAGCCATAGAGAGGGCTCTGCTGCAGCAGGACGAGATTCCTGCTAACAAAGTTTTTCTCCTTGAATTATTACAGTTTTGCCTCTTTAACAGCTATTTTAAATGGAAGGAAATGTTTTTCCTCCAAACCAATGGTACATCCATGGGTTTTGCGGGGGCTCCCAGCTACGCAAACATCTTTATGATGAAGTTTGAACAAGAGAACGTATTGAACGACACTTCATGGACAGACCATCTCATCATATACCGTCGGTATATAGATGACATCTTCATCATGTGGCATGGAGAGAAACAAGATTTAGAAAGTAAGCTCAGATCACATAACAAATTTAATCCCAGAATACAGTTCACCTTCACTTTAGATAGACGATCTATATCCTATTTGGATGTAAACATTGGACTGCAGGAATCTAAAATCATCACCAGGGTCTTTAAAAAATCCACTGACCGCAATTATACACTACTCTACACCAGCTTTCACCCAGCATCTCTCAAAAGACACCTGCCATTGTCCCAGTTTATGAGAATCAAACGCATCACTTCAGATCCCGTTCACCTGGCTGAAACACTGGAAGACACCAGACAACAGTTTTTTGTGCGTGGGTATCCGAGGGAAATTGTGGATGAATCGGTATCCAAATTAGAAGAGCTTCCCAGATCAGCACTCTTGGCGAAGAGAACAAAAACAGTCAAGAAAAGGGAAGTTTTTGTTTCTACTTTCTCGACCCACTCCCCTGCTATCAAGAAAATATTTTTAAACAGATGGGACTTGCTGCAAGCAGAGTCTGACTTTGGTGATCTGTTCAAAGATCACCCAATTTTCGCATATAAACGGTCCCGCAAGCTCAAAGAGCTACTAAAAAAATGAGATACTCCAATTACACAGCAACATAAAGGAATGATGAGATGCTATAACTGTTCACATTGTAATAATGTGATACTAGGAACACACATAGCACACCCTCGGTCAGGTAAACAGATTAGACTCAACTTTTCAGCTAACTGCAACACTCACTACGTAATCTACATAATACGGTGCCCATGTGGATAGAAGCTCATCACACGATAGCAGAATTAAGATTCAGCGCCATTGAAGTAGTTCAAGAACATAAAGATAGGGACATGTCTAAGTTTATCACCCAGAGGGAGACTTTCTGGATCAGGTATTTGGATACCATGAGTCCGAGAGGATTGAATGGCCGCATGGAATTATCTTGTTTTTTATAGGGTATCAATGCGGGGATCCACACTGACAATAACCCTATATTTTAGTTCAGTTACAAATATTTCTTTGGAGCCCACAATAGCCTGGGGGGTCACTCACAGTATTTCATTCTCTCACCCATTTAACAAAATTATTACACACATATTTAAGATCAGCATTTTTTATTAGTGTGTTTGTATTAGTTGGTCAAGGATTTGATGCTTCGCTCTGGTCCACATTAGACCTCACAACATCATTTTTCTGATCTAGTGACCACAAGGATGTCAATTTTTTTAGCTCATATTCTATGTTTATGCGCAACTAAATACATGGTTATGCTGTATATTTTTCTGTTTTCGTCATTGAGTATATGACAACAGTTATTATTTGTTGCATAGCTTGCATTGGTGACAATGGGTAGCTTAGACGGAATTCAGATAATGCAATTTGCATGAAAGATTACATTTCCCACGGATTTACAAGAAAAGCATGTGTTTGTCAGCAATATGTTTTTAATGACCATTTACGATTATTATATTGTTTGTTCAAGTTGTATGGTCTAGCAGACCAGCAGAAACAGATTATTTATTTTAAAAAGCCATTCATCTACAATTGTTTCGCATGTTTACAATGTGTGTCACTTTGTCTTACACTCATGATTGTTTCACGTACAATCTCGTTGCGCAGTACTGCTGAGGATATTTAATGCTGCTATATTGTAATTCACTAAGGCAGTACACTCTGTGGAAATGATGAATATCTTAACGACCGGCATGATTTATTCTCATAGAAGCTGTACAGATCCTTTCTCATTAATACTGTGCACTATTAACCAGGATATTAAGAGGTCCTGTTATGGAGCGAACGTGTCACTTTTTCAGCATTTCAGCTCAGAACTCACACTCATGAGGTTTACAATTTCTATCAGTATTATTTTTTTCATTTTTTATTCTTTTATTTATTCGTTTCCTTTTTTTCTTGCTTTGGTGAATGGAATTCTCCCATTACTTCCTTATAATTGTTTCACAATCTGGTTCACCAATTTTCACGACTCACAGCTAGTTACAGATTTACTAGCTACAAAATGGCCGACATCTTTTCAGTAAGACCTGAGATTTACAGTCCGCTTTCTATTTCCACTACAATGACGCAAGACACGACATAATAGATGGTCCAATCCACACGATTGTTTGGACGGTTTGACTTTGGCGTTTCAGGACACATGACGTTTTGTCGGAGACCGATAATGTAAATAATTTTAAGACACTGCATATGTAGCGAACTCTTTTCAGTTTAGTCGTTTGGAATGCTTTATCACTCCTTACCGACTATGCAATATTTTGCAGATATTTTGCATATATACCAAGGGTGCCTTCACACATATCAAGTTGAGCCCCTACTCGTCTTTCGGCAACCTGACATCTGAAAGTTTATTTTCGACCCGCTAAAGTACCACAAGCTGCATAATCCCGACTTCGCTCACGTTTGGTGAGTCTCATTAATTTTACTGTCAGTAGTAAATTTCACGCCACTTCGATGTAAGTAGCTAACATTAGCTTTGGTTTTATAGTTTACCAGCAACGTATTTTGAGTCAAGTCCAGGACACATGTTTGGATCATTATTAGGAAAGCCAACAGGTACATTTAGATCACCACACACTATAGTTCACAGACTGCACAGGGGTTACTCACTGGGTGCATTGATACTTCTCTTGGTATCTTGCGGGCTCCAACCCTATCCTGTCATCTGACATAGCAACAATAATGACTCACATCGCACTCTAATTCACTCACGTCGCAACTTTTCATCCTTCTGGAGTACGAAGGTCTTTTTTTACTTCCTTTTGAACAACACAACTTAATATTGTTCAGTTTATTTCATATTGTGATAAAATAATATTTGTAAACTTCATTTATAGAAATCCCCTGCAGAAGGGTGCCAATATCACCCGAAATGCATTGGGATCAGCTATGAATTGCATCTTTATTGGCTTTGATTTACCAGTTGGACTGTATGAACCTTATCTTTAATTGGATATACACCAGAAGAGATTATAAAAAAGAGAAGCATATCTTCAACAAGGACTCCAGATTTGTTCACAGGATCATGTTTTGAATACATGACTCAGATTAAGCATGTGATGCTCATGCATAATTATTGTTTTGTTCTTTCTTGTTAATCAATTACAAAATGTTGATAAATTGATAATACACACTCATTATTGAGTTTCATAGGTTGTGCATAGCCTCACTAGAACATTTAGCTCTAGTTTGCATTTCTGTTACAGAACAAGTGGCAGGGTAGAACCACCCCAGGCATTGCACACCAAGCAAGTAAACACAGTGATACAAGCAGTTTAATTTGTATACTGGATTACTTTGAGTGCACACTTAGCTGGTATTTTCTCTTTAACTGTTCTGTGATACAGCCATACCATATACTCTTAAGTGCATTATAACCTTGCGGTAAATGCTAACTTAGGGATGGCTGCATCAAAACATGTCGTGTTTGGTGTCAAACGCTTTGGAATACTACCCCCCCTGCCAATTCTGGCGGCTGGGGTAGAATTCCACCCTTCTAGAGGGAGAGACTTGTTCACACTGACTAAATCCGGTAGGACTTTCCTGAGCCCTGACATCACAAAATGGATGCCTCTGCCACAGACACGGGTCTGGCCTCCTGCTGCTGACTGAAACTCCGGCAGGGGAGGCCTGGAGAATAGGTTTCCTGTCGAGGAGAGGTGTAACCACCTCCCCAGACAGGCTGATGTGTATTGGGGCTGGGCGGGAGCACTCTGGCGCTTTGAAGTCCTGCACTGGGGGCACACTTGGTGTCCCTGTTCATACTCCATTTCAAACCGGTTGCAGGGGCTACCTGCCCCTGCTCTGGCGCAAAACTGGACAAAGGAAAGGGGTGTAACCACCCCTCTTTCATGTCCCACCCATAGGAATCCAGTCCCTAAGACTTTATATTACCCTGGACGAAACTCTGCAATGTACATCCTGGACCTTCGACTTTCTATCCTGAAAAGAAGACTGAAGAGATTTCCCTTGGGGTCAAGGAGTGACTCCCCTGCTTGGCAGGAACCAAAGAAGCAACTGACCGGTCTGCAATTCTGAAGCTCCCGCCGGATGCCGAAGTCTCTGCATCCCCAGAGTTGGATTTCCAGACTTCACCGAGGCTACCCTGAGTCCACAGCAAAGCTGAGGCCCGTGGCTATCATGGGTGACGTGGAACCGTGACCCCTGGACACTGAACTTTTGCAGCAACACTATCTTCCTGGTTCTCCTCGAAGTTGTACTTTGGGCACCGAGTAGCCCCAGCCTTGAGCACCTCCTGCACCGAAGATTGTTGGCCTACACTCCACGAGTGACCCGTGGGCCAGCTTCAAGTGCGACCGCTCGAGGCTCCTTTGTGATCACTAGCCCGTTGGCTAGCAGGTCCCCACGAAGGCGACTCCTTTTCTGCTTGGGCTTTCCTGGTTGCTCCAGACATGCCCTTACTTACCCTCGCTGGGTGAGTCCATCAGACCTTGCTGGTCTGCACCACAGTCCTTTCTCTGATTTCCAGTAACTTGCCGTTGCCAAAGCTTGTTGGGTCCATTCTGGTCGCCGACACTGCAGCACTCGACAGACTTCGTGGGACAGCTCAAATCCGGCTCGTGGACTTCATCGATGCCTCCTGGACCTCGTGGCTGAAGAGTCAAGACACCCATCAACTCACCTGAAGCACCCAAAATCTGTGGGCATTGGTCCATCCTGCCCTAGATCACTGGCAAGTGACCCAGACTCTGTCCCCTCTGCTTTCAGGTTCCTTACAACACAGATACAGGCGTGGATCTCTCCGGACACTTCTCCTCTTCAGGGCAGTAGCAGTTCTTTGCAGGCTTCCATTGAAATCAACGACGCGACCCAACACCAAAAGACACCTATGCACTTGGCTTCCCTGGGTGAGATAACTCGAGTACTCCGGTGCTCTTGTGGGTGCTAGCCCTAGAACTTCTTAAGTCCAAAAGGGTTTGGTCCTGACTCGATTAGAAGTGTCCCTAATCTTTAAAATTCCAACCGCGACATTGCCCGTAGAAGATAATGGGAACCCACGGTTGTGTTTACACACTGCATACAGTCCCCATGGGTCCCCCTTGTCACTACCTTGGGTGGTTCCTTGGGGTCCCAGCGATTCTAGAGGCAATAGGCCTAGTGCCTATTCCAGTCGTGGTTCTTACACCACTTTTTTGGTATATAGTTTGGTACGCCCCTAGGGCCCAAACATGTATTTGTGCTTTTACTGATGCTTGCTCACTTGTAAACTAAGTACTTCGAACTCCAGTCTCATAAAGAGACTAGAGGGGTGTGTTTTATCTTAAATACATATATTTTAAATATATACCTGGTGTGGTTGTCTTTTCATTTGATCATTCAAGAGATTATATACTGGTAAAACAAGCTGCTTTCCATTCCTTCAAGACTTAGCCTGAAGGTTGCTCTCCATAGCTACCACTAGGATAGCATTTAATAAAGGTTGTCTTTAACCTATCACCATAAGGGGTTGTTTGGACTGATACAAGGTGCCCACTAGAACTAGTGAACAGCATATATCAGGCCACCTTCTCACACCCAGACTTCACACAGGCTCTGCAAGGGCAGGCCAAAGTCACATTTTACAGGCTGCTCCTGTGGGTGGCACAATAAGTGCTGCAGCCCACTAGCAGCATTTGATTTACAGGCCCTGGGCACACAGAGTGCACTGTACTAGGGTCTGACAAGTAAATCAAATAAGCCAATCATGGAATCACCAATCCTTAACAACAGTTTACAAAGGGAGCACTTGCACTTTGGCACTGAACAGCCCAAAGCATCTAGACCGGCAAAAATGGAGTTCCACGCATAGCAAAACACAGGAGGTAAAGGCAAAAAATGCAGGGGAAACCCATGCCAATGGTGCCAGGTCTAACACATATCTCCTCCAGCTGAAATGTGGGGAGAACTACCCACCCTCTTGGTACTTCTCTTCACCAAGGTGGAAAAAATTGGACAGACCATCAGCATTGATGTGTTCTGTACCAGGGCAGTGTTCCACCATAAAGTCCATCCCCTATAGGGAAATGGACCACCTCAGCATCTTTGGATTCTCACCCCTCATTTTAATCAACCATCTGAGGGGCCTGTGGTCTGTCTGAACCCAGAAGTTGTAGGAAGGTGGATATCTGACTATGGTTACCCCCAACTTTTTGCCTAGTGTCTAGCTGGTTTTTCGACTTAGTTGGCCTGAGATCCTGCCATTCAGGGTCTCAGGCTGTCTGCTCTCTCTTTAAAATGGACTCCATGTACCCTAGGTACATACCCAATTGGTAAGGATCACCTTATTGGACCCTGTACAGTGTACCCTAGGTACCCAGGGCATAGGTGTACCCTAGGCCTCCCAGGGGCTGCATCATGTATTATGCCACCCCTGGTCTGGCCTTCCAATCAGACACAACTGGCTGATCACTCAGCTGGGGCAAGGTCGTGTAATCACCCCTTGCTTAGATATAGTATACCTATATCTACCCTTATATATAGACACATGTGTACCTATCAGCCACTCCTATGGCAGGCCTTAACAATCCTGGAGGCAGAGTGCTTGGTAACATGTGAGGTGGTGCTCTAGCATGAGCTGAGCCTGTCTGCAGCTTTCGGAACCATGTCCTTATAGCTGTTCTATGATATAGCCTACCATATACTCTTAAAGTGCCTTATAATCTTAAACGGTTATGGTAACTATGGTTTGGCTTTATCAAAACATGTCGTGTAAGGTGTCTAACACTTTGGAATAATACCCCCATCCCATTTCTGGGGATGAGGATATCATTCCTCCCTTCTAGAGGGAGAAGACATGTTAAAATCCTACTTTGCTGTTTTAACTCTTACCAAAGCCTCAGCATCACAAAATGGATGCTGCTGCCACAGACACGAGTCTGACCTCCTGCTGCTGGGAGCCCTCCCATCTAGGGAGGCCTGGACAATAGGTTTCCTGCTTGGGGAGGTGCTATCACCTCCCCAGACAGACTTTAGTGTATTGGGGCAGGGAGGGCTGAAAGGAATGAGACATGCCTGGGGCACACAAGGTGTCCCATGCATAGTCCAGTTCAAACCGGTGCTGGGGCACTCCAGCCCCAGTCCTGGCGCGAAACTGGACAAAGGCAAGGGGGTGTAACCACCCCCCTCCCAGGTCCCACCCATAAGGCGTGACCTAGCAGGCAACCCAGCCCCCCAGATTAGTATAAGAGTGGTAGCTGGGCCCCAGGAGATTAGATTATCCTGAACCTGCAACTTGAACAGAAACTCTGGACCTTCGACATTCGACGAAAGAAGAAGACTGAAGAATCTCCTTTGTGGCCATGGAGTGGCTACCCTGTGCAAACAGGCACCATCAAGAGACTTACCCTTTGCTTTACTGAAGTTCCACGAGGGACCGACTGCAGAGCCCGACCAGAGCCTTGACTTCCAGACTTCTCCGACCCTGATCCACATCCACAGCCGAGCTGAGATCCGTGGAGGCGACGAGAGACGTGGGACCGGCTACCTGGGAAAAGTGGCGAGAATCTTCCAGCGCAGCTTCTGAGGTACCCTCGAAGTTGTGCACCGGGGATTGAGAAGCCCCAACCCCAAGCACCATCTGCACCGAAGATCAGCCCCCCACACTCCACGAGTCCTGCGTGGGGCCCTTCTGCATTTTCCTGCTTGCCGCGTCTGTCCGGTTGCTTGCCCATTGGCTAGCGGCCTTTGCGACGACACACCTTCGAATCTTCACTGCTGGTTTGGCTCCTCCAGACTGGCTCCCGCTCCTCTGCAAAAGAGAAGCACCCCAGACCTTCCTGGTCTGCACCAGAAGCAAGTCCTCCATTCTTCGTGGGTTCCGCTTGCCAAGGCTTGGTGAGTCCTAGTTCGACTTCGACGCCGCCGACAGCAAGAGCCTTCGTGGGACAGCTCGCCTCCTGGTCCTGGTCGTCCTCGACGTCTCCTGGTACCCGTGGCTGCTGCGACAAGCTTCACCTCTTCACCTGCAATCTTCACGACATCGCCTGGTTCCTTCCTGGTTCCACGTGGTCACTGGCTAGTGACCTTGACTCTGTCCCTTCTGCTTGCAGGTACCCTTCCTTCTTGATCCCGGCCTTGGGATCCACCGGACACTCTGCACTGACTGCCTGTCAGCAACTTTCCTTCAGGCATCCATAGAAGTCCACGACGAAACCCGACGCAAGTTCACACCTATGCACCCGCAGCCCGTGGCCTAGGTAACTTGGGTACTTCGGTGCTCACAAGGGTAGTGACTATCCTAGGGTCTAGTTTCTGAGTCTCGACTTTCTAGCTACTCCAGAAGTGTCCTAAAACTGCTTATTTCAGAACTGTACTATTTCTATCGATTATACGCATTACGCGTGAGTGTTTCCACTCTGCACCTGAATCCCGTGGGCCTCCCACTTCCTAACTGTTGGTAGTGTAGTATAGCCCCAGCGATTCCCTAGGCCTAGGACTATTCTATTTCCGTGACAGTGGTCCTTATACCACTTCTTTAGTATATGGTTTGCGTGGCCCCTAGGGCCTAACTGTATTACTTACCTGTGTGATTTAATGTATGCTTGAATAAGACTGTGTTGTACTTACCTCGAATCTCATAAAGAGTGCTGAGGGTTTGACTAGAATAAATACACTTTATTTTATATATATATCTGTTGTGGTGTCCTTTCATTTGGTATTCAAGGGATTATATATGGTATCACAGCTGGCTTCACATGCCATTCAGAGTTTAGCCTAAGACTGCTCTTGTCCATGCTACCACTAGGATAGCTGGTCTATAAGGTTGACTTTACAACCAATCACCATAAGGGTTGTTTGGACTGATATAAGGTGTACACTAGAACTAGTGACATCATACATCAGGCCAACTTCTCACAGAAGTGAGTCCCAAACAAGTATGGTCTCAGCTTCTTCAGCCCCCAGACCACAGCAAATGCCTCAGGCTCAATTGTACTCCACCTCTGTTCCTGTGGAAGTAACCTCCTAAGCTGTGAGAGCACAGCCATCGCACCATGCTCTGAAGCATCTGTCTGCACAATGAACTCTTCCGAGAAGTTGGGTGCCTTAAGCGCGGGCTCTGTGCACATGGCAGATATCTGGGCATCAAAAGCCTTCTGGCAGGCGTCAAGTGCAATTCACCTTCTTGGGCTGCTTCCTGGATGTCAGCTCTGTCAAGGGGGCAACGATGGTGCTGTACCCCATGACAAATCTCCTTTAATACCCTGTGAGAACCAAAAAGGCCCTCACCTCTGTCTGGGTCTTGGGGGGGTTACCAAGCAAGAATGGTATCAATCCTGGGCTGTAGGGGCACCACCTGGCCGCTCCCTACCTGATGTCCTAAGTACACCACTGAACTCTGCCCGCTCTGGCACTTGCTTGCCTTGATCGTGAGGCTTGCCCTCCACAGCTCCTTCAACACTTCCCAGAGGAGCTGCAAATGTTCCTCCCAAGTGGCACTGAACACTGCAATGTCGTCCAGGTAGGGGGCACTGAAATCCTCCAGCCCAACAAACACCTGGTTGACCAACCTCTGAAAGGTGGCAGGGGAATTCTTCATCCCAAAGGGTATCACCCTGAATTGGTAGTGCCCATCTGGTGTGGAGAATGCTGACCTCTCTCTTGCCCCATCAGTTAAGGTGATCTGCCAGTGCCCAGTTGTTAAGTCAAACATACTGAGGTATCGGGCAGCCCCCAACCGATCGATGAGCTCTTCAGCTCTGGGGATGGGGTGCTTGTCAGTCCTGGTGACTGAATTGAGCCCTCTGTAGTCCACACAGAACCGGAGTTCTGGCGTGGCATCGGGTGCGGCAGCCTTCGGGACCGAGACCACTGGGCTGGCCCAAGGGCTGTTTTAGGGCTCAATCACCCCTAGTGCAAGCATCTCGAGACCTACTCCTTGATGCAAGCTCTGACCCTTTCAGTCACTCTGTTATTCTTATGTTTTACTGGAGGACTGTCTCCAGTGTCCACATCATGGGCGCGACACAGGGGGGTCAGGGCAGTGGCGGCTCGCGTAGGGTGTGCTGCAGTGGGGCGGGGCGGGGGAGGGGCAGGGTTGGGGGTAGTAAACTCGGACATACGACGGAACGGAGAAAAGTACTTTCCTCCATTCCGTCGTATGTCTGATTTACTACGCCCCCGCCCCGCCCACCACCCTGCAGCACGCCCTATGTGAGCCTCCACTGGGTCAGGGAGAACAGATCAGAAAACTGTCCCAACAGTTGGCGGCAGTCACTCTGCTGTTCAGGCATCAGGGCGGGAGAGATGTTCACACCGTCCTCTGACCCATCTTGCTCCTTTGCAGACAGGAGGTCAGGAAGAGGTTCAGTGTCCTCTTCCATCCCGGCATCTGTTACTAGGAGCATGCCCACTTCAGACCTCTCCAAATGGGGCTTCAGGCGAGTCACATGCAGGACCGGCAAAGGGTTCCTAGGGGATTTCAAGTCCACCAAGTAGGTGACGTTACTCTTGCGCTCCACCACCTCAAATGGTCCGGTCCACCTATCCTGGAGCGTGCAAGTCTCCACCGGGGCCATGACCCAAACCTTCTGTCCAGGCTGAAACTCGATCAGAGTGGCATTCTAATCATACCAGCGTTTCATCTCCTCCTGGCTGGCTTCCAGATTCAAGTTGCCTGAAACGCTTAGTCTGGTTTTTGTAGGCCAGCATGTAGCTATGTACATCCTGGGGAGGTTTACTGGGAGCTTTCTCCCAGCCTTCTTTCACCAGACTCAGAGGTCCTCTTAGAGGATGGCCGTACAGCAGCTAAACCCTAAGGACTTCTGGGGCACATTTCCGTAAGCAAACAAAAGGCATGGTAAGAGGACGTCCCACACCTCATGGGTTCACCAAGACCCATAATCTTGCCCTTCAGTGTCGGGTTGAATCTCTCAACCAGCCCATTACCTTGATGGTGGTAAGGAGTTGTGAACTTGTATGTAACACTGCACTCCTGCCACAGGGTTCTGATGGATACATCTGCCAGTGGAATCCTCACCTTGTGAATATCCCCTGCGCCAGCAACGTTCGGAAACTTTTGTAGCAGTCCACGCCGATGGGGTCGAAGACGACGTCACAGAGACACAGCTCCGCTCGCGACTCCGCTGACGTCACCGGCTCCATAAGAAGACCTCGTCGGCGTGATTACGTCAGTTCCCTTTTTTCCGCGCCGTCGACGCCAATGGATTTCGGGAATTGCTGTTGGTAGCTTTACTGTTACTTTGTGTTTCTTCTGGGTTTCCCTGTTTCTCTTCGAAGAAGATGTCAACGAAGAAGTCGGGCTTCAAGCCCTGTCGGGAATGTGGCAAACACATGTCGTGTCGATCACGGATCCACATGACGACTGTGTTTGGTGTCTGTCATCCAACCACGATGTGGATGGTTGCTCTTGCTGTCGCAAGATGAGCTCCAAAGCTCTAAAAGAAAGGGAGGCAAAGCTCTTCATCGCTAGGATGAAAAAGGAAAAGAGAGGAAGAAGGAAGTCGAGATCGAGGTCACGATCGAGGTCAAGGTCGGCGTCGAAGTCGACTTCGGGGCATGCTTCGCGAACCAAGAAGCATAAGAAGAAGAGGAGGCATTCTTCTCATCATTCTGATAAGAGTTCGGCTCCGAAGTCGAAGTCGCCGACTCGACACCGAAAGGAATCCGTGTCTCCTTCACCAGTTCCGGATTCTCTTCCTGGTCCTTCTTCTCCAGTGACTTCGCCAGCTCCGGCTACATCTCTGGGTCCGGTGCCATCCCTGACGCCGGTTCCATCTCCGGCTCCATCTCCAGCTCCGTCTCCGGCCCCGGTGGAGGATCTCCAAGTCCCGGGTGAGCCTGCGACGCTGCTTATTCCACCGTCGGCGCCGGTTGGCCCGAGTCCGGTGATGCCTGACCAGTACCCTGCATTCCCTGGACCAGGTCAGGACCCCTCGCATTATCTGAATGCGATGTATGGGGTGTTTTCGAGGGCCTTGTATACCACTGATGCACCTGCGGGTCCGATGGGTCCAATGGCGTTTAACCTGGGAGTGCCGCAGGTCTATCCGCAGGCTCCTTTCATTCCATTTTTTCCGGCGACGCCGTCTTGGCATCTACCGGCGCCGAGGACGTTGACGCCGCTTCCTTCTTCACCGGCGCCGGCTCGACCTCGTTCGACTCTGGCTGCTCCTGGGGATCCACGTTCGACGCCGGTGCCGGCGCCGTCGGATTTGAACACGGCGCCACCGACGCCTCTTGTGCGGATTCGATCCAGAAGGGAAGCACAGAGAGTGGTGGATGAAAGGAGGTACCTTTTGGAAGAGGCTGAAGAGGGAGAGCTGGTTGAGTCTGATGAGGTGTTTGAGGAGCTTAAGGAGGCTAGTGGACTGGATTTGTCTCCTGAGTGGGAAATCACTCCACCTTCAGATGAACCCTCGAAAGATGTGGCTCCATATCATGCAGTCATCAGGAAGGCTGCAGAGCTGCTAGATCTTCAGTTGCCAACTACGGAGTTCAGATCAAATATTCTGACTGAGGTGCTGCATTCGCCCACTACAGTTTCGGAACCTTTGTTGCCTTCTAATGAGGCCATTATTGACCCTGTATTGGAGGTGTGGCGTAAGCCTTTTTCTGCTCCCGCAGTCTCTAGGACGGTTGCAAGAAGGTATAGTGCGGCTCCAGGGGACCCTGAGTTTTTAACGTCGCACCCATCGCCTGAGAGCCTGGTGGTTCAGGCGGCTTGCTCAGGTAAATCCATGGGTGCTTTCCGTCAGCTTCCAGGGGACAGAGAAGCTAAAAAGATAGACCAGTCGGCCAAAAAGGTCTTTTCATCGGCCAGCATGGCACTTAAGTCGACGAATGCAACTTGCCTATTGGGACGCTATATCCATGCGCTCATGGACTCTGCGAACAAATTGGCACCAAAGCTTTCTGAGGAAGATAGACTCGGCTTTAATGAAGTTTTGACTGAAGCCCAGGCGGCAGCACGCCAAGTGATTCAAAGTGGGCTGGACACGGCAGACTCAGTGGCGAGAGTCATGGGGTCTTCTGTTGCCACCAGGAGAGGTGCGTGGCTGAAGTCTTCTGAGTTCTCCCCGGATGTACTGATCGACTTTGTTGGACCTGCCATTTGATGGGTCTGGTTTGTTTGGTAAGAAGGCTGATGCTCCTCTTGAACGCTTTCAGGAGAGCAAGGCTACAGCTAGGTCTTGGGGCCTTCAATCCCAGTCGAGGGGGTCTTTTAAAAGATACAGCGGCTTCGGAAGGGCAACCTTTCGTTCCTACAGACAGACCCAGCAGCAACAGCAGCAGCAAAGCTCTTTGTCCAAAGGATACACAGGTAGAATCAGGGGTCGCTCACGTGGCCGTCAACTCTCCTCCTCCTCTTCCACCTCCTCAGCCCCTCCCACCACCGCAAAGCAGCCCTAGATCCGCCATTCTGGATCATGCTGGTCCTGTGGGGGGCCGGCTTACCCACTTTATACAAGATTGGGAATCTGTAACTACAGATCTCTGGGTTCTGGATCTTGTAGAAAATGGGTACGCCCTTCCCTTTCGGGAATTCCCTCCAAATTACCCACCTTGTCAAGGGGCTTGTTCGGAGGACCACCGTCTTCTCCTGCAGGAGGAAGTCCTGAAGTTTTTTCAAACGGGTGCGATAGAGGTGGTTCCAGAGCAGGAGAGGGGTCAGGGATGCTACTCCCGGTATTTCCTGATTCCGAAAAAGGACGGCAGATTGCGTCCGATATTGGACCTCAGAATCTTGAATCTTTTTCTAAAACAAGAGAAGTTCAAGATGCTCACCCTTGCTCAGGTTCTTCAAGCGCTGAATCAGGAGGACTGGATGGTGTCGATCGACTTGCAGGATGCGTATTTCCACATTCCCATCCTGAAGTCGCACAGGAAGGATCTCCGGTTTACGGTAGGGTCGCAACATTATCAGTTTGCGGTCCTTCCGTTTGGTCTTACTACTGCACCCCGAGTCTTCACGAAGGTGATGGCAGTGGTGGCAGCCCATCTCAGGAGGTCGGGGATCTCGGTTTTCCCCTATCTGGACGACTGGCTGATCAAAGCGGAGTCGCCAGAGAAGGTGCTGCATCATCTGCAGGATACAACTCGGCTGTTGTACAAATTGGGTTTTTCGATAAATGTGCCCAAATCTCACCTGGTGCCCTCTCAGCGCAACCTGTTCATAGGTGCGGTACTGGACACTACTGTGTGTCGAGCATTCCCTCCTCCTCAAAGGATTCTCAACATACAGGAAATGATTCTTTTGTTTTACAATGGCGCGGTCGTTTCAGTTCTGAAGGTCCTTCGCCTGCTTGGTCTGTTTGCTCCCTGCATTCTGTTGGTCAACCATGCACGCTGGCACATGAGGGTGCTCCAGTGGTGCCTCCGCAGGCAGTGGTATCAGCACAAAGGAGATCTCAGGGAGTCTGTGAGGATCTCCATAGAAGCTGCAGCGGATCTGTCTTGGTGGAGCGTGGAGGGCAATCTGTCTCAAGGAAAGCCCTCTCATCTGCCTCCATCGGTGGGCACAGTGATAACGGATGCATCCACTTTAGGGTGGGGTGCGCATCTGGGGGATCTGGAGATCAAGGGTCTTTGGTCTCCAGAGGAAAGGTTGCTTCACATCAACCTTCTGGAGGTACGGGCGATTAGTTTGGCACTCAAGGCCTTCCTCCCTTCCCTTCGCAGTCAGTCGGTTTAAGTCCTAAAGGACAACACTACCGCGATGTGGTATGTCAACAATCAGGGAGGAGTGGGGTCTCTTTGTCTCTGCAGAGAGGCCCTGCGTCTGTGGTCCTGGGCTCAGGACCATCGGATTTGTCTGATGGCAAGTCATCTGGCCGGAGTTCTGAACGTACATGCAGACAGTCTCAGTCGGCAGTTCTCCGCCGACCACGAGTGGAGGTTACATCCGGAGGTGGTTCGTCACGTCTTTCGAATGTGGGGAACTCCTCGGGTGGACCTGTTCGCCACTCACGAGAATGCTCACTGCCTGTCATTCTGCAGTCTCCAGTATCCGATGCAGGGAGCGTTGGGGGACGCGTTTCAGTTGCGTTGGAGCTCTCGACTCCTTTACGCGTTTCCTCCCATACCCTTGATTCCTCGGGTTCTGAGGAAGATTCGCCAAGACCGGGCCCAAGTTATATTGATCGCCCCGGACTGGCCAAGAAGGGTGTGGTACACAGATCTTCTCCACCTCTCCTCGTGCCCTCCGCTCCGTCTCCCTCTCAGGGCAGACCTCCTCTCGCAATCGGAGGGGCAGGTTCTACACCCCCACCTCCAGAGCTTACATCTTAATGCCTGGAGATTGAACGGGGCAACCTGAATTCTTTTTCTCTCCCACCTGATGTGGTAGATGTAATTTTGTCTGCCAGACGTCATTCCACCAAATCCATATATTCCTATAGGTGGTCTAAATTTGTACTTTGGTGTGGAGAGAAGTCTATTGACCCTTTGAAGGCTCGTCTTTCTGACATTCTACAGTTTTAACTTTCGCTTGCCCAGCAAGGCTTTGCTGTGGCTACTGTAAAGGGATACTTATCGGCTTTGTCGGCTTTCCTTTGCTTGCCAGATCAGCCGTCATTGTTCAAATCACCTATTGTGCTTAGGTTTCTCAAGGGCCTCACAAACAGGTGTCCTCCTACTCCCTTTATTGTGCCTCAATGGGACTTAAACCTTGTATTAACTTATCTCATGGGTTCTCCCTTCGAGCCCTTACACAAGTGTCCCTTGAGATTGCTGTCCTTTAAGACGGTTTTTCTTATTGCAATCACCTAGGCAAGGAGGGTAAGTGAGCTTCAAGCTCTAAGTTCAAAACCCCCATTCTTGACCATTCATGCTGAAAGATGGTACTCAGGACCAGGGCTGCATTTCTGCCTAAGGTGGTAACTCCCTTCCATCTGGGGCGGTCCATTACCCTTCCTACCTTCTATCCTCCCACTCACCCCTCCTAGGAGGAGGAGAGACTTAATCGCTTGGACCCTAAGAGGGCGGTGAGCTTCTACCTTGACAGGACAAAGGACTTCAGAGTTGATGACCAGCTCTTCGTGGGCTTTGTTGGCTGCAGGAAAGGTCGAGCGGTGCACAAGCGCACCCTTTCCAGGTGGATTGTCTTGTGCATCAAGATATGCTACTCTTTGGCTGGTAAGGAACCTCCAGAGGGTTTAAGGGCTCATTCCACTAGAGCAAAGTCTTCCACTTCTGCTTTGTCTAGGGGTGTTCCTGTGGAGGACATTTGTAGGGCGGCAACTTGGGCCTCCCTCCACACTTTCGCGAATTATTATTGCTTGGACACCGAGGTGAGGAGGGACGGACACTTTGCTCGTTCCGTCCTTCAGTATTTTCTGGTATAGAATGGTGGACACCCTCCTACGGGAGTGGGGACTGCTGTTGGACTCTATTCACAAGGTGAGGAATCCACTGGCAGATGTATCCATCAGAAGAACAAGTTACTTACCTTCGGATAACGCTTTTTCTGGTGAATACAGTATCTGCCTGTGGATTCCTCACTGACCCACCCGCCACCCCGTTGTCCATCCTTCTATACCTACGATTCTATTAATGATGTTTCAAAAGGTATTTGTTTCTGTCAAAGGCATTGTGTTATTTCTTTTGCCTTTCTACTTATTCTCCACACTGTGTGTGTTGCTTTGCATATTATGTACTGTGTAAACTGTGTATATATTGCTGTCAGTCCGTCCGTGTGCCTCGAAGGCACGGAAAAAAGGGCGGAACTGAAGTCATCACGCCGACGAGGTCTTCTTATGGAGCCGGAGTCGCGAGCGGAGCCGTGTTTCTGTGACCCCATCGGCGTGGACTGCTACAAAAGTTTCCAAACGTTGCTGGCGCAGGGGATATTCACATGGTATGGAATCCATAGGCAGATTCTTTATCCACCAGAAAAAGCGTTACCGAAGGTAAGTAACTTGTTCACTTCATACACTTAGATATGAAGTTGGTACCCCGGTCGGACACCACCTCTCTGGGGAACCCTACACGGGAGACAATCCCCATCAACACACGACCCACCACAGGGGCCGTCATAGTCCGGAGAGGGATGGCTTCCAGGTACCGGGTGGCATGGTCCACCAAGACCAGGATAAACCTGTTGCCCATGGCTGTCTTGGGATCCAGAGGCCCCACAATGTCAATATCCACCCTCTCACAGGGGGTGCTGACCACCGAGAAAGGTTGGAGAGGAGCCTTACACTTCCTCTACTCTTGCCACTTGCTTGGCAAGTCTGTCAAGACCAGCAATGAGTATCAGAGTGCTTCCGCATCTGGGGCAAGCCTTTCAAAGGTCTTGTCTTGCCCCAATTGTCGTGCCAAAGGCACATCATGAGCCAGACCCAGTAGGATGGCTCTGAAGCGCTGGGGTACTGCCAGCACATGGGCTGACCCAGACTCAGCAACCTTAGGCTCGTTATACAGGAGACCGTACTACCAGTATGTCAGGATTGTCAGGTTGTCAGCAGCACAATTTACATCAAGCACGCCACTAACCTTTTTTCCAGTACTCCAGCAGGGACGATGGTAGCTGATTTATTCCCAGGCTCCCCTGAACAGCACTCCCAGCAGAGGAAGTATAAACCCTCCTGCGTGAGGCGATGTCTGGGGGAAAAAAGGGAAGGGGTTAACTCTAATAATGGCTGACAGCCGTGTATTCCTTGCAGGGTTCTGGTGGAGCCGTAGGCGGCGAATGTCTGTTTCTTGCAAGGTTCACATTAAATTATAACATTTTTCTTTAGTGCAGAATGCGCAGTAGTCCTGCAGATTTCTATTTTCGTCGCAGCGTGCAAAGGGATGGCTTCTCGCTACTTTAAACACTGTGACTTTCCTGTAGAGGTAAATGCTGAATACCCAATGATCCAGATTCCAGCCCGCACAGTGTCTCCAATGAATTCTTAGCGAACACTGCCAGCTGGTGACAAATTAAGATGCAGCTAAATAAAAGGATACCACAGTTTGTACACGAGTTTCTGATGGATACATCTGCCAGTGGATTCCTCACCTTGTGAATATCCCCTGCGCCAGCATTCCACGGAACTTTTCTTCCCCAGCATTCCACGTCGACGTGGGCGACGTCACAATACATCGGCTCCGCACGCGACTCCGTACGACGTCATCGGAGCCATAAGAAGCCCACGTCGGCGTGATGACGTCAGTTCCCTTTTTTCCGCGCCGTCGACGCGCAAAGGTTTTTTCCCAGTGCTCTCTAGATACTTTGTAATCTAGTGGTGTATTTTTGTTAAAATCGGTATGTCTTCGACGAGGAAGTCGGGCTTTAATCCCTGTAGGGAGTGCGGAGGCCTGATGTCCATGACGGATCCGCATCAGAATTGTTTATGGTGTCTCTCCTCTGATCATGACGTGGATGAGTGCGGGTGCTGTAGGAGCATGAATCCTAAAGCGCTGAAGGAGAGGAAGACCAAACTCTTCATGAAGAAGATCGGTGAGGAGAAGAGAGGGAGGAAAAAGGAGAAGTCCAGGCGGGAGTCTTCGACTTCGAGGTCGTCGAAGTGAGGAAATATGAATTTTGTGATCAGTTATGTCCCCTATCGTAGACCCCAACGGCTCCATGTACATGCTATAAGTACATGTATGTTCCCTCCTGCTCCAGTTTTGAAGACGCAAATATATGTGCGTCCATCGTCAACATGTCCTCTTTCAGACCCGCCATGAATGGGTCAGATATTCCATTCCTAAGTATAAAAGGCCACCGACTTTATGTGGTTCACTTTCCACATTTTACAGATTCAGGCGAGTAGGCCCCGAATTCTGTCATCAAGCCTTTTTCTGCCTTCTGCCTCTGAAAGCTCCAGTCTGAGCCTGCATCTGTATCCATGAACTTTGTCCTACTCCCTGCGCGGCTAACGGTGCCTGATCCAGCATATTGCTTGCCAAAAACTGTATTTCACCTTCAAGATTATCTCCTCCCTCCTCATCCGATGCATTCCTGTCTAGTAGTTTAGGTAAACATTCCTCCAGCTACCGTGCAAAGGGGCCAGGCATCGCTGTCCTCATGCAAGTAATTCATAGCCCCGTTACCATGGAATATTCCTACCCCCTCGCATCTAGTGTAGACACTTAGACGCTTGTACACGCACTAACAGTCCGTATAGAATAGACTCTATCCTAGAGACCTTTCCTTTTGGATAACACAGTTCTTTAAACATAGGATATTAGATATGATTTGGGATTAGGTTGACATAACCCCAGACTTCTGTCTCCACATGTAGAGCTAAATGTCAAGTCCCCTTCACCCTCTAGTTGCACGTCAATCACACGTCATGCGGCTGCGCGCGCATCTCTGCCAAATATTTCTGCTGACATTGCAGGATTCTTTTATGGATCCACCCACTTGTGACATCATGTTTAATGACGTATTTTAGTTACACCCATGTTTACGCCTCTATTAGTTACGTATGCACAGTTTTTCTGTATTATCAGCTGTTACGCCTCTTGCATCTGTTTCACTGTAATGTATTTTCTATAAAACTGCTCATCTGTCAGTAATATATGCTCCCTTCCTTCCTGAACTTTCGTGGTGATGGAATAGAAGGCCCACAATTCGAATTGTATTCCTTTGTATAGGAATAAAGCCTTTTTAAACCTCTAATACCACGGATTCTGCCTCTTATTTTTACTGAGTTATTCTCACTAAGACTTTACCGCATAAAAATAGTACCGGTAACGAAATATTTACCACATAAATTGGCGCCCGAATAGGGACACTTTCTCATCTCACGCGCCGGCGGTGCGTTGCAGGCCCGGTCTCCTGCCACAGCTGAACGGACAAAAACGCGTACCCGCAGGATTTCCTGTATCTCCCTCCGGCCAAGCGGGAGCGACTGAGGCTGCGATCAACACCCAGACGAGGCGGTGAGAAGTGCGAAGTATCCCGACCAGAGCCTAGCTGAGAGAGCAAGATCCGAGGTATACAGAGGCCCACCAGGTTCCGAAGTTCCGAGTCCAGTCGAGTCGAGTCCAGTCCGGTCCAGTTTCAGTTCCGTTCCGAGGCCTTCCGTTCCGAGCTACCCGGTGAGTACCATTACCGGGGAGGCACTTAACGTGCACATAGTCTGTGCCGGTCAAGACGGGTTTGGGTACACAAATCCGGTCTGCACTGTTTCAGCAGTGTATCTGTACTGTTTAGCAGTATATATAGTATGTCTTGCATATAAATAAGTATTATCTAGTGTCAGTATTATGTCAGTAACTAGTTTTCTATTAGTTATCATTGTTCGTTAAAACTGTTAAATGTTAAATGTTTTAATACGTTCTATATATTGTGGTGTGAATGACTGTTCGTTATTGTGTTCATCGTATAAAGTGTGTTCTAGAAACAAGATCTAAAAATGCCGCTCTTTTCGAAACTAAGACAGATCAAAACTAGAAAAGGTGTACTCGAAGAAGCTGTTCCCATTCCACCTAGGGATACTCCAGGATACTTTATGTATCATAAGCATGGTCTAGATGCCGTATTATTTCTTGATTTATGGGTGGACTACACCAAAGAATTACCAGAGAGTCAGAGATGGCCCGCAACGGGGACCTGGGATGCAGATTGCATCATGAGAGTAGAAGAAGAATTATGGAAAAAGAAAGCCAGACAGTCACAGAAAGATGCCATTGAATTGTGGCGTAAAGAATCATACAGACGTACAGAAAAAGCACACAGACAGGAAGAGAAAGGTAGAGAGAATTCAAATAAAATTCGAGAAAATCTATTACTTGAGGAAGGTACCCGAGTAAACTCAGAACAAGTAGATAGACAAAGAAACACTCTTATGAATGGTATGTATCCTCTTCTGGCCGAAGGGTTACCTAAGGCTACCCCGGAAATACCAAAAGATTTAACTCCTCCATTGCTCCCGATAAAAGCACATCCCAAAACACATCCCAAAACAGCAAAGGACGTTTTCCTTTCCTCCTATTTAGATGACGTAGCTCCCGAGTATGCTAATACCATACCGCACATACCGCTTGCCGATGATGTTCTACACCAGGAGCATTCGTCTGTATCCCCGCAACTACAAACTCCTACACAAGTTCCCACAGGTCCGTCCGTTTCTACAGTTTTTCCCGCATCTACAATCTCTATCCTACGCCCAACGAATCCTTTCGTGCCTAGCGCCTCAGACGGTGCTACAGGAGGTACGACAGACATGTTTGCCACCCCGCCGCGAAACAAACAGACTCTTAGAGATTTAGCACTCCAACGTACACCCCAATTAGCGACATCCGACATGTTTAAAGAACAACTTGTGGATTGTAGATACGACCCAGTACCAGGTAGACAGGATAAATTGCTCATATCATCACTACGTATAAGGCGAGCTACATTATATTTAATGACGATACCAGGAATGGGTGAACACCTAGACGAAATATATCGTTTTGTCCACACAGGGCGAGGTCCAGAAAGTATTAACGAAGCTATGGAATATCAGAAAGTGGATGTCCAAAGACAACTACTACGTTTTTTCATAAATTGTGTAATTAGGAACCAAGACAGGCCCGGGGCAGATCACGATACCATGCAAAGACTTGTCAAATGGGGTCAGAACATATCAGAAGAGAAACACGATAGACAGGCGTGTATAATCGCCATGAGTCGAAAGATCCGCAAGGAAGTAGAACGAATACATAAAGAAAGACGAGAAACAGACAGAGTAGAATCAGAGGAGGAGGAGGAGCAGGAATCAGAACAAGTCGAAACAATAGCTTATGTAGGTAGAGGAAGACCCCATAATAATACTAGAGACTTTAACGACCCGATACGTCCAATACGTCCAGAATATAATAGACATTTTCCAAACCCTATGTTAAATACAAAATCTCCCGAACACCTATTCCAAGCCGTTGATAAATTACTCCGAGATCGAAGAGGGTACCATATGCTCGATTCCATGGACGAACAAGAATTAGCTAGGTCAGCAGTACAATGGGCTGACAGTCCCAGCGACTACAATGATGATGTACTTGCACACACGTTTCTGAATCTTGACCCGTACGAACAGCGTTTAGCTAGTATATACATGATTCAACACCTCCTTGTATTATATAAAAGCCAACACTCCGATCCAGGACCCTTACCTGACATATTGACAGAACTGCTCACGAATATATGGAGAGGGTCAAGTACTGATTTGATTAAAGAAATTCTAGAATTCCGAAACCAATATTTAAATTTCGTATGCCCAGAACACGTTCCAGTTCCCATCATGGGAAGAAAAATGTATCACATAGATAGACAGAACCCGTTACGCGAAGTGCACCCAATTAGAGGTGCCGGTGATAATTTTACACGCGTATTTGTGTACACGCCTATAACTAAATTAGAATTATTAGAAATGAAGAAAGTAGTACCCAGCCATGACAAGGACCCAGCAGGTTTCCACCGTGAAATAAAGGACATGTTACTCATGGGAGAGTATACCTATCCCGACATTATGAAAATATTAAAAGTCCTATTACCCGCCGGTGTTTATGAGAAACTCAAAGAAAAGGAATGGGAGGTGGGAGACCAAAAGATAGATTGGACAGCATTAGAAAACGAAGAAAGGGCCCGAGCTGCAGGAGCAGGGCTTGGGGAAAAGACTACAGCACTAGCAGGACTACTAGTGCAGGTACTACCACGTTTATTAACTACGAAAAAGGAAGACTGGGGTGCAATCTCAGCCTGTAAACAAAAGCCAGACGAAGACACTAGTGATTTCTATTCCCGATTTGAAAAATGTTTTGGTATAAATAGTGGCATAAAAGCCAGTAGTGAGTCATATCCACATCTGTTCGTGACAAAATTAGTTGAAAATTCTCTGCTACAAGTCAAGAATAGAGTATTGAAATTCGAAAGTACCTGGCAAGGTAATACCCCATCACAAATGTTACAGATGTTACAATATCATCACAATAGAATTAGAGAAGAACAAGAACACGAACAAAGACGTATGAAAGATACAAAAATGAAAATGCTTGTTGCTCAGTCAGTTCCAGCCGATGGTCATCATAAGGGTAATTCCGCAGGTCCTACGAAAGGGACATGCAACTATTGTAAACAACTAGGTCATTATATACACGATTGTCCAGTCCTGAAACATAATATTGCTACAGGTAAAACTCAGGAGAGACCACGTCCACCTAGACAGGATCAGAATCAACAACAAATCCCTCAGCATGCACAACCTAGGTTAGCTCCGCAACAACTAGCTCCGCAACAGGGAGCTCCACAACAGACCATAGCATCACCACAAGCGCAGCCTATTGCTGCAACACAAGCAACAACACAACAGATGTATCAGTATGCACAAGCAGATTATCCCGATTATCAGCGATACTCATGAGATGGCCTAGAGAGGGAAGTTGGCTTACCCCTTATTGAGGTTCCTGTAGACCAAGAGGGACCTTATGTACATAGTGAACTATTAGGGGAAGACAGAAAGTTTTTACTTGATACAGGGGCAAGCAGAACAACTATAAGACGCAGTGAAGTTCCAGGGGCACCCCTCTCAGGCTCACAGAATATTTCCCTTGGATTCTCAGGAAAACCTATAATAAATGACGTGACACAACCTCTTCCACTTACGATTGGTCCATTGACACGTACTACAGATTTATTGCTTACAAAATCATGTCCAGAAAACTTGTTAGGTATAAAAACATTGAAAGCTCCAGGAGCTATAATATGTTGTTCTCCGGAAGGAGTACGACTATTTTTACGTGACTTTAAAGGTCACTACGTGTCCAGAGACATGGATCACCGACTGCAGAATTTACCTACACATTTATGGGCACAAGGCCCCACTGATGTTGGTTGCATGAATATTACACCATATCGTGTCACACTAAAAACAGGAGTAATACTACCACGAATACGACAATACAAGTTACCACCCGATGCTGTTGTGGCTTTGCTGCAAATCATTGACGAGCTCATTGCACAAGGAGTGGTTGTCGAAACCGACTCCAATGTATGTAATTCCCCGATAATTCCGATTCTTAAAAGAACGGATCCAAAAGCACCACCAGTATATCGATTAGTTATTGATCTGCGCGAATTAAATAAATGTATTGTACCACAATACCCTGTGGTCCCCGATATCTCTTCATTACTAACAACTATTGACTCAGAAGCAACGTTCTTCACTGTAATTGATCTCAAGAATGCTTTCTTTAGTGTCCCAATAGATCCGGAAAGTCAATATTTGTTCGGATTCAGTTTAAATGGACGAAGTTTTAAATTCACACGCGCACCTCAAGGATTTACAGAAAGCCCCAGCATCTATAGCCAAGCACTGAAACGAGAACTTGACAGTATCCACATGCCAGTTAACACTGCCTTGCTTCAAAATGTCGATGATCTGCTGATCACCGCCCGAAGCGAACCTGAATGTGAAAAAGCGTCACTGACGGTTTTAAAATTTTTGGCTGACAAGGGGCACAAGGTGTCCCCTTCTAAGCTGCAATTCTGTGTCCAGCGAGTTGTTTACCTTGGGCACTCGCTGTCCAAGGAGGGAAGGCAGCTTACATCCGACCGCATCCAGTTAATCGCTAACATGCCACCACCTAAGACACAAAAGGAGGTGCGGGCTTTTATAGGCCTCACTTCATACTGTAGGCAGTGGATCCCTCAATATGCATTTCTAGCAAAACCACTCATCCAGTTGACAACACAGGAGGCAGCCACATCGACTGTCCTCCCTTGGACTCAAGAACATACACACGCCTTTGAAAGTTTAAAGAAAGCTTTATGCCAAGCACCTGTTTTAGCAACACCATGTTACAGTAAGCCTTTTACACTCTTTGTTACAGAACGCGAAGGTACTGCCTTGTCAGTACTCACTCAGGAACAAGCAGGATCACACAAACCATGTGCTTATTTCTCTAGTACATTAGATCCAGTAGCTCAGGCTCTTCCTGCGTGCCTGAAATCGGTGGCAGCAACAGCTTTAGCAATCAGACAAAGCGATGCCATAGTGTTAGGACATCAATTGACAGTACAAGTACCACATGCAGTAGAGGTTCTTTTGAACCGCACACAAACACAACACTTGACTATAGCGAGACTCACCGGTTACGAACTGACATTGTTTCAGCCACACATAGAAATCAGACGTTGCAATACGTTAAATCCTGCCACACTGTTACCAGTGAGCGGAACAGATCCATTGGCACATGATTGTGTCGAAGTCATTACTATCACGACGAAACCCAGACAAGACTTGACAGATATCCCTTTGTCAGATCCAGACTTGACATTGTATGTAGATGGGTCATGTATGAGAACAAGTACAGGAGAGTTAGTGGCTGCTTACGCAGTCACAACAGACACTGAAGTCATTGAAACAAATCGTATTAACACTTTGTCAGCTCAAGCAGCAGAGCTCATCGCTCTGACACAAGCCTGTATTCAAGCCACAAATAAGAAAGTCAATATATACACAGATTCACGTTATGCATTCGGAGTCGTCCATGACTTCGGCGTACTGTGGCGAGAGAGAGGTTATTTAACTTCTCACGGTGCCCACATCCAGCACGGACCCCTCATTCAAACCCTATTAGACGCGATTCTTCTACCTATTGCAATATCGATTATGAAATGCAAAGCCCATACAAAAGTTACCGATATCATTTCTCAGGGTAATGACCTAGCTGACAGAACAGCTAAACAGAATGCTCAGAATCAGACTATCACAACTGAAATGACAAAGACAATAGTTCCGACACTAACACATTGCATGACAGTTAAGGATCCCGCCCTTGATGTAATTGACATACAGACACATGCTACACCAGAAGAAATAAAGAAATGGACTGAATTAGGAGGGATCCAAACGGATCAAGGATGGATGACGAAGGAAAAATCTATATGGTTTCTTCCCGACTCAATGGTTCAAGTTATCATTAACACAATACATAGTCCAGCGCACCTAGGAGAGAAAGCTATGCTAGACAGCATTCAACACATTTGGTTCAACAAGCACTTGCGAGCAGCAGCTAAACAAAAAGTTCGTACCTGTATGATATGTTGTCAGTTTAATCCAGGTAAAAGCATCCCCGTAGAGCAGGGTGGATTTCAAACTCCCGATCATGCTTTTGAAGTCCTCCAGATGGATTATATCCAGATGGAACGATGTCGAGGATTCAAATATGTTCTCGTAGTTGTCTGTGCTCTTTCCCGTTGGACAGAAGCATACCCGGTTTCAGATTACACTGCCCCGACTACTGCCAAACAGTTAGTTCGAGAATTCTTCCCACGGTACGGTTTACCACGTGTTGTCTACTCAGATAACGGCCAGCCGTTCTCATCCGAACTAATGAAACACGTTTCCCTTTTGTTAGGCTACCAATGGAAATTCCACTGTGTCCGGCATCCCGAGGCCGCAGGTCTTGTGGAACGCCATAATCAAACTCTGAAAATTAGATTGTCCAAAATATGTAGGGAAAAAGGTGTCGACTGGATAGTAGCCTTACCAGTTGCGCTCTTTTACATGAGAATGGTAGCACATTCTCGAACTGGGCTATCCCCGTACGAGGTGATCTTCGGTAGACCACCAAATATGTGGGGGACGCCTATACCGCGCAAAATCACTGATGTTGACTGTAATATGCTGACAGATTACCTGGCTTCCTTGATGTCTGCGCTACAATCTTGTCGTTCACAGGTAACCGCAGCTTTTCCCGATAATACTGAGGTGAAGCCCCATGACGTGGTTCCTGGTGACCTGGTTTTGGTCAGGAATTTCGACCGGAAGACCCAACTGGATCCTAGGTGGAAGTCGCCTAAGTTGGTTCTACTGACTACAAGGACTGCCGTGAAGATTGAGGGTCGCAAAGGGTGGTTGCACTCGAGTCATATCAAAAAAATTTATGGACTACCATCCAGTGTGAATACTCAACCTTGTATTCCCTCACAGACAGACTCAAAGCTCCCCTTGGTTGAATTAACCAAACCAGAACTTTACAAACTAAAATTGAGGTCTAGTAAGTCAGACAATTTGATTGTTTAAGTCCTCTCCAAGGTGAATCGGTTGAATTTGTCTCTGACATGTATCCTCTAGACCGGAATAGAGAAAGAAATCATCAGATGCAGCTCAAGAAGCATGCGTATTGTAAATCACTTCGTAGTCACTGTACAGTAACATTATTAATTTTGTTTTTTCTAAGTCTTCTGATCATTATTTTTAGCATACTATTGCATATGTATTACCCTATTCTTAAACATGCTTACAATATAACTGCAGAACATTCTTTTAGCGAATTTCCTCCGCATGAGTTGTCATATAGATTTGCGCTGCGCAACAACACATTTATTAGTATGTTACATCATTCCCATCAGACCAGCAATGCCACAAATTGTTGGATATGTGGCCGACTCCCTCCCTATCAAAACTATAAGGGAGTTTTGCCCCTCTTTCCATATCCGTTCACACACAATGGCTCCTGTGGAGCATGGTTTAGTTTGATTAATTCCCTAGATTCAAATTCCGCAGTTTATCAAGACAACTGGGTTTGGGGAAACCTGAACCTAGTTTTACTTAAAGTCTGCTACCCTAACAAGGAGGGACTCCCCAAAAGAACAGGAACTGATCTAGAAAATGAAGTATATGGATTAGGTAATTTTACACTTAACCTCATGATCCTGAACGTTGAATCTGAAGCTACACCAATCTTGCCCGCCATGTCAGTATTCCCAGTAAAAGGGGAATTATGTATAAGAAAGAATGGTTCCATACACATGGGCCACAGTAAATGCACCACTGTAATAAAATTCGGTGATCAAGGCAAGTCTACATTTAGAGCTTCCCATCATTCCTACTTCATATGTGGCCAGACCGCATATATATGTCTACCTTTAGATTGGGATGGTACCTGTTACATAGCATTCCTTCTGCCACCTGTTTTCCTAGCTCCTCCTGATTATCATAGAAATACCCATTTAGTACACAATAGACAGCAGAGAGATCTCCCAATTGTCGATTACACTGAAACAGCATGGGAAAAATACACAGATTTCAATAAAGGATTCTTTCCCTATATAGGTACAGTCACTAATAGTAAGCTGATACGTAGATTAACCAGAACCCTTGAAGCAGTAGTGAATGAGACTATTTCCGCCTTAGGCAATTTAACAGAAGAGCAGTCTGCTATGCGGATTGTTGTGCTTCAAAATCGTCTTGTCCTTGACGTCATCCTGGCCGATAGGGGCGGAGCTTGTAGGGTCATCGGATCAAGTTGTTGCATTTTCATACCAGAAAATTCGCCGTCAGTATATAAAGCCATAACCCGCCTTCATAAGATTATAAGCCAGATACACCAGAGTCCAGGCACCTGGACTTGGTCCGGTTGGTTCTGGGGCGTGTTGTCAGCCTGGGGATGGAGAATCCTATCCTTCCTAGGTATTGGCTTTCTCATACTATTCAGTTGCTGTTTATGTCTACAATGTGGGCCAGCGATTTGTGGTCTGTGTGCCACATCGTGTATCCCACATCCACGTTTTCATTCAAGATCCCGGAAGAAGAAAGAAGAACAAATGATGCTATATGAACAGATCGATGGATTGATGAAGATCGATATCTCCTGAGGGTCCGTAGGGGACAAGGAGGGAATGAGGAAATATGAATTTTGTGATCAGTTATGTCCCCTATCGTAGACCCCAACGGCTCCATGTACATGCTATAAGTACATGTATGTTCCCTCCTGCTCCAGTTTTGAAGACGCAAATATATGTGCGTCCATCGTCAACATGTCCTCTTTCAGACCCGCCATGAATGGGTCAGATATTCCATTCCTAAGTATAAAAGGCCACCGACTTTATGTGGTTCACTTTCCACATTTTACAGATTCAGGCGAGTAGGCCCCGAATTCTGTCATCAAGCCTTTTTCTGCCTTCTGCCTCTGAAAGCTCCAGTCTGAGCCTGCATCTGTATCCATGAACTTTGTCCTACTCCCTGCGCGGCTAACGGTGCCTGATCCAGCATATTGCTTGCCAAAAACTGTATTTCACCTTCAAGATTATCTCCTCCCTCCTCATCCGATGCATTCCTGTCTAGTAGTTTAGGTAAACATTCCTCCAGCTACCGTGCAAAGGGGCCAGGCATCGCTGTCCTCATGCAAGTAATTCATAGCCCCGTTACCATGGAATATTCCTACCCCCTCGCATCTAGTGTAGACACTTAGACGCTTGTACACGCACTAACAGTCAGTATAGAATAGACTCTATCCTAGAGACCTTTCCTTTTGGATAACACAGTTCTTTAAACATAGGATATTAGATATGATTTGGGATTAGGTTGACATAACCCCAGACTTCTGTCTCCACATGTAGAGCTAAATGTCAAGTCCCCTTCACCCTCTAGTTGCACGTCAATCACACGTCATGCGGCTGCGCGCGCATCTCTGCCAAATATTTCTGCTGACATTGCAGGATTCTTTTATGGATCCACCCACTTGTGACATCATGTTTAATGACGTATTTTAGTTACACCCATGTTTACGCCTCTATTAGTTACGTATGCACAGTTTTTCTGTATTATCAGCTGTTACGCCTCTTGCATCTGTTTCACTGTAATGTATTTTCTATAAAACTGCTCATCTGTCAGTAATATATGCTCCCTTCCTTCCTGAACTTTCGTGGTGATGGAATAGAAGGCCCACAATTCGAATTGTATTCCTTTGTATAGGAATAAAGCCTTTTTAAACCTCTAATACCACGGATTCTGCCTCTTATTTTTACTGAGTTATTCTCACTAAGACTTTACCGCATAAAAATAGTACCGGTAACGAAATATTTACCACAGAAGTCGAAGAAGCACCATAAGAAGAGGAAGCATTCTTCTCGGCGTCGGTCCTCGAAGTCTAAGAGGTCGAGGCCGGCTTCGCCTCGTCGACGTCAGAGCAAGGTCTTGTCTCCTTCGCCTTCTCCTGATAAGTCTTCGAAGTCTCCCTCTCCGAAGCGGACTCCAGCTCGTTCCCCGACGCCATCGCCGGCGCCGTCCAAGGCTTCGACTCCGGGTCGGGTGGAATCTGATGTGGAGCAGGAGCAGGAAGAGTCTGTTCCGGTGCCTGATGACTCCGCGGCTCCGGTGGAGGATTCTGAGGAGCCGACGCCGGTGGCTCCACAGGAGGATACAGGGGCAGTTCCTTATCCCCAATTCCCGGCTCCAGGTACGGATCCTTCGGGATTTCTGAATGCCATGTATGGCATTTTTCAGAGAGCATCCTTCCCATCCGGAGCACCAGCAGGTCCCGTGGGTCCGATGGCGTTTTCTCTGGGAGTGCCGCAGCAATACGCTCAGGCTCCTTTTCTGCCTTTTATGCCGATGGCGCCTTCTTGGCAGTTTCCGGCGCCGGTTGGGAATCCGGCTCGACCTCGGATGGATGGTCAATCTTCGAAGCCTTCTTTGACGCCGGTGCCTTTGGCTCCACCGACGCCGCGTACGACGTCGCCGACGCCGGCTCCCCGGAATCGATCGAGGCGGGAGGCCCAAAGGGTTTTGGAGGAGGAAAGATATCGGGCTGAGGTGGAAGAAGGTGAAGTCGACTCTTCTTCGGATGAGTTTGGAGGTATAGAGGTAGCGAGTGGTTTGGATACCACCCCGGAGTGGGAGCATGCTTCTACAAGGTCTTCTCCACCACAGGAATTGGCGCCCTACCATGTTGTGATCAAGAAGGCCGCGGAGTTGTTAGATCTGCAGCTGCCCTCTGTGGAATACAAGTCCAATCTGCTTACAGAGGTGTTGCACTCCCCGACGTCGGCTTCGGAGCCTTTGTTACCTTTCAATGAGGCTCTCTTGGAACCAGTGTTGGAGGTGTGGAAGAAGCCTCTGTCAGCTCCAGCAGTTTGCAGGCAGGTGGCAAGGAGATACAGGGTTGCGCCAGGAGACCCGGATTTTTTATCCACGCATCCTTCTCCGGAGAGCCTAGTGGTGCAGGCTTCATGTTCTAAACATGCTTCGGGTGCTTTCCCCCAATCTCCTGCTGATAGGGAGTCAAAGAAAGTTGATCAGGCGGCCAAAAAGACATTCTCCTCAGGAAGTATGGCGTTGAAGTCATCAAATGCCACATGCTTGCTGGGGCGTTATGTTCATGCCCTGATGGACTCTATAAAAACTTTGGCCCCTAAGTTACCTGAGGGGGATAAGTCGTCCTTCATGGAGGTTGTGGCGGACACTCAGGCAGCTGCCAGGCAGGTGATCCAGTCTGGGCTGGATACGGCGGACTCTGTGGCGAGGATTATGGGGTCGTCCATTGCCGCAAGGAGACAAGCTTGGCTCCGTTCCTCAGGGTTTTCTGCAGATGTCCAGGCCACGCTGGTGGATCTGCCCTTTGATGGACAAAAGTTGTTTGGGGAGAAGGCAGATTCTGCTCTTCAACGTTTTAAGGACAGTAGGTTGACGGCGAAGTCCTTGGGTCTGCAGGTTCCTGCTAGAGGTTCAACTTTCCGTAAGGCTAGGGGATTCGGAAGGTCATCCTTTCGCTCCTTCCGACAGCCACAACAACAGCAGCAACAACAGCAGCAGAATCCCCTCTATCGCTCCTATAGAGGGAAGCAAAGGGGTCGGAGAGGTTCTGGTCGCAACCCCTCTTCTTCCTCCTCCTCCTCTGCTCCAAATGAGGCTTCAGGGAAGCAGCCCTAGATCCCCCATCCCGGATCATGTAAGACCTGTGGGGGGTCGGGTGTCCTACTTTCTACGGGGTTGGAAATCTGTTACAACCGACCTTTGGGTTTTGAACCTCGTAGAGACTGGGTACGCCCTTCCCTTTCGGGAGTTTCCTCCCCCTTACCCTCCTTGCCAAGGTTATTGCTCGGAGGACCACCTGCTTCTCCTGCAGAAAGAAGTTCAGGCTTTGTTTCAGAAGGGCGCAATAGAGGTGGTTCCGGAGCAGGAAAGGGGTCAGGGATGCTACTCCCAGTATTTCCTGATCCCCAAGAAGGACGGCAGATTGCGTCCGATTCTGGACCTCAGAATCTTGAATTTTTACCTGAAACAGGAGAAGTTCAAGATGCTGACCCTTGCGCAGGTTCTTCAAGCGTTGCAGCAAGGAGACTGGATGGTGTCGCTCGACTTGCAGGACGCGTACTTCCATGTCCCAATCCTGAAGTCGCACAGGAAGTATCTCCGTTTTACGGTTGGGTCGCAACATTATCAGTTTGCGGTCCTCCCGTTTGGTCTTACTACTGCACCTCGAGTCTTCACAAAGGTGATGGCAGTGGTGGCTGCTCATCTCAGGAGGTCGGGGATTCCGGTTTTCCCCTACCTGGACGACTGGCTTCTGAAGGCAGAGTCCCCAGAGATGGTGCAGCGTCATCTGCAGGTGACAACTCAGCTGTTATTCGACTTGGGTTTTTCGATCAATGTGCCCAAATCTCACCTGGTGCCCTCTCAACGCAACCTGTTTATAGGGGCAGTACTGGACACTACTGTGTGTCGAGCATTCCCTCCTCCTCAAAGGATTCTCGACATTCAGGAGATGGTCCCTTTATTCCACAGTGGAGCGGTTGTTCCAGTTCTGAAGGTCCTTCGCCTGCTCGGTCTGTTCGCTTCCTGCATTCTGTTGGTCAACCATGCACGCTGGCACATGAGGGCGCTCCAGTGGTGCCTCCGCAAGCAGTGGTATCAGCACAACGGGGATCTCGGGGAGTCGATCAAGATCTCCGGAGAAGCTGCAGCGGATCTGTCTTGGTGGAGCGTGGAGGGCAATCTGTCCCAAGGAAAGCCTTTCCATCTACCTCCATCGGTGGCCGCAGTGATAACGGATGCCTCCACCCTAGGGTGGGGAGCTCATCTGGGGGATCTGGAGATCAAGGGTCTTTGGTCTCCAGAGGAGAGGTTGTTTCATATCAACCTTCTGGAGTTGCGGGCGATTCGTTTGGCACTCAAGGCCTTTCTCCCTTCCCTTCGCGGTCAGTCAGTTCAAGTCCTGACGGACAACACGACCGCGATGTGGTATATAAACAAACAGGGAGGAGTGGGGTCTCTTTGTCTCTGCAGAGATGCCCTGCGTCTGTGGTCCTGGGCTCAGGACCATCAGATTTGTCTGATGGCAAATCATCTGGCCGGGGTGCTGAACGTGCGTGCGGACGGTCTCAGTCGGCAGTTCTCCGCCGACCACGAGTGGAGGCTCCATCCGGAGGTGGTTCGTCGCGTCTTTCGGACGTGGGGGACTCCTCGGGTGGACCTGTTTGCCACCCGAGAGAACGCGCACTGCCCGTCATTCTGCAGTCTCCAGTATCCGATGCAGGGGGCGTTGGGGGACGCGTTTCAGTTGAGTTGGGGCTCACGACTCCTTTACGCGTTTCCTCCCGTACCCTTGATTCCTCGGGTTCTGAGGAAGATTCGCCAAGACCGGGCCCAAGTCATTTTGGTCGCCCCGGACTGGCCAAGAAGGGTGTGGTACACAGATCTTCTCCACCTCTCCTCGTGCCCTCCGCTCCGTCTCCCTCTGAGGGCAGACCTCCTCTCGCAGTCGGAGGGGCAGGTTCTACACCCCCACCTCCAGAGCTTACACCTTCATGCCTGGAGATTGAACGGGGCAACCTGAGTTCCTTCTCTCTCCCACCTGATGTGGTGGACGTTATTTTATCGGCCAGGCGACACTCCACCAAGTCCATATACTCCTACAGGTGGTCTAAGTTTGTAAAGTGGTGTGGAGAGAGGTCTATTGACCCTTTAAAGGCTCATCTTTCTGATGTGCTTCAGTTTGCTCTTTCCTTGGCTCAGCAGGGCTGTGCTGTGGCCACGGTCAAGGGCTACCTTTCGGCCTTATCGGCATTTCTGTGCCTTCCAGATCAACCTTCGTTGTTTAAATCTCCGGTTGTTCTGAGGTTCATCAAGGGCCTTACAAACATGTTTCCTCCTACTCCATTTGTAATGCCTCAGTGGGACCTTAATCTTGTCTTAACCTTTTTAATGGGGTCCCCTTTTGAGCCTCTTCATAATTGTCCTTTGAGGCTGTTGTCCTTTAAGGTGGTTTTTCTTGTAGCCATGACCTCGGCAAGGAGGGTGAGTGAGCTTCAAGCTCTTAGTTCCAAACCTCCTTTTCTTACCTTACATGCTGAAAGGATGGTTCTCAGGACCAGGGCTGCTTTCCTGCCAAAAGTTGTTACTCCTTTCCATTTGGGGCAGTCTATTACCCTCCCTGTTTTTTATCCACCCCCTCATCCTTCCAAAGAAGAAGAAAGACTCCATCGCCTTGACCCGAAGAGGGCTATGAGTTTTTATTTGGACAGGACCAAGGACTTTCGTATTGATGACCAGCTTTTTATTGGCTACGTTGGTTGTTCTAAAGGTAAAGCGGTGCACAAGCGCACGCTGTCAAGATGGATTATACTGACCATCAAGATCTGCTACGCCTTGGCCGGTAAGACTCCTCCTGAGGGTATTCGTGCTCACTCTACTAGAGCTAAGTCTTCAACATCTGCTCTGGCCCGGGGTGTTCCTGTGGCAGATATTTGTAAGGCCGCGACTTGGGCCTCCCTCCATACTTTCGCAAAGCATTATTGCTTGGACTCTGAGATGAGGAGGGAGGGCCACTTCGCGCGCTCTGTCTTGCAAGACTTTCTGGTATAGAAGGGTGGACACCCTCCTCCGGGAGTGGGGACTGCTGTGGGAATCTATTCACAAGGTGAGGAATCCACTGGCAGATGTATCCATCAGAAGAACAAGTTACTTACCTTCGGTAACGCTTTTTCTGGTGGATACAGTATCTGCCTGTGGATTCCTCACCAACCCACCCGCCTCCCCGTTGTCCACCTTTTGTATACCATGAAATAGGTCTTGTTTGAAATGCTTATATTTTCTCTTGTACATTTGTAGGAAGTGCTTGTTTGATTAGCATTCCTTTGTTTTGTATGCTATGTATATGTATTGGTTTTTCTATATACTGTGTATACTTGGGATTGTCGTTGGTTCACCTGTTCGCCTCGAAGGCACGGAAAAAATGGGTGGAACTGACGTCATCACGCAGATGTGGGCTTCTTATGGCTCCGATGACGTCGTACGGAGTCGCGTGCGGAGCCGATGTATTGTGACGTCGCCCACGTCGACGTGGAATGCTGGGGAAGAAAAGTTCCGTGGAATGCTGGCGCAGGGGATATTCACAAGGTGAGGAATCCACAGGCAGATACTGTATCCACCAGAAAAAGCGTTACCGAAGGTAAGTAACTTGTTCGTCTCGCTTCCTTAGATCGGATCAAAGAGCAATACCCTCACTGGCCCCTCCGGGTACTGAACGTACAGTTACGACTTTCAGGAGCGTTCTCATGACCAAAAACTCCTATGGGGAATGCGCTCTTGCCAAGACGCTCACCGGCGTTGTCGGAATGTTACCCAACGGACCGTACTTATCCTATGTTGTTGCCAGGAAAGGCGCTCTTAGCCTAATGTCACTTCAATCAAGGCTTGAATGGGGAAGCGGCGAAAACGGGTAACGCACGGAACAGTCCCCGTGTTACCTGAACCTCAGCGATATTAAATCTCCGACTCCTCCGATGCTCTTTATGCGACGCTACGTCACCTCTGGAACGGGACACGGCCCAACTCTGGACTACGTGCGGAAATGCTTCTTGCTGTAATCCGGCGGGGAGCACCATCCGTCATTACAATCCTTCTTGATTCCTTGCTGTCAAGCACCTTCCGCCTCCAGAGGAAGAACTTATGTACTGCAGTCTTTGATATTCGTCCCATGGCCTTCTGGGAGTTGTAGTCTTTGGGGCAGATACGTGTTGTGTGTCGAAAAACGGGTATCGGTGTAAAGCTAGGCTGGGTCTGTCTACGGATTATCCTGTGGGTGATCGCTACACAGTATATCCAATGTGATCCAGACTGATCACCTGCTGCCTGGTTTGCAGCCTGCTGCCGCAAACCAATAATAGAGAGGCAGGTCTGCTGCTCCTGGCAGAATTCCTCCCTAGAGGGGCCTCCTTCCTGCTGCCAATGGGTCGGCTCTGGCAGGTCCCCCAGTTCAGCCACTTGTTACCCTGTAGACTCCAAGGCATCCCCCTCAGGGTCTACCTCCTCCTGAGCCATGGGAACTTCGGCGACCAGTTTCCCATGCCCTCTTCCTCTTCTCTTCCCGGCAGGCACCTCGGCCACTCTTTCAGGCTCCAGGTCCTCTTGAATGCCCTTGCCGGCTGCCATTGACCGAGTGGTCACCCATGCCCACTCAGGCAGACCCAACATTTCTAAATGAGACCGCCGCTCCACCTTCGCACAAGGGGAGCTCTCCAAATCATTGCCTAGCAGACCGTCAACAGGCATGGCTGGCCTCACAGCTACTCTCAAGGTACCTGAGACCCCCCCACTCAAAGGGAACCAGTGCCACTTTGCAGAGGCACTCGGAGTTGTCAGCGGCAACTATTGGGTAGAATGTGTTGGGGGCCACCTGCTCGTCAGACACCAGCCGACAAGTGACAGCTGTCACACTGGCTCCAGTGTCTCTCAGAGCCTTCACACTATGGCCATTGATGGTCACCCACTGCCTGCACTTCATAGTATTTTCAGGCAGATGAGTCCTTGGGACCATCTCACTGTCTCCTAAAGAGACCAGGGACATCTCTGCGGGATCCCACCTGCCTTGCGCACCCGCGTCCTCTCCCAAGGCTACATTAGCCAGTCCCGGGGCAGTGCACCTGTGGGTGCAGTGGTAACCGGTTTGGGACACTTGGGATCCCCTGAAGTGGCCCACCTGACCACAACTAAAACAGATTTTGGGACCCCTCTAAACAGGCTTACCTGGCGGGACCCATGGTTTCTTTTCAGTGGGAGGGTGGGAACCCTTACCTTGGTTCCCATGGGGATTACTTTGGAGCCCTTTTTGGAACTCCTTTTGTTTACCCTTGTCCCTCCTACTCTTCTGCTGGGGACCCTGTCCACCCTTGGTGGAGTCTCCCATGAAATCTTCGTGGACCCTGGTACTGACACAGCAGTCCGCCTCTACAGCAAGCTTCCTGTGGTCAGTCAGCTTATTATCAATCAGGTGCTGGTATAGCTCTGGAAAACATGGACATGTGCTCCCATGCAACCAAATCATAGAGCCCCTGCAAGTCAGTTACCTTGCTACCCTTCACCCATCCATCCAGTGCTCTGCAAAAATAAGATACATTCTCAACCCAAGTGCTTGACTCCAGCTTCTCGCAGTTCCTAAATTTCTGCCTATAAAGCTCTGGGGTCAACCCATACCTGGCTATCAAAGCTTCCTTCATAGGGGCATAGGACATCTGGTCCTCAGTGGGCATACCTAGTAAGGGCTTTCTTCCTTCACCGATGAAGCGGCCCACAACCCCGCTCCCCAATCTCTCTCAGGGACCCGATGGGGCTTCATTGCTATTTCGTAGGCCTAAAACCACTGCCCAATGTCCTCATGCTTCATGAAATCTTTGATAACATCTATGGGAATGTATACTTTTCCTTCCCCAGGCACTGATGGTGTGCTGCCACCAGAGGGAGTAATCTCTAGACTCTTTGCTTTCAGCTCCAACTCCCTCAACACTCACTCATGCTCTAAAAGCATCCTCTTTTCCTCCATGGCCAATTTCTGCTTTTCCAACTCCAACTTATTTTCTATGTCACCCTCCTTCCGCAGCCTGATCTTAGCAAGCTCCCTCTCATGTACCCTATCTCTCTCTCGGTCCTCCAACTCCTCTGGAGACAGACCCCTTTGAGAAACACTGCTACCATTCATGGAAGGTACCCTCTCTCCTGGCAGATTCAGTTGCCCCTCCTGTTGCTCATCCACATTCTCTGCCTCCACCAGAGGCTCCTCAACCTGCCCACTCGCATTTCTGGATTCCAACCAGGCCCTCAGCGCCTTTTGGTATTCATCCTTCCCGGTGAGGCTTTTCACAGAGACTTTACATTTCTTGCAGATAGCTTTCTTTTGAGACACAGTGTAGGTTTCCACCCTAAATTCCTCAAACTCAATATCAATGGATGCTGGTTTGGTCATGATGACAAAATTGGTAGTTCTTTACTTTGCAGAAAAAAAATAATCCAAGGGAAAAAGTTCAGTAAAACTATGTGGTCACGTAATGGTTTGCACTATGCTAGTAGTGTACACCAATCACTATGCAAATCACAGCTGCAAGTCCAGATCCTCACCAATGACCACCAATGTTAGAAATGGGGGTCTCTAGTTGACAGAGGTAGGTACCTTTGTCCAAATAGGGCCCCTTGCTTCTAGTCAGGGTAAGGGGGCTACACTTCTAAAATAACCCCTGCTCACCCCTTTGGTAGCTTAGCACGAGCAGGCAGGCTTATCTCACAGGCAGTGTGTAAAGCATTTGTGAACACATACAGTAATACAGTGAAAACACTACAAATGGACACCACACCAGTTTATAAAAATAGGAAAGCTTTTTCTAACCCAACAAGACCATATACGATACAAATCCAACATACAATAATCTTGAAAAATATTACTTGTACAAAATAACCTTGAAATTGCAGGAAAATCAATAAAACACAGTTCTTCCGACTCGGTTGCTCTTCCTGGGGCTACCGGGATACTGAATACGACGGAGTCTGACAATTCCAGCTGACCACATCGATACGGGCCAGCTAAAGCATCGTCAGACTCGGACACAGTACCTTTCTTCTTGCGACCAGCACGTCGGTGCGAGTCGGTCTGGGCAAACGTCGCGGTCGCGTTGTGAAGCGGAGCGTTGCGGCGGGCAATGTCCTCACGATTCGGCGCAGGCAGCAGCTCGTTGACGGAGTTGGTGAGACCAGGGCTTGCGTTGAAGGGTGAGAGGGTGCTTGCTGCGGTGCTGGCAGGTCACGGTGCGGCCACTGAGCCGGTTGATGTCGGGTAGGGCAGCGACGGAGTCAGTGACATCCTTGGAGCGTGTAGCGAAGCGTTGCGGAATGCAATGCCCACAGGACGCGTGCAAGCTGTCAGGTATGCAGAACTCCTCAGGATCCGGGCGATGCGTTAAAGGTCCACCTCCTGATATCCCCGGTCTCCAACCAAAAGGTTACAGAGCCCAGAGGTGATCAGGCGAGGGAAAGGAAAGGGGAAGGGTCAGCAGGGATAAGGATCTGTGAAGACAAATCAAACAGTTTCATACACCGTTTATATTAACAGTCTACTCTCGTAATATCTCACTAGAAGGTCTGTGTACCTGTGTCTCCTTGGGCCACGCCCCATACCAGAGATTCAACTCTCCGCTCAAGCAACTATGACCCCACAACCAAGCTCCTCCAGAGCAATTCCATTAAACAAAAAGTCAAAGCGGTGAGCGTCTTGGTAACCTTTAACTAGACCACCCCTGGTCTTACGTCAGACCGTTTTCACTCCCCAATGTAGTTTCCCACACTGTTATAGAAATGATAACCCAAGCAATGAATAATGGCTTCCACGGTGAGTACACCGCCGCCTGTTTTCTCCCTCGTTGTAGCGCTCCTTCACGAGGGTGAGTTTCAACACGCTAGAGTTCCTATTGACTCCTATAGCCCGATCGCCGCCGGGTTGTCCTTTTTGGCTCCTGCGCTAGTTCCGATCTTTGTGCTCCGCCGCGCACAGGTGAGGGTTAGTTAGGCTTCACTGAGCCCTCTGAGTCTCCCGCGCCCTGCCGGTTTGAATTTGAGCTCCTCCGAGCCCTTCTAGGGATTCGTGCTCGTCCGAGCACCAAAGTCTCAATTATGCTCCTTTCCGAAGCCGCGTGGTGAAGACGACTCGTCCGAGCCGTCAAGCCTTCACAAGGGGGAGTCGCGCGTAGCTAGAAAGGGAGCCGCCGCCGCCAGGGAAATTCCGGGGAAGCCGCTACGCCGAGCGCACATGGAATTTCTCACCTGACGGGCTCTCCGTTCGCCTCACTCCCCGCTTTCTGCCTTACTCGTCCTCCTTCGTGATGCTGCGGTCGAGGTACGCTGTAGCTTCTGCAGCCTGTGTGATTCAAAATAACGCACGCCTTCTGGTACGCTTGGCGTCTAATTATAGACGCCCACTTCCGGGTTCTAAGGCTGCTGGGGCATGTAGTTTTATATGCTGGGTAGGCGCATCGGACCTGTAATCCTCACAGTAGGTCCCCTCCCCAAGCGCCTCCTAGATCCAGGCTTCTCCGGATTCTTGGCGTAGAACCTCTTCACCGCCGCCGGCGCGTGTACCGCCTCCTCAGGTTCCCAGGAATCCTCCTCCGCGGAGTAGCCTTTCCATGAGACCAGGAACCACAACTTGCCCCTACGAAACCTGGCGTCTCGGATGCCCCTGACCTCATATTCCAATCCCTCATCTCCCCGGATCGGTGGTGGAGCTCTTCTTCTGGATGTCCCTGCCGGCTTCAGCAGACTGCAGTGGAAAACCGGGTATATCCGTAAAGAGATAGGCAGCTTGAGTCTGTAGGCCACAGGATTAATCTGCCGCACCACCTCGTAAGGCCCTATGTACCGAGGGTGGAACACGCTCCTGATCTTGAAACGGATGTGTCTGGTGGACAACCAGACTCGATCCCCCACTGCATAGGAAGGACCCGCAATCCTGTTCCGGTCTTCCCAACTCTTGTACGTTTGTTTGGCCTTCCATAGGGCTCTATGTGTCTTCCGGTGAAGAACTTGCAGCTCCCTTACCCGACGGTGAACCGTAGGTTGGTTGCCCACCTCCACTGGTAGACTCACCGGGAGAGTCTTGGCATTGTACCCAAAGTTGGCCAGGAACTGGGACACTCCTATCGAACTGTGCAGTGCGGAGTTGTAGGACAGTTCTGCCATCCATAACAGGGAAACCCACGACTCCTGGGCCTGTGATACATAACACCTTAAGTATTGTTTTAGTGTTTGATTTAGGCGCTCTGTCTGCCCGTCGGTTTGCGGGTGGAAGCTGGTGGAGGTAGCGGCTTCAATCTGCAACGCTTGGCACCAGGTTTTCCAGAAGCTGGCTATAAACTGGGGTCCCCTGTCCGATACTATCACTTCTGGCAATCCGTGTAGTCGTACCACATGTGTCAACAGCAACTGAGCCGTTTGTCCGGCCGTAGGTAGATTTCGACAAGGGATGAAATGACCCATCTTGGTCAGGCTGTCCACGACGACTAGGATCGCTGAGCACCCACTATCGACAGGCAGTCCCGTGATGTAATCCAAACTTATGTGTTGCCACGGTTTAAGCGGAGTGGGTAGAGGAAGCAACTTCCCTTTTTTCTTACAGCGCTCTCCTTTGTTTCGTGCGCACACCTCACATGAGGTAACCCATAGCCTGATGTCTTGGTTCAGAGTTTTCCACCAAAATTGCCTGATCATTGCCTTCGTCGTTTTTCGGATCCCTGGATGACCAGCCAAAGGAGAGACATGGCACCATCGAAACGCCTGCGTTCGTAGAAGTTTTGACGGCAAGAACAACCGATGTCTATAAAGAGGAAGGCCACCTTTGATGGCACGTTCCCTATCCCTTTCGGCCCATTTCTTCCAATCCTCTGCTGATCGGCTGCTTCGTATCGCATCCAGGAATTTGTCTACTCGTAAGATGCAGATCACCTTGGCAGGATTGATGATCGCTACCGGTGCCGGTGTGATGGTCCCTTCCCTCATGGACTGTCGGGATAAGGCATCTGCCTTTCTGTTGTCCGTGCCGGGCCTGAAGGTGATACAAAAATCAAACCCCGCAAAAAAAAGCGTCCATCTCATCTGTCTGGGTGTTAGATGACAAGCCGTTTTCATGTATAGGAGGTTCCTATGGTCTGAGTAGACCGTTACCTGATGTTGTGCCCCCCAAAGATAGTGCCGCCATTCCTGGAATGCTTTCTTTATCGACAGGAGTTCTTTTTCGGCAATGGTGTAATTTATCTCTGCTTTATCTAATTTCTTGGATAGATAAGCTACCGGGTGAAGCTGACCCGTGACTTTGTCTCTTTGTGAGAGAACGGCTCCTATGGCATCGTCGGACGCGTCTGCCTCCACTATAAACGGGACATCTGTCTGTGGATGACGTAAAATGGGAGCTGAGGTGAACTTGGTTTTCAAGAGTTCGAACGCCTTCGTGGCCTCCTTCGACCAACTGAACTGCACTCCTTTCCGCAGCAGCCGAGTGATGGGTACCGCAATATGTGAGAAATCATGTATGAACCGGCGGTAATAGTTAGCAAACCCTAAAAAGCATTGAACCTCTCGCACTGAACGAGGTGTGGGCCACTCATGGATTGCTTGCACCTTCCTTTCGGACATACCTAACCCTTCTGGAGTCAGCATCACCCCCAAAAACTCAGCCGAGGTAACCCCAAACTCACATTTGCTGAGCTTACAAAACAAACGGTTGGCCCTCAACTTTTCCAATACCATGATAACGTGTTGTGTGTGTTCCTCCACCGCTGCTGAGTAGATCAATATATCATCGATGTAGACTACTACCAAGATGTCCATGTACTCTCTCAGCACCTCATTTAAAAAGAACTGGAAGGCAGCCGGGGCGTTACATAGCCCGAACGGCATCACCAGGTATTCATACAGCCCAAAACGGGTTTTGAACGCCGTTTTCCACTCATCCCTCTGTCTGACTCTCACTAAGTGATAGGCCCCACGGAGGTCCAGACGGGTATAAATAACCGCCTCTCGCACTTGATCCAACAGGACACTAATTAGTGGCAAAGGATATCTATTTCGCACTGTGTTTTTATTTAACAGTCTATAGTCGCAACAAGCCCTCAATTCCCCATTGGCCTTTGCGGTGATGCCGCAGGGGAGCGTGAAGGTCTAATAAACCCTAGAGCCAAGTATCGATCCAAATATTCTCTTAGGTGTAGTGTCTCGGGTTCCGACAATGCATATACTCTGCAGGTGGGAATGACCACCCCTTCCACCAGGTCTATCCGACAATCAAAGGGTCTATGCGGCGGGAGTCGTTATGCCTGTGTCTTGTTGAATACATCTTCATATCTGTGATATTCTTTTGGCAGCTCTACCTCTTTTTCAGCGGCCGTGGCTATACATAAGGGACGTGTCAGAGCGAGCGCCTTTGCGTGATGAACTTTTAGGCACCTGTCTGCACAATCTCCCGAAAGGAACCTCACCGTCCTTTCCTGCCAATCCACTGTTGGATTGTGGCACACAAACCAAGGCATTCCTAAGATGACTTCGTATTGTGGTGCCTCTATGATGTTGAACTCAATCTCCTCCTGATGTTGGCTATCACCATCTTGTATGGTCATTGTTAGATTCTCAGTGTGGAGGGTGATCCTCCCGGATTTCAGGGGCTCACCATCAACAGCCAGAACCTCTTCGGGGGATTTCCTAGGCACTACCCCCAGGGACAGTAAGCTTACCATTCCGCTATCTATGAAGTTGCCTGTGGCTCCTGAATCCAACATGGCTAACACTTGGTGTACTTGATTACCCACTTCCAACCCAGCCTGTAACACTATATGAGCTTCCGTATCTGTGGACCTAGACATGGCTAGGGACGGTAACTTCCACACGGTTTTCTCTGGTAGCGATGACAAGTCTATCTCTGGGTTGTTCACTTCGTTTCCCAAAGTCGACACCGCGGCTCTTTTTCCTCTATAGGGCCCTGAAGTGGTTTTTGGCTTGGAAGGGCATTCTCGTACAAAATGCCCTCTTTTACCACAGTACATACAGAGCCCTAGGGTGCGACGGCTTTCCCTTTCCGCTCGAGACAAAGGAGCGCGTAAGGCTCCCACCTCCATGGGTTCACTAGCTAGGGACACTGGTGTCTGCTCTTTCCGGGTATACTTAGACGCACCCCCGCCCCCTTTGTACCTGTCTCCCCCTCTTTCTGCCATGCGACCATCCAGTCGCAAGACCAAATTCATCAAAGCCGTGCAAGAGGTAGGTTGAGGATCTATCTGTGCCACCACATCCTTGAGCTCGTCGCATAACCCCTGATAAAACAGGGACATGCGTTTTTCCTCTGGCCACGCTGCTTCCGCCACTAACCTATTGAAGGAGGTGAGATAGGTCACCAGATCATTCTTACCTTGCCTCAAGGAGAGTAGCTCCTTGTCGGTACTAAAGGTGGTGGTTCGCCTATCAAACACCCCTTCAAAAGCGGTTCTGAAGGCGTCCCAATCCGACAAGATAGCGTCGTTATTTCTGACCAACGGAACAGCCCAAGAGGCAGCGTCTCCCACCAAGTATGAGATGGCGAAGGCCACTCTCGAGTGATTGGTAGGGAAAGAGGAGGGTTTGCATGAGAAATGCAACATGACTTGAGTTAGAAATATTTGAATTTTTTGCGGGTCCCCCGCATATCTCTCAGGACTTGCCAGAGGTATAGGCGGAGGCACCGTCACATGAATCTGTTGGCCGCTCGAGGCAGACGCATCAAAAGGGTTACGCGTCAGCCTATCCACTCTGTCTCTCAACGATGCCGTCTCAACTCGCGATGCCACTAGTTCCTGCTGGACTAAGGCCAGAGCCTGTACTACATCCTCTAAGGAGGCCATACCCCACACCCCCGGACCGGGAGGAGCACCAAACGTGGGTGCGTTATACTGTCAGGTATGCAGAACTCCTCAGGATCCGGGCGATGCATTAAAGGTCCACCTCCTGATATCCCCGGTCTCCAACCAAAAGGTTACAGAGCCCAGAGGTGATCAGGCGAGGGAAAGGAAAGGGGAAGGGTCAGCAGGGATAAGGATCTGTGAAGACAAATCAAACAGTTTCATACACCGTTCATATTAACAGTCTACTCTCGTAATATCTCACTAGAAGGTCTGTGTACCTGTGTCTCCTTGGGCCACGCCCCATACCAGAGATTCAACTCTCCGCTCGAGCAACTATGACCCCACAAACAAGCTCCTCCAGAGCAGTTCCATTAAACAAAAAGTCAAAGCGGTGAGCGTCTTGGTAACCTTTAACTAGACCACCCCTGGTCTTACGTCAGACCGTTTTCACTCCCCAAAGTAGTTTCCCACACTGTTATAGAAATGATAACCCAAGCAATGAATAATGGCTTCCACGGTGAGTACACCGCCGCCTGTTTTCTCCCTCGTTGTAGCGCTCCTTCACGAGGGTGAGTTTCAACACGCTAGAGTTCCTATTGACTCCTATAGCCCGATCGCCGCCGGGTTGTCCTTTTTGGCTCCTGCGCTAGTTCCGATCTTTGTGCTCCGCCGCGCACAGGTGAGGGTTAGTTAGGCTTCACTGAGCCCTCTGAGTCTCCCGCGCCCTGCCGGGTTGAATTTGAGCTCCTCCGAGCCCTTCTAGGGATTCGTGCTCGTCCGAGCACCAAAGTCTCAATTATGCTCCTTTCCGAAGCCGCGTGGTGAAGACGACTCGTCCGAGCCGTCAATCCTTCACAAGGGGGAGTCGCGCGTAGCTAGAAAGGGAGCCGCCGCGGCCAGGGAAATTCCGGGGAAGCCGCTACACCGAGCGCACATGGAATTTCTCACCTGACGGGCTCTCCGTTCGCCTCACTCCCCGCTTTCTGCCTTACTCGTCCTCCTTCGCGATGCTGCGGTCGAGGTACGCTGTAGCTTCTGCAGCCTGTGTGATTCAAAATAACGCACGCATTCTGGTACGCTTGGCGTCTAATTATAGACGCCCACTTCCGGGTTCTAAGGCTGCTGGGGCATGTCGTTTTATACGCTGGGTAGGCGCATCGGACCTGTAATCCTCACACAAGCAGCGGCTCGTTGACAGAGTCGGTGAGACCAGGGTTGCATTGCGAAGCAAGGCGTTGCTCTCGGCGGTGCTTTCAGGATATGGAATCTTGCGACGGACTCGATGATAGAGTCTATTACCCTTTTCTTCTGCGGAGACGAACAGAGACGGTGCCCACAGACACGGTGAGTTCTTTCCTATTCCTGAGACTTCTAGAACAGGGTGCAAGCTCAGTTCAAGCCCTTGGAGATCTTCTCTTCAAGCAGGGGGGACAAAGCAAGCAGCAAAGTCCTTTCTTCTTTCCTTGGCAGCAAGTAGCCAATGCAGGCGATCCCCAGACAGCAAATAGCACAGGGGCAGTATTCCTCCTAAGCTTCTCCCGCTCTTCTCCTTGGCAAAGGTTCCTCTTGATTTCCCAGAAGTGATCTAAAAGTCTGGGTTCTGGGCCCCTTTTTTTATACACAGAAAGTGTCTGTACCCAGCCAAAATCAGTTCTGTCCTCACTGGTGCAGCTTCCTGGCAGAAAGTGGAGACAGCATTGTTGAAAACAGACCAGGCCCATTCAGGTGAAAGGAAATCTCCTCCCCCTACACTAAATGCAGCCCAGGTCTATTCAGCCCAGCCCTGACTCATCAGACATCTGGAGCCACTGCCCCTCTCCAGCTCCTATCATCCAAAAGCCAGACATGCAATTCACAAACTTAGCAGAGGCACACTGGATGGTTAGGCAAAAAAATACCTTCTTTCTAAAAGTGTTATTTTCAAACACAGAATGTAAAAATCACCCTCACTGAAAAATGTATTTTAACATTCTGAGTTCAGGCATATTATACTTTATTTTTCTACCTGGTTCCCAGGGCCAGTTATGTTTATAAGATGTTATGCGCTGCCTACCTGTATCGTAGCTGTGTTCAATGCTTGCCAGGACTTGCGGATTAAGAGTGTGATTATCCTCAATAATTTTAAAATACTTTCGATCTGATTTTAGAATTGTGGGGTCATTTTATGTATTTCTGCCACTGGCCTGTTTGCACTGAGCCGGAGGGAGTCGGGAGCAACAAGTGGGGCAGCCATTTTGGAGGGTTAGCGGACCAGTTGTTTTGACGCTGAGCACTTAAGTGGCACGCTGACGCGGACGAGCAGCGGCCGTGCTGCTGGGGCGCCTAAGTCAAGCCCGTCTGCGCTTGGACCGGGCTCGGGGCTAGTCCACCTGGCCGTTTTTCTCCAAACACTATGACCTACACTAGGGAGGACCTTCTAAGGTTGGACCCAGGAGGGGGAATCTTAAGATGCCTGTGGATCCCCTTAAAGGCTATGCCCAACTGCTCGACAAGTATCTGCTCCAACCGCTGTTTACATTTGCCCCATATTATAGACCATCCTGCTACTGGCCCTCATAATAGGCTAGGAAGGAGGGATAATCTAGCTGATCCACCTCCCCTAAGATGTGTACTTTTGAATGCTAGATCATTGATCAAACTTAGCACTGTCTGCACTGCTTATTGAAGAACAAAATATTGAACTGGCTTTTATAACCGATTCCTGGGCAGACCAAGCCTCGGGATCTGACTTACCTAAAGCAACTCCCTCAGGAATCTATTGCTACACTCTGGACAGACCTCACAGGAGGGGGGGGACTAGCGGTCATCTATCATGATTCGCTGAAGCCTATCTTCCATACTGCTTTGAATGCGTCGTGCGAGGTTCTTTCATTTAGCTTCTGCACCTCGCATCATAGCACCTTCAAGGAGATACTACTCTACCGCCCTCCAAGCCCCAGGTATGGCTTTTTAGAGGTGCTAGGGACTCTACTTGAAGAAGGATTATGTTCACTCCTTCACGGTGCTAGGGGACTTCAATTTTCATCTGGAGGCCCCCTCCGACCCAGATACCATCATATTGGAGCAAGTGATTGGGGCCGGTGAACTTAAGCAGCTGATTGAAGTCCCAACACATCTTAAAGGGCATATGCTGGATGGGATTTACTCCATTAATGCAAATCTGGCTTGTACCGCGGTACTCCCATTGGTGTGGTCCGATCACAGTACCATTCTATTCAAACTGAAAGAGTCAAAGGGCCATCTACCTAGATTAGAACCCACAAGGAAGATTGTAAGGAGTGCCTGGAAAGATGTAGACTGTGTAGAATTAGAAGAGGTACCGAAGAGAACCATGTTCCCTCTCCCTCCAGGGAGTGGACGAGGCTACCTCTGCTTACACTAAATGGATAGACGCAGCATGCAACAAATTAGCTTAAAATAAAATTGACCCCTAAACGGGCCCAACCCTCAGCCCCTGGTATTCAGAAGAAAACAAAAACAGGCATGCAAGCGATTAGAACGGGCATGGAGGAGAGGTTATTATAGCATGGATAAAGACATTTATAAGCATAGACTTATCATTTATAAGGCACTATTGTTGGAAACCAAAAAAAGTTCTCTGCTGAACAAATTTTTCAGTATAAGAATAGTGGTCCCAGTATACAAGATCATTCAATATAAAACAATTAAACAAACAATGTACCAAGAAAACTTTTTAGGAAGGTTCAAATGCCTATTTAATCACATTGAACACAAATTAATAGTTATGACTGAGCTCCATAGTACAGACAATATTGAAATATCATAGCAGTGCCCAGGAAGGAGGAATGGGGGTAGGGAGGTGGGTGATGAAGTGTAGGGTTTGGAGGGAAGTGAATACAAAAAAATTTGGATGCATTGAGAACAAAATCAAATTTGAAGGCAAAATTAATTCACTGCCTTATTTACATTCCGATCAAATCATAAATCCAATATCGACAATTTTTAGAAAAAGCCATATATATGAAGAAAATCACAGTACATCCTGAACTGGTGATAATATTGGCAAAGATGTTGTGTCGACGTTTCGACCCCTTAAGGCATGTAGGTACTCATTGCGACCTTACGGGATGGGGTCTTCATCAGGACTGGAGTGCGTGTGGAAGGGGGGTGAGTGTGGGCACCCAAACTGTCAGAAGACAGGACTCTGAGATGTCAAAGGATCATCAAAGGTAGAGGGTAGTAGACTCCTCGAGGGTAACGACAGAAGCGGGAAAAGGGTGAGGTTCCACTGATTCACAGAAGAGCTTTGCTGTCGAATTACATCAGGAGGCTCCTATTGATCAGCACTCCCGGAGAGAAATCCATTGTGAGTAAGGCAAATGGGGATAAGTCACCACTGATTCACCATCAGGGAGTTAATCCTGCTTCTCCGGTCCCATCCATTACATGGGACCGGAGAAGCAGGATTAACTCCCTGATGGTGAATCAGTGGTGACTTATCCCCATTTGCCTTACTCACAATGGATTTCTCTCCGGGAGTGCTGATCAATAGGAGCCTCCTGATGTAATTCGACAGCAAAGCTCTTCTGTGAATCAGTGGAACCTCACCCTTTTCCCGCTTCTGTCGTTACCCTCGAGGAGTCTACTACCCTCTACCTTTGATGATCCTTTGACATCTCAGAGTCCTGTCTTCTGACAGTTTGGGTGCCCACACTCACCCCCCTTCCACACGCACTCCAGTCCTGATGAAGACCCCATCCCGTAAGGTCGCAATGAGTACCTACATGCCTTAAGGGGTCGAAACGTCGACACAACATCTTTGCCAATATTATCACCAGTTCAGGATGTACTGTGATTTTCTTCATATATATGGCTTTTTCTAAAAATTGTCGATATTGGATTTATGATTTGATCGGAATGTAAATAAGGCAGTGAATTAATTTTGCCTTCAAATTTGATTTTGTTCTCAATGCATCCAAATTTTTTTGTATTCACTTCCCTCCAAACCCTACACTTCATCACCCACCTCCCTACCCCCATTCCTCCTTCCTGGGCACTGCTATGATATTTCAATATTGTCTGTACTATGGAGCTCAGTCATAACTATTAATTTGTGTTCAATGTGATTAAATAGGCATTTGAACCTTCCTAAAAAGTTTTCTTGGTACATTGTTTGTTTAATTGTTTTATATTGAATGATCTTGTATACTGGGACCACTATTCTTATACTGCTCTATACCCAGGTCCCAGTGACTATATGGGTTTACCCTTTATTTTGACGAACAAATTTTTCAAGCTAAGTCTAATCCCAAATAACTTTTTAAAACCATTATTAAACTTGCAGCCCCAACGGTCAATAAGAGCCTAAATAGTCCAGAACTTTGCAAAAAACTGGCCGACTTTTTCCAACAAAAGGTGGAATCTATTTTTTCCCCATTTACACTAGCTCAAAAAGGGCAAAGGGTGTTGCCACCTACAATGGAATCCAATAGACCTTACCCCACACCGGTCTTAGACAAATTCTCTTTGCTAGAGACACTAGATTTGATCAAACTTTTGAGTTTCATTCGATCAGGGTCTCCAATGGATCCGTGTCCGGCGTTTGTGCTGAAGCAAATCCCAGAAGTCATAGGGTCAGCCCTTACACCCCTGATCAACACCATATTTACATCGGGCAAATTTCCCAGAAATTTCCCGAATAATTATAAGCCAATTTCACGGCTTCCGCTTCCTGCAAAAATCATTGAAAAAGCTATGCATACCCAGCTCAGTGTATTTCTCCGAATCAAAAACTTACTCGACCCGTCTCAATACGGGTTTAGACCGGAGCATAGCACTGAGCTGGCTTTAATTAAATCAACAGAGGAAGTGAGGGAGGACTTGGATTGTGGAGGTAAGGCAATACTGATCATGTTAGAATTGTCAGCGGCCTTTGACATGGTCCATCATGAAGTTCTGATGGACCGGTTGTCTGAAGCAGGGGTAGAAGGTGCTGCCTGGAACCTCCTGGAGACCTTTCTTTCTGAAAGAACGCAAACTGTGGAATTGGATAACAGTTCAAAGCTATTTTCCCTCCCATGCGGGGTGCTCATCTCTAAGCCCGACGCTCTTTAATGTGTATGTGATATCTCTGGCAGGCTTGATAAGATCCTTTCGCTTCCAACTTACCTCCTATGTGGACGACACCCAAATAGTGTTAACACTTAGGGACGGGGAAGAGAAGGAAACAGGGGCACGTTTTCACGATTGCATGAAAGCCATTTCAGGGTGTCATCTAACTGCCTGAAACTAAACTCAGGCAAAACAGAGGTCATCAAGTTCGGGAACAACCCACACACATGGACGCCAGATTGGTGGCCAGAAGATCTGGGTATCTGCCCTGCTCCCACCAGAAAAGCAAAAAATCTGGGGGGTGATAGTGGACAACAAGATTACTTTTTGTGATCACATAAGCACGGTGGTTTCGGCATGTTTCCTAATACTCAGAATCATGAGAAAAATTAAGTTTTTTCTTCATGAAGGTATTCTTAGGACAGTGGTCACGGCACTCATCATGGCACTGCTAGACTATTGCAACAGTCTATATTTGAATACCCAAAAACAACACATTAATAGGCTTCAAATCGCGCAGAATGCAGCTGCCAGATTGCTGACAGGGATACCGAAATTTGTCTTGCTCAAGAAAGAATTAAAACAACTTTATTGGCTCCCCGTAAAACCAAGGGTGCGTTTTAATGCCCTCTGCACTGCTATTAAAGCCCTCAATGGAATAGGCCCCGACCACTTGAGGCAAAAATTTAAGTGGTATTTTCCTAGAAGGACCCTTCGCTCCACAGGAGCAAAACAAGTCCTAGTTCCTCCATTCAAAAAAGCCAGTTGGGGAGGTAGGAGTTTTATCACCTGCGCTTCTAAGGCCTGGCATGATCTTCCGTTCCATCTGAGGAACTCAGTAGAGCTCCTCTCCTTCAGAAAGGGGCTGAAAACATGTTTTTTTACCCTGTAACACCCTCCAATCTTGATAACCAGCAGGCAGTGCTTAGCGCCAGGACACCCTAGGGTAACCGTTGCGCTCTAAAAGTTTAATTAACATAACATAAACAAACTCCCCATTCTGTCCTATGGGAACAGGTAGCTTTCCAATAGTGAAAGCATAAATTGGCAGTATTTCACTATCAGGACATGTCACACACATTAGGGCATGTCCTACCTTTCACATACAATGCACCCTACCTTAGGGGTGGCTAACATGTAGAAAATGGAAGGTTTAGGGACTGGCAAGTGTGTGCACTTGCCAAGTCGCCATGGCAGTCCCAGAATTCACAGAGGCTCTGCAATGGCAGGCCAGAGTCACATTTTGCAGGCTGCTCCAGTGGGAGGCACAATCAGTGCTGCATCCCACTAGCAGCATTTGATTTACAGGCCCTGGGCACACACAGTGCACTGTAGTAGGGTCTGACAAGTAAATCAAATAAGCCAATCATAGAATCACTAATCCATAACAGTTTACAAAGGGAGCACCTACACTTTGGCACTGAACAGCAGTGGCAAAGTGCCCAAAGGATCTAGACCAGCAAAAAGGGAATCCAACACACAGCAAAACACAGGAGGTAAAGGCAGAAAATGCAGGGGAAACCCACACCAATGGTGCCAGGTCTAACAGGGAATATATATATATATCAATGCCCCAACTTCCTCCTGTCGCAAAGGAAATAGGCACTCACGGGAGACGCTTAGAAGATGTTTTATTCCGGTATAACAAACAGACGCGTTTCGGCGAATTGCCTTCCTCGGTGTTTGCTCGCACACCGGGAGGTCGCCATTTTAAGTGCATGCATAGGCTGTCATAGCGATACATCGACATAGAAAGCGGACTTGCACATTCAACAAATAAACGTCCGCCATTGCTAAATTTGCAATAGTAACTTGTTCAGATAGTAAATGCATGGCAAATCACAAATCCATCATTCTTAATGCCAATCTGAGTTATAAAACAGAACTGAAAACAAGTTATGTACACATTTGCACGCACTATGGCTATGTAACACAATTTACGCCATGTATTGGCTGCGGCATCCAGATAACATCGCTACAAGCGGATTAGCACTTTGCTCTGAAAAACCCGTCAGGAAGAAGAGGCTCAATGCCTTGAAACGCCTCGGCAATAATTATGATAATGGTGAAATCCGGTGAGCTGCATGGATATGCCTGAAGGCGAGGGTGCAGTCGAGTGCCTTCTTGATGCTTTGGGCACCTTTGTTGAGATATTCTTACACGGCCGTCCTGCCGTGGAGAGGGCACCATCTTGGACAATTAACAAGAGGCTGTGGAGATGAACGAATCAACTCCGTTCAGCACTGCGCCCCATATGCGGAGAAAAGCTCACCGTAAGGATCCTAACCCTACTAAAGGAAAAAATATGCTTTATTATGAACTGCACATCGGAACTTACTGAAAGTTTTAATTACTCGCATTCGAGACTCCTCGCCCCATAATGCACCAAGGACTCTGCACTAAGCACACGCCCATGGGGGGGTCATGGAAATAAATAAAAGTCAGGAAATGTAATTATGCGAGTCTCCGATGGTTTGTTCGGCAGCCCAGGAAGAAGAGGCTCAATGCCTTGAAACGCGTCGGCAATAATTATGATAATGGTGAAATCCGGTGAGCTGCATGGATATGCCTGAAGGCGAGGGTGCAGTCGAGTGCCTTCTTGATGCTTTGGGAATCTTTGTTGATATATATATATATATATATATATATATATATATATATATATATATATATATATATATATATATATATATATAGAATATCATCATTTAATACCGAATCAGTTTTCAAAATGTGCCAGTTTTTCCTCAACATGCGTTTTAATTGATTCGCTTCTGCTGAGTAGGTGGTTATCATCCTAAATTTCCCTTGATGGGTATTCTCTGACTCATTGACTGACTTCTTCTTGCTGACCAACGACTCTTTCTAGGAATGCCTTTCACCTTATTCATAGGGGCTACAATCCCACATTATTGTATAACACACTGAATAAGGTGAAAGGCATTCCTAGAAAGAGTCTGTTGGTCAGCAAGAAGGATGATAACCACCTACTCAGCAGAAGCGAATCAATTAAAACGCATGTTGAGGAAAAACTGGCACATTTTGAAAACTGATTCGGTATTAAATGATGATATTCCAGCATATCCACAAGTCACATTCAGAAAGGCCAGATCTCTTAGAGATCGATTAGTACGCAGTCATTTTGAGGAAGCATCTCCTGGGGTTAGAACCCTTAAGGATATGAAAGGTTTCTTTCCCTGTGGAAAGTGCAAAGCGTGCTCTAACAGTAGAAGAGTTCTCTCGTTTGATTTACCAGGAACACAGGTAACCAGAATCATCAATAAATTCATCACCTGCAGCACCCCCTATGTAGTGTACTGCTTAATATGTCCCTGTAACTTATGGTACATAGGAAGTACCATACACCCATTGAAGATCAGGGTATTGGAACACCAAAGGGCAATTGTTAATAAAGACACGGCATATCCTGTAGCAAGGCACTACGCCGAGAAACATTCTAGCAACCGAAATCTACTACGATTTTATGGTTTGGATCTTGTACCAGATAATGTAAGAGGAGGGGATAGACTGAGAAAGTTACGAAGATTAGAATCACGGTACATAGTCGATTGCCAAACCAAATTTCCAAAAGGCTTAAACAGTGGGGAGGAACTGGCATCACACCTGGGCACGTGAGAAAAGTAATAAAGTGGAGATTCAACAGTAGGATCTGTGCTATTTGCCATAACATGATTAATTGAAAGTAGAGTTGTCTCCAACCAACGACCTTGACAATTGCATTGTTACCAGATTATGAGAAGGTTTTTAACAGTTGTGTCTTACGAGTTGAGTAAGTATTAAGGATGGTACATGAAAGCCGATACACGGCGGAACGAGGATATTGACAATTTGATAGAAACTGGGTATACTATACAGTTATTTAGTGTAGTGTGGAAATATGGATTTTTCTGATCAGTTATGTCCCCTATCTTGGACCCCAACGGTTCCATGTATGAATCACAAGTACATGTATGTTCCCTCCAGTTCTAGTTATGAAGACGCAAACACATGTGCGTCCACCGCCAACATGTCCTTTGTCAGATCCGCCATGAATAGGCCGGATATTCCATTCTTAAATATGAAAGGCCACCGGCTTTATATGGTTCACTTATGCCATTTTACAGTCCAGGCAAGTAGGCCCTGATTCTGTCATCGAACTCTTCTTGCCTTCTGCCTCTGAAAGCTCCAGTCTGAGCCTGCAACCGTGACCATGAACTTTGCCTCATTCTCTGCGCGGCTCACGAAGCCTGACATCAGCTTGCTGCCTGCCAAGAACTGTATTTCACCTTCGAAATTATCTGCTCCGTTCCCTGCCCGATGCATTCCTGTCTAGTAGTTTAAGTAAACATTCTTCCAGCTACCGAGCAAAGGCTCGGCTTCTCTGTCCTCATGCAAGTAATTCATAGCCCTGTTACCATGGAAGGTTTCTGCCCCTTGCATCTCATATAGACACTTAGACACTTAGACGCTTGTGCACGCACACACAGTCAGTATAGAATAGATTTTGTCCAAGAGACTTCCCTTTGTGGATAACATAGTTCTTTAAACATGGGATGTTAGATATGATTTGGGATTAGGTTGACTTGACCCTCCAGACTTCTTGTCTCCACATGTAGAGCTAAATGTCAAGCCCCCTTCACCCCCTAGTTGCACGTCAATCACACGTCATGCTGCTGCGCACGCATCTATGCCAAGTATAATCTTATAGATCCACCTATATATGACATCATAACCAATTATGTTCCTTTTTACTCCTCATTACGCCCATTTTCGGTTACGCAGGTGAATCGTCATCTTCCTTATCAATTGTTACGCCTACCGCATTCGCTTCATTGTATTATATGTTCTATAAAAGTCATTTCTTGTCAATCATGTATGTACTTCACTTCCTGAACCTTCGTGGTGACGGAACTTGGAGCAACCGATTATAATCGTTCATTGGAATAAAGCCCATTCCGAACCTCTAATACCACGGATTCTGCCTCTTATTTACTGAGCTGTTTTATTATGTTTCTGTACCAAATTAAGTCCCGGTAATTAAATTATTTACCACATGAATGGCGCCCGAACAGGGACACTTTCTCATCTCACGCGCCGGCGGTGAGTTGCAGGCCCGGTCTCCTGCCACAGCTGGACGGACAATAACGCGTACCAGCAGGATTTCCTGTATCTCCCTCCGGTCAAGCGGGGGCGACTGAGGCTGCGATCAACACCCAGACGAGGCGGTGAGAAGTGCGAAGTATCCCGACCAGAGCCTAGCTGAGAGAGCAAGATCCGAGGTATACAGAGGCCCACCAGTTTCCGAAGTCCCAAGTCGAGTCCAGTCTCCGCAGTGTTCGAGTCGAGTCCAGTCCGGTTCAAGTTCAGTCCAGTTTCCGAGGCCTTCCGTTTCCGAGCTACCCGGTGAGTACCATTACTGGGGAGGCTTTCTGACTTGCACATAGTTTGTGCCGGTCAAGACGGGTTTGGGTACACAAATCCGGTCTGCACTGTTTCAGCAGTGTATCTGTACTGTTTAGCAGTATATCAAGTATATAATTCAGTTAATGTCGAGTATTATGTTTAGTGATTTAAGTTTTCCTTAGATCATCATCATTATTGATTGTTCAGGTAAATGTTAAATGTTAAATGTTTTAAGTACGTTCTGCATATTGTGGTATGAATGACTGTTCATTATCGTGGTTACTGTATTAAGTTTTGTTTTAAATCAAGTATCAGATTAGTTCTCAATATGCCGCTCTTTTCAAAATTAAGACAGATCACAACAAGAAAAGGGGTACTCGAAGAAGCCGTTCCTATTCCTCCTAGGGACACTCCAGGGTACTTCATGTATCATAAACATGGCTTAGACGCTATATTATTTCTTGATTTATGGGTAGACTACACCAAGGAATTACCAGAAAGTCAGAGGTGGCCCGCAGCGGGGACCTGGGATGCAGAGTGCATCATGAAAGTCGAGGAAGAGTTATGGAAAAGGAAAGTCAGACAGTCACAGAAAGATGCCATTGAGTTATGGCGTAAAGAATCTCATAGACGTACAGAAAAAGCACTCCGACAGGAAGAGAAGAATAAAGAGAGTTCAAATAAAGTTCGAGAAAATCTATTAATTGAGGAAGGTATCCGAGTGAAATCAGAACAAGTAGACAGACAAAGAAATGCCCTTATGAATGGTATGTATCCCCTTCTGGCCGAAGGATTACCTAAGGCTACTCCAGAGATACCGAAAGACTTGCCAACCCCATTATTTCCAATAAAGGTACATCCTAAGGGGCATCCTAGAACCGCAGAAGATGTTTTTCTTTCCTCATATTTAGATGACGCAGCTCCCGAGTATGCTAATTCCGCCCCACATAGACCGCCTGTCAGGGAGGTTCAACGCCAAGATCCGGTACCCGTATCTCTACAGCAACGAGTTCCGGCAAGCACATCTGTTTCTACATCTGTCCCTGCAGATACTTCTATAGCTGTGTCCACACCTATAGTTGCTGTATCGCGTTCAACGAATCCTTTCACGCCCGACACCCCAGATGGGGCTACGGGAGGTACTAGCAACACTTTTTCTACGCCACCCAGAATAAATAAACTTACTTTTCAAGAGTCAGGACATTCACGTACACCCAAACTCATAAATGCCCGCACGCTTAAGGAACTTCTTGTAGATTGTAGATATGACCCTGTGCCCGGCAAAGAGGACGAAATGACCCTGGCATCATTACGTATCAGACGAGCCGCGGTGTATCTAGGGAAGTTACCAGGAATGACTGCGCATCTAGATAATATATATCATTTTGTTCAAACAGGGCGAGATTCTGAATGTATTAACAGAGCTATGGAATATCAGAAAGTGGAGATACAGGGGGAACTGTTACGTTTCCTCATAAATTGTGTGATCAGAAATCAAGACCGACCAGGGGTAGACCCGGAAGCAATGCAAATTCTTACCAGATGGAGTCAGAATATATCAGAAGGAAGACATGATAAGCAGAATTGTATAATAGCCATGTGCCGAAAGATCCGAAAAGAAATAGAACGCCTACACGAAGAAAGATTAGCGGTAGACCAGTTCGAACAAAGCGAGGAAGAAGGATCAGGACTGCCCACAGGACAGTCAGACACTATAGCCTATGTAGGTAGAGGAAGATCTTGTAATAGTAATAGATGTCTTATTGACCCGATACGTCCGATATGTCCAGACAATAACAGGAGTTTCCCAACACCCATAGTCCATATAAGGTCTAACGAGCATTCGTTCCAAGCAGCTGACAAATTACTCCGAGAACGAAGGGGTTATCATTTTCTCGATTCTATGGATGAACAAGAATTAGCCAGGTCAGCTGTCCATTGGGTTGACAGTCCCGGAAAATATAGTGATGATACAGTAGCACGCACATTTTTGAATCTCACCCCAGATGAACAGCGTTTAGCTGGGATTTATATGATTCAACAACTCCTTATACTATATCAGAGTCAGCATTCGGACCCTGGTCCCTTACCTGATATATTGACTGAATTACTCATGAATAGATGGAGAGGTTCAGGTACTAAATTAATTAAAGAAATACTAGAATCAAGAAAGCAATACATTCTTTTTGTATGTTCAGAACATGTTTCACTACCCATTAAGGAAAGAACCACGTATTACATGGACAGACAGAATCCTCTACGAGAAGTACACCCAATAAAGGGCGAGGACAATGAGTTTAAACGCGTATTTGTATACACGCCCATATCAAAAATAGAATTGTTAGAAATGAAGAAAGTGGTACCCAGTCATGACAAAGATCCAGCGGGTTTTCACCGAGAAATTAAAGACATGTTACTCATGGGAGAGTATACCTATCCCGACATTATGACAATATTAAAGGTATTAATGCCTGCTGGCATTTATGAGAAACTCAGGGAAAAAGAGTGGGAGGTAGGAGACCAAAAAATAGAATGGTCAGTATTAGAAGCAGAAGAAAAGGCCCGAACTGCAGGAGCAGGACTTGGGGATAAAACTAAAGCACTACCAGGTTTATTAGTACAGGTACTGCCACGTTTATTAACTACGAAAAAGGAAGATTGGGGTACAATTTCAGCCTGTAAACAGAAGCAAGATGAAGACACTAGTGATTACTATGCCCGATTTGAAAAATGTTTTGGTATAAATAGTGGCATAAAAGCAAGTAGCGAATCATACCCACATCTGTTTGTAACAAAATTAGTAGAAAATGCCCTGCCCCAAGTAAAGAATAGAGTATTAAAATTCGAGAGTACCTGGCAAGGTAACACTCCATCACAAATGTTACAAATGTTACAGTACCATCACAATAGAATTAGAGAGGAACAAGAACATGAACACAGACGCATGAAAGACACAAAAATGAAAATGCTAGTTTCTCAGACAGTTCCAGCTGAAGGACATAAAAAGGGTATGACACATTCCGGTGATTCAGCAGGACCTGTAAAAGGGACATGCAATTATTGTAAAAAGCCAGGTCATTACGTACACGATTGTCCAGTTTTGAAACATAATATCGCCATAGGTAATACAAAAGAAAGACCACGGCCACCTAGACAGGATCAGAATGAACAAGGAGCTCCGCAGCACGCACAGTCCATGCCAGCTCCACCACAGTCTGTACAGTTTGTGCCAGCTGCACCAGCGCTGCCCGTTGCTGCCACACAAACCACGACACGACAACTGTACCAGACCGCACAGTACGACTATCCTGATTACCAACGATACGCATGAACCAGCCTAGAGAGGGAAGTTGACTTACCCCTTATCGAGATCCCTGTAGATCAAGAAGGACCTTATGTACATAGTGAATTGTTAGGCCAAGACAGAAAATTTTTACTCGATACAGGGGCAAGTCGAACGACCATAAAACGTAGTGAAGTTCCAGGGGCACCCCTCTCAGGCTCTCAGAATATCTCCCTTGGTTTTTCAGGAAAACCTATTGTTAATGAAGTGTCACAACCTCTTCCACTTACGATAGGACCTTTGACCCGAACTACCGATTTATTGCTTACTAAATCATGTCCAGAAAATCTGTTAGGAATAAAAACACTGAAAGCTCTAGGAGCCATAATATGTTGTTCTCCGGAAGGAGTAAGATTGTTTTTACGTGATTTTAAAGGTCACTATGTATCTAGAGACATGGATCCCCGACTGCAGACTTTACCTACACATCTATGGGCACAAGGCCCTACTGATGTTGGTTGCATGAATATTACACCATATCGAGTCACATTAAAGGCAGGAGTGGTACTACCACGAATGCGACAATACAAGTTACCCCCAGATGCTGTAGTGGCTTTGCTGCAAATCATTGACGAGCTCATTGCCCAAGGAGTGGTTGTGGAAACAGACTCCAATGTATGTAATTCACCAATAATTCCGATTCTTAAACGAACAGATCCAAAGGCCCTGCCAGTATATCGATTGGTTATTGATCTGCGCGAATTAAACAAGTGCATTGTGCCACAATTCCCTGTGGTCCCTGATATCTCGTCATTATTGACAGCCATTGATTCCGAAGCAACATTCTTTACTGTAATTGATCTTAAAAACGCCTTTTTCAGCGTCCCAATAGATCCGGAAAGCCAATATTTGTTCGGATTTAGTTTAAATGGACGTAGCTTTAAATTCTCACGCGCACCTCAAGGATTTACAGAAAGCCCCAGCATCTATAGCCAAGCACTGAAACGAGAACTTGACAGTATCCACATGCCAGTTAACACTGCCTTGCTTCAATATGTCGATGATCTGTTGATCACCGCTAGAAGCGAACCCGAATGTGAGAAAGCATCACTGACAGTTTTACAATTTCTAGCTGAAAAGGGACACAAGGTGTCCCCTTCTAAGCTGCAATTCTGTGTCCAGCGAGTTATTTATCTTGGACACTCGCTGTCCAAGGAGGGAAGGCAGCTTACACCCGACCGCATTCAGTTAATAGCTAACATGCAAATACCCAAGACACAAAAGGAGGTGCGGGCTTTCATAGGCCTCACTTCATACTGTAGACAGTGGATCCCTCAATATGCATTTCTAGCAAAATCGCTCATTCAGTTGACAACACAGGAGGCAGCCACATCGACTGTTCTCCCTTGGACTCAGGAACATACACAAGCTTTTGAAAGCCTAAAGAAAGCTTTATGTCAAGCACCTGTTTTAGCAACGCCATGTTACAGAAAACAGTTTACACTCTTTGTTACAGAGCGCGAAGGTACTGCCTTGTCAGTACTCACACAGGAACAAGCAGGAGCACACAAACCATGTGCTTATTTTTCTAGTACATTAGATCCAGTAGCTCAGGCTCTTCCTGCGTGCCTGAAATCAGTGGCAGCGATAGCTTTAGCAATACGACAAAGCGATGCCATAGTGTTAGGACATCCATTGACAGTTCAAGTACCACATGCGGTAGAGGTTCTTGTAAATAGAACGCAAACACAACACTTGACTATAGCGCGACTTACAGGGTACGAACTTACATTGTTCCAGCCACATATAGAAATCAGACGCTGTAACACATTGAATCCTGCCACACTTTTGCCAGTAATCGGAACAGACCCACTAGCCCATGACTGTATTGAAGTTATTACTATAACGACGAAACCCAGACAAGACTTAACCGATGTCCCATTGTCAGATCCAGACCTGACATTGTATGTAGATGGTTCATGTATGAGAACAAATACAGGAGAGTTAGTGGCTGCTTACGCAGTCACAACAGATACTGAAGTCATTGAAACAAATCATATAAATACTTTGTCAGCTCAAGCCGCAGAGCTCATCGCTCTGACACAAGCCTGTATTCAAGCCACAAGTAAAAAAGTCAACATATACACTGATTCACGTTATGCATTCGGAGTTGTACATGACTTCGGCGTGCTGTGGCGAGAGAGAGGTTATTTAACTTCCCACGGTGCCCACATTCAACACGGACCCCTCATTCATGCTTTATTAGATGCGATACATCTACCAACTGCAATATCAATTATGAAATGTAAAGCTCATACGAAAGTCACTGATATCATTTCTCAAGGCAATGATCTAGCCGACAGAACAGCTAAACAGACTGCTCAAACACAAACATCCGACATGACAAAGATAATAGTCCCGACGCCGACACATTGTATGACAGTTAAAGATCCTACTTTTGACGTAATTGACATCCAGACACATGCTACACCAGATGAAATAAAGAAATGGACCGAATTAGGAGGGATCCAAACGGATCAAGGATGGATTATGAAGGAAAAGTCTGTGTGGTTCCTTCCTGATTCAATGGTCCAAGTTATAATTAACACTATACATAGTCCAGCACATCTAGGAGAAAAAGCTATGCTAGATAGCATTCAACACATTTGGTTCAATAAACATTTACGAGCAGCAGCCAAACAAAAGGTCCGTACCTGTATGATCTGTTGCCAGTTCAACCCAGGAAAAAGCGTTCCCGTAGAACAGGGTGGATTTCATCCTCCTGATCACCCTTTTGAAGTCCTCCAGATGGATTATATCCAGATGGAACGATGTCGAGGATTCAAATACGTTCTCGTAGTTGTTTGTGCTCTTTCCCGTTGGACGGAGGCATACCCGGTTTCAGATTACACTGCCCCGACTACTGCCAAACAGTTGGTTCGAGAATTCTTCCCACGATACGGTTTACCACGTGTTGTTCACTCAGATAATGGCCAGCCGTTCTCATCCGAATTAATGAAACATGTTTCACTTTTGTTAGGTTATCAGTGGAAATTCCACTGTGTCCGACACCCTGAGGCAGCAGGTCTCGTAGAAAGACATAATCAGACCCTGAAAATTAGATTGTCCAAAATATGCAGGGAGAAAGGTGTCGACTGGGTAGTAGCACTACCAGTTGCACTCTTTTACACAAGAATGGTAGCACACTCTCGAACAGGGCTATCCCCGTATGAAGTGATCTTCGGCAGACCACCAAATATGTGGGGGACGCCTATGCCACGAAAAATAACTGATATTGACTGTAATATGCTGACAGATTACTTAGCTTCCTTGATGTCTGCACTACAATCTTGTCGTTCACAGGTAGCTGCAACCTTTCCCGACAACACTGAGGTGAAACCCCTTGACGTAGTTCCGGGGGACCTCGTTCTTGTGAGGAATTTCGACCGAAAGACTCAGCTGGAGCCCAGGTGGAGATCACCCAAATTGGTTCTGCTCACCACAAGGACAGCCGTGAAGATCGAAGGCAGAAAAGGATGGGTGCATTCAAGTCATATCAAGAAATTTCATGGACTTCCTTCGGATGTGAATAGCCCACCTCGTGTGTCTTCACCCATTGACTCAAAACTACCTTTGGCTGAGGCCAACAGTCAGGAACTTTATAAACTGAAACTCAGGCCTAAACCGTCGGACGATTTGATTGTTTAAGTCCTCTCCAAGGTGAAGCGGTTGAATCTGTCTCCGACATGTATCCCTTAGACCTGAATCATGGAAAATCGCGAAAAATGTTGAAGCGACATGCGTATTGTAAATCATTGCGTAGCCATTGCATAATGACGTTATTAATTTTGTTTTTCTTGAGTCTTTTAATAATTACTGCAAGTATATTGTTGCACATATATTATCCTATTTCTAGACCTGTTTACAATGTTACTGCTGAACATTCTTTTAGTGAATTATCTCCGCTTGAGTTGTCTTATAGATTTGCGCTGCGCAATAACACTTTTATTAGTATGTTACATCACTCCCATCAGGTTAGCAATGCTACAAATTGTTGGATATGTGGCCGACTCCCTCCCTATCAGAATTATAAAGGAATTTTACCTCTCTTTCCATACCCGTTCACACACAACGGCTCCTGTGGAGCATGGTTTAGTTTAATTAATTCTCTAGATTCGAATTCTGCAGTTTATCAAGATAACTGGGTATGGGGAAATTTGAACTTAATTTTACTTAAGGTCTGCTACCCCAACAAGGAGGGACTTCCCCAGAGAACAGGAACTGATCTAGAAAACGAAGTGTATGGATTAGGTAATTTCACACTTAATCTTATGATCCTAAATGTCGAATCCGAAACTACTCCAATTTTGCCCGCTATGTCAATATTTCCAGTAAAGGGTGAACTATGTGTAAGGAAAAATGGTTCCATACATATGGGCCATAGTAAATGCACGACTGTAGTAGAGTTTAGTGATCAAGGCAAGTCCACATTTAGAGCTTCCCGCCATTCCTATTACATATGTGGTCAGACGGCATATGTACGTTTGCCTCTAGACTGGGACGGTACTTGCTATATTGGATTCCTTTTGCCACCTGTTTTTTTAGCTCCTCCTGATTATCACAGAAATATTCATTTAGTAAATAGTAGAGTAAGGAGAGATCTCCCAATAGTCGATTACACTGAAACAGCATGGGAAAAATACACAGATTTCAATAAAGGTCTCTTTCCCTATATAGGTACTGTTACTAATAGTAAGCTGATACGTAGATTAACTAGAACCCTTGAAGCAGTAGTGAATGAAACTATTTCCGCTTTAGGCAATTTAACAGAAGAGCAGTCTGCTATGCGGATTGTTGTGCTTCAAAATCGTCTTGTCCTTGACGTCATCCTGGCTGATAGGGGCGGAGCTTGTAGGGTCATCGGATCAAGCTGTTGCATTTTCATACCAGAAAATTCGCCATCTGTATATAAGGCCATAACTCGCCTTCATAAGATTGTAAGCCAGATACACCAGAACCCAGGCACCTGGACTTGGTCCGGTTGGTTTTGGAGTATATTATCTACCTTTGGATGGAAGGTCCTATCTTTCCTAGGTATTGGCCTCCTCATACTATTCAGTTGCTGTCTATGTCTACAATGTGGACCAGCGATCTGTGGTCTGTGTGCCACATCGTGTATTCCACCACCAAGAATTCATTCGTCACGGAAGAAGAAAGAAGAACAAATGATGTTATATGAACAGATCAATGGATTGATGAAGATTGATATCTCTTAACGGGCAAGTAGGGGACAAGGAGGGAATGTGGAAATATGGATTTTTCTGATCAGTTATGTCCCCTATCTTGGACCCCAACGGTTCCATGTATGAATCACAAGTACATGTATGTTCCCTCCAGTTCTAGTTATGAAGACGCAAACACATGTGCGTCCACCGCTAACATGTCCTTTGTCAGATCCGCCATGAATAGGCCGGATATTCCATTCTTAAATATGAAAGGCCACCGGCTTTATATGGTTCACTTATGCCATTTTACAGTCCAGGCAAGTAGGCCCTGATTCTGTCATCGAACTCTTCTTGCCTTCTGCCTCTGAAAGCTCCAGTCTGAGCCTGCAACCGTGACCATGAACTTTGCCTCATTCTCTGCGCGGCTCACGAAGCCTGACATCAGCTTGCTGCCTGCCAAGAACTGTATTTCACCTTCGAAATTATCTGCTCCGTTCCCTGCCCGATGCATTCCTGTCTAGTAGTTTAAGTAAACATTCTTCCAGCTACCGAGCAAAGGCTCGGCTTCTCTGTCCTCATGCAAGTAATTCATAGCCCTGTTACCATGGAAGGTTTCTGCCCCTTGCATCTCATATAGACACTTAGACACTTAGACGCTTGTGCACGCACACACAGTCAGTATAGAATAGATTTTGTCCAAGAGACTTCCCTTTGTGGATAACATAGTTCTTTAAACATGGGATGTTAGATATGATTTGGGATTAGGTTGACTTGACCCTCCAGACTTCTTGTCTCCACATGTAGAGCTAAATGTCAAGCCCCCTTCACCCCCTAGTTGCACGTCAATCACACGTCATGCTGCTGCGCACGCATCTATGCCAAGTATAATCTTATAGATCCACCTATATATGACATCATAACCAATTATGTTCCTTTTTACTCCTCATTACGCCCATTTTCGGTTACGCAGGTGAATCGTCATCTTCCTTATCAATTGTTACGCCTACCGCATTCGCTTCATTGTATTATATGTTCTATAAAAGTCATTTCTTGTCAATCATGTATGTACTTCACTTCCTGAACCTTCGTGGTGACGGAACTTGGAGCAACCGATTATAATCGTTCATTGGAATAAAGCCCATTCCGAACCTCTAATACCACGGATTCTGCCTCTTATTTACTGAGCTGTTTTATTATGTTTCTGTACCAAATTAAGTCCCGGTAATTAAATTATTTACCACAGTAGGGGCAGTGCTGCAAGCCAATACATGGCCAAATCATGGCACACATTAAAAGCCACGCATTAGATAGAACGCGTGGGTGGCCCTAGAGTTTATTTTCCATAAAGAATTGTAACCCAGAGCATTCTAGTTGTAAGGTACCGTCATGTAGTAGGAATATGTTCGAAGCAATGATCCACAGCTGTAGCCTTGTCTGTTTATTTATGACGGGTTTTTCAGAGCAAAGTGCTAATCCGCTTGTAGCGATGTTATCTGGATGCCGCAGCCAATACATGGCGTAAATTGTGTTACATAGCCATAGTGCGTGCAAATGTGTACATAACTTGTTTTCAGTTCTGTTTTATAACTCAGATTGGCATTAAGAATGATGGATTTGTGATTTGCCATGCATTTACTATCTGAACAAGTTACTATTGCAAATTTAGCAATGGCGGACGTTTATTTGTTGAATGTGCAAGTCCGCTTTCTATGTCGATGTATCGCTATGACAGCCTATGCATGCACTTAAAATGGCGACCTCCCGGTGTGCGAGCAAACACCGAGGAAGGCAATTCGCTGAAACGCGTCTGTTTGTTATACCGGAATAAAACATCTTCTAAGCGTCTCCCGTGAGTGCCTATTTCCTTTGCGACAGGAGGAAGTTGGGGCATTGATTATTTGTGGAGTGCATCGCCACATTGAGGGCACCCACCCGCGAGTGAATTCCCGATTTGAAAGGGTGCAACCTGAGCTGCTATATATATATATATATATATATATATATATCAACAAAGATTCCCAAAGCATCAAGAAGGCACTCGACTGCACCCTCGCCTTCAGGCATATCCATGCAGCTCACCGGATTTCACCATTATCATAATTATTGCCGACGCGTTTCAAGGCATTGAGCCTCTTCTTCCTGGGCTGCCGAACAAACCATCGGAGACTCGCATAATTACATTTCCTGACTTTTATTTATTTCCATGACCCCCCCATGGGCGTATGCTTAGTGCAGAGTCCTTGGTGCATTATGGGGCGAGGAGTCTCGAATGCGAGTAATTAAAACTTTCAGTAAGTTCCGATGTGCAGTTCATAATAAAGCATATTTTTTCCTTTAGTAGGGTTAGGATCCTTACGGTTAGCTTTTCTCCGCATATGGGGCGCAGTGCTGAACGGAGTTGATTCGTTCATCTCCACAGCCTCTTGTTAATTGTCCAAGATGGTGCCCTCTCCACGGCAGGACGGCCGTGTAAGAATATCTCAACAAAGGTGCCCAAAGCATCAAGAAGGCACTCGACTGCACCCTCGCCTTCAGGCATATCCATGCAGCTCACCGGATTTCACCATTATCATAATTATTGCCGAGGCGTTTCAAGGCATTGAGCCTCTTCTTCCTGGGCTGCCGAACAAACCATCGGAGACTCGCATAATTACATTTCCTGACTTTTATTTATTTCCATGACCCCCCATGGGTGTATGCTTAGTGCAGAGTCCTTGGTGCATTATGGGGCGAGGAGTCTCGAATGCGAGTAATTAAAACTTTCAGTAAGTTCCGATGTGCAGTTCATAATAAAGCATATTTTTCCTTTAGTAGGGTTAGGATCCTTACGGTGAGCTTTTCTTCGCATATGGGGTGCAGTGCTGAACGGAGTTGATTCGTTCATCTCCACAGCCTCTTGTTAATTGTCCAAGATGGTGCCCTCTCCACGGCAGGACGGCTGTGTAAGAATATCTCAACAAAGGTGCCCAAAGCATCAAGAAGGCACTCGACTGCACCCTCGCCTTCAGGCATATCCATGCAGCTCACCGGATTTCACCATTATCATAATTATTGCCGAGGCGTTTCAAGGCATTGAGCCTCTTCTTCCTGGGCTGCCGAACAAACCATCGGAGACTCGCATAATTACATTTCCTGACTTTTATTTATTTCCATGACCCCCCATGGGCGTATGCTTAGTGCAGAGTCCTTGGTGCATTATGGGGCGAGGAGTCTCGAATGCGAGTAATTAAAACTTTCAGTAAGTTCCGATGTGCAGTTCATAATAAAGCATATTTTTTCCTTTAGTAGCGTTAGGATCCTTACGGTGAGCTTTTCTCCGCATATGGGGCGCAGTGCTGAACGGACTTGATTCGTTCATCTCCACAGCCTCTTGTTAATTGTCCAAGATGGTGCCCTCTCCACGACAGGACGGCCGTGTAAGAATATCTCAACAAAAGTGCCCAAAGCATCAAGAAGGCACTCGGCTGCACCTTTGCCTTCAGGCATATCCATGCAGCTCACCGGATTTCACCATTATCATAATTATTGGCGACGCGTTTCAAGGCATTGAGCCTCTTCTTCCTGGGCTGCCGAACAAACCATCGGAGACTCGCATAATTACATTTCCTGACTTTTATTTATTTCCATGACCCCCCATGGGCGTATGCTTAGTGCAGAGTCCTTGGTGCATTATGGGGCGAGGAGTCTCGAATGCGAGTAATTAAAACTTTCAGTAAGTTCCGATGTGCAGTTCATAATAAAGCATATTTTTTCCTTTAGTAGGGTTAGGATCCTTACGGTGAGCTTTTCTTCGCATATGGGGTGCAGTGCTGAACGGAGTTGATTCGTTCATCTCCACAGCCTCTTGTTAATTGTCCAAGATGGTGCCCTCTCCACGGCAGGACGGCCGTGTAAGAATATCTCAACAAAGGTGCCCAAAGCATCAAGAAGGCACTCGACTGCACCCTCGCCTTCAGGCATATCCATGCAGCTCACCGGATTTCACCATTATCATAATTATTGCCGACGCGTTTCAAGGCATTGAGCCTCTTCTTCCTGGGCTGCCGAACAAACCATCGGAGACTCGCATAATTAAATTTCCTGACTTTTATTTATTTCCATGACCCCCCATGGGTGTATGCTTAGTGCAGAGTCCTTGGTGCATTATGGGGCGAGGAGTCTCGAATGCGAGTAATTAAAACTTTCAGTAAGTTCCGATGTGCAGTTCATAATAAAACATATTTTTGCCTTTAGTAGGGTTAGGATCCTTACGGTGAGCTTTTCTCCGCATATGGGGCGCAGTGCTGAACGGAGTTGATTCGTTCATCTCCACAGCCTCTTGTTAATTGTCCAAGATGGTGCCCTCTCCACGGCAGGAGGGCCGTGTAAGAATATCTCAACAAAGGTGCCCAAAGCATCAAGAAGGCACTCGACTGCACCCTCGCCTTCAGGCATATCCATGCAGCTCACCGGATTTCACCATTATCATAATTATTGCCGACGCGTTTCAAGGCATTGAGCCTCTTCTTCCTGGGCTGCCGAACAAACCATCGGAGTCTCGCATAAATACATTTCCTGACTTTTATTTATTTCCATGACCCCCATGGGCGTATGCTTAGTACAGAGTCCTTGGTGCATTATGGGGCGAGGAGTCTCGAATGCGAGTAATTAAAACTTTCAGTAAGTTCCGATGTGCAGTTCATAATATAGCATATTTTTTCCTTTAGTAGGGTTAGGATCCTTACGGTTAGCTTTTCTCCGCATATGGGGCGCAGTGCTGAACGGAGTTGATTCGTTCATCTCCACAGCCTCTTGTTAATTGTCCAAGATGGTGCCCTCTCCACGGGCATTTTATTTATTGATGTCACTGACCATGTCATGAATGATGTAATATGTGACATCATCAGCCATGGATTGCGGGCGCGCAAGATGTAGTTAGTACAACTAACTATATCGAAGGAATTTCAATGGTTTTGTACGACTGAAATGTCCAGCTAACTATAACACCCCTAAAACCTATGGTTTTTCCAGTGAATTTCTAAGGTTTTTTAAATGCTAATTCCTAACTATATCAGGCCCGAAACCTATGGTTTTTTCAGGGAATTTCAAAGGTTTTTTAAATGCTTATTCCTAACTATAACATATCTCAAACCTATGTTTTATTCAGTGAATTTCAAAGGTTTTGTAAATGACAATTTTTAATGTATTAATTGTTATACTGATTTTTTTATTCTAATTTACTACATTTTTTTAACTATTTATTTTTAGATATTTTTTTTATTACATTACAATACAAAATATACTTTCTCAGAATTAATTACTTAAGTTTAAATACTGTGCAAATAGGCAATAGACTTTTAAGTACAGTAGTTACAGTTGTTGCAATGGGCAACACAATTTCAAACACAATGCAACATTGAGCTCAATGTGAATTTCTAGTCAAATGCAATTAGTTACTTTATGGATTACTTTTCTAACCACAGGACTGGACGTTTTGGTTCCAGTACTGAGTTTTAAGGAATGATATTGTATTTTAAAAGTTGACACTTAGAAATTTTTTCACATAGAATCGCCAATGTTATCCTATGGCCGAAAATTCACTTAGCAGGTAAGCAGTGTTATCATTACTTTTTCTTACTCAGTGGTGGATCCTGGATCCAGCACTGGTGCATCTCCTGTAAACAGTTGAAAGAATGTGTTTAAGTCATACAGACGATTTTTTAGGAATACATTTAGTTTGTAAAAATAGACACTGAGAAACTTTTCTGCTGAAAACCACACAATGGATTCCTATGGAAGGAAATACAAGTTACTGGTAAGTACGGTTAGAATTACTTTTCAGGATCAGTACTGGGCTCAAAGAAGCAGCACTGAGGTCTCTCCTGATAACATGTGAGTAAATCGGAATTCGAAGTTAGGCTGATTTTAGAGGAATATTTGTAAGTTCCAAAACTCCACACTTAGAAGAATTTCCAAGTGAAACCAGTCAATGTTAGCCTATTGAAGGAAATTCAAGTAACTGATAAGTACGGTTAAAATTACTTTTCAGGATCAGTACAGGGCTCAAAGATACAGCACCGAGGTCTCTCCTGATAACAGGTGAGTAAATCGGAATTCGTAGTTCGGCTGATTTTAGAGGAATATTTGCACAATGGTGAAGGAAGGGGGCGGGGCCTGAGGTGACGTGCAAACTCGCCCTTTGGCGCGTTTTAAGATGGGAATTAATTCCTCTTCAAACCGGAGGTCCCCTGGGGGCCAACTAGCCCATCAGGTGCCTCCAGTATGCGCCAGGGAGCAGCGTTGCAGAGAGGTGTTCAGAGGCCACGCCCCTTTTTACAACACTCTGCAACGCAGCTCCGTGGTGCTTAGTGGAGGTACCTGGTGGGCTAGTTGGCCCCTAGGGGACCTCTGGATTGAAGAGGAATGAATTCCCCAACTTAAAATGCGCCACAGGGCATGTTTCCACACATATCACCTCAGGCCCCGCCCCCTACCTTCACCACTGTGCAAACACGCCCGTGGCGCGTTGTAAGTTGGGGGATTAAGTCCCCTTGAATCCTGAGGTCCCCTGGTGGCCAACTAGCCCACCAGGTACCTCCAGTAAGCGCCACGGAGCTGCATTGCAGAGAGGTGGAAAAAGGGGCATGGCCTCATTACACCTCTCTGCAATGCAGCCCCCTGGCGCATACTGGAGTATTCAAGGGGAATTAGTTCCCCCTCTGCAAACGTGCCCCTGTTTGCAGAGTGGTGCAAGGAGGGGCGTGGCCTCCGGCCCGATCCCGTTTTTTATTTTTTTTATTTTTTAGAAGGGGGGCTGTGTAGCCCCCTTTCTTTTTCTAATTTATTGGCCCTGGGGACCCCATCCCCCAGGGCCTGCCCCCAATTTGTTTTTAAAAAAATAAAAAAATCGGGAAGGGGGCCGCGTAGCCCCCCTCCCGAGGCCATAATTTGCCCCGGGGACCCCATCCCCGGGGGCATGGCCCTTTTTTTATTTTTTTTTATTTTGATGGGGGGCTGCCTTGCCCCCCTCCTGTGGCCAGTTATGGCCCCGGGGACCCCATCCCCCGGGCCGTTTCTTTTTTTTTTTTTTTTCTTTTTTTTAGGAGGGGGTCGCGTGGCCCCCTCCCAGGCCACTACTAGCCCCGGGGAACCCATCCCCTGGGGCTGGCCCTCTTCGTTGGGGGCCCACCAATCTCTCCACGGTCCCAGCCGGCTCCCCGCGTCCTGCGGGAGCCGGCATTGCTTTTCCACATGGGGAGCAGCTAACATGCTGCTCCCCATGTGGAAAAGCAATCTGCTTTGCTTCATTGAAGCGAGAGCAGGTTTCCCTCGTACAAAACCCTAGAAATTCCCCTGTTATAGTTAGTTCAGCTAACTATAACTCGCGCCCCCGCAATGCACTGCTGATGACGTCACATATTACATCACTCATGACATGGTCAGTGACATCACTGATGACATCACTGATGACATCTCAAATGACATCACTGATGACGTCACTGATGACGTCATCCAGTGACTGTGTGTTTTTGTAAAGTTTAAATATGTTTTATATATTTATAGTGAAAGGCCTATGGAAGAATGAGTGGGTGTATAAGTGTGTGAATGGGTGATTTTCTAGGTGCGTAACTGACTCTATAAGTGAGTCATTAAATGTATCTTACTGCAGACTAGTGACTAAACTGTGTGAATTTCTGTATGTGTCTGTGTGTTGGTGTATAAGTGGCTGCATGGTTTTGTGAATAGCTATATGAGTGTCTATATGGGTTATTGATTGGTTGTCTTAGTATCTGTATGGGTGCCTGAGTGTTTGTGTGGGTAGGGTGAGTGTGACTCTATGCATATTTTTTCCTTTAGTAGGGTTAGGATCCTTACGGTGAGCTTTTCTTCGCATATGGGGTGCAGTGCTGAACGGAGTTGATTCGTTCATCTCCACAGCCTCTTGTTAATTGTCCAAGATGGTGCCCTCTCCACGGCAGGACGGCCGTGTAAGAATATCTCAACAAAGGTGCCCAAAGCATCAAGAAGGCACTCGACTGCACCTTTGCCTTCAGGCATATCCATGCAGCTCACCGGATTTCACCATTATCATAATTATTGGCGACGCGTTTCAAGGCATTGAGCCTCTTCTTCCTGGGCTGCCGAACAAACCATCGGAGACTCGCATAATTACATTTCCTGACTTTTATTTATTTCCATGACCTCCCATGGGCGTATGCTTAGTGCAGAGTCCTTGGTGCATTATGGGGCGAGGAGTCTCGAATGCGAGTAATTAAAACTTTCAGTAAGTTCCGATGTGCAGTTCATAATAAAGCATATTTTTTCCTTTAGTAGGGTTAGGATCCTTACGGTGAGCTTTTCTTCGCATATGGGGTGCAGTGCTGAACGGAGTTGATTCGTTCATCTCCACAGCCTCTTGTTAATTGTCCAAGATGGTGCCCTCTCCACGGCAGGACGGCCGTGTAAGAATATCTCAACAAAGGTGCCCAAAGCATCAAGAAGGCACTCGACTGCACCCTCGCCTTCAGGCATATCCATGCAGCTCACCGGATTTCACCATTATCATAATTATTGCCGACGCGTTTCAAGGCATTGAGCCTCTTCTTCCTGGGCTGCCGAACAAACCATCGGAGACTCGCATAATTAAATTTCCTGACTTTTATTTATTTCCATGACCTCCCATGGGTGTATGCTTAGTGCAGAGTCCTTGGTGCATTATGGGGCGAGGAGTCTCGAATGCGAGTAATTAAAACTTTCAGTAAGTTCCGATGTGCAGTTCATAATAAAACATATTTTTGCCTTTAGTAGGGTTAGGATCCTTACGGTGAGCTTTTCTCCGCATATGGGGCGCAGTGCTGAACGGAGTTGATTCGTTCATCTCCACAGCCTCTTGTTAATTGTCCAAGATGGTGCCCTCTCCACGGCAGGAGGGCCGTGTAAGAATATCTCAACAAAGGTGCCCAAAGCATCAAGAAGGCACTCGACTGCACCCTCGCCTTCAGGCATATCCATGCAGCTCACCGGATTTCACCATTATCATAATTATTGCCGACGCGTTTCAAGGCATTGAGCCTCTTCTTCCTGGGCTGCCGAACAAACCATCGGAGTCTCGCATAAATACATTTCCTGACTTTTATTTATTTCCATGACCCCCATGGGCGTATGCTTAGTACAGAGTCCTTGGTGCATTATGGGGCGAGGAGTCTCGAATGCGAGTAATTAAAACTTTCAGTAAGTTCCGATGTGCAGTTCATAATATAGCATATTTTTTCCTTTAGTAGGGTTAGGATCCTTACGGTTAGCTTTTCTCCGCATATGGGGCGCAGTGCTGAACGGAGTTGATTCGTTCATCTCCACAGCCTCTTGTTAATTGTCCAAGATGGTGCCCTCTCCACGGGCATTTTATTTATTGATGTCACTGACCATGTCATGAATGATGTAATATGTGACATCATCAGCCATGGATTGCGGGCGCGCAAGATGTAGTTAGTACAACTAACTATATCGAAGGAATTTCAATGGTTTTGTACGACTGAAATGTCCAGCTAACTATAACACCCCTAAAACCTATGGTTTTTCCAGTGAATTTCTAAGGTTTTTTAAATGCTAATTCCTAACTATATCAGGCCCGAAACCTATGGTTTTTTCAGGGAATTTCAAAGGTTTTTTAAATGCTTATTCCTAACTATAACATATCTCAAACCTATGTTTTATTCAGTGAATTTCAAAGGTTTTGTAAATGACAATTTTTAATGTATTAATTGTTATACTGATTTTTTTATTCTAATTTACTACATTTTTTTAACTATTTATTTTTAGATATTTTTTTTATTACATTACAATACAAAATATACTTTCTCAGAATTAATTACTTAAGTTTAAATACTGTGCAAATAGGCAATAGACTTTTAAGTACAGTAGTTACAGTTGTTGCAATGGGCAACACAATTTCAAACACAATGCAACATTGAGCTCAATGTGAATTTCTAGTCAAATGCAATTAGTTACTTTATGGATTACTTTTCTAACCACAGGACTGGACGTTTTGGTTCCAGTACTGAGTTTTAAGGAATGATATTGTATTTTAAAAGTTGACACTTAGACATTTTTTCACATAGAATCGCCAATGTTATCCTATGGCCGAAAATTCACTTAGCAGGTAAGCAGTGTTATCATTACTTTTTCTTACTCAGTGGTGGATCCTGGATCCAGCACTGGTGCATCTCCTGTAAACAGTTGAAAGAATGTGTTTAAGTCATACAGACGATTTTTTAGGAATACATTTAGTTTGTAAAAATAGACACTGAGAAACTTTTCTGCTGAAAACCACACAATGGATTCCTATGGAAGGAAATACAAGTTACTGGTAAGTACGGTTAGAATTACTTTTCAGGATCAGTACTGGGCTCAAAGAAGCAGCACTGAGGTCTCTCCTGATAACATGTGAGTAAATCGGAATTCGAAGTTAGGCTGATTTTAGAGGAATATTTGTAAGTTCCAAAACTCCACACTTAGAAGAATTTCCAAGTGAAACCAGTCAATGTTAGCCTATTGAAGGAAATTCAAGTAACTGATAAGTACGGTTAAAATTACTTTTCAGGATCAGTACAGGGCTCAAAGATACAGCACCGAGGTCTCTCCTGATAACAGGTGAGTAAATCGGAATTCGTAGTTCGGCTGATTTTAGAGGAATATTTGCACAATGGTGAAGGAAGGGGGCGGGGCCTGAGGTGACGTGCAAACTCGCCCTTTGGCGCGTTTTAAGATGGGAATTAATTCCTCTTCAAACCGGAGGTCCCCTGGGGGCCAACTAGCCCATCAGGTGCCTCCAGTATGCGCCAGGGAGCAGCGTTGCAGAGAGGTGTTCAGAGGCCACGCCCCTTTTTACAACACTCTGCAACGCAGCTCCGTGGTGCTTAGTGGAGGTACCTGGTGGGCTAGTTGGCCCCTAGGGGACCTCTGGATTGAAGAGGAATGAATTCCCCAACTTAAAATGCGCCACAGGGCATGTTTCCACACATATCACCTCAGGCCCCGCCCCCTACCTTCACCACTGTGCAAACACGCCCGTGGCGCGTTGTAAGTTGGGGGATTAAGTCCCCTTGAATCCTGAGGTCCCCTGGTGGCCAACTAGCCCACCAGGTACCTCCAGTAAGCGCCACGGAGCTGCATTGCAGAGAGGTGGAAAAAGGGGCATGGCCTCATTACACCTCTCTGCAATGCAGCCCCCTGGCGCATACTGGAGTATTCAAGGGGAATTAGTTCCCCCTCTGCAAACGTGCCCCTGTTTGCAGAGTGGTGCAAGGAGGGGCGTGGCCTCCGGCCCGATCCCGTTTTTTATTTTTTTTATTTTTTAGAAGGGGGGCTGTGTAGCCCCCTTTCTTTTTCTAATTTATTGGCCCTGGGGACCCCATCCCCCAGGGCCTGCCCCCAATTTGTTTTTAAAAAAATAAAAAAATCGGGAAGGGGGCCGCGTAGCCCCCCTCCCGAGGCCATAATTTGCCCCGGGGACCCCATCCCCGGGGGCATGGCCCTTTTTTTATTTTTTTTTATTTTGATGGGGGGCTGCCTTGCCCCCCTCCTGTGGCCAGTTATGGCCCCGGGGACCCCATCCCCCGGGCCGTTTCTTTTTTTTTTTTTTTTCTTTTTTTTAGGAGGGGGTCGCGTGGCCCCCTCCCAGGCCACTACTAGCCCCGGGGAACCCATCCCCTGGGGCTGGCCCTCTTCGTTGGGGGCCCACCAATCTCTCCACGGTCCCAGCCGGCTCCCCGCGTCCTGCGGGAGCCGGCATTGCTTTTCCACATGGGGAGCAGCTAACATGCTGCTCCCCATGTGGAAAAGCAATCTGCTTTGCTTCATTGAAGCGAGAGCAGGTTTCCCTCGTACAAAACCCTAGAAATTCCCCTGTTATAGTTAGTTCAGCTAACTATAACTCGCGCCCCCGCAATGCACTGCTGATGACGTCACATATTACATCACTCATGACATGGTCAGTGACATCACTGATGACATCACTGATGACATCTCAAATGACATCACTGATGACGTCACTGATGACGTCATCCAGTGACTGTGTGTTTTTGTAAAGTTTAAATATGTTTTATATATTTATAGTGAAAGGCCTATGGAAGAATGAGTGGGTGTATAAGTGTGTGAATGGGTGATTTTCTAGGTGCGTAACTGACTCTATAAGTGAGTCATTAAATGTATCTTACTGCAGACTAGTGACTAAACTGTGTGAATTTCTGTATGTGTCTGTGTGTTGGTGTATAAGTGGCTGCATGGTTTTGTGAATAGCTATATGAGTGTCTATATGGGTTATTGATTGGTTGTCTTAGTATCTGTATGGGTGCCTGAGTGTTTGTGTGGGTAGGGTGAGTGTGACTCTATGCATATTTTTTCCTTTAGTAGGGTTAGGATCCTTACGGTGAGCTTTTCTTCGCATATGGGGTGCAGTGCTGAACGGAGTTGATTCGTTCATCTCCACAGCCTCTTGTTAATTGTCCAAGATGGTGCCCTCTCCACGGCAGTACGGCCGTGTAAGAATATCTCAACAAAGGTGCCCAAAGCATCAAGAAGGCACTCGACTGCACCTTTGCCTTCAGGCATATCCATGCAGCTCACCGGATTTCACCATTATCATAATTATTGGCGACGCGTTTCAAGGCATTGAGCCTCTTCTTCCTGGGCTGCCGAACAAACCATCGGAGACTCGCATAATTACATTTCCTGACTTTTATTTATTTCCATGACCCCCCATGGGCGTATGCTTAGTGCAGAGTCCTTGGTGCATTATGGGGCGAGGAGTCTCGAATGCGAGTAATTAAAACTTTCAGTAAGTTCCGATGTGCAGTTCATAATAAAGCATATTTTTTCCTTTAGTAGGGTTAGGATCCTTACGGTGAGCTTTTCTTCGCATATGGGGTGCAGTGCTGAACGGAGTTGATTCGTTCATCTCCACAGCCTCTTGTTAATTGTCCAAGATGGTGCCCTCTCCACGGCAGGACGGCCGTGTAAGAATATCTCAACAAAGGTGCCCAAAGCATCAAGAAGGCACTCGACTGCACCCTCGCCTTCAGGCATATCCATGCAGCTCACCGGATTTCACCATTATCATAATTATTGCCGACGCGTTTCAAGGCATTGAGCCTCTTCTTCCTGGGCTGCCGAACAAACCATCGGAGACTCGCATAATTAAATTTCCTGACTTTTATTTATTTCCATGACCTCCCATGGGTGTATGCTTAGTGCAGAGTCCTTGGTGCATTATGGGGCGAGGAGTCTCGAATGCGAGTAATTAAAACTTTCAGTAAGTTCCGATGTGCAGTTCATAATAAAACATATTTTTGCCTTTAGTAGGGTTAGGATCCTTACGGTGAGCTTTTCTCCGCATATGGGGCGCAGTGCTGAACGGAGTTGATTCGTTCATCTCCACAGCCTCTTGTTAATTGTCCAAGATGGTGCCCTCTCCACGGCAGGAGGGCCGTGTAAGAATATCTCAACAAAGGTGCCCAAAGCATCAAGAAGGCACTCGACTGCACCCTCGCCTTCAGGCATATCCATGCAGCTCACCGGATTTCACCATTATCATAATTATTGCCGACGCGTTTCAAGGCATTGAGCCTCTTCTTCCTGGGCTGCCGAACAAACCATCGGAGTCTCGCATAAATACATTTCCTGACTTTTATTTATTTCCATGACCCCCATGGGCGTATGCTTAGTACAGAGTCCTTGGTGCATTATGGGGCGAGGAGTCTCGAATGCGAGTAATTAAAACTTTCAGTAAGTTCCGATGTGCAGTTCATAATATAGCATATTTTTTCCTTTAGTAGGGTTAGGATCCTTACGGTTAGCTTTTCTCCGCATATGGGGCGCAGTGCTGAACGGAGTTGATTCGTTCATCTCCACAGCCTCTTGTTAATTGTCCAAGATGGTGCCCTCTCCACGGGCATTTTATTTATTGATGTCACTGACCATGTCATGAATGATGTAATATGTGACATCATCAGCCATGGATTGCGGGCGCGCAAGATGTAGTTAGTACAACTAACTATATCGAAGGAATTTCAATGGTTTTGTACGACTGAAATGTCCAGCTAACTATAACACCCCTAAAACCTATGGTTTTTCCAGTGAATTTCTAAGGTTTTTTAAATGCTAATTCCTAACTATATCAGGCCCGAAACCTATGGTTTTTTCAGGGAATTTCAAAGGTTTTTTAAATGCTTATTCCTAACTATAACATATCTCAAACCTATGTTTTATTCAGTGAATTTCAAAGGTTTTGTAAATGACAATTTTTAATGTATTAATTGTTATACTGATTTTTTTATTCTAATTTACTACATTTTTTTAACTATTTATTTTTAGATATTTTTTTTATTACATTACAATACAAAATATACTTTCTCAGAATTAATTACTTAAGTTTAAATACTGTGCAAATAGGCAATAGACTTTTAAGTACAGTAGTTACAGTTGTTGCAATGGGCAACACAATTTCAAACACAATGCAACATTGAGCTCAATGTGAATTTCTAGTCAAATGCAATTAGTTACTTTATGGATTACTTTTCTAACCACAGGACTGGACGTTTTGGTTCCAGTACTGAGTTTTAAGGAATATTATTGTATTTTAAAAGTTGACACTTAGAAATTTTTTCACATAGAATCGCCAATGTTATCCTATGGCCGAAAATTCACTTAGCAGGTAAGCAGTGTTATCATTACTTTTTCTTACTCAGTGGTGGATCCTGGATCCAGCACTGGTGCATCTCCTGTAAACAGTTGAAAGAATGTGTTTAAGTCATACAGACGATTTTTTAGGAATACATTTAGTTTGTAAAAATAGACACTGAGAAACTTTTCTGCTGAAAACCACACAATGGATTCCTATGGAAGGAAATACAAGTTACTGGTAAGTACGGTTAGAATTACTTTTCAGGATCAGTACTGGGCTCAAAGAAGCAGCACTGAGGTCTCTCCTGATAACATGTGAGTAAATCGGAATTCGAAGTTAGGCTGATTTTAGAGGAATATTTGTAAGTTCCAAAACTCCACACTTAGAAGAATTTCCAAGTGAAACCAGTCAATGTTAGCCTATTGAAGGAAATTCAAGTAACTGATAAGTACGGTTAAAATTACTTTTCAGGATCAGTACAGGGCTCAAAGATACAGCACCGAGGTCTCTCCTGATAACAGGTGAGTAAATCGGAATTCGTAGTTCGGCTGATTTTAGAGGAATATTTGCACAATGGTGAAGGAAGGGGGCGGGGCCTGAGGTGACGTGCAAACTCGCCCTTTGGCGCGTTTTAAGATGGGAATTAATTCCTCTTCAAACCGGAGGTCCCCTGGGGGCCAACTAGCCCATCAGGTGCCTCCAGTATGCGCCAGGGAGCAGCGTTGCAGAGAGGTGTTCAGAGGCCACGCCCCTTTTTACAACACTCTGCAACGCAGCTCCGTGGTGCTTAGTGGAGGTACCTGGTGGGCTAGTTGGCCCCTAGGGGACCTCTGGATTGAAGAGGAATGAATTCCCCAACTTAAAATGCGCCACAGGGCATGTTTCCACACATATCACCTCAGGCCCCGCCCCCTACCTTCACCACTGTGCAAACACGCCCGTGGCGCGTTGTAAGTTGGGGGATTAAGTCCCCTTGAATCCTGAGGTCCCCTGGTGGCCAACTAGCCCACCAGGTACCTCCAGTAAGCGCCACGGAGCTGCATTGCAGAGAGGTGGAAAAAGGGGCATGGCCTCATTACACCTCTCTGCAATGCAGCCCCCTGGCGCATACTGGAGTATTCAAGGGGAATTAGTTCCCCCTCTGCAAACGTGCCCCTGTTTGCAGAGTGGTGCAAGGAGGGGCGTGGCCTCCGGCCCGATCCCGTTTTTTATTTTTTTTATTTTTTAGAAGGGGGGCTGTGTAGCCCCCTTTCTTTTTCTAATTTATTGGCCCTGGGGACCCCATCCCCCAGGGCCTGCCCCCAATTTGTTTTTAAAAAAATAAAAAAATCGGGAAGGGGGCCGCGTAGCCCCCCTCCCGAGGCCATAATTTGCCCCGGGGACCCCATCCCCGGGGGCATGGCCCTTTTTTTATTTTTTTTTATTTTGATGGGGGGCTGCCTTGCCCCCCTCCTGTGGCCAGTTATGGCCCCGGGGACCCCATCCCCCGGGCCGTTTCTTTTTTTTTCTTTTCTTTTTTTTAGGAGGGGGTCGCGTGGCCCCCTCCCAGGCCACTACTAGCCCCGGGGAACCCATCCCCTGGGGCTGGCCCTCTTCGTTGGGGGCCCACCAATCTCTCCACGGTCCCAGCCGGCTCCCCGCGTCCTGCGGGAGCCGGCATTGCTTTTCCACATGGGGAGCAGCTAACATGCTGCTCCCCATGTGGAAAAGCAATCTGCTTTGCTTCATTGAAGCGAGAGCAGGTTTCCCTGCTCTCGCTTCAATGAAGCAAAGCAGTTTGCAATGGCAGGGCTAGGTTATATCATGGAAAATACCTACATGTTTCGGGTTAACATGCATGCCTTGCTGACAGACGCAATAAATCCACGATGGTTTCATAACCCATCATGAGTGCATGTTAAATTCTGGCAATTCGACTGAGTCGAGAAGTTGTGAATATATATATATATATATTTATATATATATTCACTAAAAAAAACATAGGTTTCAGGGGCGTTATAGTTAGCTGGACATTTCCCTCGTACAAAACCCTAGAAATTCCCCTGTTATAGTTAGTTCAGCTAACTATAACTCGCGCCCCCGCAATGCACTGCTGATGACGTCACATATTACATCACTCATGACATGGTCAGTGACATCACTGATGACATCACTGATGACATCTCAAATGACATCACTGATGACGTCACTGATGACGTCATCCAGTGACTGTGTGTTTTTGTAAAGTTTAAATATGTTTTATATATTTATAGTGAAAGGCCTATGGAAGAATGAGTGGGTGTATAAGTGTGTGAATGGGTGATTTTCTAGGTGCGTAACTGACTCTATAAGTGAGTCATTAAATGTATCTTACTGCAGACTAGTGACTAAACTGTGTGAATTTCTGTATGTGTCTGTGTGTTGGTGTATAAGTGGCTGCATGGTTTTGTGAATAGCTATATGAGTGTCTATATGGGTTATTGATTGGTTGTCTTAGTATCTGTATGGGTGCCTGAGTGTTTGTGTGGGTAGGGTGAGTGTGACTCTATGCATAGATGTATGTGTGAGTGGGTGATTCAGTGGGTGCATGGTTTTAAGAGTGCATCTGTGATGGACTGTATGGTTGGGTGACTGTATGTAAGGGTGTGTTAGTGATTGAATGTATATCTCAGTTGTACATGTGTCAGTAACTACATATGTGAAACGCAGTGTATATGTGTGTAAGAGTATATAACTATCTATATGTGAGAGTGTGTGATTTTGGGAGTGGCTGTATGGATGAGTGTGTGCTTGTATCAGTAATTGTATAAGAGCGTCAGAATTTCTTAGTATTTTTATGAGTAAGTGAACTTGAGTGTGTTTAACTGTATAGGTGAGTAAATTGGACTGTAGTTAATTATTTACATGACTGACTAGATGTGTCAGTACCTCAATGGATGATTGGCGGTGTGTGAGTGTCAATATAGGTGTATAAATGCATTTGATAGTCCTGTACAGAGTGACTGTAAGTATGAGTGACTGTACAGGTGAGTGAGATGTATGTAGACCTAGGAGTCAATGAGTGGGTGTGTAGTTATTGGTATTGGAGTATCTCTGGTTTTCAAAATGGCCGTCTGAAATTTTGAGTCGGTGTATCAAAGGTTATATTAGGGTGTGAGAAGATGCACTAATTTATCACATGGATGACATCATCAGTGATGTCATCAGTGATGTCATTTGAGATGTCATCAGTGATGTCATCAGTGATGTCACTGACCATGTCATGAGTGATGTAATATGTGACGTCATCAGCAGTGCATTGCGGGGGCGCGAGTTATAGTTAGCTGAACTAACTATAACAGGGGCATTTCTAGGGTTTTGTACGAGGGAAATGTCCAGCTAACTATAACGCCCCTGAAACCTATTGTTTTTTTCAGTGAATTTCAAAGGTTTTTTAAATGCCAATTCCTAACTATAACGTGCATGAAACCTATGGTTTTTTCAGTGAATTTCAAAGGTTTTTTAAATGCTAATTCCTATCTATAACTTATCTCTAAAGATATCATGTTTAGTGATTTTCATTGGATTTCTATATTTGTCAAATTCAGTGTGTCAATTACATTAATTATGTTTATTTGAAATTCTTTTTTATCACCATTTTTTAAATTTATTTTTTAAATTAATTCTTTTAAAAACGTAAAAAATATTATTTGTTTTTATTGGGTTTTTCAAACATATTTTTTATATTTTTAAAAATATTTCTTTACCTATATGTTCAAAACTTTATTTTATATATATTTTTTCCATGTTTTTGGATCCGCGCACCCTATGCGCACCGTTCTCGATCCCTACGCGTTAGCATCTGCGCATGGTATGCGTTGGGTACGTGTTTAGTGCGCGATCGCAATGCGACTGGTACGGGACTCCCAGCCTATACGCGACACGTTCGATGTACGTAACGCGACGTTTAGGCGCTTCTGCGATGCGTCATCTGCGTCTATGACGCGGTAGGTGCACAGATCCCGCGAAATATTTAACATTTAAAAAAACATATATATATATGTATTTCATATGAATATTAACTGAAGACAAACTCTAAACTAGTCTTAAAACTAATATATTTTTACATCTAATCCTATATATTTTTTTTTTTCAATTTCGCGAATGCGCACTGGGTGCGTGCTGCCTATGCGCAGGGTGCGCGGATCCCATGTGACCTGCAAAAAAAGAGATTTGATTGGTTCATTAGACTTCCTGTTCTAACTATTGAAAGACATCACCCAATTCAATCATTCTTCTTTGACCTTCTTTGGAGGAGCATCTCTTTGCAGAGAAGAAGATTTTTTAGGCCAAGTTTACTCTTAGCTCTAACTTTTTTCAGCTAAAAATGGCTTTAGGGCAGCAGGTATCACCTGCGTCTCCTCATACATCTGAGGATGAATTTTTGGAGGAGGCACCACATAAAGAAAATTTTTCTTCAGTGGTGTGGACATTTTTTACTTTTCCCGAGGGGCAGAATAAGACCAATGCCACCTTGGTCACATGCAAGATTTGCAAAAGAGTGCTGTCGCGAGGGGATCCTAACAAGAAATACTCGTGCGGCACGGCTAGTATGATGAAGCACCTAAGGACCCTTCATCCAAACAATCTTGCACGAGAAGAGTGTAAACGGATGAGAAACACTCCTGCTCCTGCGCCTTCCACCTCATCGCAGCCGAGCACTTCAAGAGTGCATCCATCAGCCCAAAACTTGGACATCCGTCCTCAATTTCAATTTTTAAAAGTGCTCTGCGACTTTGTGCTACGGTGAGCAGTCGATCGATCTGATCTGCCGCCGGCAAGAAAGTCTCATTTGCTAGTTTTTTTTTTGTGTTTTTTTTAATCTTTCCCTGAAGTTCATTGTTTGGTTCCTCCTGTTTTGTTTTTTTTTCCAAAAAATCACAAAATTGTTGGGGAGAAAGAAAAAAAAAAGGTCGGGTAAGAACTAACTTTCCTGGTTTTTAAAAAAAGAGCTACATTTCTTTGTTAGTGTGTGAAAGTTTAGATGAATGTATGTGTAGTATCTAATTGACCAAATGAATGCATTAGTAGCGAATGGTGAATGTATAAGTGCAGAACTATGAGGAAGTGTTGCAGCATCACACAGTAACCTCTTTAACTGCAGTGTGCTGTAGTACTTCTAAAGCACAGGGATGCAACTTATGTACATAAATATGTTGCAAATCTATGCTTCTCTGCACAGCTGCTTAAACTGCAGCCATGTGGTGACACAGGCACCCTTGCACCATAGTGCAAGGATATCTGTGTCATGTGCTGTTTGTTTTTGTGCAGGAAGACACACCTTCCTGCACAAAAACAATCAGTAAAGGCATTTTTCTCTTTCAATGTATGCTGAGCATTGTAGCATGCATTGAAGATATAAAAATGTGGAGAAATGAAAACAATTCTCCTTGTTGTGCTTTCCTACACCAATTTTAGAATGTTGCAGCATTCACACACATATCGAGATTTATGATTTCTGATAAATCTAGACATGTGTCTTGTTCTATGAGTATTCAGTGTAATCATGCACAACAACACTTATAGAACACCCTTTCAACGCAAAGTGGTGTGCATAATGAGGTTGTATTTACATGGAGTATAAAAAGTGCACAGAGTGCCTTTTCCTCTCTTTGTCAATATGAAAGAGTGTCTTGCACAATAACTATGTTACAAAAAGTGACAAATTTCCGGTTTTAAAATTCCTTGCGAATGATAGAAGGTAAGCACAGAGTTTTGTCTGCAAAGATGTTCAAAGAAGAATGATTGAAATGATTGTGGTCCTTCAATAGGTACAATGGGAAATATTATGAACCCCTCAAATCTCTTTTTTTGCAGGTCACATGATATCTGATTATGGTCAGATTTCAAAACTACATAGGTATAAACAGAGTGTTTTTAGAAACGTGTTTCAACTTTGTAGCTTCTTGCAGACCTCCTCATTCTGCATATTGAGACTTAGTTAAACTTACCTTCACAGTGATAGGAATAAAAAATGGTATACATTTTTTTCAGATTTTCATTGCAATCTAAATTCATATAAATTGCTTATTTTAAAATTTGGATCTGTGAAAGAAAAGGAAACAAAAATTATAACATGTAATAATACATTTTATACAACACAGCATAACTTTCACAAAGTAATTTGTTTGCCTTTTTTGCTGTTCTCAGAATATATTGAATTTCACTAAAAATAGTGATTTCAATCGTACACATCACTTAACAGCGGGCAAAAAAAAAACAATCAGAAAGATTGTTAAAAAAAAACCAACATGCTATTCTCAGCAAAATACCACAAGATACAAATCACAGATATATAAAATGCTTACGGCTAACAAAATTTTATAAGTTTAACTTACGAAAACTGTAAATGTTGCCGCTTTAAAATATTCACCGAATCTGAGGATACATTTTTGGAGAAGGCACCACGCCCACAACGTTTTTCTTCAGTGGTGTGGAAATGTTTTACTTTTCCCGAGGGGCAAACAAAGGCCAATGTCACCTGTGTCACGGATGAGAAACACTCCTGCGCCTTTTTGAGTTTCTTTTCTTTTTCTTTTTTTTTCTGGCATGATTTCTCTATTTTTACGTTGAAAAACAGTATCTGTAAAAAAGAATCACAAATAAATGTATTTCTGATGGATACATCTGCCAGTGGATTCCTCACCTTGTGAATATCCCCTGCGCCAGCATTCCACGGAACTTTTCTTCCCCAGCATTCCACGTCGACGTGGGTGACGTCACAATACATCGGCTCCGCACGCGACTCCGTACGACGTCATCGGAGCCATAAGAAGCCCACGTCGGCGTGATGACGTCAGCTCCCTTTTTTCCGCGCCGTCGACGCGCAACGGTTTTTTTCCAGTGCTCTTTAGATACTTTGTAATCTAGTGGTGTATTTTTGTTAAAATCGGTATGTCTTCGACGAGGAAGTCGGGCTTTAAGCCCTGTAGGGAGTGCGGAGGCCTGATGTCCATGACGGATCCGCATCAGAATTGTTTATGGTGTCTCTCCTCTGATCATGACGTGGATGAGTGCGGGTGCTGTAGGAGCATGAATCCTAAAGCGCTGAAGGAGAGGAAGACCAAGCTCTTCATGAAGAAGATCGGTGAGGAGAAGAGAGGGAGGAAAAAGGAGAAGTCCAGGCGAGAGTCTTCGACTTCGAGGTCGTCGAAGTCGAAGAAGCACCATAAGAAGAGGAAGCATACTTCTCGGCGTCGGTCCTCGAAGTCTAAGAGGTCGAGGTCGGCTTCGCCTCGTCGACGTCAGAGCAAGGTCTTGTCTCCTTCGCCTTCTCCTGATAAGTCTTCGAAGTCTCCCTCTCCGAAGCGGACTCCAGCTCGTTCCCCGACGCCGTCGCCAGCGCCGTCCAAGGCTTCGACTCCGGGTCGGGTGGAATCTGATGTGGAGCAGGAGCAGGAAGAGTCTGTTCCGGTGCCTGGTGACTCCGCGGCTCCGGTGGAGGATTCTGAGGAGCCGACGCCGGTGGCTCCACAGGAGGATACAGGGGCAGTTCCTTATCCCCAATTCCCGGCTCCAGGTACGGATCCTTCGGGATTTCTGAATGCCATGTATGGCATTTTTCAGAGAGCATCCTTCCCATCCGGAGCACCAGCAGGTCCCGTGGGTCCGATGGCGTTTTCTCTGGGAGTGCCGCAGCAATACGCTCAGGCTCCTTTTCTGCCTTTTATGCCGATGGCGCCTTCTTGGCAGTTTCCGGCGCCGGTTGGGAATCCGGCTCGACCTCGGATGGATGGTCAATCTTCGGAGCCTTCTTTGACGCCGAGGCCGACTCCATCGACGCCGCATCCGGCGCCGCCGACTCCACCTGTGGCGCCTCCGACGCCGGTGCCTTTGGCTCCACCGACGCCGCGTACGACGTCGACGACGCCGGCTCCCCGGATCCGATCGAGGCGGGAGGCCCAAAGGGTTTTGGAGGAGGAAAGATATCGGGCTGAGGTGGAAGAAGGTGAAGTCGACTCTTCTTCGGATGAGTTTGGAGGTATAGAGGTAGCTAGTGGTTTGGATACCACCCCGGAGTGGGAGCATGCTTCTGCAAGGTCTTCTCCACCACAGGAATTGGCGCCCTACCATGTTGTGATCAAGAAGGCCGCGGAGATGTTAGATCTGCAGCTGCCCTCTGTGGAATACAAGTCCAATCTGCTTACAGAGGTGTTGCACTCCCCGACGTCGGCTTCGGAGCCTTTGTTACCTTTCAATGAGGCTCTCTTGGAACCAGTGTTGGAGGTGTGGAAGAAGCCTCTATCAGCTCCGGCAGTTTGCAGGCAGGTGGCAAGGAGATACAGGGTTGCGCCAGGAGACCCGGATTTTTTATCCACGCATCCTTCTCCGGAGAGCCTAGTGGTGCAGGCTTCATGTTCTAAAGATGCTTCGGGTGCTTTCCCCCAATCTCCTGCTGATAGGGAGTCAAAGAAAGTTGATCAGGCGGCCAAAAAGACTTTCTCCTCAGGAAGTATGGCGTTGAAGTCATCAAATGCCACATGCTTGCTGGGGCGTTATGTTCATGCCCTGATGGACTCTATAAAAACTTTGGCCCCTAAGTTACCTGAGGGGGATAAGTCGTCCTTCATGGAGGTTGTGGCGGACACTCAGGCAGCTGCCAGGCAGGTGATCCAGTCTGGGCTGGATACGGCGGACTCTGTGGCGAGGATTATGGGGTCGTCCATTGCCGCAAGGAGACAAGCTTGGCTCCGTTCCTCAGGGTTTTCTGCAGATGTCCAGGCCACGCTGGTGGATCTGCCCTTTGATGGACAAAAGTTGTTTGGGGAGAAGGCAGATTCTGCCCTTCAACGTTTTAAGGACAGTAGGTTGACGGCGAAGTCCTTGGGTCTGCAGGTTCCTGCTAAAGGTTCAACTTTCCGTAAGGCTAGGGGATTCGGAAGGTCATCCTTTCGCTCCTTCCGACAGCCACAACAGCAGCAGCAACAACAGCAGCAGAATCCCCTCTATCGCTCCTATAGAGGGAAGCAAAGGGGTCGGAGAGGTTCTGGTCGTAACCCCTCTTCTTCCTCCTCCTCCTCTGCTCCAAATGAGGCTTCAGGGAAGCAGCCCTAGATCCCCCATCCTGGATCATGTAAGGCCTGTGGGGGGTCGGGTGTCCTACTTTCTACGGGGTTGGAAATCTGTCACAACCGACCTTTGGGTTTTGAACCTCGTAGAGACTGGGTACGCCCTTCCCTTTCGGGAGTTTCCTCCCCCTTACCCTCCTTGCCAAGGTTATTGCTCGGAGGACCACCTGCTTCTCCTGCAGAAAGAAGTTCAAGCCTTGTTTCAGAAGGGCGCAATAGAGGTGGTTCCGGAGCAGGAAAGAGGTCAGGGATGCTACTCCCGGTATTTTCTGATCCCCAAGAAGGACGGCAGATTGCGTCCGATTCTGGACCTCAGAATCTTGAATTTTTACCTGAAACAGGAGAAGTTCAAGATGCTCACCCTTGCGCAGGTTCTTCAAGCGTTGCAGCAAGGAGACTGGATGGTGTCGCTCGACTTGCAGGACGCGTACTTCCATGTCCCAATCCTGAAGTCGCACAGGAAGTATCTCCGTTTTACGGTTGGGTCGCAACATTATCAGTTTGCGGTCCTCCCGTTTGGTCTTACTACTGCACCTCGAGTCTTCACAAAGGTGATGGCAGTGGTGGCTGCTCATCTCAGGAGGTCGGGGATTCCGGTTTTTCCCTACCTGGACGACTGGCTTCTGAAGGCAGAGTCCCCGGAGATGGTGCAGCGTCATCTGCAGGTGACAGCTCAGCTGTTGTTCGACTTGGGTTTTTCAATCAATGTGCCCAAATCTCACCTGGTGCCCTCTCAACGCAACCTGTTTATAGGGGCAGTACTGGACACTACTGTGTGTCGAGCATTCCCTCCTCCTCAAAGGATTCTCGACATTCAGGCGATGGTCCCTTTATTCCACAGTGGAGCGGTTGTTCCAGTTCTGAAGGTCCTTCGCCTGCTCGGTCTGTTCGCTTCCTGCATTCTGTTGGTCAACCATGCACGCTGGCACATGAGGGCGCTCCAGTGGTGCCTCCGCAAGCAGTGGTATCAGCACAACGGGGATCTCGGGGAGTCGATCAAGATCTCCGGAGAAGCTGCAGCGGATCTGTCTTGGTGGAGCGTGGAGGGCAATCTGTCCCAAGGAAAGCCTTTCCATCTACCTCCATCGGTGGCCACAGTGATAACGGATGCCTCCACCCTAGGGTGGGGAGCTCATCTGGGGGATCTGGAGATCAAGGGTCTTTGGTCTCCAGAGGAGAGGTTGTTTCATATCAACCTTCTGGAGTTGCGGGCGATTCGTTTGGCACTCAAGGCCTTCCTCCCTTCCCTTCGCGGTCAGTCAGTTCAAGTCCTGACGGACAACACGACCGCGATGTGGTATATAAACAAACAGGGAGGAGTAGGGTCTCTTTGTCTCTGCAGAGAGGCCTTACGACTATGGTCCTGGGCTCAGGACCATCAGATTTGTCTGATGGCAAATCATCTGGCTGGGGTGCTGAACGTGCGTGCGGACAGTCTCAGTCGGCAGTTCTCCGCCGACCACGAGTGGAGGCTCCATCCGGAGGTGGTTCGTCGCGTCTTTCGGACGTGGGGGACTCCTCGGGTGGACCTGTTTGCCACCCGAGAGAACGCGCACTGCCCGTCATTCTGCAGTCTCCAATATCCGATGCAGGGGGCGTTGGGGGACGCGTTTCAGTTGAGTTGGGGCTCACGACTCCTTTATGCGTTTCCTCCCATACCTTTGATTCCTCGGGTTCTGAGGAAGATTCGCCAAGACCGGGCCCAAGTCATTTTGGTCGCCCCGGACTGGCCAAGAAGGGTGTGGTACACAGATCTTCTCCACCTCTCCTCGTGCCCTCCGCTCCGTCTCCCTCTGAGGGCAGACCTCCTCTCGCAGTCGGAGGGGCAGGTTCTACACCCCCACCTCCAGAGCTTACACCTTCATGCCTGGAGATTGAACGGGGCAACCTGAGTTCCTTCTCTCTCCCACCTGATGTGGTGGACGTTATTTTATCGGCCAGGCGACACTCCACCAAGTCCATATACTCCTACAGGTGGTCTAAGTTTGTAAAGTGGTGTGGAGAGAGGTCCATTGACCCTCTAAAGGCTCATCTTTCTGATGTGCTTCAGTTTGCTCTTTCCTTGGCTCAGCAGGGCTGTGCTGTGGCCACGGTCAAGGGCTACCTTTCGGCCTTATCGGCATTTCTGTGCCTTCCAGATCAACCTTCGTTGTTTAAATCTCCGGTTGTTCTGAGGTTCATCAAGGGCCTTACAAACATGTTTCCTCCTACTCCATTTGTAATGCCTCAGTGGGACCTTAATCTTGTCTTAACCTTTTTAATGGGGTCCCCGTTTGAGCCTCTTCATAATTGTCCTTTGAGGCTGTTGTCCTTTAAGGTGGTTTTTCTTGTAGCCATAACCTCGGCAAGGAGGGTGAGTGAGCTTCAAGCTCTTAGTTCCAAACCTCCTTTTCTTACCTTACATGCTGAAAGGATGGTTCTCAGGACCAGGGCTGCTTTCCTGCCAAAAGTTGTTACTCCTTTCCATTTGGGGCAGTCTATTACCCTCCCTGTTTTTTATCCACCCCCTCATCCTTCCAAAGAAGAAGAAAGACTCCATCGCCTTGACCCGAAGAGGGCTATGAGTTTTTATTTGGACAGGACCAAGGACTTTCGTATTGATGACCAGCTTTTTATTGGCTACGTTGGTCGTTCTAAAGGTAAAGCGGTGCACAAGCGCACGCTGTCAAGATGGATTATACTGACCATCAAGATCTGCTACGCCTTGGCTGGTAAGACTCCTCCTGAGGGTATTCGTGCTCACTCTACTAGAGCTAAGTCTTCAACATCTGCTCTGGCCCGGGGTGTTCCTGTGGCAGATATTTGTAAGGCCGCGACTTGGGCCTCCCTCCATACTTTCGCAAAGCATTATTGCTTGGACTCTGAGATGAGGAGGGAGGGCCACTTCGCGCGCTCTGTCTTGCAAGACTTTCTGGTATAGAAAGGTGGACACCCTCCTCCGGGAGTGGGGACTGCTGTGGGAATCTATTCACAAGGTGAGGAATCCACTGGCAGATGTATCCATCAGAAGAACAAGTTACTTACCTTCGGTAACGCTTTTTCTGGTGGATACAGTATCTGCCTGTGGATTCCTCACCAACCCACCCGCCTCCCCGTTGTCCACCTTTTGTATACCATGAAATAGGTCTTGTTTGAAATGCTTGTATTTTCTCTTGTACATTTGTAGGAAATGCTTGTTTGATTAGCATTCCTTTGTTTTGTATGCTATGTATATGTATTGGTTTTCTATATACTGTGTATACTTGGAATTGTCGTTGGTTCACCTGTTCGCCTCGAAGGCACGGAAAAAATGGGTGGAACTGACGTCATCACGCCGACGTGGGCTTCTTATGGCTCCGATGACGTCGTACGGAGTCGCGTGCGGAGCCGATGTATTGTGACGTCGCCCACGTCGACGTGGAATGCTGGGGAAGAAAAGTTCCGTGGAATGCTGGCGCAGGGGATATTCACAAGGTGAGGAATCCACAGGCAGATACTGTATCCACCAGAAAAAGCGTTACCGAAGGTAAGTAACTTGTTCATTAATAACTTTCAAATTTATACTATTCCATTACTGTACAAACACATTTTATTTAAAACTGACTAAGAAACTATAGCCCTGAACCACAAGTGTGACAATGGTTAAAACACTACATGCATAGTGCATACTACTTTGAAGCAGTTCATGCCCTAAAGCCTACCTCACTAAAAGACTACATGCTTACTGACTGAATGATTACAGTACTATAAGGAGACACACTGGGTGAGTGACAGGGTGTTTGCTAAAAGTGTATGAATACTGATTGGGGAATTGAAGGTGTGAAAGACAACTGTGTAGGTGATTAGAGGACTGCATCCATAGTGAATAGGCATTTGAAGCAGTCTATGTGCTAAGGCCTGGCTCACTGCATGAGTACTTGGGTACTTACGGAATGATTAGAGTACAGCAAGGAGAGTGCCTGGGTGAATTTATAAGTGGTTGGCTTTTGACACAGTGAATGGATTAGTACTTGGTACTGAATGGGTCACTAGAGGAGTGCAAAGGGAGTGACAGGATGTTTGCTGGACTGTATGGATACTGACTAGGGAATTGAAGGTGTGAAAGACAAGTATATAGTATGTTAGAAGACTGCATGCATACTGCATAGACATTTGAAGCAGTCTATGTGGTAATGTATGGTTCACAACATGAGTACTTGGAAACTGACTAAATCATCAGACTACTGCTAGGACAGTGCCTGGGTAAAACTTTAAAATTTTCAGTTCTGGCATAGTGAAGAGAATAGTACATGGTACTGCACTTTAGTGTCAAACCCTGACTCATTTTATCAATGCATAAGCAAAGAATAGCTTCTAAAGCTACTAAAACTTGACAACATGACCGGTTTTAAAACAGTTATCTGTCAGCAAATACACAATGTTACCAAATGCTTCTATCACAATCATTACCCAAATGCACACAGACTCACAGTGTGATTTTAGACAAGCAACACTATCCTAGGGTGTTTACCAAAACTCATTCACTAGTCTAGAAGAGGTAAGGGTACTGCACGCAATCTACATATTTAAGTACATTAGTGTCAAAGCATGACTCATTTAATCAACGCATAAGCAAAGACTGGCTTCTAATGCTACTAAAACTTGACAACATGACAGGTTTTAAAAGAGTTATCTGCCAGAAAATACACAATGTTACCAAATGCTTCTCTCACAGTGGTTCACAAATGCACACAGACTCACAGTGTGATTCTAGACAAGCAACACTATCACTAGGAGTTTACCAAAAATCATTCACTACTGTGGAAGGGGTAAGGGGACTGCACACAATCTACATATTTCAGGACTGCACTTTAGTGTCAAAGCATGACTCATTTTATCAATGCATAAGCAAAGAGTGGCTTCTAATGCTACTAAAACTTGACAACATGACAGGTTTTAAAACAGTTATCTGTCAGGAAATACACGATGTTACCAAATGCTTCTCTCACAGTGGTTCCCAAATGCACACAGACTCACTGTGTGATTCTAGACAAACAACACTATCCCTTGCTGTTAGACCTGTCTGCTTCTGAGAGTCCCCTCACACCATGATTTATTTTGTTCCCCCGTGCCTCCTAAAATTTGTCGCTTTTTATTTGTCTACCAGGACCTTTTTGTGTGTTGTCCCATGGGGTTAGATGCTCCTTGACGATCAGTTGCTCACCAAGTTCCTGGCACCTATGTACAAGGCGCCTGACGGAACCGGTGGCATTACACACTGAGGTTGTCAACCCTAAAATGGTGGACACCATTGTCCCCTATGAGAGTGACTCCCATTGGAGTCCTTCTGACCTCTGACCCTTTGGAGGTTTTGGCGCACTTTGTGTAACCTGCAAACCTGACAGGAATCCCCTCAGAAGTTACAAGTACACAAAATGGCTGCCTTAGGAAGCCCAGTATGGTGGCTCCTAATGACCAAAAAGACACCTTGGAAGGGCCATGTCATTGACACAGCCAGGGAAGGTTCTAGAACCTTCTGGCTCGTGCTGGCACCCCAGGGCACTGGCTATAAAAGGCCCAGTCCCTGGCGGCCATGATGAGAAAAAGTGGAGAAGAGGACTTGACACCATATTGACACCTGCCCTGTTCCCCCCCCCCCTGAGGCAGCTGATAGCGCAGGCAGAAGTACAGCCGAGGTTGTTGGCGTGGACCCTGACTGGCGTTCCAGTCAGAAGCGCGAGCAGTGACCTCTCGCCTTCAGCGCCTGGCCAGCGAGTGCCCAATTGCCCCTCAGAGACTTTGGCCATAGTTAGAGCCTCCCCGCCTCCCCCAGTGGTGAGATCGCGACTGCGACCCTTGACAGGGCCCCTTCAACTTAAGTGCCTCCTGGCGGGCGTTCGGACGTCTCCGAACCCACCGCCGTCGAAGCGCTGATCGTGGACTGAAGGTGAGGTGCTGCGCTGGGGCGGGGAAAGGCTGGCCTTCATTTGGGCGAGAGTAACGTCTCTGCCCTGCCCGAGTGACTTGGGGACTGTTGTTGTGGGCGGGAGCCCCCCTGTGAGTGAGATCGGAGGGAGGATCGCGGAGCCCCTGGAACCCCCCTTCGCCCTTGGGAGAAGGGCCATACTGACTGGAGCGCTTACCGGCGCAGCTAAAGTGAGGTGGGACCGTCTCTTCCCCTGAAGTTGCCGCATTGTTCCGGGACTGAGGTGCGGCTCCAATTTTGAAGTGTGCGCGCAGGTAGTTTGACCCCTCCGGCAGCCCGTTCAACGGTCTGAGGACTCGTGAACTGAAGCCGCTTTCGGAGACCCCGCCTGCGTTGACAGAAGCGCACAGACTCCTCCGGCCGCAGTAGTATTAAACCGGCTGGCCGCGGAGTGTAATTGCCGTAGTCATTGTATGTCTTTATCTTCCAGATACACGCGCAATATGCTTAATTGCAACTAAAGGATTATCACGAGTATCTTGTGCCCAGAGAGCCCGAACCCGTGAACACTTCAAACACTGTAAGAGCGCGCATTCCGCATTAAATGGCAATCTAAATGTGTTTACCCTGAAAGTGATTAATTGGTGGCAGCGATACCAGTATGACCCTGAGATATTTATGTGAAACGATCGGTATCTAACTTGCTATGCAACTGTGATGTTTTGCTGATATTTATTCCAGTCATTGCTGATATTTATTCCAAATTTATTGAATCCTGATATTTATCCAGCATATTTATTTATTAGAGTCCAACCATTTATTCCTACGCAACCAGTACACAGCTAATCAAACCCATGTAAGAAAGGTGAATGTGATTAACTAATTGAACTTCTTCCAACCCAGAGAACTTTTACATAAACGAAACGTATTTTTCTATAACAGTGGTGTGGTGTCCTTCTTTTTATGTGGTGTGCAGGGAGTTATTATTTGGTCATAGCCGGCTTAACACAACAGCCTTCTACCGCCTTGTCACTCGAGCCAAGCTACCCCCCTTTGCGCTGGGCTTGCCCATCGCAGGTCCAACATTTGCACTATACCAAAACACATTTCTTCATCTAGAAAGAGTACTACATTTTAGTGTAGAAACATAACTCATTTCACAAATTCATAAACAATGACTGGTTTCTAATTCTACCAAAATATAAAAACAGCTGCGACAACAGATCCTATGGGAAATTGCATGGGGAAAACACGTTTTGGGACCCCCTTTTTTCTCGACCCCCGCTTTACGAATCACCACGAGACTTTCAGGGTAGGAGCGGAGCGGAGCTGGCCAAAATGTTTCATCAACCAGCGCCAGACTTACAAAAAATGAACTGGAATTAGTATTAGTTTTAAAAACATTGCCAATTTATTATAAATATGTTTATATACTTATTAGGTTAGTAAATAAAAACTAAAAATAGAAAATCATAATATATATTTACAAAAACATACACATACATATGTGTTTTGTTTAAATATGTGTTTATATATATTTTTACATAATATTTAAATATGTTTGATTTACATTTAATTAATATTACATATTAAAATATTTAATATGTATTACTTTTTTACTATATATATATTCACTGAAAAAACCATAGGTTTCATGCACGTTATAGTTAGGAATTGGCATTTAAAAAACCTTTGAAATTCACTGAAAAAACCAAAGGTTTCAGGGGCGTTATAGTTAGGAATTGGCATTTAAAAAACCTTAGAAATTCTCTGAAAAAAACATAGGTTTCAGGGGCGTTATAGTTAGCTGGACATTTCCCTCGTACAAAACCCTAGAAATTCCCCTGTTATAGTTAGTTCAGCTAACTATAACTCGCGCCCCCGCAATGCACTGCTGATGTCACATATTACATCACTCATGACATGGTCAGTGAACGAACACATTTTATATAAAAACTGACTAAGAAACTATAGCCCTGAACCACAAGTGTGACGATCGTTAAAACACTACATGCATAGTGCATACTACTTTGAAGCAGTTCATGCCCTAAAGCCTACCTCACTAAAAAACTACATGGTAACTGACTAAATGATTACAGTACTATAAGGAGACACACTGGGTGAGTGACAGGGTGTTTACTAGAAGAGTATGAATACTAACTAGGGAATTGAAGGTGTGAAACACAACTGTGTAGGTGATTAGAGGACTGCATCCATACTGCATAGGCATTTAAAGCAGTCCATGTGCTAAGGCCTGGCTCACTGCATGACTACTTGGGTACTGACTGAATGATTAGAGTACAGCAAGGAGAGTTCCTAGGTGAATTTATAAGTGCTAGGCTTTTCGCACAGGGAATGGATTAGTACTTGGTACTGAATGGGTCACTAGAGGAGTGCAAAGGCAGTCACAAGTGCTGGACTGTATGGATACCGACTAGGAAATTGAAAGTGTGAAAGACAAGTGTCTAGGTGGTTAGAAGACTGCATGCATAGTGCATAGGGGTTTGAAGCAGTCCATGTGCTAAGGCCTGGCTCAGTGTATGAATACTTAGGTACTGACTGAATGATTAGAGTACTGCAAAGATAGTATCTTGGTGAATTTATAAGTGTTTGGGTTTTAGCACAGTGAATGGATTAGTACATGGTGCTGAATGGGTCACTAGAGGACTGCAAAGGGAGTGACAGGGTATTTCCTGGAAGTGTATGGATACTGACTAGGGAATTGAAGGTGAGAAAGACAACTGTGTAGGTGGTTAGAGGACTGCATGCATAGTGGATAAGGGTTTGAAGCAGTCCATATACTAAGTCCTGGGTCACTGGATGAGTACTTGGGTACTGACTGAATGATTAGAGTACTGCAAGGAGAGTGCCTGGGTGAATTTATTAGGGTTTGGCGCAGTGAATGGATTAGTACATGATGCTGAATGGGTTACTAGAGGAGTGCAAATGGAGTGACAGGGTGTTTGCTGGAAGTGAACGGATACTGACTGGGGAATTGAAGGTGTGAAAGACAAGTGTGTAGGTGCTTAGAGGACTGCATGCATAGTGGATAGGGGTTTGAAGAAGTCCATGTGCTAAGACCTGGCTCAGTGCATGAATACTTAGGCAATGACTGAATCATTAGAGTCATGGTGAATTTATAAGTGTTTGGGTTTTGGCACAGTGAATGGATTAGTAGATGCTGTTGAATGGGTCTCTAGAGGACTGCAAAGGAAGTGACAGGATGTTTCCTGGAAGTGTATGGATACTGACTAGGGAATTGAAGGTGTAAAAGACAAGTGTATAGTATGTTAGAACACTACATGCATACTGCATAGACATTTGAAGCAGTCTATTTGGTACTTAGAAACTGACTAAATAGTCAGACTACTTCTAGGACAGTGCTTAGGTAAAACTTTTAAATTTTCAGTTCTGCCACAGTGAACAGAATAGTACATGGCACTGCACCTTAGTGTCAAACCCTGACTCATTTCATCAATGCATAAGCAAAGACTACCTTCTAATGCTACTAAAACTTGACAACATGAGAGGTTTTAAATTAGTTATCTGTCAACAAATACACGATGTTACCAAATGCTTCTCTCACAGTGGTTCTCAAATGCACACAGACTCACAGTGTAATTCTAGACAACAAGCATTATACCTAGGAATTTACCAAAAATCATTCACTACTGTGGAAGTGGTAAGCGAACTGCACACAATCTTCATATTTCAGGACTGCACTTTTATGTCAAAGCCTGACTCATATAATCAAAGCATAAGCAAAGACTGGCTTCTAATGCTACTAAAACTTCACAACATGACCGGTTTTAAAACAGGTATATGTCAGCAAATACACAATGTTACCAAATGCTTCTCTCATAATCATTACCCAAATGCACACAGACTCACAGTGTGATTTTAGACATGCAACACTATCCTAGGAGTTTACCAAAACTCATTCACTACTCTGGAAGAGTTAATGGTACTGCACACAATCTACATATTTAAGTACACCACATCAGTGTCAAAGCATGACTCATTTAATCAACGCATAAGCAAAGACTGGATTCTAATCCTACTAAAACTTCACAACATATATATATATATAATGAAAGCATAAGCCATAACTGTCTTCTAATGCTACTAAAACTTGACAACATGACATGTTTTACAACACTTATCTGTCAGCAAATACGCGATGTTACCAAACACTTCTCTCACAGTGGTTCCCAAATGCACACTGACTCACAGTGTGATTCTAGACAAACAACACTATCCCTAGGAGTTTACCAAAACTCATTCACTACAGTGGAAGTGGTAAAGGAACTGCTCACAATCTACATATTTCACGACTACACTTTAATGTCAATGCCTGACTAATTTAATCAACGCATAAGCAAAGACTGGCTTCTAATGCTACTAAAACTTGACAACATGACAGGTTTTAAAACCGTTATCTGTCAGTAAATACACGATGTTACCAAATGCTTCTCTCACAATCCTTACCCAAATGCACTCAGACTCACAGAGTAATTTTAGACAATCAACACTATCCTAGGACTTTACCAAAACTCATTCACTACTGTGGAAGGGGTAAGGGGACTGCACACAATCTACATATTTAAGTACAGCACATCAGTGTCAAAGCATGACTCATTTAATCAACATATAAGCAAAGACTGGATTTGAATGCTACTAAAACTTCACAACATGACAGATTTTAAAACAGTTATCTGTCAGCAAATACACGATGTTATCAAATGCTTCTCTCACAATCCTTACCCAAATGCACACAGACTCACAGTGTGATTTTAGACAATCAACACTATCCTAGGAGTTTACCAAAACTCATTCACTAGTCTGGAAGAGTTAATGGTACTGAACACAATCGACATATTTAAGTATAGCACATCAGTGTCAAAGCATGACTCATTTAATCAACGCATAAGCGAAAGACTGGATTCTAATGCTACTAAAACTTCACAACATGACAGGTTTTAAAACAGTTATCTGTAAGCAAATACATGATATCACCAAATGCTTCTCTCACACTGATCCCAAATACACACTACCTCACACTGTGATTCTAGACATGCACCACTATCCCTAGGAGTTTACCAAAACTCATTCACTACAGTGCAACTGGTAAGGGAACTGCACACAATCTACATATTTCAGGACTGCACTTTTCTGTCAAATCCTGACTAATTTAATCAAATCATAAGCCAGAACTGTCTTCTAATGCTACTAAAACTTCACAACATGACAAGTTAAAACAGTTATCTGTCAGCAAATACACGATGTTACCAAATGCTTCTCTCACAGTGGTTCCCAAATGCACACAGACTCACTGTGTGATTCTAGACAAACAACACTATCCCTTGCACTATACCAAAACACATTTCTTCATCTAGAAAGAGTACTACATTTTAGTGTAGAAACATAACTCATTTCACAAATTCATAAACAATGACTGGTTTCTAATTCTACCAAAATATAAAAACTGCACAGTTATCTGTTTACAAACACATGAAAACCAGAAATGCTTATCACGGAATGGTTTCTACATGCACACACATTGTAGAGAAAAAAAGTACTCCCTACACTTTGGCAGGAAAAATACATTAGTCTGATTAAAATCAAAATAGTCTACATACATCCCCTCACAATTAAATAACTCAAGTTCTTTTGTAGATTAAGGAGTATATCAACCACTCACCATATTTTCTTTTACAGAATCTCTGCACTGTGCACCTCTCAGCAAAAGCAAAGAATGAAAAAGTTTCCCTTTCATTTTCCACACATATACATGTAAACATCAAATCACAATCCTTCGCACATAAACTCAAAAGCAAACACACATTTCTATTGGTTAAACATTTGAACCCTTTCCAACTGAAATACATTTCAACCCTTCCCCCAATCTACCTTCTGCCTGTTACCATAGAAACAGGTCATGGAACACTACACTGAGCTCACAAGTCACAAGTTCAGCACACAATGTTCCTACACAAGACAGGAAGTGTGCTTGACTTTTCAACATACCAGCTTATCATATATAATGTTCCATACAATCTGTTTTTGTTAACCAATAACAATCATACCTTTAAAAAACAAAAATATACACCCTACCTTTCAGTGTAGAAAGCTGTCATACAACCAATGATTTCTTGTCGTTTTTCAAAAAACGTTGCTGTGGATCCGCGCACCCTCCGCGAGAGAATCCGTGCATCCAACGCGATAGGATGCGCGCACCGTGCGCGCATTTCACCTTTTTTTTTTTTTTTTAAAGGGGGGCCCCAGGGGGTCCTTCTGGGGCCCCCTAAGCACCTCTAGAGGGTCAGAGTATTTCCACTCTGCCCCCTTTATATGTTTTACACACTTATTCCCCTCGCTTCTTCAGCCTCGCTTCTACCGAGGCAGAAAATGGCCGCCAACAGTTCCTGGTTTCGAATGTAGAGAGACACTCGACAGCCAATTAGCATTCAGCGCGCGATCGGGAGGGTGCTCGCTCGGTTCGGGGAGGGTGCGCTTATGGTGCGGGTACGGTCCGCGGATCCTCCCCGGCCATAGATATCACTAACTTTTTTACCTTAATTTTCTCAGGAACTACTGAACAGATTCACACCATATATGCAAAAGGCACGAGTCCGAACTGAGGACTACCTCTTTGCCAAATTTGGTGTCATTCCGTTCAGCGGTTCGGGCTGTAGCTGCGACAACAGATCCTATGGGAAATTGCATGGGGAAAACACGTTTTGGGACCCCCCTTTTTTCTCGGCCCCCGCTTGACGGATTACCACAAAACTTTCAGGGTAGGAGCGGAGCTGGAAAATTTCGCGAGGATTCGTCAACCGGCGCCAAAGATATTCCCAATAGAATGTTGCGGATTTCCTATGGAAAATAGGTCCTAACTATAACTATCTACTGGCGACCGCCAGTAGATAATATATATATATCTTGTCATGTGATCAAGGGCCTTTGGGCTCAAAACGCGTCATGGCTGTGCTTTGTTGGAGCAGACAAAATAACACTTACAGCACCAAATCGTGGTCCGAGCTCCTGTCTTCAGCGGTGAAGCGAGTGCGAGAAAGTAGTTGCAGTCATATATATATATATATATATATATATATATATATATATATATATATATATATACGCTCCACACAATCTCGTCGTAACGGGAAAGAAACTCGGACTCCAAAGTTGAATGCAGTATATACAGTGCAGTAAGTCAAATAATGTTATGAATGCAAAATAAATGACAGCATGTTGGTAAACATAAATAATCATGATCAAATAAGATTCATGTAACCAAATTGGTAATTGAATACAACTGGTGTATCGCAAACAGTATAGTTGCTTGCCCAAGTGGGCCCTCCCACAGAGTGTAACCTCCATGATTATTTATTTTTACCAACATGCTGTCATTTATTTTGCATTCATAACATTATTTGACTTACTGCACTGTATATATCTGCACTGGTTCCATACAAATGTATTTCATTCATTACACCGTTACAAGATGGCCGCGACAGTGAAATTAAGTTCCTTCTGTTGTGGTAGTCCGTCTTTTAATGAATTTGTATATGTACCAAGGTGATTTCCTGTGTATTCGAGCGTGACCAAGCCGTAATGGCGAAACGCGTCGTTTTGCACTTGTGCGAATAAACGTAACTGCATTCAACTTTGGAGTCCGAGTTTCTTTCCCGTTACGACGAGATTGTGTGGAGCGTGTAAATTAGGAATTCCGGTTTCCCTGCTCGGACCGCCCGCTGACAGACCGATCTTTTACCGGAACTGGTGATAGATATATATATATATATATATATATATGTCGCCAGTAGATAGTTATAGTTGGGACCGTGTTTCCATAGGAAATCCGCAACATTCTATTTGGAATAACTTTGGCGCCGATTGACGAATCCTCGCGAAATTCTCAAAATAGGTGGGGCGCTCCGCTCCTTCCCTGAAAGTCTCGGGGGGATTCGTCAAGCGGGGGCTGAGAAAAAGGGGGGGTCCCAAAACGCGTTTTCCCCATGCATTTTTCCATAGGACCTTTAGTCCGAGCTACAGCCCGAACGGCTGAACAGAATTACTTGAAATTTGGCAGAGAGGTAGCCCTCAGGTCAGGGATGTGCCTTTTGAAGGTCTCTTGTAAATCTGTTCAGTATTCCCTGAGAAAATAGCATTTAAATCAATATATATATCTATAGGCGCGCTCCGAGCGCGTACCGTAAGCTTACCGTACACGCACGCCGCCGTGCACGAGCGAGATTCTGATTGGTTGTTAGATCTTAGTAAACGTTCGAATCGGTCGAAACCAGGAAGTGTCAGCCGCCATTTTGTCTCTCGCAGTCTGAGGGGGTGAAAAACAAAGGTGGAGAACGTGAAAAGGGGGCAGGGTGGACAGTTCCTGACCCCCTAGCCTTTGTCAGGGGGTCCCATAAGGACCCCCAAGGGCTAAAATTAATTTAAATTTTTTTTTGAAAAATCGCAGAATGCGTAAACAGAAAAATTCCGCGAGAAAAATTTCACGAACTTCGCGTAACTATTCCGCGATTACGCGTACCGTACGTGCACGGCAAAAACAATTTTTCAAAAGGGAAAGCTTAAAAAAAAATAAAAAAAATTGTGAGGTAAGGTTGGCTCTTAAAAGAGCCGTTGGGTTAATACAGGGATAGAGGAAAGAAAGAATGGGAATATTATGAACGTCTACAAACGTGCTGGTCTATCTTATTGTTAATAAGGGAAACACTGGTCTCCCCAAAAACAATAAGACCAGAGGAAGGGCTCAGCTGAGCTGCCGATGATGTACTCGGCTGAGCTTCTGAGGTTGGGCTCCGGTGACTTACTGAAGAGTTTTCTTCAGTATGTCGAGCAAAGGTCCTGGGATGTTTATCCCTAAGGTGTCTCATCATAGAGTGATTTCCAAAGGAATACTTCTTCCTTGGATCTCCTCTAGATAAAACACGCTCACAAAGTCTGCAAGTGACCAATGAAGCATTGACCTTTTTCTGCCCCTCTGGAAAAGTGAAATACTCCCACACAAAAGAATCCTTTTGTTTCCTCCTTCTCTGTCTGATGATGGTGCTGCTAGGCTCACTCTCAGAAGCGGACTGCTGCTCTGCCATTGTATCTCAATGTCAATTCAGCTCCTTCTCCTAGGGGATCTCAAGCAGTAATGAGGGGAATGGGTGTGGTGTGGGAAGTTTCTGGAACTGAAAGTAGTTTCAACCAATGAAAAGTTTTCTTTGTGGATCACATGACCTACCGTGCGCGCTCCGTAAGCTTACGGTACGCGCTCGTAAACAAGTACGCATGCGCAAACGTGACGTAAATATGCGCTTACGGAGCGCGTACGTAGGACGCACTCGCGCATGCGCATTACACGCACCCGCGTAACCGCGATGTTGGTTCCGCGCAACGCGCATGCGTGTACGCGTACGTCACGTACGTATCACGTAAGCGCACCGTACTTATGACGTACGGAGCGCGTAGCGTCAGCTTACCGTACGCGCACGGCAAAAAATGCATAAAAAAAAGTACAAGTTTCAAGAGTTGTAGAAGATAATAACTGTGATGTACAACTGTATGTAAACATTAATTAAAAAAAAATTAACCATTCCATAATGCAGGATATAGTACATATAATATTTTATACATAGGTTGGATATTATTTTTTACCAAAAATCTCAAAAAAAAATTTGCATTTAAAAAACCGTACAAATTCACTGAAAAAACCATAGGTTTCACACACGTTATAGTTAGGAATTAGCATTTAAAAAGCCTTGCAAATTCACAGAAATAACCATAGGTTTCACACATGTTATAGTTAGCAGGACATTTCACTCGTGAAAAACCAATGAAATTCCCCCGTTATAGTTAGTGCAGGCAACTATAACTCACGCGACCGCAATCCTCTGCTGATGATGTCAGATATTACATCACTGATGACATATGTGTCTTTATGAAAAATAAATATTTGTAATATATGTATAGCTAAAGATTAATGGAAGAAGACATGGGTAAATAAGTGTCTAAATACAGTGATGTAATATCTGACATCATCAGCAGAGGATTGCGGTCGCGTGAGTTATAGTTGCCTGCACTAACTATAACGGGGGAATTTCATTGGTTTTTCACGAGTGAAATGTCCTGCTAACTATAACATGTGTGAAACCTATGGTTTTTTCAGTGAATTTGTATATATATATATATGTATATATATATTAGCTACTGGCAGTCGCCAGTAGGTAGTTATAGTTAGGATCTAATTTCCATAGGAACAGCGTTTTTTGTTTTTTCAATAACTTTGGCGCCGGTTGACGAATCTTCGCAAAATTTTCAAAGCTTGTGGGGCGCTCCGATCAGCTCCTATCTTAAAAGTTTTGGGGTGATTCAGCAAGTGGGGGCCGAGAAAAACAAAAAAAATATATATATTTATACACATAACAATATTTTGTATACATTTTTGCAATGTTAATGTAAAATGCTATTTTTCTTTCAGCATTTGTGTACTTACCTTTCTATGTATAGGAAAACAATATTTTTGTTATGAATATTTTTTACACAATATTTTTGTAGCTTGATATTTATGGTTTTGATATTATGTCAGTTAACCATACTAGAAAAACAAAGGGGGGAGTAGAGAGGTTCCACTCAACGAGTGGTGGAGGTGGATACTTCCTCCCAATGAAGCGTACTTAAACAAAGGGATCCACCCGCATGTATAGTAGATCAAGAGACTCCCGTTCATACCATGTGTGTCCCACGGTCGTGGAGAATACACATCAGTTGTTAAAATACCCCTCACACACCAAAAGGGCCCTTGGTGTCATGCTTCATCATAGGGGTCTTCCCGCCCCTCTACGGGACGGGGCGTGCTACGACCAACGTATACGTGGGAGCACTGTTCTTGGTGAGACTACTATGTGTAGTGCAAGGGTGTGCAAGGAAGGGTCAGGAGTGAGTGGAGAGTGATTTTAAAAAAATACCTGGCTCACTGGACTAGGAAAAATTTTTTTATTCTGCCATCTAAGCTGGTATTAGTAAAAAGGTGGGGGTGGAGGGTGTATGCCTCAATGAGCTTGACCTCCTGGTGTCGACATGTTTCGAAGCTTCCCCAAGCTTCTTCGTCAGGACCTAAGAAGATCCCTTCCAACGACGCACTGTGATGTGGTGAAAAATAGTGGGTGAAAAAATCAAATAGGAGGTAAATAGCCTCCAAGAGTTGGTAACGCCCCAATGGGTCTTACATACTCCTTGTAACCTAAATGGAGAGAATGGTATGAAATGAGAGATACACAAGACATTATTGTTATAAGGATAGACGTTCATTCCGTCGTGTTTAAAACAGTGATCTGAAAAGGAAGTGAGCGATGATCGTCTTCTAACGCTATCAAGTGATCTGTGATAAAAATATGGTGTGACATACTACATTAGCCGACCGGGGTGGTTATTTGAGCGGGACACTGATCCTAGGAGGCGTAAGTACGGCATAGCCGGCAGGTGGAAGATTTACCTTCAAAAAAATGACGATTGGATTACAGTCTCCTCTCTCCCGCTATTTAGGTAGCCTATTTGGCACTCCAACCACTCGGTAAATGAGCTCATGAGGAAATTGTTCTCTTTGCAGCAAGTATGTTTTTCTCTTTGCTTTGTTGGGCATGCAAACAACCACAATGACATTTTCGCCCTACAGGAACCTCGTTTCCTTTCTAAGTAGAGTGTGTGTTTTCTGTTGTTTTGTTATTGTATGTTTTTAATGTAGTATGTCACACCATATTTTTATCACAGATCACTTGATAGCGTTAGAAGACGATCATCGCTCACTTCCTTTTCAGATCACTGTTTTAAACACGACGGAATGAACGTCTATCCTTATAACAATAATGTCTTGTGTATCTCTCATTTCATACCATTCTCTCCATTTAGGTTACAAGGAGTATGTAAGACCCATTGGGGCGTTACCAACTCTTGGAGGCTATTTACCTCCTATTTGATTTTTTCACCCACTATTTTTCACCACATCACAGTGCGTCGTTGGAAGGGATCTTCTTAGGTCCTGACGAAGAAGCTTGGGGAAGCTTCGAAACATGTCGACACCAGGAGGTCAAGCTCATTGAGGCATACACCCTCCACCCCCACCTTTTTACTAATACCAGCTTAGATGGCAGAATAAAAAAATTTTTCCTAGTCCAGTGAGCCAGGTATTTTTTTAAAATCACTCTCCACTCACTCCTGACCCTTCCTTGCACACCCTTGCACTACACATAGTAGTCTCACCAAGAACAGTGCTCCCACGTATACGTTGGTCGTAGCACGCCCCGTCCCGTAGAGGGGCGGGAAGACCCCTATGATGAAGCATGACACCAAGGGCCCTTTTGGTGTGTGAGGGGTATTTTAACAACTGATGTGTATTCTCCACGACCGTGGGACACACATGGTATGAACGGGAGTCTCTTGATCTACTATACATGCGGGTGGATCCCTTTGTTTTAGTTAACCATACTAACCATGTCCAGATTTTGGAGGAAATTGCAAAAGATCTGGAGTAAGTAGTTGCTGGACCACAGTAGGGTCAACAGCAAACCCCTCTCTCTTCCCCCCCAGAGCAGATAGTAGTGACCGATATATCACTTGTGGGTTGGGGCGGACACTTGGGAGAGGTTGAGATCAGAGCTCTCTGTATCTGGCAGAGTTCAAGCTCCATATCAACCTGCTGGAGCTGAGGGCATTCTGCTTGGTGTTGAAAAGTCTTCCTTCTCTCCATCAAATGGAGGCTGGTACATGTACTCACTGACAACCCCAGCGCCATGTGGTACTGCGAAAAACAGGGCATGTGACATCACAGACCCTGTGCCTGGATGCCTTGTGCCTTTGTAAATGGCTAGCCACCAGGGAATTTTTTTGGAGGTGCATCACCATTCATTATCTTTTAATGCCAGGGTGGAAGAGCTCATCTGTTGATGCCTACCAGATCACGAGGGTCAGCTACACCCGGTTGTTATGAAAGGTCTCTTCCATAAATGGAGAGAACCTTGGATCAACCGGTCTGCCACCACCAAAAATGTGCAATGTTCACTCTGCTGTGTGTTGAAGTTTCCAAGGCGTCTCTTGCTCAGAGATGCATTTCGTCTTGAGTGGAACTCGAGACTGTAGGAAGCTGGCTCTGTATATACTACACCAAAGTGAGGTATAGTGTGCACAGAGTTCAGTGGATCCCCAATGGTAGTCAGAGGTAAAGTTAGATAGCACCTCACTCTCTATTTGTGGTAGTGTGGTCGAGCAGTAAAGCTGTATCAGAGGACAGTGTTAATCATTTGTTGTACACACTCAGTCAGCAAATGAATTCACACACTCAAAGACTGAACTTCAGACCAATTGTTTTTGTATCAGAAATATTCTTTAGGTATTTTATTTCCAGGAACCATGCAAGCCTGGCACAGGTAAGTGATAAGTACTTTGCAGTAAAAATACAGATTATAACACAGTTTGGATTGCAATTGTAAATGCACTTTGATTTGATTACAGTAGTGTTACTGATAATGCAATGCTTTTCAGAATACAGTATATATACTTTGAATGGGATTTTCAGTACGATTTCAGGTAAGTTACTTTTCTTACTTTTCTTTCTCAGAGTAGTATACCTGGATACTACTCTGGGACATTTCCTGTAAACAAGTAAGTACAATCATATTTGTTAAACAGTACAATTTTAAATAATTTCTTTAGGTTTTCAAACTCCACACTTAAAAACTTTTCAAAGCAAAACAGTCAATGTTATCCTATGGAGGAAAATATTGTTATCTGTTTTGAGGTAAGTATTTGGTTGTGGGAGTTGAGGTTCTGGGGGTAGCCCAGGGGTCCCCCAGGGTCAAGGATGCACTCTAGTTACACCCTCAGCGGCACTAGGGCGGCCGGGGGCAGGGTGCTGAGGCCCAATGTTATCCAATGGGGGATAGCGGGCCTCCGGTTGGTGGCTGCTGGCAAGCAGGCCACTTGGTTGTGGGAGCAAAGCTCCTGGACTTTAGGTCTGGGCAAATGGGGAAACAAAGTAGCACCAAAGGTGCACTTTCAGCTGCACTAGGGCTACCGGGTGCAGTGTGCTGTTTCGACATCGGGCGCCCTATTGTTTTCAATGGGGAACCTCCGATTTGCAAAGGCACTGCAGGCTTGGGGACGAAGGTCTTCTGCGTGCGACCACCACTTCGTGAGGTAAGTTGGGAATTTAGGGGTTGGTTAGGCACTGTCGGTTTAGCCACCCAAGGCCTTAGGGCGTCGGCTGCAGGGGAGCCTTTTGGGGTCGGATCTTCTTACCAGCTCCTGGTTGCGGTTAGGGGTCCTCCCGGATTTAGGCTGCAGGAGTTCGCTGAAGGCTTGAGGCAGGTCAAGAGTCTCCGGATCTCCGGTCAGGATCACCGGCGGGACCTCCTCGGGGCGTTTGCCCACTCGAACTCGGGCCGTGGACGGCGGGTGCCGAGTGGGGCGGATTTGCGGTGTCCGGCCGGAGCCAGAGGTTGCAGATGAACAAATACGGTGTTCACAGGAGACAAAGTCTTTGTGCTTGAAGGCAGGCAGGTCCTCCGGGGTTTTCTAGGTTGCTGGCTGCAGGACACGCCGGGATTTTGCAGGAGAAGGTTCGAGGGGGAGACAGGCCGGTAGGGCTGGGGCCAAGTCAGTGGGCGTCTTCCTCTTGTTAGCTGCTGCACACCTGTTTGGTCCTTCTTGTAGTTTCTTCTTTTCTGAGATAGCAAGGTTCAGGGGTGCCCCTAAATACTAGATTTAGGGGCGTTACATGTAGGTAAAAGGCAGGGACCAATGGGTCCCTTCCCAGGGGTGGGTACACCCCCTATTATGCCACCCTCCAGTGGGAGGGGGTCATGAGCCTGTCCCTGGTTGGCTGAGTCCCCCCATCTGCAAGATGGCGGGGACTGAGAGTTGTGCTTCACCTCGCCTCCCCCACCTGAGGGGTGGAGTTGGCAGAGGTGGGCACACCTCTCTTCCTCACTTGGTTTTCCCGCCGGTTCTCCCGCTCAAAGTGGGGGGTCAGAACCAGTGGGGACCAGTTGCTGAAAGTAGCAAGTGGTCTGGGGAAGCTCACAAAGGCTACAAGCCTTTGAAGCTTCCCCTTCTTGAACACTGCCCATCCTGGGTGAGGAGGCTTGGCACCTCGTCCCAGGATGTGCATTGTTTCAGACCCCGGAGAGCAGCAGGCTCTCAACCCAGGGGTCCAGAAACATGTCTGGTGGTGGCAGCCTAGGCGGCCACTCAGTCAGGTCACTAGAAGTTGGTTGAGTTTAGGGGGCATCTCTAAGATGTAGCCATTATGTTGCTGTGGAGTTCGTAATGACAACCTCCCAGCACCATATACTCTTAATGTCTAAGAATGGACTTAGACATTGTAGGGGTACAGGGCTCATGCACCTGTACCCTCACCACTGGTATAGTGCACCCAGCTATAGGGGTGACTGATCTATGCCAGGGCAGTGGGTTGTAGGCATGGCACACAGATGTGTGCCATGTCGACTCTTCACTTTGTTCTGCACCAAAACACACAGCCTGCAAAGGCAATGTGTGAGTATAAGGGTACAGGAACCCTGAGGGTGGCACAATAAGTGCTGCAACCCTTAGGGGCCTTCTCTGGTCACAGTGCCCTGAGTACCTGTGGTACCATTTACCAGGGGCTGACCTGTGGACAAAGATGCCAATTGGGTTTAGGTTTTAATGCAGTTTTAGAGAAAGAACATAGGGCCTGGGTACCCGATTAGCAGGAGCCCAGGCACACATAGTCAAAGCGAAACAGCAATTCAGCAAAAAGTGGGGTCAACCATGCAGAAAGAGGGCACTGTCTGACAGACTCCTGTATGCCTTTTTGCCAACACCACTCCTGCCCTGTGTTATCAAGAAGATGAGGACTAACGGAGCCCAATCATGCTAGTGGCTTCTAATTGGGCACAGAGAGTACAGTATCAAAATTTCCTGGGCTTGAGAATCTGTTCCCTCTGGGAGCACCTTCTGTTGCAGCAACAAGAGAGGGTTCTGCAGCCCGGCCTTCGCAATCTCCACCTTCATGCTTGGAGATTGAGCAGCAACAGTTGACCACCTTGGACCTTCCTCCGAAGGTGGTTGATGTCATTCTGGCAGCCAGGCCACACTCAATAAAAACTGTGTACTTCTGGTGTTGGGGCAAATTTGGGGTTTGGTGTGGCACATTCCAGATTGATCTTCTCCAGGCCAAGTTATCTGACGTTCTATTGTTTGTTTTGTCTCTTGCCCAGCAAGACTTTCATTTGGGAAGGATTAAAGGTTATCTTTTGGCTTTCTTGTAGGTGTCAGATTAGCCCTCCTTGTTTAATTCACCAGTTGTGATGTGTTTTTTAAAGTGTTCCAACATATGTTGACCCCTTCTCCTTTTGTGAGGCCTAAATGAACCGGACTCTGGTCCTTATATATTTGATGTGCACACCGCTTGATCTGCTTCACAGCTGCCCCTACAGTGCCTTACTGTCAGGTCTGTGTTCCTCGTCGCCATCACCTTGGCATGGCTTGTCCATGAGCTTCAGACCCTCTGTTTTGATCCACCATACACCATGTTCTTCCAAGACAAACTGTTTCTGCCAGCTCGACAACATGTCTGCCTAAAGTTGTGACACCATTCCACGTCGGCCAAACCATCCCCCTGCTGGTGCTCTATGGTCCACCTCACTCCTCTAAGGAGGATGAGAGACTCCATTGCTTAGACCCCAAACAGCACTAAGTTTCTACATAGATCGTACCAAAGAAATGTAATTTAACTGGTAGCAGTGGTTATTCAAACGCACATCCAAAACACACTTCAGGTCTCGTATAATCACTAATCTGAAAGAGACTGTTAGTTATAGATTCCTCACTTTTAGAATTCCCCCCAGGCATCAGACTGGATCTGGAGAATTTTTTCTTAGCAGTGCCCCTGCACATAAGTAAGTGGCGTCGGTCGACTCCACGTCCGTCGTCGGCATTGGGGTCTCCGTGATAACATTATTGTTTCTACTTAGACACCGCCCTTGTGCGCTGACGTTAGTTTTTACTTTTCCGGGCCAGTCTAGCACAGATCTTGAGAGAGCTGCCCCTTTAGTCACTTTTTGACTAAGCTTTTTTGACGATTGTTTTTTTCGAGTCTACGACCTATGGTTTGCAAGGGATGTCCCACCGTCAGACCTGCTTCAAGCCTTGCAAGGCCTGTCACAGGCTGATGTCTGTGACGGACCTGCACCTTGTGTGCCTTTGATGTCTGGAGCACGACCAGGACCCAAAGTTGTGCTCGGACTTCCGGGCCATGAATTCATAGTTTTTGCGGGAGCGGTCCCGAAAGCTCTTGAAGGCTCGGCAGTCGGCTCCACGTCGCTCCCGGTCTCGTTCGAGAGGAAGGTCTCAAGGCTGCTCACGGAGCCCCCACATATGGACCCAGTTTTCCTCACCCAACATCCTTCCCCCCAAGAGCTTGGTGGTCCAAACCTCGTCCTCGAAGGGTGCATTCTCTTCTGCTTCCCCAGTTAGGGAATCCAAGTAGCTGGATCACCTTGGGAAGCGCATGTTTTCTTCCTCCAGTTTAGCACTGCGGTCTGTAAATACCGTGTGCTTCTTGGGACGATACTCCCATACCATCTGGGACTCGGTTGCACAAGTGCTGCCTCAGTACACGGAGGAGGCCTGTCTGTTCTCTCCCAGGCAGTGGCAGATGGGAGGGACGCAGCCAAATTCACAATCAGATGTGGACTGGATACCCCCAACCCACTAGGTAGAACGATTGCCACGTCAGTAGCCCTTCGGCGCTACGCCTGGTTGAAGACATCTGGCTTTTTTGGGAGATGTCCAGTCTACCTTGACGGACATGTCTTTTGATGGCCGTAGCCTCTTTGGTGACAGAGCAGACTCGGCGCTGGAACGCTTTAAATATTCTCGGACTATGGCCAGATCTTTGGGACTTGCTGCTCCTTCCTGTCCACTCCAGTCTGCTTTTTTTGGTCCCTTTTGTGGGGCTACAGAAAGGGCGTCCAGCCACGTCCGGCCCAGTCTAGCCACCCTTCATGCAAGCTGCCCAGCCTCTGCGTGGCCGCGGACATGGGACCCAGCGAGCTAGCGGGTCTGGGAGCCAGCAATGGCCAGTGGGCGGCAGGATTCACCATCACCTCCCCCACTGGCAATCCATCACGTCGGACAGGTGGGTTTTGCAAATAGTCCGAGGGGGCTACTCCCTCCCCTTCGAGACTACGCCTCCCTCCATGCCACCGTCTTTTGATTACATGTTGGAGGATCATTTGCCACTTCTCCGCCAGGAAGTTTTAGCTCTCTTGGCTAAGGGGCTATCGAGAGGGCCCCTATGCCAGAGGTAGGTCGTGGTTGCTATTCCCGCTACTTTCTGATGGATACATCTGCCTGTGGATTCCTCACCTTTTGAATATACAGCTGCGCCGGCATTGTTATGTTATGTTATTTAAATTTATATCTTGGCGCAACAGCTACCCAACAAGGGTTTCCTGGCGCCCAACTGAGACAACAGCAGAGTATTAGATATGAGTGTACTAATTAAAAAGCCAGGTTTTTATGGATTTGCGGAATAATGTAATATTTGTCTGAGTACGAAGAAAAAGCGGGAGAGAATTCCACAGGACAGGGCCCAAATATGAAAAGGAACGGCCGCTCTGACGGGCAAGTCGAATCCTAGGCACCTGGAATTTAACCTGAGTGGCAGATCGAAGGGTGCGAGAAGGTAAGTAGGGGTGGACCAAATTTTGCACATACACTGGCGCTGTGCCATGTTTAATTCTGAACATATAGTTCAGAGCTTTAAACTTGATTCGATTCTCAATTCTCAGCCAATGGAGATCTCTCAAAAAAGCAGAAGTAGATGTAGTTCTCGGAATCCGGCAGAGCAGTCTGGCCGCTGCATTTTGCACTCTCTGAAGCTTACGAATAACATCTTTATTAGCTCCCAAATATAGGATGTTACCGTAGTCCAGTCTAGATGTTATGAGAGCTTGGACTACGGTTCTCTGAGTGGGGGTGGGGAGCATCCACACAATTTTTCTCAGCCACTTTAGAATGGTAAAGCATGTTGCAGCAACCTTCGTAGCCTGTTGACGCACAGATGGTAAGTCGTCAATAATGAAACCGAGGTTGCGGGCCCGATGAGAAGCTTGAGGAACTGCACCCATTGCATTCCACTCTCCCACATCAACGAGGATGTCACAATAGCACGGCTCCACACGCGACTCCGTATGATGTCACCAGAGCCATAAGAAGACCTCGTCGGCGTGCTGCCGTCCGTTCCCTTTTTTCCGCGCCGTCGACACGTAACGTTTTTTCTGGGACTCTCCATTTCCTGTAAGATTACATTGTTTCAGTTTCTATCGGTGTTATAGCAGTGCAATGGCTGCACAAAAGAAATCAGGTTTCAAGCCTCGTAAGGAATGTCGGGGTCATATGTCCATACTGGACCCCCAAGAAGATTGCCTTTGGTGCATGTCGTCGGATCACGACGCCGAAGGATGCTCATCTTGTCGAAGGATGAATCTGAAGGCGCTTAAGGGGAGGTAGGCAAAATTATTCATGGCCCGGGCAAGAAAGGAAAAGAGAGGCTGCAAGAGATCCAAGTCGAAGTTGCCGAACCTGCACACCTCAAGGTTGTCGAAGAAGCACAAAAAGAAGCCTCGTCATGGGTCCAGACGTCGTTCTTCGAAAGGCAAACCTTCAAGGTCAGCTTCTCTGGTCCGGTGGCGTCATGGTAAAAATGACTTCTGATGGATACATCTGCCTGTGGATTCCTCACCTTATGAATATCCCCTGTGCCAGCATCCTGCGGAAATTTTTTCCTAGCTCCACGCTGACGAGGTCGTCACAATACCACATCTCCGCTCGCACTCCATATGACGTCACTGGAGCCTCGTCGGCGTGATGACGTCAGTTCCCTTTTTTCCCTGCCGTCGATGCGTAACGGTTTTCTGGGACTCTCCATACTGTGTTAAGTTACTTTGTTGTTTCTTCAGTTTTAACTGTTGCTTTGCGATGACGACTTTGGGGAAGTCAGGATTTGAGCCCTGTAGAGAGTGTGGGGGTCATATGTCCATCACTGATCCCCATGAGGACTGTTTGTGGTATCTGAAAGAGACACGTTAGTGATAGATTTCTTACCTTAGAATATGCCCAGGCGTCAGACTGGATTCAGAAAGTTTTCATCAGCAGTATCCCTGCGCATCGGTAGGCGTCGTCGTGCGGCTCCGCGTACGTCGCTGGCATCGCATTCGCCGAGATGACGTCATGGGAGCTACTTAGACGCGCCCACACGCGCTGACATCAGTTCTTTCTTTTTCTGCGCCAGCAAGTGCAGATCCGAGAGAGAGCGGTACTCCTAGTTAATATTTTAACTTTATTTCTGAGACTTGTTTCTCTTGCTTGTCGAGTACTCGACTTCTGGTGCACTGGAGATGCCCAGGTTTAAGTCCTGTAGGGACTGCCGTCGGAACATATTGGTGGCGGACCCGCATGACGTGTGTCTCTTCTGCTTGGGGCACGCCCATGACCCCGAGACATGCCCCGATTGTCGGGCAATGGTGCCGAAAGCTTTGCGGGAGCGTTCCTGAAAGTTGTTGGAGGCCTGGCAATCGGTTCCGCGACGCTCCAGGTCCCGCTCCCGTGGAAGGATGAGGGACAGGTCGCGGGGCCGACACCACCATTCCTCGGAATCGGGGGACAGGTAAGTCAAAGTGCCATAAGAAGTCGAAGAAGCGACATCGCTCTTCGTCTTCCCCTCACTGGTCGTGGGACGCGGTGGAGGGGGTGGGTGGTCACTCCCCCGCGGCTCCGGTGGAGACTCCGTTGTTGTCTGTGGCCTACCCGCCTTTCCCGGTTCCGTACGTGACTCCGGAAGAAATAAAGGTATTCCTGTCAGCCATGGGCCATTTATTTGCCCGTTGGGTGGTTCTGCCCCCGTGCCGCCGCCTTTGGCCCCGGCTACGCGAGCAAGATAACCTGCGGTGCCGTTGGCTCCGGCGCCGGGTTCGACGCCACCTCCGGCGTCGGGGCTGACGCCGAACATGACACCGTTGCCTACAGGACCGGACTATGTCAAGCATGGATTGGTCTATTATCCTCCGATTCCTATTCCAGGTGGGGAGTTTATTCCCTTTCCCCGGGATCCTCGTCCTTACCGGCCTCTTAAACAGCCGGTGGATGAAGGGGAGTACTGGAAGGGGTCTGAGGACCCTCTCGCAGCTCAATGTGAGGATGAACTGGAGTGGGAGGGTAATATGGAAAGTCCAGGCAATCTGGATTTATCTCTGCACCCTGGTACACTGTCCCCTTCTTCCGTGGCCTCCGAGGAGGTTAGGACTTTTTCTGTGGTGTTGCGTAGGGCGGCTGAGACTCTTAACCTCAAGCTCCCTTCCTTGCCTATCAGGACCAATCTCCTGACTGAGGTGCTGCAGCCGGCGACCTCCTCGGCGGAGCTGCTATTGCCCTTTAATTATGCTCTTACAGACATTCTGTTAAGTACCTGGACCAAGCCTAACACAGGGGTTCCTGTGGATAGGAGTGTGGCACGATGTCATCGCCCGGCACCGGGCGACCCCAGTTTCCTCATGCAATACCCAACGCCTGAGAGTCTGGATGTCCAGGCCTCTGCCTCTCCGAGCGCATTCCCTTCCGCACCTCTGGACAAGGAATCTAAAAAACTTGAGCAGTTTGGGAAAAAGATTTTCACCTCTACCAGTTCCGGGTTCCGAGCGGTGAATACAGCATGCCTGTTGGGCCGCTATTCCCCCTCGGTGTGGGACACGTTAGCACAGGTGCTGCCTCAGTGCCCAGTGGAAGCTCGAGCGGTGCTCTCCAAAGCCATTACCGAGGGGAGAGATGCTGCAAAATTCACTGTCCGTTGTGGCCTTGACACAGCCGACTCCCTCGGAAGGGCAATTTCCACAACAGTGGTGCTACGCCGTTACGCCTGGCTCAGGACAACTGGCTTCTCCGGGGATGTCCAGAACACTTTGTTGGACATGCTCTTTGATGGCATGCGCCTCTTTGGTGACAAAGCGGATAGCACTTTGGATTGCTTTAAAGACTCCCGGGCTAAAGCCCAGTCCTTGGGTCTTGCCTCCACGCGCGCTCCCTTGGGGTCTGCCTTTCGCTCCTTTCAAGGTCAGGGACGAGGCGCCCAAACGCGTTCCTTTCAGAGCCGCCAGACTGCGCAGCCACAGTCTCAGCGCAGCCGCAGTTGAGGGGCACGTCGAAGTGGGGCACGGGGCCAGCGGATGGGTCAGTCCACCACCACCCCTGCTACCACTGCCTCAAAACCTTCCTAGTCCGGTGTTTCAGGCCCACCAAACGCCAGTGGGTGGCAGGATTCGCCTTCACTTCCCCCACTGGCGCACCATCACTTCAGACAGGTGGGTTCTGCAGATAGCCTGAAGGGGTTACTCCCTCCCTTTCGAGACTTCCCCTCCAGCCATGCCGCCTCAGTACCACCGCATGTCGGGGGTTCACTTTGCGCTTCTCCAGCAGGAAGTTGCGGCCCTCTTGGCCAAGGGGGCCATCAAGCACGTTCCAAAGCCAGAAGTAGGTCGTGGTTGTTACTCCCACTACTTCCTGATTACAAAGAAGGACAAGGGCTTGCGTCCTATCTTAGACCTCTGGAACGTCAATCGCCTCCTCCGGAAGGAGAAGTTCAAGATGCTCACGCTTGCTCAGGTCTTGTCTGCCCTACACCCGCAAGACTGGATGGTAGAGTTGGACTTGCAGGATGCTTATTTTCATATCCCCATCCTGCCGGCCCACCGGCATTACCTGCTATTCATCGTAGGCCACAAGCACTTTCAGTTCACTGTGCTCCCTTTTGGCCTTACCAGCGCCCCTCGGGTGTTCACGAGAGTGATGGCGGTGGTTGCAGCTCATCTGCGCAGATCCGGGGTCTCAGTCTTCCCCTATCTGGATGACTGGCTGTTAAAGGCGGGCTCGCCCCAGGCAGTCGTCTCCCACCTCCAGACTACGGCCAACCTCCTTTTGCATTTGCTGGGGTTCACCATCAACGTGCCGAAGTCGCACCTGATTCCCTCTCAGAAGCGCCTCTTCATCAGAGCGGTTCTTGACATGGTGCAGTTTCGGGTTTATCCTCCCGAACAGCGAGTCCAGGACATTCGGGCTATGATTATGATCTTTCAGCCCTTGTCTTGGGTTTCGGTCAGGACGACCTTGAGGCTGCTGGGACTCATGGCCTCCTGCATCCTGCTAACCAACCATGCCAGATGGCATATGCGGGCTCTGCAGTGGGACCTGAAGTTCCAGTGGGCGCAGCATCAGGGGAACCTGTCCGACTACGTCCAGATCTCGGAGGGCACTGCACGATACTTGCAGTGGACGCTCACGGGCCAGCGTTGGGTCAGCGGCAGATCCCTCTCCCTTCCCCAACCGGAGCACACAGTGGTGACGGATGCGTCCCTTCTGGGATGGGGCGGCCTCATGGGAGAGGCGGAGATCAGTGAATGGGTACGCCCCTCCCTTTCGGGAATTTCCTCCTCCTTGCCAAGGTTTTTGTTCGGAGGACCATTTGCTTCTTCTACAGAAGGAGGTCCTTGCTTTATTACAAATAGGTGTGATAGAGGTGGTTCCGGAGCAGGAAATGGGTCAGGGATGCTACTCCCGGTATTTCCTGATCCCCAAAAAGGATGGCAGGTTACGTCCGATTCTGGACCTCAGGGTCTTGAATTTTTACCTGAAACAGGAGAAATTCAAGATGCTGACCCTTGCTCAGGTTCTTCTGGCACTACAGCAAGAGGACTGGATGGTGTTGATCGACTTACAGGATGCGTATTTTCACATCCCCATCCTGAAGTCGCACAGGAAGTATCTCCGTTTTACGGTAGGGTCGCAGCACTATCATTTGGTCTTACTACTGCACCTCGAGCAGTGGTCGCAGCTCATCTCAGGGGGTTGGGGATTCCAGTTTTCCCTTATCTGGACAACTGGCTGCTCAAAGCGGAGTCGCCAGAGATGGTGCTTCATCTTCTGCGAGTAACAACTCAGCTGTTGTTCAACTTGGGCTTTTCAATAAATGTGCCCAAATCTCATCTGGTGCCCTCTCAGCGCAACCTGTTCATAGGGGCGGTACTGGATACTACTGTGTGTCGAACTTTTCCACCTCCACAAAGAATTCTCGACATTCAGGAGATGATTCCTTTGTTTTACGATGGAGCGATTGTTTCGGTCCTTAAGGTCCTACGCCTGCTCGGTCTGTTCGCTTCCTGCAAACTGTTGGTCAGTAATGCACACTGGCACATGAGGGCACTCCAGTGGTGCCTCCGCAGGCAGTGGTATCAACACAACGGAGATCTCAGGGAGTCAGTCAGAATCTCCAGAGATGCTGCAGCGTATCTGTCTTGGTGGAGTGTGCAGGGCAACCTGTCTCAAGGGAAGCCGCCTCCGCCAGTGGCCACAGTGATCACAGATGCCTCCACTCTTGGGTGGGGTGCTCATCTGGGGGATCTGGAGGTCAAAGGTCTTTGGTCTCCAGAGGAAAGGTTGCTTCACATCAACCTTCTGGAATTGCGGGCGATACATTTGTCACTACAGGCTTTCCTTCCTTCCCTTCGCGGTCAGTTGGTTCAGGTCCTGACGGACAACACTACTGCGATGTGATACATCAACAAACAGGGAGGTGTAGGGTTGTATCGTCTGTCGAGAGGCTCTGCGACTCTGGTCCTGGGCTCAGAACCATCAAATTTGTGTGTTTGCAAATTATCTAGGTGGGGTGCTGAAGGGCCTCTTTGCGCACTCTGTCCTGCAGGACTTTTTGGTATAAAAGGGTGGACACTCGCCTCCAGGAGTGGGACTGCTGTGGGAATCTATTTATAAGGTGAGGAATCCACAGGCAGATGTATCCATCTGAAGAACAAGTTACTTACCTTCGGTAACGCTTTTTCTGGTGGATACAGTATCTGCCTGTGGATTCCTCACTGACCCACCCTCCTCCCTGATGTCCAACCTTGTATACCTTAAAGGTGGCTATGTTTAAAATGTTTATTTTGCATTTGTTTCTTCTATTTGCATTTGTGAGGTTTATAGGAAATGCTTTTACTGTTTGGCTTTCCTTTTGATTTTACACTATGTGCATTTGTCTGAATTTTTTGTACTGCGCATACTTTGAATCTGTTGTCGGTCCACCTGTTCGCCTCGGAGGCAAGGAAAAAAATGGGTGGAACTGACGTCATCACGCCGACGAGGCTCTCTTATGGCTCCAGTGACATCATACGAAGTCGAGAACGGAGCCGTGGTATTGTGACGACCTTGTCGTCATGGAGAACTAGGAAAAACGTTTCTGCAGAATGCTGGCGCAGGGGATATTCATAAGGGGAGGAATCCACAGGCAGATACTGTATCCACCAGAAAAAGTGTTACCGAAGGTAAGTAACTAGTTCATCTCGCCCACTCCTCTGCAGGCGACTCCGGTCCTTTCTCCGGCACCAAAGGATTTGCCGGCTTCCAGGGAGACTACTCCAGTACCTCCGGCTTCACCTGCTCCGACTTCGGTGTCCCCGGCGCCATAGCCACAACCCGCCTCCCGGCCTCGGTTGGATCCTTACCAGCCTTTTCTGGATCCATATACCCCTTTTCCGGGTCCTGGTTCGGATCCATCACATTTTCTGAATGTAATATTTGGCATGTTTGCCAAAGAGGCTAATCCATCTGGCGCTCCGGCTAGCCCCGTGTGTCAGCTCTCTTATAATTTGGGCATCACCCAACATTATGCTCAAACACCATTCGTGCCCTTTATGCTGATGACTCTGCCATGGCATCTCCTGGTGCCTAGATTCTCGACGCCGATCCCACAATCTCCGGCACCATACGGTTTTGGGCCGGCTCCATCCTGGCTTTGTGCGGTGCCGCTGGCTGCTACTGAGGGTCCTCCTGCAACACCAGCACCAATGTCACCGACACTGATTTCCAAGATGCGCTCCAGGAGGAAGGCCCAGAGGCTGCTGGAAGAAGAGGAGTTTCAGGTACAGCTGGAGCAAGCTGAGAAAGGGGAAATCCTTGACTCTGTAGATGACTTTGAAGGTCTTCATGAGGCCAGTCGTTTGGACACTTCCCCGAAGTGGGAGCTTTCTTTCCCTAAGACAATGCCTTCTCAGGATGTGGGTCCATATCACTCTGTTATCAAGAAGGCTGCTGACCTGTTGGATCTGCAATTGCCCACAACATAGGTCAGGTCTAACATGTTGATTGAGGGTTTGCACTCTCCTTCCTCAGTGCTAGAGCCTTTGCTACCATTCAATGAGGCTTTAACTGAGCCAATTTTGGAAGAGTGGCAGAAACCTATGTCTGCCCTGGCAGTTTCCCGAGCTGTGACAAGGCATTTTAAGGCTGATCCTGCGGATCTGGCCTTTTTAAACTCTCACCCTCCACCAGAGAGCTTGGTGGTTCAGGTTTCATGTTCGTCCAAACAGTCGGAAGTTTCCTTACCCTCCACCCCAGGGGACAGAGATTCCAAAAAGCTGGAGTAGTCAGCAAAAAAAGAGTTCTCTTCGACAAGCAAGGTCTTAAAATCTACAAACGCCACTTGCTTGTTGGGAAGATATATCCACGCTTCGTTGGACACAGCCAAAGAGGTGGCTTCTATGCTGCCGGAGGATGTTCAAAGCCACTTTCCGGAAGTGTTGACTGATAAGCAGGCTGCAGCCCATCAGGTGATCCAGTTGGGTCTGAATACAGCAGACTCAGTTGTCAGAGTGATGAGCTCTTCGGTGGCTACCAGGAGGCATGCCTGGTTAAGAGGTTCGGGTTTTCTCCAGGTGTGCAAGCCACTCTGCTTGATCTCCCTTTTGATGGTTCCAGGCTCTTTGGGACAAAAGCGGATTCTGCTCTGCAACGTTTCAAGGATAGCAGGGCTACTGCAAGATCCTTAGGCCTGCAGTCTAAGCCTAGGGGCTATGGTTACAGGAGATTTTGCGAATTTGGGAAGGCAGCTTCACTTCGAGGCCATCAGCAGCAGCTGCAAACCCTCCTGTACAAGTCGTACAGAGGGAAAGAAAGATTCCGTCTGCGGGGGGCCGCCCGGCAACAGTCCTCCTCCTCCCCACATGTTCCCCCCACAGTTTCCTCAAGGGAAGTGGCTCTAGATCCCCCATCTTAGAGCATGTTGGTCCCGTAGGAGGCCGGGTGTCCCATTTTCTACAAAATTGGAAATCTATTACATCAGATCTTTTGGGTTTTGAATCTTGTAGAAAATGGGTATGCCCTACCTTTCCTGGATTTTCCCCCTCCTTACCCTCCTCGCCAGGGCTGGTGTTCAGAGGACCATCTGTTGCTCCTGCAGCAAGCGATCCTGTCCTTGCTACAGAAAGGTTCAATAGAGATGGTTCCGGAGCAGGAAAGGGGTCAAGGATGCTACTCCTGGTATTTTCTTATCTCCAAAACGGACAGTCGGTTGCGACCAATACTGTACCTCAGGGTTTTGAATTTTTACCTCGAAACAGGATAAATTCAAGCTGTTTTTTCTGGTGTTGCAGCAGGAAAATTGGATGGTTTCGCAGGGGGGTGGAATTTATTAAAATATCTACTTGTCGATGGGGCAGTTTGCTTCATAAATCTACTTGTCCCTTTGGTGCCATGTAGTGCAGCGACAAATTATGGCAGCACTCTCTATATATAAGAGCTATGATATAGCCTCTCTGATTATACCAGGGCTCATACCATAGTAGTGTTTGAATACTTGCAATCCACTTATGTTGCCACGTTTCCGCAGATCTGCATACTGGGGCTGAAGGTAGTTGTAAGCAATAGTTCTAGCGTTAGAATGCCCTTTTGAGTGTGTACAAACCTACTAACTTGAATGTTTTAAGGGTTTCCAATAACTCTTCTCTATCCTTTTCCCATACTGAGAAATGTTGGAAATTTACTCCTGACAATGGCAGATGTAAACCTTCTTCCAGAGTTGGGCAAAAAAGTGGTTGGAGGGAAAGTGAACTTGCAAACACTCAGATTTTCTAATGTCAAATCTACACATGCATATCTGCTTATGCTAAAATGCAGTTCACAAATATTTTCTAGCAGTATTATTTCTTGTCCTACTTCTGTAAATTCTTGGGAATTCACAAAAGCTGTATAGCTGTACGTAATGCAAGGACATATACCATAGGTGCGCTATTGAGACTTTCTATAATAATTGGGCCCCTAATTTGGTCTGGCGTTGACCATGATCTTTTGTGTTTATTAAAATTATCTCTCTCTCTGTATCGACTGGCTTCACTGTGAGTGACAGCATTCTGCTCTTTCACAAGGAGCATATCAGCACACAAAATAGTTTTGTTCAGTGCTAGTAACAACTATGGCAGTGTGTGCTTTTTGAGACCCAAAAACAATTTTTGCTTTTGCCAATGTTTTTATAATGGTGAGGGCCCAGCAGCCCCAACACCAATAAGGTTTTACAAAAACCATGCCAAAACAAATCACACATTGACAAAACTAAAAAGCTGACCACCAATTTCAGACCTACTGGCTTTGCCAATGCTTGTTTATTTGTGTTTCCTATAATCTTATTGGACCTGTTTACACTGATTTTCCATTATGAATACTTTTGGGAAATACTAGCATGCATCAACACATGTTACTAAATGATGCTGCAAAGAAATGGTACCTGAAATTTTACAGTAGTTTAGCAAAAAATGTTTTCCTGATTTCATTTTTTTTTAAACATTTGATTTTGAAAGCAAAGAATCATCAATCTTGATTTTGCTTTACAAATATTTGCATCAAGTCAGAGAGCATTCTGGGAACATTATACATAGCCTCATATTACTAAACTTTGAAAACATGTGTACACATTTTTATACTAGAACCACTGTCAGTAGTGCAGTTGGAGCTTACAACATTTACTTAGAGCGCTCACACTAATAATAAAGACTTTCAATTAATGAACCATAAATACATGGTTGAACAGCGTTAACATATGGGCAAAAATATTACCTTAACTACAGACAGTGCCCATCCTTGATCCATAATGTGGTACTGCAAACTGGCTGCCAAGGGGTTTGTGCTGCAGGGGGTTGCGCCTACTTGTCCCAAGGACAAAAAAACACATGAAAACTTGTTGCCAATGACCCCAAACAATATGTCCTGGGTGACGGTCTATAGAAATTCCACATCTCTGTGTTGATTGATTTGCAGGATGTGTGTTTCCACATCCCCGTCCTGAAGCCATATCAGAAGAATCCCTGGTTATGGTGGGATCTCAACATAACCAGTTTAAGGTCCTTCTGTTCGGCCTTACATCTGCACCTCGGGTCTTCACAAAGATGATGGCGGTGGTTGCAGCTCATCTCGGAAGGTCAAGGATTCCAGTATTCCCCTATCTGGACGACTCTCTGCTCAAAGCAGTCTCCAGAGTTGGTGCTGCATCATCTGCATATAACGTCTCTGCTGTTATTTGAATTGGGTTTTTCGATAAATGTACCCAAATCTCACCTGGTGCCCTCTCAGTGCAATCTGTTTATAAGGGCAGTGCTGGACACTATTCTGAATCGTGCCTTCCCGCCTCCTCAGAGGATTCTAGACATCCAGGCTATGATTCAGTTGTTTCAAGAAGTGGCAGAAGTTCGAGTCTTGAAGGTCTTATGTCAGCTTGGTCTGTTCACTTCCTGCATACTGTTGGTTAACCATGCATGCTGGCACATGAGGGCACTCCAGGCACTGTTTTCAACACAACAGAGATCTTGAAGAGGTGGTCAGAATCTCCAGAGACACTGCGGCGGAGCTATTATGGTGGAGTGTTTTGGTAACCTGTCTCAAGGGAAGCCCTTTAAACCTCATGCTCTGGTGGCCACAGTGATAACAGATGCCTCCACTCTAGGGTGGGGTGCTCATCTGGGGGATCTGGAGATCAAGGGTCTTTGGTCTCCGGAGGAGAGATTGTTTCACATCAATCTTCTGGAATTGCGGGCGAAACGTTTGGCTCTCAAAGCCTCTATTCCCTTCCTTCACAGTCAGTCGGTTCTGGTCCTGATAGACAACACTACCGGGATGTGGTACATAAACAAACATGGAGGAATTGGGTTGTTACATCTCTGCAGAGAGGCTCTGCGGCTCTAGTCCTGGGCTCAGGACCATCAGATTTGTGTGATTGCAAATGACGATTCTCCAATTATTATGCAGAGAGAATCTTGATTTCATTAAAGACAAACGCAGGCTAACATTATGCAAATACTTTTATTTGCTGCCCAGACATGCAGCCCTTTAAAGAATGTAACTACATCATAATAAGTAGAACATTGGTAACATGACAAGTAGACTGTGCAGGCTCCCATCTTCCTTGTGGGCTGCGATGACACAGCTGTACAACTTGAAATTCCAGTAAATCCAGTTATTCTTTAACATTGTTATCTGAGAAGAAAGAAAACACTGTATAGTGAAATGTATAAAGACCATTGGTAGTAATGTACAGTAATGTATAATAATATTAACACATTAAAGCATAAACATTACCGAACCCAAACCTCTAGGGGAGAGGAGGGTGGGATAATGTTAGCCTCCGTTTGTCTTTAATGAAATCAAGATTCTCTCTGCATAATAATTGGAGAATCGTCATTTTATTACAAGACCGGAGGCTAATATTATGCATGTTTAAAGCCATGTAAAGCTACACTGCTAACATGCTCTATTGGTCTCAAGTAAAACTTAGAGAAAGTACTTCAGTTAGACTAATCTGCTGCTTTAAGTATTTTGGGGAGAGATCCTCCTGCCCAAAATACTTTGCTAGCCATTGCACCTCTAGAAGAGTGAGCTCCAAATCTAGAGAGGTCCACTCCAGCCTCATGCATAATCAAGCGGATCCATCTGGCTAGGGTCGCTGAGGAAACAGGTCTAAAAGGTTTGACATATGATAAAAGAAGTTGATCACAACCAACAGGTCTAAAAGTTGAGATCTTATTTTCATAGCACTTCAATTCACAACACGTAGTTTTTCACATTCATGAAAGGTAGGATAGAAGATAGACTCTGACATTGTTTTAGTTCTTTTCCAGATGTCGAAATGGATGCCTTTGCATGAGTAAAATCTATTAGGAAGTTCTAGTGCTCTAGTGTCGGATACCCTTCTAAAGGAGATCAGACACAGGAGAGTCGCCAGTATCATTGAGATTCTCTTAAGGGAGAGTGAGTCGTTGACAGGCCAAGAAAGGAAGAGCTCAAAAATAAGGTTAACGTCCCAAAGGGATTCGTAACGGGCCTTGGGAGGTCTCCTTAGTCTAATACCCTTCATAACTCTTTTGATAAGGGAATTGCTACCAATAGGAAGGTTATTAATGAGAGTATGGCCTGAAGAAATTGCTGATCTGTAGCAAGTGATGGTTCTAAAGGAAAGACCTGACTCAAAGTGATGAGCAAGATAGTTAGCTACCTGTTGTAGAGGGCAGTGAACGGGATCCAAATCCCTTTCCAAGCACCAACAAGACCATTTTCTCCAAACGCCCTTGTATCTTTTCCTTGTTCCTGGTGCTCATGAGTCTTCCAATAAGCTTTTAGCTTCTCCCGAAAGGTCAGAATATCTTCCTGAATTCCTGATATCCTCCAGGCAAGAAGGTTCATATTCCCTTCTAAGACTAAAGGGTGTTCTTCTCCGTCCGGACCCTGGAGTAGGCCTAAGGATGATGGGATCAGCTGTGGAAAGTCCACTGCTAACTCCATTACCCCTGGAAACCAAGCCTGGGATATCCAAAAGGGAGTTATTAGAATGATGGAGCACAGCTCGAGTCTCACCTTCCACAGTAATCTCTGAATCATTGAGAAGGGGGGAAAGGCGTAACCCATGATCCCTTCCCAAGGCTGGAGGAATGCATCCACTCCCGACGCATTCAGGTCTGGTCTCCAACTGAAATAAGTCTGAACTTGATGAGTTAATCTGCTAGCAAAAAGGTCTAGTTGGATCGGGCCCCAAAGCTCTTGGATCAGAGAAAAGGTCTGAGGATTCAATTTCCAGTCGCTGAAATCGAGAAGAAAACGAGAATTCCAGTCTGCTCTCAGATTCTGGGGTCCCGGAATGAATTCTGCTCTGAGGGTGATCTTTTGATTCCAACGAAAATACAAAATTCGCTTGGCAATGTCTGAGAGGTTTTTGGATTTCGCGCCCCCAAGACGATTTTTATAAGAGACAGCTGAGAAGTTGTCTAGTCGGATTAGGGTATTTGAGTTCTTTAGAAGCTCTTTGAAGCTCATAAGCGCATTCAAACCTGCTAGCATCTCCAGACAGTTTATATGAAGGAATTGTTCTTGTAAGGACCAACTCCCCCCGGTATCTAGATTGTTTAGGCGAGCGCCCCAGCCGTGGTTGCTCGCATCTGATTTGAAGGGGAAATCTGGACCATTCCCGAAAATAGCTTTCCCGTTCCAGGCTTGGAGATTGTTCAACCACCAATGAAGATCCTCTCGAGCATCTTCTGAGAGAGGGAGAGAGTCTTCGTACCAGAGGCCTTTCCTCAGGCCCAGTGCTTTTAATCTTTGCAAACCTCTGTAGTGAAGAGGACCCGGTGAAATGGCCTGAATAGAGGAGGAGAGAAGACCTAGGACTCTGGCTAGATCTTTCAGGTGTATACATTCTTTGGAAAGGATAAGAGAAACATGTTTTTTTATTTTGGTAACCTTCTTGTGGGAAAGGATTAGGTTGGAAAGGATAGTGTTTACTTCGAAACCCAGAAATTCGATTTCATGTGTAGGTGCCAGAATAGATTTTTCCATATTTATGATGAAGCCCAAGTCTCGGAGAAGGTCCATGGTCATTTGTAAATGATTCATAATTTCTAACTTGTCTTGAGACATGATGAGGATATCATCTAGGTATATTATTAGACGATTCCCAATATCTCTGAGGTAACTGACCACTGGTCGTAGAACCTTGGTGAAACACCAGGGAGCTGACGACGGGCCGAAGGGAAGACATTGGAATTGATAAAGAGTTCCTTTCCAAGTAAAACGAAGGTACTTGCGACAATCCTTGTGCATGGGTATCGTAAACTAAGCATCTTTGAGATCTAATTTTACCACCCAATCTTTGGTTTGGAAAATGTCCCTCAAAAGATGGATAGCCTCCATCTTAAAGTGTCTGTAAGTTAAAAATTTGTTTAAATACTTTGGGTTTATAACGGGTTGCCAACCCTTGTCCTTCTTTTTGACTAAAAAAATAGTGCTTAAGAAACTCTTTGGAATCTCTGATATAGGGATTTTTATAATAGCGCCTTTGTCTAACATTTGTGATATTTCCAGTTCTATTAGTTTTGAGTTTTCCTTGTCTAGAGTAATCTTGTTTTACGATCTTTTCTTGGAAGGGTTCTTCCCAAAAATCTATCTTGAAGCCCTGTACCGTTTCTAGGACCCACGGGTCTTGGGTGATACGTAGCCAATTGTGTGCGAAATGTTTTAGTCTCCCTGTCACCCTCGGAGAAAGGGAGGGTATTGAGCGTACCTTGATAAGATTGGTTGGAGGATCTTGATCTGCCGCCACGGGCTCTTGAACCCCTTCCTCTCTGGGGGTAGAAGTTTGAGCGGAAACCTCTATAAGGGCGTGAGCCTCTTTCTTCTTGTGGGTAAAATAGGGACCTGAAGTAGCCACGGCTGACAGGTTGGCCCCTCCTGTAAGCCCTTCCAAAAAGTGGCTGACCACAAAAATCGCCGAACAAAAAGGCCTTTAGCGTCACACAGATCTTCTCTGGTGGAAAGGTCCACCAGTTTCGCGTTCATTTTAAGGAGGCCTTTCTCCGTTCGGTAATGAGATTGACGTTGGCAAGAAAACAGACAGCACGTTGAGACCATCCTCGTAAGAGTTCAATATCGACGGGGTGTTATTAGATCACGCTTCTTTGGTCATGTCAAGTATTCTGGATAACGGTCCCAGAACGTCAAGAAGTTTATCTTGACATTGTTTGAGACATTTTTCGATCCCTTTTCTTGGATCCTTCCCCGATTTAAATGAGAAGGTGTTCAATTCAGGGTCGAGATTAGGTGTGCTACAGATCTTGTCCTCCGAAGAGTGTCAAGGGCATTCATTGCGCAATAAATTGGGCAGTTTAATAAATGGGCTTCCTGACCCACTGGGAAAGGTACTTACTCACATGGGCCATAGGCCACCATTCGGTGCTACGGGGGTGGTGAATGGTAGTGGGATTGAACATTTCCCCGCCGAGGGGGTCTTTGACTGTAGATGAGGTTGAGGGATGACTTCGGTCCTCGTCAAGATCCTCAGGGGTATCTTGGGGATCAAAAATAAACTCATCACCATAGTCTAGATTTAGTTGTAAGGAATCATCACTTAAGTCATAATCATTTATAGGATACCATCATCTCTAATGCCGCTAAGGGCACCCCTTCTCTCTGTCTCAGCGAGCTAGGATCTTTCTATTGTGCTGCTACGAGCACCAAAATCTCTTGTAGCACAAGGGCTACCCGTCTGTAATGCATTGGTGAATGCTTCCTTCAAATGTTTAAATCTGAAAGAAACACGTTAGTTAGATTCCTCACCTTAGAATATCCCCAGGCGTCAGACTGGATCCGGAAGATTTTTCATCAGCAATACCCCTTGCGCGTCGCTAGGCGTCGTCTGCGGCTCCGCGTCCGTCGTCGGCGTCGTGCGCCGGGATGACGTCGTCGGAGTACTTAGACGCCGCCCTCGCGCGCTGACGTCAGTTCTTCTTTTTTCCGCGCCAGTAAGCGCAGATCCGGGAGAGCTACCCCTTTAGTCAATTTTTGACTAACTTTTTTGATCCTTTTTGATCGTGTCTCGACATCGGTGCCGGTAGGATGCCTGGGTTTAAAGCCTGTACGGACTGTAACCGATTGATGTCGGTTACGGACCATCACCGCCGGTGTCTTTACTGCTTGGGCCTCGATCACGACGCGGAGTCGTGTTCGGACTGCAAGGCCCTGACCTCGAAGGCTAGACGGGAGCGGTCCCGTAAGCTTCTCGAGATTCGCCACTCGGCTCCGCGCGCCTCTCGATCCCGGTCCAGGAGGAGGTCCAAGGATCGGTCGCGGAGCCGCAGCCGACGTCACCATCGGTCGTCGGGATCCAAGTCTTCGGGTAAGTCGAAGCATTCCAAGAAGTCCAAGAGGCGACATCGCTCTTCGGAATCCCCTCGCCGGTCGCGCGACTCGGTCGAGGGTCAGGGTGGTTCCACCCCCGCGGCTCCGGCGGAGCCGCAGGCGCCGCGCCCGTCCCCATACCCTCCGGTCCCTGGGACTAACGCGACGCCGGTGGAAGTCAGTGCCTTCCTCTCGGCCATGAGGAACCTGGCTCCGCCGTCGGCGCCCGCTGGCGCGCCTTCGGGCCCCGCGGACCCGACTGGGCTGCCTTGCCTGCCGGTGGCTCCGGCCCCGGCGCCGTTGACGGCTCCGGCCTCGACGCCGCAAGCGCCCGAGGGACCCGTTCTCGAGTCCCCGTCGATGCCGGTCAACCTTGTCACGCCTCCTCCGCCGGCGTCGACTCCGGTTCCACCCCCGACGCCGACGTCGACTCCGCTCGACGTCGTGCCCCAGTTCAGTCCCGCTCCGGGCCCGGCGCCGGTCCGGCGTCGATGGACGCCGAGATCGACGCCGCTAGAGACACATTTTGTCTACCGCCCGGCTCCGTTACTTTCTCCTCTACACCAGGAGTCGGATGATGGGGACTACTGGGAGGGATCCGAGGATCCTATGGCCGCTCAGGCTCAACTGTCCCAGGACTGGGCAGATGAACTGGGGGAGGCCAGTGGTCTGGATACCTCGCCAGACACTGGATTCATCTCTCCTCCGACTGTGGCTTCGGAGGAGGGTGCTGCTTTCTCCGTGGTGCTGCGTAAGGCGGCCGCAGCCCTGGGGCTCGAGCTGCCTGCCGTGGCTGTGAGGACGAACGTCCTCACTGAGGTGCTTCAGTCTGCAGCAAGCTCCACTGAGCCTCTGCTGCCATTCAATGAGGCCCTCACTGACGTTCTACAGGGCACCTGGTCCAAGCCCTCCACAGTTCCTCCTGTGGACAGGAACGTCGCCAGGCGCCACCGCCCTGCTCCGGGCGACCCCAGTTTTCTGTCCCAACACCCTACCCCTGAGAGCCTGGTTATCCTGGCCTCCACCTCCCAATCCTCTTTCCGACCGCCCCGCCGGACCGGGATTCCAAGAGACTAGAGCAGTTTGGCAAGAAACTGTTGTCTTCCCTTAGTTTGGGCCTGCGGTCTTTGAACACCGCTTGTCTCTTGGACCGTTATTCCCACTCTCTGTGGGATGCGGTGGAGGACGCGCTGCCCCTGTGTCCGGAGGAGGTCCGGACACGACTTACCCAGGCTCTGGCCGATGGGAGGGATGCCGCGCGACATGCTATAAGATGTGGGCTTGACACCACGGACTCGCTGGGTAGGGCGATTTCTACCTCAGTGGCGCTTAGACGTCACGCCTGGCTGCGGTCCACGTCATTTTCGGGTGATGTCCAGAGCTCTCTCATGGACATGCCCTTTGATGGCACTCGCCTTTTTGGCGAGAAAGCGGACAGTGCGCTGAATCGCTTTAAGGACTCCCGGGCTACGGCCAAGTCCTTGGGCCTCTCGGCCCCGCGGTCGCACACTTCCGCCTTTCGCCCCTTTCGTGGCCAAGGAAGGGGTGCCTCCTCACGTACGCCTAGCCACCAGCCGCAGAATCAACCTGCGCGCGGTCGAGGACGTGGTTTCCGCCGAGGCGGTTCTGGAGGACGACGAGGTCAGTCCACATCCACCCCGGCAGCATCCGCCTCAAAACCTTCCTAGTCCGAGCTTTCAGGCCCATTCCACGCCAGTGGGCGGCAGAGTTCGCCATCACCTGCTCCACTGGCGGTCCATCACATCGGACAGGTGGGTGCTGCAAATCGTCCGAAGGGGCTACTCCCTCCCCTTCGAGACGACCCCTCCAGCCATGCCACCGCAGCACCACCGTATCTCGGGGGATCATTTGAATCTTCTCCACGAGGAAGTTTCGGCCCTCTTGGCCAAGGGGGCCGTCGAGCGCGTTCCGATCCCAGAAGTAGGTCGTGGTTGTTATTCCCACTACTTTCTGGTTCCCAAGAAGGGCAAAGGGGGCCTACGCCCTATCTTGGACCTCCGGAACGTCAATGCCTTCTTCCGGAAGGAAAGGTGCAAGATGTTGACTTTGGCTCAGGTTCTAGCTGCCCTAGACCCTGGAGACTGGATGGTAGCGTTGGACTTGCAGGACGCATATTTCCACATCCCCGTCCTGCCGGCCCACCGGCGTTACCTGCGGTTCACGGTGGGCCCAGAGCACTTTCAGTTTACCGTGCTCCCCTTCGGTCTCACCAGTGCCCCTCGGGTGTTCACGAAAGTGATGGCGGTGGTCGCAGCTCATATGCGCAGATCAGGGGTTCCAGTCCTCCCCTATCTCGACGACTGGTTGTTGAAGGCGGGCTCGCCCCAGGCAGTCGTCTCCCACCTCCAGACTACGGCGGATCTCCTGCATTTGCTGGGGTTTTCCATCAACGTGCCGAAGTCACACCTGAGTCCCTCTCAGAAGCTCCTTTTCATCGGAGCGGTTCTCGATTCGGCGCAGTTCCGGGTCTATCCACCGGAACAGCGGGTCCGGGATATTCAGGCCCTGATTCCCATCTTTCGGCCTCTATCCTGGGTTTCGGTCAGGCTAGTGTTGCGGCTTCTGGGGCTGATGGCCTCCTGCATCCTACTAGTGCATCACGCCAGGCGGCGCATGCGGGCTCTGCAGTGGGACCTGAAGTTTCAGTGGGCCCAGCATCACGGCAACCTGTCCGACCATGTCTTGATCTCGGAGGGCACTGCACAGCAGTTGCAGTGGTGGCTCACGGACCGCGATTGGGTCATGGGCAGAAGCCTCTCCCTTCCCCAACCGGAGCATGTCGTAGTGACGGATGCGTCCCTCCTGGGATGGGGTGGCCATATGGGAGAGGCGGAGATCAGAGGCCTCTGGTCTCCGGCGGAGTCTCGTCTCCACATCAACCTGTTGGAGTTGAGAGCGATCCGGCTTGCACTGAAAGCCTTCCTTCCCTCTGTCAGGGGCAGTGTCGTGCAGGTGTTCACGGACAACACCACCGCCATGTGGTATTGCAACAAACAGGGCGGGGTGGGGTCGTGGACCCTTTGTCAGGAGGCTCTGCGCCTCTGGACTTGGCTGGAACACCAGGGCGTCACCCTAGTGGTTCAACATCTGGCGGGCTCTCTGAACGCCAGAGCAGACGAACTCAGCCGCCGGTGCATGATGGATCACGAATGGCGTCTGAACTCCGAAGTGGCGCAAGGTCTCTTTCAGCAGTGGGGAGAGCCTTGGTTAGATCTATTCGCCACCGAAGAGAACGCGCAATGTCAGCAGTTCTGCGCGTTGGAATTTCCAAGGCGGCACTCGCTCGGCGACTCTTTTCGTCACGAGTGGAGTTGCGGTCTGTTGTACGCCTTTCCGCCTATACCACTTCTACCCAGAGTGCTGAAGAAGATCAGGCGCGACCGGGCCCAAGTCATCTTGGTGGCTCCGGACTGGGCACGAAGGTACTGGTATCCCGAGCTACTCAGTATGTTGACCGATCCTCCGATACGTCTGCCCCTTCGGGAGGATCTTCTGTCGCAGCAGCAGGGGACGGTCCTCCACCCGAACCTGTCCAGCCTCCACCTCCATGCGTGGAGATTGAGCGGCGGCAGTTGATGCCATTTGACTTGCCTCCTGAAGTCTGTGATATCATTCTGGCAGCCAGGCGTCCCTCCACAAAGACGGTATACGCCTGCCGGTGGAACAAATTTGTGGCATGGTGCACAGCAAAGGCTGTGGATCCCCTTTCCGCCCCTCTTTCTGAGGTTCTCCTCTTTCTTCTTTCTTTGGCCCGGCAGGGCTCTGCCCTGGGCACCCTGAAAGGTTATCTTGCTGCCATCTCTGCCTTCTTGCGGCTTCCTGATCAGCCTTCTCTTTTCAAGTCCCCTGTAGTTACACGCTTTCTAAAGGGCATTACTCACACGTTCCCTCCTGTTCCGTTTGTAATGCCTCAGTGGGACTTGAATCTTGTCCTGACATTCCTGATGTGCGCTCCCTTCGAGCCTCTTCACAATTGTCCCCTTCGTCTTCTGACTCTTAAGACTGCTTTTCTGGTAGCCATCACCTCGGCTAGACGGGTGAGTGAGCTCCAGGCTTTATCTTCAGAGCCTCCTTTTCTGTCTGTTCATCCGGACAAGGTTGTCCTTCGACCTCGTCCCTCCTTTCTTCCGAAAGTGGTGACTCCGTTTCATCTTGGGCAGTCTGTCACCTTGCCCACCTTCTTTCCGCCTCCGCATCCTTCCAAAGAGGAAGAGAGGCTCCACCGTCTGGACCCAAAACGTGCGCTCTCCTTTTATTTGGACCGCACAAAGCAGTTCCAGGTGGACGACCAACTTTTAGTTGGATACGTGGGTGCTAAGAAGGGGAAAGCTGTGCACAAACGGACCATCTCTCGGTGGGCCGTTTTGTGCATCAAAATTTGTTATTCCTTGGCAAAAAAGGACCCTCCTGCTGGGCTGCGCGCCCATTCTACTCGGGCCACTGCGGCTACTACTGCTTTGGGACGGGGTGTCCCTTTGCAGGACATCTGTCAGGCGGCGACGTGGGCTTCGCTACACACGTTTGCCAGGCATTATTGCCTTGACAGCCAAGTCCGGAGGGATGGCTTCTTTGGCCGTTCTGTCCTCCAGGACTTTCTGGTGTGATCTTGGTTCGCAGACCCACCACCGGGGATGGTATTTCTTGGGTATCTATTCTAAGGTGAGGAATCTAACTAACGTGTTTCTTTCAGATGAACAAGTTACTTACCTTCGGTAACGATGTATCTGTAAGAAACATTAGTTAGTTAGATTCCTCACCGACCCACCCATCCTCCCCGTTCTGCGAACTGACATCTAGGGTTAAGGTTATCCTTTTCAGGCCCCTAGATTTTATTTTTGGCACCAGTGTCGGTCTTTGCATGGCTCTGCGTTCCTGGCGCGGAAGGCTATGTACAAGAACTGACGTCAGCGCGCGAGGGCGGCGTCTAAGTACTCCGACGACGTCATCCCGGCGCACGACGCCGACGCCGGACGCGGAGCCGCAGACGACGCCTAGCGACGCGCAAGGGGTATTGCTGACGAAAAATCTTCCGGATCCAGTCTGACGCCTGGGGATATTCTAAGGTGAGGAATCTAACTAACTAATGTTTCTTACAGATACATCGTTACCGAAGGTAAGTAACTTGTTCTTTTTTGGGGTACTTTGCCCCTTTTTTTAGGCCCAGTGGTAGACTGGGAGTCCCCGTCGGAGAGGGAAAAATGATTTCCTCAGGAGGGGGCAGCCTCCTTCTCTTAAGTAATGCAGCGTCAACTGCTTCTCTCACAGAAGATTTAAGTTCTTCACTAATTAGTCCCTTCAGACTATCCCCCATAGGCTCCTTAGGGGACTGGAGTGGGGTAATAGGCTCAACATCCATGACAGTATGTAAATATAAATTCTCAGTAGTAATTAGCCTTGTTAAGGCTTACTCACGGTTGTGCTGGGTAAGCACTACAATCAAAATCGGGCCTGGTAAAGTTTATATTCCTCGAAGAATAAATGCGGGTTGTAGCGTGAGAGAAAAGCCAGCAGATGGCGATCTTCTGTATTTTATAATAATTTGGCAAGGGAAATAAGCAAAAGGACCGTTTCAGTCACCTTTACGTGCTCGAGAGAAGCGTAACTATGGTGATCTGACGTGAACCGGAGGGAATGAAACTGACTTCTTGCTGCCGCATGTATTGTCGCGTCCCCTAGCAGGTTACTAGGGAACGCGTAACTCAAGGGACGCAAGCTCATGTCCCGTTTCCTCAAGTATTTATAGAAAAAAATATTGCGCCTACGGCCACGATTACAAACCGCTTAAGGTGGGCCAAATTAAGTAATTATTTTCTTGTAAAAAAATACCAGCGGCAACAAAGGGAATCAAGAGTGCACGCGTTCGTGATTTAAATACTTACCGAGCCATAAACGATCACGAATCGATCGCAAGGCGAAAGAAAGCCATTCCCCGCCATATATTGGAAAGGGGAGATGGCCACCAAATTAAAGCTAGAAGGAAAGACCAAATTAAATGTAGAGGAAAGGCATGTGTTTTAAAATGCCAAACAATTCATCAAAAATAATTTAAAAGACGTAGAGAGTATCATTACAACATGTTATAAGATCTATCATACAATATATAAGCAAATTATACAATATTGTTATAAATAACGCTTATAATAGCGGAGTAACAAAAGGTATATTTAGCTGTGTCAGAGCAGCGAACAAAAGAGGAAGATGGGAGCCTGCACAGTCTACCTGTCTTGTTACCAATGTTCTACTTATTATGATGTAGTTACATTCTTTAAAGGGCTGCATGTTTGGGCAGCAAATAAAAGTATTTGCAGAATGGTAGCCTCCGGTCTTGTAATGAAATCATCTGGCCAGATTGTTGAATGTATGTGCAGACAGTCTCAGTCAGCAATTCTCGGTTGATCACGAAGGGTGGCTTCATCCGGAAGTGGTTCATCGCGTCTTCAGGATGTGGTGGTTTCCTCGGTTGGACCTTTTTGCTACTCAGGAGGACGCGCACTGCCCGTCGTTCTGCAGTCTCCAGTATCCAATGCAGGGAGCGCTGGGGGACGCGTTTCAATTGGATTGGAGCTCACAACTCCTTTACGCATTTCCTCCCATACCCTTGATTCCTCGGGTTCTGAGAAAGGTTCGCCAAGACCAGGCCCAAGTCATATTGATCACCCTGGATAGGCCAAGAGGGGTGTGGTACACAGATCTACTTCACCTCTCAACGCACCCTCCGCTCCGTCTCCCTCTCAGGGCAGACCTCCTCTCGCAGTCGCAGGGGCAGGTTCTTCACCCCCACCTCCAGAGCCTGCACCTTCATGCCTGGAGATTGAACTGGGCAACCTGAGTTCTTTCTCTCGCCCATCGGATGTGGTGGATCTTATATTATCGTCCAGGCGACACTCCACTAAATCTATTTATTCCTCCAGAAGGTCTAGATTTGTTAGATGGTGTGGAGAGACGTCCATTGATCCTGTGAAAGACCGTTTGTCTGATATTCTGTAATGTTCTCTTTCTTTGGCCCAGCAGGGTTGTGCTGTGGCTACAGTAAAGGGATATTTGCCGGCCTTGTCCGCTTTTCTATGTTTGCCGCACCAGCCGTCTCTATTTAAGTCCCCCATTGTTATGAGGTTCATTAAGGGCCTTACCAATAGGTTTCCTCCAACTCCTTTCATTATGCCTCAGTGGGATTTAAATCTTGTTCTTACATTTCTAATGGGTTCTCCTTTTGAGCCTCTTCATAGTTTCCCATTGAGGCTTCTCTCTTTTAAGACGGTTTTCTTGATTGCCATTACCTTGGCCAGGAGGGTAAGTGAGCTTCAGGCTCTTAGTTCTAAACCTCCATTCCTGACCATTCATGCGGATGAGTTGGTTCTAAGGACCAGGGCTGCTTTCCTTCCAAAGGAGGTTACATTTGGGACAGTCTATTACTTTACCTACCTTCTATCCTCCCCCTCACCCATCCAAGGAGGAGGAGAGACTTCATCGCCTGGATCCTAAGAGAGCTGTCAGCTTTTATTTGGACAGAACAAAGGATCTGAGACTGGACGATCAGCTCGTTTTGGGCTACGTTGGGTGAATGAAAGGCAAAGCTGTGCACAAGCGGACTCTCTCCAGGTGGATCATCTTGTGCATCAAGATCTGCTACGCCTTGGCCAAGAAGGAACCGCCTGAAGGTATCAGAGCTCATTCCACCAGAGCTAATTCTTCTTCTTCTGCTTTGGCTAGATGTGTTCCAGTAATTGATATTTGTAAAGCAGCAACGTGGGCCTCCCTCCACACCTTTGCAAAGCATTACTGCTTAGATTCGGAGGTTAGGAGGAACGGCATTTTGCTTGTTCTGTGCTGCAAGATTTTTTGGTTTAGTCAGGTGGACACCCTCCTCCGGGTGAGATACAGCTTGGGATTCTATTCAAAAGGTGAGAAATCCACAGGCAGATGTACCCATCAGAAGACCAAGTTACTTACTTTCGGTAATGCTTTTTCTGGTGGATCTGCCTGTGGATTCCTCACTGTCCCACCCGCCTCCCCGTTGTCCACCTGTTTCTACCAAAAAGATGCTTTAACCCCTTCGCTGCTAGGCCTTTCCCCCCCCCTGTGCTAAGCTTTTTTTGGCCTATTTGGGGTAGTGCGCGCTTAGGCCCCCATGTCTTTTTGACCACATAAGGTATCCACGCCAAATTTGCATCCTTTTCTTCCAACATCATGGGGATTCTAAAGGTACCCAGGGTTTGTGGATTCTCCTGGAGGGGACCCAGAAATTAGCCAAAATACAGCTAACTTTGTTTTTTTGGGGGAAAAATGGGAAAAACGGGCTGCAAATGAAAGCGTCTGGGTATTCCCCTGCAAATGTTATCAAAAATGGTTTGTGGGGCTGAAATCACCATTTTCCCAGCTTTTAGGGAATGACAGACTTTTGTCAGAAAACCAACATTTTTTACACAGTTTTTGCATTTTTCTGGGACATAGCCTATTTTTGCTATTTTTTGTGCTTTCAACCTCCTTCCAGTCAATGGTAGAAATGGGTGTGAAACTAATAATGGATCCTGGAAAACTGTACATTTTAGAAAAATAGACAAAATTCTGAATTCAGCAAGGGGTCATTTGTGTAGATCCATCAAGGTTTCTTTATAGAAACTAACAGTTAAATTTAGGAAAAATTGAAAATTAGTTGAAAAAAACAGCCTTTTGTGTCAACGTTTTCACCTGTAACTTCTTCTAATTATGACAGCTCTTTGAAAGCAATATACTGTTGCATCTGCTGGACCTTCCTGGTTGTGGGGATATATAGGACTTGTAGGTTCACCAAGAACCCGACGAACCCAGAGTCAAAAACTGAGCAGCAATTTGCAATCGTTTTTTATTATGTTCCGGGTATATAGCAATTATTGAGGGAAAATGTATACATGGAAAAATCGGTATTAAAGACACCTATGTATTTGTGAAATGGGAACAAATTATAGAGTTTAGAAACAGTACATATTTGCACATTTTCGAAATTGGGAATACTCATACTAGCATGAGAATTATCGGTCATTTTTCAAAATGACTTCTTTTTTACACAATGTCTTTCATTTGGAAGGCAGAAATGCATAAAAAATCAATAGGTAATAACAGTAACTTTACAAATCTGAATTACCCTAAGTCTCCCGATAAAAATGGTACCTCACTTGTGTGGGTCGGTGTTGGACTTGCTGGCGGGTTCAGCCCCAAAACATTTTGCAATTATCCTAGCTTTTTCCCTATGGAGTGTTAGTGGTTTTAGACTCCTAGGCACCTTAGAACGGTGTCCCCGTATAAAGTGCGTGCGCTCTGTGTTACATTTAGTGAGACTGACCTGCGCTTCCATAGGAATGCTTGGGGAATGTATGTGTCCATGGTAGTTCCTGATGCATGGGGAGTGCAGGGTCGAGTTTGGTATGTGCGAACTCGTGAGATTGCATGCTGCGCGATGATGTTTGCGGCGTTAGTGTGTCTAGTGTAGAAGTGCCACTTCTAGAAGCTGGCACATCTGTGTAATAAATGTGAAGTGACTGTCTGGCTTGTGATTGGCTGGTGTGCCTGGCTCCAGGAGTCAGGATGGGTCTGCCCCAGTGGTGAATAGGGAGATTTACATCCAGGTGGGTGGGAGGAGTGCACCTGGGACCTGAATAGGGCTGGGCCATCCCTACACAATGCTGGCTCCGCCCCCTGTGGTGCGACTGATGTCCCTAGCCTGTCCAGTGAATGGGGAGAGGGGCTGAGCACAACAGAGTGCTCCAAAACCAGTTGCATCTGGTTTTTCCTTAACCCTGCAGCCTGAGACAAAGAAAATGTGTATATAAAAAGGGGCTGTGACCCCAAGTAAGTTGTTCTGCTTTGCTGATCCTAACTGGAGGGGCCCGCTGCTGCTGCTGGGCGCCAGGAGGACCGCCACTGGGGACTGCCTCCCTGCCTGGAGGGCCCTGTGAGCTGGCCCAGCCCTTGCCCCCCGCCTCCTGAAAGACTTTTTCCTGGGCTGGGAACTTTGCCCTGAAGCGCGCTTTCCCTGCATCTGGAGAGGACTGGGGATTCTGCCCTGGCACGTGGAAAGCACTCCTGTTCTTCATTTGCAGCGCTGGGCTGCTGTCTGGCCGATATACAAAGGCGGGTGCCCACCCCGCATTTTTATCGCCTTTCGCGGGTGCCCACCCCGCATTATTGCCATTTTTTACTTTTTACTACCCCTAGTGGGTGCCCACCCCGCCAGGGACTTTATGCTGAAACCGATCGGGAGCCCACCCCGCCTCGGTGCCTTCGCGGCGGGTGCCCACCCCGCATTGCAGTGCTCGGTCGCGGGTGCCCACCCCGCATAATTGCCATTTTTTTTAACTACCCCTAGCGGGTGCCCACCCCGCCAGGGGCTTTATGCTGAAATCACGGGAGCCTACCCCGTATTGCTTCCAACCTTGCCACAGCACCGCGCCGGCTCCCTGCTGATGTTAGAGGGGTGCCGCGCTGGGATTGGTGCTCGTGCTGGGAGGTGCCCGGCAACAGGAGAGCGTCCTCGAGGATGTCAGGCCTTGGTAGGCTTGATCGGGGCTGATGCACATGCCCCAGGACTGTCCCGGAACCAGGAAATCCCAGAGTCCCAGACGGGGGCTCCCGTGAGGCGGAGGGAAGCCCCGGAGACTCACCCGTGCCGGCCGTCGGCCCTGAAGCTCTGAGGCCCACGGGAAGAAGCTGCGGGAGCAAGCAGACCGGCGAAGAGGAGCGGAGTCCCCAGAGAGCAGCCCGGTGAGTTGGAAAGGGCTGGGGGACTCCGTGTGTGCGTTGTTGGTGCCGGTCCCAGACTGGCCTAGTTCCTGAGCGGCCCCCACCTGATAGGGGGGGTCGCTCCAACGTTGGGGCATTGGTGTTCAGAAGTCCCTAGGTGGGGGCTTTCGTGGTACAGCGAGTACCAGTCCTAGTGACTGCTTTCTCCAGCTGCGTCGCAGAGGCGGCCGGCTGCACCACGGGGGCAATTACCTTTAATACCATTCTCCTGATTCTTGGACACAGCTGCGCAGCAGATACCGGCAGCTGCAACGTGGGGACAGACTGTGTTGAGAAGCCCCCGTGGGGGCCCAAGAGGCACCAGGAGGGCCAGATTGCATTTGCGCCTTTTTCCAGCTGCCCAGCACTTATTGGGCAGCTGCACCGTTTAGGTTGTGCCCCAGCGCGCTTTTCCTTGGCTGCCTGCGCAGCCCAGCCCTGACACTTTGGACAAAGGGCGTTTGAGCCCCTGAAGGGCCAAGTTGGCCTGGGGACAGTTTTTCTGTGTTGTGCCCTCATCTAGGGTACCTGGTTATTTCTACATGTGTGCTTTTGCGTAATGTGCATTGCCTTTATGCTTATTACTATTTCTAAATGTGTCTATGCTTAGGAGATGGTTTTCCTAGTATAGGTTATGCTAGTGAGTTCATGGTTCCCTGCGTGATATATGCCTAAGGTGTTTAGGATTGCGTAGGGTGTACTTACCTTTTACCAGTAGTTACTGGTTGTGCTCTAAAGTGATAATTTGTGTTACAGATGATATATGTTTTACATCTACAATTAGTGATTTGTGCTAATTCTGACAGTGGTCAATGTGGCCCTGTCTTGTGTAAATAGTCCCCTGTAAATTCTGCCAGTGCCAGTTGGCACAGTGTAAATTGTGTGAATATTATCTAATGTGTTTTGGTATAATACAAAGGCTATTTTTATATATAACCTTGTGTGGAGTTTCTTTTGTGGTGGGCCTAGGGTGTTGTTGCTGTGTGCGCATGCAAACGCTTTACACATTGCCTCCGGGAAACGCCTGACTGCTCGTGCCAACCTACCAAGGGGGTGAGCAGGGGTTATCTTTGGCGTGTAACTCCCCAGCCCTGACTTAGAGTGGTGGTTTCTGCCTGGGTTTGGCGCAAGCCCTAGCCAACCAGAAATCCCATTTCTAACATTGGTGATCAGCGGTGGGATTAGGACTTGCGTTTGCGCAGTACCACAGCGACAACTGGCTGCACTACAAAACTCTGCATTTTAGATAGTCACGTGTTTGGGGATTATTGTTCTGAGGTTTATTTTTATTTTTAAATTCTTCTCCTAAAAAGTGTCATTTTTGGATTGTGTACTCTCGCTTCAGCTGAGACACCTAGGTCCCTTGTGTTGCACGTGTCCCTGAGCGTCCTGCCAAAATGGAGTCTGCTTTTCATTTCTGTGGTCTGTTTAGATACAGTATGTATGAGATGGTTGTGTTTTGTGAGGAGAGAGACATAGCAGTGAGTGTGTCGGACTCCCAGTCAAAACTTAGGGAGAACCTGATCCAATGGCAAAAGGATGAATGGGAACGTGAGCGCAGTGAAGAGGAGAGGGCCCGGGCCGCACGCCAAGAGGGTGGTGGGTCTGAGGGGAGCCCTGAGGAGTCTGAAGAGGAGGAAGGAAGTGACAGGACAGGGACGCCAGTAGATAGTGAAGACCCCATAGATAGGGAGTCCCTTGCTGGGTCCAGTGTCAGGGGCAGCGCCCCCTCCCTTTTCCTGTCCCCAGAGGAGTGGGTAGATAGGAGGGAAGAGAGGGAGCATCAGCTGGCCATGGGGAAGCTCAGGATAGAGCATGCCAAGCTGGAGACTGAGAGGGTCCTAGCACAGGAGAGGATGGCAGAGGCAGAGAGAAACTAGCTCTGGAGGGTAAGTTGTCCCCTGAGCGCAGTTGTAGTTGTCTGGATTCCCCAGGGAGGGTAGAGTCCAGTGGTGGCAGCGATATAGAGTCCAGTGCAGGACGTCCCATTCCCAGTTCCCCGAGTATGGTACCTTGATCCCGAGAGGAGGAGTACAGGTTGAAGTTCAGATACAGTAAGAAGCAGCTGTCTCACCAGTCGTGGGGGTATTTTGTGGATGATTGTCATGATGCACTGATGGATTGGCTTGGGGTTAACCCGGAACAGGATTTGGATGGAGCGGTCAATATGGTTATCAAAGAGCAGATGCTCAGTAGTTGTTATCCCGGGTTGTGCCAACACCTGTTGAGGTATGACTCCTTTTGTACTTGGGTCCTTGCAGTAGAAGCGGACCGCTGGGAAAGTTCCCGAAGGTCTGAGGGGGCAGGGGAAAGCGATTCCAAAAGTAGTGGCTCAGGTATCTTCCCGTCCTGTATTGGGGAAGGGGTTCAGAGTAGCCCAACTAGGTCCCAGAGTAGTGAGAGTGGTGTAGGGGTTCACGACCTATCTCAGTGGAGTAGGAGTGAGTGTGTGACTTCGAGTCCCCAAATGCCCAAAACCCAGTCTCAGAGCCTGGATGGTTTCTTCAGGGAACACCAGGTTGGGGGCCTAGGCTGTCCTGTTAGTCCATTTGAGGAGGATCACCTAGTATATGGAGAACCTGGAGCATCTGTAAGTAGAGCTCCAGTGGTTCCGGTGTCTGGCAGTGCCGCTCCAGTAGGGAGGGTACAGAAGTCCAGCGAGAGGGGTGGCATGGGGCTGTGTTCCCCAGTGGAGGAGCCAGTGGGTCAGGGACCGGCCGGGAGGGCTGAGTCTCCTAGAGGTGACCACGTTGACCACACGTCTGTCCTGGGGGATCTTCACGCACTGTCAGGGTGGACAGGGGACGGGAGATCTACGCCAGGCAGACTGTCACGCAACATATGAGGCATATGTTACCCTCGGGGGGATGGTGTGTAAGTCCCCAGAAGTCCTGGAGTGCCAGGCAAGTACTCAGCCAAAGGGTTTAGACCTATGGTTGGGAGGCCAGGTTCAGGATCAGCCTGACCTGGAGGGAAGGACGACTGTAAGCAGTGTCCTGACCGATGTAGCTGCAAGGGGCACCACTCCAGTTGGGAGGGTGCCAGACTCTGGAAGGGGGTGCAGAGGGAGGAAGTCCTCGCCTCTGACCCCGGTGCAACCTGAGGGGATAAACCCTAGGTTGGGAGACCAGTTCTCAGGGAGAGGTCCTGAGCTGGTGGGTGATTTGTGTTACGAGGTCGCCTCTCAGAGGAAGAGAGGACGGAACCCTAGAAGAAGAGGTAGGGGGAGGAGAGCCTCACCCGTGACTGTTGGTCAGCTTGAGGGTACAGACCCTGGGCTGGAGGATCAGTGGCAGTATAGAACTGCCCTAATGAGGGGTAGAGTGGAGAATGATTACTATGTGCCAGGTGTTACTACCCCCCATTGGTGGATAGGCAAGGACCAGTGGCATCTGGATGGCCTAGGGCCTGGTCCCGGCCGCGGACAGCTGAGGAGTACCAGTGGGATAGCCCAGTTGGTCCGCAGACCGTTTACAGAGGGAACCATGTGGGTTCAGAGTGGCGTAGAGCCGGAGGGTGTCCCTGCCGTTGCGGGCCCGCGTCTGTGTTCTATCGCCCAAAGCAGGGAAGCCCATCACGGTGGTGATTGGTCTCCCTTGCGTTTTGGCTGGAAGGGGGTATTGTTGGACTTGGCCCTTCCGGCGGGTTCACCCCCAAGCTTTTTCCCTATGGAGTGTTAGTGGTTTTAGACCCCTAGGCACTTTAGCACGGTGTCCCCGTGTAAAGTGCGTGCGCTCTGTGTTACATTTAGTGAGACTGACCTGCCCTCCCATAGGAATGCATGGGGAATGTATGTGTCCATGGTAGTTCCTGATGCGTGGGGAGTGCAGGGTCGAGTTTGGTATCTGCGAACTCGTGAGATTGCATGCTGCGCGATGATGTGTGCGGCGTTAGTGTGTCTAGTGTAGAAGTGCCACTTCTAGAAGTTGGCACGTCTGTGTAATAAATGTGAAGTGACTGTTTGGCTTGTGATTGGCTGGTGTGCCTGGCTCCAGGAGTCAGGATGGGTCTGCCCCAGTGGTGAATAGGGAGATTTACATCCAGGTGGGTGGGAGGAGTGCACCTGGGACTTGAATAGGGCTGGGCCTTCCCTACACAATGTTGGCTCCGCCCCCTGTGGTGCGACTGATGTCCCTAGCCTGTCCAGTGAATGGGGAGAGGGGCTGAGCACAACAGAGTGCTCCAAAACCAGTTGCATCTGTTTTTACCTTAACCCTGCAGCCTGAGACAAAGGAAATGCGTATATAAAAAGGGGCTGTGACCCCAAGTAAGTTGTTCTGCTTTGCTGATCCTAACTGGAGGGGCCTGCTGCTGCTGCTGGGCGCAAGGAGGACCGCCACTGGGGACTGCCTCCCTGCCTGGAGGGCCCTGTGAGCTGGCCCCTGGGCCCAGCCCTTGCCCCCCTGCCTCCTGAAAGACTTTTCCCTGGGCTGGGAACTTTGCCTTGAAGCGTGCTTTCCCTGCATCTGGAGAGGGCTGGGGATTCTGCCCTGGCACGTGGAAAGCGCTCCTGTTCTTCATTTGCAGCGCTGGGCTGTTGTCTGGCCGATGTACAACAGCGGGTGCCCACCCCGCATTTTTATTGCCTTTCGCGGGTGCCCACCCCACATAATTGCCATTTTTTTACTACCCCTAGCGGGTGCCCACCCCGCCGAGGACTTTATGCTGAAACTGATCGGGAGCCCACCCCGCATCGGTGCCTTCGAGGCGGGTGCCCACCCCGCATAATTGCTATTTTTTTAACTACCCCTAGCGGGTGCCCACCCCACCAGGTGCTTTAAGCTGAAATCACGGGAGCCTACCCCGTATTGCCTCCAACCTTCCCACAGCACCGCGCCGGCTCACCGCTGACGTTAGAGGGGAGCCGCGCTGGGATTGGTGCTCGTGCCGGAAGTTGCCCGGCAACAGAAGAGCGTCCTCGAGGACGTCAGGCCTTTGTAGGCTTGATTGAGGCTGATGCGCATGCCCCAGGACTGTCCCGGAACCAGGAAATCCCGGAGTCCCAGACAGGGGCTCCTGTGAGGCAGAGGGAAGCCCCGGAGACTCACCCGTGCCGGCCGTCGGCCCAGAAGCTCGGAGGCCCATGGGAAGAAGCTGCGGGAGCAAGCAGACCGGCAAAGAGGAGCGGAGTCCCCAGAGAGCAGCCCGGTGAGTTGGAAAGGGCTGGTGGACTCCGTGTGTGCGTTGTTGGTGCTGGTCCCAGACCGACCTACTTCTTGAGCGGCCCCCACCTAATAGGGGGGTCGCTCCAACGTTGGGGCATTGGTGTTCAGAAGTCCCTAAGTGGGGGCTTTCGTGGTACAGGGGGTACCAGTCCTAGTGCCTGCTTTCTCCAGCTGCGTCGCAGAGGCGGCCGGCTGCACCACGGGGGCAATTACCTTTAATACCATTCTCCTGATTCTTGGACACAGCTGCGCAGCAGATACCGGCAGCTGCAACGTGGGGGCAGACTGTGTTGAGAAGCCCCCGTGGGGGCCCAAGAGGCACCAGGAGGGCCAGATTGCATTTGCGCCTTTTTCCAGCTTCCCAGCACTTAATGGGCAGCTACACCGTTTAGGTTGTGCCCCGGCGCGCTTTTCCTTGGCTGCCTGCACAGCCCAGCCCTGACACTTTGGACAAAGGGCGTTTGAGCCCCTGAAGGGCCACGTTGGCCTGGGGACAGTTTTTCTGTGTTGTGCCCTCACCTAGGGTACCTGGTTATTTCTACATGTGTGCTTTTGCGTAATGTGCATTGCCTTTATGCTTATTACTATTTCTAAATGTGTCTATGCTTAGGAGATGGTTTTCCTAGTATAGGTTATGCTAGTGAGTTCATGGTTCCCTGCGAGATATATGCCTAAGGTGTTTAGGATTGCGTAGGGTGTACTTACCTTTTACCAGTAGTTACTGGTTGTGCTCTACAGTGATAATTTGTGTTACAGTTGATATATGTTTTACATCTACAATTAGTGATTTGTGCTAATTCTGACAGTGGTCCATGTGGCCCTGTCTTGTGTAAATAGTCCCCTGTAAATTCTGCCAGTGCCAGTTGGCACAATGTAAATTGTGTGAATATTATCTAATGTGTTTTGGTATAATACAAAGGCTATTTTTATATATATATATGTGGAGTTTCTTTTGTGGTAGGCCTAGGGTGTTTTTGCTGTGTGCGAGCGCAAATGCCTTACACATTGCCTCCGGGATACACCTGACTGCTCGTGCCAAGCTACCAAGGGGGTGAGCAGGGGTTATCTTTGGCGTGTAGCTCCCCAGCCCTGACTTAAAGTGGTGGTTTCTGCCTGGCTTTGGCGCAAGCCCTAGCCAAACAGAAATCCCATTTCTAACAGTAGGCCTAGTTCCCGCGACAGGAAACGGCGCAAAACGCAATGTGGTCACACCTCAATTTTGCAGTGAAACATGACCCTTTTTTGGCAAAGTGTCTAGCTGTCGTTTTTGAACCATAGGTCTGCTGGCACTTAGGGAAAGCTAGCAAACCTATACATTTTTGAAAACTAGACACCCAGGGGAATCCAGGATGGGTTGACTTAGCTGCCTCCCACCAGGTTCTGTTACCCAAAATCCCTTGCAAACCTAAAAAATTGTCCAAAAAATACTTTTTTTCCCCATATTTCTGTGTTGGAAAGTTCTGGAATCTGCGTGGATCCACAAATTTCCACGCACCCCGCGTTCCCCAAAGTCTTACGAGAAAAATGGAACCTCACTTGTGTGGGTCGGCCTAGTGTCCGCGACAGGAAACGGTGCAAAACGCAACGTGGTCACACCTCAATTTCGCAATGAAAAATGACCCTTTTTTGGCAAAGTGGCTAGCTGTGGTTTTTTAACCTTAGCTCTGCCGGCACCTAAGAAAACCTAGCAAACCTATAAATTTTTTAAAACTAGACCCCCAGGGGATTCCAGGATGGGGTGACTTGACTGCCTCCCGCCATGGTCTGTTACCCAGAATCCCTTGCAAACCTAAAAAATTGGCCAAAAAAACACATTTTCCCCACATTTCTGTGGTGGAAAGTTCTGGAATCTGTGTGGATCCACAAATTTCCACCCACCTCACGTTCCCCAAAGTCTTACGAGAAAAATGGTATCTCACTTGTGTGGGTAGGCCTAGTGCCTGCGACAGCAAACGGCGCATAACGCAACGTGGTCACACCTCAATTTCGCAGTGAAAAATGACCCTTTTTTGGCAAAGCGCCTAGCTGTGGTTTTTGAACCATAGGTCTGCAGGCACCTGAGAAAACCTAGCAAACCTATCCATTTTTGAAAACTAGACACCCAGGGGAATCCAGAATGGGGTGACTTAGCTGCCTCCCACCAGGTTCTGTTACCCAGAATCCCTTGCAAACCTAAAAAATGGTTAAAAAAAACACATTTTCCCCACATTTCTGTGGAAGAACGTTCTGGAATTTGCGTGGATCCACAAATTTCCACCCACCCCGCGTTCCCCAAAGTCTTACAATAAAAATGGTACCTCACTTTTGTGGATTGGCCTAGTGCCTGCGACAGGAAATGAAGTACTGGGAATTTTAAGCCCAGCGGTGCATGGGAACACACCCTAAGACTTCGGGTTCTTCCTGTTTCAGACCTACAGAAACACAGAGTTTTCTGGGTGAAGTCAAAGATCGATTTATTGGCTGCAGACCAATTACAGGTATCCGAGAAGTACAACACAATGTATGTTCTCAGGAGACTGCTTAAAATTACAGAAACGGGCTTCTCCTTAAATACAAAATATCATGCTTCAGGCACACATTCCTTGTTTTATGGTATGGTCATTTACATGTATCTATTACAAACGAAAAGGCAGAGTCATGATGACCATCCCACATTCCAGTTTAGCCAGATTGTGTAGGATGAAAAGGCTTTATGGTGTGTCAAACCCTGATGCTAATCGCAGGTGGCCGTAGGACGGGGAGCTCGTGAGACCGGACTGACCTGGGGCAGCGGAGCCAAGCTGCCCAGGTCACAGAGAAGTCAAAGGAAGGCACATGTGCTCTAAAGGCCCGTATTTGCTTCATAATATGTAGCCTATGTGAGGGCAACCATAAGATGGCCACCGCTCTAAGATGGAACCCACGTAGTCTATGTATAATATTGTATACACAGTGCATTCATAGCTAAAACGTTACACAAAGCACTTGTACATACCGCATTGCCCATTCGCGGTTCGCTAATACCGGAATAGACAGGGGTAGGGCCCTGCCTCCTGCGCGGTCCCAAATTTCAAAGTACCACAGACCCTCCTTTTGCCCTTACATAGGCAATAACTATACTTACATCAATCCGAGTCTAGGTCAATATTCACGAAGTCATGGAGATGTTGTTGTAGCATCATCCTATTACTTAGCTCGTCCCTCGATACAGGTTTCCTTACACATAATGTAGCACAGAGGCCACATATCGCAGGAGCACACTGTATGCACAGACAGAACAGGAAAATAATGGCTAAGATCATTCCAATGACCATCAGAACTTTCCAACCCCAGGCAGATATCAGTTCCCAGAACCACCCCAGCAGTGACCAATCTCCTTTATCCACATGTATGGATTCAGATTTTTTATGCAGTTTGGAGATGGCTTGATAAACTGTTGGAGCGTTATCTGGTATGAAAATGCAACAGCTAGATTGGATAACCTTACATACCCCACCGCGGTCTGCAAGTATGACGTCTAGAACCATGCGGTTCTGCAAAGTCATGAGGCGATCCGCTTGGAGCTCAGCTGTCAAATTACCAAGGGCACCAGCCGTAACATTAACAGTGGATTCAACCACACGAGTCAGTTGTCTCAGGTTCCTACTATTAACCATAGGTCCCCAAAACGGCAGGAAACCCAAAAAGAAGTCTCCCGCTTCCTGACCGGCAGTATCCTACTTACTAATCACGCCTCTTACAACTCTGGTCTTGTGATAGTCAGAGGCGGCAGTAAATGTTGGCGGTAGCAAATTTGCAATATAACATGTGCCCGAGAAATCAGGGGGCTACCATGTATATGCTCGGTCATTGCAGACAAAATATGTACCCTTGGCAGCCAAAAACGCAGGGGAAAACTGTGATGGAAAAGTGTACGTTTCAGTACAGTCACTTCTCCCCAGTTGAGCTCTTGGATTCTGACCACTACCTTGTAAACAGAACCGACCTATGTGGGGTACGACCCAGATTGGGGATGACATTTTTCGCTGTCTTTCACCCAGACTAATACTATACCCCGTCACGTTCCACCCTACATAAGCTCTCAATTCATCCTTGGGAATAGATGAGTATGCGTCGATATCTCTGCTCATATCGCCAACTCCTTTCATTAAAGCCTTATTATTTGTGCTAGGTCTGATGGAACGCGGTTGTCGCGGGGAGTAGGCATCTAGAGCAAAGAGAAACATGGTCTGGAATGCCCATGACGATCCATTGTAACTAAACGGCAGCACTAGATAAGGAATACCCTTATTAATGGTATGTGGCATTAAACCACACACCCAACAATTGGTTGTATTCATGACTAGTTGGTGCTGGTGCAGGAGCTGAATAAACGAGTTGTTTACAAACTCTGATCGTCTAGCTTGTTCGTGTTCAGGCAGAGGGTGAAAAGAGTGTGAGGAGACAGTAGGAAGAGGTATAGGCTGTTCAGTGGGTGCAATGGGCTCTTGAGAGGAGAAGGATACAAATCCTACAGAAAACATAATCATACTACATAATATAAACAAACATAAAAATACAAAACGTTTGCTCTTCATTATTTTACATATTTTTGCTTTAAAGTTCATTTCCTCAGCGGGTCTCTCCATCTTGAAAAACTCCATCCTCTAATCGTGCCGCTCGCGGCGGGTGAGTATCTTCTGCTAAGGAGTACACCTGTCAGTCCAGGGAACGCCCTAGACCAACCAGAACCGTTGACCTAACATCTTCGGCCTGTACCCCAAAGTCTTGGCACCGCGACCCTGCGGCTGAACCCGGATGGTGGTTCGAAAAACAAAAATCAAGAAAGTCCTTCAGATGGGAGAGCTATAATATCAAAAACAAAAAGGTAAGGGAATCTTTATTTGTCCATAGGCCTTGGTCTCAGATTGTAGTGGAAACGGCCAGGTACTGTCTGATCTTGAAACAAGAGATCAGGCTCTGTGGTGTCCAATCGAATTGACGGTGGCACAGCTTCTTGTAAAATATCGTCACTTTCTCGTGCTGAAGCTGTGCCTCTTACGCGTGCATCACTGAACGGCACAAAACAAGGTACTGTGTCTGTTTCAGAGTCAGCGATACCCTCCTGGACCCACTGGTCATACGGCAGAGGCAAAGGGATCCTTTTGATGTGGGCGCCGTGAATCCAATTCTTTTTCCCCTTTACTCGAACAGCTGATCTTGTAGACAGAAGTACGAGGTGAGGGCCAATCCAACGGGGCTCATCGTTGCTCTTCCGCTGGAAATTCTTCACCAGAACCCACGTGCCAGGGTCGATAGGATGTCCTGGAGCTTCAGAGGCCTGGGGGAGAGTATCATGCACCTGTTGGTGTAAAACACGCAATTTAGCCGTCAATTCGTACAAATAATCAAGCAGTACTGGATGTTCGATTTCACTGAATTTCGTCGGTCTTGGCACACCCCATACATTGGCCGGGCGGCCAAAAATAACCTCGTATGGGCTAAGTCCCACTCGTGAGTGTACGGTCATTCTGGTGGACAGGAGTGCTAGAGGCAGAGCGTCTGGCCATTTAAGACCGGAGCTCGCCTGGATTTTGGCCAGTTTGAGTTTTAGAGCGCCATTGTAGCGCTCTACTAATCCAGCTGATTGGGGGTGATTTGCAGCGTGGAACTTTTGATTTATCCCTAACCCCTCACACACATTCTTCATCACTCGACCCACAAATTCACTCCCATTATCACTCCACACCATTCTTGGCATTCCAAACCTAGGGAAAAATTCCTTCACAAGGGCTTTGGCTGTGGATAGAGCAGTGTTGTCTTTTAGGGGATATGCTTCTATCCATTTTGAAAAAGCGCAAACAACAACCAATACATATTTCAGGTTGTTGCACCTTTCCATGTGGATAAAATCTAGCTGCAAAACCTCAAATGGATATGATGGAGGTGCAAAATGACCAGCTGGAGTTGGGGTTCCTCTACCAGGGTTGTACTTCAAACATACCATACAATTCTTGACCACATTCTCTGCACACTTGGGAATTCCAGCATTCTGCCATACTGGAGCCAACAACTTACAGATTCCTTTCATACTGATATGTGCCATTCCATGTGCCATAGTAACTACTGGAAGCACATATGCATCAGGTAACAACCATCGCCGATGTTCTGATAAATCAATCCAACAACCATTCTCATCCAATTTACCCTTACTTTCTCTCCACTTGCTCAACTCTTTCTCTGTGGCTTCAGCCTGAAGGGACTTCACACTCTTTATTGTGTTTTCACACATTCCAACATCACCAACCCATCTTGCAGGGCCTGCAACATACATTCGAGTCTTCACATCTTTTGCTGTTTCTTTCGCGATTTCATCAGCAAACGCATTACCACGACCAACAACATCAGTGATTTTCTTGTGCGCACTGCATTTCATAATCGCAACTTGCAACGGTAGGGTCAGTGACTCAAGGAGATCATTCACTAACTTGCCATTCTGAATTTTAGCTCCATGCGAAGTCAGGAACCCACGTTCTTTCCACAATCGCCCAAAACTATGAGCCACGCCAAAGGCGTACTGGCTATCAGTATATATGTTCACTTTCATTCCTTCAGACAACACACATGCTCTTGTAAGGGCAATTAATTCTGCTGCTTGAGCCGAATTTTGTGGCACACGTGCAGTTTCAACAATCGTGTGCAAAGTCATGATGGCATATGCAGCAGTCGTATCACCATTCGGAAGCTTAAAGCACGAACCATCCACCCATAAGGTACCATCACACTCAGTCAGGGGAGTATCTTTAAGATCTATTCTCCCTTTTGTCTCTTCTTCTGTTCTGAACAGACAATCATGTTGCTCAATCTCATCTAGGTCTGCTGGGATTGGTAATAATGTAGCTGGATTCAACGTGTTGTGTATATGATTTGCCAACAGTGTCAGTTCATATCCAGACAATCGCGCACTAGTTAAGTGCTGTGTCTTGGTCCTGTTTAACAATGTGTCCACAGCATGTGGAACCATAACAATCAATGTATTATCCATCACTAGTCCAGCAGACTGTCGAATAGACATAGCTGCGGCGGCTGTAGCTCTCAAACAACTTGGCAATGCCCTAGCTACCGGGTCCAAGGTTGATGAAAAATATGCGCATGGACGCGGTCTGTCGCCAAAAGGCTGTGTCAACACTGATAATGCACAACCGTTCTTTTCGTGAACATACAATGTAAAAGGCTTGCTGTAGTCGGGGGTACCCAACACAGGAGCTGAACATAATGCATTGCGCAATTCCCAAAAACTTTTCTGACACTCTTCAGACCATGGAATAGGATTCGGTGTGTCTTTACATGTTAATGCTAACAAAGGTTTTGCCAGCAAGGAGAAATTTGGTATCCAGTGCCTACAGTATGAAGTAATGCCCAAGAAAGCACGCACTTCTCTCTGTGTTCTTGGCACACTTAATCGTGCAATGGCTTGAATTCTCTCTGGGGTCAGTTTCCTTCCCTCCTTCGATAAGAGATGACCTAAGTAGGTCACTTCTTGTCGACAATACTGCATCTTTGAGAGGGACACTTTGTGATGAAAGGCAGACAAATGACGCAACAATGACAATGTAGCGTCTTTACAAATCTTTTCAGTATCCGCGGCGATTAGTAAATCGTCAACATACTGAATAAGGATAGCGCCACTAGGCAAAACAAGTGCATCAAGCTGCGCTTTTAAAGCTTGACTGTATATTGATGGACTTTCACAGTAGCCCTGTGGAGCGCGTTTAAAGCGGAAGCTGCGACCTCCTAAACTGAAGCCAAAAATGTCTCTGCTCTCCTCTGCAATTGGGATGCTAAAGAAAGCATTCTTCAGATCGATCACTGAGAACCATGCAGCGGAGGCTGGAATCATAGTTAACAAGGCAGTTATATCAAGGACAACTGGAAACTGTGGCACAACAATCTTATTAACCTCTCTAAGATCAATCACAAATCTGTAAACAGGTGGCTGTGAAGGGTCCGTTCGTTTTAAGACAGGTAAGAATGGACTATTGCAAACGTTGCCTCTTGTTTCTTCAATTACATCCTTTTTAATCAAATCGCTGACAATTGCTAACAACGCTTTCTGACCTTCATTGGAGATCTTGTACTGGGGAATACGTGGCAATCTGACATTGGCTTTTAAAGTGACCACGTATGGCGGTATTTCCAAGAGACCCACATCATTGGGACCAGTAGCCCAAAGGACATCCGGGAGGGATGACAATTCAAGTGGCATTGCATTCTTAGACAAATACATTGGGGAAATCACTTTCTTACCTAATGTAAGTTGTACTCCTGAAGGAGAACAATATAGCGTTGCATGCAATCTTTTTAACAAATCTAATCCTAGCAGATTTTCACCACAACCTGTCGTTAGGATGAGGGGTGCTCTTAGCTCACAAGGTCCAACAGAAAGTGGCATAGGACTAGAAATCGGGTTCCTAACTGGGGCGCCAGAATAACCTACTGAAACATTCATTTCGCCAGGCAAAGGCGCGCCAGGGAGTTTTGAATGCATGATTGAACTCTTTGCAGCACCAGTATCCAGCAGAAAGGGCTCCGTTACATTTGCTGTAGTTACTTTAACATAAGGTCCGCTCTGATCCACTGGCACTGAAACAACTCCCTCTCTCTGTCTACGGCTGTCCTAGTAATCATTACCTTCCACATTGTCGTCTTCTGCATAATAATCATTATTGTAGTACTGAGCTGTATTACCAGTTGCGTTGGCTTGCTGATCAAAGCTGTTTATCGTGTTTTGAGGCGGAAGAGGACGCGCGTTCTGGGGAACATTTCCACGCCCTCTGCCTCTAGGAGCTTGCTGACCACCTCTACCTCTTGCGCCATACGCATTACTGTTACGCTGCATTAATTTAGGGCAACTATACTTGAAATTACCTTCCTCTCTGCAATATGAACATTGATTGGGACCTACAGGGATACGTGGTTGATAATACCCATTCATTTGCTGATTATTCTGAAATTGTTGGGGTTGCTGATAGATGCCTTGAGTTTGCCTGTAATTATTCTGTCCTCCACGTGGCGGATAAGCCTGCTGCAGGAGGACCTTTGTTTTCAGTTCTTTCGTTTTCTTATCTGTTCTATCCTTCTCATCTTTATCTCTATTTTCATAATACTGTGCAGTAGCCAGTATTTGCGCTGAAGAGGAAACAGTCCAAGAACTTTCTGAATCTTTTAAGTTTTTTACACAACTCGGGAAGTAGATTCTGCACAAATTTGTCAACAAATAACCGTTGGCCACCTTCAGTGCTCATGTCTTGACCACTGTGGTCGATAAACGTTTCTTCAAACCTTGTAAAGAAATCGGACACTGTCTCATCTTTCTTCTGCTTACATGCGGATAGTTTATCCCAATTTACGCGCATCGCGGGCATTAAAGTTTTCATGTATGTAATAATTCTACCAGGGAGTTCTGCTACCAAAGGGTCAGGCTTCGCGCCACCAACTTGTCCAGCGTCTGCAGCAATGATATTAGCCCATGTGTTACCCAATTCTGCAGCGTGATCTACATTACGAATGGATCCCCATAAAGGCTGTGGAACCACATTCCCAAATAACATATCTATGTCAGCCAGATTCATGACACACGATTCTGCAGTTTGTGATAACTCCTTGTAATATCCTGTAGGGTTTTTACTGGGGTCAGGCAATGTCTGCTTAAGCGCTAACACCTCAGAACGCTTCCATGGGACATGTACCCAAACACGCTGAAAATGAGCTGGCATAGCAGCAATACCATTAGCGGCATCAGCCACAACAGCTTCCTTCCATACCGGAGGGACTTCTCTCATAGGGTATTGTCGAGCTTTTCCCTTTTTCCCCACAGGGAATTCCTGTTCGAACAATGATTGCTGACAATCACCATTCCTGAAGGACAGTAAAGTCGCAACTGCTTTATCTACATTGGGACCCACGATTGTACCTGTTTCAAAATCAAACCGCACTCGACACAATTCCTGCGGGTTGGGGTTTGAACCATGATCCTCCAATTCCTCACAGAGGAATTCACACATTTTGTCAAAGACATACCGCTGTTTTGGGGCATCCCATTGATGGAAAACGTTAACAACTGATTTCACATTATAGAGTGAAGGGAAACCAATCCACCTACGCGCTAGATGATCTAACACCGCTTTCTCGTCAGGACCAGGCAACTGACTACGCAATTGCTTACGTTGTAAACCAGGAGTCATACTAGATGACCCAAAGAGAGGCGACATTAAACTAGTAACTACATTAGCTAGTCGTTGTCGTGCTGAAGGAGAAGTTGAGGCGAAAACGGGGGGATAGACAGAGGGAAGAAAAGTGCATTCAGATACAGGTACCTGGGTAGTGTAAGAAAGAGCGCCAGGGGAGGCAGCTGATGTGCTAGGCAAAGTCGCAGGAAGCGCGGAGGCAATAGGTAACACAACTGGCGGCTCTTGAGAGGGCTGTACTGCAGGGATAGGAGCCAGCTGAGGAGGAGCTGGCGGCTGTGGGAAGGCTTGTGGCATATTCACTGGAGGCTGCACATTTACTGGCTGTGGAGGTGCTGTGGCATTTTGCGCATACGGGGGTGGCGAACTTAGCAAATGGAACATTAGGGAATCTTTCTCTTTCTCTTTTGCTTCATGTTGCACAAGGGGTGACAAAACAGGGTAACATTTATCGATCCCTAGTTTGCGCTGTCTATGTAACTGTTCATTCATTTGTTCCTCCTCATTATCTTTAAATTGCACAGCTGCTTGCATCACTGACATACCTCTTTCTCTCTTATTCCTTTTCGCTAGCTTAATTTCCTTCTGTTTGGCTTCCTTTCGCCATAGGCGGAAAGAGTCAAACATCGCCGGCCGGGCTTTCTTCTTAAACAATTTCACTTCCAAATTATCTAAGCTATCTGTATCGAAACTACCATTTTGGGGCCATTTTAAAACACCGTCCTTTCTGGTGTATCGGATCCATACTTCATTATATGCAATGGGGCCCACGCCATGTTTTACATAAAGCTCATAAGTTGGAGTTCCAATTGGAGGAACCGGACATGAATCCTCTAACTGGAAATCCCTTCTACAACTCAAACAAAACCAATTACCAAATACACTAGAACCAGGCATCTTCGCTCACTAGTCTAGTTTCAAACGTCAAAGGATTATCGATTACGATAGTCTCGTGAATACACGAGTCCTCTGGCTTTGGCGCTTGCAAGCTCCAAATCAATGCGATCCCGAAGGATACCAAAAATCCCGAAGGATACCAAACAAACTGGGAGACGCTCCACTTATACTTAACTGAATATCAATGATCGATGGCGTCACCAGAAGACTCTCTCGATTGTTTCGCTCTACCAAAATCGTCAAGGGTCCAAAACAGGGCTATTAATCAGGGCAGCAGTCCTTCGTAGCCGTCTGGACGCGGAGAACCTCGCAGAAAAGACTTTCGGACCACGTCGACATGCAGGGGTCGATGAAGTGGCGGCCTTCCTCCAGAATTTCCACACGAAGCTCCTCACGAACCTCTGACTTGGACCGGTACCGCTGAAATCGCCCAACGTTGGGCGCCAACTGAAGTACTGGGAATTTTAAGCCCAGCGGTGCAGGGGAACACACCCTAAGACTTCGGGTTCTTCCTGTTTCAGACCTACAGAAACACAGAGTCTTCTAGGTGAAGTCAAAGATCGATTTATTGGCTGCAGACCAATTACAGGTATCCGAGAAGTACAACACAATGTATGTTCTCAGGAGACTGCTTAAAATTACAGAAACGGACTTCTCCTTAAATACAAAATATCATGCTTCAGGCACACATTCCTTGTTTTATGGTATGGTAATTTACATGTATCTATTACAAACGAAAAGGCAGAGTCATAATGACCATCCCACATTCCAGTTTAGCCAGCCCACAATTATTTACCCAGCGAGGCTCAGATCCCACATCAGATATCAATAGGCCCCAATAAACACGGGCATCTCCTGTTTGGAAAACAAGCCATAAAGCAGGAAGAGTCAGGTGTGAAAGAGATTAGCCGGAGGCTTGTGTAGGATGAAAAGGCTTTATGGTGTGTCAAACCCTGATGCTAATCGCAGGTGGCTGTAGGACGGGGAGCTCGTGAGACCGGACTGACCTGGGGCAGCGGAGCCAAGCTGCCCAGGTCACAGAGAAGTCAAAGGAAGGCACATGTGCTCTAAAGGCCCGTATTTGCTTCATAATATGTAGCCTATGTGAGGGCAAACATAAGATGGCCACCGCTCTAAGATGGAACCCACGTAGTTGATGTATAATATTGTATACACAGTGCATTCATAGCTAAAACGTTACACAAAGCACTTGTACATACCGCATTGCCCATTCGCGGTTCGCTAATACCGGAATAGACAGGGGTAGGGCCCTGCCTCCTGCGCGGTCCCAATTTCAAAGTACCACAGAAACGGCACAAAACGCAACGTGGTCGCACCTCAATTTCACAGTGAAAAATGACCCTTTTTTGGCAAAGTGCCTAGCTCTAGTTTGTGAACCCTAGCTCTGCCGGCACCTAGGGAAACCTACCAAACCCACACATTTCTGTAGACTAGACACCCGGGGGCTTCCAGGGAGATATGGCTTGCATGGATCCCCCAACGTTTCCTTACCCAGAATCCCCTGCAAACCTCAATTTTAGCTGAAAAAAACACTTTTTTTCACACATTTTTGTGTGGGAAAATTGTGGGATCACCGGGCTCACACAAATTTCCCACCACCCCGCATTCCCCCAGGCCTACCGATAAAAATGGTGCCTCACTTGTGTGGGAGGCCCAAGTATCCGCGACGGGCAAGGGCCCAAAACGTAGTGAGGCGACATCAAATTGCCTATCTTAAAACCACCTGGTTTTGCAAGGGGGACACCTGGGTTTTTAACCCCGTGCTCGGCGGCCATCTAGGGAAACCTACCAAACCCACACATTTCTGAAAACTAAACACCCGGGGGCTTCCAGGGAGGTATAACTTGTGTGGATCCCCCAACGTTTCCTTACCCAGAATCCCCTGCAAACCTCTATTTTAGCTGAAAAAATCATTTTTTTCACACATTTTTGTGTGGGAAAGTGTGGCATCACCGGGCTCACACAAATTTCCTACCACCCAGCATTCCCCCAGGTCTCCCGATAAAAATGGTGCCTCACTTGTGTGGGAGGCCCAAGTACCTGCGACAGGCAAGGACACAAAACGTTTTGAGGCAACATCAACATTGCCTATCAAAAAATGTTTTGGGCCCTTCCCTGTCGCGGGTACTTGGGCCTCCCACACAAGTGAGGCACCATTTTTATCGGGAGACCTGGGGAAACGCCAGGGCCGGACTGACTATCGGGCGTTTTGGAATGCTGCTGAGCTGGGGGCTGATTTCGTTGATGGGGACCTGCGTGTACTGAACGAAATTCGTTTTGCTTTAATTATTTCGAAGTACACGCAGGACTCCATGAACGAAATCAGCCCCCACCGCAGTGAAATCGGCCCCCTGCTCGGCAAAATTCCAAAACGCCCGGTAGTCAGTCCGGCCCTGGGAAACGCTGGGTGTGAGGAAATTTGTGAATCCACGTAGATTCTAGAACTTTCCCACACAGAACTTTGAGAAAAAAATTCATTTTTCAGCTAAATTTGAGGTTTGCAGGGGATTGTTTGTAGGAAAACGTTAGGGGACCCACGCAAGCCATACCTCGCTGGACTCCCCCGGGTGTCTAGTTTTCAGAAATGTGTGGGTTTGGTAGGTTTCCCAATGTGCCGGCTGCGCTAGGGCCCAAAATCCACATGTAGGCATATTGCTAAAAATAACTCCGTGCCTAATCGTCTTTCTGCCACCCGGGGGGTATCGGGGGAAGGGGGTTGCCCCGATATGCCCCCAAGAGGGGCAGAAACACTGTGGCTATTTTATTGGGGGGTGGGGGCATTGGTGTGCCCATTCTGGGCAGCCCCCAGCCACACGCATAAAAAAAGCCAGCATAATCGTTGGCATCTAGTGGGCTTTTTGCCCCCCCGGGGGGGCAGATTGGGGGCTACTGCCCCTATCTTCCCCCGGGGGGGCAGAAAGGCTGTAATATTTGCAGGTGGGGGATGGGGGCATTAACATGCCCATTTTGGGCAGCCCCCACCCTAATTAAAATTTGCCCCAAAAAATCCCTGGCGTCTAGTGGGCTTTTTGCCCCCCGGGGGGAGATTGGGGGCTACTACCCCATCTGTCCCCCAGGGGGGGGCAGGAAGGCTGTAATTTTTGCGGGGAGGGGGTGGGGGCATGGGCATGCCCGTTTTGGGCAACCCCCACCGTAATTCAAATTTGCTCCAAAAAAATCCCTGGCGTCTAGTGGGCTTTTTGCCCCTCCCGGCGTGGCAGATTGGGGGCTAATGCACCCATCTGCCCCCCAGGGGAGGCAGAAAGCCCACTAGACGCCAGGGAACTTTTTGGGCAAATTTTAATTAGGGTGGGGGCTGCCCAAAATGTGCATGCCAATGCCCCCACCCTAATTAAAATTTGCCAAAAAAATCCCTGGCGTCTAGTGGGCTTTTTTGCCCCCCGGAGAGGCAGATTGGGGGCTACTGCCCCATCTGTCCCCAGGGGGGCAGGAAGGCTGTCATTTTTGCAGGGAGGGGGTGGGGGCATGGGCATGCCCGTTTTGGGCAACTCCCACCCTAATTCAAATTTGCCACAAAAAAATCCCTGGCGTCTAGTGGGCTTTTTGCCCCTCCCGGCGGGGCAGATTGGGGGCTAATGCACCCATCTGCCCCCCAGGGGAGGCAGAAGTCCACTAGACGCCAGGGAACTTTTTAGGCAAATTTTAATTAGGGTGGGGGCTGCCCAAAATGTGCATGCCAATGCCCCCACCCTAATTAAAATTTGCCCAAAAAAATCCCTGGCGTCTAATGGGCGTTTTGCCCCCGGGGGGCAGATTGGGAGCTACTGCCCCATCTGCCCCCCAGGGAGGCAGGAAGGCTGTTATTTTTGCGTGGGTGGGGGAATGGACATACCCGTTTTGGGACCCCCACCCTAATAAATATTTGCCCCAAAAAACTCCCTGGCGTCTAGTGGGCTTTCTGCCCCCCCCCCCCCACCCAGCGGGGCATATTTGCAGCTAATGCCTCTATCTGCCCCCCGGGGAGGCAGAAAGTCTACTAGATGCCAGGGAGTTTTTTGGGCAAATTTTAATTAGAGTGGGGGCTGCCCAAAACGAGCATGCCAATGCCCCCACCCAAATTAAAATTTGCCCAAAAAATCCCTGGCATCTAGTGGGCTTTTTGCCCACCTGGGGGGTGGCAGATTGGGGGCTATTGTCCAATCTGCCCCCCAGGGGGACAGGAAGGCTATTTTTGCGGGGAAGGGTGTGGGGGCACGGGCATGCCCATTTTGGGAGCCCCCACCCTAATTCAAATTTGCCCCAAAAAATCTCCCTGGCGGCTATTGGGCTTTTTGCCCCCCCGGCGGGGCTGATTGGGTTTCTAATGCCCCCATCTGCCCCCCGGGGGGGACAGAAAGTCCACTAGATGCCAAGGAGTTTTTGGGAAAATTTTAATTAGGGTGGGGGCTGCCCAAAACGGGCATGCCAATACCACCACCCTAATTAAAATTTGCCAAAAAAGTCCCTGTCGTCTAGTGGGCTTTTTGCCACCCCAGGGGGGCATTATGGGGGCTACTGCCTCATCTGCGGGCGGGGGGCGTGGGGGCATGGGAATGCCCATTTTGGGAGCCCCCACCCAAATTCAAATTTCCCCCCCAAAAATCCCTGGTGTGTTGTGGGCTTTTTGCCCCCCCCCCCCCCCAGCGGGGCAGATTGGGGGCTAATGCCCCCATCTGCCCGCCAGGGGGGGCAGAAACGCTGTCATTTTTGCAGGGGTGGGTGTGGGCATGGACATGCCCATATTGGGCAGCCCCCACCACAAATTATAATTTAAAAAAAATCCCTGGCGTATAGTGGGCTTTCTGCCCCCCAGGGGGGCAGAAAGCGAGTAACTTTTGCGGGGTGGGGGCATGGACATGCCCTTTATGGGCAGCCCCCACCCTAATATATTATGCAGCCAAAATTAAATATCCCTGGTGTCTAGTGTGCTTTTGGCTCCCCCCGGGGAAAAGGGCACCTCCAAGACGCAGTTTCCCTGAGGAGAGACAAACTAATGCGTGAGGAATTGTGGGGGCGATCACGGAATTCTTTCGTATAACCCAACCTCAGAATACTTCTCCTCTGAATAATTGGGATACCTTTAAGGTGGTCATAAGGGGGAAATGTATATAGCTTAACTCAGCCCTAAACAAACAGAGAGCTAAGGGGAGAAGGGCTCTGGAGGCCTCTGAGAAGGAACACAAACAGAACCCTTCTCGCCCAATGCAGCGCAAACTGAGTGCCTAAAGAGGGAACGTAAAAGCCATCCATGGCAGTAGAGCGAAGTATACCCTTTAGCGAATGCGCCATGTCACCTACGCACAGGGCAGTAAGACAGGTTCTCATCTCACACAACAATTACGGGAAAAGAGGGAAAATGAATACATAGGGGGAATATTGCATTACAGGGGAACCTTAATGAATGCTGACATGGGCAAGGTGAACATTTTGGGTGAATTCTATAAAGTGCTGTACACTAGAGAATATCTTGATGAAGTGGCCCAGCGCCACTACTTACAATCGCTTAGGTTTCCACAGGTTTCCCAGGCTTGCAGTGAAAATCTTAATGGCCCCATCACAGAGGAGGAGGTGGGAAAGGTGATTGCGGCACTTAAACCTAAAAAATCTTCGGGCCCAGATGGCCTAACGGCCACCTTTTACTAAACATTTGCACCAGACATCACCACACAGCTTACAACAGTATTAAATGCAATGGCGGAAGGCACGATTACCTCGCAATCAATGGCGAAAGCTGTCATTTCGGTCATCCACAAACCTGGGAAATTTTGGCGGCGAGGCTGGAGGACCTGTTGCTAGGTTTAGTCCACCCTGATCAATCTGGCTTTATAAAGGGCGGACAGACTCACGACAACATCTGTAGAACCCTACATCTGGTCAAGAAAGTTTCCAAATTCAAGATACCGGTGGTTGTGGTGGAGCTGGATGCGGAGAAGGCATTTGACAGGGTGAACTGGGTGTTTCTCTTTCTCACACTGGAACACTTTGGGTTCAACAAGCCATTCTTCGATATGGTCAGGGCTAACTATGCACACCCCCACTCCAAAGTTCAGGTCAATGGGATTAGTTTGGCTTTCTTCTCCCTAGAGAGGGGGACAAGACAGGGCTACAGGGTATTCCCTTTGAAGGTGAGGAGCATAAGATATCGCTCTTCGCTGATGACGTGTTGTTATCCCTCACTTCCCCTGCCCAATCACTACAAGTATTACAAAGGGAATTGCGGGAATTCGAGGCGGTATCGGATTTTAAAATAAACTTGTCTAAGATTTTTTAAATCTGAATCTCACACTCTTAGAGGGCAAAACTACCAGGCTTAAGGAGCTCACCTCGCTGCAATGAGCCAAGCACTCTTGAACTACCTGGGCGTTTATTTAACTGCGTGACTGGAAGGCTTATATAAAGCTAACTATCCCCCACTATTGCTTCAAATACAACAAGATCTCAAACTTTGGAAGGCCCTCTTTATATCATGATTGGGCACATTCATGCTATAAAAATGACTGTACTTCCCAAATTGTTATATCTGTTCAAGGCCATACCAATAGATTTAGAGAGGGGATTCTTGGCCAGATTACACACTCTCAATATTCAGTTTATCTGGCAAAACAGCAGAGCTCGGCTTCCCTTCCACACTCTGCGTCATTCGAGAGGTGAGGGAGGAGTGGCACTCCGAGACTTTGAGCTATATTTTAAAGCTCAAAGCACAGTTAAGAATTCTGACAGATTGGTCCAACAGAAAATCCGAAAAACATTGCGTATATATGGATAGGGCAATAGGGGGTAGGACTATCAGGGATGTGATAGGGAAGTCTAAGAAAGACAGACCTCTGGACGCATATCTTAGCACCCCAATGCACACTACACTCAAGGTTTTGGATGAGGTTTCCAGGGGTCGAGATTGGTCCTCTTTCCCCTCGCCATACACCCCGATACATTTCAACCCAGCATCCATCCCGGTGCTCCACAAGGGCCCATTTGACCATTGGAAGGAAGGCGGGTGCCTGATGCTCTCCGACCTATTTCATAACTATGATATGCTAACATTTGATAGCTGTCAGAGGGATTTCAATGTCCCACCAAGTGAACACTTCCACTACCTTCGACATAAACATTGGGCACTACATCCACAGGTCCAGGAGGCTGCCACCCGAGAGAAGACACCGATAGAGATATTCGTTCAGAGGGTGGACTCCATGAGGGGAGTGATTTCCTTTCTATACAATCTCCTTCTCACTACTACACATGCACCGAGACCCCGATACAGCAGGCATGGGGCCAGTGGACAGGGAGAGAGATCTCAGAAGTAGAGTGGTAGCAACTGTGGAGGGACATGGCCAAAGATAGCCACTCATTAGATGTAAGGGAAGCACACTAGTTTCTCTTCGATTGGTACTTATATCCGTCCAAACTGAAAAAGATATTCCCAGAGATGTCCGATTTGTGCTGGAGGGGATGCGGTCTCTTAGGAGATTTCTGTAATATATGGTGGGATTGCCCTACAATAAGTCTCTTTTGGAAGGAAATTCTATTGCATATGAAGGAGATGCTGGGATACCCTATTCCAACCACCAGGCTTGAGAAGACGGGAACTAGAGCACCAAACCAAAGCTGATAGAGCTATTGTGGGGACTTGCTTAGGAGCAGCCAAGATAGTGATTGCAGCGGCCCCAAAAAAAAGGCTGCACCGGCGCTTTCACAGTGGCATTCCCGCCTATGGAAGATCCTGACCATGGAAAGGATGGCGGATTTTTTAGGGACAAATATAAAAACTTTGAATATAAATGGCGCCTGCTGGTCGCCTACCTGACAAAGGGCCTTCCCTTGGCGGTCTGCCCACCTACTCTACGTGATATGCATCTGTTTCAGTTTTTTTTTACAATCAACTTTATTGATTTTTTAAGCTCAAGCAGTTAACAGCACAAGACGTTTATCTAATGATTCATGGCATTACCGCATGTGTTAGCTTTGATTGCATACAAGTAAATGGTTGAAATCACAACCACAGCGCATAAACATTACATTTGTTTACATAGGCAAACTTTGGTTCAGTTAGTCCAGTTGATTCGTCAATTTGCCCCAGACCTTGTTGTATTTGGTTGGGCAGCCCGGGACTCAAATAAGGGTTTTTCCTGTGCGGCACACCAGTCCACCCTCTGGCGCCATCTGGCTATGCTTGGGGGTTTAGCTTGCGCCCAAGTGGTGGCAATAGCGCGCTTGGCTACCGCAATGGTTGTCCTAAGGAATAGTCTTGAGAATTTGTTGTATACGGTTGCACTCCGGGGTTAAGTAAAGAAGTAATCAATTTAATCAAGTATCTGAAAGAAACACGTTAGTTATATTCCTCACCTTAGAATATCCCCAGGAGTCAGGCTGGATCCGGAAAGTTTTATGCTTAGCAGTATCCCTAAATGGCACTTGGTCATCCTCATAAATGCGTAACATACATTATAAACCACACAAAATAACACAGTCTATATAGTTATAAAAAACAACTAAATTCCAAACATTCATTTAACACTTTCGGGTGTATGGAATTAAATTTGCTAATCCAAAAAAGTTCAAGCTGTAGGAGAACATTTTTATTATCTCACCCTTCTCTTTCTGGTACGTGTTCGAACGCCATAAACCTGAGTTGAATTATGTTATGATTCATCTCATGGAAATGTGCTGCCACTGTTGACCAAGTGCCATTTTCATTTATTACTGTCATGATTACTATTACGTTTCATTTATTACTGTCATTTATTACTGTCATGAGTACTATTACGTTTCATTACTGTCCAGCATATTTTATTTTGTATGTAGACACTCTTTTTTACCATGAGTACCACCAGGAGTAATCTTGTTCCATTAATGTTTAGCACATTTTCTTTTGCACGCTGTGACGTTTCTTTTGAAGTTTTCACTTTTGAACTGTTGCGCGCCGTATTTACGCGTGCTTATATAAGTGGCTATTTTTGAATCACTTTTTATACACCCGGTTGACTTTCGCGGCCCATAGTATTTTGACAGTGTTCACGTGTGCAGTTAGTTCACTTCCGGTTTTCCTTTGTATTTATTTATGGGCGAATGAAGACACGGGAGGATATTGTTCGGAATCAAGAAGACGACGCTATTTCACAGTAGCAGGTATGCGCAAATGTCTGATAAGTATGCACTTTTTGATACCGATTTATCACGTGTTACGGATGTAGATTCTTGGCACAATGTATGCACAAACCTACGGTGTTGACGTTTTTGGATTATCACGTATTTTTATTTAGGCGCACTTGTGTCTCTCACATTTATCTCGCGTTTACTTTGAGATTACCGTTCACACTCTTTGCAATTATGTCACGTTAAAGCACGGGTTCACTTTTCGGATTTATTTCGCTTGACTTTTGGAATACACTCGGTGTCATTTTCAGCACAACTAGTCTATACGTCAAATGCGGCGTCAAAGCACGGGTTCACTTTTCGGATTTATCATGTTTGATTTTTTTTAATACACCGCTTTTCATTTTCAGCACGATTAGTGAATACGGCATTTCTTTTCACTCTTCAGCATGATTACGCTGTGATACCATTGGACAGGCATTTTACTTTTAGATGGCACTTTCAATTGATGTACTAGAATGTATTGCATTCGTGAGCTCTTGGATTTGAGTTTACAAAGTTATGTTTTCCATTCCCCTCAAGAAATACCCCCTGACGAAGGGCTCTGCTAGAAAGACATCAGGGAGTCTATGCTACTTGATTTGACTTAACGTATTCTGATGCACATTACCATTGGAGCTATTGATATGAGAGGCATCATATGAAGAATGTGAAACAAGAGTTATTAAACATCATTTATTTGATGAATGAAGTGCACTGAATTTCGTTACAACTTTATGAACATTTCAAAGTGAAGATGTCGCAATTTGAGTGCTTTGTGAGTTTGTACTTTCCTTGAAGGAGGACGCTTTCGCGCATTTGTCCCAAGGAATAGCCTGTCAGGTCGATAACTGTCTAGGCCGTCCAACACCTCAAGGATGAGCCGTATGCGATCATGGGCAACCTGCCAGCCCAGGACCTGTGTGAGTTTGGACTCTATTGCTGTCCAGTACGAGATAAGGTTAGGGCATGTCCAGATCATGTGGTAGAAATCAACAGGTTATTGGCCGCAACGCGTGTAGTTCAGAGAGGGACGCAACACTGCCCTATGTTGGCATTCTGTGGTGAGGTAGGCGGCGTGCAAGTAGTATAGTTGAATTAGGCGAAGTCTAGCTGAGATTGGGATGGTTTTGGGGGCCAGAAGGGTGTCACGCCAGTCCTCCTCCTCCAGGTGGCCCAGCCATCCCTCCCACCGGGTCTTGAGCGAATCGAGTGTTGTTGGGCCGTTATTGACAAGGGTATGATATATCCGGGACACACCTCCCCTCCCCAGGTTCCCCATCATGACCTGGGCTTCTAATTGGCTAAATTTGGTGAGCAACGTGCCTGTTAAGATGTGTGTGTTAAGGGCATGACGCCTGTTTCAGTTTTAGTTGAGATATGAGGAAACACCTGGCTGGACCAGCTAATCACTGGTAAAGCGCAAAAAGAAGATACACATACATTTGACCTAGAGACCAACACTCACAAACTCTAGCATTCGTCCTCTACTTGTTTTTAAGTTGGAGGAGGGTAGGGAGGATGGGTGGAAGTCATAATGTTTGGGATTGCTTGATAAATGTATCTTGTAAAACAGGATGAGCAGACATATATAAAAAGAGATGTGCTGATCCCCCCCACTGCTAGAAACTGTAACTTCATTAGATGGTCATTTAAGCAAGGGGTTTGGTACTCTCTTCTTGTCAATGCGAATGTAGCCATCATGTATTTTTTTTTAAATGCTCAATAAAAATAAATTTGAAGAAAATGTGTTAAAAAGCTTGGTTAATAGAGGGGCTAATGCCGGGCAGAACGTTTTGTAGAAGGCAGCTGTATAGCCATCTGGCCCAGAAGATTTGGCCAATTTGAGTCGCGAGATTGCCGCTGTAACCTTCTCCAGCCGAATATCCTTCTCTAGGTGCTCTGCCTGCTCTGAAGTTAGTGCAGTGGGTTGCGCCTTTCTTAAGTAATTGTCACCATCAGATCTATCTAACATCTGGCCTGAGTAGCGATGAGTGTAGAATTCCCGGAAGACCTCTACTATTGCAGCGTCAGCTGACACCAGTTTCCCTGTCGAGTCTCGTACCTCTTGAACCCCTTGTAACTGTCTACTCTTGTGCAGCTTATGCATCAACAGGCGCCTGCATCTGTCCCCTCCGACATAGAAGGAGTGACGCAGCCGTAAGGCAGCATATTCTGCCCGGTCTTGGTCAATGACCGCCAGCTGTGCTCGGACTGTGCGAATTTGGCACCAAACTCTAGGTGCCCCCGTCCTCTGATGCATCTGCTCTAGCTCCGTATCTGCTGAGATAGGTCCTCTCTTTTCTTTCTGCAATAAGCATTATCTGCAGCCGAAATCGCGATGAGCTCACCCCTAATCACTGCTTTAAGTGCCCCCCATAATGTAGTTGTGCGTGTTTCTTTGGTATTGTTGTGGAGGAGGTAGTCGTCAATGGCTTGCTGGATTTATGAAACTGTGCCTGGGCGCTGTAAAAGTATATCCCTGAGGCGCCACTGCCTAGCCGGGCGGTGCATAGAGGGAAGCGATAATGTGGCTATGACCAGCGAATGGTCTGATCAAGAAGCCACCAGTATTTCCACCTCCGTGGTATGATCATGGATAGCACTAGAACCTATCAAGTAGTCAAGTCTGGCATATGTTTTGTGAGCGTTTGAAAAAAGGAGTATTCTCTGAGCTGGGAGTGTTGGGATCTCCAAAGGTCCATCAGGCCTAGCTCACTTATTCTGTTTAACCTATCTATCAAGAGGGCTCCTGTCTGTCCGAAGCGCTGAGCTGATCTATCAAGGGTATTGTCGAGTACTAGATTAAGATCTATCCCTAGGAGTATTTTGCGTTCGTCCGTGGCTGTAGCCTCTGTCAGTGCCTCATGGAAAAATTTCTCCTGTTCCTCATTTGGTGCATAAATCAACCCAATTATCAATGTTTGGCCCCCAATTGTAAACTTGTTAGTCAACAGCATCCCTCTAATTCCTGCCTCTTTCTGAACCACCCTGCCTCAGAAAGGTCTGGGACACCAGGATAGCCACCCCTGCAGTTTTGGTAGGGCCAGACGAGAATAGCCGCATGAGAAACATACAGGACTTGAGCCTATAGCAGTCGCGGGCAAGGAGATGTGTCTCCTGTAAGAGACATATGTTTGCCTTGGTGCTTTCTAGCTACGATAATATCGCCCTGCGTTTTATCGGATTGGTGAGACCCCTCACATTAAGTGTGAGGATCTTGAGATCAGAGGGGTGCATCAGGAAGAGGGAGTGCAGAGCCTGTAATGGTAGTCCTGAGGGTTGGCTGTCTCTTTTGTTTGTTGCAGCCGCTCCTAGAGGACACTTGTATCCCATTGTATATCAGTGCAGTGATACGGTGAATGAGGAACCCCAAAAATAACCCTATAAACTGACAAAACATGTATACAAATAAACAATAATACTTTCAGGAATAGTCTGTCAGCCATATGTGGCTCACAGGAAATAGTTACGGGGTCCATAGTGTGGCCAAGTGCTGGGTCCCCGCCCCGCCTGCTTTTATCCAGCGAAAATGGTATATGCCCAAATTGTGTGCTCACGAAGCCTGTGACTTTGCCAAAGTGGCCGGGGTGGACTCCAGCACCTCCTGTTGCCCTTTTGTGATCTCCACCTGGCCAGGTCTTCTCGGGTGTCGCCTGCGGCCTTGGCGCCGCCATTATGGAAATTGTTCTTCAGAGCCAGGGGGGTGGGTATACCCTTCTATATTCTCTTCAGGGAGTTCCACTCCCTACAGCTGACTTGCCTCAGAGAGCGATCTCAGCTGGTGAAGTTTGCAGTCCCAGCGAAAGATGAGCCGGAATGGTTGGCCCAAAGAGTATGGAATAGCTTGCAGGCGAAGGTGTGCAGTGATCGGTCGAAAGTCCCTTCGTTTTTGCAGCGTCAACATGGCATGGTACTGGTACAGTGTCGGAGTTTGATCCCTAAAAGTGATAGGATGCATGGACCTGGCTTTACGCAGGATTTCTTCTTTTGTTTGATAGTCCTGCACACAGACTAGTATGTCTGCCGGGGGGGGCTTTGACAGAGCGTGGCAGGCCCACTGCGTATGCTCTGTCAAGCCTGAGCTCATTGTTAGGGGGGTTGCCGAGGATGTGATTAATCAAGTCTCTTGAAAAGCTGAAAATGCTGCTTCCTTCTGCCTTAGTTTTCACCCCCCTAATCTGGACGTTGTGTCTATGGGAGCGGTTCTCAAGATCCTCTTAATGCGCCTGCAAGTCTATGTGCTGGTCTTGGAGGCGATGACCTCTTGTTGTAAGGTCGCCATTTTGGTGTCTCTATTATCTCCTTTGTCCTCCAGCGAGGCCACCCGCTCTCCAATCTGGTCCACATCTCTCCTGATGTCTTTGATTTCCAGGGTTAGGTCGCGCTTGACTGCCTGTAGATCTTCACAGAGCATGTGAAAAGCGACTCCAGAAATGCACGGGTCACTGGTTCCTCCTTCGTACCCTCTGACTGTACTTGGGCTGCCTCTCCTGTGTCCGAGTTCTCCATTGTGCTGCCTCCCAGGTGGCGTGTGAGCGTGTCTTTAAGTGTTCTATCCTTCTTCACCTGGGTGGAGGTCATAGTCCAGGTTCGTTGCGGACAGTTGTTACCTTTCAAAGGGTGTTTCAGCGCTGCCCCGGTGTATTGTGAGTCCCAGGCTGCCCGGGCTCCCACTTGTCCAGAGGCTTCATCTTGTTATGACCTGGCGTTCTCACCGGGAGCACGAACACGCCATGTAGAGGCCCCCCCAGGTGAACTCGGCCTTTCTAGTGCTATGGGGCTGGCCATGTCCAGGGTGTGAGTGCCCGGGCCTTATGCTTCTGATCAGGCCTCCACTCCTGTTCCTGAAAGCACCTGACTTTTCAGTTCTGTCCCTCATAACCGGTGCCCACTCAGTAGCTCTCTCCTGGGAGCAGTGCAAAGCTGCCAGTGGTCCCCTGGCTGATCACCTCTGCTGAGGGGGTGTGGGGGGCTCAACAGTTTCTCAGTCTGTGGGGCACAACGTTGCGGCCCCGGAGGCCCTGCGCACTCGAGGCCCTCAAGGTGGTTCCAAGGGGCGATACTCCACCGCTTTGCCGCTACTTTGCATGGGCTATCTCCTGCTCTTATCCCTCAATGTCCAGGCCACTGTCTAAACGCTCTGTGGGGCTCCGGGCCGGTAGGGCTGTGTGGTGCGGGGTACTTAATGTCCAAGGCGCCCCTAGGCACTCGCTCGAGATGTGCGTTGTAGCTTTTCTTCGCCGAGGAGTCAGCCGCTCAGTAGGCCTCGCACCAGGCGGAGCAGATCTCGGCCCCTGGTCGTTACGGCTGTTCGGCCTCAGCGGGGCCCAGTTGCTCAGTTCGGACGGGCCCCCACTGTGTACAGCTCGCTTTGCTCACCTCCCAAGAGCTGGATTGGGCCCATTTTTCTCTGCCGTCCTGCAGGGCAATGCGCAGGGCCCAGCCGACCACGCCCGCTCCATCAGCAGCACTCGCAGAGGGCCGCTCCTTCACATCAGCTCTGCCTCGCTGCTCCCGCTGCACGAATGTTACCCAAACTGCTCTGGGTCCTCTGGGGACGATGCTCAGCAGAATTCTCCCCTTTGTGCTGCGTTTAGGCCGTTGGAATGGCGTTGTTGGGCAGGCAGGAGCGACGGAGCCCAGCATCCTACCTCGCCGCCATCTTGACCACGCCCCCCTTTTGCCCCATTTAAAGGAGATATTAGAGATACCTTAAGTAACAACCCAACTGGCTTTAATTTAGACTTTGGGACGGCAAACACCAGACCCTCCTCCCGATCGGGGGCATGACATTGGTGGGAAATTCAAAAGGCCAGATTAACATGACTATCCCACATTCAATTCAAAACAAACTCATCAAATGAGTTTTCCTATAATTACTCCGCTAAACGATTTTCAGGGAGGTGCCAGCATCTTAGCTAGCACTCCACAACAGTGGGAGACAGCCGAAACTACTGTAACAGGAGCAACTTCTATGGGAGATGTTAATGGCGATTCTGGCTTGACGTCTATCCCCCATTTTATCTCTAGCGGGCCTCTGAACATACTAAATAGAGGTAACTTGCTCCGTCTATTAAAACACACTTCCTCACTGAAAAATCTAACATCAGCTGATCTAATTTCCATAAAATTCACTCATCTCATTTCCGTAAAATTCACTCAAACCACCGGAAAAGGGACATAAGAGACCACAATTATCAAAAGGGAATATTCTACTGTTATAAGGGATGCCATTATGAGAGAATCACATGTTTTTGAGAAATGGGGTATTGAGCTACCAAAAATGCATCTATTACTCTTGTAGGATGCCACCATACAACGCAAAAGCGTTCTGAAGGGTGCATGGGGCGCTACCCATGACTGGCTACCAAGTTCTTCAAAAGTGTCAAATTCTTTGGTAGTATCCTATGTCAATAACCATAGAAATGTTAGATGCCAGTCAAGAGATCAGAACCTCGAAGGTCGAAATCAGCTAACCAACTTTCAGAGTGGCACCTGACAAACCTATTCCTAGCATTATTCAAGATCTCTGTCTTCAACCACTGAGCTCCCCAGCCAAAATACTACAGAAGGAAAATGAGCTCACAATCACCTCATTGAATGTGGCTGACCTGAAATCCACCTTGACATCGAAACCTGGAAGAGCATACCTGCAAAATAGCGATATCATCTGTCTACAGGAAACTTGGGTGTTAAACCCCACAGTACTATATGGTTTTTATAAGTTCTTCAAATCCGCCACATGTACAAAGCTATTCAGTAGGCCATCAGCGGCCTCAATTTTTTTAAAACCAAACAGCCAAAAGTGAACTGACACCCTTTCATCAAAACAACATGGGGCTGCAAGGCCAGCCCTCTGCTCCCTATAAACTGTTATTCTGAAGGATACATCTGTCTGTGGATTCCTTACCTTTTGAATTACCCCTGTGCCAGCATTCCACTGAAACTTTTCCTAGCTCCCCTACGTCAATGAGGACATCACGATGGCAGGGCTACTTTTGCGACTCCTTATGACGTCATCTTAGCAATAAGAAAACCTCGTCGGCATGCTGACATCAGTTCCCTTTTTTCCCCGCCATTGACGCGTAACGGTTTTTTCTGGGACTCACCATTTTAACATTGTTTCTATCTTCTACTTTGTCTTGCAGTGGGAATGGCTACTATGAAGAAGTCGGGTTTCAAGCCCTGCAGAGAGTGTGGAGGGTCATATTTTCGTCATGGATCCCTACGGCGACTGTCTCTGGGGTCTTTCTTCGGACCATGACGTCGAAGGGTGTTAGTGTTGTCGTAAGATGAACCCGAAGGCGCTGAAGGAATGCGAGGCGAAACTCTTCATGGCACGGGCGAGATAGGAGAAGAGGGGTCGCAAGAGATCAAAGTATTCGGCCTCGCATACTTCGAAGTTAAAGAAGCATAAGAAAAAGAGAAGACATGGGTCTCAGTGTCGGTCTTTGAAGGGCAGGGCTTCGAGGTTAGCCTCCCAGTACAGAGGCGTCCAGATAAATATGGCATCTCGCTGTGGCCTTCTCTCCTCCACAGGCGACTCCAGCTCCCTCCCCGGAACCGAGGGATTCGCTGGTACCCAGGGATTCTCCAGCTCCCAGGGAGTCTTCTCCTGCGGCCTCGCCTGTACCCTCTCTGATATCTATGACGTTGTAGCCGCAGTCCCCCGTACGGCCTCTGATTGCTCCAGGCCAGGGTGTTTCGGATCCCTATCCTCCTTTTCCAGTGCCAGGAGTGGATCGGTCATATTTCCGAAATGCGATGTTTGGCATGTTTTCCAAGGCATCTTACCCTGCCGGTGCACCGTCTGTCCCCGTGGGTCTGCTAGCCTTCAATTTGGGCATCCCCCAGCAGTATGCCCACCCACCTTTAGTGTCCTTCCTGCCGACGGCTCCATCTCGGCAGTTTCCGGCGCCAAGGTTTTCGACTCCGATACCTCAGTCTCTAGCGCCGTCTGGTGTTGGGCTGACATCTTCCTGGATTCGGGAGGACCTTCCAAAGTGTGCAACGGCGCGGTTGTCACCGATGCCGCAGTTGGTGCCGCCAATGCTGATCCTGAAGCAGAGTTCCAGGAGAGAAGCGCAAAGACTGCTGGAGGAAGAGGAGTACCAGCAAGAACAAGAAGAAGGGAAAATCCTCTACTCCATGGACAACTTTGAGGGCCTATGGAAGGCCAGTGGCCTGGATACTTCCCCGGAGTGGGAGCTTTCTTCTCCAAAGGCCTTTCCTTCACAGGACGTTGCCCCTTATCACTAAGTCATCAAGAAGGCCGCTGAGCTAATGGACCTTAAGTTGCCCTCAGCTGAGGTGAAGTTGAATATCTTGACTGAAGTATTGCATTCTCATTCCTTTTCTGTTAAAATTCTGCTTCCTTTCAATGAGACGTTGACAGAGCCGATTATGGAGGTGTGGCAGAAGTCCTTGTCTGCCCCTGCAATATCTAGGTCAGTGGCAAGGCAGTATAGACCTGCTCCTGGTGATCCAGCTTTCCTTTCTGCCCATCCTTCGCCAGTAGCTTGGTGGTTCAGGCTTCTTATTCCAAGCAGTCAGCTGGTTCCTTCCCCACCACCCTGGGGGATAGAGACTATGAAAAGCTAGAGCAGTCTGCCAAAAAGGTGTTCTCCGCAAGTATGCCTCTAAAATCAACAAATACCATGTGTTTTCTAGGAAGATACATTCATGCACTGTCAAGCAAGTATCTCCTAAGTTACCTGAAGATGAAATTTTTTGGAAGAGCTTACAGCCACACAAGAAGCAGCCCGTCAGGTCAGTCAGTCGGGCACTGCAGACTCGGTCGCCAGGGTGATAGGCTCCTCGGTGGCTACCAGGAGGTATGCCTGGCTTAGGTCTCAAGGTTTCTCACCAGATGTACAGGCTACTTTGCTCAATCTACCCTTCAATGGATAAAGATTGTTTGGTACAAAGGCAGATTCTGGGCTGCAGTGCTTCAAGGACTGGAAGGGCTACTGCAAGATCCTCGGGCCTGCATTCCCAGCCTAGGGGCTATGGATACAAAAAGTATTGGGGCTTTGGGATGGCGGCTTCTTGTTTTTTTGAAACATACTTTATTGATTCTGCAATTGCCGCATCGTGCGGCGGCATGAATATGGTTGATACATAGAGGATTCAGCAAGTAACAGGTTAGCGTAGACATCTCTGTTTATATAAGGTACATTCAGAACCCGGGCTACTGCCTGGGCGAGGCATTAGTATTTTGGCATCCACAAGCTACTATGAATCTATTGCAGGTTGATTGTCAATCAATGTCAATATGAAACACAAAAATACAAAAACACCCCCGATCAACCCTCCCCTTCTCTCCCGTCTGGCTCACCCCAGTTAGGCTATTACAGGCCCGAGGCATAACTCGTTGTCGGTCTTTCCCCAACCGGGGGTATCATTGCATTCTAAAGGAAGGCGGCGCATGCTCTATATGCGTTGGGGGATAGGAGGTTTGATTGCCTTAAGTGCCTCCAGCGTCAAATCCCACTCCATGGAGATCGGCATTTCCCGTTACCCCCTATATTCTTCCTTCCTGATGGCTGCCCTTTCTGCACTGCCCCATCGGACTGCCTCCCCATGCCATGAGTGTATTGTTGGGGGTTGGGCCGACTTCCACCATATAAGTATGGCTAGGTCAGCAAATCTGAGCTGTACTTTTTGCGACTTGGGACGGCGGTAGAGACTTAATATACACCGCTCCGCTGGGTTCCAGCTAGAGATACTTGTGATGTTTCCTATCATATGGGCAATCTCGGACCTGAACCCCCCAAGGTTTGGACATGTCCACAACATGTGCATAATCTCCACGTCCTCTGCCCGGCATCTTGGGCAGTGGAATACATGCAGTTTAGATGGTGTGGAGTGAGGTAGGCCTTGTGTAGAACCATGTATTGTATTAACTTGAATTTGGCGTTACGGGACACTCTTTTAAGGTATTCCAGAATAGAGGCCCTGTCCTTGTCCAATACTTCCCTACCCAGGTCACCCACCCATTTCTCTCTAAGTGTCGTTAGGGTGTGTCTCTGCATGTGCCCGGGTACCCCTGTATAGCCATCTAATCAGGTGGTGTCCATTACCCATAAGGTACACTGCATGTGCCAACTCATGTGTCGGAGGCTCTTCGCCGGTTGCTGCCCAGTGTTTCTTCACGTATCTAACTAATGCTGCATGTAAGAGAAAGAGAGAGCGTGGGACCCCTTGTTCCCGGGAGAAATTTTCATGGTCCAACAGCGTCCCATCTGCAAATTGTGCTCCCACTGTGGAGACACCCTCCCGTGTCCATCTAAGTATACTACGCCCAGTGACCAAGCCAGTGGGTGTAAGGATTCCCAGCTGGATAGTTTTGAGGGCAAAGGGGAGTGTTTTGTTTGTGTATTGTAGCGCCTGTTTCCAATAAGAGAGTGCTAAATGCAGCAATAGGGGTGACTCAGGGGGGATTTTACTCTGTGGCAACAGTAAGGTGTGAAGGGTGCCATAGGACAGGAGCCGTGATATGTAGCCCAGTTCATGTAGGTTGTGCCCCACCAGCCAGTAAGACAGCCATTGCATCTGACTTGCATAGCAATAGGCCCAAAAATCTGGCACACCTAAGCCTCCTCTGTCCGTTCCCAACTGTAATTTGGCCAGCCCCACCCTTCTGCAGCCTCTTCTTCATGTGATGTCCGAGAGCAGCATATTCAGTGTTTTAAAAAGAGAGGTAGGAATCAGTACTGGTAAGTTTGTAAAAAAGTATAACAGGTGCAGAACCATGACCTTCTTGGAAATTGCTATTCTGACCATTACCGAAATGGGCATCAACACCCAGAAGGATATCTGGGTGCGAAGCGCTTTAATTGGCCTCATCAAGTTGCCCTCTAGCAAGTCATGGGTGGACCTGTAGATTTGAATGCCTAAGTATTTGAAGGTGCTTGGTGCTACTGAGAGAGATAGCTGCCCGAACCTAATGGCTTCCGGATGCTCTCCTGGCCTGAAAACGAACGCATGAGATTTCTTCTTGTTGATAGTTAGGCCTGAGATGAGTTCAAAGTATTCAAACATATGTGGTAAGGGTTCCAGGTTACTAGCTAGCTTATGGATGTAGAGAATTAGGTCATAGGCATATGCTGACATTATATGTGTTGAGTTGCCCACTCAGATCCCAGTGTCTTCTGCTTCCTTCCGGTGTCTAATGGCCAGGGACTGAAGCGTTAGCACAAAGAGCAGTGGTGACAGGGAGCAACCCTGTCGTGTGCCTCTGCTCACTGAGTAAGGCAGCGAGATGTGGGCTCCAGATTTGGCCCGTGCCGTGGGGGCGGTGTGAAGCAGCCTGGCCCAACTCACATATTTAAGCAGGATGCCAAACCTGCACATGGCCTTAAGCATATTCTCCCAGTTAAGGGTATCAAAGGCTTGGCGCAAATCGCGAGCAATGCACCCCGCACCCATACATTAATTAGGAGTGGCCTCCATGACATGATAGAGACGTCTGATGTTCAGGGATTTACTATGGGCTGGAACTAACCCATTCTGGTCAGTGTGGATAAGTTGTGGTGGGGGGAGTAGTTGGCGAGATAATATTTTACTCAGAATCTTGTATTCTGTTGGTAAAAGCGACAGTGGGCGATAACCCAACATGTCCAAGGGGTCCCTTCCCGGTAAGGGAAGCGAGGTGACCAAGGCCTGCATAGTACTGAGGGGGAGGGTGCCAGCCTCTAGCGTCGTTTGGTATAGACGATCCAGGTGAGGAACCAGTTTATGCGAGAAGGTGTCATAAAATTCCACCGGTAGGCCATCCAGACCTGGAGCCTTGTTACGTGGGAGTGCTCCGATGGCCTCCTTGATTTCCTGTTTGGTAATGGGGCCGGTCAGCTCTTTTTGGTCAGCCTGTGAAAGCTGGGGGTAGTGTAGGTCACGCAAAAAAGATTCCAGGGGCCCTGCACAATCCCTCGTAATATTCACAGAAAGCTAAATGTATGTTGTATTGTGTGTTCACCATGGAACCATCTGATATGGCTATCTCATATATAGGGGTGGGGGATGGTGCATCTTGTAGTAATCGTGCAAGAAGTGCTCCTGATTTATTGGCCTACGTATGTTTGAGTTGAGTATAGGATTGATAATCCATTACTTGGAGGCGCTCCAGCAGTTCAGTGTGTTGTATGCGTGCCTCTTGTAGCTCCTCTTTAGTTGGGTTGCTAACTGCCTCTTGTTCTAACTTACTGAGAGTGCCCTTTACCGACTTAAGGCGTTTTTGGATCTCCTGCCTGGATCCCACAGTGGAGCTAATAGCAGTACCCCTTATGACAGTCTTGAACGTGTCACACTCTACAAGTCATGAAGACGCCACGTTGGCATTTTCATCGAAATAGGTAATATTGGCCGATGCCATAGTGGCTCAGAAGACAGCGTCCTCGAGCATTTGTGGCCACAGCTTCCAGGTAGGGACAGGCATAGGGATTTTCCCCCACGCCAACATGACCTCTAGTGGCTTATGGCCGGAGAAGCTTTTCCCCAGATAAGTGGTATGGGTAATCTAAGTTGTATTGGCGAGGGAGCAGAATATTCTATCCAATCGTGTATGCAGTTGGTGTAGCGATGAATAAAATGAATATTCCTGACTGTTTGCATTCTTTTTTTTTTTTCCCGTATATTTAATTGTATTTTCCACAAAATCATATGCATACACAGCTTATCGCCCACAACCCGGAGGCCGGCAGCTTATGTCCAACAGCAGCATGTCGACAAAACACAGCTTATGCGCCTACAACCCAACGGGCCGGCAGCGGTATAGCAATCCAATACTATAGCTTCACAATGTCCATACAAGCTCCCATTATTGCAGCGAACACATATTTGTACTTATTTAATCAAAACTTGAGACAACAATTCCCCCCTCCCCCCACCCCTATCTGCCGTTTCCTAATGTACTGCGATGATACCCAGCCTGTCGTGCGGTCTACTTAGGCGGCTACGCGTGAATAAAACTAAGACGTATGTTATGTCATGCGGTCGGGTAGCTAAGCAGGTAAAGCATACCTTTTTTCTGGATAAGGAAAAGTTGACTCCTGTCAAGTCCTTTTGTTATCTAGGTATTACATTTAATAATATCGGGTCTTGGACCTCGGAATTTGATTCCATAAGACTAAAAATGCTGCGATCTACTGGCAGTATTTTTCGTTTTGCCTCTAAACTCGGCTCACGTAGCATTTTAGACATGATGAACATATACAATGTTCGTTGTGTCTCCTCCGCACTGTATGGAGCAGGTGTATGGGGCCATAGTGTGGGTACATCTCTGCAGAAGGAGGAAAACAAGTTTTTAAGAAGGTTGTTATGTGTTCCCCCTTCTGCTTCCACTCTGCTGATTCACGAAGAAGTTGGGATCGAGTTTATCTCTGATTTAGCAGCAGTCCGGCCACTTTTATTGTGGCGTTCTATTTGGGCTAAACCAGAGACCCGATTCACTCAGGATATCATTCTTGATTGTATAGGCCTGGACCACTCCTCACGCATACAGTGGTTGAGATACATCCACCGCTGGTATCTTCTTCTTTTCAATATAGATGCACTCCGCAAGCCAGAGGAGGTTGTTTCTATTTCAAAGAAAGAAATCAAGACAATGTTTTTAAACTTTCGAAAGGCAGAGCGAGATAAAATTTCTGGCAATCTTGTCACCGTGAAATTTTATAAAGATCTAAATTTAACTTCGGGGTTCCAACACTATCTTGCGTATGTAACCCGTCCTTCCCATCAGTATGTTTTAACACGCGTTAGATTGGGTATTGCTCACCATCTGGTTGCATTTCCAAACCCAAGAACCAGTTCAGATATACCCTGTCCGTGTGATAGTATTTCCCGACAGAATAGTCGCCACTTTTTACTTTTTTGTAAATTTTATCATTCTCTTAGGTTAAAATACCTTAAGCCAATTTTTATTAAATATAATACTCGTACTACAGAAACAGCATTGATACTTTTATTCTCATTAGAGAACGAGGAGATTTGTTTTTTCCTGGCTACTTTTATCTTGAAATGTACAGCTGCCAGGGAAAGTATTGTACTATAAGATTTTTATACTTACCTGTCTGTACTTATGTTATACAGTTGCCAGGTATCGTATTATGCTGCTATTACTGTTTACATTTTTGCTTGTATATATAAGTTTTAAGTTTTATAACTTCTTTGTAATTAGGGTATTATTTTTGGTTTTTTTTTTACCACAGTATTTTATGACTATTTATAAACTTTGATGTACAGCTGCTAGGATAGGCCCATTGAGGAATTCCCACTGATTACCTGTTTGTTTACTCATTTACGCTTTTCTTTCATAACAGCATGTTGACCCAAACTGGCATGATTACCTAATTGTTGCACTTTAGCCTTTTGTACAATGTCTCTTTACTGTTTCTTATAAGTGGCCATATGGTGATTTTTCACATTTTTAATTATGTATTCCTTTGCTTGTATGATTTGTATGTACAAATCGAATAAAAGCTTTAAATTGAATTGACCTCTAGTGGCTTATGGCCGGAGAAGCTTTTCCCCAGATAAGTGGTATGGGTAATCTAAGTTGTATTGGCGAGGGAGCAGAATATTCTATCCAATCGTGTATGCAGTTGGTGTAGCGATGAATAAAATGAATATTCCTGACTGTTTGCATTCTTTTTTTTTTTTCCGTATATTTAATTGTATTTTCCACAAAATCATATGCATACACAGCTTATCGCCCACAACCCGGAGGCCGGCAGCTTATGTCCAACAGCAGCATGTCGACAAAACACAGCTTATGCGCCTACAACCCAACGGGCCGGCAGCGGTATAGCAATCCAATACTATAGCTCCACAATGTCCATACAAGCTCCCATTATTGCAGCGAACACATATTTGTACTTATTTAATCAAAACTTGAGACAACAATTCCCCCCTCCCCCCACCCCTATCTGCCGTTTCCTAATGTACTGCGATGATACCCAGCCTGTCGTGCGGTCTACTTGGCTATCATGATCAGGCCGACCCCTGAGTTCCTACTATATCTGTGATCTCATATATACCCTTCCTTCGCGTCCCCTGTTATATATCGCAGACTTCATACATTGGTCCAGTTCCCTTGGCTTCGACGACCCCATCTCTGCCTCTCTGACTATCCTTTTTGAAGGTCAGATCCCCCCGCCGCCAACCACGCCACTAATGGTGCCCAAATGTCGACCGGTCTGGATCTACTGGGCATTAACTCCCAATAGTGTGACAGCTGGTCTTTACAATAAATCACCGTATTTACCCATGACGCAATTGTAGGGGGCTGTTGCTTTTTCCAGTGGATTGCCACTTGTCTCTTCGCCAGTAGCAACAGCATGGCCGTTAACTTACGGGAGCTCTTTGGGACCTCAAAGACAAAACCCAGTAGGGCCGTCAGAGGAGTGACCGGCACCCGGTTTCCTGTGATTTCCCAGATATGCCCAAATACTGCCTCCCAGTACCTCCCTATCAGACCGCAATCCCATGCTAAGTGTGAAAATGTGGCACCAGGCGCCCCACACCGCTAACAATTCGTGTCTGGATGTATGCCCATGCGGTGCAGTTGGGATGGCGTTCTATATAGTCTATGTAAGAAGTTGAAGTGGATTAGTCTCAACCTATAGTTTGGTGAGAGATGTTCTAACTGCGAACAGCAGTATTGCCACTGTTTGTCCGTGATGACAATACCTGAGTCGATCTCCCAATCCTCCTTGGCCGTGCATACAAGTATCGGCGATTCTTTTTGCGTCATGTTGTAAATACGCATTATCAATTTGCGAGGAGACGGATTTACCAACATGTTTTCTAACGCAGGTAGTGCAGGCGGCGCTCGCGGAAATGACAAGTAACGAGCACAGCATGCGGCTCGAAGCTGATAATACAGGAGTGTATCCGATGCCGTGGGTGTTTGATCCTTGCACATCTGCTGCAATGTAAGGAATGAATTGTATGGGAAGAGATCCCCTCCCTTTACCAAGGCATGCGACGTGACTCTAAGCGTAATTGCTTTGTCTATCAATGGAGTTAGTAGCGGGTTACCCCCCAGTGGCATGGATGGTGCGTATAGTTCTTCAATATTGGCCCTCTTAGCTATCCCCCTCCATGCCCATCTCGTTGTTTCCACCGTATCTATTTCTAGATAGGGCCTTCTATAAAGCTGGTAGATCGCCGTTTTCAGCGGAGTGGGAGCTACTCTATCAATTTCTATCGCCACATGGGGCTGGAAGGGTGTAGGATGATGCCAATAGTGCAAATACTGTGCCTGGGCACTATACGCATAAAGTTCAAAATCAGGGGCACCTAGGCCCCCCTGAGAAAAAGGTAATGTTAACAGCTTCCAGGATGCTCTTGGCTGCTTTCCCGCCCACACCAGTGCAAGGACCTGGGATCTCAGCTGTTTAAAAAAGCGGGTGTTTAGCGGCATCGGTATGTTGACAAACAGATATAGAAGCTTAGGAAGTATCACCATTTTAATAATGGCTATTCGCCCCATGAGTGACAACGGAAGGTGCTTCCATTTCTATATTTTGCACCCAATCCAGTCCATCACCCTTCCATAGTTTGCCAGCCATATTTCCTGAACCGACCGGCTCACCTATATTCCTAGATATTTTACTTCCTCAACCGCCAACTGTATTGGGTACTCCGTGTCAGTCTGGGTAGTTGTATCAGTGAGCGGAAATATCACGGACTTGGACCAGTTCACCTGTATACCAGTAAGTCCACCATACCGGACAATCTCCCGCATCACCGGCCCAAAGTTGTCCCCGGGGTTTGTGAGGTAGATTATCATATCGTCGGCATACATTGAGATCAGCAGACCTCTAGACGTGAACCCAATGCTCCTCTGCGTATGGTGTTGACGTAGTCGGGCCGCCAGTGGCTCAGTTGCGATGGAAAACAGCAGCGGCGACAATGGACAGCCCTGTCTTGTTCCTCTGGTTATGGCGAAAGGCACCGAAATTTGCCCATTTAGTTTCGTATACAGCAACTGTATATGTCTGATAAACAGGGGGCTGAACCCCATACCAGGCAGCAACACAAAGAGGAACCGCCACTCCAGTGAATCAAACGCTTTCGTGGCGTCTAGTAGGGCAGCAATTGCTTGGACATTGGGGGCCAAATAGTGTAAAACACCAAAGAGCGTGCGCAAATTATGGGCTGTTGAGCGGCCCGGTATAAAACCCGACTGGTCTGGCAGTGCTATTTGAGGCAGCATGGGTTGCAACCGGTTAGCAATGAGTTTGGCATAGATTTTAGCATCCAGATTTATGAGGGAGAGTGGGCGATAAGAGTCAGGGACCGCTGGATCTTTTTCCGGTTTCAGCAAAGCTATGATAATAGCCTCACGCATCGTTGGGGGAAGGATGCCCGTCTCCACAGCCTCAAGATACACCTGCAACAGGCGTGGCGCCACTATGTCGGAGTACTCCTTATAAAAGGCCGCTGTAATACCATCAGCCCCCGGAGCTTTCCCAGTCGGCATACTGCTTATCACTAGCCGAATGTCTTCCACCGTGATGGGAAGCCCCATGTACTGTCTGGCACTATTACTAAACCATGCCAGTGCCACGGTATCAAGATAGTCTATTATATCAGAGTGGGAAGGCTCAGTCTTGGACATGTATAACGCTTCGTAATACTGGGACATTGTGTTCAAAATTTCTGGCGGTGTCCGAACTATCTCCCCGTCCTCCGTATTCATCTCAGTAATGTAGTCGGCTCCCCTGGGAGGTCTAAGCAATCCCACCAGAGTTTTCCCGGCTCGATCTCCTTCTCCATATCGCCTTGCCTGTGCATTTTTATATAAGTACACTGCCTCTCTCTCCGCCTCCGCCTGATATTCTGATAGCTTAGCCCGAATCTGCGCCATATTGTCGGGTGTTGGGACACAAGCCTGCAGCCGCTCCAGCTCCCCAATTTCAAGTTTCAGTCTCCGCATCGTAGTGCGGATATCTTTAAGGACCCCTGTTTTAAGTGCAATGCAGTCACCACGTAGCACAGCTTTAAATGCTTCCCATACCACCCCAGGTGACGCCACTGTGCCCTCATTCAGTGTGAAGTAGTCTTCTACTCTCCCCCTTAGCTCTTCTCTAAAGACTTGATCTTGCAATGCCCCAGAAGGAAATCTCCAGCTGAACGGAACAATATATGGATCTGGCACTCTGAATGTCAACTGTACGGGTGCATGATCTAAGAGTGTACGCGGGTGGTGTTCAGCTGCCGTTACCCAAGTATGCATGTCCCTAGAGACTAACCAGTAGTCTAGCCTCGCCCAGGCGCTGCAATGGTGCGTGACACACGTGCCCTCCCTGAGTGTCGGATGCAACACTCTCCAGGAGTCCACTAATCGCATGTCGGTGATAATGTCCTGCAGCATCGCCGTTGCTCTCGGGTGGTGCTCACGCGATGTGCCCTGCCTATCAGCTACGTCCAATAGGACCGCATTGAAGTCTCCCCCACATATGACCGTGGTGTTATTGAATGCTTGCATCAGTTGCCCAATATGTTGGAAAAAGTCAGGGTCATCCACGTTGGGGCCGTATATATTTATGATTGCCGTGGGTGCATTGTATAGTGTACCCTGTAGTAGAATGTACCGCCCCTCTCTATCTATCACTGTGCGATGTGTGCGCCAATGTAGTCCCCTGCGCAACAGTACAGCCACCCCACGTGAATAGTTGGAGTATCCACCGGCAACTACCTCTCCCCACCGTTTGTGTCTAAGCATACCTACAGTGCTGTCCATCAAATGTGTCTCCTGCAGCAGACATATGTCCACTCCGTGTCTAATGAGATATGAATGAATCTCGCCTTCCGGCGGTCGTTCAGACCTCTAATGTTCCAGGTAATACATTTAAGTTGTGACATCAGAGCATCAGAGAACATGCATTCCAACTCCCCACGAGGGCTTCCCGGGCTCCCGGATCAGCCACGCAGAGATCCCGGAACCAAGTGTCATCTGTACAAACAGCAGGGTCGCGTCCCAATGTGAACATAGCCTCCCTCCCTCTCCGTCTACGATTACTGGGTGTACATGTATCTTGAGGCAGATTTCCATAAAAAAAACTTGCCCTTGCCCCCCATTCCCACCCACACCAACCCCCCAAATAGGTTGTGAATTCCCCCCCTTTACCCCAAACTTGAAAACAGAGGCCCCATAATAGGAGCCTTGAGGGAAACATCCCGTGGGGAACGTGGGTCCGCCAACATTACTACCCTGCACTCGTGGCAGGGTGGCCGAGCTATACACTTATCGCCCCATGATTCTGAGCTATTATGATTATGTACCAGTAGCAATGTATACAGCAGGCAATCCCCAACAACACCAAAGCACACGACTATTCTTACTAATAAAGTCTTACATACATGTAACCACGCTTACAACTAAACCAACGTTACACAATGTCTCAAAGCCATTGACTTATCTGCTCGTCCAGTGCAGCACTTCGGAGCCCTCAGTCATTGTCGCTCAGGTTATTTGCTTCAGGCGCTCCGTCTGACTGCGTCTTCTGCCTCTGCTCCTTTGCCATCTGCTTTGCATACGACAGAGCAGCCTTAGCATCCGTGAAGAAGGTGGGCTTGCCAGGACCCTGCACCCGCAGCTTAGCGGGATAAATCAGCGAGTATTTAGTTCTGATTTGTTGAAAAATTTTCTTGGCTGGCAAGAACTCCCTGCGGGCCGCCTGGACTTGCATCGTAAAGTCTGGGTACATAGCAATGGTGTTCCCTTCGTATTGCACGTTCCCTTTCTCTCGTGCCGCGCGGAGGATCGCGTCGCGGTCCCTGTAGTTGAGAACCCTTGCCAGTATAGGCCTCGGCGGAGCACCCGGCCGCGGCCTAGGGCCCAGCAATCTGTGTGCACGCTCTATGAGGAACATGGAGGACAGGGCAGGGCCAAAAAGCTCTTTCATCATAGTCTCTATGTATCTCTCCATGTTCTGTATGTCCGTGGTTTCCGATATTCCTGTAATCCTTACGTTATTCCTTCTCGACCTGGCCTCCAAGTCCTCATTCTTTAGTCGGATAACCTGTAGCACCCCGTCCATATCTCGTAGTCTGTTGTCCATTTCTGTCTGACCCTCTAACGCTTCCGTTACCCTAGTTTCCAGCGCTCCCAGTCTGTCCTCCTGCTTGTCCATTCTTTGCGTTATTCGATCCATCCGTACCGCTAGGGAATCCATTTTGGAGTCAAGGCCCTGAAGACTGTCCTTAAGGTCCCTGAATATGGCTCGAATGTCCTCCGCCGGAGGCGCCGCGGTGGCCGCCTCCTCCGCCTGGCTATGTTGCCCAGACTCGCCATCCGCCGCCTTGTTAGCTTTTTTGTCAAAAGTGAGCCTTGGCTGTCTCGTGTCTGTTTTAACCATCTCGGTCGATCTGTGTCCCCCTTTAGCTGTGTCTACCGCAAACGGGTCCTATGCCACCCCGAGGCCCCACTGCCGGGCACCAGACCCAGCGTGAACACCAACAGCGGCTTCCAGCAAGAATCAGGCAGCATCGACCAATGACACTCCCTCTCCGCCGTAGCTGAGCAGGACGGGCAGGCGCTTCACCTTCTCAGCCTCGTCCCGGGGCACTCATAGGACGGCTCCTTCTGGACGTCGCAGGATACTCCCCAACTGGTCTGGGCCTGTGTAATCGCCGTTCTCCACCCGGATTGGTCTGTCACCGCAATACCGGGCTGTTACCTGCAGTGCGCGGTTTGTACTATGGTCTTCAGGGATCGTACCCCCCACCTCACGGACCACAGTCGGAGCTCCCCGGTCTCACCCGGCCACTGCAGTTCGGTATTCTGTGCCGCCATGGAGGCTCAGCAGCAAGTCAGGCCAAGGCGACAGTGCTACAACTCCTATCTGATTTCAGCGCTTTCTACTATCTGATTTCAGCGCTTTCTACTGCACCACATCTCTCCACGTAGCGCACTCCGAGAAGGCCTCAGTTAATTTTCACAGCAAATGGACTGAGGGCCGCTGCCCCCCCCCCCCTATAAGCCGGTCTCCCCCAATCTCACTGGCCAGACCCAGCACTATCCACTGCCGCCCTTCACTGTCTCCACAGTTGGCCGGTGCACCAGAGCGCCTCTTATCTTCTTGGGCTCAACAATACCCGCCGGCCATCTTTTATCCAGCTGACTCCATGCCTGCAAGTAGTGGTGTGCCTTGACTTTGGAGCCGCAACCAGGCAAGACCCCCGCGCGGCCGCCTCGTCCTCCGATTATAGTGGTGCGCTATTCGCCGTCGGCGGGGGCCGCCGACTTGCGCCCCCACGATGCGCTGCGTAAGCCTTTATATTCTCCACAGGCCTCAGCCGCACCGTGGCCCACCGCTCACCTCCGTCTGCCAAGGACGCTGCGTACCGCTGCTCTCGCCGGGGCACGGCGGCGCCTCCAGTTCTCCTCACCTATTCCTCCGCCACTCACCGCGGCCTGGCCCGCCCCGCTGCGGCCGCTGGTCTCCTCACGTCGCTCTGCGGAGGGCTCACTCCACAGTCTCCTCGCCGCTGCTTGGTTGCGATCGCGTCTCTCCGCCGCGAACCAGGGTCCTCCGGCGATCAGCCACGCGAGGTCCCGACTTCACGGACGTCACGCACCCGCAGGCCAGGTCTGCAAATTCGGCTCCCACCACACCGGCAGCGCTCACAGTTGGTCTTCGGAGCTGTCGCTGCTTCCGTAATTCCGTGGGACGGCTACAGGAAGAAAATTGGGGAACTATGTCGGATTTTTGTAGGATTAATACAACTCGGCCGGCGGAGCCGCTTTAGTGTGCGGCCATTCCGCAGCTCGGCTAAGCCTCGCCCCGACTGTTTGCATATTTGAGGGGCCAGACGTCTCCCAGCGACTAGCCCACCGCCCACCCGCAGAGGCCATCTGCTTGCTTAATAGGGACCGCTCCTTGGAGGGGGGGGGACCTGAGAGCGGTACAACTGGACATCCAGAACCGCATTATAGTTTCCTCCCAGCACCCATGGGTATCCTGCCCAATCTGCTAGCACTGTGTTAAGACTTGTTAGGAATTTGTCCTGCTCGTAGTTCGGGGCATATATACTACCTATGACTATGGGTGCGCCGTCAAGTGTGCCATGAATAATGACATACTTTCCCAGTGCATCTGTGCGCTGCTCCAAAGCAACAAACGGAACCCCACTTTTGAAACCAGATAGTTGCCCCCCTTGCAAAGGCGGAGTATGTGTGGTGAACACCTGGCCCCTCCATTTCTTGCGTACTTGATGGCCTCGGAGTCAGTGAGGTACGTCTCTTGCATCAGGGCGAACTGTGCCGTATGTCTATTTAGTTGAGCATGTATTCGATGGGGCTTGTATACTGCCCCTATTCCCCTGAAATTCCAAGTTACTATGGTGCACATTCCCTGCGTGGCCATGTAAATTGTGTTCAGTTCTGAGATCTGCCCGAGCTCGGGGTGGGGTAGTAAAACCCGTTTAGGTGGGGGTGAGCCAGAAACCCCTAAAAACCTATCTGATAGAGACTTCTAGCTGCAGATTCCATACCTTTGAATTTCCCAGGCGTCAAGCTGGATCCAGAAACTTTTGCTTAGCAATACTCCTTGCGCATGACGTCGGGTGGCTCCATTCGGCTGCGCGAGACGGCGTTGGTTATGACATCGCTGTGCCTATATAGGAGCCACCCAGGCACACGGACGTCAGTTCTTTTCTTTCTGTGCCAGTAAGTGCCGATCTTGGAAGAGCTACCCCTCTGCTTCTTTTTGGCAGGCTTTTTCTCAACTTTTTTAGACAATATCACGGGGATTAAGGCAACCGTGACTGCACCTATCTAAAAGTATGGTATTATATAAATGTATCTTTTGGTGCACAGGACCTGAGGCTCAATACCCCTAAGCCTCAAGGGATTAAAAACCCTACAATAGCAAATACATCAATTTGATCCAGCACTCATTATTGTGACATTCTTAAACATTTGTATTTAAATTGCACAAATGATGCTTCCTTCAAGTATTATTCTGTCATACAGTTAAACACGACATCAATTCAGCAGGTGTATTTCTGTCTCTTTATTCGTGAATTCTCCTTTACATTAGATAAAACCATAGCCAACGCATTTAGTCCTCTTGGACTTCTTCAGGGCAAAGAGATTATTGTTGACCTTCTATCTTGAGTATTATGTGTGTTGTTTTATCCATTTCTTGATGGTAATGACAGCAGCGATCTCGCAAAATAATGCTCTTCCCTTAACTGAGCGTCAATTAAAAGAGTATTATGGTGATAGGTCTTTTATTTTGACCTTTGGCCAGGGCGTAGCACTATAGTTGGTTATGCCCCATTCACCAACTTCCGATTTTCGGTCACTGGTGACAAACGTAGTCCCAGTAGACTTTTGTTGATATTTTTAGATTCAACATCATGTGCGAGGTAAGTCTTCTAGAAAGACAGATTTCAAAACCATGCGGGACTTGTTTCCACATGATATCGGTCACCGATCCCCACCGCATATGACTGTGGTGTCTTGAATGTGACCACGATTTAAAGTCATGTTCGGACTGTCAGGCGATGGCCCCGAAGACCTTGAGGTAGCGAGCGATAAAGTTGCTTGCGGCCGGGCAGTTGACACCGTCAAGCGAGACTTCGAGGAGCTCACGGTCCTGTTCGAAGAAGATGAGGTCACGGGACCGCTCACGGAGCCCTAAGTCCTCTTCCTCCCATTCCAGGTCCTCTGGACTCTTGGGGAAGAGGCACAAGAAGAAGAAGTCCAAGCGGACTTCGACTTCACCTCAACTGACGTCCGTTGTTGAGAAAGGTATGGAGCACCAGCGCTCTAGGCACAGTTCTGCAGAGCTGGAGTTGACTTCACGCCTTCCACCCATTCCGGTAGCGGGAACGACTGCCGCACAAATTAGAGTTTTACGGGGCCATGCACCATGTATTTGAGCGGAACAACCCTGTTGGTGAGCCCTGGGGCCTTGCGGGGTCAGAAGGGGCCCCATCAGGTTCAACGCCGTCGGCTCCGGCCACGGCGCCGGTGGTGCCTCAGGGATTCACATCCGGAACCGGATCGGTGCCGGTCGTGCCAACGCGATCTTCTCTGGTGTGGAATCCAAAGTCGGTGCCTACGACATTGCCAATGCCCGTCGATGGTGCAAGCCCCATCCTCATCCCAGACGACACAGAGCCGAAACAGCGTTGAGCTACTCCGATTCCTACGTTGACAGAACCCAGGGGTTCTATGTTGTCACCAGAGCACTTTGTGGAAGTGATGGGCTGAGGAGAGGAATGGGAGGAGTCCGGAGACCCTCTTGAGAACCAGGATGTCTCTGAGGAGACAATGGACTGGTATGGGGAACTTGGAGAAGCCAGTGGTCTGGATACTTCCCCAGACACTCGCATGCTCTGTCCACCTACAGTGGCTAGGGATGGAGAGGGCGTCCTATGGCATGGGGTTAAGAGGGCAGCTGAGGTCCTAGGACTGGAGCTGCCCTCAATACAGGTCAGGACTAATCTCCTGACTGAAGTGCTTCAGCCTGGGGCTTCCACTTCTGAACCACTGTTGTCCTTTGATGAGGCACTTACAGACATCCTTCTAGGAGCATGGTCCAAGCGTAGCACAGGGGCTCCTGTGAATTGGACTATTGCATGTTGCCATCGCCCAGCTCTGGGCGACCCAAAGTTCCTCAGCCAACACCCCACCACAGAAAGTTTGGTGGTGCAGACCTATACGTCCCAAGGCAAATTCTCTTCCGCCCCTCCGGATAGGGAAAGCAAGAGACTGGACTCATTTGGGAAGAAGAGGTTTTCTTCCTCCAGTCTGGCATTCTGGTCGGTAAATACCCCGTGCTTACTGGGCCTTCTCCCACTCTCTTTGAGAGACGGTTGCGCAGGTGCTTCCACAAGTCCCAGAGGAGGCACGAGCTGTGCTCTCACAAACTGTCAAGGACGGCAGAGATGCAACAAAATTCACTATACGGTGTGGTTTAGACACGTCTGATCGCTGGGCAGATCACTCCTTGGCTGATTCTGCAGGACCACATTACTCCTTTGGGTGGGAGAATTTGTCATCATCTCAGCTGCTGGAGATCTATAACAACAGACAAGTGGGTCTTGCAGAATGTCCAGGAGGGCTATTATCTTCCTTTAAAGTTGCTCCAAGAGGAAGTTACAGCTCTTTTGGCCAAATGAGCTATAAAAAGGGTCCTAGCTTCAGAAGTAGGCAGTGGCTGGTATTCCTGCTACTTTCTGATTCCGGAGAAGAACAAGGGGCTTCGGCCCATTTTAGATCTTCGGACCGTCAATCTCTTCCTCAAAAAGGAGAAATTCAAAATGCTCCCTTTGGCCTAGGTTTTGTCTGCCCTAGACCAAGGAGACTGGATGGTGGCGTTGGACCTGCAGGATGCATTTTTTCACTTACCAATACTGCCAGGCCACAGCCATTACCTGCGATGCAAGGTAGGCCACAGGCACTTTCAGTTTACCGTGCTCCCCTTTGGTCTTACTAGTGTAAGTCTTCCCCTACCTCGACGACTGGCTGTTGAAGGTGTCATCACCCCAGCAGTCGTCTCCCACCTTCAGACTACGGCGAGCCTACTGCATTTGCTGGGATTCTCTATAAACGTGGCAAAGTCACCCCTGACTCCTTCCTTCTCAGATGCTCCCTTTCATCTGAGCTGTTCTGGACACAGTGCAGTTTCGCACTTATCCTCCTGAGCAGCGAGTCCAGCATATTCAGGTTATGACTCTGATATTTCAGCCTCTATCTTGGATTTCAATGAGGTTGACTCTGACGCTGTTGAGTCTCATGGCCTCCTTCATCTGTTGGTAAGACACGCCAGGTGGCGTATGCGGGCTCTGCAGTGGGACTTGAAGTTCCAATGGGCACAGCATCGGGGAAATCTCACTAACGTGGTTCAGATCTGGGAAGGAACTGTGAAGAATCTGCTGTGGTGGTTAACGAACCGCAATTGGGTCAGCGGCAGAACTCTCTACCATCCCCAACCAGTATTCACAGGCGTGACGGATGCATCTCTTCTGGAATTGGGCGGCCGCAGGGGAGAGGTGGAGGTCAGGGGGTCACTGGTCTTTGGCGGAGTTGGGGCTCCACATTAACTTGTTGGAGCTCCGAGCGATTTGGTTGGCATTGAAAACATTATTGCCCCCTGTCAAGGTGAAGCTGGTGCAGGTGTTCACGGACAACACCACCGCCATGTGGTACTGCAACAAGCAGGGCGAGGTGGGGTCGTGGACACTTTGTCTAGAGGCTCTGCATCTCTGGACATGGCTGGAACAGCAGAGCATTTCCCTGGTGGTTCACCACCTGGCAGGTTCTCTGTACGTCAGGGCAGACAATCTCAGCCGTCGATGCCTTCAGGATCACAAATGGTGTCTCCAGTCAGGTGGCGCAAGGTCTCGTTCAGCTGTGGGGAGAACCTTGGTGATTTGTTCTGATGGATACATCTGCCAGTGGATTCCTCACCTTGTGAATATCCCCTCGCCAGCATTCCACGGAACTTTTCTTCCCCAGCATTCCACGTCGACGTGGGCGACGTCACAATGCATCGGCTCCGCACGCGACTCCGTACGACGTCACCGGAGCCATAAGAAGCCCACGTCGGCGTGATGACGTCAGTTCCCTTTTTTCCGCGCCGTCGACGCGCAACGGTTTTTTCCCAGTGCTCTCTAGATACTTTGTAGTCTAGTGGTGTATTTTTGTTAAAATCGGTATGTCTTCGACGAGGAAGTCGGGCTTTAAGCCCTGTAGGGAGTGCGGAGGCCTGATGTCCATGACGGATCCGCATCAGAACTGTTTGTGGTGTCTTTCCTCTGATCATGACGTGGATGAGTGCGGGTGCTGTAGGAGCATGAATCCTAAAGCGCTGAAGGAGAGGAAGACCAAACTCTTCATGAAGAAGATCGGTGAGGAGAAGAGAGGGAGAAAAAAGGAGAAGTCCAGGCGAGAGTCTTCGACTTCGAGGTCGTCGAAGTCGAAGAAGCACCATAAGAAGAGGAAGCATTCTTCTCGGCGTCGGTCCTCGAAGTCTAAGAGGTCGAGGTCGGCTTCGCCTCGTCGACGTCAGAGCAAGGTCTTGTCTCCTTCGCCTTCTCCTGATAAGTCTCCGAAGTCTCCCTCGCCGAAGCGGACTCCAGCTCGTTCCCCGACGCCATCACCGGCGCTGTCCAAGGCTTCGACTCCGGGTCGGGTGGAATCTGATGAGCATTTGGATGAGCAGGAGCAGGAAGAGTCTGTTCCGGTGCCTGGTGACTCCGCGGCTCCGGTGGAGGATTCTGAGGAGCCGACGCCGGGGACTCCACAGGAGGATACAGGGGCAGTTCCTTATCCCCAATTCCCGGCTCCAGGTACGGATCCTTCGGGATTTCTGAATGCCATGTATGGCATTTTTCAGAGAGCATCCTTCCCATCCGGAGCACCAGCAGGTCCCGTGGGTCCGATGGTGTTTTCTCTGGGAGTGCCGCAGCAATACGCTCAGGCTCCTTTTCTGCCTTTTATGCCGATGGCGCCTTCTTGGCAGTTTCCGGCGCCGGTTGGGAATCCGGCTCGACCTCGGATAGATCGTCATTCTTCGGAGCCTTCTCTGACGCCGAGGCCGACTCCATCGACGCCGCATCCGGCGCCGCCGACTCCACCTGTGGCGCCTCCGACGCCGGTGCCTTTGGCTCCACCGACGCCGTGTACGACGTCGACGACGCCGGCTCCCCGGATCCGTTCGAGGCGGGAGGCCCAAAGGGTTTTGGAGGAAGAAAGTTATCGGGCTGAGGTGGAAGAAGGTGAAGTCGACTCTTCTTCGGATGAGTTTGGAGGTATAGAGGTAGCAAGTGGTTTGGATACCACCCCGGAGTGGGAGCATGCTTCTGCAAGGTCTTCTCCACCACAGGAATTGGCGCCCTACCACGTTGTGATCAAGAAGGCCGCAGAGTTGTTAGATCTGCAGCTGCCCTCTGTGGAGTACAAGTCCAATCTGCTTACAGAGGTGTTGCACTCTCCGACGTCGGCTTCGGAGCCTTTGTTACCTTTCAATGAGGCTCTCTTGGAACCAGTGTTGGAGGTGTGGAAGAAGCCTCTATCAGCACCGGCAGTTTGCAGACAGGTGGCAAGGAGGTACAGGGTTGCGCCAGGAGACCTGGATTTTTTATCCACGCATCCTTCTCCGGAGAGCCTAGTGGTGCAGGCTTCATGTTCTAAACATGCTTCGGGTGCTTTCCCCCAATCTCCTGCTGATAGGGAGTCAAAGAAAGTTGATCAGGCGGCCAAAAAGACATTCTCCTCAGGAAGTATGGCGTTGAAGTCATCGAATGCCACATGCTTGCTGGGGCGTTATGTTCATGCCCTGATGGACTCTATAAAAACTTTGGCCCCTAAGTTACCTGAGGGGGATAAGTCGTCCTTCATGGAGGTTGTGGCGGACACTCAGGCAGCTGCCAGGCAGGTGATCCAGTCTGGGCTGGATACGGCGGACTCGGTGGCGAGGATTATGGGGTCGTCCATTGCCGCAAGGAGACAGGCTTGGCTCCGTTCCTCAGGTTTTTCTGCAGATGTCCAGGCCACGCTGGTAGATCTGCCCTTTGACGGACAAAAGTTGTTTGGGGAGAAGGCAGATTCTGCCCTTCAACGTTTTAAGGACAGTAGGTTGACGGCGAAGTCCTTGGGTCTGCAGGCTCCTGCTAAGAGTTCAACTTTCCGTAAGGCTAGGGGATTCGGAAGATCATCCTTTCGCTCCTTCCGACAGCCACAACAGCAGCAGCAACAACAGCAGCAGAATCCCCTCTATCGCGCCTATAGAGGGAAGCAAAGGGGTCGGAGAGGTTCTGGTCGCAACCCCTCTTCTTCCTCCTCCTCCTCTGCTCCCAATGAGGCCTCAGGGAAGCAGCCCTAGATCCCCCATCCCGGATCATGTAAGACCTGTGGGGGGTCGGGTGTCCTACTTTCTACGGGGTTGGAAATCTGTTACAACCGACCTTTGGGTTTTAAACCTCGTAGAGACTGGGTACGCCCTTCCCTTTCGGGAGTTTCCTCCCCCTTATCCTCCTTGCCAAGGTTATTGCTCGGAGGACCACCTGCTTCTCCTGCAGAAAGAAGTTCTAGCCTTGTTTCAGAAGGGTGCAATAGAGGTGGTTCCGGAGCAGGAAAGGGGTCAGGGATGTTACTCCCGGCAGATTGCGTCCGATTCTGGACCTCAGAATCTTGAATTTTTACCTGAAACAGGAGAAGTTCAAGATGCTGACCCTTGCGCAGGTTCTTCAGGCGTTGCAGCAAGGAGACTGGATGGTGTCGCTCGACTTGCAGGACGCGTACTTTCATGTCCCAATCCTGAAGTCGCACAGGAAGTATCTCCGTTTTACGGTTGGGTCGCACCATTATCAGTTTGCGGTCCTCCCGTTTGGTCTTACTACCGCACCTCGAGTCTTCACAAAGGTGATGGCAGTGGTGGCTGCTCATCTCAGGAGGTCGGGGATTCCGGTTTTTCCCTACCTGGACGACTGGCTTCTGAAGGCAGAGTCCCCAGAGATGGTGCAGCGTCATCTGCAGGTGACAGCTCAGCTGTTGTTCGACTTGGGTTTTTCGATCAATGTGCCCAAATCTCACCTGGTGCCCTCTCAACGCAACCTGTTTATAGGGGCAGTATTGGACACTACTGTGTGTCGAGCATTCCCTCCTCCTCAAAGGATTCTCGACATTCAGGAGATGGTCCCTTTATTCCACAATGGAGCGGTTGTTCCAGTTCTGAAGGTCCTTCGCCTGCTCGGTCTGTTCGCTTCCTGCATTCTGTTGGTCAACCATGCACGCTGGCACATGAGGGCGCTCCAGTGGTGTCTCCGCAGGCAGTGGTATCAGCACAACGGGGATCTCGGGGAGTCGATCAAGATCTCCGGAGAAGCTGCGGCGGATCTATCTTGGTGGAACGTGGAGGGCAATCTGTCCCAAGGAAAGCCCTTCCATCTTCCTCCATCGGTGGCCACAGTAATAACGGATGCCTCCACCCTAGGGTGGGGAGCTCATCTGGGGGATCTGGAGATCAAGGGTCTTTGGTCTCCAGAGGAAAGGTTGCTTCATATCAACCTTCTGGAATTGCGGGCGATTCGTTTGGCGCTCAAGGCCTTCCTTCCTTCCCTTCGCGGTCAGTCAGTTCAAGTCCTGACGGACAACACGACCGCGATGTGGTATATAAACAAACAGGGAGGAGTAGGGTCTCTTTGTCTCTGCAGAGAGGCCCTGCATCTGTGGTCCTGGGCTCAGGACCATCAGATTTGTCTGATGGCAAATCATTTGGCCGGGGTTCTGAACGTGCGTGCGGACAGTCTCAGTCGGCAGTTCTCCGCCGACCACGAGTGGAGGCTCCATCCGGAGGTGGTTCGTCACGTCTTTCGGACGTGGGGGACACCTCGGGTGGACCTGTTTGCCACCCGCGAGAACGCGCACTGCCCGTCGTTCTGCAGTCTCCAGTTTCCGATGCAGGGGGCGTTGGGGGACGCGTTTCAGTTGAGTTGGGGCTCACGACTCCTTTACGCGTTTCCTCCTATACCCTTGATTCCTCGGGTTCTGAGGAAGATTCGCCAAGACCGGGCCCAAGTCATATTGGTAGCCCCGGATTGGCCAAGAAGGGTGTGGTACACAGATCTTCTCCACCTCTCCTCGTGCCCTCCGCTCCGTCTCCCTCTGAGGGCAGACCTCCTCTCGCAATCGGAGGGGCAGGTTCTACACCCCCACCTCCTCCAGAGCTTACACCTTCATGCCTGGAGATTGAACGGGGCAACCTGAGTTCCTTCTCTCTCCCACCTGATGTGGTGGATGTTATTTTATCGGCCAGGCGACACTCCACCAAGTCCATTTACTCCTACAGGTGGTCCAAGTTTGTTAAATGGTGTGGAGAGAGATCCATTGACCCTTTAAAAGCTCATCTTTCTGAGGTACTCCAGTTTGCCCTTTCCTTGGCTCAGCAGGGCTGTGCTGTGGCCACGGTTAAGGGCTATCTATCGGCCTTATCGGCATTTCTGTGCCTCCCAGATCAACCTTCGTTGTTTAAGTCTCCGGTTGTTCTGAGGTTTATCAAGGGCCTTACAAACATGTTTCCTCCCACTCCATTTGTAATGCCTCAGTGGGACCTTAATCTTGTCTTAACCTTTCTGATGGGGTCCCCTTTTGAGCCTCTACATAGTTGTCCCTTGAGGCTGTTGTCCTTTAAGGTGGTTTTTCTTGTGGCCATAACCTCGGCAAGGAGGGTTAGTGAGCTTCAAGCTCTTAGTTCCAAACCTCCTTTTCTTACCTTACATGCTGAAAGGATGGTTCTTAGGACCAGGGCTGCCTTCCTGCCAAAGTTGTTACTCCTTTCCATTTGGGGCAGTCTATTACCCTCCCTGTTTTCTATCCACCCCCTCATCCCTCCAAGGAGGAGGAAAGACTCCATCGCCTTGACCCAAAGAGGGCTATGAGTTTTCATCTGGACAGAACCAAGGACTTTCGCCTTGATGACCAGCTCTTTATTGGCTACGTTGGTCGTTCTAAAGGTAAAGCGGTGCACAAGCGCACGCTGTCAAGATGGATAATACTGACCATCAAGATCTGCTACGCCCTGGCTGGTAAGACTCCTCCTGAGGGTATTCGTGCTCACTCTACTAGAGCTAAGTCTTCGACATCTGCTCTGGCCCGGGGTGTTCCTGTGGCAGATATTTGTAAGGCCGCGACTTGGGCCTCCCTCCATACTTTCGCAAGGCATTATTGCTTGGACTCTGAGATGAGGAGGGAGGGCCACTTCACGCGCTCAGTGTTACAAGACTTTCTGGTATAGGAAGGTGGACACCCTCCTCCGGGAGTGGGGACTGCTGTGGGAATCTATTCACAAGGTGAGGAATCCACTGGCAGATGTATCCATCAGAAGAACAAGTTACTTACCTTCGGTAACGCTTTTTCTGGTGGATACAGTATCTGCCTGTGGATTCCTCACCAACCCACCCGCCTCCCCGTTGTCCACCTTTGTATGCCATGAAAGAGGTCTTGTTTGAAATGTTGTTATACTTTCTTGTACATTTGTAGGAAATGCTTGGTTGTTTAGCATGCTTATGTTTTGTATGCTATGTATATGTGTTGGTATTCTATATACTGTGTATACTTGGAGTTGTCGTTGGTTCACCTGTTCGCCTCGAAGGCACGGAAAAAATGGGTGGAACTGACATCATCACGCCGACGTGGGCTTCTTATGGCTCCGGTGACGTCGTACGGAGTCGCGTGCGGAGCCGATGCATTGTGACGTCGCCCACGTCGACGTGGAATGCTGGGGAAGAAAAGTTCCGTGGAATGCTGGCGCAGGGGATATTCACAAGGTGAGGAATCCACAGGCAGATACTGTATCCACCAGAAAAAGCATTACCGAAGGTAAGTAACTTGTTCTTTGCCTCCGAAGAGAACGCGCAATTCCAGCAGTACTGCAGTAAGGCGGCTATCGCTCGGCGATGCGTTTCTTCGCGAGTGGAGCGCTGGGCTGTTGTACACCTTTCTGCCCATACCACTCTTCCCAGGGTTCTGAAGAAGATCAGGAGCGACCGGGCCCTAGTCATTTTTGTGGCACCAGACCGGGCAAGGAGAGTCTGGTATCCAGAGCTTCTGAGCATGAGTGTCGATCCTCCGATCAGGCTGCCCCTTCGGGATGATCTTCTGTCGTGGCAGCAGAGGAGGGTTCTCCACCCGAACCTGTCAACTCTGCGCCTCCATGCGTTGAGATTGAGCGGCGACAGTGGATAGCTTTTGACCTTTCTCCCAAAGTCTGTACCATTATTCTGGCGGCCAGGCGGCCCTCCACTAAGACGGTATATGCTTGCCATTGGAAGAAATTTGTATTATACTGTACAGAAAGGTCCATAGACCCTCTTTCTGCTTCTGTTTCTACTGTCCTTTTATTCATTCTAACTCTTGCCCAGCAGGGTTCTGCTTTGGGAACTCTCAAAGGCTACCTCTCTGCACTATCTGTTTTGTTGCAGCAGCCAGACCAACCTTCTCTCTTTAAATCTCCTATTGTAGATAGACTTCTCAAAGGGCTTGGCCATTTATTTCCACCGATGACCTTTATTATGCCACAATGGGATCTTAATTTGGTCCTCACTCACCTGATGTGCGCTCCTGTCGAGCCTTTGCACAATTGTCCCCTCCGGCTGTTGACTATCAAAACAGCCTTCTTAGGGCGACTACATTGGCCCGGAGGCTGAGTGAATTGCAGGCATTATCCAGCTCACCTCCTTATCTTATGTCCTTTCCAGAAACGGTGGTGCTTTGCACCAGGGCGTCATTCTTACCAAAGGTTGTGACCCAATTCCATCTGGGTCAGTCTATTACTTTGCCCACCTTCTTCGCTCCCCACATCCCTCTAAGGAAGAGGAGCCTCTGCCCCGACTGGACCCAAAAAGAGCGTTTTCGTTCTACCTTGACTGCACAAAAGAGTTACGGGTGTATGACCAAGTCTTTGTGGGGTATGTGGGAGCGAAGAAGTGAAGGGCAGTGCAGTAAAGGACCATCTCTCGCTGAGTTGTTCTCTCCAATAAAATCTTTTACGGCTTGGGGAAGAAGCAGCCCCCTGATGGATTAAGGTCCCACTCCACCAGGGGAAAGGCTGCGACTACGGCCTTAGCACAGGGTGTCGCAGTCCAAGACATCTGTCAGGCAGCAATGTGGGCATCATTGTACATGTTCACAAAACATTATTGCCTTGATGGTCAAGTGCACAGAGGCAGACACTTTTCCCGTTCAGTCCTGCAAGACTTCTTAGTCTAGATCATGAGTCTGCAACCCACCGCCGGGATGGTATGGCTCGGTATCTGATTCAAAGGTAAGGAATCTGCAGCTAGAAGTCTCTATCAGTTGGACAAGTTACTTATCTTCGGTAATGCATTATCTGGTAGAGACTCTATCTAGCTGCAGATTCCTTACAGCCCCACCCATGCCTCCCCGCTTTGCGGACTGATGTGGTAGGACTATGGTTGTTTCCCCTTTCAGGGCCCTAGTTTTTGCACACGACTTCGTCAGTTATTTTGTGGCTCTGCACTTCTGGCGTGGAATATACGAAAAGTACTGACGTCCGCGCGCGTGGGTGGCACCTATCTAGGCATCGCAACGTCATAACCGATGCCGACGACGTCACGTTAAGCCGAAGGGAGCCAACCGACGTCACGCGCAAGGGCTATTGCTCAGCAAAAGTTTCCGGATCCAGCCTGACGCCTGGGAAATTCAAAGGTAAGGAATCTGCAGCTAGATAGAGTCTCTACTAGATAATGCATTACCGAAGGTAAGTAACTTGTTTTTTAATAACTATTTATAAAATAGTTGTTTAATTATTTCTTCAAGCTAGTCCCGAACCTGAGATAAAGATGTATTATGTAATATCGCTTTCCTATGGAGCAGCCAACCCAGCTACAGTGTATTTAGCTTTGAGGAACCAATCACTTAGTGACATGTGGAACAAGACATTTTTACATGTGACACTTTTACATACCATGCACCCTGCCTTTATGGGCACTAATTACTACCCAAGGGTGACCTGCTAGTATTTAAAAGGAAGATTTTATGCCTGTCAACAGGGTTTATTTTGACAGGTCGAATTGGCAGTTTAAAATCTTCTCTCCCAGGCTACATTTGTAGGCCTAGATTCGGGTTTGTTGTGTTTCTGGAAATGGCTGCACAATGTGTACTGCAGCCCACTGATACAAACACAAAGTTCCCTTCTCCTTCTACTCTGAAAACATGAGGATTCGATCCTCTAATTGGATTGGTTAACTTAGTTATAGTAAGGCCATACACTGAGCTATAATAAGACAAATTTTACCAGGTCGCTAAATCTACAGACAAAAATATATAAAATCATACATAGAATAATCAATTTCTAATCAAACATATGAATTCAAAGGTATGTGTTATCAATATTTTATTCAAATGATCATGTTCTATACAATTGATATTAACAAAGTTAAAAACACATTTAAAATCATATATTCATCATATTTTTAAATAAAAGTAAAATATGTGCAATAAATACATGAAGAACAACTGTCAATTGTATAGAACATGATTATATATTTTTGTCAATTTAGCAACCTGTTAAAATGTGTCTTATTATATCTCAGTGTATGGCCTTACTATAACTAAGTTAACCAATCCAATTAGAGGATCGAATCCTCATGTTTTCAGAGTAGAAGGAGATGGGAACTTTGTGTTTGTTTCAGTATCTATACCCATCCCTTTTCCAAGTACTAGGGTACCTCCCAAACCTTTTTGAGTCTGCAGCCCACTGATGACATTTAACTTTCAGACCCATGGTACAATGTGTCTTATAGGTAAGTGAAATGTGCCAAGCAGGTCTATATCAATTAACCCATTGCATGCTGCGCACATTTTCGCGCTGTGCGGGCGATTTAAATAGTGGGCGGGATTCAGACGGCCCCCGGCCGTCCTCCGTACACGCCCACCGTGACGTATGACAGCCGGGGGGCGTCTGAAGCATGCAAGGGGTTAAAGGGGGAGCACAAACACTTTACCACTGGTTAGCAGGGATAACGTGTACTGAAGTTCTGTGACCAAAAGAAATGGACAAGGCAAAAATCTGAGAGACTATCCCACAAAAGCCAGCCATTTGTTACCATAAATAATGTGTAGCACATCATAAGCCATTCTGCTCTCTATGCCATGCAGCACTTCGCAGGCAAACACAACAACAGTAGTTTAATCCAGTGTGTTCATACCCTAAATCTTGTGTTATGTCATGTGGCACAGTCTTTTTACATCCTTGCATTCACCCATTCATTAGTCTCATCATGAGGTGCAAATCCTTACTCTGGAAATTGATGCTGGTTTCCTTTTCTTGACAGAGACAACAGCATATGCAACAGCTTCAGGTATGATGGTTTTTAGTTATTATTATACATCCTGAAAACTCTTATTGCTTCCATACTCTCTAAGTAAGCAGAGTGAACAACTTTTAATAGCTCTGTGAAATGTGTATGTACTACAACAAGAGTTCCCCAATAAAACTCCACTAGTTATTTTAGGAAAAATAGACATGTAAAACAGAAACACCAACAATGGAGTTTTAATGAGTGTCTATTACTACATAGTTGACAGTTTTGAGTTTAACCAAAATTGTATGCTACCCTCATCCTTTGTCTGGATGCAGAAATAACAGAGTTGGCAATAACAATGCTGGAGTTATGGTTAAGTGGTTAAGTTGCTCTTTCCAAAAAATGTGACTTTTGATTCTTTAATATGTTTTGCGCCATTTGATGCAATTGTGTGATAGTTTCCAAATTCTGGATTCAACCCTAGTCAATTTTGGTATAGGAGCAAATGCTGTACGGGGTCAGACTAATAATTTTCCATATGTTAATGAAAAGTGGCCTGGTCCTTTTCAGTTGGATAGTATATCTTCCTGCAGTTTCGACACCTTCTGAATAGTCTCCAGGTACCAGACGGAATATGAATGCTTTTCCCCAAGAAGTAGCTCTCCAGCACCTCCGGGTGATGCCGTTTAGCCTAAGCTGTGACTTTGCTAACCAGAATGTGATAATATCAGAGTATATAAAATGACAAACAGCACGCTGGCTCCAGTTGCTGTATTTCTGTATTCCATCAATGTGGGTCCAGAGCTCTTTTTGGTATTTCACTGATAAAATTCCTCAGCTTTCAAATGCAACATGACCAAATGTTTTCTCCTGAGATTTCTGGGTTCATATCCTATTGCAGATTAAATACGAATATGCCTTTGTCAGATCCAAATGATATCTGCAAGTGGTGTCTGGGAGCAGAACATAACGTTTTGGCTTGCTCCTCCTATTCATTAATGCACCCAAAGGCCATCAGAAAATGTAAGACCAAGCTAATATTGGCAAAGATCTGTAGGGATATAGCAAATAGAGCCTCTTCCCTTTCGGTTACATCTTCTGTCCTGCAACATGCTCAGAAGGGACCTTCCCACAAAAAAACAGAAACACCCCCTTCTTCTGGAGTAGATGGTCCCAATCCAAGGATCAATGGGGGCCTGATGCCGTTCACAAACGTTGGGGTCATGGAAGGTGATTCCTATGTTCAAAAAGATGAATCTGGAATTCTGAACTCTATTGGCTAACCCTGCAGAGGTTGAGCCCTTTCCATCAGATCATGCTGTATATCTTTGGATTGTTCTGGTTTCCTCTGGACCACTCTGCATGAGTGGATCCACTGAGTTGTTCCCTGGAGATGTGTTTGGAATCAACTGGTCACCGGACCTGCTTTTTGCATTTCCGCTGATTCCACTACTGTTAAAAGTCCTGCAGAATCTGCAGCAGGATCCAGCAAACATGATGCTGATTGTCTAAGACAGGGGAACGAGAATTTGGTATGGTGATCAATTGGGCCTCTTCCTCTCCCACACAAAGTGGGCCTGCTTTCGTGGCAGGGTGGCCAAATCCTTTTGCCCAATCCCATCCTTAACAAAAGTGGGATCTGCCTTTCACATGGACAAATCCATCACTCTTCTTTCCTCCTCATACCCCCACAGGGAAGTGGCCTCATTAACTGGACACTAGGCGAGCATTGTTTTATGACATCAGCTGCACCTGGCAGGACAGAGTGGACAATCAGTTCTTTGTAATGCTCACCAAAGCCAAGACGGTAAACGCTGTACACAAGCAGAACATTTTGTGTTGGATTACCCTTTGATTAAAATCTGCTATGACCTGACCAATCTGGAATTTTGACCACTCCATCAGAACCATAGTGACTTTCACATCTCACCTCCTGGTGAGTATTGCTGTGGGATTTATTCAAAGTGGAGGATCCTGTTAAAAGATGTATCCATTAGTAAACAAAAGTTAGTTACCTTCTGTAACAGAGTTTCTGGTAAATATTTTATCTTTCTCCAGATTTATTTCCACCCTCTATACTCTCCAGATGAGTAAGTGCCATGAATCTCTGATGGATACTTCTGCCTGTGGATTCCTCACCTTATGAATGCCCCCTGCGCCAGCATTCTGCGGGAAATTCTTTCCTAGCTCTCCCACATCCATGAGGATGTCACAATAGCACGGCTCCGCTCGCGAAACTGTATGATGTCATCGGAGCCATAAAAGGACCTCGTCGGAGTGCTGACGTCAGTTCCCTTTTTTCCGCAACGTCGACGCCTAACGGTTTTTCTTAGGGCTCTCCATTTTCATTGAGTAAAACGTTATATCTCTTGTTTGTTCCTGATGGCTACTTCCAGGAAGACCGGGTTTAAACCCTGCAGAGAGTGTGGCGGGCATATGTCAATCACGCACCCGCATGAAGATTGCCTCTGGTTTTTATCCTCAGATCATGACGTCGAGGAGTGTCGAAGCTGCAGGAAGATGAATCCGAAGGCCATTAAGGAGCAAGAAGCTAAGTTGTTTATGGCCAAAGCTAAAAAGGAGAAGAGAGGTCGTAAGAGGGAGAAGTCTTCATTGTCCCATACATTGAGGTCGAAGAATCATAAGAAGTCCAAGAGGAGGCATGGCTCTCGACATCATTCTTCGAAGACCAGGGCCTCGAGGTCGCCGACTCCAGCTGAACGGCCTCGAAGAAAGGACTTTGTTTCTCCATCTCCTTCTCCTCAGGTGACGCCGGTTCCATCTCTGAATCCGGTATCGCCGGCTTTGAAGGGCTCTTCACAGCATGAAGACCCGCCGACTCCAGCGATGTCTCCGGTGCCCAGGGAGTCGACTCCAGACCGGGTGACTTCTCCTGTGCGGGCACCGTCCCCGGCTCCGCAACCTCCAGCTCGACCTCTGGAAGGTACGGATCCTTACCCTGCTTTTCCTGATCCTGGGTCAGACTCTTCGCATTTTCTTAATGCAATGTTTGGCATGTTTCCAGGCCCACTGCTCCATCCAGTGCGCCTTCGGGCCCCGTGGGTCCTTTGGCCTTCAACTTGGGTGTTCCTCAGTTTTATTCTCAGGCACCCTTTATGCCTTTCTTGCTGTCGACTCCGGCTTAGCATTTCCCGGCGCCGAGGTCCTCCACTCCGGCTTCATGGACTCCTTTAGCTATTGACTCAGCTCCGCCTCGAGTTCGACCGGCGCCGAGGTTCAAAGTCGATGCTCCTCCGTCGACGACGTTGATGGCTTCACCGACATTGCACGCGGCGCCGCCGACCCCTATTCCTAAACTTCGCTCTAGGAGAGAGGCACAGAGGATCCTTGAAGAGGATGAATATGCACAGAATCAGGAGGAAGGGGCGATCGTTGATTCTATGGATGAGTTTCAGGGCCTCCTTTCTTGCTGTCGACTCCGGCTTGGCATTTCCCGGCGCCGAGCTGCTCCACTCCAGCTCCACGGACTCCTTCAGCTATTGACTCAGCTCCGCCTCGAGTTCGACCGGCGCCGAGGTTCGAAGTCGATGCTCCTCCGTCGACGTCGTTGATGGCTTCACCGACATTGCACGTGGCGCCGCCGACCCCTATTCCTAAACATCGCTCTAGGAGAGAGGCACAGAGGATCCTTGAAGAGGATGAATATGCACAGAATCAGGAGGAAGGGGAGATCGTTGATTCTATGGATGAGTTTCAGGGCCTCCGCGAGGCAAGTGGCTTGGACACTTCTCCTGAGTATATTCTCCCATCTGCGTATGCTGGTGTTGTGCAAGACATTGCTCCTTATCATGTGGTCATAAGGAAGGCGGCTGATTTGCTTGGTTTACAGCTTCCCTCTGCTGAGGTGAAATGGAACATTCTTACGGAAGTGCTTAATACTTCCTCTTCCACTACTGAACCGTTGCTTCCCTTTACGGATGCTTTGACGGAACCTATTATGGAGGTGTGGCAGAAGACTTTGTCTGCTCCTGCGGTTTCTCGCTCCATCGCTAGGAGGTACAGGCCTGCTCCCGGTGATCCGGCTTTTTTATCCTCTCATCCGACGCTGGAAAGTCTAGTGGTCGAGGCTTCTTGTTCGAAGCAGTCTTCTGGTTCTTCCCCTACCATTCTTGGTGATAGGGATTCTAAAAAGATGGAGCATGGGGCAAAGAAGGTGTTCACTTCTTCAAGTATGGCTCTTAAGTCCACTAATACTACCTGTCTTCTTGGAAGGTATATCCATGCTTTAATGGACTCAGTCATGCAGCTAGCTCCTAAGTTGCCTGAGGAGGATCGAGCTGATTTCATGGAAGTCCTTTCTGTGTTGCAGGCTGCGGCACGTCAGGTGATTCAATCAGGCCTGGACACTGCTGAGTCTGTAGCTCATGTGATGGGTTCTTCTGTGGCGGCAAGGAGGCAGGCTTGGCTTCGTTTGTCTGGTTTCTCACCGGATGGTCAGGCGACTTTGCTGGATTTGCCCTTTGATGGGTCAAGACTCTTTGGTACAAAGGCGGACTCAGCCTTAGAGCGTTTTAACAACAGCAGGGCTACTGCAAGGTCTCTAGGGCTCCAGGTGCAGTCCAGAGGATATGGATACAAGCGGTATCGTGGATTTAGGAGATCGGCTTCCTTTCGTGGCCGTCAGCAATCTCAACAGGGCCAGCAACAGCAGAATCCCTTATACAAGTCGTACAGAGGGAGGAATAAAAGAGGCCTCAGGGGTGCAGTTCGACAACAATCCTCCTGCTCTTCCTGTACTTCCCCTCCCGCCACCGTTGGTACATCGGGAAAGCAGTTCTAGATTCCCCATCTTAGAACATGTTGGTCCGGTTGGAGATCGGGTGTCCCATTGGAGACTGATCACGTCAGATCGTTGGGTCTTGAATCTTGTAGAGAATGGGTACGCCCTCCCTTTTTTGGAGTTTCCTCCTCCTTACCCTCCTCGCCAGGGTTGGTGCTCAGAGGACCACTTACTGCACTTACAACAGGAAGTTCTTACCTGGTTTCAGAAAGGTGCGATAGAGGTGGTTCCGGAGCAGGAAAGGGGTCAGGGTTGCTACTCCCGGCGTTTCCCAAAAAGAACGGTCGCTTAAGGCCAATTCTGGACCTCAGGATTTTGAACCCTTACCTCAGACAGGCGAAGTTCAAAATGTTGACCTTGGCTCAGGTTCTCCTTGCGCTGCAACAGGAAGACTGGATGGTGTCAATCGATCTACAGGATGCATATTTTCATCTTCCTATCCTGAGGTCGCATCGGAAGTATCTCCGGTTCACGGTAGGGTCGCAACATTATCAGTTTGCGGTTCTTCCGTTGGGTCTTACCTCCGCACCTAGAGTCTTTCCGAAGGTGATGGCAGTGATAGCGGCTCATCTCAGAAGGTCAGGGGTTCCTGTTTTCCCCTACCTGGACGACTGGCGGTTGAAAGCGGAGTCTACAGAGTTGGTTTCGTGCCACTTGCAGGTAACAGCTCGTCTGTTATTCAATTTGGGTTTTTCGATAAATGTACCCAAATCTCACCTGGTGCCTTCTCAGTGCAGCCTGTTCATAGAGGCAACACTGGACACTTCTGTGTGTCGAGCATACCCGACTCCGCAGAGAATTCTCGACATACAGGAAATGATTCCTTTATTTCATGATGGAGCGGTTGTTCCAGTCCTGAAGGTTCTAAGCCTTGCGGTCTGTTCACTTCCTGCATTCTGTTGGTCAACCATGCACGCAGGCACCTGAGGGCACTCCAGTGGTGCCTCTGCAGACAGTGGCTTCAGCACAACAGAGATCTTGGGGAGAAGGTCAAGATCTCTAGAGAAGGTGCAGTGGAGCTGATTTGGTGGAGTGTGCAGGGCAACCTGTCTCAAGGAAAGCCCTTTCAGCCTCCTCCACCGGTGGCCACAGTGATCACGGATGCCTCCACTCTAGGGTGGGGTGCTCATCTGGGGGATCTGGAGGTCAAAGGTCTTTGGTCTCCAGAGGAAAGGTTGCTTCATATCAACCTGCTGGAAATGTGGGCAATTCGTTTGGCACTAAAGGCTTCCTCCCTTCCCTTTGCGGTCAGTTGGTTCAGGTCCTGACGGACAACACTACCGCGATGTGGCATATCAACAAACAGGAAGGTGTAGGGTTGTTTCGTCTCTGTCGAGAGGCTCTGCGACTCTGGTCCTGGGCTCAGAACCATTGGATTTGTGTGTTTGCAAATCATCTGGCCGGTGTGCTCAATGTTCGTGTGGACAGTCTCAGTCGGCTTTACTCTGCCGATCACGAGTGCCGGCTTCATCCGGAGGTGGTCCGTCGCATCTTTCAGATGTGGGGGTCTGCTCGGTTGGACCTGTTTGCCACTCACGAGAACGCGCACTGCCCATTGTTCTGCAGTCTCCAGTATCCGATTCAGGGAGGACGCGTTTCAATTGGATTGGAGCTCACAACTCCTTTACGTGTTTCCTCCCATACCCTTGATTCCTCGGGTTCTGAGGAAGGTTCGCCAAGACCGGGCCCAAGTCATATTGATCGCTCCGGATTGGCCAATAAGGGTGTGGTACACAGATCTACTTCACCTCTCATCGCACCCTCCGCTCCGTCTCCCTCTCAGGGCAGACCTCCTCTCGCAGTCGCAGGGGCAGGTTCTACACCCCCACCTCCAGAGCCTGCACCTTCATGCCTGGACATTGAATGGGGCAAACTGAGTTCCTTCTCTCTCCCGCTGGATATAGTGGATGTTATTTTATCGTCCAGGCGACACTCCACTAAGTCTGTTTACTCTTCCAGATGATCCAGATTTGATAGGTGGTGCGGAGAGAGAGACATTGACCCTTTGAAGGTCTGTTTGTCTAATATTTTGGAATTTTCACTTTATTTGGTACAGCAAGGTTGTGCTGTGGCCACTGTTAAGGGCTATTTGTCGGATTTTCTATGTTTGCCGGACCAGCCGTCTTTATTTAAGTCCCCCATTATCATGAGGTTCATTAAGGGCCTTACAAATAAGTTCCCTCCCACACCTTTCATTATGCCTCAGTGGGACTTGAATCCCATTCTTACATTTTTAATGGGTTCTCTGTTTGAGCCTCTTCATACTTGCCCGTTGAGGCTTCTTTCTTTTAAAACGTTTTTCTTGATTGCCATTAACTCGGCTAGGAGGGTAAGTGAGCTTCAGGCTCTTAGTTCGAAAACTCCTTTTGTGACCATTCATGCGGATAAGTTGGTCTTAAGGACCAGGGCTGCTTTCCATCCCAAGGTGGCTACCCCTTTTCATTTGGGACAATCTATTACTTTATCTACTTTCTATCCTCCCCCTCACCCTTCCAAGGAGGAGGAGAGACTGCATCGTTTGGACCATAAGAGAGCTGTCAGCTTTTACTTGGACCATAAGAGATCTGAGGCTGGACGATCAGCTCTTTGTGGGCTATGTTGGGAAGATGAAAGGCAAGGCTGTGCACAAGAGGATACTCTCCAGGTGGGTCATCTTGTGTATCAAGATCTACTACGTCTTGGCCAAGAAGGGCCCTCCTGAAGGTATCAGAGCTCATTCCACCAGAGCTAAGTCTACTTCTTCTGCTTTGGCTAGAGGTATTCCTGTTGTAGACATTTGTAAGGCAGCAACTTGGGCCTCCCTCCATACCTTTGCGAAGCATTACTGCTTGGACTCTGAGGTTAGGAAGGATGGCCATTTTGCTCGTTCTGTTTTGCAAGATTTTTTGGTCTAGTCAGGTGGACACCCTCCTCCAGGAGAGGGTCGGCTTTGGGAATCTATTAATAAGTTGAGGAATCCACAGGCAGAAGTATCCATCAGAGGAACACGTTACTTACCTTCGGTAATGCTTTATCTGGTGGACACAGTATCTGCCTGTGGATTCCTCACTGTCCCGCCCGCCACCCCATTGTCCACCTGTTTCTACCAACATGTTTTATTATTTTAATATGTCTTAATCATGTTGATATTTTAATAATGAGAAAGGCTTATTCAGTTGCTATTTCTCTGTGTCTTTATTGATTATGCATTTGTGAATTTATATATGTGTATATATTTGGTATGCTGTGTTTGCATTTGAAAATGTATCGATCTGCCCGTTTGCCTCGGTGGCACGGAAAAAATTGGTGGAACTGACGTCAGCACGCCGACGAGGTCCTTTTATGGCTCCGATGACGTCATACGGTGTCGCGAGCCGAGCCGTGCTATTGTGACGTCCTCGTCGACGTGGGAGAGCTAGGAAAGAATTTCCCGTGGAATGCTGGCACGGGGGTATTCATAAGGTGAGGAATCCACAGGCAGATACTGTATCCACCAGAAAAAGCGTTATCGAAGGTAAGTAACTTGTTCGATTAGACCCCAAGTTATGCAAACATTTCATATACTGTATTTGTCAATGTTGATGATGCTGTCTCGGTTCTTCTTGAAGGCACACTGAAAAGATACCAGGAATTGATTGCAGTACATCAGTTGGCACCTCCTGTACTCTAATGTTATCACATAGGAGATACAGGTGGGGCTGCATGGTACTTCAGGGCAACGCTGGAGAACTGGTGCTGCAGAAAAGTTTTCTGGATTCAGCCGGGGGCTGATAGATACTCATGTGTTGATGAATTAGTAGGACAGAAATATATCCACCAAAAGTATTGGACCAGGAGACAAGTAACTTTTATTTAAATGTCTTTGAAATCTTCCCAGCGGATGCATTAAAAAAATATATATACTGGTACAGGTGGGCCAAAAATGCTATATTTATATTTTGTAGCAGCAGATTCCTAACCTTTTGGGTATTCCCCAGGCATCAGACTGGGTCTGAAAACCTTTTTGTAGTACCTCTGCACGCCATCAGGTGGCGCCGTACGGCTCGGCACTAATTCTGGGTCTGCTCCAGAAATGACGTGCGGGCCCATATATGTATCACCCTCCGTCCTTATACAGTTCCTTTCTTTCAGCACCACCAGATGTGGATCCAGAACTCTCTTGGTATGTCTCACAGACATTTAACTCAAAATTTCTTCAGTGTGCAAGAGATGTTACCTCCTAAAACTATAGGTTTCATGCCCTGTAGGGACTATCGCAAACAAACGTCTGTAACTGATCCCATCAAATATGCCTGTAGTGCCTGTGGTTGGGCCATGTGTCAAAGGCCTGCAGCGACTGCGCATCGATGAACGTGAAGGCCATCATGGACTGCAAGGCAAAGCTTTATAGTTACAAGCACAAAAAGACTCCTAGTTGGGGCTGCTCCAAGTGGCAGTCCATGTCTAAAGTTCAGTCCCAGTTCTGCTTCGGGAGTCACCAGAGCTGCTCAAGAGGCAGGTCTGCCTCGCTGTCTAAATCCTTAGGTAAATCGAAAAAGACGCATAAGAAGTCAAAGGAGGTATCTGCTCCCATGCGCAACATACATATGTCTGAGAAGGCGTGAAGGCAGTGCTGCTCATATTGATCTCGCTTCCAAAGTCGTAGAGCTTTTGAGCTGATCCCGCAACTAGTGCCAGTACAACCTGAGTTTCCAAGGCTGCCTCGTCAGATTGAAGTGTTCCGCAGAGACATGCTCTGGCTCTTTGGATCCATACCAACACATCAAGAGGCCTTCCATCTGGAGTACTGCGGGCCGGATCACCCTCGGTTCCATTTGGATCCCCTGAGAAGTGGGTTGTAGTTGTTATTCCCACTGCCTTCTGGTGGCCAGGAAAGATGGAGGCCTGCAGCCTATTTTAGTCCTCTGCCCCCTCAGTGCTTTCCTCCAAAAGGACAAATTCAGAATGTTCACATTAGCCCAGGTCTTGTCTGCCCTCGACCCTGGAAATTGGATGGTGGCTTAGGACTTACAGGATGCCTATTTCCAAAGGTCTCTTCTGTCGGCTCACTGGCGCTACCTGTGTTTTGCGGTGGGCATTTTCAGTTTGCAGTGCTCCCCATTGGTCTCACGAGTTACCCTCGGGTGTTCATAAAAATTAATTGACTGTGGTGGCAGCTCAACTTTGGAAGTTGGGGGTTCTGGACTTCCCCTGCCTCAGTGGCTTGATGTTGAAGGCGGGTTTGCCCCAAGCAGTCGTCAGCCCCCAACTGACTACAGCGAACCTCCTGTCACCTCTGGGGTTCACTATCAATGTGCCGAAGTCACACCTGACTTATTCTCAGACACTTACTTTCATTGGAACTATTCTGGACATGGTTCGGTTTCATGCCTTTTCCCTGGGAAAGTATGTCCAGGAGATTCAGGCCATTATCCTGATCTTTTAGCCTCAGTCCTGGATTTCAGTGAGGTCGATTCTGAGGCTTCTGGGGCTGATGGCCTCATGCATCCTGATGGTCAAGCATGGCAACTGGCGGGAAGCAGCGTTTACATCACATGCGGTACAACACATGCGATTGCTACACGTTCGTTACAACGATGGTGTTGTTACAACACTAACCATTACAACGCAAGTCGTTTCTACGACTTGCTGTAGGGGGCGCTCTAAACTAAGGAATAGTAGAATTTACTATTCCAACACCTTCCCACTGTTGTGCACACTGGAGTTGGAATAGTAAATTATACTATTCCTAAATCCAGCGCGCCCCCTACAGCAAGTTGTAGGAACGACTTGCTATGTAATGGTATGCGGTGTAACAATGCGGTCGTTGTACCGACTGCGTTGGAATCGCATGCGTTGTACCTCATGCGATGTAACATTGCATATTCCAACTGGCATATGAGGGCTCTGCAATGGGATCTAAAGTCTTAGTGTGACCAACATCAAGGGGACCTGTACCAACATTATTTGGAAAAAAGTCATATATGTAGAGTGACACAAATATCGAGTTTTTAATATTGTGTCACAGAAATATAGTGAAGAAATATTGTTAACAAAAATATACATTTTTTAAGGTAAGTATTATAGTTTTCAAGACTATCGTTAAAAGTTTTTCAATAATATAGTTGTCGAAAGTATAATTTTAAAATTATTTTTATGTTTTAAATAATATATTAATTGTATATGTTATATATTGTTTGTATAATTGTTATTAATACTATCTGAAAGAGACTGTAAGTTATAGATTCCTTACCTTAGAATTACCTCCAGGCGTCAGACTGGATATGGAGAATTTTTGTCTTAGCAGTACCCCTGCACGTCAGTAGGTGGTATCGGTCGACACTGCATCCGTCGTCAGCATCGTGTTTGCTTGGATGATGTTCCGGTGTCTATTAAGACGCCGCCCCTGTGCGCTGACGTGAGTTCTTTCTTTTTCTGCACCAACCTAGTGCAGACCAGGATAGGGCTACCCCTTTAGTCACTTTTTGACTAAGATTTTTTTGACTTTTGTCAACTTCTTTTTTGAGTCTTTGACTCCTGGTGCGCTTGGGATGTCCTATCCTCGGACCGGCTTCAAGCACTGCGAGGCCTATCACAAACTGATGTCTGTGACGGACCCGCACCTTGTGTGCCTCTGGTACCTGGAGCATGACCACGATCTGATGTTGTGCTCCGACTGCTCCAAAGTCTTTGTGGGAGCGGTCCCGAAGGTTCTTGGAGGCCTGGCAGTCGGCTCTGCATCGTTCCTGTTCTCCCTCTAGAGGAAGGTCTGGAGGCCGGATGCATAGCCCTCACATCTCGTCGCACTCAAAGTCCTCCAAGTCTTTGGGTAAGTTGAAGCACAAGAAGAAGGCTAAGAAGCACGGACGCTCTCTGCTTTCTCCCCAACGGTCGGCTGACGCGACACGGGACACGGAGCATCGTCGCTCTAAGGCTCCATCTTCGGTGCCTGCTTCTGGGAAGACTCTGAGCCTCCCTCCCTTTCCGGGAGCCTGAGTGTCCCCTGCCCAGCTTTGTGCATTTATCTGACAATTGTTATAGATTCCTTACCTTAGAATTACCTCCAGGCGTCAGACTGAATCTGGAGAATTTTTTCATCAGCAGTACCTCTGCACGTTGAAAGGTGGCATCTGTCGGCTCCGCGTTTGTCGTTGGTGTTGTGGTCGCCGGGATGACGTCGTGGCAGCTACTTAGACACCGCCCTCATGTGCTGACGTCAGTTTTTTCTTTTTCCGCGCCAGCCAGCGCAGATCCGGAGAGCACAGTAGCTCCAGTCACTTTTTGACTGACTTTTTCTCAGCTTTTTTCAACATCGTTTTTTGAATCCATTGACTCCTGGTGCACGAGAGATGCCCGGTTTCAAGGCTTGCGGTTCCTGCCAAAAGCTGATGTCGTTGACGGATCCGCACCACGTGTGCCTGTGGTGCCTGGAAAATGACCACGACCCCAAGTCGTATTCCGACTGCCGGACCATGAATCCGAAGTCTTTGCCGGAGTGGTCCCGAAATCTTCTCGAAGCCTGGAAGTCTGCTCCGCGCCGTTTGAGGTTCCGGTCGTGCAGGAGGTTGAAGGACCGGTTGTGGACCCACCACCACCACTCGTCCTCAAAGTCTTCGCACTCCTTCGGTAAGTCGAAGTACAAGAAGAAGTCAAAGAAGCATCGTCTCTCTTCGACTTCTCCCCATCCATCGGCTGATGCGACGAGAGTTGCAGGTGGTGCCCCTCCTGCGGCTCTGTGTGCAGAGCCGAAGGGTCGGCTCCAAGTTTCGCTCCCTTCTCGGGACCCGGAGCGACCTCTGCCCAGCTTCGAACTTTATACAAAGCAATGCATGCCATCTTTGGGCAGCCCGACTCCGCTGGCGCGCCTTCGGGCCCCACGGACTCGGCTGGGGGCCCTGGCCTTCGACACTGGCGGCTCCCGCCTCGGCACTGCAGGATCCACTTGGATCCAGGCCTGGATCCGGATCCGCGCTGGTCGACCTCATAACACCTCCCCAGGCGCCGAATCCACCGGCACCACATTCGCTGCCGATGCCGGTTGTGTCTCCAGCCAGCATCGAGCCCGGCCTCCACCCAGCTTAGACCGATGCCGGATCCAGCGCCAACGGGTACTTTTGTTCCCCTGTTCAACCCTGGTGTGGTTAGACCAGATTGGCAACCAGAGGAGGGTGAAGAGGACTGGAAGGGGTTTGGTGACCCTTTAACTGACCAGTTGGAGTACGACCCGGACTGGAGAGAGGAGTTGGGGGAAGCCAGTGGTCTGGATACCTCCCCATACCTTGGCATGTTGTCTCCTACCGTGGCTACCAAGGAGGGAGCTTCTTAAGCAGTGGTGTTGTGTAGGGCATCCGAGGCTCTCAACCTCTAACTACCTGTGGTGGCAGTCAGGACTAACGTCCTTACAGAGGTGCTTGAACCGGCAGCGAGCTCTTCGGAGCCCCTGCTGCCGTTCAATGAAGCCCTGACAGACATCCTTTCCTTCCCCAACATCCCACCCCTGAGAGCTTGGTGGTCCAAGCCGCCATGTCCAAAGGCGCATTCCCTTCTGCACCACCTAATAGGGAATCCAAAAAGCTGGACCATCTTGGGAAGAAGATGGTTTCTTCATCCAGCTTGGGACTGTGGTCAATAAACACTGCATGTCTGTTGACCCGCTACACCCGCTCTGTGTGGGATAGAGTAGCACAGATGCTGCTCCAGTGCCCGGAGGAGGCCCGGGCCGTGCTCTCTCGTGCAGTCGCCGAGGGGATAGATGCTAAGTTTACTATACGCTGTGGACTAGACACCGCCTACTTTCTGGGCAGGACAATTTCAATGTCGGTAGCCCTTCGATGCTACGCCTGGCTGAGGTCGACTGGTTTTTCCAGGGATGTCGAAGCTACCCTGATGGACAAGCCCTTTGATGGCCGTCTCCTCTTTGGTAACAAAGCAGACAATGTGCTAGAGTGCTTTTAGGACTTTCGGGCTACAGCCAAGTCCTTGGGCCCCTCCAACACCCATTCTGTGCAATATGCTTTTCTCCCCTTTCGTGGCTAAGGAAGGGGTACCCCACCTTGTCCTGCCCAGAGCCACAGGCTGGCACAAGCTGTCCAGCTCCTGCACTTTCAGTTTACCGCGCTCTCCTTCGGCATTACCAGTGCCCCTTGGGTGTTCACCAAGTTGATGGCGGTGGTCGCAGCTCAACTGATCTGCGCAAGTTAGGGGTGTTAGTCTTCCCCTATGTGAGAGGCTGGCTTAGTATATGGTGCTCACTTATGGAAGTGTAGCACCCTGTACTAATCCAGACAACCCCTATGGTGATTTTAGTGGACTTAGACAACCTTAGAAAGCTCTTTAAGTGGTAACTTTGGAGAGCAGCCTTCAGGCTTAGTCCAGAAGGAGTGCAAAGCTGCTTGTTGTACCAGTACTTAACCTTATGGTATAGGTTAAGTGAAAAAGAATCTCACAGTGTAGTTATAAAAATAGGCATTTTATTACAAACACTCAGTAACACAATTGTACTATCTCCTACTCAATACTTTGGATATAGAGCACATAAGTAGCACAAATTCAAAGTGGTCTCCAGGGGGGAGACCAAACCATATATGAAAATAGGGATATGTGAACCACTACTTAAGTTGAAACTGGACCAAGAAGATGTAGAAGTGTAAGAACCACCCAAAGTAAGTACCCAGGAACCCCCTGTGAGGCTGTGTGCAGAGCGTTAACCACACCGTGTGATCCACACAAGTCAATGGGTAAGTTGCAGTTGCAGTTTTAGAAGAAAAGGATCCTTCCCAGCAGTTCCAGTAGAAACCCTGTGGGAGACAGAAGGTTGGAGAGTCACCCCACCTGTGGATACCCCAGGAACTAGGATACCTACACCAGGGAAGCCAGGTGCATAGGTGTCGAGTGACGTCAGAAACCGCTGTAGACCACAATAGAGGACTCCCGGAAGAGGCCGCTGGAGAAGCAGACAAAGGAGTCCGGTGGAACCCAAGGGTGGATTCAGGATGAGAAGAACCTGCAAGCAGAGGGGACAGAGTCTATGCCCCTCAGAAGTGACAAGGAGGCATGGAAGAGGAATGCTCAATGATGCAGTATGGTTGACATTGCCCTTGAAGTTGCAGCTGTGCGCACCAGGCGACACTGTGGAAGACCCTGAGCAGTTCACGAGCTGTCCCACGTCAGATGTCGAGAGCCAGGGGGTCAGTGACGGGCAGAGGCACTAACACACCTTAGCAGCGGCCACAGATGTAGAAATCGAAGATGGTAGAGTCAGGATCAGCAAGGTCCAAGTGACTGACAATGACTAGGGAAGTCAGAGCAGGCCCGAGCAAGCAGGGGAGCCCACTGGAATCAAAGAAGTCCCTTAAAAGGAACCAAGGATCTCTGGAGACCAGAGTCTCCAAGCCTTAGCAACGGCCAGCCGATGCGGTACACATTGGCTCGGTTCCAGTGGTGCTGACAAGGGATACTAGCAAGACAAGCTTGGGTTTTGACTCAAAAGCAGCAGGGCCAAGTCAAAAATATTCAATAGAACAAAAAGATGCCGATGCTGCACTGACTTTAAGGAGAAGTTTTTTGTCAAATGAATAGATCAAATCAAATCCATTTAAACCATTTAATGGCCATTAAATGGTTTAAATGGATTTGATTTGATCTATTCATTTGACAAAAAACTTCTCCTTAAAGTCAGTGCAGCATCGGCATCTTTTTGTTCTATTGGACAAGGGATACTGGCCACAGACTTGGCCTGAAGACAGTGCAGGCTTTGAGGGAGTTGTAGAACCACCACCTGTGTTACTGAGCCTGTTGGAGTCCGTGGGACCCCAGGATCAGCAAACCGGTCAGTTACGTTGCGGTGCCTGCAGATGCAGGGGTGTGACTCCTTCACTCCAACTGAGATTCCTTTGGGTGTCTTGGATGTCCACAGGCCCTGTGAGGAACCTGTATGGAGCAAGGACACTGACGGTGCAGCAGGCTTGCAGGACACGGACACCTGGAGCAGTTGGAGTCTTCCCGGTTGCGGTCTCAGTTCCTAACGCGAAATTCGATGCAGTCATTGCGACACAGTCAGTGCGACACGGTCAGAGTGTCCAGACGGTTGAAGATGACATGGAGTTGAATAAAAATTGAGTCCCACCCTCAGGAAAAGCCCTGAAGTACCCTTAAGAAGGGGGCATGGTCTTGCCAACGGCAAGATGGCTGCACCTTGAGTGTGCTCTGCCGACCGGATGAGAACTATCCGGCAATATCTTGCTCTTAGGCCCACCAAAGTGGCCTGAAACATTAGACTGCAACGTGGGACACTCCGCTGTCTGACCTGATCTACTTGCTAGACGCGGAGCTGCCTAGAAGGAGAACCGAGGAGTCAGACTTGCCGCAGCTCTCCTGTTCCGGCAGGCCGCAAGGTCGCTGAGGCTCGATTAGCGGCGTGCGGTGGCAACGAAGTTCTTGCTCACCGGCACTGACCCTATCTACACTGCCTGCGCTGGGAGACGAGCGTGCTCCGGGGGGGCTAGAGATGGCGCGATCCTATGGGCTGCCTCCTACTACGAGATCCTGAATAAACATGGCGGGCCCCGCCTGAGATAGGTGAACATAGCTACGAGCGGCCGGACAGGCCCGGACTTTGCGTCGCTGTGGCTGGCGTGCCCCACTGAAATCTGTGGGCCCCCTCCCGCCCGCGGGAGGGGTGTCTGGCTTCCAGACTAAGTGATACCTTCAGCCACCCTGCACTGCGGATCTCTGTGGCCCTTCCCAAAATGTTGTTGCGGTGCGGCCTGGAGGCAGACATCCCTGGGCCCGGGCAACAGCGCTGTGACCCCTGAGGGGATTCCCTTACATTAGCGCTAAGGATACCTGCTGCTTGCCTGCTGTGCGGGCCTGGGTCAAGCTGCTCGGTCTGCCTGAATCCCCCTCCAAAAAGCTGTGGGCTGGGGCGGTGCCCCGGCTGCTGAGGAAAAGGATGCCTGTGACCTGTATGCTGAGGGGGGCTCTGCAGCTTTTGCCCCCTTAAACTGGTGCACAGTGGACTGCTTATAAACTCTCCGGCCTTTTCAAACTCTGATCTCTATTAGCTACCGGGCCCTGTTGCTTGGCACCACCGCAGCCCAGAAACACTTTCCTCGGGTCCTGCCCTGAGGTTTGGGATTGCCACATATGCGCTGGGGACAGAGGAAGAAACCAAGAAGAAAAACAAAGGAATAAAAATACAGCAAACTGCTGCATATACAGAGCCTGGGGGCTGCATGGCATGCCGGAACTCCTGACTAAAGGAGAGCTTGCATGCTGGGGGGTCCCCATGATTTGAAGAAAGGACGCGACCTGTGAAGAAGACCGCCCTTCAGCTACACATAATTGACTGTGCCTGCGGCGTTCAAGCGCTGTGTTGGGTTTGTTGACGGGCGTACCTGGTGTAGGAAGCTGGAATCTGACTGCATGGTTACCCCCACTTTTTTCCTGGTGTTTTGCTGGTTTTCGACTTAGTTTGACTGGGATCCTGCTAATCAGGACCCCAGTCTATCTGCTTTCTCCCTAAATTGGTTGCTCATGTACTTTAGGTACACTCCAGATTGGATTCTGGGGTACCCTTATAAGTCCCTAGTATATGGTATACCATTTATCCAGGGCATAGGTACCCCAGAGGCCTCTTGGGCTGCAGCATGTATTATGCCACCCCTGGGAAGCCATTCAAAATTACACAACAGGTCTGCTACGGCAGCCTGTGTAAGGTGGTGCATGCACCCCTTACTTAGATACCCATATAGCAGGCCTTATCAATCCTGAAGGCAGGGTGCTGGGTTTTGTGTGAGAGGGTGCCCATGCATGAGCAGAGCCCTTCTGCAGCCTTCGGAACCTCTATTCCGGGGTTGTTTGTGATGCAGCCAAACCATATATACTTAAGTGCATTATAAACTCGCAGTAAATGCTAAATTTAAAATGGCTGCATGTGTTTGATGTCAAACACCTTGGAATCATACCTCCACACCAGTAACTGGTGTGGGAGGTATGATTCCACCCTACTAGAGGGAGAAATATGACAGCACCGATACACCTGGTACCAGTTATTCTGATGGATACATCTGCCAGTGGATTCCTCACCATGTGATTCCTCACCTTGTGAATATCCCCTGTGCCAGCATTCCACGGAACTTTTTTCCCCAGCTCTCTACGCCGACGTGGACGACGTCCTAATGCATCGGCTCCGCTCGCGACTCCGTATGACGTCACCAGAGCCATAAGAGAGCCACGTCGGCGTGATGACGTCAGTTCCCTTTTTTCCGCGCCGTCGACGTGCAACGGTTTTCCAGCACTCTCCTGCTACTTTGTAGTCGTGTTGTGTGTTACTGTTGGAGAAAATTGTCATGTCTTCGACTAGGAAGTCGGGTTTTAAACCTTGTAGGGAATGTGGGGTCCACATGTCAATGACAGACCCCCATGAAGATTGTTTGTGGTGCCTTTCTTCTGACCACGACATGGAAGATTGTTCCATCTGCAGAAGAATGAATGCCAAGGCCTTGAAAGAAAGGGAGGCGAAGCTCTTCATGGCCAAGGCTAAGAAGGAGAAGAGAGGTAGGAAGAAGGAGTGATCGAGACCGGAGTCGTCGACTTCTCATTCTTCGAAGTCGAAGAAACATCATAAGAAGAGGAAGCATTCCTCTCGGCGCCGGTCTTCGAAGAGCAAGGCGTCGAGATCGACTTCGCCTCGATGTCGAAGTAAGGATGTGTCTCCTTCTCCATCTAAGTCTCCAGAGGGATCTCCTTCGCCGAAGCAGTCCCCGGCGCAGTCCCCGGCGCAGTCCCCGGCGCAGTCACCGGCGCAGTCACCGGTTCCAGTGGACTCTTCAGCTTCTGAGGCCGAGCAAGAACAGGATGATCCTGCGGCGCCTGTTGAGGACACTGCGGCTCCGGTACCAGGTACTCCTCAGCCGGATCCGGGATTATTCTCTTATCCGCAGTTCCCGACTCCGGGTGCGGATTCAACGCATTTTTTAAATGCGATGTATGGGATTTTCCAACGGGCTGCCTTCCCATCCGGCGCACCTACTGGTCCCGTGGGTCCTATGGCATACACTCTGGGAGTGCCGCAGCATTATGCGTCTGGGGATCCATCTCGGCTTCGATTGGATCGACCTTCTTCGGAGCCTTCCTCGACGCCGTTGCCGACTCCTTCGGCTCCGCGTCCGGCACCGCCGACTCCGGCGCCGCCGACCCCGACTCCTCCGGCTCCACGTTCGGTTCCACCGACTCCGCGTATAGCTCCTCGGATCCGTTCAAGGAGAGAGGCCCAGAGGGTCTTGGAAGAGGAGCGTTATAGAGTGGAGGTGGAAGAAGGTGAGGTGGATACATCTTCCGACGAATTTGAAGGGATTCAAGAGGCTAGTGGCCTTGATACGACTCCGGAGTGGGAGCATTCTTCCTCTAGGTCCTCTCCACCGCAGGAACTGGCTCCTTACCATCTTGTGATAAAGAAGGCCGCAGAGTTGCTGGACTTGCAGTTGCCCTCTGCGGAGTATAAACCTAACCTTCTGACGGAGGTGTTACATTCGCCTACCTCGACCAGTGAGCCTTTGCTGCCTTTTAATGAGGCTATTTTGGAGCCAGTTATGGACGTCTGGCGTAAGCCACTCTCTTCGCCGGCAGTCTCCAGGCAGGTGGCGAGAAGATATAGGGTGGCACCTGGGGATCCAGGTTTTCTATCTTCCCACCCTTCTCCAGAAAGTCTGGTAGTACAGGCGTCATGCTCGAAGCATGCTTCAGGAGCTTTTCCTCAGACTCCTGCGGATAGGGAGTCTAAGAAGGCGGATCAGGCGGCTAAAAAGACCTTTTCTTCTGGGAGCATGGCGCTTAAGTCCACTAATGCCACCGGCTTGCTAGGGCGCTATGTTCATGCGCTTATGGACTCAATTAAATCTTTAGCCCCTAAGTTGCCAGAAGGTGATAAGGCGTCCTTTATGGAAGTGGTCACGGACACTCAGGCTGCTGCAAGGCAGGTGATTCAGTCGGGGCTTGATACGGCTGATTCGGTGGCAAGGATAATGGGGTCATCTATAGCCACTAGGAGGCAAGCGTGGCTTCGTTCGTCTGGCTTCTCTACGGACGTTCAGGCCACATTGGTGGATTTGCCTTTTGACGGACAGAGACTTTTTGGTGAAAAGGCTGACTCCGCCTTGCAGAGATTTAAAGAGAGCAGGGTGACGGCGAAATGTTTAGGTCTGCAGGTTCCTGCTAAAGGATTTGGGCTTAAGAAATTCATAGGTTTTGGGAGGTCTTCATTTCGCTCCTTCCGGCAGCCTCAGCAGCAGCAGCAACAGCAGCAGAATCCCCTCTATAGGTCCTATAGAGGGAGACAAAGAGGTCGGAGAGGTTCTGGCCGCAACCCCTCTTCATCTTCTGCCTCCTCTGCTCCCAATGAAGCTTCAGGGAAGCAGCCCTAGATCCCCCATCCTGTATCATGTAAGACCTTTGGGGGGTCGGGTGTCCCACTTTCTGCGAGGTTTGAAATCTGTTACAACTGACCTTTGGGTTTTAAACCCCGTGGATACTAGTTTCCTCCCCCTTACCCTCCTTGCCAGGGTTACTGCTCAGAGGACCATCTACTTCTTCTGCAGAAGGAGGTGCTAGCTTTGCTTCAAAAGGGTGCGATAGAGGTTGTAGGAGAGTAGGGTCTGCTTCCTATGGTCACCCCCACTTTTTGCTTTTTGCTTTACTGGTTTATGACTTAGATGTGGCTGTGGGCCTGCTAATCGGACCCACAGCCCAGCTGTTCTCTCTCTAAATTCATACTATGTACTTTAGGTACGTAACCCAATTGGTAAGGATCACCTTATTGGACCCTGTACAGTGTACCTTAGGTACCCAGGGCATAGGTGTACCCTAGGCCTACCAGGGGCTGCAGCATGTATTATGCCACCCCTGGCTGGCCTTCCATCGTGACACAACTGGCTGATCACTCAGCTGGGGCAAGGTCGTGTAATCACCCCTTGCTTAGGTGTAGTATCCCTATACCTACCTTATATATAGACACATGGGTAACCTGTCAGCCACTCCTATAGCAGGCCTTAACAATCCTGGAGGCAGAGTGCTAGGTAACATGTGAGATGGTGCTCTAGCGTGAGCTGAGCCTGTCTACAGCTTTCGGAACCATGTCCTTATAGCTGTTCTATGATATCGCCTACCATATACTCTTAAAGTGCCTTATAATCCTCGCGGTTATGGTAACTATGGTTTGGCTTTATCAAAACATGTCGTGTAAGGTGTCTAACACTTTGGAATACTACCCCCACACCATTTCAGGCGGTGAGGATAGTATTCCCCCCTTCTAGAGGGGGAAGACATGTTGAAATCCTACTTACTCGGTTAAAGTTAACAAGAGCCCCAGCGTCACAAAATGGATGCTGCTGCCACAGACACAAGTCTGACCTCCTGCTGCTGGGAGTCCTTCCAGCGAGGGAGGCTTGGACAATAGGTTTCCTGCCTTAGGAGGTGCTAGCACCACCCCAGACAGGACTTAGTGTATTGGGGCAGGGAGGGATGAAAGAAACGAGACACTGCCTGGGGCACACAAGGTGTCCCATGCATAGCCCGGTTCAAACCGGTGCTGGGGCACTCCAGCCCCAGTCCTGGCGCGAAACTGGACAAAGGGAAGGGGGTGTAGCCACCCCCCTCCCTGGTCCCACCCATAGGAGGATCCTAGCAGGTAACCCAGCCCCCCAGATTAGTATAAGAGTGGGAGCTGAGTCCCTAGGACTTTGGATTATCCTGAATTGAAACAAGACACGAAACTCTGGACCTTCGACATTCGACGACAAGAAGAAGACTGAAGAATCTCCCTTGTGGCCAAGGAGTGACCACCCTGTGCAAACCGGCACCATCAAGCAACCTGCTGTTTGCTTTGCCCAAAGTTCTACGAGGAACCGACTGCAGAGCCCGACCAGCGCCTTGACTTCCAGACTTCTCCGACCCTGGTCCACATCCACAGCCGCGCTGAGATCCGTGGAGGCGACGAGAGACGTGCGACCGGCTACCTGGGAAAATTTGCTAGTAGCTTCCAGCGCAGCTTCTGAGGCATCCTCGAAGTTGTACTCTGGGGATTGAGAAGCCCCAACCCCGAGCACCATCTGCACCGAAGATCTGCCCTCCACACTCCACGAGTTCTGCGTGGGGCCCTTCTGCATTTTCCTGCTCGACGCGTCTGTCCGGTTGCTGGCCCTCTGGCTAGTAGCCTCTGTGACGACGAACCTTTAACTTTCCACTGCTGGTTTGGTTCACCCAGACTGGCCCTTGCTTCCCTGTGAAAGAGAAGCACCCCAGACCTTCCTGGTCTGCACCTGAAGCGAATTTCCCTTTCCGCGTGGGTTGCCTTTGCGAAAGCTTGTTGATTCCAATCGGGTCGTCGACTCCGCCAGCAGGAAGATCCTTTGTGGGACAGCTCGTATCCTGGTTCTGGTCGTCCTCGACGCCTCCTGGTTCACGCAGCTGCAGAGACAAGCTTCACGACATCACCTGTGTCCTGCACGACATCGCCTGGTTCCTTCCTGGTTCCACACGGTCACTGGCTAGTGACCCAGACTTTGTCCCTTCCGCTTGCAGGTGTTCTTCCTTCAAGATCCACCCTTGGATCCATCGGACATCTTCCTCCTGGCCGCCTGCCAGCATCTGTTCTTCAGGGATCCATAGGATCCAGCGAAGACACCCGACACATCTTCACACCTATGCACCCGTCTTCTGTGGGTGAGGTAACGCGAGTACTCCGGTGCTCCAGTGGATATTGACTATCCAAGTGTCTAAGTCTTGAGTTGCTTCCTCCTTCGGAAGTGTCCTTATTCTCCCTATTTCTAACTGTTACATTCCCATTGACTTTAATGTAACCCGCGTGTGTGTTTACACACTGCACATGCTTCCCGTGGGCCTCCCACTTCCTACCTCTTGATAGGGTAGTGTAGCCCCAGCGATTCCCTAGACCCTAGGCCTACTCCCTGTACGTGATGTGGTACTCATGCCACTTTCTTAGTATATGGTTTGCGTGGCCCCTGGGCCTAACTGTATTTTCCTGTGTAACTTAACGTATGCTACTTAAGAGATTGTTTGTACTTAGACCTCTGACCTCATAAAGAATGCTGAGGGTATATGCTAGAATAAATACATTCTAACCTTATATATACTTGGTGTGGTGTCCTTTCATTTGGTATTCAAGGGACTATAATGGTATAACAGCTGGCTTCACATGCCATACACCGTTTAGCCTAAGACTGCTCTACTAGGATAGCTGGTCTATAAGGTTGACTTTACAACCTATCACCATAAGGGTTGTTTGGACTGATACAAGGTGTACACTAGAACTAGTGACATCATATATCAGGCCAACTTCTCACATTGGTGAGCAGCGGTTGGGATCTGAGCTTGCTGTTGTGATACCATTATAATCTTGAGATATCAAATTGAAAGATCACATTAGGTACTGCAAGGTACATATAAAACAAAAATCTTAGAATACTTAAGTTCTACTGAACTTAGTAGTTGTAGGTTGAAGGGCATACCAAACCCTGACTACAACCACTAGAGAGGTTTTAGTAGATACAACTAGTGTAGGTAGGTGCACACACCACACCCTCACTAGATCATGTCTCTGAGAGGAGATCAAGATGATTCTCTCTCAGGAGAGGGATATCCCAGAAAGATACTCTCCAGATATGATACCCTAACTTTTCAGGAGATGAGACAATTGTGTACCTCCAGAAAGTTAAAACAGGGTTCAAACCCTACCCTCATTTATCTAGTGGAACTCTTAGAAGAGTATGATACTCAGAGAGCCTCCCAAGATGGTCCCTTGGGTACAAGTGAGGGTCTGCCCTCTGCAGAAGACTCCCCTCACCATACTGATCAAGATGAGTCAGAAGGGACTTCAGGAGATGAGGTAGACAGCCAGGTCCAAGTTAGGAGACTTAGCCAGGCTAACCTAAGCCTACATGGGAGTCAGAATGGGGTCCCCCCATTCAGACCCTCAGGTGGACTTAAGCAGAGAGGTAGGAGAGGAAGATCCCCTTCAAGGGAATCTATCCGCTCCCATGTCTCTAATAGCTCCAATGCCTCTTCTCATAGGGGAATGACTTCTCCACAGAGAAAAGAGCATCAGGCCAGAATGAGGGAAGCCAATCTGAGGATTGAAAGGGAAGAACTTGCCCTTGCCAAAGAGAAGCTTGCTCTGGCCAGAGAGCAAAAGTTAAGTGGGTTAGATCCCACTGGTGGCAGCACTATCCCTAAGGATAGAGACAGGACCTATGATAATAGAAACCTGAGCAAGATTGTCCCTCCCTACAAGTGTGGGGATGACATCCACAAATAGAAAACTGCTTTGGAGAGGGCTTGCAGAGTACAGCAGGTACCCCAGAGTCAGTGGGCAGCTATCTTGTGGCTCTCCTTCTCTGAGAAAGGTAGAGACAAGCTCCTCACAGACAGTGATGAGGATGCTGACAATTACACTGTCCCGAAGAGTGCTCTGATTGATGGGTTTGGCCTAACCACTGAACAATACAGGTTGTTGTTCAGGGATACCCAGAAGACACAGACTCAGGACTGGACTGACTTTGTAGATTGTGCCACTAAGGCTTTGGAAGGCTGGTTATTGGGTAGTAAGGTTAAGGACTATACAGGATTGTATCATTTGATCATGAGAGAACAAATCCTTAACAACAGTCAAAACCAGCTACTGCACCAACACTTGATTGACTCTGACCTAACTTCTCCCCAGGAATTGGGAAAGAAGGCAGATAGGTGGGTCAGGACTAGAGTTAAGCAGAAATCCCAGAACCAGGGCAGTGATCAGAAAAAGGCAGACCAGAAGGGTAATGAGCAGAAAACAAAAGACCAGAAGTCTTCACCAGGCCCCCAAAAGGCTCAGGGGGAGGGTGGTCCCAAAAAGGATAAAAAGAAAGATGGCCAAAAGAAACCTTGGTGTAACTATTGCAAATCCAATTCCCATTGGTATAGTGAATGCACCAAAAAGGACAAGCCCCCAACCACCATTTCCCCTAAGGCAACTGTACCCCCTAGTCCAGCTGTAAGTGGTGGTTCCCAGCAAAAGGGTGTAATAGGGTTAACCCTGGGAACTGAAGTGGATTCTGGCCTAGTCAGAATACCAACTCAGGCTGTTCTGATCTGTGATGGGGACATAGCTTTGCCCTCTACTGTGAGCCCCAGTAACCTGGGCAAGTACAGACAGACTCCTTTTATCAACCATAGAATGGCTCAGGCCTACAGGGACACAGGTGCTAGTGTCACAATGGTGACACCTGCCTTTGTGGACCCTGGACAGATCATGCTAGGTGAGAATTACCTAGTGACCAACGCTAGCAATGCCACTACCTCCCATAGTGTTTCAATTGTTAACTTCTCCTGGAGAGGGGTAACTGGCCTCAAGAAAGTTGTGGTAAGTTCAGACCTTCCTGTAGAGTGTCTGTTGGAAAATGACCTTGAAACTTCAGAAGTGGAGTGTAGGACCCATGCAGAAATGCTGGGAATAGATGCACATGTCCTTGCTGTGACTAAGTCACAGGCCAAAAAGTGCCAACCTGAACAAGTGCTGGATCCTGGGACAATGGACCAGACACAACCCAAGAGAAAGAGCAGTAGGGTTAAGGCTGTGCCTTCCCCCCTGCCTCAGGTAGAGAGTCAGCCCTTTCTGATGGATACATCTGCCAGTGGATTCCTCACCTTGTGAATATCCCCTGCGCCAGCATTCCACTGAACTTTTCTTCCCCAGCATTCCACGTCGACGTGGGCGACGTCATAATACTTCGGCTCCGCTCGCGACTCCGTATGACGTCACCGGAGCCATAAGAGGCCCACATCGGCGTGATGACGTCAGTTCCCTTTTTTCCGCGCCGTCGACGCGCAACGGTTTTTTCCCAGTGCTCTCTAGCTACTTTGTAGTCTAGTTGTGTATCTTTGTTAAAATCGGTATGTCTTCGACGAGGAAGTCGGGCTTTAAGCCCTGTAGGGAATGCGGAGGCCTGATGTCCATGACGGATCCGCATCAGAACTGTTTATGGTGTCTTTCCTCTGATCATGACATGGAAGAGTGCGGGTGCTGTAGGAGCATGAATCCTAAAGCGCTGAAGGAGAGGAAGACCAAACTCTTCATGAAGAAGATCGGTGAGGTGAAGAGGGGGAGAAAAAAGGAGAAATCCAGGCGAGAGTCATCGACTTCGAGGTCGTCGAAGTCGAAGAAGCACCACAAGAAGAGGAAGCATTCTTCTCGACGTCGGTCCTCGAAGTCTAGGAGGTCGAGGTCGGCTTCGCCCCGTCGACGTCGGAGCAAGGCCTTGTCCCCTTCGCCTTCTCCTGATAAGTCTCCGAAGTCTCCCTCGCCGAAGCGGGCTCCGGCTCGTTCCCCGACGCCGTCGCCGGCACCGTCCAAGGCTTCAACTCCGGGTCGAGTGGAATCTGATGTTCATTTGGATGAGCAGGAGCAGGAGGAGGCTGTTCCGGTGCCTGATGACTCTGCGGCTCCGGTGTATGATTCTGAGGAGCCGACGCCGGTGACTCCGCAAGGGGATACAGGGACGGTCCCTTATCCGCAATTCCCGGCTCCAGGTACGGATCCTTCGGGATTTCTGAATGCCATGTATGGCATTTTTCAGAAGGCATCCTTCCCATCCGGAGCACCAGCAGGTCCCGTGGGTCCGATGGCGTTTACACTGGGAGTGCCGCAGCAATACGCTCAGGCTCCTTTTCTACCCTTTATGCCGATGGCGCCTTCTTGGCAGTTTCCGGCGCTGGTTGGGGATCCGATTCGACCTCGGATGGACCGTCAATCTTCGGAGCCTTCTTCGACGCCGAGGCCGACTCCATCGGCGCCGCGTCCGGCGCCGCCGACTCCACCTTTGGCGCCTCCGACGCCGGTGTCTTTGGCTCCACCGACGACGCGTACGATGTCGACGACGCCGGCTCCCCGGATCCGATCGAGGCGGGAGGCCCAAAGGGTATTGGAGGAAGAAAGATATCGGGCAGAGGTGGAAGAAGGTGAAGTCGACTCTTCTTCAGATGAGTTTGAAGGAATAGAGGAAGCAAGTGGTTTGGATACCACCCCAGAGTGGGAGCATGCTTCTGCAAGGTCTTCTCCTCCACAGGAATTGGCACCCTACCATGTCGTGATCAAGAAGGCCGCGGAGTTGTTAGATCTGCAGCTGCCCTCTGTGGAGTACAAATCCAACGTGCTTACAGAGGTGTTGCACTCTCCGACGTCAGCTTCGGAGCCTTTGTTACCTTTCAATGAGGCTCTCTTGGAACCAGTGTTGGAGGTGTGGAAGAAGCCTTTATCAGCTCCGGCGGTTTGCAGACAGGTGGCAAGGAGGTACAGGGTTGCACCAGGAGACCCGGATTTTTTATCCACGCATCCTTCTCCGGAGAGCCTAGTGGTGCAGGCTTCATGTTCTAAACATGCTTCGGGTGCTTTCCCCCAATCTCCTGCTGATAGGGAGTCAAAGAAAGTTGATCAGGCGGCCAAAAAGACTTTCTCCTCTGGAAGTATGGCGTTGAAGTCATCAAATGCCACATGCTTGCTGGGGCGTTATGTTCATGCCCTGATGGACTCTATAAAAACTTTGGCCCCTAAGTTACCTGAGGAGGATAAGTCGACCTTCTTGGAAGTTGTTGCGGACACTCAGGCAGCTGCCAGGCAGGTGATCCAGTCTGGGCTGGATACGGCGGACTCGGTGGCGAGGATTATGGGTTCGTCCATTGCTGCAAGGAGACAGGCTTGGCTCCGTTCTTCAGGCTTTTCAGCAGATGTCCAGGCCACGCTGGTAGATCTGCCTTTTGACGGACAGAAGTTGTTTGGGGAGAAGGCGGATTCTGCCCTTCAACGTTTTAAGGACAGTAGGTTGACGGCGAAGTCCTTGGGTCTGCAGGCTCCTGCTAGGGGTTCAACATTCCGAAAGGCTAGGGGTTTCGGAAGATCATCTTTTCGTTCCTTCCGTCAACCCCAGCAGCAGCAGCAACAACAGCAGCAGAATCCCCTCTATCGCTCCTATAGAGGGAAGCAAATGGGTCGGAGAGGTTCCGGTCGCAACCCTTCTTCTTCTTCCTCCTCCTCCTCTGCTCCAAATGAGGCTTCAGGGAAGCAGCCCTAGATCCCCCATCCCGGATCATGTAAGACCTGTGGGGGGTCGGGTGTCCTACTTTCTACGGGGTTGGAAATCTGTTACAACCGACCTTTGGGTTTCGAACCTCGTGGAGACTGGGTACGCCCTTCCCTTTCGGGAGTTTCCTCCCCCTTACCCTCCTTGCCAAGGTTATTGCTCGGAAGACCATCTGCTTCTCCTGCAGAAAGAAGTTCTAGCCTTGCTTCAAAAGGGTGCGATAGAGGTGGTTCCGGAGCAGGAAAGGGGTCAGGGATGCTACTCCCGGTATTTTCTGATCCCCAAAAAGGACGGCAGATTGCGTCCGATTCTGGACCTCAGAATCTTGAACTTTTACCTGAAACAGGAGAAATTCAAGATGCTGACCCTTGTGCAGGTTCTTCAAGCATTGCAGCAAGGAGACTGGATGGTGTCGCTCGACTTGCAGGACGCGTACTTTCATGTCCCAATCCTGAAGTCGCACAGGAAGTATCTCCGTTTTACGGTTGGATCGCAACATTATCAGTTTGCGGTCCTCCCGTTTGGTCTTACTACCGCACCTTGAGTCTTCACAAAGGTGATGGCAGTGGTGGCTGCTCATCTCAGGAGGTCGGGGATTACGGTCTTCCCCTACCTGGACGATTGGCTTCTGAAGGCAGAGTCCCCAGAGATGGTGCAGCGTCATCTGCAGGTGACAACTCAGCTGTTATTCGACTTGGGTTTTTCAATCAATGTGCCCAAATCTCACCTGGTGCCCTCTCAACGCAACCTGTTCATAGGGGCAGTACTGGACACTACTGTGTGTCGAGCATTCCCTCCTCCTGAAAGGATTCTCGACATTCAGGAAATGGTCCCTTTATTCCGCAATGGAGCGGTTGTTCCAGTTCTGAAGGTTCTTCGCCTGCTCGGTCTGTTCGCTTCCTGCATTCTGTTGGTCAGCCATGCACGCTGGCACATGAGGGCGCTCCAGTGGTGCCTCCGCAAGCAGTGGTATCAGCACAATGGAGATCTCGGGGAGTCGATCAGGATCTCCGGAGAAGCTGCGGCGGATCTGTCTTGGTGGAGCGTGGAGGGCAATCTGTCTCAAGGAAAGCCCTTTCTTCTACCTCCATCGGTGGCCACAGTGATTACGGATGCATCCACTCTAGGGTGGGGTGCTCATCTGGGGGATCTGGAGATCAAGGGTCTTTGGTCTCCAGAGGAGAGGTTGCTTCATATCAACCTTCTGGAATTGCGGGCGATTCGTTTGGCACTCAAGGCCTTCCTTCCTTCCCTTCGCGGTCAGTCGGTTCAAGTCCTGACAGACAACACGACCGCGATGTGGTATGTCAACAAGCAGGGAGGAGTGGGGTCTCTTTGTCTGTGCAGAGAGGCCCTGCGTCTATGGTCCTGGGCTCAGGACCATCAGATTTGTCTGATGGCAAATCATCTGGCCGGGGTACTGAACGTGCGTGCGGACAGTCTCAGTCGGCAGTTCTCCGCCGATCATGAGTGGAGGCTCCATCCGGAGGTAGTTCGTCATGTCTTTCGGACGTGGGGGACACCTCGAGTGGACCTGTTCGCCACCCGCGAGAACGCGAACTGCCCGTCATTCTGCAGTCTCCAGTTTCCGATGCAGGGGGCGCTGGGGGACGCGTTTCAGTTGAGTTGGGACTCACGACTCCTTTACGCGTTTCCTCCCATAACCTTGATTCCTCGGGTTCTGAGGAAGATTCGCCAAGACCGGGCCCAAGTCATATTGGTCGCCCCGGACTGGCCAAGAAGGGTGTGGTATACAGATCTTCTCCACCTCTCCTTGTGCCCTCCGCTCCGTCTCCCTCTGAGGGCAGACCTCCTCTCGCAGGCGGAGGGGCAGGTTCTACACCCCCACCTCCAGAGCTTACACCTTCATGCCTGGAGATTGAACGGGGCAACCTGAGTTCATTCTCTCTCCCGCCTGATGTGGTGGATGTTATTTTATCGGCCAGGCGACACTCCACCAAGTCCGTTTACTCCTACAGGTGGTCTAAATTTGTAAAATGGTGTGGAGAGAGATCCATTGACCCTTTGAAAGCCCATCTTTCTGAGGTGCTCCAGTTTGCCCTTTCCTTGGCTCAGCAGGGCTGTGCTGTGGCCACGGTCAAGGGCTATCTTTCGGCCTTGTCGGCTTTTCTATGCCTTCTGGATCAACCGTCGCTATTTAAATCTCCGGTTGTTCTGAGGTTCATCAAGGGCCTTACAAACATGTTTCCTCCCACTCCTTTTGTAATGCCACAGTGGGATCTTAATCTTGTTTTGACCTTTCTGATGGGGTCTCCTTTTGAGCCTCTACATAGCTGTCCGTTGAGGCTGTTGTCCTTTAAGGTGGTTTTTCTTGTAGCCATAACCTCGGCAAGGAGGGTGAGTGAGCTTCAAGCTCTTAGTTCCAAACCTCCATTTCTTACCTTACATGCTGAACGGATGGTTCTCAGGACCAGGGCTGCCTTCCTGCCAAAAGTTGTTACGCCTTTCCATTTGGGGCAGTCTATTACCCTCCCTGTTTTCTATCCACCCCCTCATCCTTCTAAAGAGGAGGAAAGACTCCATCGTCTGGACCCAAAGAGAGCTGTCAGCTTTTACTTGGATAGGAGTAAGGACTTTCGCCTTGATGATCAACTTTTCGTTGGCTACGTTGGTCATTCAAAGGGTAGAGCGGTGCACAAGCGCACTTTGTCAAGGTGGATTGTCCTTACCATCAAGATCTGCTACGCCCTGGCTGGTAAGACTCCTCCTGTGGGTATTCGTGCTCACTCTACTAGAGCTAAGTCTTCAACATCTGCTCTGGCCCGGGGTGTTCCTGTGGCAGATATTTGTAAAGCCGCGACTTGGGCCTCCCTCCATACTTTCGCAAAGTATTATTGCTTGGACTCAGAGATGAGGAGGGAGGGCCACTTCGCGCGCTCTGTCTTGCAAGACTTTCTGGTATAGGAAGGTGGACACCCTCCTCCGGGAGTGGGGACTGCTGTGGGAATCTATTCACAAGGTGAGGAATCCACTGGCAGATGTATCCATCAGAAGAACAAGTTACTTACCTTCGGTAACGCTTTTTCTGGTGGATACAGTATCTGCCTATGAATTCCTCACTGGCCCACCCGCCTCCCCGTTGTCCACCTTCGTATGCCATAGGATAAGTCTTGTTTGTGATGCTTGTTTATTTGTTGGAAATGCTTGTTCATTTGGCATCTTTCTCCTTTATATACTGTGTATATGTGTTGGAGTGTTGTATACTGTGTATTCTTTGAGTTTGTCGTTGGTTCACCTGTTCGCCTCGAAGGCACGGAAAAAATGGGTGGAACTGACGTCATCACGCCGACGTGGGCCTCTTATGGCTCCGGTGACGTCATACGGAGTCGCGAGCGGAGCCGATGTATTATGACGTCGCCCACGTCGACGTGGAATGCTGGGGAAGAAAAGTTCCGTGGAATGCTGGCGCAGGGGATATTCACAAGGTGAGGAATCCACATGCAGATACTGTATCCACCAGAAAAAGCGTTACCGAAGGTAAGTAACTTGTTCCACATGAGGATGATTCTGAGAGCTCTGAAGGAGATGTCCTAGAAGAACTGGAACCTGACCAGGTTGAGTTTCTTGGGACAGGGGGACCTTTAAGGGCAGATCTGAGGCAGGCACAATTAGACTGTCCTTCTCTTGAACCCCTCAGACAGCAGGCTGCTGCTGAGGCTGCAGGGAATGCTCAAGGTACCCATAGAGTATATTGGGATGAAGGGCTGCTGTACTCAGAGTCTAGAGACCCCAAGCCTGGTGCGTCCAGGAGGTTGGTCATACCATTGAGTTTCAGAGGCTTCCTTCTTACCTTGGCCCATGATATTCCTCTTGCAGGACACTTAGGCCAGAACAAGACTTGGGACAGACTTGTCCCTCACTTTCACTGGCCTCACATGTCAGAAGATACCAAGGAGTTTTGTCGCTCCTGTGTCACCTGCCAAGCCAGTGGCAAATCAGGTGGTACCACAAGGCCCCCTAATACCACTACCTGTTGTGGGAGTTCCCTTTGAGAGAGTGGGGATAGACATTGTAGGACCAATGGACTCCCAAACAGCATCTGGGCACAGATTCATACTGGTGATAGTGGACCATGCCACCAGGTATCCAGAAGCTATACCCCTGAGGACCACAACAGCACCTGTTGTGGCAAGGGCCCTACTTGGAGTATTCTCCAGAGTGGGGTTTCCAAAGGAGGTTGTCTCTGACAGAGGTGCCAACTTCATGTCAGGATATTTGACTGCAATGTGGAAGGAGTGTGGTGTTAACTACAAATTCACTCCACCCTATCACCCACAATGTAATGGGCTTGTTGAAAGGTTCAACAAGACCCTAAAAGGGATGATAAAAGGTTTACCAGACAAGCTTAGGCGAAGATGGGACATCCTTTTACCCTGCCTTCTGTTTGCTTACAGAGAAGTCCCACAAAAGGGGGTTGTCTACAGCCCTTTTGACCTTTTGTTTGGGCATCCTGTAAGGGGACCCCTATGTCTAGTAAGGGAAGGATGGGAGAGACCTCTCAGACAACCCAAGCTTGATAATGAATTATGTACTTGGCCTCCGCTCAAGGATGGCAGAGTATATGAAGAAGGCTTCTAAAAACCTTGAGGCAAGCCAAGAACTCCAAAAAGCTTGGCATGACCAAAAGGCTGTGCTGACTGTGTACCAGCCAGGACAGAAAGGGTGGGTGTTGGAGCCAGTGGCTCCAGCAGCACTCCAAGACAAATGGTCTGGACCCCACACCATTGTTGAACAGAAGGGAGAAGTCACCTACTTGGTGGACCTTGGGACTCCCAGAAGCCCCCACAGGGTGCTTCATGTCAACAGATTGAAGGCATATGTTGACAGGGCAGACATGGGCTTACTGATGGCTGCAGATGAGGGGCAGGAGGAAGAGAGTGACCCTCTCCCAGACCTGCTGACTCAGAACCCTGATGATGGTTCAGTTGATGGTGTGGTCTTTTCTGACAGCCTCACTAACCATCAGCAACAGGACAGCAGAGAAGTTCTGCAGGCCTACAGACATATGTTCTCCCTGACCCCAAGTCAGACAAACTGGTGCACCCATGAGGTGGACACTGGTGACAGTCTGCCTGTGAAGAGTAAAATCTAAAGGCAACCTGACCATGTCAGGGACTGCAGACAGATTGAGGTACAAAAGATGTTGGAGCTGGGAGTCATTGAACCTTCAGAGAGCCCTTGGGCTAGTCCTGTAGTTCTTGTGCCAAAACCTCACACCCAAGATTGTAAGATAGAGATGAGGTTTTGCGTGGACTACAGATGTCTCAATGCTGTCACTAGGACAGATGCCCACCCAATACCTAGGGCAGATGAGCTCATTGACAGATTGGCAGCTGCCAAGTTTTTGAGTACATTTGACCTGACAGCAGGCTACTAGCAAATCAGGCTAGCTGAGAGTGCAAAGGCCAAAACTGCTTTCTCAACCCCAGGAGGACATTATCAATTTGTGGTAATGCCCTTTGGCTTGAAGAATGCACCTGCCACTTTCCAAAGGTTGGTGAATCAAGTCCTTACAGGTCTGGATGACTACTGTGCAGCTTATCTTGATGATATTGCTGTCTTTAGCTCCACCTGGGAGGATCACCTGGTCCACCTGAGGAATGTTTTAGAGGCCCTGCAAAAGCAAGGCCTCACTATCAAGGCCATTAAGTGCCAGATAGGGCAGAGCAAGGTTCTGTACCTGGGCCACCTAGTAGGTGGGGGTCAGGTTCAACAACTGGAGAGCAAGATCCAGACCATAAAGGACTGGACTCCTCCAATTACCCAGACTCAGGTCAGAGCTTTCTTGGGCCTGTCTGGGTACTACAGAAAGTTTGTTAAGAACTATGGGTCCATTGCGACACCACCTAATGACTTGACCTCACAGTAAATGCCAAAGAAAGTTCAGTGGACAGTAAGCTGTCAAAAGGCATTTGATGACCTGAAGCAGGCCATGTGCACTGCACCTATTCTGAAAAGTCCAGAATACTCCAAATAATTCATTGTCCAAACAGATGCTTCTGAGTTGGGTGTGGGAGCTGTTCTTTCATAACTGAATATAGATGGTCAATGTAGGAGAGTAGTGTCTGCTATCCTATGGTCACCCCAAATTTTTGCTTTTGCTTCACTGGTTTTATGACTTAGTTTGGCTGTGGGCCTGCTAATCAGACCCACAGCCCTGCTGTTCTCTCCCTAAATTAATGCCAATGCACACTAGGTGCATTACCAATGGGAACTGGTTCACCTTATTGGCCCCTGTAACAGTGTACCCCCGGTACCCAGGGCATAGGTGTATCCAAGGCCTACCAGGGGCTGCAGCATGTATTATGCCACCACTGGCCTGGCCTCACTATTTGACACAACTGGCTGAACACTCAGCTGGGGTAAGTTGGTGTAATCACCTCTTACTTAGATATAGTATATCTATATCTAACATATATGGACACATGGTAACCTATAAGTCACTCCTGTGGCAGGCCTTAACAATCCTGGAGGCAGAGTGCTTTGTTTCATGTGAGATGGTGCTCTGGCATGAGCTGAGCCTGTCTGCAGCTTTCGGAGCAACGTCCTTTAGCTGTTTCCATGATATTGCCATACCATATACTCTTAAGTGCATTATGGACCTCGCGGTCAAATGCTAACTCTGGTTTGGCTTTATCAAAACATGTCGAGTAAGGTGTCATACGATTTGGAATACTATCCCCTCGCCAATTCTGGCGACGGGGGTAGCATTCCACCCTTCTAGAGGGACACGACATGTACCTAACCTGAAACCCGGGTAAAGTTAGACAGAACCTCAGCATCACAAAATGGATGCTGCCACCACAGACACAAGTCTGCCCTCCTGCTGCTGGGAGTCCTTCCAGCTTGGGAGGTGTGGACAAAGGGTTTCCTGTCAGGGGAGGTGCTTGCACCACCCCAGACAGGATTTTGTGTAGTGGGCTAGGGAGGCCTGAATAGATTGAGACATGCCTGGGGCACACAAGGTGTCCCTGTGCATATGCCAGTTCAAACCGGAGCTGGGGCTCTCCAGCCCCAGCCCTGGCGCGAAACTGAACAAAGAAGAGGGGGTGTAACCACCCCCCTTCCTGGTCCCACCCAGAGGAGGGACCTAGCAGGTAATCCAGGAATAAGAGTAGGAGCTGTGTCCCAGGACTTTAGATCATCCTGAAACTCGACTTGAAGAAGAAGAATCACTGGACTTCGACGTTCTGCTGCACAGAAGGCTGAAGAGAATCTCCCTTGTGGTCAAGGAGTGACCACCCTGTGAACACAGGCACCATCCAGCAACTCAACGACTGCTTTGCCGCCGTCTCCTGCCGGAGACCGAGCCCAGAGCCCGACAAGACCCAGACTCCCAGACATCTCAGAGCCCGATCCACAGTCCCTGTAAAGAAGAGACCCGTGGGGGCACCGAGAGACGTGGGACCGGCCATCTTGAAACGTCCACATCTGAAAGAAACACGTTAGTTAGATTCCTCACCTTAGAATATCCCCAGGCGTCAGACTGGATCCGGAAGATTTTTCGTCAGCAATACCCCTTGCGCGTCGCTAGGCGTCGTCTGCGGCTCCGCGTCCGTCGTTGGCGTCGTGCGCCGGAATGACGTCGTCGGAGTACTTAGAAGCCGCCCTCGCGCGCTGACGTCAGTTCTTCTTTTTTCCGCGCCAGTAAGCGCAGTTCCGGGAGAGCTACCCCTTTAGTCCCTTTTTTTTTTTTTTTTTTTTTTTGAAACCGTTTATTACATATTAAAAAGGGTTACAAGTATGGGCCTACAACCATCCGGCCGGCCGCTAGAGTGGCAGAAGCATATGACATACCTACAGTAAGAGTCTCTTGGCGGTGCAGATCGATAAATCAGGAGATATCAATAGCGCAGGCCACATAACTCCAAGCCCACAATACGGTTTCCTTTTTTCAAAACAGAACAACACAAAAAACCACACCCGCAAGGCAACCCGCCATCCAAAGTGACGGCACGTGCTCCTTAAGTGGGGGATCCCAACCCGCAGCCAAACTCTGAAGAGGGGAATGGGAATAGATCAGGGGCAGGGGAACCACATGCCCGCGGCTGGGGGAGGGGGTCGGCTAGGGGGACGGAGCTGGTGAGGCGGCCGGCAGCAGTGGCGGCTCACAAATACCCCCGCGATAGGCGTTCCAGGGGCCCCAGATTTTCACCCACGCCCCGGGCTTACCCCTCGCCACATACACTACCTTTTCACGAAACATACACCAATCCATATGTTCTTTCCAGGCCAACACCGCTGGGGGCCACCGGGATCCCCACAATTGAGCAATGTCGCGCTTAGCTATCATGTATCCCAGAGTCACCCACCGCGTCTGCGGGACCGAATAGTCATTTGGTTCCCATACATTCAGCAAGCATCTCCTCGCTTCAGGCAACAGCGCAACACGCGTCACCACACGCAGGACCTCATGCACACCACGCCAGAATCGCTCCACCTGTGGGCATTCCCACAGAATATGCATGAAAGTTGCCAAGGCACCACAGCCACGCTTACACAATCCGTCACCAACAAAGCCCATACGTAGAAGCCTTGGCCCCGTCACGTAAACCCGGTGGAGGATCTTAAGCTGGACGAAGCGAAGGCGAGCCGGGATGGCCACCTCCTTCGGAGAGGCCACCGCGGAAATCCAGTCCTCGTCGTCCAGTTCCAGCCCGTCGGCAACCCAGGCCTCGCGGAGACTAGTCAGCAGGCACGATCTGTCGTTGATCAGTTTTTTATATATAAGGGAGATCGTGCTGTCTGGGACATGGCCATCCAGCACTCTGTCCTCCAGGGGGGAAGACTCCGGAATGGACGCGACATCAGGGAAGACGGAGCCCAGCGCGTGGCGGACTTGTAAGTACCGAAAGTACTCACTGCCTTGCAGCTGAAATTCCGTCCGCAGCGTCTCAAAAGTTTTGAATCCACCCCTTGTCCAGAGGTCTCCCACTGTGCTGATTCCGATCGTGTCCCACTTCTCGAAGCCCTTCGATGTCCACAGGGAGCCCAACCTCTCAGACGCATATAGCGGTGTCGCCCGGGTCAAACGGTCCTTCCACCCCATCGCTGCATTAGCCGCGTGCCAGACACGCACCATGACACGCGTCGGTCCCGTCAGACGGGAGTCGGGCGCGCCAGAGTAGAGCGCTCGATTGTAGTCGCCACCGGGCAGGAGCATCTTGTCCATTTCAAATGCCGGGTTCAGGGCGGGCCCGTAAAGGCCATGATTAATCGCAGCTAGCTGGGAGGCCCAGTAATACCGTTTAATGTCCGGGAGGGCAACCCCCCCATCGTACCACGGGAGCGTCAATTTAGCCAGAGCAATACGCGGCCTCCCGTCCCAGAACAGGCGCCGCTGCAGGCTCTCAACCTCACGGAAGTAGCGCGCCGGAACCAAGTCCATAGTGTTCTGAAGCGCATACAGAAAGCGCGGCAAGGACATCATTTTAAACAAGGCCGCTCGGCCAAGCGGCGAAAGCGGAAGACGCCGCCAGCGCGCAACGTCCTCCCGCAAGCGCTGGAGGGGGGTAGCAAGTTCCGCTCGTAGCGGGCCTCCGGGTCTAGAGTAATATATATACCCAGGTACCGGAACCCCTGGGAGGCAATCTGGATCGGGCAGTCCCGTGGTAGGGCCGGAGCCTCCCCGGAGAGCACATACACGCAGGATTTCGCCCAGTTGATGACAAGGCCTGAGTTACGACCGAAGGAGCGCAAAACATCAACCAGGACAATCAGCGAGTTACGCGGGGAGGCGAGATACAAAAGGATATCATCGGCGTAGAGGGACACGCGGTCCTCATGCTCGGGGGTCCAGCGGAGACCACGGATGGAGGGGTGCCACCGCAGCCACTCCGCCAAGGGCTCCAAGGCCAATGCAAACAGGAGCGGTGACAAGGGGCAACCCTGACGCGTGCCCCGCCCCAGCGCGAAGGGGGCCGAGACTCGCCCATTCACCACCACCTGCGCCAATGGGCCCGAATACAACAATTTGACCCAGCTAATGAATCCCGGTCCAAATCCAAATTTCGCCAGCATCGCCCAGATGTATGGCCATTCAAGCGTGTCAAACGCCATGGTGGCGTCTAAGGACGCCAAGATGGCCGGCTCCCGCACAAACGGGACACGCGCGAGCACCCCATGCAAGCGTCGCAGATTAAGAGCCGTGTTGCGATGGGGTATAAAGCCAGATTGGTCTTGGTGGACCAAATCGCCCACCGCGCCAACCAGCCGGTTGGCCAGTACCTTGGCGAGGATTTTGGGCTCCGCGTTCAAGAGCGAGATAGGCCTATAGGATGTAACCCGCTCACGGGGTCTCCCCTCCTTGTGGATCACCACGATTGTGGCCAGACGCTGGTCCGGCGGGAGGGTACCCTGCAAATGGGCCGCCAGGAACATGGCGCGCAGGTGGGGCGCCAGTACATCCGGTCGCAGCTTGTAGAGCTCGATGGGGATACCATTGGGGCCCATGGCCTTGCCGGATGCGACCGAGCGAATGGCCAGGGCAATTTCGTCCGAGGTGGGAGGATCGTCCAGCAACTCCCTGTCCTCCACCGTAAGGGAGGGCAGCGCGATGTCCCGAAGCAGGGCTTGGGAATCTTCCTCCGAGCAGGGAGAAACCGGGGAGTACACCTCGCGGAAGTAATCCGCGAAGCAGGAGACAATGGCTTCCGGCTCGGTGACAGGCACACCATCCATCCCCTCAATCAAAGGAACCACACGGCTCGCTCTCTCCCTCTTGTCCAACCACGCAATCAATTTACCAGCCTTATCACCCACATCATACAGTCGCCCCTGTTGCTCTCTACTGAGGCCCCTGGCCGCCTCCGTGACGAGGGCCCTATAGGCCGCCTGCTTGAGGTGCAGAACATGCAACTTGGCGTCTGTTACCCCGCTCCCCAGGTCTCCCTCTAGTTCCGCAATTTCGGCCTCCACCCGGGTTACCTCCTCCCGCTCGCGCCTCCGGGCATGGGAGATAAAGGAGAGGGCCTCCCCTCTGAGAACTACCTTAAAAGCCTCCCACAGGGAGATGGCCGAAGGGACAGACCCCACATTCTCATCAAAGTATCGCTGTAAGGATTTGATCAAGTCGGCACGAATAGTGGGGTCACGCAAGTACCAAGCATTGATTGGAGCCACCCTGCCCTCCCCCCTAGGGAAGACATCGAAGTGTAACAGTACTGGGGAGTGATCTGAAATGCCCCGCGCCAGATGGCACACCTCTCCCACCCTCCCAGCATAGGCCGCCGGGACAAGGATGTAATCAAGCCGCGAGAGGCTACCATGGGCACCCGAGTGGAAGGTGTGTTGCCGCAGTGCGGAATGCTTTAGTCGCCAGCAATCCACCAGGCCCAGAGTATCTAAAAGGCCGGACAGACAGGCCTGTGCCCGGGGGAGGTCCCTAGGGGGATGGCGATCCATAGACCCAGAAACTACCGCATTAAAGTCCCCCCCAACCACCAGCAGGCCACCCGGGAGGTCCAGGAGGAGGCGCCCCAAATCCGCAAATGTAGTAGATTGTAACCCAGGCGGGACGTACACTGATATAAAAACAAACACTCTACCCTCCATTCTACCCACCAGAACAGTGTAACGTCCCCTCTCATCATGGCGCACCTCATCAATCTCCAACGGGAGCGAGTTCTTAATCATGATACCCACCCCCCGCGAGCCCGAGGTGAAGCCCGAGTGGGCCACCAAACGATAGCCTCGCCGATTCATGGCATGAAAGGAGTTACCTATAAGGTGTGTCTCCTGCAGGAAGATAACATCTGGTGAGATACGTTTCAGGTACTGCAGGACCACACCACGCTTAATCCTGTCCCCCAGGCCGTTAACATTCCATGACAACACAGTCAAATCCCTACCCCCCATCATACGTAGAAGCAATCAGTCGTCCCCCACAGAGCATCTCGAGAGCAACAATACAGTAAAGGGCTTGCCTTCCGGTGCAAACAAACAACACACCCCCCCCACCCCCCCATCCCAACAGAACTCCCCCCTCCCTGCACCCCTGCATGAGCCCAGACAGCCCCCCCAAAGTGCAGTGTGCCTGTCGCCCCATAGATGAAAAACTAACTAGTCCCCCAGAGGAGGAGGGAAGCCCCCAACAGACCCCACACGACCTCCATCGGAGGGGAACATAAACGATCAGTAAATGGTAAAGGAATGTTGTCCAGAGCAAGGCCTATTCTTCACCCCTCAGTTCTGATCCGGCGGGCCCTCCCCGCCAACCGCACCCCCCCCACCCCCTCGGCCCCGATCTCCAGGCAGAGTGTCCAACCAGTCCCCAGCCGCCTCGGGTCGGTCAAAAAAGTGCGTGCGCCCATCCACCTCCACCCTTAGCTTAGCTGGAAAAAGCATTGAGTACTTAAGGTTCAGGTCCCGTAGGCGACGTTTAACTCCAAGAAAACTCAATCTCAGTTTTTGGACCGCCGGAGTAAAGTCTGGGTAGAAATGCACATCCATGTTATCAAGCTTGACCGGTCCCTGTTGCCTGGAGGTCTGCAGGATAGCGTCTCTGTCCCGAAAATTAAAAATCCGGGCAATGAGAGGCCGCGGCGGGGCACCGGCCTTAGGTCTGCCCCCAGGGACCCGGTGAGCACGTTCCACCGCAAAAAGCTTACTCAGCCCCCGGGGCTGGAGATGGGTAAGGATCAATTCTTCCACAAAAAGATCTGCCGCCTCCGCCTCTCGTCCCTCCGGCACTCCCACAATGCGAACGTTATTCCTCCGGGCCCGACCCTCGGAATCCTCCAGTCGCCGGTCCATCAGGGCGCTCGCCTGGCCAAGCCGGCGCACCTCCTTTTGGAGGGCCACCACGTCCGTCGTGAGGCTCGTTGTGGTGTGGGCCAGGGAATCGACCCGGTCGTTGGTTTTGGACAAGTCAGCCCTCACAAGGCTAACATCCACCAGGACCGAGTCTATCTTTTGCGCTAGGGTGTCGAAGCGCTGGTCCACCGAGGCCTTCATCTCTGCGATGGCGCCCATGACGTCCCGGAGGGTCAGATCCAACGGTTGAGCAGATGCCTCCGTCGGGCCCGCCGGGGATGTGCGCGATGTCTCCGGAGATCCCTTCTGGAGGGTGTAGCGGTCCATGCTGTTGGATTGAGGCGCCGGGCCGCGGCGGGTCGTCTTCACCTTCGCCCGGTCGCCATCTTGTTTGGTGGACATGCCTGCTCTCCCACCGTCGTGCCAATCTCCTCGAAAGGGCCGATAAACCAGTTCACGGGTTCCGGGGGGGGGGAGGGCGACCACTGGGCCGCAGGACGACTCACGGCCGGCGGGTCAGCCGGGCACATGGACAAGGCCACACCACCGCACCCCGCTCCGCAACCCTACCTCGCTTGAGGGCAAGGAGAGCGCAAAAGCGAAAGTGAAAGCACGGGATACGCGAGTCGCCCAGCCCTGCCCGCCGCTGTTGTTCGCTTTGTCCCCGGATCGCCCCACTACTCCAATCCGGGGGGCCAGCGCGGAGAAGGCCGCAACCTTCAATCGGTGCTCCCACCGGTGTCCGGGGTCCGATTCGAAAAAGAAAAACGGAAGGCGCCTCAGCTCGGGTTCACCGATGCAGTCCCCTCAACAAGGACAGGATATAGCCAGGATTAATTCAGGAGGTCGTGGTGGTCCTCGGGAGCCTCGCACCTACGCGGCCATCTTGGTTGCGCGCTAGGCTCCTTCTCCCTTTAGTCACTTTTTGACTAACTTTTTTCGATCCTTTTTGATCTTGTCTCGACTCCGGTGCCGGTAGGATGCCTGGTTTTAAAGCCTGTGCTGACTGTAGCCGCTTGATGTCGGTTACGGACCATCACCGCCGGTGTCTTTACTGCTTGGGCCTCGACCACGACGCGGAGTCGTGTTCGGACTGCAAGGCCCTGACCTCGAAGGCTAGACGGGAGCGGTCCCGTACGCTTCTCGAGATTCGCCACTCGGCTCCGCGCCCCTCTCGATCCAGGTCCAGGAGGAGGTCCAAGGATCGGTCGCGGAGCCGCAGCCGACGTCATCATCGGTCGTCGGGATCCAAGTCTTCGGGTAAGTCGAAGCACTCCAAGAAGTCCAAGAGGCGACACAGCTCTTCGGACTCCCCTCGCCGGTCGCGCGACTCGGCCGAGGGTCAGGGTGGTTCCACCCCCGCGGAGCCGCAGGCGCCGCGCAAGTCCCCATACCCACCGGTCCCTGGGACTGACGCGACGCCGGCGGAAGTCAGTGCCTTCCTCTCAGCCATGAGGAGCCTGGCTCCGCCGTCGACGCCCGCTGGCGCGCCTTCGGGCCCCGCGGACCCGACTGGGCTGCCTTTCCTGCCGGCGGCTCCGGCGCCGTTGACGGCTCCGGCCTCGACGCCGCAAGCGCCCGAGGGACCCGTTCCCGAGTCCCTGCCGACGCCGGTCGACCTCGTCACGCCTCCTCCGCCGGCGTCGACACCGGTACCACCTCCGACGCCGACTCCGCTCGACGTCGAGCCCCAGTTCAGCCCCGCTCCAGGCCCGGCGCCGATACGGCGTCGATGGACGCCGCGTTCGGCGCCGCTGGAGACACATTATGTCTATCGCCCGGCTCCGCTCCTTCCTCCTGTATACCAGGAATCGGATGATGGGGACAACTGGGAGGGATCCGAGGATCCTATGGCCGTTCAGGCTCAAATGTCACAGGACCGGACAGATGAACTGGGCCAGTGGCCTGGATACCTCTCCGGACACTGGATTCGTCTCTCCTCCGACTGTGGCTTCGGAGGAGGGCGCTGCTTTCTCTGTGGTGCTGCGCAAGGCGGCCGCAGCCCTTGGGCTCGAGCTGCCTGCCGTGGCTGTGAGGACTAACGTCCTTACTGAGGTGCTTCAGTCTGCAGAAAGCTCCACTGAGCCTCTGCTGCAATTCAATGAGGCCCTCATTGACGTTCTGCAAGGCACCTGGTCCAAGCCCTCCACAGTTCCTCCTGTGGACAGGAACGTCGCCAGGCGCCACCGCCCTGCTCCGGGCGACCCCAGTTTTCTGTCCCAACACCCTACCCCCGAGAGCCTGGTTATCCAGGCCTCTACCTCCCAATCCTCCTTCCCGACCGCCCCGCCGGACCGGGATTCCAAGAGACTGGAACAGTTTGGCAAGAAGCTGTTCTCCTCCCTTAGTTTGGGCCTGCGGTCTTTGAACACCGCCTGTCTCTTGGACCGTTATTCCCACTCTCTGTGGGATGCGGTGGAGGACATGCTGCCCCTGTGTCCGGAGGAGGTCCGGACACGACTTACCCAGGCTCTGGCCGATGGGAGGGATGCAGCGCGACATGCTATCCGATGTGGGCTTGACACTACGGACTCGCTGGGTAGGGCAATTTCTACCACAGTGGCGCTTAGACGTCACGCCTGGCTGCGGTCCACGTCATTTTCGGGCGATGTCCAGAGCACTCTCATGGACATGCCCTTTGATGGCACTCGCCTTTTTGGCGAGAAAGCGGACTGCGCTGAATCGCTTTAAGGACTCCCGGGCTACGGCCAAGTCCTTGGGCCTCTCGGCCCCGCGGTCGCAAACTTCCGCCTTTCGCCCCTTTCGTGGCCAAGGAAGGGGTGCCTCCTCACGTGCGCCTAGCCACCAGCCGCAGAACCAACCTGCGCGCGGTCGCGGACGTGGTTTCCGCCGAGGCGGTTCTGGATGACGACGAGGTCAGCCCACATCCACCCGGCAGCATCCGCCTCAAAGCCTTCCTAGTCCGAGCTTTCAGGCCCATTCCACGCCAGTGGGCAGCAGAGTTCGCCATCACCTGCTCCACTGGCGGTCCATCACATCGGACAGGTGGGTGCTGCAAATCGTCCGAAGGGGCTACTCCCTCCCCTTCGAGACGACCCCTCCAGCCATGCCACCGCAGCACCACCGTATCTCGGGGGATCATTTGAATCTTCTCCACGAGGAAGTTTCGGCCCTCTTGGCCAAGGGGGCCGTCGAGCGCGTTCCGAGCCCAGAAGTAGGTTGTGGTTGTTATTCCCACTACTTTCTGGTTCCCAAGAAGGGCAAAGGGGGCCTACGCCCTATCTTGGACTTCCGGAACGTCAATGCCTTCCTCCGGAAGGAAAGGTTCAAGATGTTAACTTTGGCTCAGGTTCTAGCTGCCCTAGACCCCGGAGACTGGATGGTAGCGTTGGACTTGCAGGACACATATTTCCACATCCCCGTCCTGCCGGCCCACCGGCGTTACCTGCGGTTCACGGTGGGCCAAGAGCGCTTTCAGTTTACTGTGCTCCCCTTCGGCCTCACCAGTGCCCCTCGGGTGTTCAGGAAAGTGATGGCGGTGGTCGCAGCTCATCTGCGCAGATCAGGGGTTCCAGTCTTCCCCTATCTCGACGACTGGTTGTTGAAGGCGGGCTCGCCCCAGACAGTCATCTCCCACCTCCAGACTACGGCGGATCTCCTGCATTTGCTGGGATTTTCCATCAACGTGCCGAAGTCACACTTGAGTCCCTCTCAGAAGCTCCTCTTCATCGGAGCGGTTCTCGATTCGGCGCAGTTCCGGGTCTATCCGCCGGAACAGCGGGTCCGGGATATTCAGGCCCTGATTCCCATCTTTCGGCCTCTATCCTGGGTTTCGGTCAGGCTAGTGTTGCGGCTTCTGGGGCTGATGGCCTCCTGCATCCTACTAGTGCATCACGCCAGGCGGCGCATGCGGGCTCTGCAGTGGGACCTGAAGTTTCAGTGGGCCCAGCATCACGGCAACCTGTCCGACCATGTCTTGATCTCGGAGGGCACTGCACAGCAGTTGCAGTGGTGGCTCACGGACAGCGATTGGGTCAAGGGCAAGAGCCTCTCCCTTCCCCAACCGGAGCATGTCGTAGTGACGGATGCGTCCCTCCTGGGATGGGGTGGCCATATGGGAGAGGCGGAGATCAGAGGCCTCTGGTCTCCGGCGGAGTCTCGTTTCCACATCAACCTGTTGGAGTTGAGAGCGATCCGACTTGCACTGAAAGCCTTCCTTCCCTCTGTCAGGGGAAGTGTCGTGCAGGTGTTCACGGACAACACCACCGCCATGTGGTATTGCAACAAACAGGGCGGGGTGGGGTCGTGGACCCTTTGTCAGGAGGCTCTGCGCCTCTGGACATGGCTGGAACACCAGGGCGTCCCCCTAGTGGTTCAACATCTGGCGGGTTCTCTGAACGCCAGAGCAGACGAACTCAGCCGCCGGTGCATGATGGATCACGAATGGCGTCTGAACTCCGAAGTGGCGCAAGGTCTCTTTCAGCAGTGGGGAGAGCCTTGGTTAGATCTATTCGCCACCGAAGAGAACGCGCAATGTCAGCAGTTCTGCGCGTTGGAATTTCCAAGGCGGCACTCGCTCTGCGACGCTTTTCGTCACGAGTGGAGTTGCGGTCTGTTGTACGCCTTTCCGCCTATACCACTTCTGCCCAGAGTGCTGAAGAAGATCAGGCACGACCGGGCCCAAGTCATCTTGGTGGCTCCGGATTGGGCACGAAGGTACTGGTATCCCGAGCTACTGTTGACCGATCCTCCGATACGTCTGCCCCTTCGGGAGGATCTTCTGTCGTAGCAGCAGGGGACTGTCCTCCACCCGAACCTGTCCAGCCTCCACCTCCATGCGTGGAGATTGAGCGGCGGCAGTTGATGCCATTTGACTTGCCTCCTGAAGTCTGTGATATCATTCTGGCAGCCAGGCGTCCCTCCACAAAGACGGTATACGCCTGCCGGTGGAACAAATTTGTGGCATGGTGCACAGCAAAGGCTGTGGATCCCCTTTCCGCCCCTCTTTCTGAGGTTCTACTGTTTCTTCTTTCTTTGGCCCGGCAGGGCTCTGCCCTGGGCACCCTGAAAGGTTATCTTGCTGCCATCTCTGCCTTCTTGCGGCTTCCTGATCAGCCTTCTCTTTTCAAGTCCCCTGTAGTTACACGCTTTCTAAAAGGCATTACTCACACGTTCCCTCCTGTCCCTTTTGTAATGCCTCAGTGGGACTTGAATCTTGTTCTCACATTTCTAATGTGTGCTCCCTTTGAGCCTCTTCATAATTGTCCTCTTCGTCTGCTGACGCTTAAGACTGCTTTTCTGGTAGCCATCACCTCGGCTAGACGGGTGAGTGAGCTCCAGGCTTTATCTTCAAAGCCTCCTTTTCTCTCTGTTCATCCGGACAAGGTTGTCCTTTGGCCTCGTCCCTCCTTTCTTCCGAAAGTGGTGACTCCATTTCATCTTGGGCAGTCTGTCACCTTGCCCACCTTCATTCCGCCTCCGCATCCTTCCAAAGAGGAAGAGAGGCTCCACTGTCTGGACCCAAAACGTGCGCTCTCCTTTTATTTGGACCGCACAAAGCAGTTCCGGGTGGACGACCAACTTTTCGTTGGATACGTGGGTGCTAAGAAGGGGAAAGCTGTGCACAAACGGACCATCTCTCGGTGGGTCGTTTTGTGCATCAAAATGTGTTACTCCTTGGCAAAAAAGGACCCTTCTGTTGGGCTGCGCGCCCATTCTACTCGGGCCACAGCGGCTACTACTGCTTTGGGACGGGGTGTCCCTTTGCAGGACATCTGTCAGGCGGCAACGTGGGCTTCGCTACACACGTTTGCCAGGCATTATTGCCTTGACAGCCAAGTCCGGAGGGATGGCTTCTTTGGCCGTTCTGTCCTCCAGGACTTTCTGGTGTGATCTTGGTTCGCAGACCCACCACCGGGGATGGTATTGCTTGGGTATCTATTCTAAGGTGAGGAATCTAACTAACGTGTTTCTTTCAGATGAACAAGTTACTTACCTTCGGTAACGATGTATCTGTAAGAAACATTAGTTAGTTAGATTCCTCACCGACCCACCCATCCTCCCCGTTCTGCGAACTGACATCTAGGGTTAAGGTTATCCTTTTCAGGCCCCTAGATTTTATTTTTGGCACCAGTGTCGGTCTTTGCATGGCTCTGCGTTCCTGGCGCGGAAAGCTATGTACAAGAACTGACGTCAGCGCGCGAGGGCGGCGTCTAAGTACTCCGACGACGTCATTCCGGCGCACGACGCCGACGACGGACGCGGAGCCGCAGATGACGCCTAGCGACGCGCAAGGGGTATTGCTGACGAAAAATCTTCCGGATCCAGTCTGACGCCTGGGGTTATTCTAAGGTGAGGAATCTAACTAACTAATGTTTCTTACAGATACATCGTTACCGAAGGTAAGTAACTTGTTCGACATGCTGACTGCGCAGCACCCGAGGTATCCTCATCGTTGTGCATAGGGCCCTGAGAAGACCGAGCAGCATTTGCACCAAATACCAGCCCTCCAGCATCCACGAGATCTGCGTGGAGCCCTTTTGCTTTTTGCCACTCGAAGCGTCATCCCGGTTACTGGCCATCTTGACGACGAAATCTACGAACACCACTGCTGGTCTGGTTACTCCAGACTGGCCCTTGCTCCTGTGAAAAGGAGCAGCCCCTCTGACCTTGCTAGTTAGAGCACCAAGCTTCCATCGACTCCTGCGTGGCTTGCATTAGTCAAGGCCTGTTTGCTCCAATCGAGAAGCCGACACCGCCATCAGCTAGAGCCTTCGTGGGACAGCTCGTGAGTGACTCCTGGACGTCGTCGACATCTTCACTTCCACGTGGCTGCAGAGACAAGCTTCACTTTTTCACCTGTTGGCACCCGACATCGCCTGGTTCCTTCCTGGTTCCACGCCGGTCACTGGCTAGTGACACTGAACATTGTCCCCTCTGCTTTCAGGTCTTCTACTCTTCAGATCCAACCTTGGATCCACCGGAACTCTTCTCGCCTGGCCGCCTGCAGCCTCTTCATCCTTAGGCTCCATAGACCTGCACGATGAAACCCAACGCACTTTGACACCTATGCACCCGCTTCCTGTGGGTGAGGTAACTCTGGCACTCCGGTGCTCCTGTGTAGAGAAACATCTCTAGTGTCTAGGTTTCCAGTTGTTAGGTTCTGGTCCATCCGGAAGACTCCCTTTGCTTTAACTTTGTGACTTTTACGCACCCATTGAATCCAATAGGTGCACGCGTGTAACTTTCAGCACTGCACACGCATCCTGTGGGCCTCCTGGTCACTAACTACTGTTAGCTCCTTGTAGTCACAGCAATTCTCACGGCCCTAGGCCTTCTTACTTTTCTATACGTGGTTCTTATACCACTATTTTAGTATATGGTTTAGCGGGCCACCCGGGCCCATCCATAATTGTGCAACTTTTGTATATTTAAACATTGCCTTGTTTTAACGAATGTGCTTCTGTGCTCATAAAGAGTATAGGGGATACCTTTAGTAAATAAATACATATATATTTTGAATATATATCTGTGTGGTGTCCTTTCATTTGGTATTCAAGGAGGTTACATATGGTAAAACAGCTGGCTTCACATGCCCTCAAGAGTTTAGCCTGAAGACTGCACTGTCCACGCTACCACTAGGATAGCTGGTCTGTCTAGGTTGACTTCAACCACCACCATAAGGGTTGCTTGGCAGGGTACAAGATGATCAATAGAAATAGTGGGCACCATATACCAGGCCAACTTCTCACAGTCAAGACCAGCCCATTGCTTTTATTAGTAGAAGGCTGACCCCTAGAGAGAAACGTTGGTCAGCTATTGAGAGGGAGGCCTTTGCTGTGGTCTGGGCCCTGAAGAAGCTGAGGCCATACCTGTTTGGCACTCACTTCAAGATTCAGACAGACCATAAGCCCCTCTTGTGGCTAAATCAGATGAAGGGTGAAAATATCAAACTTCTTAGGCGGTCCATTTCCATACAGGGGATGGACTTCACAGTAGAACATAGACCTGGGACTGGCCATGCCAATGCAGATGGACTCTCCAGATATTTCCACTTAGAACATGAAGACTCAACTGGTCAAGGTTAGTTTAATGTCCCTAAGTTTGGGGGGGGTTGTGTAGGAGAGTAGGGTCTGCTTCCTATGGTCACCCCCACTTTTTGCTTTTTGCTTTACTGGTTTACGACATAGATGTGGCTGTGGGCTTGCTAATCAGACCCACAGCCCAGCTGTTCTCTCTCTAAATTCATACTATGTACTTCTGATGGATACATCTGCCAGTGGATTCCTCACCTTGTGAATATCCCCTGCGCCAGCATTCCACGGAACTTTTCTTCCCCAGCATTCCACGTCGACGTGGGCGACGTCACAATACATCGGCTCCGCACGCGACTCCGTACGACGTCATCGGAGCCATAAGAAGCCCACGTCGGCGTGGTGACGTCAGTTCCCTTTTTTCCGCGCCGTCGACGCGCAACGGTTTTTTCCCAGTGCTCTCTAGATACTTTGTAATCTAGTGGTGTATTCTTGTTAAAATCGGAATGTCTTCGACGAGGAAGTCGGGCTTTAAGCCCTGTAGGGAGTGCGGAGGCCTGATGTCCATGACGGATCCGCATCAGAATTGTTTATGGTGTCTCTCTTCTGATCATGATGTGGATGAGTGCGGGTGCTGTAGGAGCATGAATCCTAAAGCACTGAAGGAGAGGAAGACCAAACTCTTCATGAAGAAGATCGGTGAGGAGAAGAGAGGGAGGAAAAAGGAGAAGTCCAGGCGGGAGTCTTCGACTTCGAGGTCGTCGAAGTCGAAGAAGCACCATAAGAAGAGGAAGCATTCTTCTCGGCGTCGGTCCTCGAAGTCTAAGAGGTCGAGGTCGGCTTCGCCTCGTCGACGTCAGAGCAAGATCTTGTCTCCTTCGCCTTCTCCGGATAAGTCTTCGAAGTCTCCCTCTCCGAAGCGGACTCCGGCTCGTTCCCCGACGCCGTCTCCGGCGCCGTCCAAGGCTTCGACTCCTGGTCGGGGAGCAGGAGCAGGAAGAGTCTGTCCCGGTGCCTGATGACTCCGTGGTTCCGGTGGAGGATTCGGAGGAGCCGACGCCGGTGGCTCCACAGGAGGATACAGGGGCAGTTCCTTATCCCCAGTTCCCGGCTCCAGGTACGGATCCTTCGGGATTTCTGAATGCCATGTATGGCATTTTTCAGAGAGCATCCTTCCCATCCGGAGCACCAGCAGGTCCCGTGGGTCCGATGGCGTTTTCTCTGGGAGTGCCGCAGCAATATGCTCAGGCTCCTTTTATGCCTTTTATGCCGATGGCGCCTTCTTGGCAGTTTCCGGCGCCGGTTGGGAATCCGGCTCGACCTCGGATGGATGGTCAATCTTCGGAGCCTTCTTTGACGCCGAGGCCGACTCCTTCGACGCCGCATCCGGCGCCGCCGACTCCACCTGTAGCGCCTCCGACGCCGATGCCTTTGGCTCCACCGACGCCGCGTACGACGTCGACGACGCCGGCTCCCCGGAATCGATCGAGGCGTGAAGCCCAAAGGGTTTTGGAGGAGGAAAGATTTCGTGCTGAGGTGGAAGAAGGTGAGGTCGACTCTTCTTCGGACGAGTTTGGAGGTATAGAGGTGGCAAGTGGTTTGGATACCACCCCGGAGTGGGAGCATGCTTCTGCAAGGTCTTCTCCACCACAGGAATTGGCGCCCTACCATGTTGTGATCAAGAAGGCCGCGGAGTTGTTAGATCTGCAGCTGCCCTCTGTGGAATACAAGTCCAATCTGCTCACAGAGGTGTTGCACTCCCCGACGTCGGCTTCTGAGCCTTTGCTACCTTTCAATGAGGCTCTCTTGGAACCAGTATTGGAGGTGTGGAAGAAGCCTCTGTCAGCTCCAGCAGTTTGCAGGCAGGTGGCAAGGAGATACAGGGTTGCGCCAGGAGACCCGGATTTTTTATCCACGCATCCTTCTCCGGAGAGCCTAGTGGTGCAGGCTTCATGTTCTAAACATGCTTCGGGTGCTTTCCCCCAATCTCCTGCTGATAGGGAGTCGAAGAAAGTTGATCAGGCGGCCAAAAAGTCTTTCTCCTCAGGAAGTATGGCATTGAAGTCATCAAATGCTACGTGCTTGCTGGGGCGTTATGTTCATGCCCTGATGGACTCTATAAAGACTCTGGCCCCTAAGTTACCTGAGGGGGATAAGTCGTCCTTCATGGAGGTTGTGGCGGACACTCAGGCAGCTGCCAGGCAGGTGATCCAGTCTGGGCTGGATACGGCGGACTCTGTGGCGAGAATTATGGGGTCGTCCATTGCCGCAAGGAGACAAGCTTGGCTCCGTTCCTCAGGGTTTTCTGCGGATGTCCAGGCCACGCTGGTGGATCTGCCCTTTGATGGACAAAAGTTGTTTGGGGAGAAGGCAGATTCTGCTCTTCAACGTTTTAAGGACAGTAGGTTAACGGCGAAGTCCTTGGGTCTGCAGGTTCCTGTGAGAGGTTCAACTTTCCGTAAGGTTAGGGGATTCGGAAGGTCATCCTTTCGCTCCTTCCGACAGCCACAACAACAGCAGCAACAACAGCAGCAGAATCCCCTCTATCGCTCCTATAGAGGGAAGCAAAGGGGTCGGAGAGGTTCTGGTCGTAACCCCTCTTCTTCCTCCTCCTCCTCTGCTCCAAATGAGGCTTCAGGGAAGCAGCCCTAGATCCCCCATCCCGGATCATGTAAGACCTGTGGGGGGTCGGGTGTCCTACTTTCTACGGGGTTGGAAATCTGTTACAACCGACCTTTGGGTTTTGAACCTCGTAGAGACTGGGTACGCCCTTCCCTTTCGGGAGTTTCCTCCCCCTTACCCTCCTTGCCAAGGTTATTGCTCGGAGGACCACCTGCTTCTCCTGCAGAAAGAAGTTCTGGCCTTGTTTCAGAAGGGCGCAATAGAGGTGGTTCCGGAGCAGGAAAGGGGTCAGGGATGCTACTCCCGGTATTTCCTGATCCCCAAGAAGGACGGCAGATTGCGTCCGATTCTGGACCTCAGAATCTTGAATTTTTACCTGAAACAGGAGAAGTTCAAGATGCTGACCCTTGCGCAGGTTCTTCAAGCGTTGCAGCAAGGAGACTGGATGGTGTCGCTCGACTTGCAGGACGCGTACTTCCATGTCCCAATCCTGAAGTCGCACAGGAAGTATCTCCGTTTTACGGTTGGGTCGCAACATTATCAGTTTGCGGTCCTCCCGTTTGGTCTTACTACTGCACCTCGAGTCTTCACAAAGGTGATGGCAGTGGTGGCTGCTCATCTCAGGAGGTCGGGGATTCCGGTTTTCCCCTACCTGGACGACTGGCTTCTGAAGGCAGAGTCCCCGGAGATGGTGCAGCGTCATCTGCAGGTGACAACTCAGCTGTTATTCGACTTGGGTTTTTCGATCAATGTGCCCAAGTCTCACCTGGTGCCCTCTCAACGCAACCTGTTTATAGGGGCAGTACTGGACACTACTGTGTGTCGGGCATTCCCTCCTCCTCAAAGGATTCTCGACATTCAGGAGATGGTCCCTTTATTCCACAGTGGAGCGGTTGTTCCAGTTCTGAAGGTCCTTCGCCTGCTCGGTCTGTTCGCTTCCTGCATTCTGTTGGTCAACCATGCACGCTGGCACATGAGGGCGCTCCAGTGGTGCCTCCGCAAGCAGTGGTATCAGCACAACGGGGATCTCGGGGAGTCGATCAAGATCTCCGGAGAAGCTGCAGCGGATCTGTCTTGGTGGAGCGTGGAGGGCAATCTGTCCCAAGGAAAGCCTTTCCATCTACCTCCATCGGTGGCCACAGTGATAACGGATGCCTCCACCCTAGGGTGGGGAGCTCATCTGGGGGATCTGGAGATCAAGGGTCTTTGGTCTCCAGAGGAAAGGTTGTTTCATATCAACTTTCTGGAGTTGCGGGCGATTCGTTTGGCACTCAAGGCCTTTCTCCCTTCCCTTCGCGGTCGGTCAGTTCAAGTTCTGACGGACAACACGACCGCGATGTGGTATATAAACAAACAGGGAGGAGTAGGGTCTCTTTGTCTCTGCAGAGAGGCCCTGCGGCTGTGGTCCTGGGCTCAGGACCATCAGATTTGTCTGATGGCAAATCATCTGGCCGGGGTGCTGAATGTGCGTGCGGACAGTCTCAGTCGGCAGTTCTCCGCCGACCACGAGTGGAGGCTCCATCCGGAGGTGGTTCGTCACGTCTTTCGGACGTGGGGGACTCCTCGGGTGGACCTGTTTGCCACCCGGGAGAACGCGCACTGCCCGTCATTCTGCAGTCTCCAGTTTCCGATGCAGGGGGCGTTGGGGGACGCGTTTCAGTTGAGTTGGGGTTCACGACTCCTTTACGCGTTTCCTCCCATACCCTTGATTCCTCGGGTTCTGAGGAAAATTCGCCAAGACCGGGCCCAAGTCATTTTGGTCGCCCCGGACTGGCCAAGAAGGGTGTGGTACACAGATCTTCTCCACCTCTCCTCGTGCCCTCCGCTCCGTCTCCCTCTGAGGGCAGACCTCCTCTCGCAGTCGGAGGGGCAGGTTCTACACCCCCACCTCCAGAGCTTACACCTTCATGCCTGGAGATTGAACGGGGCAACCTGAGTTCCTTCTCTCTCCCACCTGATGTGGTGGACGTTATTTTATCGGCCAGGCGACACTCCACCAAGTCCATATACTCCTACAGGTGGTCTAAGTTTGTAAAGTGGTGTGGAGAGAGATCCATTGACCCTTTAAAGGCTCATCTTTCTGATGTGCTTCAGTTTGCTCTTTCCTTGGCTCAGCAGGGCTGTGCTGTGGCCACGGTCAAGGGCTACCTTTCGGCCTTATCGGCATTTCTGTGCCTTCCAGATCAACCTTCGTTATTTAAATCTCCGGTTGTTCTGAGGTTCATCAAGGGCCTTACAAACATGTTTCCTCCTACTCCATTTGTAATGCCTCAGTGGGACCTTAATCTTGTCTTAACCTTTTTAATGGGGTCCCCATTTGAGCCTCTTCATAATTGTCCTTTGAGGCTGTTGTCCTTTAAGGTGGTTTTTCTTGTAGCCATAACCTCGGCAAGGAGGGTAAGTGAGCTTCAAGCTCTTAGTTCCAAACCTCCTTTTCTTACCTTACATGCTGAAAGGATGGTTCTCAGGACCAGGGCTGCTTTCCTGCCAAAAGTTGTTACTCCTTTCCATTTGGGGCAGTCTATTACCCTCCCTGTTTTTTATCCACCCCCTCATCCTTCCAAAGAGGAAGAAAGACTCCATCGCCTTGACCCGAAGAGGGCTATGAGTTTTTATTTGGACAGGACCAAGGACTTTCGTGTTGATGACCAGCTTTTTATTGGCTACGTTGGTCGTTCTAAAGGTAAAGCGGTGCACAAGCGCACGCTGTCAAGATGGATAATACTGACCATCAAGATCTGCTACGCCCTGGCTGGTAAGACTCCTCCTGAGGGTATTCGTGCTCACTCTACTAGAGCTAAGTCTTCAACATCTGCTCTGGCCCGGGGTGTTCCTGTGGCAGATATTTGTAAGGCCGCGACTTGGGCCTCCCTCCATACTTTCGCAAAGCATTATTGCTTGGACTCTGAGATGAGGAGGGAGGGCCACTTCGCGCGCTCTGTCTTGCAGGACTTTCTGGTATAGAAAGGTGGACACCCTCCTCCGGGAGTGGGGACTGCTGTGGGAATCTATTCACAAGGTGAGGAATCCACTGGCAGATGTATCCATCAGAAGAACAAGTTACTTACCTTCGGTAACGATTTTTCTGGTGGATACAGTATCTGCCTGTGGATTCCTCACCAACCCACCCGCCTCCCCGTTGTCCACCTTTTGTATACCATGAAATTAGTCTTGTTTGAAATGCTTATATTTTCTCTTGTACATTTGTAGGTAATGCTTGTTTGATTAGCATTCCCTTGTTTTGTATGCTATGTATATGTATTGGTTTTCTATATACTGTGTATACTTGGGTTTGTCGTTGGTTCACCTGTTCGCCTCGAAGGCACGGAAAAAATGGGTGGAACTGACGTCACCACGCCGACGTGGGCTTCTTATGGCTCCGATGACGTCGTACGGAGTCGCGTGCGGAGCCGATGTATTGTGACGTCGCCCACGTCGACGTGGAATGCTGGGGAAGAAAAGTTCCGTGGAATGCTGGCGCAGGGGATATTCACAAGGTGAGGAATCCACAGGCAGATACTGTATCCACCAGAAAAATCGTTACCGAAGGTAAGTAACTTGTTCTTTAGGTACATAACCCAATTGGTAAGGATCACCTTATTGGACCCTGTACAGTGTACCTTAGGTACCCAGGGCATAGGTGTACCCTAGGCCTACCAGGGGCTGCAGCATGTATTATGCCACCCCTGGCTGGCCTTCCATCGTGACACAACTGGCTGATCACTCAGCTGGGGCAAGGTCGTGTAATCACCCCTTGCTTAGGTGTAGTATCCCTATACCTACCTTATATATAGACACATGGGTAACCTGTCAGCCACTCCTATAGCAGGCCTTAACAATCCTGGAGGCAGAGGGCTTGGTAACATGTGAGATGGTGCTCTAGCGTGAGCTGAGCCTGTCTGCAGCTTTCGGAACCATGTCCTTATAGCTGGTCTATGATATTGCCTACCATATACTCTTAAAGTGCCTTATAATCCTCGCGGTTATGGTAACTATGGTTTGACTTTATCAAAACATGTCGTGTAAGGTGTCTAACACTTTGGAATACTACCCCCACACCATTTCTGGCGGTGAGGATAGTATTCCCCCCTTCTAGAGGGGGAAGACATGTTGAAATCCTACTTACCCGGTTAAAGTTAACCAGAGCCCCAGCGTCACAAAATGGACGCTGCTGCCACAGACACAAGTCTGACCTCCTGCTGCTGGGAGTCCTTCCAGCGAGGGAGGCTTGGACAATAGGTTTCCTGCCTTGGGAGGTGCTAGCACCACCCCAGACAGGACTTAGTGTATTGGGGCAGGGAGGGATGAAAGAAACGAGACACTGCCTGGGGCACACAAGGTGTCCCATGCATAGCCCGGTTCAAACCGGTGCTGGGGCACTCAAGCCCCAGTCCTGGCGTGAAACTGGACAAAGGGAAGGGGGTGTAACCACCCCCCTCCCTGGTCCCACCCATAGGAGGGACCTAGCAGGTAACCCATCCCCCCAGATTAGTTTAAGAGTGGGAGCTGAGTCCGTAGGACTTTGGATTATCCTGAATTGAAACAAGACACGAAACTCTGGATCTTCGACATTCGACGACAAGAAGAAGACTGAAGAATCTCCCTTGTGGCCAAGGAGTGACCACCCTGTGCAAACAGGCACCATCAAGCAACCTGCTGTTTGCTTTGTCCAAAGTTCTACGAGAAACCGACTGCAGAGCCCGACCAGCGCCTTGACTTCCAGACTTCTCCGACCCTGATCCACATCCACAGCCGAGCTGAGATCCGTGGAGGCGACGAGAGACGTGGGACCGGCTACCTGGGAAAATTGGCTAGTAGCTTCCAGCGCAGCTTCTGAGGCATCCTCGAAGTTGTACTCTGGGGATTGAGAAGCCCCAACCCCGAGCACCATCTGCACCGAAGATCAGCCCTCCACACTCCACGAGTTCTGCGTGGGGCCCTTCTGCATTTTCCTGCTCGATGCGTCTGTCTGGTTGCTGGCCCGCTGGCTAGTAGCCTCTGTGACGACAAACCTTTAACTTTCCACTGCTGGTTTGGTTCACCCAGACTGGCCCTTGCTTCCCTGTGAAAGAGAAGCACCCCAGACCTTCCTGGTCTGCACCTGAAGCGAATTTCCCTTTCTGCGTGGGTTGCCTTTGCCAAGGCTTGTTGACTCCAATCGTGACGTCGACTCCGCCAGCAGCAAGATCCTTCGTGGGACAGCTCGTATCCTGGTTCTGGTCGTCCTCGACGCCTCCTGGTCCATGCAGCTGCAGAGACAAGCTTCACGACATCACCTGTGTTCTGCACGACATCGCCTGGTTCCTTCCTGGTTTCACACGGTCACTGGCTAGTGACCCAGACTTTGTCCCCTCTGCTTGCAGGTGTTCTTCCTTCAAGATCCATCCTTGGATCCATCGGACATCTTCCTCCTGGCCGCCTCCCAGCATCTGTTCTTCAGGCATCCATAGGATCCAGCGACGACACCCGACACATCTTCACACCTTTTCACCCGTCTCCTGTGGGTGAGGTAACGCGAGTACTCCGGTGCTCCAGTGGATATTGACTATCCAAGTGTCTAAGTCTTGAGTTGCTTCCTCCTAGCTCCTTCGGAAGTGTCCTTATTCTCCCTATTTCTGTTACATTCCCATTGACTTTAATGTAACCCGCGTGTGTTTTTCCACACTGCACACGCTTCCCGTGGGCCTCCCACTTCCTAACTCTTGGTAGGGCAGTGTAGCCCCAGAGATTCCCTAGGCCCTAGGCCTACTCCCTGTTCGTGACGTGGTACTTATACCACTTTCTTAGTATATGGTTTGCGTGGCCCCTGGGCCTAACTGTATTTTCCTGTGTAACTTAATGTATGCTACTTAAGAGATTGTTTGTACTTAGACCTCTGACCTCATAAAGAGTGCTGAGGGTATATGCTAGAATAAATACATTCTAACTTTATATATACTTGGTGTGGTGTCCTTTCATTTGGTATTCAAGGGACTATAATGATATAACAGCTGGCTTCACATGCCATACAGAGTTTAGCCTAAGACTGCTCTTGTCCATGCTACCACTAGGATAGCTGGTCTATAAGGTTGACTTTACAACCAATCACCATAAGGGTTGTTTGGACTGATACAAGGTGTACACTAGAACTAGTGACATCATATATCAGGCCAACTTCTCAAAGAGGTGGTTCCAGAGGAGGAAAGGGGTCAGGGATGCTACTCCCGGTATTTCCTGATTCCCAAGAAGGACGGCAGATTGCGTCCGATACTGGACCTCAGAGTCTTGAACTTTTGCCTGAAACAGGAGAAATTCAAGATGCTGACCCTTGCGCAGGTTCTTCAAGCGTTGCAGCAAGGAGACTGGATGGTGTCGATCGACTTGCAGGACGCGTACTTCCATGTCCCAATCCTGAAGTCGCACAGGAAGTATCTCCGTTTTACGGTTGGGTCGCAACATTACCAGTTTGCGGTCCTCCCGTTTGGTCTTACTACCGCACCTCGAGTCTTCACGAAGGTGATGGCAGTGGTGGCAGCCCATCTCAGGAGGTCGGGGATTCCGGTTTTCCCCTACCTGGACGACTGGCTTCTGAAGGCAGAGTCCCCAGAGATGGTGCAGCATCATCGGCAGGCAACATCTCAGCTGTTATTCGACTTGGGTTTTTCGATAAATGTGCCCAAATCTCACCTGGTGCCCTCTTAACGCAACCTGTTCATAGGGGCGGTACTGGACACTACTGTGTGTCGAGCATTTCCTCCACCTCAAAGAATTCGCGACATTCAGGAGATGGTCCCTTTATTCCACAGTGGAGCGGTTGTTCCAGTTCTGAAGGTCCTTCGCCTGCTTGGTCTGTTCGCCTCCTGCATTCTGTTAGTCAACCATGCACGCTGGCACATGAGGGCGCTCCAGTGGTGCCTCCGCAGGCAGTGGTATCAGCACAACGGAGATCTCAGGGAGTCGATCAGGATCTCCAGAGAAGCTGCAGCGGATCTATCTTGGTGGAGCGTGGAGGGCAATCTGTCCCAAGGAAAGCCCTTCTATCTACCTCCATCGGTGGCCACAGTGATAACGGATGCATGCACTTTAGGGTGGGATGCGCATCTGGGGGATCTGGAGATCAAAGGACTTTGGTCTCCAGAGGAAAGGTTGCTTCACATCAACCTTCTGGAATTGTGGGCTATTCGTTTGGCACTCAATGCCTTCCTCCCTTCCATTTGCGGTCAGTCTGTTCAAGTCCTGACGGACAACACTACCGCGATGTGGTATGTCAACTAACAGGGAGGAGTGGTGTCGCATTGTCTCTGCAGAGAGGCCCTGCGTCTTTGGTCCTGGGCTCAGGACCATCAGATTTGTCTGTTTGCAAATCATCTGGCCGGGGTGCTGAACGTACGTGCGGACAGTCTCAGTCGGCAGTTCTCCGCCGACCACGAGTGGAGGCTCCATCCGGAGGTGGTTCGTTACGTCTTTCGGATGTGGGGAACCCCTCGGGTGGACCTGTTCGCTACCCGCGAGAACGCGCACTGCCCGTCATTCTGCAGTCTCCAGTTTCCGATGCAGGTGGCGTTGGGGGACGCGTTTCAGTTGAGTTGGGGCTCGCAACTCCTTTACGCGTTTCCTCCCATACCCTTGATTCCTCGGGTTCTGAGGAAGATTCGCAAAGACCGGGCCCAAGTTATTTTGGTCGCCCCGGATTAGCCAAGAAGGGTTTGGTATTCAGATCTTCTCCACCTCTCCTTGTGCCCTCCGCTCCGTCTTCCTCTGAGGGCAGACCTCCTCTCGCAGTCCGAGGGGCAGGTTCTACACCCCCACCTCCAGAGCTTACACCTTCATGCCTGGAGATTGAACGGGGCAACCTGAGTACTTTCTCTCTCCCGCCTGATGTGGTGGATGTCATTTTATCGGCCAGGCGACACTCCACCAAGTCCATTTACTCATATAGGTGGTCTAAGTTTGTTAAATGGTGTGGAGAGAGATCCATTGACCCTTTAAAAGCCCATCTTCCTGATGTGCTTCAGTTTGCTCTTTCCTTGGCTCAGCAGGGCTGTGCTGTGGCCACGGTCGAGGGCTATCTTTCGGCCTTATCGGCTTTTCTATGTCTTCCTGATCAACTGTCATTATTTAAATCTCCGATTGTACTAAGGTTTATCAAAGGCCTTACAAACAAGTTTCCTCCTACTCCTTTTGTAATGCCACAGTGGGACCTTAATCTTGTCTTAACTTTTCTGATGGGGTCCCCGTTTGAGCCTCTTCATAGTTGTCCTCTGAGGCTGTTGCCCTTTAAGACGGTCTTTCTTGTAGCCATTGTAGGAGAGTAGGGTCTGCTTTCTATGTTCACCCCCACTTTTTGCTTTTGCTTTACTGGTTTTCGACTTAGATGTGGCTGTGTGCCTGCTAATCAGACCCACAGCCCTGCTGTTCTCTCTCTAAATTGATACTATGTACTTTAGGTGCATAACCCATTTGGATAGGATCACCTTATTGGCCCCTGTACAGTGTAACTTAGGTACCCGGGGCATAGGTGTACCCTAGGCCTACCAGGGGCTGCAGCATGTATTATGCCACCCCTGGCCTGGCCTTCCATTATGACACAACTGGCTGATCACTCAGCTGGGGCAAGGTCGTGTAATCACTCCTTGCTTAGGTGTAGTATTCCTATACCTAATTTACATATAGACACATGTGTACCTATCAGCCACTCCTATGGCAGGCCTTAACAATCCTGGAGGCAGAGTGCTTGGTAACATGTGAGATGGTGCTCTAGCATGAGCTGAGCCTGTCTGCAGCTTTCGGAACCATGTCCGTATAGCTGTTCTATGATATAGCCTACCATATACTCTTAAAGTGCCTTATAATCTTAAACGGTTATGGTAACTATGGTTGGCTTTATCAAAACATGTCGTGTAAGGTGTCTAACACTTTGGAATAATACCCCCATCCCATTTCTGGGGATGAGGATATTATCCCTCCCTTCTAGAGGGAGAAGACATGTTGTAACCTACTTACCCGGTTAAAGTTAACCAGAGCCCCAGCATCACAAAATGGATGCTGCTGCCACAGACACGAGTCTGACCTCCTGCTGCTGGGAGTGATCCCGGCAAGGGAGGCTAGGACAATAGGTTTCCTGCTTGGGGAGGTGCTAGCACCTCCCCAGACAGACTTTAGTGTATTGGGGCAGGGAGGGCTGAAAGGAATGAGACATGCCTGGGGCACACAAGGTGTCCCATGCATAGTCCAGTTCAAACCGGTGCTGGGGCACTCCAGCCCCAGTCCTGGCACGAAACTGGACAAAGGGAAGGGGGTGTAACCACCCCCCCTCCCAGGTCCCACCCATAAGGCGTGACCTAGCAGCCAACCCAGCCCCCCAGATTAGTATAAGAGTGGTAGCTGGGCCCCAGGAGATTAGATTATCCTGAACCTGCAACTTGAACAGAAACTCTGGACCTTCGACATTCGACGAAAGAAGAAGACTGAAGAATCTCCCTTGTGGCCAAGGAGTGGCTACCCTGTGCAAACAGGCACCATCAAGAGACTACCCTTTGCTTTGCTGAAGTTCTACGAGGGACCGACTGCAGAGCCCGACCAGAGCCTTGACTTCCAGACTTCTCCGACCCTGATCCACATCCACAGCCGAGCTGAGATCCGTGGAGGCGACGAGAGACGTGGGACCGGCTACCTGGGAAAAGTGGCGAGTATCTTACAGCGCAGCTTCTGAGGCACCCTCGAAGTTGTGCACCGGGGATTGAGAAGCCCCAACCCCAAGCACCATCTGCACCGAAGATCAGCCCCCCACACTCCACGAGTCCTGCGTGGGGCCCTTCTGCATTTTCCTGCTTGCCGCGTCTGTCCGGTTGCTTGCCCGTTGGCTAGCGGCCTTTGTGACGACACACCTTGAAATCTTCACTGCTGGTTTGGCTCCTCCAGACTGGCTCCCGCTTCTTTGCAAAAGAGAAGCACCCCAGACCCTCCTGGTCTGCACCAGAAGCAAGTCCTCCGTTCTGTGTGGGTTCCGCTTGCCAAGGCTTGGTGAGTCCTAGTTCGACTTCGACGCCGCCGACAGCAAGAGCCTTCGTGGGACAGCTCGCCTCCTGGTCCTGGTCGTCCTCGACGTCTCCTGGTACCCGTGGCTGCAGCGACAAGCTTCACCTTTCACCTGCAATCTTCACGACATCGCCTGGTTCCTTCCTGGTTCCACATGGTCACTAGCTAGTGACCTTGACTCTGTCCCTTCTGCTTGCAGGTATCCTCTCTTCTTGATCCCAGCCTTGGAATCCACCGGACACTCTTCACTGACTGCCTGTGAGCAACTTTCCTTCAGGCATCCATAGAAGTCCACGACGAAACCCGACACAAGTTCACACCTATGCACCCGCAGCCCGTGGGCTAGGTAACTTGGGTACTTCGGTGCTCACAAGGGTAGTGACTATCCTAGGGTCTAGTTTCCGAGTCTCGACTCTCTAGCTGCTTCAGAAGTGTCCTTAAACTGTTAATTTCCAACTGCTGGTAATTCTATCGACTTTTACGCATTATGCGTGAGTGTTTCCACTCTGCACCTGAATCCCGTGGGCCTCCCACTTCCTAACTGTTGATAGTGTAGTGTAGCCCCAGCGATTCCCTAGGCCTAGGCCTATCCTATTTCCTTGACAGTGGTCCTTATACCACTTCTTTAGTATATGGTTTGCGTGGCCCCTAGGGCTTAACTGTATTACTTACCTGTGTGACTTAATGTATGCTTGAATAAGACTGTGTTGTACTTACCTCTAATCTCATAAAGAGTGCTGAGGGTTTGACTAGAATAAATACACTTTATTTTATATATATATCTGTTGTGGTGTCCTTTCATTTGGTATTCAAGGGATTATATATGGTATCACAGCTGGCTTCACATGCCATTCAGAGTTTAGCCTAAGACTGCTCTTGTCCATGCTACCACTAGGATAGCTGGTCTATAAGGTTGACTTTACAACCAATCACCATAAGGGTTGTTTGGACTGATATAAGGTGTACACTAGAACTAGTGACATCATACATCAGGCCAACTTCTCACAGCCATAACCTCGGTAAGGAGGGTGAGTGAGCTTCAAGCTCTTAGTTCTAAACCCCCTTTTTTAACATTACATGCTGAAAGGATGGTTCTCAGGACCAGGGCTTCTTTCCTACCTAAAGTAGTTACTCCGTTTCATTTGGGGCAGTCTATTACTCTCCCTGTTTTTTATCCACCTCATCATCCCTCCAAAGAGGAGGAAAGACTTCATCGCCTGGACCCAAAGAGAGCTGTGAGCTTTTACTTGGACAGAACGAAGCACTTTCGTCTGGATGATCAGCTCTTCGTAGGTTATGTTGGTCGTTCTAAAGGAAGAGTGGTGCACAAGCGCACTTTATCGAGATGGATCATCCTTGCCATCAAGATCTGCTATGCCCTGGCTGGTAAGGTTCCTCCTGAGGGTATTAGGGCTCATTCAACTAGAGCTAAATCATCTACATCTGCTTTGGCCAGGGGTGTTCCTGTGGCAGATATTTGTAAAGCCGCGACTTGGGCCTCCCTCCATACTTTCGCAAAGCATTATTGCTTGGACTCTGAGATGAGGAGGGAGGGCCACTTCGCGTGCTCTGTCTTGCAAGACTTTCTGGTATAGGAAGGTGGACACCCTCCTCCGGGAGTGGGGACTGCTGTGGGAATCTATTCACAAGGTGAGGAATCGACTGGCAGATGTATCCATCAGAAGAACAAGTTACTTACCTTCGGTAACGCTTTTTCTGGTGGATACAGTATCTGCCTGTGAATTCCTCACTGGCCCACCCGCCTCCCCGTTGTCCACCTTTGTATACCTTAAAAGATGTCTTGCTTGAGATGTTGTTATGCTTTCTGGTACATTGGTAGGAAATGCTTGTTTTATTTAGCTTTCCTTTTGTTTATGTACTATGTATATTTGATTGTATATTGTATACTGTGTATACTTTGAATCTGTCGTTGGTCCACCTGTGCGCCTCGGGGGCACGGAAAAAATGGGTGGAACTGACCTCATCACGCCGACGTGGCTCTCTTATGGCTCCGGTGACGTCATACGGAGTCGCGGGCGGAGCCGATGCATTATGACGTCGTCGACGTCGGCGTAGAGAGCTGGGGAAAAAAGTTCTGTGGAATGCTGGCGCAGGGGATATTCACAAGGTGAGGAATCACAAGGTGAGGAATCCACAGGCAGATACTGTATCCACCAGAAAAAGCGTTACCGAAGGTAAGTAACTTGTTCTACAGACCCTGGCATCACAAAATGGATGCTGCCAGCCACAGACACGAGTCTGCCCTCCAGATGCTGGACGAAACTCTGACAGGGGACAGCTGGACAATAGGTTTCCTGTCACAGGGAGGTGTGACCACCTCCCAGACAGGCTTTATTGTATTGGGGCTGGGTGGGTGCACTCTCAAAGTGCTTTGATGTCTGTACTGGGGGCACATTTGGTGTCCCTGTGCATAGTCCAGCACAAACCAGTTGCAGGGGCTATCAGCCCCTGCTCTGGCGCGAATCTGGACAAAGGACATGGGTGTATCCACCCCTCTGGCCTGACCCTCCCATAGGAGGGTCTCCAGACTTTGTCCCACCCCTTCCTTGGGTATAAAGTAGGAACCCCTGGCTACAGGACTTTAGATTTACCTGGACGAAACTCTGCTACAGAAACCAAGTACTTCAACTATCTACACTACGTTGGATGACCGAAGAATCTCCCTTGGAGTTAAGGAGTTACTCCCCTGCAAGGCAGGCACCTGAAACACATCTGACCGGTTTGCATCTATGCAGCTCCAGAAGGACTCCGAAGATTTTGCAACACAGGAGGTGGGTTCCTAAACTTCCCGAGGCCAACCATTGCTCTCAGCAAACCTGAGATCCGCAGCCCTCGTGGGGACCGTGCAACCCAAACCCCTGGAGACCGTGCACATTTGCAGCAGCATAGGCTTTTTGGCGATCCCTGAGGCTGTGCTTTGGGCTACTTGTAGTCCAGACCCCAAGCAGTGATTGCACCGAAGATTACTGGCCTACACTCCACAAGTGTTCCGTGGTCTGGTATTTTGTGATTCCTCTCGAGGTCCCTTCGCGATCTCTGGTCCGTCGAACTGTGGGTCCCTGAGAAGGGAACTTTAACTTTCTGTGGGCTTTCCTGGATGCTCCAGACATGTCCTGACTCTCCATCGCTTGGGGAGTCCCCAGGACCTTGCTGGTCCACACCAAAACATCTGTTCTCTGACTGCGTGGGTTGCAGTCGCCAAGGCTTGTTGGTCTCCAATCCGGACACCGTCCCCACAGCACTCGATATCCTTTGTGGGACAGCTCGCCTGCAGACTTTGGTTGTCATCGACGTCTCCTGGTCCACGTGGCTGAAGAGTCAAGCTTCACCTCATCTCACCTGAAACACCTGACATCGGTGGGCATTCATCTACTGAGCCCCTGGTCACCCTGAAGTGACCCACACTCTGTCCTCTCTGCTTTTAGGTTCTTCTCGGCTCCGATCCAGGCTTGGATCACACCGGACACTTTTCATCTTCCCGGCAGTAGCACTTTGCAGCATCACGCCATTGAAAATGATGAAGATTCCCGATATCACTTGACACCTATGCACCCAGCTTCCCTGGGTTAAGTAACACGAGTACTCCGGTGCTCACATGGGTGCTGGCCTTAGAACCTTCTATGTTTGAAAGGGTTTGCTCAAAGTCCTCTCCTAAGTGTCCTTAATCTTTAAAATTCCAACCGCGACTTTCCCATAGGATTGTACGGAGCTTGCGCCTGTGTTCTCACACTGCACGCGTCCCCCGTGGGTCCCCTGTGTCACTACCTTGGGTGGTTCCTTGGGGTCCCAGCGATTCTACATGCTCTAGGCACTGTGTCTAGTCAAGTCGTGGTTGTTATACCACTTTCTTAGTATATGGTCTGGTCCCCCCCTGGAGCCCACTGTGTATTGTGCTATTTACTGTCGTTCTAGAGCATTAATATTGTGTATCTTGTTCTCTAATCTCATAAAGAGGTTAATAGAGAGTGCTTAGTAAATACATATATTTTATATATACCTTGTGTGGTTCTCCTTTCATTTGGTCATTCAGGAGTTTATAATCTGGTAAACCAAGCTGCTTTACATTCCTTCGAGACTTAGCCTGAAGGCTGCTCTCCATAGCTACCACTAGGGTAGCTTTCAATAAAGGTTGTCTTTAACCTCGTCATCAATAAGGGTCATTTGGACTGGTGCAAGGTGCCCACTATAACTAGTGGACAGCATATACTAGGCCAACTTCTCATACCTGGCGGATTCCCTGGGCTGCGTAACTGCTGGCTGAGCCGAGAACTCTGCAATTTCTGCTTCTCCCTGGGCCTCCCACTAGAACCTTGATATTGTGACTCCGTCGGAGTACACTGCCTGAGTTGCCTCAGACCTGGGCTTCCGCCTTTTGCTCGAAATGGGGAAAACTGACCAGAAACAGCCTAAACTGAAATTTGAGGGCAGACACACAGGCCGTGGTGGCGACGCACTGCAAGATGCATGCGATCAGGCTACCCCAACAGAGGCTCCTACTGTACAGGACGATGATATTTAATCATTACTTATGGAAGTCAAAACCAGCCTGAAGACCATTGATTCTAAAAATGATCACCTGGCTGTGCGCCTAGACCAGATTAAAGAAGGCGTCGACTCCCACTACAACCGAATCACGCACCTGGAAGCACGAGTGTCAGATGCCGATGACTCCATTGCCGAAACACATCAGAAACTGCTCAAAATGGATAAGGTCCTGGACCTCATACGCGCCAAAAACAAAGATCTTGAAGTGCGATACCATAGGAATAACCTGCGCATCATGGGCATTCAGGAGACTACTGCGATGGGTAGGGTGGAGCACTGCATAGAAGCACTGTTGCGCAAACATTTTGGCTCGGCATTATCTGAATGCTTCATAGTTGAGCGAGTCCACCGTTCCCTGGGGACTCAGCCTCCTCCTGGAGCTTCGACAAGAGCAATCATCGCCCGAATCCTAAATTATCACGACAGAGATGAAGGAAGTTACACATCAGGGCAACACCCTAGCTTTCTATCCAGACTTCACCCTAAGTGTCTAAAATGCCAGAAGAGACTTCCTACCGGCGAAGCGGCTGTTGCAGCAACTCAACATCACATATGCTCTCTTGTACCCGGCCAAGTTGCGACTTGATACTGAGGGCAACCCCGCTACTTCATGGACCCCAAGGTGGCTACACCCTTTGCCAAACAAATGAACAAAGACCGTTCACGTACTTTACCACCAGAGGGTGAGAATGACTTTCTAAGTGACAATGATCAGCCTCCTTTCTTTTACTGTCTTTGCTGTCCTCGAGGGGGCATGAACACTGGGGTGTTTTTTCTCTGTTGTTACTTGTTTCGCGCTATGTTGGTATTTCATTGCATTCACAGGCGACCAAGGATGTGTCTTTTGGGCCTATAGCTATTTTCGTACACTCTCCCATGGTCACACCACCCTCGGACGGGGGATGGCCCAGCTGAGCCCTTGCTCCCACTTGGGATGAATCCCACTTGTTACCTGTTTCTAATTTTTTTGTTGCTTGGGGGTGGTGGGGGGAATGTATCTCAACCTGATTGGGGGTTGGTTTGGGAGGTGGGAGGGTTAGGTTAGCTGTAGACAGGGACCTGGAACTCGCCCCTCTGTTATGGGGTTGTGTTCCTTCTAACTATTCAGTATGTTCAGTAGGTGGCATCCACTGTCATAACCGACAACACCACAAAAGACAGAGGAGACCTCCGCTTGGATGGCGGTTGACACAACACCAGCCGTGCAGCTACACTCACAACCCATTATTATGGCTGAGGTAACGTTTACTACCTGGAACATCAGAGGTATCAATGACCACCGTAAATCCAGGCTTATCCATGCCTACTTAGCCAGACATAACACCAACATATGTTTCCTGCAGTAAACACATCTTGCCTCCGCCAACAAGTCTAGGCTTAAGGCCCGCCATTGGGAGAGGCCTACTCGGCTGCATATTCAAACTATGCCAGAGGGGTCACTATTCTAATCAGACGTGGCTTACTGTGGCATGCTGATCATACACACACCGACTGCTGGCAGATATGTCATACTAATGGGCCCACTCTATTCCCAGCCTCAACTACTAGCTGCCATTTATGGCCCCTATCTCGGTGACCCTGACTTTTTTCTGAACTTTTGGTGACTGCTCTCCTCCTTTGGTTCATATTCTATCATTTAGGGCGGCGACTTCAATATAGCACTGCTCAGTACTATGGACAGATCAGGATCGCGTACATTACCTCCACTGGCCACGACCACCCTATACACACTGACAAAAGAGAATTCCCTAGTAGATCTCTGGCGGCATATTCACCCTATGAAAACCGAGGGCACTTGTATATCTACCACGCATGGCTCTTGGTCATGAATTGATTTATTGCTCACAACTAGAGATGTCGCCAGCTGGACACTATCTGTCAAACACATGCCCTGCACCTTATCTGACCACGCCCCAGTGCGTCTTACACTAAAGGCACCTCAAAACTGGTAGCGTATGTTCTCATGGTGCCTACCTCCTTTTTCCTTGCGGGACATGGTATTTGAGGAAGAGTTGCGCAGCGCCATCACTGACTTCTTTGAGCTCAACACCGGCTCAGTCAAATCTCCCTCGGTTCTCTGGGAATCGTTCAAGGTGGTGATGAGAGAGAGATGCATCGGAAAACAGGCCGGAGCCCTCCGGGCCATTAGGGACACTCTGAGGCGCTTGGAGTCTGAGCTCCAAGCTCTAGATCAGACTTACTGTTCTAATCCCAACCCAGATATACTTGCAAATTTCTGATGGATACATCTGCCTGTGGATTCCTCAGCTTTTGAATTACCCTCGCCAGCATTCCACTGAAACTTTTTTCTAGCTCTCCCACATCGGCGAGGACGTCATAATGGCACAGCTCCGCTGGCGACTCCGTATGACGTCACCAGAGCCTCAAGAAGACCTCATCGGCGTGCTGACGTCAGTTCCATTTTTTCTGTGCCGTCGACGTGTAACGGTTTTCTGGGACTCTCCATTTTCTTCACAGTTACCTTGTTATCTGCTGGTTCCCTTGGTGTAGCAGTACTATGGTGACATCTAAGAAGTCGGGACTCAAGCCTTCCAGAGAGTGTGGGGATCATATGTCTATCACTGACCCCCATCAAGACTGTTTGTGGTGTCTTTCTTTGGACCACGACATCGGAGGCTGCTCCAAGTTGTTGAAAGATGAATCCGAAGGCTTTGAAAGAGCGTGAGGATAAGCTTTTTATGGCAAAGGCAAGAAAGGAGAAGAGGGTCAAAATTGAAGTCGTCGACTTCGCATACTTCGAAGTCTAGGAAACATGAGAAGAAAAGAAGGCACGGTTCCCGACGTCTTTCATCGAAGGATAGAGCTTCGAGGTCTCCGGCTTCGCAACGTTGCTTTAAAGATTTCATGTCGCCTTCTCCTTCTCCTCAAGGTACTCTGGCTCACTCTCCGGCACCGAGGGGTTCTCCGGCGCAGTCACCGATGCTGAAGGGTTGTCCGGCGCCAAGGTTATCTCCGGCGCTGAGAGATTCTCAAGAGCCTAGGATGTCTTCTCCTGTGCCTGTGCCTGTGACCTCACCTGTTTTGGGTCAGTCGATCCCGATGCCTACTCTGCCTCGAGGAGTGGATTCAGACTTGGCACCTTATCTACCCTTTCCTGGACCTGGGTCGGATCCTTCACATTTTCTTAATGTACAGCATGTTTGCCAGAGCAGCTTAACCTACTGGTGCGCCGCCGGTCCCCATGGGTCCACTTGCATTCAATTTGTGCGTTCCTCCACAATATGCCCAGGCACCCTCTGTGCCCTTTATGCCGACGGCGCCGTCCTGGCAGTTTCCAGCTCTGAGGTTTTCGACGCATTGTTCTCAGTCTCCGGCGCCATCCGGTGAACCTTCTTCCTCTCGGCTTCGATCGGCCTCGTTGCCTACATCAGACGCTCTTCCATAGACTCCGGCGCCGCGCTTGGCGCTGCCGACGCCGGTCCCGAAGTTGCAGTCGGGAAGATGAGCCCAAAGGCTGTTGGAAGAGGAAGAATTTCTGCAGGAGGAAGCTGAAGGTGAAATTGAAGAATATGTTGATGAGTTTGAGGGCCTTCAGGAGGCGAGTGGTCTAGACACATCCTCAGAGTGTGAGCTTTCATCTCCAAAGGCCTCTCCTTCTCATGATGTGGCACCATACCATGCTGTTTTAGGAAGGCTGCTGAACTTTTAGACCTTCAGTTGCCCACTGCTGAGTTAAGACCCAAATATTCTTACGGAGGTTTTACATTCCCCATCTTCTGTGGTTAAGCCTCTTTTGCCATTTAATGAGGCTTTGACTGAGCCAATTCTAAAGGTGTGGCGGAAGCTCTTTTCTGCTCCTGCTGTTTTAAGGTCTGTGGCAAGGAGGTACAGGGCTGCTCCTGGTGATCCTTCTTTTCTTTCTGCTCATCCGTTTAGTAGTGCAGGCTTCCAGTTCTAAAAAATCGGTGGGATCTTTTTCTCAGGCTGCTGGAGACAGAGACTCTAAAAAATTGGAGCAGACAGCCAAAAAGGTCTACTCTTCCTCTAGTATGGCATTGATGTCCACCAATGCTACTTGCTTGTTGGGAAGGCATATTCACGCCTTATTGGATTCGGCCAAGCAATTGGCTCCCAAGCTACCGCACAGTGGTCGTGGCTCCTTTTTAGAAGTGCTGGCGGATACACATCAAGTTATCCAGCCTGGTCTGGATACTGCTGATTCAGTGGCCAGGCATGCCTGGCTCAGGTCTTCTGATCTGTTGACTGGGTGTGAGTGTTTGATTGGTTCTGATGCTCCGTCCATCACCACCCCCTTTTGACCTGCTTTGTTCGCCATAAGTTGGCAGGGTATGCTCAGACATTGAGTCCCTTGCTCACTTGGCCACTGGATTCAAGCAAGCCTGGCTGAAGACGGCTGAAATGCCAAAAACCGGTCCTAGGAAGCTTGTTTCCGGTCCAGGGAAGACATGGCTTGGCAGTTCGGGCTGGACTGTTCCCATGAGGCACAGGGTCAGACTGATTTGCATATGGCCAAGTCTGAACTGGGGTGTCAGAGTGGGTTAAAGAACGGTGATGGATCAAACCCAGATCTGTTGACTGGGTGTGAGTGTTTGATTGGTTCTGATGCTCCGTCCATCACCACCCCCTTTTGTACTGCTTTGTTCGCCATAAGTTGGCAGGGTATACTCAGACGTTGAGTCCCTTGCTCACTTTGCCACTGGATTCAAGCAAGCCTGGCTGAAGACGGCTGAAATGCCAGAAACCGGTCCTAGGAAGCTTGTTTCCGGTCCAGGGAAGGCATGGCTTGGCAGTTCGGGTTGGACTGTTCCCATGAGGCACAGGGTCAGACTGATTTGCATATGGCCATGTCTGAACTGGGGTGGCAGAGTGGGCTAAAGAACGGTGATGGATCAAACCCAGATCTGTTGACTGGGTGTGAGTGTTTGATTGGTTCTGATGCTCCGTTCATCACCACCCCCTTTTGTACTGCTTTGTTCGCCATAAGTTGGCAGGGTATGCTCAGACGTTGAGTCCCTTGCTCACTTTGCCACTGGATTCAAGCAAGCCTGGCTGAAGACGTCTGAAATGCCAGAAACCGGTCCTAGGAAGCTTGTTTCCGGTCCGGGAAGACATGGCTTGGCAGTTCGGGCTGGACTGTTCCCATGAGGCACAGGGTCAGACTGATTTGCATATGGCCATGTCTGAACTGGGGTGGCAGAGTGGGCTAAAGAACAGTGATGGATCAAACCCAGATCTGTTGACTGGGTGTGAGTGTTTGATTGATTCTGATGCTCCGTCCATCACCACCCCCTTTTGTACTGCTTTGTTCGCCATAAGTTGGCAGGGTATGCTCAGACGTTGAGTCCCTTGCTCACTTTGCCACTGGATTCAAGCAAGCCTGGCTGAAGACGGCTGAAATGCCTGAAACCGGTCCTAGGAAGCTTGTTTCCGGTCCAGGGAAGACATGGCTTGGCAGTTCGGGCTGGACTGTTCCAATGAGGCACAGGGTCAGACTGATTTGCATATGGCCATGTCTGAACTGGGGAGGCAGAGTGGGCTAAAGAACGGTGATGGATCAAACCCAGATCTGTTGACTGGGTGTGAGTGTTTGATTGGTTCCGATGCTCCGTCCATCACCAACCCCTTTTGTACTGCTTTGTTCGCCATAAGTTGGCAGGGTATGCTCAGACGTTGAGTCCCTTGCTCACTTTGCCACTGGATTCAAGCAAGCCTGGCTGAAGACGGCTGAAATGCCAGAAACCGGTCCTAGGAAGCTTGTTTCCGGTCCAGGGAAGACATGGCTTGGCAGTTCGGGCTGGACTGTTCCCATGAGGCACAGGGTCAGACTGATTTGCATATGGCCATGTCTGAACTGGGGTGGCAGAGTGGGCTAAAGAACGGTGATGGATCAAACCCAGATCTGTTGACTGGGTGTGAGTGTTTGATTGGTTCTGATGCTCCGTCCATCACCACCCCCTTTTGTACTGCTTTGTTCGCCATAAGTTGGCAGGGTATGCTCAGACATTGAGTCCCTTGCTCACTTTGCCACTGGATTCAAGCAAGCCTGGCTGAAGACGGCTGAAATGCCAGAAACCGGTCCTAGGAAGCTTGTTTCCGGTCCCGGGAAGACATGGCTTGGCAGTTCGGGCTGGACTGTTCCCATGAGGCACAGGGTGAGACTGATTTGCTTATGGTCATGTCTGAACTGGGGTGGCAGAGTGGGCTTAAGAACGGTGATGGATCAAACCCAGATCTGTTGACTGGGTGTGAGTGTTTGATTGGTTCTGATGCTCCGTCCATCACCACACCCTTTTTTACTGCCGTCTCCCTCTAAGGGCAGATCTCCTCTCACAGTCACAGGGTCAGGTTCTACACCCCCACCTCCAGAGCCTGCACCTTCATGCCTGGAGATTGAACGGGGCAAACTGAGTTCTTTCTCTCTCCCACCGGATGTGGTGGGTGCTATTTCATCATTCAGGAGACACTCCACCAAATCTGCTTATTCCTCCAGGTGGTCCAAATTTGTGAAATGGTGTGGAGAGAGGTCCATTGATCTTTGGAAGGCACGTTTGTCTGATGTGCTGAGTTTCTCTCTTTCCTTGGCTCAGCCGGGTTGTGCTGTGGCCACGGTAAAGGGTGATTTGTCAGCCTTGTTGGCTTTCCTCTGTTTGTCGGACCAGCCGTCTTTATTTACGTCTCCCATTGTTATGAGATTAATTAGGGGGCTCACCAATAGGTTTCCTCCTATTCCCTTCATTTTTCCTCAGTGGGATTAAATCTTGAACTCACTTTTCTAATGGGTTCTCCGTTTGAGCCTCTTCATAGTTGCCCGCTGAGGCTTCTTTCTTCCAAAACTGTCTTTCTGATCGCTATTACCTTGGCCGCGAGGGTAAGTGAGCTTCAGGCTCTTGATTCTATACCTTCGTTTTTTAACCATTCATGCTGAAAAGATGGTTCCCAGGACCAGGGCTTCTTTCCTGCCTAAGGTGGTTACTTTTTTCCATCTAAGGCAATCCATTACCTTACCTACCTTCTATCCTCCCCTCACCCTTCCAAGGAGGAGGAGAGACTTCATCGTCTGGATCCTAAGAGGGCTGTCAGCTTCTATCTGGAGAGAACCAACGATCTGAGACTGGACGATCAGCTCTTCATGGGCTACATTGAATGGATGAAAGGCAAGACTGTCCACAAGCGAACACTCTCCAGGTGGGTCGTCTTGTGCATTAAGATCTGCTATGCCTTGGTCGAGAAGGAACTGCCTGAAGGTATTAGAGCTCATTCCACCAGAGCTAAGTCTTCTTCTTCTGCTTTGACTAGAGGTGTTCCTGATGTTAACATTTGTATGGCAGCAACTTGGGCCCTCCGCCGCACCTTTGTGAAGCATCACTGCTTGGATTCGGAGGTTAGGACGGATGGCCATTTTGCACACTCTGTGCTGCAGGATTTTTTGGCGTGAGTAGGTGGACACCCTCCTCCAGGAGCGAGACGGCTGTGGGATTCAATTAAAAAGGTGAGGAATCCACAGGCAGATGTAGCCCTCAGAAGAACAAGTTACTTACCTTCGGTAACGCTTTTTCTGGTGGATATAGTATCTGCCTGTGGATTACTCACTGTCCCACCCTCCTCCCCGTTGTTCACCTTCGTATACCAAAGAATTTATTAGTTATTGGACATGGTTGTTTTCCTATGTCTTTTGATTGCCTTGCTATTGGTGTTTAGGAAATGCTTTGTTACTTTACCTTTTCCTATTTTTCTTTATGCTGTGTGTTTGTATGCATATATTGTATTCTGTATATACTCTAATTATGCTGTCGGTCCACCCATTCGCCTCGGAGGCACTGCAAAAATGGGTGGAACTGATGTCAGCACGCCAACGAGGTCTTCATGTGGCTATGGTGACGTCATACGGAGTTGCAAGTGCAACCGTGCCATTATGACGTCCTTGTTGGCGTGGGAGAGCTAGAAAAAAGTTTCCGTGGAATGCTAGCGCAGGGGTAATTCAAAAGGTGAGGAATCCACAGGCAGATACTGTATCGACCAGAAAAAGCACCTTGTGAATATCCCCTGCGCCAGCATTCCACGGAACTTTTCTTTCCCAGCACTCCACGTCGACGTGGGCGACGTCACAATGCATCGGCTCCGCTCGCGACTCCGTACGACGTCATCGGAGCCATAAGAAGCCCACGTCGGCGTGATGACGTCAGTTCCCTTTTTTCCGCGCCGTCGACGCGCAACGGTTTTTTCCAGTGCTCTCTAGCTACTTTGTAGTTTAGCTGTGTTACTGTTTAAAATTCGGTATGTCTTCGACGAGGAAGTCGGGCTTTAAGCCCTGTAGGGAATGTGGAGGTCTGATGTCCATGACTGATCCGCATCAAGACTGCTTGTGGTGCCTTTCTTCGGACCACGATGTAGAAGATTGTGCGTGCTGTAGGAGGATGAATCCTAAGGCGCTGAAGGAGAGGAAGACTAAGCTCTTTATGAAGAAGATCTGTGAGGAGAAGAGAGGAAGAAAAAAAGAGAAGTCAAGGCGGGAGTCGTCGACTTCGAGGTCGTCGAAGTCGAAGAAGCATCACAAAAAGAGAAAGCATTCTTCTCGACGTCGGTCCTCGAAGTCCAGGAAGTCGAGGTTGACTTCGCCCCGTCGGCGTCGAAGCAAGGACTTGTCACCTTCTCCTTCTCCTTCGAAGTCTCCGAGAGGTTCTCCTTCGCCGAAGCGGGCTCCAGCTCAGTCCCTGACGCAGTCACCGGCTCCGTCTAAGGCGTCGACTCCGGTTCGAGTGGAGTCGGAGGTCTCTATGGATGAACAAGAACAGGAAGAGCCTGCTCCGGTGCCTGATGAATCTGTGGCTCCGGTGGAAGACACTGGGGAGCCGACTCCGGAGACTCCACAAAGGGATACAGGGTCTGTTCCTTATCCTCAATTCCCGGCTCCAGGTACCGATTCAACACATTTTCTGAATGCCATGTATGGTATATTTAATAGGGCGGCCTTCCCATCCGGAGCACCAACTGGTCCTGTGGGTCCGATGGCGTATACGCTAGGGGTGCCGCAGCATTATGCTATTATGCTCAGGCCCCCTTTTTCCCCTTTATGCCGATGGCGCCTTCGTGGCAGTTTCCGGCGCCGTCTGGGGTTCCGACACGACTTCGGATGGACCATCAGACTTCGGAACCTTCTTCGACGCCGCAACCGACTCCATCGGCGCCGCGTCCGGCGCCGCCGACTCCACCTATGGTGCCGCCGACTCCGGTACCTCTGGCTCCACCGACGCCGCGTACGACGTCGACGACGTTTGCTCCCCGGATTCGATCGAGAAGGGAGGCCCAGAGGGTTTTGGAGGAAGGAAGATATAGAGCAGAGGTGGAAGAAGGTGAAGTCGACTCTTCTTCGGATGAGTTTGAGGGAATTGAAGAAGCAAGTGGTTTGGATACAACCCCAGAGTGGGAGCATACTTCTGCTAGATCTTCTCCACCTCATGAATTGGCGCCCTATCATGTGGTAATTAAGAAGGCCGCATATCTCTTATGTTATGTTATGTTATTTATTTTTATTACGCGCACAGATACTCAAAGAGTGTCCCGGCGCGGATCAGGGAGAAAGAATTTCGACTCAGCCCTACGAGAAGAGGTAAGTTTTTAACAGTTTCTTAAAGGCCACAATGTCTTCAACCATTCGGAGAGAAACGGGAAGAGCATTCCAGGCGCGGGCAGCAAACACAACCAGGGAAGCACCACCTAGTCTATGACGCTGGAAACAGGGCACCTTCATAAGCCTGAGTGAGGAAGACCTCAGGTGTCGCCCCGGCACATATAACGAAAACCGTTTCTGAAGGTAGCCCGGGCCTTGTCTGTGCAGGGCGCGATGAGAAAGGGTGAGAGATTTGAAAGCTATCCGGGCCCTAATCGGTAGCCAGTGAAGGGAGCGTCGGTAACCATGAACACTCTGCCTGGGGCCCAGTCCTCCCAGCATGCGGACAGCCGCATTCTGGGTAACTTGAAGCTTATTGAGTGCATAAGCTGGGAGCCCAGCATAGAGGGCATTGGCATAGTCCAAGCGCGACAAAATAAGTGCCCGGACCACTGATTCCCTAGCCGTTTGAGGCAGCAGCGGAAGGAATCTTCTCAGGATTTTGAGGAGACCAAAGCAGCAACCTGTCAGACGAGAAACCTGGCTAGAGAAGGAAAGATTGCTATCAAAATAGAAGCCCAGGTTCTTAGCAGTCTGACTGTTTGAAATAGGCAGTGGGAACTCAGGCGGCCAGATAGACTCTCTGAATCCGGAGGGAAAGTCCCCGAACATCAGAAGCTCGGATTTATCCTCATTGCACTTTAAATGTGCCGAGGCCATCCAATCGAAAACCGAGGAAAGACACTTCTGGACATGGGCCACCGAGGACCCCTGTTTGTCCCAAGTGAACAACAGTTGCGTGTCGTCGGCGTAAGCAATGACCTTAGCCCCCAACCCCTCAGCAAGAGATACCAGAGGAGTAAGATAGATATTGAACAGGAGGGGGCTAAGGGACGAGCCCTGGGGAACACCCGTACCCACTAGCAGAGGTGAAGAGGCCACCGGGGGTATCCAGACTTGCTGATTGCGGCCATCCAAAAATGATTTGATCCAGCCCCAAACCGCGCCCGACACCCCGATCTTTGATAGTCTGTCAAGCAGTAGTGAGTGGGGGACAGTATCAAAGGCCGCCGACAGATCGAGCAGCACAAGGGCGGCCTTCCCACCAGCGTCTAGACACTCCCGTATGGCTTCAGAGATTTCCAGTAAAGCACCTTCCGTCCTGAAGGAGGGGCGGAAACCCGATTGGGCAGGGTGAAGAAGATCTGCACTCTCGACATACTCAGACAACTGTCTGTTCACAATCTTCTCGCAGACCTTAGTCAGGCTGGGGAGAAGAGAAATAGGTCTGTAATTACCCGGCACTGAAGGATCGAGAGTCGATTTCTTCAGTAATGGAAGAATTTTGGCCTGCTTCCAGCAGCTGGGAACCCTGCCATCATGCAAGGAAAGGTTGATAATAAAATTAACTTCCTCATTAACTGTTTCCGCCACTGAGGCCAGAAGTCTTGCTGAACAAGGGTCGTCCGGAGAGCCAGACTTCAGGCCCTGAAGAATTTTCAAAGTGCAGGACAAATCCACCGGAGAGAAATTGGACAGGGAATGAGTGATAGACAGAGCAGCAGGAGTAATAAGAGAGGGGGTAGAAGGACCCATGGGCCCAGTAGCGACAGGCGGGGCAGAGAAGCTACCTTGTATCTTAAGAATCTTGTCCCGGAAGAATGTAGAGAGCGTCTCGCACCAAGCAGTAGTAGCTGGTAGGATACAGCTCTGCGCCACAGGGGACAAAAAACTTTGGACGATAGAGAAATTTCTTTCGAGTTATTCTTGGCTTGATCAATCCGGGTGGCAAAAAAAAACCTTTTAGCAGAGGAAATTGCTTTATAGTAGGTTTTTTGACCAAGCCTAAGCTGCCTCTTTGCTAAAGGGCAGTAGTTGCTAAGACGCCAGGAGCGCTCCAGTTTCTTACAACCCTGCTTAAGAAGACGCAAATCCTCCGTAAACCAAGGTTTGGAGGGGGAAGCCCTTGACTGTCTAGACGAAGTAGGTATGGCAATGGCCGCCCAAGAGCCCAAGAGCCAGTTGGAAAAGGCAGCAAGACACTGATCAAGATCTTGTGACAAAAGCGGCCTATCGGTCGCCAGCGCCTTGGCAAAAAGTAGGGGGTCAACCTTCTTGAACGCTGGTTTATGACTGACCGTTGTACAAACTGCGGGTGGGGTCACCACCCAAGAAAAGGGAATTAAATAATGATCAGACCAGGGGACAGGGAGTAAAGCCTTGACCGAAATGGGAAAGTTGGAAAAGATATTGTGAGAAGTTGGCCTGATATGTAGTGCTCACTATTCTAGTGATCACTGTGTATCATTCCAAACGACCCTTATTGATGATTGGTTGTAAGTCAACCTTATAGACCAGCTATCCTAGTAGCGTGGACAAGAGCAGTCTTCAGGCTAAACTCTAGAGGGCGTGTTAAGCCAGCTGTTTACCATCACATATACCCCTTGAACACCAAGTGAAAGGACACCACACAAGTTGTTATGAAAATAAAGGATATTTATTTATAACAAGACTACCCTGGCTCTTTATGAGTCAGGGAGCTAAGCACACTACAAAACTCTTATGAAAATACTTCTGGTTGCACAATTTACACAAATGCCCGAAGGGCACGAAACCATTTACACTGCAAGTGGAATGGGAAAGGTTAGAAAGTTTAAAGTTACTGATTCCGGAGGAATCCGATCAGTGGGACTAAACGAAAAAGGAACTGGACACTTGTAGAGTGAACCTAGGATGGAGCACCGAGATGCTCGAGTTACCTAGCCCAGAGGCTGCGGCTGCGTGGGGTTCAGCAAGATGTCGGGAGTCCTCGTTGTAGTCTCAGGAGCCTGAAAGAAGAAGTTGCTGGCAGGCGACCAGTGTTGATGTTCAGAGAGATCCAAGCCTGGATCGGTGATGAAGAAAACCTGAAAGCAGAGGGGACTCAGTTCTCAACCGCTAGCCAGCGATCGTGTGGGTACCAGGAAGGTACCCGCTGAAGTCACCTCGACCAGGTGAGTGGATGACGTCGGACTCGGCTGTTCCTCGGACCAGGAGGCGCGGCGGCGACCGGGATGGAGGGCGAGCTGTCCCACGAAGGTGTCTGCTGTCGATGATGCTGGGCCCAGGAATGGGGCAGCAGGTCTTGGCAGTGGCAAACCCACGCGGTGGAGTCAAGATGGCGTCGGGAGTGGACCAGGAGGGTCCGAGGTACTCCTCTGTTGAAGGGGAGCAAGAGCCAGTCTGGAGCAACCAGACCAGTGATGAAAGTCTGTCGTGGTGCGTCGTGAAGAGGGCCACAAGCCGGTCGGCGAGTGGCCGGACAACGCGGTGAGCAACAAGGAGCAGAAGGGCCCCCCACGCAGATCTCGTGGATGCTGGGGAGGCAGACTTCGGTGCTGGAGCCGCTCAGGGTTAGGGCTTCTCAAACCCTAGGTGCACTCACTCGAGGGTCCCTCGGTGGGCGTGCTAGATAAGCGTCGTGCAGGTTCTGAAGATGGCCGGTCCCGCAGGTCTCGTCACACCTACGAATCTCAGCTGGGCTGACGATGTAGGTAGAGGTCAGAGATGGGCGGAAACCCGGGTCTCGTCGAGCTGGGCAGTCTTGATCCGTGGGAGAGACGTACAGCAAACCGCAAGCGCTTAGGTGGTGCATGCTGGTGCAGGGTGGCTACTCCTTAGCTACAAGGGAGAGTCTTCAGAAATAGTCAAGAGTTCCTTTCGTGGAAAGTAGTTCAAGATTCAGAATTATCCAATTTGGGAAGGGGACCCGCTCCCACCTTTATTCTAGGAAAAAGGGGCTGGCCCGTGACTAGGTCCTACCTATGGGTGGGACCAGGAGGGGGGTGGTTACACCCCTATCCTTTGTCCGGCTTCGCCCCAGCTCAGGGGCTGGTGTGCCCCCGAAACTGGTTTGAGCCGGGCTATGCACAGTGAGCACCGGGGTGCCACTTGCAATCACCTTCCTTCCAGCCCTGCCTACCTGGGATACACAAACCCTGTCTGGGATGGTGCTAACACCGCCCTCGACAGGAAACCCTTTGTCCAAGCTCCCCTCGCTGGAAGGTCTCCCAGCAGCAGGAGGTCAGACTTGTGTCTGGTGGCAGCATCCATTTTGTGATGCTGAGGCTTGAGTCAACTTTAACCGGGGTTCAAGGTTACTTCCATGTCGTGTCCCTCTAGAAGGGTGGAATGCTAACCCCGTCGCCAGAACTGGCGAGGGGTTCGTATTCCAATTCGTATGACACCTTACTCGACATGTTTGGGTGATGCGATGCCAAAGTTAGCAAATAACCGCGAGGATTATAATGCACTTTAAGGTAGTTGGCCCGCGTCACCATGGAACGGCTATTAGGATTTGGTTCCGCAAGCCGTCGACGGGCTCAGCTCGCGCCAGAGCACCATCTCACATGATTCCCAGCACTCTGCCTTCAGGATTGATAAGGCCTGCCATAGGAGTGACTGACAGGAATCCATGCGTCCATTTTAGGGTTAGGTATAGGAATACTACACCTACAGCAACGGGTGATTACACCACCTTGCCCCAGCTGTCGTGCAGCCAGTTGTGTCAGATTTGGGCGGCCATCCAGGGGTGGCATAATACATGCTGTGTGTTAATTTCGAGAGAGAACAGCTAGGCTGTGGGTCTGATTGGCAGGCCCACAGCCGGGGAAAGTCGTAAACCAATGAAGCAAAAGCAAAAAAATCTGGGTGATCATAGGATTGCAGACCCTACTCTCCTACAGATATGATCAAGAATATGTCCACCATTATGAGTAGCCTGGTCGACCCATTGAGAGAGCTGCGCAGATTGGCAAATGTCAAGAAGATCACGTGTGTCTTTTGAGTTATTTTGATCCAGATGAATATTAATGTCGCCTAGAATCAGATAGTGGGAGAACTGAAGGGCTCTCATGGAGACCGCCTCCACACAAGCCTGAAGGAAGGCATGGGCTAATCCCGGCGGACGATAGATCAAGGACCCACCAAGAGAGAAGTGGGCCGAACAACGAATATTGAAATCCAATACTTCACAACCATCCCACGTGCTAAGCGAGCACTTATCTAGTGCCCACGTATCTTTAAAAATAACCGCCAGCCCCCCCCCTCTCCCTGTAGAGCGATCTAATCTGCTGATTTTATACCCAGGGGGAATGGCCAAGGTGACGATTGGGTCAGAAGAATTATCAAGCCAGGTCTCTGTGACAAATAAAAAGTCCAGAGTTTTATCGTCTAGGAGCTCAAACACCTCTGAGTAGTGTTTTTTCAGGGAGCGCACATTGAGTAGTGCCGCCTAAATGACAGGGGAGTTGGATGTCCTAGTGCCAAGAGCGACACCCAACTCAAGGCAGAAGCCACACGCCCCACAAACAAAGTTTCGGGTTCCATATAGGTTAGGGAACGACTGCGTGTTACATGACGACCCCCCCAACTGGATCAGGAACTCACGTGAGTAGGACCAAAGGCGAGAATCAACTGCCATGAAATGGCCAGCATAACTGGCCCCGGCTCCCGTCGGGCTGCTGACGGGCGCAGACGGGCTTGCCTTAGGCGCGCCCGCTGCGCTCGTCCGCTGCACGTACGTCCAGCGTACATTTAAGTAGTGCCAGGTGGTGGGGAGACTAGAGCGCGTTCAAGAACAAAAATGGCGCCTAGTTCTGTCCCGCCGGAAGTGAGGAGAGCTCACCAGCAACTACCAATACAATTTCAAGTGTCCCAGAGTGACTATCGTCACGAATGTGCAAAAAGCGCAAATTGATTTCTATACACAATAAAAACACAGTTTTAAAATGAGATACAATTGAACACAGATAAAATATTTAAATGAACAGCAGAGCAGCGATTATAGATTCAGAGTCTGTACCCCCACTTTTGGAGGACTTGTGCCCTGGTCCTTCTGTCCTCCTCTGTAGTAGAGGGTCGTGCAGTGCTATGCCCTCTCAGGCTGGGGACACAATTGTGAAGTCAGCTGGGTGCTCCCCGCGGCAGCTACTATCGCCTCCCCACGCTTTTTTAGCTCGGTCCAGGTGCAGAAGAAGCTCGGCGTGTTTGAACAACGTGACTTCGGCAGCTCGCCTGCCGCAACCTTTTCACCACATCTCCCCGTTAAAGCCACGGTGCTATATAAATAACTACGACAATGGCAATTTACTTTCGGATTCTCCTCACGCTCACCAAAAATGTTCTTAGATTTGCAGCTGCCCTCTGTGGAGTACAAATCAAACTTACTTACGGAGGTGTTGCATTCTCCGTCATCAGCTTCGGAGCCTTTGTTGCCTTTCAATGAGGCGATCTTGGAGCCGGTCTTGGAGGTGTGGAAGAAACCTCTTTCATCTCCGGCGGTTTCCAGACAGGTGGCAAGAAGGTACAGGGTTGCACCAGGGGATCCTGATTTTTTGTCTACACATCCATCTCCGGAGAGCCTAGTTGTGCAGGCTTCTTGTTCAAAACATGCTTCGGGTGCTTTCCCTCAGTCTCCAGCTGATAGGGAGTCCAAGAAAATTGATCAGGCGGGCAAAAAGTCCTTCTCCTCAGGAAGTATGGCGCTGAAGTCATCTAATGCCACATGCCTGCTGGGGCGTTATGTTCATGCCTTGATGGACTCTATTAAATCTTTGGCCCCTAAGTTGCCTGAGAGGGATAAGTCATCCTTCTTGGAGGTTGTTGCGGACACTCAGGCAGCTGCCAGACAGGTGATCCAGTCAGGGCTGGATACGGCGGACTCGGTGGCGAGGATTATGGGGTCGTCTATAGCCGCAAGAAGGCAGGCTTGGCTCCGTGCCTCTGGATTCTCGGCGGATGTTCAGGCCACGTTGGTTGATCTGCCATTCGACGGACAGAAACTATTTGGGGAGAAAGCAGACTCTGCCCTTCAACGATTTAAGGACAGCAGATTGACGGCAAAGTCCTTGGGTCTGCAGGCTCCAGCTAGGGGTTCAGCTTTTCGGAAGTTTAGGGGTTTCGGAAGAACATCCTTTCGCTCCTTCCGACAGCCCCAACAGCAGCAGCAGCAGCAACAACAGAATCCCCTCTATAGGTCCTATAGAGGGAAGCAAAGGGGTCGGAGAGGTTCTGGTCGCAACCCCTCTTCTTCCTCCTCCTCTTCTGCTCCCAATGAGGCTTCAGGGAAGCAGCCCTAGATCCCCCATCCCGGATCATGTAAGTCCTGTGGGGGGTCGGGTGTCCTACTTTCTACGGGGTTGGAAATCTATTACAACAGACCTTTGGGTTTTGAACCTCGTAGAGACTGGGTACGCCCTTCCCTTTCGGGAGTTTCCTCCCCCTTACCCTCCTTGCCAAGGTTATTGCTCGGAAGACCATCTGCTTCTCCTACAGAAAGAGGTTCTAGCCTTGCTTCAGAAGGGTGCAATAGAGGTGGTTCCGGAGCAGGAAAGGGGTCAGGGATGCTACTCCCGGTATTTCTTGATTCCCAAAAAGGACGGCAGATTGCGTCCGATTCTGGACCTCAGAATCTTGAACTTTTACCTGAAACAGGAGAAATTCAAGATGCTGACCCTTGCGCAGGTTCTTCAAGCGTTGCAGCAAGGAGACTGGATGGTGTCGCTCGACTTGCAGGACGCGTACTTCCATGTCCCAATCCTGAAGTCGCACAGGAAGTATCTCCGTTTTACGGTTGGGTCGCAACACTACCAGTTTGCGGTCCTCCCGTTTGGTCTTACTACCGCACCTCGAGTCTTCACAAAGGTGATGGCAGTGGTAGCTGCTCATCTCAGGAGGTCGGGGATTCCGGTTTTCCCCTACCTGGACGACTGGCTTCTGAAGGCAGAGTCCCCAGAGATCGTGCAGCGTCATCTGCGGGTAACATCTCAGCTGTTATACGACTTGGGTTTCTCGATCAATGTGCCCAAATCTCACCTGGTGCCCTCTCAAAGCGGCCTGTTCATAGGGGCGGTACTGGACACTACTGTGTGTCGGGCATTCCCTCCTCCTCAAAGGATTATCGACATTCAGGAAATGGTCCCTTTATTCCACAATGGAGCGGTTGTTCCAGTTCTGAAGGTCCTTCGCCTGCTCGGTCTGTTCGCCTCCTGCATACTGTTGGTCAACCATGCACGCTGGCACATGAGGGTGCTCCAGTGGTGCCTCCGCAGGCAGTGGTATCAGCACAATGGAGATCCCAGGGAGTCTATCAGGATCTCTGAAGAAGCTGCAGCGGATCTATCTTGGTGGAGCGTGGAGGGCAATCTGTCCCAAGGACAGACCTTCCATCTTCCTCCATCGGTGGCCACAGTGATTACGGATGCATCCACCCTAGGGTGGGGTGCTCATCTATGGGATCTGGAGATCAAGGGTCTTTGGTCTCCAGAGGAGAGGTTGCTTCACATCAACCTTCTGGAATTGCGGGCAATTCGTTTGGCACTCAAGGCCTTCCTTCCTTCCCTTCGCGGTCGGTCTGTTCAAGTCCTGACGGACAACACTACCGCGATGTGGTATGTCAACAAGGAGGAGTGGGGTCGCGTTGTCTCTGCAGAGAGGCTCTGCGTCTCTGGTCCTGGGCTCAGGACCATCAGATTTGTCTGGTGGCAAATCATCTGGCCGGGGTGCTGAACGTGCGTGCGGACAGTCTCAGTCGACAGTTCTCCGCCGACCACGAGTGGAGGCTACATCCGGAGATGGTTCGTCATGTTTTTCGCACGTGGGGAACCCCTTGGGTGGACCTGTTCGCCACCTGCGAGAACGCGCACTGCCCGTCGTTTTGCAGTCTCCAGTATCCGATGCAGGGGGCGTTAGGGGATGCGTTTCAGTTGAGTTGGGGCTCACAACTCCTTTACACGTTTCCTCCCATACCCTTGATTCCTCGGGTTCTGAGGAAGGTTCGCCAAGACCGGGCCCAAAGGTATATTGGTCGCCCCGGATTGGCCAAGAAGGATGTGGTATACAGATCTTCTCCACCTCTCCTTGTGCCCTCCGCTCCGTCTCCCTCTGAGGGCAGATCTCCTCTCGCAGTCGGAGGGGCAGGTTCTACACCCCCACCTCCAGAGCTTACACCTTCATGCCTGGAGATTGTACGGGGCAACCTGAGTTCCTTCTCTCTCCCGCCAGATGTGGTGGATGTTATTTTATCGGCCAGGCGACACTCCACCAAGTCCATTTACTCCTACCGGTGGTCCAAGTTTGTAAAATGGTGTGGAGAGAGATCCATTGACCCTTTAAAAGCACATCTTTCGGAGGTGCTTCAGTTTGCCCTTTCCTTGGCTCAGCAGGGCTGTGCTGTGGCTACGGTCAAGGGCTATCTTTCGGCCTTATCGGCTTTTCTATGCCTTCCTGATCAACCATCGCTATTTAAATCTCCGGTTGTTCTGAGGTTTATTAAGGGCCTTACAAACATGTTTCCTCCCACCTTAATCTTGTTTTAACCTTTCTGATGGGGTCCCCATTTGAGCCTCTACATAGCTGTCGGTTGAGGCTGTTGTCCTTTAAGGTGGTTTTTCTTGTAGCCATAACCTCGGCAAGGAGGGTGAGTGAGCTCCAAGCTCTTAGCTCTAAACCCCCTTTTCTCACAATACATGCTGAAAGGATGGTTCTTAGGACCAGGGCTGGTTTCCTGCCAAAAGTTGTTACTCTGTTCCATTTGGGGCAGTCTGTTACTCTCCCTGTTTTTTATCCTCCTCCACATCCTTCCAAAGAGGAGGAAAGACTCCATTGCCTGGACACGAAGAGGGCAGTGAGTTTTTATCTGGACAGGACTAAAGACTTTCGTCTTGATGATCAACTCTTCATTGGCTACGTTGGTCATTCGAAGGGTAAAGCGGTGCATAAGCGCACGCTATCGAGATGGATCATCCTTGCTATCAAGATCTGCTACGCCTTGGCTGGTAAGACTCCTCCTGAGGGCATTAGAGCTCATTCAACTAGAGCTAAGTCACCTACATCTGCTTTGGCCCGGGGTGTTCCTGTGGCAGATATTTGTAAGGCCGCGACTTGGGCCTCTCTCCATACTTTCGCAAAGCATTATTGCTTGGACTCAGAGATGAGGAGGGAGGGCCACTTCGCGCGCTCTGTGTTGCAAGACTTTCTGGTATAGGAAGGTGGACACCCTCCTCCGGGAGTGGGGACTGCCGTGGGAATCTATTCACAAGGTGAGGAATCCACTGGCAGATGTATCCATCAGAAGAACAAGTTACTTACCTTCGGTAATGCTTTTTCTGGTGGATACCGTATCTGCCTGTGGATTCCTCACTGACCCACCCGCCTTCCCGGTGTCCACCTTTGTATACCATGAAAGAGGTGTTGTTGGAATGTTTTGATACTTTCTTTTACATTTGTAGGAAATGCTTGTTTGTTTAGCATTCCTTTTCTTTGTATGCTATGTATATGTGTTGGTATACTGTATACTGTGTATACTTGGAGTTGACGTTGGTTCACCTGTTCGCCTCGAAGGCTCGGAAAAAATGGGTGGAACTGACGTCTTCACGCCGACGTGGGCTTCTTATGGCTCCGGTGACGTCGTACGGAGTCGCGAGCGGAGCGGATGCATTGTGACGTCGCCCACGTCGACGTGGAGTGCTGGGAAAGAAAAGTTCTGTGGAATGCTGGCGCAGGGGATATTCACAAGGTGAGGAATCCACAGGCAGATACTGTATCCACCAGAAAAAGCGTTACCGAAGGTAAGTAACTTGTTCATTAGGGTTAAAACCACTGAATATCACTCAGAAGCTGCACGCAAGATCAGCTGCCAGGGCCGTGAGGCCACAGCCCGTAGATACGGCGAAGGTAAGCGTATGGGTAAAACTCTGGCTAACCGGCTACGGAAACACCATGCATCCACTTATATGACAGAGCTATGCTCTGATTCAGGAAATAGAATTACTGCACTAGACGATATCATAAAAACAATCACTACTTTTTATTCTCAACTTTACACCGCGGGCTCCGAGCAGGACCCTGACTCCCTACAAAAATATTTTGACTCTATTGAGCTCCTATGGCTCAGCCCGGCCCACCACAAATATCTGTATGCTCCATTCACAAATGAGGAAATTACTCAGGTCATCGCGGAACTCCCGGTGGACAATTCACCCGGTACGGATGGCCTTACGCCGGCGTTTTACAAAGAGTATGCCCCAATTTTACTACCTCACTTAGTGGAGATGTATAACGAATCCATTGAAGTCGTCTGCCTTCCCCCATCGCTTCGTGAGGCACTCATCACCCTAATACTGAAACCAGAAAAGTTGCCAACATCTTGCAACCCCTATCGCCCTCTTTCGCTCATCAACACGGACAATAAAATACTGGCCAAAGTATTAGCAATCCGGCTACTCCCCCTCATGCCGTTAATAATACGTCCAGACCAATCTGGCTTAATTCCAGGGTGCGCCACCTCACATAACCTCAGAATTTTTTTTTCGGTAATGCGCCAAATTAATCCCACCCTCCCCGCAGTGGCTGCGCTCCTCGATGCAACTTAAGTGTTTGACTCCCACGAATGGCCCTTTCTGTTGTCTCTGCTGGCCCGCCTTGGCCTCAGTGTTGGCTTCATTTGAAATATTAGATTGCTATATACCCTCCCAACAGTGCACATAAAACTTAATGGGCAGATCACCAATCCCATCACAATCACTAGAGGCACACTGCAGGGTTTCCCACTCTCGCCCCTTCTCTTTGCCATTGCCATGGAACCCCTTTTGGCTCTACTGCGTCAACACCACACCCACCGTGGCATTGAGTCCTCCGCCGGAGCTTTGGTCACTTCTATGTATGCAGACAAAGTCGCACTATACATCCGTGAGCCACACAAGAATCTGGATCCAGTGAAAGAGAAGTCATATGTTTTCGGTGATATTCCGGTGTCCACATTAATTGGAGTAAATTCATATTGATCCCCCATACAGATGCAACACCACCTTGCTCGACAGAGTTTCCGCTTAAATGGGCAACTGAACCGGTTAGATACCTGGGCATTTGGCTCAGCAGAAACCCGAACAAACTCTGGTCTGCAAACTATGGTAGGGCCATGGAGTGGTTAGAAGCCAAAATCCCAATCTGGAATAAACTTCCGCTTTCCTTGTCAGGCCACATCGCAATTGCTCAAATGTTTTTTTTTGCCAAAATGTCTTTATTGGTTTTTAAACATACCTATTCCTTTTACGATGCACTTCTTTAATAGACTGCAATCCAACTTAATCTCTTTGACATGGGCGGGATGCCAGCTGCAAATTGTCTATGATATTTTAACGCTCCCTTTCGCACGTGGTTGGCTTGGCACCCCTAACCTGAAATTATACGCTTATTGCGCCAAGGCTAGTTTCCTACGTTTTTGGCTCCACCGACAACATTCTAGCCACATACTGCGGTAGAGGCTGACCTGGCCTCTCCTTGGCCGCTTAGCACTGTGCTGTTCCTGCCCTATAAAAAACCCTGAAAAGAAATGAGCACAGGTGAATGCCTGTGATGGGCATGGGAGGGATTTCGTAAATACACTGGCACAGACACCCTATACGCCCCATCCATGCAACTCGCCGAAAATCCCGCTTTTCCCCCATTACAAAATAAAGGTATGGCGCACCGCAGGAAGGCACTAGGAATCAGTATAAATGCTGATTTATATCCGGACGGCCAATTCCTCCCTCCCTTGTGTGCACCTCAACATCAACAGCCACACCCACTCTCCTGGATAGCTTACTATACCACCAGATGCGTGCAACTTGCAAAAGCGCGAATAACTAATTCCCGGCGCCACCTCCCACTAACGCGACACTTGAATATATACACAAAACTACATCACATCAAAAACCTGTCCCTAGATTATATTCTCTATCCATGGCAGCTGCACCTATTGATGCTGAGCGGGCGCGCAGCACGTGGTTGGCAGACTTGCTGGACTGCCCTACACTTGAGCAATGGCAATACTGCTGCTGCCAGACAGAAAGACTCGCCCAACTATCGGCTGAGGCAGATACACTTTAAATTTCTTCACAGGCTATACCATACCCCACTCGCAATGCATAAGATGGGCCTCACTGCGGACACGTGCTGCACGCTTTTCGGTGCTCAACGCCACATTTACGCATCTGACCTGGTCTTGTCCTAAAGTGGTGTTCTGTTGGTTAAAGGTATGCAAGACCATCAGCGCTTTTACATCAATCACCATCACACCGAATCCCCTTCTCTGCCTACTTGGCTATGTTAAAGAAATTCCTGATGCCTGCCGGTGCTTGGTGGCAATGCTACTGGTTCTGGCCAAGCGTAGAGTAGCTATACACTGGGGGCGGAAGCCGGCACCAATGCTCAATTCCTGGCTTGCTGATGGGGCATACTGTCAGACACAACTAACAGAATTTTGGAACCTTATGCCGACAGCGAGCAGGCCACACGTTATTTGGGGACCACTAGTTACTTACCTACATGGCTTGGCTGAGGATGCCTCCTCCCATGGGCAGTCAGGTACGCACGCCTGCACGAGTGACCGATGCCCGGCTGGAGGCGCCCGTAGCTCCATAGTATATGACTATTACTGTGATCTAACTTGCCTGTATGACTCCTTTTTTCTAGAATATCACCTGTTGTGAATGTTTGACGTTGTTAAATTACTGCTAGATACTTCGTATGCCTGTATATGAATCAATGATCTACTGTAACATGATGATGCCACTGCTGAACTGTATGTACTAACAAGCTCCTATTGAAAATGTTTAATAAAAAAATAAAAAGTACTGTCAGGAAAGGGTTGGGAATCGGGATTCATTCAGGGGTCCCTCCCAGAGGCGGGGCTGGACAGTGGGGAGGATACTCCCATGTCCTTTGTCCAGTTTCATGCCAGGGCGTGAGCCAATGGCTCCCTGAGCTGGTTTGAAGTGGAGTATGCAAGGAGGTCACCAAATGTGCCCTTCAAGCAGTCTCAGTGGTGCTGGCAAGTGCCCCCACCCTGCCCCAATACACTAAACCCTGTCTGGGAGGGGGGCGCTAGAGGGCGCACAGCGGAATGGCTGCCTCGTGAGACAGCTCCGCCGGACGGGGATGAAAAACGGCGCAAACGAGCATGTGAGGGGCTAAAAATCAGCGGAAACTTACTGTCCTGATGATCGGAACCGAGCGTCCACACGTGGCTGGGGTGCAGGATTGCTTAACGGCGCGGTAGACTCGGCGATGAGCCGTTGATCGTCTGGATGGGGTCGCGACTCGTGGTTCGCAAGATGGCGCCGCCCGGAGGGACTGGGAGCTGCGGTGGCGAAGAATTGAAGAGATCATCGATACAGCTCGCCCCGGTGAGCGGGTGGTTCTGAGAGTGCTGCTGCCTCATGACGCTGAAAAAGCGGCTCTGATCTAACCGCCTTCCAGAGGTTTTTACTCCGCTGACTGATGAGGCGCGAAAAGGCTGCGGAGCCTGGATTGTGCTCCTGAACTGGATGAGGATGGCGCTGCCTGCGCTCTGATGCGACGATGCACGGCCCGCTAGCGTTGTGGACGGCCCTGGAGCGGACCGCGCCTATGTAAGCTGTGAAGGTGAGCCTTTTGCCCGCATGTCATCTGTGTCCCTGCCTGCCCGGAGGATCTGACTCCCTGTGATGCCCGTGAACTCTGGGCTGATTACCGAGGCTGCGGGAGGTCACGAACACAGTGCGTATGTGCCGCAGGGTGCTGATTGCGGTGGTCGCCACCACGCTGAGAGCACTGGAGGACTGGGTCTAGGCGCGGCCCGCTAGAGGAGGCGAATGCAAGGGGTTGACTTCCGCGGGTGCCTGGAGATTGCCTGAGCTACTGGCTGCCCGGCGGTGCAGTGATTACCGGCTGCGTGGCCCCCTTGGTGAAGAACGAGACTGCGGGGCGCTGTATGCGTCGCTCCACAATCGTGACTTGTGCGCTGATACGGACATGACCGCCCGGGATGCTGAGAGCGCATAGTAACCCTGCGCGTGGAGTGACTGGGGCTCTTTAAAACTGCGGGCGGAGACTTGCGACACCTCAGCGGGGGAGACCCACGACTTGACTTCTCTGGTGGCTGGTGGTGACAGAAAGGGACATGGGAAAACCGGATAAGGCTCAATCCAAGCTCCCGTTTGAATCCAAGCGACAAGCGAAAGGCGCAGCGACGCTGGCGGACACTGCCCTGGCCGCTGGTGAAGCGGTCTCCACGGGTATGGAAGGGGTGCTACAGGCCATCCAGCAGAGCCTGCAGGACATAAACGGCAAACTGGACACTATCACGATACGGGTTGATAATATGGCGGCAAAGCTGGATGGCCATGGGGAGAGACTGGTGGAGGCGGAAAATCGCATTGGAGCGGTGGAGGATGTATCCCAGGCCACGGCCCAAAAATGTGCGGAGGTTGAGAAGCTCCTGGACGTGCTGAAAACTAAGACGGAGGATTTGGAGGCGCGGTCGCGGCGCAACAACTTAAGAATCACGGGGGTTCCAGAATCCACCAACATTGGACGCATGGAAACGTATGTAGAGGAACTGATCCGAAGCGTCTTTGGCGCAGAGCACCTGTCATCGATGTTCTTGATTGAGCGAGTGCACCGCTCGCTGGCGCCGCGACCGAAACCGGGAGCGCCTCCACGTCCTATAGTTGCTAGAGTCCTTAACTATAGAGACCGAGATGTCATCCTACAGCTGGCGCGGGAAAAGCGGCAGATAACACATCAAGGCAATACGCTGGAATTCTATCCGGACTTTACGGTAGCGGTCCAGTTGGCGCGGAAGGAATTCGGCCCCGTTAAGAAAAAGCTACGTGACCTTGGAGTCGACTATGCCATGCTATATCCAGCCAGGCTCCGAGTTACACATGAGGGCCGAGCGACGGTGTGTCGCACGCTGAGGGCGGCGCAGGAGCTCGTCAAACACATCGGCGCCAAACGTAAAGAGCGGCAGAGACAGGATCAGAATCCGGATGCAGACTAGCAGGTAGAAGGAGAGCGGATTTCGATAGGCGGCATAGCGAGGTGTGCATGGCTGAAGTAATGACTGCACTTGGCGAGATGCTAGACCTGGACTAGTCCCGGAGCCCTCGGGACAATGCACCGCTGCCTAGCTTTGACTGTGAGCCCTACCTGGGCTGCTGTAGACTGTATGTACAAGTGGTGTGTACTCTGATGACGGTGTGATCTGGCTGCTGAGCTATGGCTACCTAAGGTGCGTACAGATCGTATGGACATTGGACCTGTTGTTTAATGCCTATTGTTTAAAGGGTAATGCACCACAAACTCGAGACTGCATTATTGGCAAGCATTGTGGTCCTATGTGTGGCTCTGCTGGGACCAAGGAACTGAGCGGTGATGGACAGACTTCTGGGGGTGGTGGGCTGCGCGCTGGCGGACATCCTCTGATGCATGGGAGGTAGCAGGGCTGGCTGCGAGAATGTTATTGAGATGATGTCCACCGAAAATGCATTGCGGGGGGGGGCGGCCGAAAGTATTTGATAACACGGTCACTGTGAGATAGGTTCACCGACAGTGAGCTACCTACACTGCATGGTGCAAATCTAGGCTCTAACTTCTATTGTACTCCCGTCCACATCCATTTAGATGGATGGAGTTGTGTGCTCTGGGCGATCCCCTCAAGCGGGTAATCCCCGAACTCCGTTAACTTATGTTAGTTTATTTTTGTGGGGTGTGTCTTTGGCATGATTGGGGTGCTGAAGTGGGAGGGGGAGGGGGAAAGGAGTTGAACAGTTGAGTTGTTGGTCGCAGTGTATGAGACGCATCGCTGACGTCCGAATCCTTATGCTAGAGAACAATGAGGTCACTATGCACTCGGAGAGACACTGGAACACACACACTGCCTGCCTGTGCTGGGTATACCTGACTAGCAATATTCGTAAATGGTGGCAGCAGGGGTAGAGGCGGGCTGCCTCAAATTACTGACGTGGAATGTGCGGGGGCTTAACAACCCCAAAAAAATCAGGCAGACGCTGGCATACCTTGATAGGCATCACATAGATATTGCGCTAATACAAGAGACGCACTGTGTGCCGACACATACGTCTAGTGTGGGGCGGAGATGGGCTGAGTCGGTGCATCAATCTCTGTACTCATCCTATGCTAGAGGGGTGTTAATACTGGTTAAAAGGGGACTACAGTTTCAGATAGAAAGTACTGTGGCAGATGACTTAGGGCGCTTTGTGATTGTTACAGGTATACTGCGGGGGCAAAGACTGGCCATTGTAAGCACATATGGGCCAAATGTGGATGATCCGCAATTTTATCATTCCCTGTGGGGCAAGCTGAGGGACATTCAGGCTGCGCATTTGATTTGGGGTGGAGATTTCAATATAGCGTTACGGGATGACCTAGACAGATCCGGGTCAACGACTGAGCCTCACAGACGGGCGCTACATGTCCTGCAAGACATAATGGTGGATAGGGGGCTTATTGATATCTGGAGACGTAGGAATCCTGAGGGGAGGGAGGCCACGCACGCATCGGCGGCACATGGCAGCTGGTCCCGCATTGACTACTGGTTAGTATCTGGGGACGTTGCCCTATGGACTAGGGAGGTTAGACATTTACCACGAACACTGTCTGATCACAATCCAGTGCTCTTATCCTTGGAATTCCCACACTACGTACCACCTCCCTTCAGTTGGAGATTTAACGCAAAAGCTCTCTTAGATTCAATGTATGTAGACACTATTGCGCAGGCGATACAGGACTATTTTGCTCACAATGCCCCTACTATGAAAGATCCCGGCATACTGTGGGAGGCTTTTAAAGCAACGATCCGCGGCGTTTGTATAAGCACGAACGCTGGTATCCTAAAAGACATAAGGCAACAACTAACGACAAGAGAAGACAAACTGAGAATGCTGGAGGGGGAATATGAGAGAACACAAGATACTAAAATACTGGGAGACATTAGAACAATACTTTCTGAGTACCAAAAATATGCGGAAGATGAAACTAAATACACGATGAAGAGGCAGATAGCCAGGGCTTACGGAGAGGGGGGTAGATCGGGCAGACAATTGGCAGCTAACATATGTGAAGGTCGCATACCGCAGAACATTCATATGGTACGCAACAAAGAGGGGGAAAAACGATTTGGCGCACAGGAAATATTAAATGAGTTCGTGATTGAATATGGTGAAACATATGCCTCCAGACCTACAGCGGACCCGGCCGAAATAATGGAGTATCTCGAAGACGTGGCGATAGCGTGGCTGTCAGACACGCATAGGGAGTATCTGTCCCTGCCTATCACGGTAGAAGAGGTCACGGAAGTGATTAAAACATTACCAAATGGTAAAGCCCCGGGTCCAGATGGGTTCACGTGCGAATTCTATAAGGCCTTTGTGGACCAGCTGGCGCCTCGCCTGGTGGAAATGTATGGTAATGCCCACGAGCAGCAGCACCTGCCGCCGACTCTACGTGAGGCACTCCTACTGGCACTGCTTAAACCACAAAAAGATCCAGAGCTCTGTGACTCGTATAGACCCCTGTCCCTTATAAATGTGGACAATAAAATACTGGCCAAACTGCTTGCTGCTCGGCTGAATCCTTTAATGTCTAAGTTGATCTTGCCTGATCAATCTGGGTTCATCCCGTCGCGATATACTGCGCACAATACGCAGACTCTATTTGCATTGTCCCACTACCTGACACCCACGACCAAGGCTGCGGCAGTGTTTCTAGACGCGGCCAAGGCCTTTGATTCGTTGGAATGGCCATATCTAAACACAGTGCTACGGAGGATGGGATTTCCGCCCATGTTTCTCCAATGGATACACTTGCTGTATGATGCACCGGTGGCGCGAGTCCGGGTGAATAAATATATCTCGGAGCCCATCAATATCTGTAGGGGGACTCGACAGGGGTGCCCTTTGTCCCCACTATTGTTTGCTCTAGCGCTGGAGCCACTAGCATGTAAAATTAGACAGGGACATCATTACTCGGCTCTTCAATTTCCGCAAAGGTCGCTGCACATATCGTTATATGCCGACGATATGTTACTATATGTGAGGGACCCAGGGGAAAACCTGAACCCATTGCTAAGAGAATATATCAAATTCGCATATCACTCAGGTATAAATATAAACTGGGCTAAATCTTTGATTTTTCCCTTGACGGATAGTACAAAACCGCACCCCATGGAGTACCCCTTGGAATGGCAGACGGACCCGGGGAAATATCTGGGTGTGTGGTATCACCGTGACCCTGAAATCGTCATTAGGACAAATTATGGGAGGGCAATCGATGCATTGGAGGGGAAAGTGCGAAGATGGATTCAGTTACCGCTGTCTCTGGCGGACCGCATCGCCATTGTAAAAATGGTACTACTACCTAAATTATTGTACCTCTTCAATAACATACCCATCCAGCCCCCTACAGAGGTTTTTCGTCGCATCACCTCGCTGGTCCTCCAGTTAATCTGGGTGGGAAAAACGTCTCGGATTGACTTGCAGACGCTTACATTGCCATATTGCCAGGGGGGTTTCGGAGTTCCCGATTTTTTTCTGTATTACCTGTGTGCGCAAGCGCAATACGCGCATTTTTGGTATCACAAAGTCCCATACTTAACACATACAGCAATTGAGGAAGGGGACGCTCTGCCGATCCCGCTGGAAGCAGTCATAACACATCGTAGACCCCCATTACATAAGAATGACATCAACACGATCGATGCCACGAACAAAGCCTGGCATCTTATGGGCAGGAGAGCTAATAAACTGCCGCTATACGCTCCGGCGCTCCGGTTGCACTGGCATCCAGAGATTTCGGTCACCCAAGAGGAGGTGGGGGTCGGATTGCTACGACAGGTCGGCATCGACACTCTGGGGGATCTTTATGAAGATGGTAGCTTCAAGACGCTTGAAAATCTGACATTTATTAGTAATCAGACACTACTGTTCCAATTTAATTATCACAGGATACAAAATGCCATTAAAAAACTATACCCCACGTACCCGGAGGAACCACCGGTGCTGGCCGCTTTGCAGTGGATAATTACCACGCCTAAGGCAACAAACCTGGTGTCCACGCTCTATGCTAAATTGCAAGGCGATATTGTGGCAACCACATATAAAGCTATGGGTAAATGGAATTGCCATCTGGATGTTTCCCTGACTGAGGAAGACTGGGCTACAGCTTGCACGCTGACTGGTATGCTGACACCTAATGGCAATCTGCGCATTATCCACTTCAAATACCTACACCAGACGTATTATACCCCTGCTAGACTACATAAATATGGGCTACGTGGGGATTCTAGATGTGAACGCTGCAATGAGGAAGGGGCAGATTTTATTCATTTAGCATGGTCATGTGGGGCGGTTGCGGAATATTGGACGCAGGTGACGCAGATGCTAGGGAATATGGTGGAGGGTGAAGTGGGATGCAATGCTCGCACATGCTTGTTGGGTTTACTGCCTGGGGTGAAGGCTCAAAAGCGCAAATTTTGTGTAATCTCCTTGCTCTTGGCCAAACGGAGAGTGTCGCTCTGCTGGAATGGCAGGAGGACACCAAAGCTTACAGACTGGATTGCTGATTTAACGTACTGTAAAGACACACTAAAAACGTATGAAGAGGAACTGCCTACTAGGTCAAAACTGCGAAACTACTGGCAATACTTGACTCAATATCTACAGCAGTCTCAGGGGAACTAAATACGTGTTTTCTTTCAAATCCAGTGATGTTTCGGAGGGTGTGAAGGGCCTTTGATTAAGAATGCACAAACGGATGATGGATGCTGTTATACTGTGACCACAATGTTCTGGTTGTATTAACCTTGTATACTTTTCAAATGCTAATAAAAAAAAAATAAAAAAAACAGAAGTTAGGAGTCCTAACTTTAGGACTCCTAAATGCCTTCTGTGAATACCGAAAAAAAAAAAAAAAAAACCCTGTCTGGGAGGTGGTCACACCTCCCTATGACAGGATACCTATTGTCCTGCCTTCCGCTGCTCGAACTTGGCTCAGCAGCAGGAGGGCAGAATCGTGTTTCTGGTCAGCAGCAGTCATATTGTGCTGTCTGGGTCTAGAAGACTGGTTCCGGGAGCACTGAGGGCCTCTTGAAGGAGCTTTACAGTGCATGGAATCATACCTCCCACACCGTTTACGGTGTGGGGTATGACTCCAACATGTTTGAGACCAAACATGACAGGGTTCGTTACAGCCAGTTTAGAGATGGTCATTACGTAATGACGCATGGCCACTCTATATGTCGCAATGTCTGATGCTCTTACAACCCGGGAGAATGGACTCCGAAGGTTATAGGGGTGGCCTGCTCATGCAGGGGCACCCTCACACTTAGGACCCAATACCCTGCCTTCAGGATTGAAAGGCATGCCTTAGGGGTGACTTGACTTATAGGTTTTAAGGGTAGTGACCTCGTATATAGGGAAACATATATCTGTCATAAGTGTTGTTGGCACCAGCTTACACAGGCTGCAATGGCAGGCCTGTAATCACAATTTGAGTGGTCTATCATGGGTGGCCTAATACATGCTTCAGCCCATTGGAGACCCCTGGTGTACCTATGCCCTGAGTACCTTAGTACCAGATACTAGGGACTTACACGGGCACACTAGTAACCAATCTGGAGGGTACCTAAGTACTCACCATGTCCTATTTAGGGAAAAGGAACGGAGACTGGGACCCTGATTTTCAGGATCCCAGTCAGACTAGTCAGAAAACATAATGACACCAGCGAAAAGTGGGGTGACCATGAGCAGATCCTACTTTCCTACTCCCTACCTCAATGACTGGCTGTGGAAGGCGTCCTTGACCCGGGCTGTCGTCTCCCACCTTCAGACTACAGCAAACCTCCTGCATTCGCTGGGGTTTTCTATAAACGTGCCAAAGTCACACCTGACTCCTTCTCAGACGCACCCTTTCAACAGAGCTGTTCTGGACACAGTGCATTTTCGGGTCTATACTCCCAAGTAGCGAGTCCAGGTTATTCAGGTTATGATTCTGATGTTTCGGCCTCTATCCTGGATATCGGTGAGACTGACTCTGAGGCTGTTAGGCCTCATGGCCTCCTGCATCCTGTCGGTAAAGCATGCCAGGTGGCGTATGCGGGGTCTGCAGTGGGACTTGAAGTTCCAGTGGGCACAGCATCAGGGAAATCTCACTGATGTGGTTCAGAACTCTGAAGGAACTGTGAAAGATCTGCAGTGGTGGTTGACAAACCGCGATTAAGTCAACGGCAGACCCCTCTCCCTTCCCAAACCAGATCTCACAGTCATGACAGATGTGTCACTTCTGGGATATGACAGCCATCTGGGAGAGGTCGATCAGGGGACACTGGTCTCCAGTGGAGTCTTGGCCCACATAAATTTGTTTGAGCAACGAGCACTTCGATTGGCATTGAAAGCATTTCTTCCCTCTGTCAAGGGGCAGTTAGGGCACGTGTTCACAGACAATACCACTGCCATGTGGTACTGCAACAAGCAGAGCGAGTTCGTATCGTGGACCCTCTGGACATGGCTAGAACAGCAGGGCATAACCCTCGTGGTTCAATACCTGGCAGGTTCTCTGAACACCAGGGCGGACCAACTCAGCCGTCGATGCCTAGCAGATCATGAATGGCGTCTCTAGGTGAAGGTGGCGCAAGGTCTCTTTCAGCAGTGGGGAGAACTTTGGTTAGATTTGTTTGCCTCCGAAGAGAACGCGTAGTGTCAGCAGTACTGCACCCTGGAGTTTCCAAGGTGGCTACTGCTCGGCTACGCTTTCGTCGCGAGTGGAGCTCAGGCCTGCTGTACGCCTTTCCGCCCATACCACTCCTGCCCAGGATTCTGAAGAAGATCAGGAGCGACCAGTACCAAGTCATTCTTGTTGCTCCGGACTGGCCGTGGAGAATCTGGTATCCAAAGCTTCTGAAGATGAGCATCAATCCTCCGATCAGGCTGCCCCTTCGGTAGGATCATCTGTTGCAGGGGAGGGTTCTCCACCTGAACCTGTCACGCTGCATGTGGAGATTGGTACAAAAGGGGGTGGTGATGGACGGAGCAACAGAACCAATCAAACACTCACACCCAGTCAACAGATCTGGGTTTGATCCATCACCGTTCTTTAGCCCACTCTGCCACCCCAGTTCAGACATGGCCATATGCAAATCAGTCTGACCCTGTGCCTCATGGGAACAGTCCAGCCCGAACTGCCAAGCCATGCCTTCCCTGGACCGGAAACAAGCTTGCTAGGACCGGTTTCTGGCATTTCAGCCGTCTTCAGCCAGGCTTGCTTGAATCCAGTGGCAAAGTGAGCAAGGGACTCACGTCTGAGCATACCCTGCCAACTTATGGCGAACAGAGCGGTACAAAAGGGGGTGGTGATGGACGGAGCATCAGAACCAATCAAACACTCACACCCAGTCAACAGATCTGGGTTTGATCCATCACCGTTCTTTAGCCCACTCTGCCACCCCAGTTCAGACATGGCCATATGCAAATCAGTCTGACCCTGTGCCTCATGGGAACAGTCCAGCCCGAACTGCCAAGCCATGCCTTCCCTGGACCGGAAACAAGCTTCCTAGGACCGGTTTCTGGCATTTCAGCCGTCTTCAGCCAGGCTTGCTTGAATCCAGTGGCAAAGTGAGCAAGGGACTCACGTCTGAGCATACCCTGCCAACTTATGGCGAACAGAGCGGTACAAAAGGGGGTGGTGATGGATGGAGCATCAGAACCAATCAAACACTCACACCCAGACAACAGATCTGGGTTTGATCCATCACCGTTCTTTAGCCCACTCTGCCACCCCAGTTCAGACATGGCCATATGCAAATCAGTCTGACCCTGTGCCTCATGGGAACAGTCCAGCCCGAACTGCCAAGCCATGCCTTCCCTGGACCGGAAACAAGCTTCCTAGGACCGGTTTCTGGCATTTCAGCCGTCTTCAGCCAGGCTTGCTTGAATCCAGTGGCAAAGTGAGTAAGGGACTCACGTCTGAGCATACCCTGCCAACTTATGGCGAACAGAGCGGTACAAAAGGGGGTGGTGATGGACGGAGCATCAGAACCAATCAAACACTCACACCCAGTCAACAGATCTGGGTTTGATCCATCACCGTTCTTTAGCCCACTCTGCCACCCCAGTTCAGACATGGCCATATGTAAATCAGTCTGACCCTGTGCCTCATGGGAACAGTCCAGCCCGAACTGCCAAGCCATGCCTTCCCTGGACCGGAAACAAGCTTCCTAGGACCGGTTTCTGGCAATTCAGCCGTCTTCAGCCAGGCTTGCTTGAATCCAGTGGCAAAGTGAGCAAGGGACTCACATCTGAGCATACCCTGCCAACTTATGGCGAACAGAGCGGTACAAAAGGGGGTGGTGATGGATGGAGCATCAGAACCAATCAAACACTCACACCCAGACAACAGATCTGGGTTTGATCAATCACCGTTATTTAGCCCACTCTGCCACCCCAGTTCAGACATGGCCATATGCAAATCAGTCTGACCCTGTGCCTCATGGGAACAGTCCAGCCCGAACTGCCAAGCCATGCCTTCCCTGGACCGGAAACAAGCTTCCTAGGACCGGTTTCTGGCATTTCAGCCGTCTTCAGCCAGGCTTGCTTGAATCCAGTGGCAAAGTGAGTAAGGGACTCACGTCTGAGCATACCCTGCCAACTTATGGCGAACAGAGCGGTACAAAAGGGGGTGGTGATGGACGGAGCATCAGAACCAATCAAACACTCACACCCAGTCAACAGATCTGGGTTTGATCCATCACCGTTCTTTAGCCCACTCTGCCACCCCAGTTCAGACATGGCCATATGCACATCAGTCTGACCCTGTGCCTCATGGGAACAGTCCAGCCCGAACTGCCAAGCCATGCCTTCCCTGGACCGGAAACAAGCTTCCTAGGACCGGTTTCTGGCATTTCAGCCGTCTTCAGCCAGGCTTGCTTGAATCCAGTGGCAAAGTGAGCAAGGGACTCACGTCTGAGCATACCCTGCCAACTTATGGCGAACAGAGCGGTACAAAAGGGGGTGGTGATGGACGGAGCATCAGAACCAATCAAACACTCAACCCAGTCAACAGATCTGGGTTTGATCCATCACCGTTCTTTAGCCCACTCTGCCACCCCAGTTCAGACATGGCCATATGCAAATCAGTCTGACCCTGTGCCTCATGGGAACAGTCCAGCCCGAACTGCCAAGCCATGCCTTCCCTGGACCGGAAACAAGCTTCCTAGGATCGGTTTCTGGCATTTCAGCCGTCTTCAGCCAGGCTTGCTTGAATCCAGTGGCAAAGTGAGCAAGGGACTCACGTCTGAGCATACCCTGCCAACTTATGGCGAACAGAGCGGTACAAAAGGGGGTGGTGATGGACGGAGCATCAGAACCAATCAAACACTCACACCCAGTCAACAGATCTGGGTTTGATCCATCACCGTTCTTTAGCCCACTCTGCCACCCCAGTTCAGACATGGCCATATGCAAATCAGTCTGACCCTGTGCCTCATGGGAACAGTCCAGCCCGAACTGCCAAGCCATGCCTTCCCTGGACCGGAAACAAGCTTCCTAGGACCGGTTTCTGGCATTTCAGCCGTCTTCAGCCAGGATTGCTTGAATCGAGTGGCAAAGTGAGCAAGGGTCTCACGTCTGAGCATACCCTGCCAACTTATGGTGAACAGAGCGGTACAAAAGGGGGTGGAGATTGAGCAGCAGCAGATGATGGCTTTTGATCTACCTTACGAAGTATGTAACGTTATTTCTGATGGGTACATCTGCCAGTGGATTCCTCACCTTGTGATTATCCCCTGCGCCAGCAACATTCGGAAACTTTTGTAGCTCTCCACGCCGACGAGGACGACGTCACAGAAGCACGGCTCCGCACGCGGCTCAGCTGATGTCACTGGATCCATAAGAGGACCTCGTCGGCGTGATGATGCCAGTTCCCTTTTTTCCGCGCCGTCGAGCTAACGGTTTTCTGGGACTCTCCGTAGCTTTTGCTGGTTACTTTGTGTTTCTGCTGGTGTTTCTGCTTTCTTCTTGCTTCTTTTTCAAGATGTCGACGAAGAAGTCAGGGTTCAAGCCCTGTAGAGAGTGTGGTAAACACATGTCCATTACGGATCCACACGGGGATTGTGTCTGGTGCCTGTCGTCGGATCACGACGTCGAGGGATGCTCTTGCTGCCGCAAGATGAATCCAAAGGCCTTAAAGGAAAGAGAAGCTAAGCTATTTATAGTTAACATGAGAAAGGAGAAGAGAGGTCGAAGGCGTTCAACATCGAGGTCCAGGTCGAGGTCGGGCTCGAAGTCGACGTCGGGACATGCTTCGAAGTCGAAGAAACATAAAAAGAAGAAGAGGCATGGCTCTCGACACCGTTCAGATAAGGGGACGGCTCCGATGTCGACTTCACCTGCTCCTCGACGGTGTAAGAACTATGTTTCTCCCTCTCCTTCTGTGTCAAATCCGGCTTCTCCTGTTTGCCCGACTTCGCCTGCAGCTTCTCCGGAGCGATCTCCGGCTCTGGCTCCATCACCGACGCCAACACATTCTCCGGCTCCAGTGGAAGAGGCTCCGGCTCCTGATGAGTCTTCGTCTCCATTGGCTCCACCGTCGGTGCCGATTGGCCCGAGTCCGGTAATGCCTCAATCTGAGCCTTACCCCCCCTTTCCTGGCCAGGGACAAGACCCATCGCATTATTTAAATGCTATTTATGGCGTCTTTTCGAGGGCGATGTACCCCTCAGGAGCACCTTCGGGTCCCATGGGTCAAATGGCCTTTAATCTGGGTGTCCCTCAGGCCTACGCTCAGGCTCCATTTATGCCATTCTTTCCAGCGATGCCGTCTTGGCATTTCCCGGCGCCGAGGACGTCGACGCCGCTCCCTTCTTCTCCGGCTCCAGCTCGACCTCGTTCGACTCCGGCTGCTCCTCCGGATCCATGTTCGACGCCGGCTCTGGCTCCGTCGGAATCGTGTGCGGTGCCGCCGACGCCGGTTCTGAGGATTAGGTCCAGGCAAGAATCACAGAGAATTTTGGAGGAGCAGAGGTACCAGGTGGAAGAAATGGAAGAGGGTGAGCTTATGGAGTCAGATGACTTGTTTGAGGAACTAAAAGAAGCAAGTGGCCTTGATTTGTCACCGGAATGGAGCTTACTCCTACTGATGCTCCCTCTAAGGATGTGGCTCCTTACCACACGGTCATAAGGAAAGCAGCGGAGCTTTTGGACTTACAGCTTCCAACGGCTGAATTTAAACCCAACATCCTTACTGAGGTTCTTCATTCTCCCTCCACCATGGTAGAGCCTTTACTTCCATTTAATGATGCCATCACTGAGCCAGTCATGGAGGTTGGGCGTAAGCCCTTTTCGGCTCCGGCAGTATCTAAGTCTGTTGCAAGGAGGTACAGGGCGGCTCCAGGAGATCCGGACTTTCTTACATCCCATCCTTCTCCTGAAAGTCTGGTGGTTCAGGCTGCCTGTTCAAAGAAGTCTTCTGGGGCTTTTCCTCCGGTTCCTAGTGATAGGGAGTCGAAAAAGCTCGACCAATTGGCCAAGAAGGTGTTCTCCTCGGCGAGTATGGCCTTAAAGTCGACAAATGCCACCTGTCTCTTGGGCCGTTATATCCACGCTCTCATGGATTCTGCTAAACAGCTGGCTCCTAAGTTGTCTGAGGAGGACAGGCAGAATATTAATGTAGTCCTGTCGGACACTCAGGCGGCTGCATGACAGGTTATCCAGAGTGGTTTGGACACTGCGGACTCTGTTGCCAGGATCATGGGTTCTCCTCGGTCGCCACAAGGAGGAGTGCTTGGCTCAAGTCTTCAGAGTTCTCTCCTGATGTGCAGGCAACACTTCTGGACTTGCTTTTTGGTGGTTCTGGGCTGTTCGGGAAGAAAGCGGATGCAGCCTTGGAAAGATTCAAGGACAGCAAAGCCACGGCCAAGTCTCTGGGCCTACAGGCACAGCCTAGAGGTTCCTCTTATAGGAAGTACAGAGGGTTTGGGAGGTCGCCCTTTCGGACCTTCAGCAACCTCAGCAGCAGCAAAATACCCTATATAAGAACTACAGGGGTAGGAACAGAGGTCGTGCTCGAGGTCGTCAGCTCTCCTCCTCCTCCTCCCCTTCTTCCCTCCCTCCTACCACTGCAAAGCAGCCCTAGGTCCAACATTCTGGATCATGTTGGTCCTGTGGGGAGTCGATTTACCCATTTTCTACAAGATTGGGAATTGATCACTACAGACCTTTGGGTTCTAGATCTTGTAGAAAATGGGTATGCTCTTCCCTTTCTGGAATTCCCTCCGAATTACCCTCCTTGCCAAGGTGCTTGCTCAGAGGACCAACTTCTTCTGCTGCAGGAGGAAGTCCTTACATTACTAAAAAAAGGTGAGATAGAGGTGGTTCCAAAGCAGGAAAGGGGTCAGGGATGCTACTCCTGGTATTTCCTGATTCCGAAGAAGGATGGCAGGCTACTTCCAATCCTGGACCTCAGCATCTTGAACCTTTTTCTGAAGCAGGAGAAGTTCAAGATGCTCACCCTTGCGCAGGTTCTTCAAGCAGTGCAACAGGAGGACTGGATGGTGTTGATCGACTTGCAGGATGCGTATTTTCACATCCTCATCCTGAAGTCGCACAGGAAGTATCTCCGTTTTACGGTAGGGTCGCAACATTATCAGTTTGCGGTCCTCCCGTTTGGTCTTACTACTGCACCTCGAGTCTTCACCAAGGTGATGGCAGTGGTGGCAGCCCATCTCAGAAGATCGGGGATTCCAGTTTTCCCCTATCTGGACGACTGGCTGATCAAAGCGGAGTCACCAGAGAAGGTGCTTGATCATCTGCAGGTTACAACTCAGCTGTTGTACAAATTGGGTTTCTCGATAAACGTGCCCAAATCTCACCTGTTGCCCTCTCAGCGCAACCTGGTCATAGGGGCGGTACCGGACACTACTGTGTGTCGAGCATTCCCACCTCCTCAAAGGATTCTCGACATACAGGAAATTATTCCTTTTTTTTACAATGGAGCGGTCGTTCCAGTCCTGCTCGGTCTGTTTGCTTCCTACATTCTGTTGGTCAACCATGCATGCTGGCACATGAGGGCGCTCCAGTGGTGCCTCTGCAGGCAGTGGTATCAGCACAACGGAGATCTCAGGGAGTCTGTGAGGATCTCCAGAGAAGCTGCAGCGGATCTGTCTTGGTGGAGCGTGGAGGGCAATCTGTCTCAAGGAAAGCCCTTCCATCTACCTCCATCGGTGGCCACAGTGATAACGGATGCATCCACTTTAGGGTGGGGTGTGCATCTGGGGGATCTGGAGATCAAGGGTCTTTGGTCTCCAGAGGAAAGTTTGCTTCACATCAACCTTTTGGAGTTGCGTGCGATACGTTTGGCACTCAAGGCCTTCCTCCCTTCCCTTCGCGGTCAGTCGGTTCAGGTCCTGACGGACAACACTACCGCGATGTGGTATGTCAACAAGCAGGGAGGAGTGGGGTCGCATTGTCTCTGCAGAGAGGCTCTGCGTCTCTGGTCCTGGGTTCAGGATCATCAGATTTCTCTGATGGCAAATCATCTGGCCGGAGTTCTGAACGTGCGTGCAGACAGTCTCAGTCGGCAGTTCTCTGTCGACCACGAGTGGAGGCTCCATCCGGAGGTGGTTTGGCTCGTCTTTCAGACGTGGGAAACTCCTCGGGTGGACCTATATGCCACTCACGAGAACGCTCTCTGCCCGTCATTCTGCAGGCCCCAGTATCCGATGCAGGGAGCTTTGGGGGACGCGTTTCAGTTGAGATGGGACTCACATCTCCTTTACGCGTTTCCTCCCATACCCTTGATTCCTCGGGTTCTGAGGAAGGTTCGCCTAGACCGTGCCCAAGTCATATTGATCGCCCCGGATTGGCCAAGAAGGGTGTGGTACACAGATCTTCTCCACCTCTCCTCGTGCCCTCCGCTCCGTCTCCCTCTCAGGGCAGATCTCCTCTTGCAGTCGCAGAGGCAGGTTCTACACCCCCACCTCCAGAGCTTACACCTTCATGCCTGGAGATTGAACGGGGCAACCTGAATTCTTTTTCTCTCCCGCCTGATGTGGTAGACGTGATTTTGTCTGCCAGGCATCACTCCACCAAGTCTTTCTAATCCTATAGGTGGTCCAAATTTGTCCTTTGGTGTGGAGAGAAGTCTATTGACTCTTTTAGGGCTCGTTTATCCAACATCCTTCAGCTTGCTCTCTCTTGCTCAGCAAGGTTTTGCTGTAGCTACTGTGAAGGGTCATTTATCGGCTTTGTCGGCATTCCTTTGTTTGCCGGATCAGCCGTCCTTGTTTAAATCACCCATTGTATTAAGGTTCATTAAGGGCCTGACCACCAAATTTCCGCCCACTCCATTTTTTGTGCCTCAATGGGACTTAAATCTTGTCTTAACTTACTTGATGGGTTCTCCCTTTGAGCCCTTGCACAAGTGTCCCTTAATGCTATTGTCTTTCAAAACTGTTTTTCTCATTGCCATTACCTCAGCAAGGAGGGTAAGTGAGCTTCAAGCTCTGAGTTCAAAACCCCCGTTCCTGACCATTCATGCTGAAAGAATGGTACTCAGGACCAGGGCTGCTTTTCTGCCAAAGTTGGTAACTCCTTTCCATCTGGGGCAGTCCATTACCCTTCCTACCTTCTATCTTCCCCCTCACCCTTCCAAGGAGGAGGAGCGGCTTCACCGCTTGGACCCTAAGAGGGAGGTGAGCTTTTACCTTGATAGGACTAAAGACTTTCGAGTGGATGACCAGCTCTTCGTGGGCTTTGTTGGCTGCAGGAAAGGCAGAGCGGTGCACACGCGCACCCTTTCCAGATGGATTATCTTGTGTATCAAGATATGTTACTCTTTGGCCGGTAAGGATCTTCCAGAGGGTATAAGGGCTCATTCTACCAGGGGAAAGTCTTCTACAGCTGCCTTATCTAGAGGTGTTTCTGTGGAGGACATTTGTAGGGCGGCAACTTGGGCCTCTCTCCATACTTTCGCGAAGCATTACTGCTTGGATTCCGAGGTGAGGAGGAACAGTCACTTTGCTCGTTCCGTCCTTCAGGACTTTTTGGTATAGAAGGGTGAACACCCTCCTCCGGGAGTGAGACTGCTGTGGGTATCTTTTCACAAGGTGAGGAATCCATTGGCAGATGTATCCATCAGAAGAACAAGTTCGGTAACGATTTTTCTGATGGATACAGTATCTGCCTGTGGATTCCTCACTGGCCCACCCGCCTCCCCGTTGTCCGCCCTTATATACCTACTATAGTGATGATGTGTCAAAAATGTATCTATTGCTGTCAAAGGAAGTTTGTTATTTCTTTTGCTTTCCTGCATTGACTTCACAATGTGTGTGCTGGTTTGTATATTATGTACTGTGTATACTGTATATATTTTGTTGTCGGTCTGTCCGTGTGCCTCGAAGGCACGGAAAAAAGGGCGGAACTGACGTCATCACGCCGACGATGTCCTCTTATGGATCCAGTGACGTCAGCGGAGCCACGTGCGGAGCCGTGCTTCTGTGACATCGTCCTCTTCGGCATGGAGAGCTACAAAAGTTTCCAAATGTTGCTTGCGCACGGGATATTCACAAGGTGAGGAATCCACAGGCATATACTGTATCCACCAGAAAAAGCGTTACTGAAGGTAAGTAACTTGTTCTTTGGCGGCCAGGCGGCCCTCCACTAAGATGGTATACGCCTGCGGTTGGCAGAAATTTGTATTATACTCGACAGAAAGGTCTATTGACCCTCTTTCTGCTTCTCTTTCCACTGTTCTTTTATTCATTCTGACTCTTGCCCAGCTGGGCTCTGATTTGGGAACTCTTAAGGGTTTGCCGTTCTGCTCTGTCTGCTTTTTTTTGGCTAACAGACCAGCCCTCTCTCTTTACGTCCCCAATTGTACATAGGTTTCTAAATGGACTGGCTCACTAATTTCCATCCATGGCATTTGTTATACCACAGTGGGACCTTAATTTGGTCCTCACCTACCTAATGTGTGCTCCCATTGAGCCTTTACATGACTGTTCCCTCCAACTGTGGACCATCAAAACAGCCTTTTTAGTGGGGATTACAAGAAGGAGCTTCTCCACTGTCTGGACCTAAAAAGAGCGTTGTCGTCCTACCGTGACCGCACAAAAGAGTTCCGGATGGACGACCAACATTTTGTGGAGTACGTGGGAGCTAAGAAGGGAAGGGCAGTGCAGAAAAGGACCATCTCATGCTGAGTCATACTTTGCATTAAGATCTGCTATGCCCTGGCAAAGAAGCAGCCCCCTGAGGGATTAAGGGCCCATTCCAGCAGGGAAAAGGCTGCGACTGCGGCCTTGGTTCGGGGTGTCCCAGTCCTGGACATGTGTCAGGCAGCAACATGGGCATCTTTGCACACGTTTGCCAAAAACTACTGCCTGGACAATCAGGTCCTCACGGACGGGCATTTTGTCTGTTCGGTGCTGCAGGACCTCCTAGTTTGAGGTATTTGTCCACAACCCACGGCCGGGATGTTATGGCGTAGGTATCTAATTCAAAGGTAAGTAATCTGCAGCTAGAAGTCTCTATCAGATGAACAGGTCACTTACCTTCGGTAACGCATTATCTGGTAGAGAATCTATCTAGCGGTAAATTCCTTATAGCCCCACCCATGCCTCCCCACTTTTTGGACTTATGTTGTAGGGCTAGGGTTACTTCCCTTTCAAGGACCTTAGTTTTATACATGACTACGTCAGTTACTTTGTGTTTCTGCTCTTCTGGCATGGAAATAATTAAGAGTACTGACGTCAGCGCGCCTGGTTGGTGCCTATATAGGTACCCCAACATCATTACCGACGCTAACGATGCTGACAATGTCATGTGAAGCCGAATGGCGCTCGCAAGGGGTATTGCTCAGCAAAAGTTTCCAGATCCAGCGTGATGCCTGGGAAATTCAAAGGTAAGGAATCTGCAGCTAGATAGAGTCTCTACCAGAGAATGCATTACCAACGTTAAGCAACTTGCTCTTCAGGCCTATTGAAATGCTAATTACTTGCTGACAGCAGCTGGAAAGTAAAATGTTGATTTAGTTTCCAAGGACTTCAGTCCAGGCAAATGTAACTTTCTAAAAGTGACTTTTCCATAATATCTAGAAAAAATATGACTTCACCACATTGATTTGGATGTTTAATAACTATTTAAAACATAGTTGTTTCATTATTTCTTCTTCTTATGGAGCAGCCAGACCAGCTAAAGTGTGAATAGATTTGAGGGACCTATCACTATAAGGACATGTAGAACAAGAAACATTTACATGTCCCACATTTACATACCATGCACCCTGCCTTTATGAGCACTACCTCGGGGGTGACCTGCTAGTATTTAAAAGCAAGATTTTAGGCCAGTCAACAGGGTTTATTTTGACATGTCGAATTGGCAGTTTAAAAACTTCTCTCCCAGGCAATAGTTGTAGGCCTGGGGTCAGGTTTGCTGTGTCACTACAAATGGTAGCACAATGTGTACTGCAGCCCACTGGTGACATTGAATTTACACACTCTTAGTACAATGTGTCTTATAAGTAAGTGAAATGTGCCAATCAGGTGTATACCAATTGCATTATGTTTAAAGGGGGAGCAAAAGCACTTTACCACTGGTTAGCAAGGATAACATACACTGAGTTTTGTGACCAAAAGAAACAGACAAGTCAAAAATCTGAAGGACTATTATGCCAAAGCCAGCCATGTGTTTCCCTAAACAATGAGTAGCACATCATAAGCCATTCTGCTCTCTGTCATTATTTCTTTGTAGCACTTCGCAGGCAAACTCTACAACATACATTTAATCCAGTGTGTTTATACCCCAAATCTTCTGTTATGTCATGTGACACCGTTTTTTTTTCAGTCTTGCATTCACCCATTAATTAGTCTCTTCGTGAGGTGCAAATCCTTGCAAATCCTTGCTCTGGAAATTGATACTGATTTCCTTTTCTTCACAGGGACAACAGCGTATTCAACAACTTCAGGTATGATGGTCTTTAGCTATTATTATACGTCCGGAAGGCTCTTAGGGGCATATTATCAAGTGAGTTATCACTGCGTTATCAGCACTTTCGTGCCGTTAAAGCGTTTTTTTTATCGCACTATTACCAATCTGTCGCTAACAGGCGTTAGCGACAGCTTTTCAGCCATAGCAGACGGATTTTTTATCGCCCTCCATGCCAACGATATTTATCGCTAATGACATGCAAAGTAGGCGTTCTTTACCAAAACTTCGCGGAAAAAGTCGCTAACTCAACATCACTCTATTATCAATGATGACCCGGACCCGCGAAGCGACAAGAAAAGTCGCGCTAAGCCCTGTCAGCACCAGGAATTTAACACCAGATAAAAACATGACTTAAACTGGTGATGAATGGAGCTACATAGTCAGAGCACCATCAGGAGAGCCACAGACGCCATGGAGGTAGTGATCATGCAGATTGGGGTTCCACGAAGGCAACAACAACCACTGCCAATGCCACCACCCCCAGGACCACCACCGAGGCAGCGACGAAGAAAACAGCGGGTACTGCACAGACGTCTCAGGCGCAAGTCCAGCGGGGCATCCAGGCTCTCATCCTGGTAATCCTGAACGTTGGGGGGCTTGAGGGGGGTTGTTGATGTGTGCTGCACTTGGCCCTGGGTGCTCAAATCCGCATTGAACTTTTTTTGTACATCTTTTCTATGGTAGGTGGACTGATAGGCTATTTTTCTAAGTCCACACTTGCGGGTTTTTGTCGGTAAAAGCTTATTGCTGGATTCTGCCCGCTATCGCGGGTTTTCCTATCGCCATCTCGCAGCGGTTAGCTGCAGTTTTCGCGGAAGCTATTGCCTGTTAGCGCCGTGTTGATAATACAGCGATAGCAGGGCGGAAGAAACGGGCGATAGACGGAGACAGAAAAACTAGCGCTAACTTAGGTTAGCGTTAGTTATCGCCAGTCCTTGATAATATGCCCCTTATTGCTTCCAGACTCCCTTAGTAAGCATAGTGAACACATTTTAATGGCTCCGTGAAATGTGTATGTACTACAACAAGAGCCCCCTAATGAAACTCTACTTGTGTGAGGAAATATAGACATTTAAAAGAGAAAGGCCAACTAGGGATTTTTTTTTTATAATAGTCTAATACTACATAGTGGACAGTTTTGAGTTGAACCAAAATGGTATGCTACCATCATCCTTTATCTGGATGCAAAAATAACAAAGTTGACAATAACAATGCTGTAGTTATGGGTAAGAGGTTAAGTTGCTCTTTACAAAATTTTGATATTTGATTCTTTAATGTTTTTTGCACCATTTGATGCAATTGTATGAAAGTTTCCAAATTATGCATTCAACCCCAGTCAATTTTGGCAAGGGACCAAATGCTATGGGGGAGGGTCGGAATAATGATTTTCCATATGTTAATGAAAAGTGCCTGGTCCTTTTCAGTTGGAAAGTATATCTACCTGCACATTCCACACCTTCAGAATAGTCTCCATGTCCCAGATGGAATCTGCATACTATTCTTTCAGAACTAGCTCTCCAGCACCTCCTGGTGGTGCCATGCAGCCTCAGCTGCGTCTCTGTCAACCTAGAATGTGATAATATCAGAGTATATAGGATGACAAACAGCAAGCTGGCTCGAATTTCTCTTTTTTTCTGTATTCAATTAATGTGGTCCAGAGCTCTTTTTGGTATTTCACTGATAAAAGTCCTCAGCTTTCAACTGCAACATGGCCAAATGTTTTCTCCTGAGATGTTTGGGTTCATATCCTACTGAGGATTAAATAAGGATATCTCTTTGTTAGATCCCCATGATATCCGCAAGTGATATCTGGGATCAGACCATAACCTCTTGGCTTTCACCTCCCTTTCATTAATGCACCCAAAGGCCATCAGAGAATGTTAGATTATTTTCTTTTTCTCGCTATGGCTGTTTTACGTATAACTATTGCATCATCTTGGCTAGCTCAAGCTGCACCAACATTGCAGTTATGGCTTGCTTCTTTCAATATTCAATCTGGAAAGGGGAATATACGAAAGGAAGGTCAAAAGAGGGAAAATTTTAGGTAGACGGATATGGGCTCCTATATACAGTTGGAAGGAATCATTGACCCACAACGGACTCTAAACAACATTCCTGCTTGGGATAAAACTTGAGATATGTAATAGATTGTTCACTTTTTTCTAGTCGTTCATTTACTCTTCCATATCATACTTCGAACTATATATATATTTTTTTCTCTCCTTTTTTTTTCTCTCTTCTGCTCTTCTTTTTTCCTCTCCTTCTATTCCTTTTTAATAGTTAACAGATATTTACAATTTTTTTTGTTTTATAACATGTATTATGTATCATGAATATTTATCTATTCTGTAAATTGTCAGAAAATGTATATGCTGTGCTGTATAAAATAAAGAACTAATTAAAAAAAAAAAAAAGAGAATGTAAGACCAAGCTATTTTGACAAAGGTCTATAGGGATATGGCAAAGAGAGCCTCTTCCCTTTCGTTTATATCTTCTGTCCGGCAACATGCTCACAAGAGTCCTTCCCACAAAAAGAACTGAAACATCCCCTCCTTTCGGAGTAGATGGTCCCACTCCAAGAATCATTGCTGGGCACGATGTCGTTCACAAACTCTAGGGTTTTCCTCATCATCGAAGGTTATACCTATGTTCAAAAAGATGAATCTGAAAGTATCCATTAGTTATAGATTCCCTACCTTAGATTCCTTACCTTAGAATTACTTCCAGGCGTCAGACTGGATCCAGAGATTTTTTCTCTTAGCAGTACCCCTGCGCGTTGGTAGGTGGCATCTGTCAAGTCCGTGTCCATCGCCGGCGTCCTGGTCGCCGGGATGACATTGCGATGTCTACTTAGATGCCACCCCTGCGCGCTAACGTCAGTTCTTTCTTTTTCCATGCCAGCCTTAGTGCACATCCGGAGAGAGCTACCCCTTAGTTACTTTTTGACTAACTTTTTCTTGACTTTTTGTCAACTTCTTTTTGAGTCTTCGACTCCTGGTGTATGTGGGATTCCCATCGTCGGACCGGATTCAAACCGTGCGAAGCCTGTAACCGCCTGATGTTGGTTACGGACCCCCACCTCGTGTGCCTTTGGTACATGGATTGCGACCACGACCCGAAGTCGTGCACTGACTGCCGAGCCATAAATCCAAAGTCTTTGTAGGAGCTGTCCCAAAAGCGGCCTTGGAATCCCGGCAGTCAGTTCCGTGTCGCTCGAGGTCCCAATTGAGAGGAAGGTCTCGCAACCGGTAAAGGAACCACCATCACCACTCGTCATCCAAGTCTTTGAGATCTTTGGGTAAGTCGAAGCATAAGAAGAAGGCAGAAAAACCAACATCACTCTTCACCTTCTCCCTGTCGGTCAGCGGATGCAACACGGGACCCGGAGCATTGTCGCTCTCCAGCTCCGTCTTCGGAGCCTGCTCCAGGGACGGCTCCGTGTTTTCCTCCTTTTCCCGGTGCCAGAGCGTCTCTTGCCCAGCTTTGAGCTTTCAATGAAGGGTTTCATAGCATTTTTGGGCAGCCCGACTCAGCCTGTGCACCTTAGGGCCCCTCGGACTCAGCTAGGGACCCTGGGCCTTCGATGCTGACGGCTCCAGCCCCGGCCCAATAGGGCCCCCAAGGATCCAGGCCTGGATCCGGATGAATGCCAGTCGACCTCACAGTACCTTCCCCGGCGCAGATCCCGGTGATGATGCCCCCGGCACTGGTCGTGCCCCAGACCGGCACCAACCCCAGCCTCCCCCCTACTTGGACACGGCACCGGACTGACAGCGCTCGACATATGTACTAGCGCCGGAAGGTACGTTTGTGCCTCTGGTCATGCCTGGTGTTCCTTTCAGGCCTGAATGGCAACCAGATGAGGGTGAGGAGGACTGGGAGGGGTCTGTGGACCCTTTGGCTGATCAACTTGAAGAACCGGACTACCGAGAGGACCTGGGTGACGCCAGTGGTTTGGATGCCTCCCCAGACCTTGGCATGCTTTCCCTCCTACTGTTGCTACAAAGGAGGCTGCCTCATACGAAGTGGTGTTGCATAGGGCGGCTAAGGCCTTGGGCCTGGAGCTTCCTAAGGTGGCAGTCAGGACTAACCTCCTAATAGAGCAGCTTGAACCGGCGGCAGCCTATTCAGAGCCCCTTGTGCTTTTCAATGAAGCCCTCACCGACGTCCTTCTGTGCACTTGGTCCAAGCCCAGCACTGGGGCTCCTGTCGACAGGATGATTGCCCGACGCCAGCGCCCGGCCCCAGATGACCCACTTTTCCTCTGCCAACACCCAACCCCCGAGAGCTTGGTGGTCCAAGCCTCGCCCTCTAAGGGCGCATTCCTAATGCTCCCCCTGATAGGGAATCCAAGAAGCTGGACCACCTTGGGAAGAAGTAGTTTTCTTCCGCCAGCTTAGCGTTGAATACCGCATGCCTCTTGGGCCGTTATACCGATATAGTGTGGGATACGGTTGCGCCAGTGCTGCCACCGTGCCCAGGGGAGACCCGGGCCATTCTCACCCGCGCGGTGGTAGAGGGTGGAGACGCGGCTAAATTCGCCATCAGATGTGGGCTGGATACTGCCGACTCACTGGGCAGAATGGTTCCCACATCAGTAGCCCTGAGGCTCTACGCCTGGTTGAGGACGTCTGGTTTTTCTGAGGTTGTCCAATCCACCTTACTGGACATGCCCTTTGATGGCCATCACCTTTTCAGTGACATGGCAGACTCAGCACTCGAGAGCTTCAAGGATTCTAGGGCTATGGCCAGATCCTTGGGCCTTGGGGCATCCCCTCCCCCGCAGTCTACTTTTTGTCCCTTTCGTGGCTACGGAAGGGGACCCCATCACGTTCAACCCAGGCTAGCCGCCGGTTCACGCAAGCTGCCCAGCCTGTGCGTGACCGCGGACGTGGGACCCAGAGACGTGGGTCTGGGGGCCAGCAGGAGGGCCAGTCCACCCATAACCCCTCTGCAGCAGCCTACAAACCCTCCTAGTCCAACCTTTCAGGGCCACCAGAGGCCAGAGCATGGCAGGATTTGCCATCTCCTCCCCCACTGGCAAAACATCATGTCAGACAGGTGGGTTTTGCAGATAGTCCAAAGGGGCTTCTCCCTCCCCTTCAAGACTACCTCTCCCTCCATTCCACCATCCTCCCATCACATGTTGGAGGATCAATTAGCCCTTCTCCGCCAGGAAGGTGCAGCTCTCTTGGCCAAGGGAGCTATCGAAAGAGTCCCTCTGCCAGAAGTAGGTCGGGGTTGCTACTCCCACTACTTTCTGGTTCCCAAGAAGGACAACGGCTTGAGACCTATCTTAGACCTCAGGGCCCTCAACTTCTTCCTCCAGAAGGAAAAGTTCAAGATCATTCACGTTGGCTCAGGTCCTGTCTGCCCTCTACCCTGGAGACTGGATAGTAGCGTTGGCCTTGCAGGACGTATATTTCCATATCCCCGTCCTGCCAGCCCACAGGCGTTACCTATGGTTCACGGAACGCCACAACCATTTTCAGTTTATCGTGTTCCACTTTGGCCTTACCAGTGCCCCTCGGGTGTTCACGAAAGTGATGGCGGTGGTCGCAGCTCATCTGCGCAGATCGGGGGTTCCAGTATTCCCCTATCACCCCAGGCTGTCGCCTCTTGCCTCCAGACTACGGGGGACCTCCTGCACTAGTTGAGGGTCAATATCAACATGCCTAAGTTACACCCGATTCCTTGCCAGAAGCTCCTTTTCATCAGATCAGTTCTAAATACAGCGTAGTTTCGGGCTTATCCTCCCGAGCAGCAAGTCGGGTATATTCGGGCTAGGATACTGATGTTTCAGCCTCTATCCCGGATTTCAGTGAGATTGACTCTGAGGCTGCTGGGCCTCATGGCCTCCTGCATCCTGCTGGTGGATCATGTCAGGTGGCACATGCAGGCTCTGCAGTGGGACCTGAAGTTCCAGTCTGCGCAGCATCAGGGAATCTTTCCGATCTCGGAGGGGACTGCACGTCAATTGCAGTGGCGGCTCAGGAATCAGGATCTGGTCAGAGGCAGATCCCTCTCCCTTCCGCAACCAGAGTTGAGAGTAGTGAAGGATGCTTCAATTCTGGGATGGGGCGGTCATCTGGGAGAGGCAGAGATCAGTCGTCTCTGGTCTCTGGCAGAGTCCGGTCTCCACATCAACCTTTTGGAGCTCCGGGTGATCCGTCTTGCACTGAAGGCATTCCTTCCTTCTGTCAAGGGAAGAGTAGTGCAGGTGTTCAAAGACAACACCACCACCATGTGGTACTGCAGCAAACAGGGCAGAGTGGAGTCATGGACCCTATGTCAGGCGGCTCTTCGCCTTTGGACATGGCTGGCATATCCTTGGTGGTTCAACACCTGGCAGGTTCTCTGAACTCCAGGGCAGACAAACTCAGCCGTTGGTGTATAATGGATCACGAATTTGCGCTTAACTCGGAGGTGGTGAAAGGTCTGTTTGAGCAGTGGGAAGAGCCTTGGTTAGATCGGTTTGCCACTGAAGAGAATGCGTAGTGTCAACATTTCTGCACGCTGGTATTTCCATGGGGGCACTAGCTCTGTGACGGTTTGCGCGGCGAGTGGAATTGCAGCTGCCTGTACGCCTTACGGCCTGTAGCACTTCTGCCCAGAGTGCTGCAGAAGATCAAGCACGACCGGGCCCAAGTCATTCTTGTGGCTCCTGACTGGGCACAAAGAGTCTGGTACCCTGAGCTCTTGAGCATGGCCATCGATCCTCTGTTCAGACTGCCTCTTCGGGAGGATCTTCTGTCGCAGCAGCAGGAGACGGTCCTACACCCGAACCTGACCAGCCTCAACCTCCTTGCATGGAGATTGAGCAGCAACAGTTGACAGCTTTGACCTTCCACCCAAAGTTTGTAATGTCATCTTGGCAGCCAGGCATACGCCTTTAGATATAACAAATTTATGGCATGGTGCACAGCAAAGTCAGTGGATCCCCTCTCTGCCCCTCTTTCTAATATCCTCTTGTTCCTCCTTTCTTTAGCCCAGAAGGGCTCTGCCTTGGGCACTCTTAAAGGCTACCTCGCGGCCATACCTGCCTTTCTTCGCCTTCCTGATCAGCCTTCTCTTTTCAAGTCCCCTATTGTAAATAGATTCCTAAAGGACATTAGTCATCTCTTTCCTCCTTCTCCTTTCGTAATACCCCAATGGGACTTGAATCTTGTCCTTACTTACCTTATGTGTTCTCCCTTCGTGCCACTACATAACTGCCCTCTTAGCCTTCTTACTTTGAAGACTGCCTTCCTGCTGGTCATCACCTCTGCTTTCAGGGTGAGTGAGCTTCAGGCTCTATCCTCAAAGTCTCCTTTTATTGCCGTCCATCCAGACAAAGTGGTCCTTCGTACTAGACCTTCTTTTCTACCCAAAGTGGTTACCTCTTTCCACATTGGTAAGACCATCACTTTGCCCACCTTCTTCCCACCTCCGTACCCTTCCAAAGAGGAGGAGAGACTCCACCCTCTGGATCCAAAACATGCCCTATCCTTCTACCTTGACTGCACTAAAGATTTCCGGATGGACAATTAACTCTTCGTTAGGTATGTGGGTACCAAGAAAGGTCCGGCCATACAAAAATGCACTTACTCTCAATGGGTTGTTCTATGCATTAAAATCTGATATTCATTGGCGAAAAAGGAACCTCCAGTGGGACTGCACGTCCATTCTACCAGGGAGACAGCAGCCTCTACTGCTTTGGGACGTGGAGTTTCCACTCATTGATATCTGGCAGGCAGCCACGTGGGTATCCTTGCATACGTTCACCAAACATTATTGCCTGGACTGTCAAGTCTGAAGAGTCAGCTATTTTAGCTGTTCTTTTCTCCAGGACTTTTTGACTTGAACATGGTTCGCAGACCCACCTCCGGAGTTGGCATTGCTGGGTATCTATTCTAAGGTGAGGAATCTATAACTAATGGTCTCTTTCAGATGAACAAGTTACTTACCTTCGTTAACGATTATCTGTAAGAGACATATATTAGTTGTAGATTCCTTACCGCCCCACCCATCCTCCCCATTCTGCAAACGGACTTCTAGGCATAGGGACTCCTTACAGGGCCTAGTTATGTGCACCAGAGTCAGTGTCTTGCATGGCTCTGCGCTTCTTGTGTGGAATGTCGTGTCAGAAATGAAGTCAGCGCGCAGGGGCAGCGTCTAAGTAGACATCGCTACATCATCCCGGCGACCACAAAGCCGACAAGGGACTGAGAGTCAACCAATACCACCTACCGACGAGCAGGGGTACTGCTAAGAGAAACATTCTCCGGATCAAGTCTGACCCCTAGGGGTAATTCTAAGGTAACGAATCTAAGGTAAGGAATCTATAACTAATATATGTTTCTTACACATACATCGTTACTGAAGGTAAGTAACTTGTTTATCTGGAGTTCTGAACTCTGTTGGCTGACCTTGCAGAGGTTGAGCCCTTTCCATCAGATCATGATGCATATCTGTTCCTGTTCCATCCGTACCACTCTGCACGTGTGGACCCATTGATTTGTTCCCTGGAGATGTGTTTAGATTTAACTAGTCACCAGATCTGCTTTTCGCATTCCCACTGATTCCACTACTGTCAAAAGTCCTGCAGGACGTACAGCAGGATCCAGCACATATGATCCTGATTGTCTAAGACCGGGAAAGGAGAATTTGGTATGCTTATGAATTGAACCTCTTCCTCTCCCGCACAGGGTGGGCCTGCTTTCGAGGCAGGGTGGCCAAATCCTTTTGCCCAATCCCTTCCTTAACAAAAGTGGCATCTGCTTTTCACATGTACCGATCCATCACTCTTCCATCTTCCTTCCTTCTCATACCCTCAAAAAAATGTAGCCTCATTAACTGGACACCAGGCACGCATTGTATCTGATTGAGACTTCTAGCTGCAGATTCCTTACCTTTGAAATTCCCAGGCATCAGGCTGGATCCGGAAAGTTTTGATGAGCAATACCCCTTGCGCGCAACTTCAGGTGGCTCCATTTACTCCGTGTGTCATCGATGATATCGGTAGCATTGGTTATGAAATCGCGGTGCCTACATAGGCCCCACCCAGGCACGGGGACGTCAGTTCTTTTCTTTCTGCGCCAATTAAGCGCCGATCCGGGAAGAGCTACTCCTCTGCCGCTTTTTGGCAGGCTTTTTCTCGACTTTTGTCGATATTTCTGAAGACTTCGTTTGCGAGGGATGTCGGGTAGGAAGACAGATTTTAAACTGTGTGGGACTTGTTCCCGCATGATGTCGGTTACCGATCCCCACTGCGTATGTCTGTGGTGTCTTGAACGTGACCACGATTCGAAGTCGTGTTCAGACTAACGGGCAATGGCTCTGAAGACCTTGAGGGAGCGGGCGATGAAGTTGTTTGCGGCCCGGCAGTGGACACCATCTAGCGAGACTCCGTAGAGGTCACAGTCCTGTTCGAAAAAGAGGAGGTTGCAGGACCACTCACAGAGCCCTAAGTCCTCTTCCTCCCATTTGAGGTCATCTGGACACTCGGGGAAGAGGCACAAAAGAAGAAGAAGAAGTCCAAGCGGACTTCGACTTCACCTCAAGTGGCATCCGTTGTCGAAAGAGGTGAGGAGCCCTGACGCTCTAGGCACGGTTCTGCGGGGCCGGAGCCAGAGTCGACTTTGCGCCTCCCTCCTTGTCCAGCAGCCGGAGCGACTCCAGCTCAAATGAAGTATTTTTACGAGGCCATGCGCTGTGTATTTGAGTGGAACGAGCAAATTGGCGAGCCCTCGGTTCCCGCGGGGTCGGATGAGGCCCCATCGGGTTCGACACCTGCAGCTTCGGCCACGGTGCCGGTGGGGCCTCAGGGATCCGATCTAGGATCCAGTTGGACGCCCGTCGTGCCAACGTGACCTTCCCCGGTGTCGAACCAGAAGTCGGTGCCAGCGACGTTGCCAGCGGCTGTCGTGGCGCAAGCCCCATCCTCATGCCCGACAACACAGAGCCGGAACGGCGTCGGACGATTCCGATTCCGACATCGACTGAACCCAGGGGTTCTATGTTGTCACCTGAGCACTTTGTGGACGTGCTAGGCTCAGAAGAGGAATGGGAGGAGTCTGGAGACCCTTTAGAGAACAAGGATGTCTCTGAGGAGACAATGGACTGCTATGGTGAACTTGGGGAAGCCAGTGGTCTGGATACTTCCCCAGACTCTGGCATGCTCTCTCCACCTACAGTGGATACGGAGGAGGGGGCGTCTTATGCTATGGTGGTTGAGAGGGCAGCTGAGGTCCTTGGACTGGAACTGCCCTCAGTGCAGGTCAGGAGTAATATCCTGACCGAAGTACGTCAACCTGGGGCTTCCACCTCTGAACCCCTTTTGCCCTTTAATGAGGCACTTACGGACGTCCTGCTAGGAACTTAGTCCAAGCCTAGCACAGGGGCTCCTGTGAACAGGACAATTGCATGCCGCCATTGCCCAGCACCAGGCGACCCAAAGTTCCTTAGCCAACTGCACACCCCAGAACGTTTGGTGGTGAAGGCCTCTTCATCCCAGGGTGCATTCCCTTCCACCCCTCCGGATAGGGAATCCAAGAGACTGGACTCATTTGGGAAGAAGATGTTTTTTTCCTCCAGTCTGGCATTGCTGTTGGTGAATACCGTATGCTTATTGGGCCGTTTCTCCCACTCTCTTTGGGAGACGGTTGCGCAGGTGCTGCCACAAGTCCCGAGGAGGCCGGACTGTGCTCTCCCAAGCTGTCAAGGCAAGGAGAGATGCTGCAAAATTCACCATATGTTGTGCTTTGGATACGACCTATTCGCTGGGCAGATCTATTTAAATGACAGTGACCTTGAGGCGCCACTCCTGGCTTCGCACAACTGGCTTCTTGGGGGATATCCAGGCCAATTTGATGGACATGCCCGTTGATTGAACCCGCCTTTTTGGAGAAAAGGCAGACTCGGCCCTTATCAGTTTCAAGGACTCTCGAGCTACGGCCAGATCCTTGGGCCTCTCCTCCACTCCTCGTTGCCAGTCTTCCTTGCGCCCTTTTTGTGGCAACAAAATGGGTCTACAGCTGTGTCAGCCCTATCCTAGCCACCATCCCGCACAGACAGCCCAATCCGTGCATGGACGTGGACGCGATACATTCCGTCATCAGAATGGAAGCCAGAAGTTGTCTACATCACTGCCACCGGCAGCCGCAGCCTCCAAGCACTCCTAGGCTGATTCTGCAGGACCACACTACTCCAGTGGGTGGGAGAATTTGGCACTATCTCCCCTGCTGGAGATCTATAACATCAGACAAGTGGATCTTGCATTTAGTCCAGGAGGGCTATTCTCTTCCTTTCATTTCTTTCCCTCCTACTATTCTGCTGAGTCAGGAACGGCTGGCGGAGGAACACTTAAAACTGCTCCAAGAGGAAGTTACAGCTCTTCTGGCCAAATTAGCTATAGAAAGGGTTCCAGTTTCAGATGTAGGCAGTGGCTGTTATTCCTGCTACTTTCTGATTCCGAAAAAGAACAAGGGGCTTTGGCCCATTTTAGATCTTTGGACCGTCAATCTCTTCCTCAAAAAGGAGAAATTCAAAATGCCCACTTTGACTCAGGTCTTGTCTGCCTTTGACCAAGGAGACTGCATGGTGGCTTTGGTCCTGCAGGATGCGTATTTTCACATTCCCATCCTGCTGGGCCACAGGCGTTACCTGTGGTTGAAGGTAAGCCATGAGCACATTCAGTTTTCCGAGCTTCCCTTCGGCCTTACCAGTGCCCCTCGGGTGTTCACCAAGGTGATGGCGGTGGTTCTAACTCAACTGCGCAGGTTAGGGGTTTCAGTCTTCCCCTACCTCGACGACTGGTTCTTTAAGGCGTCCTCACCCCAGGCTACGGCGGACATCCTGCATTCTCTGGGGTTCTCTATCAACGTTCCGAAGTCACACCTGACTCCCTCTCAGACGCTCACTTTCATCGGAGCTGTTCTGGACACATTGCAGTTTCAGGCTTATCCTCCCGAGCAGCGATTCCAGGATATTCAGGTTGTGATTCTGATATATCAGCCTCCATCCTAGATTTCGGTGAGATTGACTCTGAGGCTGTTGGGCCTTATGACCTCCTGCATCCTGTTGGTAAGACACCCAAGATAACGTATGCGCACTCTGCAGTGGGACTTGAAGTTCCAATGGGCACAGCATCAGGGAAATCTCACCGACGTGGCTCAGATCTCGAAAGGAACTGTGAAGGATATGCAGTGGTCGTTAACAAACCAAGATTGGGTCAAAGGCAGACCTCTCTCCCTTCCCCAACCGGATTTCACAATTGTGATGGATGTGTCACTTCTCGGATGGGGCGGCCACTTGGGAGAGATGTAGATCGGGGTCACTGGTCTCTGACAGAGACAGGGCTCTACATAAACTTGTTGGAGCGCCGAGCGATTCGCTTGGCATTGAAAGCATTTCTTCCCTCTGTCAAGGGGAAGTTGGTGCACGTGTTTACGGAAAACACCGCCATGTGGTGCTGCGACAAGCAAGGCAGGGTGGGGTCATGGACCCTTTGTTGAGAGGCCCTGCATCTCTGGGCATGGCTGGAACAGCAGGGCATAACTCTGGTGGTTCAGCATTTGGCAGGTTCTCTGAACGCCGGGGCAGACGATTTCAGCTGTTGATGCCTAGCGGATCACGAATGGTGTTTTCAGGTCGAGGTGGCTCAAGGTCTCTTTAAGCAGTGGGGAGAACCTTGGTTAGATTTGTTCGCCTCCGAAGAGAATGCGCAATGTCAGCAGTACTGCATGCTGGAGATTCCAAGGTGGTTATCGCTAGGCGACGCCTTTCGTCGCTATTGGAGCTCAGGCCTGTTGTACACCTTACCACCCATACCCCTCCTGCCCAGGGTTCTAAAGAAGATCAGGAGCGACCAGGTCCAAAGCATCCTTGTGGCACCGGACTGGGCAATGAGAGTCTGTATCCAGAGCTTCTGAGCATGAGTGTCGATCCTCCGATCAGGCTGCCCCTTCGGGAAGATGTTCTGTTGCAGCAGCAGGGGAAGGTTCTTCACCCGAACCTGTCAACTCTGCGCCTCCATGCGTGGAGATTGAGCGGAGGCATTTGATGGCTTTTGACCTTCCTCCTGAAGTCTGTAATGTTATTCTGGCAGCCCTCCTTGCAGAAATTAGCAATATACTTTACAGAAAGGTCTATTGACCCTCTTTCTGCTCGTATTTCTACTATCCTTTTGTTCATTCCGACCAGGGCTCTGCTTTGGGAATTCTCAAGGGTTACCTTTTTGCTGCTGCCAGGCCAGCCTTCTCTCTTTAAATCTCCTATTGTAAATAGATTTCTTAAAGTGCTGGTTCACTTGTTTCCACCCACACCCTTTATTATGCCACAGTGGGACCTTAATTGGGTCCTCACTTATTTCATGTGTGCTCTTTTCGAGCCTTTGCACGGCTGTTGACTGTCAAAACAACCGTCTTAGTGGCGATTACATCGGCCAGGAGGGTGAGTGAGTTGCAGGCGTTATCCAGCTTGCCTCCTTATTTCATGTCCTTTTCAGACAAGGTGGTGCTTCGCACCAGGGCATCATTTTTACCAAAGGTTGTGACCCCATTCCACCTGGGTCAGTCCATTACTTTACCCACCTTCTTTGCTCCCTCCCATCCCTCTAAGTAAGAGGAGTGTCTCCACCGACTGGACCCAAAAAGAGCATTGTTGTTCTATCTTGACCGCACAATGGAGCTCCAGGTGGATGACCAACTCTTTTTGGGGTATGTGGGAGCAAAGAAGGGAAAGGCAGTACAGAAAATAACAATTTCTTGCTGGGTTGTTCTCTGCATTAAAATCTGTTATGCCTGAGGGATCAAGGGCCCATTCCACCAGGGGAAAACCTGCGACTACCGCCTTGGCTCGAGGTGTCTCAGTCCAAGACATCTGTCAGGCAGCGACGTAAGCATCATTGCACACGATCACAAAACATTATTGCCTTGATGGTCAAGTGTGCAGGGACGGGCTCTTTGCTCGCCCAGTCCTGAAATACTTTTGAGTCTATGTCATGAGTACGCAACCTGACTGCGTAGAGGGCAGCTGTAGTGAATCAGGAACACTTCCTTTGACTGAGTGAGCATGTGCGGGGGCCCGCGACCTCGGTGCAACGCTGCTGGAAACGCTGCTGGAAAAGACCGTGGCGCGGAGGCTGCGAGATTGCTCCTCTCCCTGGTGCGTCCCTGTTGAGCCCGTGAGGCTCCCTGACGCAGCGCTGTGAGGAGACGGAGTGCCCGATGACTGCGCCCGATGATTGCGCCAAGATAACCGTGAGGCTCCGACCTCATTGAGAGGCAAAGGTGAGGGTTGCCTGACGCACGGGTCCGCGATCCCGATCCCGAGTGAGGCCCTCATGCAGTGAGAGCGCGGCTAACCAGTGTGCTTTCAGACGGTGCTGCAGGGGTCCACGCTGAAGGGGGACATATCAACTCTGCATATTCACGGCCCCCCAGATCCCTTCCTGCACGTGGGGTAAGGAGCATTCTGAGCTTGAGCTGATCTGATCTATGCAACACCGGAGGGGAGACGCTGCGTATTGGTTACGAGAGACTGTGGGGTCACAGGCAGGACTGGACGGACTGCAAGCCCCAGGAAGCCGCAGGGGGGGTAATACACGAGCACCTGCCCCCCCTTGGCATCGGAAGTATATCAGGAAGTCTGAGTCTGAGTCTCCGTTTCGCTAAGTGCAAACCCCGCGCAAAAGGCGGGCCGTCTGTGGCCGTTAGGGGCAGGGCCCTTGGCGCTATCCCACAAGCAGAACAATTAAGAGGACTGGTAAGAACGGCGGTTATACAGATATAACGCTGGCTGTTTACTTTTACTCCGTCGCAGTAAGAGCTCCCGGACTTATCCAGCAAATTCGCTGTTTTATTTAATAGTCGCAGTTTGATTTTCTAATTTTTGTTTTCATTATTTGTATGATATTTTTTGTAACCGTTTGATTTCGATGGAGAAATCAAAAAGTACTGTGGGGACTCTTGACGCTTTCCTGATAAGAGCAGAATCTCTTCTCATTCACGAGATTCAATTAACAGAGTGTAGACTCTCACTTAACCCTTTACAATTTCCTCTGTCTAGGGAGGAGGAACATAACAGTTCTCTACCAACTAATAAGATAACTCCCCTAATACCTTCCTCATCTTTTGTGAATCCACAATTATCATCTCCCAATGTACGAGAAAATGAGATTAATATCCCTATTTTAAGAGGGAAAGGCCCTCAAACCCGGGAACAAACTAAACAAAAGAAAGGACGAACCATGGGAGTAAAACAGAAGGTAGGTAAACAGGGCAAAGAGGGAAAGGAAATAGTCAGCCCTGGTACTAGTTTATTGGGTACAGCCTCGTTACAGATTCAAACAGATGAAAGCCTAAACTGTCCCGATTTTCAGCCAGGTTTCCTCACTAATAATCCTAATAATCCAAAAGTTATTTTTCAAGATCTAGGGAATCATATGGAGGGCCTTATAAAAAACATTCTCGAAGTTAAATTTTGCGAAATGACCTCACACCTGACTTCCCTTTTTGATGAAAGATTTGCTCGCATCGAGAATAAGCTGTTACAATTGAAAGAGGATGTTGACTTAATTAAAGTTCTATTCAAAACTTTTAAGTCGACTCCTATTATTACGAGCAGTCCTTCACTACAAAGGGATAACTGTAATCAATCCAGCCAAGAGTTCCAGCACGGTTTACCAAATGTACTGCAATTAGAGAACCCACATTTTGTAACAGAGGGTCCTATGTTAAAGACTACTGCTAGGGTGGAGAAAACCAGTAATCAGGGGCAGAAAAATACGCACTTTAATCCCCCCAATTGTACTGTTCAATCTATTATAGACAATTTAAACTTGCCACCAGCATCTTGTCCCTATGTCTTGGTTCTAACGGGGGTTCCACCTCTAAGACAGGGACTGACAGAATCTTGGTTCTCCCTCCATAATAAAGTGGTGGACTGGCTAGTAAAACATAAGCATTTTAACCCTCAGAATATAAACCAAATTCTGATGGTCCGAAGAGTAGGATGGGTGGGTCCCTCCCAAAAATCGATTCAGGGTGATTGTATTGTAATACATTTTAAGACGCCCAGAATGGTTCGTTTTCCTTTGGCTGTCAACGAGGAATCACCCATAACACCTACAGTAAATATGTCCCTTCCTCTTGGCTTTTTTTATAAGCCGGTATGTAAGTCCACTTTGAAAACAAACGGTCCCATCCTAACGCAGAACAGGTTCGAGCCTCTGTCATTCTTAGAGGAGGTGGACTGACAACCAACTCGCTCTCGTTCTAGTTCTCTGGGCTCTGTCCCCCTTATTTTAGAGGGAGAAAATACTGAGGGACAACTTATTTTAGTCTGTAATCCATCCTTGGAAGTAGCGCAATTGAATATTCTTCCGATTCCCTCCCTTAATTCTCTTCCGGTTCCTTCTGTACAGGTTCAAGAATCTACGGTAGACAATTATGGCCAAAAGTTACATCAATTAAGCCCCCTAGTAACAATTGATTTAGATCTTGCTGTGGTTTCTTTAACGAATAGTAACCCTCTAGAATAAAGAAGCTGTTCAAATATAGCCCCCCAGTTTGATAACAATGATTTAAAAGGGGCTTCTATTAGTGTTGTATATTGGAATATTGCCGGTCTTCGATCTAAGTTTAATCAAGAAGGGTGGTTATCTTTTGTACGGTCTCATGATATTCTGTGTTTTCAGGAGACATGGGCAGTACAACCAATCCATTTAAATGGCTATGTAACCTTTTTTTCTCCGGCACTTACTTCAGCATCAGGGCGTGCGAAAGGTGGTTTAGTGGTGTATATTTCAAACTTAATTCGAGCGAGAGAAATAAAATCTCTAAAAAACAAGGAGAACTACCAGATAATTTCAATAGTTTTAAATACATCAGCCCACATTGTGGTCGTTAATTTTTACAATAATCTACAGCAAACAAAATTGGTGGAGATATTGAAAGAATACGTTATTATCTTCTAGATTTTAGTAACAACCACAATGGGAAAAATTCCTTCATTCTCTGGGGTGGCGATTTTAATTTATCTCTTTGTGAAAGAAATAACAACATTACATGTGGTATTTTGGAAGTTCAAGATAGTATTATTACCCATTTCCCCCATTCTTTTATAGGGGCGTTTATGAATGAGACGATTTCACTCCTTCAACTGACCTTTGCTAATGAATTGGTAACACCCGCTGTTCCCTTAAGTCCAACTTTTAATGGCAGAGGAGCTTCCACCTGCATAGATTATATCCTTATGGCATCTAGGGCTTCACATCTTTTAACAAACTTTACAACACATGACTGCGTATTCAGTGACCACTTTCCGATCTCTATTACTATGCAACTGGCACGAGGCAGTATGAGGCCAACGACCTTGTTACATGAGGATTGTCTTATTATGAATAGACTTAATGGGTATGCTATAAAGTGAGTTCACTTAGATCCCGAACTAATGACAGAAAAGGTTGTCAGAACCTCCATGCCTGCAATAAGTTTATGTTTGGCGGAGAGTTCAAATCCTCAGGAGATAGTAGACAACTTTAAAGTAATAATTAAATCTGTAAATGATGCCCTAACCTTTATTCCTAAGGGGAAGAGAAAAATAAAAACTAGTTGGTTTAATAAATCCTGTACAAAAGCGTACTCTGACCTTAAAGTAGCTCTTAAAAAACCTAATAGAGATAGGACCGCAGTTGTCCAACTAAGGAAAGCAAATTATCAAACTTTACGTCAGAGAAAGAAGGAACTAAAAGATGAATTATGGGTTGCCTTACATAATAGCTGTAAATGTAATGACAGTTCAGTGTTTTGGGGAGTCATAAATAACCCATTCCTCTCTGGCCGAAGGGAGAATAGTAACATAGAAGCTGCAATTACTGAATCCGATTGGATAGTTCATTTCACTCAGATATTTGCCCTCACGGAGGATTTTACCCAAACCCACAGTACTCCTGGGAAAAGGATCAGCAGCTCCAGCCCTTCTTCGAGGACATTGGCCTTGGATTTTACTTTGGCCGAGGTTGAGCGAGCCTTAAACGCCAGTAGAGGAGGAAAGGCCCCGGGCCCTCCCTGTGGATTTATATAAATTCAAAATGGACTTATGGGCCCCATTATTACTCAGGGTACTAGAAGCCATGGGAAAAACGGGTCTTTTGGCCTCTTGGTCAGAGTCCATCTTGGTCCCCATTTTTAAAAAGGGCGATCGCAATAGTCCAACGTGCTATCGCCCCATCTCCCTATTAGACTCGTTGGGAAAGGTGGTGGGGCGAATTTTATTAGAACGCCTACAGCTCTGAACCGAGGATAACAACATCATATCTGACCTCCAGTATGGATTTAGGGAAGGCCTCGGTACTATCGAGCAAGTGCTAAATCTGTCATTACTTAGGAGCAAATATGTAGACGCGAAGGGTGGTAGACTGTACATGGCCTATGTAGATCTCACCGCAGCGTTTGACTGTGTGGGACATGCAAAACTCTGGGTTATCTTGACAGAAATGGAGGTTGATACACTGTTGGTTAATTATTTGCGAGAAATTTATTCAAACGCAACCGCGAGAGTGAGATATGGTTTGGGAGGCCAGTTATCTGTACCTTTTAGGGTGGAGCGGGGAGTAAGACAGGGTTGTGTCCTGGCCCCCTACCTTTTCACTCTTTATACAAATGGCCTGGAATTAGCCATGCTGGACGGGAGTCAGGACCTTCCCTTTGTCCAGAATCGTCCAATCCCCGCTCTCCTATATGCGGATGATGCAGTTATTATTGCCCGCACTCCCCTTGAACTGCAGCGCTCTGTAAATCGATACAACTTATTTATGTCGAATTTAGATTTAAAAATCAATATAAAAAAGACCTTTATTATGATCTCGGGCTGAAAATTAAGAAAAGGAAAAGACATTTTTATAAATAATTCTAGGGTAGATTATACTCCCACTTATCCTTATTTAGGAGTGATAATAGATGAAAAGGGTACCTGGAAAAGAGAAATCGAGGTTAGAAAATTACAGTTTCTAAAAGCGACAATGGCTTTAGTAGCATTTACTCAGAGGCTTGGTAAACGACCCTCGGAAGAGATTCTACGTATTTACCAGGCGAAATGCGTTAGCACAGCCATTTACGGGGCAGGGGTTTGTTCACGCTGAATCCATACAAAAAGTAGAAAACAGCTTTTTAAGATTCCTACTTGCAGTTCCACAAAGTACCTCTACATTCAGTTGCCATTTAGAGCTGGGCGTGTCCTACATTTCCAACATTATAGGGATGCAACCAGTTCTTTTTTGGCACCGTCTTTGGACCTCTAACAAGTTAACGGTTACCCAAGCAGTAGTGACAGATTGTGTCAAGTTAGGTACGGAGAATTACTATCATAACCCCCAGGAAATGGCTCAGATATCAAGGAAGGTGTTAAAGAATCAATGTCTAATGCATTTAGCTAGTCTCCGTTTGACAACTGCAGTAAATAAAATCTCTGTTCAGCACTCATTGTCTATCCAATCTACTGTGATGATCCAGCCTTACTTAACTTGGAAGTTATCCAGTTTTGACAGATTCCTATTGACTCGTTTCAGACTAAACATCTTTCATCGATTTGTCACTTTTCCAGTGACAAATGATTGGTCTAAGCAGCTAACCCATTGCCCATGTGATGGAATATCCCCACAATCGCTCTTACATGTAACCCTTTTTTGTAAATTTTATATTGAACCTAGAAAGCGATGGCTTATTCCGATTTTAAAAAGCATGGGCCTTCGCCAATGTCGCCCTGCTCTTATGGCTCTCCAATTTTTGGAATCAGATATTTTAGCCATAAATATAGTAAGGTTCTTGAAATTCTGTATCCGACATAGAACTAATTTGTAACTCGAATTTTGATGTATTTTAATGTTGTTATTTGTTTTTAATTTACTAAACTTTGAATGTAAAATATTAATATGTAAATAATCAACTGTGATGATTTTTAACAATTTAAAAGTAATTCTTAATCACTGGAAAATGTAATGCTTTTTAAGATGTTTGACACTTTCATGGTTTTCTTTTGATGAAACCGAATAAAGTAAATAATGAATGAGTCTGCAACCAACCGCCAGGATGGTATGGCTTGGGTATCTGATTCAAAGGTAAGGAATCTGCAGCTAGAAGTCTCAATCAGATGAACAAGTTACTTACCTTTGGTAACACATTGTCTGGTGGACTCTATCTAGCTGCAGGCTCCTTACAGCCCCACCCATGCTTTGCTGACTGATGTTGTAGGACTAGGGTTTCTCCCCTTTCAGAGCCCTAGTTTTGCACACGTTTACATCAGTCACTTCGTGGCTCTGCGCTTCTGGCATGGAAAAATGAAAAGTACTGACGTCCGTGCGCCTTGGTGGCACCTATGTAGGCACCTTGATGTCATAACCAACGCTACCAATGTCATCAACGACACGCGGAGCCGAACCCGACATTGCGCGCAAAATTTATTGCTCAGCATAAGTTTCCTAATCTAGCCTGATGCCTGGGAAATTCAAAGGTAAGGAATCTGCAGCTAGATAGAATCTCTACCAGATAATGCGTTACCGAAGGTGAGTAATTAGTTCTTTACTACATCAGCTGCACCTGGCAGAAATGAGTGGACAAGCAGTTCTTTGTAATCCTCTCCAAAGCCAAGAAGGTAAAAGCTGTAAACAAGCAGAACATTTTGTGTTGAATTACCCCTTGAAAAATATCTGCTATGACCTTACCGATCTGGAATTTTGCCTACTCCATCAGAACCATAGTAAGTAAGTAAGTAATTTTTATTGTATAAGTTAATAAAAACCTTTACAAAAGGAAGTTGTTCAAGGTGAAAATTCATAAAAAGAAGTACACTACAATTTCATCATTTATGCAAACAATAAAAGAGAGGGCTTTAGGACAGTTTTGCCTAGCCCAGTATTTCCTTTTCAGCAGGCATGTGCCTTCCTTCGACAGAGTGTCTATTTCATCTAATCTGCTTTGGTCGATCCTTAGTCCCAAACATGTGATATAAAAACATGAGTTTAAAAGGAGCTTATGTAAAGCATTTATAAACAAAATAGCAAGATTGATAGTGTCATTTATCAGATTTGAGTCAATTATTATAATAGTAATGCTAGAAGTCTGTGGCCTTTCAGATGTCCAATAGTTTCCAATGTGGTGAAAGGAAAGTTTTTTGTGTCAGGCATTTCTCCAGTAAAAGAAACCAATACCAGAAAATGGTGAGTCCTCAATTAGAGCTGTTTATGTTGCGCCGGATCTCATCAATTTCACCTCTACTGCCCCCATGAATTGGACGAACCGGCATGCCAGCTGTATGTCTCCTCCTCCAAGGCAAGCCTTCACTGCTTCCCTGCAGGTTCTTATCCTCTTGATGTTAAAGATTGATTTCAAGAACAAACGTTCTTGGTCCAGACCGCGGCAGATGTAAAGAAGATGCGGGATGCTCTCTTCTGCTTTCCAGCAGAGGTGGCACTTAGTTATCTCTGTGGATTGCTTCCATGGTGGAAGGTGCGGCAGGATAGGAAGAATTCCCAGTCGGAACCGGAGATATTTCTCTTTTAGTCTTCTGCTGAAACCAGCACACAGATAATTTTTCTGGCCAAGCTTTGTATAGCTCTGCAGCACGCACCAACCGTGAGACCTTCCCCTAAGTGCTTCTTCGTCTTCCAGTGCTGAGAGCCTTTTTACTGTGTTATTTACCAAAGACTTGAAGACTTGAAGCTGTTCTGCGTTCCCGTAGTTGCCCAGAGCTCCTTCAGGCCTATGCGGTTTATGGATGCGGTCGGGTAATCTCTTGGGGTGCAGGCTTTGCTTTAGTTTATCTCTTTCCATAGATGGAAATTCAGAGAGCACTTATCGGCACTTCTGATCCTAAACCAACATTTCACATAGGCGGCGTTTCTAGCTATTTTTTGGGACTGTAGACCAAGCTCCAACCTGATTTGTGCGGGAGAGACATACTTTGGTAGACTGAAGATTATTTTTGCTGATCTCATCATGGTTTGTTCCAAAGTATCCTCATCTTTTCCACTGAGGCACTCGCTCCCGTAAGTGATAGCTGGGATTAACTTTGCTTGTAAAACTTGTAGTAAAGGGTAGAAGCTTGGCCCAGCAGTTTTAAGTTTCAGAGATTTTAGAGCTACTGCTATGGAGTTTCCTCTCCTTTTTATGGCTTCTTTTTGCGTTTTGAAAGTACCTTTCTCGTCAAGTATCACCCCTAAGTACTTGTATTGCTTCATGACTTCCATTTGTTCTTTTTCCGGTTAAAGCGCATATTCTTTGACTTGTATTCTTTCGAGTTAAAGTGTTCCAGAAGGTGGCCTGCCCTACCTCTGTTAGGTGAGAGTTGATACCCTGCATATTGGCATTACCTAAGCTATTTATTGTTCGCCAAAATTTTGCGCTTTGATTTGTCTTTGCTTCATAAAAGAGCTTTGCCCACAGAGTATCTTCTGCTACCCTTTTAGCTTCAGTACAAAAAAGGAATTGGTCTTGGTAGCAAACTTATTTGGTTAAGAGATTCATAGTAGCAAGATATACAATTTATTCATTATGGCATTGGTCCAATTTATTTGGTTTTAAAGAGGGATGCAATCCCTAATGCGATTAGATTCAAAGCATGTAACGAACAAAGGCAACACTGTTGCTCAATAGCATTTTCAGTGCAATATATTACAGTGCTCAATGTGTAAAATGAGAAGATGGGGAATGTAGAGTGATGGTGTGTAGGTAGGGAACAGGAAAAGGGTATTAGTGACATATATACATCCACATTTCTTGGTATCAAATTTTCCAGCCTCAAAGCGGTCAAAAGTTCCAAACGTAACACATAACTCTTATGGACATGTAATTCTTCGTAAATAGTGTCGCCGGAGTTTGTGTTGTGTGGGTATTGTCGACGTTTCGACCCCCTAAGGCAGGACTGAGTGGTGTCCTTGCGGTGGGGTCTTTATCAGGATTGGAGGGAGCACCTAGAGAGATTATTGAAACATGGGTGTCAGAATATATGATTAAAGGTGTGTGTGCTCTAGTATAATGAGGTAAATACTACCTATTGGGTACAACGACGGGCAGTCTCCGCCGTGTGGGTGGAAGGTATGGGCCTGAGGAAGCTCCTGTAGGGAGAAGGAAAACATTCACAGTTCTGGTGCAGGGCACTGAATCTCACAGGAGAAACTACTCTGATTGGTGAGTACATTGCTACTTATTCATGGAAAACTTGAAGAAGTGCAACTTTCAGCAGTTTTCAGCTTGCAAGATGTGGGAGATAAATCCAATGATTCTGTATAGAGAAGAAGAGAAAAGGGACTTTCTCAATGAGGCATCCAGGGTGCCTGGAGGGGAACGATACAAAAGGAAACATTCACAAGAAACTGAGGTCACCCTCTAGAAGAAATCGCAACCATAGAGCACTTAGTTAAAACGTGCCGGCGTCACGGTGGGCTACCTGTTGAGAAATGCGTGGTGTCACCTGGGAGCATGGCCGATTGTGTAGTAAGCATTGCTAAGCAAACCAAGTGGTTCACTGGTAGATATGCGTCATCGTGCATCTCGGATTGGATACCCAAGGCGACTTGTGAAAAGAGCAAGAAAAAGAGCGTGGTACGAAAACAGAGAAACCCTCTTGGTTGCCAAAGAGAAGAAATCCAATACAAACAGAATGATTTGTGTCACAACATACTGTACACGAAGTAATTAGTTAAAAAAAAATTATTAATGGACACTGGAAACTCATCTCTGACGACCTTGACATATACGAACCTCCAATGCATGCATTCAAAAAAGCGAAAAATGTTCGTGATCATGTCGTGCGCTCACTCCTTGACACACCACCCAAACCAACAATCCAGGCTATGTGGAATCTTCCAGAAATTTTGGGACATTTCAAATGTACACGATGCAAGGTCTGTAAAATGACGATTCAAACCAAGTCTTTCACTTACAAACAACATACCATCCAACTCAAGACCCACAAGAACTGTAACTCCTGTGACGTAATCTATGCCATTCTATGTCCCTGTGATTTACTATATGTGGGCCAAACTAGACAAAAAGTTAAGACTCGGATATTGCAACATTGCAGAAGAATATGCTGTAATACTGTAGGTGCCCCATTAGTGGAACACTTCAAGACACACACTCATGCACCTGACTCAATCAGATGGTTATTCCTAGAAAAGGTATCTCTGGGGCCAAGGGGTGGGGACATTGGACATATCCTTAATGTCAGAGAGTGTAAAATGATGTATCTTCTAGACACTGTTAACAATGGGTTGAATGAATTGGATCGTACAAAAACCCAACTAGCGAGCATCACAACAGAATAGGAGGTATTCAGACTGTGATATCTATCAGACATGCCTCGTTTGTGATAGTGACTTCTGAACCATACAGTGATATGTGCCTCTAGACTCACTACTCATTTGTGATATCTGCCTGTCCACGCTACTGGATGTATCTTATAACCTAATAACTGTTTTCATGTTCCTTGTTTACATTGAAAATCTACCGCAGCATATGACGCCATGCACCACTGACTGTAAAGTATCTTATTATTGTGATATATCAATGCAACATAAACAACCAGTTGAGCAAACCATCAGTGTATTGGCAACGTCTGGCCAGCTTAAACTGTTGTATGTACATGTAATTTGTGCTTTTGCAACACATCAGTTATCAACAACTGTCATTAATGTGATTATTATCCTTAGCAATAATTGTATAGATTTTTTGAATTGGACGGTACATCACTCATACCAGACCTTCTATGCTCCCCTATACTTATTTGATGCATTGAACACCTTTTGATAAATTCATACAGATAGGAGTAGTCGTCAGTCTGAGATAGTGTCCATGGAGAATTCGAGTATGTGCTGACTCTTCCCCCCGTTGAGACAGTGACGAAGAGCGTTGGCACGTCCTCGCGCACACTCAAGACGTTTATATATCGCAGCATCTTTGAGGTGCCGTTTCGCCTCGAGAGCGTCCTACTGAGCAATCAAGGTAAGCGCGCCACCAATACCCGCATTAGGACCCAATTCCGTCCTACAGATTGCTGACACAATGGGTTTACAGCCATAGATCCCTAGACACCGCTTAAACTGCGCAACCTTCCACTCGTTCAATTTTACGTATCACAGCGCTATTAACTCTGTCCCCGTTTACGGAATATGTAGATACCAGCGGCCCTTATGCTAATATGTTTTCCCTCTCTCACCTGATTGTGACGCAACGCAGTTGGATGTATATATGTCACTAATACCCTTTTCCTGTTCCCTACCTACACATCATCACTCTACATTCCCCATCTTCTCCTTTTACACATTGAGGACTGTAATATATTGCACTGAAAATGTTATTGAGCAACAGTGTTGCCTTTGTTCGTTACATGCTTTGCATCCCTCTTTAAAACCAAATAAATTGGACCAATGCCATAATGAATACGTTGTATATCTTGCTACTATGAATCTCTTAACCAAATAAGTTTGCTACCAAGACCAATTCCTTTTTTGTACTGTATCTATTGACCCAGGTCGGGTAGTATTTATGGGTTGCCCCCTTAATACTCAACACCATTTTAGCTTGCCAGATCATCTTCTTCTTTGTTGCTTTTAACTGCGCAAGGGTTTTTTGTAAAGGTGTTTCGTTCCCCCTTTGTCTTAGCTTTCGTAAAGTTTTGTTTATTTCTTTGTTGAGGGCCTTCAAATTTGATATATTGGAGATTGATAGATGGTTAAGTTAGTTTCCAGATCGCGATCTTACAGTCTGGGTGTTGGATGGTCCCTGTCTGGTGCAGGGCCTCCTGTTCTTTTAGCAAATTGTTCCCCTAGTTGTTTGGTCAATGTTTCCCAGCGGGCTTTCGCATTACTATATGCCTCCGCTTGGTTTTCCCAGATTGACTTAGCTATGGTTTGCAGTTTGTCTGGTTGGCTGGTCTTGCAGTTGAGCCTTCTGAAATTCACGGTCTAAATGGTTGCTAGATCCTCGACTGGGGAGATCAGGAGCCTCTCCTTTATCCACATCGAGATTTCCTGGGGCTGATGGTCACTGTGCTCTTTTGTTCCAATCTTAAAACTAGAAATCCTACTAAACATTTGCGGAGTAACCAACGTGTAATCTATTGTAGAGCTTGCCATAGCTTTATGATAGGTTGCCACAGGTGGTTGATCTTCCGGAAAGCGACCGTTTAATACCACAAGGCTCAAGTGTTCCATATCCATATCCTGTATAAAGTTCCTAGACTGGGCTGACAGTTTTATCTTTTTACCCTGTACCTTAATGGGAATCTTCCCTGCCGTAAGTTGTTCCTCCAGCTCATTGTCTCTTGATTGTGGTCCTAATAGATGCATATTAAAATCCCCAGCCAGTACAAGGTTAGTTGTTAGTTCTTCCGAGAGTAGCCTTGTTATTTCCATGCCCACCATTTTGACTCCTCTGGCTTTGGCTCGACTTTCACATCTCTCAGAAAAGGTATTCCACTGGTTACCTTCTGCTATGCAATCACATGGTCATCTTTACATACTTTTACTAAATGTTATAGCTTTAAGTTTTATATAGCGCAAACTTGATCCGAATAGGGTATCAGAGCACTTTACATAGCACTAGTTGCATTACATGAGGACACATTCATTTTTGGTAGGCACGGGGAGATTAAGTGATTTGCCAACAATCACAGGATGTTCAGCATCATTGCCGAGACTCGAACCCAGTCCCCAGATTCAAGGTCGACGGCCCTAGCCGTTAGGCCAACTCCTCTCCCCACTTTGCCAGAGCTGTGTTACATGACTTCCTTGCATCATCTGCACTACCTAGTCTCACCTCCTGCTGGGTATTGCTGTTGGATTTATTCAAAGGGGAGGATCCTGTGAAAAGATGAATCCATTAGAAAAAAAAAGTTACATGCCTTCTGTAACAGAGTTGCTGGTAAATATTTTATCTATCTCCAGATTTATTTCCACCCTCTTTACTCCCTGGATGAGTTAGTGCCATGAATGAAAAGACCCCAAGTTATGCAAACATTTCTTATACTGTATTTTTTTGATGGATACTTCTTCCTGTGGATAACACTCCTTGTGAATTACCCCCGCGCCAGCATTCCACAGAAACATTTTCCTCTCTCTCTCATGTCAACGAGGACGGCACAATGGCATGGCTCCTCTCGCAACTCCGTATGATGTCATCGGAGCCATCAAAAGACCTTGTTGGCATGTTGTTGTTTTTTCCCTTTTTACCGCGCCGTCAATGCGTAACTGTTTTTTCTGGGACTCTCCATTTTCTTTGTATTACTTTGTGTCTACTTTCTTCCTTAGTGTAGAAGAGCTATGGCTACACTGAAAAAATCAGGATTCAAGCCTTGCAAGTAGTGTGGGGTCCATATGTCCATCAGAAGATGAGGCCACAAAGAAGGAGAAAAGGGGCCGCAAGAGGTCAAAGTCGTAGACCTCACACACTTCGGAGTTGAGAAAGCATCAGAAGAAGTGTCGACATGGGTCTCGGCATCAATCTACGAAGGGCAGAGCTTCGAGGTCGGCTTCTTCTCTTCAGCTTTGTCATGCTAAAGATGATGTCTTGCCGTCACCCTCACTTTCTCCGCAGGCGACTTCAGCCCATTCATCAACCCCGAGGGATTCGCCGGCACCCAGGGATTCACTAGCGCCCAAGGAGTCTTCTCCTGCTGCTTCGCCTGTACTGGCCAGGGTGTCCCCATTGCCACAGCCCGCCACACAGCCTCATCGGATCCAGACTCGGCAGTTCCAGATTCTTATCCACCCTTTCTGGGTCAAGGAGCGGATCCGTCGCATTTCTTGAATACAATGTTTGCCATGTTTGCCTACCGGTGCGTCGTCTGGCCCAGTGGGTCGACTTGCTTATAATTTGGGCATCCCCCCAGCAATATCCCCAGGCACCTTTTGTGTCCTTCATGCCGATGGCTCTGTTATGGCAGGTCCTGGTGCTGAGCTACTCGATGCCGATACAGCAGTCTCCGGCACCATCTGGGGTTGGGCCGACGCCTTCCTGGCTTCGAGCGGCGCTGCTGCCCCCTTCTGAGGGTCCAGCGACTCCGGCCTCTCTGGCGCCGCCAACGCCAATCCCATTGTTGAGAGAGGCCCAGGGGCTGCTGGAGGAGGAGGAGTACCAGCCGGATCAGGCTGAAGAGGGGGAAATCCTCGACTCCGTGGATAACTTTAAGGGCCTTCAGGAGGCCAGAGACTTGGACACTTCCCCGGAGTGGGAGCTTTCTTCTACGAAAGCCTTGCCTTCACAGGACTTTGCTCCATACCATTCCATCATCAGGAAGGCTGCTGACCTATTGGCTCTGCAATTACCCACAGCTGAGGTCAAGTCAAATATCCTGACTGAGGTGTTGCATTTCCTTTCTTCTGTTGTTGAGCCTTTATTGCCTTTCAATGAGGCTTTGAGAGAGCCAATTTTGGAGGTGTGGCAGAAGCCTTTGTCTGCCCCTGCTGTATCAAGGACAGTGACGAGATGATATAAGCCTGCGTCAGGTGATTCGGCTTTCCTTACTGCCCACCCCTTGCCCGAGAGCTTAGTGGTTCAGGCTTCATGTTCTACTAAGCAGTAGGCTGGATCCTTCCCCACTTCTCCGGGGAATAGGGACTAAACAAACAGGAGCAGTCTACCAATAAGGTTTTCTTCCTCGGCGAGTATGGCCTTAAAATCGACTAATGCCACATGGTTGTTGGGTAGGTATATCCATGCCTTTATGAACTCTGCTAAAGAGGTGGCTCCTAAACTGCCTGAGTATGACCGTGGTCACTTCTTGGAAGTGTTGGCAGATACGCAAGCTGCTGCCCGTCAGGTGATTCAGTCAGGGCTGGATACTGCAGACTCGGTTGCCAGGGTGATGGACTCCTCTGTGGCTACCAGGAGACATGCCTGGCACAGGTCTTTGGGGTTCTCTCCGGATGTGCAGGATAATCTGCTTGATGTGCCTTTTAATGGGTCCAGGCTTTTTGGTACGAAGGCGGATCCTGCTCTGCAATGCTTCAAGAACAGTAGGGCTACTGCAAGATCCTTGGGCCTGCAGTCTAGGGTTTATGGATACAGGAGGTTTTGAGGTTTTTGGGAATGCGGCTTTCTTTCGTGAGGGGCCACAGCAGAAGCAGCAGAACCCCCTGTACAAGTAATATAGAGGAAAGGGTAGAGACCGTCTACAGGAGGGCGCCCGGCAACAGTCCTCCTCCTCCTCCCCAGTCCCCACCACCGGTACCACAGGGAAGCAGCTCTAGATCCCCCATCTTGTAGCATGTTGGTCCTGTAGGGGGCCTGGTGTCCCATTTTCTACAAAATTGAAAATCTGGTACATCAGATCTCCAAGGCTGTTGTTTGGAGGACCATCTTTTGCTACTACAGCAGGAGGTTCTTGCCTTACTACAGAAAGGTGCAATAGAGGTGGTTCCAGTGCAGGAACGGGCTCAGGGATGCTACTCCTTATTCCCATGAAGGACGATCATTTGAGGCTAATCGTAGACCTCATGATCTTGAACTTTTGCCTCAAGCAGGAAAAGTTCAAGATGTTGACCCTGGCTCAGCATCTTCTGGCGCTGCAACAGGAAGACTGGATGGTGTCAATCGATATGCAGGATGCGTATTTTCATCTTCCCACCCTGAAATCGCATCGTAAGTATCTCCGTTTTACGCTGGGATCTCAGCACTACCAGTTTGCGGTCCTTCTGTTTGGGCTTACCTCCGCACCACTGGTCTTCATGAAGGTGATGGCGGTGGTAGCAGCTCATCTCAGAAAGTCGTGGGTTCCTGTTTTTCCCCTATTTGGATGACTGGCTGCACAAAGCAGAGTCGCCAGTGTTGGTGCTGCATCATCTGCAAGTGACAATGCGGCTATTGTTCTACTTGGGTTTCTCAATAAATGTACCCAAATCAACACCTGGTACCTTCTCAGCGCAACCTGTTCATAGGGGCAGTATTGGACGCGACTGTGTCTTGAGCTTTCCCGCCTCCGCAGAAGATTCTTAACATTCAGGAAATTATTCCTTTGTTTCACAATGGAGCAGTTGTTCCAGTCCTGAAGGTCCTAAGCCTGCTCGGTCTGTTCGATTCCTGCATACTGTTGGTCAACCATGCACAGTGGCGCATGAGGGCACTCCAGTGGTACCTCCGCCGGCAGTGGTATCAGCACAATGGAGATCTCTGGGAGAGGTTTGAATCTCCAGAGACACTGCAGCTGAGCTGTCTTGGTGGAGTGTTTCGGTCAACCTGTCTCTTGGGAAGCCTTTTCAGCCTCCTCCACCGGTGGCCACAGTGATCATGGATGCCTCCACTCTAGGGTGGGGACCACATCTCGGGGATCTGGAGGTCAAGGATCTTTGGTCTCCAGAGGAAAGGTTGCTCCACATCAACCTTCTGGAATTGCGGGCAATACATTTGACCCTCAAAGCCTCCCTTCCCTCCCTTTGCGGCCAGTCAGTTCAAGTCCTGAGGGACAACACTACCGCGATGTCGTATATCAACAAGCAGGGAGGGGTAGGTTCATTTTGTCTCTTCAGAGAGGCCTCTGCGGCTCTGGTCTTGTGCTCAGAACCACCAGCTTTGCGTAATTCATCTGGCCAGGGTGCTGAACGTGCGTGCAGACAGTCTTAGTCGGCTGTACTCAGCTGACCACAACTGGAGGCTTCACCCGGAGGTTATTCGCCGCATCTTCAGGTTGTAGGGGTCTCCTCATGTGGTCCTGTTTGCCACTCAAGAGAACGCACACTGCCCGTCGTTCTGCAGTCTTCAGTATCCAATGAGAGCAGCATAGGGGGACGCTTTTCAAATGGATTGGAGCTTTTGACTTCTTTACGCGGTTCCTCCCATACCCTTGATTCCTCGGGTTCTGAGGAAGATTCGCCAAGACTGGGCCCAAGTCCTATTAATCACCCCGGAATGGCCAAGAAGGGTGTGGTACATCCTTCTTAGCCATTGCGGGGCAATCGCACCCTCTGCTCCGTCTCCCACATAGGGCAGACCTCCTCTCGCAGTCACGGGGGCAGGTTCTACACCCCCACCTGCAGAGCACGCACCTTCATACTTGGCGATTGAATGGGGCAACCTGAGTTATTTCTTTCCCCCACCGGATGTGGTAGATGTTGTTTTATCGTCAACGAGACACTCCACCAAATCTGTTTATTCCTCTAGGTGGGCCAGGTTTGGGAAGTGGTGTGGAGAGAGATCATTTGAAGGCCCATTTATGAGATGTACTTGGTTTTTTACTTCCCTTGGCCCAGCAAGGTTGTGCTGTGGAGACGGTTAAGGGCTACTTGTCGGCCTTCTTTTGTTTGACGGTTCAGCCGCCTTTATTTAAGTCCCCCATTGTCATGAGGTTCATTACGGGCCTCACCAATAGGTTTCCTCCCACTCCCTTCTTAATGCGTCAGTGGGATTTCAATTTGGTACTGGCATTTCTGATGGGGTCTCCTTTTAAGCTTCTTCATAGTTGCCCTTTGAGGCTGCTTTCTTTTAAGACTATTGTTCTGGTGGCTATCACCTCAACCAGGAGGGTAGGGTGTTGCAGGACATTTGGGTATGAGTAGGTGGACACCCTCCTCTGGGAGCAGGACTGCTGTGGGATTCAATTCAAAAGGTGAGGAATCCACAGGCAGATGTATCCATCAGAAGAACAATTTACTTACCTTCGGTTACGCTTTTTCTGGTGGATACAGTATCTGCCTGTGGAATCCTCACTGACCCACCCTCTTCCCCATTATCCACCTATGTGTACCGAAAAGTTTTTCATTGGATGACCTTGTTGTGTTCCTATGTCATTTGCTTGCCATACTGCTTGTTAGGAAAATCTTTGGTTTGGGCTTTTCCTCTTTACCTGTATACTGTGTGTATTCCTGTATATATTGTATACTGTATATACTTACATTATGATGTCGGTCCACCTGTTCGCCTCGAGGGCACGGAAAAAATGGGTGGAACTGACGTCTGCACGCCGACGAGGTCTTCTTATGGCTCCGATGATGTCATACGGAGTCGCAAGTGGAGCCGTGCCATTGTGACGTCCTCGTCAATGTGGGAGAGCTAGACAAAAGTTTCTGTGGAATGCTGTTGCAGGGGTAATTCAAAAGGTGAGGAATCCACAGGCAGATACTGTATCCACCAGAAAAGCGTTACCAAAGGTAAGTAACTTGTTTGTCACTGTTGATGATGCTGTCTCGACTCTTCTCTGCATGCCTGAAAGGCACACTGAAAAGAAACCAGGAATTGATGCCAGCACATCGGTTGGCACCTTCTGTACTCTAGTGTTATCACATAGGAGACACAGGTGGGGCTGCATGATACTTCAGGGCCGCGCTGGAGAACTGGTGCTACAGAACAAGTTTCTGGATTCAGTCTGGGAAAGATACTCATACGTTGATGAATCAGTAGGACAATAATGTATACATCAAAAATGTTGGTACCAGAGAAAAGTAACTTTTTAAAAAATATCTTTTAAATCTTTCCAGCGGATGCATTAACAAAAACAAAAAAAAAATAGGGGACCAGTAGGGTAAAACTTCTATATTTACATTCTTTCGCCGCAGATTCCTAACTTTTGATATTCCTCAGGCGTCAGACTGGGTCTGGAAACTTTTTTGCAGTACCTCAGGATGCCATTAGGTGGCGACGTACGGCTCTGCACTGATTCCGTTCTTCTCCAGTAATGACTTGCGGGCCCATATATGTGCCACCCTGCAGCCTGACACCAGTTCCTTTCTTTCCGCACCACCAAATGTGGATCCAGAACTCTCTTGGTGTGTCTCAAATCACCCCCTAAAACTATAGGTTTCAGGCCCCGTATGGCACACCCAGGATCCAAAATGATTAACATCAAGGTCCACGGTACAGCACACATTGAGTGTGATTCTAGAGGTGGTGACAAGAACATGATCCGAAGAAGAGCTGAAACCAAATGGATAACCAAACTTAGGGCTGTTGATAAAGGTCTAAATACCGACAGGGAATTGCATGTGCTTCTTACTGATTTAACAACATGTCTTAGCCAGTAGTATGGCATTTGGTCACTGTAACTTACATTGAATCCAATAAAGTATTATAATCAGTAAATGACATACTCGGACATTATACGTCACAGAGACCACAAGTACATAGTAACTGTTTTGTTCAAACAGATGAACAATACTCCTACTTTCTGTATAGCCCATGCACATTTTCATGGCAGCTCAGAATGTTATATGTGGTAACCATGTAAACCCCAATTGTCAGGATTTGTACTACGGTTTTTATACAAAGAATGATACATATGTACAATATTGAGTATTTAGAACTGAATTGTTAGAGGCATAATCATTGATTCCTGCCTGTCTTCCTATTGTTACAATGACTTAGGAATGATTTTGTGAATGAGTATTAACTCTGGGGAAACTAATGTCGAATCTATTATCTGTTGCCACCATGCACTGCTTTCTATATTACTGTCTATTGACAATACCGTATGTTTTCCTGGTTTTACTATGTAACACTATCCATGGACTATACTTTGTCTCTTTACACCCTGGGAGTTATTCCAAAATGGCCAAACCACTGGCACTTCAAATATTGCGGGAGCTTCATGCCCCACTTTTCTATATTTTCAAGCATTTTAGAAAGTAATATTCTGATGGATACATCTGCCAGTGGATTCCTCACCTTGTGAATATCCCCTACGCCAGCATTCCACAGAACTTTTTTCCCCAGCTCTCTACGCCGACGTGGACGTCATAATGCATCGGCTCCGCTCGCGACTCCGTATGACGTCACCGGAGCCATAAGAGAGCCACGTCGGCGTGATGACGTCAGTTCCCTTTTTTCCGCGCCGTCAATGCGCAACGGTTTTTCCAGTACTCTCCTGCTACTTTGTAGTCTTGTAGTGGTTACTGTTGGTAAATTCACCATGTCTTCGACTAGGAAGTCAGGTTTCAAACCTTGTAGGGAATGTGGGGGCCACATGTCGATGACAGACCCCCATGAAGATTGTTTGTGGCGCCTTTCTTCTGACCACGACGTGGAGGACTGTTCCAGCTGCAGAAGGATGAACCCCAAGGCCTTGAAGGAAAGAGAGGCGAAGCTCTTCATGGCCAAGGCAAAGAAGGAGAAGAGAGATAGGAAGAAGGAGAGATCGAAGCCGGAGTCGTAGACTTCGCATTCTCCGAAGTCGAAGAAACACCACAAGAAAAGGAAGCATAGCTCTCGGTGCCGGTCTTCGAAAAGCAAGGCTTCGAGATCGACTTCGCCTCGACGTCGAAGTAAGGATGTGTCTCCTTCTCCATCTAAGTCTCCAGAGAGATCTCCTTCGCCGAAGCGGACTCCAGCGCGGTCCCCGGCGCAGTCCCTGGCGCAGTCACCAGCGCAATCACCGGCGCAGTCACCGGCGCCAGTGGAGTCTTCTGCTTCTGAGGTCGAGCAAGAACAGGAAAAGGAGCCTTCTCCAGAGCCAGCTGATCCTGTGGCTCCTGTCGAGGACTTTGCGGCTCAGGTTCCAGGTACGCCTCAGCCGGATCCGGGATCGATCCCTTATCCACAGTTCCCGACTCCGGGTGTGGATTCCACGCATTTTCTAAATGCTATGTATGGGATTTTTCAACGGGCTGCCTTCCCATCCGGCGCACCTTCTGGTCCCGTGGGTCCTATGGCGTACACCTTGGGGGTGCCGCAGCATTATGCTCATGCCCCATTTATGCCCTTTTTGCCGATGCCTCCTTCGTGGCAATTTCCGGCGCCGTCTGGGGATCCATCTCCACTTCGATTGTATCGGCCTTCTTCGGATCCCTCCTCGACGCCGTTGCCGACTCCCTCGGCTCCGCGTCTGGCGCCTCAGACTCCGGCGCTGCCGACTCCGACACTGCCGACTCCACGTTCGGTTCCACTGACTCCGCGTACGGCGCCACCAGCGCCGGTTCCTCGGATCCGCTCAAGGAGAGAGGCTCAGAGAGTCTTGGAAGAGGAGCGCTATAGGGAGGAGGCGGAGGAAGGTGAGGTGGATACGTCTTCCAACGACTTTGAAGGGATCCAAGAGGCTAGTGGTCTTGATACAACTCCGGAGTGGGAGCATTCTTCTACTAGATCCTCTCCACCGCAGGTGCTGGCTCCTTATCATTTAGTGATAAAGAAGGCCGCAGAGTTGCTGGACTTGCAGTTGCCCTCTGCTGAGTATAAACCAAACCTTCTGACGGAGGTACTACATTTGCCAGCTTCTACCAGTGAACCCTTGTTGCCTTTTAATGAGGCTATTTTGGAGCCAGTTTTGGATGTCTGGCATAAGCCACTTTCTTCGCCGGCAGTCTCCAGACAGGTGGCAAGGAGATATAGGGTGGCTCCTGGGGATCCAAGTTTTCTGTCTTCTCACCCTTCTCCAGAAAGCCTGGTGGTGCGGGCTTCATACTCGAAGCATGCTTCAGGAGCCTTCCCTCAGACTCCTGCGGACAGGGAGTCCAAAAAGGCTGATCAGGCAGCTAAGAAGGCCTTTTCTTCAGGGAGCATGGCGCTTAAATCCACTAATGCCACCTGCTTGCTAGGGCGCTACGTTCATGCTCTGATGGACTCCATTAAATCATTAGCCCCTAAGTTGCCAGAAGGGGATAAGGCGTCTTTTATGGAGGTGGTCACTGACACTCAGGCTGCTGCAAGGCAGGTAATTCAGTCGGGACTTGACACGGCTGATTCTGTGGCAAGGATAATGGGTTCGTCGATAGCCACTAGCAGGCAAGCGTGGCTTCGTTCTTCTGGCTTTACTACGGATGTTCAGACCACCTTGGTAGATTTGCCTTTTGACGGACAAAAACTTTTTGGCGAAAAGGCTGATTCCGCCTTGCAGAGATTTAAAGAGAGCAGGGTGACGGCGAAATCTTTGGGTCTGCAGACTCCTGCTAAAGGATTTGGGCTTAGGAAATTCAGAGGCTTTGGCAGATCTTCATTTCGCTCCTTCCGGCAGCCTCAGCAGCAGCAGCAACAGCAGCAGCAGAATCCCCTCTATAGATCATTTAGAGGAAGACGAAGAGGACGAAGAGGTGCTGGTCGCAACCCATCTTCATCTTCTGCCTCCTCTGCTCCCAATGAAGCTTCAGGGAAGCAGCCCTAGATCCCCCATCCTATATCATGTGAGACCTGTGGGGGGTCGGGTGTCCCACTTTCTGCGAGGTTGGAAATCTGTTAAAACCGACCTTTGGGTTTTAAACCTCGTAGAGACTGGGTACGCCCTTCCCTTTAGGGAGTTTCCTCCCCCTTACCCTCCTTGCCAGGGTTACTGCTCGGAAGACCATCTGCTTCTTTTGCAGAAGGAGGTTCTAGCTTTGCTTCAAAAGGGTGCGATAGAGGTGGTTCCACTGCAGGAAAGGGGTCAGGGATGCTACTCCCGGTATTTCCTGATTCCCAAGAAGGACGGCAGATTGCGTCCGATCCTGGACCTCAGATTCTTGAATTTTTACCTGAAGCAGGAGAAATTCAAGATGCTGACCCTTGCACAGGTTCTTCAAGCGTTGCAGCAAGGAGACTGGATGGTGTCGATCGACTTGCAGGATGCGTTTGTCCCAATCCTGAAGTCGCACAGGAAGTATCTCCGTTTTACGGTTGGGTCACAACACTACCAGTTTGCGGTCCTCCCGTTTGGTCTTACTACTGCACCTCGAGTCTTCACGAAGGCGATGGCAGTGGTGGCTGCTCATCTCAGGAGGTCGGAGATTCCAGTATTTCCCTACCTGGACGACTGGCTTCTGAAAGCAGAGTCCCCAGAGATGGTGCTACATCATCTGCAGGTAACATCTCAGCTGTTATTCGACTTGGGTTTTTCAATCAATGTGCCCAAATCTCACCTGGTGCCCTCTCAACGCAACCTGTTCATAGGGGCGGTACTGGACACTACTGTGTGTCGAGCATTTCCTCCTCCTCAAAGAATTCTCGACATTCAGGAGATGATTCCTTTATTCCACAATGGAGCGGTTGTTCCTGTTCTGAAGGTCCTTCGACTGCTCGGTCTGTTCGCCTCCTGTATTCTGTTGGTCAACCATGCACGCTGGCACATGAGGGCACTCCAGTGGTGCCTCTGCAGGCAGTGGTATCAGCACAACGGAGATCTCAGGGAGTCTGTGAGGATCTCGGGAGAAGCTGTGGTGGATCTGTCTTGGTGGAGCGTGGAGGGCAATCTGTCTCAAGGGAAGCCCTTTCATCTTTCTCCATCGGTGGCCACAGTGATAACGGATGCCTCCACCCTGGGGTGGGGTGCTCATCTGGGGGATCTGGAGATCAAGGGTCTTTGGTCTCCAGAGGAAAGGTTGCTTCACATCAACCTTCTGGAATTACGGGCTATACGTTTGGCGCTAAAGGCCTTTCTCCCTTCCCTTCGCGGTCAGTCGGTTCAAGTCCTGACGGACAACACTACCGCGATGTGGTATGTCAACAAGCAGGAAGGAGTAGGATCGTATTGTCTCTGCAGGGAGGCGTTAAGGCTTTGGTCCTGGGCTCAGGATCATCAGATTTGCTTGATGGCGAATCATCTGGCGGGGGCGCTGAACGTACGTGCGGACAGTCTAAGTCGGCAGTTCTCGGCCGACCACGAGTGGAGGCTCCATCCGGAGGTGGTTCGTCACGTTTTTCGGACGTGGGGAACTCCTCGGATAGACCTATTTGCCACCCGCGAGAACGCGCATTGCCCGTCATTCTGCAGTCTCCAGTTTCCGATGCAGGGGACGTTGGGGGACGCGTTTCAGTTGAGTTGGGCCTCACAACTCCTTTATGCGTTTCCTCCCATACCCTTGATTCCTCGGGTTCTGAGGAAAATTCACCAACACCGGGCCCAAGTTATTTTGGTCGCCCCGGATTGGCCAAGATGGGTGTGGTACACAGATCTACTTCACCTCTCATCGCACCCTCCGCTCCGTCTCCCTTTCAGGGCAGACCTTCTCTCGCAATCGGAGGGGCAGGTTCTTCACCCCCATCTCTAGAGCCTGCACCTTCATGCCTGGAGATTGAACGGGGCAACCTGAGTTCCTTCTCTCTCCCGCCTGATGTGGTGGATGTTATTTTATCGGCCAGGCGACACTCCACCAAGTCCATTTACTCATATTGGTGGTCTAAGTTTGTTAAATGGTGTGGAGAGAGATCCGTTGATCCTTTAAAAGCCCATCTTTCTAATGTGCTTCAGTTTGCTCTTTCCTTGGCTCAGCAGGGCTGTGCTGTGGCCACGGTCAAAGGCTATCTATCGGCCTTATCGGCTTTTCTGTGTCTTCCAGATCAGCCGTCATTATTTAAATCTCCTATTGTATTAAGATTTATCAAAGGTCTTACTAATAGGTTTCCACCTACTCGTTTTGTAATGCCACAGTGGGACCTTAATCTTGTCTTAACTTTCTTGATGGGGTCTCCTTTCGAGCCCCTTCATAGTTGTCCTTTAAGGCTGTTGTCTTTTAAGACGGTCTTTCTTGTAGCCATAACCTCGGCAAGGAGGGTGAGTGAGCTTCAAGCTCTTAGTTCTAATCCCCCGTTTTTAACCTTACATGCTGAAAGGATGGTTCTTAGGACCAGGGCTGCTTTCCTTCCTAAGGTAGTTACTCCCTTTCATCTGGGGCAGTCAATTACTCTCCCTGTGTTTTATCCGCCTCCTCATCCTTCAAAGGAGGAGGAAAGACTTAATCGACTGGACCCAAAAAGAGCTGTGAACTTTTACTTGGACAGGACGAAAGACTTTCGTTTGGACGATCAGCTCTTCGTGGGCTATGTTGGACTTTCTAAAGGAAAAGCTGTGCACAAGCGCACTCAGTCCAGATGGATCATCCTAGCCATCAAGATCTGCTACGCCCTTGCTGGTAAGGTTCCTCCTGAGGGGATTAGAGCTCATTAAACTAGAGTTAAGTCTTCTACCTCTGCTTTGGCCAGGGGTGTTCCTGTTGCAGACATTTGTAAGGCTTCGACTTGGGCCTCCCTCCATACTTTCGCAAAGCATTATTGCTTAGACTCTGAGATGAGGAGGGAGGGCCACTTTGCACGCTCTGTCTTGCAAGACTTTTTGGTATAAGAAGGTGGACACCCTCCTCCGGGAGTGGGGACTGCTGTGGGAATCTATTCACAAGGTGAGGAATCCACTGGCAGATGTATCCATCAGAAGAACAAGTTACTTACCTTCGGTAACGCTTTTTCTGGTGGATACAGTATCAATCAGCCTGTGGATTCCTCACTGGCCCACCCGCCTCCCCGTTGTCCACCTTTGTATACCTTAAAGGATGTCTTGCTTGAGATGTTGTTATACTTTGTAGATTCTTTCTATCTGGTACATTGGTAGGAAATGCTTATGTTCTTTAGCTTTCCTTTTGTTTATGTACTATGTATATTTGATCGAATGTTGTATACTGTGTATACTTTGAATCTGTCGTTGGTCCACCTGTTCGCCTCGGAGGCACGAAAAAAATGGGTGGAACTGACGTCATCACGCCGACGTGGCTCTCTTATGGCTCCGGTGATGTCATACGGAGTCGCGAGCAGAGCCGAGGTATTATGACGTCCACGTCGGCGTAGAGAGCTGGGGAAAAAAGTTCAGTGGAATGCTGGCGCAGGGGATATTCACAAGGTGAGGAATCCACAGGCAGATACTGTATCTGTGAGATGTTGGCCTGATATTTGATGTCACTAGTTCTAGTGTACACCTTGTATCAGTCCAAACAACCCTTATGGTGATTGGTTGTAAAGTCAACCTTATAGACCAGCTATCCTAGTGGTAGCATGGACAAGAGCAGTCTTAGGCTAAACTCTGTATGGCATGTGAAGCCAACTGTTATACCATTTGCAATCCCTTGAATACCAAATGAAAGGACACCACAACAGATATATATAAAAATAGAATGTATTTATTCTAGTCAAAATACCCTCAGCACTCTTTATGAGATTCGAGGTAAGTACAACACAGACTTATTTAAGCATACATTAAGTCACACAGGCAAGTAATACAGTTAGGCCCTAGGGGCCACGCAAACCATATACTAAGTAAGTGGTATAAGAACCACTGTCACGAACACAGGTTAGGACTAGGCCTAGGGAATCGCTGGGGCTACACTATACTACCAATGGTTAGAAAGTGGGAGGCCCACGGGATTCAGGTGCAGAGTGGAAACACTCACGCGTAATGCGTAAAAGTCGATAGAATAGTAGTAATTAGAAATTAAGAGTTTTAGGACACTTCGGAAGGAGCTAGGAGTTAGAGACCTGGAAACTAGACACTAGGATAGTCAATACCCTTGTGAGCACCGGAGTACTCGAGTTACCTAGCCCACGGGCTGCGGGTGCATAGGTGTGAACTTGCATCGGGTTTTGTCGTCGACTCCTATGGATGCCTGAAGAAACATGCTGACAGGCAGTCAGTGAAGAGTGTCCGGTGGATTCCAAGGATGGAATCAAGAAGAAGGATACCTGCAAGCAGAGGGGACAGAGTCTAGGTCACCAGCCAGGAGGAACCAGGATGGAACCAGGCGACGTCGTGAAGATGCAGGTGAAGAGGTGAAGCTTGTCACAGCAGCCACGGTTACCAGGAGGCGTCGAGGACGACCAGAACCAGGAGGCGAGCTGTCCCACAAAGGCTCTTGCTGTTGGCGGCGTCGATGTCGAGTTAGGACCCAACAAGCCTTGGCAAGTGTAACCCATGCAGGATGGAGGACTTGCTTTTGTCGCAGATCAGGAAGGTCTGGGGTGCTTCCCTTTCACAGGGGAGCGGGTGCCAGTCTGGAGGAGCCGGACCAGCAAGGCAAAGTTGAAGGTTCGTCGTCACAGGGGTCACTAGCCAACGGGCCAGCAACCGGATAACACGTCGAGCAACTCGGGTGCAGAAGGGCCCCACGCAAAACACGTGAAGTGTGGGGAGCTGATCTTCTTTGCAGATGGTGCTCGGGATTGGGGCTTCTCAATTCCCCAAGCACAGCCTTGAGGAAGCCTCAGAAGTCGCGCTAGTCAGTTACTAGCCACTTTTCCCAAGTCGCCGGTCCCACGTCCCTCGTCGCCTCCACGGGTCTCAGCTTTGCTGTAGATGTGCATCTGCTTCAGAGGTGTCTGGAAGTCACAGCGCTGGTCAGTCTCTGCAGTCGTCCCTCGTAGGATCAGTCGCAAAGCAAGCAGCGGTCGCTGGATGGTGCCTGGTTGCCCAGGGTGGTCACTCCTTGGCCACAAGGAAGATTCTTCAGTCTTCTTCCGTAGTCGAATGTCGAAGGTCCATAGTTTCTGTTCAAGATGCAGGTTCAGGATAATCTAAAGTCCTAAGGACCCAGCTCCCACTCTTATACTAATCTGGGGGGCTGGTTTACCTGCTAGGTCCCTCCTATGGGTGGGACCAGGGAGGGGGGTGGTTACACCCCTTTCCCTTTGTCCAGTTTCGCGCCAGGACTGGGGCTGGAGTGCCCCAGCACTGGTTTGAACTGGACTATGCATGGAACACCTTGTGTGCCCCAGGCAGTGTCTCGTTTCATTCATCCCTCCCTGCCCCAATACACTAAGTCCTGCCTAGGGTGGTGCTAGCACCTCCCAAGGCAGGAAACCTATTATCCAAGCCTCCCTCGCTGGAAGGACTCCCAGCAGCAGGAGGTCAGACTTGTGTCTGTGGCAGCAGCATCTATTTTGTGATGCTGGGGCTCTGGTTAACTTTAACCGGTAGTATGATTTTAACATGTCTTCTCCCTCTAGAAGGGAGGAATACTATCCTCATCGCCAGAAATGGTGTGGGGGTAGTATTCCACGGTGTTGGACACCTTACACGACATGTTTCGATAAAGCCAAACCATAATTACCATAACCGCGAGGATTATAAGGCACTTTAAGAGTATATGGTAGGCGATATCATAGAACAGCTATAAGGACATGGTTCCGAAAGCTGCAGACAGGCTCAGCTCATGCTAGAGCACCATCTCACATGTTACCAAGCACTCTGCCTTCAGGATTGTTAAGGCCTGCCATAGGAGTGACTGATAGGTTACCCATGTGTCTATATATAAGGTAGGCATAGGAATACTATGCCTAAGCAAGGAGTGTTTACACGACCTTGCCCCAGCTGAGTGATCAGCCAGTTGTGTCATAATGGAAGGCCAGCTAGGGGTAGCATAATACATGCTGCAGCCCCTGGTAGGCCAAGGGTACACCTAGGCCCTGGGTACCTAAGGTACACTGTACAGGGAACTATGAGGTGATCCTTACCAATTGGGTTATGTACCTAAAGTACATAGTATGAATTTAGAGAGAGAACAACTGGGCTGTGGGTCTGATTAGCAGGCCCACAGCCACATCTAAGTCGAAAACCAGTGAAGCAAAAGCAAAAAGTGGGGGTGAACATAGAAAGCAGACCCTACTCTCCTACAGTATCCACCAGAAAAAGCGTTACCAAAGGTAAGTAACTTGTTCTTTAGGCCTGCAGTTCCTGTACCCAATTGATGTCGGTGACAGATCCGCACGGCGTGTGCCTCTTTTGCCTGGAGCGCGACCACGACCGCAAGTCGTGCTCCGTCTGTCAGTTGTTGACCCCAAAGGCTTTGCGGGAGTGGTCCCGAAAGTTGCTTGAACGATGGCAATCACCTCCACGCCATTCAAGGTCCCGGTCAAGATGAAGGTCGAGGGACCGGTCGTGGAGCCACCATCAGTCCAGCTCGAAGTCATCGAAGTCTTCGCACTTGGGGTCGGGTAAGTCGAAGCATAAGAAGAAGTCGAAGAAGCATTGTCACACTTCGCCTTCTCCTCGTCAGTCAGCCGACTCGACGAGACGCGCTGGTGGTGCCACTCCCGCGGCTCCGTGCACTGAGCCTGAAGGGTCGACTCCGAGCTTCCCTCCCTTTCCGGGACTCAGAGCGACCCCTGCCCAGTTTCGTACATTCTACGAGGCGATGCTTGGCATCTTTGGGTAGACTGACCCCGCCGGCGCGTCTTTGGCCCCGCGGACTCGGCTGGGGGGCCTAGGTCTTCGCTGCCGGCAGCTTCGGACCCGCACCGAAGGCCCCCCTTGGATCCAGGCCTGGATCCGGATCGGCACTGGTTTACCTGATTACACCTCCACCGGCGCCGCTTCCAGTGGCACCACAACCGTGTCTGATGCCGGTCGGCCCCTCGGCTGGCGTCTACCCCAGTCTACTTCCCAACATGGACGCGGCGCCGGACCAGTGTCGACCGATGCCAGATCCAGATCCATGTTTTTTTTTATTGCACCTGTTCACTCCTGGGGTCCCTTTCCAACAACAGTGGCACCCAGAGGATGATGAGGTGGACTGGGAGGGGTCAGGTTTAACTGACCAGCTAGGGTTTGAACAGGGCTGGAGAGAGGAACTGGGGATGCCAGTGGTCTTTACACTTCACCTGACCTTGGCATGTTGTCTCCTCCTACCGTGGCTACGGAGAAGGGAGCGTCATACGCTGTGTTGTTGCGTAGGGCGGCCGGGGCTCTCAACCTTGAGCTTCCTACAGTGGCGGTCAGGACTAACCTCCTGACTGAGGTGCTTCAACCGGCGGCGAGCTCTTTGGAGCCCCTGCTTCCGTTTAATGAGGCCCTCACCGATGTCTTTTTGGGCTCCTGGTCCAGGCCCAACACGGGGGCTCCTGTAGACAGGATGATTGCCCTACGCCACCGCCCGGCCCCGGACGACCCACTTTTCCTCTGCCAACACCCAACCCTCGAGAGCTTGGTGGTCCAAGCCTCGTCCTCTAAGGGCGCATTCCTAATACTCCCCCTGATAGGGAATCCAAGAAGCTGGATCACCTTAGGAAGAAGTTGTTTTCTTCCGCCAGCTTAGCGCTGAATACGGCATGCCTCTTGGGCCGTTATACCAATATAGTGTGGGATACGGTTGCGCCAGTCCTGCCACCGTGCCCAGGGGAGACCCGGGTCATTCTCACCCGCGCGGTGGTAGAGGGGCCAGCAGGAGGGCCAGTCCACCCATAACTCCTCTGTAGCAGCCTACGAATCCTCCTAGTCCAACCTTTCACGGCCACCAGATGCCAGTGGATGGCAGGATTCGCCATCTCTTCCCCCACTGGTAAAGCATCATGTCAGACAAGTGGGTTTTGCAGATAGTCCAAAGGGGCTACTCTCTCCCCTTCAAGACTACCCCTCCCTCCATGCCACCATCCTCCCATCACATGTCGGAGGATCAATTAGCCCTTCTCCACCAGGAAGGTGCAGCTCTCTTGGCCAAGGGAGCTATCGAAAGGGTCCCTGTGCCAGAAGTAGGTCGTGGTTGCTATTCCCACCACTTTCTGGTTCCCAAGACGGACAAAGGCCTGCGACTTATCTTAGACCTCAGGGCCCTCAACCTCTTCCTCCGGAAGGAAAAGTTCAAGATCATTCACATTGGCTCAGGTCCTGTCTGCCCTCGACTGGATAGTAGCGTTGGACTTGCAGGACGTATATTTCCATATCCCCGTCCTGCCATCCCACAGGCGTTACCTACGGATGACTGAACGCCACGAGCATTTTCAGTTTACCGTGTTCCACTTTGGCCTTACCAGTGCCCCTCGGGTATTCACAAAAGTGATGGCGGTGGTTGCAGCTCATCTACGCAGATCAGGGGTTCCAGTCTTCCCCTATCACCCCAGGCTGTCGCCTCTTGCCTCCAGACTACGGGGGACCTCCTGCACTAGTTGGGGGTCAATATCAACATGCCAAAGTCACACCCGATTCCTTGCCAGAAGCTCCTTCTCATAAGAGCAGTTCTGAATACAGCGTAGTTTCGGGCTTATCCTCCCGAGCAGCGAGTCGGGGATATTCAGGGTAGGATACTGAGGTTTCAACCTCTATCCCGGATTTCAGTGAGATTGACTCTGAGGCTTCTGGGCCTCATGGCCTCCTGCATCCTGCTGGTGGATCATGTCAGGTGGCATATGCGGTCTCTGCAGTGGGACCTGAAGTTCCAGTCTGCGCAGCATCAGGGAATCTTTCCGACGTCGTCAAGATCTCGGAGGGGACTGCACGTCAATTGCAGTGGCTGCTCAGGAACCAGGATTGGGTCAGAGGTAGATCCCTCTCCCTTCCGCAACCAGAGATGAGAGTAGTGAAGGATGCTTCACTTCTGGGATGGGGCGGTTATCAGTGGAATCGGGTCTCTGGCAGAGTCCGGTCTCCACATCAACCTTTTGGAGCTCCGGGCGATCCGTCTTGCACTGAAGGCATTCCTTCCTTCTGTCAAGGGAAGAGTAGTGGAGGTGTTCACAGACAACACCACCACCATGTGGTACTGCAGCAAACAGGGCGTAGTGGGGTCGTGGACCCTATGTCAGGAGGCTCTTCGTCTTTGGACATGGCTAGAACATCAGGGCATATCCCTGGTGGTTCAACACCTGGCAGGTTCTCTGAACGCCAGGGCGGACAAACTCAGCCGTTGGTGTATGATGGATCACGAATGGCGTCTTCACTCAGAGGTGGTGAAAGGTCTGTTTGAGCAGTGGGAAGAGCCTTGGTTAGATCTGTTTGCCACCGAAGAGAATGCGCAGTGTCAACATTTCTGCACGTTGGTATTTCCAAGGGGGCACTAGCTCTGTGACGCTTTTCGTGGTGGGTGGAATTGCGGCTGCCTGTAAGCTTTTCGGCCTGTAGCACTTCTGCCCAGAGTGCTGAAGAAGATCAAGCGCGACCGGGCCCAAGTCATTCTTGTGGCTCCCGACTGGGCATGAACAGTCTGGTACCCTGAGCTCTTGAGCATGGCCATCGATCCTCTGTTCAGACTGCCTCTTCGGGAGGATCTTCTGTCACAGCAGCAGGGGACGGTCCTACACCCGAACCTGACCAGCCTCAACCTCACTGCATGGAGATTGAGCAGCAACAGTTGACAGCATTTGACCTACCACCCTAAGTTTGTAATGTCATCTTGGCAGCCAGGCATTCCTCCACTAAAACGGTATACGCCTGTAGATATAACAAATTTGTGGCACGGTGCACAGCAAAGTCAGTGGATCCCCTCTCTGCCCCTCTTTCTAATGTCCTCTTGTTCCTCCTTTCTTTAGCCCAGAAGGGCTCTGCCTTGGGCTCTCTTAGAGGCTACCTCTCGGCCATACCTGCCTTTCTTCGCCTTCCTGATCAGCCTTCTCTTTTCAAGTCCCCTATTGTAAATAGATTCCTAAAGGACATTAGTCATCTCTTTCCTCCTTCTCCTTTCGTTATGCCTCAATGGGACTTGAATCTTGTACTTACTTACCTTATGTGTTCTCCCTTCGAACCACTACATAACTGCCCTCTTAGGCTTCTTACTTTGAAGGCTGCCTTCCTGCTGGTCATCACCTCTGCTTTCAGGGTGAGTGAGCTTCAGGCTCTATCCTCAAAGCCTCCTTTTATTGCCGTCCATCCAGACAAAGTGGTCCTTCGTACTAGACCTTCTTTTCTACCCAAAGTGGTTACCTCTTTCCACATTGGTAAGACCATCACTTTGTCCACCTTCTTCCCACCTCCGCACCCTTCCAAAGAGGAGGAGAGACTCCACCCTCTGGATCCAAAACATGCCCTATCCTTCTACTTTGACTGCACTAAAGATTTCCGGGTGGACAATTAACTCTTCGTTGGGTATGTGGGTGCCAAGAAAGGTCCGAACGTACAAAAATGCACTTTCTCTCGATGGGTTGTTCTATGCATTAAAAACTGATATTCATTGGCGAAAAAGGAACCTCCAGTGGGACTGCACGTCCATTCTACCAGGGAGACGGCAGCCTCTACTGCTTTGGGACGTGGAGTTTCCACTCATTGACGTCTGGCAGGCAGCCACGTGGGCATCCTTGCATACGTTCACCAAACATTATTGCCTGGAGTGTCAAGTCTGGAGAGTCAGCTATTTTGGCTGTTCTTTTCTCCAGGACTTTTTGACTTGAACTTGGTTCGCAGACCCACCTCCGGAGTTGGCATTGCTGGGGTATCTATTCTAAGGTGAGGAATCTATAACTAATGGTCTCTTTCAGATGAACAAGTTACTTACCTTCGGTAACGATTATCTGTAAGAGACCTATATTAGTTGTAGTTTCCTTACCGCCTCACCCATACTCCCCATTCTGCAGACTGACTTCTAGGGATAGGGACTCCTTAAAGGGCCCTAGTTATGTGCACCAGGATCAGTGTCTTGCATGGCTCTGCGCTTCTTGGGTGGAATGTAGTGTCAGAAATGAAGTCAGCACGCAGGGCCGGCGTCTTAGTAGACATCGCTACGTCATCCCGGCGACCACGACGCCGACGACGGACTCGGAGTAAACCAATACCACCTACTGACACGCAGGGGTACTGCTAAGAGAAAAATTCTCCGGATCAAGTCTGATCCCTAGGGGTAAATCTAAGGTAACAAATCTAAGGTAAGGAATCTATAACTAAAATATGTCTCTTACAGATACAACGTTACTGAAGGTAAGTAACTTGTTTATCTGGAGTTCTGAACTCTGTTGGCTGACCTTGCAGAGGTTGAGCCCTTTCCATCAGATCATGATGCATATCTGTTCCTGTTCCCTCCGGACCACTCTGCACGTGTGGCCCACTGATATGTTCCCTGGAGATGTGTTCAGATTTAACTAGTCACCAGATCTGCTTTTCGCATTACCGCTGATTCCACTACTGTCAAAGGTCCTGCAGGACGTACAGTAGGATCGAGCACATATGATCCTGATTGCCTAGGACCGGGGAAGGAGAATTTGGTATGCTTATCAATTGAACCTCTTTCTCTCCCGCACAGGGTGGGCCTGCTTTTGCGGTAGGGCGGCCAAATGCTTTTGCCCAATCCCTTCCTTAACAAAAGTGTCATCTGCTTTTCACATGTACCAATCCATTACTCTTCCATCTTCCTTCCTTCTCATACCCTCAAAAGATGTAGCCTCATTAACTGGACACCAGGCACGCATTGTATCTGATTGAGACTTCTAGCTGCAGATTCCTTACATTTGAAATTCCCAGGCATCAGGCTGGATCCGGAAATTTTCGCTGACCAATACCCCTTGAGCGCTACTTCGGGTGGCTCCATTTATTCTGCGTGTCATCGATGATATCGGTAGCATTGGTTATGACATCGCGGTACCTACATAGGTGCCACCCAGGCACAGGGCCGTCAGTTCTTGTCTTTGTGCACCAGTTAAGCGCCGATCCGGGAAGAGCTACCCCTCTGCCGCTTGGCAGGCTTTTTCTCAACTTTTGTCAATATTTTTGACGACTTCGATTGCGGGGGAAGTCGGGTAGGAAGACAGGTTTTAAACTGTGCAGGACTTGTTCCCGCATGATGTTGGTTACCGATCCCCACTGCATATGTCTGTGGTGTCTTGAACATGACCACGATTCGAAGTCGTGTTCACACTAACGGGCAATGGCTCTGAAGACCTTGAGGGAGCAGGCGATGAAGTTGTTTGCGGCCCGGCAGTGGACACAATCTAGCGAGACTCCGTAGAGGTCACAGACCCGTTCGAAGAAGAGTAGGTTGCAGGATTGCTCACAGAACCCTAAGTCCTCTTCCTCCCATTCAAGGTCATTTGGACACTCTGGGAAGAGGCACAAGAAGAAGAAGAAGTCCAAGCAGACTTTGACTTCACCTCAAGTGGCGTCCGTCATCGAAAGAGGTAAGGAGCACCGACGCTCTAGGCACGGTTCTGCGGAGCCGGAGCCAGAGTCGACTTCGCGCCTCCCTCCTTGTCCGGGAGCCGGAGCGCCTCCAGCTCAAATTAAGTATTTTTACGAGGCCATTCTCTGTGTATTTGAGCGGAACGACCCCATTGGCGAGCTCTTGGGCCCCTGTGGGGACAGATGTGAACCCATCTGGTTCGACGCCTTCGGCTTCGGCCACAGTGCTGGTGGGGCCTCAGGGATCCGATCTAGGATCCAGTTGGATGCCCATCGTGCCAACGTAACCTTCCCCGGTGTCGAACCAGAAGTCGGTGCCAGCGACTTCGCTGGCGGTCTGTCGATGGTGCAAGCCCCATCCTCATTTACGATGACACAGAGCTGGAACGGTGTCGGACGACGCCGATTCCGACATCGACAGATCTCAGGGGGTCTATGTTGTTGCCTGAGCACTTTTTGGACGTGCTAGGCTCAGAAGAGGAATGGGAGGAGTCTGGAGACCCTTTAGAGAACAAGGATGTCTCTGAGGAGACAATGGACTGACTGCTATGGTGAAATTGGGGAAGCCAGTGGTTTGGATACTTCCCCAGACTCTGGCATGCTGTCTCCACCTACAGTGGCTACGGCGAAGGGAGCGTTCTATGCTATGGTGGTTAAGAGGGCAGCTGAGGTCCTTGGACTGTAACTGACCTCAGTGCAGGTCAGGACTAATCTCCTGACCGAAGTACTTCAACCTGGGGCTTCCACCTCTGAACCCCTTTTGCCCTTTAATGAGGCACTTACGGACGTCCTGCTAGGAACTTAGTCCAAGCCTAGCACAGGGGCTTCTGTGAACAGGACAATTGCATGCCGCCATTGCCCAGCACCAGGCGACCCAAAGTTCCTCAGCCAACTGCCCACCCCAGAACGTTTGGTGGTGCAGGCCGCTACATCCCAGGGTGCATTCCCTTCCGCCCCTCCGGATAGAGAATCCAAGAGACTGGACTCATTTGAGAAGAAGATGTTTTTTTCCTCAAGTCTGGTATTGCTGTCGGTGAATACCGCATGCTTATTGGGCCGTTTCTCCCACTCTCTTTGGGAGACGGTTGCGCAGGTGCTGCCACAAGTCCCGAGGAGGACCGGGCTGTGCTCTCCCAGGCTGTCAAGGACAGGAGAGATGCTGCAAACTTCACCAAACTGTGTGGTTTGGATACGACCTATTCGCTGGGCAGATCTATTTCAATGATAGTGGCCTTGAGGCGCCACTCCTGGCTTCGCACAACTGGCTTCTCGGGGGATATCCAGGCCAATTTGATGACATGCCTTTGATTGAACCCGCCTTTTTGGGGAAAAGGCAGACTTGGCAGATTCAAGGACTCTCGAGCTACGGCCAGATCCTTAGGCCTCTCCTTCACTCCTTTTTGCCAGTCTTCTTTTGCCCGTTTTGTAGCAACGGAAGGGGTCTACAGCCGTGTCAGCCCTATCCTAGCCACCGTCCCGCACAGACTGCCCAAACAGTGCATGGACGTAGACGTGATACATTCCGTCCTCAGAATGGAAGCCAGAAGTTGTCTACATCACTGCCCCCGGCAGCCGCAGCCTCCATGCACTCCTAGGCTGATTCTGCAGGACCACACTACTCCAGTGGGTGGGAGAATTTGTTACTATCTCATCTTCTGGAGATCTATAACATTAGACAAGTGGGTCTTGCATTTAGTCAAGGAGGGCTATTCTCTTCATTTCCTTTCTCCTCCTACTATTCTGCCGAGTCAGGAACGGCTGGCGGAGGAACACTTAAAACTGCTCCAAGAGGAAGTTACAGCTCTTTTGGCCAAATTAGCTATAGAAAGGGTTCCAGTTTCAGATGTAGGCAGTGGCTGTTATTCCTGCTACTTTCTGATTCCGAAAAAGAACAAGGGGCTTCGGCCCATTTTAGATCTTTAGACCGTCAATCTCTTCCTCAAAAAGGAGAAATTCAAAATGCCCACTTTGACTCAGGTCTTGTCTGCCTTAGACCGAGGAGACTGCATGGTGGCTTTGGACCTCCAGGATGCGTATTTTCACATTCCCATCCTGCTGGGCCACAGGCGTTACCTGTGGTTCAAGGTAGGCCACGAGCACATTCAGTTTTCCGAGCTTCCCTTCGGCCTTACCAGTGCCCCTTGGGTGTTCACCAAGGTGATGGCGGTGGTTACAGCTCAACTGCGCAGGTTAGGGGTTTCAGTCTTCCCCTACCTCGACGACTGGTTGTTGAAGGCGTCCTCACCCCAGGCAGTCGTCTCCCACCATCAGACTACAGCAGACCTCCTGCATTCGCTAGGGTTCTCTATCAACGTGCCAAAGTCAGACCTGACTCCCTCTCAGAAGCTCCCTTTCATCGAAGCTGTTCTGGACACATTGCAGTTTCAGGCTTATCCTCCCGATTAGCGATTTCAGGATATTCAGGTTGTGATTCTGATATTTCAGCCTCCATCCTAGATTTCAGTGAGATTGACTCTGAGGCTGTTGGGCCTTATGGCCTCCTGCTTCCTGTTGGTAACACACCCAAGATAACGTATGCGCTCTCTGCAGTGGGGCTTGAAGATCCAATGGGCACAGCATCCGGGAAATCTCACCGACGTGGTTCAGATCTCGAAAGGAACTGTGAAGGATCTGCAGTGGTCGTTAACGAACCGCGATTGGGTCAAAGGCAGACCTCTCTCCCTTCCCCAACCAGATTTCACAATTGTGATGGATGCGTCACTTCTGGGATGGGGTGGCCACTTGGGAGAGATGTAGATCGAGGTTACTGGTGTCCGGCAGAGACAGTGCTCCACATAAACTTGTTGGAGCTCCGAGCGATTCGCTTGGCATTGAAAGCATTTCTTCCCTCTGTCAAGGGGAAGTTTGTGCACACGTTCACAGACAACACCGCCATGTGGTGCTGCAACAAGCAAGGCAGGGTGGGGTCATGGACCCTTTGTTGAGAGGCCCTGCATCTCTGTGCATGGCTGGAACAGCAGGGCATAACCCTGGTGGTTCAGCATTTGCCAGGTTCTCTGAACGCCAGGGCAGATGATCTCAGCCGTCGATGCCTAGCGGATCACAAGTGGTGTTTTCAGCCGGAGGTGGCTCAAAGTCTCTTTCAGCAGTGGGGAGAACCTTGGTTAGATTTGTTCGCCTCCGAAGAGAACGCGCAATGTCAGCAGTACTGCTTGCTGGAGATTCCAAAGTGGCTATCGCTCGGCGATGCGTTTCGTCGCGATTGGAGCTCAGGCCTGTTGTATGCCTTTCCACCCATACCCCTCCTGCTCAGGGTTCTTAAGAAGATCAGGAGCGACCAGGCCCAAGTCATCCTTGTGGCGCCGGACTTTGCAAGGAGAGTCGGTATCCAGAGCTTCTGAGCATGAGTGGCGATCCTCCGATCAGGCTGCCCCTTCGGGAGGATCTTCTGTTGCAGCAGCAGGGGAGGGTTCTTCACCCGAACCCGTCAACTCTGCGCCTCCATGCGTGGAGATTGAGCGGAGGCAGTTGATGACTTTTGACCTTCCTCCTGAAGTCTCTAATGTTATTCTGGCGGCCCTCCACTAAGTCGGTTTATGCCTGCCATTGGCAGAAATGTGCAATATACTTTACAGAAAGGTCTATTGACCCTCTTTCTGCTCATATTTCTACTGTCCTTTTGTTCATTCTGACCCTTGCCCAGCAGGGCTCTGCTTTGGGAATTCTCAAGAGTTACCTTTCTGCTCTGTCTGCCTTTTTGCTCTTAAACTGCCTGAGGATGACCTTGGTAACTTCTCGGAAGTGTTGGCAGATACGCAAGCTTCTGCCCATCAGGTTATTCAGTCAGGGCTGGATACTGCGGACTCAGTCGCCAGGGTGATTGACTCCTCTGTGGCTACCAGGAGACATTCCTGGCTCAGGTCTTCGGGGTTCTCTCCGGATGTGCAGGCTACTCTGCTTGATGTGCCTTTTAATGGATCCAGGCTTTTTGGTACGAAGGCGGATCCTGCTCTGCAGTGCTTCAAGGACAGTAGGGCTACTGCAAGGTCCTTGGGCCTGCAGTACCAGCCTAGGGGCTATGGATACAGGAGGTTTTGAGGTATTTGGGAAGGCGGCTTTCTTTTGTCTGGAGCCACAGCAGAAGCAGCAGAACCCCCTGTACAAGTCATACAAAGGAAAGGGTAGAGACTGTCTACAGGGGGGCGCCTGGCAACATTCCTCCTCCTCCTCCGCAGTCCCCACCACCGGTACCACAGGGAAGCAGCTCTAGATCCCCCATCTTGTAACATGTTGGTCCCGTAGGGGGCCTGGTGTCCCATTTTCTACAAAATTGAAAATCTGTTACATCATACCTCCAAGGCTGGTGTTTGGAGGACCATCTTTTGCTACTACAGCAGGAGTTTCTTGCCTTACAACAGAAAGGTGCAATAGAGGTGGTTCCAGAGCAGGAACGGGCTCAGGGATGCTACTCCTTATTTCCTTATTCCCATGAAGGACAGTCATTTGAGGCCGATCCTAGACCTCAGGATCTTGAACTTTTGCCTCAAGCAGGAAAAGTTCAAGATGTTGACCCTGGCTCAGCATCTTCTGGCGCTGCAACAGGAAGACTGGATGGTGTCAATCAATATGCAGGATTTGTATCTTCATTTTCCCACCCTGAAATCGCATCGGAAGTTTCTCCGTTTTACGCTGGGATCTCAACACTACCAGTTTGCGGTCCTTCTGTTTGGGCTTACCTCGGCACCACTGGTCTTCAGCAGCTCATCTCGACGGTAGTGAGTTCCTGTTTTTCCCCTATTTGGACGACTGGCTGCTCAAACCATAGTCGCCAGAGTTGTTACTGCATCATCTGCAAGTGACAATGCGGCTATTGTTCTACTTGGGTTTCTCGATAAATGTACCCAAATGAACACCTGGTGCCTTCTCAGCGCAACCTGTTCATAGGGGCAGTATTGGACACGACTGTGTCTTGAGCTTTCCCGCTTCCGCAGAAGATTCTCAACATTCAGGAAAGTATTTCTTTGTTTCACAATGGAGCGGTTGTTCCAGTCCTGAAGGTCCTACGCCTGCTCGGTCTGTTCGATTCCTGCATACTGTTGGTCAACCATGCACGCTGGAGCATGAGGGCACTCCAGTGGTACCTCCGCAGGCAGTGGTATCAGCACAATGGAGATCTCGGGGAGATGGTTTGAATCTCCGGAGACACTGCAGCGGAGCTGTCTTGGTGGAGTGTTTCGGTCAACCTGTCTCAAGGGAAGCCTTTTCAGCCTCCTCCACCGGTGGCCACAGTAACCACAGATGCCTCCACTCTAGGGTGGGGACCACATCTCGGGGATCTGGAGGTCAAGGATCTTTGGTCTCCAGAGGAAAGGTTGCTCCATATCAACCTTCTGGAATTGTGGGCAATACGTTTGACTCTCAAGGCCTTCCTTCCCTCCCTTTGCGGCCAGTCAGTTCAAGTCCCGACGGACAACACTACCACGATGGTGTATATCAACAAGCAGGGAGGGGTAGGTTCATTTTGTCTCTTCAGAGAGGCCTCTGCGGCTCTGGTCCTGTGCTCAGGACCACCAGATTTGTGTAATTCATCTGGCCAGGGTGCTGAACGTGCGTGCAGACAGTGTCAGTCGGCAGTACTCAGCTGACCACAAGTAGAGGCTTCACCCGGAGGTTATTCGCATCATCTTCAGGTTGTGGGGGTCTACTCAGGCGGTCCTGTTTGCCACTCAAGAGAACGCACACTGCCCGTCGTTTTGCAGTCTTCAGTATCCATTGCGGGCAGCATTGGGGGATGCTTTTCAACTGGATTGGAGCTTTTGGCTTCTTTACTCGGTTCTTCCATACCCTTAATTCCTCGGGTTCTGAGGAAGATTCGCCAAGACTGGGCCCAAGTCCTAATAATCGCCCCGGAATGGCCAAGAAGGGTGTGGTACATCCTTCTTAGCAATTCCGGGGCAATCGCACCCTCTGCTCTGTCTCCCTCTCAGGGCAGACCTCCTCTCCCAGTCACGGGGGCAGGTTCTACACCTCCACCGGCAGAGCACGCAACTTCATACTTGGCGATTGAACGGGGCAACCTGAGTTCTTTCTTTCCCCCACCGGATGTGGTAGATGTTATTTTATCGTCCACGAGACACTCCACCAAATCTGTTTATTCCTCTAGGTGGGCCAGGTTTGTGAAGTTGTTTGGAGAGAGATCCTTTGAAGGCCCATTATCAGATGTACTTGGTTTTTTACTTTCCTTTGCCCAGCAAGGTTGTGCTGTGGAGACGGTTTAAGGGCTACTTGTCAGCCTTCCTTTGTTTGCCGGATCAGCCGTCTTTATTTAAGTCCCCCATTGTCATGAGGTTCATTACGGGTCTTACCAATAGGTTTCCTCCCACTCCCTTTTTAATGCGTCAGTGGGATTTCAATTTGGTACTGGCATTTCTGATGGGGTCTCCTTTTAAGCTTCTTCATAGTTACCCTTTGAGGCTGCTTTCTTTTAAGACTATGTTTCTGGTGGCTATCACCTCAACCAGGAGGATAGGGTGTTGCAGGACTTTTTGGTATGATTAGGTGAACACCCTCTTCTGATGGATACATCTGCCAGTGGATTCCTCACCTTGTGAATATCCCCTGCGCCAGCAACATTCGGAAACATTTGTAGCTCTCCACGCCGACGAGGATGACGTCACAGGACCTCGTCGGCGTGATGACGTCAGTTCCCTTTTTTTTGCGTCATCGACGCTAACGGTTTTCTGGGACTCTCCGTAGCTTTGGCTAGTTACTTTGTGTTTCTGCTGGTGTTTCTACTTTCTTCTTGCTTCTTGTTCCAAGATGTCGACGAAGAAGTCTGGATTCAAGCCGTGTAGAGAGTGTGGTAAGCACATGTCCATCCCGGATCCACACGAGGATTGTGTCTGGTGCCTGTCGTCAGATCACGACGTCGAGGGATGCTCTTGCTGCCGCAAGATGAATCCAAAGGCCATAAAGGAAAGAGAAGCTAAGCTATTTATAGCGAAGATGAAAAAAGAGAAGAGAGGTCGAAGACGGTCAAGATCGAGGTCCAGGTCGGGGTCGGGGTCGAAGTCAACGTCGGGTCATGCTTCTAAGTCAAAGAAATATAAAAAGAAGAAGAGGCATGGCTCCCGACGCCGTTCGGATAAGGAGACGTCTCCGAGATCGACTTCGCCTACTCCTCGTCGTCGTAAGGACTATGTTTCTCCCTCTCTTGTGTCAAATCCTGCTTCTCCTGTTTGCCTGACTTCGCCTGCGGCTTCTCCGGAGCGCTCTCCGGCTCCATCACCGATGCCGACGCTTTCTCCGGCTCCGGTTGAAGAGACTCCGGATCCTGATGAGTCTTCGACTCTACTGGCTCCACCGTCGGCGCTGATTGGCCTGAGTCCGGTTATGCCTCAATCTGAGACTTACCCCCTCTTTCCAGGCCCGGGACAAGACCCATCGCATTATTTAAATGCTTTACGAGAGCGATGTACCCTTCTGGAGCACCTTCGGGTCCCCTGGGTAAAATGGCCTTTAATCTGGGGGTTCCTCAGGCCTACGCTCAGGCTCCATTTATGGCATTTTTCCCAGCAACGCCGTCTTGGCATTTCCCGGCGCCAAGGACGTCGACGCCGCTCCCTTCTTCTCCGGCTCCAGCTCAACCTCATTCGACTCCGGCTGCTCCTCCGGATCCGTGTTTGACGCCGGCTCCAGCTCCATCTGAGTCAGTTGCGGCGCCACTGATGCCGGTCCTGAGGATTATGTCCAGGCGAGAAGCACAGAGAGTTTTGGAGGAGCAAAGGTACCAGATGGAAGAAATGGAAGAGGGTGAGCTTATGGAGTCAGATGACTTGTTTGAGGATTTGAAAGAGGCAAATGGCCTTGATTTGTCACCGGAATGGGAGATTTCTCCTACAACTGATGCTCCCTCTAAGGATGTGGCTCCTTACCACACAGTCATTAGGAAAGCAGTGGAGCTTTTGGATTTACAGCTGCCAACTGCTGAATTTAAACCTAATATCCTTACTGAGTTTCTGCATTCTCCCTCCACCGTGGTAGAACCTTTACTTCCATTTAATGAGGCCATCACTGAGCCAGTCATGGAGGTATGGGGTAAGCCCTTTTCAGCTCCTGCAGTATCTAAGTCTGTAGCTAGGAGGTACAGGGCGGCTCCAGGAGATCCAGACTTTCTTACTTCCCATCCTTCTCCGGAAAGTCTGGTGGTTCAGGCTGCCTGCTCAAAGAAGTCTTCTGGGGCCTTTCCACAGGTTCCTAGTGACAGGGACTCGACCAATCGGCCAAGAAAGTGTTCTCCTCGGCAAGTATGGCCTTAAAGTCAACAAATGCCACCTGCCTCTTGGGCCGTTATATCCACGCTCTCATGGATTCTGCTAAACAGCTGGCTCCTAAGTTATCTGAGGAGGACAGGCAGAACTTTAATGAAGTCCTATCGGACACTCAGGCAGCTGCGCGTCAGGTTATCCAGAGTGGCCTGGACACTGCGGACTCTGTTGCCAGGATTATGGGCTCCTCGATCGCCACAAGGAGGAGTGCTTGGCTAAAATCTTCAGAGTTCTCCCCTGATGTGCAGGCAATGCTTCTGGACCTGCCTTTTGATGGTTCTGGGCTGTTTGGGGAAAAAGGTGGATGCGGCCTTGGAACGGTTCAAGGACAGCAAAGCCACGGCCAAGTCTCTGGGTCTGCAGGCACAGCCTAGAGGTTCTTCTTATAGGAGATACAGAGGTTTTGGGAGGTCGTCCTTTCGGACCTACAGGCAGCCTCAGCAGCAACAGCAGCAGCAGCAGCAGCAGCAGCAGCAGCAGCAGCAGCAGCAGAATACCCTGTATAAGAGCTACAGGGGCAGGAACAGGGGTCGTTCTCGAGGTCGTCAGCTCTCCTCCTCCTCTTCCTCCCTCCCTCCCTCCCACCACTGCAAAGCAGCCCTAGATCCACCATTCTGGATCATGTTGGTTCTGTGGGGGGTCAACTTACCCATTTTCTATAAGATTGGGAATCGGTCACTACAGACCTTTGGGTTCTAAATCTTGTAGAGAATAGTTATGCTCTTCCTTTCGGGAATTCCCTCCGAATTACCCTCCTTTGCAATGTGCTTGCTCGGCGGACCACCTTCTTCTTCTGCAGGAGGAAGTCCTAACGTTACTGAATAAGCGTGCGATAGAGGTGGTTCCAGAGCAGGAAAGGGGTCAGGGATGCTACTCTCGGTATTTCCTGATTCCAAAGAAGGATGGCAGGCTGCGTCCAATCCTGGTCCTCAGGATCTTGAATCTTTTTCTGAAGCAAGAGAAGTTCAAGATGCTCACCCTTGTGCAGGTTCTTCAAGCACTGCAACAGGAGGACTGGATGGTGTCGATCGACTTGCAGGATGCGTATTTCCACATCCCCATCCTGAAGTCGCACATGAAGTATCTCCGTTTTACGGTGGAGTCGAAACATTATCAGTTTGCGGTCCTCCCGTTTGGTCTTACTTCTGCACCTCGAGTCTTCACCAAGGTGATGGCTGTGGTGGCAGCCCATCTGAGAAGGTCGGGGATTCCAGTTTTTCCCTATCTGGACGACTGGCTGAACAAAGCGGAGTCGCCAGAGAAGGTGCTTCATCATCTGCAGGTTACAACCCAGCTGTTGTACAAATTGGGTTTCTCGATAAACGTGCCCAAATCTCACCTGGTGCACTCTCAGCGCAATCTGTTAATCGGGGCAGTACTGGACACTACTGTGTGTCGAGCATTCCCTCCTCCTCAAAGAATTCTCGACATACAGGAAATGATTCCCCTGTTTTATAATGGAGCGGTCGTTCCAGTCCTGAAGGTCCTTCGTCTGCTCGGTCTGTTTGCTTCCTGCATTCTGTTGGTCAACCATGCACGCTGGCACATGAGGGCGCCCCAGTGGTGCCTCCGGAGGCAGTGGTATCAGCACAACGGAGACCTCAGGGCATCTGTGAGGATCTCCAGAGAAGCTGCAGTGGATCTGTCTTGGTGGAGCGTGGATGGCAATCTGTCTCAAGGAAAGCCCTTCCATCTACCTCCATCGGTGGCCACAGTGATAACGGATGCATCCACTTTAGGGTGGGGTGCTCACCTGGGGGATCTGGAGATCAAAGGTCTTTGGTCTTCACAGGAAAGGTTGCTTCACATCAGCCTTTTGGAGTTGCAGGCGATACGTTTGGCACTCAAGGCCTTCCTCCCTTCCCTACATGGTCAGTCGGTTCAAGTCCTGACGGACAACACTACCGTGATGTGGTATGTCAACAAGCAGGGAGGAGTGGGGTCGCATTGTCCTCTGCAGAGAGGCTCTGCGTCTTTGGTCCTGGGTTCAGGATCATCAGATTTGTCTGATGGCAAATCATCTGGCCGGAGTGCTGAACGTGCGTGCAGACAGTCTCAGTCGGCAGTTCTCTGCCGACCACGAGTGGAGGCTCCATTCGGAGGTGGTTCGTCATGTCTTTCGGACGTGGGGAACTCCTCGGGTAGACCTGTTTGCCACTCTCGAGAACGCTCACTGCCCGTCATTCTGCAGTCTCCAGTATCCGATACAAGGAGCTTTGGGGTACGCGTTTCAGTTGAGATGGGACTCTCATCTCCTTTACGCGTTTCCTCCCATACCCTGGATTCCTCGAGTTCTGAGGAAGATTCGCCAAGACCGGGCCCAAGTCATATTGATCGCCCCGGATTGGCCAAGAAGGGTGAGGTACACAGATCTTCTCCACCTCTCCTCGTGCCCTCCGCCTCCGTCTCAGGGGAGACCTCCTCTCGCAGTCGGAGGGGCAGGTTCTACACCCCCTCCTCCAGAGCTTACACCTTCATGCCTGGAGATTGAACGGGGCAACCTGAATTCTTTTTCTCTCCCGCCTGACATGGTGGATGTGATTTTGTCTGCCAGACGTCATTCCACCAAATCTATCTATTCCTAAAGCTGGTCTAAATTTGTCCTTTGGTGTGGAGAGAATCCTATTGACCCTTTGAGGGCTTGTTTATCCAACATCCTTCAGTTTGCTCTTTCTCTTGCTCAGCGAGGCTTTGCTGTAGCTACTGTGAAGGGTTATTTATTGGCTTTATCGGCATTCCTTTGCTTGCCGGATCAGCTGTCCTTGTTTAAGTCACCTATTGTATTGCGGTTCATTAAGGGCCTTTCCAACAAATTTCCGCCCACTCCATTTATTGTGACTCAATGGGACTTAAATCTTGTCTTAACTTACTTGATGGGTTCTCCCTTTGAGCCCTTGCACAAGTGTCCCTTAAGGCTGTTGTCGTTCAAAACCGTTTTTCTCATTGCTATTACCTCGGCAAGGAGGGTAAGTGAGCTTCAAGCTCTGAGTTTGAAACCCCCTTTCTTGACCATTCATGCTGAAAGAATGGTACTCAGGACCAGGGCTGCTTTTCTGCCAAAGGTGGTTACTCCTTTCTATCTGGGGCAATCCATTACCCTTCCTACCTTCTATCCTCCCCCTTCCAAGGAGGAGGAGCGGCTTCACCGCTTGGACCCTAAGAGGGCGGAGAGCTTATACCTCGATAGGACTAAAGACTTTCGAGTGGATGACCAGCTCTTCGTGGGCTTTGTTTCCTGCAGGAAAGGCAGAGCGGTGCACAAGCGCACCCTTTCCAGATGGATTATCTTGTGCATCAAGATATGTAATTCTTTGACCGGTAAGGAACCTCCAGAGATATAAGGGCTCATTCTACCAGGGCAAAGTCTTCTACATCTGCCTTATCTAGAGGTGTTCCTGTGGAGGACATTTGTAGAGCGGCAACTTGGGCTTCCCGCCACACTTTCGCGAAGCATTACTGCTTGGATTCCGAGGTGAGGAGGGACGGACACTTTGCGCCTTCTGTCCTTCAGGACTTTCTGGTATAGAAGGGTGGACACCCTCCTCCGGGAGGGAGACTGCTGTGGGAATCTTTTCACAAGGTGAGGAATCCACTGGCAGATGTATCCATCAGAAGAACAAGTTACTTACCTTCGGTAACGCTTTTTCTGGTGGATACAGTATCTGCCTGTGGATTCCTCACTGACCCACCCACCTCCCCGTTGTCCACCCTTGTATAGCTACAATTGTGATGATGAGTCAAAATGTATTTATTGCTGTCAAAGGAAGTGTGTTATTTCTTTTGCCTTCCTGAATTGTCTCTACAGTGTGTATGTTGGTTTGTATATTATGTACTGTGTATACTGTATATATATAGTTGTCAGTCCGTCCGTGTGCCTCGAATTCACGGAAAAAAGGGCGGAACTGATGTCATCAAGCCGACGAGGTCCTCTTATGGATCCAGTGACGTCAGCGGAAGCAGCGTGCGGAGCCGTGCTTCTGTGACATCGTCCTCGTCGGCGTGGAGAGCCACAAAAGTTTCCGAATGTTGCTGGCGCAGTGGATATTCACAAGGTGAGGAATCCACAGGCAGATACTGTATCCACCAGAAAAAGTGTTACCGAAGGTAAGTAACTTGTTCCTCTGGGAGCGGGACTGCTGTGGGATTCAATTCAAAAGGTGAGGAATCCACAGGCAGATGTATCCATCAGAAGAACAATTTACTTACCTTCGGTTACGCTTTTTCTGGTGGATACAGTATCTGCCTGTGGAATCCTCACTGACCCACCCTCTTCCCCATTATCCACCTATGTGTACCGAAAAGTTTTTCATTGGATGACCTTGTTGTGTTCCTATGTCATTTGCTTGCCATACTGCTTGTTAGGAAATTCTTTGGTTTGGGCTTTTCCTCTTAACCTGTATACTGTGTGTATTCCTGTATATATTGTATACTGTGTATACTTGCATTATGTTGTCGGTCCACCTGTTCGCCTCGAGGGCACGGAAAAAATGGGTGGAACCGACGTCAGCACGCAGAAGAGGTATTCTTATGGCTCCGATGATTTCATACGAAGTCTCAAGCAGAGCCGTGCCATTGTGACGTCCTCGTCAATGTGGGAGAGCTAATCACTGCATTTGCATTTCAATCACTGCATTTGTAAAGCGCGCTACATACCCGAGAGGGTCTCAAAGCGCTGGGGAGGGGGGGGTGCTACTTGTCGAAGAGCCAGGTCTTGAGGAGTCTTCTGAAGGCCAGCAGGTCCTGGGTCTGTCGTGGGATGGTGGGGAGAGTGTTCCAGGTCTGGGCGGCGAGGTAGGAGAAAGATCTGTCGCCGGCGGTGGTTTTTCGGATGCGAGGGACTGTGGCGAGGGCGAGGTTGGCTGAGCGGAGGCTTCGGGTGGGGGTGTGGAAGCTGAGTCGGTTGTTGAGGTAGGTGGGTCCGGTGTTGTGCAGTACTTTGTGTTCGTGGATCAGGAGCTTGAAGGTGATCCTTTTGTTGACGGGGAGCCAGTGTAGGCCTCTCAGGTGGAGTGTGATGTGGCTGCGGCGGGGGATGTCGAGGATGAGTCGGGCTGAGGCGTTCGGGATGCGTTGGAGTCGTCTCAGGAGCTTGTTTGTAGTTCCTGAGTAGAGGGCGTTCCCGTAGTCGAGTCTGTTGGTGATGAGGGCCTGGGTAACGGTTTTTCTCGTGTCGAGGGGGATCCATTTGAAGATCCTGCGGAGCATACGGAGGGTGTTGAAGCAGGACGCGGAGACGGGGTTGACTTGCCTGGTCATGGAGAGAGTGGAGTCGAGGATGACCCCCGGTTGCGTGCGTGGTCCGTGGGTTCCGGGGCTGTGCCTTGTGACGTGGGCCACCAAGAGTCGCCCCAGGCTGATGGGGTGGGTCCGAGAATGAGGACCTCTGTCTTGTCTGAGTTCAGCTTCAGTCTGCTGTCCTTCATCCAGTCGGCTACGGCCTTCATTCCTCTGTGGAGGTTAGCTTTGGCGGTGTGGGGATCTTCGGTGAGGGATATGATCAGCTGGGTGTCGTCGGCGTAGGAGATGATGTTGAGGTTGTGTTGTCGTGCGACGTGGGCGAGGGGGGCCATGTAGATATTGAACAGCGTCGGGCTGAGGGAGGATCGCAGATGATCTCGGTGGTTTTGGAGCGGAAGGGTGGGAGGCAGACGCTCTGGGTTCTGCCGGAGAGGAAGGATGTGGTCCAGGCCAGGGCCTTCTCTTGGATACCGGCGTCATGGAGGCGTGCTGATAGGGTGCGGTGGCAGACCGTGTCAAAGGCTGCTGATAGGTCCAGGAGGATGAGGGCGGCTGTTTCTCCTTTGTCCATCAGGGTCCGGATGTCGTCAGTGGCGGCGATGAGGGCGGTCTCGGTGCTGTGGTTGCTGCGAAAACCGGATTGGGAAGGGTCCAGGATGTTGTTAACTTTGAGGTAGCGGGTCAGCTGTTTGTTGACAATCTTCTCGGTCACTTTTGCCGGGAAAGGTAGTAGGGAGATGGGCCGGATGTTCTTGAGGTCCTTGGGGTCCGCCTTGGGCTTCTTCAGAAGGGCGTTGATCTCGGCGTGCTTCCAGCTTTCTGGGAAGGTTGCTGTCTCGAAGGAACAGTTGATTGCTTTACGGAGGTGGGGCGCGATGGTTGCGCTGGCTTTGTTGAAGACGTGGTGAGGGCAGGGGTAATTCAAAAGGTGAGGAATCCACAGGCAGATACTGTATCCTCCAGAAAAGCGTTACAGAAGGTAAGTAACTTGTTTGTCACTGTTGATGATGCTGTCTCGACTCTTCTCTGCATGCCTCAAAGGCACACTGAAAAGGAACTAGGAATTGATGGCAGCACATTGGTTGGCACCTTCTGTACTGTAGTGTTATCACATAGGAGACACAGGTGGGGCTGCATGATACTTCAGGGCTGGGCTGGAGAACTGGTGCTGCAGAAAAAGTTTCTGGATTCAGTCTGGGGCTGATAGATACTCATACGTTGATGAATCAGTAGGACAATAATGTATAGACCAAAAATGTTGGTACCAGAGATAAGTAACTTTTTTTTAAATGTCTTTGAAATCTTTCGAGCGGATGCATTAACAAAAACAAAAACAAATAGGGGGCCAGTAGGGTAAAAATGCTATATTTACATTCTCTCGCCGCAGATTCCTATTTTTTGATATTCCTCAGGCGTCAGACTGGATCTGAAATCTTTTTTTTTGTAGTACCTCGGCATGCTATTAGATGGCGACGTACGGCTCTGCATAGATTCCGTTCTTCTCCAGTAATGACTTGCGGGCCCATAAATGTGCCACCATGCAGCCTGACACCAGTTCCTTTGTTTCCGCACCACCAAATGTGGATCTAGAACTCTCTTGGTGTGTCTCAAACTTTCTTCAGTATGCAAGGGATATCACCGCCTAAAACTATAGGTTTCAGGCCCCGTATGGCACACCCAGGATCCAAAATGATTAACATCAAGGTCCACGGTACAGCACACATTGAATGTGACTCTAGAGGTGGTGACAAGAACATGATCCGAAGAAGAGATGAAACAAAATGGGTAACCAAACTTAGGGCTGTTGATAAAGGTCTAAATATCGACAGGGAATTGCATGTGCTTCTTACTGATTTAACAACATGTCTTAGCCAGTAGTATGGCATTGGGTCACTGTAACCTACATTGAATCCAATAAAGTATAATATTCAGTAAATGACATACTCGGACATTATACGTTACAGAAACCACAAGTACATAGTAACTGTTTTGTCTAAACAGATCAAAAATACTCCTACTTTCTGTATAGCCCATGCACATTTTCATGGCAGCTCAGAATGTTATATGTGGTAACCATGTAAACCCCGATTGTTGGGATTTTTACTATGGTTTTTATACAAAGAATGATATATTTGTACAATATTGAGTATTTAGAACTGAATTGTTAGAGGCATAATAATTGATTCCTGCCTGTCTTCCTATTGTTACAATGACTTAGGAAAGATTTTTTGAATATGAGTATTAACTCTTGGGAAACTAATGTCGAATCTATTATCTGTTGCCACCATGCACTGCTTTCTATATTATTGGCTATTGACAATACCGTATGTTTTTCCTGGTTTTACTATGTAACACTATGCATGGACTACACTTTGTCTCTTTACACCCTGGGAGTTATTCCAAAACGGCCAAACCACTGGCACTTCAAATATTGCAGGAGCTTCATGCCCCGCTTTTCTACATTTTCAAGCACGGTAGAAAGTAATATTCTTATCCCTACATTGCTTATTAAATACTGCACAACACATTGGACTTGATCCCAGGTAATACATATACCGGGCTTTTCACATTTTTCTTTTGGTGCCGATTGCGATCATGAAGATTCCACTTGCCTCTAATTGTTTGCATTTATTTAAAAAAACACATTTCTGATCTCTCTCTCACATTATCTGCCTAGAGTGCTGGGCAGGGTCAGACTATTTACAGTCTGCATCTGAAAGAAACACTTTAGTTATAGATTCCTTACCTTAGAATTACCACCAGGCATTAGACTGGATCCAGAAAGATTTTTTGTCAGCAGTACCTCTGCACGTCGGAAGGTGGCATCGGTTCGCTCCGCGTACGTCGTCGTGGTCGCCGGGATGATGTCGCGGCAGCTACTTATACTCCACCCTCACGCGCTGACGTCAGTTCTTTCTTTTTCCGTGCCAGCGAGCAAAGATCCGGGAAGTGCAGTACCTCAGTCATTTTTTGACTAAGTGTTTCTCGACTTTGTCTACGTCTTGTTTCGAGTCTCCGACTCTGAACAGGTGCACAAGGGATGCCTGCAGTTCCTGTACCCGATTGATGTCGGTGACGGATCCGCACCGCGTGTGCCTCTTTTGCCTGGAGTGCGACCACGACCTCAAGTCGTGCTCCGACTGTCAGTTGTTGACCCCGAAAGCTTTGCGAGAGCAGTCCAGAAAGCTTCTTGAACGATGGCAGTCGGCTCTTTGCCATTCAAGGTCCCGGTCGAGGGGGAGGTCGAGGGAACGGTCTCGGAGCTACCATCAGTCCGGCTTGAAGTCATTGAAGTTTTCGCACTCGGGGTCGGGTAAGTCGAAGCATAAGAAGAAGTCGAAGAAGCATCGTTGCTCTTCACCTTCTCCTCGTCGGTCATCCGACTCGACGAGGCGCGCTGTTGGTGACACTCCCGTGGCTCCGTGCACTGAGCCTGAAGGGTCGACTCTGAGCTTCCCTCCCTTTCCGGGACCCAGAGCGACCCCCGCCCAATTTCGTACATTCCACGACGTGATGCATGGCATCCTTGGGCAGACTGACCCCGCCAGCGCGTCTTTGGGCCCCGTGGACTCAGTTGGGGGGGACTAGGTCTTCGCTGCCGGCCGCTTCGGTCCTGGCGCCGAAGGCCCCCCTTGGATCCAGGCCTGGATCCAGATCGGCTCCAGTTGTCCTGATTACACCTCCACTGGTGCCGCTTCCAAGGGCACCACAACCATGCCCGACGCCGGTCAGCCCCCCGGCCGGCATCTACCCCAGACTCCTTCCCAACATGGACGCGGCGCCGGACCGGCATCGACCGATGCCAGATCCGGCGCCGGATGGGGTTTTCATACCCATGTTCACTCCTGGGGTCTCTTTCCAACAACAGTGGCACCCATAGGATGATGAGGAGGACTGGGAGGGGTCAGGTGACCCTTTATCTGAGCAGCTAGGGTCGGAACAGGACTGGAGAGAGGAACTGGGGATGCCAGTGGTCTTTACACTTCACCCGACCTTGGCATGTTGTCTCCTCCTACCGTGACTATGGAGGAGGGAGCGTATTATGCTGTGGTGTTGCGTAGGGTGGCTGAGGCTCTCAACCTTGACCTTCCTACAGTGATGGTCAGGACTAACCTCCTGACTGAGGTGCTTCAACCGGCGGCGAGCTCTTCGGAGCCCCTGCTTCTATTTAATGAGGCCCTCACAGACGTCCTTTTCGGCACCTGGTCCAGGCCCAACACGGGGGCTTCCGTGGACAGGATGATCGCCCGACGCCACCGCCCGGCTCTGAGCGACCCCACTTTCCTCTCCCAACACCCCACCCCAGAGAGCTTGGTGGTCCAAGCCTCCACCTCCAAAAGCACCTTCCCTACCGCTCCACCGAAAAGGGAATCCAAGAAGCTGGACCATCTTGGGAAGAAAATGTTCTCTTCCGCCAGCTTAGGACTGCAGTCCGTAAACACCGCATTTCTCTCGGTCCGTTATTCGCACTCAGTGTGGGATACGGTGGCGCAAGTGCTGCCTCCGTGTCCGGAGGAGGCCCGGGCAGTGCTCTCCCAGCCTGTTGCTGCCGGGAGAGATGCAGCAAAGTTTACGATCCGTTGTGGGCTGGGCACCGCCGACTCTCTGGGCAGGACCATTTCATTGTCTGTAGCGCTCTGTCGCTATGCCTTGATGAGGTCCACTGGCTTTTTGGGGGATGTCCAGAACAGCTTGATGGACATGCCTTTTGATGGCCGTCGCCTTTTTGGCGACAAAGCAGACAACGCCCTAGAGCGCTTCAGGGACTCACAGGTTACGGCCAAGTCTTTGGGCCTCTCTTCCCATCCGGGGCAGTCTGCTTTTCGTCCCTTTCGTGACTACGGAAGAGGTGCCCCGCTACGTCCCGCCCAGGGCCATAGGCTGCAGCAAGTTACCTAACCTTTTCGCGGCCGGGGATGTGGGAACCAGGGTCGTGGTTCCTAGGGCCAGCGGGCGGGCCAGTCCTCCAAACGCTCCTAGTCTGACCTTTCAGGCCCATCAAACGCCAGTAGGCTGCAGGATTCGCCATCACCTCCCCCACTGGCGCGCCATCATGTTGGACAGATGGGTTTTGCAAATAGTCCGAAGGGGCTAATCCCTCCCCTTTGAGACTACCCCTCCAGCCATGCCACCTAGATACCACTGCATGTCAGAGGATCATCTGGCCCTTCTCCAGCAGGAAGTTACGGCTCTTTTGGCCAAGGGAGCCATTGAGCGCATTCCTGTCCCAGATGTAGGTTGTGGTTGTTATTCCCACTACTTTCTGGTCCCCAAGAAGGACAAGGGCCTGCGTCCTAACTTGGACCTCAGGGACATCAATCATTTTCTCCGGAAGGAGAAGTTCAAGATGTTGACACTGGCTCAGGTCTTGTCTGCCCTTGACCCGGAAGACTGGATGGTAGCGTTGAACTTGCAGGATGCTTATTTTCACATTCCCGTCCAGCCGGCCCACCGCCGTTACCTACGGTAGGCCACAACCACTTTCAGTTTACCGAGCTCCCCTTTGGCCTTACCAGCACCCCTTGGTTGTTCACAAAAGTATTGGCGGTGGTCACAGCTCATCTGCGCAGACCAGGGGTTTCAGTCTTCTCCTATCTCAACGACTGGATGTTGAAGGCGGGCTCGCCAAGGTAGTCCTCTTCCACCTCCAGCCTACGGAGGACCTCCTGCACTTGCTGGGGTTCACTATTAACGTGCTGAAGTCACAACTGATTCCCTCTCAGAAGCTCCTTTGCATCGCAGCGGTTCTGGACATGAAGCAGTTTCGGTCTTATCCTCCCGAGCACCGAGTCTGGGATATTCGGGCTATGATTCTGATCTTTCAGCCTCTATCCCAGGTTTCGGTCAGAATGACCCTAAGGCTGTTGGGCCTTATGGCTTCCTGCATCCTGTTGGTGGATCATGGCAGGTGGCATATTCGGGCCTTGCCATGGGACCTGAAGTTCCAGTGGGCACAGCATCAGGGGAATCTGTCCGATTGCGTTCAGATCTCGGAAGGCACTGCATGTCAATTGCAATGGTGACAACAAACAGGATTTGGTCAGTGGTAGATCCCACTCCCTTCCCCAACTGGAGGTCACAGTGGTGACGGATGCATCACTGCTGGGGTGTGGCGGCCACTTGGGAGAGACGGAGATTAGAGGCCTCTGGTCTCCGGCAGAGTCCGGGCTCCATATCAACCTTCTGGAGCTTCGGGCGATTCGTCTTGCACTAAAGGCATTCCTTCCCTCTGTCCGGGGAAGAGTGGTGCAAGTGTTCACGTACAACACCACCGCCATGTGGTACTGCAACAAAGAGGGCAGGGTGGGGTCGTGGACCCTAAGTCACCTATGTGGACATGGCTGGAACATCAGGGCATATCCTTGTGGTTCAACACCTTGCAGGTTCTCTGAACGTCAGGGCGGACAAACTCAGCCGCAGGTACATGATGGATCACGAATTGCATCTGAGGTGGCGCAAGTTCTCTTTCAGCAGTGGGGAGAGGCTTGGTTAGATCTGTTCGCCACCGAGGAGAACGCGCAGTGTCAGCAATTATGCACGTTGGAATTTCCAAGGCGGCACTCGCTAGGCGACGCTATTCGTCGCGGGTGGAGTTGTGGTCTTCTATACACCTTTTCGCCTATACCAGTTCTGCCCAGAGTGCTGAAGAAGATCAAGCGCGACCGGGCCCAAGTCATCCTTGTGGCTCCGGATTGGGCACAAAGAGTCTGGTATCCTGAGCTGTTACACATGGCCATCGATCCTCCGATCTGACTGCCTCTTCAGGACGATTTCAACTACCGTGGCCTTGAGACACCACATCTGGCTTCGTACAACTGGATTCTCTGGGATGTCCAAGCCAATTTGAATTACATGCCGTTTGACGGAAACCGCTTTTGTGGGGAAAAGGCAGACTCAACCCTGGTCAGGTTCAAGGACTCTTGAGCTACGGCCTGATCCTTGGACCTCTCCTCCACTCCTCGTGGCCAGTCTTCCTTTCACGTCAGCCCTATCCTAGCGCTAGCCCTATCCTAGCCTACGTTTGCTCAGACTACCCAAGCCGTGCGTGGATGTGGACGCGGTACATTCCGTCCTTGGAATGGAGGCCAGAACTCGTCTACCACACTGGCCCCAGCAGCTGCAGCCTCCAAGCACTCATAGGCTGATTCTGCTGGACCACACTACTCCAGTGGGTGGGAGAATGTGCCAACATCTCACCCGCTGGAGATCTATAACAAAAGACAAAGGGGTATTGCAGATTGTCCAGGAGGGCTATTCTCTTCCTTTCCTTTTTATTCCTCCTCCTAGTCCACCAAGTCAGGAACGGCTGGCAGAGGATCATTTAAAGTTGCTCCAAGAGGAAGTTACAGCTCTTTTGGCCAAAGGAGCTATAGAAAGGGTCCCAGCTTCAGATGTAGGCAGTGGCTGTTATTCCCGCTACTTTCTGATTCCGAAGAAGAACAAGGGTCTTCGGCCCATTTTGGATCTTCAGACCGTCAATCTCTTCCTCAAAAATGAGAAATTCACAATGCTCACTTTGGCTCAGGGCTTGTCTGCCCTAGAACAAGGAGATTGGATGGTGGCGTTGGACCTCCAGGATGCGTATTTTCACATTTCCATACTGCAGGGCCAGAGACGTTACCTGCGGTTCAAGGTAGGCCGCAAGCACTTTCAGTTTACCGTGCTCCCCTTCGGTCTTACTAGTGCCCCTCGGGTGTTCACCAAGTTGATAGCGGTAGTTGTTATGTTATGCTATGTTAACTCGGATTTGTATAGCACATAATCACCGGCAGGTCCCTTAGCGCTTTGAGAAGGTAGCCAAACACACCAGCAATTACAGAAGCAACGCTTAGAGGGATTTTATGCTGCCTCCCTAAAAAGCAGAGTCTTGAGTTGTTTCCTGAAAGGGAGGAGTTCGGGTTCCTAGCGGAGATTTTCAGTCAGACAATACCATAGTTGGGGAATTAAAACAGAAAAGCCTCAACCGCCATTAGTTGTGGTTTTGAACCGAGTGTGAACCAGGTTGCAGCTCATCTGTGCCGGTTAGTGGTGTAAGTCTTCCCCTACCTCGACGACTGGCTGTTGAAGGCATCCTCCGCCCAGGCAGTCGTCTCCCACCTTCAGACTACGGCGAGCCTCCTGCATTCGCTTGGATTCTCTATTAACGTGCCAAAGTCACACCTGACTCCTTCTCAGATGCTCCATTTCATCTGAGCTGTCCTGGACACTGCAGTTTCAGGCTTATCCTCCCGAGCAGCGGGTCCAGGATATTGAGGTTATGATTCCGGTATTTCAGCCTCTATCTTGGATTTCGGTGAGGTTGACTCTGAGGCTGTTGGGTCTCATGGCCTCCTGCATCCTGTTGATAAGACATGCCAGGTGGCGTATGCTGGCTCAGCAGTAGGACTTGAAGTTCCAATAGGCACAGCATGGGGGAAATCTCACCTACGTGGTTCAGATCTCAGAAGGAACTGCAAAAGATCTGCAGTGATGGTTAATAAACGGATTGGGTCAGCGGCAGACCTCTCTCCCTTTCCCAACCAGATTTCACAGTTGTGACGGATGCTTCACTTTTGGGATGGGGCGGCCACATGGGCGAGGTGGAGATCAGGGGTCACTGGTCACATAAAGTTGTTGGAAATCCGAGTGATTCGTTTGACACTGAAAGCATTTCTTCCCTCAGTCATGGGGAAGTTAGTTCAGGTGTTCATGGACAACACCACCACCATGTGGTACTGCAACAAGCAGGGCAGGGTGGGGTCATGCACCCTTTGTCAGAGGACCTGCGTCCCTGGACATGGCTGGAACAGCAGGGCAAATCCCTAGTGGTTTAACACCTGGCAGGTTCTCTGAACGCCAGGGAGAACGTCCTCAGCCGTCGATGCCTTCAGGATCATGAATGGCGTCTCCAGTCGAAGGTGGAGCAGGGTCTCTTTCAGCAGTGGGGAGAACCTAGGTTAGATTTGTTCCCCTCTGAAAAGAACACACAATGTCAGCAGTACTGCGCACTGGAGTTTCGAAGGAGGCTATCGCTCGGCGACGCGTTTCATCGCGAGTGGAGGGCAGGCCTATTTTACGCCTTTCCGCCCATACCCCTCCTGCCCAGGGTTCTGAAGAAGATCAGGCGCGACCGGGCCGAAGTCATTCTTGTGGCACCGGACTGGGCAAGGAGAGTCTGGTATCCAGAGCTTCTGAGCTTGAGTGTCGATCCTCCGATCAGGCTGCTCCTTCAGGAGGATCTTCTGTCACAGCAGCAGGGGAGGGTTCTCCACCCGAATCTCTCTATGCGCCTCCATGCGTGGAGATTGAGCAGCGACAGTTGACAGCTTTCGACCTACCTCCCGAAGTCTGTAACGTTATCTTGGCAGCCAGGCGTCCCTCCACCAAAACGGTATACGCCTATAGATGGAACAAATTTGTGGCATGGTGCGCAGCAAAGTCTGTGAATCCCCTTTCTGCTCCCCTTTCAGAGGTTCTCCTCTTCATTCTTTCTTTGACCCAGCAGGGCTCTGCTTTGGGCACTCCAAAAGGCTATCTTTCGGCCATGTTGGCCTTTCTTCGACTTCCTGATCTGCCTTCTCTTTTCAAGTGCCGGATTGTAAATTGTTTCCTTAAGGGCATCACTTACTTGTTGCCTCCTATTCCTTTCACAATGCCCCAGTGGGACTTGGACCTGGTTCTGACCTACCTTAAGTGTGCTCCTTTTGAACCGCTACATAACTGTCCTTGCAGACCTTTGACGCTCAAAACTGCCTTTTTGGTTGCCATCACCTCTGCTCGCAGAGTGAGTGAGCTTCAGGCTCTTTCTTCGAAGCCTTTCGCACTAAGCCTTCTTTCCTTCCCAAAGTGGTTACCCCTTTCCTCATAGGACAGACCATCACTTTGCCCACCTTCTTCCTCCCCTGCATCCTTCTAAAGAGGAGGAAAGGCTCCACTGTCTGGATCCAAAATGTGCACTTTCATTCTATCTGGATCGCACAAAGCAATTCCGGGTGGATGACCAGCTCTTAGTTGGCTATGTGAGTGCCAAGAAAGGTCGGGCCATGCAAAAGCGGATCATCTCTCAAAGTGTCATTCTTTTTATCAAAATCTGTTATTTCTTGGCGAAGAAGGAACATCCATTCTACCAAGGCGACGGCTGCCACTACTGCAGTGGGACGTGGAGTCCCTCTTCATGACATCTGCCAGGCAGCTACATGGGCTTCATTGCACACATTCACCAAACATTACTGTCTGGACAGCCAAGTCCGGAGAGACTTCTTCTTTGACTGTTCAGTTCTCCAGGACTTTTTGGTGTCAACTTAGTTCGCAGACCCACCTCCGGGGTTGGTATAGCTGGGGTATCTATTCTAAGGTGAGGGATCCATAACTAATAGTCTCTTTCAAGTGAGCAAGTTCCTTACCTCGGTAATGATATATCTGTAAGAGACATATATTAGTTACGGATTCCTCAACGCCCCACCCATCCTCCCCGTTCTGCCAACTGACTTCTAGGGTAAGGGACTTCCCTTCAGAGCCCTAGTTTTGTGCACCAGTGGTCATTGTCTTGCATGGCTCTGCGCTTCTGGCGTGGAATGTCGTGTCAAGAACTGACGTCAGCGCGCAGCGGGGGCGTCTAAGTAGATACTTTGACGTTATTCCGGTGATCATGATACCAAGGACGAATACGGAGTCGACTGACTCCACCTACCAACGTGCAGGGGTACTGCTGAAGAACAAATTCTCCGGATCCAGTATGACGCCTGGGTGTAATTCTAAGGTGAGGAATCCATAACTAATATATCTCTCTTACAGATATATTGTTACCGAAGGTAAGTATCTTGTTCTGCAGACTCTCTCTCCCATGAGCGCTGGATTTTCTCAAGCAAAAGACTCATCACAGAATCCGGATTCCAGCGACTCAACAATTCTGCACCACTTTGCACCCAATGCCTGAGTTCGAGTGGCCCAACCCCACAAGGTGGTCTCCCCAGCAATCCAAGATCTCTCTTCAGGACCAAAATTCTTCCAATCGACCAGATAATACAATTTACCTCTTCTAAAAGTTGAATCTAGAATTTTGTTAATTTCAAATTTTTCTACAGAATCTATCAAAACTGGCTTTGGTGGTGAATTTAATCTCAAATTAGATGGGATTTTCTTGAGCAATGAAATGTGAAATACTGGGTGTACCTTTAGATATGAAGGCAATTGTATTTTAACTGTCACTGGGTTTATCATTCGATCTACCTTAAAAGCACCAATAAACCTAGGTTGAAACTTACGATTCTCTTTTAGCATCAGATATTTTGAAGACAGCCAAACCTTGTTCCCTGGATTAAAAACGGGACTCTCTCTCTTTCTTTTATCTGCCTGAGTTTGATAAGAGTTCTTGGCCTTAACAATATTCTCTTCAGCAGGTAGCAATGTACTCTGGACTTCTTTTACAAACTCTTCAACAGCAGGAACCGATCTTTCCTCTTTTTCAAATATCAAACTTGGATGTCTACCATAGTTTAAATAGAAAGGGGAGTACCCAGTAGAAGAATGTTTGGCATTATTATAGGTGAACTCAGCTGCCCACACCAACTATGACATCCCAACTTCTGATCTAAAAAAATAGAGTCATAGGTATTGTTCTAGATCTTGATTGACTCTCTCTGTCGGTCCATCTGTTTCGGGATGGAAACTGGTGGAGTAACGAGTTTCAATTCCTAACCTCTTAGTGAATGCTCTCCAGAATTGAGAAACAAACTACGAATCACGATCTGAGACTAAAACTTTTGGGATTCCATGCAATCTTACTATGTGGTGGGTAAACAATTGCGCTAGTTGTGAGGCTTGAGGTATATTTTTTAATGGAACAAAATGCGCCATCTTGGAACATGTGTCAACCATGACCAGAATGGCATTGAACCCTTGACTTGGAGGAAGATCTACTATCAGATCCATTGAGACCGTATGCCAAGGATGAGGAGGGGTTAGGCATCGGCATTAAAAGCCCTCGAGGAGCCAAACAATCTGATTTTCCTTCAAAACATCTCTCACAAGTGGATACATACAGTCTTATCTGCGACTTCATTTTAGGCCACCAAAAATTTCTTTCCACCAATTCCACGGTTTTCTGAATTCCTTTATGCCCTACAAGCAAATCGTCATGGCAAGACTTTAAAGACTTTTCTTGGAGTTCCTTGGTGGGAAGGTACAAACGATTAATCTGAAATGGAAGACTACTCCTAACTTCTCTTTCTGAATGTTCCTTAGACCAGAGACTCATCTCGTCTTCAGACATAGCCTTCTTGATTTCAGTTGTAAGATTGGTACTGAAGATGGTTAAAACAATCTTTTCTTCTGGAATTATGGTCTGCTTTTATTCTGTAAGTTCTGAAAAATCTGAATCTGAAAGAGACACGTTAGTGATAGAGTCCTTACCTTAGAATATCCCCAGGCGTCAGACTGGATCCGGAAAGTTTTCGTCAGCAGTACCCCTGCGGGTCGGCAGGCGTCGGCACATGAATCTGCGTACGTCGCTGGCATCGTATCCACTGAGATGATGTCATCGGAGCTACTTAGACGTGCCCACGCGCGCTGATGTCAGTTCTTTCTTTTTGCAGCAGCGCAGATATGAGAGAGAGCGGTACCCCCAGTTTAAAAAGTTTTAACTTGGTTTCTGACAACTTGTTTTGTGGAGTACTTGACTCCTGGTGCAATAGGGATGCCCGGGTTTAAGTCCTGAAGAGCCTGCCGCCGAAACATGTCGGTAGCAGACCCGCATGACGAGTGTCTCTTCTGCTTGGGGCACACCCATGACCCCGAGGCGTGCCCCGATTGTCGGGCAATGGTGCCAAAAGCTTTGCGGGAGCGTTCGCGCAAGTTGTTGGAGGTCTGGCAATTAGTTCCTTGCCGATCGAGGTCCCGATCCCGTGGGAGGTCGAGGGACAGGTCGCGGAGCCGTCGGAATCGCTCTTCCTCTTCCCCTCACCGGTTGCGGGACGCGGTGGAGGGGGCAGGCAGTTACTCCCCCGCGGCTCCGTTGGAGCCTCCGTTGTTGCCTGTGGCCTACCCACCCTTCCCGGGACCGCACGCGACTTCGGACGAGGTGCAGGCCTTCATGTCGGCCTTGCACCATTTGTTTGCCCCGCCGGGTCCCTCCGGAGCGCATTCATGCCCCGCGGATCCGTCGGAAGGGTTTGCCTCCGTGCCGCCACCTGAATCCGGCCTCGGCGCCGGGCGCAGCGCCGCCGCAGACGCCGGACGGCGCCGAACTGGGACTGGTATCTTACCCTTCCATTCCATTGCTTGGAGGAGAGTTTATCCCATTTCCCAGGGCACCTCGTCCTTACCGGCCTCTTTAACAAGCAGTGGACAAAGGGGAGTACTGGGAGGGGTCTGAGGACCCTATTGCAGCTCAATGCGAGGATGAGCCTGAATGGGAAGGCGATGTGGAAGGTCCAGTAGATCTGGATTGCTCTCCACATCCTGGTACTCTGTCCACTTCTTCCGTGGCCACGGAGGAGGTTGGGACTTTTTCAGTGGTGTTGCTTAGGGCTGCTGAGGCTCTTAACCTCGAGCTCCCTTCTGTACCTATCAGGACCAATCTCCTGACTGAGGTGCTGCAGCTGCAGTCCTCCTCTGCGGAGCCATTACTGCCCTTCAATGAAGCGCTTACTGATATCCTGTTGAGCACCTGGATCAAACCTAACACAGGAGTTCCTGTAGACAAGGGTGTGGCACGCCGCCATCGCCCAGTGCCGGGCGATCCCAGCTTTCTCACACAACACCCGACGCCTGAGATCCTGGTTGTCCAGGCTTCTGCCTCGATGAGTGCATTCACTTCTGCTCCTCTGGACAAAGAATCTAGGAAACTGGAGCAATTTGGGAAAAAGATTTTCACATCTGCCAGCTCTGCGTTGTGGGCAGTGAATACTGCGTGCCTGCTAGGCTGCTATTACCATTCTGTGTGGGACACCGTGGCACAGGTGCTGCCTTAGTGCCCTGTGGAAGCATGGGCGGTTCTCTCCCAAGCCATTACCGAAGGGAGAGATGCTGCAAAATGTACTATTCGTTGTGGGCTTCACACAGACGATTCTCTCGGTAGGGCACTTTCCACAACAGTGGCACTCCATTGTTATGCTTGGCTCAGAATTACTGGCTTCTCTGGGGATGTTCAGAACACCTTGTTGGACATGCCCTTTGATGGCACACGCCTATTTGGTGATAAGGCGGATAGCACCCTGGAACGCTTTAAGGACTCTCGGGCTACTGCCCAGGCCTTGAGTCTCGCCACCACGCGTACTCCCTCGGGGTCCGCTTTTTTTCGGTCCTTTCGAGGTCACGGTCGGGGCGCCCAGGCGTGTTCCTTTCAGACCCGCAAGCCTGCGCAGCCACAGTCTCAGCGCAGCGGTGGTTGTGGGACTTGCCGTGGTGGGTCCCGAGGACATCGGGCGGGTCAATCCAGCACCTCCCCTGCCGCCACCACCTCTAAACCTTCCTAGTCCGGTGTTTCAGGCTCACCTGATGCCAGTGGGTGGCAGGATTCGCCATCACCTTCCCCACTGGCGCTCCATAACCTCGGACAGGTGGGTTCTGCAAATAGTCCGAAGGGGCTACTCCCTCCCCTTCGAGTATACCCCTCCAGCAATGCCACCTCAGAACCACCGCATGTCAGGGGATCACTTGTCACTTCACCAGCAGGAAGTTGCAGCCCTCTTGGCCAAAGGGGGCCATTGAGTGTATTCCGATGCCAGAAGTAGGTTGTGGTTGTAATTCCCACTACTTTGTGGTTCCAAAGAAGGACGAGGGCCTGCGGCCTATCTTAGACTTCCAGAACGTCAACCGCTTCCTCCGGAAGGAGAAGTTCAAGATGCTCACGCTTGCTCAGGTCTCATCTGCCCTAGACCCGCAAGACTGGATGTTAGCGTTGGACTTGCAAGATGCTTATTTTCATATCCCCATCCTGCCGGCCCACCAGCGTTACCTTCGGTTCACGGTAGGCCACGAGCACATTCAGTTCACCGTGCTCCCTTTTGGCCTTACCAGCGCCCCTCGGGTGTTCACGAAAGTGATGGCGGTGGTCGTAGCTCATCTGTGCAGATCAGGGGTTTCAGTCTTCCCCTATCTCGACGACTGACTGTTGAAGGCGGGCTCGCCCCAGGCAATCGTCTCCCACCTCCAGACTACGGCCGACCTCCTGCATTTGCTGGGGTTTTCCATCAACGTGCCGAAGTCGCACCTGATTCCCTCTCAGCAGCTCCTCTTCATCGGAGCGATTCTGGATACGGCACAGCGAGTCCGGGACATTCGGGCTATGATTCCGATCTTTCAGCCCTGGTCCTAGGTTTCGGTCAGGAAGACCCTGAGGCTGCTGGGCCTCATGGCCTCCTGCATCCAGCTAATCAGTCATGCCAGATGGCATATGCGGGCTCTGCAGTGGGACCTGAAGTTCCAGTGGACGCAGCATCGGGGGAACCTGTCCGACTACGTCCAGATCTCGGAGGGCACTGCACAGGACATGCAGTGGTGGCTCACACCAGCGTTGGGTCAGCGGCAGATCCCTTTCCCTTCCCCAACCGGAGCACACAGTAGTGACGGACGCGTCCCTCCTGGGATGGGGCGGCCACATGGGAGAGGCGGAGATCAGAGGCCTCTGGTCTCCGGCGGAGTCCAAGCTCCACATCAATCTTTTGGAGCTCAGAGCGATCCTACTTGCACTCAAAGCATTCCTTCCCTCTGTCAAGGGGAGAGTAGTGCAGGTGTTCACAGACAAAACCACCGCCATGTGGTACTGCAACAAACAAGGCGTGGTGGGGTCGGTGACCCTATGTCAGGAGGCTCTACGTCTCTGGACATGGCTGGAACGTCAAGGCATTTCCTTGATGGTTCAACACCTGGCAGGTACCCTGAACGCCAGGGCGGACAAACTCAGACGCAGATGCATGTTGGATCACGAATGGCGTCTTCACTCGGAGGTGGTGCAAGGTCTCTTTCAGCAGTGGGCAGAACCTTGGTTAGATCTATTCGCCACCGAAGAGAACGCACAATGTCAGCAGTTCTGCGCGTTGGAGTTTCCAAGGCGGCACTCGCTAGGCAGCACTTTTCGTCGCGAGTGGCGTTGCGGTCTGTTGTACGCCTTTCTGCCTATACCACTTCTGCCCAGAGTGCTGAAGAAGATCAGGCGCGACCGGACCCAAGTCATTCTTGTGGCTCCGGACTGGGCTCGAAGAGTTTGGTATCCCGAACTATTCGGTATGAGCGTGGATTCCCCGATCCAACTGCCTCTTCGGGGAGAATCTCCTGTCGCAGCAACAGGGGACGGTCCTCCACCCGAACCTGTCCAGCCTCCACCTCCTTGCGTGGAGATTGAGCAGCGACAGTTGATTCCATTTGACTTGCCTCCCGAAGTCTGTAATGTGATTCTGGCAGCCAGGCGTCCCTCCACTAAAACAGTATACCCCTGTCAGTGGAAAATATTTGTGGCATGGTGCACAGCGAAATCTGTTGACCCTCTTGCTGCCCCTCTTTATGAGGTCCTATTGTTCCTTCTTTCTTTGATCCAGCAGGGCTCTGCTCTGGGCACAATCAAGGGCTACCTTTTTGCTCTTTCAGCCTTTCTTAGGCTGCCTGATCTCTTTTCAAGTCTCCAGTTGTCAATAGATTTCTCAAAGGCATTACTCACCTTTTCCCTCCTATTCCTTTTGTGATGCCTCAATGGGACTTGAACCTGGTTCTAACATACTTGATGTGCGTTCCCTTTGAGCCTCTTCATAACTGTCCTTTGTGGTTATTAACTTTAAAAACTGTCTTCCTGGTGGCCATCACCTCCACTCGGCGGGTGAGTGAGCTCCAGGCTCTTTCCTGCAAACCTCCTTTCCTGGCGATTCATCCGGGCAAGGTTGTGCTTCGACCGCGTTCCTCCTTTATACCAAAAGCACCCTTCAAGAGAAGAGGAGAGGCTCCACCGTCTGGACCCAAAACGTGCGCGCTCGTTCTATCTCAGCCGCACACAACAGTTCCGGGTGGATGACCAGCTCTTTGTTGGCTACGTGGGCGCCAAGAAAGGCCGGGACAAGCACACTATCTCCTGATGGGCTGTCTTGTGCATTAACGCCTGTTACTCTCCGGCTAAAAAGGAACCTCCGTTTGGGCTGCGCGCCCATTCTACCAGGGCGACAGCAGCTACTACAGCATTGGGACGCGGTGTCCCCCTGCAAGACATCTGTCAGGCGGCCACTTGGGCCTCGTTGCATACTTTCTCTAGCCACTATTGCCTTGACAGTCAGGTTCGGAGAGACAGCTTCTTTGGCCGTTCAGTTCTCCGTGACTTTCTGGTGTAATCTCACTTCGCAGACCCACCACCGCGTTTGGTATTGCTTGGGTATGTTTTCTACGGTAAGGAATCTATCACTAACGTGTCTCTTTCAGATGCAGAACTTACTTACTTGTGTAATGATGTATCTCTAAGAGACATTAGTTAGTGATAGATTCCTTACTGCCCGCCCATCCTCCCCATTCTGTGAACTGTTCTCTAGGGTTAAGGTCTTCCCTTTTAGGGCCATAGTTCTATTGCACCAGTAGTGGGTCTCTTGCATGGCTCTGCGCTCCTGGCGCTGAAAAGTTGTGTACAGAACTGACGTCAGCGCACGTGGGCGCATCTAAGTAGCTCTGATGACGTCATCTCGGCGGATATGACGTCAGTGACGTACGCAGAGCCATAAGACGATGCCTGCTGACGCGCAGGGGTACTGCTGATGAAAACTTTCTGGATCCAGTTTGACGCCTCGGGATATTCTAAGGTAAGGAATCTATCACTAACTAAAGTAACTTGTGCATCTATTCTGGAAAGTGCATCAAGTTTTGCATTTTTTTACACCAGGCCGGAAGGTAATTATAAAATCAAACTCTGCAAAAAACAGGGACCATTGTAACTGTCTAGCAGTTAGTGTGCAAGCTGATTTAGGGAATTTTAAATTCCGATGATCAGTATACACGGTAACATTGTGCTTAGCGCCTAACAAATAGTGCCCCCATTATAAAAAGGCACTCTTAACAGCTAACAATTCCTTGTCTGCGATGGAGTAATTACATTCAGGTGGAGTCAACTTTCGGTAGTAATAGGCCACTGGATGAAGCTGGCCAGTATTTCTGTGGTGCTCTGATAAAATTCCTCCAATGGCTACATCAGAGGTGTCAGCTTCAACGTAAAATGGCTCTTCGGTTCTGGGATGCAACAAGATGGAGGCCTGAGTAAAAGATTTTTTCAAAAAATGGAAGGCTTCTTCGGCTTCAGAAGTCCAAACAAACTTGACTCCTTTTCTTAACAAGTAAGTGATAGGACTCACCTTGTGAGAGAAATTCGAAATGAACCTTCGATAAAAATTTGAAAATTCAATGAAGCTTTGGGTTTCCTTTACACTTTTGGGAGTCGGACAATCTTGCACTGCCTTGACTTTTGCAGAATCCATGCTTACACCTTCTGAAGATAATACAAATCCTAAAAATTCAACTTTTTCTACATGGAAGGCACACTTTTCCAATTTCACATAAAGATAGCTCTCAAGTAACTTCGTCAAGATGGATCTCACATGGTGAACGTGTTCTTCCACACTGTCATAGAATATCAAAATGTCGTCTATATAGACCTCTGCAAATCTATCCATATATTCTCTAAGAACGTCATCGACAAAGTGTTGATACGCCGCTGGAGCATTGCATAACCCGTACGGCATTACTTGATATTCGAATATCCCATAGCGGGTTCGAAATGCTATCTTCCATTCGTCACCAGGAGCAATTCTGATCAAATGATAAGCTCGGCATAAATCCTGTTTGGTGTATATTTTATCATTTTTGACCTGGTCCAGTAAAACTGAGATTAGGGGGAGGGATAGCGATTCTTAATTGTCACTTGATTCAGGGCTCTCTAATCAATACAACAGCGGAGCTCTCCATCCTTTTTTGGAATGAAAAATAAAGGGGAAGAGACCTGGGACTGGAAAGGGCGTATAAAACCATTTGCCAAGTACTGACCCAGATATGTCTTTAAATATTGATTTTCAGTTTCTGTTAATGCGTATATTCGACTACAAGGCAGTAAAGCTCCAATCTTGCAATCATAGGGTCGATGGAGGGGGGAAGTTTCTCAGCCTCTTTCTTATCAAACACTGAAGACAATTCCATATATTCCAAGGGAATTGCCTTAGTCTGGTTAGGTTGTTCACAAAAACAGTTCTCCTTGCAATAGGATGAATCCATTAAAACTGTTCTCTTCCATTCAATGTGAGGATTATGTTCAGTAAGCCAGGGTAGGCCAAGGACATAACTGGAACTGCGGTACATCAATAAGATTGAACGTAATTAATTCTGTATGACCATTTAATCCAGACAATTGAATCAATTCAGTTTCATGGGTGATGGGCCCTGAGGATAAGTTTGTTCTGTCCACAGCTCGGGCAGCTTCCTATACCATTCTCTCAACAAACTTTATTCCCATTTGCAGGGCGTATTTGATGTCACAAAAATTACCAGTTGCCCCTGAATCAATCATCACGAACACTCCACTTACTTCTAATCTCAAAATTCTGCAGTGAAGGAAACCACCAAATGAGACGCTGAAAATTGCAAGGTATTTGCTACTTGCTGTGAAACTGGAGCTGACTTTAGATTCGCTTCCACCTGTGCAACTCCTTTTACAGGTGAAACCGACATTTTCCCTGCTGAGAAGATTTTGGCTTTTTGGGGCAATCCTTCACAAAATGACCAGTTAAGCCACAATAAAAAACATAGATGCCCAGATCTACGTCTTTCTTTTTCTTTCTTAGTCAAAGGACCTCTAATCGATCCTATTTGCATAGGCTCATCTGAAATTACGTTTTCAGAGGATTTGTGGCCTTCTATCTTTATTCGATCAAACCGAGGACGGGGTGGACGAACATCTCTTCTCCTTTCATTTCGTCGCTCACTCATTTGATGATCAAGTTGCAAGACCAGGTCTATCAGTTCTGAAATTTCAGTGGGTCTTCTTGGGATTTGAGCTAAAGCATCTTTGAGATCAGCTTTTAACCCTCTATAGAAGATTGCAGCTCTTTTTGCTTCCGGCCAATTTGTCGCCACTATTAATTTGTTAAAGTGGGCTAGATATCTGACCAAATCCCTGTTGCCTTGCTTTAGCTCCAATAATTCATTATCAGTAGCCTGTGAAGCGGACCGACGATCAAAGATCCGTAGGAATTTAGTTTTAAAATTTTCAAAGTTAATTAACACTGGGTCATTACGAGTGACCAGCGACATCGACCAAGCAGCTGCATCGTCGTTCAGATATGACAGTATAAATGCCACTTTCGATTGATCTTCTGAAAAAATTACTGGCCGACGCAAAAAATGCAGAGTACATTGAATCAGAAATATCTACGCCTTTTGAGGATCACCACTGACTCTCTCAGGAGGTGCCAAAGGTATGATTGGGGAGATTGTGTGAATTACCTGAGTAGAAATATCTGAGGAAGAAGGGTTACTAGGCATACTTTGAGTGTCCTTAAAAACACAATCTGAAGTTACCCCTTGTGAGAAGGTGGCCTGGTACATGCTGTTCACTAGTTAAAGTGACCACCTTGTACCATGCCAAGCAACCCTTATGGTGTGGTTGTAAGTCAACCTTTTCAGACTAGCTGCCCTAGTGGTAGCGTAGGCTAAGCAGTCTTTGAGGCTAAACTCGTTAAAGCGTGTTAAGCAAGCTGTTTTACCATAGGTAACCCCCCTTTATACCAATGAAAGGACACCACACAGATATATATTCAAAATATATATGTATTTATTACTCAAAGTATCCCCTAGACTCTTTATGAGCACAGGAGCACAAATCGTTAAACAAGAAAGTATTACAATATACGGAAGTTGCACTTTATATGGATAGGCCCTGGTGGCCAATCAAACCATATACTTAAATAGTGGTATAAGTACCACGAACAGGAAAGGGAAAATGCCTAGGGCCTCTAGAATCGCTGGGCCTACAAGAAGCTAACAATAGTTAGTGACCAGGAGGTCCACGGGTCGCGTGCGCAGTGAGGAAAGTTACACGCGTGCTCCCATAGGTTTTCAATGGGTGCGTAAAAGTTCAAAAGTTACTGCTAGAAGGGTCTTCTGGATGGACTACGAACTTAAGACTTAAAACACAGACACTAGAGATGTTTCTCTACACTTAGGCACCGGAGTGCCAGCTTTACCTCACCCACAGGAAGCGGGTGCATAGGTCTCGAAGTGCGTCAGGTTACGTCTATCAATTCAATGGAGCCTGATGACAAAGATGCTGCAGGCGGTCGGTCCAGAAGAGATGCGGTGGATCCAAGAGTGGATCGGAGTTGTAGAAGACCTGCAAGCAGAGGGGACAGTGTTCACAGTCACTAGCCAGTGACCGGCGTGGCACCAGGTAGGTACCAGGCGATGTCGGGTGCAAACAGGTGAGGAGGTGTAGCTTGTCTCCGCAGCCACGTGGTCCCTGAAGGTCGACGACGTCCAGGAGTCGGTTCACGAGCTGTCCCACGCAGGCTCTCGCTGTCGGCGGTGTCGGCGACTCGAAAGAAGCAAACAAGCCTTGGCAAAGGCAGGAGTCGTGGAAAGAGAGGAAAGCTGATTGTTCTGACCAGCAAGGTCAGAGGGGCTGCTCCTTTGGAGAGCAGCTGGGGCCAGTCTGGAGCAACCAGACCAGCATCGTAGATTTCAAGTTAGGTCGCCAAAATGGCCACTAGCCAACGGGCCAGGGACCGGGCAGGCGCGTCGAGCTGCAAAGTGCAGAGGGGCCCCACGCAGATCGTGGAGATGCTGGAGGGCTCACCTTTGGTGCAGATGCTGCTCGGGTGTTGGGTTTCTCAGGACCCAAAGCACAACTTGGAGGGAGCCTCTGTTGTCGCGCTTGCAGCTTGTCGTTGGTCTTTCAAGATGGCTGGCTCCACGTGTCTCGGGGCCTCCACGGGTTCCTTCTTTTCAGGGACTGTGGATCGGGCGGTGAGAGGTCTGGAGGTCCAGGTCTTGTTGGGCTCTGGGCTCGGGCTCCGGCGGGAGGCGGCGGCAAAGCAGACGTGGAGTAGCTGATTGGTGCTTGCGTTAGCAAGATGGTCACTCCCTGACCATAGGGGAGATTTCCTTCAGTCCTCTGTGCAGCAGAGCGTCGAAGTTCCCGTCTTCTTTGTAGTAAGTTGATTCCAGGATGTCTGAAGTCTTAGGACACAGCTCCTACCTTTAAGCGGATTCTAGGGGCCGGACTACCTGCTAGGTCCCTCCCTAAGGGTGGGACCAGGAAGGGGGGTGGTTACACCCCCAATCCTTTGTCCAGCTCGCCCCAGGTCCGGGGCTGGTGTGCCCCAGGACCGGTTTGAACTGGCATATGCACCGAGGCTCCTTGTGAGCCTCAGGCATGTCTGATTCCTTTCAAGCCCTACCTGACCAATACACAAAATCCTGTCTGGTGTGGTGCTCGCACCTCCCCTGGCAGGAAACCCTTTGTCCACGTCTCCCAAGCTGGAAGGACTCCCAGCAGCAGGAGGGCAGACTTGTGTCTGTGGTGGCAGCATCCATTTTGTGGAGCTGAGGCTAAACCTGATTTTACCCGGGTTTCAGGTACTGTACATGTCGTGTTCCTCTACAAGGGTGGAATGCTAACCCCGTCGCCAGAATTGGCGAGGGGTTAGTATTCCAATTCGTATGACACCTTACTCGACATGTTTTGATAAAGCCAAACCAAAGATAGCATTTAACCGCGAGGTTCATAATGCACTTAAGAGTATATGGTATGATGATATCTGGAAACGGTAGAAGGGAGTTGTTCCGACCACTGCAGACAGGCTCAGCTCATGCCAGAGCACCATCTCACATGGAACCAAGCACTCTGCCTTCAGGATTGTCAAGGCCTGCCATAGGAGTGACTTATAGGTTACCAGGTGTCCCATTTAAGGTTAGGTATAGGTATACTACACCTAAGTAAGAGGTGGTTACACCAACTTACCCCAGCTGAGTGATCAGCCCGTTGTGTCAATTTTGTTAGGCCAGGCCTGGGGTGGCATAATACATGCTTCAGCCCCTGGTAGGCCTTAGATACACCAATGCCCTGGGTACCTAGTGTACACTGGTACAGGGGCTCACAGGTTGATCCAATTCCAATTGGTTATGCACCTAGGGTGCATAGTGTCAATTTAGTTAGAGAGAACAGCAGGCTGGGGGTCTGATTAGCAGGCCCACAGCCTCAATATGTCAAAAACCAGTGAAGCAAAAAGCAAAAATTTGGGGTGACCATAGGATAGCAGACCCTACTCTCCTACACAACCCCCCCCCCCCCAAACGCAGGGACATTAAACTAGCCTTGACCAGTCTCGTCTTCATGTCCTAAGTGGAAGTACCTGGAGAGACCATCTGCATTCCCATGGTCTGTACCTGGCCGGTGCTCCACTGTAAAGTCCATCCCCTGTAGGGAAATGGACCACCTAAGCAGTTTGGGGTTTTCACCCTTCATCTGATTTAGCCACAAGAGGGGCTTACGGTCGGTCTGAATCTTGAAGTGAGTGCCAAACAAGTATGGCCTCAGCTTCTTCAGGGCCCACACCACAGCAAAGGCCTCCCTCTCAATAGCTGACCAATTCTTCTCTCTGGGGGTCAACCTTCTGCTAATAAAAGCAATGGGTTGGTCTTGACCATCTACATTAAGTTGTGACAGCACAGCTCCCACACCCAACTCAGAAGCATCTGTTTGGACAATAAACTCTTTGGAGTAGTCAGGACTTTTCAGGATAGGTGCAGAGCACATGGCCTTCTTCAGGTCATCAAATGCCTTTTGACAGCTTACTGTCCACTGAACCTTTTTGGGCATCTTCTTGGATGTCAGATCATTAAGAGGAGTCACTCACAATGGACCCATAGTTCTTAACAAACTTCCTGTAGTACCCAGTCAAGCCCAAGAAAGCTCAAACTTGAGTCTGGGTGGTTGGAGGGGACCAGTCCTTGATAGATTGTATCTTACTCTCCAGTGGTTGAACTTGGCCTCCACCTACAAGGTGGCCCAAATACACAACCTTACTCTGCCCTATCTGGCACTTAGAAGCCTTGATAGTGAGGCCTGCCTTTTGCAGAGCCTCAAGTACCTTCTTCAGGTGGATCAGGTGATCCTCCCAGGTGGAGCTAAAGACAGCAATGTCATCAAGATATGCTGCGAAAAAGTCATCCAACCCAGTAAGGACTTGATTCACCAACCTTTGGAAGGTGGCAGGTGCATTCTTCAGACCAAAGGGCATCACCAAAAATTGATAGTGCCCACCTGGGGTTGAGAATGCTGTTTTGGCCTTGGACTCCTCAGCTAACCTGATTTGCCAATAGCCAGCTGTCAAATCAAATGTGCTCAAAAACTTAGCAGAAGCCAGTTTATCTATGAGCTCATCTGCCCTTGGAATAGGATGTGCATCTGTCCTAGTGACAGCATTGAGTCCTCTGTAATCCACACAGAACCTCATCTCTCTCTTGCCATCTTTGGTGTGAGGTTTGGGGACCAGAATCACTGGGCTAGCCCAGGGGCTCTCTGAGGGCTCAATGACACCCAGTTCCAGCATTTTGTGTACCTCAGCCTTTATACAGTCCCTGACGTGGTCAGGTTGTCTGTAAAGTTTGTTCTTTACAGGTAGACTGTCACCATTGTCCACCACATAGGTACACCAGTCAGTTTGACTAGGTATCAATGAAAACATATGCTGAAATGATTGTAGAACCTGTCTACATTCAATCTGCTGATGATTAGTGAGGTTGCCTCCAAGGGTCACTCCTTCAACTGAGCCCTCTTCAGGGTTCTGAGACAACAAGTCTGGGAGAGGGTCACTCTCTTCCTCCTGTCCCTCATCTGTAGCCATGAGCAAGCCCATGTCTGCCCTGTCAACATATGCCTTTAACCTGTTAACATGGAGTACCCTGTGGGGACTCCTGGGAGTTCCTAGGTCCACCAAGTAGGTAACCTCTCCCTTCTTTTCCAGGATTGTATGGGGTCCAGACCATTTGTCTTGGAGTGCTGCTGGGGCCACTGGCTCCAGCATCCATACCTTCTGTCCTGGCTGAAACTCAACCAAGACAGCCTTTTGGTCATGCCAAGCTTTCTGTAAGGCCTGGCTTGCCTCAAGGTTTTTGGATGCCTTCTCCATATACTCAGCCATCCTGGAGCGGAGACCAAGTACATAGTCCACTATGTCTTGTTTAGGCTTTTTGAGAGGTAACTCCCATCCTTCCTTCACTAAACACAGTGGGCCTCTTACAGGGTGCCCAAACAACAATTCAAAGGGGCTGTAGCCAACTCCTTTTTGTGGGACCTCTCTGTAAGCAAACAGAAGGCAGGGTAGAAGTATGTCCCATCTTCACCTGAGCTTTTCAGGTAATCCTTTGATCATACCCTTTAGGGTCTTGTTGAATCTCTCAACAAGCCCATTGCATTGTGGGTGATAAGGAGTGGTGAACTTGTAGTTGACACCACATTCCTTCCACATAGCTGTCAAGTATCCTGACATGAAGTTGGTACCTCTGTCAGAAACCACCTCCTTAGGAAACCCCACTCTGGAGAATACTCCTAGCAGGGCCCTGGCCACAACAGGAGCTGTAGTGGTCCTAAGGGGAATTGCCTCTGGATACCTGGTGGCATGATCCACTACCACCAGTATAAATCTGTGCCCAGATGCAGTGGGAGGATCCATGGGACCCACTAAATCTATTCCCACTCTTTCAAAGGGAACCCCCACCACAGGTAGTGGTATTAGGGGGGCCTTTGTTTTGCCACCTGATTTGCCACTGGCTTGGCAGGTTACACAGGAGCGACAAAACTCCTTGGTATCTTCATTCATGTGAGGTCAGTGAAAGTGAGGGACAAGCCTGTCCCAAGTCTTGTTCTGGCCTAAGTGTCCTGCTAGAGGAATATCATGGGCCAAGGTAAGAAGGAAGCCCCTAAATTGCAGAGGTATAACTAACCTCCTGGTTGCACCAGGTTTTGGGTCTCTAGCCTCTGAATAAAGGAGCCCACCATCCCAATACACTTTATGGGTACCTTGAGCATTCCCAGCAGCCTCAGCAGCAGCCAGCTGTCTAAGGGGTTCAAGAGATGGACAGGATAACTGAGCCTGCCCCAAGTCAGCCCTGGAAGGTCCCCCTGTCCCCAGAAACTCAACCTGATCAGGTTCAAGTTCTTCAGGGACAGTTCCTTCAGGGTTCTCTAGATCATCTTCCTGGGAAGGCTGATCATCACTTGGAGGCAGGGGGGAAGGCACAGCCTTAACCCTCCTGTTCTTCTTCTTGGTAGGTGCTTGGTCCATTGTTCCAGGATCCAAGACCTGTGGTTCAGTAAGGCACTTTTTGGCCTGTGACCTGGTCACAGCAAGGACATGTGGTGATATACCTAACATCTCTGCATGTGTCCTGTACTCCACTTCTGACCATAGAGAACTCTCTAGGTCATTGCCCAACAAACATTCTACTGGGAGGTCTGCACTAACCACAACCCTTTTGAGGCCAGTTACCCCTCCCCATGAGAAGTTAACAACTGCCACACTATGTGAAGTAGTGGCATTGCTGGCATTGGTCACCAGGTAATTCTCACCTGGTATGTACTGTCCAGGGTCCACAAAGCCTGGTGTCACCATAGTGACACTGGCACATGTGTCCCTGTAGGCTTGAGCCACTTTTTCATTTATTAAAGGAGTCTGTCTGTACTTGCCCAGGTTACTGGGGCTCACAGTCAGGGACAAATCCATGTCCCCATCACAGATCAAGACTGCCTGTGTCAGGGTTCTGTCTAAGTCAGAATCTCCTTCAGTTCCCATAGTGATTCCCACTACACCCTTTGTCTGGGGACCAACACTGCTAACAGTAGTACTGGGAGCAGGTGCCTTAGGGGCAACAGTGTTGGGGGCTCCACCCTTCTTACAATCACTAGTCCAGTGAGTTGTATTCTTGCAGGATTTGCACCAGGGTTTCTTTGGACCTTCTTTCTTCTTCCCTTTAGGCTGGGACCCACCCTCGTTAGTACTAGTTTGGGGCCCTGTTGAAGACTTCTGGTCTTTAGATTTCTGATCTCCACCCTTTTGGTCTGTTTTCTTATGATCACCCCCTTGGCCCTGGTTCTGGTTCTTTTGCTTAACCCTGGTTCTGACCCATTTGTCTGCCTTCTTTCCCAATTCTTGGGGAGAGGTCAGATCTGAGTCAACCAAGTGTTGATGCAGTTGCTGGTTCTGACAGTTATTTAAAATCTGTTCTCTCATCATCAAATTGTACAATCCTGTATAATCAGATACCTTACTTCCCAGCAACCAACCCTCCAAAGCCTTAGTGGCACATTCAATGTATTCAGACCAGTCCTGAGTCTGTGTCTTCTGGGTGTCTTTGAACATTAACCTGTACTGTTCAGTGGTTAAGCCTAACCCATCAACTAGGACACTCTTCAGGGCTCTGTAGTTTCTGACATCCTCCTCTCTAACAGTGAGGAGTCTATCTCTGCCTCTTCCTTCAAAGGAGAGCCATAAGATTGCTGCCCACTGGTCTTCAGGAACCTGCTGCACTTTGCAGGCTCTCTCAAGAGCAGTCATCCATTTGTGGATGTCATCCCCACTTTTGTAGGGGGGCACAACCTTGGACAGGTTCCTATTGTCAAAGACCCTATCTTTGTCCTTAGGGACAATGCTGCCACCAGTGGTTATAGACCCACTCTCTCTAGGTTTCCTAGCCTTACTCAGTTTCTCTTCCATCAGAGCTACTTCTAGCTCCTGTCTCCTGATTCTCAGCTGAGCTTCCTGCATTCTGACCTCATGTTCCCTCCTCTGAGGGGTGGTCATCCTTCTTCTGGAGTGACCTTGAGAGCCTCTAGAGGCATGAGAATCATTAGATTCACCTGAGTGATTCCTTTGCCTCCCAAACCCCTGGTTAAGCCCACTAGGGAGATCCAATGGGGTGACCCCATTGTCAGTCCCCAGTAGCCTTAGGTTAGCTGGGCCACGTATAACACTTGGCACTGGGCTAGTTCTCCCTTCATCCCCACTACCTTCTGTCTCAGTACCCTTATCACTTTCATCCTCTGTAGTATGATTCTCATCTAAGGGGTGACTATTGGAAAGGGGTACCTCAGTAGCATCTTCAGAAGGGGGGCCTCCTGTTCCAGTCCCTAAGGGGCCTAACTGGGAGGCTTTCTTGAGAGCTTTCTGATCTTCATCAGCCTGTAAAATCTCTCTGAGTTCAGCAGAGGTAGGGTTCTTGAGCTGTTTAAGGCCCCTGATATTTGCCAACTGCCTGAGCTCATTTTGGTTTAGGGTAGCAAAGATGGATGGTGCCCTCTGGGGGTCACTCTCAACAGAGATGGGTACATTGGACCCCTCTGCCCCAGCCATTGCTCTTAAGTGTGGGTGGGTGTGTTGCAACTACCTACACTTGGGTTTTCCTACTAAACCTATCTAGTAGTTGTAGTCAGGGTGTGCTACTCCCTTTGCTCTACAACAACTAAGTTCAGTAGAACTTAAGTATATCTATCTTGTTTTATATGTACCGAAAGGTACCTGTATGATCTTTCAATTGGTAACAAAGAGATTACAGAGGTAAAACACAGCAAGCTCAAATCCAACCACTGCTCACCAATGTGAGAAGTTGGCCTGGTATATGCTGTTCACTAGTTAAAGTGACCACCTTGTACCATGCCAAGCAACCCTTATGGTGTGGTTGTAAGTCAACCTTTTCGGACTAGCTGCCCTAGTGGTAGCGTAGGCTAAGCAGTCTTTGAGGCTAAACTTGTTAAAGCGTGTTAAGCAAGCTGTTTTACCATAGGTAACCCCCCTTTATACCAATGAAAGGACGCCACACAGATATATATTCAAAATATATATGTATTTATTACTCAAAGTATCCCTTAGACTCTTTATGAGCACAGGAGCACAAATCGTTAAACAAGAAAGTATTACAATATACAGAAGTTGCACTTTATATGGATAGGCCCTGGTGGCCGATCAAACCATATACTAAAATAGTGGTATAAGTACCACGAACAGGAAAGGGAAAAGGCCTAGGGCCTCTAGAATCGCTGGTCCTACAAGGAGCTAACAATAGTTAGTGACCAGGAGGTCCACGGGTCGCGTGTGCAGTGAGGAAAGTTACACGCGTGCTCCCATAGGTTTTCAATGGGTGCGTAAAAGTTCAAAAGTTACTGCTAGAAGGGTCTTCTGGATGGACTACGAACTTAAGACTTAAAACACAGACACTAGAGATGTTTCTCTACACTTGGGCACCGGAGTGCCAGCTTTACCTCACCCACAGGAAGCGGGTGCATAGGTCTCGAAGTGCGTCGGGTTTCGTCTATCAATTCAATGGAGCCTGATGACAAAGATGCTGCAGGCGGTCGGTCCAGAAGAGATGCGGTGGATCCAAGAGTGGATCGGAGTTGTAGAAGACCTGCAAGCAGAGGGGACAGTGTTCACAGTCACTAGCCAGTGACCGGCGTGGCACCAGGTAGGTACCAGGCGATGTCGGGTGCAAACAGGTGAGGAGGTGTAGCTTGTCTCCGCAGCCCCGTGGTCCCTGAAGGTCGACGACGTCCAGGAGTCGGTTCACGAGCTGTCCCACGCAGGCTCTCGCTGTCGGCGGTGTCGGGGACTCGAAAGAAGCAAACAAGCCTTGGCAAAGGCAGGAGTCGTGGAAAGAGAGGAAAGCTGATTGTTCTGACCAGCAAGGTCAGAGGGGCTGCTCCTTTGGAGAGCAGCTGGGGCCAGTCTGGAGCAACCAGACCAGCGTCGTAGATTTCAAGTTAGGTCGCCAAAATGGCCACTAGCCAACGGGCCAGGGACCGGGCAGGCGCGTCGAGCTGCAAAGTGCAGAGGGGCCCCACGCAGATCGTGGAGATGCTGGAGGGCTCACCTTTGGTGCAGATGCTGCTCGGGTGTTGGGCTTCTCAGGACCCAAAGCACAACTTGGAGGGAGCCTCTGTTGTCGCGCTTGCAGCTTGTCGTCGGTCTTTCAAGATGGCTGGCTCCACGTGTCTCGGGGCCTCCACGGGTTCCTTCTTTTCAGGGACTGTGGATCGGGCGGTGAGAGGTCTGGAGGTCCAGGTCTTGTTGGGCTCTGGGCTCGGGCTCCGGCGAGAGGCGGCGGGAAAGCAGACGTGGAGTAGCTGGTTGGTGCTTGCGTTAGCAAGATGGTCACTCCCTGACCATAGGGGAGATTTCCTACAGTCCTCTGTGCAGCAGAGCGTCGAAGTTCCCGTCTTCTTCTTTGTAGGAAGTTGATTCCAGGATATCTGAAAACTTAGGACACAGCTCCTACCTTTAAGCGGATTGTAGGGGCCGGACTACCTGCTAGGTCCCTCCCTAAGGGTGGGACCAGGAAGGGGGGTGGTTACACCCCCAATCCTTTGTCCAGCTCGCCCCAGGTCCGGGGCTGGTGTGCCCCAGGACCGGTTTGAACTGGCATATGCACCGAGGCTCCTTGTGAGCCTCAGGCATGTCTGATTCCTTTCAAGCCCTACCTGACCAATACACAAAATCCTGTCTGGTGTGGTGCTCGCACCTCCCCTGGCAGGAAACCCTTTGTCCACGTCTCCCAAGCTGGAAGGACTCCCAGCAGCAGGAGGGCAGACTTGTGTCTGTGGTGGCAGCATCCATTTTGTGGAGCTGAGGCTAAACCTGATTTTACCCGGGTTTCAGGTACTGTACATGTCGTGTTCCTCTAGAAGGGTGGAATGCTAACCCCGTCGCCAGAATTGGCGAGGGGTTAGTATTCCAATTCGTATGACACCTTACTCGACATGTTTTGATAAAGCCAAACCAAAGATAGCATTTAACCGCGAGGTTCATAATGCACTTAAGAGTATATGGTATGACGATATCTGGAAACGGTAGAAGGAAGTTGTTCCGACCACTGCAGACAGGCTCAGCTCATGCCAGAGCACCATCTCACATGGAACCAAGCACTTTGCCTTCAGGATTGTCAAGGCCTGCCATAGGAGTGACTTATAGGTTACCAGGTGTCCCATTTAAGGTTAGGTATAAGTATACTACACCTAAGTAAGAGGTGGTTACACCAACTTACCCCAGCTGAGTGATCAGCCAGTTGTGTCAATTTTGTTAGGCCAGGCCTGGGGTGGCATAATACATGCTTCAGCCCCTGGTAGGCCTTAGATACACCAATGCCCTGGGTACCTAGTGTACACTGGTACAGGGGCTCACAGGTTGATCCAATTCCAATTGGTTATGCACCTAGGGTGCATAGTGTCAATTTAGTTAGAGAGAACAGCAGGCTGGGGGTCTGATTAGCAGGCCCACAGCCTCAATATGTCAAAAACCAGTGAAGCAAAAAGCAAAAATTTGGGGTGACCATAAGATAGCAGGCCCTACTCTCCTACACAACCCCCCCCCCCCCAAACGCAGGGACATTAAACTAGCCTTGACCAGTCTCGTCTTCATGTCCTAAGTGGAAGTTCCTGGAGAGACCATCTGCATTCCCATGGTCTGTACCTGGCCGGTGCTCCACTGTAAAGTCCATCCCCTGTAGGGAAATGGACCACCTAAGCAGTTTGGGGTTTTCACCCTTCATCTGATTTAGCCACAAGTGAGGCTTATGGTCGGTCTGAATCTTGAAGTGAGTGCCAAACAAGTATGGCCTCAGCTTCTTCAGGGCCCACACCACAGCAAAGGCCTCCCTCTCAATAGCTGACCAATTCTTCTCTCTGGGGGTCAACCTTCTGCTAATAAAAGCAATGGGTTGGTCTTGACCATCTACATTAAGTTGTGACAGCACAGCTCCCACACCCAACTCAGAAGCATCTGTTTGGACAATAAACTCTTTGGAGTAGTCAGGACTTTTCAGGATAGGTGCAGAGCACATGGCCTTCTTCAGGTCATCAAATGCCTTTTGACAGCTTACTGTCCACTGAACCTTTTTGGGCATCTTCTTGGATGTCAGATCATTAAGAGGAGTCACTCACAATGGACCCATAGTTCTTAACAAACTTCCTGTAGTACCCAGTCAAGCCCAAGAAAGCTCGAACTTGAGTCTGGGTGGTTGGAGGGGACCAGTCCTTGATGGATTGTATCTTACTCTCCAGTGGTTGAACTTGGCCTCCACCTACAAGGTGGCCCAAATACACAACCTTACTCTGCCCTATCTGGCACTTAGTAGCCTTGATAGTGAGGCCTGCCTTTTCTGCCTTTTGCAGAGCCTCAAGTACCTTCTTCAGGTGGATCAGGTGATCCTCCCAGGTGAAGCTAAAGACAGCAATGTCATCAAGATATGCTGCGCAAAAGTCATCCAACCCAGTAAGGACTTGATTCACCAACCTTTGGAAGGTGGCAGGTGCATTCTTCAGACCAAAGGGCATCACCAAAAATTGATAGTGCCCACCTGGGGTTGAGAATGCTGTTTTGGCCTTGGACTCCTCAGCTAACCTGATTTGCCAATAGCCAGCTGTCAAATCAAATGTGCTCAAAAACTTAGCAGAAGCCAGTTTATCTATGAGCTCATCTGCCCTTGGAATATGATGTGCATCTGTCCTAGTGACAGCATTGAGTCCTCTGTAATCCACACAGAACCTCATCTCTCTCTTGCCATCTTTGGTGTGAGGTTTGGGGACCAGAACCACTGGGCTAGCCCAGGGGATCTCTGAGGGCTCAATGACACCCAGTTCCAGCATTTTGTGTACCTCAGCCTTTATACAGTCCCTGACGTGGTCGGGTTGTCTGTAAAGTTTGTTCTTTACAGGTAGACTGTCACCAGTGTCCACCACATGGGTACACCAGTCAGTTTGACTAGGTATCAATGAAAACATATGCTGAAATGATTGTAGAACCTGTCTACATTCAATCTGCTGATGATCAGTGAGGTTGCCTCCAAGGGTCACTCCTTCAACTGAGCCCTCTTCAGGGTTCTGAGACAACAAGTCTGGGAGAGGGTCACTCTCTTCCTCCTGTCCCTCATCTGTAGCCATGAGCAAGCCCATGTCTGCCCTGTCAACATATGCCTTTAACCTGTTAACATGGAGTACCCTGTGGGGACTCCTGGGAGTTCCTAGGTCCACCAAGTAGGTAACCTCTCCCTTCTTTTCCAGGATTGTATGGGGTCCAGACCATTTGTCTTGGAGTGCTGCTGGGGCCACTGGCTCCAGCACCCATACCTTCTGTCCTGGCTAAAACTCAACCAAGACAGCCTTTTGGTCATGCCAAGCTTTCTGTAAGGCCTGGCTTGCCTCAAGGTTTTTGGATGCCTTCTCCATATACTCAGCCATCCTGGAGCGGAGACCAAGTACATAGTCCACTATGTCTTGTTTAGGCTTTTTGAGAGGTAACTCCCATCCTTCCTTCACTAAACACAGTGGGCCTCTTACAGGGTGCCCAAACAACAATTCAAAGGGGCTGTAGCCAACTCCTTTTTGTGGGACCTCTCTGTAAACAAACAGAAGGCAGGGTAGAAGTATGTCCCATCTTCACCTGAGCTTTTCAGGTAATCCTTTGATCATACCCTTTAGGGTCTTGTTGAATCTCTCAACAAGCCCATTGCATTGTGGGTGATAAGGAGTGGTGAACTTGTAGTTGACACCACATTCCTTCCACATAGCTGTCAAGTATCCTGACATGAAGTTGGTACCTCTGTCAGAAACCACCTCCTTAGGAAACCCCACTCTGGAGAATACTCCTAGCAGGGCCCTGGCCACAACAGGAGCTGTAGTGGTCCTAAGGGGAATTGCCTCTGGATACCTGGTGGCATGATCCACTACCACCAGTATAAATCTGTGCCCAAATGCAGTGGGAGGATCCATGGGACCCACTATATCTATTCCCACTCTTTCAAAGGGAACCCCCACCACAGGTAGTGGTATTAGGGGGGCCTTTGTTTTGCCACCTGATTTGCCACTGGCTTGGCAGGTTACACAGGAGCGACAAAACTCCTTGGTATCTTCATTCATGTGAGGCCAGTGAAAGTGAGGGACAAGCCTGTCCCAAGTCTTGTTCTGGCCTAAGTGTCCTGCTAGAGGAATATCATGGGCCAAGGTAAGAAGGAAGCCCCTAAATTGCAGAGGTATAACCAACCTCCTGGTTGCACCAGGTTTTGGGTCTCTAGCCTCTGAATAAAGGAGCCCACCATCCCAATACACTTTATGGGTACCTTGAGCATTCCCAGCAGCCTCAGCAGCAGCCAGCTGTCTGAGGGGTTCAAGAGATGGACAGGATAACTGAGCCTGCCCCAAGTCAGCCCTGGAAGGTCCCCCTGTCCCCAGAAACTCAACCTGATCAGGTTCAAGTTCTTCAGGGACAGTTCCTTCAGGGTTCTCTAGATCATCTTCCTGGGAAGGCTGATCATCACTTGGAGGCAGGGGGGAAGGCACAGCCTTAACCCTCCTGTTCTTCTTCTTGGTAGGTGCTTGGTCCATTGTTCCAGGATCCAAGACCTGTGGTTCAGTAAGGCACTTTTTGGCCTGTGACCTGGTCACAGCAAGGACATGTGGTGATATACCTAACATCTCTGCATGTGTCCTGTACTCCACTTCTGACCATAGAGAACTCTCTAGGTCATTGCCCAACAAACATTCTACTGGGAGGTCTGCACTAACCACAACCCTTTTGAGGCCAGTTACCCCTCCCCATGAGAAGTTAGCAACTGCCACACTATGTGAAGTAGTGGCATTGCTGGCATTGGTAACCAGGTAATTCTCACCTGGTATGTACTGTCCAGGGTCCACAAAGCCTGGTGTCACCATAGTGACACTGGCACATGTGTCCCTGTAGGCTTGAGCCACTTTTTCATTTATTAAAGGAGTCTGTCTGTACTTGCCCAGGTTACTGGGGCTCACAGTCAGGGACAAATCCATGTCCCCATCACAGATCAAGACTGCCTGTGTCAGGGTTCTGTCTAAGTCAGAATCTCCTTCAGTTCCCATAGTGATTCCCACTACACACTTTGTCTGGGGACCAACACTGCTAACAGTAGTACTGGGAGCAGGTGCCTTAGGGGCAAAAGTGTTGGGGGCTCCACCCTTCTTACAATCACTAGTCCAGTGAGTTGTATTCTTGCAAGATTTGCACCAGGGTTTCTTTGGACCTTCTTTCTTCTTCCCTTTAGGCTGGGACCCACCCTCGTTAGTACTAGTTTGGGGCCCTGTTGAAGACTTCTGGTCTTTAGATTTCTGATCTCCACCCTTTTGGTCTGTTTTCTTCTGATCACCCCCTTGGCCCTGGTTCTGGTTTTTTTGCTTAACCCTGGTTCTGACCCATTTGTCTGCCTTCTTTCCCAATTCTTGGGGAGAGGTCAGATCTGAGTCAACCAAGTGTTGATGCAGTTGCTGGTTCTGACAGTTATTTAAAATCTGTTCTCTCATCATCAAATTGTACAATCCTATATAATCAGATACCTTACTTCCAAGCAACCAACCCTCCAAAGCCTTAGTGGCACATTCAATGTATTCAGACCAGTCCTGAGTCTGTGTCTTCTGGGTGTCTTTGAACATTAACCTGTACTGTTCAGTGGTTAAGCCTAACCCATCAACTAGGACACTCTTCAGGGCTCTGTAGTTTCTGACATCCTCCTCTCTAACAGTGAGGAGTCTATCTCTGCCTCTTCCTTCAAAGGAGAGCCATAAGATTGCTGCCCACTGGTCTTCAGGAACCTGCTGCACTTTGCAGGCTCTCTCAAGAGCAGTCATCCATTTGTGGATGTCATCCCCACTTTTGTAGGGGGGCACAACCTTGGACAGGTTCCTATTGTCAAAGACCCTATCTTTGTCTTTAGGGACAATGCTGCCACCAGTGGGTATAGACCCACTCTCTCTAGGTTGCCTAGCCTTACTCAGTTTCTCTTCCATCAGAGCTACTTCTAGCTCCTGTCTCCTGATTCTCAGCTGAGCTTCCTGCATTCTGGCCTCATGTTCCCTCCTCTGAGGGGTGGTCATCCTTCTTCTGGAGTGACCTTGAGAGCCTCTAGAGGCATGAGAATCATTAGATTCACCTGAGTGATTCCTTTGCCTCCCAAACCCCTGGTTAAGCCCACTAGGGAGATCCAATGGGGTGACCCCATTGTCAGTCCCCAGTAGCCTTAGGTTAGCTGGGCCACGTATAACACTTGGTACTGGGCTAGTTCTCCCTTCATCCCCACTACCTTCTGTCTCAGTACCCTTATCACTTTCATCCTCTGTAGTATGATTCTCATCTAAGGGGTGACTATTGGAAAGGGGTACCTCAGTAGCATCTTCAGAAGGGGGGCCTCCTGTTCCAGTCCCTAAGGGGCCTAACTGGGAGGCTTTCTTGAGAGCTTTCTGATCTTCATCAGCCTGTAAAAGCTCTCTGAGTTCAGCAGAGGTAGGGTTCTTGGGCTGTTTAAGGCCCCTGATATTTGCCAACTGCCTGAGCTCATTTTGGTTTAGGGTAGCAAAGATGGATGGTGCCCTCTGGGGGTCACTCTCAACAGAGATGGGTACATTGGACCCCTCTGCCCCAGCCATTGCTCTTAAGTGTGGGTGGGTGTGTTGCAACTACCTACACTTGGGTTTTCCTACTAAACCTATCTAGTAGTTGTAGTCAGGGTGTGCTACTCCCTTTGCTCTACAACAACTAAGTTCAGTAGAACTTAAGTATATCTATCTTGTTTTATATGTACCTAAAGGTACCTGTATGATCTTTCAATTGGTAACAAAGAGATTACAGAGGTAAAACACAGCAAGCTCAAATCCAACCACTGCTCACCAATGTGAGAAGTTGGCCTGGTATATGCTGTTCACTAGTTAAAGTGACCACCTTGTACCATGCCAAGCAACCCTAATGGTGTGGTTGTAAGTCAACCTTTTCGGACTAGCTGCCCTAGTGGTAGCGTAGGCTAAGCAGTCTTTGAGGCTAAACTCGTTAAAGCGTGTTAAGCAAGCTGTTTTACCATAGGTAACCCCCCTTTATACCAATGAAAGGACACCACACAGATATATATTCAAAATATATATGTATTTATTACTCAAAGTATCCCCTAGACTCTTTATGAGCACAGGAGCACAAATCGTTAAACAAGAAAGTATTACAATATACAGAAGTTGCACTTTATATGGATAGGCCCTGGTGGCCGATCAAACCATATACTAAAATAGTGGTATAAGTACCACGAACAGGAAAGGGAAAAGGCCTAGGGCCTCTAGAATCGCTGGTCCTACAAGGAGCTAACAATAGTTAGTGACCAGGAGGTCCACGGGTCGCGTGTGCAGTGAGGAAAGTTACACGCGTGCTCCCATAGGTTTTCAATGGGTGCGTAAAAGTTCAAAAGTTACTGCTAGAAGGGTCTTCTGGATGGACTACGAACTTAAGACTTAAAACACAGACACTAGAGATGTTTCTCTACACTTGGGCACCGGAGTGCCAGCTTTACCTCACCCACAGGAAGCGGGTGCATAGGTCTCAAAGTGCGTCGGGTTTCGTCTATCAATTCAATGGAGCCTGATGACAAAGATGCTGCAGGCGGTCGGTCCAGAAGAGATGCGGTGGATCCAAGAGTGGATCGGAGTTGTAGAAGACCTGCAAGCAGAGGGGACAGTGTTCACAGTCACTAGCCAGTGACCGGCGTGGCACCAGGTAGGTACCAGGCGATGTCGGGTGCAAACAGGTGAGGAGGTGTAGCTTGTCTCCGCAGCCACGTGGTCCCTGAAGGTCAACGACGTCCAGGAGTCAGTTCACGAGCTGTCCCACGCAGGCTCTAGCTGTCGGCGGTGTCGGCGACTCGAAAGAAGCAAACAAGCCTTGGCAAAGGCAGGAGTCGTGGAAAGAGAGGAAAGCTGATTGTTCTGACCAGCAAGGTCAGAGGGGCTGCTCCTTTGGAGAGGAGCTGGGGCCAGTCTGGAGCAACCAGACCAGCGTCGTAGATTTCAAGTTAGGTCGCCAAAATGGCCACTAGCCAACGGGCCAGGGACCGGGCAGGCGCGTCGAGCTGCAAAGTGCAGAGGGGCCCCACGCAGATCGTGGAGATGCTGGAGGGCTCACCTTTGGTGCAGATGCTGCTCGGGTGTTGGGCTTCTCAGGACCCAAAGCACAACTTGGAGGGAGCCTCTGTTGTCGCGCTTGCAGCTTGTCGTCGGTCTTTCAAGATGGCTGGCTCCACGTGTCTCGGGGCCTCCACGGGTTCCTTCTTTTCAGGGACTGTGGATCGGGCGGTGAGAGGTCTGGAGGTCCAGGTCTTGTTGGGCTCTGGGCTCGGGCTCCGGCGGGAGGCGGCGGCAAAGCAGACGTGGAGTAGCTGGTTGGTGCTTGCGTTAGCAAGATGGTCACTCCCTGACCATAGGGGAGATTTCCTTCAGTCCTCTGTGCAGCAGAGCGTCGAAGTTCCCGTCTTCTTCTTTGTAGTAAGTTGATTCCAGGATGTCTGAAGTCTTAGGACACAGCTCCTACCTTTAAGCGGATTGTAGGGGCCGGACTACCTGCTAGGTCCCTCCCTAAGGGTGGGACCAGGAAGGGGGGTGGTTACACCCCCAATCCTTTGTCCAGCTCGCCCCAGGTCCGGGGCTGGTGTGCCCCAGGACCGGTTTGAACTGGCATATGCACCGAGGCTCCTTGTGAGCCTCAGGCATGTCTGATTCCTTTCAAGCCCTACCTGACCAATACACAAAATCCTGTCTGGTGTGGTGCTTGCACCTCCCCTGGCAGGAAACCCTTTGTCCACGTCTCCCAAGCTGGAAGGACTCCCAGCAGCAGGAGGGCAGACTTGTGTCTGTGGTGGCAGCATCCATTTTGTGGAGCTGAGGCTAAACCTGATTTTACCCGGGTTTCAGGTACTGTACATGTCGTGTCCCTCTAGAAGGGTGGAATGCTAACCCCGTCGCCAGAATTGGCGAGGGGTTAGTATTCCAATTCGTATGACACCTTACTCGACATGTTTTGATAAAGCCAAACCAAAGATAGCATTTAACCGCGAGGTTCATAATGCACTTAAGAGTATATGGTATGACGATATCTGGAAACGGTAGAAGGAAGTTGTTCCGACCACTGCAGACAGGCTCAGCTCATGCCAGAGCACCATCTCACATGGAACCAAGCACTCTGCCTTCAGGATTGTCAAGGCCTGCCATAGGAGTGACTTATAGGTTACCAGGTGTCCCATTTAAGGTTAGGTATAGGTATACTACACCTAAGTAAGAGGTGGTTACACCAACTTACCCCAGCTGAGTGATCAGCCAGTTGTGTCAATTTTGTTAGGCCAGGCCTGGGGTGGCATAATACATGCTTCAGCCCCTGGTAGGCCTTAGATACACCAATGCCCTGGGTACCTAGTGTACACTGGTACAGGGGCTCACAGGGTGATCCAATTCCAATTGGTTATGCACCTAGGGTGCATAGTGTCAATTTAGTTAGAGAGAACAGCAGACTGGGGGTCTGATTAGCAGGCCCACAGCCTCAATATGTCAAAAACCAGTGAAGCAAAAAGCAAAAATTTGGGGTGACCATAGGATAGCAGACCCTACTCTCCTACACAACCCCCCCCAAACGCAGGGACATTAAACTAGCCTTGACCAGTCTCGTCTTCATGTCCTAAGTGGAAGTACCTGGAGAGAGTCTGCATTCCCATGGTCTGTACCTGGCCGGTGCTCCACTGTAAAGTCCATCCCCTTTAGGGAAATAGACCACCTAAGCAGTTTGGGGTTTTCACCCTTCATCTGATTTAGCCACAAGAGGGGCTTATGGTTGGTCTGAATCTTGAAGTGAGTGCCAAACATGTATGGCCTCAGCTTCTTCAGGGCCCACACCACAGCAAAGGCCTCCCTCTCAATAGCTGACCAATTCTTCTCTCTGGGCGTCAACCTTCTGCTAATAAAAGCAATGGGTTGGTCTTGACCATCTACATTAAGTTGTGACAGCACAGCTCCCACACCCAACTCAGAAGCATCTGTTTGGACAATAAACTCTTTGGAGTAGTCAGGACTTTTCAGGATAGGTGCAGAGGACATGGCCTTCTTCAGGTCATCAAATGCCTTTTGACAGCTTACTGTCCACTGAACCTTTTTGGGCATCTTCTTGGATGTCAGATCATTAAGAGGAGTCACAATGGACCCATAGTTCTTAACAAACTTCCTGTAGTACCCAGTCAAGCCCAAGAAAGCTCGAACTTGAGTCTGGGTGGTTGGAGGGGACCAGTCCTTGATGGATTGTATCTTACTCTCCAGTGGTTGAACTTGGCCTCCACCTACAAGGTGGCCCAAATACACAACCTTACTCTGCCCTATCTGGCACTTAGTAGCCTTGATAGTGAGGCCTGCCTTTTGCGGAGCCTCAAGTACCTTCTTCAGGTGGATCAGGTGATCCTCCCAGGTGGAGCTAAAGACAGCAATGTCATCAAGATATGCTGCGCAAAAGTCATCCAACCCAGTAAGGACTTGATTCACCACCCTTTGGAAGGTGGCAGGTGCATTCTTCAGACCAAAGGGCATCACCAAAAATTGATAGTGCCCACCTGGGGTTGAGAATGCTGTTTTGGCCTTGGACTCCTCAGCTAACCTGATTTGCCAATAGCCAGCTGTCAAATCAAATGTGCTCAAAAACTTAGCAGAAGCCAGTTTATCTATGAGCTCATCTGCCCTTGGAATAGGATGTGCATCTGTCCTAGTGACAGCATTGAGTCCTCTGTAATCCACACAGAACCTCATCTCTCTCTTGCCATCTTTGGTGTGAGGTTTGGGGACCAGAACCACTGGGCTAGCCCAGGGGCTCTCTGAGGGCTCAATGACACCCAGTTCCAGCATTTTGTGTACCTCAGCCTTTATACAGTCCCTGACGTGGTCAGGTTGTCTGTAAAGTTTGTTCTTTACAGGTAGACTGTCACCAGTGTCCACCACATGGGTACACCAGTCAGTTTGACTAGGTATCAATGAAAACATATGCTGAAATGATTGTAGAACCTGTCTACATTCAATCTGCTGATGATCAGTGAGGTTGCCTCCAAGGGTCACTCCTTCAACTGAGCCCTCTTCAGGGTTCTGAGACAACAAGTCTGGGAGAGGGTTACTCTCTTCCTCCTGTCCCTCATCTGTAGCCATGAGCAAGCTCATGTCTGCCCTGTCAACATATGCCTTTAACCTGTTAACATGGAGTACCCTGTGGGGACTCCTGTGAGTTCCTAGGTCCACCAAGTAGGTAACCTCTCCCTTCTTTTCCAGGATTGTATGGGGTTCAGACCATTTGTCTTGGAGTGCTGCTGGGGCCACTGGCTCCAGCACCCATACCTTCTGTCCTGGCTGAAACTCAACCAAGACAGCCTTTTGGTCATGCCAAGCTTTCTGTAAGGCCTGGCTTGCCTCAAGGTTTTTGGATGCCTTCTCCATATACTCAGCCATCCTGGAGCGGAGACCAAGTACATAGTCCACTATGTCTTGTTTAGGCTTTTTGAGAGGTAACTCCCATCCTTCCTTCACTAAACACAGTGGGCCTCTTACAGGGTGCCCAAACAACAATTCAAAGGGGCTGTAGCCAACTCCTTGTTGTGGGACCTCTCTGTAAGCAAACAGAAGGCAGGGTAGAAGGATGTCCCATCTTCGCATGAGCTTTTCAGGTAAGCCTTTGATCATACCCTTTAGGGTCTTGTTGAATCTCTCAACAAGCCCATTGCATTGTGGGTGATAAGGAGTGGTGAACTTGTAGTTGACACCACATTCCTTCCACATAGCTGTCAAGTATCCTGACATGAAGTTGGTACCTCTGTCAGAAACCGCCTCCTTAGGAAACCCCACTCTGGAGAATACTCCTAGCAGGGCCCTGGCCACAACAGGAGCTGTAGTGGTCCTAAGGGGAATTGCCTCTGGATACCTGGTGGCATGATCCACTACCACCAGTATAAATCTGTGCCCAGATGCAGTGGGAGGATCCATGGGACCCACTATATCTATTCCCACTCTTTCAAAGGGAACCCCCACCACAGGTAGTGGTATTAGGGGGGCCTTTGTTTTGCCACCTGATTTGCCACTGGCTTGGCAGGTTACACAGGAGCGACAAAACTCCTTGGTATCTTCATTCATGTGAGGCCAGTGAAAGTGAGGGACAAGCCTGTCCCAAGTCTTGTTCTGGCCTAAGTGTCCTGCTAGAGGAATATCATGGGCCAAGGTAAGAAGGAAGCCCCTAAATTGCAGAGGTATAACCAACCTCCTGGTTGCACCAGGTTTTGGGTCTCTAGCCTCTGAATAAAGGAGCCCACCATCCCAATACACTTTATGGGTACCTTGAGCATTCCCAGCAGCCTCAGCAGCAGCCAGCTGTCTGAGGGGTTCAAGAGATGGACAGGATAACTGAGCCTGCCCCAAGTCAGCCCTGGAAGGTCCCCCTGTCCCCAGAAACTCAACCTGATCAGGTTCAAGTTCTTCAGGGACAGTTCCTTCAGGGTTCTCTAGATCATCTTCCTGGGAAGGCTGATCATCACTTGGAGGCAGGGGGGAAGGCACAGCCTTAACCCTCCTGTTCTTCTTCTTGGTAGGTGCTTGGTCCATTGTTACAGGATCCAAGACCTGTGGTTCAGTAAGGCACTTTTTGGTCTGTGACCTGGTCACAGCAAGGACATGTGGTGATATACCTAACATCTCTGCATGCGTCCTGTACTCCACTTCTGACCATAGAGAACTCTCTAGGTCATTGCCCAACAAACATTCTACTGGGAGGTCTGCACTAACCACAACCCTTTTGAGGCCAGTTACCCCTCCCCATGAGAAGTTAACAACTTCCACACTATGTGAAGTAGTGGCATTGCTGGCATTGGTCACCAGGTAATTCTCACCTGATATGTACTGTCCAGGGTCCACAAAGCCTGGTGTCACCATAGTGACACTGGCACATGTGTCCCTGTAGGCTTGAGCCACTTTTTCATTTATTAAAGGAGTCTGTCTGTACTTCCCCAGGTTACTGGGGCTCACAGTCAGGGACAAATCCATGTCCCCATCACAGATCAAGACTGCCTGTGTCAGGGTTCTGTCTAAGTCAGAATCTCCTTCAGTTCCCATAGTGATTCCCACTACACCCTTTGTCTGGGGACCAACACTGCTAACAGTAGTACTGGGAGCAGGTGCCTTAGGGGCAACAGTGTTGGGGGCTCCACCCTTCTTACAATCACTAGTCCAGTGAGTTGTATTCTTGCAAGATTTGCACCAGGGTTTCTTTGGACCTTCTTTCTTCTTCCCTTTAGGCTGGGACCCACCCTCGTTAGTACTAGTTTGGGGCCCTGTTGAAGACTTCTGGTCTTTAGATTTCTGATCTCCACCCTTTTGGTCTGTTTTCTTCTGATCACCCCCTTGGCCCTGGTTCTGGTTCTTTTGCTTAACCCTGGTTCTGACCCATTTGTCTGCCTTCTTTCCCAATTCTTGGGGAGAGGTCAGATCTGAGTCAACCAAGTGTTGATTTTTTTTTTTGAAAACTTTCTTTATTGGCATTTATAGATAGTATAACACGCGGGCACAGGCGATATCGCCATTATCACATAGGTTTACATTTCAAGTGCACCCATGCACAGTCCTTACAATCGTGCAGCCTTCTGGCCCCTCAAGCCGTTCGTCGCTGTCCTGAGTGGGGCTGCAGATGTGTGCCCGGGTCCAGCCTCTGGGTGCACCCTACTGGAGCGCGCTATAATCGCCTCGCCGCAGAGGTGCCATGCAGTAGGACTAAACCCCCTGTGAGGGGCATCGCAGGGGCTATAGAAGTGCAGCCATTAAGCAACCATGAACTAACTGGGGGCGGGGAAACCAGGGAAAGGGAGGGTGCACTGTGTCGCCTTTCGGGAGTACTGGGATCTGCGCGCTCATATGCTGGACCATCGTGTGGGAAAGGGTCGGGGTAATCGCGCACGCGGAGGTGAGGAGGGGGCAGGGGGGGCGGGAGCATCCAAAATGGCCTATGAGGACTCTGGTCGTGGGGCCTGGGGGGACAACCTCTGCGAGACCCCAGGAGCTTGGCCTGCCTGTGCACTACCCGGGGTGGACTCCGGTGTTGCGGGCGCCCCCAGGGAGTCTATCAGTCTCGGGTTCGCCGCAGCCTCTGTTTCCTGCGTGAATGTGTGCATTAACATGGCCCAGGGCATTGAGATCGGGTGTTTGCGCATCCCACGGGCTTCCTCCGTTCTGAGTGTGGTTTCCTCCGCTCTACCCCACTTCCTGACAGCCCCCACCCATGCCGCTAGAGGGGGCCCTCCCGGCGCCTTCCAATGCATGGCAATGCATCGTTTAGCGAGGATCAAGATGAGGAAGGCAAACCTCCTCTCCACTTTCTGCTGCTTATGCCGGCCATGGATTCCCAGCGCGCACGCCTCCCATGTGTCCATGTCCCGGAATCCTGTGACCGTTTTTAGGGTAGCGTGAATCGTGTGCCAGTAACTGTAGAGTGTCGGACAGTCCCAAAACATGTGCCTGAACGAGGCAGCAGGCTCCAGGCATCTAGGGCATCCAAATACCCCGTCGGGGAAATATTTCTGCAACTTTTCTGGGGTTAGATACGCCCTATGCAGGATATGTAGCTGAATGTTCTTAAACCGGTAGTTACGGGACACTTTCTTGGTGTATTCCAAAGCCCTTGTCCACTCCCTATCGTGCAGAGGCCTTTGAAAGTCATCTTCCCAGTGTTCTCTAAGGGTCGCCAACGTAGGGCTCCGCAGGGCCCTCACCGCTTTATATATCCACGTGACTAGATGGCTGCTGGGCCCCATCTGCAGCATCGCATTGATGACCGGGTGTGTAGGGGGCTCCGCTTCAATCCCTCCCCACTGCCTCCGGCAATCCAATAGAAGCTGCCTATGCCGCAGGAATTGGCCCCCAGGGAGCTCGAAGTCCCCGACCAGTGCCTCGAAGGGTTGCAGGCTCTCCCCAGAGAACAACATCCCCACCTCTGTGATCGCGTAATCCGTCCACACTCGCATCATTTGCTCCGTGTAGTACGCCCGACCCCTAGGTAGCCCCACCAACGGCAACAGCGGGGAGTACAGGGGAATACCCCGGCTGAGTCGATGAACACGCGCCAAGCAGGCACGCGCCGTCATGACTTGGAGTGGCCGGGATGCCGGCGGTACTGCGCCCGGCAGTCAACCAAGTGTTGATGCAGTTGCTGGTTCTGACAGTTATTTAAAATCTGTTCTCTCATCATCAAATTGTACAATCCTGTATAATCAGATACCTTACTTCCCAGCAACCAACCCTCCAAAGCCTTAGTGGCACATTCAATGTATTCAGACCACTCCTGAGTCTGTGTCTTCTGGGTGTCTTTGAACATTAACCTGTACTGTTCAGTGGTTAAGCCTAACCCATCAACTAGGACACTCTTCAGGGCTCTGTAGTTTCTGACATCCTCCTCTCTAACAGTGAGGAGTCTATCTCTGCCTCTTCCTTCAAAGGAGAGCCATAAGATTGCTGCCCACTGGTCTTCAGGAACCTGCTGCACTTTGCAGGCTCTCTCAAGAGCAGTCATCCATTTGTGGATGTCATCCCCACTTTTGTAGGGGGGCACAACCTTGGACAGGTTCCTATTGTCAAAGACCCTATCTTTGTCCTTAGGGACAATGCTGCCACCAGTGGGTATAGACCCACTCTCTCTAGGTTGCCTAGCCTTACTCAGTTTCTCTACCATCAGAGCTACTTTTAGCTCCTGTCTCCTGATTCTCAGCTGAGCTTCCTGCATTCTGGCCTCATGTTCCCTCCTCTGAGGGGTGGTCATCCTTCTTCTGGAGTGACCTTGAGAGCCTCTAGAGGCATGAGAATCATTAGATTCACCTGAGTGATTCCTTTGCCTCCCAAACCCCTGGTTAAGCCCACTAGGGAGATCCAATGGGGTGACCCCATTGTCAGTCCCCAGTAGCCTTAGGTTAGCTGGGCCACGTATAACACTTGGCACTGGGCTAGTTCTCCCTTCATCCCCACTACCTTCTGTCTCAGTACCCTTATCACTTTCATCCTCTGTAGTATGATTCTCATCTAAGGGGTGACTATTGGAAAGGGGTACCTCAGTAGCATCTTCAGAAGGGGGGCCTCCTGTTCCAGTCCCTAAGGGGCCTAACTGGGAGGCTTTCTTGAGAGCTTTCTGATCTTCATCAGCCTGTAAAAGCTCTCTGAGTTCAGCAGAGGTAGGGTTCTTGGTCTGTTTAAGGCCCCTGATATTTGCCAACTGCCTGAGCTCATTTTGGTTTAGGGTAGCAAAGATGGATGGTGCCCTCTGGGGGTCACTCTCAACAGAGATGGGTACATTGGACCCCTCTGCCCCAGCCACTGCTCTTAAGTGTGGGTGGGTGTGTTGCAACTACCTACACTTGGGTTTTCCTACTAAACCTATCTAGTAGTTGTAGTCAGGGTGTGCTACTCCCTTTGCTCTACAACAACTAAGTTCAGTAGAACTTAAGTATATCTATCTTGTTTTATATGTACCGAAAGGTACCTGTATGATCTTTCAATTGGTAACAAAGAGATTACAGAGGTAAAACACAGCAAGCTCAAATCCAACCACTGCTCACCAATGTGAGAAGTTGGCCTGGTATATGCTGTTCACTAGTTAAAGTGACCACCTTGTACCATGCCAAGCAACCCTTATGGTGTGGTTGTAAGTCAACCTTTTCGGACTAGCTGCCCTAGTGGTAGCGTAGGCTAAGCAGTCTTTGAGGCTAAACTCGTTAAAGCGTGTTAAGCAAGCTTTTTTACCATAGGTAACCCCCCTTTATACCAATGAAAGGACACCACACAGATATATATTCAAAATATATATGTATTTATTACTCAAAGTATCCCCTAGACTCTTTATGAGCACAGGAGCACAAATCGTTAAACAAGAAAGTATTACAATATACAGAAGTTGCACTTTATATGGATAGGCCCTGGTGGCCGATCAAACCATATACTAAAATAGTGGTATAAGTACCACGAACAGGAAAGGGAAAAGGCCTAGGGCCTCTAGAATCGCTGGTCCTACAAGGAGCTAACAATAGTTAGTGACCAGGAGGTCCACGGGTCGCGTGTGCAGTGAGGAAATTTACACGCGTGCTCCCATAGGTTTTCAATGGGTGCGTAAAAGTTCAAAAGTTACTGCTAGAAGGGTCTTCTGGATGGACTACGAACTTAAGACTTAAAACACAGACACTAGAGATGTTTCTCTACACTTGGGCACCGGAGTGCCAGCTTTACCTCACCCACAGGAAGCGGGTGCATAGGTCTCGAAGTGCGTCGGGTTTCGTCTATCAATTCAATGAAGCCTGATGACAAAGATGCTGCAGGCGGTCGGTCCAGAAGAGATGCGGTGGATCCAAGAGTGGATCGGAGTTGTAGAAGACCTGCAAGCAGAGGGGACAGTGTTCACAGTCACTAGCCAGTGACCGGCGTGGCACCAGGTAGGTACCAGGCGATGTCGGGTGCAAACAGGTGAGGAGGTGTAGCTTGTCTCCGCAGCCCCGTGGTCCCTGAAGGTCGACGACGTCCAGGAGTCGGTTCACGAGCTGTGCCACGCAGGCTCTCACTGTCGGCGGTGTCGGCGACTCGAAAGAAGCAAACAAGCCTTGGCAAAGGCAGGAGTCGTGGAAAGAGAGGAAAGCGGATTGTTCTGACCAGCAAGGTCAGAGGGGCTGCTCCTTTGGAGAGCAGCTGGGGCCAGTCTGGAGCAACCAGACCAGCGTCGTAGATTTCAAGTTAGGTCGCCAAAATGGCCACTAGCCAACGGGCCAGGGACCGGGCAGGCGCGTCGAGCTGCAAAGTGCAGAGGGGCCCCACGCAGATCGTGGAGATGCTGGAGGGCTCACCTTTGGTGCAGATGCTGCTCGGGTGTTGGGCTTCTCAGGACCCAAAGCACAACTTGGAGGGAGCCTCTGTTGTCGCGCTTGCAGCTTGTCGTCGGTCTTTCAAGATGGCTGGCTCCACGTGTCTCGGGGCCTCCACGGGTTCCTTCTTTTCAGGGACTGTGGATCGGGCGGTGAGAGGTCTGGAGGTCCAGGTCTTGTTGGGCTCTGGGCTCGGGCTCCTTCGGGAGGCGGCGGCAAAGCAGACGTGGAGTAGCTGGTTGGTGCTTGCGTTAGCAAGATGGTCACTCCCTGACCATAGGGGAGATTTCCTACAGTCCTCTGTGCAGCAGAGCGTCGAAGTTCCCGTCTTCTTCTTTGTAGTAAGTTGATTCCAGGATGTCTGAAAACTTAGGACACAGCTCCTACCTTTAAGCGGATTGTAGGGGCCGGACTACCTGCTAGGTCCCTCCCTAAGGGTGGGACCAGGAAGGGGGGTGGTTACACCCCCAATCCTTTGTCCAGCTCGCCCCAGGTCCGGGGCTGGTGTGCCCCAGGACCGGTTTGAACTGGCATATGCACCGAGGCTCCTTGTGAGCCTCAGGCATGTCTGATTCCTTTCAAGCCCTACCTGACCAATACACAAAATCCTGTCTGGTGTGGTGCTCGCACCTCCCCTGGCAGGAAACCCTTTGTCCACGTCTCCCAAGCTGGAAGGACTCCCAGCAGCAGGAGGGCAGACTTGTGTCTGTGGTGGCAGCATCCATTTTGTGGAGCTGAGGCTAAACCTGATTTTACCCGGGTTTCAGGTACTGTACATGTCGTGTTCCTCTAGAAGGGTGGAATGCTAACCCCGTCGCCAGAATTGGCGAGGGGTTAGTATTCCAATTCGTATGACACCTTACTCGACATGTTTTGATAAAGCCAAAACAAAGATAGCATTTAACCGCGAGGTTCATAATGCACTTAAGAGTATATGGTATGACGATATCTGGAAACGGTAGAAGGAAGTTGTTCAGACCACTGCAGACAGGCTCAGCTCATGCCAGAGCACCATCTCACATGGAACCAAGCACTCTGCCTTCAGGATTGTCAAGGCCTGCCATAGGAGTGGCTTATAGGTTACCAGGTGTCCCATTTAAGGTTAGGTATAGGTATACTACACCTAAGTAAGAGGTGGTTACACCAACTTACCCCAGCTGAGTGATCAGCCAGTTGTGTCAATTTTGTTAGGCCAGGCCTGGGGTGGCATAATACATGCTTCAGCCACTGGTAGGCCTTAGATACACCAATGCCCTGGGTACCTAGTGTACACTGGTACAGGGGCTCACAGGGTGATCCAATTCCAATTGGTTATGCACCTAGGGTGCATAGTGTCAATTTAGTTAGAGAGAACAGCAGGCTGGGGGTCTGATTAGCAGGCCCACAGCCTCAATATGTCAAAAACCAGTGAAGCAAAAAGCAAAAATTTGGGGTGACCATAGGATAGCAGGCCCTACTCTCCTACACAACCCCCCCCCCCAAACGCAGGGACATTAAACTAGCCTTGACCAGTCTCGTCTTCATGTCCTAAGTGGAAGTTCCTGGAGAGACCATCTGCATTCCCATGGTCTGTACCTGGCCGGTGCTCCACTGTAAAGTCCATCCCCTGTAGGGAAATGGATCACCTAAGCAGTTTGGGGTTTTCACCCTTCATCTGATTTAGCCACAAGAGGGGCTTATGGTCGGTCTGAATCTTGAAGTGAGTGCCAAACAAGTATGGCCTCAGCTTCTTCAGGGCCCACACCACAGCAAAGGCCTCCCTCTCAATAGCTGACCAATTCTTCTCTCTGGGGGTCAACCTTCTGCTAATAAAAGCAATGGGTTGGTCTTGACCATCTACATTAAGTTGTGACAGCACAGCTCCCACACCCAACTCAGAAGCATCTGTTTGGACAATAAACTCTTTGGAGTAGTCAGGACTTTTCAGGATAGGTGCAGAGCACATGGCCTTCTTCAGGTCATCAAATGCCTTTTGACAGCTTACTGTCCACTGAACCTTTTTGGGCATCTTCTTGGATGTCAGATCATTAAGAGGAGTCACTCACAATGGACCCATAGTTCTTAAACAAACTTCCTGTAGTACCCAGTCAAGCCCAAGAAAGCTCGAACTTGAGTCTGGGTGGTTGGAGGGGACCAGTCCTTGATGGATTGTATCTTACTCTCCAGTGGTTGAACTTGGCCTCCACCTACAAGGTGGCCCAAATACACAACCTTACTCTGCCCTATCTGGCACTTAGTAGCCTTGATAGTGAGGCCTGCCTTTTCTGCCTTTTGCAGAGCCTCAAGTACCTTCTTCAGGTGGATCAGGTGATCCTCCCAGGTGGAGCTAAAGACAGCAATGTCATCAAGATATGCTGCGCAAAAGTCATCCAACCCAGTAAGGACTTGATTCACCAACCTTTGGAAGGTGGCAGGTGCATTCTTCAGACCAAAGGGCATCACCAAAAATTGATAGTGCCCACCTGGGGTTGAGAATGCTGTTTTGGCCTTGGACTCCTCAGCTAACCTGATTTGCCAATAGCCAGCTGTCAAATCAAATGTGCTCAAAAACTTAGCAGAAGCCAGTTTATCTATGAGCTCATCTGCCCTTGGAATAGGATGTGCATCTGTCCTAGTGACAGCATTGAGTCCTCTGTAATCCACACAGAACCTCATCTCTCTCTTGCCATCTTTGGTGTGAGGTTTGGGGACCAGAACCACTGGGCTAGCCCAGGGGCTCTCTGAGGGCTCAATGACACCCAGTTCCAGCATTTTGTGTACCTCAGCCTTTATACAGTCCCTGACGTGGTCAGGTTGTCTGTAAAGTTTGTTCTTTACAGGTAGACTGTCACCAGTGTCCACCACATGGGTACACCAGTCAGTTTGACTAGGTATCAATGAAAACATATGCTGAAATGATTGTAGAACCTGTCTACATTCAATCTGCTGATGATCAGTGAGGTTGCCTCCAAGGGTCACTCCTTCAACTGAGCCCTCTTCAGGGTTCTGAGACAACAAGTCTGGGAGAGGGTCACTCTCTTCCTCCTGTCCCTCATCTGTAGCCATGAGCAAGCCCATGTCTGCCCTGTCAACATATGCCTTTAACCTGTTAACATGGAGTACCCTGTGGGGACTCCTGTGAGTTCCTAGGTCCACCAAGTAGGTAACCTCTCCCTTCTTTTCCAGGATTGTATGGGGTTCAGACCATTTGTCTTGGAGTGCTGCTGGGGCCACTGGCTCCAGCACCCATACCTTATGTCCTGGCTGAAACTCAACCAAGACAGCCTTTTGGTCATGCCAAGCTTTCTGTAAGGCCTGGCTTGCCTCAAGGTTTTTGGATGCCTTCTCCATATACTCAGCCATCCTGGAGCGGGGACCAAGTACATAGTCCACTATGTCTTGTTTAGGCTTTTTGAGTGGTAACTCCCATCCTTCCTTCACTAAACACAGTGGGCCTCTTACAGGGTGCCCAAACAACAATTCAAAGGGGCTGTAGCCAACTCCTTTTTGTGGGACCTCTCTGTAAGCAAACAGAAGGCAGGGTAGAAGGATGTCCCATCTTCGCATGAGCTTTTCAGGTAATCCTTTGATCATACCCTTTAGGGTCTTGTTGAATCTCTCAACAAGCCCATTGCATTGTGGGTGATAAGGAGTGGTGAACTTGTAGTTGACACCACATTCCTTCCACATAGCTGTCAAGTATCCTGACATGAAGTTGGTACCTCTGTCAGAAACCACCTCCTTAGGAAACCCCACTCTGGAGAATACTCCTAGCAGGGCCCTGGCCACAACAGGAGCTGTAGTGGTCCTAAGGGGAATTGCCTCTGGATACCTGGTGGCATGATCCACTACCACCAGTATAAATCTGTGCCCAGATGCAGTGGGAGGATCCATGGGACCCACTATATCTATTCCCACTCTTTCAAAGGGAACCCCCACCACAGGTAGTGGTATTAGGGGGGCCTTTGTTTTGCCACCTGATTTGCCACTGGCTTGGCAGGTTACACAGGAGCGACAAAACTCCTTGGTATCTTCATTCATGTGAGGCCAGTGAAAGTGAGGGACAAGCCTGTCCCAAGTCTTGTTCTGGCCTAAGTGTCCTGCTAGAGGAATATCATGGGCCAAGGTAAGAAGGAAGCCCCTAAATTGCAGAGGTATAACCAACCTCCTGGTTGCACCAGGTTTTGGGTCTCTAGCCTCTGAATAAAGGAGCCCACCATCCCAATACACTTTATGGGTACCTTGAGCATTCCCAGCAGCCTCAGCAGCAGCCAGCTGTCTGAGGGGTTCAAGAGATGGACAGGATAACTGAGCCTGCCCCAAGTCAGCCCTGGAAGGTCCCCCTGTCCCCAGAAACTCAACCTGATCAGGTTCAAGTTCTTCAGGGACAGTTCCTTCAGGGTTCTCTAGATCATCTTCCTGGGAAGGCTGATCATCACTTGGAGGCAGGGGGGAAGGCACAGCCTTAACCCTCCTGTTCTTCTTCTTGGTAGGTGCTTGGTCCATTGTTCCAGGATCCAAGACCTGTGGTTCAGTAAGGCACTTTTTGGCCTGTGACCTGGTCACAGCAAGGACATGTGGTGATATACCTAACATCTCTGCATGTGTCCTGTACTCCACTTCTGACCATAGAGAACTCTCTAGGTCATTGCCCAACAAACATTCTACTGGGAGGTCTGCACTAACCACAACCCTTTTGAGGCCAGTTACCCCTCCCCATGAGAAGTTAACAACTGCCACACTATGTGAAGTAGTGGCATTGCTGGCATTGGTCACCAGGTAATTCTCACCTGGTATGTACTGTCCAGGGTCCACAAAGCCTGGTGTCACCATAGTGACACTGGCACATGTGTCCCTGTAGGCTTGAGCCACTTTTTCATTTATTAAAGGAGTCTGTCTGTACTTGCCCAGGTTACTGGGGCTCACAGTCAGGGACAAATCCATGTCCCCATCACAGATCAAGACTGCCTGTGTCAGGGTTCTGTCTAAGTCAGAATCTCCTTCAGTTCCCATAGTGATTCCCACTACACCCTTTGTCTGGGGACCAACACTGCTAACAGTAGTACTGGGAGCAGGTGCCTTAGGGGCAACAGTGTTGGGGGCTCCACCCTTCTTACAATCACTAGTCCAGTGAGTTGTATTCTTGCAAGATTTGCACCAGGGTTTCTTTGGACCTTCTTTCTTCTTCCCTTTAGGCTGGGACCCACCCTCGTTAGTACTAGTTTGGGGCCCTGTTGAAGACTTCTGGTCTTTAGATTTCTGATCTCCACCCTTTTGGTCTGTTTTCTTCTGATCACCCCCTTGGCCCTGGTTCTGGTTCTTTTGCTTAACCCTGGTTCTGACCCATTTGTCTGCCTTCTTTCCCAATTCTTGGGGAGAGGTCAGATCTGAGTCAACCAAGTGTTGATGCAGTTGCTGGTTCTGACAGTTATTTAAAATCTGTTCTCTCATCATCAAATTATACAATCCTGTATAATCAGATACCTTACTTCCCAGCAACCAACCCTCCAAAGCCTTAGTGGCACATTCAATGTATTCAGACCAGTCCTGAGTCTGTGTCTTCTGGGTGTCTTTGAACATTAACCTGTACTGTTCAGTGGTTAAGCCTAACCCATCAACTAGGACACTCTTCAGGGCTCTGTAGTTTCTGACATCCTCCTCTCTAACAGTGAGGAGTCTATCTCTGCCTCTTCCTTCAAAGGAGAGCCATAAGATTGCTGCCCACTGGTCTTCAGGAACCTGCTGCACTTTGCAGGCTCTCTCAAGAGCAGTCATCCATTTGTGGATGTCATCCCCACTTTTGTAGGGGGGCACAACCTTGGACAGGTTCCTATTGTCAAAGACCCTATCTTTGTCCTTAGGGACAATGCTGCCACCAGTGGGTATAGACCCACTCTCTCTAGGTTGCCTAGCCTTACTCAGTTTCTCTTCCATCAGAGCTACTTCTAGCTCCTGTCTCCTGATTCTCAGCTGAGCTTCCTGCATTCTGGCCTCATGTTCCCTCCTCTGAGGGGTGGTCATCCTTCTTCTGGAGTGACCTTGAGAGCCTCTAGAGGCATGAGAATCATTAGATTCACCTGAGTGATTCCTTTGCCTCCCAAACCCCTGGTTAAGCCCACTAGGGAGATCCAATGGGGTGACCCCATTGTCAGTCCCCAGTAGCCTTAGGTTAGCTGGGCCACGTATAACACTTGGCACTGGGCTAGTTCTCCCTTCATCCCCACTACCTTCTGTCTCAGTACCCTTATCACTTTCATCCTCTGTAGTATGATTCTCATCTAAGGGGTGACTATTGGAAAGGGGTACCTCAGTAGCATCTTCAGAAGGGGGGCCTCCTGTTCCAGTCCCTAAGGGGCCTAACTGGGAGGCTTTCTTGAGAGCTTTCTGATCTTCATCAGCCTGTAAAAGCTCTCTGAGTTCAGCAGAGGTAGGGTTCTTGGGCTGTTTAAGGCCCCTGATATTTGCCAACTGCCTGAGCTCATTTTGGTTTAGGGTAGCAAAGATGGATGGTGCTCTCTGGGGGTCACTCTCAACAGAGATGGGTACATTGGACCCCTCTGCCCCAGCCATTGCTCTTAAGTGTGGGTGGGTGTGTTGCAACTACCTACACTTGGGTTTTCCTACTAAACCTATCTAGTAGTTGTAGTCAGGGTGTGCTACTCCCTTTGCTCTACAACAACTAAGTTCAGTAGAACTTAAGTATATCTATCTTGTTTTATATGTACCTAAAGGTACCTGTATGATCTTTCAATTGGTAACAAAGAGATTACAGAGGTAAAGCACAGCAAGCTCAAATCCAACCACTGCTCACCAATGTGAGAAGTTGGCCTGGTATATGCTGTTCACTAGTTAAAGTGACCACCTTGTACCATGCCAAGCAACCCTTATGGTGTGGTTGTAAGTCAACCTTTTCGGACTAGCTGCCCTAGTGGTAACGTAGGCTAAGCAGTCTTTGAGGCTAAACTCGTTAAAGCGTGTTAAGCAAGCTGTTTTACCATAGGTAACCCCCCTTTATACCAATGAAAGGACACCACACAGATATATATTCAAAATATATATGTATTTATTACTCAAAGTATCCCCTAGACTCTTTATGAGCACAGGAGCACAAATCGTTAAACAAGAAAGTATTACAATATACAGAAGTTGCACTTTATATGGATAGGCCCTAGTGGCCGATCAAACCATATACTAAAATAGTGGTATAAGTACCACGAACAGGAAAGGGAAAAGGCCTAGGGCCTCTAGAATCGCTGGTCCTACAAGGAGCTAACAATAGTTAGTGACCAGGAGGTCCACGGGTCGCGTGTGCAGTGAGGAAAGTTACATGCGTGCTCCCATAGGTTTTCAATGGGTGCGTAAAAGTTCAAAAGTTACTGCTAGAAGGGTCTTCTGGATGGACTACGAACTTAAGACTTAAAACACAGACACTAGAGGTGTTTCTCTACACTTGGGCACCGGAGTGCCAGCTTTACCTCACCCACAGGAAGCGGGTGCATAGGTCTCGAAGTGCGTCGGGTTTCGTCTATCAATTCAATGGAGCCTGATGACAAAGATGCTGCAGGCGGTCGGTCCAGAAGAGATGCGGTGGATCCAAGAGTGGATCGGAGTTGTAGAAGACCTGCAAGCAGAGGGGACAGTGTTCACAGTCACTAGCCAGTGACCGGCGTGGCACCAGGTAGGTACCAGGTGATGTCGGGTGCAAACAGGTGAGGAGGTGTAGCTTGTCTCCGCAGCCACGTGGTCCCTGAAGGTCGACGACGTCCAGGAGTCGGTTCACGAGCTGTCCCACGCAGGCTCTCGCTGTCGGCGGTGTCGGCGACTCGAAAGAAGCAAACAAGCCTTGGCAAAGGCAGGAGTCGTGGAAAGAGAGGAAAGCTGATTGTTCTGACCAGCAAGGTCAGAGGGGCTGCTCCTTTGGAGAGCAGCTGGGGCCAGTCTGGAGCAACCAGACCAGCATCGTAGATTTCAAGTTAGGTTGCCAAAATGGCCACTAGCCAACGGGCCAGGGACCGGGCAGGCGCGTCAAGCTGCAAAGTGCAGAGGGGCCCCACGCAGATCGTGGAGATGCTGGAGGGCTCACCTTTGGTGCAGATGCTGCTCGGGTGTTGGGCTTCTCAGGACCCAAAGCACAACTTGGAGGGAGCCTCTGTTGTTGCGCTTGCAGCTTGTCGTCGGTCTTTCAAGATGGCTGGCTCCACGTGTCTCGGGGCCTCCACGGGTTCCTTCTTTTCAGGGACTGTGGATCGGGCGGTGAGAGGTCTGGAGGTCCAGGTCTTGTCGGGCTCTGGGCTCGGGCTCCGGCGGGAGGCGGCGGCAAAGCAGACGTCGAGTAGCTGGTTGGTGCTTGCGTTAGCAAGATGGTCACTCCCTGACCATAGGGGAGATTTCCTTCAGTCCTCTGTGCAGCAGAGCGTCGAAGTTCCCGTCTTCTTCTTTGTAGTAAGTTGATTCCAGGATGTCTGAAGTCTTAGGACACAGCTCCTACCTTTAAGCGGATTGTAGGGGCCGGACTACCTGCTAGGTCCCTCCCTAAGGGTGGGACCAGGAAGGGGGGTGGTTACACCCCCAATCCTTTGTCCAGCTTGCCCCAGGTCCGGGGCTGGTGTGCCCCAGGACCGGTTTGAACTGGCATATGCACCGAGGCTCCTTGTGAGCCTCAGGCATGTCTGATTCCTTTCAAGCCCTACCTGACCAATACACAAAATCCTGTCTGGGGTGGTGCTCGCACCTCCCCTGGCAGGAAACCCTTTGTCCACGTCTCCCAAGCTGGAAGGACTCCCAGCAGCAGGAGGGCAGACTTCTTTCTGTGGTGGCAGCATCCATTTTGTGGAGCTGAGGCTATGTCTGATTTTACCCGGGTTTCAGGTACTGTACATGTCGTGTCCCTCTAGAAGGGTGGAATGCTAACCCCGTCGCCAGAATTGGCGAGGGGTTAGTATTCCAATTTGTATGACACTTTACTCGACATGTTTTGATAAAGCCAAACAAAAGATAGCATTTAACCGCGAGGTTCATAATGCACTTAAGAGTATATGGTATGACGATATCTGGAAACGGTAGAAGGAAGTTGTTCCGACCACTGCAGACAGGCTCAGCTCATGCCAGAGCACCATCTCACATGGAACCAAGCACTTTGCCTTCAGGATTGTCAAGGCCTGCCATAGGAGTGACTTATAGGTTACCAGGTGTCCCATTTAAGGTTAGGTATAGGTATACTACACCTAAGTAAGAGGTGGTTACACCAACTTACCCCAGCTGAGTGATCAGCCAGTTGTGTCAATTTTGTTAGGCCAGGCCTGGGGTGGCATAATACATGTTTCAGCCCCTGGTAGGCCTTAGATACACCAATGCCCTGGGTACCCAGTGTACACTGGTACAGGGGCTCACAGGGTGATCCAATTCCAATTGGTTATGCACTTAGGGTGCATAGTGTCAATTTAGTTAGAGAGAACGTCAGGCTGGGGGTCTGATTAGCAGGCCCACAGCCTCAATATGTCAAAAACCAGTGAAGCAAAAAGCAAAAATTTGGGGTGACCATAGGATAGCAGACCCTACTCTCCTACACCCCTGCAACAAACTCATCTAACTTCTGTCTAGTCTCAATTGATTCCTGGCTAGATCTCCTGACCTCCTCCCTCAAAGACTTGTTTTTTTCAACTGAACTGTTAAATTGTTTCCGCATTCCCTCTAATATGGTGGCCAAAGTTTTTAAATCTATTCCTTCCGCCATACTGCTCAGGAGGAGATCTGTTAATCCTCAATTAAGAGGAATAGCACTTCAATCTGTCAGACTCTGTACTGCGATCTCCTCAGGAGCAGATGTCCTTACCCCAAATCCCTCCTACTGCTGCCAGAGACAGGTGAATAACAACTTGTCAAAGGCTTCAGCCCGGGGGGGAAGGGGAAGTGGAAAGACACAACAAGAGAGACTGCCTAAGGATACAGAAGAGGTGTGGCTCCGTGGCCAGGGCGATTGACGCCGGAATCTGGGGATCGCGGTTCGATCCCCGGCACCGGCGGCAGATTAGCCCAGCACCATGTGACTCTGGACAGTAGCTTGCTTAATCTTCCTGACGGCCCCCAGCGCCTAGAGACCCTCATGGGTGATTGTTCGCGCTTTACAAATGTGGACTATTTCTTCAGGAATTCTTCTTTAAAACTGGAAGAATTAAACATAAACAATTATTTCGCCCTAGCCTTACTTTGCAAAACAGATCCCCCTAATTCTATTTATTTACCTTGGCTGTGCTGAGAACTAGCCCCTCTCTATAAGAGTTTCGTCTTGTGTTATCTGATCGATTGAACAGAATTTCTTCACTCTCTTGGTAGATGTAGAAAAAATTAGACGAATAGAAAATCAATCGATTGAAGAATTAGTAGAAGTATTAGTCTCTATTAATTTTAGTAAAGAGTCTTTAATACAGTCTTATAAGGTTAGAATATCCAAGTGGATAAGTTTCCTTGATTGATTGTTAATCTAGAATATCATGTCCATTAATTCAATTGAAATGTAGTTCTAGCTGCAACTAGTAGATGTTCACCCAGCAAAATTGAAGCTCTAGTTTGGAGTTAGCGGGAGCTCACACTGCTATTATCTGATGCTCAGCTCTGCTGAAAAAATGCAGATGCGCAATGCCCAAAAAAATAGATTACACAAGCTTACTTCGATAGGTGGAGAAGGCTCCTCTTCACTGAAGCTCTCTCCAGTACTCAGACACTGGTGAGAGTCGAAATTGCAGAACTCTGAAACTCTACTCTTGAGAACAAAATTATGATGAGGTTTTTGCAAGGAATTAACTAAATTTAAGAACATAGTTGTACTAAAGGCTCTCCGGAGACAACACTTCAAAAACTGTCTATTGGCACCGCATAAATTATCTCTGTAGAAGCGGATGACTGGAACGACTGCTGGAGGGTAAAGCTACAGTTGAATTGCGCCATGCGATACTCGCACAGGCGCATTGTTGCCTCTAGGGGATCTCGAGTCTAAACAACTAGACCGAGAACCCAAGCAGGAAACGATTATGAGCATGTCATTTAGATTGTGGATAGAACCCCTCAATCCATTCAAAATGGATCATAGGGAAGCCTTCCAACTGGGGCTAAGTCTTCTCCAGTGTGGATATTTAAAGAAGGCATTTTTACAAGGCGATGAACAGTTCTTTTGGTAACAACACTGGAACAAGAAAGAGGGTTCTTGACACCACATCAACCTTCTGGAGGTTTGAGCGATCCGCCTTGCACTAAAAGCATTCCTTTCCTTTGTCCGGGGAAGAGTGGTGCAGGTGTTCACAGACAACACCACCGCCATGTGGTACTGCAGCAAACAGGGCGGGGTGGGGTCGTGGACCCTATGTCAAGAGACTCTGGACATGGCTTGAACATCAGGGCATATCCCTCGTGGTTCAACACCTGGCAGGTTATCTGAACGCCAGGGCAGACAAACTCAGCCGCAGGTACATGATGGATCACGAATGGCATCTTAACTCAGAGGAGGCACAAGGTCTCTTTCAGCAGTGGAGAGAGCATTGGTTAGATCTATTCGCTACCGAAGAGAGCGCGCAGTGTCAGCAATTCGGCACGTTGGAATTTCCAAGGCAGCACTCGCTAGGCGACGCTTTTCCTCACGAGTGGAGTTGCGGTTGTCTATACGCCTTTCCACCTATACCACTTCTGCCCAGAGTGCTAAAGTAGATAAAGCGCGACAGGGCCCAAGTCATCCTTGTGGCTCGTGATTGGGCACGAAGAGTCTGGGATCCTGAGCTGTTACACATGGCCATCGATCCTCCGATCCGACTGCCTCTTCGGGACAATTTCAACGACGGTGGCCTTGAGACACCACGCCTGGCTTCATACAACTGGATTCTCGGGGATGTCCAAGCCAATTTGATGGACATGTCGCTTGATGGAAACCGCCTTTGTGGGGAAAAGGCAGACTCAGCCCAGGTCAGGTTCAAGGACTCCCGAGCTACAGTGAGATCCTTGGGCCCCTCCTCCACTCCTCGTGGCCAGTCTTCCTTTTGTATCAGCCCTATCCTAGCCTCTGTTCGCTCAGACTACCCAAGCCGTGCGGGAACGTGGACGCGGTACATTCCATCATCGGAATGGAGGCTAGAAGTCGTCTACCACACTGCCCCCAGCAGCCGCAGCCTCCAAGAACTCCTTGGCTGATTCTGCAGGACTACACTACTCCAGTGGGTGGGAGAATATTTGTCATCATCTCACCTGCTGGAGATCTATAATAACAGACAAGTGGGTCTTGCAGATCGTCCAGGAGGGCTATTCTCTTCCTTTCTTTCTTTTCCTCCTCCTATTCCACCAAGTCAGGAATGGCTGGCGGAGGATCATTTAAAGTTGCTCCAAGAGGAAGTTACAGCTCTTTTGGCCAAAGAAGCTATAAAAAGGGTCCCAGCTTCAGAAGAAGGCAGTGGCTGTTATTCCCGCTACTTTCTGATTCCGAAGAAGAACAAGTGGCTTCGGCCCATTTTGGATCCTCGGACCGTCAATCTCTTCCTCAAAAAGGAGAAATTCAAAATGCTCACTTTGGCTTAGATCTTGTCTGCCCTAGACCAAGGAGACAGGATGGTTTCGTTGGACCTACAGGATGTATATTTTCACTTACCCATACTGCCGGGCCACAGGTGTTACCTGCGGTTCAAGGTAGGCCGCAAGCACTTTCAGTTTACTGTGCTCCCCTACGGCCTTACTAGTGCCCCTCGGGTGTTCACCAAGGTGATGGCAGTGGTTGCGGCTCATCTGTGCAGGTTAGGGGTGTAAGTCTTCCCCTTCCTCGACGATTGGCTGTTGAAGGTGTCATCACCCCAGGCAGTCGTCTCCCACCTACAGACTACGGCGAGCCTCCTGCATTCGCTGGGATTCTCTATAAACGTGCCGAAGTCACCCCCGACTCCTTCCTTCTCAGATGCTCCCTTTCATCTGACCTGTTCTGGACACAGTGCAGTTTTGGGCTTATCCTCCTGAGCAGCGAGTCCAGGATATATTCAGGTTATGATTTGGATATTTTAGCTGCTTTCTTGGATTTCAGTGAGGTTGACTCTGAGGCAGTTGGGTCTCATGGCCTCCTGCATCCTGTTGGTAAGACTCGCCAGGTGGCGTATGCGGGCTCTGCAGTGGGACTTGAGGTTCCAATGGGCACAGCATCGGGGAAATCTACAGACGTGGTTCAGATCTCGGAAGGAACTGCGAAGAATCTGCTGTGGTGGTTAACGAACTGCGATTGGGTCAGCGGCAAACCTCTCTCCCTTCCCCAACCAGATTTCACAGTTGTGACGGATGCGTCTCTTCTGGGACGGGGCGGCCACACGGGAGAGGTGGAGATCAGGGGTCACTGGTCACATAAAGTTGTTGGAGCTCTGAGTGATTCGGTTGGCATTGAAAGCATTTCTTCCCTCTGTCAATGGGAAGCTGGTGCAGGTGTTCACGGACAACACCACCGCCGTGTGGTACTGCAACAAGCAGGGCGGGGTGGGTTCGTGGACCCTTTGTGGAGAGGCCTTGCGTCTCTGGACATGACTGGAACAGCAGGGCCATCCCTAGTGTTATACTCACAATAATGTATCCAAACCTCAATGTGGCTCTTAAAGCCTTCTCAACTCCTTTTGGTGGTGTGTACCGCAAAAAGCAGAAAGGAAAAGATTCCTTTTGTTATTTAACCCTCACCCCCCTATTGGTGTCATGCTTCATCTTCGGGTTCACCCTGACTCCTAAAGGTCAGGGTTAGCTCAACCGTATTTCAGGGAGCTCTTTTAGGAGATGTAGGCCTGGGGGACTAAAAGATAAAAATCCTACTACACCCCCAGGTATCCCTTAATTAATGGGGATGTAGTAGATATTAAAAAGATAATAAAACGGGTCTTCTTGGAGGTTATGGTCCCAAGACCCTAAAAGACTTGGCAGTCACATTGGGGTTTAGATACATTATTGTGAGTATAATTTAAGTTGGGAGAAGATATCCTCACCCCCACCTCTCTTATCCCTTCTCGTGGACAATGGGGAGCTCTCCGCTACCACCTGTGGGTTACAGCACATATCCCTAGTGGTTCAACACCATGCAGGTTCTCTGAATACCAGGTATGACATCCTCAGCCGTCGATGCCTTCAAGATCATGAATGGCATCTCCATTCGGAGGTGGTGCAGGGTCTCTTTCAGTAGTGGGGGGAACCTTGGTTACATTTGTTCGCCTCCGAAGAGAATGCGCAATGTCAGCAGTACTGCGCGCTGGAGTTTCAACGGCGGTTATCGCTCGGTGGTGCGTTTCGTAGCCAGCGGAGTTCAGGCCTGTTGTACGCCTTTCCGCCCATACCATTCCTGCCCAGGGTTCTGAAGAAGATCAGGAGCGACTGGGCCCAAGTCATTCTTGTGACATCGGACTGGGCAAGGAGAATCTAGTATCTAGAGCTTCTGAGCATGAGTGTCGATCCTCCGATCAGGCTGCTCCTTCAGGAGGATCTTCTGTCGTAGTAGCAGGGGAGGGTGCTCCACCCAAATCTGTCAACTCTGCGCCTCCATACGTGGATATTGAGCGGCGACAGTTGACAGCTTTTGACCTTCTTCCCGAAGTCTGTAACGTTATCTTGGCAGCCAGGCGTCCCTCCACCAAAACGGTATACGCCTGTAGATGGAACAAATTTGTGGCATGCTGCGCAGCAAAGTCTGTGGATCCCCTTTCTGCTCCCCTTTCAGAAGTTCTCCTCTTCATTCTTTCTTTGGCCCAGCAGGGCTCTGTCCTGGGCACTCCAAAAGCTATCTTTCGGCCATTTCGGTCTTTCTTCGACTTCCTGATCAGCCTTCCCTTTTCAAGTGCCGTATTGTAAATTGTTTCCTTAAGGGCATCGCTGACTTGTTTCCTCCTATTCCTTTCACAATGTCCCAGTGGGACTTGGACCTGGTTCTGACCTACCTTATGTGCGCTCCTTTTGAGCCACTACATAACTGTCCTCTCAGACTTTTGACACTCAAAACTGCCTTTTTGTTTGCCATCACCTCTGCTCGCAGGGTGAGTGAGCTTCAGGCTCTTTCTTCCAAACCTCCTTTCCTGGCTGTTCATCCGGAAAAAGTTGTCTTTCACACAAAGCCTTCTTTCCTTCCCAAAGCGGTTACCTCTTTCCTCATAGGACAGACCATCACTTTGCCCTCCTTCTTCCCGCCCCTGCATCCTTCTAAAGAACAGGAGAGGCTCCACTGTCTGGATCCAAAACGTGCACTTTCATTCTATCTGGATCGCACAAAGCAATTCCAGATGGATGACCAGCTCTTTGTTGGCTAAAGAGCACCAAGAAAGGTCGGGCCGTGCAAAAGGGAACCATCTGTCAATGGGTTGATCTTTAAATCAAAGTCTGTTATTCCTTGCCGAAGAAGGAACCTCCATTCTACCAGGGCGATGGCAGGTACCACTGCTGTGGGATGAGGAGTCCCCCTTAATGACATCTGTCAGGCAGCTACGTGGGCATCGCTGCACACATTCACCAAACACTACTGCCTGGACAGCCAAGTCTGGAGAGACGGCTTCCTTGGCCGTTCTGTTCTCCAATACTTTCTGGTGTGAACTTAGTTTGCGGAACCACCTTCGGGGTTGGTATTGCTGGGGTATCTATACCAAGGTAAAGAATCTATAACTAACTGTTTCTTTCAGATGAACAAGTTACTTACCTTCTGTAACAATATATCCGTAAGAAACATAGGTTAGTTATAGATTCCTTACCGCCCCACCCATCCTCCCCGTTCTGCAAACTGATTTCTAGGGTAAAGGACTTCCTTTCAGGTCCCTAGTTTCGTGCTCTGCGCTTCTGGCATGGAAAGTCATGTACAGAACTGACATCAGTGCGCGAGGGCAGCGTTTATGTAGCTACCGCAACATCATCCCGGCGACCACAATGCCGACGAACGCGGAGTCGACCGACGCCACCTTCCAATGCCCAGGGGTATGGCTGATGAGAATTTCCTGGATCCAGTCTGATACCTGGGGGTAATTCTAAGGTAAGGAATCTATAACTAACCTATGTTCCTTCCCGAAGGTAAGTAACTTGTTCATCTTTACTGAAGGTAAGTAACTTGTTCCTTAAAACTACAGTATCAGTTTTCCCACCGTATATGGCTGTGGCCTACAAGGGTACGCTGTCCTAGATTTGCCCTTTATTTTCTTTAAAAATGATTTGTGAAATAGTTTTTTTTTTCTGTCGCCTAGTTTATTTGGTAGTTTGCATATTTTTAAGTGGGCTGTTGAATTTCAAAGAAAATAAAAAGAAATTGCAACATAGTCTTCTAAATTGTTTTTAAATGAGAAGATGTGGTTTTTCTAATGAAAAGTGAAGAAGATTATTTGGATGTGGAGGGGATAGTTAAGTCCTTATGATTTAACTGCAGATTTTTCTGAAAGAGAACAAGAATTACAGGTAAGTTACTGTTCCTTGTGAGACATCGGTAATTGGTAAAAACACGCTGTGGTCTACATTCATGAATCTTTCGGCTTTCACTGACACCTCTGCTACCCTGAAGTTTATTCTTTGCTTAGGATATGGCCATGGGCAATAGTCCGTACTGTCTCAAACAACTCATACACAAAGTGGGCGCAAGAATAAACCATAGTCTTAAAACCCTTTATGCTTCTTCCTGGTCACAGTGGGCAATGCCTTTATCAGCATCCAAACAGGCACACAGTCATTGTGTGCTTTTCTGCTAAGCTTTCTGTTCTTTCTCTCCCAGCTGTTACTCACTGAGCCTTGACTCAGCTTGACCCTGGGCACTCTCCAAAATATAATTTCTCTAGCTCAGAATTCAGTCTCTTCTCCCACATGGTAGTACTTCTCCCACATGGTAGTAACTAAATACACACCCAACAGAGGTAAGGCACAAGGCACGCCCTCGTAACCTTACTCTGCGCACCATTTCAACTCCCCTTCCCCACACTAGTGTCTGGTTGTCAAAAAATTGCAATTTCAAAGATACCCTACTCTTGTTGCCCCAATACCAGTACCTCGTGCACATGCACTCCATCCATAATCTTCTGGATCTTGTGCATAGAGAATGTTCTTCAGCCCCACTTTAATCTCGTACCTCTTCCTACCTGCACTAATTGTGCCTAGTAGGTATGTACCTCATGTTTTGGTGCCTAGGGAAGTGAAGTTTAAATATAAACTCGGTCTAGTTCTCTCTCCTCTTGCACCTGCTACACATGACAAATTATCATTTGCTGATGAAGTGATGTCACCAAGGATGCATTTTGAGGTGTCATATGGGGTATCAATGATGCCAGATGTCATTTGTGATACTAAATGCAATATTATCCATCATCAATTAAGATTACATCAGTGAAGTCATGTATGAGGTCAAGGGTGTATGCTGTATACAGTTCCATTGCTGGCGAATTCTAGTGGTTTTAAGTAATGTCATGTCTATTCAATAGCAGTTTTTTAAGAGGGTTTTTACGAACATAACTTATTGTGCTAAGAGCAAAGATACCCATAATCCTCTTTGAACAAAGTTTTGTGTGTGTGTGTGTGTGTGTGTGTATATATATATACATATATTCACCCACATAAGAAAACTGACATCATTTTCAAAGAAAAATATCAAAATATCTAGGTATGAAAAAACAGAGCCTAGCTGTTAGGAATCAACATATCACAGAATATATATGATGAGCAACAAATCTATAATGCTGATTCCTAACAGCTATGTTCTCCTGTTTATACCTAGATTGGTGTCACTGATTTCCTGACGAAGTCCAAGGGCAGCAGAATATCCTGGCTGAAGCATGTCAACTGCTCAGTAGAAGGTGCAACGAGGAATTCTATACATGGTTGTGCTGTGACAGCACTGACGATAGATGTCACCAATAGATTCTTTATGATGTTCTCTTGTCCCTGTTTCTCATTGTATGTATATTATTTGTTATACACTGAATTCTCCAGAAACGTAATATGTTTAAGATTGTGGAATTGCTTTGGAATCTACACATGAATTGTTGCTAATTTTTAACAAAATAAAATCGTTCATTAACGCTTAAATAATTTTAGTCCATTAATTTCGAGATTCTAGTATTGGAAAGAAACGACTTTAAACATGGTTGAAATTTCCACTCTTTTATTAACCCATGAACAGATTTCTCTATCTAATTTTTAAATTACTTTCCTTACTGTTGTTTGTTGATACTGGTCTGTGGAAGATATATTCGCTTTATAGGTGTTGCATTATGAATTCTGTATTTAATTGCATAACACATTAGATATACATTTTGAAATAATATTATACTGTAGTTCCCTCCCAGAGTCCCTTACTATACATCTGCAATGGTTCATAACCATGAGGCATTAATTGTTGCCCTTTCTGGGTACTGTAGATCAAAATCATGAAGATGCAGAGGCAGCGGGTAACATTTGATAGTGGTGAGACATAAAAGGTCTGGATGAGTGCCTGGTGGCGAGCGAGTGCAGTGAGCAAGGCTGACTCTCATAAGGGTCATTAATGAGAGAGGTGCTGCTCAAACAAAATCATTAAATGAAGGACTCCGCAATGTCTCTAATGCTCAGTATTGAGTTTCAGAGCAACCATATGGTAAATGTTACATTAGACAGATTGAAGTCAGGCATACACCAATGATTTTAGTGACTCTGATATCTTTACAGCAGCTGAAGGAACAACTGAGCAGGTAACAAACTGCCATTATTCAAGAAATGTTAGGATTGAGACACATTGTTCACTTTTTGTAGACAAAATCAGCACATCTGTCTTTAACAGCTGGAAACTTCACAATGACTTGAATATTAAAGTCTGTGATTCTCTTAAAAATGTCTCTCTCTATAGAGAGCATTGCTAAAGCATTCAGGGCCAGATGTACGACCATAGCAATTTGCGACTCGCAAATTGCGGCAAATTGCGAGTCGCAAAATGCTATGTACAACGGTTTCTGAGACACTGATTGTGATTCCCAATGGGGTCGCAAATTGCATGCCTCATGAATAATAATGAGGCAGTCGCAATTTGCGACCCCATTGGAATGGCTAGCACTCCAAGCTATGGTGGCCTCCTGGGGTCAGCAGACCACCACGTCTGGGACTGCTTTTAAATAAAGCTGTTTTTCTTTTTTTTAAAGGCAGCCCATATTCCTTGAAGGAAAACGGGATACATTTAAAAAATAAATATGAAACTTTGAAGTTTCATTTTTTAAGGGCAAGCAGTGACCACTGCCTGCCCTTAGAAAATAATTGCGCATTGTGAGAAAGTGGCTCTGTATATACTGTTCCTTAATAGGTACAGGGTGTACAGAGTCCACAGTCCCCCAGGGTTTGACAGAGGCTAAAGTTAGATATAACCTTACTCTCTAAAGTGGTAGCTTGGTCGAGCAGTAAGGCAGTATCAGAGGACAGTGTAAAGCATTTGTTGTACACTGTCAGCAAATGGTCTCACACACTCAATAACTGAACTCTAGGCCAATGGTTTATATATAAAAAAAAATATGCTAGTTTTATTTTAGAACCAACACTTGGATTTAAAATATACTTTCTCAGAATGAGATGTCTCATATAAATACTTTTGCAATATGCAATTGACTTTTGTAAACAGTTACAAGTGTAACGGTTATCTACTGTTCCGCAGGAGCGTCAGGAACCTGAAGCGTAATCCTCAGCCTTCCCCAGTGGTCTCCCGACTCTATCAGACTCTGAGGGTTGCACTTCACAGGGTCACCGGCGTCTAGTTCTGGTGATAAGGAATCTACGCCTGGCATACACTCTGTAAAACAAATACCGTGTCAACAATGTCACTTGCAAACTACCCCCCTTCTTGTAATACAATTTCGCCTGTGACCTCACCTACCCATGTGTCATGTTTTCTGCTCGTGTAACAGGAAGGAGGCTATACTTCACTGTGAGGCCTATACGAAAAAGGGTACACTGTTAGAATGGAACAATAAACACTCCTCCACCTGCTCCCCTCTCTCTATAGTCTGCTTACCCCCTTGTGATGGTGTGGAGGAACTACCCACTCCCTGAATTCTAATCGATCTGATGCACACTGTGAAAGGTATTATCTACGGAAATACATAACACAACATGTCAGAATCAACCTAAACACTTATTGAGCTTTTTATCAAGGAAGATGCAGCGCAGTGCGCCTTTACCGTGTTTCTGTCGAGACGAACAGCAACGCACAGTGATTCACGCAACCCCAGGAAGTGACAGGAAACGAATGGAGAAGAAGAGGTCTGGAGGATACTCTGGTACGGAGCCACCTTACGAAAGGAATACTCTATGGAACACCATGAGGGTATGTAACAGGTGAAAGGAGCTGTGCCAGACCAAGAAATGCGTAACGTAGGTAGGGATAACTAAAGAACAATGAAGTAGAGGGAGAAAATAGGGGAAAAGCCTGCTAGGACGGGCAGAGATAGGCTCTCTGGCTGAATGTGGATGGTTCAGAGAACCGGCCTCAATACATGTACAAACAGTGCATCACACTGCCACCGCACCGCTATTGGATCTGGCAACCCTAAAGGGGCGTTGGGGCATGGACGGGACCGGATTACCGGAGTACCTCTCTGGCGTCCCAAGGGAGGATGGGCACGATCCGCCACGCTCGCGCTGGTCAGGAGGCAGGCAGGAATCAGAACGCCACGAGGAACGCTGAAAGCGGCGAGGAACCGCAGCCGGCTTCAATCTACAACGCGAAGCCGGAAACAGGAAACAGGAAAGACCTAGACCGTAAGTCAGGCAGCCAAGCGTTGGGACACGAAGGAATCTCGAGACAAGAACGCTAAGCGCGTTTCCTTGCCTCGAGATCCCTTAAATACTACCGCGTCTGGAGTCGCGGACCGCGGGGCATGACATACAAGTGGTTGCAATAGGCAACTCTATTTTAAACACAACAATGCATTGAGCTCAATGGAAAATTCAAGTTATTTGCAACAGATTACTTTTTAGAATACTTTTGGAATTCCAGGACTGGATCCTAGATTCAGTCCTGGGTCAGTACTCAGAATCAAGTGATGAAAGTCGACTTAATTACTGTAATGATTTTTAAACAATATTTAGCTATTTTAAAAGTTGACAGAAAATATTTCAAAGAAAACAGTCAATGATTCCCTATGGAAGAAAATTCAAGTTGCAGGTACAGTATGTTCTCGTTACTTTTGTAATCCAGTACTGGGTGCCTAGACTCAGTACTGGGACCTTTATCCAAAACAGGTAAGTAATTACGTTTTCAGATATACGATTTTTGAAGAATATTTAAAGATTGCAGAAATCGACACTTAGAAGAAATTTCACAGAAAAACAGTCAATGATTTCCTATGGAAGAAAATTGGGTTACGGGTAAGTACAGTTGTAAGTATTTTTCAGAGTCAGTGCTGGGCACCAAGATCCATGCTGATGAATAATTCAACCCAATGAATGTGACGTGGAAGAGGACCTCAAACAACCACGCAAGTACTAATAAATAGTATTTATTTCAATTTCTTTTCATAAAGTTATAGATTCATCTTGTATAGAAATTATTTATGTGTACAAGAATCAGAAGCCGTCAACAAATTTGAGTACATAATCAAGTGAACTCATAATAGAAAAAAGTTAGAAAACATGAAGGAAAACTCCACTGCCCTCGTCTGCCCTCGTCTGCCAGGAAGACAGACAAGAAACTAAGGAACAACATTCAAACACCACTCCTCATACACCGAACAAACAATCAAACACTCACAGGGCACCAAGATCCAGCACTGGGAGCTCACCTAAGAGGAGGTGAGTAATTTCATTTTCGTTACTCGGCTGATATTTGGTGAATATTTTAAGATTTGAAAAGTCAACACTTAGAAGAAATTTCAGGAAAAAGCCAGTCAATGTTACCCTATGAGGAAAATAGAGTTATCGGTTTAAGGGTAAGTACTCGACTGGCAGAGTTGAGGTTCTGGGCATAGACTCAGGGGTCCCCCAGGGTCAGGTAGGTACAGTTGGTTCACCCTCAGCGACTCTAGGGCGGCCGGGTGCAGAGAGAGTTAGGCCCAATGTTATCCTATGAGGGATAGGGGGGCCTTGGTTGGTGGCTGCTGACTGGCAAGCCACGCGGCTGTGGGAGCTGGGCTCCTGGTCACTTACTCTGGGCAAGTGGGGAAGTAGGTAGGTGTAGAGTTTTCACTGCCAGGGCCACTCGGGCGGCTGGCTGCAGGATGCTTTTGAGCATTCGGGCGCTCAATTGATTTCAATGGGAAATCTCCGGTTTAGAAAAAGACTGCAAGCTCGGGGACGACGACTCTTCAGGTGCCACCACCGCTTCGAGAGGTAAGTTGGGTAGTTGGAGGATAGGTAGGTACCCCGGGATTGGGCACAGGGGGCCACGGGGCGCCGCGTGCAGGGGTGCCTTTTGGTGTCGGGAAATCTTACCCTCTGTTGATCGCGGTAGGGGGGGCACCTTGTTCTGAGGCTGCAGGCTTCTTCAGGAGTGTCGAGGGAGGTCCTTGGGTGGCGGACTCGGGGTCAAAGTCGCCGTGGGGTCGTCCTCGTGGTCTTTGTTCACTCCGGCACTGGCCAGGCTTGGCTGGAGCAGAGTGTGCTGGGTTCTGGGTTCCGGGCTGCTGCCAGGGATTAGAGGTAGGTTTTGAGTAGAGCCTCTACTCATGGGAGTCCCAGGGGCTTAGAGCCAAAAGGTAGCCAGGTCCTCCGGGGTTGGTGAGGTTGCTGGCCACAAGTGATGCCGGGTTGGAGCAGGAGCAGGTTCGAGGGTCGACAGGCCGGTAGGGCTGGGGCCAAAGCAGTTGGTGTCTTCCTCTTTTTAGCAGCTGCAGGGCAGGTCTTCTTTCTTCTTGCTCTTCTTTGTAGTTTTGAATCTGGAATCTGGGGAAGGAAGGTTCAGGGTGCCCCTAAATACTAGATTTATGGGCGTTACAGCTAGGTGAAGGGCAGGGACCAATGTGTCCCTGTCCTGGGGTGGGTACACCCCCTATCCTGCTTCTCTCCTGTGGGAGGGGGGCAGCAACCTAGTCCTGATAGGGTAGGGTTCCCCATCTTCAAGATGGCGAGAGCCTGGAGATGTGTTTCACCTCGCCTCCCCCACCTGAGGGGTGGGGTTGGCAGGCTGGCACATCCGCTGTCCTTCTTTGGGGTTTCCGGACAAAGCTTCCCGCCAGAGTGGGGGGTTGCAGTGGCCTGGGGAAGCTCACAGAGGCGGCATGCCTTTGAAGCTTCCCCCTGCACATCCTGGGGGAGGAGATTTAGCACCTCGCCCAGGATGTGCATTGTTGCAGGCCCAGGAGAGCAGGGGCTCTCCTACCCAGGGGTCCAGGAACATGTCTGCTGGGTGGCAGCCTAGGCAGCCTCAGAGCAGACGTGGATTGTAGGTTAGGTTTAAGGGGACACCTCTAAGATGCCCTCTGGGTTGCTTGGTACATTAAATCCCACACTGGCATCAGTGTGGGTTTAATGTGCTGAGAAGTTTGATACCAAACTTCTCAGTCTTCAGTGTTGCCATTATGGTGCTGTGGAGCTCGTGTTTGACGAGCTCTCAGCACCATGTACTCTTAAATGGCAGCACTGCACTTACAGTGCTCAGGAATGGACCTGGGCACTGTAGGGGCACAGGGCTCCTGCTCCTGTGCCCACACCATTGGCATAAGGCACCCAGCTAGAGGGGTGGCTGATGTATGCCATGACAGTGTAGGTGATGGGCATGGCACACAGGGATGTGTGTCATGTCGACTTTGTTTTTGTCTTGCACCCAAATACTCAGCCTGCCAAGGCAGTGTGTGTGTGTAAGGGTACAGGGCCTCTACGGGTGGCACAAGGAGTGCTGCAGCCCTTAGAGGCCTTCCCTGGTCAAAAGGCCCTGGGTACCTAGTGTACCATTTACCAGGGGCTGACATGTGGCCAGGGTTTGCCAATTTGGGTTTGGTTTGTTTTAGGGAAGGAACATAGGCCCTGGGCACCTGATTGGCAGGAGTCCAGGGCACACTCAGTCAAAGTACATTCAGCAATTCAGCAAAAAGTGGGGGCATACCATGCAAGAAAGATGGCACTTTCTCACACAACCCTCCCCCCCCAAACGAAAGGTGATGAGACTAACCTTGCCCTATGGAGTCTTCATTGTCTAAGTGGAAGAACCTGGAAAGTCCATCTGCATTGGCATGGGCAGTCCCTGGTCTATGTTCCACTTCAAAGTCCATTCCCTGTAGGGAGATGGACCACCTTAGTAGTTTTGGATTTTCCCCTTTCATCTGTATTAGCCATCTGAGAGGTCTGTGGTCAGTTTGAACCAGGAAGTGAGTACCAAACAGGTATGGCCTCAACTTCCTCAGGGACCATACCACAGCAAAGGCCTCCCTCTCAATGGCACTCCAACGCTGCTCTCTGGGGAGTAGCCTCCTGCTTATAAAAGCAACAGGTTGGTCTTGGCCTTCATCATTGGTCTGGGATAGGACCGCTCCTATCCCTAGCTCAGAGGCATCAGTCTGCACTATGAACTGCTTGGCATAATCTGGAGCTTTTAGAATTGGTGCTGAGCACATTGCTCCTTTTAGGGTGTCAAAAGCCTTTTGGCAACTAACTGTCCAGTTAACCTTCTTGGGCATCTTCTTGGAGGTGAGTTCTGTGAGGGGGGTCACAATGGACACATACCCCTTCACAAACCTCCTGTAGTATCCAGTCAAGCCAAGGAATGCCCTGACTTGGGTCTGGGTTGTTGGAGCTATCCAGTCCATGATGGCCTGGATCTTGGGTTGTAAGGGCTGTACCTGGCCTCCACCTACAAGGTGGCCCAAGTACACCACAGTGCCCTGCCCTATCTGGCATTTGGATGCCTTGATAGTGAGACCTGCATTGTGCAGAGCCTCTAAAACGTTTCCCAGGTGGATCAGGTGATCCTGCCAGGTGGAGCTAAAGACAGCAATATCATCAAGATAAGCTGCACTAAAGGACTCCAGCCCAGCCAGGACATGGTTCACCAGCCTCTGGAAAATGGCTGGGGCATTGTTTAACCTAAAGGGCATCACAGTAAACTGATAATGCCCATCAGGGGTGGAGAATGCTGTCTTTTCTTTTGCTCCTGGGGCCATGCCAATCTGCCAGTACCCTGCAGTTAAGTCAAAGGTACTGAGGAATTGGGCAGCCCCTAATTTATCTATCAGCTCATCTGCTCTTGGGATAGGGTGAGCATCTGTCTTGGTGACAGAGTTGAGCCCTCTATAGTCCACACAGAACCTCCTCTCTCTCTTTTCACCTTGTTGATGAGGTTTGGGGACCAGAACCTCTGGGCTGGCCCAGGGGCTCTCAGAGGGTTCAATGACCCCTAACTCCAGCATCTTGCTGACCTCAGCTTTGATGCTCTCCTTGACATGGTCTGACTGTCGATAGATTTTGTTTTTGACAGGCGCACTGTCACCAGTGTCCACATCATGGGTACACCAGTTTGTCAGACCAGGGGTCAGGGAAAAGAGGCTAGCATACTGCTGCAAGACTTGCTTGCAGTCAGTCTGCTGTTGGGCAGAGAGGGTGTCTGAGAAGATCACACCATCTACTGATCCATCTTTTGGGCTGTAGGAGAGGAGGTCAGGGAGAGGTTCACTCTCTGCTTCCTGCTCCTCATCAGTCACCATCAGCATGGTGATGTCAGCCCTGTCATTGTAGAGCTTAAGGTGGTTCACATGGATGACCCTCTTGGGTGTCCTGCTAGTGCCCAGGTCAACTAGATAGGTGACCTCACTCTTCCTTTCTAGGATAGTGTAAGGGCCACTCCATTTATCTTGGAGAGCCCTTGGTGCCACTGGCTCCAAAACCCACACCTGTTGCCCAGGTTGAAATTCAACCAGTGCAGCTTTTTGGTCATACCAATGCTTCTGGAGCTCCTGGCTGGCCTCAAGGTTCTTGGATGCTTTTTCCATGTACTCAGCCATTCTGGACCTTAGGCCAAGCACATAGTCCACTATGTCTTGTTTGGGCTCTTGAAGAGGCCTCTCCCAGCCCTCTTTTACAAGACAAAGTTGTCCCCTTACAGGATGACCAAACAGAAGTTCAAAGGGTGAGAAACCTACTCCCTTCTGTGGTACCTCCCTGTAAGCGAAAAGCAGGCATGGTAACAGGACATCCCATCTCCTTTTGAGTTTTTCAGGGAGACCCATGATCATACCTTTCAAAGTCTTGTTGAATCTCTCAACAAGGCCATTGGTTTGTGGGTGGTAGGGTGTAGTAAACTTATACTGCACTCCACACTCCTTCCACCTGTGTGTTAGGTAAGCAGACATGAAGTTGGAACCTCTGTCTGAAACCACCTCCTTAGGAAACCCCACTCTGGTGAAGACACCCAGGAGGGCCTTGGCTACTGCAGGAGCTGTAGTAGTCCTAAGTGGAATTGCTTCAGGGTACCTAGTGGCATGATCCACTACCACTAGAATAAATTTGTTCCCTGAGGCTGTGGGAGGTTCAAGTGGACCCACAATGTCCACTCCTACCCTTTCAAAGGGGACCCCCACCACTGGTTGTGGGATGAGGGGGGCCTTTGGGTGGCCACCTGTCTTGCCACTGGGTTGACAGGTAACACAGGAGCTGACAAACTCCTTCACCTTTTGGTGCATCTGGGGCCAGTAAAAGTGACTCACTAGCCTTTCCCAAGTTTTGGATTGCCCCAGATGTCCAGCTAGGAGAATGTCATGAGCCAAAGTTAGGAGGAACTCCCTGTACTTCTGTGGCACTACCACCCTCCTGGTGGCTCCAGGAGTGGGGTTTCTTGCCTCAGCATACAGTAATCCCTCTTCCCAGTAAGCTCTGTGGGTACCACTGACATCTCCCCTGGCTTCTGAAACAGCTTGCTGCCTCAGGCTTTCAAGAGTGGGACAGTCTCGCTGACCCTGGCACAGCTCTTCCCTAGAGGGTCCCCTGGGCCCAAGAGTTCATCCTGGTAAGGGTCAAGCTCCATGGACTCAGTTCCCTCAGGGGTATCCAAATCCTCTCCCTGGGGAGAGGGGTCCTGAATGTTTGGCTGTGTAGAAGCTGGTTCCCCAGCCTTCTTTCCTTTTCTCTTGGTTGGCTGGGCCATTATTTCAGGCTCCAGACCTACTTTTTCACCCTTCCTCTTGCTCTGTGCTCTGGTTTGCACACACACCAATTCAGGGATGCCCAGCATGGCTGCATGGGCCTTTAGCTCAACCTCAGCCCAGACTGAGGTTTCCAGATCATTTCCAAGCAGACAGGCAGCTGGCAACTTTGGGGAGACCCCTACCTGTTTCAGGCCAGTAACCCCCCCCCAGCCTAATGTTACCATGGCCATGGGATGACTAGTGGTGACACTGTCAGCGTTGGTGACTGAGTAAGACTTCCCAATCAAGTATTGCTCAGGGGAAACCAGTGTGTCTTTCACCATAGTGACACTGCCACCTGTATCCTTCAGAGCTTCTACCCTAGTTCCATTCACCCAGGGGTACTGTACGTATTTCTTTAAGTTGGGGGGCCACACAGCTACTGTGGCAAACTCCACTTCTCCCAAGGAGACTAGACTTGCTTCAGTGTGTTCCCAGATTTGCTCAGGGTACACCTCTGATCCCATTTGTATACTTGCTGCCCCAGGAGTAGCTGTACTGGGTGCCTTAGGGGCTTTGTTGTGGGGGCAAGCTACAGTTAGGTGTCCTGACTTTTTACAGTTATTACACCAGGCCTTTACGGGATCAAAGTTCTTCCCCCCTATATGGTTGGGGCACATAGGGAGTAGTTTGGGTCCCACCCACCTGAACAGGTTTTTGGGGTCCTTTGGAAGACTCAGACTTTTAATCTTGGGGATTCTCACCACCTTTCCCCTGGGGAGGTTTTGTGACCACTTTCTTTTGGTCACCCCAGTGGCTGTCCTTGTCACCCTAGTCTTGACCCAGTGGTCTGCCTTCTTTCCCAATTCTTGGGGAGAAATTAGACCTAGGTCTACCAAATGCTGATGCAAATTTTCATTTGTGCAGTTACTCAATATATGTTCCTTCATGAATAAATTGTACAATCCAGTAAAATCCTGCACACCATGTCCAGCTAACCAACCATCCAGTGTCTTCACTGAGAAGTCTACAAAATCAATCCAGGACTGGGTCTGGGTTTGATGAGCCCCCCTGAATCTAATTCTATACTCCTCAGTGGTGAATCCAAATCCCTCAATCAGAGCTTTCTTCATGAGGTCATAGGATCCTGCTTCTGGCCCAGAAAGGGTCAGAAGCCTGTCTCTGCAGTTACCAGAGAACAGTTCCCACAGGAGTGCCCCCCAGAGAGGTTTCCTTACTTTTCTGATATCACAAGCCCTCTCAAAGGCTGTGAACCATTTGGTGATATGTCAACAAAAGAAGGGGGGACCAGGAGCTAGTTATGGTACAATGTCCGTGCTCCAACATTAATAGTTACATCAATGAGGACATTGTTCCTTGTTGGAGGTGAAACAGGATTAGTGAACACCTACTCAACGGGAAAAGAAGAGGGAAAGGTAGAAAGAGAGAGAAAGTGTAGAGGGGAGGAAGAGGTGAGGGGGTAAGGTGAAGGTGAAAAGAGGCAAAGAGAACTATCCCCAGTATCAAGGATCCAATCCCGAAGGGGAGGACTCAGTGTTGCCTCTAGTTTGCCCTCACACACCCCGAAGGATGTCTTGCTTCATCATCGGGCTTTTTATTGCTCCTCGTCAGGCCGGCGCAGCAATGCCCGACGGGCCCCCGAAGGGTCTCTTTAGCGGAGGTCTTTTAAAGAGAAAAGCCGATAGGTGAGTGCGAGTGTGTGAGATAAAACAGGGGTAGGGAGAAAAGGATCCAAGGAACAAATGGTTACGTGCGTGCAAAGTGTGTGGATCAAATTACCTAGGGGTGTCCAAAAATACTATTTTAATGTTACGGAGCCCCTGGTAAAGTAAAAAGACCAGAAGGTCAGGGAGTCACTAGTGGGCGTAAAGTGCTTATGTGACTCAGAAAAAGGTCGACATGTTTCACGCCTGCTTTGCCTGTAAAGGTCAGTGGCGTTTCTTCAGGACCTAGCTATGTGAAAGGATGTGCACAGTATAGACGGGGGTTCCAAGGATTAGAAGGGTAACCCGCGTGAGTGAAAGGTAGTGTTTGGTACAATACTGGGAGGTGCAATGACCTAGTAAGCAGTGTGAGTCTAAAAATGATCTCTTCAGAGCGTACCACAACTTGTGTTACCTAAAAGGATAAAAACGGGGTGGGAAAGGGGGGGGGGAAAGAGAGTAAGGGAAGGGACAACAAACACAAACACAAACGGAGGTTTAAGATGATACTGATATGAATAATAATAACAGTATTTCAGGTGTAGCGCGTCAAAAACTGTCCGTGCCCCTGATTGCCATCCCAATAGTGTTTTCGCAGTCAGACATCTTGTAGCTCAAAGGAAAGGGGAAACATACCAGAGTGCCTCAACAGCCACATGACATCCATAACAGGCGCAACAACAAAGAAGTAGAAACAGCCTCAGGGGTGGAGGAGAGAATTCAAGTGGTCACAAGGCAACCTCGAGTCACACGATCACATGATACGTTTAGTCAGACATGGGCAATAATACTGACATAGAGACACTCGCATGGTGGTAGTCGACTGTAAGCAGAAGCGATGTGCAGGCCCGGATATGTAGGCAAAATTTAACAGTGACTCAAGATACTGCTCCAGTCACGCGTGTGAGCTAAGTCACCCCCGGAGGGGTGAACCAAACATGGGTGACAGACATATCATAGGGGACACACGTTACACACAGACACACGTACCATGTTGCTTACCCTCATATGTATGAATGAGGGCTTCCTAGGCTTGGCCGTTGGCTGCCCGCGCCCTATTTGCTAAAAATAGAAAAACATACATGTCGGCAATGTTACCGCTGGTGCCCTTAAGCGTGGAACCGCTGTGCCAGAATATCGTTTAACGTAATTATTAGCGTCCCATCGTTGTAGAGTACTCACGGTTGTGTCGGGGGCCGGCTCATTCAGCACATACCCTCTGCCAGCGGCTGCCTGTTGGGAATGTGGGCTGCGTTAGGCATCCCACTGAAATAGTGTTGGAAAAGGCGTCTTCTACTTCCTGCTTGGTACGTGAGTATTGCTGACTAATGGCCGCTGAGTGTTGCGCATGCGTTGTCGGTAGTATCTCAGGAGGCCCATACTCAAAAGGGGTTTACTGGTCATGAGCGCATGTGCACAGTTGTGTACGCGGCCCTCGTCTTAACAGGGGAGTGCGCCTGCGCACATCGTCAGACACATGAAATCGGGTACGGGGAATGAAGATTCATGCACAAAAAATTATATTTAATATTGGAGCAGGATATGTATAGTAGTCATTACCAAAAGGCCGTGACCTTGATCTGGGGCATATAGTATGTAACTAACAAAAATCCATGTCCCACATCAAAGGTAATGTATATCCGGGTTACAAAGCCCTCAGGTGGCTGCATAATCATAGGTGTAAAGAAAATAGTTCTGTGTAGGGTGTATACAGGTAGCCTGATCAAAGTTCCACCCAAGGTATCTCATCGTTGAGCCCTTTAGTGTCAGTATGAAGGCGGAACACCCAGCGTTGTTCCTGGCGCAGGAGGACTTGGGGGTCCCAGAATGGTCTGGATTCTAGTACTGCCCATGATATTTGATCGCAGTTATGTCCAACCTCAAGGAAATGGTTGGTCAACTTGGTAGCCGTCCGTCCCCGTCGGATGGTACTCTTATGCTCACTTATACGTGTTTTGATGGATCGTGAGGTCATACCAATATATCTGAGACCGCATGGGCACGTAATGAGATAAATGCAGTTCTTCGTATTGCAGTTGGAGTGTCTTCGTTGTTCCCAGACGAAGTCCTCCAAGATTAGTCGTTTACTGTGGGTTGTAGTGGAGCAGGCATGGCAGTTACCACATGGGTAGTGGCCTGTCACGGGGGGTAGATTCCACAGCGTGGTACTTCGTGAGCTAGTCCCTTTTTGTAATGGTCGTGTGTTGACCAGTGTGTCTCGTAGGTTTGGTGTTCTTTTGAACGCGAACCGCGGTGGTTCCAGTACCAGTGTGTCGGTATTCAGGATCCTCCAGTTGCGTTTGATGATTTGCTTGATCCTATTGGACAGAGGTGTGAACGTGGTCACACATGTGATTAACTTGCTGGGTGCCTTAGTTCTTGTTTCCAGGAGGGATTCCCTGTGGTTGTTACGGGCTCTTTTTCTCGCATGGGCGACGACCCTCTTGGGGTAGTCTCTTTCTAAGGGTTTTTTTTCGAGGTGGTTGGCCTCGGTCTCGTAGTCTTGATTGGTAGTACAATTGCGTCGTATCCGTAAAAATTGCCTGTAGGGTAAATTCTCCTGTAAGGCCTTAGGGTGGTGGCTGTTAAAGTCAAGAAGACTGTTGCAGTCTGTGGGTTTCTTATGTAGTGTGGTCCTGAGTACACCGTTCTCCAGAGTGATCTTAAGGTCCAGGAACGGGATGGTTATTTAACTCATGGTTCCTGTAAACCGGAGATGTGGATTCAGTTGGTTGACCCATGTCAAGAAGGTCTCACAAGTAGATCTAGTTCCCTTCCAGAAGATCAGGATATCGTCTATATACCGCTTCCATATAATGAGATTCTCTTTATATGGGTTTTCGTCTGAGAAGATGTGTCTGTTCTCAAAGGATGCCATATACAGACCAGCCAGGCTCGGCGCAAAGGTACTCCCCATGCTGGTACCTTGTATCTGATGGAAGATAGAAGTCTTGTACATAAAGAAATTATGTTTCAGGGCTATAGTGATCAACTCCAAGATGAACGCCACTGGTGTGTTAGTTTCAAGGTCTGCCCTCTGTAGTAGATCGTCAACAACCTCGATGGTAGCGTCTTGAGGGATTTGGTGTACAACGCTTCTACATCCAAAGTCAGAAGCAGGTTGATAGGTTCGGTGTTTTCCTGGTTGATAGCCTCTATCAAATTGAGCACATCCCATGTGTCCTTGAGGTAAGCAGTGGTGGTCTGGACCAGGGGTCGAAGAAAGTGGTCGCTAAATTGGCTCAGTGGTTCCAGGAGGGAGTTGATACCTGAGACAATTGGTCGTCCTGGCGGGGGGGTGATACCCTTGTGTATTTTGGGGAGGATGTAGAAGTAAGGTGTCTTAGGATCATCGTTGATCAAGAAAGCCGCCTCTTGGGGGGAGATCCAGCCCTCCGTGTTCGCCTCATCCACCAAAATATTAATCCTTTTGGACAGTCCCTCAGTAGGGTCTGTATTCAATTTACGATAATATCTGGTGTTGCTAAGTTGTTTCTCACATTCAGCCTCGTAATCAGCAATGTCTAGGAGGACAGTGGCACCCCCTTTGTCCGCGGGCTGAATGATGATGGTTTCATCACCTCTGAGTGATTCCAAAGCCTGGCGTGCTTTGTTAGGGAGGTTATTGTACGGTGACCCATGTGTCAGTCGATTCGTTTCATTGAGTACGGCCTTCTCAAAGGTCAGAACCTCAGTTGGGACCATAGCGGTGGTGGGTGTAAACTTGGATGGGGGTCTGAGCCCAGAGTCGTTTCTATCCTGGATGGGTTTCCCCTGGAAGAACGCTTGCAGTCGTATTTTCCTAAACAGTTGGTGTAGTTCCTGGTTCATCCTGAAGTCATCCTCCTTCGGGGTGGGGACAAAGCCAAGACCTAGTTCTAGGGTTGAGGTCTCTTCTTCACTCAACTGTTTCTTGGACAGGTTGACGATTAGGGTCTTTGATTTGTCATGCTCCTGGTTTGTCTTTGTTGTTGTTGTTGATGTTGACCGGCGTCTTGCCATTGTACTTGCTTCTGACCTCTTCTTCTCCCTCTGCCTCGTCTCCTGCCTCTGTACTGAAAAGGAGGTGGCGGGTTTGGGAAGAAGGGTTGTGGATAGCCAGGCTGTACGTATCCTGATTGTGGTCCGTTGAATGCGGGGTACCACATGGGGCCTTGAGGTGGATAAGGAGGGTGATGGAAGCCATAGGGGTGGGGTGGCATGTGTTGGGGTGGGGGCAGTAGCCCCGATTGTTTAGTTGCTCTCCCCCAGCTCCTGTCACTCGAGTTGCTATAAGACGACTGTCCTGAGTGATTGGATGATGTTGAGCCTGTTGCAGGGATTCTGCTTATACACAGAACTATGCGTAGAACCCCAGGACCTCAGTGAGTTGTGGTGTACCAGAAACTCACCTCAGAACCCAGAACCCAGTATCCGGCTAGCATAAGTGTCCCATTCGTTATCCGAGATTTAGCTCGGAGGTCCCAATGAAAAGACAACCCAGAACACGCGACTCAGTACATACTCAGGAATGGTGGGAATCGGAAATACCTGTTCGTATATTATTCTCACATCAGTCCACAACAAGAATCAACAGAGACACGGTGAAAATAAAAAGAGTTTATTTTTATAGACCACGTGTCCTAATATGCAGTACTTTGGCTAATACAAGCAGACAAATGATTAAAATCAAAACCATCAACATAGTTACAATTCCATAGAATATAAAAGGGGTGATCATGTTATAATGACAGTGGATACTACCACTTTCCCTTTACTAAGAAGCTAATATTATTATTAGTCTAACAGAAGGTCTCTTAGGCTTGAATAGGGGACCCCATACCTCAAAGATCAGCTTAGTGAAATCACATCACAGGAGCATCAGGAGTCTTCTCGCAGGAAGGCTCGTCTTCGGTCTGAATAATAAACATGATGTCCGTGATATTAAAAGCACCAAGTTTCAGGTATGTGCAGCTGCTCGTGTGTTATGACTAAATAGTGGGTCGATCAACCTAGAGTGGAAAACATGCATTGTCTAACAACTCAGACTGTTTGTCACATCGTGTGCAGACCAAGGTCGCTTCGCAGAGCTCGGGATGGTAACAACAGATTGCTCTCGTGTGAGGCAAAACTCGAGTCAGCAGTTCGTTTAAGCAATAACATGTGAACGCAGTGTCGTGTGCAAAGGCAGCAAGATGGCTTTCTAACTTCTGACGTGGTTATGCTAACTTAACAATGTATGTACGTATTAAGGGAGTCCTTACTACATGCCCCCTTGATCGAAGCACTACTTAGTATGCAAGAAAAGAGAGAACGCAGAGTTCAAGCGCGACAGAGCAGAACAAGGCGTATCCAATTTAAAAAGGAACTGGTCAGTTCAGGCAAAGTTCGAACAGAAAAAAAAAAAAAAAAAGCGATAGAAAAAACAAAAAACCTCAAACGTGCCGTGGGAGGTGAAAAATGAAAAAACGCCTCACCGGGCAGAAGTGCAGACGTACAGGGACAGTTCAAGACACGTGAGGAAAACACAGTGGACGAAAGTTCACTCAATCCATGAAAGTATATGCAGCATATGTGGCCACTGCTTCCAGCAGAAAATCATTGGCACGGCCACTGAAGGTTTCAGCCATCCAGTTAAGTAAAGAAAAGGAACATACGTGTTCTTCTATCAGCGGAGCCTCTAGCACCATCAGAGGGCAACCAGCGTGTACTTCCAAGTAACTCATATCCAAGAAGTCATATGCCGCTCTCACGACGTCCCAATTACCCAGGATACCATGCGCCGCACCGCAGGCCATAATCCGAACACCAGAACAGGCAGACTCGTGAGACACTAAGGGCCTCATCAGCCGATCAAAATCCGGGTCCGGAGACACCATGTTGGTTAAGCACAAATCCATAGGCCATTCAAAGGGACAATCTAGGCAGTGGAAGACAGGTTGCACGCAGGTGAAGTAGGAATACCGGAAGGATAATCCATATGCCAAGCTCAAAGTCGCCAACGGCAGGACACCATAGTAATCAAGCATCCTGTCACGAAGAAGCTGCAGACGGGACAGGCTGACGTGTGGCACAGAAAGAGCAGCCATTCCGCAAGATGAAAAGTAAAAGTAGCACACCTGCCACTAGAGCCAGAATTAACGGGACACCTCCAAAGACGCTGGAGAAAATAGAATGAAAAAATGCCGGAATCACACCAAAAATAGTTTGGAAAGAGGTCACGAGGCCCGAGCCCACAAGTTTAAAAAAATGAGCCAGGCCAGTCGTGGACGAGGCATTGAAAATTGTTTGGATCAAAGCACTAAAATGCAGGGGGAGGTCAGTATTCAAAAGCGCCTGTACCTCGGTGCGCGTATTTGCTACGTGAAGGACAAATGTTTCCCGGGAGGAAGTCAAAGGCACCTCCTTTTGGGACAATAGCGCTCTTATTCTGCTCATCTTGTCGAACTCTGCTTTCAAGGTTGGAATTGAAGGCCAGATAGAAGCATCCAGCCTCCCATGCGGGGGTGGAAACAGGACGTTATTGCAGCAGACAACCCTCTGTGTTACAGTTACTATATACGGGATCCCTACTAACATCCCGCAGTAAGCTTCATTGTTTAAAATTAAATAACTACCGTTTGCAAGCAGCGTGAAAGATGGCGTAATCACTGGTACCGGGATACCTTTGAGGACGCAGGCCAAATTCGGAGCGTGTACATTACAAGCACCGTGCAATTGAATGTGCCTACAGACAACAGAATGATCAGGTGACGTTGTACATTCTTCACCCTTCAGATAAACCTCAGTACCGTCCCGTGTACATCTATACGTAAAGGGGAGGGACCAGACTTCATGCATGAAAGCGGTGCCCAGCTGTTCATATCTACCCAGAGCATAGTGTTTCATACAAGAGGTAAACTTAAAAAGCGCAAACGGTAGACTTATCAATCCGTGTAAGAGCCACACAGCGGAATCGACTTCCGCAACAGAAAAAGGTAACGGCTCCAATTTCTCAATATGGAGCAAGGAATATGTAGCATCCTTCATGGACATGAACTGCTGTTTGTCAGTAAGGTTAAAGGGAAGAAATAACGATGTTGTATTCAGATAGTCCCAAGGGACCTTCCCTGCCTTCAATGTTTGTAATGTCCATGCAAACTGCATAACAGAACGCAACTGGTTTTGACCATGATACAACACAGACATATCATCCTGCACAATATCCACAATTGAAGATACAATATTATCTAATGTATAAATGCGAGAAGAAAGAGTGTTAATGCTGTTATCAATAACTGCTAATACTTTTTCCATATTAGCCTGATCGATAGCTCTCAATCTTGAAGCAGCCTCAATTTGCGACAGTTTCCATACTTCGTTGTAAATAGCATACGCCCATCTCTTGGATCTGCCACCCACAGGACCTTTAACAAAATCATTCAAATCTATTTTGTCATGTAACTTTGATAAATGAACTTTGACAGATGCCAAGGTGGAATGTCGCAGCCAGGACTGACATAATTTCCCTACAGAGTATGTAGTTACTGTATGTGACGACTCAAACCGGGGGTCCACGCGATCTTGAGTATACCCCGGTTTCAGTCCTAGAAAACGACGTTGACAGGTATCAGAACTGCTTTGCCAAATTAACCATCCCTCACTATTGAATTTCGAAATATTGAAAGATGAATTAGAAACTAATAACTGCAAAGCAGGAAGGGACAGATCTGTGTGATTATTCCAATTTGGGTAAGCACCCAGATCCGGCACAGAAGGCGAATTTAGTTTTTTAGAAGTGGCCAATCCGAAACAGGTGGTTTGGAAGATGGTTGCATTTAAAAACAACATATGATTTGGTACTAGACAGGCACCGTGTAAAGCTTCAGTTCCCTGAACCTGCCACGGTTTGGAACCCCAAACCGACTTAAGATCAATAGTAGCCTTCCATAGATCATAACCTTTGATTGACAACTCATCCATAAAGGACTTAGAATATAGCAATTTGGTGTGTGTCAGTCTAACCTTGGAGGCAGACTCAGGCTTAACTTTAAAATAAAAGGATGCCGGGGCTGAAACACTGAAATCAGTAAAATAAGTAAACTTATCAACTAATGTGTGTGAACTGCCAAACGAGGGGGTGGGACAATGTTCCCACTGGGTAAAATTTACAAAATTTCTAAACGAATTTGATTTATGCAGGAAGTGATTGCCATAATGTTGAAAACAATACTGTTCCGCATAGTTAGCCGCATTGTCATACAAATCCTCTGCATCAAAGGCGGCATAATATTTCAAATCTGAAAACAGTGCTTCAATGGCGTGTACATCCCAATCATCAGAACGTATGTTCTGTTTAACTACATCACCCATAGAAACACGAAATACATTAGGCACATTAATGACCTCTGTAGGCCCATGAATTTGAAATTTAACTGCATCCCAAGCGATTCCATCCATGACGGGCCAGGCAGTAATATTCACAAAAGTCTGGTCCCTTTTCATGATGTGGGATGAGGAGTGGGGGGCCAAAGTTCCATTGATAAGTCTAATTGTCGATCTCTCTTTGAGATAATGGCCATCCACCAAACGGAAGAAAACTACAACAAATCCAATGGACATAAACAAAAAAATACCAAAAAGCATCAACCAGATGTATGTCCAAGGAGCTATCAAAAAATGTTTCTTAAACCAGCTCACAAAAACAGCAATGTTTGATGGGGGAGTTGAGGGCAAAGAGTTAGTGTCAAAGGAAAAACGGGACTGGCCAAGTGCTGTAGATTGTAAAACAGGCGAAGGTCCACGTGTAGGATAAGCATACTCAGTCTCATCGGACAAACCACCAGCCGGTGGTATCAGCAAGGGATCAGTAACTGAATGCATCTCGATTGCAACATCAGACAAGGTGGTAGAAGCAGGAAGCATCATCGAATTTCTTTGCATTGTCTGGCATGAAATTGCCGGAGTCATACTAAGAAGTATTGGCCACTCGCTGAAGTTTGACATTGTCAATAGAGATGTACCTGTTTTCTTTGCGACCAGGAAGTGGAGGTAAAATGACTGTTCTTGTACCCTGCACTCCAAGCACTGGAACTGGTGCACGATAAGAGGGGCCGAACTCCTTCTTGTTCTCCACCTTCTCACGGACCAGATCACCAACTCGGGGTAGCCAGCCGACTACCGGAATCTGAACCTCAGCTTCAGATGTGGAGGGCAAATGTTCTTTCGAAAGAGAGTCTCTGGCTTCTTGTAGAGTCTGCAAAACAGCACAGTGATCATCTACGTCAAAGGGTGCGGTCGACGCTGCAATGTCTAGACCATCAAGGTCTGGAACAAACATTCTGATTCCGAAGAGCATCATGTACGGGGTGCGCCCACCCAGAGACCTTCTAGGGAGATTATTTAGTGCACGTTGGACGTTATACAAATGGGCTAGCCAGTTCCGGCCTGTGCCTAAAACACGTGCTGTCAATGATTGCTTTAAGTCACGGTTCATTCGCTCCACCACACTATTACCCTCAGGTCGGTAGGGAGACGAAAATTTGACTAGGACCCCCAAATTTTTCATAGCCTCCTTGTAAGCCTTAGAGGCGAACGCAGGGCCCTGGTCAGAATGGAAGGTACCACACGCAAAAGTTCCCACAAAGACACGCAAATCCCTGATGACAGTCCGCGAGTCAGCACTCCTTTGTGGCCATACCCATAGAAAACGTGTGCACGAATCCACTGCAACCAAGATGTACTTGTACGCAGTATCAGAAGAAAAAGGACCGCAGTGATCTAAATAAACACAACCAAATGGCTTATTAGAGATGTACAGCTGTGTCTGTGGTGGGCGCGCAACAGTAGAAGGTTTAATCTGTTGGCAAATGTCACAATCAAGAACATAAGCGCGCGCTTGTTTATATAAACCAAACCACCAGTAACGTTGTTGTAGCAGAGATATTGTAGCTGACACACCGGCGTGGGCTGACGCCAACCCCTCGTGCGCAGCCAAGAACAGTGCTGGTCTGCAGTCCGCGTTGGGAATTATTCTATCACCAACGTCGTTAATCCTCACTAATGGGACGTTATCAGGACTTAAATGATAAATATACCGAGAGGGAAAACCCTTCAGGTAATCTCCTCCCTTCTCTGTAGCAGCAATAGCTGCCAAGATGTCATCATGAATCTTACTTTTGGATCTTGTAACTGCTGCCACTAAGTATGTAGCCACTGCTGTTTTCGCTGCCTCGTCAGCTAAGCTGTTTCCGACAGCATGGACACCAAGCCGCTGGTGACCAAGAGTGTGAATAACACTTACGAGAGGGAGACGTTCTTTAAGGTCCGCCACTCGAACCCAAAGCGTTTTATGCTTAATTGTGCTACCTTTAGTGTCGCGGTAATCATTCTAAGACCAGAAGTGTAAATTGTCATTGTAGGACTGGACACAGTAGAAGGAGTCACTCACTATAAGAGTAGTGACTCGGGGATCAGCAAACTCCAGTGCAAGCACCAGAGCCCGGAGCTCCGCCAATTGCGGTACAATCACCCAATGACTGCGTATGCACTGCATCAGATTGGAATTCACCATACGCTGGGCATAATCAGGAATGTACGTACGGCCGAAATTCAGAAAACCCAGCAGAGATTGTAATTTCTTCAGTGTCGTAGGAGCACTTAAGCGTGCACACTTTTCCAGAAAGTGGGGGGCTAACCCCTTACCTTCATTGTTGAGCTCGTAGCCCAAAAACAACACCGTATATTCTGCGATGTGAGACTTCGCAAAATTGAATTTGTAGCCATAGTCAGCAAAACTCACGATAATATTGTCAACCCGAGACAGATGCGGCATCAGCTCATCATCCGTAAGATAGATATCGTCAACATAGGAGTATGCTTCGGGGTCTATTCTTTCTAAGAGAGAAACCACGCGAGCAGAAAAGACGCCAGGGCCATTTTTGTAACCCATGGCTAATCTTGTAAACTGTTTTTGTTTTCCGCCTGAAGTAAACGCTGTCCACTGGCTACTCAGTGTGGACAGGTTGTGGCTAAAAAAGCCATTGGAAATGTCAAGTGTCGTTTTAAATCTTTTACGCACGAGACTGTCGACCAAAGCCGAGCTATGTGTATTTTGTACCGCGCAGGTCCGGCAATGGGAGTTTAGGTGCCGGTAATCCAAAACTAAACGGTACGAGCCGTCAGGCTTCGTTACAGTGAATAAAGGGTTATTCATAGGGGACACACATGTTTCAATAACACCCTGATATTCCAATTGTTCAAGGATTGCCGCGACGTGGGGTCTCGCTTCACGACGCATAGGATACTGAGGTTGAGGCTGGGGCATAGACCGCAATGGAATCTCATGGCAGGGGGACAATCTGTCCCATCCCACCTGAGTACGATACACCGCCGGCGCAAGCGCAAGCGCCCACTCCTCAGCATACACTTCAGCTTGGTCCTTAGGCACTGTGTGCGCAAAGGACGGGAGGATTACTTCCTCCCCTCTAGGAGCCTCTAAAATGAAAGCTGGGGGCCAATCTGCCTCCGCTAGGAGGATATCATAGGTGGTGGTCAGATTATCCCAAAAAATCCCTTTTATGGTACGTTGTATGTCACCCTCTATTAATAAGACTATTTCATAAAGTCTGTCAGGGGGAGCCACTCTGGTGTCAGCTGTTTCAACAGTAACCGATATATCAGTTGCTGTCACCGCCAGAAATGGACGCAGAGCTTGACGGACTATGGTAATTTCCGCTGCGCTGTCCAGGAGCGTCAGCGCCCATGTCCGGTTCCGAAGCTGTGTCCGCACTATCTGAGGCATACCTTCCTGTCAGAGCCGCCACTTTCTTCTTCTGAAACGGGGGTCTTTGTCGTGCAAATTCGTCCTGCTTGCCTTTACCCTCAGTCTGTCGGGGCTGGTCACGCTGTTGTGGAGCACCCCGACCTTTGCCACCGCCTCCGCCACCGGACTGAGCAGCCGATGTTTCCTGTGAAGAACGAGGAGAGCGCTGTTCAGAAACCTGAAATCTATCAGGAGACTTAATAGCAGCACGATCGCGCAGATCATAAGTGCGTTCACTACTTGACTGTACGGAGAGGCAGGCCGAGAGCCCTGTTTCTGTTGCTGCTGCTTTCCCTGTTGTTTAACCTGCCATTTTTGTTTAGGAAAAAAGGGCCGGTCGTCCTTACCAGACGTTTCTGCCTTACCCTGCTGTTTTAGATCGGGATTCTTTATTACAGGCTCAACCCCTAAAGAGCTACGACCCAAATCCCGATATGCCTCTGCGATTATTTTCGCAAATTCCTGCGGCTTGTCCTCCTCAGGAACTCGTTTCAGTTCATTACGAACCTGGAAATGCAAAGCATCACCCTTCAGGTTACCAATTATCATGGTAGCCACCAGGTCAAATTGCCCGAGGAGCCGCATCCCTAACTCAATCGCAGACTCCGCACCATGGTTCTCTTGAACTCTTTTGATTACGGAGGGCAGCTGCAACATAGACGGAGTGCCATAGCACTGCGCGTACGTCGCTGCAAAGACCTTGCCCCAATTTGCACAATCATCAATGTGGGGGACCAAGTCCTTAGGCAAACTAATGGTGAGGATCCTGTGTTTCTCCACAGGAGTAGTATTCGGATAAACCGCTTCTATTTGGTCAAATTTTTCAGCAAGCCAAAAGGGGAAATCATCCCTAGTTTGGGGGCGCTTGCCCATAACAGAATTGACCATAACAGGACTAATGACCACCGCGTGATGATCAGTAGGCTGTCCCGCAACAGCAGGTGCCCCCGCCTGCATATTGCGCGACACATACTGCACTAACGCCCTATATACCGTAATGAGGGCAGTGTGTAGTACACGCAGCTCAGCCACCGTCACCGTGAGGTAACGGGGATGAGGCGTAAATCCGGCTAGTACCGGCCAAGTGGCCCCTGCAATTGATAAAGGGCCCATTCTCGGCGGTATAACCACATGGGGAAGGGCGCCATTAAACCAAATATGGTGCTGCCAAGCAGATATTGGTATAGTTCGCCGGCACTGCAGCGGCAGTGTAAGAATGAAAGGTGTCATCATCCCCCACCGCTGGAATCGTCACCCAAGAGTAGAACAACTCATAGGGATGAGCCGCATCGGCTCCCACTACAAAGATGACGTTCATACCAGTGTCCGGTACCCCATACTGCGTCAAATGACGTTTCAGAGCTGCACGGCTATGCGCCGCAATATCCACCGACATTAGGACAACACACACGTGAAACTATCAGTAGCACAAGGGTTCACTAACCTTTTTAATTATCAAGCTTGAAAGAACCTATATCAATAGACCTAGGTAGGTTTAAATCCGTCAGACTTGTTATCCGGAAACAAGAATGAGGGTGTTGTGGACAAACGCGAGCACTACTAAGGCGTTTCAACTCATAGACCAAACGTTAGGTGCGCCATGTTGCAGGGATTCTGCTTATACACAGAACTATGCGTAGAACCCCAGGACCTCAGTGAGTTGTGGTGTACCAGAAACTCACCTCAGAACCCAGAACCCAGTATCCGGCTAGCATAAGTGTCCCATTCGTTATCCGAGATTTAGCTCGGAGGTCCCAATGAAAAGACAACCCAGAACACGCGACTCAGTACATACTCAGGAATGGTGGGAATCGGCAATACCTGTTCGTATATTATTCTCACATCAGTCCACAACAAGAATCAACAGAGACACGGTGAAAATAAAAAGAGTTTATTTTTATAGACCACGTGTCCTAATATGCAGTACTTTGGCTAATACAAGCAGACAAATGATTAAAATCAAAACCATCAACATAGTTACAATTCCATAGAATATAAAAGGGGTGATCATGTTATAATGACAGTGGATACTACCACTTTCCCTTTACTAAGAAGCTAATATTATTATTAGTCTAACAGAAGGTCTCTTAGGCTTGAATAGGGGACCCCATACCTCAAAGATCAGCTTAGTGAAATCACATCACAGGAGCATCAGGAGTCTTCTCGCAGGAAGGCTCGTCTTCGGTCTGAATAATAAACATGATGTCCGTGATATTAAAAGCACCAAGTTTCAGGTATGTGCAGCTGCTCGTGTGTTATGACTAAATAGTGGGTCGATCAACCTAGAGTGGAAAACATGCATTGTCTAACAACTCAGACTGTTTGTCACATCGTGTGCAGACCAAGGTCGCTTCGCAGAGCTCGGGATGGTAACAACAGATTGCTCTTGTGTGAGGCAAAACTCGAGTCAGCAGTTCGTTTAAGCAATAACATGTGAACGCAGTGTCGTGTGCAAAGGCAGCAAGATGGCTTTCTAACTTCTGACGTGGTTATGCTAAATTAACAATGTATGTACGTATTAAGGGAGTCCTTACTACAAGCCATCTTCTGAGAGGGCATCGTTATCTGTGGTTTGATAGTCATCCTTGATATAAGGGTAGACCTTTTCTCTGTCAAATTTCTTGACATCTTTCTGAAGTTTAGTAATTTTCTGTTGTAGCAGGTAATCACGGTGTTCGTTCATCTCATTATTGATCTCTGCTAGGCGTGTTTTAAAAGATGAGATATTAATGCCTGTTTTAAGGCCATCTTCAGAAATTTTGATCTTAATAATCAGGGCTTCCGATAGACGTTTGGCTGTACTAATGATGAGAATCAGCCAGTCACGAGTGCACCTCCAAGCGATCTGGCTCCATTCTCTTTTGAATATAGGATCGTCTAGGAAGATGCGGGGAGCAGTCCGTACAAAAAGGCCATTGGGGGCTGCATTAGCCCTAAGATATTCGGTCATTATCTGACCATGAAGTGTCACCTTGACCAGTGTTTTCTTAAGGGCAGTCAATGAGTTCCAGTCTCCTTGGGAGCTGGAACATGCCATGTTCCCGTCCGTGTCAAGTATTGACGGTGTTTTCAGAATTTCAGAGACCATGTCTTCGCTGTATGCGAGGCCCAGGTTATCCCCCATGTGAGATGTCGTCATGTTCACAAGATGTAGTGTGTAGGGCAGGAGAGGTATAGATAGAGAGATAGAGGGGTCCCTCGGCTGAGCCGCCGTGCTAATACTATGTCAACAAAAGAAGGGGGGACCAGGAGCTAGTTATGGTCCAATGTCCGTGCTCCAACATTAATAGTTACATCAATGAGGACATTGTTCCTTGTTGGAGGTGAAACAGGATTAGTGAACACCTACTCAACAGGAAAAGAAGAGGGAAAGGTAGAAAGAGAGAGAAAGTGTAGAGGAAAGAATTCAAGTGGTCACAAGGCAACCTCGAGTCACACAGAGTGTGCTGGGTTCGCGGTTCCGGGCTGCTGCCAGGGATTAGAGGTAGGTTTTGAGTAGAGCCTCTACTCATGGGAGTCTCAGGGGCTTAGAGCCAAAAGGTAGCCAGGTCCTCCGGGGTTGGTGAGGTTGCTGGCCACAAGTGATGCCGGGTTGGAGCAGGAGCAGGTTCGAGGGTCGACAGGCCGGTAGGGCTGGGGCCAAAGCAGTTGGTGTCTTCCTCTTTTTAGCAGCTGCAGGGCTTCTTGCTCTTCTTTGTAGTTTGGAATCTGGAATCTGGGGAAGGAAGGTTCAGGGTGCCCCTAAATACTAGATTTAGGGGCGTTACAGGTAGGTGAAGGGCAGGGACCAATGGGTCCCTGTCCTGGGGTGGGTACACCCCCTATCCTGCCTCACTCCTGTGGGAGGGGGGCAGTAGCCTAGTCCTGATAGGGTAGGGTTCTCCATCTTCAAGATGGCGAGAGCCCGGAGATGTGCTTCACCTCGCCTCCCCCACCTGAGGGGTGGGGTTGGCAGGCTGGCACATCCCCTGTCCTTATTTGGGGTTTCCGGCCAAAGATTCCCGCCAGAGTGGGGGGTTGCAGTGGCCTGGGGAAGCTCACAGAGTCGGCATGCCTTTGAAGCTTCCCCCTGCCCATCCTGGGGGAGGAGATTTAGCACCTCGCCCAGGATGTGCATTGTTGCAGGCCCAGGAGAGCAGGGGCTCTCCTACCCAGGGGTCCAGCAACATGTCTGCTGGGTGGCAGCCTAGGCAGCCTCAGAGCAGACGTGGATTGTAGGTTAGGTTTAAGGGGGCACCTCTAAGATGCCCTCTGGGGTGCTTGGTACATTAAATCCCACACTGGCATCAGTGTGGGTTTAATGTGCTGAGAAGTTTGATACAAAACTTCTCAGTCTTCAGTGTTGCCATTATGGTGCTGTGGAGCTCGTGTTTGATGAGCTCTCAGCACCATGTACTCTTAAATGGCAGCACTGCACTTACAGTGCTCAGGAATGGACCTGGGCACTGTAGGGGCACAGGGCTCCTGCTCCTGTGCCCACACCATTGGCATAAGACACCCAGCTAGAGGGGTGGCAGATGTATGCCATGGCAGTGTAGGTGATGGGCATGGCACACAGGGATGTGTTTCATGTCGACTTTCTTTTTGTCTTGCACCCAAACACTCAGCCTGCCAAGGCAGTGTGTGTGTGTGTGTAAGGGTACAGGGCCTCTAAGGGTGGCACAAGGAGTGCTGCAGCCCTTAGAGGCCTTCCCTGGTCACAAGGCCCTGGGTATCTAGGGTACCATTTACCAGGGGCTTACATGTGGCCAGGGTTTGCCAATTTGGGTTTGGTTTGTTTTAGGGAAGGAACATAGGCCCTGGGCACCTGATTGGCAGGAGTCCAGGGCACACTCAGTCAAAGTACATTTAGCAATTCAGCAAAAAGTGGGGGCATACCATGCAAGAAAGATGGCACTTTCTCACACGCATGCATTCCCAAAGGGGAAGGGATCCCCTGGGGACATGTTCCCATTTGCAAGTGCCTTACCACCCTTCTGAGAAGGGTGGTATATTGCAAGTGTTTTGCGACCGCAATTGCGGTTGCAAAATATTCATACATTCGTTTTGAAGTCGCTATTAGGAAGGGACGCCCTTGGAACGTTCCTTCCTAATGGTGAGTCGCTAACCCTTTTTTGCAAGTCGCTAATTGATTAGCGACTCGCAAAATAGGGGTGGTACATGGGTCACCTGTTTTTTTGAGGTCGCAAACGGGCCTAAAACCCCTTTGCGACCACACAAAAAACGTCGTACATCTGGCCCTCCATCTTTCCTCAATCATGGTGTTCTGCAAGAATGTCTTGATTCTGTTTAAAGTTGAAAAACATTGTTCCGACTCTGCTGTTGTCATAGAAGTGGTAATGACTATTTTTAGTAAAGCAACTGTCACAGTGATTTTTCCATATGAAGTTTCTGAATTAAAGCAATCAAAGAAATGGCACCAGAGTCCTGCCGATATACATGCATTCCGTACAGTACAATTAACTCAGTTCTCAGATCCTCTTTGTTGAGCATAGGATAAGCTTCCACAGCCTCACTCAGCACTTGCTCATTGAAGGAAATATAATAATTTGCAAACTGAGCACTTTGCAGTAATGTGACACTCACAAAATGCTTTGTAAAAGAAAAACGTTCCTTTGAATGCTCAACTATAGTGTCACATATTTCTTTGCAATGCGGACCACACTGCTGATTTTTTCTGATGGATACATCTGCCAGTGGATTCCTCACCTTGTGAAATATCCCCTGCGCCAGCAACATTCGGAAACTTTTGTAGCTCTCCACGCCGACGAGGACGAGGACGACGTCACAGAGGCACGGCTCCGCTCGCGGCTCTGCTGATGTCACTGGATCCATAAGAAGATCTCGTCGGTGTGATGACGTCAGTTCCCTTTTTTCCGCACCGTCGACGCTAACGGTTGTCTGGAACTCTCCATAGCTTTGGCTAGTTACTTTGTTTTTCTGCTGGTGTCTCTTTCTTTCTTCTTGCTTCCTGTTAGGAAATGTCGACTGAGGAGTGCGGTAAGCACATGTCCATCACGGATCCACATGAGGACTGTGTCTGGTGCCTGTCGTCGGATCACAACGTCGAGGGATGCTCTTGGTGCCGCAAGATGAGTACAAAAGCTTTAAAGGAAAGAGAGACCAAGTTGTTTATTGCTAGAATGAAAAAGGAGAAGAGAGGTTGAAGACGATCCAGATCAAGGTCGAGGTCGGCGTCGAAGTCGACATCGGGGCATGCTTCGAAGTCCAAGAAGCACAAAAAGAAGAAGATGCATGGTTCTCGACATCGTTCGGATAGAGAAGCGGCTCCGAGATCGACCTCACCTTCTCGACGTCGTAAGGACTTTGTGTCTCCTTCTCCTGTCTCTGTTCCTGCCTCTCCTGTTGGCCTGATCTCACCTGCGCCTTCACCGGAGCATTATCCGGCTCCATCTCCAACGCCGGCTCATCCTCCGGCTCCAGTTGAGGAAGATCCGGCTCCTGATGAGTCTTCGACTCCGCTGGCTCCACCGTCGGTGCCGATCGGCCCGAGTCTGGTTATGCCTCAGTCTGAGCCATATCCTCCCTTTCCAGGCCCGGGTCAAGATCCAATGCATTATTTAAATGCGATTTATGGAGTCTTCACTAGAGCGATGGACCCCTCTGGAGCGCTTTCGGGTCCCATGGGTCCAATGGCTTTCAACTTGGGGGTTCCTCAAGCCTACGCTCAGGCTCCTTTTATGCCTTTTTGCCCAGCGATGCCGTCTTGGCATTTCCCGGAGCCGAGGACATCGACGCGGCTTCCATCTTCACCGGCTCCGGCTCGACCTCTTTCGACTCCAGCTGCTCCTCTGGATCCGGGTTCGACGCCGGCACCGTCGGAGTCGGTAAATGCGCCGCCGACGCCTGTTGTCAGGATTAGATCCAGGAGAGAAGCTCAAAGAGTCCTGGAAGAACAAAGGTACCAGGTTGAGGAGATGGAAGAGGATGAGCTCATGGAGTCTGATGATTTGTTTGAGGAGTTGAAAGAAGCTAGTGGCCTGGATTTGTCACCAGAGTGGGAGATTACTCCTCCAGCTGATACTCCTTCTAAAGCTGTGGCTCCCTACCACACGGTTATTAAAAAAGCAGCGGAGCTTTTGGATCTGCAGCTACCATCTGCTGAGTTCAAGCCAAACATCCTCACAGAGGTTTTACATTCTCCCTCCTCTGTGTCAGAACCCTTACTTCCATTTAATGACGCCATCATTGAACCGGTCATGGAGGTATGGCGTAAGCCCTTTTCAGCTCCTGCGGTCTCTAAAACTGTGGCTAGAAGATACAGGGCGGCTCCAGGGGACCCAGACTTTCTTACTTCCCATCCTTCTCCGGAGAGTCTGGTGGTTCAGGCTGCTTGTTCTAAGAGATCTTCAGGTGCCTTTCCTCAGGTCCCTAGTGACAGGGATGCTAAAAAACTTGACCAATCAGCCAAGAAAGTCTTCTCCTCTGCCAGTATGGCCTTAAAATCGGCAAATGCCACCTGTCTGTTGGGCCGATATATCCATGCTCTCATGGATTCAGCAAAACAACTGGCCCCTAAGTTAACAGACAGAACTTTAATGAGTTGCTATCAGACACTCAGGCGGCTGCACGTCAGGTTATCCAGAGTGGCCTGGATACTGCGGACTCTGTCGCTATAATTATGGGCTCTTCTGTGGCCACAAGGAGGAGTGCGTGGCTGAAATCATCTGAGTTCTCCCCTATGTGCAGGCAACTCTTCTGGATTTGTCTTTTGACGGCTCTGGGCTTTTTGGTAAAAAAGCTGATGCTGCATTGTAGAGATATAAAGAAAGCAAAGCCACGGCCAAATCTCTGGGTCTGCAGACACAAGCTAGGGGTTCTTTTAGGAGGTACAGAGGCTTTGGACCTACAGGCAGCACCAGCTGCAGCAGCAGCAGCAACAGAACACCCTGTATAAGAGCTACAGGGGCAGAATCAGAGGTCGTGCTCGAGGTCTGCAGCTCTCCTCCTCCTCTTCCTCTTCCTCCGTCCCTCCCACCACAGCAAAGCAGCCCTAGATCCACCATTCTGGATCATGTTGGTCCTGTGGGGGACCGGCTTACCCATTTTCTTCAAGATTGGTAATCGGTTACAACAGACCTTTGGGTTCTAGATCTTGTAGAAAATGGGTACGCCCTTCCCTTTTGGGAATTTCCTCCAAATTACCCTCCTTGCCAAGGTGCTTGCTCGGAGGACCATCTTCTTCTCCTGCAGGAAGAGGTCCTAACGTTGCTAAAAGAAAGTTGTGATAGAGGTGGTTCCAGAGCAGGAAAGGGGTCAGGGATGCTACTCCCGGTATTTCCTGATTCCGAAGAAGGATGGCAGGCTGCGTCCAATCCTGGACCTCAGGATCTTGAATCTTTTTCTGAAGCAAGAGAAGTTCAAGATGCTCACCCTTGCACAGGTTCTTCAAGCGCTGCAACAGGAGGACTGGATGGTGTCCATCGACTTGCAGGATGCGTATTTCCACATACCCATCCTGAAGTCGCACAGGAAGTATCTCCATTTTACAGTAGGGTCGCAACATTTTCAGTTTGCGGTCCTTCTGTTTGGTCTCACTACTGCACCTCGAGTCTTCACCAAGGTGATGGCAGTGGTGGCAGCCCATCTCAGAAGGTCGAGGATTCCAGTTTTCCCCTATCGTGACGAGTGGCTGATCAAAGCGCCAGAGAAGGTGCTTCATCATCTGCAAGTTACAACCCAGCTGTTGTACAAATTGGGTTTCTTGATAAACGTGCCCAAGTCTCACCTGGTGCCCTCTCAGCGCAACCTGTTCATAGGGGCGGTACTGGACACTACTGTGTGTCGAGCATTCCCACCTCCACAAAGGATTCTCAACATACAGGAAATGATTCCCTTGTTTTACAATGGAGCGGTCGTTCCAGTCCTGAAGGTCCTTCGTCTGCTCGGTCTGTTTGCTTCCTGCATTCTGTTGGTCAACCATGCACGCTGGCACATGAGGGCCCTCCAGTGGTGCCTCTGCAGGCAGTGGTATCAGCAAAAGGGAGATCTTAGGGAGTCTGTGGGGATCTCCAGAGAAACTGCAGCGGATCTGTCTTGGTGGAGTGTGGAGGGCAATCTGTCTCAAGGAAAGCCTTTCCATCTTCCTCCATCGGTGGCCACGGTGATAACGGATGCATCCACTTTAGGGTGGGGTGCTCATCTGGGGGATCTGGAGATCAAGGGTCTATGGTCTCCAGAGGAAAGGTTGTTTCACATCAACCTTTTGGAGTTGCGGGCGATACTTTTGGCACTCAAGGCCTTTCTCTCTTTCCTTCGCAGTCAGTCGGTTTAAGTCTTGACGGACAACACTACCGCGATGTGGTATGTCAACAAGCAGGGAGGAGTGGGATCGCATTGTCTCTGCAGAGAGGCTCTGCGTCTCTGGTCCTGGGCTCAGGATCAACAGATTTGTCTGATGGCAAATCATCTGGCCGGAGTTCTGAACGTGCGCGCAGTTCTCCGCCGACCACGAGTGGAGGCTCCATCCGAAGGTGGTTCATCACGTGTTTCGGACGTGGGGAACTCCTCGGGTAGACCTGTTTGCCACTCACGAGAACGCTCACTGCCCGTCATTCTGCAGTCTCCAGTTTCCGACGCAGGGAGCGTTGGGGGACGCGATTCAGTTGAGTTGGAGCTCACAGCTCTTTTACGCGTTTCCTCCCATACCCTTGATTCCTCGGGTTCTGAGGAAGATTCGCCAAGACCGGGCCCAAGTCATATTGATCGCCCCGGATTGGCCAAGAACGGTGTAGTACACAGATCTTCTCCACCACTCCTCGTGCCCTCCGCTCCGTCTCCCTCTCAAGGCAGACCTCCTCTCGCAGTCGGAGGGGCAGGTTCTACACCCCCACCTCCAGAGCTTACACCTTCATGCCTGGAGATTGAACGGGGAAACCTGAATTCTTTTTCTCTCCCGCCTGACGTGGTAGACGTGATTTTGTCTGCCAGACGTCATTCCACCAAATCTGTCTATTCTTATAGGTGGTCTAAATTTGTCCTATGGTGTAGAGAGAAGTCTATTGATCCTTTGAGGGCTCGTTTATCCAACATCCTTCAGTTTGATCTTTCTCTTGCTCAGCAAGGCTTTGCTGTAGCTACTGTGAAGGGATATCTGTCGGCTTTCCTTTGCTTGCCAGATCACCCATCATTGTTTAGGTCACCTATTGTTTTACGATTCCTTAAGGGCCTTACCAATAAGTTTCCGCCTACTCCTTTTATTGTGCCTCAATGGGACTTAAATCTTGTCTTAACTTACCTGATGGGTTCTCCTTTCGAGCCCTTGCACAAGTGTCCCTTAAGGCTGTTATCTTTTAAAATGGTCTTTCTTGTTGCCATTACCTCGGCAAGGAGGGTAAGTGAGCTTCAAGCTCTGAGTTCAAAACCCCTGTTTTTGACCATTCATGCTGATAGAATGGTACTCAGGACCAGGGCTGCTTTTCTGCCTAAGATGGTAACTCCTTTCCATCTGGGGCAATCCATTACCCTTCCTGACTTCTATCCTCCCCCTCACCCTTCCAAGGAGGAGTAGCGGCTTCACCGCTCGGACCCTAAGAGGGTGGTGAGTTTTTACCTCGATAGAACTAAAGACTATCGAGTGGATGACCAGCTCTTCGCGGGCTTCATTGGCTGCAGGAAAGGCAGAGCAGTGCACAATCGCACCCATTCCATATGGATTATCTTGTGCATCAAGATCTGTTACTCTTTGGCCAGTAAGGAACCTCCGGAGGGTATAAGAGCTCATTCTACCAGGACAAAGTCTTCTACATCTGCCTTATCTAGAGGTGTTACTGTGGAGGACATTTGTAGGGTGGCAACTTGGGCCTCCCTCCACACTTTTGCGAAGCATTACTGCTTAGATACCGAGGTGAGGAGGGACGGACACTTTGATCGTTCCGTCCTTCTGGACTCTTTGGTATAGAAGGGTGGACACCCTCCTCCGGGAGTGGGACTGCTGTGGGAATCTTTTCACAAGGTGAGGAATCCACTGGCAGATGTATCCATCAGAAGAAAAAGTTACTTACCTTCGGTAACGCTTTTTCTGGTGGATACAGTATCGGTCTTTGGATTCCTCACTGACCCACCTGCCTCCCCATTGTCCACCCTTGTATACCTATAATACTGTTAATGTGACAACATTTATCTGTTGCTATCAAAGGAAGATTGTTGTTTCTTTTGCCTTCCTGCGTTGTCTTCACACTGTGTGTGTTGGTTTGTATATTATGTACTGTGTATATTGTATATATATTGTTGTCAGTCCGTCCTTGTGCCTCGAAGTCACGGAAAAAAGGGCGGAACTGACGTCATCACGCCGATGAGTTCTTGTTATGGATCCAGTGACGTCAGCGGAGCTGCGAGCGGAGCCGTGCCTCTGTGACGTCGTCCTTGTCCTCGTCGGCGTGGAGAGCTACAAAAGTTTCCGAATGTTGCTGGCGCAGGGGATATTTCACAAGGTGAGGAATCCACAGGCAGATACTGTATCCACCAGAAAAAGCGTTACCGAAGGTAAGTAACTTGTTCTTTTCTGCGGTTTGAGAAACTAGAATCATTTGGCAGTCTGCTGCCAATTGTCGATCCCTTATCTGATGGCGTTCATGCTGGTGACAAACTTAACGGTAGCACTATGCACAAAAACAGTATCTCTTTCGCGTTTCTGTAGCTGTTTGTATAATATGTCAACATGAGGTAAATTTCGTGAAACAAAAACAGAAAGAACTGAAACTCTGTCTTGTAGTGTTCTAGAAAACTCACGGGCCACATTCTGATGTTTGGATTCAAAGTCAGCACTGGCTTCTATGGTGTCAAAACATTTCTCAAGGTCAAGTCTATATTTGTATATTAGGTTGCGCATATGTGAAAATTCCAATGAGTACAGTAGCCCTTTGGAAGCCTTCTGGCCACAATGTCCTGAAGTATTTCTGTTCTTTTGTAGGAAAGGGAGAAGAATGCTGCCAGGCCTTCTATATCCAAAAAGAAAATTTGTGCCTCTTAGATCTTTACTATTGCTTGTTGCATAATAAGATTAAGTTGGTGGGCATATATGTCCATGTAATGGGCATTTGGGTACACATCTCAAATTCTTGGGTACTCCACCAAAGATTCCACTCATTACTGAAGCACCATTGTAGCTTTGTGCAATAGGATTTTTATAGAACAACTTTTTATTGATTTTCAAGGTTCCCACCATAACCAATACACAGCTTATTCGCCTACAACCTTATAGGCCGGCAGCCAAAGAACTCAGATAATGAAATGCAGGGGTCTAAGAGACAATGAGGCCATACTATAACCCAAGAACAGGTCTAGATACAATCGCCCACTTGAACAGAATCCCCCGCCCCAAAAGCTCTATATCCAACCCGGTCAAAACTTCAGATGAACAATATCAGACAAGTGCGGGGGTTCCAGCAAGTAATAGCAGAGGCGAAAGGCGCCGTCCGCGCCCTAAGAGGGCGATATGCCCTGTTCGGTGCATGACGCTAGGGCAGCCTCCTGGTTTCCAAACCCTTCTTACTGCAATTCCAGCCAGACCTTAGGCTATGCCGCCCTAGAGGTAGCAGCACACCAACAGATCGGGCAGCACCTCCCCACAGGCAGCGGCCATCCAGGAGGACGGTGTCAGGGGAATCTCTTTACCATGCCCCCATCCCATTCTTCAACAGAGGTACCCCTGAGCAAGTCACAATGGCAGGAGTAGAGTCCTATGGAAGCACCAAATTGTTCGCCAATTACTTGCAGAGCATAAAGTGGCACACCAGCTATCAGGCTAGACATGGCAATAGAAAGACAGGCAGTAGGGCAATCCAGCGTTACCTTGGCATGGCGGCGGGCGAACCCTCCGCTGTACTCCCTGAATCAAAGGGTGCCTATACGGCAGTCAACCAACTGAGGCGGGGTCGGGGGTAAGGGAGAAGAAGGGGGGAGAGACTGGGGTAGAGAGGGCGGGCTTGGCGGGGAGAAGGAGGGCGAATCACACTATCGCTATCTGGTGGTGGCCGTGGGCTCAACTGTTCAGAGTCAGGGTTCCCCCCCACCCCGCCCCCCCCCCCCCGAGGGAGGTGGCAGTATCTGGTACACCCTACCGATTGTCCGCAAACCCCCAGAAACCCCCTGGGTCCACAGGGCGTACTTCATCGTCAAAGAGCTTAAGGGCCCAGCTGCAGTCTAACGTGCTCCAGGCGTCCCAGATGATCTACCAAGGGCTTCCAGAGTTTCCTAAACTGAGTATCTCGAAATTGGAGACGTGCCGTGAGCGACTCCATCGCCACCACATGCCACAGGCGGGTAAACCATACGTTGATGGAGGGCGTGTCGGGATTCTTCCAGTAAAGCGCCACCGTCTGTTTGGCAGCGCACAGCATGTGGAGGCTAAGGTGCCGATCACGACCCGTCATAGCTCGTAGAGTCTCTGGTCTAAGGCCTAGGATGACCACAAGCGTATCCTCAGGCAGGGGGTACCCCAGAACCCTTTTGATATGGCTGAGGACCTCTTTCCAGTAGAGGGCCAGGAGGGGGCACGCCCACCAAATATGTATGAAGTCTCCCAGCGCCTGAGTACAACGCCAGCATAGGGGAGATGTCCTAGGAAACATCTTGTGAAGGCGAACAGGGGTGTAGTACCATTGGGTCATTACCTTGTAAGCTGACTCCTGTTGGGGAATGCTTTGTAGAGTTTTAGGGATGTCCCTCCAAAGCCTTGCCCATTGAGAGGGGGTAACACCTGAGCCGGAGACGTTTTGCCATCGCAGTTGGTATGGGTGGGGATCCAGGCGCTCTGCATGCTGCAGCACCTTATAGATACGGGAGATCAGTCCCTTATAGGTGCCGAAGGTACGCGCTAGCTGCTCGAATGGGGTGTAGGGCCGCGCGGCCGCCTGCGACAGGGAGAAGCCCTGAATCCAATGACGGAGCTGGATGTACTGGAATTTGTCCTTCCCTGTGAGCCCAAATTCTTGCTGGCATTGAGGAAATAAAGTTCCCTCCTGTAAATAGGTTCCCTATCGTCCTGCAACCCGTTTCCGTCCAGTTCGCGAAATAGGGCGGACGACATGCCGGAGGGAACTGCGGATTGCGCGCAATGGGAGTGTGAGGGGATGGAAAGGTGGTAAGGCCCTTGCGAACTGCCACCTTGTCCCAGATCTCAAGGACCGTTTTTGTGGGGACCGCCAAGTAGGCGCTGCGATGGCGCGCCTCTCGAGGCAACCAGGCGTGGTCCAACAGTGGGCGGCTGGTGACAGCCCGATCCATGTGGAACCACACCTTTTCACTCTCCCATGCTCCCCATTCCAGTACATAGCGGAGATGCGACGCCCAATAGTAGTTAAGTAGGTTTGGGCAGGCAAGCCCGCCCCTATCCCGAGGGAGCGTCAAAATTTTGTTAGAGAAGCGCGGTTTCTTTCCGCCCCAGATAAAGGCAACAATCTCCCGTTGGAGCCCCTGTATCAGGTGCTCCGGTATAGGCGTCGGCAGCGTTTGAAAGAGATAAAGGATCTTCGGCAGGATAGACATTTTTACCGTGTTGAGTCGACCAAGCCAAGAGAGTGGTAAAGCTTTCCACACGCGCAAGTCGGCCAGGACTGAGAGTTTATACTCCTGCCAGTTAGCCTGTATCCAGGTGGCCAGATCGGGGGTCAAGTTGAGACCCAGGTATCGCACCGACCGGGACGCCCATTGATAAGGAACGCAGGCCCGCAGCGACACAAGGTCCGCGTCCGGGATCGTAAGATTAAGGGCCCAGGATTTCGTGTGGTTGATTTTATGCCCAGAGGCGCTTTCATAAGCCTGAAGCAGCGAGTGCACTGCCGGCAAGGAACGCAGCGGGTCAGAGAGAGTGAGAAGGAGGTCATCCGCGAAAAGGGCGATCTTATGTTCCACCCCTCGAAGAGAGATACCGCGGATGTCGGGGGACCGGCGTATCATGATAGCAAGGGGTTCCACCACAAGGGCGAACAGCAGGGGTGACAGGGGACAGCCCTGTCGGGTGCCCCTACAGATGGAAAAGGGCTGCGTGAGCTGACCATTTACGCGCACTCTAGCGACCGGTGAAATATAGGGAGCCATAATGCGCCCCACCATCTTCGGGCCCAGGCCCACCTTCCGTAAGACCGCACGAAGGAACGACCAGTCCACCCGATCGAACGCCTTTTCGGCGTCAAGCGATAACAAGCAGGCTGGGATACCCCAATGGCTAGCCTTCCCAACTATGTGCGCTATGCGGCGTACGTTGTCTGCACCCTGGCGGTGTTGGATAAACCCCACCTGGTCTGGCTCTATGAGATTGGGCAGATGGACGCTGAGCCGCTTAGCCAGAAGTTTAGTGTACAGCTTGAGATCCGTATTTAGCAGGGCGATGGGCCTATAAGAGGAGCAAAGGGTGTGATCTTTCCCGGGTTTTGGGATGAGGGCTATTTCGGCCCTTGCCATGTCCGGCGAGGGTCCAACCAACTCATCAAATGAGTTAAAAAGACGGAGAAGATATGGTTGTAATTGCAGCAAAAAGACGCGATAGAAGGAGACCGGCAACCCATCCGGGCCTGGCGTTTTACCCAACGGAAGGTCGCGAAGGGTGTCAGCTATTTCTGCCGAGGTGATGGAGGTCTCCAGGAGCCCGGACTGGCGCTCGCTTAATGGTTCCCAATCGCAGGCGCCCAGAGTCGATGAGATCAGATCTGCCGCAGGCGGGTCATCTGTATATAAAGTCGCATAAAAATCGCGGAATATTTGGAGCTTTGCCGATTCCGTGGTGGCCCATGACCCGTCTGCCTTTTGCAGCTTTGCGATGTGGGCCTTGGCTGCCCGTGTATGCAGGCGCCGAGCCAGAACGGAGCCCACCTTGTCGCCGCCTGTATAATAATGCTGCTTGAGCGCAAGCAGAGCACGCTCCGCTTTGTTCGTCCTATGCGCCCGAAGCTGGCCTCTAAGGACGGCCAGGCGTCGTTTGTGCGCTGCTAGCGGACGCTCTTGGTCCATCTTCTCGAGCGTCTTGACTTCCCGCGTAAGCTTGGTCTCATAAAGCTGTGCCTCACGCGCTCTCGCAGCAGCTATAGCCGTGAGGGTACCTCGTATGGTAGCCTTGAACGCGTCCCACAGAAGGGGAAGGGGGGTCCCTGGGAGGTCGTTTGCTTCAAAGTATGCCAGGATGGCGGCCTGAATTTCCTCCCTATCCACGGGGTCCCGAAGGACGTGATCCGGGAACTGCCAGCGACACGACCGCGGAGGATGGGTGAGGCGCTCACACAAACTCAACTCCACGTGTGCATGATCGGAGATTGAAATAGTAGAATGTGCAGCCGATATGGTGTCTTTGAGCAGAGAGTGTGAGACGAGCAGCAAGTCTATACGAGAGTAAGAGCGATGCGCGTGCGAGTAGTAGGTATAGTCTCGTAAGTCCGGAGAGTGGTAGTGCCAGATATCAACTAAGTTCAAAGCACCCAGGGAGTTCTTCACAGCCGCAGACATAGCCCCTACCCCATGGAAGGCACCCCCACAGCGATCCAGCTCCGCATCCCACACCAAGTTGAAGTCGCCTCCAACTATGAGGTCCGTATGCACCGGCTCGAGGTGTTCCCTAATCAGCTTGCGTAAGAAGGCATCCTGACCCTGGTTGGGGGCGTAAACGTTGCAGAGAGTGAGCGTGCGATGTCCTCTCCTGACCTCAATTTCAAGAACCGACCCTCACTATCACTGAACACTTTGTGAGCCCCTTGAGCTAACCCCGCCCTGCAGAGAATAGCCACCCCTGCTGTCTTAGTGGCCGCAGAGGCCCAAAACTGCCGGGGGAAGCGTGGGTGGGCCATACGGGCCACGTCAGCCCTAAGGAGGTGGGTCTCCTGAAGGAAAATTATATCGGGGTTCTGAAGTAGCTAATACCGCCATATTTGGCGGCGCTTGTTGGGCGAGTTGAGCCCCTTCACATTAAGAGAGAGGATCTTCCAGCAAGGTTCAGTGGTCATTATCCCAGGTCCACTCGAAAGGCTATGCCCACGCAAATTTTCCACGCGCTAGCGTGTCCCCCCCGCCAAGAGGGTACCAAAGGAAGGGGAAGGAGAGAGAGTGGGGAAGAACAGGTGGAACAACAAATATACGTAAACGGCCAACATGGCCAACAAAGCCTATTCCAGTCTAGGGAGTAGCCAGGCACAATGGCACAAGCTGTCCCGGAGATGTCACTCTCCCAAAGATAGGCATGGGGGTCCGTCATCGCCAGTCTATAAGTCTAAATCGCCAAGGGCCCGCTCCGGGCCACCGCTGCTGCAGAGTGGGTGGTGCGCCGAAGAACGAGCAGGAACGCTTCACCAGCTTGGGCGCCGAGGACATGAAGGGGAAGGCCTCCGAGGCGAGTACAGACGAATCAAGCCAGAAGGCTGTAGAACTCTGAGAGTATCTTCATGAGGGACTTTCCAGCTCGCGGGGGCTCATTTGAGAGGAGACGCCTGTGAGCCGGACAGCGACGTACCACCTTCCAAGGATTTGATATGTTGTATGATATCCTGCTTGTCGCGTGATGTTCTGCTGCCATCAGGGGAGGAAGGGTGGCAGGCGCGGCGTACCGTAGACCACTGCGGCTTCAGCGGGACTCTGAGATTCGCCGGCCGCCGCGAGGGGCTGGCCGGCGGGGAGTCTTGAATTTGGAGCAGTTGGGCCGTCTCCCGATAGGAACGCAGCACCCGGCGCTTGGATTCCCGCTGAAAGATGAGGGCGAAGGGGTGGCCCCATTGGTAGCGGATGTTAAGATCCCGCAGCTTGTCAGTGACAGGTCGGAAGTCCCTTCTGCGTCGGAGAGTCGTGAGGGCCAAGTCTTGGAACAGCTGTATAGGTTTGCCTTTGTAAAGTAGTTCGGACTTATCTCTAGCCGCTTTGAGGATTGCTTCCTTTTCGACAAAGAAGTGGACCCGTGTCAGGATGTCGGGGATGAGTCCAGGCCTCCCAGGTGGTCCCGAGATCCTGTGCGCCTGATTCAGGGCCGGCGGCGAGGCGTCGTCGTCTCCGCGGATATCATGCAACAGGTCCGCCACAAACGCCATGATGTCAGTGCCTTCCACCCCGATTGGAACACCCCTGATGCGTATGTTGTTTCGGTGCCCCCTATTTTCCAAGTCCTCCTGTTTAATCTGGAGCTCGACATGCTGTTACTCCAAAGTCGCCAGCCGCTGCCATAGGTGTTCCTGGTCCTCCGTGCGAGCATCCAGAGTCTTCTCCATGTCGTCCACTCGAACTCCCAGTTCCCCCACGTCCCTCCGTAGGTCCTTGACGCACGCTTGGACTTCAGTACGAAGTGACCCAATTTCCGACTTGAGCTCCTGCATTAACAGCGCCATGAAGGACTGAGTGACCGGCTCGGCAGAGGCTCCCGCTCCTGACGGCGTGGCGCCCGTCGACGCAGCGCCGGGCTTGCTCCAGAGGTCGACGACCGAGGCATCGTTGGAGGCCACCGGTGGCTCCTTCCCTGGCTTCGTGCGAGTCATGCTTCAAGGGCGCCCCCCCCGAGGGCAAACCCTCCTCCGGGCGGCCGCAGCAAGACGTATAGGGCCCAGGCGAGAGACTAGAAGTTCAGGGCCAGTAAGTCCACTCCCGCGGGGGGGGGTTCGCCGCCCGCCTCCGTGCCACTCTCCCCCGCCAAAGCAGTCTCCACACCTCACAGCGTCAGGTCTCTCTCAGCTCTCCAAGGCCCACACAGGCACCCCAGCTCCCCGGCGAGCCAGGTCAAGAGCGCCACAAAGCCACGCGCCACCCGGCCCCAGCCGCGACCAGGACCCAAGATGGCGGCCAGCACCCTCTCCACCGTGCCAAGTAGCATCCAGGGTCCCCAGCCGGAGTCCGCCAGTCTGTGCCACCCAGCCGCGTCCGCCGCCGCATCTTACCGACCAGTGCCACCTCCAAGGCAGGCAGCCGCGTCTCGGTGCTCCCGGCAGCTCCCGGCTCACCAAGGGGGAAAATGGCGGCCGCCTCTCCGTCTCCGGGGCTCCAGGGTCGATGATCCGGCAGCTCAAAGTCCGCGGCGGAAGAGGGCTCTCCAAGCGACCTCCGCCCACCGCTCGCAGTCGCAGGCTCTCTCCCGCCTGTGTGTCGCCAGGCGCCTGGAACGCAAACAGGAGGCAAGCAAGATGGCGGGCCACGCGGCAGTCCTCAGGCCCCTCTCACTCTCCGCGGCGCGATGCACCGCCCGCAGTCGTCCCCGGGCAACACCAAGCCCTCCGGGAAGAACCCGCAGCTGTCCCCCTCACATGTGCGCCGTTCCGGGCTCCGCCGCCTCCACAACACCGCTTTTCGAGGCCAATGATCGCTGCGGCAGCCCGGAGCAGGAGCAACGCGCGTCCTACTCCATGCCCGGCGAGACCACGCCCCCGCAATAGGATTTTTGAGGATGCTCTGGATTGTCCAACAGTCAAAAACAACAGACTTTGTGGACTGTGTTTTGGTGGCCACTTCAGTAGTGTCATCAGCCTGACTAGCAACAAAGTTTGTGGTTTTCAACTGTTGGACAATATAGCTTCCTATATTCTCTATAGCATGCACTCAAGAAGTTCATAACGGCTGTAACGTACCCTGTCATGCTCCTCCGGGAGTCCCTCAGTGCTTCCGGTACCAGGCTTCTAGACCCGGATAGCAAACTATAGCTGCTGCCGACCTGAGACACAATTCTGCCCTCCTGCTGCTGAGCCAAGCTCAAGCAGAGGAAGGCAGGACAATAGGTATCCTGTCACAGGGAGGTGTGACCACCTCCCAGACAGGACTTAGTGTATCGGGACGTGGTGGGGGCACTTGCCAGCGCCACTCAGACTGCTTGAAGGGCACATTTGGTGCCCTCCTTGCATATTCCAGTCAAAACCACTTCAGGGAGCCGTTGGCTCCTGCTCTGGCACTAAACTGCACAAAGGATATGGGACTATCCTGCCCATTGTACAGCCCCTCCTCTGGGAGGGACCCCATAGTCATTCCAACCCTTTCCTTAGGGTACTTAAGGGTTTACCTGTGGGTGGGTCCCTAGATTCATCGTGAGACAAGATTTAGATCACATACCACTTCAACTTCGACCGTCTGGGCACTCTGGACCTCGCTGGACTTCACTTTGGGAACCGAGACTGTAACTGGGAAGACTCCTGCTGCTCCTGGTCTCATCGTCCTGCAAGTCTGCTGCACCGTCAAGACATCCAAAGGACTCTCCCTTAGAGTGAAGGAGTCACTTCCCTGCTTCTGCAGGCACCGCAACACAGCTGACCGGTCTGCTGATCCTAGGCTCCCACGGACTCTGAAAGACTCAGCAACACAGGCCATGGTTCTGTAACTCCCTTGAGGCCTGCACTGTCTTCACACCGAGTTTGAGGCCTGTATCCCTCGTCAGAACCACTAGAACAGAACCCCTGTGCACCGCGTCGACTTCGCCTGCATAGCATCCTCTGCACTGTGGGCCCTCATCTTTTGGTGAGCTGCTCGAGGTCCTCTTGCGGCTACTGTACTTTCGGCCTGTGGGTCCCCTCGAGGGTCTCCTTTGGCTCCAGGGGGTTCCTCTGCGTGCTCGGGCCTACTCTGACTAACCTGCTCGTAGTGAGTCACTTGGACCTTGCTGGCCCCGGCACTGCACCTTTTTCTTCAACTACGTTGGTTGACGTTGCCAAGGCTTGTTTGTGCCCCTGCCAGACACTGACCCCTTGGCTCTGGAAATCTGATGTGGGACAGTCCATGCATGGCTCCTGGTCCTCCTCTGCATCGCCTGGTCCATACAGCTGCAACTTCAAGGGCACTGTCCACTCTCCTGCATCACCAACATTGGTGGGCATTCGTCTTCCATGCCTCCTGGTCACTCCTGAGTGGCATAGACTTTTTCCCCTCTACTTGCAGGTACCTCTCATCTTGAATCCACCTTTGGGTCCCACCGGACACTTTCACCTTCTTCGCCAGTGACATATTTTCCAAAGTCCTCCATTGTGGTCTATGGCGATTTCCGACATCACTGTACATCTATGTACCCCGCTTCCCTGGTGTAGGTATCCAGGTTCCTGGGGTATCCATGGGTGGAGTGACTCTCCAACTCTCCAACCTACCATCTTCCGCTGGAGTTTATTCGTGGTCTGCTGGGAAGGGTCCTTCTTCTTTAAAATTGCAACTGTGACTTACCTATTGACTAACATTGAGCTTGCGGTCGTGTTCCCACTCTGCACACGACCTCCGTGGGGTTCATAGATACTCACCCTGAGTGGTTCCCTGGCTCTTCTACGTCTTCTGGGTCCATTCTCGACTTAGGTCGTGGTTCGCATTCCTCTATTTTAGTATATGGTTTGGTCTCCCCCTGGGGACCACTGTGTATTCTGTGCTATTTACATATTGTTTTGACAAAGTATTGTGTGTATTGTGTTTATATCTCCAGTTAGAAGATCATACATTGTGTTACTGTGTGTTAATAATAAATACATATTTTTATAACTACACTGTGTGGTTCTTTTTCACTTAACCTATACCCTGAGATTAAGTACTGGTAAAACAAGCTTCTTTACACTTATTCTTGACTAAGCTTGAAGACTGCTCTCCACAGCTACCACTTGGAGAGCTTTCTAAGGTTGTCTGAGACCACTAAAATCACCATAAGGGTTTTCTGGATTAGTTTAGTGTGCTACACTTACATAAGTGAGCACCATATACTAAGCCAGCCTCTCACAACCTGGATTTGAGAAAATGTCAATTTCATCATGCCCTCGTCAGACCAGTTCAAAAGCACCACAGAAATGAATGCGATCAATTATTTTTTACAGTATGTGTCTAGTCCTATCAACTGCTTCATTGTGCTTCTTCATTATTTTTCGGTATGTGCCTTTTCTGTGGGCTTAAATCGGTGTGTCTCCCAACATTCCCTCTCTTGTCAGGTTTTCCATATGGGTTCTCCAGTGTGCCTGCTTCTTTATTTTATCCAACAAATATTTCAAGTCTGTTACCTTTTGTATCCAAGGAATGTCACCACCAAACACCCAGGGGAAGCAGAGCAGAGAATTTGTTGAAGTACTCCCTATAAGCCAGTTAACTTTTGTGTACCAGGAGTTTTAGAATGCACATCTGAAAGAGACTATTAGTTATAGATTCCTTACCTTAGAATTACCCCCAGGCATCTGGAGAAATATTTTCTTAGCAGTACCCCTGCGCGTTAGTAGGAGGTGTCAGTCGACTCCCCGTCCGTCGTGGTCGCCAGGATGACGTTGCCGTGTCTACTTAGATGCCGCACCTGTGTGCTGACATCAGTTCTTTCTTTTTCCGCGCCAGCCAGTGCAGATCCGGAGAGAGCTTGCCCCTTAGTCGCTTTTTTACTAACTTTTTTGGACTTTTTGTTGACGTCTTTTGAGTCTTCGACTCCTGGTGCACAAGGGATGTCCAGCCGTCGACCCGGTTTCAAGCCTTGATGTTGGTTACGATCCATTCTTCGTGTGCCTTTGGTGCCTGGAGCGCGACCACGACCCGAAGGCGTGCTCTGACTGCCAGGCCCTGAACCAAAGTCTTTGCGGGAGTATTCCCTAAAGCTTTTGGACACCCGGCAGTCTGCTCCGAGCCGCTTGAGGTCCCGGTCGAGGAGAAGGTCGTGGGACCGGTCGAGGAGCCATCACCACTTGTCATTGAAGCCTTCGCACTCCTTGGGTAAGTCGAAGCACAATAAGAAGGTGAAGAAGCATCGTCACTCTTCACCTTCTCCCCGTCCATCGGCCAACGCGACGCTGGACCCGGAGCATTGTTATTCTCTGGCTCCTTCCTCGGAGCGGCTGGGACTGCTCCGTGCTTCCCTCCTTTTCCCAGAGCCGGAGTATCCCCTGCCCAGTTTTGTCAATTTTACGAAGAGCTGCACAGCATTCTTGGGCAGTCCGACTCCGCAGGCATGCCTTTCGGGCCCCACCGACTAGGCTGGGGGCCCTGGGCCTTCAATGCCGGAGGCTCTGGCCCGGGTGCCGCAGGGTCCCCAAGGATCCCAGCCTGGATCCAGATAGGTGCCGGTCGACCTCACGGTACCTTCCCCGGCCCTGATTCCAGTGGAGACGCCGGTTGTGCCCCCAACCGGCATCGACCCCACCCTCACCTCCGACGTGGACTCTTGCTGGACCGACGTAGACCGGCATCGGTTCCGGCGCCGGAGGGTACTTTTGTACCGCTGTTCATACCTCATATTCCCTACCGCCCTGAGTGGCAGCCAGAGGAGGGTGAGGAGGACTGGGAGTGGTCTACTGACCCTTTAGCGGACCAACTTGATGAGCCGGACTGGTGAGAGGAGTTGGGTGATGCCAATTATCTGGATACTTTGCCAGACCTTGGTATGCTTTCTCCCCCTACTGTGGCTACAGAGGAGGGAGCCTCTTACGCTGCGGTGATGTCAGGACTAACATCCTGACTGAGGTGCTGCAGCCGGCAGACCCCGCTGCCTTTTAATGAGGCCCTCAGTGACATCTTTCTGGGCACTTGGTCCAAGCCCAGCACAGACGTGCCTGTGGAAAAGATGATTGCCTGATGCCACCGCCCGGTCCTGGGCGACCCACTTTTCCTCTCCCAACACCCTACCCCTGAGAGCTTGGTGGTCGAAGCCTCATCCTCAGGGCGCATTCCCTACTGCTCCCCCAGATAGGGAATCCAAGAAGCTTGACCATCTTGGGAAGAAGATGTTGTCTTCCTCCACCTTAGGACAGCAGTCGGTGAGCACTGCATGTCTCTTGGGCCGTTACACACACACACACACACACACACACGGTGTGGGATACGGTTGTACAAGTGCTGCTGCAGTGCCCGGAGTAGGCCTGGGCCGTGCTCACCCGCTCTGTTGCTGGAGGACCAAGACGCAGCAAAGTTGACCATCCGGTGTGGGCTGGATACTGCTGATTCGCTGGGTAGTTCTGTTTCAAAGTCGGTAGCCCAGAGGCACTATGCCTGGCTGACAACATCTGGCTTCTCTGGGGATGTCCAATCTACCCTTTTGGACATGTCATTTCATGGCCACCCCCTGTTTGGTGACAAGGCAGACAACACGCTGGAGCATTTCAAGGACTCTAGGGCTGCGGCTAGATCCTTGTGCCTCGCAGCAACTTCTCACCCCATGCAGTCTGCCTTTCGGCCCTTTCGTGGCTACAGAAGGGGTGACCCACCATGTTAAACCCAGAGCAACAGGGCTGCACAAGCTACCCGGCCTCTGCATGGCTGGGGACGTGGGACCCAGCGGGCAGTCCATTGCACCAAAGTCCCCCCCTGCAGCAACCTCCAAACCTTCTTAGTCCGACCTTTCAGGGCCACCAGATGCCAGTGGGCGGCAGGATCCGCCATCACCTCCCTCACTGGTACATCATCACATCAGACAGGTGGGTTTTGCAAATAGTCCGAAGGGGCTGCTCCCTCCCCTTCGAGACTACCTCTCCCTCCGTGCCACCTACACTCCTTCATATGTCAGAGGATCATTTGGCCCTTCTCTGCCAGGAAGTTACGGCTCTCTTGGCCAAGGGAGCTATCAAATACGTCCCTGTGCCAGAAGAAGTCATGGTTGCTACTCCCACTACATCTTGGTGCCCAAGAAGGACAAAGGCCTGCATCCTATCTTAGACCTCAGGGACGTCAACCGCTTCATCCGGAAGGAGAAGTTCAAGGTGTTAGCCTTAGCTCAGGTCTTGTCTACCCTCGACAGTGGAGACTGGATGGTAGCGTCGGACTTGCAGGACTTTTACTTTCACATCCCGTCTTGTCTGCCCACGGTATTACCTATTCTTCACAGTTTTACGAACATTTTCTGTTTACTGTGCAGATCTTTGGCCTTACCAGCGCCCCTCAGGTGTTCATGAATGTGATGGCGGTAGTCGCAGCTCATTTGCACAGATCAGGGTGCCAGTCTTTCCGTATCTCAACGACTGGCTGTTGAAGGCGGGCTCACCCCAGGATGTCGTCTCCCACCTTCAGACTACGGAGGACCTCCTGCATTCCCTGGGGTTTGTAGGAGAGTAGGATCTGCTTCTTATAGTTACCCCCACTTTTTGCTGATGTTTCACTGTTTTTCGACTTAGTCTGACTCGGATCCTGCTAATCAGGACCCCAGTCTATCTGCTTTCTCCCTAAATTGATTAGATATACCTTAGGTACACTCCATATTAGATTCTGGGGTACCCTTATAAGTCCCTAGCATATGGTATACTATATACCCAGGGCATAGGTACCACAGAGGCCTCTCAGGGGCTGCAGCATGTATTATGCAACCCCTTGGAGACCATTCAAAATGACACAACAGGTCTGCTACAGCAGCCTGTGTAAGGTGGTGCATGCACCCCTTACTTAGATATAGGTCCACTACATCTATCCATATCACTCACATATAAACCTATCAGTCACCCCTATGGCAGGCCTTATCAAACCTGAAGGCAGGGTGCTTGGTTCTATGTGAGAGGGTGCCCATGCATGAGCAGAGCCCTTCTGCATTCTTCGGGAACCTCTATTCCGGGGTTGTTTGTGATGCAGCCATACCAATAATACTTAAGTGCATTATAACCTCGCGGTAAATGCTAACGTTAAAACGGCTGCATGGAAACAAGTTGTGTTTGGTGTCAAACACCTTGGAATCATACCTCCACATCAGTAACTGGTGTAGGAGGTATGATCCACACCACTAGAGGGAGAAATATGACAGCACCGGTATACCCGGTACCAGCTTTGCAAACCCCGGCATCACAAAATGGATGCTGCCAGCCACAGACACGAGTCTGCCCTCCTGCTGCTGGATGAAACTCCGGCAGGGGATGGCTAGACATTAGGTTTCCTGTCACAGGGAGGTGTGACCACCTCCCAGACAGGCTGTAGTGTATTGGGGCTGGGTGGGTGCACTCTGAGAGTGCTTTGATGTCTGCACTGGGGGCACATTTGGTGTCCCTGTGCATACTCCAGCTCAAACCGGTTGCAGGGGCTACCAGCCCCTGCTCTGGTGCAAAACTGGACAAAGGACATGGGTGTAGCCACCCCTCTGTCGTGACCCTCCCATAGGTGGGTTCTCAGAGTTTGTCCCACCCCTTCCTTGGGTATAAAGAAGGAACCCCTGGCTACAGGACTTTAGATTTACCTGGAAGAAACTCTGCTACAGAAACCAAGTACTTCATCTATTTACACTACGCTGGATGACCGAAGAATCTCCCTTAGAGTAAAGGAGTTACTCCCCTGCAAGGCAGGCATCTAAAATGCATCTGACCGGTTTGCATCTACGCAGCTCCCGACGGACTCCAAAGATTTTGCAACACAGGAGGTGGGTTCCTAAGCTTCCCTGAGGCCAACCAGTGCTCTCAGCAAACCTGAGATCCGCAGCCCTCGTGGGGACCGTGCAACCCAAAACCCTGGACACCGTTCACATTTGCAGCAGCATGTGCTTTTTGGCGATCCCTGAGGCTGTGCTTTGAGCTACTTATAGTCCAGACCCGAGCAGTGATTCCACCGAAGATTACTGGCCTACACTCCACGAGTGTTCCGTGGGCTGGTATTTAGTGATTCCTCTCGAGGTCCCTTTGCGATCCCTGGTCCGTTGACCTGTAGGTCCCTGAGGAGGGAACTGTAACTTTACGTGGGCTTAACTGGTTGCTCCAGATGTGCCCTGACTCTCCATCGCTTGGGGAGTCCCCAGGACCTTGCTGGTCCACACCGAAGCATCTTTTCTCTGACCGCGTGGGTTGCGTTGCAGTTGCCAGGGCTTGTTGGTCTGCAATCCGAACACTGACCCCCCCAGCACTCGACATTCTTTGTGGGACAGCTCGCCTGCGGACTTTGGTTGTCGTCGACGTCTCCTGGTCCCCGTGGCTGCAGAGTCAAGCTTCTCCTCATTGCACCTGAAACACCCGGGCATTCGTCTACCGAGCCCCTGGTCACCCTGAAGTGACCCAGACTCTGTCCCCTCTGCTTTCAGGTTCTTCCCATCTCCAATCCAGGCTTGGATCACACCGGACACTTTTCATCTTCCCGGCAGCAGCACTTTGCAGCATCACGCCATTGAAAACGATGAAGATTCCCGACATCACTTGACACCTATGCACCTGGATTCCCTGGGTTAGGTAACACGAGTACTCCGGTGCTCACATGGGTGCTGGCCTTAGAACCTTCTATGTTTGAAAGGGTTTGCTCCAAGTCCTCTCCTAAGTGTCCCTAATCTTTAAAATTCCAACCACGACTTTCCCATAGGATTGTACGGAGCTCGCGGCTGTGTTCTCACACTGCACGCGTCCCCCGTTTGTCCCCCGTGTCACTACCCTGGGTAGTTCCTTGGGGTCCCAGCGATTCTACGTGCTCTAGGCACAGTGTCTTGTCAAGCCGTGGTTCTTATACCACTTTCTTAATATATGGTTTGGTCTCCCCCTGGGGCCCACTGTGTATTGTGCTATTTACTGTCGTTTTAGCACTGTAATATTGTGTGCCTTGCTCTTTAATCTCATAAAGAGGTTAGTAGAGAGTGTTTAGTAATAAATATATATATATACCTTGTGTGGTTCTCCTTTCATTTGGTCATTCAGGAGGTTATAATCTGGTAAACCAAGCTGCTTTACATTCCTTTGAGACTTAGCCTGAAGGCTGCTCTCCATAGCTACCACTAGGATAGCTTTCAAAAAAGGTTGTCTTTAACCTAATCATGAATAAGGGTTGTTTGGACTGGTAGAAGGTGCCCACTTTAATTAGTGGACAGCATATACCAGGCCATCTTCTCACAGGGTTCACAGTCAATGTGCCGAAGTCACACCTGATTCCCTCCCAAAAGCTTCTTTTCATCGGAGAGATTCTGGACACAGCGCAGTTTCGTGTCTATCCTCCTGAGCATCGAGTCCAGGATATTCGGGCTATGATACCGATGTTTCAGGCTCTATCCCGGATTTCAGTGAGATTGACCCTGAGGCTGCTGCCTCATGACCTCCTGCATCCTGCATCATGCTGGTGGATCATGCCAGATAGCATATGCGGGCTCTGCAGTGGGACCTGAATTTCCAGTGGGCAAAGCACCAAATGGAATCTCTCCGATATCATCCAGATCTCGGAGGGGACTACAAGTCAGTTGCAGTGATAGCTCATGAACCAGGATTGGGTCAACGGTAGATCCCTCTCCCTTCCACAACCAGAGTTCACAGTAGTGATGGATGCGTCACTCCTGGGATGGGGCGGCCATATAGGAGAGGCAGAGATCAGAGACCTCTGGTCACCCACGGAGTTTGGGCTTCACATCAACTGTCTGGAGCTCCGGGCGATTCGTCTTCCACTGAAGGCATTTTTCCTTCTGTCAAAGGAAGAGTAGTGTAGGTGTTCGTCGACAACACCACCGCCATGTGGTACTGCAACAAAGATGGCAGGGTGGGATGGTGGACCCCATGTCAAGAGGCTCTTCGCCTTTGGACATGGCTGGAACATCAGGGCATATCATTGGTGGTTCAACACCTGGCAGGTTCTCTGAACGCCAGGATGGACGAACTTAGCCGCCGGTGCATGATGGATCACGAATGGAGTCTTCACTCAGAGGTGGTGCAAGGTCTCTTTCAGCAGTGGGGAGAGCCTTGGTTAGATCTATTTGCCACCGAAGAGAACGCGCATCATCAGCAGTTCTGCACATTGGAATTTCCAAGGCAGAACTCGCTCGGCGACACCTTTCGTCATGATTGGAATTGCGGCCTGCTGTATGCCTTTCTGCCTGTACCACTTCTATCCAGAGTGCTGAAGAAAATCGAGCGCGACTGAGCCCAAGTAATTCTTGTGGCTCCCGACTGGGCACGAAGAGTCTGGTACCCCGAGCTCTTGAGTATGGTCATTGATCCTCCGATCGGACTGCCTCTTCGGGAGGATCTTCTGTTGCAGCAGCAGGGGGCAGTCCTCCACCCGAACCTGCCCAGCCTCCACCTCCTTGCGTGGAGATTGAGCGGGAACAGTTGACAGCTTTAGACCTTCCTCCCGAAGTCTGTAATGCCATAATGGCAGCCAGGCGTCTCTCCACTAAAACGGTATACGCCTGTAGATGGAATAAATTTGTGGCATGGTGCACAGCAAAGGCTGTGGATCTCCTTTCTGCCCCTCTTTCGGAGGTTCTCCTCTTCATTCTTTCTTTGGCCCAGCCGGGCTCTGCTCTGGGCACTCTTAAAGGCTATCTTTCGTCCATTTCGTCCTATCTTCGCCTTCCTGATCAGCCTTCTCTTTTCAAGTCCCCTATTGTAAATAGATTTTTGAAAAGTATTACTCTTCTCTTTCCTCCTTCTCCTTTCGTAATAACCCAGTGGGACTTGAATCTTGTCCTTACATATCTTATATGTACTCCCTTTGAGCCGCTACATAATTGTCCTCTACGTCTTCTTACTTTTTAGACTGCCTTCTTGCTTGCCATCACCTCTGCTTGCAGGGTGAGTGAGCTTCAGGCTCTGTCTTCCAAACCTCCCTTTCTTGCTGTCCATCCAGACAAAGTGATCCTTCGAACTAGGCCTTCTTTCCTTCCCAAAGTGGTTACCTCTTTCCACATAGGCAAGACCATCACATTGCCCACCTTCTTCCCTCCTCTGCACCCTTCCAAAGAGGAGGAGAAACTCCACTGTTTGGAGCCAAAACGTGTGCTGTCCTTCTACCTTGACCGCACTTAAGCCTTGCAGGTGGACAAAAAACTCTTTGTGGGATATGTGGGTGCCAAGAATAGTCAGGCAGTGCATAACCGTACAATCTCTCAATGGGTTGTCCTATGCATCAAAATCTGCTATTCTTTGGCAAAAAAGATACCTCCGGTAGGGTTGCACGCCCACTTTACCATGGCGACGGCAGCCACTACTGCTTTGGGATGTGGAGTTCCGCTGGTTGACATCTGCCAGGCAGCCACGTGGGCATCACTGCACACGTTTACAAAGCATTACTGCCTGGACAGTCAAGTCCGGAGAGACGGCTTTTTCGACCGTTCAATTTTACAGGACTTCCTGGTGTGAACTTAGTTCGCAGACCCACCTCCGGGGATGGTATTGCTGGGATATCTATTCTAAGGTAAGGAATCTATAACTAATGTTCTCTTTCAGATGAACAAGTTACTTACCTTCTGTAACAATGTATCTGTAAGAGACATACAATAGTTACAGGAAAACATAGCGGCCGGCTAATGGCGGGTCGCGGGTATCTCGGAGGAGTGCGGCGTTGATGTGTATGATTTGGGAAGGCGAACGGCGGTGAAAATCACCGGTATTGTGAGGTGAATTGATGTGAAGTTAGCAGGATTCATTTTGGGACTGAGCCAAATATTTACGTTGGTTTCTGGAGTGTTTCTGGCGTTTTGGAGGCTGGGAGCTCTTGAAGCCGAGTTTGGAGCAGCAAGGCTGGAGGCGGAGTCTGTGAGCACGGCGGAGCAGCTGTGGAGGAGAGCGGCACTGGAGCTACGGAGGGGCCACCACGCTGCTGCTAGGGTCCTCTTTCGTGGCAGTGGGTGAGGAGGATGTAGGTTGTGTGAATCCAGGGAGGAACGTGGCAGTAAGAGCAGAGTAGAGCAGTTCATATGTGCTGGAATCACAGAGGTACAGTCTGACTTACTTTTACAATCAGCCCAGGAGCAGGGAGTCAGCAGAAAGAGCAAGAGTGAGGATAAGGGTAAAAAGCAGCGGTAAAGACAGAGAGAGGCTGCAGTGCGAGTGAGGTGGTTGGGAGATTTAGAGGGGCCACAAGATATACACTGAGAAGGGTGGTGTATCAAGGAGACCAAGGTGCACAACAAGTTGGCATGAGGGGGTTCCCTGGAGCGTAAGATTAAGGTGACGCCGTCCCTTAGGACATACTTTAAGGTGCTTCCAAAAACCCTGGTGTCAACGAATATTCCCATGTTAGCAGCAGTGGAGCCCCAACAAAAGCAGAAGCATAGCGGTCAATTGGGAGTTGGAGGGTGCTCTGAGAGTTCTTTGAATTTGGGTAATTTGTCCGCACATCTGAGCCCAAATAGATTTCAAGTGTTATCTGTGGAATTGGGAGAGGTAGTGGGAGCTACAAGGGACAAGGGTATTCTTAACAACCCAGAGGTCAGTTTTATTCTCCCAACAGAATCGGATGAAGGAGGGGAATTGCAAGCTTTGGAGGAGGTGCTAAGTGATTTAGAGCCTGAGAAACACACTAGGTTGGGGCAAGATGCTTTAGGGGATGGGGGAGAAAGCCCAGGGAATCCGGATCCATCTATAAGTATGTTGCTCAAAACCCTTACACTTGAGATGCAAGAAAGATTAGAGACTTCAGAGTTAAGTCAGAAGAGCATCAGGTCCGCATATGAGGTGATGATTTGGGTGGAAGAACATTGGCACTAGAAGCCGAAATTAGGGATCTGAAGGAGGAAATACAGGTGAACAAGAAAGAGATTGAAGGGCTCAGAGCCAGAGGGAGAGAGCATGAAGAAAGAGTAGAAAGGTTAGAAAACTTTCAAAGGAGGAATAATTTGGAGGTTTTAAAAGTTCCCGGGGGCAAGGAAGGAGCGGATATTAAAAACTTTGTGATTCAGCTTTTGGAAAGAGAGCTTCAGCTGGAAGAGTCAGAGGAGGAAATTGCTAAAGACATCCAGAGGATACATAGAGATACTTTTAGGTTAAATATAAATAGATCTAAACCTAGGAGAATTTTAGTAAATTTTCTAACGTATACTTTGAAGGAGAAGATCTTAGCTAAAGCTCTGAAAAAGAAAACGATGGAGGTAGATGGAACAAGAATTGAAGTTAGATCAGATTTGTCGGTGGTAACAGCTAACAGGCAATGGGAGCTGGGAAAAAGAATTGAGCCATTAAAGAATTTGGGTGCATCGGTTCAGTTGAAGTTCCCGGCTTTACTTAAAGTGATGCTAAATAATAAGATGCACTCCTTCCACTTCGTCGAGGAGGTTGACAGCTTTATTGAACAGCTCGGGCTGGGAATAATTAAAAGGTTATACCTTTGGAAGTGGTAGGAAGGCTCTCTCTTTCATTTAAATAGTATTTTTATAGTTAATGATTTTCTGTTTTGTTATTTCTCAATTTCACATTAGGGTGGAATAGGTGCTTAGGTAAAAGCGCTGCACTCCGAGGGGTTACTCAAAGGGCGTTTGCCATGGGAAGTTGGTTAGGGTTTTCCATGGGGGGGGGTTTGGGTTGCACAGGGTGAGGGGTTCAGGGGGGAAAAAATACAAAAATGCCTCATTTGTCTGGTTTTTACTAAAGGTTTTTGGGTTGAGAGGTTGTTTAAGAGATGATAGGGAATAGAATAGAGGAGCTGAAAGTCCTGTCGTGGAATGTAAATGGTCTTCGGGTGAAGAGTAGGAGGGACAAGATATTGCAATACTTGAAGGATTTGCCCGCACAAATTATTATTCTGCAAGAGACACATTTGACGGAGGTGGAGAGCAGGATGATCTTTAAAACACATAGATGGGTTGCACATGCATTTTTTACAAGGCAGACAGCGGTTACTAAGGGGGTTGCACTATTAGTCAAGCATGGTCTGAATATTGTAATAGAAGGAAATGTCTCGAATTTTGCAGGAAGATGACTAATAGTTAAGTTAAGAGATCTTTACTCTGGAGGGCTATTATGGTCCGAATCAAGATGATATAGGTCCATTGGATGAAGTAGCAAATGAGCTTTTGAGTTTCCCTGGTCAGAATATTATGGCAGGGGAATTTAATACAGTTTTGGATCACAAATTAGATAGATCTATGAACAGTAGAGTGATGGTAAACCCCAAGATGTCAGAATGGGTGAGAGGGTTGATGATGCAGTGGGGTCTCTGCGATATATGGAGATGTAAAGTGGGCTCCCTTATGGGATTCACATACTATAACAAGAAATATAAATATAAGTCTCGGATAGATTATTTCTTGGTGGACTGAGTTGTGAAGGATCTAGTCTTGGAGGTTAGACATTTGGGAGTTCACTTATCAGCTCATTCAGCTATCCTTCTTAGGTTGAGAGTAGGGGAGGGGATAATGAGTTCAATATGGAGGCTGGATCGTACAGCTTTGTTGGAAAATGAGATGATGGAGACCCTGATAGAAGAGACCAAGGATGTTTTTGAGAAAAATCAAGATTTTGCTAAGATTGGGATTGTTTGGGATGCCTACAAAGGCCTATTTAAGAGGTAGATTAGGTACGTTGGCAGCAAGGAAAAGGCGAATTTATTATAGAAAGGTTCTGGAATTAGAAGAACAGATTCGGAGTCTTGAAGAGGTTTTAATAACCTCAGGGAGCCAGGAAGATAAAGAAAAGGAGATGGACGAAATTTTAAATTTAAAAACGAGACTATCAGGAGTACTGAGAGATAGAGTCAAGGAGAAATGGATGTCTAGCCAGCTTGCGCATTTTGAATACGGCGAGGTCTATAGCAAGTTGTTAGCCTGGAAGGCAAAGAGTGATCAGGTTAGGACTTTGATTAAAGAAATCAGCTGTGAAGAATCAGGTTTGGTCCTCAGTGACAGTAGGGATATTGCAGCAGCATTTTGTAGGCATTTTGGGAAAGTATATGAGGAAGACCTTGTTGTAACAGAGAGGGAAGTGATGATCTGGTTGGAGCATATGGAGCCGTTATCAGAAGAGGCGATGGAGGTATTGAACAGAGAGATTTCTGTTGAGGAGTTGGAGGAGGTTATTAGAGGGGGCAAAAAGGGAAAGGCTCCAGGGCCAGATGGCCTTCCGGTGGAGGTGTACAGAACTTTGGCTAGTGCTATAATACCTGTGTTGAGGCAGCTTTTTAATGCCATCTTCCTTTCAGACTTTGCCATGCCAGATTTTTGGAAAGAGGCCAACATGACCTTGATTTCCAAGCCTGGAAAGTCACCAAAAAGTGTTGATTCATATTGGCCTATTTCTCTTTTAAACGCTGACTACAAGCTTTTCGCTAAGGTTATGACAGGGAGGTTAAATGGGTTTATGTCGCATATGGTTCATGAAGATCAGAAGGGTTTTATTAGAGGAAGAGCGTTAAAAGACCTAACTTATTCTCTTATTGGCTCTATAGACATGGTTAAGGCTTACGATCTTCCCTTGGCAGTGATAGCATTAGATGCTGCCATGGTGTTTGATCGCATTAATTGGGTATATTTGAAGTCCTTGGCAAAACATCTTAATCTGGGTAAAAAATTTTGCAGAATTTTGAATGGTATATATACTACCCCTGAAGCTAGAGTGTTGGTTAACGGGGTTGTGAGAGTATATTGCCATTCAAATGTTATGGTTGGCACAGGAAAATTGGGCTTTATGCTGATGCTATCATAATTTATACGACCAATCTACTGCAATCTATGAGCTGTCTTCTAGATATAACAAAGTAGTATGGTAACATTTCAGGGTATGATATTAACGAGCAGAAAATGGAAATGATGGCGTGGAATATGGCGACAGAGGGTATCAACTACTACTCTTGCGCGTTGGTAGGCGTCGTCTGCGACTCCGCGTCCGTGGTCAGCGTCGTGATCACTGGGATGATGTCGTCGGAGTACTTAGACGCCGCCCTCGCGCGCTGACGTCAGTTCTTTTTTTTTCCGCACCAGTAAGCGCAGATCCAGGAAGAGCATACCCTTTAGTCACTTTTTGACTAACTTTTTGGACTTTTTTGGTCTATTCTTTCGAGTCGACCTCAACTCCTGGTGCCGGTAGGGATGCCCGGGTTCAAGCCGTGTGACGCCTGTCACCGACTGATGTCGGTTACCGACCACCACCGTCGGCGTCTCTACTGCCTTGGGGCCGACCATGATGACCAGTCGTGCCCCGACTGCCGGGCCTTGACCTCGAAGGCTAGGCGGGAGCGGTCCTGCAAGCTCCTCGTGATGCGGCAGTCGGCTCCGCGCAGCTCGAGGTCCCAGTCGAGGAGGAGGTCGAGGGACCGGTCGCGAAGCCGAAGTCATCACCGCTTGTCGGTTTCGAAGTCCTCACATTTAGGTAAGTCGAGGCACAGTAAGAAGAAGTCGAAGAAGTAACATCGCTCTTCTGACTCCCCTCGCCGGTCGCGTGACTCGGCTGAGGGTTCGGGTGGCACCACCCGCGCAGCTCCGTCGGAGCTGCAGGAGTCGCATCCGGCCCCATACCCTCCGGTCCCTGGGCCTTATGCGACTCCGGGCGAGATTCCGGACTTCCTCGTGGCCATGAGGAGTCTCGCTCCACCGTCGAGGCCTGCCGGCGCGCCTTCGGGCCCCACAGGCCCGACTGGGAGGCCTAGCGAGCCGGCGGCTTCGGCCCCGGCACCGTCATCGACTTCGGTCCCGACGCCGCAGGTCCCCGTGGGATCCAGGTCTGGACCCCTCCGCCGGCGCCGACCCCTATGGTGCCAACCCCGGCACCGTCTTCGGACACCGCCGTCCCAGTTTTAGCCCCGATCCTGGTCCGGCGTTGGAGCGGCGCCTCCCGGCCCCGTCTCCGGCGCTGATGGATGAGCATTTCATCTACCACCCGGCTCTGTCCTTTCTACCTGTATACCAGGAGACGAATGACGGGGAGGACTGGGAAGGGTCTGAGGACCCTCTGACAATGCAGTGCCAGTTAAGTCAGGAGTGGGCACACGAGCTGGGGGATGCCAGTGGTCTCGACACTTCGCCTGACACTGGCTTCATCTCTCCTCCTACCTTGGCTACGGAGGAGGGTACAACTTATTCTGTGATGCTGCACAGGGCTGCCTTCGGCCCTTCACCTGGAGCTCCCTGCAGCAGCCGTGAGGACTAACCTCCTCACTGAGGTGCTTCAACCACCAGTAAGCTCTTCGGAGCCTCTAACGCAGTTCAATGAGGCCCTCACTCACGTTCTGATGGGCACTTGGTCCAAGCCCTCCACAGTCACTCCTGTGGACCCGAACGTGGCCCGGCACCACTGCCCTGCGCCGAGCGACCCCAGCTTTCTGTCAGTGCACCCCACCCCTGATAGTCTGGTTATCCAGGCCTCTACGTCCCAGACTGCCTTCCCGTCCGTTCCTCCGGATCGGGAATCCAAAACGTTGGAGCAGTTTGGGAAGAAACTGTTTTCCTCCCTCAGTTTGGGGTTGCGGTCCATTAATACCGCGTGCCTTTTGGACCGTTATACCCACTCCTTGTGGGATACGGTGGTGGGCGTGCTGCCCCAGTGTCCGGAGGAGGCCCGGACACGGCTTGCCAGGCTCTTGCTGAGGGGCGGGATGCAGCACGGTACTCCATTCGATGTGGGCTTGACACCACGGACTCGCTAGGTAGACTCCAGATCTATGGCCAAGTCCTTGGGCCTCTCGGCCCTGCGCATGCAAACTTCCGCTTTTCGCCCCTTTTGTGGCCAAGGAAGGGGCGCCCCCGCACGTCCGTCTAGCCACAGGCCGCAGAACCAGCCTCAACGCGGTCGCGGACGTGGATTCCGCCGCGGCGGAGCAGGGGGACAGAAAGCCGGTCAGTCCACCTCTGCTCCCGCAGCATCTGCCTCAAAGCCTTCCTAGTCTGACCTTTCAGGTCCATTCCACGCCAGTGGGATGCAGAGTTTGCCATCACCTGCTCCACTGGCGTACCATCACGTTGGACAGGTGGGTGCTGCAAATCGTCCGAAGGGGCTACTCCCTCCCCTTCGAGGCGACCCCTCCAGCCATGCCACCGCAGTACCACCGCATGTCAGGGGATCACTTGCATCTTCTGCAGGAGGAAGTTACAGCCCTCTTGGCCAAGGGGGCCATCGAGCCCGTTTCTGGCCCAGAAGTAAGACGGGGTTTTTACTCCCACTACTTTCTGGTTCCCAAGAAGGGCAAAGGGGGCCTACGCCCTAAGTGGACCTCAGTAGCGTCAACGCCTTCCTCCGGAAGGAGAAGTTCAAGATGCTGACTTTAGCTCAGGTTCTGGCTGCCCTAGACCCTGGAGACTAGATGGTGGCGTTGGACTTGCAGGATTTCACATCCCTGTCCTGCCGGCCCACCGGCATTACCTGTGGTTCACGGTAGGCCACGAGCACTTTCAGTTTACCGTGCTCCCCTTCGGCCTCACCAGTGCCCCTCGGGTGTTCACGAAAGTGATGGCAGTGGTCGCAGCTCATATGCGCAGATTAGGGGTTCCAGTCTTCCCCTATCTCGACGACTGGTTGTTGAAGGCGGGCTCGCCCCAGGCGGTCGTCTCCCACCTCCAGACTGCGGCCGACTTCCTGCATTTGCTGGGGTTCTCCATCAACATGCCGAAGTCACATCTGAGTCCCTCCCAGAAGCTCCTTTTCATCGGAGCGGTTCTGGACTCGGCGCAGTTTCGGGTCTATCCTCCCAAACAGCGGGTTCGGGATATTCAGGCTCTGATTCCGATCTTTCAGCCTTTATCCCGGGTTTCGGTCAGGATGGTCCTAAGGCTGCTGGGTCTGATGGCCTCCTGCTCGTACATCACACGAGGTGGCGGATGCGGGCTCTGCAGTGGGACCTGAAGTTTCAGTGGGCTCAACATCAGGGCAACCTGTCCGACCACGTCCTGATCTCGGAGGGCACTGCAAGACAGTTGCAGTGGTGGCTCACGGACTGCGATTGGGTCAAGGGCAGATCCCTCTCCCTTCCCCAACCGGAGCACACAGTAGTGACGGATGCGTCCCTCCTGGCATGGGGGGGGGGCCACATGGGAGAGGCGGAGATCAGAGGCCTCTGGTCTCCAGCGGAGTCCCGGCTCCATAACAACCTGTTGGAGCTGAGGGCGATCCGGCTTGCACTGAAGGCATTCCTTCCCTCTGTCCGGGGAAGTGTAGTACAGGTGTTCACGGACAACACCACCACCATGTGGTATTGCAACAAACAGGGCGGGGTGGGGTCGTGGACCCTTTGTCAGGAGGCTCTGTGCCTCTGGACATGGCTGGAACATCAGGGCATCACCCTGGTGGTTCAACACCTGGCAGGCTCTCTGAACGCCAGGGCGGACGAACTCAGCCGCCGGTGCATGATGGATCACGAATGGTGTCTGCACTCGGACGTGGCACAAGGCCTCTTTCGGCAATGGGGAGAGCCTTGGTTAGATCTATTTGCCACCGAAGAGAACGCGCAATGTCATCAGTTCTGCGCGTTGGAGTTTCCAAGGCGGCACTCGCTCGGAGATGCTTTTCGTCGAGAGTGGAGTTGTGGTCTGTTATACGCCTTTCCGCCTATACCACTTCTGCCCAGAGTGCTGAAGAAGATCAGGCGCGACCGGACCCAAGTCAGCTTTGTGGCTCCGGATTGGGCACGAAGATACTGGTATCCCGAGCTACTCAGTCTGTCAATCGATCCCCCGATTCGACTGCCTCTTCAGGAGAACCTTCTGTCGCAGCAGCAGGGGACGGTCCTCCACCCAAACCTGTCCAGCCTCCACCTCCTAATGTGGAGATTGAGCAGCGGCAGTTGATGCCATTTGACTTGCCTCCTGAAGTCTGTGATGTCATTCTGGCAGCCAGGCGTCCCTCCACTAAAATGGTATACGCCTGCAGGTGGAACAAATTTGTGGCATGGTGCACAGCAAAGTCTGTGGATCCCCTTTCCGCCCCTCTTTCTGAGGTTCTCCTCTTTCTTCTTTCCCTGGCCCAGCAGGGCTCTGCTCTGGGCACCATCAAGGGATATCTTTCATCTGTTTCTGCCTTCTTACGGCTTCCTGATCAGCCTTCTCTTTTCAAGTACCCTGTTGTAAATAGATTCTCAAAAGGCATTACTCACATGTTTCCTCCTGTCCCTTTCGTAATGCCTCAGTGGGACTTGAATCTGGTTGTAACCTATCTGCTGTGCGCTCCTTTTGTGCCACTCCATAACTGTCCTCCTCGTCTCCTGACTCTCAAGACTGCTTTCCTGGTTGCCATCACCTCTGCCAGAAGAGTGAGTGAGCTCCAGGCTCTTTCTTCTAAACCTCCTTTCCTCTCTGTCTATCCGGACAAGGTTGTTCTAAGGACTCTTCCTTCCTTTCTTCCTAAGGTGGTTACTGCCTTTCACATTGATCAGTCTGTTACATTCCCCACCTTCTTTCTGCCTCCGCATCCCTCGAAAGAGGAAGAGAGGCTCCACCGTCCGGACCCAAAACGTGCGCTCTCCTTCTTTCTGGACCGCACAAAACAGTTCCGGGTGGACGACCAACTCTTCTTTGGCTACGTGGGCGCTAAGAAGGGGCGGGCAGTGCACAAGCGGACCATCTCTCGGTGGGTCGTTTTGTGCATTAAGGCCTGTTATTCCTTGGCTAAGAAGGATCCTCCTGTGGGGCTGAGGGCCCATTCCACTCGGGCCACAGCGGCTACTACTGCTTTGGGTGACGGGGAGTACCTCTGCAGGACATTTGTCAGGCAGCAACGTGGGCCTTGCTGCACACGTTTGCCAAGCATTACTGCCTGGACAGCCAAGTCCGGAGAGACGACTTCTTTGGCTGTTCCGTTCTCCAGGACTTCCTGGTGTGATCTTGGTTCGCAGACCCACCACCGGGTTTGGTATTGCTGGGGTATCTAGTCTAAGGTAAGGAATCTAACTAACGTGTTTCTCTCAGATGAACAAGTTACTTACCTTCGGTAACAATATATCTGTATGAAACATTAGTTAGTTAGATTCCTTACCGCCCCACCCATCCTCCCCGTTCTGCGAACTGACATCTAGGGTTAAGGTCATCCCTTTCAGGGCCCTAGATTCATGGCACCAGTGTCGGTTTCTTGCATGGCTCTGCGTTCCTGGCACGGAAAGCTATGTACAACAACTGACGTCAGCGCGCGAGGGCGGCGTCTAAGTACTGCGACGACGTCATCCCAGGGATCACGACGCTGACGACGGACGCGGAGTCGCAGACAACGCCTACCAACGCGCAAGGGTACTGCTGGCGAAAAATCTTTCTGGATCCAGCCTGACGCCTGGAGATATTCTAAGGTAAGGAATCTAACTAACTAATGTTTCTTACAGCTATATCGTTACCAAAGGTAAGTAACTTGTTCTTCATGAACACTCTTTCCAAGAATCCAATCACTTTCTCAGTTTCAATGGAATCATCAGTCTCCATGACAAACCACTTGGAGTGGTAGTCCACTAATAGCATCAAAAACTTACTACGCGAACCAAGTTTGTAGATAGGACCAAGAAAATCAATCCCCACCCTCTCCCAAGGATGCTTGGGAAAGCCACACATGCAAGGAGAGGTTGCCTTACAACTTTCTTTTTATCACTTTTAGCACAAGCATAACACTTCTTAACAACCCCCTCAATGTCATTGTCCACGCCAGGCCACCAAAATGACTGACGTACACGTCTCTTTGTCATGTTTCTGCCCAAATGCCCCTCACGCGCTATGTTTATTATCTTATTCCTAAGACTTGCCGGTGGCACCAATTGACTCCTGTGAGAAGTTGGCCTGGTATATGCTTTCTACTAGTTATAGTGGGCACCTTGCACCAGTCCAAACGACCCTTATTGATGATTATGGAAAAGACAACCTTTATTGGAAGCTATCCTAGTGGTAGCTATGGAGAGCAGCCTACAGGCTAAGTCTCGACGGAATGTAAAGCAGCTTGGTTTACCAGATTATAACCTCCTGAATGACCAAATGAAAGTAGAAACACACAAGATATATATATAAGATATATGTTTTTATTACTAAACACTCTCTACTAACCTCTTTATGAGATTAGAGAGCAAGGCACACAATTATTAAAGCACTAGAACGACAGTAAGTAGCGCAATACACAGTGGGCTCCAGGGGGACACCAGACCATATACTAAGAAAGTGGTACAACAACCATGACTTGACTAGACACAGTGCCTAGATCACGTAGAATTGCTCCCCAAGGAACCACCCAAGGTAGTGACACAGTGGACCCATGGGGAACTCGTGCAGTGTGAGAACACAGCCGCTAGCTCCATGCAATCCTATGGGAAAGTCGCGGTTGGAATTTTAAAGATTAAGGACACTTAAGAGAGGACTTGGAGCAAACCCTTTCAAACCTAGAAGGTTCTAAGGCCAGCACCCACGAGAGCACCGGAGTAGTCGTGTTACCTAACCCAGGGAAGCCGGGCGCATAGGTGTCAAGTGATGTCGGGAATCGTTTTTAGTGGCGTGATGCTGCAAAGTGCTGATGCCGGGAAGATGAAAAGTGTGTGGTGTGATCCAAGCCTGGATTGCAGCTGAGAAGAATCTGAAAGCAGAGGGGACAGAGTCTGGGTCACTTCAGGGTGACCAGGGGCATGGTAGACGAATGCCCACCGATGTCGGGTGTTTCAGGTGCAATGAGGTGAAGGTTGACTCTGCAACCACGGGGACTAGGAGATGTCGACGATGACCGAAGTCCGCAGGCGAGCTGTCCCATGAAAAATGTCGAGTGCTGGGGGGGTCAGTGTCTGGATTGGAGACAAACAAGCCTTGGCAACTGCAACCCATGCAGTCAGAGAAAAGATGCTTCGGTGTAGATCAGCAAGGTCCTGGGGACTCCCCAAGCCATGGAGAGTCAGGGCACGTCTGGAGCAACCAGGAAAGCCCCCAGATAGTTAAAGTTCCCTTCTCAGGGACGCACAAGTCGACGGACTAGGGATCGCAAAGGGACCTCGAGAGGAATCACAAAATACCAGCCCACGTAACACTTGTGGAGTGTAGGCGGGTAATCTTCGGTGGAATCACTGCTCAGGGTCTGGACTAAAGTAGCCCAAAGCACAGCCTAAGGGATTGCCAAGACGCATATGCTTCTGCAAATGTGCACGGTGTCTAGTCGACCTCAGGGAAGCTTGGGACCCCACCTCCTGTGTTGCAAAATCTTCGGAGTCCTTCAGGAGCTGCGTAGATGCAAACCAGTCAGATGCGTTTCAGGTGCCTGCCTTGCAGGGGAGTAACTTCTTTACTCCAAGGGAGATTCTTCGGTCATGCAACATAATGTAGATAGTTGAAGTACTTGGTTTCTGTAGCAGAGTTTTGTCCAGGTAAATCTAAAGTCCTGTAGCCAGGGGTTCCTACTTTATACCCAAGGAAGGGGTGGGACAAACTCTGGGGACCCACTTATGGTAGGGTCACGACAGAGGGGTGGCTACACCCATGTCCTTTGTCCAGTTACGTGCTGGGGCAGGAGCTGATAGCCCCTGCAACCGGTTTGACCTGGACTCTGCAGAGGGACACCAAATGTGCCCCCAGTGCAGACATCAAAGCACTCTCAGAGTGCACCCACCCAGCCCCAATACACTAAAGCCTGTCTGGGAGGTGGTCACACCTCCCTGTGACAGGAAACCTATTGTCCAGCCTTCCGCTGCCGGAGTTTCGTCCAGCAGCAGGAGGACAGACTCGTGTTTGTGGCTGGCAGCATCCATTTTGTGATGCCAGGGTTTGTAAAGCTGGTACCGGGTGTACCGGTGTTGTCATATTTCGCCCTCTAGTAGGGTGGAATCATACCTCCCACACCAGTTACTGGTGTGGAGGTATGATTCCAAGGTGTTTGACACCAAACACGACATGTTTCCATGCAGCCGTTTTAAAGTTAGCATTTACCGCAAGGTTATAATGCACTTAACTATAAATGGTTTGGCTGCCTCACAAACAACCCCGGAATAAAGGTTCTGAAGGCTGCAGAGGGGCTCTGCTCATGCATGGGCACCCTCTCACATAAAACCCAGCACCCGGCCTTAGGAATTGATAAGGCCTGCCATAGGGGTGACTGAGAGGTTTATATGTGCAGTGATAAGGATAGATATAGTGAACCTATATCTAAGTAAGGGGTGCATGCACTACCTTACACAGGCTGCTGTAGCAGACCTGTGGTGTCATTTTGAATGGTCTCCCAGGGGTGGCATAATACATGCTGTAGCCCCTGAGAGGCCTCTGGGGTACCTATGCCCTAGGTACATAGTATACCATATATTAGGGACTTATAAGGGTACCCCAGAATCCAATCTGGAGTGTACCTAAAGTGCATATAATCAATTTAGAGAGAAAGCAGATAGACTGGGGTCCTGATTAGCAGGATCCCAGTCAGACTAGGTTGAAAACAGTGAAACATCAGCAAAAAGTGGGGGTAACTGTAAGAAGTAGATCCTACTCCTACAACTCCTTCTCCACAACTTTCATTCACTCACACTCAATTCTGCCTCAACGTTGCAATAACTTTTGAAACAAGCATCTTGAATAAGATATCCTCTCCATCATTCCGACCAGTGCTTAATTTGTAAAATATTAAGTGCCAGGGCTCTGACGAGGAGGCCACTGCAGCTTGCACCACCCTTTGCCCCTATCATTGCTACCAAAACAACTACTAACCATCTCTCTCGCATGTAAATGCGACAGTTCAGAATATTCCAGGTCCCCAAAGCTAAAGCAATGGCTGGGGAGGCAGGTATTAGTAATTTTTAAATGTGTATTGTTTTCCTAAACAACTGTTATACTGCTCATCTCTAAATTACATGAGCAGCGCCAACTTGTGGCAGACTCCCCTAAGGGTGGTGTTGACAATTAGGTGCCAATGCCGAGCACCGGAAACCATTCAAGTATGGTGCTCAGCACCGGAATGTTCCGGCTCAAATTAAGCACTGCTTACGACACACAACTCATGACCTGCTGCAGCACCTCATCATACAACATAGCATTGTCCAACTCCTCCTTGTCAAAAGCTTGTTCCTCACTACATCTAATCACCTCAATGCCTGATTCCATGTCCTCTACAACTACATCCACTGGAATGCTAGATAAATAATCAGCTACAACATTCTTCAGACCCCTCACATATTCCACTTCAAAATTGTACTCAATCACTGACAACATCCATCTGGAAATCCTGGGAGTCACACTGCCTTCTAGACCCCTGCCCCCTTAAATAAATGCACAAGGGGCTTGTGATCCTTGTGAACTTTAAAATGTAACCCCCAGACAAAATATCTAAAATGCTTAATGCCCCAACAGCACGCCAAGGCCTCCTTTTCAATTACAGAATACGATACTTCTGCTCCTTGTAGTCTTCTAGACGCAAACCCAATCATCTTCTCCTCTCTGTCATACACTTGAGTCAAAACAGCACCTATTCCCACAGCACTGGCATCAGTAGTTGAAAGTCTTAGCTCTGACATTGACATGTCCCAGAGTAGGTGCATGGAGAATACAGGTCTTCACTCTATTGAACGCTTTGTCACACATGTCATCCCATTTAAACGCAACACCATTCTTCATTAATAACCTCAGCGGTTCCACAATCTCTGTAAAGCCACTTAGAAACTTAGAACAGTACTCTACCAGCCCCCAAAAGGATTTCAGCTGTTCCTTATTGAGAGGAGTAGGGACATCTTTGACTGCAGACACAATACTTTTCTTGGGCTTAATCCCAGCATCAGATATCTCATGCCCTAAATACGTCACTGTTGGACTTGGCCCTTTTTGCAGGGTCATCCCTAAACTTTTTGCCTTCCTCCTGCATTTTTTCTGACCTGTTGTTGGCTGTTTTATGACTCTGGGCACTTTACCACTGCTGATCAGTGCTAAAGGGCATATGCTCTCCCCATTGTAAATTGCTATGTCAGTTGGATTCCATAATTGGCTTATTTGATTTACTGTCAGACCCCATTAAAGTGCACCAGGAGTGCCAGGGCGTGTAAATACAAATGCCGCTGGTGGGCTCGCAGCACTGGTTGTGCCACCCACAGAAGCGGCCTGGTAAAATGTGTCTAGGGTCTGCCATCGCAGAACCTGCGTGCAGTCTGGTACTGTCATGCTGACTGGGCAAGTGCACCCACTTGCCAGTCCCTAAACCTTCCCTTTACTTAATATGAGTCACCCCTATGGTAGGCCCAAGGGCAGGGTGCATTGTAAGCATAAGGTAGGACAAGCCCTGATGTGTGTGGCATGTCCTAATAGTGAATAACACCCATTTTCGTTTTTCACTATTGTAAGGCTACCTGCTCTCATAGGCCAGAATGGGCTGCTGGAATTATTACACTCTATAATCCCTGCAGACTCAGTAAGCATGGTAGAAAGTCAAGTTTAGTATGTCTGAACTCAGAATAATAAAATACTTATTTCAGTAAAGTTTATTTTAATATCCTGCGTTTGTAAATGCTACTTTTAGAAAGTTAGTATTTACTTGCCTAACTATTTCAGTCCGCCTCTGCTTGAGTGTGTATGTGCTGTCTGGTTTCAGTGAGGGGCAGGGCTGGGTAATTCCAGGAGACAGGCTGGCTGCCAGGTGGTGAATAGAGAGATTACACCAGGATGGGTGGGAGGAGTACGCCTTGACTCTGAATAGGGCTGTGCTCTGCCACCACAATGCTGGCTCCACCCCCTGCGGAGCGGCTGATGTCTCTGCCCTGCACCCTGAACGGAGAAGCCAGAGTCCTGTCAACAAAGTGCTCCAGATCCGGACTGAACCAGGCGCAGGCCCCCTGGCCTGGAAGAACAAAAGAAATGGTGTATAAAAGAAGGAGCCCTGCTCCTAAGAAATCAGATCTGCTTTGAACCAACAAGAATCTCTGCCTGAGGAGGAGGCACCAGGAAAGCTGTACGGAGGAAGACTGTCCCTATCCTGGGGGAATGGCCTGCAGTGGTGACCTTGCTGCCAAAGGAGAGAAGAAGAACCCTTTGCTAAGACTTGCTCCATTTTTATTTCAAAAACCTTGTGCTTCCAAAACAATCTCCAAGGGCCTGGAAGCGAGCTTTCCCCCTGAACTGAGCCCCAGGACCATTGGGCTCATCCTGACCTTCGCCCGCCTACTGCTGGACTGTGGTGTTCCTTCCCTCGCCGGAGCCGTGACTCTGGTGCTCTTCAGCCCCTCCTTGGGCCGTGACCGGGCTGCTTGGCCGCGCCTGCCTTGAGAAGAGCCTCGCTCGATCCGAGCCGCTCTCTCTACGCCGTGCTGGGCTGCCCCCGTCACCTCGCCCGCTGGAGGACCACTGTGCACCTTCACCCCTCCCGCCGGAATCTGCACCGTGAGCATCCCAAAAGCCTCGGACGGCCCGGACGTGGAAAACGTACCCGGCTGCCCCGCTCTGCTCACCTGCCACCTGGACACACCACTCCCCCTGTAAGCCTGAAGGACCAGATCCCCCCGTAAAGCTTGGGAGCCCCGGATGCCGCCTCGCCTTCTGAAGAGCCGCTGGACGCCCCGCACCCGCCTTTACAAAGAAACAAGGTACTGTGACACACAAACTCGACCGCGAGCTCGCATCGAATCCAGGATCCGCAACGTTTGTTTTCCCTGTCGTCCGAAACATTCCACCAGGTTGCTGCACCAGCGCGAAGCGCGCCAAGACCTGCAGTTCACCTTGTTGCCCCGCACTAAAGAACTTTCCACAGTATTAGATGTCGTGGCCCAAGCTTTCAAACGTTACTGGGTTGTGTAATAAGTCTGCATAAAAGATATATATATAAAAGCCATATTTTTATATAAAACCTGCCTGGTGTCCGTTTGTGGTGCATGCAATGTATTTGCTGTGTGTATGATTGCAAAAGCTTCACTGTGTACGCTCTGAAGTTTAGCCTTGATTGCTCGCGCCACGCACCTAGAGGGTGAGCAGGGGTTATTCTAAAGAGCCATCCTTCACCCTGACTAGAAGTAAAGGGTCCCTGCTTGTCGCTGGTACTTACCTGCGCCAACCAGAGCCCCCTCATTTCTAACATTGGAGGCAGCGGTGAGGATTTTCGAATTTGCATTTGTAGTTTGTATACAGTAAATCATTGATCGCCACATTGTGAGTGCAGACCAGTAACGCAGCCACAATACTATTGATTTTTTTTATTTTGCCAAGAATCTCCATTTTTGAGAAACCATGCCTGTTTCACTCACTGCAGGAAGGGCAGCCTCTATAGTCTCTGGAATGGATGATATGGAATGGGAAGAAGAGAGATTAGAGAGCTACACCAAGGCCCAGCTGAAGGGCTTCTGCAGGGCCTGGATGGAGTCAAGAGAAGACTCTGATGAGGTGGAGGAAATTGAGCGGGCAGAGAGCATCGCTCGCTTGGGCAGAGGCCTGTCGCCAGAGGAGTTGGCCGACAGGAAGGAAACCAGAGCTCGTGAGATAGAGATGGGGAAACTAAATGGACAACTGGAGCTGGAAAGCAAAAAGCTGGCTCTGGAAGAAAAGAAAATGCAAATGGAGCATGACTTGATAATGAGGAAGTTTGATATGGAGATTGAGAGGCTTGAGGCCATGAGTGTCTCAGCCCAGCAACAAGAAAGGTGTGTAGCTCAGAGATTGAGCTTTGCTGAGTGGGAGGAGGAATCCAGCTCAGATGGTGGCAGCAATATTTAATTTTTTAGTGCTGAGAGAGTAGTACACACACCCAGAGACTTGGCACCTGACTTGAAGGAGGGGGTTAACATACACCAGGAGGTTCAAGGACATGAGGTAGCTCCAGTAGTGCGCAGTGTCCCTGAGAGGAATAGGGTAACTGGTGCAGGGGTTCATGGTCCTAGTGGTGGGAGGGACACTCTAATGAGAGGTGCAGGGAGAGGGGTTCCCCCAAAATTGAAGTCCTGGTATGTGAGTGTGAAGACAGCCCAGAAGAGTGTGGGTTGTGTGACAGAGACAGTCAGATACTGTCTTGCCAGTCTCAGGGGAGGGGTGTGGAGTACGTGTGTGAGGCACTGGATGGTGAGGTGAAGGATAGTTTGGTTAACCCTGCTAGGGGGCTGTGTGATCCAATTGTGGGAGAGCATATTGTAAGTCCCTGTTTTCCAGAGCTATGCCAACACCTGTGGGAGAGTGAGTTCTCTGACCGCAGGGAGCTCACTTTGGAGGCAGACCTTTTAGTGGAGTCCAGAGGGTCTGGAAAGGCATTGGGGAGTGATCCCAAGAGGAGTGGTTCAGGTATCTTCACACCCAGTGTGGTGGAAGTGGCTCAGAGTAGCCCAACTAGGTCCTGTAGTAGTGAGAGGGGTGTAGGGCCTCACGTCCTGTCTTTAAGGGGAAGGAGTGAGAAGGGGTTATGTCCCGGTAGTGCCCAACCTCAGTCTCAGAACTTGGATGGTTCTTTAAGGGAACACCAGGTGGGGAGCCTAGTCTGTTCTGAGGGGCTGCCCGTTGAGCAGGATCCCCTAGTGTCTGGTGAACGGGGAGTGTCTGTAAGCAGGCCTCCCTCAGTTCTGGTGTCTGGCAGTACCGCTCCAGTTGGGAGGGTGCAGAAGTCCAGATTGAGGGGTGAGAGGGGTAGAGAGTCCCCAGTGGAAGAACCAGTGCGTCAGGGGCCAGCCAGAAGGGCTGCGGCACCAGTGAATGACCATGGTGACACCACTTCTGTCCTGGGGGATCTTCGTGCACTGTCAGATGGACAGGGGTCGGGAGATCTGCGCCAGGCAGACTGACACACGACACATGAGTTATGTTTCTGATGGATACATCTGCCAGTGGATTCCTCACCTTGTGAATATCCCCTGCGCCAGCAACATTCGGAAACTTTTGTAGCAGTCCACGCCGATGAGGTCGAAGATGACGTCACAGAGACACGGCTCCGCTCGCGACTCCGCTGACGTCACCGGCTCCATAAGAAGACCTCGTCGGCGTGATGACGTCAGTTCCCTTTTTTCCGCGCCGTCGACGCCAACGGATTTTGGGAATTGCTGTTGGTAGCTTTACTGTTACTTTGTTTTTCTTCTGGGTTTCCCTGTTTCTCTTCGAAGAAGATGTCGATGAAGAAGTCGGGTTTAAAGCCCTGTCGGGAATGTGGCAAACACATGTCGATCACGGATCCACATGACGACTGTGTTTGGTGTCTGTCATCTGACCACGATGTGAATGGTTGCTCTTGCTGTCGTAAGATGAGCTCCAAAGCTCTAAAAGAGGCGAAGCTCTTCATCGCTAAGATGAAAAAGGAAAAGAGAGGAAGAAGGTCACGATCGAGGTCGGCGTCGAAGTCGACTTCGGGGCATGCTTCGCGAACCAAGAAGCATAAGAAGAAGAGGAGGCATTCTTCTCATCATCACACTGATAAGAGTTCGGCTCCGAAGTCGAAGTCGCCGGCTCGACACCGAAAGAAATCCGTGTCTCCTTCACCAGTCCCGGATTCTCCTGGTCCTTCTTCTCCAGTGACTTCGCCGGCTCCGCTACATCTCCGGTTCCGATGCCATCCCCGACGCCGGTTCCATCTCTGGCTCCATCTCCGGCTCCATCTCCGGCTCCGTCTCCGGCCCCGGTTGAAGATCTTCAAGTCCCGGGTGAGCCTGCGATGCCGCTTGTTCCACCATCGGCGCCGGTTGGCCCGAGTCCGGTGATGCCTGACCAGTACCCTGCATTCCCTGGGCCAGGTCAGGACCCCTCGCATTATCTGAATGCGATGTATGGGGTGTTCGCGAGAGCCATGTACACCACTGCTGCACCTGCGGGTCCGATGGGTCCAATGGCGTTTAATTTGGGGGTGCCGCAGGTCTATCCGCAGGCCCCTTTCATGCCGCTTTTTCCAGCGACGCCATCTTGGCATCTACCAGCGCCGAGGACGTCGGCGCCGCTTCCATCTTCGCCGGCTCCGGCTTGACCTCGTTGGACGCCGGTTGCACCTGCGGACCACGTTCGACGCCGGTGCCGTCGGATTCGAACACGGCGACGCCGCTTGTGCGGATTCGATCCAGAAGGGAAGCACAGAGAGTGGTGGATGAAAGGAGGTACCTTTTGGAGGAAGCTGAAGAGGGAGAGCTGGTTGATTCTGATGAGGTGTTTGAGGATCTTTAGGAGGCTAGGTGACTGGATTTGTCTCCTGAGTGGGAAATCACTCCACCTTCAGATGAACCCTCAAAAGATGTGGCTCCGTATCATGCGGTCATCAGGAAAGGTGCGGAGCTGCTAGATCTTCAGTTGCCAACTACGGAGTTCAGATCAAATATTCTGACTGAGGTGCTGCATTCGCCCACTACAGTTTCGGAGCCTTTGTTGCCCTTTAATGAGGCCATTATTGACCCTGTATTGGAGGTATGGCGTAAGCCTTTTTCTGCTCCCGCAGTCTCTAGGACAGTCGCAAGAAGGTATAGGGTGGCTCCAGGGGATCCTGAGTTTTTAACGTCGCACCCATCGCCTGAGAGCCTGGTGGTTCAGGCGGCTTGCTCGGGTAAATCCAAGGGTGCTTTCCCTCAGGTTCCAGGGGACAGAGAAGCTAAAAAGGTAGACCAGTCAGCCAAGAAGGTCTTTTCATCGGCCAGCAAGGCCCTTAAGTCGACAAATGCAACTTGCCTGTTGGGACGCTATATCCATGCGCTCATGGACTCGGCGAAGAAATCGGCACCAAAGCTTTCTGAGGAGGATAGAGTCGGCTTCAATTAAGTTTTGACTGATGCCCAGGCGGCAGCACGCCAAGTGATACAAAGTGGGCTGGACACGGTAGACTCAGTAGCGAGAGTCATGGGGTCTTCTGTTGCCACCAGGAGAGGGGCGTGGCTGAAGTCTTCTGAGTTCTCCCTGGATGTACAGTCGACTTTGTTGGACCTGCCATTTGATGGGTCTTGTTTTTTTGGTAAGAAGGCTGATGCTGCTCTTGAACGCTTTAAGGAGAGCAAGGCTACCGCTAGGTCTTTGGGCATTCAATCCCAGTCAAGGGGTCTTTTAAAAGATACAGAGGCTTCGGAAGGGCATCCTTTCGTTCTTACAGACAGACCCAGCAGCAGCAGCAGTAGCAGCAATAGCAGCAAAGCTCTGTGTCCAAAGGTTACAGAGGTAGAATCAGGGGTCGCTCACGTGGCCGTCAACTCTCCTCCTCCTCTTCCTCCTTCTCAGCCCCTCCCACCACCGCAAAGCAGCCCTAGATCCGCCATTCTGGATCATGCTGGTCCTGTGGGGGGCCGACTTACCCATTTTCTACAAAATTGGGAATCTGTAACTACGGATCTCTGGGTTCTGGATCTTGTAGAAAATGGGTATGCCCTTCCCTTTCAGGAATTCCCTCCAAATTACACTCCTTGTCAAGGGGCTTGCTCGGAGGACCACCGTCTTCTCCTGCAGGAGGAAGGCCTGAAGTTGTTTCAAAAAGGTGCGATAGAGGTGGTTCCAGAGCAGGAGAGGGGTCAGGGATGCTACTCCCGGTATTTCCTGATTCCGAAAAAGGACGGCAGATTGCGTCCGATATTGGACCTCAGAATCTTGAATCTTTTTCTAAAGCAAGAGAAGTTCAAGATGCTCACCCTTGCTCAGGTTCTTCAAGCGCTGAATCAGGAGGGCTGGATGGTGTCAATGGACTTGCAGGATGCGTATTTCCACATCCCCATCCTGAAGTCGCGCAGGAAGTATCTCCGGTTTACGGTAGGATCACAACATTATCAGTTTGCGGTCCTTCCGTTTGGTCTTACTACTGCACCCCGAGTCTTCACGAAGGTGATGGCAGTGATGGCAGCCCATCTCAGAAGGTCGGGGATCTCAGTCTTCCCCTATCTGGACGACTGGCTGATAAAAGCGGAGTCGCCAGAGAAGGTGCTACATCATCTGCAGGATACAAGTCAGCTGTTGTACAAATTGGGTTTTTCGATAAACGTGCCCAAATCTCACCTGGTGCCCTCTCAGCGCAACCTGTTTATAGGTGCGGTACTGGACACTACTGTGTGTCGAGCATTCCCTCCTCCTCTAAGGATTCTCGACATACAGGAAATGATTCCTTTGTTTTACAATGGAACGGTTGTTCCAGTTCTGAAAGTCCTTCGCCTGCTCGGCCTGTTTGCTTCCTGCATTCTGTTGGTCAACCATGCATGCTGGCACATGAGGGCGCTCCAGTGGTGCCTCCGCAGGCAGTGGTATCTGCACAATGGAGATCTCAGGGAGTCTGTGAGGATCTCCAGAGAAGCTGCGGCGGATCTGTCTTGGTGGAGCGTGGAGGGCAATCTGTCTCAAGGAAAGCCCTTTCATCTACCTCCATCGGTGGCCACAGTGATTACGGATGTTTCCACTTTAGGGTGGGACGCTCATCTGGGGGATCTGGAGATCAAGGGTCTTTGGTCTCAAGTGGAAAGGTTGCTTCACATCAACCTTCTGGAATTGTGGCCGATTAGTTTGGCACTCAAGGCCTTCCTCCCTTCCCTTCGCGGTCAGTCTGTTCAAGTCCTGACGGACAACACTACCGCGATGTGGTATGTCAACAAACAGGGAGGTGTAGGGTCTCTTTGTCTCTGCAGAGAGTCTCTGCGTCTATGGTCCTGGGCCCAGGACCATCAGATTTGTCTGATGGCAAATCATCTGGCCGGGGTTCTAAACATACGTGCGGACAGTCTCAGTCGGCAGTTCTCCGCTGACCATGAGTGGAGGCTCCATCCGGAGGTGGTTCGTCACGTCTTTCGAATGTGGGGAACTCCTCGGGTGGACCTGTTCACCACTCACGAGAATGCTCACTGCCCGTCATTCTGCAGTCTCCAGTATCCGATGCAGGGAGCGTTGGGGGACGCGTTTCAGTTGAGTTGGGGCTCACGACTCCTTTACGCGTTTCCTCCCATACCCTTGATTCCTCGGGTTCTGAGGAAAATTCGCCAAGACCGGGCCCAAGTCATATTGGTCGCCCCGGATTGGCCAAGAAGGGTGTGGTATTCAGATCTTCTCCAACTCTCCTCGTGCCCTCCGCTCCGTCTCCCTCTGAGGGCAGACCTCCTCTTGCAGTCGGAGGGGCAGGTTCTACACCCCCACCTCCAGAGCTTACACCTTCATGCCTGGAGATTGAACGGGGCAACCTGAATTCTTTTTCTCTCCCACCTGATGTGGTAGATGTAATTTTGTCTGCCAGACGTCATTCCGCCAAATCTATATATTCATATAGGTGGTCTAAATTTGTTCTCTGGTGTGGAGAGAAGTCAATTGATCCTTTGAAGGCTCGTCTATCTAACATTCTACAGTTTGCCCTTTCTCTTGCTCAGCAAGGCTTTCCTGTGGCTACTGTAAAAGGATACTTATCGGCTTTGTCGGCTTTCCTTTGCTTGCCGGATCAGCCGTCATTATTCAAATCACCTATTGTTCTTCGTTTTCTTAAGGGCCTTGTGAGAATTTGGCCTGATATATGATGTCACTAATTCTAGTGTACACCTTGTATCAGTCCAAACAACCCTTATGGTGATTGGTTGTAAAGTCAACCTTATAGACCAGCTATCCTAGTGGTAGCATGGACAAGAGCAGTCTTAGGCTAAACTCTGAATGGCATGTGAAGCCAGCTGTTATTACATATGTAATCCCTTGAATACCAAATGAAAGGACACCACAACAGATATATATAAAAATAGAATGTATTGATTCTATTCAAACCCTCAGCACTCTTTATGAGATTCGAGGTAAGTACAACACAGTCTTATTTAAGCATACATTAAGTCACACAGGTAAGTAAAACAGTTAGGCCCTAGGGGCCACGCAAACCATATACTAAGTAAGTGGTATAAGAACCACTGTCACGAACACAGGATAGGCCTAGGCCTAGGGAATCGCTGGGGCTACACTATACTACCAAAGGTTAGGAAGCGGGAGGCCCACGGGATTCAGGTGCAGAGTGGAAACACTCACGCGTAATGCGTAAAAGTCGATAGAAATAGTAGTTATTAGAATTAAACAGTTTTAGGACACTTCTGGAATAGCTAGAAAGTCGAGACTCGGAAACTAGACCCTAGGATAGTCAATACCCTTGTGAGCACCGGAGTACTCAAGTTACCTTGCCCACGGGCTGCGGGTGTATAGGTGTGAACTTGCGTCGGGTTTCGTCGTTGACTTCTATGGATGCCTGAAGGAAAGTTGCTGACAGGCAGTCAGTGAAGAGTGTCCGGTGGATCCCAAGGATGGGATCAAGAAGGAAGGATACCTGCAAGCAGAAGGGACAGAGTCTAGGTCACCAGCCAGGAGCCGGGAAGGAACCAGTAAGGAACCAGGTGATGTCGTGAAGATGCAGGTGAAGAGGTGAAGCTTGTCGCAGCAGCCACGGGTACCAGGAGGCGTCAAGGACGACCAGGACCAGAAGACGAGCTGTCCCACGAAGGCTCTTGCTGTCGGCGGCGGCGATGTCGAGTTGGGACACAACAAGCCTTGGCAAGCGCAACCCATGCAGAACGAAGGATTCGCTTCTGTTGCAGACCAGGAAGGCCTGAGGTGCTTCTCTTTCACAGAGGAGCGAGTGCCAGTCTGAAGGAGCCGGACCAGCAAGATGAAAACAAAGGTTCGTCGTCGCAGAGGCTACTAGCCAACGGGCCAGAAACCGGACAACACGTCGAGCAACTCAGGTGCAGAAGGGCCCCACGCAGAACACGTGAAGTGTGGGGAGCTGATCTTCTTTGCAGATGGTGCTCGGGGTGGGGGCTTCTCAATTCCCCAAGCACAACCTCGAGGAAGCCTCAGAAGTCGCGCTAGTCAGTTACTAGCCACTTTTTCCAAGTCGCCGGTCCCACGTCCCTAGTCGCCTCCACGGGTCTCAGCTTCGCTGCAGATGTGGATCTGGGTCAGAGGTGTCTGGAAGTCTCGGCGCTGGTCAGTCTCTGCAGTCGTCCCTCGTAGGATCAGTCGCAAAGCAAGCAGCGGTCGCTGGATGGTGCCTGGTTGCCCAGGGTGGTCACTCCTTGGCCACAAGGGAGATTTCTTCAGTCTTCTTCCTGAGGTCGAATGTCGAAGGTCCAGAGTTTCTGTTCAAGTTGCAGATTCAGGTTAATCTAATCTAGCAGGGCTCAGCTACCTACTAATATACTGGGCTAGTGGGCTGGGCTACCTGCCAGGTCCCTCCTATGGGTGGGACCAGGAAGGGGAGTGGTTACACCCCCTTTCCATTGTCCAGTTTCGCGCCAGAGCTGGGGCTGGAGTGCCCCAGCGCCGGTTTGAACTGGACTATGCATGGGACACCTTGTGTGCCACAGGCAGTGTCTAGTTTCTTTCATCCCTCCCTGCCCCAATACACTAAGTCCTGTCTGGGGTGGTGCTCGCACCTCCCAAGGCAGGAAACCTATTGTCCAAGCCTCCCTCGCTGGAAGGACTCCCAGCAGCAGGAGGTCAGACTTGTGTCTGTGGCAGCAGCATCCATTTTGTGATGCTGAGGCTTTGGTGAGAGTTAAACAGCAAAGTAGGATTTTAACATGTCTCTCCCTCTAGAAGGGAGGAATAATATCCTCATCACCAGAAATGGTATGGGGGTATTATTCCAAAGTGTTAGACACCTTACACGACATGTTTTGATAAAGCCAAACCATAGTTACCATAACCGTTTAAGATTATAAGGCACTTTAAGAGTATATGGTAGGCTATATCATAGAACAGCTATAAGGACATGGTTCCCAAAGCTGCAGACAGGCTCAGCTCATGCTAGAGCACCATCTCACATGTTACCAAGCACTCTGCCTCCAGGATTGTTAAGGCCTGCCATAGGAGTGGCTGATAGGAACACATGTGTCTATATATAAGGTAGGTATAGGAATACTACACCTAAGCAAGGGGTGATTACACGACCTTGCCCCAGCTGAGTGATCAGCCAGTTGTGTCATAATGGAAGGCCAGGCCAGGGGTGGCATAATACATGCTGCAGCCCCTGGTAGGCCTAGGGTACACCTATGCCCTGGGTACCTAGGGTACACTGTACAGGGTCCAATAAGGTGATCCTTAACAATTGGGTATGTACCTAGGGTACATGAAGTCCATTTTAAAGAGAGAGCAGACAGCCTGAGACCCTGACTGGCAGGATCTCAGGCCAATTAAGTCGAAAAACCAGCTAAACACTAGGCAAAACGTTGGGGGTAACCATAGTCAGATATTCACCTTCCTACAGGCCTCACAAACAGGTTTCCTCCTACTCCCTTTATTGTGCCTCAATGGGACTTAAACCTTGTCCTGACTTATCTTATGGGTTCTCCCTTCGAGCCCTTACACAAGTGTCCCTTGAGACTGTTGTCTCTTAAGACGGTTTTTCTCATTGCAATCACCTCAGCAAGGAGGGTAAGTGAGCTTCAAGCTCTGAGTTCAAAACCCTCAGGACCAGGGCTGCATTTCTGCCTCAGGTGGTAACTGCCTTCCATCTGGGGCAGTCCATTACCCTTCCTTCCTTCTATCCTCCCCCTCACCCTTCCAAGGAGGTGGAGAGACTTCACCGCTTGGACCCTAAGAGGGCGGTGAGCTTCTACCTGGACAGGACTAAGGACTTCAGAGTTGATGACCAGCTCTTCGTGGGCTTTGTTGGCTGCAGAAAAGGTCGAGCGGTGCACAATGTAGGAGAGTAGGGTCTACTTTCTATGTTCACCCCCACTTTTTGCTTTTGCTTCACTGGTTTTTGACTTAGATGTGGCTGTGGGCCTGCTAATCAGACCCACAGCCCAGCTGTTCTCTCTCTAAATTCATACTATGTACTTTAGGTACATAACCCAATTGGTAAGGATCACCTTCTAGGGCCCTGTACAGTGTACCTTAGGTACCCAGGGCATAGGTGTACCTGAGGCCTACCAGGGGCTGCAGCATGTATTATGCCACCCCTGGCTGGCCTTCCATTATGACACAACTGGCTGATCACTCAGCTGGGGCAAGGTCGTGTAATCACCCCTTGCTTAGGTGTAGTATTCCTATACCTACCTTATATATAGACACATGGGTAACCTATCAGTCACTCCTATGGCAGGCCTTAACAATCCTGAATGCAGAGTTCTTGGTAACATTTGAGATGGTGCTCTAGCATGAGCTGAGCCTGTCTGCAGCTTTCGGAACCATGTCCTTATAGCTGTTCTATGATATCGCCTACCATATACAAGTGCCTTATAATCCTCGCGGCTATGGTAACTATGGTTTGGCTTTATCAAAACATGTCGTGTAAGGTGTCTAACACTTTGAAATACTACCCCACACCATTTCTGGCGATGAGGATAGTATTCCTCCCTTCTAGAGGGAGAAGACATGTTGAAGACCTACTACCCAGTTAAAGTTAACCAGAGCCCCAGCATCACAAAATGGATGCTGCTACCACAGACACAAGTCTGACCTCCTGTTGCTGGGAGTCCTTCCAGCGAGGGAGGCTTGGACAATAGCTTTCCTGCCTTGGAAGGTGCTAGCACCACCCTAGACAGGCCTTAGTGTATTGGGGGGGGAGGGATGAATGAAACGAGACACTGCCTGGGGCACACAAGGTGTCCCATGCATAGTCCGGTTCAAACCGGTGCTGGGGCACTCCAGCCCCGGTCCTGGCGCGAAACTGGACAAAGGGAAGGGGGTGTAACCACCCTCCTCCCTGGTCCCACCCATAGGAGGGACCTAGCAGGTAACCCAGCCCCCCAGATTAGTATAAGAGTGGGAGCTGAGTCCCTAGGACTTTGGATTATCCTCATAACTGAAACTTGAACAGAAACTCTGGACCTTCGACATTTGACTACGGAAGAAGACTGAAGAATCTCCCTTGTGGCCAAGGAGTGGCCACCCTGTGCAAACAGGCACCATCAAGCGACCTGCTGTTTGCTTTGCCCAACATTCTACGAGGAACCGACTGCAGAGCCCGACCAGCGCCATGACTTCCAGACTTCTCCGACCCTGATCCACATCCACAGCAGAGCTGAGATCCGTGGAGGCGACGAGAGACGTGGGACTGGCTACCTGGGAAAGTTGGCTAATTGCTTCCAGCGCAGCTTCTGAGGCATCCTCGAAGTTGTGCTCTGGCGATTGAGAAGCCCCAACCCCGAGCACCATCTGCACCGAAGATCAGCCCTCCACAGTCCACGAGTTCTGCGTGGGGCCCTTCTGCATTTTCCTGCTCGACGTGTCTGTCCGGTTGCTTGCCCGTTGGCTAATAGCCTTTGTGCCGTCGAACCTTTGACTTTCCACCGCTGGTTTGGCTCCTCCAGACTGGCCCTTGCTTCTCTGTGAAAGAGAAGCCCTCAGGCCTTCCTGGTCTGCAACAGAAGCGAATCCTTCGTTCTGCGTGGGTTGCGCTTGCCAAGGCTTGTTGTGTCCCAACTCGACATCGACGCCGCCGACAGCAAGAGCCATCGTGGGACAGCTCGCCTCCTGGTTCTGGTCGTCCTCGACGCCTCCTGGTACCCGTGGCTGCTGCGACAAGCTTCACCTCTTCACCTGCATCTTCACGACATCGCCTGGTTCCCTCCTGGTTCCTTCCCGGCTCCTGGCTGGTGACCTGGACTCTGTCCCCTCTGCTTGCAGGTATCCTCCTTCTTGATTCCATCCTTGGAATCCACCGGACACTCTTCACTGACTGCCTGTCAGCATCTTTTCTTCAGGCATCCATAGGAGTCGACGACGAAACCCGACGCAAGTTCACACCTATGCACCCGCAGCCCGTGGGCTAGGTAACTTGAGTACTCCGGTGCTCACAAGGGTATTGACTATCCTAGTGTCTAGTTTCCAAGTCTCTAACTCCTAGTTCCTTCCGAAGTGTCCTAAAACTCTTAATTTCTAAACATTACTATTTCTATCGACTTTAACGCATTACGCGTGAGTGTTTCCACTCTGCACCTGAATCCCGTGGGCCTCCCACTGCCTAGCAACTGATAGGATAGTGTAGCCCCAGCGATTCCCTAGGCTTAGGCCTATCCTGTGTTCGTGACAGTGGTTCTTATACCACTTACTTAGTATATGGTTTGCGTGGCCCCTAGGGCCTAACTGTATTACTTACCTGTGTGACTTATGTATGTTTAAGTAAGACTATGTTGCACTTACCTCGAATCTCATAAAGAGTGCTGAGGGTTTGACTAGAATAAATACACTTTATTTTATATATATATCTGTTGTGGTGTCCTTTCATTTGATAACAGCTGGCTTCACATGCCATACAGAGTTTAGCCTAAGACTGCTCTTGTCCATGCTACCACTAGGATAGCTGGTGTATAAGGTTGACTTTACAACCAATCACCATAAGGGTTGTTTGGACTGATACAAGGTGTACACTAGAACTAGTGACATCATATATCAGGCCAACTTCTCACACACAAGCGCACCCTTTCCAGATGGATTGTCTTGTGCATCAAGATATGCTACTCCCTGGCTGGTAAGGAACCTCCAGAGGGTTTAAGGGCTCATTCCACTAGAGCAAAGTCTTCCACTTCTGCTTTGTCTAGGGGCGTTCCTGTGGAGGACATTTGTAGGGCGGCAACTTGGGCCTCCCTTCACACCTTTGCAAAACATTATTGCTTGGACACCGAGGTGAGGAGGGACGAACACTTTGCTCGTTCCGTCCTTCAGGACTTTCTGGTATAGAAGGGTGGACACCCTCCTCCGGGAGTGGGACTGCTGTGGGAATCTATTCACAAGGTGAGGAATCCACTGGCAGATGCATCCATCAGAAGAACAAGTTACTTACCTTCGGTAGCGCTTTTTCTGGTGGATACAGTATCTGCCTGTGGATTCCTCACTGACCCACCCGCCTCCCCGTTGTCCACCCTTGTATACCTTTAGTATATGATGGTGTTTCAAGTTATATTTATTACTGTCAAAGGCATTATGTTGTTTCTTTTGCCTTTCTACTTATTCTCCACACTGTGTGTGTTGTTTTATAGATTATGTACTGTGTATACTGTGTATATATTGCTGTCAGTCCGTCCGTGTGCCTCGAAGGCACGGAAAAAAGGGCGGAACTGACGTCATCACGCCGACAAGGTCTTCTTATGGAGCCGGTGACGTCAGTGGAGTCGCGAGCCGAGTCGTGTCTCTGTGACGTCGTCTTCGACCCCATCAGTGTGGACTGCTACAAAAGTTTCCGAATGTTGCTGGCTGGCTGGCTGGTAAGGTTCCTCCTGAGGGTATTAGGGCTCATTCAACTAGAGCTAAATCATCTACATTTGCTTTGGCCCGGGGTGTTCCTGTGGCAGATATTTGTAAAGCCGCGACTTGGGCCTCCCTCCATACTTTCGCAAAGCATTATTGCTTGGACTCTGAGATGAGGAGGGAGGGCCACTTCGCGCGCTCTGTTTTGCAAGACTTTCTGGTATAGGAAGGTGGACACCCTCCTCCGGGAGTGGGGACTGCTGTGGGAATCTATTCACAAGGTGAGGAATCCACTGGCAGATGTATCCATCAGAAGAACAAGTTGCTTACCTTCGGTAACGCTTTTTCTGGTGGATACAACATCTGCCTGTGGATTCCTCACTGGCCCACCCACCTCCCCGTTGTCCACCTTTGTATACCTTAAAAGATGCCTTGCTTGACATGTTGTTTTATATGGTACACTTATAGGAAATGCTGTTGTTCCTTAGCTTTCCTTTTTGTATATGTACTATGTATATTTGTTCGAATGTTGTTTACTGTGTATACTTTGAATCTGTTGTCGGTCCACCTGTTTGCCTCGGAGGCACGTAAAAAATGGGTGGAACTGACGTCATCACGCCGACGTGTCTCTCTTATTGCTCCGGTGACGTCATACAGAGTCGCGAGCGGAGCCGAGGTATTATGACTACCACGTCGACGTAGAGAGCTGGGTGAAAAAATTCCATGGAATGCTGGAGCAGGGGATATTCACAAGGTGAGGAATCCACAGGCAGATACTGTATCCACCAGAAAAAGCGTTACCGAAGGTAAGTAACTTGTTCGTCACCCTCAGGGGGATAATGCGTGCTCCCCGGGAAGTCCCGGTGCGCGAGGCGAGCGTTCAACCGCATGGGTTGGTCCCAGGGTTGGGAAGCCAGGTTCAGGTGTTATCTGACCTGGAGGGTGGGACAACTGTAATCTGTGTCCTGACCTATGTTGCTTCTAGGGGTACCACTCCAGTTGGGAGGGTACAGCCATCTGGAAGGGGGTGCAGAGGGAGGGAGTCCTCGCCTCTGACCCCGGCTCAACTGAATGGTTTAGACCCTAGGTTGGAGGGCCAGGTTCAGAATGTCCCCCTGACCTGGACGCCCAGTTGCAGGATAGAACCCCTGAACTGGTGGGCGAATTGCACAGGACACCTGCCACAGGTGCCCTGGCAATTCTGGAAGGGGGTACCACTCCAAGTGGGAGGGTACAGAGCCCCAAGGAGGAGGACCGGGTGTGGGAGAGGCCACCCCAGTCTTTGGTCCAGCCGGCGGGTACAGGCCTGGGGCTGGTGGGTCGGTGCCAGGATGTCATACCTGACCTATCTGAAAGAAACACGTTATTTAGATTCCTCACCTTAGAATATCCCCAGGTGTTAGGCTGGATCCGGAAAGATTTTTGTAGCAATACCCCTTGCGCGTCGCTAGGCTTCGTCTGCGGCTCCGCGTCTGTCGTTGGCGTTGTGAGCCGGAATGACGTCGTCGGAGTACTTAGACGCCGCCCTCGCACGCTGACGTCAGTTCTTCTTTTTTCCGCGCCAGACAGCGCCGATCCGGGAAGAGCTTACCCCTTAGTCAATTTTGACTAAACTTTTTTGACTCTTTTTGGTTTTCTGTCGACTCGACTCTGGTGCCGGTAGGTTGCCTGGGTTTAAAGCCTGTGACTCCTGTCATCAACTGATGTCGGTGACGGACCACCATCGCCGGTGCCTTTACTGCCTGGGGGCCGACCACGACGCGGAGTCGTGCCCCGATTGTCAGGCCTTGACCTCGAAGGCTAGGCGGGAGCGGTCCCGTAAGCTTCTCGAGCTTCGGCACTCGGCTCCGCGCCGCTCACGGTCCCGGTCCAGGAGGAGGTCCAAGGAGCGGTCGCGGAGCCGCAGCCACCATCATCGCTCGTCAGGCTCGAAGTCTTCGGGTAAGTCGAAGCGATCAAAGAAGTCCAAGAGGCGACACCGCTCTTCGGACTCCCCTCGCCGGTCGCGCGACTCGGCCGAGGGTCAGGGTGGTCCCACCCCCGCGGCTCCGTCGGAGCCGCCGGAGCCGCGTCCGTCCCCAAACCCGCCGGTCCCTGGGACTGACGCGACTCCGGCGGAGGTAAGTGCTTTCCTTTCGGCCATGAGGGGCCTGGCTCCGCCGTCGACGCCTGCCGGCGCGCCTTCAGGCCCCGCGGGCTCGACTGGGTGACCTCGCGTGCTGTCGGCTCCGGCCCCGGTGCCGTCGACGACTTCGATCCCAACGCCGCAGGTCCCCGAGGGATCCAGGCCTGGATCTCTGCCGGCGCCAGTCGACCTCACGGTCTGTCTCCGGACGACGCCGTTCCCCGGTTTAGCCCCGGTCCGGGACCGGCGCTGGCACGGCGCCGCTCGACGCCGCTTCCGACGCTGATGGATGGGCGATTCAACTACCGCCCGGCTCTGATCATTCCTCCTGTTTTTCAGGAATCGGATGACGGGGGCGACTGGGAGGGGTCTGAGGACCCTATGGCCAGACAGGGCCAACTTTCGCAGGACTGGGCAGACGAACTGGGGGATGCCAGTGGTCTGGACACCTCCCCAGACGCTGGTTTCATCTCTCCTCCGACTGTGGCCTCGGAGGAAGGTGCAGCTTTCTCAGTGGTGCTGCGCAAAGCGGCCGAAGCCCTGGGGCTCGAGTTGCCTGCTGTGGCCGTGAGGACTAACATCCTCACAGAGGTGCTTCAACCATCAGCAAGCTCCACAGAACCTCTGCTGCAGTTCAATGAGGCCCTCATAGACGTTCTGCAGGGCACTTGGTCCAACCGCTCCACAGTTCCTCCTGTATATCGGAATGTGGCCCGGCGCCACCGCCCTGCTCTGGGCGACCCCAGTTTCCTGTCCCAACACCACACCCCAGAGAGTCTGGTTATCCAGGCCTCAATTTCCCAATCCTCCTTCCCGTCCGCTCTTCCGGATCGAGAATCCAAGAGGCTGGAACAGTTCGGAAAGAAGCTGTTCTCTTCCCTGAGTTTGGGCCTGCGGTCTATGAACACCGCTTGCCTCTTGGACCGTTTCTCCCACTCTCTGTGGGATAAAGTGGAGGATGTGCTGCCCCTGTGTCCGGAAGAGGCCCGGTCACGTCTCTCCCAGGCACTTGCTGACGGGCGAGATGCAGCACGACATGCCATACGGTGTGGACTAGACACCACAGACTCGTTGGATAGGGCGATTTCTACGACTGGCTGCGGTCCACGTCTTTCTCGGGGGATGTCCAGAGTACCCTCATGGATATGCCCTTTGATGGCACTCGCCTTTTTGGTGAGAAGGGGGATAGTGCGCTGGCTCGTTTTAAGGACTACCGGGCTACGGCCAAGTCCTTGGGTCTCTCGGCCCGCGGCCGCAAACTTCTGCCTTTCGCCCCTTTCGTGGCCAAGGAAGGGGCGCCTCCTCACATCCGCCTAGCCACCGGCCGCAGAACCAACCTGCACGCGGTCGTGGATTCCGCCGTGGCGGTACTGGAGGACAACGTGCCAGTCAGTCCACATCCACCCCGGCAGCATCCACCTCAAAGCCCTCCTAGTCCGAGCTTTCAGGCCCATTCCACGCCAGTGGGCGGCAGAGTTCGCCATCACCTGCTCCACTGGCGATCCATCACATCGGACAGGTGGGTGCTCCAAATCGTCCGAAGGGGCTACTCCCTCCCCTTCGAGACGACCCATCCAGCCATGCCACTGCAGTGCCACCGTATGTCAGAGGATCACTTGAATCTTCTGCGGGAGGAAATTACGGCCCTCTTGGCCAAAGAGGCCGTCAAGCGCGTTCCTGGTCCAGAAGTAGGCCGGGGTTGCTATTCCCACTACTTTCTGGTTCCCAAGAAGGGCAAAGGGGGCATACGCCCTATCTTGGACCTCAGGAGTGTCAACGCCTTCCTCCAGAAGGAACGGTTCAAGATGCTCACTTTAGCTCAGGTTCTGGCTGCCCTCGACCCTGGAGACTGGATGGTAGCGTTGGACTTGCAGGACGCCAATTTTCACATCCCCGTCCTGCCGGCCCACCGGCGTTACCTGCGGTTCACGGTGGGTCAGGAGGACTTTCAGTTCACCGTGCTCCCCTTCGGCCTCACCAGTGCCCCTTGGGTGTTCACGAAAGTGATGGCGGTGGTCGCAGCTCATCTGCGCAGATCGGGGGTTCCAGTCTTCCCCTATCTCGACGACTGGCTGTTGAAGGCGGGCTCACCCCAGTAAGTAGTCTCCCACCTCCAGACTACGGCCGACCTCCTGCATTTGCTGGGGTTCTCCATCAACGTGCCAAAGTCACACCTGAGACCCTCCCAGAAGCTCCTCTTCATCGGAGCGGTTCTCGATTCAGCGCAGTTCCGGGCCTATCCTCCGGAACAGCGGGTCCGGGATATTCAGGCTCTGATTCCCATCTTTCGGCCTCTATCCTGGGTTTCGGTCAGGTTGGTGCTGCGGCTTCTGGGGCTGATGGCCTCCTGCATCCTGTTGGTGCATTACGCCAGTTGACGAATGCGGGCTCTGCAGTGGGACCTGAAGTTTCAGTGGGCCCAGCATCGAGGCAACCTGTCCGACCATGTCTTGATCTCGGAGGGCACTGCGAAACAGTTGCAGTGGTGGCTCACGGACCACGATTGGGTCAGGGGCAGATGCCTCTCCCTACCCCAACCGGAGCACGTAGTAGTGACGGATGCGTCCCTCCTGGGATGGGGGGGCCATATGGGAGAGGCGGAGATCAGAGGCCTCTGGTCTCCGGCGGAGTCTCAACTCCATATCAACTTGTTGGACCTGAGAGCGATCCGGCTTGCACTGAAATCCTTCCTTCCCTCTGTCCGGGGAACTGTCATGCAGTTGTTCACGGACAACACCACCGCCATGTGGTATTGCAACAAACAGGGCGGGGTGGGGTCGTGGACCCTTTGTCAGGAGGCTCTACACCTCTGGACATGGCTGGAACACCAGGGCATCATCCTGGTGGTTCAACATCTGGCGGGCTCTCTGAACGCCAGAGCAGACAAACTCAGCCGTCGGTGCATGATGGATCACGAATGGTGTCTGAACTCGGACGTGGCGCAAGGTCTCTTTCTGCAGTGGGGAGAGCCTTGGTTAGATCTATCTGCCACCGAAGAGAATGGGCAATGTCAGCAGTTCTGCGCGTTGGAGTTTCCAAGGCGGCACTCGCTCGGTGACGCTTTTAGTCGCGAGTGGAGTTGAGGTCTGTTGTATGCCTTTCCGCCTATACCACTTCTGCCCAGAGTGCTGAAGAAGATCAGGCACGACCGGGCCCAAGTCATCTTAGTGGCTCCGGATTGGGCACGAAGGTACTGGTATCCCGAGCTACTCAGTATGTCAATTGATCCTCCGGTACGACTGCCTCTTCAGGAGGACCTTCTGTCGCAGCAGCAGGGGACGGTCCTCCACCCGAACCTGTCCAGTCTCCACCTCCATGCGTGGAGATTGAGCGGCGACAGTTGATGCCATTTGACTTGCCTCCTGAAGTCTGTGATGTTATTCTGGCAGCCAGGCGTCCCTCCACAAAATCGGTATACGCCTGCAAGTGGAACAAATTTGTGGCATTGTGTAGGAGAGTAGGGTCTGCTTTCTATGTTCACCCCCACTTTTTGCTTTTTGCGTTACTGGTTTTCGACTTAGATGTGGCTGTGGGCCTGCTAATCAGACCCACAGCCCTGCTGTTCTCTCTCTAAATTAATACTATGTACTTTAGGTGCATAACCTCATTGGATAGGATCACCTTATTGGCCCCTGTACAGTGTACCTTAGGTACCCAGGGCATAGGTGTACCCTAGGCCTACCAGGGGCTGCAGCATGTATTATGCCACCCCTGGCCTGGCCTTCCATTATGACACAACTGGCTGATCACTCAGCTGGGGCAAGGTTGTGTAATCACCCCTTGCTTAGGTGTAGTATTCCTATACCTACCTTATATATAGACACATGTGTACCTATCAGCCACTCCTATGGCAGGCCTTAACAATCCTGGAGGCAGAGTGCTTGGTAACATGTGAGATAGTGCTCTAGCATGAGCTGAGCCTGTCTGCAGCTTTCGGAACCATGTCCTTATAGCTGTTCTATGATATAGCCTACCATATACTCTTAAGGTGCCTTATAATCTTAAACGGTTATGGTAACTATGGTTTGGCTTTATCAAAACATGTCGTGTAAGGTGTCTAACACTTTGGAATAATACCCCCATCCCATTTCTGGGGTTGAGGATATTATCCCTCCCTTCTAGGGGTAGAAGACATGTTGAAACCTACTTACCCGGTTAAAGTTAACCAGAGCCCCAGCATCACAAAATGGATGCTGCTGCCACAACACAAGTCTGACCTCCTGCTGCTGGGAGTGATCCCGGCACGGGAGGCTTGGACAATAGGTTTCCTGCCTTGGGAGGTGCGAGCACCACCCCAGACAGGCCTTAGTGTTTTGGGCAGGGAGGGATGAAAGAAACTAGACACTGCCTGGGGCACACAAGGTGTCCCATGCATGGTCCAGTTCAAACCGGTGCTGGGGCACTCCAGCCCCAGTCCTGGCTCTAAACTGGACAAAGGGAAGGGGGTGTAACCACCCCCCTCCCAGGTCCCACCCATAAGGCGTGACCTAGCAGGCAACCCAGCCCCCCAGATTAGTATAAGTGTGGTAGCTGGGCCCCAGGAGATTAGATTATCCTGAACCTGCAACTTGAACAGAAACTCTGGATCTTCGACATTCGACGAAAGAAGAGTGGTCACCCTGTGCGAACAGGCACCATCAAGAGACTAACCCTTTGCTTTGCTGAAGTTCTACGAGGGACCGACTGCAGAGCCTGACCAGAGCCTTGACTTCCAGACTTCTCCGACCCTGATCCACATCCACAGCCGAGCTGAGATCCGTGGAGGCGATGAGAGACGTGGGACCAGCTACCTGGGAAAAGGTCGTGTAATCACCCCTTGCACCCCTTGCTTAAATATAGTATACCTATATACCTATATCTTCCAGATATAGTATCTTCCAGCGCAGCTTCTGAGGCACCCTCGAAGTTGTGCACCGGGGATTGAGAAGCCCCAACCCCAAGCACCATCTGCACCGAAGATCAGCCCCCCACACTCCACGAGTCCTGCGTGTGGCCCTTCTGCATTTTCCTGCTTGCCGCGTCTGTCCGGCTGCTTGCCCGTTGGCTAGTAACCTTTGCGACGACACGCCTACGATTTTCCACTGCTGGTTTGGCTCCTCCAGACTGGCTCCTGCTCCTCTGCAAAAGAGAAGCACCCCAGACCATCCTGGTCTGCACCAGAAGCAAGTCCTCCATTCTTCGTGGGTTCCGCTTGCCAAGGCTTGGTGAGTCCTAGTTCGACTTCGACGCCGCCGACAGCACGAGCCTTTGTGGGACAGCTTGCCTCCTGGTCCTGGTCGTCCTCGACGTCTCCTGGTACCCGTGGCTGCTGCGACGAGCTTCACCTCTTCACCTGCAATCTCCCGACATCGCCTGGTTCCTTCCTGGTTCCACGTGGTCACTGGCTAGTGACCCAGACTCTGTCCCTTCTGCTTGCAGGTATCCTTCCTTCTTGATCCCGGCCTTGGGATCCACCGGACACTCTTCACTGACTGCCTGTCAGCAACTTTCCTTCGGGCATCCATAGAAGTCCACGACGAAACCCGACGCAAGTTCACACCTATGCATCCGCAGCCCGTGGGCTAGGTAACTTGGGTACTCCGGTGCTCTCAAGGTTATTGACTATCCTAGGGTCTAGTTTCCGAGTCTCGACTTTCTAGCTATACCAGAAGTGTCCTAAAACTGCTTAATTCTGAACTGTACTATTTCTATCGATTATACGCATTACGCGTGAGTGTTTCCACTCTGCACCAGAATCCCGTGGGCCTCCCACTTCCTAACCTTGGGTAGTATAGTGTAGCCCCAGCGATTCCCTAGGCCTAGGCCTATCTTATTTCCGTAACAGTGGTCCTTATACCACTTATTTAGTATATGGTTTGCGTGGCCCCTAGCGCCTAACTGTATTACTTACCTGTGTGACTTAATGTATGCTTGAATAAGACTGTGTTGTACTTACCTTGAATCTCACAAAGAGTGCTGAGGGTTTGACTAGAATAAATACACTTTATTTTATATATATATATCTGTTGTGGTGTCCTTTCATTTGGTATTCAAGGGGTTACAAATGGTATAACAGCTGGCTTCACATGCCATTCAGAGTTTAGCCTAAGACTGCTCTTGTCCATGCTACCACTAGGATAGCTGGTCTATAAGGTTGACTTTACAACCAATCACCATAAGGGTTGTTTGGACTGATACAAGGTGTACACTAGAATTAGTGACATCATATATCAGGCCAACTTCTCACATTGGTGAGCAGCGGTTGGGATCTGAGTTTGCTGTTGTAATACCATTGTAATCTTGAGACACTAAATTGAAAGATCACACAGATATTGTTTAGGTACATATAACATAGATTATAATACTTAAGTCCTACTGGACTTAGTTGTTGTAGGTTGAAGGGCCTAACACACCCTGACTACAAGTACTAGAGAGGTTTAGTAGATACAACTAGTGTAGGTAGGTGCACACACCACACCCTCACTAGATCATGTCTCTGGGAGGAGATCTAGTAGATTCTCCCTCAGGAGGGGTAGGTCTTAGAAAGATCCCCTCTGTGAGAAGTTGGCCTGATGTATGATGTCACTAGTTCTAGTGTACACCTTATATTAGTCCAAACAACCCTTATGCTGATTGTTTGTAAAGTCAACCTTATAGACCAGCTATCCTAGTGGTAGCATGGACAAGAGCAGTCTTAGGCTAAACTCTGAATGGCATGTGAAGCCAGCTGTGATACCATATATAATCCCTTGAATACCAAATGAAAGGACACCACAACAGATATATATATAAAATAAAGTGTATTTATTCTAGTCAAACCCTCAGCACTCTTTATGAGATTAGAGGTAAGTACAACACAGTCTTATTCAAGCATACATTAAGTCACACAGGTAAGTAATACAGTTAGGCCCCAGGGGCCACGCAAACCATATACTAAAGAAGTGGTATAAGGACCACTGTCACGGAAATAGGATAGGCCTAGGTCTAGGGAATCGCTGGGGCTACACTACACTAGCAACAGTTAGGAAGTGGGAGGCCCACGGGATTCAGGTGCAGAGTGGAAACACTCACGCGTAATGCGTATAATCAATAGAAATAGTACAGTTCTGAAATAAGCAGTTTTAGGACACTTCTGAAGCAACTAGGAAGTCGAGACTCGGAAACTAGACCCTAGGATAGTTACTACCCTTGTGAGCACCGAAGTACCCAAGTTACCTAGCCCACAGGCTGCGGGTGCATAGGTGTGAACTTGCGTCGGGTTTCGTCGTGGACTTCTATGGATGCCTGAAGGAAAGTTGCTGACAGGCAGTCAGTGCAGAGTGTCCGGTGGATCCCAAGGCCGGGATCAAGAAGGAAGGGTACCTGCAAGCAGAAGGGACAGAGTCAAGGTCACTAGCCAGTGACCACGTGGAACCAGGAAGGAACCAGGCGATGTCGTGAAGATCGCAGGTGAAGGGTGAAGCTTGTCGCAGCAGCCACGGGTACCAGGAGACGTCGAGGACGACCAGGACCAGGAGGCGAGCTGTCCCACGAAGGCTCTTGCTGTCGGCGGCGTCGAAGTCGAACTAGGACTCACCAAGCCTTGGCAAGCGGAACCCACGAAGAATGGAGAACTTGCTTCTGGTGCAGACCAGGAAGGTCTGGGGTGCTTCTCTTTTGCAAGGAAGTGGGAGCCAGTCTGGAGGAGCCAAACCAGCAGTGAAGATTCAAAGGTGTGTCTTCGCAAAGGCCGCTAGCCAACGGGCAAGCAACCGGACAGACGCAGCAAGCAGGAAAATGCAGAAGGGCCCCACGCAGGACTCGTGGAGTGTGGGGGGCTGATCTTCGGTGCAGATGGTGCTTGGGGTTGGGGCTTCTCAATCCCCGGTGCACAACTTCGAGGGTACCTCAGAAGCTGCGCTGGAAGATACTCGCCACTTTTCCCAGGTAGCCGGTCCCACGTCTCTCGTCGCCTCCACGGATCTCAGCTCGGCTGTGGATGTGGATCAGGGTCGGAGAAGTCTGGAAGTCAAGGCTCTGGTCGGGCGCTGCAGTCGATCCCTCGTAGAACTTCAGCAAAGCAAAGGGTAAGTCTCTTGATGGTGCCTGTTTGCACAGGGTAGCCACTCCTTGGCCACAAGGGAGATTCTTCAGTCTTCTTCTTTCGTCGAATGTCGAAGGTCCAGAGTTTCTGTTCAAGTTGCAGGTTCAGGATAATCTAATCTTCTGGGGCCCAGCTACCACTCTTATACTAATCTGGGGGGCTGGGTTGCCTGCTAGGTCGCGCCTTATGGGTGGGACCTGGGAGGGGGGTGGTTACACCCCCTTCCCTTTGTCCAGTTTCGCGCCAGGACTGGGGCTGGAGTGCCCCAGCACCGGTTTGAACTGGACTATGCATGGGACACCTTGTGTGCCCCAGGCATGTCTCATTCCTTTCAGCCCTCCCTGCCCCAATACACTAAAGTCTGTCTGGGGAGGTGCTAGCACCTCCCCAAGCAGGAAACCTATTGTCCAAGCCTCCCTTGCCGGGATCACTCCCAGCAGCAGGAGGTCAGACTCGTGTGTGTGTGGCAGCAGCATCCATTTTGTGATGCTGAGGCTTTGGTTAGAGTCAAACAGCAAAGTAGGATTTTAACATGTCTCTCCCTCTAGAAGGGAGGAATAATATCCTCATCACCAGAAATGGTATGGGGGTATTATTCCAAAGTGTTGGACACCTTACACGACATGTTTTGATAAAGCCAAACCATAGTTACCATAACCGTTTAAGATTATAAGGCACTTTAAGAGTATATGGTAGGCTATATCATAGAACAGCTATAAGGACATGGTTCCAAAAGCTGCAGACAGGCTCAGCTCATGCTAGAGCACCATCTCACATGTTACCAAGCACTCTGCCTCCAGGATTGTTAAGGCCTGCCATAGGAGTGGCTGATAGGTACACATGTGTCTATATATAAGGGTAGATATAGGTATACTATATCTAAGCAAGGGGTGATTACACGACCTTGCCCCAGCTGAGTGATCAGCCAGTTGTGTCTGATTGGAAGGCCAGACCAGGGGTGGCATAATACATGCTGCAGCCCCTGGGAGGCCTAGGGTACACCTATGCCCTGGGTACCTAGGGTACACTGTACAGGGTCCAATAAGGTGATCCTTACCAATTGTGTATGTACCTTGGGTATATGGAGTCCATTTTAAAGAGAGAGCAGACAGCCTGAGACCCTGAATGGCAGGATCTCAGGCCAACTAAGTCGAAAAACCAGCTAGACACTAGGCAAAAAGTTGGGGGTAACCATAGTCAGATATCCACCTTCCTACACCCTCTAGATATGATACCCTAACTTTTCAGGAGATGAGACAACTGTGTACCTCCAGAAAGTTAAAACAGGGTGCAAACCCTACCCTCCTTCAGCTAGTAGAGATCCTAGAGGAGTATGATGCCCTTAGGGCCTCTCATGCTGGTACCCTAGGTACAGGGGATGCTCTACCCGCTACAGATGAGTCAGATGGGACTTCAGATGAAGAGGTAGACAGCCAGGTCAAAGTAGGAAGACTTAGCCAGGCTAACCTAAGCTTTCATGGGAGTCTGCATGGGCTCCCCCCATTCAGACCCCCAAGTGGACTTAACCAGAGGAACTGGAGAGACAGATCCCCTTCAAGGGAATCCATCCACTCCCATGTCTCTAGCATCTCTAATGCCTCTTCTCACAGGGGAATGACTTCCCCCCAGAGAAAAGAGCATGAAGCCAGAATGAGGGAAGCTAATCTAAGGATTGAGAGAGAAGAACTTGAATGAATAAAATGCACAAGGCTAGCGGTATCCCACTAAGACAGCACCGGATTTCAGAGTAACTCAATATATCTATTGGTGAAAAGAAAAGTTTTTTTTGTTTTTTTTGTTCACCATAAGTGTGCAATTTGGGATAGCATCCGCCAGCACAATGCCGTTCCAATTATTGGAATATACATATAAGAAAACAGCACCAAATGCACCACTCAGCCTATATAATTTGAATGAGTCCACATCATTAAGGTTGTTCTTTTTCCAAAAACTTCTTCTTTATTATGCAGTTTAACATGCAATCTTTTAAGACTTCCAACAACAGCGAAAGCAGCCGACGCGTTTCGTCCACCTTTGGACTTCTTCAGGGCTGCAACAAATATGTACACAAAAGGCAGTATAAATGACACACATAAGGAACAAACACGAGCAACCAATTTACCACAGTTGAGAACATTAAAAACATTGTAAACACATATCCAAAACAAAGAGACATGATCATCAATGTGTTTACTTCAGTCAAATTAAAAAAGTTATTATTACAGGTCTGTCTAAAATGTCATAAGGGCAATCAATAGTACATACAGTAAAAATTAATATTTGGCGACATCATGTCTGTGACATATTATAAACATTCGGAATTGCGAACGAATGCATTTGGAAAACATATGAGCACTCCTCTCAACATGTCACATTTCAAGAGGCCCATGACAATTGTTATATTAAAAGATTAAGAAACAAGCCGGAAGGGGACACAAGAAAGAAGAGAACACCCTTGCCAAGGAGAAGCTTGCTCTGGCTAGAGAGCAAAAGTTAAGTGGGTTAGAACCCACTGGTGGCAGCAATATCCCTAAGGATAGAGACAGGACCTATGATAATAGAAACCTGAGCAAGATTGTCCCTCCCTACAAGTGTGGGGATGACATCCACAAATGGATAACTGCTTTGGAGAGAGCTTGCAAAGTACCGCAGGTACCCCAAAGTCAGTGGGCAGCTATCTTGTGGCTCTCCTTCTCTGAGAAAGGTAGAGACAAGCTCCTCACAGTTAGTGATGAGGATGCTGACAATTACACTGTCCTGAAGAGTGCTCTAATTGATGGGTTTGGCCTAACCACTGAACAATACAGGTTGTTGTTCAGGGATACCCAGAAGACACAGACTCAGGACTGGACTGACTTTGTAGATTGTGCCACTAAGGCTTTGGAAGGCTGGCTATTGGGAAGTAAGGTTAAGGACTATACAGGATTGTATAATTTGATCATGAGAGAACAAATCCTTAACAACTGTCAAAACCAGCTACTGCATCAACACCTGATTGATTCTGATCTGACTTCTCCCCAAGAATTGGGAAAGAAGGCAGATAGATGGGTCAGGACTAGAGTTAAGCAGAAAAACCAGAACCAGGGCTGTGATCAGAAAAAGGCAGACCAGAAGGGTAATGATCAGAAACAAAAAGACCAGAAGTCTTCACCAGGCCCCCAAAAGGCTCAGGGGGAGGGTGGTCCCAAAAAGGATAAAAAGAAAGATGGCCAAAAGAAACCATGGTGCAACTATTGTAAGTCAAACTCACATTGGTTTAGTGAGTGCACCAAAAAGGATAAGCCCCCAGCCCCCATTGCCCCTAAGGCAACTGTACCCCCTAGTTCAGCTGTAAGTGGTGGTTCCCAGCAAAAGGGTGTAGTAGGGTTAACCCTGGGAACTGAGGAGGATTCTGGCCTAGTCAGGATACCTACTCAGTGTGTTCTGATCTGTGATGGAGACATAGCTTTGTCCTCTACTATAGGCCCCAGTAACCTGGGCAAGTACAGACAGACTCCTTTTATCAATGAGAGAATGGCTCAGGCCTACAGGGACACTGGGGCTAGTGTCACAATGGTGACACCTGCCTTTGTGGACCCTGGACAGATCATACTAGGTGAGAACTACCTAGTGACCAACGCTAGCAATGCCACTACCTCCCATAGTGTGGCAATTGTTAACTTCTCCTGGGGAGAGGTAACTGGCCTCAAGAAAGTTGTTGTTAGTTCAGACCTTCCTGTGGAGTGTTTACTGGGCAATGATCTTGAAACTTCAGTTTGGTCTGAAGTGGAGTATAGGACCCATGCAGAAATGCTGGGGATAGATGCACATGTCCTTGCTGTGACCAGGTCACAGGCCAAAAAGTGCAACACTGAACAAGTGCTGGATCCTGGAACCATGGACCAGTCACAACCCAAGAGAAAGAGCGGTAGGGTAAAGGCTGTGCCTTCCCCCCTGCCTCAGGTGGTGGATCAGCCCTCACAGGAGGATGATTCTGAGAGCCCTGAAGGAACTGTCCTAGAAGAACTTGAACCTGATCAGGTTGAGTTTCTTGGGACAGGGGGACCTTCAAGGGCAGATCTGAGGCAGGCACAATTAGACTGCCCCTCTCTTGAACCCCTCAGACAGCAGGCTGCTGCTGAGGCTGCAGGGAATGCTCAAGGTACCCATAGAGTGTATTGGGATGAAGGGCTGCTGTATTCAGAGGCTAGAGACCCCAAGCCTGGTGCATCCAGGAGGTTGGTCATACCACTGAAGTTCAGAGGCTTCCTTCTTACCTTGGCCCATGATATTCCCCTTTCAGGACACTTAGGCCAGAACACTTTCACTGGCCTCATATGTCAGAAGATACCAAGGAGTTTTGTCGCTCCTGTGTCACCTGCCAAGCCAGTGGCAAATCAGGTGGCACCACAAAGGCCCCCCTCATACCACTACCTGTGGTGGGGGTTCCCTTTGAGAGAGTGGGCATAGATATTGTAGGACCAATGGACCCACAAACAGCATCTGGGCACAGATTCATACTGGTGATAGTGGACCATGCCACCAGGTATCCAGAAGCTATTCCCCTGAGGACCACAACAGCTCCTGTTGTGGCAAGGGCCCTACTTAGAGTATTCTCCAGAGTGGGCTTTCCAAAGGAGGTCATTTCTGACAGAGGTGCCAACTTCATGTCAGGATATTTGACTCCAATGTGGAAGGAGTGTGGTGTGAACTACAAGTTCACCACACCCTATCACCCACAGTGCAATGGGCTTGTGGAGAGATTCAACAAGACCCTAAAGGGAATGATAAAAGGTTTGCCAGACAAGCTTAGACGAAGATGGGACATCCTTTTACCCTGCCTTCTGTTTGCTTACAGAGAGGTCCCGCAAAAGGGGGTTGGCTACAGCCCTTTTGAGCTTTTGTTTGGGCATCCTGTAAGAGGACCTGTTGGACTTGGCCCTTTTTGCAGGGTCATCCCTAAACTTTTCGCCTTCCTCCTGTATTTTTTAGGTCTCGCCTGACCCAGTGCATGCGCTGGTCTGGCGAGACTTATTGAGACTGCTCCAAAAAGTGCTACCAGGCCAGCCTAGAGCTACAGTGCATGTGCACGGGCGCGCGCGCCGCGCTTTACCGCGATTACTTTCACTTTCCCGGCCGGACGGCCGCTTTGATGTTTGATCGCGATCGCGATCACTTTAACCTTCGCAGCCGCACGGATGGTTGGCATAGCCAATAGGTCTCGCTTTTGGGACCTTATAAGTATTTAGTTATGCAACTGTTGCATGGCTAAACACTTATAAGGTCCCAAAGGCGAGACCTATTGGCTATGCCAATGCTTGTTCTGACCTGGTGTTGGCTGTTTTATGACTCTGGGCACCTTACCACTGCTGACCAGTGCTAAGGTACATATGCTCTCCCTATGGTAAAATGTATTATGTGAATTGACTTCCATGTTTGGCTTATTTGGTTTACTATCAGTCCCTAGTAGAGTGCACCAGGGGTGCCAAGGGCTTGTATATCCAAATGCTGCTAGTGGGCTTGCAGCACTGGTTGTGCCACCCACAGAAGCAGCCTGGTAAAATGTGTCTAAGGTCTGCCATTGCAGAACCTGCATGCGGTCTGGTACTGTCATGCTGACTGGGCAATTGTCCCCACTTGCCAGTCCCTAAACCTTCCCTTACCTTCATGTTAGTCACCCCTAAGGTAGGCCCTAGGGCAGGGTGCATTGTAAGGATAAGGTAGGACATGCCCTGAGGTGTGTGGCATGTCCTAATAGTGAATTACAGCCATTTTCGTTTTTCACTATTGAAGGCTACCTGCTCTCCATAGGCCAGAATGGGCTGCTGGAATTACTACACGCTGTAATCCCAGTGGACTCAGAGAGCATGGTAGAAAGTCAAGTTTAGTATGCCTGAACTCAGAATAATAAAATACTTCTTTTAGTAAAGTTTATTTTAATATCCTGTGTTTGTAAATACTACTTTTAGAAAGTTAGTATTTACTGACCTGGCCATTTCAGTCCGCCTCTGCTGTGTGTGTGTGTTCTGCCTAGTAACAGTAAAGGAGCAGGGCTGGGGAATTCCAGGAGACAGGCTGGCTGCCAGGTGGTGGGTAGAAATTTTACACCAGGATGGGTGGGAGGAGTACACCTTTGACTCTGAATAGACCTGTGCTCTGCCACCACAATGCCGGCTCCGCCCCCTGTGGAGCGGCTGATGTCTCTGCCCTGCTGCTGAAAGGAAAGAGCAGAGTCACCACAACAAAGTGCTCCAAAACTGGACTGAGCCAGGCCCAGGCCCTCTGGCGACAAAGAACAAAAGAATTGTGCTATAAAAGAAGGAGCCCTGCTCCTAAGAAATCAGATCCTGATTGAGCCACGAAGGAACTCTGCCTGACTAGAAGGACCTGGAAGAAGCTGAAGGAGGAGTAACTGTCCCTGACCTGGGGGATTGGTCTGCAGTTGGTGCCTTGCTGAGGAAGGAGAGGAAAAGACTGAAAGAGACTTTGTACTTTGTTTTCATCTATCTCCAAGGGCTTGGAAGAGAGCTTGCCCCCTGAACTGAGTCCCAGGACCATTGGACTCATCTGCCTTCAAAAACTGAGTTGCCTGGACAATTCTTGCTTGTTTCCCGCTGGATTTGGCCCCAGTATGCCTCGTACTACATCCGCCGCGAAGCCGTGTCTTTGCCGCCTGGCACTGTGTGTCTACGCTGAACCAAAAGCGTTAGTACGCACCGTATCCCTCCCGGCTGCATTGCACCTAACCTTCCCCGCCGATTCGAGACGTACATCCCTGGCTGCCGAACCCTGTACGCCGGACTCAAGCTTCGCTGTCCCGCAGGTACGGTCCGTACGCTGCCAACGTACTGCACCGTGCCGTACTCAGAGCCGAGAAGCCGCAGTACGCTGATCATCCCCGTACGCTGTTCGGCGCCGAGAAGTGTCGCCGCTGATCCGCACCGAAGGTACGGCCCGAACGCCGACGCCACGGACTCTGCAAGCTGATCCGGCTCATCCGCCCGTACCCCTGAAGGTCCCGTACCAACGCCGCATCCCGACGCCGCGACCGGACCAGACCGAGTACGCTGCCAAACTACGACCCGGACCCATCAACTTGTCCCGCAGTGTCCGTCGCGGACCCCACAAACTTAAGGTACTTTGTCCCGTTCGCACCGCAGTGTGCACGTTCCGGACCCCGGAGTCCGCACCGATTGTTTGACTCGTACTTTCTTTGTTTTTAATGCGGACGAGTCGTACACCCAGGTACGAACCGTACAAAGCCTGAAAAGGAGCAGAATTGAGTAAAAGAAGCCTATTTTTGCATTTTAAGCCTTTTTGCAAGAACATTGAACCTTGAAATAATACTGTGGTAATTTCTAAACGTTATTCTGGTCTTGTGCCTTATATAAAGAAACCTATTTTTGATATAACCTTGACTGGTGTCCATTTGTGGTGTGTCATTGCATTACTGTATGTGTTCACAAATGCTTAACCTATAGCGCCCTGAGAATAATCTTGACTGCTTGCGCCACACTACCTAAAGGGTAAGCAGGGGTTATTTGAAAGGGTGATCCCCTTATCCTGACTTAGAATTGAGAGTCCCTGCTTGTCACAAGTGTATACCTGTGCCAACTAGAGACCCCCATTTCTAACAGGACCCCTATGTTTAGTAAGGGAAGGATAGGAGAGACCTCTCAGACAACCCAAACTTGACATAGTGGATTATGTACTTGGTCTCCGCTCCAGGATGGCAGAGTATATGAAGAAGGCTTCTAAAAACCTTGAGGCAAGCCAAGAACTCCAAAAAGCTTGGCATGACCAAAAGGCTGTGCTGACTGTTTACCAGCCAGGGCAGAAAGTGTGGGTGTTGGAGCCAGTGGCCCCAGCAGCACTCCAAGACAAATGGTCTGGACCCCACACTATTGTTGAGAAAAAGGGAGAAGTCACCTACTTGGTGGACCTTGGGACACCCAGAAGCCCCCACAGGGTGCTTCATGTCAACAGATTGAAGGCATATGTTGACAGGGCAGACATGGGCTTACTCATGGCTACAGATGAGGGGCAGGAGGAAGAGAGTGACCCTCTCCCAGACCTGTTGACTCAGAACCCTGATGATGGCTCAGTTGATGGTGTGTTCTTTTCTGACAGCCTCACTGTCCATCAGCAACAGGACTGCAGACAAGTTCTGCAATCCTACAGATATATGTTCTCTCTGACCCCAAGTCAGACAAACTGGTGCACCCATGAGGTGGACACTGGTGACAGTCTGCCTGTGAAGAGTAAAATCTACAGGCAACCTGACCATGTCAGGGACTGCATAAAAGTTGAGGTACAAAAGATGTTGGAGCTGGGAGTCATTGAACCTTCAGAGAGCCCTTGGGCTAGTCCTGTAGTTCTTGTGCCAAAACCTCACACCCAAGATGGTAAGAGAGAGATGAGGTTTTGCGTGGATTACAGAGGTCTCAATGCTGTCACTAGGACAGATGCCCACCCAATACCTAGGGCGGATGAGCTCATTGACAGACTGGCAGCTGCTAAGTTTTTGAGCACATTTGACCTGACAGCAGGCTACTGGCAGATCAGACTAGCTGAGAATGCAAAGGCCAAAACTGCTTTCTTGACCCCAGGAGGACATTATCAATTTGTGGTAATGCCCTTTGGTTTGAAGAATGCACCTGCCACTTTCCAAAGGTTGGTGAATCAAGTCCTTACTGGGTTGGATGACTACTGTGCAGCTTATCTTGATGATATTGCTGTCTTTAGCTCCACCTGGGAGGATCACCTGGTCCACCTGAGGAATGTTTTAGAGGCCCTGCAAAAGGCAGGCCTCACTATCAAGGCCACTAAGTGCCAGATAGGGCAGAGCAAGGTTGTGTACCTGGGCCACCTAGTTGGTGGAGGTCAGGTTCAACCACTAGAGAGCAATATCCAGACCATAAAGGACTGGTCTCCTCCAACTACCCAGACTCAGGTCAGAGCTTTCTTGGGCCTGACTAGGTACTACAGAAAGTTTGTTAAGAACTATGGGTCCATTGTGACACCACTTAATGACTTGACCTCCAAGAAAATGCCAAAGAAAGTTCAGTGGACAGTAAGCTGTCAAAAAGCATTTGATGACCTGAAGCAGGCCATGTGCAGTGCACCTATTCTGAAAAGTCCAGACTACTCCAAAGAGTTTATTGTCCAGACAGATGCTTCTGAGTTGGGTATGGGAGCTGTTCTTTCACAACTTAATATAGATGGTCAAGACCTGCCCATTGCTTTTATAAGTAGAAGGCTGACCCCTAGAGAGAAACGTTGGTCAGCTATTGAGAGGGAGGCCTTTGCTGTGGTTTGGGCCCTGAAGAAGCTGAGGCCATACTTGTTTGGTACTCACTTCAAGATTCAGACAGACCATAAGCCCCTCTTGTGGCTAAATCAGATGAAGGGTGAAAATCCCATACTTCTTAGGTGGTCCATTTCCCTACAGGGGATGGACTTCACAGTGGAACATAGACCTGGGACTGACCATGCCAATGCAGATGGACTCTCCAGATATTTCCACTTAGAACATGAAGACTCAACTGGTCAAGGTTAGTTTAATGTCCCTAAGTTTGGGGGGGGGGTTGTGTAGGAGAGTAGGGTCTGCTTTCTATGTTCACCCCCACTTTTTGCTTTTTGCTTTACTGGTTTTCGACTTAGATGTGGCTGTGGGCCTGCTAATCAGACCCACAGCCCTGCTGTTCTCTCTCTAAATTAATACTATGTACTTTGCATAACCTCATTGGATAGGATCACCTTATTGGCCCCTGTACAGTGTACCTTAGGTACCCAGGGCATAGGTGTACCCTAGGCCTACCAGGGGCTGCAGCATGTATTATGCCACCCCTGGCCTGGCCTTCCATTATGACACAACTGGCTGATCACTCAGCTGGGGCAAGGTTGTGTAATCACCCCTTGCTTAGGTGTAGTATTCCTATACCTACCTTATATATAGACACATGTGTACCTATCAGCCACTCCTATGGCAGGCCTTAACAATCCTGGAGGCAGAGTGCTTGGTAACATGTGAGATAGTGCTCTAGCATGAGCTGAGCCTGTCTGCAGCTTTCGGAACCATGTCCTTATAGCTGTTCTATGATATAGCCTACCATATACTCTTAAAGTGCCTTATAATCTTAAACGGTTATGGTAACTATGGTTTGGATTTATAAAAACATGTCGTGTAAGGTGTCTAACACTTTGGAATAATACCCCCATCCCATTTCTGGGGTTGAGGATATTATCCCTCCCTTCTAGAGGTAGAAGAAATGTTGAAACCTACTTACCCGGTTAAAGTTAACCAGAGCCCCAGCATCACAAAATGGATGCTGCTGCCACGACACAAGTCTGACCTCCTGCTGCTGGGAGTGATCCCGGCACGGGAGGCTTGGACAATAGGTTTCCTGCCTTGGGAGGTGCGAGCACCACCCCAGACAGGCCTTAGTGTATTGGGGCAGGGAGGGATGAAAGAAACTAGACACTGCCTGGGGCACACAAGGTGTCCCATGCATAGTCCAGTTCAAACCGGTGCTGGGGCACTCCAGCCCCAGTCCTGGCGCGAAACTGGACAAAGGGAAGGGGTGTAACCACCCCCCTCCCAGGTCCCACCCCTAAGGAGTGACCTAGCAGGCAACCCAGCCCCCCAGATTAGTATAAGTGTGGTAGCTGGGTCCCAGGAGATTAGATTATCCTTATCTTATATCTTATCTTATACGGAATTTGTTAAGCGCACGGTCACCCAGAGGTTTCATGGCGCTGAGGAAACCGATGGTAGGAGGTAAGTAAGAAGGCAGATGGAATAATGCCCTAACCGTGCGCTTGTTTGAATAACCAGGTCTTCAACGCTCTCCTGAACTCTGAGAGCTTGGCACAATTCCGGATAGACAAGGGCAGAGAGTTCCAAGTTTTTGGGGCAAGGTAAGCAAAGCGGGATCCACCAAGTCGTTTCTTTTTAAATGACGGCACCGTGAGGAGGGACAGATGGGCAGATTGAAGGTCGCGGGTCGGTTCATGTTTATTTATGAGTTGATTGATGAACCTAGGGCTTTTACCGTGGAGAGCCTTGTAAATTATGCAACCTGTCTTGAAGATGATCCGATGGGTTATGGGGAGCCAATGGAGGGAGGCCAGCAAAGGCTTGGCAGACATCCTGCGATTGCTCTTGAATATTAATCTGGCCGCTTGATTTTGAACAATCTGCAGGCGTTTAACGATGGTGAGGGGAAGACCCAGGTAGATAGAGTTGGAGAAATCTAATCGCGATAGGACCAGTGCGAGTACTACCTGGATGAGAGCAGGATGGGTCAGCAGATGGGCAATTTTTTAAATCTTTCTCAGTTGGAAAAAGCAGGAGGAGATCACTGTTCCGGCCTGGGTTTTCAGTGAAAGGTCGGCGCTGAGAGTGACCCCTAGGCTTTTGGCTGACTGGGAGGGGGATGGGGGAGTGCCCATTGAGGATGGCCAGAAATGGGGGCCCCAGCAGAGAGTGCTGTTGCTAGGGAGTACCAACTCAGTCTTTCCTGGGTTCAGCTTAAGATGGTTCCGATCCATCCAGCTCTGAATGTGCAGCATGGTCTTTTGAAATTCCTCGACGGAATCTGGAAAGTTAAGGGGGAATACCAGCTGGAGATCATCTGCGTAGTTGTAAATAATAACTTTTCTATTTTTCAGGGAGTGCAGTAGGGGTTTGAGATATAAATTAAAAAGGAGGGGGGATAGTGAGGAACCCTGGGGGACGCCGCAGGTGGTTGGGAGTGTGGGGGCCGTGAAGTTCTCCAGCTTTACAGCCTGGGATCTGTCCGTCAAAAAGGACTTAATCCAAGCGAGAGCCGCGCCACTAAGGCCGGCTTGTTCGACACGGTGTAATAGAATAGTATGGTCCACCGTGTCGAACGCGGCCGATAGATCGAGAAGTACGAGGGCTTGGTGAATTCCATTGTCGGCGTTGGTCCTTAAAGTGTTCTGCACGGCGAGGATCACAGCTTCGGTGGAGTGAGCCTTTCGGAAGCCCGCTTGATTGGATTCCAGGTAATCTGATGTTTCAATGAAATTGGATAAGCAGCTGGTTACATAGGCTTCCAGCAGCTTTGCGCCGTAGGGGAGGAGGGAAATGGGGCGGTAGTTTGAGAGGTTAGAGGGATCAGCCCCTGGTTTCTTGATTAGAGGGACCAGGGTGGCATTTTTAAAAGAGTCGGGTACTATTCCTTGTGATAGAGAGGTGTTCAAAATGGGGAGTATGCCCTGAGGGAGTGCAGCATAGACTTCTTTCAGTATATGCGGGGGGCAGGGATCATTAGGTGAGCCCGATTTTACTCGGTTCATTAATTCCAATAATTTAGGTGGATCAATGGGTGGGATATCATGAAGGGTATTAGGATTTCTGCTAATGTCCGGGTAGTCTGCCACAGCATGGTTGGTTTGGATGCTATTTTTTATAATGTCTATCTTCTCCTTGAAAAAATCGTTAAGGCGATTGCACATTATTTGTGAAGCAGGTTGAGAGGGAGAGGTTCTAGAGTCATTGCATAGATCATTTACGGCTCTGAAGATTTCCCGTGATTTGTTTTTAGCGTTGGAGATTTTGTCTGAGAAAAAAGTTGCTTTGGCAGATAGGATGGAGTCTTTGTAATTTTTCCGGGCTGTCTTATATGATGCTCTGTCTACGGCATGATAGCCGTATCTCCACTTCCTCTCTAGTTGACGGAGTTCAAGTTTCTGTTTTTTTAAGTCAGCGGAAAACCACCTGTGGGCGTCCACGCGACGGGCGCGGGAGAACCTGGTAAGAGGAGCGTGCTCGTTACATGCAGAGCGGAGCCACTCGGTGTGTGCTTTGTCCATCAGATTGATGTCTGGTCTCTGGGTAGGGATGGAATTAGTCAGGGTGGAGAGGAAATCTTGGAGATTTAGGGATCTCCATTTCCTGGCTGACCCCCCCAGGGGCGCTTGATTTTTTGGGTGACCCTGAGTGGTGATGCAGAATTGCAATAGGTGGTGGTCAGACCATATGCAAGGTGAGGCCGTAGGACAGGAGATAGAGATATTGTGAGACCAAATGTGGTCTAAGATGTGTCCCTTTTCATGAGTGGGGAACGAGACGTATTGGTGGAAGTTTAAATTAGAGAGAAGCTCGAAAAGTTCTGTGGCGTGAGGTCCAGCTTCCGAGTTATTGTACCAGTAGTTGAAATCCCCTATGACCATGACCTTGTCATAGTCGACGACTAGACCTGCTATTTGCTCAGACAAGGAAGCTGGGAAGGAGGGCATAGAAGAAGGTGGTCGGTAGATCAATACTAGCGGCTTGGTGCCTGTATCGTTGTTAGATTTAAAGACTAAGTTTTCCGTATCTGGTAAGTCTAGGGAAGGTAAGATGGTAAACGTATGGTTCTTATGAATAATGGCGGCAACCCCTCCCCCAGCTTTCCCTGATTTCCTATTTGCTGACAGGATGTAATAATCTGAGGGTAAGGCCGTGAGTATGTCTGGCAAGGAGTCTGTAGTGAGCCAAGTCTCCGTGACAAATAATATGTCAGGGCTGTCCGACTTCAGGAGCATAAATATGTCTAGTTGATGTTTAACCAGGGATCTGGTGTTAAGATAGAGACATCGGAGGGTCCGGAGGTTGGGTTTAGGGGGGGGTTTATTGGATTTAGATCCATGAGGTAAGATAGGGGTCGATTCTTGAATATAATCGAGAGAAAGAATATTGCTTGCCTCTAGGCGAGCGTGTGTGGTCGGGTCGAGGGGTTGAAGAGCAGGATTATGAAGAGAGTGCAAGTCGAGGGAGGAATACCTGATGAGTTCTTCATTCTGCCTGGTCCCTGGGCCCGTGCAGGCGCGGACGGGCGCAGACGGGCTCGCCTTCGGCGCGCAAACTGCGCTCCCGCTGCGCTCGTCCGCTGCGCTTCCTGCCCAGGCACATGATAAAGGGGAAGGAGGGGGCGTGGCCTCAAGGGGGCGAGGCTAGCGAGCACGCCTGCGATGGCGTCCGCTGAATGACAGCAAGCAATCAATCACCGCAGCAGCGTTCAATCGGCTGTGTGGTGTGCGGGCGAAATAGAGTGGTCAGGTGAGCTTTTAAAGGTTCTTTATTCAACAAGTTTAAAAGCAATTTACACGATTTTAAGCAAAATGGCGTACCTCCAGAGCCCGGCTTCCGCCTCAGGTCTGGGTATCTGGTTTCTGTAGAGGGTTTGAAAGCGGCGCCTTATAACAGGGTAGGGGGCGTGGCCTCAAGGGGGCGTGGCTAGCGAGCACGCCAGCGATGGCGTCCGCTGAATGACAGCAAGCAATCAATCACCGCAGCAGCGTTCAATCGGCTGTGTGGTGTGCGGGCGAAATAGAGTGGTCAGGTGAGCTTTTAAAAGTTCTTTATTCAACAAGTTTAAAAGCAATTTACACGATTTTAAGCAAAATGGCGTACCTCCAGAGCCCGGCTTCCGCCTCAGGTCTGGGTATCTGGTTTCTGTAGAGGGTTTGAAAGCGGCGCCTTATAACAGGGTAGGGGGCGTGGCCTCAAGGGGGCATGGCTAGCGAGCACGCCTGCGATGGCGTCCGCTGAATGGCAGCAAGCAATCAATCACCGCAGCAGCGTTCAATCAGCTGCGTGGTGTGCGAGCGAAATAGAGTGGTCAGGTGAGCTTTTAAAGATTCTTTATTCAACAAGTTTAAAAGCAATTTACACGATTTTAAGCAAAATGGCGTACCTCCAGAGCCCGGCTTCCGCCTCAGGTCTGGGTATCTGGTTTCTGTAGAGGGTTTGAAAGCGGCGCCTTATAACAGGGTAGGGGGCGTGGCCTCAAGGGGGCGTGGCTAGCGAGCACGCCAGCGATGGCGTCCGCTGAATGACAGCAAGCAATCAATCACCGCAGCAGCGTTCAATCGGCTGCGTGGTGTGCGGGCGAAATAGAGTGGTCAGGTGAGCTTTTAAAGGTTCTTTATTCAACAAGTTTAAAAGCAATTTACACGATTTTAAGCAAAATGGCGTACCTCCAGAGCCCGGCTTCCGCCTCAGGTCTGGGTATCTGGTATCCTGAACCTGCAACTTGAACAGAAACTCTGGACCTTCGACATTCGACCAAAGAAGAAGACTGAAGAATCTCCCTTGTGGCCAAGGAGTGGTCACCCTGTGCGAACAGGCACCATCAAGAGACTAACCCTTTGCTTTGCTGAAGTTCTACGAGGGACCGACTGCAGAGCCTGACCAGAGCCTTGACTTCCAGACTTCTCCGACCCTGATCCACATCCACAGCCGAGCTGAGATCCGTGGAGGCGACGAGGGACGTGGGACCGGCTACCTGGGAAAAGTGGCGAGTATCTTCCAGCGCAGCTTCTGAGGCACCCTCGAAGTTGTGCACCGGGGATTGAGAAGCCCCAACCCCAAGCACCATCTGCACCGAAGATCAGCCCCCCACACTCCACGAGTCCTGCGTGGGTCCCTTCTGCATTTTCCTTCTTGCCACGTCTGTCCGGTTGCTTGCCCGTTGGCTAGTAACCTTTGCGACGACACACCTACGATTTTCCACTGCTGGTTTGGCTCCTCCAGACTGGCTCCTGCTCCTCTGCAAAAGAAAAGCACCCCAGACCATCCTGGTCTGCACCAGAAGCAAGTCCTCCATTCTTCGTGGGTTCCGCTTGCCAAGGCTTGGTGAGTCCTAGTTCGACTTAGACGCCGCCGACAGCACGAGCCTTCGTGGGACAGCTTACCTCCTGGTCCTGGTCGTCCTCGACGTCTCCTGGTACCCGTGGCTGCTGCGACAAGCTTCACCTCTTCACCTGCAATCTCCCGACATCGCCTGGTTCCTTCCTGGTTCCACGTGGTCACTGGCTAGTGACCCAGACTCTGTCCCTTCTGCTTGCAGGTATCCTTCCTTCTTGATCCCGGCCTTGGGATCCACCGGACACTCTTCACTGACTGCCTGTCAGCAACTTTCCTTCAGGCATCCATAGAAGTCCACGACGAAACCCAACGCAAGTTCACACCTATGCACCCGCAGCCCGTGGGCTAGGTAACTTGGGTACTCCTGTGCTCACAAGGGTATTGACTATCCTAGGGTCTAGTTTCCGAGTCTCGACTTTCTAGCTATACCAGAAGTGTCCTAAAACTGCTTAATTCTGAACTGTACTATTTCTATCGCTTATACGCATTACACGTGAGTGTTTCCACTCTGCACCTGAATCCCGTGGGCCTCCCACTTCCTAACCTTGGGTAGTATAGTGTAGCCCCAGCGATTCCCTAGGCCTAGGCCTATCTTATTTCCGTGACAGTGGTCCTTATACCACTTATTTAGTATATGGTTTGCGTGGCCCCTAGGGCCTAACTGTATTACTTACCTGTGTGACTTAATGTATGCTTGAATAAGACTGTGTTGTACTTACCTCGAATCTCATAAAGAGTGCTGAGGGTTTGACTAGAATAAATACACTTTATTTTATATATATATATCTATTGTGGTGTCCTTTCATTTGGTATTCAAGGGGTTACAAATGGTATAACAGCTGGCTTCACATGCCATTCAGAGTTTAGCCTAAGACTGCTCTTGTCCTTGCTACCACTAGGATAGCTGGTCTATAAGGTTGACTTTACAACCAATCACCATAAGGGTTGTTTGGACTGATACAAGGTGTACACTAGAATTAGTGACATCATATATCAGGCCAACTTCTCACACATGGTGCACAGCAAAGGCTGTGGATCCCCTTTCCGCCCCTCTTTCTGAGGTTCTACTCTTTCTTCTCTCTTTGGCCCAGCAGGGCTCTGCTCTGGGCACCTTGAAAGGTTATCTTTCTACAATCTCTGCTTTCTTACGGCTTCCTGATCAGCCTTCTCTTTTCAAGTCCCCTGTTGTTTCGCGTTTTCTTAAAGGCATTACTCACATGTTTCCTCCTGTCCCTTTTGTAATGCCTCAGTGGGATTTGAATCTTGTCTTGACCTTTCTGATGTGCGCTCCCTTTGAGCCTCTTCACAATTGTACCCTTCGTCTTCTGACTCTTAAGACTGCTTTCCTGGTAGCTATCACCTCGGCTAGACGGGTGAGTGAGCTCCAGGCTCTGTTATCTAAGCCTCCCTTTCTTTCTGTTCATCCGGACAAGGTTGTCCTCCGGACTCGTCCTTCTTTTCTTCCAAAAGTGGTGACCCCCTTTCACATCGGGCAATCGGTCACATTGCCCACCTTCTTTCCGCCTCCGCATCCTTCGAAAGAGGTAGAGAGGCTCCACCGTCTGGACCCCAAATGTGCGCTGTCCTTTTATTTGGACCGCACCTGACAGTTCCGGGTGGACAACCAACTTTTTGTTGGATACGTAGGTGCTAAGAAGGGGAGGGCTGTACACAAGCGGACCATCTCACGGTGGGTCGTATTGTGTATAAAGGTTTGTTACTCCTTGGCGAAAAAGGACCCTCCTGTTGGGCTGGGAGCCCATTCCACCCGGGCCACTGCGGCGACTACTGCCCTGGGATGGGGAGTTCCCTTGCAGGACATCTGTCAGGCGGCGACGTGGGTCTCACTGTACACGTTCGCCAAGCACTATTGCCTGGACAGCCAAGTCCGGAGAGATGGCTTCTTTGGCCGTTCTGTTCTCCAGGACTTTCTGGTGTGATCTTGGTTCGTAGACCCTCCACTGGGGTTGGTATTGCTGGGGTATCTATTCTAAGGTGAGGAATCTAACTAACGTGTTTCTTTCAGATGAACAAGTTACTTACCTTCGGTAACGATGTATCTGTAAGAAAAATTAGTTAGTTAGATTCCTCACCGACCCACACATCCTCCCCGTTCTGCGAACCGACATCTAGGGTTAAGGTCATCCTGTTCAGGGCCCTAGACTTTTTGGCACCAGTGTCGGCCTCTTGCATGGCTCGGCGTTCCTGACGCGGAAAGCTATGTACAAGAACTGACGTCAGCACGCGAGCGTGGCGTCTAAGTACTCCGATGTAATTCCGGCGCACAACGCCAACGACGGACACGGAGCCGCAGACGACGCCTAGCGACGCGCAAGGGGTATTGCTACAAAAATCTTTCCGGATCCAGCCTGACGCCTGGGGATATTCTAAGGTGAGGAATCTAACTAACTAATGTTTCTTACAGATACATCGTTAACGAAGGTAAGTAACTTGTTCAACAGGAGGGAGAATGGACAAAGGTTGCCAAGCACCTGGGGCTACTGCCCCCCGCTCCCTGGCGCCACAGAGGTTTGAGAGCCCTGAGAGGCATAAAGCCTGGGTCTCATCACTGACTACTCTCAGTGGCCACTGTGGCATTTTGCTGTCTGTCTGTTGGGACACACCTGTGAGCCAGTTACGGTTAGGTGCTGCACAGGTGGTGTCCACAGGTGAGGAGAAGGGTTCCCCATGGATTGCCTTGGTGGGCCCTGAGAGTATGGACAGAGGGAGTCCAATAGGTTCAGATTGGCGTAGAACTGGAGTCTGCCCCTGCAGTTGCGGGCCAGGTCCTCGTTCTATCGCCCCAAGCAGGGAAGACCATCACGGTGGTGATTGGTCTGCCCTGCGTTTTGGCTGGAAGGGGGTAGTGTTGGACTTGGCCCTTTTTGCAGGGTCATCCCTAAACTTTTTGCCTTCCTCCTGCATTTTTTCTGACCTGTTGTTGGCTGTTTTATGACTCTGGGCACTTTACCACTGCTGATCAGTGCTAAACTGCATATGCTCTCCCCATTGTAAATTGCTATGTTGGTTGGATTCCATAATTGGCTTATTTGGTTTACTGTCAGACCCAAGTAAAGTGCACCAGGAATGCCAGGGCGTGTAAATACAAATGTCGCCAGTGGGCTCGCAGCACTGGTTGTGCCACCCACAGAAGCGGCCTGGTAAAATGTGTCTAGGGTCTGCCATCGCAGAACCTGCGTGCAATCTGGTACAGTCATGCTGACTGGGCAAGTTCACCCACTTGCCAGTCCCTAAACCTTCCCTTTACTTCATATGAGTCACCCCTATGGTAGGCCCAAGGGCAGGGTGCATTGTAAGCATAAGGTAGGACAAGCCCTGATGTGTGTAAATGTAAATGTAAATGTAGTGCATTTATATAGCGCACCGCACACCCCCGAAAGGGTCTCTCAGGCGCTGTACACATACCGCTGTGGAACCCTTCCTGGCCTTTCCCTGTGAAGTGCCCACTCCTGGGCACCCCCAAGGTGAAGCCAGGCATCCTAGCGCTTTTGGGGCCGTTGTGGAGATCAAGCAAGCTATTGCCCGGAGTTGCAGAGTGATTAGAATAGGCACCGAGGCGAGAATTATCGGGTCCGGGGAAATTGAGCCCAAGACCCGCCGAGGCGGGAATTGAACCCTGGTCCGGGCCAGACCTCTGCATCAGGGTCTGCCGCTCTAACCATTGAGCCACACTTCTCCAGCTGTGTGTGGCATGTCCTAATAGTGAATTACACCCATTTTCGTTTTTCACTATTTTAACCCCTTGAGTGCCCATGACGAGATGGTCTCATCATGGGCCGCGGTTGCGCTGTGCCCATGACGAGACTATCTCGTCATGAGCCCCGCCCGCTAATAAAACGCCCGGCACAGGGCGTGGAAAGGGCGGGGCACTCAAGGGGTTAAGGCTACCTGCTCTCATAGGCCAGAAAGGGCTGCTGGAAATATAACACTCTATAATCCAAGCAGAAAGTTAAGTTTAGTATGCCTGAACTCAGAATAATAAAATACTTCTTTCAGTAAAGTTTATTTTAATATCCTGCGTTTTTAAATGCTACTTTTAGAAAGTTAGTATTTACTTGCCTAACTATTTCAGCCCGCCTCTGCTTGAGTGTGTATGTGCTGTCTGGTTTCAGTGAGGGGCAGGGCTGGGGAATTCCAGGAGACAGGCTGGCTGCCAGGTGGTGAATAGAGAGATTACACCAGGATGGGTGGGAGGAGTACGCCTTGACTCTGAATAGGGCTGTGCTCTGCCACCACAATGCTGGCTCCACCCCCTTCAGAGCGGCTGATGTCTCTGCCCTGCACCCTGAACGGAGAAGCCAGAGTCCTGTCAACAAAGTGCTCCAGATCCGGACTGAACCAGGCGCAGGCCCCCCTGGCCTGGAAGAACAAAATAATTGGCGTATGAAAGAAGGAGCCCTGCTCCTAAGAAATCAGATCTGCTTTGAACCAAGAAGAATCTCTGCCTGAGGAGGAGGCACCAGGAAAGCTGTACGGAGGAAGACAGTCCCTATCTTGGGGGACTGGCCTGCAGTGGTGAACTTGCTGCCAAAGGAGAGAAGAACAACCCTTTACTAAGAATTGCTCCATTTTTATTTCAAAAACCTTGTGCTTTCAAAGCAATCTCCAAGGGCCTGGAAGTGAGCTTGTCCCCTGAACTGAGCCCCAGGACCATTGGGCTCATCCTGACCTTCGCCCGCCTACTGCTGGACTGTGGTGTTCCTTCCCTCGCCGGAGCCGTGACTCTGGTGCTCTTCAGCCCCTCCTTGGGCCGTGACCGGGCTGCTTGGCCGCCCCTGCCTTGAGAAGAGCCTCGCTCGATCCGAGCCGCTCTCTCTATGCCGTGCTGGGCTGCCCCCGTCACCTCGCCCGCTGGAGGCCCACTGTGCACCTTCACCCCTCCCGCCGGAATCTGCGCTGTGAGCATCCCAAAAGCCTCGGACGGCCCTGTTGCAGGGATTCTGCTTATGCACAGATCTATGCACAGGAATCCAGGACCTCGGTGAATTGTGGTGTACCAAAAACTCACCTCAGAACCCCTTATCCGACCAGCATCAGTGTCCCATTTGTTATCCGAGTTTTATCTCTGCGGTCCCAATGTATAGACAACCCAGAACAAGCGACTTAGGGTATTCTCAGGAATGGTGGGAATCAGAAATACCTGTTCGTAATTATTCTCATATCAGTCCACAACAGAATAAACAGAGACACGGTAAAGTTTAAAGAGTTTATTTTATAAACCTCGTGTCCTAAGATGCAGTACTTGGCTAACATAAGCAGACAAATGATTAAGATCAAAACCATCAGCATAGTTACAATACCATAGAGAATGAAAGGAATAATCATACTAAAATGACAGTGGATGACAGCCACCTTCCTTTCGCTACTAAACTAATATTATTATTATTACTAATAAAAGGTCTCTAGGCTTGAATGGGGAACCCCATACCGTAAAGATCATCTTAGTGGAATCACATCACAGGATCAGCTAGACTCTGCTCCTGGGAAGGCCCTTCTTCCGAATGTGTCTAAAGCATGCAGCCTGCAATATTAAAAGCACTCGACTTTCAGGTATTTGCAACTGTGTGCGTGTTATGGCTAAATAGTGGGCCTATCAACCTGAACCCAACAACATGCACCGTCTAGCGACCCAGACTGTTTCTTTACACAATGTTCAGACCAAGGTCGCTGCTCACTGTTAGGGATGTGAACAACAGACAGTTCTCATGTGAAGCAAAGGCAAGCAAGCATTTCTCAATTAATAACATGTAACTACAGTGTCGTGTGCAAAAGCAGCAAAAGTGGCAAGATGGCTTTCTAACATCTAACGCGGTTGTGCTAACTTAGCATTGTACGTATATAAATAGCAGTCTTCACTACACCCCCCCTTGATCAGACCACTAACCAGTAGTGGTGCAATTTCAAGAACGCAGAGTTCAAGTTCGATATAACGGAACCAAGGGCATAAATTGTGAGTCCATATTAGGTAAGTGAAAAGTTCGAAGGAGAAAAAAGGGAGAAAAAAACCCATTTAAAGGGGAAAAAAATATCATCGATGGAAGTTCAACGAAATGAAGGGGAAAAAAAACCAAAAAGGCATTCCACAGGAATTCTGGATGACCTCCAAGTTAATCCATCAAGGTATAAGCACCATAAGTTGCAACAGCTTCCAAGAGGAAATCATTGGAACGTTCTGCAAAATGATCTGCCATCCAATTCAGCAAGGGGAAGGAACACACATGTTCCTCGACAACCGGAGCCTCTAGTACCATCAGAGGACAACTGGTGTGTTCTTCAAGATAACTTCTCGCTAAGAATTCAGCTGTAGCCGTTCCGATGTCCCAATTCCCTAGGACTCCATGTGCTGCTCCACAGGCCATAATCCTGACGCCAGAACAGTCCAACTCATGAGCCACTAAGGGGCTCATTAGCCGATCATAATCCGGGGCAGGAGACACCGAGTTAGACAAGCACAAATCCAGAGCCCATTGGAACGGACACTCTAGGCAATGAAAGACAGGCTGCATGCAAGTAAAGTAGGGAAACCGGAAGGACAATCCATAAGCTATGCTTAGAGTTGCCAGTGGTAATGTTCCATAGTATTCAAGCATTCGGTTACGAAGATGGAGCAGCCGGGACATGCTGTTGTGTGACGCAAGTTGTGCATCCATAGCGTAGCACGCAGATCAACAAAAGCACCCCAGCTACGAGAGCGAGAATCAAAGGGAGACCTCCGAAGACGCTGGAAAAAATAGAATGAAAAAATGCCGGGATCACACCAAAAATAGTTTGAAAGGAGGTCACGAGGCCGGAGCCCACAATTTTGAAAAAATGTGCCAGGCCACTTGTTGACGAGGCATTAAAGATAGTCTGAATCAGGGCCCCAAAATGAAGTGGGAGATCAGTATTCAAAAGCGCTTGCACCTCTGTGCGTGTGTTTGCTACGTGAAGGACAAATGTTTCCCGGGATGAAGTCAACGCGACTTCTTTTTGAGACAATAGAGCCCTTATTCTGCTCATCTTGTTGAACTCTGCTTTCAAGGTTGGAATGGAAGGCCAGATGGATACATCGAGCCGTCCATGCGGGGGTGGGAAAAGGACGTTATTACAGCAGACTACTCTCCGTGATACAGTCACTATGTAGGGAATTCCCACTAACATCCCACAGCAAGCTTCATTATTTAATAGCAAATAACTACAGTTAGCAAGCAGCTTAAAAGACGGTGTTATAACTGGCACCGGGATCCCTTTCAGGACGCAAGCTAAATTAGGAGCGTGCACATTACATGCACCATGCAATTGAATGTGCCTACACACCACAGAATGATCTGGAGTGGAAGTGCACTCTTCACCTTTTAAGTAAACCTCTTTTCCGTCCCTCACGCATCTATACGTGAATGGGAGTGACCAAACTTTGTGCAGGAAGGCAGTACCAAGTTTTTCATATCTGCCAAGGGCATAATGTTTCATGCACGAACTGAACTTAAACAGGGCGAAAGGTAATGTGATCAACCCGTGGATAAGCCACACAGCGGAGTTTAATTCGGCAACAGAGAAAGGTAAAGGTTCTAACTTTTCAATGTGCAGTAATGAGTATGTGGCATCTTTCATGAACATGAACTGTTGTTTCGCAGTTAAATTAAAAGGAAGGAACAAAGATGAAGTATTCATGTAATCCCAAGGGACTTTCCCAGCCTTTAACGTGCAAACTGCATAATGGAACGCAATTGATTTTGACCATGATACAAAACAGACAAATCATTCTGCACAATGTCTGCTACAGATGAAACAATATTATCTAAGGTATAAATTCTGGAATACAGGGTGTTAATGCTATTATCTATTACAGCCAATACTTTCTCCATATTGGCTTGATCAATAGCTCGTAATCTGGATGCAGCTTCAATCTGTGATAGCTTTCAAACTTCGTTGTAAACAGCATATACCCATCTTTTGTACCTGCCAACCGCAGGACCCTTAACAAAATCATTCAAATCTATTTTGTCGTTCAATTGTGATAAATGAAGTTTAACAGATGCTAAGGTGGAATGTTGCAGCCAAGATTGGCATTACTTCCTTACTGAGTAGGTAGTTACAGTGTGAGAAGATTCAAAACGGGGGTCTTCACGAACTTGTGTATACCCCGGCGCCAAATCCAGAAACCGATGTTGACAGGAATCTGAGCTCGTTTGCCATATTAACCACCCTTCCGGATTCAATTCAGAAATATTGAAGGATGTGCTGGAAATGTATGACTGCAACGTAGCAAGGGACAGATCCGTATGATTATCCCAATTAGGATAAGCACCCAGACCCGGAGCGGAGGGAGAATTTAGTTTTTTAGAAGTAGCCAATCCAAAACAGGTGGTCTGAAAAATTGACGAATTAAAAACATGTGGTTCGGGATGAGGCAGGCACGATGCAAAGCTTCTGTTCCCTGTACCTGCCACGGTTTAGAACCCCAAACCAATTTAAGATCGATAGTAGCTTTCCACAGATCATAGCCTCCGATTGCCAACTCGTCCATAAAGGACTTGGAATACAACAATTTGGTGTGTGTCAGTCTAACTTTAGAAGCAGACTCAGCCGCAACTTTAAAATAAAAGGAGGCCGGATTCAACACACTGAAATCAGAAAAATATGTGAATTTGTCCACTAACGTGGTCGAGCTGCCCAGCCTAGGGGCTGGACAGTGTTCCCATTGTGTATAATTTACAAAATTTCTAAACGTATTTGCTTTGTGTAGGAAATGCGTGTCATAATGTTGATAGCAGAATTGCTCATCATAATTAGCAGTATCTAAATACAAATCCTCAGCATCAAATGCAGCATAATATTTCAAATCAGAAAACAGTGCTTCTATTGCTTGTACATCCCAATCATCCGAGTGGATGTTTTGCTTAACTACATCACCCATAGAAACACGAAATACATTTGGCACATTGATTACTTCAGTGGGACCATGAATTTAAAATTTAACAGCATCCCAAGCGATCCCATCCAGTACAGGCCAGGCAGTAATGTTTGCAAAAGTCTGGTCCCTTTTCATAATATGTGATGAGGAGTGGGGGGGCAAAGTTCCATCAATTAGTCTAATTGTAGATCTTTCTTTCAGGTAGTGTCCATTTGTAAGTCTAAAAAACACTACCACAAAGCCAATGGACATAAACAAAAAAATACATATGAGCACCAGCCAAATGTAAGTCCAAGGGGGAATAAAAAAATGTCTTTTGAACCCGGCAACAAAAATAGAAACTTTTGATGGGGCAATGGAAGTCATTGAATTAGTGTCAAAGGAGTAGCGCGACTGGGTAACTGTGGTGGATTGTAAAACAGGCAACGGGACATCCGCAGGATAATCATACTCATTATCTTCAGGTAGACCACCAGGTGTCGGTGGCAATAAAGAACCAGTAACTGACGGCATCTCGACGGCAACATCAGGCAAGGTGGTAAAAGCTGGGGCCACAACAGAATTTCTCAGCATCGCAGGGCAAGAAACCGCTGGAGTCATACTAAGAAGAATCGGCCACTCGCTGTAGCTTGACATTGTCAATAGAGATGTACCTGTTATCCTTGCGACCAGGAAGTGAAGGTAAAATGACTGTACGTGTACCCTGTACTCCAAGCACCGGAACTGGTGCACAATAAGAGGGGCCGAACTCCTTCTTGTTCTCCACCTTCTCACGGACCAGATCATCAACTCGAGGTAGCCAGCCGACTACCGGAATCTGAAGCGCAGCATCAGATGTGGAGGGCACGTGTTCCTTTGCTAGACTGTCTCTGGCTTCTTGTAGATTCTGCAATACAGCACAGTGATCATGTACGTCAAAGGGTGCGGCCGCCGCCGCCATGTCTAGACCATCAAGGTCCGGGACAAACATTTGTATGCCAAAGAGCATCATGTATGGGGTCCGCCCACCCAGAGACGTTCTAGGGAGATTATAAAGTGCACGTTGTACATCATACAAGTGGGCTAGCCAGTTCCGGCCAGTACCTAAAACCCTAGTTGTCAAAGATTGCTTTAAGACACGGTTCATTCGCTCCACCACACTATTACCCTCAGGTCGGTATGGAGACAAAAATTTGACTTGGACCCCCAAATTTCTCATGGATTCTTTGTATGCCTTAGAGGCGAACGCAGGACCCTGATCAGAATTAAAGGTACCACATGCAAAACTTCCAACAAAGACACGCAAATCCTTGATGATAGTACGGGCATCAGCACTCCTTTGTGGCTGAATCCACTGCAACCAAGATGTATTTGTACGCAGTATCAGAGGTGAATGGATCGCAATGATCTAAATAAACACACCCCAGTGGTTTATAAGATATGTACAACTGAGTCTGTGGTGGGTGCGCCGCAGTTGAAGGTTTTATCTGCTGGCAAATGTCACAATTAAGAACATAAGCGCGAGCTTGTTTATATAAACCGCACCACCAGTAACGTTGTTGTAACAGAGATACAGTAGCTGCAACGCCGGCATGGGCAGACGCCATGCCCTCGTGAGCCGCTAGTATCAAAGATGGTCTGCAGTCTGCTTTGGGAATCAATCTGTCACCAACGTCGTTAATCCTCACTAACGGGACGTTATCAGGACTTAAGCGATAATGGTAACGAGAAGGGAAACCTCTAGGGTATTTTGTTCCCTTCTCTGTAGCAGCAATAGCTGCCAAGATGTCATCATCGATCTTACTTTGTGATCTTGTAACTGCTGCTACTAAGTATATTGCCACTGCTGTTTTTGCTGCCTCGTCAGCTAGGCTGTTGCTGACAGCATGAACACCAACTCGTTGGTGACCAAGAGTGTGAATAACATTCACGAGAGGCAGATATTCCTAGTTCTGCCACTCAAACCCAAAGCGTTTTATGCTTAATTGTGCTACCTTTGGAATCACAGTAGTTATTTTGAGACCAAAAATGTAGATTGTCGTTATAAGTTTGAACACAATAGAACGAGTCACTCACTATAAGGGTAGTGACTCGAGGATCAGCAAACTCCAGTGCAAGCACCAGAGCACGAAGCTCCGCCAACTGTGCAGTACAATCACCCAATGACTGCGTATGCACGACATCAGATTGGAATTCACCATTCACGAAAGTACCGACCACAATTGCGCAGGCCGCTGAATAGGCATGCTTCGATCCAGTAGCCGGTTGCGCAGAACCGTCAGTGTAAATCACACAATGGTATCCCTCAGCTGTACGTGAACCGGTTTTTGGGAATCTGTGGAATTTGAGAAGTGTCTGTTCTTCGAAAATCAGACAGCGTTGTTTTAATTTACTTTTCAGCTCGCAGAGCCCTCGGGTTTTTCAAATCCGGGCGCATGTAACTGCTGTTTTGAATTTTTGCAAAGTTTTAGTGTTCTGGGATTTGTAGGATAATAGTCCACAAGACATCAGAATGGAGAGGAGAAATAGGGCCGAATGAGTTACCCTTGCGCGGACCAGCGGCACCTGAGAATTGAATGAATCCATCTTAGAGGACCACGCTTTTACTAAAACAGTCCAGGACTGGTTGTGTGGTTCCCAGAGGAAACATGGGGAAGCAAATCTCCTTTTACAATTAATGATCGTAGCCCCCACTGACTGGCATTTAGGGACTGAGCGCTGCTGCCGGAGAGGTGCACTGAGGCCGGAGAGGAGGTCGGACGCCAGAGAGGAGGCGAGGAGCACCGGAGCACCGGAGCAGAGGTGTGCTGCGGCGAAATGGAGAGGTGATAACTGGGTGATAGCGGGAGCTGCTCAAGGCATAGGAGGGCAGCACTACCCCAGGATTGACAAAGCGTGTTGCTGTAGCCCCGTGGACTCTGCTTCTCCTGGGTTTGTCTCCTTGGAACATGTGACTCCACGCTTCGCAGGTGCCGCTTGTGCTGTTTGAAAACCGGCGGAGTGCTGCCCCATCTTTCTACTGGTTTCAGGATTTCAGGATTTTCAGGATTTCATCTTTCTACCGGAACATTACACAGAGGCCCGTAGCGGGACTGCGAGGACCAGCGTGCTGTGCGGCCTGACCTGCCGCAGCTGGTCCTCTTCCCGCCTCTATCGCTAATCTTCAAAAAGTGGGCTGGTCAATTATCACCTGTGTTGCTTGCAAAGGGGCGTGTTCGCTCCTACTATATAGATCGACTCTTATCCCCGGCCCGTGGGACGCGCGCGGGCAAGGGTGGGCCAGTTTGTGCCCGTTAGTGACCGATAGAGATTGGACTGGGCCCTTTCTCTAACCTCTGAACCCTTCTAACTTGTAAGTTACTGTTCGAGTGTTTGACTTGTTCTCCACCATCTACTACTATAGGCGTTCATTTTTACTCACACCCCGGGTCCATCTACTACGATGTCTACCCGAGGCACACGGAGCAAAACTGCTGCGGGGGGGAAAAACTCATAGGCCCAATAGACAATTTTATCACAAGGGCAAATTCCTTTATCGATCAAGAGATAACCCAGTTGGAACGAAGAGTCTCACAGGATCTTGCCCTCGCAAGAAGATCGTCCCTGGGTCTTATCTCAGCCGAAAAGACTCCTGATAAGGCTAAGGACAGAGCCCTCGTGCACGCTGAAATTTATAGCGTACCGACCGAGGTAGACTTATCGGTATCACAGTTTCTAACTGACTCACAGCTAAGCCTTGCCCTGGAAAAAACCCCGGACCTCAGCCTGAACCTATCTACTGAAAGTAACGTCACTAGACAGTCCAGGGGAAGGCGGGAGGGCGCTATACCAAAGAAGAAAAAAACACAAAAAAAGAAGAATATAGAAAAAGTTGGTGTTACACATAAAATGTCAGATAACACTAGAGAGGAACCTGATCACATAGCACCTTCAGGTCAGTCACACCCTGAAATTAATCCGACAAACAGGGGTGTAAGGCCAATGAGCCCCGAGGCTTCTGCTATCCTTGTGGCCGACAGTGATACTGACGAAGTTGAGGGGCGACTTTAAATTAAAATAGATAATTTATTTAAATTCCATCTTGCCCCATTAGAGGTTAGATTGTCCCGTGTAGAGAATTTGCTATTTGAATTATCAGCTCTTATTAGAAATGGAACATCTAATATTGTATCTAAAAGAATGGTCGCTAAAGTAAATCAAACTCCCAAGCCACTGAGTAAAAACACGGGGGAGACCCCTGCTAACACTAAAATTATACCTACTACTGAGTCGCAGCCAAATCCTAAGACCTCTGCGACTACAGATAACAATAAGGGAACTAGCTCTTAGAATACTACCAATCACCCCATCCAGGAAGTTAAAACAAATGGGCCTTTGCCTCCACTTCCTAATAAAGCTCGGTTTGGGGGAGGAGGCTTTGGTAGACCCATTGTAAACTTACCACCCGAGTCAGCCCCTTATGTGGTAGTGATGACAGGGGTCCCTGAGTTAAATGACCACAAGGAAGAACTGAATTGGTCATTGAAAAATAAGGTCATACATTGGTTAAACATCAACAGACCACCACCCCCAAATCACCCTAGTAGGATCTTAACGGTCCGTAGGGTACATTGGATAGGGAAGGAAAGGAAAACAACCCAGGGTGATTGTATTGTGATAAATTTTGAGGATCCCTATACAGTCGATCACATATGTTCCTGGAATTTGCATAGAGGAAATGACGGGATTCAGAATAAACGTCTCTCTTTCTTCAACCCCCCAGTTGGCGCCCTGGTTTTGACTATGATGCTTATGAGGGAAATTGGCGCAGAGTAGGCAGACGTGACTGGGGGAGCGATTAGGTTTGATTGGAATGGTAACTTTGGTTTTAATGGAGAGCGAGCCTTTAGAGAACCTTGGAGAGGCATACAGACCACCAATAGATATGAGTGTTTGGAGATGGTGGACTGACTGGACCCGATCCCCGTGGGAAAGCTTACGGAACAAGTAGTACCCTCCAACCCTCTTTGCCCCATAGTAAACGAAGACCCATGGTTAAGCTTACAAGTTAAAACCTCAACCGAATAGATAGTCCAGTATGTAGTATGTCTCCTGTTGAGATCATAAGGGATGATGAGATGACTTTGGCTCCTTTATTAAGCCCAGGTTATACTTCGAATCCCACCACGCTAGACATAGGGTCATCACGACGTGCCCAAAAGACTAGGATGGGGTTATTATCATGGAACATAGCGGGCCTTTCAAACAAAATTAGGGACCCTATCTTTGTGGAACTTATAGATAGGTTTGAAGTAATTTGCCTGCAGGAATGTTGGGTGAAGGATGAGATACATATGATGGGGTTTCGCACACATTTCCTTGCAGCGGAAACTAACTATAGAGGGAGGTGTTCTGGGGGGCTATGTACCTACATATCGAATAAAAGTAATATAACCAGTAAATGCTTACCCAACGGGGGATCTCAATACTATCAACTTCTCTCCCTAAGGTCAGGCGAAAACCACCCTATCCTCCTGATTAATTTTTACAATAATATCCCAAAGGCCGCTTTACAAAGGACCTTAGAGGAATTAAATGATGCTATCCGTAAGGGATTGGGATCTGACCAAAAAGAACACTTTATTATTTTAACGGGGGATTTTAATTGCCATTTATGTATGCACAGTGATAAGGAGATATGTGGCATGGTGAATCTTAGGGGTGATCCCTGTACTCATTTTGAGCATTCTGTACTCGGAAATTTACTAAACCATTTTCTATTTGAGTGGGACCTGGGCTATGTAAATGAACTTTGTGTTCCTCCGACCCATTTCGAACCCACCTTTTGTGGGCGGGGGTCCCTGACTATTATAGACTTTACATTGGTCTCTAACAATTATCACCGCAGTGTACTCTCGTTTAACTTAGAGCACATTGCACTTAGTGACCACTATCCAATTGGCTCTAGTTTTGAAATAGGGCAGAGAGGCAGTAAAGCCACCAATGTGGTGGAAAATATCTATTTACATGGGATTTCCTTGGCTAGAACCAATGGATACGTTATTAAATGGAGTAAGGTAAATCCGACTAACTTCTTAGAGAACCTGGTAGCAGAACAGAAAAATGATTTTATGACCTGTTTAGAGGAGAACCCTAACCCCACCAGGGTCATTGCAGCTTTTGACAAGATTTCAGTCCACATTAGCAACAAATTAACTGGTACAGCACGAAAAGGGGGTCACAGTAGAATAGAGAGATGGTTTAATCAAGAGTGCACCAAAGCACATTCTCATTTGATCCAGACCTTAAAAAAACCCCCAAGAAACCAGCTAGATATTAGAGTAGCCAGAGCTTCCTATAAGGATGCCTTAAAAAAACGGAGGAAGGATCTGAAGCACTCTGCCTGGGAAGCCCTATTAAACTCGAGTGCATTAAAAGATACAACTGCATTTTGGAATGCAGTCAATGCCCCATTTTTTGTGGATTGAAATTCTGACCAGGTAGAGATTGTCATTGAAGAAACGCTTTGGGTTAAACATTTTACCGAGTTATACAAACAAGAGACTCGTACTGGACTAATGAGTTCATTGGTGGGAGTTACGAGCACCACAGAACCTGATGCATTAGTCCTATTTCCCCTTAATGTAGTCTTCTCTTTAGACGAGGTGGAATTAGCATTGGCAGATAGTTCAAATAGTAAAGCCCCGGGACCAGACGGTATTCCACTTGACATCTATAAGGATAACGTCGCCCTGTGGGCACCGCTCCTGACCAACGTTTTAAACAGTTGTAACATCAAGGGTTTTCCAACTACCTGGCAGGAAGCCATTGTAGTCCCCATCTTTAAGAAGGGGGACAGAAATGATCCTAAATGCTATAGGCCAATCTCCCTCCTTGACTCGCTAATGAAGGTAGAGGGCAGAATTCTTTTAAATCGCCTCCAATCATGGGCTGAGGAGAAAACCGTTCTTTCGAAATTCCAGTACGGCTTTAGGTCAGGTCTTGGCACTGTCGAACAAGGCCTAAACTTGGCCTTAGTAATAGGTAAATATTCGGCAGCAAAGAAATTTATTTATGACCTTTGTAGACCTCAGCTCGGCCTTCCACTGCTTGAATCATGATATTTTGTGGGCTACCTTAGCAGATCTTGGTATTGATTTTAATATTCTTAATTTTTTGAAAGAGCTATATAGAGGAGCAGGGGCTAAAGTCCGCTATGGAAAACTGGGAGAATGCACGCCCAAATTCCCAATTGAGAAAGGTGTCCGCCAGTGATGTATCCTGGCTCCTTTTCTTTTTAATATATATATAATTGGGGTGGCAGACCATTTATTAAAAACAGAGGTGGACTACCCGCAAATAGATGGTGAACGTGTCCCTATCTTTCTGTATGCCGATGACGCGGTCATTATGGCCCGAACTCAAACCGGCCTCCAGAAGGCCTTAACCAGCTTCTCGGCATACATGGGAGATAGGGGCCTTAGGATTAATATTGGAAAGACCTACACTATGTGCTCCTCGAACAAGGTAAATATTACCTGTAATATTCACTTAGAAAAATCAAAGATAGGCTTAATCGATACCTTTTCCTATTTAGGAATTGTTTTTAACAAGAGGGGTACCTGGAGATCAGCAATCACGACTAGGAATTTAGCGTTTTCACGGGCTATTGGCGCTCTGAAGCAATTCGCAAATAAGCTAGGGGGTAGGCCAGTACGCATCCCTATTGACATATATAAGGCGAAATGTGTATCAACGGCTGTGTACGGAGCTGGTATATGGGGAGTTGCAGATTGCCATGAAATTCAAATAAAGGAAAAAGGTTTTCTCTGCTACCTGCTCGCTGTTCCCCGCTCCACCTCTTCCTATGTTTGTCACAAAGAACTAGCCTTGTCTTTTATCTCGGATCTAATTAAAATCAGTCCTATCTTGTTGTGGCATAAGATCTGGACTACAGCAGAAACTGCTCTTAATAGGGCGATCATTGCTGATTGTATCAAACTTGAAGGCTCTAAAAAGATCCAGTGGCTCTCTTATGTTCAGGAATTTTTTAAGAATATCGGACGCCTTGAATTTTATGATTCCCCGAGACAATGTCTTCGATCTCCAGACAGGCTCTGAAAGAAGTTTGCCTTGCCTGTCTGGAAGATCGACGCTGGTGCCTCGAGGGAAAAAAGGCCTCTGTTGTTTATCATCAATTCCTGCTGCAAAATCCTGGGCTACCGCTTTATTTGTCACCCGATCAGACAAGTTATAGCAGAATGCTCTTAGCTCGTTTGAGAACTGGAAGTTTTTTCAGGATGTTAACTTTTCCTACCCAAAATGATTGGTCATCGCAATTAACGACTTGTCCGTGTGATGATTCTTCCACCCAATCAATCATTCACTCCGTTTTGTTCTGTAGATTTTACGAGGGGGGGCGGAAAAGATATGTACTACCTCTCCTTAAACTTTGGAACCTGAGACAATGCAGACCAGCATTATTTAAATTATTGACCTTATCTGATGAAATGACTATTACCGCTGTGTCTAGGTACCTGAAATATGTGATTAGATGCAGATCCACCATGGTTTGATTGAAATCCTCATGAGTTTGTATGACTGTTGTTCTATCCTTGCACCCTTGGAGCAAGAGGTTTTGGTATTTACGAACTATGTATTGTATATAGATTTTTAAACATTAATTGTTACTGTTTTACTAGTTGTAATTACTCTATCTGCTTTTATGATTTTAATGTAAAATCGAATAAAGCTATCTTTGATTTGATTTGATTTGACACAATGGTAATCCTCGAGCGGGCGCAAGGACAGAGGAGCTGGATGAACGAATTCATACTGTAAGAACTCCTGAGTCTGTAGAGCTGCGTCAAAGATATATGTGACGTCGGGCGATGTCAAGGAAGTGGCCCATTGTATCCACCGTGGATGCAAAGCCTTAGAATTTGGTACACTCGCTTTCGTCACCGCCTCAAGGGCAGGATATGGTGTTACCACCAACATGCGTTTTCCTTGCGATAGCGCTCGTTCTTTCAGAATCGCCATCTGCACTGCCGTCAGAACTTTCTCGACAGCGGAAAATCGCAATTCAGCCGAAGTGTACAGGTGTGATTTGTAGGCAATGGGGACGGTGTCGCCCTCATTGAACGTTAAGTACGCGAAACCCACTGCGCCCGGCACAATTCTCATGACCCAGGTTAGTGTGGTTATCACGCGTCAATAAGTATTTTGAAGCAAGAAGGTCAGCTTACAAAGATTGCAAGATAGCTGAATGCTCCGGCAGCCAGCATGATTTGGAAAAAGTAGGTTGTACCAAGGCATAAAGCGACTTGATACGCTGGGCATAATCAGGAATGTACGTTCGACTGAAATTCAGAAAGCCCAGCAGAGATTGCAATTTCTTCAGTGTCGTAGGAGCACGTAGGCATGCGCATTTCTCTAGTAAGTGCGGAGCCAATCCTCGACCTTCATTGTTGAGTTCGTATCCCAAAAACAACACTGTATATTCCGCAATGTGAGACTTCGCAAAGTTGAATTTGTAACCAAACTCTGCAAACAAAACAATAATGCGATCAACGCGACACAGATGCGGCCACAACTCGTCATCTGACAGAAGTGGCTCAGCACACAACTTAAATACAGATATTATGGACAAAATTATTCGTCACAATCAATAAACAAACAGATATGTAGTGTATCCCCAAAGATTCACGATAAACTTCGAAGTCTTGAAGATGAATTTTTCTTTATTTGATAGTCTGTGAGATAAATATCATCCACAGTCGAGTACGCATCAGGGTCTATGCTCTCTAACAGAGAGACTACACGCGCGGCAAAGACACCAGGGCTGTTCTTATAGCCCATCGGTAATCTTTTGAAATGTTTTTGTTTGCCGCCCGAGGTGAATGCTGTCCATTCACTACTTAGAGAAGACCGGTTATGGCTGTAAAAGCCGTTGGAAATGTCAAGTGTGGTTTTAAACCGTTTTCTCACGAGACTATCGACGAGAGCCGAACTGTGGGTATTCTGTACTGCGCATGTCCGGCAATGAGAGTTTAAATGCCGGTAATCCAAAACCAGGCGGTACGACCCATCAGGCTTCGTCACAGTGAATAAAGGATTATTCATTGGTGACACACATGTTTCAATTACACCTTGATCTTCCAATTGTTCAAGGATAGCCTCGACGTGAGGTCTCGCTTCGCGACGCATGGAATATTGGGGTTGTGGCTGGGGCGTGGACCGCAACGGAATCTCATGGCTGGGGGACAATTTATCCCAGCCTACCTGATTCCGATACAAAGCTGGTGCTAGCACCAGAGCCCACTCCTCGGCGAACTTCTTAGCTTGGTCCTTTGGCACTGTGTGCCTAAAGAAAGGGAGGATCATCTCCTCCCCTCTAGGAGCATCTAAAATGAAAGCCGGGGGCCAATCTGCCTCTGCCAATAGTATATCATACGAAGAGGTCAGATTATCCCAAAAAATCCCTTGAATCGTGCGTTGTATGTCACCTTCAATTAAGATGACTATATTATACAGTCTGTCAGGGGGAGCCACTCTAGTGTCAGCAGTTTCTACAGTTATGAACGTATCAGTTGCTGTCGCCACCAGATATGGAGGCAGTGCTTGTCGCACTACTGTAACTTCCGCCGCGCTGTCGAGCAGCGTTAGGGCCCATGTCAGGTTCTGAAGCTGCGTCCGCACTATCTGTGGCATACCTCGCTGTTAGCGCAGCAACTTTCTTCTTCTGAAACAGGGGTCGTTGACGTGCAGACTCGTCCTGCTTGCCTTTGCTGTCAGTCTGATGTGGTTGCTCATGACTTTGGGCACCCCGTCCTTTCCCACGGTCTCCGCCACCGGATTGTGAAGCAGATGTTTCCTGTGAAGAACGAGGAGAACGTTGTTCAGAAATCTGAAATCTATCAGGTGACTTAATACTAGATCGATCGCGCAGATCATATGTGCGTTCACTAGACGACTGTACGGGTGAGGCAGGACGAGACCCCTGTTTCTGTTGCTGCTTCCCCTGTTTCTTTGCTCGCCAATTTTGTTTAGGAAAATTAGGGCGTTCGTCTTTACTAGACGAGCTCACCTTAGTTTGCTGTACTATATCAGGAATTATCACAGTTGGTTTAACACCTAAGGCACTGCGGCCTATGGTCCTATAGGCTTCCGTAATTATTTTAGCGAACTCCTTAGGCCTGTCGAGTTCGTCCACGCGGTCCAGCTTATTAGCCACTTGGAACTGCATGGCATCGCCTTTGAGGTTGCCCATCACCATGGAAGCAACCACATCGAACACTCCAACAAGCCTCATTCCCAACTCAACAGCAGCCTCCGCCCCGTGATTCTCTTGAACACGTTTAATGACGGAGGGTAGTACAGACATAGACGGAGTGCCGAAGCACTTCGAGTAGGTCGCGGCAAAGACCTTGCCCCAGTTTGCACAATCGGCCATATCTGGGACCAAGTCTTTCGGCAAACTAATGGTGAGAATCCTGTGTTTCTCCACAGGAGAGGTATGCGGAAAAACCGCCTCCAGTTGGTCAAATTTCTCAGCAAGCCAATAAGGTAAATCATCCTTATTTTGGGGGTGCTTGCCCATTACCGAATTAACCATAACAGGACTACTAACCACCGCGTGGTGGTCCGTTGGTTGTCCCGCAACAGCAGGTGCCCCCACCTGCACGTTGCGTGACACGTACTGCACTAACGCGCTATTAACTGTAATCAGGGCTGTGTGTAGTACCCGCAACTCAGCCACCGCCACCGTGAGATAGTGGGGATGAGGCGTAAATCCGGCTAGCACCGGCCATGTGGCCCCTGTAATAGACAACGGGCCCATTCTTGCCGGTGCAACCGCATGGGGAAGGGCGCCATTATACCAAATGGTATGCTGCCAGGCAGAAAAGTCACCCCAGAGTAAAACAACTCATATGGGTAAGACGCATCAGCGCTCACCACAAAAATAACAGCCATCCCATCATCCGGCACCCCATACGTCGTCAAATCACGGTGCAGAGGTGCACGACTATGTGCGGCTATATCAACCGCCATAAGGACACACTAAAGAGTACCAACGATATCAACAGTAGAACTGGGGTTCAGAAAAAAACCTTTTTAATGATCAAGCTTGAAAGAACCTATTAGTCGAAACACAGGTAGGTTAAACCCGTCACTCCAGTTAACCGGAAACAAGAGTGAGGGTGTTGTGGACTAATATAAGCACTACTATGGCGTTTCAAATCAATCGACCAAACGTTAGGTGCGCCATGTTGCAGGGATTCTGCTTATGCACAGAACTATGCACAGGAAACCAGGACCTCAGTGAATTGTGGTGTACCAAAAACTCACCTCAAAACCCAGAACCCCTTATCCGACCAGCATCAGTGTCCCATTCGTTATCCGAGTTTTATCTCGGCGGTCCCAATGTATAGACAACCCAGAACAAGCGACTTAGGGTATTCTCAGGAATGGTGGGAATCAGAAATACCTGTTCGTAATTATTCTCATATCAGTCCACAACAGAATAAACAGAGACACGGTAAAGTTTAAAGAGTTTATTTTATAAACCTTGTGTCCTAAGATGCTGTACTTTGGCTAACATAAGCAGACAAATGATTAAGATCAAAACCATCAGCATAGTTACAATACCATAGAAAATGAAAGGAGTAATCATACTAAAATGACAGTGGATGACAGCCACCTTCCTTTCGCTAGTAAACTAATATTATTATTATTACTAATAAAAGGTCTCTAGGCTTGAATGGGGAACCCCATACCGCAAAGATCAGCTTGGTGGAATCACATCACAGGATCAGCTAGACTCTGCTCCTGGGAAGGCTCTTCTTCCGAATGTGTCTAAAGCATGCAGCCTGCAATATTAAAAGCACTCGACTTTGAGGTATTTGCAGCTGCGTGCGTGTTATGGCTAAATAGTGGGCCGATCAACCTGAACCCAACAACATGCACCGTCTAGCGACCCAGACTGTTTCTTTACACAATGTTCAAACCAAGGTCGCTGCTCACTGTTAGGGATGTGAACAACATCCAGTTCTCATGTGAAGCAAAGGCGAGCAAGCATTTCTCAATTAATAACATGTAACTACAGTGTCGTGTGCAAAAGTGGCAAGATGACTTTCTAACATCTAACGCGGTTGTGCTAACTTAGCATTGTACGTATATAAATAGCAGTCTTCACTACAGCCCGGACGTGGAAAACGTACCCGGCTGCCCCGCTCTGCTCACCTGCCACCTGGACACACCACTCCCCCTGTAAGCCTGAAGGACCAGATCCCCCCATAAAGCTTGGGAGCCCCGGACACAGCCTCGGCCTTCTGAAGAGCCGCTGGACGCCCCGCACCCGCCTTTACAAAGAAACAAGGTACTGTGACACACGAACTTGACCGCGAGCTCGCATTGGATCCAGGGTCCGCAACGTTTGTTTTCCCTGTCGTCCTACACGTTCCATAGGTCGCCGCACCAGCGCGAAGCGCGCCAAGACCCACAGTTCATCTTGTTGCCCCGCACTAAAGAACTTTCCGCAGTATTAGATGTCGTGGCCCAACCTTTCAAACGTTACTGGGTCGTGTAATAAGTCTGCATAAAAGATATATATATCAAAGCCTTATTTTTATATAAAACCTGCCTGGTGTCCGTTTGTGGTGCATGCAATGTATTTGCTGTGTGTATGATTACAAATGCTTAACTGTGTACGCCCTGAAGTTTAGCCTTGATTGCTCGCGCCACACACCTAGAGGGTGAGCAGGGGTTATTCTAAAGAGCCATCCTTCGCCCTGACTAGAAATAAAGGGTCCCTGCTTGTCGCTGGTACTTACCTGCGCCAATCAGAGCCCCCTCATTTCTAACAGTCACATAATTCTTTCTTAATTGGCATTTTTCCTTTTTTATAGTCAGCCCGTGACTCTCCATTCGCTTCAGGACCTCGTTCATCACTCTCTCATGGTGTGCACCGTCCTTCCCCACAACCAGCACATTGTCCTGAAAGCACAGAACATCCTTCATTCCAACAAAGATCTGTTGCATAACCCTCTAAAACACTGCTGAGGCAGATGCCAAGCCGAATGGCATTCTGCGGTAACAAAATGCACCAAGCGGTGTAACAAACAAGGTAAGGTGCCTTGATTCCTCATTAAGATCAATCTGGTGACATGCTGCTGACATATCAATCACACTGAATATCACTCCACCGCCCATGGCAGTCAGCCTTTCGGACAATTGGGCAGGGGTTGCCTATAGACCCATATATTTTTATTTAGATCACACAAGTCGACATACAAGCGAATCTTGCCCCCATCCTTGGGTACGACTACAATGGGCGCCAGCCATCTGAGGCCTCCATAGGCTCAAAAATACCCTGCTCCAATAATTTCTTGAGTTCTTCTTGAAGAGGACCTCTCATTAGATGGGGTACGTTTCTTACTTTATGTACTTCTGGCACCGCATTTTACTTGAGAATAATTTTATGGGAGAAGTTCTTGATTTTCCCCAATCAATCGGAGAAAACCTTGGGGAACTTCTCCATCACAGTTGTCTCAAAAGTATCAACGTTGTTCACAACAGTAGACATGACTGATTCAGTAGCGTTAGGATTGAGGACAATACCCAGATCTTTTTGATGGCGCCAATCTAACAAATTAGAACCTTGTCTTGTTAGATATACACAACCATACACTTTCTTTTCACCAAAGCAAATTACCATCCATTTAAGGCCCAAGATATCAATGGTCTTTCCACCGTAACCTACTGCCTTAATGTCAGATTTGTCCCAAGAGTTGATATTACTCATATCTCCCCATACCTTGGAATTCATCTCTTTGGATAGCAATGTATACAAACTACCTGAATCGACTAACATCGTCACATCATTCATATCCAAACCTATGGTGCAGTTAGGTCTTTCTAATTTATCAGTACTTTCTTTGGCGATACCACAACTCAAAACACTGTTGCAGAATACTTCTTCAGGAACACTGATCCCCTCCACACACAGCATAAATTCATGAATGCTCTCACAGGTGTCATCAACCTCTTGCACATATTGAGTTTTAGACCTACATACTGTCACAAGAAGTCCTCTATTGTCATGCGCTCTACAAATTACATTCTTGGCCATACACTTAGTGCTAGTAGCAATGTGACCAGGAGCACCACACCAATAATATTTAATTGCACGTGCACTGGTCCCTGGAGCAGTAGTGGTAGCACGAGGAACTTCACTGGGCTTGTTAAGAGGCTTACTTTGCAATCTACCAGAATGCTTCATAATTTTAGTCTCATCAACACATGCATGAACATCAGACTCTTTAGAAGCTTGATCTTTTGACATCATTGAATTGCTACATTTGTCCATTTTTTTATCCACAAATCTGTATGCTCAAGTCCCTTGGCTATCTGAATTGCCTCTTCTAACGTAGGATCCTTAATAAGTAACTTTTCACGCACCATTTTGTTGTTGGTGCACTGCACTATTTGAGCCCGTATAAGAAAATCTCCCAATCCTTAAAAACGACATGTTAAAGAAAGTCCTTTTTAGGCAGCAACATAAGTCGCAATATCCTCATCTACTTTTTGCGTGCAACAGAAAAACGTATGTCTTTCTAGAACACCGTTAACCTTGGTAATGAATCGCATGTCTAACATTTGCATCATCATTTCATAGACATTACTCGGCTGACCATCACCCATACCTATAGAAATCTCGGTAAGGTCTTCATGCAAGCTGTTGAAAGAGACCTCAGCTAGGCCTACCAGTGCAAGGGGTTCGCCCTTCTCTGCACAGAGTCCTCAGACATTTAGAAGAAGTTGGCACAGAAACTGGAATAGAAAATACAAAGTTTAATAAACCTTCATGAAGTGGAACCACATTCACCCAGCACCCTGTGGTGCTGAATGAAGGTAGCACACAGGTCTTTTATACCCACACAGGGGCTCAGAAAGAGGGCGGTACAAGCATACAATAGAAGAGTTACATACATAGATGGTCATACAGAAATGCACAGTTGACAGTAAAGGAGGAGCTAGCAGTTGCTGACTTTGGTAGAAACAACCTGATAGTTACAGACTAAAAACAGATGTATGGACAGTTAGATATTCCTGCGCATGTGCAGGGTAGCAGTCTAAGTATAGCCAGTCCTTTAAACAGAGCACAAGGGTAAACAAAATGGCTGCCAGAAATACAAAATGGATTCCATAAAATGTACAGGATAGCCACTAAATACCAGATGGATTCCGCTAACGCTAATTTAATCGCAGCCAATTTACGACAGACGACCCTTTTAGCGTTAGCTGAAGACGTCTCCCATAATCCAGTAGGAAAACGAAAAATATGCATATTAATTTTTTTTTTTTATTTCATTTTTCATAAATATCCTAATTTATTGCTAGGTGGGCATTTCTCATTCTAAATATTGTTAAGCGGGTATGTATAAGGTATAAGCAGAAGTATAAAGGGAACAGAGAATTGGGTCATACAGATAGTAGGAGAGAGTAATTGCTATTATCAGAAACAGAACTATTAGCTTTCTAGTCCTAAGCAAATCCTAGAACCATCCAGTAAAAACATTTTCAAGGCTCCTATGCAATTCAGTTACCATCAATTTCAAAAAATGTCCAATAGTACATATCTAATAAAAACATTTTCGCTAGACTTTTCCAGTGTTTCCTTTATGAGGGCTAGAGTATCTATTATTATTAAGGAAATGCACCATCTGTCTACTGCTCAGATGAACTTTTCTCTCATAGAATAAACATTATTCCCAATACAATTATGAAAGCAGTCAGACATATTATTACAAAAATGATCCTGGATCCAGAGGACCAGGAGGACTACACAGGACCATGAGAATTAGGACGAAGAGCTGCAAAGGGCTGCGCCTCCTAAAAAATGGGACGACCAATGGGGTACATTTTCAACAAAAAAGGAAAAGAAGTCCTTGGGAAATTAAAGCCGCTGTACAACCAACCAGAGGGGAGTCTTCTCCCTGTGTCCGTTTGAGCCTCACAGGCAGGCTCTTGTTGTTCCCACGGTGGAGCTGCACAACTCGCAACTCAAGAATCATGGCCTAGTTTCAAGGGAAAAGTTTCTTCTTTCAGGATAGGGCAATCACCCACCAGGGCAAATGCGCTCAGCGATCCTGTCCAGTGTCTCAGGCAGTGCACCAGTTTTCTTCATTTCAATCTAACAGGCACCAGAGACACAGCACCGATACCCTGAACTCAAGTCCTTCCCTAACAGCCACTTCTGATGGATACATCTGCCAGTGGATTCCTCACCTTATTCCTCACCTTGTGAATATCCCCTGCGCCAGCAACATTCGGAAACTTTTGTAGCAGTCCACGCCGATGAGGTCGAAGACGACGTCACAGAGGCACGGCTCCGCTCGCGACTCCGCTGACGTCACCGGCTCCATAAGAAGACCTCCTCGGCGTGATGACGTCAGTTCCCTTTTTTCCGCGCCAACGACGCCAACGGATTTCGGGAATCGTTACTGGTAGCTTTACCTGTTACTTTGTGTTTATTCTGAAGTTTCTCTGTCTTTCTTCGAGAATGTCGACAAGGAAGTCTGGTTTCAAGCCTTGCCGTGAATGTGGCAAACACATGTCCATCACTGACCCGCATGACGATTGCGTTTGGTGTTTGTCCTCGGACCATGACGTTGGAGGTTGCTCGAGTTGCAGGAAAATGAGCTCGAAGGCTCTTAAGGAGAGAGAGGCAAAGCTTTTTATCGCCCGGATGAAGAAAAAGGAGAAAAGAGGTAGAAGAAGATCCAGGTCGAGGTCGAGGTCGAGGTCGGCTTCCAAGTCGACTTCGGGACATGCTTCAAAGAGCAAGAAGCATAAGAAAAAGAGGAGGCATTCGTCGCATCATAAGGCTTCGACGTCGAAGTCGAAATCACCTGCTCGGCGTCGAAGGGAGTCAGTGTCTCCTTCTCCTGTCCCGGCTTCGCCTCCAGTTCCATCTTCTCCGGGGTCTTCGCCGGCTCCGGCTGAATCCCCGGTGCCGGCGTCCTCTCCGGCGCCGGTGCCATCTCCAGATCCTGCAAGTCCTCGGGCTCCGTCTCCGACTCCGGCCCAGGATAAGGATAATCAGGCTCCGGGTGAGTCTGTGACGCCGCAAGTTCCACTGTCGGCGCCGGCAGGCCCGAGTCCGGTGTTACCTGACCAGTATCCGGCTTTCCCTAATCCAGGTCAGGACCCCTCGCATTATCTCAATGCGATGTACGGGGTGTTTTCTCGGGCCATGTATACCTCTGGTGCACCGATGGGTCCGATGGCTTTCAATCTGGGTGCGCCGCAGGTTTACCCTCAAGCACCATTTATGCCGTTCTCCCCAGCGACGCCGTCTTGGCAGATGCCGGCGCCGAGAACATCGACGCCGCTTCCCTCTTCGCCGGCGCCGACTCGACCTCGTTCGACGCCGGCTGCTCCAGCTGATCCGCGTTCGACGCCACTGCCGGCGCCGTCGGATTCGATCACGGCGCCGCCGACGCCGCAGGTGCGGATCCGTTCAAGAAGGGAGGCGCAGAGAGTGCTGGAGGAGAGACGCTTTCTGATGGATGAGGCTGAAGAGGGGGAATTGGTCGAATCTGATGAGGTGTTCGACGAGTTGAAGGAGGCAAGTGGTTTGGATTTGTCTCCGGAGTGGGAGATCACTCCGCCATCGGATGAACCCTCTAAAGACGCGGCACCCTATCATGCTGTAATTAGAAAGGCTGCAGAGTTGTTGGACCTTCAATTGCCATCTACTGAATTCAAGTCCAATATTTTGATTGAGGTGTTGCATTCTCCGACTGCGGTGTCAGAGCCTCTGTTGCCCTTTAACGAGGCAATATTGGAGCCTGTGCTGGATGTGTGGCGCAAGCCTTTTTCAGCTCCTGCAGTATCCAAGGTAGTTGCAAGAAGATATAGGGTGGCTCCAGGGGATCCTGAGTTTTTGTCTTCACACCCTTCACCTGAAAGCCTAGTGGTTCAGGCGGCTTGTTCTGGACGTTCCAAAGGTGCGTTTCCTCAAGTCCCAGGGGACAGGGAGGCAAAGAAGGTGGACCAATCGGCCAAGAAGGTCTTTTCTTCAGCCAGTATGGCATTAAAGTCTTCAAATGCAACTTGTTTGTTGGGGCGCTATATCCATGCACTTATGGACTCTGCTAAAAAGTTGGCGCCAAAACTGTCAGAGGAGGATAGAGGAGGCTTCAATGAAGTGCTATCGGATGCCCAGGCGGCTGCTCGCCAGGTTATACAGAGTGGCCTGGATACAGCAGACTCAGTTGCCAGGGTCATGGGTTCTTCAGTTGCCACCAGGAGGGGTGCATGGCTTAAGTCCTCCGAGTTCTCTTCGGATGTCCAGACAACTTTGTTGGACTTACCTTTTGATGGGTCTGGTCTGTTCGGGAAGAAGGCTGATGCTGCTCTCGAGCGCTTCAAAGAGAGTAAGGCTACGGCTAGGTCATTGGGCCTTCAATCCCAGCCGAGGGGTACTTTTAAGAGGTACAGAGGCTTTGGAAGGGCGAGTTTTCGTTCCTACAGACCATCTCAGCAGCAGCAGCAGCAGCAGCAAGGCTCTCTGTCCAAGGGATATAGAGGAAGGCTTAGAGGTCGCTCACGTGGTCGTCAGCTCTCCTCCTCCTCTTCCTCTTCCTCAGCCCCTCCCAGCACCGCAAAACAGCCCTAGATTCGACATTCCGGATCATGCTGGTCCTGTGGGGGGCCGGCTTACCCATTTTCTGCAAGATTGGGAATCTGTAACTACAGATCTCTGGGTTCTAGATCTTGTAGAAAATGGGTATGCCCTTCCCTTTCGGGAATTCCCTCCAAATTATCCTCCTTGCCAAGGGGCTTGCTCGGAGGACCACCGTCTTCTCCTGCAAGAGGAAGTCCTGAAGTTGTTTCAGAAAGGTGCGATAGAGGTGGTTCCGGAGCAGGAGAGGGGTCAGGGATGCTACTCCCGGTATTTTCTGATTCCGAAAAAGGACGGCAGATTGCGTCCGATATTGGACCTCAGAATCCTGAACTTTTACCTGAAACAGGAAAAGTTCAAGATGCTCACCCTTGCGCAGGTTCTTCAGGCGCTGAATCAGGAGGACTGGATGGTGTCGCTCGACTTGCAGGATGCGTATTTTCACATCCCCATTCTGAAGTCGCACAGGAAGTATCTCCGGTTTACGGTAGGGTCGCAACATTATCAGTTTGCGGTCCTCCCGTTTGGTCTTACTTCGGCACCACGAGTCTTCACAAAGGTGATGGCGGTGGTGGCAGCCCATCTCAGAAGGTCGGGGATTTCAGTTTTCCCTTATTTAGACGACTGGCTGATCAAGGCGGAGTCGTCGGAGAAGGTGCTGCGTCATCTGCAGGATACAACTCGGCTGTTGTACAAATTGGGTTTTTCGATCAACGTGCCCAAATCTCACCTGGTGCCCTCTCAGCGCAACCTGTTCATAGGTGCGGTACTGGACACTACTGTGTGTCGAGCATTCCCTCCTCCTCAAAGGATTCTCGACATACAGGAAATGATTCCTTTATTTTTCAACGGAGCGGTCGTTCCAGTTCTGAAGGTCCTTCGCCTGCTCTGTCTGTTCGCCTCCTGCATCCTGTTGGTCAACCATGCACGCTGGCACATGAGGGCGCTACAGTGGTGCCTCCGCAAGCAGTGGTATCAGCACAAGGGAGATCTCAGGGAGTCTGTGAGGATCTCCAGAGAAGCTGCAGCGGAAATGTCTTGGTGGAGCATGGAGGGCAATCTGTCCCAAGGGAAGCCCTTTCATCTACCTCCATCGGTGACCACGGTGATAACGGATGCATCCACTCTAGGGTGGGGTGCTCATCTGGGGGATCTGGAGATCAAAGGTCTTTGGTCTCTAGAGGAAAGGTTGCTTCACATCAACCTTCTGGAGTTACGGGCGATACGTTTAGCACTCAAGGCCTTCCTCCCTTCCCTTCGCGGTCAGTCTGTTCAAGTCCTGACGGACAACACTACCGCGATGTGGTACATAAACAAACAGGGAGGAGTGGGGTCTCTTTGTCTCTGCAGAGAGGCCCTGCGTCTATGGTCCTGGGCTCGGGACCATCAGATTTGTCTGATGGCGAATCATCTGGCCGGTGTTCTGAACGTGCGTGCGGACAGTCTCAGTCGGCAGTTTTCCGCCGACCACGAGTGGAGGCTCCATCCGGAGGTGGTTCGTCAAGTCTTTCGGACGTGGGGAACTCCTTGGGTGGATCTGTTTGCCACCCGCGAGAACGCGCACTGTCCGTTGTTCTGCAGTCTCCAGTATCCGATGCAGGGAGCGTTGGGGGATGCGTTTCAGTTGAGTTGGGGCTCTCGACTCCTTTACGCGTTTCCTCCCATACCCTTGATTCCTCGGGTTCTGAGGAAGATTCGCCAAGACCGGGCCCAAGTCATATTGATCGCCCCGGATTGGCCAAGAAGGGTGTGGTATACAGATCTTCTCCACCTCTCCTCGTGCCCTCCGCTCCGTCTCCCTCTGAGGGCAGACCTCCTCTCGCAGTCGGAGGGGTAGGTTCTGCACCCCCACCTCCAGAGCTTACACCTTCATGCCTGGAGATTGAACGGGGCAACCTGAATTCTTTCTCTCTCCCTCCAGATGTGGTGGACGTTATTTTATCGGCCAGGCGACACTCCACCAAATCCATATACTCATATAGATGGTCTAAATTTGTTCTCTGGTGTGGAGAGAGGTCAATTGATCCCTTGAAGGCTCGTTTGTCTAACATTTTGCAGTTTGCCCTTTCTCTTGCTCAGCAAGGCTTTGCTGTGGCTACAGTTAAAGGATATTTGTCGGCTTTGTCGGCTTTCCTATGCCTGCCGGATCAGCCGTCCTTGTTTAAATCACCTATTGTACTTAGGTTTCTCAAGGGCCTCACAAATAAATTTCCTCCTACTCCCTTTATTGTACCTCAATGGGACTTAAACCTTGTACTGACTTATCTTATGGGTTCTCCCTTCGAGCCCTTACATAAGTGTCCCTTGAGACTGTTGTCTTTTAAGACGGTATTCCTCGTTGCAATCACCTCGGCAAGGAGGGTAAGTGAGCTTCAAGCTCTTAGTTCAAAGCCCCCATTCTTGACTGTGCATGCTGAACGAATGGTGCTCCGGACCAGGGCTGCGTTTTTGCCTAAAGTGGTAACTCCCTTCCATCTGGGGCAATCCATTACCCTTCCTTCCTTTTATCCTCCCCCTCACCCTTCCAAGGAGGAGGAGAGACTTCACCGTTTGGACCCTAAGAGGGCGGTGAGCTTTTACCTGGACAGGACAAACGACTACAGGATTGATGATCAGCTCTTTGTGGGCTTTGCTGGTTGCAGAAAGGGTCGTGCGGTGCACAAGCGCACCCTTTCCAGATGGATTGTACTATGCATCAAGATCTGCTACTCCCTAGCTGGTAAGGAGCCTCCGGAGGGTTTGAGGGCTCATTCTACCAGGGCAAAGTCTTCTACGTCTGCTTTATCTAGGGGTGTTCCTGTGGAGGACATTTGTAGGGCGGCAACTTGGGCCTCCCTCCACACCTTTGCAAAACATTATTGCTTGGACACCGAGGTGAGGAGGGACGGACATTTTGCTCGTTCCGTCCTTCAGGATTTTCTGGTATAGGGGGATGGACACCCTCCTCCGGGAGTGGGGACTGCTGTGGAATCTATTCACAAGGTGAGGAATCCACTGGCAGATGTATCCATCAGAAGAACAAGTTACTTACCTTCGGTAACGCTTTTTCTGGTGGATACAGTATCTGCCTGTGGATTCCTCACTGACCCACCCGCCTCCCCGTTGTCCATCCTTCTATACCAGTGACTCTATGACTGTAATTCTATTGATGGTTTCAAATGTGTTTATGACTGTCAAGGGCATTAGGTTATTTCTAGTGCTTTGATGTTTCTTCTCCACACTGTGTGTGTTGATATGCATATTGTGTACTGTGTATACTGTTTATGTACATATTGCTGTCAGTCCGTCCGTGTGCCTCGAAGGCACGGAAAAAAGGGGCGGAACTGACATCATCACGCCGAGGGGGTCTTCTTATGGAGCCGGTGACGTCAGCGGAGCCGTGCCTCTGTGACGTCGTCTTCGACCTCATCGGCGTGGACTGCTACAAAAGTTTCCGAATATTGCTGGCGCAGGGGATATTCACAAGGTGAGGAATAAGGTGAGGAATCCACAGGCAGATACTGTATCCACCAGAAAAAGCGTTACCGAAGGTAAGTAACTTGTTCTTTAGGACCAGGATTCAGAGGCCTGATGGTAGGATCTCTGAAGCAACCCTTGTTTCAAAGGGGGTTACCTCAAGCAAAAACTTTCTCGCCTTCCTGGTCGGTCTGTGACTCTCGGCTGGGCATCAGAAGCTTGATCCACGATTTCTCCTTTCTGATTTGTGACCCCGTCTTTCGCCCAAGATAGTGGCAGGGGTACACTCATCCCAGTGCTTCCGGCTTTCTACCTTCACTGAGGTCCTGGTTGCCAGCAATGCCTGTGCTGATTACCTTCACTTTGACTTCAAGCTGGACTGGTGCTGACTCCTCAAGCTGGATCTGATGTCCGCGCCCCTCTGGCAATGGTTGTAAAGCAGCAAATATCTATTGGTGGACAGAACAAAAAGGTGTTTAGACAAGGCACAGAAATAATCTATCAACAGAGAGGATAGTCTCAGAATACTTCCTAGTCTAGGGACGCCCCATATATTAACAAGGCACCCTGGAACCACTTTCATCTATGTGAGAGTAAAAAAAAAAACAACAGCCTGGACCTATTGGCAAGTATAAAAGGAATTCTTTGGTGAACTGACAAGAGTAATACGTCACCCAATCCCAAGCAGCCAAGGAAGTCTGTTGTTCATTTACCAAATTCTGAGGAAAAGAGAAAAACAATACAGACATACTCCAAATCCTTACATCTGTATATTCCTATCTTAATCATCTAAAGACCCTCAAGAAAAAAGGAAATGTTATACACTTTTACTCATAGACTTTGCATTACTTGTACAGGACTGCAGACACTTCTAAAATGATTTTTCTTAATAAAAGCACCTACATTGTATGCTTAGGACCATGCTCTCATGTTATAGGAACAACAGGAAAATCTAACACTGCTAATTTGACAAGGATTCCTATTACATAAAGAACTAAAAACTTCAACATAATGGGTACATGTTCTCCAGCGGAACATCTTGTGACTAACAGACTCCTATAAAACAATATTTTCCTCAAAAATGTTTGCTAAGGATCACATGGGCATCTTCCCTGCATTCTACTTTTTCACAATCCAAACTATGCAACATCAGTTCTAGTAAGGACTGTCAGTTTTTTTACACAGACTAGCTAATAAAAACTAGCAATGCCCTTGCAAAACTGTATGTAGCATGAGAATAACAAACAATAGTAGTGTTGTCACCTGAGAATTTTCAAACAAAAACTACCCACAGCTAATTCCCCTTAAAGATCAAATAAGGAAGCAGCATTCTAGCTACTCATCCTCTCATAATTCCATCAGAGAGGATGGGTAGTAACATAGCAAAATATATTTATTCATTTTATTAATGCTAATAATGTTTAAAACAGTATTACTGAATATCCAATTAAATGTCTCATGGCTATTTCACAGACAGTTTAGACAGGCTCAAAAGAATTTGAGAAAAAGTGAGAAAACACATACATTTGCCTACCCTTAATTTGTAGAGGAGCTAGCCTCCTCCCCCATTTTTGACAGTAGGAAACCTATAATAGGTTTCATTCTGTCAACACTATCAACCCCAATGTATAGCAACTGGGCATAAACAAACTCTGAGGAGCTAAATAGCACATTGAGCTTAGCTAAAGAACATATTCCCTTAGCAAATGTAGTAGTGTGACATGAGGCCGTGTGAATTCCAACTAAATCCCATTGCTTCCTGAATTCAGCCCTAAAAGCATTAGTGCTATATATATATGGCTGAGACATTGTCTTTTAAAGAGAGGTCACATATACCATTATACTATGTTCATTGAGTGCACAAAAACTTGCTTTTGCCAAAAAAAAAGGTAAGCAAAACCTCTTTCTTTCCCTGCCCTGCCATTTCGTCTTTCAAATGTCGAAATGTCAAAACACATATTGCGCTGAGCCCTGCCAGGCTTCTAAATGTAGGAGTTTGGCCTTTAACCTATGCAGCTGTTCCATCTTGTATGCAAGGTTGTCAACCGGTGCTCCCAAGTCAAAGTGACCCTAGAGACCGAAGGCAACCCACTCCAATCGTGTCTACCAGCAATTCAGAGGTAAGCTTAATAACTTCTGCCAGTTTTTGTATATAGTTATATGTATAAGCAGTGTGCCGAGTGCTTGTCTTAGCAGTATAGATGTCAGCTATTAAGTCTATCTTACATATGTGCATTTACTAGAGCCTAAGGCAGTTTATAAGGTGTTCTGACTGAAAAAACCTCATTTAAATAGTGAATTTTACTCAATTTTGACTTTGATGTGTAGGGCACTTAAAAATGAATATCCTACAATGTTTTTTGCATAATAGTCATCCCCAGAATGTCCTCTACATATCCCAGAGATGTGGCATCAGAAATGTATAATGTATACCCATATAGGAAGTCTTAGCCAAGTAAACATTCCTGCTCCATTTGTAGCCTAAAAAAAACACCAGCAACAACTGTTTTGCTCATCAGCAGTAAAGGCGCTCTCAGGGTTGCAACATGATCATTATTTAAAACAGACATTTCAAGTGTTAAGATGTGGGTGTAATACAGCAAAATCCAATGTATTCAGAGGTTGTGTTTACCCATTAATATCTAATACACTGTATCTAAAGAAAAGTCTTTATAATTATCTATTTTATTATAGAACACGCAATTTCGTTTTTTAAGGGCTGTTATCCCCATATAAAGAATATGAAAAAGGAAACCTGATTTCCTTTAAGGAATCAAAGGCATACTTATACACTTCCAAGGAAACAGAACAGGATTTAGCTAGTGCGATATTTAGAAAAATTCAGGTCACCTTTTTGCAGGGGCTACAAATCATAATGGTTCCATAATATCCAATCTGGAAACATATGAATGACGGCTGCCTGTCTATAAGAGAAGGGCAGTCATGGCTTAACCATAGGTGAATATAAACGAAAGTGCATGAAGAGAAGGTCTCTCCTGCTGGTGTGAGCATGTTAACACAGCAAACAATGTTGCTACCACCCAGATAAACCAATGTTAGAGTTCAGTTATAAACGCTCGTGAGCGAATATTCAGTCTTTCAAAACTTTTTATTGCATTAATTCCATGCAAATCTGATTCATTTGGAATCAAGTTGTATGAAACAAACACCAATCATCCGACAGTGACATTAACCCCTTCGATGCTCATGACGGAACGGTTCCGTCATGAGCATCGGTTGGGCTGTGCTCATGACGGAACCGTTCCGTCATGAGGACAGCCCCTGGGGGAAGCGCTGGCGCTCCCCCCCTTGCGCATCGATCTTGCCCCCCTTTACGGGGGTGGCAGCGGAAGAGCTTCCGCTGCCACCCCCGAGCCCCCCCACGCTTTCTGATGACGTCAGCGCGCACAGCGCGCGCTGGCGTCATCAGGAAGCGTTGGACGCGCTGGAATCCATTTCTTCCAGCGCGTCCAAGGCAGCAACAGGTAGGTTCCCTTGTCCGGTGGGGGCCGCGGGGGTGATTTCTTTTGTATTGAGGCATCGGGGGAGAGGAAAGAGTATTTCCTCTCCCCCGATGTCTCAATACAGGGCATTCCTGCTCCACGATCGCGCACAGCGTCGCGATCGTGGATTAGGGATGCCCCACTAGACACCAGGGATTTGTTTTTTTGAATTTGGGAAGCGACCCCTTAGGCAAGGGTCGCTTCCTTGGGGGCAAAATTTTTCGAAGTCTTTTCTGCCCCCCCTGGGGGCAGATCGGTCTGCTTTCTGCGCGTTTCTGCCCCCAGGGGGGCAGAAAAGCCCACTAGACACCAGGGATGTCGTTTATGTTATGTAGGAAGCGACCCCTTAGGCAAGGGTCGCTTCCTTGGGGGGCCAAATAATTCGAAGACTTTTCTGCCCCCCCTAGGGGCAGATCGGTCTTCTTTCTGCCCGTTTCTGCCCCCAGGGGGGGCAGAAAAGCCCACTAGACACCAGGGATGTCTATTTCGTTATGTAGGAAGCGACCCCTTGGGCAAGGGTCGCTTCCTTGGGGGGCAAAATAATTCGAAGACTTTTCTGCCCCCCCTGGGGGCATATCGGTCTTCTTTCTGCCCGTTTATGCCCCCAGGGGGGGCAGAAAAGCCCACTCGACACCAGGGATGTCTTTTATGTTATGTAGGAAGCGACCCCTTGGGCAAGGGTCGCTTCCTTTGCGGTCTAATTATTTAGAAGACTTTTCTGCCCCCCCTGGGGGCAGATCGGTCGTCTTTCTGTCCGTTTCTGCTCCTAGGGGGGGGGGGGGGCAGAAAAGCCCACTAGACACCAGGGATATAAATATTATTGTAGGAAGCGACCCCTTGGGCAAGGGTCGCTTCCTTGGGCCCCTAAATTTTTTGAAGACTTTTCTGCCCCCTCTGGGGGCAGATCGGTTTTATTTTTCTGCCGTTTCTGCTCCCATTGGGGGCAGAAAAGCCCACTAGACACCAGGGAATTAGTTCAATTAGAAATAGAAGTGACCCCTCGCTTCCAGGGTGCAATTTGTTATATGTATTTGGCTCACCCGCCCCGGGACTGAGTAGCCTTTTTTTTCCTGCTGTTTTCTGCCCCACCTGGCACACAACCCGATTGACCATTTGGGTAGTGACATGGCATGTTATAATGTTTATTGTTATATTTTTTGTGATTTCCAATTGTAATGTTTTTTTTTTGTTTACTTTTTTGTTCTAGGTGAAGGCTTTTCTTCTTTTCACGTTGACGTTTTGGTACTGGTGGTTCTGCTGTTTGTGTAGTTTGGTAAGAGACTGTTTTTTTGTACAATGTAAATTTCTCTGCCTGTTTTTTTTTTGCAGATGGTGTAATAATAGCAGTATGTTTGGTTTTTGAGTGTCAAAAACTTTTTGCATTGGTGCTCGATGTGTATTTTGTTGTCTTGTGAGTAATTTGTTTTTTTTTCTTTCTAGTTTGATATCGTTGGTCTTTGCTGTGTCACTGCAGAGTTTGTTTCTGGTGAGTGCAGCTGTCTCTTGTAATTGGATTGTATAGTTTTTGAGTACATTGATCTTTGTGATAAAAGGTACACATTTCTTTACTTACTTGGTTTGCATATTGTTGGTTGTTGTTGACTTGTTTGTGCAGTCTTCTATCTTAGTAAGTATAATGGCTAGCCGCAGGATGACTGCTCAGCAGGTTGTTGGTTTGCTGTTTGAGTCTTCCTCTGATATTGGGTCAGAGACTGACTCTGCTTCTGAGGGAGAGGAGGCAGGGGACGATTCTGGCAGTGAGTTTTCTCTCCGTATGGGGTCATCGGATGATGAAGATACTCTTAGTGCGGATGAAGTGCCTGTGTTAGAGGAGGAGACTGATGTGCCGATAGTGCGGCAAGAGGCATCTGGGCTGCAGCCTGCGGCTGCAAGGCTTCCCGTTGGTGTAGTGCGGCAAGAGACATCTGGGCTGCAGGCTGGGGCTGCAAGGCTTCCCGTTGGTGTAGTGCGGCAAGAGGCATCTGGGCTGCAGGCTGGGGCTGCAAGCCTTCCCGCTGGTGTAGTGCGGCAAGAGGCATCTGGGCTGCAGGCTGGGGCTGCAAGTCTTCCAGTTGAAAGTGATGACCTCTGGGTTGCCCCTGGCATGGTGCAGCCGGAATTTCCAGAGTTTACTGGTGTTCCAGGGTCTAGAGTGAATACTGAGAACTTTTTGCCTGTAAATTTTTTTCAGTTGTTTATGGACGGTGTGTTTTTGGCAGAGATTGTTGAGCAGACTAATTTGTATGCCGAACAGTTTTTGAGGGACAACAGTGCCAGTCTTAAGCCACACTCTAGAGCTACCCGGTGGACTCCCACAAATGTTGGAGAGATGAAGAAGTTCTTGGGTTTAACTTTTTTGATGGGCTTGCTAAGGAAGCCATCATTGGCTTCATATTGGTCTAGCAGTCCCTTGATGGCAACGTCTATTTTTCCGGCAGTCATGACTCGTGACAGGTATTTGCTTCTGCTTCGGATGATGCACTTTGTTGATAATGGTTTAGCGTTGCCACGAGATCACCCTGATTGTGACCGTCTTTTTAAGATTAGGCCTGTCCTTGATCACTTTGTTGATCGATTTTCTGAGATTTATGCCCCTGGTAGAGAAATTGCAGTGGATGAGTCTTTGGTGTTGTTCAAGGGCCGCTTGGTTTTTAGGCAATACATTCCTAGTAAGAGGGCACGCTATGGAATAAAGCTGTATATGCTGTGTGACAGTAGGACTGGATATGTCTCTAATTTCAGGGTGTACACCGGTAAGGAATCTAGGTTTAACCTCCCTGGTTGTCCGTCCACTTTTGGAGTGACTGAGAAAATTGTTTGGGAACTTGGTAGAGGATTTTTTAACAAAGGCCACCATTTATATGTAGATAACTTCTACACTGGTGTGCGGTTGTTCAGGGAATTGGCCAAAGTGGACACTTTTGCTTGTGGCACAATCCGCTGTAACCGTAAAGGTTTTCCGAAAGAACTTGTTTGTCAAAAGCTTGTGCGGGGACAGTGCAGTGCGTTGTGTTGCCAGGAGCTTTTGTTGTGTTCCAGGATTCTTGCCCTGAGTCAAAGATGACTTTTGCTAAGTTTCAGGAGTCTGTAATAGGCAGCCTTGTTGTAGTGGAACAGGCAAGTGTTCCTAGAGTTGGACTGGTGGAGGATGTTGCTAGATTGAAAGAACGCCACTTTCCAGATCACATTCCTCCCACACCCGCAAAAGATTTTCCCAGTAGGAGATGTAGAGTCTGTTGGCGAAGAGGTTTGCGGAAGGAGAGTCGTATGTACTGCCCCGATTGTCCCTCTCATCCTGCACTGTGTCTCCCTGCTTGTTTCAGAGCGTACCACACGCGTAAAAATTTCTGGGAACATTCATGAGTGGTAAAGTGAACTGCCTGGTCTGTATTCTTTGGAAAATATGATTCTGTTTCAAGGTTGGTGTTAGTGCAATGTATTTAGTTGCTGATTTTCTGTTAGAAGATTTGTATCTATTTGCAATTTGTTTGTGTTTTTTTTTTTTTCTAAAAAAATCCAAAATGTGATGGCGGTGTGTGTAGGCTTGCGCTTGGCTGTTGGTGTGTGTGGACTGGCACTTGGTTGGTGGTGTGCGTGGAATGGTGCTTGGCTGACGGTGTGCGTGGACTGGCGGTGTGCATGGACTGGCGGTGTGCGTGGACTGGTGCGTGGCTGGTGGTGTGCGTGGAATGGTGCTTGGCTGACGGTGTGCGTGGAATGGTGCTTGGCTGGCGGTGTGCGTGGAATGGTGCTTGGCTGGCGGTGTGCGTGGATTGGTACTTGGCTGGCGGTGTGTGTGGACTGGTGGCGTGTGCGGACTGGTGTTTGGCTGGTGGTGTCCGTGGACTGGAGCTTGGCTGGTGGTGTCCGTGGACTGGAGCTTGTCTGGTGGTGTGCGTGGACTGGAGCTTGGCTGGCGGTGTGCGTGGAATGGTGCTTGGCTGGCGGTGTGCGTGGACTGGTACTTGGCTGGCGGTGTGCGTGGACTGGTGGTGTGTGCGGACTGGTGCTTGGCTGGTGGTGTCCGTGGACTGGAGCTTGGCTGGCGGTGTAGGTGGATTGGCGATTGGCTGCCGGTGTGCCTGGACTGGCGATTGGATGGCGGTGTGCCTGGACTGGCGCTTGGCTAGCGGTGTGCGTGGACTGGCGTTTGGCTAGCGGTGTGTGTCGACTGGTGCTTGGCTGGCTGTGTGTGAGTAGTGACTTTCTGCTGGTCACTACACATAATGCTAGCTGAGTGCCACTCCACGCAATCCTTCAGCCTGTGTAGTTGCTGTGTCTGGATTGAGGGCGTGTGAAAGTGATGGGCCCTTGAATGGCGCTGTGTGCTGGTGTGAGTTTTGTTATGTGATGGGCCTGCAGCTGGCGGTGTGAATGGTTTTGTATGTCTCACACGTATGAAAGGTGTATGAATGGCCTGTAAAGAGGTTGGTGCCTTGTCGTGGCTTTACAGCTCACGAGCTGTGAGTCAATGGTTCAGTTTCTCGCCCTTTCAATTATTACCAGTGCATTTCATGTTTTGTGAAATCACTTGCTAATACAATTTTATCTACTGAACCATCACTCACCCTCGTGCCAAATCCAACCAGTATGTGTGTGTGCTTGCGGGTTAGATGGCTGTGCAGTAATATTTGTCTTTCTGAAGCAGGGTGTACCTTGTCCCTTTTTGGTGATTTTTGTACTGTGTTGCTTTTGTACCTGGTGGTGCGAATGGTCTTGTTTGTATCACGTATGAAAGGTGTGTGAATGGCCTGTAAAGTGGTTGGTGCCTTGACGTGGCTTTACAGCTCACGAGCTGCGAGTCATTGGTTTGGTTTTTTGTGAATTTAATTATTGACAGTGCATTTCATTTTTGTGAAATCTCTTGTTAATAAAATTTAATACACTGAACCATGACTCGCCCTCGTGCCAAATCCAACCAGTATGTGTGTGTGTTTGAGGAATAGATGGTTGTGCAGGAATCTTTGTCTTTAGTTTCTCTGCCAAGGTACACTTTCCATGTAAGAATAACCCACCAACTGTAGATATTGTCGAAAACCCTTGGGAGTTCATGGTGATGTCTCTCTAGTGAATTGAAAAATATTTTTTATCCCCATTGTCCTGTAAACCTCAAACTGTCTGCCACATTTTCTTTGCAGTATTATTCCTACATTCTCACGCTGTAGTAACAATAGTTAATCTGGTTTTGCAAGGGGGGTTACTTTGGTTTTTTGCCCAGGGCTCGGCGGCCATCTAGGGAAACCTTCCAAACCCACGCATTTCTGAAAACTAGACACCCGGCGGCTTCCAGGGAGGTATGGCTTGCGTGGATCCCCCAACGTTTCCTTACCCAGAATCCCCTGCAAACCTCAATTTTTGCCCCAAAAATCACTTTTTTCACACATTATGGGGTGGGAAAGTAGTGGCATCACCGGGCTCACACAAATTTACCACCACCCAGCGTTCCCCCAGGTCTCCCGGTAAAAATGGTGCCTCACTTGTGTGGGAGGCCCAAGTACCCGCGGCAGGCAAGGACAACAAACGTAGTGAGGCGACATCAAAATGGCCTATCGCCAAACCACCTGGTTTTGCAAGGGGGGTCACTTTGGTTTTTGGCCCGGTGCGCGGCGGCCATCTAGGGAAACCTACCAAACCCACGCATTTCTGAAAACTAGACACCCGGCGTGTTCCAGGGAGGTATGGCTTGCGTGGATCCCCCAACGTTTCCTTACCCAGAATCCCCTGTAAACCTCAATTTTTGCTCAAAAAATCACTTTTTTCACACATTTTGGGGTGGGAAAGTAGTGGCATCACCGGGCTCACACAACTTTACCACCACCCAGCGTTCCCCCAGGTCTCCTGGTAAAAATGGTGCCTCACTTGTGTGGGAGGCCCAAGTACCCGCGGCAGGCAAGGGCCCAAAACGTAGTGAGGCGACATCAAAATGGCCTATCGCCAAACCACCTGGTTTTGCAAGGGGGGTCACTTTGGTTTTTGGCCCGGTGCGCGGCGGCCATCTAGGGAAACCTACCAAACCCACGCATTTCTGAAAACTAGACACCCGGCGGCTTCCAGGGAGGTATGGCTTGCGTGGATCCCCCAACGTTTCCTTACCCAGAATCCCCTGCAAACCTCAATTTTTGCTCAAAAAATCACTTTTTTCACACATTTTGGGGTGGGAAAGTAGTGGCATCACCGGGCTCACACAAATTTACCACCACCCAGCGTTCCCCCAGGTCTCCCGGTAAAAATGGTGCCTCACTTGTGTGGGAGGCCCAAGTACCCGCGGCAGGCAAGGACAACAAACGTAGTGAGGCGACATCAAAATGGCCTATCGCCAAACCACCTGGTTTTGCAAGGGGGGTCACTTTGGTTTTTGGCCCGGTGCGCGGCGGCCATCTAGGGAAACCTAGCAAACCCACGCATTTCTGAAAACTAGACACCCGGCGGCTTCCAGGGAGGTATGGCTTGCGTGGATCCCCCAACGTTTCCTTACCCAGAATCCCCTGCAAACCTCAATTTTTGCTCAAAAAATCACTTTTTTCACACATTTTGGGGTGGGAAAGTAGTGGCATCACCGGGCTCACACAAATTTACCACCACCCAGCGTTCCCCCAGGTCTCCCGGTAAAAATGGTGCCTCACTTGTGTGGGAGGCCCAAGTACCCGCGGCAGGCAAGGACAACAAACGTAGTGAGGCGACATCAAAATGGCCTATCGCCAAACCACCTGGTTTTGCAAGGGGGGTCACTTTGGTTTTTGGCCCGGTGCGCGGCGGCCATCTAGGGAAACCTACCAAACCCACGCATTTCTGAAAACTAGACACCCGGCGGCTTCCAGGGAGGTATGGCTTGCGTGGATCCCCCAACGTTTCCTTACCCAGAATCCCCTGCAAACCTCAATGTTTGCTCAAAAAATCACTTTTTTCACACATTTTGGGGTGGGAAAGTAGTGGCATCACCGGGCTCACACAAATTTACCACCACCCAGCGTTCCCCCAGGTCTCCCGGTAAAAATGGTGCCTCACTTGTGTGGGAGGCCCAAGTACCCGCGGCAGGCAAGGACAACAAACGTAGTGAGGCGACATCAACATTGCCTATCCCAAATGTCGCCTCACTACGTTTGTTGTCCTTGCCTGCCGCGGGTAAAACCTTCGTTTGATAGAGGGCGGGCATACACTTGGCGACAAGGATGCACTTCTAAATAACTAAGTGGGGGCCCGTGAAATTGTGAATGAGGTTAAAAATCATTATAGTAATCAGGAGTGTTTTTAATGTGACTGAAAACCGTCTTGTGAATGATTGACCATTCACAAGACGGTTAGGGGACACTAAATACCCCAATCACCGTCACATATATTTTTTAATATCATATAGTTTTCAGTCACATTAAAAACACTCCTGATTACTATAATGATTTTTAACCTCATTCACAATTTCACGGGCCCCCACTTAGTTATTTAGAAGTGCATCCTTGTCGCCAAGTGTATGCCCGCCCTCTATCAAACGAAGGTTTTAGAGGGCGAGGACTGGTCAATGATGAAGCATGACACCAGGTGGTGTGTGAGACCAGTCCGTAACTTTTTGTGAGATGCCCACACTCACGACGTTCTTGTAACTCATTTGGGTTATCACACTAGGAGCAGCTCTTTTGTGGTAAACATATAATATTGGAGGCTGCTATCTCCTAGAACCCCATGCCTCTTGTTCCCTCCTCCACACATACGGTGGAGTCCCTTTTGTGATTAAAGTCTGTTACGTTGCCCACTTTTTTTCCGCCTCCGCATCCTTCAAAAGAGGAAGAGAGGCTCCACCGTCTGGACCCAAAACGGACGCTGTCCTTTTATTTGGACCACACCAAGCAGTTCCGGGTGGACGACCAACTCTTCGTTGGCTACGTGGGCGCTAAGAAGGGACGGGCGGTGCACAAGCGGACCATCTCTCGGTGGGTCGTTTTGTGTATCAAAGCTTGTTACTCCTTGTCTAAAAAGGAACCTCCTGTAGGGCTGAGGGCCCATTCCACTCGGGCCACTGCGGCGACTACTGCCCTGGGCCGGGGAGTCCCCTTGCAGGACATCTGTCAGGCAGCAACGTGGGCCTCACTGCACACGTTTGCTAAACATTATTACCTGGACAGCCAAGTCCGGAGAGACGGCTTCTTTGGCTGTTCTGTTCTCCAGGACTTTCTGGTGTGATCTTGGTTCGCAGACCCACCACTGGTGTTGGTATTGCTGGGGTACCTATTCTAAGGTGAGGAATCTAACTAACGTGTTTCTTTCAGATGAACAAGTTACTTACCTTCGGTAACGATATATCTGTAAGAAACATTAGTTAGTTAGATTCCTCACCGACCCACCCATCCTCCCCGTTCTGCGAACCGATATCTAGGGTTGAGGTTATCCCTTTCAGGGCCCTAGCATTTTTTGTCACCAGTGTCGGTCTCTTGCATGGCTCTGCGTTCCTGGCGCGGAAAGCTATGTACAAGAACTGACGTCAGCGCGCGAGGGCGGCGTCTAAGTACTCCGACGACGTCATCCCGGCGCACGGTGCCGACGACGGACGCGGAGCCGCAGATGACGCCTAGCGACGCGCAAGGGTATTGCTGACGAAAAATCTTTCCGGATCCAGTCTGACGCCTGGGGATATTCTAGAGTGAGGAATCTAACTAACTAATGTTTCTTACAGATATATCGTTACCGAAGGTAAGTAACTTTTTCGTCAAGACTAGAGCACAGAGCCGAGCACAGGGTCGAAAGAAGTGTTGGAGCCTGGCAGAATGGCCCAACCTTCCAGGGCAAGAAGACCGGGGAACCAGCTTCTGACCATCTAAAGATTCAGGACCCCTCTCCCCAGGAAGTGGACTTGTCAGCCCCAGAGGGAACTGAGCCCATGGAACCTGACCCTTACCAGGTTGAGCTTTTAGGTCCAGGGGGACCCCATAGGGAACAGCTATGCCTTGGACAGCACACCTGTCCAAGTCATGAAGGCCTGAGACAGCAAGCTGCTGCACAAGTAAAGGGAGATGTTAGTGGAATCCACAGAGCCTATTGAGAGGAGGGACTCCTGTATACTGAGGCCAGAGACACCAATCCTGGTGCCACTAGGAGAGTGGTAGTGCCTCAGATGTACAGAGAGTTTTTACTCACATTAGTTCATGAAATCGCCATTGCTGAGCATCTTGACCAGATCAAAACTTGGGACCGGCTTGACAGCCATTTCTACCGGCCCCAGGTGTCCCAGGAAGTAAAGGAGTTTTTCAGCTCCTGTGTCACCTGCCAAGCCAGTGGCAAGACAGGTGGACACCCAAAGGCCCCATTAATTCCACTACCAGTGGTTGGGATTCCCTTTGAAAGGGTAGGTGTGGACATAGTGGGTCCAAAGCCTCAGAAAACAAATGTATACTGGAGGTAGTGGATCATGCCACCAGGTATCCTGAAGCAATTCTCCTTAGGACTACTACAGCTCCTGCAGTAGTCAAGGCCCTTATTGGTGTCTTCAGTGGAGTAGGGTTTACTAAGGAGGTGGTGTCAGACAGAGGGTCAAAATTCATGTCTGCATACCTCAAACACATATGGAATGACTGTGGAGTGCAGTACACATTTACTACACCCTATCATCCACAAACCAATGGCCCTGTTGAAAGGCTGATCATGGAACTCCCTGAAAAACTCAAAAGAAGATGGGATTTCCTTTTGCCATGCTTGCTTTTCACCTACAGGGAGGTGCCTCAGAAGGGAGTAGGCTTTTCCCCCTTTGAACGTCTGTTTGACCATCCTGTTAGGGGACCACTCTGTCTTGTTAAAGAGGGTTGTGAGAAGTCTCTCCAAGAATCCAAGCAAGATGTTGTGGACTATGTACTAGGCCTAAGGTCCATAATGGCAGAGTACATGGATAAAGCTTCCAAGAATCTTGAGGCCAGCCAGAAGCTCCAGAAGCACTGGTATGACCAAAAAGCTGCACTGCTGGGATTTCAACCAGAGCAAAAGGTGTGGGTTTTGGAGCCTGTGGCACCAAGGGAATTCCAGGACAAATAAAGTGGGCCTTGCCCCATCTTAGAAAAGAAAAGTTAGGTCATCTACCTGGTGGACCTGGGCAAAAGCAGGACACCCAAAAGGGTGATCCATGTGCAACGCCTAAAGCTTTTCCATGACAGGGCTGACATATCCATTCTGATGGTTTCTGATGAGAATCAGGAAACAGAGAGTGAACCTCTCCCGGACCTACTTTCTTGCAGCCCTAAAGATGGGTAAGTGGATGGAGTTGTCTATTCAGACACCCTCACTGCCCAACAGCAGGCTGACTGTAGGCACATCTTACAGTAGTATGCTGGGCTCTTCTCCTTAACCCCTGGTCAGACACACTGGTGTACCCATGATGTGGGCACTGGGGACAGTGTACCTGTAAAAAAAAAATCTATCGGCAATCTGACCAACTTAAGGAGAGCATCAAAGCTGAAGTCAGCAAAATTATGTAGTTAGAGGTTATTGAACCCTCTGAGGGTCCCTGGACTAGCCCAGTGGTCTTAGTCCCCAAACCTCATCCACAGGGTGGAAAGAAAGGAATAAGGTTTTGTGTGGTCCACAGAGGTCTCAACTCCATCACCAAGACAGATGCTCACCCCATACCCTGGGCTGATGAGCTGATAGATAAATTGGATGCAACCAAATTACTTAGTACGTTTGACTTAACTGCAGGGTACTGGCAAATTGGTGTGGCCCCGGGAACCAAAGAAAAATCTGCACTCTCCACACCTGATGGACATTATCAGTTTACTGTTATGCCCTTTGGTTTAAAGAATGCCCCTTCCACCTTCCAAATGTTGGTGAATCAAGTCCTTGCTGGCAGAACCATCTGGTCCGTCTGGGGAAGATTTTATAGGCCCTGCAAACTGCAGCCCTAACTCTCAAGGCATTCAAATACCAGATAGGGTAGGGCATAGTAGTTTACTTGGGCCACCTTGCTGGTGGAGGCCAAGTGCAGCCCTTACAACCCAAGATCCAGGCTTTTTTAGACTAGGCGTCTACAGCAACCCAGACCTAACCCAGTCAACCCAGGCATTCCTTGGCTTGACTGGGTATTGCAGGAGGTTTGTGAAGGGATGTGGATCCACTGTGACACCCCTCACAGAACTCATCTCCAAGAAAATGCCCAAGAAGAAACCGGGCAGCTAGCTGTCAAAAGGCTTTTTGGCACCCCGAAAGAGGCAATGTGCTCAGCACCCATTCTCAAAGCTCCAGACTACACCAAGCACTTCATTGTGCAGACTCATGCCTCTGAACTAGCAATAGCACCCATACAGTAGGTCATTGGTATCGAATGTTCTGGTAGGATGTGCAGTTGAATGTATTCACTTCTGGAGCAGCGGGAAGCAATGAGAAGCAAGAGGCGCGAGGACAGAGCAGCAGCCAGACACAGGATCTCCAGAAGATCTCCCTCGCTTGTACGGGGGGGGCTGCTGAACCTAGTGATAACCTGTAACCGCCTTCACTGCCTCTAAAGCTCACCGCTTTAGTGGCTTCAGCGGCTACACTCTAACGGCTCCAAACAGCACATTGGAACCTAAAGGAACTTTGGGGGCAAGCGTGGCCGCCATTTAGCTGGCAGCCGCAGTGAGTGTGAGCCCGTGGCGGCACCGCAGAGGCAGCCTGATTAGATCAGGTGCAGCCTGCGATCCCGCCTCGAATGCCCCGCTTGCCTTTCCCCGCACTTGCTTCTCCTCATCCATTGCAGATTTCTTCACCGCTGCCTCACTATTGCCATTTGCCTTGTCAGCAGTTTGAGGGCTGGACGAGGAGCCGGAGCTAAGCACCATTCTCAGTTCACCGGGAGCCACAGAACTCTGAAGTCTGGGTAAGCATTTTAGGGCTGCCTAGTAGGGGAGGAGGGTTCTGTGGAGGGTTCCAAGACTCCCGTATTCCCTCTCAGTCTCTCCTTTTCCCTCTCTTTCCCTACCGCCTGGCCTCATTGTCTGCTACTGTCCACGGATTAGGGTCAGGGTACCGTGGCCTTGTTAGTCTGAGACAACCTGGTCAACCCGGGTCAATCTGGTAGAGGTTTGCGGCCCTTTGGTCCCCCCACTAGCTATTAAACCTCCCAGTTTTAAATTTTCAAGTCAACAGGTCTTTAGTCGGTCCCTCTAGTTATTTTAAAACCTGCACATTGTCATCCTTTGCATTTTTTGCATCTAAGTGAACACGCATCAGAAGACGGTGGTCCAGCGTCTGTAATCGGTAGTAACCCCCAATGATGAGATCTGGGAAAGTCAGAAAAGTCTCGGCTAAACATCCCAAAAAAACTCTAAAGAAGAGGGCCATCCTCGCATCCTCGGACACTGCAGCAATGGCCCTACCTGTAAAACCAGCAAATTCACAGTCACAATCCGGCTCAGACTCAGACTCTGACTTGGGTCATGAGCCAGAACCTCGGCAATTTTCAACTCAAGCTCAGTCGCCCCAAGGTTCCTCTACCCAACAAGCTACAGGGGACGCAGCTACGTACCAGGCAAACTTTACTCATGAAGAGCCAATATCGGGATCTCCAGCAATTACAGCACCCTCGTTAAAAAAGGTGTCACTGAGGGACTATTTTAGGAACTCAGTCTACGCTCCAAAGCCAAGACCAAGTACTCTCGACATACCCCCGGTCCCTTCTTCAAACACCTTAGTCTCAGTTTTAGATCCGCACCAAATACTGGTACAGCCTATAATACATGCGGCCGACGGTGGGTCAAGTTGCTTATCGTCACCAGGTCCTTCAAAAAAGGTTGATCTTCACTCAAAAGAAGCCCCTGGGGTCCTCAGCTTGCTTCAGGCCCCCGAACAGTTATTCTCTGATTCGCATACCGTTTTCCTTCCCGTTGCATTTACCTTTCTCCCAAATCCCATCGTAAGTGAGGACCTCTTGCCAACTTTTCAGCCTGTTCAGAACCCAAGCCAGTTTCCTCCTATAGTAATCAAGTCCCCAGTTCCAACGGACCATACAGCAGGAAGTTCCAAAGTCCTTACTCAACAAGTTGTTACTTTGCCAAGCGCTCATTCAAGCAATTTCAAAATGTCGTCTCCAACTAGTTCAGCAAATACTGTCAATCAATGCCGCCAAAGGTTTATTCAGGAGGGGATCATAATAGTAAAATCAATACCTCTCTAGATCTGTCTTTTTTTACAAACGAACTAGAAAGGCCTACAGCTCAGGAACTCCCCCCCCCCCCCTCCCTCCCCCGCCCGACTTTAATGAGCTTTGGTCACAACTACTCCGAACCCTACAATCCACGGTGTCAGCACTTACTTATCACTCAGATAAAATGGACCTGCAGGTGGACCTTTTAAACACCCTTGCGGTGCACACCGCCGGGATTGACCAAAAACTGGAGGCGCTCAATTTATTGATAACAAAAGCCCAATCTGAAGTTCAATTAGTTCAATTAGTATGTTGCTGTTCTCCCATCATTGACTCTCTATCCTCACTACCTCAATTTCTTTCATCAGTGTTAACAGAAATTAAGAAGTTACCAACACCGAGCACTCTGACCCTCCGCCCGAGGCACCAAGTTTGGGCGTGGCCGTTGGGCCAGCCCCCACGACCGATCAAACTCGAGCCCTTTCTCCGTCAATCAAGGTGACAGCAGATTCCAATGCTCTCATTGACGCAACATCTGACCATCAGCATACTCATCGGCTGTCTAAATGGGAAAAAAAAGACGTCGGAAAAGTCGGAACAGGCAGGTGGAAACTAAAAATACTATTATTAGTTATTTCTCAAAGAACAAACTTGAGACTCCATGGGGCTCGTCCTCAGTGCCCAGTGCGAACACCAGCTTGCAACCAGCAGCTCAATCTTCAACTCCTCAAAAGGCACCTTAAAAACAGAATTGTTCATTAATGGAAGAGCCACTTCTAGCCTCAAAGCATTTCCTGCATCCAGCTACTCAAGTTACACATGGAACAAGTCAATCACAATCCACCAAGGAGTCAGCAATTGTCAACTACGTCTTTCCAAAAGCCAATTCCCGCCATCAGAGTCCCTCTCTTACTTCAAGCAGGGAGCAACAGGCCAGGCTCGTACCACTCAGCCAAAGGCTCAGACGGTTTGCATGTGCTAACTCCACCTAGCCAACGCCCTTTGGCGCTTACACGCAAATCAGTCCCGATTTCATCAACAACTAACCTCCCTTGTGAGCCGAGATCCCTCTTGCTCCCTGTAGGAGAGTAGGGTCTGCTTCCTATGGTCACCCCCACTTTTTGCTTTTGCTTTACTGGTTTACGACTTAGATGTGGCTGTGGGCCTGCTAATCAGACCCACAGCCCAGCTGTTCTCTCTCTAAATTCATACTGTGTACTTTAGGTACATAACCCAATTGGTAAGGATCACCTTATAGGGCCCTGTACAGTGTACCTTAGGTACCCAGGGCATAGGTGTACCTGAGGCCTACCAGGGGCTGCAGCATGTATTATGCCACCCCTGGCTGGCCTCCCATCGTGACACAACTGGCTGATCACTCAGCTGGGGCAAGGTCGTGTAATCCCCCCTTGCTTAGGTATAGTATTCCTATACCTACCCCATATATAGACACATGGATAACCTGTCAGCCACTCCTATAGCAGGCCTTAACAATCCTGGAGGCAGAGTGCTTGATAACATGTTAGATGGTGCTCTAGCATGAGCTGAGCCTGTCTGCAGCTTTCGGAACCATGTCCTTATAGCTGTTCTATGATATCGCCTACCATATACTCTTAAAGTGCCTTATAATCCTCGCGGTTATGGTAAGTATGGTTTGGCTTTATCAAAACATGTCGTGTAAGGTGTCTAACACTTTGGAATACTACCTTCACACCATTTCTGGCGGTGAGGATAGTATTCCCCCCTTCTAGAGGGGGAAGACATGTTGAAATCCTACTACCCGGTTAAAATTAACCAGAGCCCCAGCGTCACAAAATAGACGCTGCTGCCACAGACAAAAGTCTGACCTCCTGCTGCTGGGAGTCCTTCCAGCCAGGGAGGCTTGGACAATAGGTTTCCTGCCTTGGGAGGTGCTAGCACCACCCCAGACAGGACTTAGTGTAAGAAACGAGACACTGCCTGGGGCACACAAGGTGTCCCATGCATAGCCCGGTTCAAACCGGTGCTGGGGCACTCCAGCCCCAGTCCTGGCGCGAAACTGGACAAAGGGAAGGGGGTGTAACCACCCCCCTCCCTGGTCCCACCCATAGGAGGGACCTAGCAGGTAACCCAGCCCCCCAGATTAGTATAAGAGTGGGAGCTGAGTCCCTAGGACTTTGGATTATCCTGAATTGAAACAAGACACGAAACTCTGGACCTTCGACATTCGACGACAAGAAGAAGACTGAAGAATCTCCCTTGTGGCCAAGGAGTGGCCACCCTGTGCAAACAGGCACCATCAAGCAACCTGCCGTTTGCTTTGCCCAACGTTCTACGAGGAACCGACTGCAGAGCCCGACCAGCGCCTTGACTTCCAGACTTCTCTGACCCTGAACCACATCCACAGCCGAGCTGAGATCCGTGGAGCCGACGAGAGACGTGGGACCGGCTACCTGGGAAAATTGGCGAGTAGCTTCCAGCGCAGCTTCTGAGGCATCCTCGAAGTTGTACTCTGGGGATTGAGAAACCCCAACCCCGAGCACCATCTGCACCGAAGATCAGCCCTCCACACTCCACGAGTTCTGCGTGGGGCCCTTCTGCATTTTCCTGCTCGACGCGTCTGTCCGGTTGCTGGCCCGTTGGCTAGTAGCCTCTGTGACGACGCACCTTTAACTTTCCACTGCTGGTCTGGTTTCCCCAGACTGGCCCTTGCTTCCCTGTGAAAGAGAAGCACCCCAGACCTTCCTGGTCTGCACCTGAAGCGAATTTCCCTTTCCGCATGGGTTGCCTTTGCCAAGGCTTGTTGACTCCAATCAGGACGTCAAATCCGCCATCAGCAAGATCCTTCGTGGGACAGCTCGTACCCTGGTTCTGGTCGTCCTCGACGCCTCCTGGTCCACGCAGCTGCAGAGACAAGCTTCACAACATCACCTGTGTTCTGCACGACATCGCCTGGTTCCTTCCTGGTTCCACACGGTCACTGGCTAGTGACCCAGACTTTGTCCCCTCTGCTTGCAGGTGTTCCTCCTTCAAGATCCATCCTTGGATCCACCGGACATCTTCCTCCTGGCCGCCTGCCAGCATCTGTTCTTCAGGCATCCATAGGATCCAGCGACGACACCCGACACATCTTCACACCTATGCACCCGTCTCCTGTGGGTGAGGTAACGCGAGTACTCCGGTGCTCCAGTGGATATTGACTATCCAAGTGTCTAAGTCTTGAGTTGCTTCCTCCTAGCTCCTTCGGAAGTGTCCTTGTTCTCCCTATTTCTATCTGTTACATTCCCATTGACTTTAATGTAACCCGTGTGTGTGTTTCCACACTGCACACGCTTCCCGGGGGCCTCCCACTTCCTAACTCTTGGTAGGGTAGTGTAGCCCCAGCGATTCCCTAGGCCCTAGGCCTACTCCCTGTTCGTGACGTGGTACTTATACAACTTTCTTAGTATATGGTTTGCGTGGCCCCTGGGCCTAACTGTATTTTCCTGTGTAACTTAACGTATGCTACTTAAGAAATTGTTTGTACTTAGACCTCTGACCTCATAAATAGTGCTGAGGGTATATGCTAGAATAAATACATTCTAACTTTATATATACTTGGTGTGGGGTCCTTTCATTTGGTATTCAAGGGACTGTAATGGTATGACAGCTGGCTTCACATGCCATACAGAGTTTAGCCTAAGACTGCTCTTGTCCATGCTACCACTAGGATAGCTGGTCTATGAGGTTGACTTTACAACCAATCACCATAAGGGTTGTTTGGACTGATACAAGGTGTACACTAGAACTAGTGACCTCATGTATCAGGCCAACTTCTCACACTCCCCATATCCATTCCTCAACAGGTACCCGGAGTAAATTTCAGGTCAACCGAGTCCCTAATAACAGCACCCGAAGCACACAATTTAGTAACTAACAGCATTGAGACCAAATTGCTGTTAACCCCAGAATGCGTCTCCCGAGGCCCGCATGTCATCTTAAACCGAGGGAATATCCTCAGACTCTTCAAATCGTCCCCTGATCTATGCACCCTGAAATCCAAAGATTTATTTACCATTGAATTTATACCCAGTAAAGGCTCTCATGCAGGGGAATCAACTCAAATCACACTAGCATCCTCTGTCATCCGGGAGCTGGTTCAATCAAAAACTGACCAATTTTAAAACTGGGGCATAATTATAACAACGCCCAGTGTTCCCCGTTACCCATCAATACTAGCTGACACCCCGGCTCACGCTTCCAGCATAAGTTCTGCTCCTTTCTCTGTACTAAAGTTAGCCAAAAGCCGTTCGCCAGTTGCTACCTTCGATAAAAGAATCGACCAGCAAGTTACACAAAGAGCAAATTGGTCATGGCTGCCAGCAGCCCTATCCCAGAGTAGGCACGATTGAAACAACACCGATCACAGAGTTATAATATGCTCCTAGAACATCAACGGATTTGTGACAAAATCTCAGTCTTCAAATGCTCTGGGTTTTATAACAAAATATGATATAATACTTTTTCAGCAAACCTGGGCTGCATCCAGCATCCCTATCAAAGGCTACCTGGAATTTATGTCTCCCGCCTCAAATCAGTGCAAGTATGGTAGGCCGCGTGGTGGGCTTTCAATTTACGTCTCTACTAAATTGTACCAACGCATCAAACAGCTAAAACTTGACGTAGGCAGGGTTGCTGGTTTTGTGGTTGGAAGTCTCACTTCAGACAGCCAGTTACTCCTGCTCAATGTTTACATCTCTCCGTCTACCACTGAGAAAAAATCCAAAATGAATTGTCTGATTGATATAGTTTGTAACACATTAAGTTAGTACTGTAGCATACCCTGTTTAATTTCTGAAGACTTCAACATAAAACCTCTTCCATAATTTGTTTGAGCACCTTGGGATTGCTTTCCCACCGGTTCCCCCGCGCCTTGCCTTACAATCAACACCAGAAGGTCACAGACCCTCGAAACTGGGCAAATACATTGTCCTCCAGCTTAGCAGAGCAGGGTATACCGTACTGAATGGGTGCTTCCCCACGAACACCCCCCCTGCTTGGACCAGAACTGGTCAAACTCATTCATTTCTGGACTTTATGTTAGGTAGTAGTGAAATACTCCCCTGATCGAGAGCTATTACATTGGACTGCAAGGGCAGAGTGACCACCGACCTCAAATAAAAACTCTATTGCCTAATATTCCCCGCCACCAGGAAATTGCACACACACTATCAGGCTGCCATTCAGAGAACTTAAGGAGAATGAGATGGACGGCTAGCGTGATCTCCACCATAATGGAAAAATGTAGAGCTCTTCTATGTTTATTGAGAGATAAGGATGTTGCCGTTATTGGCGGCTGGGAAGTTTTCATAAATCAATTACTTAACAAATTTCTATCTAAGAGTCGGACTCGGCAATACATAATGCATCCTCGCAACTCATTAGCAACAAAAAAGTTAAAAGCTCAAAGAAACCTGGCCCTTCCCCAGGCCAGGAAAAGCCCAGGAAATGCAACCTTATTCAACAACTATAAGCTAGCACAGAAATCTTTTAATTCATCCATACATAGGGATAAACAAGCAGCAGCCGACCAGTTTTGGCTGAATCTAGTTCACGCAAGCAAGATTTCCAACACAAAGTTATTTTGGTCTCTAGCGAACAGGGGCCCACTAGGTGGAAGTGGACAGGGCAGTGCAAATATAAGTGCAGAAGAATGGACTCAGTATTTATCAACCCATTTCAGTGAATACACAAACAGGGACGGTCATTCCAACCACCCTCCATTAACCGACACAGAGCCATTACCTTTTGAAGTCAAGTACTTAGATATGACCGGGCCCATCAACTTAGTTAATCACGCTTTGGAAGTAATAACATCAGAGGGAAAGGAGAAGAGTGAAGATCTAACAATGGAGACACCGATTACAGCAGAAACGTTAAAAAATAACATTGCTCGCTCAATTAGGAAAGCTAGGGCAGAAGGAGCTCCAGGTCCCAACGGTCTCCCTCAGGCCCTGTTTAAATCAGAAGTAGATCTATGGTCAGAATATCTGCCCCCTCTGTTTTTACACTGTAGGCTAAATCATACATTCCCGGATTCCTTGAAAGGCACTATTATCCACCCAATCTATAAAAGTGGGAAGAGAAATGACCCCAAAAACTATAGAATGATAGCTCTCCTCAGCGTCGTCAAAGCTAAATATTATGCCAGTATTTTACTGGAAGAGCTGTCGGCCTTGGCATGAAACAACTAAGCGCCTCCCTTTCAACCAGACTGGCTTTGTGGCTAATTCAGGGACAAGTAATCTACTCACATTATCAGTTTTGATGGAGAAAGCGGCAGTCCAATGTAAACAATTTCACTGCTGCATCGTTGATTTCAAGGCGGCTTTCAACCGGGTGCCACGGGCCATTTATGTCCAAAATGTGAGACCTGGGGCATACCACCGGCCCTCTTAAAAGCCATAATTCAACTCCATTCGAATATTTGGATCAGAATTAAGTTGGGACAAGGTTCCCATGTTTCAAGGAAGATTCAGACTGAAAGTTGTGTCAAACAAGGCTGCGTATTGGCCCCACTCCTTTTTAATTTGTTCATCCCCTATACTTAACTACGTAAACTGCCACCCCCCCAAATAGACGGAACTTGTATTAGCAATCTGCTATATGCCGATGATTTAGTGTTATTAAGCCACACAAACGTAGGTCTACAGAGGTTACTTGCTCGGCTACTTCCATACACAATAAAAAAACTACCTTGAGTTGAATTTGTCAAAAACAAAAAGAATCTCATTTGGGAAGCGAAAGCAGCAGAGAGGAGGGTGGTTCTTCAATAATAAGAAGATTGAATCAGTATCCCACTACAAATATTTGGGAATTTCTCTTGACACTAGATGCTCTTTTGTGAAGCAGAAAGAGGCAGTACGGGCCAAAGCCCTGTCACTTGAGGTTGTCTCACCAAAACCTTCGAAGCAACTACTCGGCCCAAGCCTAACCCTATTACTAAAGGTGATAAAGGCAAAGATCACCAACTCCTTATCATACAGGCATGAGATCATGATGGGACCAATAAGTATTTTATTAAACAAATTAACCGTCAACATTTTCAAACAAGCCTTTCGTCTGCCAAGATACTCATCGCCAGCCCAAGTCAGACTCAAACTCGGCCTATTAGATCAACACGGCGTTGAGGCAGGTGCGTTTATTGAGCTCTACAATAGACTGCGCAACGCCCGGAGGGTAGCCTGGAGGCCAGACTTTGGAACTAAATATCGACCTGCCAAACCAGCCAAAAACATCGGCTCCATGTGGATAACTCCCTGCAGCTACTCGGAGTCAAGGAATACTGGGAAACTAATCCATCTCAGCTGGTGCTAAAGGCTGTTATTAAGAGAAGCGTCCGGCTGTGGTCCTTTCATTCTGACAGCGCAGCATTGTTCAGAAGGAAACATGCCTGGGTGGTTATCTCCGATTTCAAACCGGGGGTCGAATCATCTGATTTATCAAGCACGTTTGCACTTTTTTGGAAGATAAAGTTTATGGCTTTAAGGATGGGAGAATGGCCTTTTTTAAAGAATTTGCCTGAATGGCGACGTTTCAGTGTCAGCATTAAATGCAGGGGGTGTGGCTACTACTCTGAAGCAATGGAGCACATAGCCTGCGCATGCCCCGCTTTGCTCAATGACAGAAAGATCTTATTGCGGGATGAATGAAATAAACTTGGAGCACGAACATGTCGACAGGCAATAATAACAGCCCTGAATTCAGACAATACGAAGTTGAACATTCGGTTCAGAAAATTTGTCAACAGAGCAGCCACGTTTTTGGGAAAAAACAGCATCGCAAATCTCCCTCAAATTGGCAGCGCCATTATGCTGCCCCACGTTCAATTCCCCAACCCTTGATTACTTAGCATCGTCCATTTTAACATTGTTTTCTGCCAAATATTAACTGTTCACATTTTTATATAAGAATTTTTGATAAACGTAACCCTAGCTGCCCCTGCTATGAATTAAAAAAAAAAAAAAAAAAGTGACGCTAGGACCGTTCTGACAACTAAGGATTTGAATGCTACAGGCAATTAATTAACACCGGGACATTTTAATTACACGCAGGTTTTTTTAGGTAGGTCTAGTATTAACTTGAGTCTTTTTAAAAACCTTGTGTTTTTTCCCCACAAATTGCATGTTTTAAAAAAAAAAATTGTAATTGTTTTAAGTAATCACACAATAAAGCATTTTGATTGATTTGAACTAGGGATAGGAACGGTCCTATCCCAGACCAATGATGATAGTCAAGACCAGCCTGTTGCTTTAATAAGCAGGAGGTTACTCGCTAGGGAGCAGTGTTGGAGTGCCATTGAGAGGGAGGCCTTTGCTGTGGTTTGGTCCCTGAAAAAGATAAGACCATATTTGTTTGGTACTCACTTTACAGTTCAAGCTGACCACAGACCTCTCAAATGGCCAATGCAAATGAAAGGTGAAAATTCCAAACTTTTGAGGTTGTCCATCTCCCTACAGGGAATGGACTTGACAGTGGAACATAGACCTGGGACTGCCCATGCCAATGCAGATGGACTTTCCATATTCTTCCACTTAGACAATGAAGACTCTCCAGGGAAAGGATAGTCTCATCCTCTTTTGTTTGGGGGTAGGGTTATGTAGGAAAGTGCCCCTTTTTGCATGGTTACCTCCCTCTTTTTGGCTGATGGTGATGTTCTTTGACTAAGTGTGCCCTGGGTTCCTGCCAACCAGGTACCCAGGGCCTATGTTCTTTACCTAAAACTGTACTGTTGAAAACCCAATTGGCAACTCACTGGCCACATGTAAGTCCCTTATAAAAGGTACCAAGGGCACTGTGACCAGGGAAGGCCTCTAAGGACAGCAGCACATATTGTACCACTCTTAGAGGCCCTGTGCCATAACACACACACACACTGCCATTGCAGGCTGCGTGTTTTGGTGCAGAGAAAAGTGAAGAGTTGACATGGTACACATCCCTATGTTCCATGCTTTCAACCCACTGCCAAGGTATAAGTAAGACACCACTCTAGATGGGTGCACTATACCCCTGGTGAGGGTACAGTTTCATGAGCACTGTATCCCTACCGTGTCTAAGTCCATTCTTAGACATTGTATGTGCAGTAAAGCCATAAAGACTATACGATCTGGGAGTTTGTTATTACGAACTCCACAGCACCATAATGGCTTTACTGAATTCTGGGAAGTTTGATATCAAACGTCTCAGGCCATTAAACCTACACTGATGCCAGTGTGGAATTTAATACCAAACGCACTCAGAGGGCATCTTAGAGATGTACCCTGAAAAACAGCCTAACTGGTGTACTGGCCGCTCGCCAGGTGCCACCCCCAGACATGTTTCTGGACCCCTGGGCGAAGGCCTCCTGCTCTTGGGGTCCTGAAACAAAGCACATCCTGGGTAGAGATGCCAAGCCTCCTCCCCAGGATAGGCAGGGTCCACAAAAGGGAAGCCTGGTAGGGTTGCCGCCATTGTGAGCTGACCCAGCCATTTGCGGCTCCCAGCAAGTGGCCCCCACTGGTTCTAACTCCCACTTTGGGAGAATCGGTGGGAAAACCAAGATAGGAGGAGAGGTGTGCCCACCTTTGCCAACCCCACCCCTCAGGTGTGGGAGGCAAGGCGAGACCCAACTCTCAGTCGCCGCCATCTTGAAGATGGGGGGACCCAGCCAACCAGAGTGAGGCTTATGCCCCCCTCCCACTGTATTGTGGCATAATAGGGGGTGAACCCACCCCAAGGAAGGGACCCATTGGTCCCGACCTGTACCTATCTGAAACGACCCTAAATTTAGTATTGAGGGGCAACCCTGAACCTTGCCTCCTCAGACAAGCAAGAAGAAGAAGGACCAAAGAGCCATGCTGAAGGAAATCGAGGACGCCAACTGCCTTGGCCCCAGCCCTACTAGCCCTACCAGCCCTTACCGACCTCTGCCTGCTCCAGCGGAATCCCAGCCTGTCCTGCAGCCAGCTGTCCCTAGCCCCCTGAAGACCTGCCCTGCCTTCCCAACAAAGACTTTGTCTCCTGTGAACACCAAACTTGCTCAATAACCAGACTCTGGCTCTGGCCGAATCCACGAGTCTGCACCACTCTGCACCCTACGTCCATGGGCAGAGTTTGAGTGCCCCATCACCACAAGAAGGTCTCCCAGGGGATCCTGACCGCACGGGGATCCAACTTTCACACTGGGGGAATCAGTAATAAAAATAAAAAACTTATCCCGAAGCTGGGTCCTGTGTCTTCTCTGCTCCTGCTCTCCTGCCTCCGACAGGAACAGGAAGCAGGCAGCCAGGCTCCCACCCCTAAGCCAATCACAACGCTGCAAGCAGCATTGTGATTGGTCTGAGCGCCGTGACACGCCGCTCATCCAGGGCTGGAGGGGTGGGCATGTTCTCCATGCAGGCTGTAATGCAGCCTGCATGGAGAACAGGGAAGTGAGCATGAATGGTTTGGGCGGCCCGAGAGGGCTGACCAAACAGTCATTGCTCACTTTAGGAGTGGGCAAACCGCTCCTTCCCTGCCCTGCTTGAAGAGCAAAGCAGCCCACCCACCGCAAAGCAGCAGGACAGGAAACATAAAAAGACAATAACTCTAAGTTATTGTCATTACATGTTTCTCACTGCTCAAAGCAGTGGGGCGACACTGCTCTGTCATAGCGGAAGAGCCGCCCCTGAAAGAAAATCTTTTGATACAAACATTGAGTCAAACATTGAGTGTGTGACATCATTTCTTGCCTGAGTGTGTACAATAAATGCTTAACAAATAGAGAGTAAGGCATTATCTACTTTTTAGGTCAAGCATAAGCATATGGCCTCTTTCCCAAAGGCTGGTCGCCGTTTAGCATAAACGGTGACGCCGGCCAATGGTGAAGAGGGGCGGGGCTTAAAGCCCGATACCGACACTGACCCTAAATAATTAAATCTCGCCAGCGAGACTGCGCATGTGCGCAGTCTTACGCTAGGCTCGATCTAAAAAGGGGACGTTTTGGGAAAATTTCGTGAAGATGTGTCAAGCGGCGCCAAAGTTATTGGTAAAACAAAAAAAAACTTTTCCTATGGAAACTGCGGTTCTATCTTAACTATAATTACTTACAGGCGAGCGCCAGATGGATGGATGGATATATATATATATATATATATATATATATATATATATATATATATATATATATATATATATATATATGCTGATAGAATAAACTTAAGCTGAATGGTGAAGCTCACCCAAGTGTCGGAGTCTGATTTCTGCGGTGAAATTGGAGGTGGTTTGAATATATATATATATATATATATATATTCACTGAAAAAAACATCGGTTTAAGGGACGATATAGTTAGTAATTAGCATTTAAAAAACCTTGGAAATTCACTGAAAAAGCCACAGGTTTCAGGGACGTTATAGTTAGTTGGACATTTCACTCGTACAAAACCAGAGAAATTCAGCCGTTATAGTTAGCTGAGCTAACTATAACTCGCGCCCCCGCAATGCACTGCTGATGACGTCACATATTAAATCACTCATGACATGGTAATTGACATCACTGATGACATCATCCAGTGACTGTGTGTTTCTAAAAAGTTTAAGTATGATATATATATATATATATATATGTATACACACGCCAAGGTGTATTGAAGAATGAGTGGGTTTATGAGTGTCTGAATGGATGATTTAGTAGGTGCATAACTGACTGTATAAGTGAGTGATTAACACTGTCTTAGTGAATGCATGGGTTAGTGACTAATCTGTGTAATGTCTGTATCAGTCTTTCAGTTGGTGAGTAGGTGGCTGCATGGGTTGGTGAATACCTACATGACTGTCTATATGGGTTAATGATTGGTTGTCTGAGTACCTGTATGGGTGCCCGAGTCTCTGTGGGTGTGGGTATGTGACTCCCTGCATGGATGTGTGAATGGGTGATTCACAGGGTGTATGGGTTCATGAGTGCATCTGTGAGGGGTTGTATGGGTGGGTGAGTGTATGTATGACTGTTGGTGAGTGAATGGATGTCTCAGTGGTACATGTGTGAGTAACTACATATGTGAAAGGCTGTATATGTGAGTGTTGGAGTATATACGTGACTTTATGTGAGAATATGTGATTGTGAGAGTGGCTGTATGGATGAGTGTGTGCTTGTGTCAGTGATTGTAGAAGAGAGTAAGTATGTGTTAGTGTCTGTATGAATAAGTGAGGGGGTGTGTGTATAACTGTATAATGAGTAAATCGCAGTGTGATTGATTCTTTGGGTGACTGACTAGGTGTGTGAGTAACTCTATGGGTGAGTGGTGGTGTGTATTTGTATAGGTGTATGAATGCATATACCAGTGGCTGTATTGATGAGTGACTGTGTTTATAAGTGACTGTATGAGTGAGTGGATGTGTGTCTAGACCTATGAATCAGTCAGTAGGTATGTACTAACTGGTATTGGTGTGTCTATGGTTTCGAGAATGGTAGTCTGTATTTTAGAGGAGGTGTATGAAAGGTTATATTAGAGTGTGATGAGGTGCATCAGGTATTAAGTGGATGATGTCATCAGAGATGTCATCAGTGATGTCACTGACAATGTAATGAGTGATGTAATGTGTGATGTCATCAGCAGTGCATTGCAGGGGCGCAAGTTATAGTTACCTCAACTAACTATAACGGACGAATTTCTCTGGTTTTGTACGAGTGAAATGTTCAACTAACTATAACGTCCCTGAAACCTGTGGTTTTTTCAGTGAATTTCCAAGGTTTTTTAAATGCTAATTTCTAACTATAAAGTCCCTGAAACCTATGTCCTTTAAAAATCCTTGCTTACTAGTGGCCAGGTCTGCCTCTTTGTCCCTCCTTTTTCCTCTAAGGAGCAGGGACTTAGTACAATATCATTAAACTTTGTTCTGTTGATCTGCTCGTGGGGAGGGCTATTTTATTATGTGTACAACCTCTTGTTACACTGTGGGTGCTCAGACGTAACTGCTTACATTTTATTGCAGCATTCATGTCTTGTCCTTCCTGTCCGAAGCCAGCAGCAGCCAGCCATGCTTTCTAGATACTGCAGCTCTAGATCATGTAAAAAGTTAAACCAAAACTTAAACACGGCTTGAAATGATACTTTAATATGCATGCTGCTTGTGTTTGTTCCTCCCCTCCAGGACTTGTGCTTGGCTGCTGGCTGAGGAGTTGGAAGTTTCTCCTCATCAGTTTTGCGCTGAGGCCAAAATGTTTCCTTCTGGAAAATTGTCCCCTTTAAAAAATGCATTCAAATGTATTCCATTAAATAAAAGCAGAACAAGAACACAGGTCCAGCACAAGGGCTGTGCAATCGTACTGGATACTGACTTCAGATGGGCAATGTTTCTGAGTGTATTTTGCTTTTAAAAGCACTCCACACAGTCCTGGCCTCCTGCAATTTCCAGGCAATAAAAATGTCAAGATAACTCTGGTGATTGATGTTCTTGCTGGAAAGATCAGAGTTGTCTAGTGGAAGAAGTTTTAACTCATTGTGAGGTAACCAGAGGGTTAATATGCCGGCTGCGAAGAAAGTGTACCATGCAGATTACAAAGTGCATAAAATGTAAATAGGTCAATGGGTTACTGCTCTTCTGTTACTTGCAGCTTCTAAATTTAACTCCTAACAGATCAGTGAATTTATAACTGTCATCAAAGAACTGCATGCACTGCAAAGTAAAGATTAGAGGAGATATTAAAGTTGCAAAAACGGTTAATATGGATGGAAATTGATTCTTCTTTTTTAAGACAACCCCAACTATGGTGTTCTGTTTTCAATTCTGAGTTTGTGCTTCTGGGGCCGAAGCACTCTTTAGCAATGCTGCCTATCAATATGCATGGCTTGTGACTCCTACACCCTGTAGTCCTCTGTGTTATGTAACATTTCCTTCTGATGGATACATCTGCCAGTGGATTCCTCACCTTGTGAATATCCCCTGCGCCAGCAACGTTCGGAAACTTTTGTAGCAGTCCACGCCGATGGGGTCGAAGACGACATCACAGAGACACGGCTCCGCTCGTGACTCCGCTGACGTCAACGGCTCCATAAGAAGACCTCGTCGGCGTGATGACGTCAGTTCCCTTTTTTCCGCGCCGTCGACGCCAACGGATTTCGGGAATTGCTGTTGGTAGCTTTACTGTTACTTTGTGTTTCTTCTGGGTTTCCCTGTTTCTCTTCGAAGAAGATGTTGACGAAGGAGTCGGGCTTCAAGCCCTGTCGGAAATGTGGCAAACACATGTCGATCACGGATCCACATGACGACTGTGTTTGGTGTCTGTCATCTGACCACGATGTGGATGATTGCTCTTGCTGTCGCAAGATGAGCTCCAAAGCTCTAAAAGAAAGGGAGGTGAAGCTCTTCATTGCTAGGATGAAAAAGGAAAAGAGAGGAAGAAGGAAGTCGAGATCGAGGTCACGATCGAGGTTGAGGTCGGTGTCGAAGTCGACTTCGGGGCATGCTTCGCGAACCAAGAAGCATAAGAGTTCGGCTCCAAAGTCGAAGTCGCCGACTCGACGCCGAAAGGAATCCGTGTCTCCTTCACCAGTTCCGGATTCTCCTCCTGGTCCTTCTTCTCCTGTGACTTCGCCGGCTCCGGCTACATCTCCGGGTCCGGTGCCATCCCCGACGCCGGTTCCATCTCCATCTCCGGCTCCGTCTCCGGCCCCGGTTGAGGATCTTCAAGTCCCGGGTGAGCCTGCGATGCCGCTTATTCCACCGTCGGCGCCGGTTGGCCCGAGTCCGGTAATGCCTGACCAGTACCCTGCATTCCCTGGACCAGGTCAGGACCCCTCGCATTATCTAAATGCGATGTATGGGGTGTTTTCGAGGGCCTTGTATACCACTGGTGCACCTGCGTGTCCGAAGGGTCCAATGGCGTTTAACCTGGGAGTGCTGCAGGTCCATCCGCAGGCTCCTTTCATGCCATTTTTTCCGGCGACGCCGTCTTGGCATCTACCGGCGCCGAGGACGTCGACGCCGCTTACTTCTTCACCGGCGCCGGCTCGACCTCGTTCGACGCCGGCTGCTCCTGCGGATCCACGTGCGACGCCGGCACCGGCGCCGTCGGATTTGAACACGGCGCCACCGACGCCTCTTGTGCGGATTCGATCCAGAAGAGAAGCACAGAGAGTGGTGGATGAAAGGAGGTGCCTTTTGGAGGAAGCTGAAGAGGGAGATCTGGTTGAGTCTGATGAGGTGTTTGAGGAGCCTAAGGAGGCTAGTGGACTGGATTTGTCTCCTGAGTGGGAAATCACACCACCTTCAGATGAACCCTCGAAAGATGTGGCTCCGTATCATGCGGTCATCAGGAAGGCTGCAGAGCTGCTAGATCTTCAGTTGCCAACTACAGAGTTCAGATCAAATATTCTGACTGAAGTGCTGCATTCGCCCACTACAGTTTCGGAGCCTTTGTTGCCCTTTAATGAGGCCATTATTGACCCTGTATTGGAGGTGTGGCGTACGCCTTTTTCTGCTCCCGCAGTCTCTAAGACGGTCGCAGGAAGGTATAGGGCGGTTCCAGGGGACCCTGAGTTTTTAACTTCACACCCATCGCCTGAGAGCCTGGTGGTTCAGGCGGCTTGCTCGGGTAAATCCAAGGGTGCTTTCCCTCAGGTTCCAGGGGACAGAGAAGCTAAAAAGATAGACCAGTCGGCCAAAAAGGTCTTTTCATCGGCCAGCATGGCCCTTAAGTCGATGAATGTAACTTGCATATTGGGACGCTATATCCATGCGCTCATGGACTCGGCGAAAAAATTGGCACCAAAGCTTTCTGAGGAAGATAGACTCGGCTTTAATGAAGTTTTGACTGATGCCCAGGCGGCAGCACGCCAAGTGATTCAAAGTGGGCTGGACACGGCAGACTCAGTGGCAAGAGTCATGGGGTCTTCTGTTGCCACCAGGAGAGGTGCGTGGCTGAAGTCTTCTGAGTTCTCCCTGGATGTACAGTCGACTTTGTTGGACCTGCCATTTGATGGGTCTGGTTTGTTTGGTAAGCAGGCTGATGCTGCTCTTGAACGCTTTAAGGAGAGCAAGGCTACAGCTAGGTCTTTGGGCTTTCAATCCCAGTCGAGGGGGTCTTTTAAAAGATACAGAGGCTTCGGAAGGGCAACCTTTCGTTCCTACAGACAGACCCAGCAGCAACAGCAGCAGCAAAGCTCTTTGTCCAAAGGATACAGAGGTAGAATCAGGGGTCGCTCACATCGCCGTCAACTCTCCTCCTCCTCAGCCCCTCCCACCACCGCAAAGCAGCCCTAGATCCGCCATTCTCGATCATGCTGGTCCTGTGGGGGGCCGGCTTACCCATTTTCTACAAGATTGGGAATCTGTAACTACAGATCTCTGGGTTCTGGATCTTGTAGAAAATGGGTACGCCCTTCCCTTTCGGGAATTCCCTCCAAATTACCCTCCTTGTCAAGGGGTTGGTTCGGAGGACCACCGTCTTCTCCTGCAGGAGGAAGTCCTGAAGTTGTTTCAAAAGGGTGCGATAGAGGTGGTTCCAGAGCAGGAGAGGGGTCAGGGATGCTACTCCCAGTATTTCCTGATTCCGAAAAAGGACGGCAGATTGCATCCGATATTGGACCTCAGAATCTTGAATCTTTTTCTAAAGCAAGAGAAGTTCAAAATGCTCACCCTTGCTCAGGTTCTTCAAGCGCTGAATCAGGAGGACTGGATGGTGTTGATCGACTTGCAGGATGCGTATTTACACATTCCCATCCTGAAGTCGCACAGAAAGTATATCCGGTTTACGGTAGGGTCGCAACATTATCAGTTTGTGGTCCTTCCGTTTGGTCTTACTACTGCACCCTGAGTCTTCACGAAGGTGATGGCAGTGGTGGCAGCCCATCTCAGGAGGTCAGGGATCTCGGTTTTCCCCTATCTGGACGACTGGCTGATCAAAGCGGAGTCGCCAGAGAAGGTGCTGCATCATCTGCAGGATACAAATCGGCTGTTGTACAAATTGGGTTTTTCGATAAATGTGCCCAAATCTCACCTGGTACCCTCTCAGCGCAACCTGTTCATAGGTGCGGTACTGGACACTACTGTGTGTCGAGCATTCCCTCCTCCTCAAAGGATTCTCGACATACAGGAAATGATTCCTTTGTTTTACAATGGAGCGGTCGTTTCAGTTCTGAAGGTCCTTCGCCTGCTCGGTCTGTTTGCTTCCTGCATTCTGTTGGTCAACCATGCACGCTGGCACATGAGGGCGCTCCAGTGGTGCCTCCGCAGGCAGTGGTATCAGCACAAAGGAGATCTCAGGGAGTCTGTGAGGATCTCCAGAGAAGCTGCAGCAGATTTGTCTTGGTGGAGCGTGGAGGGTAATCTGTCTCAAGGAAAGCCCTTTCATCTGCCTCCATCGGTGGCCACAGTGATAACGGATGCATCCACTTTAGGGTGGGGTGTGCATCTGGGGGATCTGGAGATCAAGGGTCTTTGGTCTCCAGAGGAAAGGTTGCTTCACATCAACCTTCTGGAGTTACGGGTGATTTGTTTGGCACTCAAGACCTTCCTCCCTTCCCTTCGCAGTCAGTCGGTTCAAGTCCTAACGGACAACACTACCGCGATGTGGTATGTCAACAAACAGGGAGGATTGGGGTCTCTTTGTCTCTGCAGAGAGGCCCTGCGTCTATGGTCCCGGGCTCAGGACCATCGGATTTGTCTGATGGCAAATCATCTGGCCGGAGTTCTGAACGTACGTGCAGACAGTCTCAGTCGGCAGTTCTCCGCCGACCACGAGTGGAGGTTACATCCGGAGGTGGTTTGTCACGTCTTTCGAATGTGGGGAACTCCTCGGGTGGACCTGTCCGCCACTCACGAGAATGCTCACTGCCTGTCATTCTGCAGTCTCCAGTATCCGATGCAGGGAGCGTTGGGGGATGCGTTTCAGTTGAGTTGGAGCTTTCGACTCTTTTACGTGTTTCCTCCCATACCCTTGATTTCTCGGGTTCTGAGGAAGATTCGCCAAGATCGGGCCCAAGTCATATTGATCGCCCCGAACCCGCAAAGAAGGGTGTGGTACACAGATCTTCTCCACCTCTCCTCGTGCCCTCCGCTCCGTCTCCCTCTCAGGGCAGACCTCCTCTCGCAATCGGAGGGGCAGGTTCTACACCCCCACCTCCAGAGCATACACCTTCATGCCTGGAGATTGAACGGGGCAACCTGAATTCTTTTTCTCTCCCACCTGATGTGGTAGATGTAATTTTGTCTGCCAGACGTCATTCCACCAAATCCATATATTCCTATAGGTGGTCTAAATTTGTACTTTGGTGTGGAGAGAAGTCAATTGACCCTTTGAAGGCTCGTCTTTCTGACATTCTACAGTTTGCCCTTTCGCTTGCCCAGCAAGGCTTTGCTGTGGCTACCATAAAGGGATACTTATCGGCTTTGTCGGCTTTCCTTTGCTTGCCAGATCAGCCGTCATTGTTCAAATCACCTATTGCGCTTAGGTTTCTCAAGGGCCCCACAAACAGGTTTCCTCCTACTCCCTTTATTGTGCCTCAATGGGACTTAAACCTTGTATTAACTTATCTTATGGGTTCTCCCTTCGAGCCCTTACACAAGTGTCCCTTGGACACCGAGGTGAGGAGGGACGGACACTTTGCTCGTTCCGTCCTTCAGGATTTTCTGGTATAGAATGGTGGACACCCTCCTCCGGGAGTGGGGACTGCTGTGGGACTCTATTCACAAGGTGAGGAATCCACTGGCAGATATATCCATCAGAAGAACAAGTTACTTACCTTCGCTAACGCTTTTTCTGGTGGATACAGTATCTGCCTGTGGATTCCTCACTGACCCACCCGCCTCCCCGTTGTCCATCCTTCTATACCTACAATTCTATTAATGATGTTTCAAAAGGTATTTGTTTCTGTCAAAGGCATTGTGTTATTTCTTTTGCCTTTCTACTTTTTCTCCACACTGTGTGTGTTGCTTTGCATATTATGTACTGTGTATACTGTGTATATGTTGCTGTCAGTCCGTCCGTGTGTCTCAAAGGCACGGAAAAAAGGGCGGAACTGAAGTAATCACGCCGTCGAGGTCTTCTTATGGAGCCGGTGACGTCAGCGGAGTCGCGAGCGGAGCCGTGTCTCTGTGACGTCGTCTTCGACCCCATCAGCGTGGACTGCTACAAAAGTTTCCGAACGTTGCTGGTGCAGGGGATATTCACAAGGTGAGGAATCCATAGGCAGATACTGTATCCGCCGGAAAAAGCGTTACTGAAGGTAAGTAACTTGTTCTTTACATTAATTTATACACTCATGATTGATTGTCTCTGTGTAATTTGTGTGTGATGCAAAGTGCTCTTACACCCTACAATGGTATGTGTGGTGCTTAATAACTAATTAAATGCATCTGAACTTTAGTGGTTATGGAGCCTTAAGGGACACTGTTAAAGAGTGATGGTGAGGGAATCCGCATCACTCAGCCTTACCTCAACATCACCTAAGCACCGTCTCAGCATCAACCACCAGTGCAGCACCAACTCAGCATCAGTGCAGCACCACCTTAACATCAGCACTGCACAGCACTATCTCAGCATTAGTGCAACACCTCCAACGCAGCCCTACCTCAACATCAGCGCACCACTACCTCAGCACAGCACCAACTCAACATCACTCAGCACCACCTGATCACCAGCTCAGCATCACCTCAGAAACAGCGCAGCACCGCCACCTCAGCATCACTCAGCACCACCCCAGAATCAGCACAGCACATCAGCATCAACACAGCACTACCTCCTCATCAGTGATCCACCGCCAGTGCAGAACCAACTCAGCATCAGTGCAGCACCAGCACAGCCCCATCTCCTCATTATCACAGCACCACCTGAACACCACCACCTCAGCATCAGCACAGCCCCATCTCAGCATCAGCACAGCACTACCTCCTCATCAGCGCAGCACCATCTCGGCATCAGCACAGCACTACCTCCTTAGTGCACCACCTACTCAGCACCAGTGCAGCGCCACATCAACATCAGCACAGCTCCATCTCTGCATTAGCAAAGCACAATCTCTGCATCAGTGCACCACTACCAGCGAAGCACCACCTCAGCAGCAACTTAGGGCCCATGCAGCACCACTTCAGCATCAGCGCAGCACCAACTCAGCATCACTCAGCACCTCCTCAGCACCAGCACAGCACCACCACCTTAGCATAACTCAACACCACTCATCAAAACTCAGCACTACCTCAGCATCACTCAGCACCACCTCAATATCACTCAGCACCACCTCAATTTCACTCTGCACCACCTCAATATCACTCAGCACCACCTCCTCATCAGTGCACCACCTCTGCATTTGCATAGCACCATACCCACATCAGTGCACCACCACTTCAGCACAACACCACATCAACATCTCTTAACACCAACTGAGCACCAGCTCAGCACCACCCGAGCACCAGTGTAGCAGCACCACCTCAGCATGACTCAGCACCAGCACAGCACCACCTCAGCATTAGCACAGCACTATCTCCACATCAGTGCATCACCACCGGCTCAGCACCAAAACAGTCCCACCTTAGCAGCAATTCAGCACCAATGCAGCACAACTTCAACATCAGCGCAGCATTACCTCAGCATAGCACCAACTCATCACCCAGCACCACCAAAGAACCAACTCAGCACCACCTCAGACCCAGCACAGGACCACCACCTCAGCACCACCTCAGCCCTACTCAGCGCCATCCCAGCATCATTCAGCACCACCTCATCATCACCTCCTCATCAGTTCACCACCAACTCAGCATCAGCGCAGCACCACCTCAGCACAGCACAACATAAACATCAGCACAGCACCATTTCTGCATCAGTGTACCACCACCACCTCAGCAGCAACTCAGCACCCATGCAGCACCACCTCAGCATCAGCAGAGCTTCACCTCGACACAGCACTACCTCAGTACCAGCGCTGCACCACCGCCTCAGCATGACGCAGTGCAACAGCGTCACTCAGCACCACCTCAGCATCACTCAGCACCACCTCAGTAACGCTCAGTATCACCTCCACTCCACGCCAGCACACAGCTACTTCAGCATCACTTAGCAATACCTGAGTTTCATTCAGCGTTACCTGAGCATCACATCTGTACCAGCACACCACCACCTCAGCACCACTTCAGCATTACTCAGCACCACCTCAGTCTGCCCTCAGAATCTAGCATCTGTTGATTCTCTCCTAGTGCCCGCCAGCTGTTCATGTTGTAACTCAGGTAGTATTCCTCATTCTCCACCCTCCTATTGTTATGTCCCTGCATAACAAAAGAAAGCTATAACAAAAAAGCATTACAACAGGCAGGAGGAGATTGCCAGCATTGCAAGGTAAAAAAAAAACTAGAAGACCTTTTTTGATAATTCTTTTTTTTAAATAGTCATTCAATTGTACTCAATGTCTTCTTTAAACTCCACTAAATAACTCTCCACATCACAAAATACCACTCCACACACTTACACTCCATTACACACAGTCTCATACCGCATCATTCCAGTACACTCAAAAATACATAATTATGATTCACATTATACAACTGCACACAATACTACATAATTCCACTACACAAATCCACACCACACAGTTTCACACCACACAATCCCACAACTAATAAGTCCAATCCAACCCACATAATTGGTACACACCACATACATTCACTCCAAACCATAAAGCATAGGTAAGAGACATATATATTTGCAATGCCAATAGCTCCAACTCTCACCTTTTTTTAAAACTCATAGATCTCATGCTTAGCTCCTACCTATTTGTTCTTTTCCATCACCAAAAACGCAAAGCTATACTCAAAGTTCCATGCCACACAATTCAGCTCCACACACTTCAACCCTCACCACGTAATTTAACACCAAGCTACATATTACAACTCAACAACACAATAACACAACACCACATACATCCAATCCACACCACACAATTCCATATTATGCCAAAAAATTCAACTGCACTGCACAACACATTATTAAAATGTACAAATTACCACTCCACACAATCCCACTACACATAATGCCACTACACTGAATGCCACAAAATTGCTAACCATATATTTCCACATCACACCATGCCACATAATGCCACTGCACAAATCCACTCCACACCACACAACTACACTCCACACAATTACACAACTAACTAATCCAATCCAACCCACATAGTCCCACTACACACCACATACATACTCATAAGTAAAATACATTGCCATTTACAATGCCAATAGCTTCAACACAAACAAATGTGAGACCAATTGCATTTCCAATGCTTGTTTTTCCTCTGTAAGCCTTTGGGGATCCACTGGACTCTGTGCACACTATACCTTACTTTGGTATAGTATATACAGAGCCAGCTTCCAACATTGGTGGCTCAACGGTGGGATCTAATACTTTGCATTTGTTAGACAGACTTTGTCAACACCTGATCACACAACAGAACTCCTAAATTGTCTTTAGAATTCTGATTTTTTTTAAATTGACAGTGTTTTCAGATTCCTAAAAGTATTGTTAGGGCCTTGGTTAAGTCCCTTTAGAATTTTTTTAGAAAAATACAACCTCATCATAGTTAGGGGTCAGAGGGATTAGAATTTTTGTAAATATCTCTTAACAAGAACCTAACTATTAGTGACAAAATGCTAAATGACATAGAGAATATGGTTGAGGAGCTCAACCTTGCCCCTTACCTCCATCTAGAATTTAGGGAGTTAAGGTCTCTTTGCAAACTCAAAAACATTGTTGTGGAGTTCCATCCCTCCAAGCAAAGGCTCCAGGAGCTCTTGGCAGGGTATGCTAAGGACCACCCATCTGAACAAGGGTAAGACCACTCAGATGGAGAAGGAAGTGGAGGGGGTGAGGATAACTTCCAAACCCCCTCACTTCCTAGGGAGGACAGGGACACTGTGACCCTAACTCCAAGAATGCTACTCACACTACCTAGATCCCATACAGGTGGCTCAGGTACTTCTAAGACAATTGAGGACAGCCTCAGTGAGGAGGTCAACCTAAGGTTGGACAAAAGATTAGACCTAGAGACCAGACTCCTGGCTCTAGAAAAGAAAGAACAGAGATGGGCCTAGCTCCCATCAATGGTGGCAGCAACTTAGTAAATAGGGACAGAGAGCAATCTTATGATCCCAAAATTACCAATTAGATTGTCCCCAAATTTGAGGAAGGTGATGGCATCACCAAATGATTCACAGCTTCTGAAAAGGCTTGTGAAATGAGAAAAGTGAAGAAATCACACTGAGAGGCCCTCCTTTGGGAACTGTTCACTGGTAACTGCAGGGACAGACACCTGACCCTTACTTGGGAAGATGCTGGGTCTTATGTCCTCATGAAGAACACTCTTGATTGAGGGCTTAGGGCTCACAACTGAGTAATATAGTGTTAGATTCGGGGGGGGGTCATCTCTGTAAGCCTTTGGGGATCCACTGGACTCTGTCCACACTATACCTTACTTTGGTATAGTATATACAGAGTCAGCTTCCTACAGGCCCTCATCAAATTAATCCCCTGCACCTGTTCCTTGCTATAAGTAGGTAAGTTTATTTGTATAAGTTAATAGAAACATTTACATTTTTCACTTTAAACGACATGAGCCATCAAAAATCCTTATTTACAAGTTCCAAAGCATAACTTAAAAGCAGCTGATCCCTGGTCAGTGTCAAATAATAAAAAGCTGGAATTTCGCTTCAAACATAGAATATTCCATTCTAGCTAATTAGGTGTGCAAAACTTCAGCTGCGTGACAGTTCATTCAGTGTCCAATACGAAAAATTTGGCTTCTGGACTATTAGACTGAAGTCCAGGGTATATTATTAGTTTAAGATTACAAACGAAGTTCAGTTTGCATTATGTGCGCTCATAAAAAGCCTTGTGCATTGTGAATGCAAGTAAATTCCTTTAAATATCTGGAATTTTACACATAAAAGACAAAAATACAACAAGATCCATAGTTACAGGATTGATGAGCATAACTTGAAACAACTGGTTGGTGTCAGACAGTAAAAAAGCCGAAGCCTCGAATTTACGATCAAGCATAAAATGTTCCTCTCGAACTAAATAAGTCTGCAAAATGTCAATGGCATGGCAGTTGCAAACATGCTACTTGGCTCCGAAGACTTAAATGTTGAATGCATTCTTGGTTAAAGTTAACAAGCAGAGTTGTTGCCCTTGAACGGGTTTTAACAAGTGAGCATATTGCGATCTCATAAAGTGCCTGGTGCATTGTGCATGGCAGTAAATAACATTAGGTCTCTTGAATTGTAAAGCAGCCATACTGATGAGTTTTAAAAGTTTAGCGTTGTGTATTTGCGTTATCATTTATTGAACTTTCACAGGTTTTTGGGCAAATTTGTATTTTGTTGTCTCATAAAGTTCCTGGTGTCGTGTGCTTGGAGATAAATGACATTGGGTCTTTTGATTTGGAAAACAGCCGTGCCAATGAGATCTAGATTTTAACATTGTGTGATTACCGTAAAAGGAGAGAAAAAAGCAATCATGTGGGCTGGGACCAGTTACGGAAAGTGACAAAACCAGGTTTAAAGCTCTGGTTGTTGTGTACCAGATCTCTGAATTTGTTCCCCACCCACCTCCATGAATCATACAAAGTGACACGCCAGCAGTACATCCCCACCTCCAAGGCATGCCTTCACTGCTTGTCTGCAGGATCTTATCCTCTTGTTTTTAAAGATGGTTTCAGAAGCAGTCGTCGTTCAAGGTTCTATTCTCCACAAATTCATAGTAGATGTAGTACACTCTATTCTGCTTTCCCATATAGGCGGCACTGGGTCACTGTGCGCTTCCAAGGAGGAAGGTGCAGCAGGATTGGTAAGATGCCCATTTGGGATCGTAAGTATTTTTCCTTCATTATCCCATTGAAGCCGACGCCCAAATAGGATTGTGAAAGAGGTCTGTTGTAGCTCTGCAGCACAAACCATCCCTTGCTATAAGCAATTAGAACACAACCTTTGTGAACATTCTAAAGCACCTTCTAGAAGGCAGCCTCATCAAGTTAATTATCAGCACCTGTTCCTTGATATAATGTTAGAACACAACCTTTGTGAACATTCTAAAGCACCTTTTAGAAGGCAGTCTCATCAAGTTAATTATCTGCACCTGTTCCTTGTTACAAACAATTAGAATATGATCTTTATGAACTTTCTAAAGCAGTCTTATTTAAAGACCGTCCACATTCCTCCCCTTTGCTTAGCCTCTTCACCTGCCACTTTCAAGTTTCCTGGCTTCCAGGACTCTGTCTTGCCAAGACGCTGTCTTGCCAGTGAAGGAAGTTACCCAATTAGGGCCACCCGGGTCAAGTCAAGTCAATTAAAACTTTATTCGGCCACGTTCTGGCCATGAAAGTACTTTTTACATAAAACACATACATTTTGGATTAAAACTACACTGGGTTAAAATCTATTCACAATAAAAGAGACATATTCTAAGGACCCGGGTCATTATTGTTAACAAACCAGATTATTTCTCTTACGAATTGCCCCTGATAAAAAACGTGCGACCCCGTAACAAACAAGTGAGGAAGTAAGCATTTGTAGATAGATCAATGCTTGCCTTACTTGTGCAAAATAGCAATCTCTTAAAAGTGGTAGGATGTATTTAGCTCGCAGCTCACTATAAAAATCACAAAAGAACATAAAGTGCATTAAATCTTGGTCAAAAAAAGTATCACATGCACATGGTTGCAAGGAACCTAACTTTGAAAAACCTTTGGGTACAGTTAGGAGCCTGTGGATACAATTAAATCTAAATCTAGGTAAAATAAAGCGATGATGCAGATTGTTAACAAAAGACCAAAAGGGTTGAGTTAAAATTCCAGGATTTATAATCATAAAATATCTACATGTAGGTTTCTTAAGTTCATTTGCTTCTCTATCCATCTCCTCATTAAGAATTGTGTTTTTAAAGTTTTCACAGCTTCATGATGCAGCTTTCTGGGTTGATTAAATTGCTCTGATTGTCCAAGAGCTGAAAGCTGCCGTGTGATATAGTTTAACCAAGGAATTTCTGCAGCTCTATCTAATATCATGCAGTCCTCTAAGATAGTCTGATTAAGATTTGGCTTTTCTCTAGACCAAATTTTTTGCCACCATATCAGGGGTGCTACAGCAATATTATCTGTCATGGAGCCCTGCCTTAGTTCCTCATGTATAATAAAAGCTGGAATGCGAATGGCTTCTAACATAGTCATATGAGCAGTGTCCATATTGGGAGAGCCCTGTAGAGCCAGAGTAGAAGAATGATCCCAGCTGAGCTCGCCTTGAGGGTAAACATGGACTAGAGGTTGCTTTTTCCCGGGAGGACACGCCGGGGGCCTAGATGTAATTACGGGGGGGTCTAGCTCTAATTCACTTTCTGAGTCCAAAAAGGAACTGCACTCAACATCATCATCCTCGGACCACTCTGCCCCCTCTGAGACAGAGAAAAAACATTCGCTGGAATCTTTATCTTTATCCTTTCCCTTTTCTCCTTCATTTTGATGTGCCCCAGTGCCAAAGCCAGTACCCGATCCGGTACCCGAGCCAGCGACCGCAATCAACAAAGCTGACTCCCCGGCTTCTTGTGGACACAGCTCACTTTCGAAATTATTGAAGTCCTGCTCAGGAAGGGCTCTATTATCACTTGCAACCTCCTGGAGCCTGAGATCTTTTTTTATCTCATCCCCAATAGTCAGACCATTGATATTTTCCCCCCCAATGATCGGGCTATGTGCCAAGGATAGTGCCTGCTCGCAAATGGTGAGTCCGTCCTTTAAATTATTTATATTGACAGTCTCGATAGTCCCCGTCTCCGAGGGAACACTATCCCTCCTGTATTCAGTTACTTTCGACTTTGAACCCTCCTGCTCCTTACCGGTTCTTGAGAAGATGTCAGCAATCGAGGCTGTTGAGGATGTGGCTTGTCTGGTTCTCCCCAGAGTTTGTTGGCTTTTTTTTGATGAGCCTGGTCGAGATACTTTCCCACTCAATTCGTCAATCCCTGCCGTACTTTCGCCTTCTTGTACATGTTTTCTCCTTTGGGTGGCCGTTTTTTCACCTACTGCCACTTTTGGCGCCATTGAGCTTTCTCTCCTGGCAAACCACTTCGAAAACACCAGGACCGCACAACAAGCGCCCTCTGGACCGATACAATGCTCCGCTGCACTCCGCCTGGGACGCTGACCAGAAAACAAGCTCCGCCCCCCTACTCGTCCGGCACAGCCCGCGGGTGCGAGAGCCGCAATCGCTGACACCGGCGCTTGGGTGATTCTCCTCCTCCCGGAGCAACAGAATACCAGGTACGAAGAAACCACTACTTTCGGCATCCCCAAAGCGTATATGCCGGGAGACAATCAGAGCAGGGACAGGGATAACGCCTCAATCGTTTTAATCCCAGCGAGCCGTCACTGCATCTCTCGCAACGGCTAAGGATTAGCCGCCATCTTGCTTCCTCCTATGTAAAGAAATGTAAAGCAACGCTCATATGACTATGTTAGAAGCCATTCACAAAGAGATAATTTCACACCGAGAGGAGACCCGTCATGACAATCGCAAAGCCCAAGTCGCTATGAGGAAGATCCAGGGTGTTGTTAGGAAATTATCTAAAACATGTGCAAATATAGGGGATTGAGTATCCAATTTGGAGCAGAGAATTGTGTCAACTGAGACAGAGTCAGCGGAGGCGATTAGCCAAGTAAAGTCCCAATCTGCACAGGTTGCTGACACGCAGTGGAAAATGGAGGAGATGGAGAACAGGTTACGACGGAACAACCTGAGAGTTTTGGGAATACCTGAAGGAATTGAGGGTCAGGATATCAAAGCATACATGGTCAAACTCTTTGAGCAAGCATTCCCAGAGCTTTCTGATTGGAATTGGGCGAGCGAAATTCAACGGGTCCACCGTACTCCCTTCACTGTTCGTAAAAAATCTAAGGAAGGAGATAAGCCTAGGGCTGTGTTGGTTTTCTTTGGTAGCTTTATTTTGAGGCAATCCATCGCAGAAAAAGCCAGACCAGACTCTAAAAGAAGCGGGGAAGGGGTCTTCTTCTTTGTCCGTCCTGATTTCTGCCATACGACAGTGGAGCGTAGGTGGAGACTAAGAGGGATGATAAGTCTATTTCAGGATAAAAAGATACAAGCTTATTTGATAAATCCGGCTCAGTTGAAAATAATCAATGCAGGGAAGACGATCTTTTTTTCCTCAGAAATCAAGGCAAAAGAGTATTTGGATTCTCTTGACAAAATGGAACCGTATGTTAAGTAGGCCGGAGTTGGGTTCATATTCTAGATTGTCTTCTAGTACCCGCCTTGTTTAAATATAAGATGATGGGGGTTAGACCATCGATACTATGATGGTTACAATAATGGTGGGGCCTCGATGGTACCTAAGAGTAATTTTTTTTTGTTGTTGTTTGTTTTCTTGGTTTCAACAGCCAGTCGTCACTGCAAATTCACGCCCACCATCCTAAGCACAGACTAGGTCTGAGCGCTTCTCAAGAAGGGGGGTGGCATAGGGTGGGGGGGGTGGGTTGGGTAAGGGTGGTGGGTCAACAAAAAATGGAAAAACTAGATGCAGTATGATGTTGGTAGAAAAGGAAATAAAAATTTGCTATATTTGTAGGCAGTTTAGGATGATTAAAATTAGTGCTAAATCGCCAAAGGGTCAGATGGTTTTTGTTATATGTATATATTTTAGGGATGACAGGTATTAAAATTTGCTCAGTTAATATAGGGGGGATGAACGACTGGAAGAAACGTAACAAATTGGCACTGTTTGTGAAGTTTAATAATTTCGATGTTTGTGTTTGCAAGAAACTCACCTCCCCTGGGCTCGAAGGAGTCTTATGCATATCAATGGCTTTGAGCTATTAGCTTGTACTACTCAATCATCAACAATTAGGGGGGTCGCTGTTTTAGCCAGGACCTCCATGGGCGGTGTTAGAAGAACTAAAACGGATAGCAGTGGGAGATGGCTATTGGTGGAGATGGTAATAGGCTTGACACTGTGTGTTGTCTATGGCTCAAACTGTGACGACCCTGAGATTTTTGATTTCCTAGAAATGGAGCTGGTTAACTGGTTAACCCCTATAATATTGTGTGGGGATATGAATATCTCGGCTGATTGGGCCAGTAACATAGCTTATACTGGACGAAAACCGAGAGTTTTTAGGGCTATAAAAGCCCTTATGGATTCACATGGGATGATTGATGTGTGGGGTGTCAAAGAACCTTTTAAATCTGGCTTTACATATTTTTCAAACCCTTTTCAAAAATATTCAAAACTGGACTATTTTTTTATATCCTCCTCAGAAATTAATAGGGTAGAAATTTCTTAATTTCCCAAGTTCCTGTCGGATCATAACCCTCTGGTTTTGTCAGTATAAATGGTAGGAGCACCAAAAACTCGGACAAGGTGGACGTTTGAAAGGAAGCTGTTATTGGATACCCGCTTTGTCGATCATATCAGAAAATGGGTGATTGATTTCTTTGATGCCAATAGGTATAGTGCATCACGAAATGGAGTATGGGAGGCTTTCAAGGCCGCTTTTAGAGGTGAAACAATAAGCTGTGCAGCAAGGTTGAGAAAAGAGGATAGGAGTAAGGTCGAAAAATGTGTGAAGGATCTATCAGCTGCAGAGGAACAACATACCTCTGATATTGCTCAAAGTCGGGCTAGCAATGAGAGCTATAGGTTATTATTGGTAGCTAGAGCTGAACTACAGAAGGAGGTTACTCAGAGGGCAATGTTGGAGTACCAATCATCTAGGGCTAAACGGTATGAAACGGGTGAACAGGCAGGTAGAATATTAGCTTTACAAATACGGCAGGGCAAGGCAAAAAATATGATATCTCAGATGGAAGAAAATGGCATAGAATATACAGACCCTTCAGATATCCTCCAGGTTTTTAAGAATTATTATCAAAAATTATATACAGAGATTACATCGAATGAACCTTGGATAGAGGAGATTGTTGATAATGGCCCTCGTTTAGGGGGTATTGCTAGAGAAGAGATAGAGAAGGATGTTTCCGGGAGTGATATAGCGGAAGCCCTGCAGGAGTCAGCCATCGGCAAGGCAGCAGTACCTGATGGAATACCTTTGGAGGTCTATCGATGTTTTGAGGCAGAGATTACCCCGCTTTTTAATGATCGTTTTAATGGGATAATGGGTACAGGAGTGGTCCCGGAAATCATGGAAAGAAACAAACATAGTGGTTTTCCATAAGAAAGGGAAACCAAGGGAAAAACCGGGCTCCTATCGCCCAATCTCGTTAATAAATTCAGACACGAAGTTATATTCTAAAATATGGGCTAAAAGACTGGGCAGGGTCATCGGTGATCTCGTCTCCCCATGGCAGCATGGATTTGTACCTGGGCGTGGTACTACAGACCACATTAGGAGGGCAATAGCTCTATTTGATATTCAGTCTGCGATGGGGGGAGAGATGGCCATGATCCTGCTCGATGCTGAGAAAGCCTTTGATCGTGTGGGGTGGAATTTTCTTTGGCAGATTTTAATCGGTAGGGGCTTTGGCAAGAATTGTATTACAGCTCTGCGGGCAATGTATGGTGATCCAGTTGCCCGGATTGTGGTCATGGGTGAGTGTTCTGAGAAAATCTATATAACGAGAGGTACGCGCCAAGGCTGTCCTTGTTCCCCTATCCTCTTTGCTCTTATATCGACCCTCTCATTCGGGAGATTTTAGCCAGCCCCCTGATAGAACCAGTGATATATAATGGATTTGAAAATAAAATTATGGCATATGCCGATGATTTGGCGGTGATTACAACAAACCCGCAACAGGCACTTGGGGTTTTGGTTCAGTTGGCTAAAACTTTTGATAATAAATCTGGGTATTTGTTAAACGAATCTAAAACTCAAATTGTCTGCACAGCAAATATAGTTAAAGCCGACTCCAGATATATGGATTCAGCAATCTATCTGGGAGTTAGAATTAACGCAGTAGTCAATAGGATTACAGAAGAGAACTTTATCCCACTTGGGAAAATGATCGAAGCAGATCTGAAAAGAATCGATGTTCTACATCTTTTATTGATAGGCAGGGTCAACGTTCTCAAAATGACAATGTTTCCAAAAATTTTATATCTCTTTCGAGCTATACCTTTGTTAGTAGAGGAAAAAATTATTAAGTGGCTAGAATCAATATTCATTAGATTTGTTTGGCAATACGGGAAAATCAGACGCTCCACAAACCTTTTGTCACTTCCGTGGGATAGGGGGGGGCTTACCCTACCTAATTTAAGACTGTATCACTGGTCCTGCCTGTTGGCGGAAATGCTTATTCTTTTTCAACCTACTCAACCCAATGATTCAGGGAACGGAGATTTACAGACCCCACCATCTATTTATGAGCTATTAGTTGGAAGGAAAGCATATGGTCTTCTGATGTGTGAGGTTGAACGCAGGTACTATAAAAGACCACGTTTTAAGATATTGGAAGGAGTATGGGGACTCTGGAGAGCTATATCTTGCCTCTTTAAAATCCCCAAAATTCATTTGCATCTCTACCTTAGTAATTCGAGCTTATTTCGGGGGAGAGGTCTTGAGAGGAATATCCGGATCTGGCAGGAGCATGGAATTAGCACATTAGGAGATATAGTGGGGGCAGAAGGGTTGATCAGCTTCGAAGCCCTTCAGAGTAGAGCTGCTATCCCCTCAAGTCATTGGCTCTCTTATGTTCAACTGGCTAGTGTTATTAAAGCTTTAAGAATCAGGTGGTCAATAGCTTCAAAAGTCCCTCTGATCGACATGTTGGTAACAGGGGGCATAAGAATTAAAACTATCTATCTGTCTCTGCTGGATGAACTTCAAAGTGATATCGAGAAAATGGAGAATATTCTTGTACGGAAGTTGGATAACCCCGATGTGGATTTAGATATGGCACTTTATCTGAATAAAAAAATCTTCCGTTCTACGAATTTGAGGGCCCAGCATTATAAAACCCTGTTTGATCTATATTTTACTCCAGCAAAGCTTTTTATGTGGGGGGTTAAAGCTGATGACAGGTGCCCCAGATGTAATTCGGCTCAAGCAGATCTGATGCACATGTTTTATAACTGTAGCTCGTTATCAGCTATTCAGGGAGAGATAGCGAAATTCTGGGTGGAGGTACTTGGTCGAAGGATTGAATGGTCCTCTTCTCTGATGATATTGGGTATAGATAATAGATTAAAACTTGGGAAATCTGAGGAAGCTCTGGTCTTCTTAACTGTAGCAGTACTTCGGATATTAATCACCTCAGGGTGGAAAGATATAAATGCCCCCTCTTTCCAGCTATGGTTATCTAGATTATTGGGTATATATAACATCGAAATATCCCTATACGCTCAGAAAGGGAAGAAAAAACAGGACTTCGGTAAAAAGATATGGTCTCCAATCTCTGACTGGATTGTTGGAAGACCAAGAGATTGATGTATATTGTATTGTTGAATGTATGTACATAACGCCTCCCTGTTCCCTGTTTTGATATGTCTTTATTTGGTTTTGGTCGCTTTGAAGATCTAGCATATGTTTATTTGTTGGTAATATATGTTTTTGTCTAATGTTATGTAACATCTAAGTGCATCAATAAAAAAAGAGAAAAAAAAAAAAAAAGCTGGAATGCTATAGGGAGCAGCTAGGAGTTTACGTAAATGTTTATTTTCTACTCCCTGAAGTTCATTACAATCCTTGTAACCCCAAACCACACTACCATACACTGTCATAGCGACGCATTTCTCATTGTATATTTTCAGCAGTGGTTGTATGGTTTTGCTTCCTAATCTTCAGCTGCTCTTGCCAAAGTGTTTTTCTTTAGAGCACGCTGTGCTACCCAGGTGCCCTTTTCATCAAGTAACACACCCAAATATGGATATGTGGGCACATTGATTAGCACTCCTCCTTTACAAGGAAGGGATTTATTCCCTCTTTTTTGGTAACCAAGTGAGATTTAGTCAAATTGACCGCAAGGTCAAGAGCTATCATAAAATCAATGAAAGTGTTAACTAAAGATTTCAAAGCAATAAGGGTCCTGGCAATTAAAACTGTATCATCCCCATATAAAAGTGCTGGGATTGATTTAGAACCTACTCTGTGGATGTCTAGACACAAGTTTGACAGCACTGCCCCCAACCTATTTATATAAGTGTAAATAAACCTGGGCCGAGAATGCACCCCTACCTCACTCCTCTTTTTACCTTCCAGGCATTAGATGGGGAGCCATCCTCATTGTACCTTACAGAGGCAATCAAATTAAGATGGGACCAGTGCAAGAAACTTACTAAGTTCCTGTCCTTCCCTATTTCTACCAGCAAATGCCATAACTTAGACCTATTTACTCTGTCAAAAGCAGACGTTAAATCCATAAAAGCCAAAAACATACTTCGTTTTTTGGCTAGGGTATATTTACTGATGATCATGAGTACATTGTTCCACTGTACCCCTGCCCTTGCGAAAACCAAATTGTAATTCTGACAGCACTTCCTTTTCTTTCAACCAGTTGGTTAGACGATCTAAAATTACTTTGCCCATTATTTTTGCTGCAGAGTTCAACAAAGAAATTCGACGATAACAGCCCGGGTCTTCCCTAGCACCTTTTTTTTAAAATTGGCAAAATCACTGCCGTTGACCATGAGTGAGGTTGACCTACCCTGATGGCCGCATTGAACACTCAGGTTAAAATTTTCGCCCATATACCCAGGTGTGACATATAGAGGTCCACAGGCATCCCATCGGGACCAGGGACCTTTTGGGCAGACATACCCTTAATCGCTTTCTGAACCTCTTTTACATCAAGCACTAAATCGAGTGGTAAAGCACTCGGTACCCAGGAAGGGCCTATTTGTTCAGTGATAACCTCGGCATATATCTGCTGAAAGTGGCTAACCCACAGGTCGGCTGGAATTACGCTCTCTACTCTTGTCGTGATATTATCTTTAAAAAAGGAGCTGTTTCTACTTTCCAACATTTTGCACTATCGCCTTGAGTACTCGTCTGTGCTAGATCGTCCCATGCCTGCTCCCTTAAAGCAGCCTTCCTTCATTTTAAGGCTGAATCATATGTTTTTCTTTGAGTTTTAATCAGGTCAGGATCTCTAGGTACACTTTTTAATGCAACCATAAGGGCTTTGGAGCAATCGGCATTAAGCCACTTAACCTCCTTAGTACCTGCCTTGATCTTTTTACCAGTTAACTTTTTACCAATTAGCTTAGTTAATGTGTCATAAGCCTCTAGTACTTCTGTGAGCTTGCTATGTACATTTAGGCAACACTCAATTTCCTCTATGCCCTCAGTATATAACTCAGCTAAAAAGAGCTCGGGACAATTTTCTCCTATCTTATTTTTCGATCCTGGGCCGTAGGCTGAAAGCCCCCATTTACGAAGGTTTTTGGCACCGCATCCTGAAAGACAAATGGACCTTTAGTTTCAGCAATGATGGGATTATGGTCGCTAAAACCAGTTTGGACCGCCCTAACTTCCCGCATATGTTGATATAGAGGGGCTGAGATTACAACATAATCTATAGTGGAACTGCATCCTCTTCCAAAGAAAGATGGTATCACCTCTACTTCCACCCCAGACTCTAGACAGTGTAAATTATTGTTTGCATGGAGTGTTCAAAATGGGCCACTGGTGGTAAATCTTCATATGTCTCCCCCATCTAACAGACAATTTGATTTACATCGATGTATATTTAAATCCCCCATTATGACTATTTCGTAGGGAGTATAGCTCTCCTGCGCAAGTTCCTCTAAAAATCTTTCAAGAGCAGTTAGATGTGTACTCTCGTAGTCCCTACACAATGAGTTGTAAAGATTTACAATTACCAGAGTTACAACACTCGAAAAAGTCAATTCTACTGCTAAAAGATGTGGAGAGGGGCTAGGAAGACCCTTGATCGATCAAGACATTTTAAGCGAAATTAGGGTAAGCAAGCCACCCTTCGCTCTTCCTACAGTTGATAGGGATGCAGAGTTAAAAAATGAAGCAAAACCATCCATTACAAAGGAGTCAGAAGTATCCCAGGTTTCGTGGAGTGCAATAATGTGGCCCGCCTTTATTACAACTAACCACTGTTCATCATCTTTTTTTGCCTTCAGACCTGCAATATTTCATGTCATAAAGGTGCACGCCAAAGGATCTATCCCCTTGTCACAAGGTGGTTGGGACAGACTAATCGATTGTGCTCTTCCTGGATGACTTATACTAGCCGTTATCACTGAAGAGATTGACTTTCAATCCACACTATCCAAAACCCTTAATGGTGCACATCTATTTGTGAGGGGAATTAATGTGTTCCTAGCAGAGCTTACTACTTGTGTTTGCGGTGCCCTCCCTGGGGCTGAATGAATCTGTTGCCCTCCAACCTGGGGTGTAGTGGCCCTTCTGGATAAAAAAAGGAAAGTGGGAAAACCTGTATTCCCGTAGAAGCCACAGCTCTCATCTGGCCTTGTAACATATCTCTTACGTGTGCATGGTGGGTTACGTTAACCACAATGCAATCCCCACTCCGATCTTTCCTTGTGGCTTTCCCTACCCAACCAACTCTTCTGACCATAATGATGTGGGGGGCAAAAGATCGACCGTGTGATTGTGTTTTGCCCATCCAGTGTGTTGCCTTGTGTATTAAGTCCATTGTTGACTCTTTGGTGTTCTCCTGTATGGGTGGAACTCCTACTAGGACTGTCCAAGTGGGGCTGACTCAGGGGGCAGGTGTAAAACCTCAGATCTCGGACTCACCAGGCTATTGGGTTTAACAGGTCTCGAGCCACTGGACTAATTTCCATGAATCAGTCCAGTCTCCTCAGGCGCAGCCCCAAAAGGATTACGCAGGGTTGGGGCTGGGTCTGAGGCAGTTCCTTGGTCTATACCATTTTCGGGAAGACCGGTCATTCCTTGTAAGCCTATACAACCTGAGTTCTGCATACTATCTCTTGATAACTGCTGTGACATCTTGTGTACCCTTGGGTTACTATTGTTAGTTAACAACCCCATATTTTGTGAGTGACTATTACAGTCATTCTCCTTAGCCGCTGATGGACAAATCTGTCCACTTGGTGCTAAACCCATGCAGACCGGCGTTCTAGCAGTAAGACATTTGTTTGCCTGAAGTAGTAGTAATTCAGTTTATCCAGCCTGACAAGAATAGGGCTAAGGTGCGATTTTATAATTTCTTCAACTTTTACAGAGAGGCTATTAACAATTTGTCCCAGTCCCACATTAATTTGATCTTCAATAGATAACACAGTTTGTTTTTTCAGCTGGAGAGCTATTTTCCTGCCTCCGCCTCTTCTCTTTTTTACTGGTGTCTCAAATAAGGAGGGGCCCTCATCTTGGTTGCCATCAACCTCGTCAATCAAATGGGTGTCAACCAATGTCGATGGCACGGGCTCACTTTGTACAATATGGGGTGAGGTGTTTGATGGTATCGGGCTTGAGGGCAGGCTGATCAGTTCCAGCGAAAGTCTCCGCTCAGTTAAGGCAATTTCGTTGGATAAAACATTAGCAGCCCAGGTCACAAAAGAGTCTAGAGTAGTCACCGCTGCCCCCCCACTGGAGCCTTTCATGGGTTGCTTCCTCTTAGACATGCCTTCCCTAGCAGAGAATAGACTCATTCGTTACAAACTATTTTCGATAATTGCAAAAAGATGGAATGAGACAGTAATCCAGTAATCACTGAGTCAGGCTGCCAATAAAGGTAGATGATCAATTAGTAGTCCATGGCTGCCAAGAGTTCAAAAGAACAAAACAGTCTAGTTGGTTCACTTAACAGTCCATGGAATAGCCCACACCCCTCAGGACTTTTTCATTAACCTCACAGTCAAAGACGCACTTAATTTGGGTCCTGGCAGGTTTCCATGGAGGGAGTACAATGTTCAACAAATGCGGCCCATGAGTCAAAAGAAAGAGAGGTGGCCCAGCCCTGCCTCTTCCTGGCAATGATGGGCAAGCACGGACCCGCCCTTGACCGGGCGCGGCACTTGCGCGCCCCGCTCTGCGGGAGACTTCAATTGCTTTGGAGTACTACACTGCTGACATGCTCCTCCCTCCTGGGAGAGCAAGGGATGCTGGAATCAGGAGTCCCCAGCCGCCACAGCCACAGAACAGCGCGTTCCCAGGTCACCACTGACCACCTCTCAGCCTTCCATGCTATATGAAGAGTCAGAGAAACAGTGGAGAATATACACCAATAATCATCTATTGTATACACTCAGAGTGGGGCCCCGTCTGCACAGTCTCGAGAGAGTGCTACAGAGGGAACTGAGGAATTGTAAGCATAAAGATACATTATATACATTGCATGGTCAACTAATAACACGCCCACAGTGGAATTTTCCCAACAGATGTGGGCGAACAGCGTAAAGACATAAAAAAGGCTTCTACTCGTATCTTGCACAGCTCAGAACACTTTCAAGGCCGTTCCACCCTGGGCTGCGATCAAACTGCCATACAGGTGGAAGAGGGCCTTTACCAAAGGAAAGCTATGCACTGGCACAGACAATTCTTCATTGCAGAAACAAAACTTAGCAAGGAGCTTTTCTTGGCATCAAACAGGATTAGTTTTGAACAGCAAAGAAAATGGCGCCTGATAAATGAAAATGGCGTAGCGAATGCTAACTTATACATGACATTAAAGAGCATCAGCGAGCATAATCTAACAAACCCTCCTTTTAGCATGAGCTAAAGATATTTTCTATTTAGAAAGTAGGTAAGACTGGCACATATTCAGGGGGTAACTGTGATATCATCATTAGTTGATACAGCATCATAAGTAGACATGTGATCAAGGTGGAGCTGTAGGCACTATTTACAGGTGACGTCCAAAAGTGGGACAGCATGGAGGGATGTGTCTTCGAATATCCCCTCATGTATATTCATAAGATCATCGATATCATTGTGTAACATCATAGCGACATTTGTAACAGAGGCAGATATTTTTGGGGTCTTAAAGCAGTAGCACAATAGGAACACCAAAGCGGGAGACATTGAATGAGAATACAACAGAATATAATACTGCTATGAAATAAACTATTTCCTTTAGTTTCCAACCCCAATTACCTAGGAAAGACCAACTCCAATTTCCACTTTCCATGCCTTTGATGTTATAAATGATATCCCTAATGTGCTGTGTTATGTTATTTTTCACATTCTCTATATCAATAACACACTGGTCACCAATTATTGCGCAAACCCCACCGCTCTTGGCCAACATAAAATCAACTGCATATCTAGTCTGTTCTGAATACACCCGCATGCTTTCTAACTGAGTAGTAATATATATCAAGGCTGCCACTGTAGAGTTGGATAGAATCTGCAATTTAGATCTGAAATACGCTCTAGATTTCTCACCCCTGGCCGTAGCAGTGCCACCCAAGGTTAATATGGAGGACAGGATGTATCCAAATGTTATACCGTTGCTATAGCTAATCTGAAAGAGACTATTAGTTATGAATTCATCACCTTAGAATTATCCCCAGGCGTCAGACTGGATCTGGAGAATTATTTTTTTAACAGTACCCCTGCGTGTCTGTAGGCGGTGTCAGTCAACTCTGTGTTTGTCGTTGGCGTCGTGATCCCTGGAATGAGGTTGCAGAATCTACTTAGATGCCGCCCCTGTGTGCTGATGTCAGTTCTTTCTTTTTCCATGACAGCCAGCGGAGAGAGCGGTACCTCAAGTCACTTTTTGACTTTCTTTTTACGATTTTTTGTTGACTTCTTATTGAGTCGTCACGATTCCTGGTGCACAGGGATGCCATCTCGTCGGACCAGGTTCAAGCCTTGTGGCTCCTGCCACAAGATGATATCGGTAACTGACCCCCATCTCGAGTGCCTGTGGTGTCTGGAGTGCAACCACAACCCAAAGTCCTGCTCTGACTGCCGGGCCATGGCCCCGACGTCTTTGATGGAACAGTCCCGAAAGCTTCTGGAGGCCCGGCAGCTCCGCGCCGCTGGAGGTCTTGGTCAAGAGGGAGGTCACAGGACCAGTCCCGGAGCCATCACCACCCCTCCTCGTCGAACTCTTTGTCTTGGGGTAAGTCGAAGCACAAAAATAAGGCAAAGAAGCATTGTCGGTCTTCGCGTTCTTTCCGTCTGTAGGCGGATGCAACGCTGGTTGCAGATGTTAGTCGCCCGGCTCCGCCCGTGGAGCTTGTTGGGTCAGTTGCAAGCCTCCATCCTTTTCTGGGTACCGGAGCGACCCCTGCCCAACTTCGTAGCTTTTACAAAGCCCTCCATTCCATCTTTGGGCAGCCCGACTCCGTCAGCCCGCCTTCGGGGCCTGTGGACTCGGCGGGGGTTCTAGGCCTTCGATGCCGGAGGCTTCGGCTCTGGCACCGCAGGGCCCCCAGGGATCCATTCCTAGGTACGGATCGGCGCCGGTTGACCTTATGACACCTCCTATGGGGCACATCCATTGGCGACATCGCCGCCCCCAATGCCGGTTGTGTCCCCAACCGACGTCGACCTCAGCCTCCCCCTTGATGTGGACACGGATCCGGACCGGCGTCGACTGACGTCGAGACCGGCGCTGACCAGTACCTTTGTGCCCCTGGTGTTCCCAATTGCCCTGAGTGGCTACCAGAGGAGGGGTAGGAGGACTGGGTGGGCTCTGTGGACCCTCTTGCAGACCAGTTAGAAGAACCAGACTGGAGAGAGGAGTTGGGTGAGGCCAGTGGTCTGGACACCTCTCCAGACCCTGGTATGCTATCTCCCCATACTTTGGCTACGGTGGAGGGTGCATCATACGCAGTGGTGTTGCGTAGGGCAGCTGAGGCCTTAAACCCTGAGCTTCCTACGGTGGCGGTCAGGTCTAAACTCCTGACTGAGGTGCTTCAACCGGCAGTGGCCTCTTTGGAGCCCCTGCTGCCATTCAATGAGGCCCTCACGGACATCCTTTTGGGCACTTGGTCCAAGCCCAACACAGGGGCTCCTGTAGATAGGATGATTGTCTGACGCCACTGCCCGGCCCCGGGGCATCCTATTTTCCTCTCCCAACACCCCACCCCGAGAGCTTGGTAGTCCAAGCCTCGATTTCTAAGGGCGCATTCCCTACCGCACCACCTGATAGGGAATCCAAGAAACTGGACCGTCTTGGGATGAAGATGTTTTCTCCCTCCAGTGTAGGATTGCGGTCAGTGAACACTGCATGTCTCTCGAACCGTTACTCCCACTCTGTGTGGGACATGGTCGTGCAGGTGCTGCCATAGTGCCTGGAGGAGACCCGGACCGTGCTCTCCCGTGCAGTTGCCGAAGGGAGAGACGCAGCAAAGTTCGGCTTTTCTGGTGTTGTCCAAGCTACACTTTTGGACATGCCTTTTGGTGGCTGTCGCTTGTTTGGCGACAAAGCAGACAACGCGCTGGAGTGCTTTAAGGACTCCAGGGCTACAGCCAGGGCCTTGGGCCTCGCTTCCACCTCTCACCCCGCGCAGTCAGCTTTTCGCTCCTTTCGTGGCTATGGAAGGGGTGCCCCGCCATGTTCCTTCCAGGGCCACAGGCCTGCGCAAGCTGTTTAGCCTCTGCATGGCCGGGGATGTGGGAACCAGCGTTGTGGGTCTGGGGTCCAGTGGGCAGGTCAGTCCACCAACACCCTCTCTGCAGCAGCCTCCAAGCCCCCCTAGTGTGCAGGCGGCAGGATTCACCATCACCTCCCCCACTGGCTCAACATCACATCGGACAGGTTGGTTTTGCAGATAGTTCGAAGGGGCTACTCCCTCCCCTTCCAGACTACCCCTCCATCCATGCCACCTCAATTCCATTGCATATCAGAGGATCACTTGCTCTTCTCCAACAGGAATTTACAGCTCTCTTGGCCAAGAGAGACATCGAACGAGTTCCTGCCCCAGAAGTAGGTAGTGATTGTTATTCCCACTACCCTCTGGTGCACAAGAAGGGCAAGGGCCTGCGTCCTATTTTGGATCTCAGGAATATCAACCGCTTCCTCCAGAAGGGGAAGTTTAAAATGTTGACATTGACATAGGTCCTGTCTGCCCTCGACCCTGGATACTGGATGTTAGCGTTGGACTTGCAGGTCGCTTATTTTCACATCCCCGTCCTGCCGGCCCACCGGCATTACCTACGGTTCATGGTAGGCCACGAGCACTTTCAGTTTACCGTGCTCCCCTTTGGCCTTACCAGCGCCCCTCGGGTGTTCACAAAGGTGATGGCGGTGGTCGCAGCTCTTCTGCGCAGTTCAGGGGTTCAAGTCTTTCCCTATCTCGACGACTGGCTGTTGTAGGCGGGCTTGCCCCAGAATGTTGTCTCCCACCTCCAGACTACGGCCGATCTCCTGCATTCACTGGGGTTCACCATCAGTGTGCCGAAGTCACACCTGATTCCCTCTCAGAAACTCCTTTCATCTGAAGCGGTTCTAGACACAGCGCAGTTTCGGGCCTATCCTCCCGAGCAGCGAGTCAGGGATATTCAGGTTTATGATTCCGATCTTTCATCCTCTATCCTGGGTTTCAGTCAGACTGACCCTGAGGCTACTGGGGCTCATAGCCTCCTGCATCCTGATGGTGGACTATGCCAGGTGGCATATGCGGGCTCTGCAATGGGACCTGAAGTTCCAGTGGGCACAGCATCAGGGGAATTTTTCCAATTGCGTCCAGATCTCGGTGGGCAAAGCACACCAATTGCAGTGGTGGCTAACTAACCAGGATTGGGTCAACAGCAGATCCCTCTCCCTTCCCCAACCATAGTTCACAGTGGTGACAGACGCATCACATCTGGGGTGGGGTGGCCACATGGGACAGGAGGAGATCAGAGGCCTCTGTTCTCCGGCGAAATCTGGGCTCCACCTCAACCTTCTGGAGCTTCCTAAGGCATTCTTTCCTTCTGTCAAAGGGAGAGTAGTGCAGATGTTCACGGACAACACCACCGCCATATGGTATTGCAACAAACAGGACACTGTGGGGTGGTGGACCTTATTTCTGATGGATACATCTGCCAGTGGATTCCTCACCTTGTGAATATCCCCTGCGGCAGCATTCCACAGAACTTTTTTTCCCAGCTCTCTACGCCGAAGTGGACATCATAATACCTCGGCTCCTTCCGCGACTCCGTATGACGTCACCGGAGCCATAAGAGAGCCACGTCGGCGTGATGACGTCAGTTCCCTTTTTTCCGCGCCGTCGAAGCGTAATGGTTTTCCAGCACTCTCCTGCTACTTTGTAGTCTTGTAGTGGGTTACTGTTTCTGGATAAGCCATGTCTTCGACAAGAAAGTCAGGTTTTAAACCTTGTAGGGAATGTGGGGGCCACATGTCCATGACTGACCCCCACGAGGATTGTTTGTGGTGTCTTTCTTCAGATCATGATGTGGAGGACTGCTCCAGCTGTAGAAAGATGAACCTTAAGGCCCTGAAGGAGAGGGAGGCGAAACTCTTCATGGCCAAGGCGAAGAAAGAAAGAAGAGGTAGGAAAAAGGAAAAGTTGAGGCCGGAGTCGTCGACTTCACACTCTTCGAAGTCGAAGAAACATCATAAGAAGAGGAAGCATAGCTCTCGGCGCCGATCGTCGAGGAGTAAGGCTTCGAGGTCGCTGTTGCCTCGGCGTTGAAGCAAGGAAGTTGTATCTCCATCTCCTTCCCCTTCTCGAACGTCTCCAGAGAAGTCACCTTCGCCGATGCGGACTCCGGCGCGGTCTCTGTCGCAGTCACCGGCGCCAGTGGAGTCTCCAGCTTCTGACGCCGAACCGGATCAGGAGGAAGAGCATTCTCCAGTGCCAGCTGAACCTGGGGCGCCAGTTGAGGACACTTCGGCTCCGGTTCCTGGTACTCCTCGACCGGATCCAGGGTCAAACCCATACCCGCAGTTCCCGTCTCCCGATGCGGATTCAACGCATTTCCTCAATGCGATGTATGGGATTTTTCAAAGGGCTGCCTTCCCATCCGGCACACCATCTGGTCCCGTGGGTCCTATGGCATACACTTTGGGAGTGCCGCAGCATTATGCTCAAGCTCCTTTTATGCCCTTCTTGTCGATGGCTCCTTCATGGCAGTTCCCGGCACCGTCTGGAGATCCATCCCGGCTTCGTCTGGATCATTTGCCTTCTTCGGAGCCTCCCTCGACGCCGATGCCGACTCCATCTGCTCCACGCCCGGCGCCGCCTACTCCTCTGGCACCGCCGACTCCACGTTCGGTTCTGCCGACTCCGCGTACGGCGACGCCAGGTCCTCGGATCCGTTCTCGAAAAAAGGCCCAGAGGGTTTTGGAAGAGGAGCGTTATAGGGAGGAAGTGGAAGAAGGTGAGGTTGATGGATCTTCTGATGACTTTGAAGGCATGCAGGATGCTAGCGGTCATGATACTACTCCGGAGTGGGAGCATTCTTCTGCTAGATCTTCACCACCACAAGAATTGGCCTCTTATCATTCGGTCATCAAAAAGGCTGCAGAGTTGCTGGATTTACAGTTACCCTCTGCTGAATATAAACCAAACCTTTTGACTGAAGTTCTGCATTCACCTTTGTCAATTGTAGAGCCTTTGTTACCTTTTAATGAGGCTACATTAGAGCCAGTGATGGACGTCTGCCGCAAGCCTCTTTCTTCGCCTGCAGTATCCAGACAAGTGGCAAGGAGATACAGGGTGGCTCCGGGGGATCCAAGCTTTCTTTCTTCTCACCCTTCTCCAGAGAGCCTTGTGGTGCAAGCTTCATGCTCGAAGCAATCATCAGGCGCCTTCCCTCAAACACCAGCGGATAGGGATTCTAAGAAGACTGATCAAACAGCCAAAAAGGTCTTTTCGTCTGGAAGCATGGCTCTAAAATCAACCAATGCCACTTGTTTATTGGGGCGCTATGTTCATGCACTGATGGACTCCATGAAGTTATTAGCCCCTAACCTGCCAGAAGAGGAGAAAGCCTCTTTTATGGAGGTGGTCACAGACACTCAAGCTGCTGCAAGGCAGGTTATTCAGTCGGGTCTAGACACGGCTGATTCTGTTGCTAGAATTATGGGGTCTTCGATAGCGACTAGGAGGCAAGCTTTGCTTCGTTCTTTCGGCTTTTCTGCGGATGTTCAGGCCACGTTAATTGACTTGCCTTTTGATGGAGAGAAACTGTTTGGGGAGAAGGCCGATTCCGCCTTGCAAAGGTTTAAAGGTAGCAGGGTTACTGGGAAGTCTTTGGGTTTACAGACTCCTGCTAAGGGATTTGGATTAAAAAAATGTAGAGGATTTGGGAGGTCCTCATTTAGTACCTTCCGGCAGCCTCAGCAGCAGCAACAGCAGCAGCAGCAGAATCCCCTCTATAGGTCGTATAGAGGTAGGCAAAGGGGACGGAGAGGTTCTGGCTGCAACCCATCTTCATCTTCTGCCTCCTCTGCTCCCAATGAAGCTTCAGGGAAGCAGCCCTAGATCCCCCATCCTAGATCATGTGAGACCTGTGGGGGGTCGGGTGTCCCACTTTCTGCGAGGTTGGAAATCAGTCACGACGGAGCTTTGGGTTTTGAACCTCGTGGAGAATGGGTACGCCCTTCCCTTTCGGGAGTTTCCTCCCCCTTACCCTCCTTGCCAAGGTTTTTGTTCAGAAGACCATCTGCTTCTTCTGCAGAAGGAGGTTCTTGCGTTGCTTCCGAAAGTTGCGATAGAGGTGGTTCCAGAGCAGGAAAGGGGTCAGGGATTCTACTCCCGGTACTTCCTGATTCCCAAAAAGGACTGCAGATTGCGTCCGATCCTGGACTTCAGAGTCTTGAATTTTTACCTGAAACAGGAGAAATTCAAGATGCTGACCCTTGCACAGGTTCTTCAGGTGTTGCAGCAAGGAGACTGGATGGTGTCGATCGACTTGCAGGATGCGTATTTCCACATCCCAATCCTGAAGTCGCACATCTCCGTTTTACGGTTGGGTCGCAACACTACCAGTTTGCGGTCCTTCCATTTGGTCTTACTACCGCACCTCGAGTCTTCACGAAGGTGATGGCAGTGGTGGCTGCTCATCTCAGGAGGTCGGGAATTCCAGTGTTCCCCTACCTGGACGACTGGCTTCTAAAAGCAGAGTCCGCAGAGATGGTGCAACATCATCTGCAGGTAACATCTCAGCTGTTATTCGACTTGGGTTTTTCGATCAATGTGCCCAAATCTCACCTGGTGCCCTCTCAACGCAACCTGTTCATAGGGGCGGTACTGGACACTGCTGTGTGTCGAGCATTTCCCGTCATTCTGCAGTCTCCAGTTTCTGATGCAGGGGGCATTGGGGGACGCGTTTCAGTTGAGTTGGAGCTCACAACTCCTTTACGCGTTTCCTCCCATACCCTTGATTCTTCGGGTTCTGAGGAAGATTCGCCAAGACCGGGCCCAAGTTATTTTGGTCGCTCCGGATTGGCCAAGAAGGGTGTGGTACACAGATCTGCTTCACCTCTCATCGCACCCTCTGCTCCGTCTCCCTCTCAGGGCAGACCTCCTCTCAGCTGTTATTCAACTTGGGTTTTTCGATCAATGTGCCCAAATCTCACCTGGTGCCCTCTCAGCGCAACCTGTTCATTGGAGCGGTACTGGACACTACTGTGTGTCGAGCCTTTCCTCCTCCACAAAGAATTCTCGACATTCAGGAGGTGATCCCTTTATTCCACAGTGGAGCGGTTGTTCCAGTTCTGAAGGTCCTTCGCCTGCTCGGTCTGTTCGCCTCCTGCATTCTGTTGGTCAACCATGCACGCTGGCACATGAGGGCACTACAGTGGTGCCTCCGCAGGCAGTGGTATCAGCACAACGGAGATCTCAGGGAGTCAGTCAGGTTCTCCGGAGAAGCTGCAGCGGATCTGTCTTGGTGGGGCGTGGAGAGCAACCTGTCTCAAGGAAAGCCCTTTCATCTTCCTCCAACGGTGGCCACAGTGATAACGGATGCCTCCACCCTGGGGTGGGGTGCTCATCTGGGGGATCTGGAGGTCAAGGGTCTTTGGTCTTCAGAGGAAAGATTGTCTCATATCAATTTTCTAGAATTGCGGGCTATACGTTTGGCGCTCAAAGCCTTCCTCTCTTCCCTTTGCGGTCAGTCGGTTAAAGTCCTGACGGACAACACTACTGCGATGTGGTATGTCAACAAGCAGGGAGGAGTGGGGACGCATTGTCTCTGCAGAGAGGCTCTGCATCTCTGCGTCTCTGGTCCTGGGTTCAGGATCATCAGATTTGTCGGATGGCAAATCACCTGGCTGGAGTTCTGAACTTGCGTGCAGACAATCTCAGTCTGCAGTTTTCTGCCGACCACGAGTGGAGGCTTCATCCAGAGGTGGTTCAGCACATCTTTCGGATGTGGGGAACTCCTCGGGTGGACCGGTTTGCCACTCACGAGAACTCTCACTGCCCGTCATTCTGCAGTCTCCAGTTTCCAATGCAGGGGGCATTGGGGTACGCGTTTCAGCTGAGTTGGGGCTCACAACTCCTTTACGCGTTTCCTCCCGTACCCTTGATTCCTCGGGTTCTGAGGAAGATTCACCAAGACCGGGCCCAAGTTATATTGATCGCCCTGGATTGGCCGAGAAGGGTGTGGTACACAGATCTACTTCACCTTTCATCGCACTCTCTGCTCCGTCTCCCTCTCAGGGCAGACCTCTTCTCGCAGTCGGAGGGGCAGGTTCTACACCCCCACCTCCAGAGCCTGTACCTTCATGCCTGGAGATTAAACGGAGTAACCTGAGTTCTTTCTCTCTCCCTCCAGATGTGGTGGATGTTATTTTATCTGCCAGGCGACACTCCACCAAGTCCATTCACTCATATAGGTGGTCTACGTTTGTTAGATGGTGTGGAGAGAGATCCATTGACCCTTTAAAAGCCCATCTTTCTAATGTGCTTCAGTTTGCTCTTTCTTTGGCTCAGCAGGGCTGTGCTGTGGCCACGGTCAAGGGCTATCTATCAGCCTTATCAGCTTTTCTATGTCTTTCGGATCAGCCGTCTTTATTTAAATCTCCTATAGTACTAAGATTTATCAAAGGCCTTACAAACAGGTTTCCACCTACTCCTTTTGTAATGCCACAGTGGGACCTTAATCTTGTCCTAACTTTCTTGATGGGGTCCCCTTTTGAGCCACTCCATAGCTGTCCTTTGAGGCTATTATCCTTTAAGACGGTCTTTCCTGTAGCCATAACCTCAGCAAGGAGGGTGAGTGAGCTTCAAGCTCTTAGTTCTAAACCCCCCGTTTTTAACCTTAAATGCTGAAAGGATGGTTCTTAGGACCAGGGCTGCTTTCCTACCTAAGGTAGTTACTCCCTTTCATCTGGGGCAGTCAATTACTCTCCCTGTGTTTTATCCGCCTCCTCATCCTTCAAAGGAGGAGGAAAGACTTCACCGACTGGACCCAAAAAGAGCTGTGAGTTTTTACTTGGACAGAACGAAAGACTTTCGTTTGGACGATCAGCTCTTCGTGGGCTATGTTGGACATTCTAAAGGAAAAGCTGTGCACAAGCGTACTCTGTCCAGATGGATCATCCTAGCCATCAAGATCTGCTACGCCCTTGCTGGTAAGGTTCCACCTGAGGGTATTAGAGCTCATTCAACTAGAGCTAAATCTTCTACTTCTGCTTTGGCCAGGGGTGTTCCTGTGGCAGACATTTGTAAAGCCGCGACTTGGGCCTCCCTCCATACTTTCGCAAAGCATTATTGCTTAGACTCTGAGATGAGGAGGGAGGGCCACTTTGCGCGCTCTGTCTTGCAGGACTTTTTAGTATAGAAAGGTGGACACCCTCCTCCGGGAGTGGGACTGCTGTGTGAATCTATTCACAAGGTGAGGAATCCACTGGCAGATGTATCCATCAGAAGAACAAGTTACTTACCTTCGGTAACGCTTTTTCTGGTGGATACAGTATCTACCTGTGGATTCCTCACTGGCCCACCCGCCTCCCCGTTGTCCACCTTTGTAGACCTTAAAGGTTGTCGTGTTTGACATGTGTTTTACATTGTGTCTTCTTTCTATCTGGTACACTTATAGGAAATGCTTATGTTCCTTAGCTTTCCTTTTTGTATATGTACTGTGTATATTTGTTCGAATGTTGTATACTGTGTATACTTTGAATCTGTTGTCGGTCCACCTGTTCGCCTCGGAGGCACGGAAACAATGGGTGGAACTGACGTCATCACGCCGACGTGGCTCTCTTATGGCTCCAGTGACGTCATACGGAGTTGCGAGCGGAGCCGAGGTATTATGACGTCCACGTCGGCGTAGAGAGCTGGGGAAAAAAGTTCAGTGGAATGCTGGCGCAGGAGATATTCACAAGGTGAGGAATCCACAGGCAGATACTGTATCCACCAGAAAAAGCATTACCGAAGGTAAGTAACTTGTTCGTCAGGAGGCACTTCGTCTCTGGAAGTGGCTGGAACATCAAGACATGTCCCTAGTGGTTGAACACCTGGCAGGTTCTCTGAATGCCAGGGCAGATGAACTCAGCCGCCGATGCATGATAGATCACGAATGGCGTCTTCATTCGGATGTGCTGGAAGGTCTCTTTCAGCAGTGGGGAGAGCCTTGGTTAAATCTTTTCGCCACTGAAGAGAACTCGCTATTTCTGATGGATACATCTGCCAGTGGATTCCTCACCTTATGAATATCCCCGGGGGCTCTGTTTGCTGTTTGCTGTCTGCCTGGGCCATACCTGCTGCGTGTTCCTGGTTTGTTCTCCTGGCGCCTATCTTCTCTGCCACTGACGCCGCATTTGAAAACCCGCGCGGCCACAGTGTGCACTACATCGTCCAGTGTCCATAGCGGCAGGAAGCCGCCCACGCCTCCTCCGCGCCCGGAGGCGTATTAAATCAGAGGAGTGCCCCGGTGGAGCGGGGGCTCTGTTTGCTGTTTGCTGTCTGCCTGGGCGATACCTGCTACGTGTTCCTGGTTTGGTCTCCCGGCGCCTATCTTCTCTGCCACTGCCGCTGCATTTGAAAACCCGCGCGGCCACAGTGTGCACTACATCGTCCAGTGTCCATAGCGGCAGGAAGCCGCCCACGCCTCTTCCGCGCCCGGAGGCGCATTAAATCAGAGGGGATCCCCCGCGTCGCGGGATCGCGCGCGGGCGGCGCCGGGCTAAGCCCGGGCAAAGGGCGGGCCGTCTGTGGCCGTCCGGGGCAGGACATTGCTGGGCTGGGCCATCTCCCTTGAAGTTCGTCTCAGGTAATTCGATCAATGTTAATGCTATTGTAACATTTGACTGCCAGTAAAGCGGTGGTATATACAGCTGGACTTTACGTGACGTAGTAAGGATGGGCAAAACTACACCAATGTCTACTCGTTCCACCGCAAGAAGTAAAGTCCAATCAAAAACCCCTTTACCAAGCCTGACAGCAATAGACAGGATGCTGCAAAAAACTATAGGGGTAGTTGTCAATGCTATTGAGAGCACGGAGAGGCGGCTGTCATTACCTCCTAGTTTGTGTTTGCCAACTCAACCTACCCAAGATAACATTACACAAGTGAACACTACCTTTAATACGGCGTACTCGCAGGAATCAATTCTTATGGATTCATATGCGGATTTTCCTGCCAAAGACTCTAACTGTGTTATTATGTCGCAATTTACATCTCCCGCTGAGTTTACGAGTCGGGTAAATAGGTTGTCTCTTACTCCCAATTTGCGGTTAAATGAGGAATCTCCCATTTTAAGCAATGTGTCAGACAATTTGGAGGAGCCAACTAACTGTATAAATAATGATATTCATACAGTAGGATCGTCATATAATGCGTTTTCCCCACAAGGATTACAAGGGAAAGGCTTAAAAACTAAAGCTGTATCAAAAAGGAATTTGCGTAATGTAACTAAAAATAGAGGGAAATCAAAAGGTAAGCAGAAGAAATCTGTACCAATCTCTCTAAAAGAAAAAGGGGAGAAAAGCAAGCCACAACATAGTATAGAAACGTACAGTAATGATGATAGACACACTGTGCAACAAGGAATTACATTGACAGATTTGGTAGACTTTATGATAAAAATCGAGCAGTTAATGAAATCACTTGTTTTGCCAGTAGTAGGAAGACTAAAAGTACTTGTTGAAAAGGTAGAGGGTCTAGAAAAGCAGGGAGTAGTTAATTCGGACACATTGGAGCACCTGAGTTTATTAATTAGGCCCATAGCCGCCTTAAATTCTAGAAAATCAGATAATGTTGTTATTGGTGTTTCAAAGCTAGCCGAATCTATAATACCAGCGGTAAGTTGTGATAAGGGTAGTGTTCCTCACACCACACCCACAGGGTCTAACTTGTCAATCCACAGGGATTTGGGACATAAAGGTGCTGAGAGGGAGACAGGTAAGGGACCCACAGGGAAGGTGGGTACGACAGACTTGATTGCGACTAATCGACATTAGGTTGTAAATACCTATGATAAGGCCAAACACACACACATTGATCTTCCCCCCCAGTCAATTCCTTACACAGTGGTGTTGGCAGGGGTGCCAGAGCTGAGTAACGGAAAGAGAGAAAATTACCAAGAACTCAAGAACAAGGTAATGCATTGGCTGAATTATAATAGACCCTTACCTGGACAAATACGAGTGGAGATTTTAAATGTTAGGAGAGTACATTGGATTGGTCATAGGCAAAAAGATTTACCTGGAGATTGTATAATTGTAAATCTCAGAGATAGAGGAGCGGTAAGTTTTATATGTCATTGGGAATCTAATTATGATATAGGCAGAATTCAAACTGTAGATCTGACCTATTTTTACCCACTAATGAACTTAAGGGGAAATAACACGTGGCATCAAGGGGGGTATAGGTCCAGATATAGAGACAATGTCATCCCCAATTTTGATATTCCGCTAGCAAATAGATTTCACATTTTGCAAGGGCTAGAAGATATTGACTGACTTAAAATAGATAATAGGTCCACTGACTTAATCTCCAGTGGACGGTCGGAGCTTGAGGACCGAGGGATGGAAAGTACCACCATAGATACTGAGACAGTCTTGGTGGCCGATATTAGAAAAGGGCAAGGTCCTGTGCATCAATATAGACCGCAAATTGAGGTACCTCAAGGGGAAATAACATACTCAATTAACAATACTGATTTAGCGGTCGGCCAGATAAATGGGAAGGCATGGTCATTTTTGAGCTGGAATATCGCAGGGTTGAGATCCAAATTGGGTAATGAAAACTGGGAAAGATTGTTAAGTAACTATGATGTCATAAGTCTCCAGGAAACTTGGACAATTGAACCAGTACACATTAATGGATTTAAAACTTATTTCTCCCCGGCAGTTAGCTCACCTTATGGTAGGGCCAAAGGAGGTTTGTGTACTTACGTTTCAAATTTGTTAGTAAGTACTAAAATTGAGTTGGTTTTTAATAACACGTACTATCACATTATTAGGATCACAATCAATAAAGGGATGTTCTTAGTTTTGGTAAATTTTTATAATAATATTCAAGGAGAAGACATAGATGATGTCTTTAGATTATGAGGAAATAACATAATATCCGCTATAGGGAGGAGGTCTAAGGAGACATGTATTATATGGGTCGGGGATTTTAATTGCCCGATATGCAGGAATGCAGAGAGTGGGACATGTGGGGTAAAATTAGATACAGATATTAGTCTCAGTCATTTTGACCATTCTAAATGGGGGGATAATTTAAATGAACTTATATTTGAGAATGATATGGACTTTGTTAACAGATTGATTAGTCCAGAAGTCCCCTTTTTCCCAACGTTTAATGGCAGAGGGGCAAACACAACTATTGATTATGTCATAATGACTACTAACCATGGGGATATGATACAGGATTATAGCATTCTTGAGTGCCCGCTTAGCGACCACTTTCCTCTCACTTTCAAAGTGAGATTGAGATCTAAAGAATTTTGTGGTAGGGCCAAATCTAAAGTGTTAGTAGATAATATTACTATGGCCCGAAAAAATGGATACGCTTTAAAGTGGACAAAAATTTCCCCAGTTGACTTTCAGGAGAAATTAATAAAAAGTATGTTGCCCCAATTGTATGCATGTACAGACGAGAATGTTGATGACTTTGATATGATTAATAACTTTCTAATGATTGTTGCCCAAACTAGAAAGTTACTATGGGTAGGTACTAGAGGTGGAAATAAGAGGCAGAAGGGGTGGTTTGACTCTGAATGCACAAAGGCATACTCAAGCCTAAAGCAAGCCCTACATGCCCCGGAGAAAGATACTGGCTTAATTATAAATTGTAGGAATGTCTATAAGCAAACCCTCAAAGCTAGAAAAAATGCCCTAAAGAAAGAAGCATGGGACGCTTTATGTGATGCCTCATTAAGCAAAGATTCTGCTCTATTTTGGAAAGTTGTCAATGCCCCTTTTTTAAATCATAGTAATATAGACCCATTAGATGTGGCAATCACAGAGAATGAGTGGGTTGAACATTTTACAAAGTTGTATTCTAATGTACAAGATAAGGGGGAATGTGTTAATGAGAATATTCAAATGGGAGTATGTACTTACTCTGGTAGCACTATTGTTCCCGAAGTTACAGTAACAGAAGTGCATACATGTATTGATGCCTGTATGGGGGGGAAAGCACCCGGCCCTGATGGGGTCCCCGTTGACTTATTTAAAAATAATAGGGAACTGTGGGCCCCTATTCTCACACGTCTTTTTAATGCCACTTTGAATAAAGGTCTTCTCCCTTCGTGGTGTGAATCCCTGATAGTCCCTATTTTTAAAAAGGGTGACCGAGAAAACTGTCAGTGTTACTGCCCAATATCACTCCTGGATTCCACTGTTAAAATCCTAGGAAGAGTAATTTTAAATAGACTTCATGTATGGGCAGAAGAAGCTAACATTTTAAGTGACCTGCAGTATGGTTTTAGGAAAGGGCTTGGAACAATTGAACAGTGTTTGAACCTGCATATTTTAATTGAAAAATATACTAAAGCTAAAGAAGGACGAATGTTTTTAACCTTTGTTGATCTTACTTCTGCATTCGATTCTGTAGTACATAGCAAACTTTGGCTAGTTATGAGAAACATGGGTGTAGACCAACCAGTTATTAATTTTCTCAGAGACCTCTATGCAGGAGCCTCGGCCAGAGTTAGATATGGGAAAACTGGTGAATGTACTAAATCTTTTGCAATTAAAAGGGGTGTGTGCCAGGGTTGTGTCCTGGCACCGTTCCTCTTTACAATCTATATTAATAATGTGGAAAAAACTTTGATATCTGAGTGTAGGCACGTGCCGATGGTGGGAGAAAGACCAATCCCAACTCTGCTATGCGCAGACGACGCGGTCCTGATGGCTAGAACACCGCAGGCCATGTAGAGATTAGCTACCTCCTTTGCTGACTTTATGAAACAGCTTGATTTGAGTATAAATTGCACTAAGACATTTACCATGCACTGTGGGCCGGGGGCACAGAGAAAGAAAAAAGTAATTTATATTGGTTCTACCCCAGTAGAGGCTATTTTAACATTTCCCTACTTAGGGGTTTTAATTGATAGTACAGGCCTATGGAACACTACAATCAAGACCAGGAAACTGTTGTACTGTAAATCTATTATGGCATTGAAAAACTTTAGCCGTAAAATAGGGAGGAAACCAATTAAAGATATGTTGACTGTATATAAAGCGACTTGCGTAGCCATTGTTACATATGGGGCAGGCCTGTGGGGTTATGCAAATGTAAGTGCTCTGCAAGTGGTTGAAAATAATTTTATGAAATATCTCTTAGCTGTTCCACAAAGTGTCTCTGCCATGTGGAGCTTGGGGAGCCATATTTGGAAGATACAATAAAAACGGCTCCAGTTCTACTTTGGCATAGAATTTGGACTGTGGATGAGTCTGGAGTAAATCGACTGATTATGGAAAATGCGATGGGATTAGAGAAGTGTGGAAAAATTAGATGGTTGAATTATATTAAGAATTTTTTCACGCTATTAGGCATGGGGAATTATTATTTAGAACCATCTTCCCTATGCAATATCTCTAGAAAATGTTTAAAAGAAAAATGTATGACCTACTTGCATGAGACTAGAACTAGAAATGAGATAGCAAGTTTTATACTAGATCCAGACGAATGTATGTTGTTCCTTTGCTAAAGATCATGGAAATCAATCGTTGTCGCCCTGCCTTTTTAGCTGTACAGAAACTGGATAGTATTTTAACTGTTGTATTTATTTCCTCATTTCATAAAAATGTTTTTAAACTACGAAAATCAATTGTGATCTGAACTTATGTGAAAATTTCTTTGCGCGGCCTTAATGACAAAAACCCTCTTTCTTGATTTTTTACTGTACTTTCATGTACTTTTATGGTTATATTGTTATAATAACCGAATAAAGTTTATTTGATTGATTGACTTGAATATCCCCTGTGCCAGCATTCCTCGGAAACTTTTTTCCTAGCTCTCCACACCAACAAGGTCGTCAAAATGCCATGGCTCCGCACACAGCTCTGCGTGACATCACTGGAGCCATAAGAGGGCCACGTCGGCGTGATGACGTCAGTTCCCATTTTTCCGCGCTGTCGACGCTAACGGTTTTTCTACAGACTCTCCAATACTTTCTCCTGGATACTTTGTATTTTTCTGGTTTCCTTCTGTGGTTTTGACATGTTTGCTCCAGGAAAGTCGGGCTTCAAGCCCTGTAAGGAGTGCGGGGGGGCATATGTCAATCACTGACCCCCATGAGGACTTCCTGTGGTGTCTATCGTCTGATCACGACATCGAGGGCTGTCCTTGCTGTAGGAAGATAAGCCCGAAGGCCCTGAAGGAACGAGAAGCCAAGCTGTACATGGCTAAAGTGCGAAAAGAAAAAAGGGGTTGAAAACGTTCGAGGTCGTCGACTTCACATGATTCGAGGAGGAAACACAAGAAGAAGAAGAGGCATGGATCTCGACGCTGTTCATCGAAGCCTGTGGCTTCGAGGTCGCCTTCTCCAGCTCCCCGACGTCATGTTAAGGATTTTGTCTCTCCTTCTCCTTCAGTGTCTCCTCAGGTGACTCCGGCCCATTCTTCTTCGTATGAGGGGACTCCGGTGCAGTCTCCGACACCGAGATTCTCTCCGGCTCCGAATGGTTCATCGAATCCGGCTGATGCTGAGACGCCTTCGGCTCCGCCTGTGGCCCCGGTGGTTCTGACTCCGGAGGCTCCCTGATCGGATCTCGAACCGGTGTAGTATCCTTCATTCCCGGCGCCGGCTTCGGATCCCTTGCATTTTTTTAATGCGATGTATGGTGTGTTTAACAGGACCTCTTACCCTTCTGGTGCACCTTCGGGTCCCGTGGGTTCTCTGGCATTTAATTTGGGTGTGCCTCACCATTATCCTCAGGCCCCCTTCATGCCATTCATGCCGAAGACGCTGTCATGGCAAATTCCGGCTCCGAGGATGTCGACGCCGTATGGGCTCCATCCGGCGAACCTTCTTCACGGATTCGTTCGACGCAGGTTGCTGCTACGGATCCGCCTTCGATGCCGCTCCCGGAGCCATCGACGCCGCGTGTGGCGCCGCCGATACCGCAACTGAAGATGCGCTCGAGGAGAGAAGCGCAGAGGTTGCTAGAGGAGGAACAGTACCAGGCTGAAGATATGGAGGAAGGTGAAATTTATGAGCCTGAGGATATGTTCGAGGGTCTGTGTGAGGCCAGTGAACTTGACACCTCCCCGGAGTGGGACTTTGCTTCTCAGAAAACTTCTCCTTCGAAGGAAGTTGCACCTTACGATACTGTAATAAGGAAGGCTGAAGAGCTCTTTGATCTGCAGCTCCCTTTGGCTGAGTATAAACCTAATTTTCTTACAGAGGTGCTTCATTCTCTGTCCTCTGTGGTTGAACCACTCTTGCCTTTCATTGATGCCCTTACGGAGCCTATCCTTGAGGTTTGGCGCAATCCTCTTTCTGCTCCTGCAGTTTCAAGATCTGTGTCCAGAAGGTACAGGCCTGCTCCAGGAGATCCCGTGTTCTTTTCTTCCCATCCTTCGCCTGAGAGTTTGGTGGTGCAGGCTTCATGTTCGAAGCAATCTACGGGTGCCTTTCCACAAGCTCCTGCTGACAGGGATTCCAAGAAGCTTCAGCAATCTGCAAAGAAGGTTTTCTCGTCAGCAAGTATGGCTTTGAAATCCACCAACGCTGCTGGTTTGTTGGGTAGATACATTCATGCCCTTATGGACTCTGCCAAGCAGCTTCTTCCAAAATTATCTGAGGAAGATCGGGGTCATTTGAGTGAGGTTCTGGCAGACTCTCAGGCTGCTGCTCACCAAGTCTTCCAATCTGGCCTGGACACAGCAGATTCAGTGGCCAGGGTGATGGGCTCATCCATTGCTACTAGAAGACATGCGTGGCTGAGGTCTTCTGGGTTCTCACCTGATGTACAGGTTGCCCTTCTAGATCTCCCCTTTGACGGATCTAGGGTTTTTTGGGAAAAAAGCTGACTCTGCTTTGCAAAGGTTCAAGGACAGTAAGTCCACAGCGAAATCCTTGGGCCTACAGTCTCAGGCAAGGGGTTATGGCTTTAGAAGATCCCGCGGCTTTGGGAAATCTTCCTTTCGTGCTTCCCGTCAGCCGCAGTAGCAGCAACAGCAACAAAACCCCTTGTACAAGTCCTACAGGGGTAAGGGCAGAGGTCGCCTTTGTGGAGCGGGTCGTCAGCTTTCCTCCTCCTCCTCCACCTCCCCTACCCCTCCTGGTAATGCAGGAAAGCAGCCCTAGATCTGCCATCCTGGATCATGCTGGTCCTGTGGGGGTCGGCTTACCCATTTTCTACGGGATTGGAAATTGGTCACTTCGGACCTTTGGGTTCTAGATCTGGTAGAAAAATGGGTGCGCCCTTCCCTTCAGGGAATTCCCTCCTCCTTACCCTCCTTGCCAAGGGTTTTTCACGGAGGATCATTTGCTTCTTCTTCAGAAGGAGGTTCTTGTCCTGTTACAAAAAGGTGCAATAGAGGTGGTTTAGGAGCAGGAAAGGGGTCAGGGATGCTACTCCCGGTATTTCCTGATTCCCAAAAAGGATGGCAGGTTATGACCCATCCTGGATCTCAGAATTTTGAATCTGTTTCTCAAGCAGGAGAGGTTTAAGATGCTCACCCTAGTGCAGGTTCTTCAGGCGCTGCAACAAGAGGACTGGATGGTGTCCATCGACTTGCAGGATGCGTATTTTCACATCCCAATCCTGAAGTCACACAGGAAGTATCTCCGGTTTAAGGTTGGTTCGCAGCATTACCAGTTTGCAGTCCCTCCGTTTGGTCTTACTACTGCACCTCGAGTCTTCACCAAGGTGATGGCGGTGGTGGCTGCCCATCTCAGAAGGTCGGGGATCCTGGTTTTCCCCTACCTGGACGACTGGCGTCTGAAGGCAGAGTCGCCAGAGATTGTGCGTCGTCATCTGCAGGTAACAACTCAGCTGTTGTTCAGATTGGGTTTTTCGATAAATGTGCCCAAGTCTCACTTGGTGCCCTCTCAGCGCAACCTGTTCATAAGGGTAGTACTGGATACCACTGTGTGTCAAGCTTTTCCTCCTCCGCAAAGGACTCTCGACATTCAGGAAATGATTCCTTTGTTTCACAATGAAGTGGTTGTTCCAGTTCTGAAGGTCCTTCGCCTGCTCAGTCTGTTCGCCTCCTGCATTCTGTCGGTCAACCATGCACGCTGGCACATGAGGGCGCTCCAGTAATGCCTCCGCAGGCAGTGGTACCAGCACAACAGAGATCTCAGGGAGTCTGTCAGGATCTCCAGAGGAGCTGCAGTGGATCTGTCTTGGTGGAGTGTGGAGGGCAATCTGTCTCAAGAAAACCTTTTCATCTTCCTCCATCTGTGGCCACAGTGATAACGGATGCCTCCACCCTAGGGTGGGGAGCTCATCTTAGGGATCTGGAGGTCAAGGGTCTTTGGTCTCCAGAGGAAAGGTTGTCTCATATCAATCTTCTGGAATTGCGAGCGATACTTTTGGCGCTCAAGGCCTCCAGGAGATCCTGTGTTACTTTCTTCCCATCCTTCGCCTGAGAGTTTGGTGGTGCAGGCTTCATGTTCGAAGCAATCTACGGGTGCCTTTCCACAAGTTCCTGCTTACAGGAATTCCAAGAAGCTTGAACAATCTGCAAAAAATGTTTTGTTGTCAGCGAGTATGGCTTTGAAATCCACCAACGCTACCTGTTTGTTGGGTAGATACATTCATGCCCTTATGGACTCTGCCAAGCAGCTTCTTCCAAAACTATCTGAGGAAGATCGGGGTAATTTGAGCGAGGTTCTGGCAGACTCCCAGGCTGCTGCTCGCCAAGTCATCCAGTCTAGCCTGGACACAGCAGATTCAGTGGCCAGGGTGATGTGCTCATCCATTGCTACTAGAAGACATGCATGGCTGAGGTCTTCTGCGTTCTCACCTGATGTACAGGCTACCCTTCTAGATCTTCCCTTTGATGGATCTAGGCTTTTTGGGGAAAAAGCTGACTCTGCTTTGCAAAGGTTCAAGGACAGTAAGGCCACAGCGAAATCCTTGGGCCTACAGTCTCAGGCAAGGGGTTATGGCTTTAGAAGATATCGTGGCTTTGGGAAATCTTCCTTTTGTGGTTCCCGTCAGCCGCAGCAATAGCAACAAAACCCCTTGTACAAGTCCTACAGGGGTACGGGCAGAGGTTGCCTTTGTGGAGCGGGTCGTCAACAACCTGACGGACAACACTACCACGATGTGGTATGTGAACAAGCAGGGAGGAGTAGGGTTTTACCGCCTCTGCAGGGATGCGTTGCTGCTTTGGTCCTGGGCTCAGGACCATCGGATTTGCTTGATGGTGAATCATCTGCCCAGGTTGCTAAATGTTCGTGCAGACAGTCTCAGTCGGCAGTTCTCCGCCGACCAAAAGTGGAGGCTTCATCCGGAGGCAGTTCGACACATCTTCCGGACGTGGGGGACTCCTTTGGTGGACCTGTTTGCCACTCTCGAGACCGCGCTTTGCCCGTCATTCTGCAGTCTCCAGTTTCCGTTGCAGGGGGCGTTGGGGGACGCGTTTCAGTTGAGCTGGAGCTCACATCTCCTTTACACATTTCCTCCCATACCCTTGATTCCTCGGGTTCTGAGGAAGATTCTCCAAGACCGGGCCCATGTCATATTGATCGCCCTGGATTGGCCAAGAAGGGTGTGGTACACAGATCTACTTCACCTCTCATCGTACCCTCCCCTCCGTCTCCCTCTCAGGGTAGACCTCCTCTCGCAGTCGCAGGGGCAGGTTCTTCACCCCCACCTCCAGAGCATGCACCTTCATGCCTGGAGATTGAACAGGGCAACCTGTGTTCCTTCTCTCTCCCTCCTGACATGGTGGGCGTTATCTTATCGGCCAGGCGACACTTCACTAAGTCCATTTACTCCTACAGGTGGTCAAGATTTGTTAAATGGTGTGGAGAGAGATCGATTGATCCCTTAAAGGCTCATCTTTCTGATGTTCTTTGTTTTTCAATACATTTAGCCCAGCAGGGTTGTGCTGTGGCTACTGTTAAAGTTTATTTGTCGGCTTTATCTGCATTTCTTTGTTTGCCTGATGAGCCGTCTTTTTTCAAATCGCCGGTTGTTTTAAGGTTTATTAAGGGCCTTACTAATATGTTTCTGCCTGCTCCCTTCATTAGGCCTCAGTGGGATTTGAATCTAGTGTTAACTTTCTTAATGGGTTCCCCATTCAAACCTATGCATAGTTGTCCCTTGAGACTGCTGTCATTCAAAACGGTCTTCCTTGTGGCTATCACCTCAGCCAGGAGGGTGAGTGAGCTTCAGGCTTTGAGTTCTAAGCCTCCGTTTCTGTCTATTCATGCTGAAAGGATGGTTCTCAGGACCAGGGCTGCTTTTCTGCCTAAGGTGGTAACTCCCTTCCATCTTGGGCAGTCCATTACCCTCCCTACTTTCTATCCTCCCCCTCACCCTTCCAAGGAGGAGGAGAGGCTGCACTGCTTGGATCCTAAGAGGGCAGTTAGTTTCTACCTGGATAGATTGAAGGACCTGCGATTGGACGATCAGCTGTTTGTGGGCTTCGTTGGACGCATGAAGGGCAAGGCAGTGCACAAGCGCACTCTATCTGGGTGGATCATCTTGTGCATCAAGATCTGCTAAGCTCTGGCTGGTAAGTAGCCTCCTGAAGGCATTAGAGGTCATTCCACCAGGGCTAAGTCATCTACTTCTGCCTTGTCCAGAGGTGTTCCTGTGCAGTACATCTGTAAGGCCACAAACTGGGCCTCCCGTACACTTTCGCGAAGCATTACTGCTTAGATTCCGAAGTGAGGAGGGACGGCCATTTTGCGCGCTCTGTTTTGCAGGACTTTTTGGTATAGAAGGGTGTACACCCTCCTCCGGGAGTGGGATTGCTGTGGGATTCTAGTCATAAGGTGAGGAATCCACAGGCAGATGTATCTATCAGAAGAACAAGTTACTTACCTTCGGTAACACTTTTTCTGGTGTATACAGTATCTGTCTGTGGATTCCTCACTGACCCACCCGCCTCCCCGTTGTCCACCCTTTTATACCTTAAAAGAGGTATTTATTAATATGTTGTTTCATATTGTCATTCTGTATTGCCTCTGTTTGCCTTTGTGTAGGCTTATAGGAAATGCTTGCTTTCTTTTGCTTTCCTTTTTCACTTTACACGGTGTGTATTTGTGTGAATACTGTGTACTATGTATGCATTGACTATATGGTTGGTCCGCCCGTTTCGCCTCAGTGGCACGGAAAAAATGGGTGGAACTGACGTCATCACGCCGACGTGGCCCTCTTATGGCTCCAGTGATGTCACACAGAGCCTCGTGCGGAGCCATTACATTGTGATGACCTCATCGGTGCGGAGAGCTAGGAAAAAAGTTTCCGAGGAATGCTCGTGCAGGGGATATTCATAAGGTGAGGAATCCACAGACAGATACTGTATCCACCAGAAAAAGCGTTACCGAAGGTAAGTAACTTGTTCGTCAGCAGTTCTGCGCGTTGGAATTTCCAAGGCGGCACTCGCTAGGCAGCACTTTTCCTCGTGAGCGTAGTTGCGGTCTTCTATACGCCTTTCCGCCTATACCACTTCTGCCCAGAGTGCTGAAGAAGGTCAAGCGCGACTGGGCCAAAGTCATTCTTGTGGCCCCGGACTGGGTACAAAGAGTCTGGTATCCCGAGCTTCTGCACTTGACCATTGATCCTCTGATCAGACTGCCCCTTCGGGAGGCTTCTCTGTCGCAGCAGCAGGGGATGGTCCTCCACCTGAACCTGTCCAGTCTCCACGTCCTTGCGTGAAGATTGAGCGGCGAGAGTTGACAGCTTTTCGACCTTCCTCCCAAAGTCTGTAATGTTATCTTGACAGCCAGGCGTCCCTCCACCAAAACAGTATACTCTTGTAGATGGAACAAATTTGTGGCATGGTGCATAGCAAAGGCTGTGGAACCCCTTTCTGCCCCCCTTTCAGAGGTTCTCCTCTTCATTCTGTCTTTGGGCCAGCAGGGCTCTGCTCTTGGCACTTTAAAAGGCTATCTTTCAGCTATATTGGCCTTTCTTCGGCTTCCTGATCAGCCTTCTATTTTCAAGTCCCCTATTGTAAATCGCTTCCTTAAGGGGATTACTCACTTGTTTCCTCCAATTGCTTTCGTAATGCCCCAGTGGTACTTGAACCTGTTTCTGACCTACCTTATGTGCACTCCTTTAGAGCCACTGCATAACTGTCCTCTCAGACTTTTGACTCTTTTCAAACTCCCTTTTTGGTTTCAGTCACCTCTGCTCGCAGGATGAGCAAGCTGCAGGCTCTTTCTTACAAACCTCCTTTCCTGGCTGTTCATCCAGACAAAGTTGTCCTTCGCACTAGGCCTTCTTTAGTTCCCAAAGTGGTTACCTCTTTCCACATAGAACAGACCATCACTTTGCCCACCTTCTTCCCGCCCTGCATCCTTCTAAAGAGGAGGAGAGGCTCCACCATCTGGATCCAAAACATGTGCTTTCCTTCTATCTGGATCGCACAAAGCAATTCCAGGTGGCTGACCAGCTCTTTGTTGGCTATGTGGGCGCCATGAAAGGTCGGGCCATGCAAAAGTGGACCATCTCTTGATGGGTTGTTCTTTGCATCAAAATGTATTATTCCTTGGTAAAGAAGGAACCTCCAGTGGGACTGCGCGCCCATTCTACCAGGCCAACGGCAGCCAGTACTGCTTTGGGACGTGTAGTCCCTCTTCATGACATCTGCCAGGCAGCTACGTGGGCTTCATTGCACACGTTCACCAAACATTACTGTCTACACAGCCAAGTCCAGAAAGATGGCTTCTTTGGCCGTTCGGTTCTCCAGGACTTTCTGGTGTGAATTTAGTTTGCAGACCCACCTCCGGGGTTGGTATTGCTCGGATATCTATTCTAAGGTGAGGAATCCATAACTAATAGTCTCTTTCAGATGAACAAGTTACTTACCTTCGGTAACGATATATCTGTAAGAAACAAATATTAGTTATGGATTCCTCCCTGCCCTAGCCATCCTCCCTGTTCTGCAATCTGACTTCTGGGGTAAGGGACTTCCTTTAATGGCCCTAGGGTTTGTGCAGCAGTGGTCAGTGTCTTGCATGGCTCTGCGCTTCTGGCGTGGAATGTCGTGTAAAGAACTGACGTCAGCACGCAGGGGCGGCGTCTAAGTAGATACCGCAATGTCATTCTGCCGATCACAATGCCAACGACGAACGCAGTTCGACCGACGCCACCTACCGACGCGCAGGGGTACTGCTGAAGAAAAATTCTCCGAATCCAGTCTGACGCCTGGGGGTAATTCTAAGGTGAGGAATCCATAACTAATATTTGTCTCTCACAGATATATCGTCACTGAAGGTAAGTAACTTGTTCTTCACTCTGTTACCCCTTCGAAAAATTATTTTGTTAGTGTCCTTTTTACCCATCTCGTTTTAGGTCAGATGTTTTTACATGGTACACCTAAAGGCAGTACCATTCCAAGAGCCACATCATCAGTACCATTGTAGACATTTGAATAAGTCCCATTGGACAGAAAGAAAAAACGTTGGTGGGCATATATCGGCCCCTATAATTCACAGCAGCATATCTGGAATTCATTCCAGGAGTACTTGGATTTATTGACTAGGGAAAGGGTGTTTTGAAACAGTATTGTCCCTTTACAATTAATGTAAGAAGTATCTGTAAAGTTCATTATGGGGCTACAGACAGCATAATAACCAGCCTCTTGAGGTACTGACAATTCTTCATATAATGCCAACCTACGAGAGTTATGATCTGTTCTTCCATATAAAAAGTATGACAAAATGTGTTGTTATCACAGCCAGGGTAACCCTCACCCTGTGGCTTTTGGTGGTACAGACATGGGCCGGGATAACCAAATCCAAACATTCCCTTCACCTCCACAAACTGTAGTGGCCGAGTGTATGTGTAGTTAGCAATTGACAATGGGTATGCTGTCCAAAGGCTAGTGACAGATCGGATAGAATAGCAGGCCGTCCCCTTCCCAAAGAATCTCCTATGAGTACTCACAAACACATTATTCTTGGCAGCCCTCCTGTTGCGTCCCAAGGGAAGGTATTTATTTATGTTGAGTGTGGATACACTATGGGTATCTTCCAGGAACATGATACCCATGATACTTTGCATCACTGAAAGGCATGAATCTTGGCAACTGCTTACATTCAACGTCTCCTATTCCCGCCTTGACCCACAGGTCATGAGGCAACGGCAAGGATATTCTTTTGCAGTGGTTCACGTGGACCCAGTTCTTTCGACCAGCAACCTTTACAGCCGTCAGTGTAACCGAAAGGACTGGCTCAGGACCTTTCCATCTAGGCTCCAAATTTTTCTTCCTCTGAAAGTTGTGGATGAGAATGAAGTCCCTGGGCTGGATACTGTGGCCCGGACCCTCTGGCTTAGAAGGTAAGGAGTCTTTCACCTGTTGGTGAATAGAATGCAAACTTTCCGTCATTTGCCCAAGGTAATCAAGAAATACAGGATATTCAATATAAAAAAAAAAATTCGGCCTAGGAAATTCCCAAACATTTGCTGGGTGGCCGAAGACAATCTCGTAAGGTGATAAGCCCATTTAAGAATGTGCCGTAGTCCTAGTGGACAAAAGGGCCAGAGAAAGAACATCTGGCCATTGCAACCCTGTTGTCGCCTGAATTTTTGCCAATTTCAGTTTCAGTGTGCCATTATACTTCTCGACTAGGCCCGCTGACTACAGATGAATGGCGGCATGGAATTTTTATTTAATATGCAAGCCTTCACATATTAACTTAATCACTTTCCCATTAAAATGAGAGCCATTGTCACGCCAAATAACTGGGCATTCCGAAACGCGGGAAAAACTCTTTAATAAGTACTTTTACTGTTGTGATAGCCGTATTGTCTTTAGTAGGGTAGGCGTCCACCCATTTACTTGCACATATGACCACTAAAACATACTTGAGATTGTTACAACGTTCTAGCACTTTGAAATCCATTTGAAGGACTTCACAAGGGAATGTAGGTGGTGCAAAGTTACCGGATGATGTGGGGATACTTTTCCCAGGATTGTGCATCTAACAAATCATACAATTTTTCACTATGTATGCAACTGTTTTGGAAATATTATCATTACACCAAACTGGGGCCAATAATTTACAAATACCTTTTGCACTAATATATGCTGGGCTATGAGCCATAGTAACCACAGGGAGTACGCATGCATCAGGTAACATCCATTTCTGCTTTACTGACAAATCAATCCAACATCCTTCTTCATCTAAACGTGCTGTACTCTCTTGTCACACAGCTAATTCTTCTATTGTGGCCTCGCTTTGTATCTCTTTCACACTCCCAACTGTTTTTTCAAACATAGTGTTCTCAGGAACCCATCTAGCTGGACCTGCCACAAATATTCTCTTCATCTTACTGTGAGCCGTTTTTTTGGCTGTCTGATCAGCGAACACATTCCCTCTACCTACATCATCTGTCACTTTCTTGTGGGCACTACACTTCACAATAGCCATTTTCTTAGGAAGTGCTAGTGCAGATAGTAATCGTAATATCAAATGTCCATGTTGTATCTTAGTACCAATTGAGGTAAGAAACTCTCTCTCTGCTCACAGTCGCCCAAAGTTGTACGCAACCCCAAATGCATACTGGTTGTCTGTGTAAATATTGACAACTAACCCTTCGCTCAATTCACAAGCTCGTATATGCGCAATGTAGTTATAGCATAAGCTGCAGTGGTGGTGCCATCTGATAATTTAAAACAAGAGCCATCGACATATAGTTCTCCTTGGGGATCAGATAAGGGAACATCAGTCAGGTCTACCCATCCTTTCGTCTCTTCCTCTGTTCGGAAAATAATCATGTTTGTCAACTGCATCATTCTCGGAATGGAGGGGTAGTAACGTGGCTGGATTCAGAGTGGCGCATCTTTTGATCGTAATATGTTTGGCAAACAATGTCAATTCATAGCCAGTAAGACGTGCACTGGTGAGGTGCTGTGTCCTTGTTTTATTCAAAAGTGTGCCCACAGCATGGGGTACCCTAACTGTGAGGTCAGTATCGAGTACAAGTCCAGCCAATTGTGTGATCGAAGTGGTCACAACCGCGACCGCTCGTAGACAACTCGGTAGGGCCCTTGCGAGAGGATCAAGCAAAGCAGAGAAATAAGATCAAGGTCTCTGTCTATCGCCAAATTTTTGAGTCAAGACCAAGAGAGCACAACCAGCCATCTCGTGGACGTATAACACAAAAGGCTTATTATAGTCAGGCATGCCTAGTACTGGAGCAGAGCAAAGCGCAGGTTTTAATTCTTCAAAGGATTGCTGACAATCTGGCGTCCAAGGTAAAGGCTCATGGACGTCTTTTGTTGTTTATGCAAGCAGGTGTTTGATCAGTAAGAAATAGTTAGGGATCCACTGTCGACAGTACAAAGTGATGCCTATAAAAGCATGCACGTCTTTTTGAGTTTGTGGACAGGGCTTTTAATTAATAGTACTCATACGTTCTGACGTAAACCTTCTACCCTCTTTCGACAGAAGGTGACCTAAGTAGGGGACCTCCTGTTGACAGTACTCAAACTTCAAAAGTGAAACTTTATGACCACGGTGTGCCAGATGTAACAATAATTTCACCATACTATCTATGTAACCTTGTTCAGTATCAGTAGCAATTAACAAATCATTGACATACTGTACCAATGCATTGCCTGGAGAATGTGAAAATGAATCCAACTGACCTTACAATGCTTGACTATAGATACTAGGACTTTCAGTATAACCTTGAGGAGCTCTACAGAATCTGAAACATTTGCCATCCAGTGAAAAACCCGAACAAATACCTGCTGCCTGGGTGTTTGGGAATGCTAAATAATGCATTTTTTAAATGAATAACAGAGAAAAACTGAGCGGTAGATGGAATCATTGTTAAAAGTGTGGTGATATCAGGGACCACTGGGAATTGCAGGACCACTATTTTATTGACCTCGCACAAATCAAGCACATAACTATATACATCACCAGCACTGTTGGGAGAGTCTCGAAGTGCACTTTTTAGGACCTGAAAAATAGGACTATTGCATACGTTACAGATGGTCTCCAAGACAACTCCATTATGTATGAGGTCCTGAACAATATTGAGAAGAGCTTGTTCTCCTGCCTTTGGTATTTTATACTGGGGAATGCGTGGTAGTATGGCGTTGTCCTTCACTCGAATAGAAACTGGGGGCATGTGCAATAAGCCTACATTAGTGTCACTAGTGGCCCATAATGTAGGTGGTACTTGATCAAATTCAGGTGGAAGGGGAGCATCTTTAGATAGGCATTATCTAGTACAAACATCAGGACCCATGGTAATATAAACACCATCTTGCGAACAATATATGGTAGCGTGCAACTTCTTTAGTAATTCCAAGCCCATTAGATTTTCATCACAATTAGATGTTAAAAGGAATTGTGAATCCACTGTAAAAGGGCCAACAGTAAAAGTAAGAGGGCGCGAGATGGGGCTTACAACCGGTACTCCTAAAAAAAACACCGAAACATTACTATGGACAGACAGGGCCGCCCCAGGGACCAGGTGTCGGGAAATAGAGCTCTTTGTGGCACCTGTATCAACCAAGAATTCCTTAGGAGATCCTTGCAGATCCGATTTGACAAATGGGCCATGCTGATCTACAGGTATGTGAACTGGTCCCTTACCCTGTCCCTGGCTGTCCTAGTTGAAAGACATCCCTGTCATGTAATATTGGGCCATATTTAGAATCAGAGAGGGGGAAGACATAAACCAGGTGCTTTCAGATGCTTGGAGTCTAGACATTATTTTGGGAAGGAAATTAGTGACAAACCTATCAACAAATAAACGGACTTCCCCCTCTGTAGACATATCCTGCCCACTATAATCTAAAAACATCTCTTCAAACCTGGTGAAAAATGTTAAACACTTCATCTTTTTTCTGCCGGCAGGCAGTGAGTCTGTCCCAACTAACTTTCTTGGGAGGGATGAGTGTTTGCATGTATGTTATTATGTGACCGGGCAAGGCAAGTAACTCAGCACCTGGTTTCGCTCCTGGCTTTCTATCGCGGTCCCAACCCCTAATCGCTTCCCACGTTCTACCCAACTCAGCAATATGGTCTTGGGTACGTACCTGTTGCCAAATATCAACTGTGACTAGTAGGCCAAAAACATTTCAATATCCGCAAGAAGAGGAAGCTTCTATCAATTCTTTATAGTAAGCAGTAGGATTTTTTCTAGGATTGAGCAATGAAGCCTTCAGGGCCAGAACTTCACTTCTTTTCCAGGGAGTATGAACCCATTGTTCCTGAAAGCTGGCAGCTACAGCCAGTCTGGTAATCTGGCCATGTTGATCCAACACTGCGGGAATTTCCAAGGGGTAAATGGGGTAAACTTCTCGCATTGGGAAATGAGTTATTTTAGGAGACTCTTATCATGTAGTCTGCCTCTATAAGTAACTAGAGTGGAAATATTCTTGAACACTTGGGCCACCTCCATGTTAGTTACATAAGCGCCTTCATTAATGTCAAATAGTATTTGGGGCACTTCCACTTCGATGTGTGTGCGCCAGAGGTTAATTTGTGTGGCGGACATATTTTTAAGGGCAGGTTGCTTTATAAAAAGGTCAAAGTTTCGCATTAATTGCTTTATTTCCTCAAGACTGTAAATTGGGTTGTGAGTCCACCGTATTGCCTGTTCCGCTATTACTTTTTTCTCTTCCTTCCCCACGCCTGATCGTATCAAAGGACCTAACCGTTCCTGAATCCAGTTAAATATTTCTCTTCTGGACCGTGCGCTGGTGTGTCAGTAACTAGTGTTAATGAAGGATGAGTGACTGTAACTGGAGTAACGGGAATTGCTGCAGACATAGGTGGTGATGGAAGGGAAGGAGTAGTGGGTACATTAACTGGGGCGGTAGGTGTAGTAGCTTCAGAGACTGATGCACCTGGTGTGTGTTTTTGTTGCTGATGGGAAACAACAGGATAAATCAATTCTGGGGCATATGGTGGTGGGGGTCCATAAAAGTATCACCATCTTCCTGAGCCATATAGGACTTATCAATGTGCAACCAAATTCTTCTGCCTTCACGTTCTATTCCTGTCTCCTGCTTTTCTTTATCGTAAGCTACAGCCTTTGTGTAAGGGATCTACCTATTTCATTTTCTGGTAACTTTCTCCATTTTTAATCGCCACTTTTTGGCCTCCTTCTGCCAAGTACGAAGGGAGTGAATCATAAACTGTCTACTGCGTCTTTAAAACAAATGTTCCTGAAGAAATCCTATCATTTGTTCATCAAAAGAGCCTGTCAAAGGCCACTGTAACTCTGAATTGTCCCTCGTATTTCTGATGGATACATCTGCCTGTGGATTCCTCACCTTTTGTTCACCTTTTGAATACCCCCTGCGCCAGCATTCCGCGTAAATTCTTTTCCCAGCTCTCCCACATACACGAAGACGTCATAATAGCAGGGCTCCGCTCGCGTCTCCGACTGACGTCATTGAAGCCATAAGAAGACCGCATTGGCGTGCTGACGTCAGTTCCCTTTTTTCCGCGCCGTCAAAGCGTAGCGGTTTTTATAGGGACTCTCCATTTTCTATAGTGATAACTTTGTTTCCTTGAGGATTTCTAATAGCTACTTCTAGGAAGTCCGGATTTAAGCCCTGCAGGGAGTGTGGCGGCCACATGTCGATCACTGACCCCCATGATGATTTCCTTTGGTGCTTGTCTTCGGATCACGACGTCGATGAGTGCCGAAGCTGCAGGAAGAGGAATCCAAAGGCCATTAAGGAGTGTGAGGCTGAACTATTTATAGCCAGAGCCAAAAAGGAGAAGAGGGGTTGAAAACGTGTGAAGTCGTCATCTTCTCACACTTTGAAGTCAAGAAAACACACGAAGTCTAAGAAGAGACGTGGCTCTCGGCGCCGTTCATCGAAGGTCAGGGCTTCGAGGTCGCCTTCTCCAGCTAAGCGGCTTTGAAGGCAGGACTTTGTATCTCCTTCTCCAACTCCATCTACACGGGCGACGCCGGTTCCATCCCCGGCTCCGAGGTCGCCGGCGTCGAAGGCCCTTCGTCGCCTAAAGGTTCTCCGGCTCTCGGTATGTCTCCGACGCCCAGGGAGTCGTCTCCAGTCCGTGTGGCTTCACCTGTGCTGGCGCCGTCTCCAGCGCCGCAGCCTCCAGTTCAGCTTCAGGTGGTTCCTGTTCAGGAAGGTACGGATCCATATCCTCCTTTTCTGATGGATACATCTGCCAGTGGTTTCCTCACCTTGTGAATATCCCCTGTGCCAGCAACATTCGTAAACTTTTGTAGCTCTCCACGCTGACGAGGATGACGTCACAGAAGCATGGCTCCGCTCGCGGCTCCGCTGACATCACTGGATCCATAAGAGGACCTCGTTGGCGTGATGACGTCAGTTCCTTTTTTTCCGTGCTATTGATGCTGACGGTTTTCTGGGACTCTCCGTAGCTTTGGCTAGTTACTTTGTGTTTCTGCTGGTGATTCTCTTTCTTCTTGCTTCTTGTTCAAAGATGTCGACGAAGAAGTCTGGATTCAAGCCGTGTAGAGACTGCTGTAAGCACATATCCATCACGGATCCACACGAGGACTGTGTCTGGTGCCTGTCGTCGGATCACGACATCGAGGGATGCTCTTGCTGCCGCAAGATGAATCCTAAGGCCTTAAAAGAAAGAGAAGCTAAGTTGTTTATAGCGAGGATGAAAAAAGAGAAGAGAGGTCAAAGATGCTCCAGATCGAGGTCAAGGTCGAGGTCGAGGTCGGGGTCGAAGTCGACGTTGGGCCATGCTTCTAAGTCCAAGAAGAATAAAAACAAGAAGAGGCATGGCTCTCGATGCCGTTTGGATAAGGAGGCGGCTCCGAGATCGACTTCTCCTACTCGACATCATAAGGACTATGTTTCTCCCTCTCCTGTCTCAAATCCTGCTTCTCCTGTTTGCTTGACCTCGCCTGCGGCTTCATGGGAGCACTCTCCGGCTCCATCACAGATGCTGGCAAATTCTCTGGCTCTGGTTGAAGAAGGTCCGGCTCCTGATGAGTCTTTGACTCCGCTGGCTCCACCGTAGGTGCCGATTGGCCCGAGTCCGGTAATGCCTCAATCGGAGCCTTATCCCCCCTTTCCAGGCCCGGGTCAAGACCCATTGCATTATTTAAATGCAATGTATGGCGTCTTCACGAGAGTGATGTGCCCCTCTGGAGCAACTTCGGGTCCCATGGGTCTAATGGCTTTTAATCTGGGGGTTCCTCAAACCTACGCTCAGGCTCCATTTATGCCATTTTTCCCAGCGACGCCGTCTTGGCATTTCCCGGCGCCGAGGACATCGACGCCGCTTACATCTTCTGGCTCGACCTCGTTCGACTCCGGCTGCTCCTCCGGATCCATGTTCGATGCCAGCTCCGGCTCCGTCGGAGTCGGTTGCGGCGGCGCCGACTCCGGTCCTGAGGATTAGGTCCAGGCGAGAAGCACAAAGGGTTCTGGAGGAGCAAAGGTACCAGGCAGAAGAGATGGAAGAGGGTGAGCTTATGGAGTCAGATGACTTGTTTGAGGAATTGAAGGAGGCTAGTGGCCTTGATTTGTCACCAGAATGGGAGATTACTCCTCCAACTGATACTCCCTCTAAAGATGTGGCTCCTTACCACACGGTCATTAGGAAAGCAGCGGAGCTTTTGGATCTACAGCTACCAACTGCTGAATTTAAACATCCTTACTGAGGTTCTGCATTCCCCCTCCACCGTGACAGAGCCTTTACTTCCATTTAATGAGGCCATCACTGAACCAGTCATGGAGGTATGGCGTAAGCCCTTTTCAGCATCTGCGGTTTTTAAGACTGTAGCTAGAAGGTACATGGCGGCTCCAGGTGATCCAGACTTTCTTACTTCCCGTCCTTCTCCGGAAAGTCTTGTGGTTCAGGCTGCCTGCTCAAAGAGGTCTTCCGGGGCCTTTCCACAGGTTCCTAGTGACAGGGACTCTAAAAAGTTCGACCAGTCGGCCAAGAAAGTTTTCTCCTCGGCGAGTATGGCCTTAAAGTCTACAAATGCCACCTGTCTCTTGGGACTTTATATCCACACTCTCATGGATTCTGCTAAACAGATGGCTCCTAAGTTATCAGAGGAGGACAGGCAGAACTTTAATGAAGTGCTGTCAGACACTCAGGCGACTGCGCGTCAGGTTATCCAGAGTGGCCTGGACACGGCGTACTCTGTCGCCAGGATTATGAGCTCCTCAGTCGCCACAAGGAGGAGTGCGTGGCTGAAATCTTCTGAGTTCTCCCCTGATGTGCAGGCAACGCTTCTGGACCTGCCTTTTGACGGTTCTGGGCTGTTTGGTAAAAAGGCTGATGCGGCCTTGGAAAGGTTCAAGGACAGCAAAGCCACGGCCAAATCTCTGGGTCTGCAGACACAGCCTAGAGGTTCTTCGTATAGGAGATACAGAGGTTTTGGGAGGTCGTCCTTTCGGACCTACAAGCAGCCCCAGCAGCAGCAGCAAAAGCAGCAGCAAAATACCCTGTATAAGAGCTACAGGGGCAGGGTCAGAGGTCGTGCACGAGGTCGGCAGCTCTCCTCTTCCTCCCTCCCTCCCACTACTGCAAAGCAGGCCTAAATCCACCATTCTGGATCATGTTGTTCCTGTGGAGGGCCGGCCTACCCATTTTCTACAAGATTGGGAATCGGTCACTACAGACCTTTGGGTTCTAGATCTTGTAGAAAATGGGTACGCTCTTCCCTCTCGGGAATTCCCTCCGAATTACCCTCCTTGCCAAGGTGCTTGCTCGGAGGACCACCTTCTTCTCCTGCAGGAGGAAGTCCTTACGTTACTGAAAAAAGGTGCGATAGAGGTGGTTCCAGAGCAGGAGAGGGGTCAGGGATGCTACTCCCGGTATTCCCTGATTCCGAAAAAGGATGGCAGGCTACGTCCAATCCTGGACCTCAGGATCTTGAACCTTTTTCTGAAGCAGGAGAAGTTCAAGATGCTCACCCTTGCGCAGGTTCTTCAAGCGCTGCAACAGGAGGACTGGATGGTGGCCATCGATTTGCAGGATGCGTATTTCCACATCCCCATCCTGAAGTCGCACAGGAAGTATCTCCGTTTTACGGTAGGGTCGCAACATTATCAGTTTGCGGTCCTTCTGTTTGGTCTTACTACTGCACCTCGAGTCTTCACCAAGGTGATGGCAGTGGTGGCAGCCCATCTCAGAAGATCGGAGATTCCAGTTTTTCCCTATCTGGACGACTGGCTAATCAAAGCAGAGTCGCCGAAGAAGGTGCTTCATCATCTGCAGGTTACAACCCAGCTGTTGTACAAATTGGGTTTCTCGATAAATGTGCCCAAATCTCATCTGGTGCCCTCTCAGCGCAACCTGTTCATAGGGGCGGTATTGGACCCTACTGTGTGTCGGGCATTCCCTCCTCCTCAAAGGATTCTCGACAAACAGGAAATGATTCCCTTGTTTTACAATGGAGCGGTCGTTCCAGTCCTGAAGGTCCTTCGTCTGCTCGGTCTGTTTGCTTCCTGCATCCTGTTGGTCAACCATGCACGCTGGCACATGAGGGCGCTCCAGTGGTGCCTCCGCAGGCAGTGGTATCAGCACAACAGAGATCTCAGGGAGTCTGTGAGGATCTCCAGAGAAGCTGCAGCGGATCTGTCTTGGTGGAGCGTGGAGGGCAATCTGTCCCAAGGAAAGCCCTTCCATCTCCCTCCATCAGTGGCCACAGTAATAACGGATGCATCCACTTTAGGGTGGGGTGCGCATCTGGGGGATCTGGAGATCAAGGGTCTTTGGTCTCCAGAGGAAAGGTTGCTTCATATCACCCTTTTGGAGTTGCGGGCGATACGTTTGGCACTCAAGGCCTTCCTCCCTTCCCTTCACGGTCAGTCGGTTCAAGTCCTGATGGACAACACTACCGCGATGTGGTATGTCAACAAGCAGGGAGGAGTGGGGTCGCATTGTCTCTGCAGAGAGGCTCTGCATCTCTGGTTCTGGGTTCAGGATCATCAGATTTGTCTGATGGCATCAGATTTGTCTGATGGCATATCATCTGGCCGGGGTTCTGAACATGCGTGCAGGCAGTCTCAGTCGGCAGTTCTCTGCCAACCACGAGTGGAGGCTCCATCCGGAGGGGGTTCGTCACGTCTTCCGGACATGGGGAACTCCTCGTGTGGACCTGTTTGCCACTCACGAGAATGCTCACTGTCCGTCATTCTGCAGTCTTCAGTATCCGATGCAGGGAGCGTTGGGGGACGCGTTTCAGTTGAGATGGGACTCACATCTCCTTTACGTGTTTCCTCCCATATTCCTCGGGTTCTGAGGAAGATTCGCCAAGACCGGGCCCAAGTCATACTGATCGCCCCGGATTGGCCAAGAAGGATGTGGTATACAGATCTTCTCCACCTCTCCTCGTGCCCTCTGCTCCGTCTCCCTCTGAGGGCAGACCTCCTCTCGCTGTCGGAGGGGCAGGTTCTACACCCCCACCTCCAGAGCTTACACCTTCATGCCTGGAGATTGAACGGGGCAACCTGAATTATTTTTCCCTCCCGCCTGATGTGGTAAATGTAATATTGTCTGCCAGACGTCTTTCCACTAAATCTATCTATTCTTATAGGTGGTCTAAATTTGTTCTTTGGTGCGGAGAGATGTCTATTGACCCTTTAAGGGCTCGTTTATCCAACATCCTTCAGTTTGCTCTTTCTCTTGCTCAGCAGGGCTTTGCTGTAGCTACTGTAAAGGGATATTTATCGGCTTTGTCGGACTTAAATCTTGTCTAAACTTACCTGATGGGTTCTCCCTTTGAGCCCTTGCACAAGTGTCCCTTAAGGCTGTTGTCTTTCAAAACAGTTTTTCTCATTGCCATTACCTCAGCAAGGAGGGTAAGTGAGCTTCAAGCTCTGAGTTCGAAACCCCCATTCTTGACCATTCATGCTGAAAGAATGGTACTCAGGACCAGAGCTGCTTTTCTGCCAAAGGTGGTAACTCCTTTCCATATGTGGCAGTCCATTACCCTTCCTACCTTCTATCCTCCCCCTCACCCTTCCAATGAGGAGGAGCAGCTACACCGTTTGGACCCTAAGAGGGCGGTGAGCTAGTTTTACCTCGATAGGACTAAAGACTTTTGAGTGGATGACCAGCTCTTCGTTGGCTTTGTTGGCTGCAGGAAAGGCAGAGCGGTGCACAAGCGCACCCTTTCCAGATGGATTGTCTTGTGCATCAAGATATGTTACTCTTTGGCCGGTAAGGAACCTCCAGAGGTTATAAGGGCTCATTCTACCAGGGCAAAGTCTTCTACATCTGCCTTATCTAGAGCTGTTCCTGTGGAGGACATTTGTAGGGCGGCAACTTGGGCCTCCCTCCACACTTTCACGAAGCATTGCTGCTTGTATTCCGAGGTGAGGAGGGACGGACACTTTGCTTGTTCCGTCTTTCAGGACTTTTTGGTATAGAAGGGTGGACACCCTCCTCTGGGAGTGGGACTGCTGTGGGAATCTTTTCACAAGGTGAGGAATCCACTGGCAGATGTTTCCATCATAAGAACAAGTTACTCACCTTCGGTAAAGCTTTTTCTGGTGGATACAGTATCTGTCTGTGGATTCCTCGCTGACCCTCCGCCTCCCCGTTGTCCACCCTTGTATGCCTACAATAGTGATGATGTTTCAAAATGTATTTATTACTGTCAAGGGAAGTGAGTTATTTCTTTTGCCTTCCTGCATTATCTTCACACTGTGTGTTGGTTTGTATATTATGTACTGTGTATACTGTATATATATTGCTTTCATTCCGTCCGTGTGCCTCAAAGGCACGGAAAAATGGGCGGAACTGACGTCATCACGCCGACGAGGTCCTCTTATGAATCCAGTGATGTCAGCGGAGCCGCGCTTCTGTGACGGCATCCTCGTCGGCGTGGAGAGCTACAAAAGTTTCCAAATGTTGCTGGCGCAGGGGATATTCACAATGTGAGAAATCCACAGGCAGATACTGTATCCACCAGAAAAAGCGTTACCGAAGGTAAGTAACTTGTTCTTCCTGTTACTGGATTTTCTAAATGCGATGTTTGGCATGTTTACCAGGGCCTCTATTCCATCTGGTGCGCCTTCGGGCTCCTTGGGTCCTTTGGCCTTTAACTTGGGTGTGCCTCACCACTATGCTCAAGCACCCTTTATGCCATTCTTGCCGACGACACCGGCTTGGCATTTTCTGGCGCCGAGGTCTTCCACTCCGGTTCCTCGGACTCCTTCTGCTGTTGAGTCGGCACTGCCTCGGATTCGATTGTCGGCGAGATTTGAAGCTGAAGCTCCTCCATCGACGCCGTTGACGTCTTCAACTGCGCCACCGACGCCGATTCTGAAACAGCGCTGTAGGAGAGAGGCGCAGAGTCTCCTTGAGGAGGAGGAATATGCACAGGAGCAGGAGGAAGGAGAGATTGTTGAGTCTGTGGACGAGTTTGAAGGCTTACAGGAGGCCAGTGGATTGGATACTTTTCCTGAGTATGATCTCTCATCTCCAAAGGCAGGAGTATTGCAGGACATTGCTCCTTATCATGTGTTAATAAGGAAGGCAGCTGAGTTACTTGATCTGCAGCTTCCTTCAGCAGAGGTAAAATCTAATATCCTGACTGAGGTTCTTAATACACCTTCTGCAGCTTCTGAACCTCTTCTACCCTTTGATGAGGCTTTAACAGAGCCTATTTTGGAAGTCTGCCAGAAGCCCTTGTCTGCTCCTGCAGTTTCCCGGTCCATTTCAAGAAAGTACAGCCCTGCTCCTGGGGATCCGGCTTTTCTGTCTTCACATCCGTCACCGGAAAGCTTGGTGGTCCAGGCTTCATGTTCGAAGCAATCTTCTGGTTCTTTCTCTACCATACCCGGTGATAGGGATTCTAAAAAAATGGAGCAACCGGCAAAGAAGGTATTCTCTTCTGCGCGTATGGCTCTAAAGTCCACTAATGCTGCCTGTCTCCTTGGGAGGTATATCCATGCTCTGATGGACTCAGTCAAGCAGCTAGCTCCAAAGTTGCCTGAAGAGGATCGGAATAATTTCTTGGAGGCCCTTTCTGATTCTCAAGCTGCGGCCTGTCAGGTGATACAATCGGGTCTGGACACTCTGTGGCTCGTGTGATGGGGTCTTCTGTGGCAACGAGAAGACAAGCTTGGATCAGGTCGTCTGGATTTTCTCCTGATGTTCAAGCAACTCTGCTGGATTTGCCCTTTGATGGGTCAAGACTGTTTGGTACTAAAGCTGACTGTGCCGTGCAATGTTTTAAGGATAGCAGAGCGACTGCAAGATCTCTGGGCCTTCAGATGCAGTCTAGGGGATACGGCTACTAGCGGTATCGTGGTTTTGAAGGGCTGCTTCCTTTCGTGGCCGCCAACAGATTCAACAGAGCCAGCAGCAACAGAATCCTTTGTACAAATCGTACAGAGGGAAAAATAAAGGACTTCTTAGGGGAGCCACAAGGCAGCAATCCTCCTCCTCCTCCACTTCTCCTCCCGCCACCGTTGGTGCCTCAGGAAAGCAGTTCTAGATCCCCCATCTTAGAACATGTTGGTCCGGTTGGGAGTTGGGTGTCCCACTTTCTACAAGATTGGAAATCGATCACTTCAGATCGTTGGGTTTTAAATCTTGTAGAGAATGGGTACACCCTCCCTTTTCTAGACTTTCCTCCTCCTTACCCTCCTTGCCAGGGTTGGTGCTCAGTGGACCACTTGCTGCTTTTGCAGCAGGAAGTTCTTACCTTGTTACAGAAAGGTGCAATAGAGGTGGTTCTGGAGCAGGAAAGGGGTCAGGGATGCTACTCCCGGTATTTCCTGATCCCCAAAAAGGACGGTCGATTAAGGCCGATCTTGGACCTCAGGATTTAGAATCTTTACCTCAGACAGGAAAAGTAAAAAATGTTGACCTTGGCTCAGGTTCTTCTTGCGCTGCAACAGGAAGACTGGATGGTGTCCATCGATCTGCAGGATGCGTATTTTCATCTTCCCATCCTGAAGTCGCATCGGAAGTATCTCCGGTTCACAGTAGGATCGCAACACTATCAGTTTGTGGTTCTTTCGTTCGGTCTCACTTCTGCACCTCGAGTCTTTACGAAGGAGATGGCAGTGGTAGCAGCACATCTCAGAAGATCAGGGGTTCCTGTTTTTCCCTACCTGGACGACTGGCTGTTGAAAGCAGAGTCGCCGGAGTTAGTGATGTGCCATTTGCAAGCAACAACGCAGCTGTTGTTCAAGTTGGGTTTTTCAATAAATGTACCCAAATCTCACCTGGTGCCTTCTCAGCGCTGCCTCTTCATAGGGGAATACTGGACACTACTGTGTGTCGGGCTTTTCCGCCTCCGCAGAGGGTTCTCGGCAATTCAGGAGATGATTCCTTTGTTTCACAATGGAGCTTTTGTTCCAGTCCTGAAGGTTCTAAGCCTGCTCGGTCTGTTTGCTTCCTGCATACTGTTGGTCAGTCATGTAAGCTGGCACATTAGGGCACTTCAGTGGTGCCTCCGCAGGCAGTGGTATCAACACAATGGAGATCTCAGGGAGAAGGTCAGAATCTCCAGAGAAGCTGCTGCGGAGTTGACTTGGTGGGGTGTGCAGGGCAATCTGTCTCAAGGAAAGCCCTTTCAGCTTCCTCCACCTGTGGCCGCAGTGATCACGGATGCCTCCACTCTAGGGTGGGGTGCTCATCTGGAGGTCAAAGGTCTTTGGTCTCCAGAGGAAAGGTTGCTTCACATCAACCTTTTTGAATTGCGGGCGATACTTTTGGCACTAGAGGCTTTCCTTCCATCCCTTCGCAGTCAGTCGGTTCAGGTCCTGACGGACAACACTACCGTGATGTGGTACATAAACAAACAGAGGGGTGTGGGGTCGTATCTTCTCTGTCCAGAGGCTCTGCGACTCTGGTCCTGGGCTCAGGTCCATCAGATTTGTGTGTTTGCAAATCATCTGGCCGGTAAACTGAAAGTTCGTGCGGACAGTCTCAGTCGGCATTAATCGGCTGATCACGAGTGGCGGCTTCACCCGGAGGTGGTCCATCACATCTTTCAGATGTGGGGGTTTCCTCGGTTGGACCTGTTTGCCACTCGCGACAACGCGCACTGCCCGTTGTTCTGCAGTCTCCAGTATCTGATGCAGGGAGCGCTGGAGGACGCGTTTCAGTTGGATTGGAGCGTGCAACTCCTTTACGCGTTTCCTCCCATACCCTTGATTCCTCGGGTTCTGAGGAAGATTCGCCAAGGTATATTGATCGCTCCAGATTGGCCAAGAAGGGTGTGGTATACAGATCTACTTCACCTCTCATCGCACCCTTCGCTCCGTCTCCCTCTCAGGGCAGACCTCCTCTCGCAGTCGCAGGGGCATGTTTTACACCCCCACCTCCAAAGCCTGCACCTTCATGCCTGGAGATTGAACAGGGCATCCTGAGTTCTTTCTCTCTCCCACCGGATTTGGTGGATGGTTTTTTATCGTCTAGGCGACACTCCACTAAATCTATTTATTCCTCCAGATGGTCTAGATTTGTTAGATGGTGTGGAGAGAGGTCCCTTGATCCTTTGAAAGCCCATTTGTCTAACATTCTAGAATTTTCTCTTTCTTTGGCCCAGTAGGGTTGTGCTGTGGCTACAGTAAAGGGATATTTGTCGGCCTTGTCGGCTATTCTATGTTTGCCGGACCAGCCGTCTCTATTTAAGCCCCCCATTGTTAAAAGGTTCATTAAGGGCCTTACCAATAGGTTTCCTCCCACTCCCACTCCCAGATCCTACACTTCTGAGGCACAGCCGGGAGCTCTGTTCGCCAACATCATATTTTAAAAAAATTGTTTGTTTGAATTGCTTTTAATATTCACTACTCTGCCCTTGTTTGCACTCTGTTGGGGCACTTGTCTTCACCCCGTGACACCCACGCAGCCGAGATAAACGCTGCCGCGGGATTGAAATCTACTTTGCCGCCATCAGCGAGCGAGCCTCTCTTCAGGCCACGCCCACTTTCACGAGGCGACGCCCCCGCCTAAAAAAACATGTGCATTCCACGTACGCGCAGCGGACGGGCGCAGCGGGCGCGCCGTCAGCGCGCCTAAGGCAAGCCCGTCTGGGCCCGTCCGGGCCCAGCCGGACCCAGGCCCAGTTACTCTGCCCATTTCTCCCGATGGCTGACTTGTCTATACGAAAGATAGGCTCCAAGCACTCAATCCGTCGAAAAATCCCGAGTGCAACTACACCCATTCGGAAGGAAAACCCTTCACCAACTGCGGCCTATGTAATCCGGCCACCACCACCTCAGAAAATCACGGCCTACAGCTGGGCCTCCTCAACTGTCGGTCCCTCCCTAAACACTCCCATGAAATCAACCTTCTGGTACGGGATCACGACTTTGACGTCTTGTTCCTTACGGAAACTTGGCTTACTTCCTGGTCGGATTCCGACATCATCAACGCTTTACCTCCGGGCTATCAAATCCAATCCCAAAACAGACCCCTCGGCAGAGGAGGTGGCCTCGCGATAATCTACAGAGAACAATTCTCATGTAGATCTAGCGATGCCAATATCGACGACTGCGAAAGCTGCCATTTTGCTTTACAAATATCCCCCGCGAACTCCCTCTCGGGGCTGCTGATATACCGCCCGCCGGGAACCCCAGGGAAATTTTCAAGCGCTCTTGTCGATACTGTCACCCAGATAGCGACTACCTCTCCCAACTTTCTTATCTTGGGAGACCTTAACCTCCATCTATCAGACTCCAAGGACCTTACTGCGTCCGAACTTCTTCTCGACCTTATGTCTTTTGACATCCGATTAGTCAACTCAGAACCCACCCATGACAAAGGACACCTTTTGGACCCCGTTTTTACCAACATCACGGATCTCACCACCCGCACCCCTCTCCCCCTTCCTTGGACAGACCATTTTTTAATATCTATCTTTTGGCATCTCTTCATCTCACCCACCCAACAGGCCAAAACACGGGTCACTGACCGTCGCTGGCACAATCTATCGCCAGACGAATGGGCTTCCATCCTTAGGGCCTCTCGCCCCCCCCCCCCCCCCCCCCCCCGGTCTCTGACCCAGCCATTGCTGACAATCAGTTCAACTCTTGGCTCACCACATCACTGGACAAACTCCTCCCTAAAACTACCACCCTTAGGCGAATCAAAAGAGTGAGCCCTGCTCCTTGGTACACTCCTGATCTTAACCTCCTACGGAAGGAGTGCAAAAGAACGGAGCGCTCCTGGAGGAAGGATAAGTCTATAGCCAATAAAGACGTCTTCCGTACCTCCTTAAAAAACTATAAGATCGCTCTTCGCAATACCAAAAGTACATTCTTTCAGGAAAGGATACAAAACTCCTCCTGCTCTGCCAAGGAAACTTTCATCATTTTAAAAGATTTACTTAAAGTCCCAGACCCTGCACCAAAGAATCTGCCAGACCTCAAGGCAGCTGAAGAGAAATGCCTTAAACTGGCCAAATTCTTCGAGGAGAAGATTCAGAAAATTCTTGCTTCTCTTCCTCCTGTCGACCTCAGTATCACTGAGGAAGACTGCTTTAACTCAAACCCTACCACTCCCCATCTAAACTCTCTCGGACCAGTCACTATTGAAGAGGTCTCAATCACGCTAGACACTATCAAAAGCGGATCCTCCAGGGACCCGGTCCCCCTACGCATCCTTAAAAAAGTGGCCTCCACCATCGCCCCTCCACTCATTCACCTCATCAACACCTCACTGCTCCAGGGAAAAGTTCCCCCTGTCGTCAAGGCGCTCCTTAAAAAACCTTCTCTGGACCCCTCGGATATGACCAATTACAGGCCAATCTCTCTCCTCCCCGGAACCAGTAAAATCGCTTAAAAACTAATTAACAAAAAGCTCTTGCAGTATCTGGAGACCAACAATCTGCTCAGAAGCTCGCAAACTGGATTCCGCCCAGGGCAGGGCACCGACATCGCCCTACTTGCAGCAGTGGAGGAGGCCAGAGCCCTTTTGGACGCAGGAGGATCAGTGGCAGTGATCCTCCTGGACCTCAGTGCGGCCTTCGACACCGTCAACCATCGGGTCTTAATCCACCGACTCAAGAACATCGGTGTCGAGGGTACTGCTCTGACTTGGTTCAAATCTTTCCTTGGCCACCGCTCCTTTCAGGTCTGGGAGAATGACACCGGGCTCTCCCGAAACCCCCCTCCAATGTGGTGTGCCCCAGGGTTCATCTTTAAGCCCGACATTATTAAATGTCTACATGTCCCCATTGGAGGAGGTTGTCACACCGTTCGGAGTGAAAATCATCAGCTATGCTGATGACACTCAATTAGTGGTGTCTCTATCTCACCCAAACCAAGAACCATCGGACCTCTACAACTGTCTTGCAGAAATTCAAGGATGGATGAATACTTCGTCACTGAAACTTAACGGTTCAAAGACAGATATTCTCCTCCTTGGTCAGAAGAGGTTTTCCCTCTCTCAGACCATCTGGCCCCCCTGCTTAGGTGAACCCCCAGCCCCCAAGTCTGAGATCAAGAGTCTGGGAATTTGGCTTGAAAAAGACTTGTCTTTTAAGACTCAAGCCAAAAAAATCGCTGGGACATGCTTTGGGCTTCTTAAATCTATCAGGAAGATTTTGCCCTTACTTCCTCCTGTCTCCCAGAAACTGCTAATCCAAGGCCTTATTCTATCAAGGCTGGATTACAGCAATACCATCTATCTGGGCGCTCCTGAGGCAACCCTTAATAAACAGCAAATGATCCAGAACGCCGCGGCCCGGATTCTCACCAATACCCCGGCTAGATCCTCGGCCAAACCAGCCCTGAAACATCTCCACTGGCTCCCAGTGAGAGAGCGAGTTAAGTTTAAAGCTCTCTGCCTGTCACACAAACTCCTACAGGACAAAGGCCCCCCCATCCTAAAAAAATTCATCAGGCCCTACAAAGCTTCAAGATCCCTCCGGTCTGACCATGAATACCTCATCACTATCCCTAGAGTGAAGAGGTTACGCACTGGCGGACGGCGCTTCTCTGTCAACACAGCCCGCCTCTGGAACTCCCTCCCCCGTGACCTTAGGACAGAACCAGAATATCTCCGATTCAGGAAGCGGCTAAAAACTCACCTGTTTCCCTGATTTCCTTCTCCTCTTCTCTCCCCCCTGTTTTCCTCTGGCTTGTCCGGATCTTAGCGCTGGGATACTTACGGGTGACTACGCGCTTTACAAAAACCTACTAATAATAATAATTATGCCTCAGTGGGATTTAAATCTTGTTCTTACATTTCTAATGGGTTCTCCTTTTGAGCCTCTTCATAGTTGCCCGTTGAGGCTTCTCTCTTTTAAGACGGTTTTCTTTTTTGCCATTACCTCGGCCAGTAGGGTAAGTGAGCTTCAGGCTCTTAATTCTAAACCTCCATTCCTGAACATTCATGTGGATAAGTTGGTTCTAAGGACCAGGGCTAATTTCCTTCCAAATGTGGTTACCCCTTTTCATTTGGGACAGTCCATTACTTTACCTACCTTCTATCCTCCCCCTCACCCTTCCAAGGAGGAGGAGAGACTTCATCGCCTGGATCCAAAGAGAGCTGTCAGCTTTTATTTGGACAGAACAAAGAATCTGAGACTGGACGATCAGCTCTTTGTGGGCAACGTTGGGCGAATGAAAGACAAAGCTGTGCACAAGCAGACTCTCTCAAGGTGGATCATCTTGTACATCAAGATTTGCTACGCCTTGGCAAAGAAGGAACCGCCTGAAGGTATCAGAGCTCATTCCACCACAGCTAAATCTTCTTCTTCTGCTTTGGCTAGAGGTGTTCCTGTTATTGATATTTGTAAAGCAGCAACGTGGGCAAAGCATTACTGCTTAGATTCGGAGGTTAGGAGGGGCGGCCATTTTGCTCGGTCTGTGCTGCAAGATTTTTTGGTCTTGTCAGGTGGACACCCTCCTCCGGGTGAGGTACGGCTTTGGAATTCTATTCAAAAGGTGAGGATTCCACAGGCACATGTATCCATCAGAAGAACAAGTTACTTACCTTCGGTAACTCTTTTTCTGGTGAATACGGTATCTACCTGTGGATTCCTCACTGTCCCACCCACCTCCCCGTTGTCCACCTGTTTCTACCAAAAAGATGCTTTATTTGTTTGTCATGAGAGTTTTTTTAATTATGACTTAATCATGTTTATGTTTTATTGGTGGGAATGCTTGATCTATTGCTTTTTCTCTATGCTTTTATTGGTTATGCAAATGTACATATATTTTGTATTCTACGTATACATGTGAAAATGTGTCGGTCCGCCCGTTTGCCTCGGTGGCATGGAAAAAATTGGATGGAACTGACGTCAGTTCGTCCACGAGGGCTTCTTATGGCTCCGATGACGTCATTCGGAGTTGCGAGTGGAGCCGTGCTATTATGACGTCCTCGTCGACGTGGGAGAGCTAGGAAAAGAATTTCTGAGGAATGCTGGCGCAGGGGGTATTCAAAAGGTGAACAAAAGGTGAGGAATCCACAGGCAGATACTGTATCCACCAGAAAACGCGTTACCGAAGGTAAGTAACTTGTTCATTTGTGCCATAACGTACCAAACATAATAGGGCCAAGGCCATGTATTACATACATATCAAAATTAGGACTACCCTCAGGAGGTGCAGGCTGGTATTCTTCAAACCGTGCATCTTTAGAACATCAATAACAGCACAAACTCCAAATCTTACTGAAACCAGGCATTTCAAAGAAAAGAGAAACAAAATTCTTATTTTACCTGGCAAACTATCTGCAAACACTTTCCACACAAACAGTTCAAGTGCTGAAACAAAACATATTTACGGTGGTACCACATAAACTGAAACAGACTCACCTGGTGTCAGGCACACCGATAGACCCATTCTCCGCTGCCGACTCTTCAGACCAAACAGTCAGATCATGGGTTCGCCATTCAGGACTCCAGTTGGGATGACCGCTGGGCTAGGCACCCTCCGGCGGGACAGAGGCAGCAGCTGCAAGAAACATATGACTTTGTGCAGGGATCCCCGAGCTGTCAGTCAACCTGATGATGTCCTCGTCCTCCCCTCCGTCTGTGGAAAATGGATGGGTCATGCCCCGAAGGAGTCCCTGTTCGAGCGCCAAATTGAAGGAAGTGACCAGATTAGGGCCACCCAAGTCACCACTGACCACCTCACAGCCTTCCATGCTAAATGAAGAGTCAGAGAAACAGTGGAGAATATACACCAATAATCATTTATTGTATACACTCAGAGCCGGACCCCGTCTGCACAGTCTCGAGAGAGTGCTACAGATGGAACCGAGGAACTGTAAGCATAAAGGTACATTATATGTATTTCATGGTCAACTAATAACACGCCCACAGTGGAATTTTCCCAACCGATGTGGGTGAACAGCGTAAAGACATAAAAAAGGCTTCTACTCTCGTATCTTGCACAGCTGAGAATACTTTCAAGGCTGTTCCACCCTGGGCTGCGATCAAACTGCCGGACAGGTGGGAGATGGCCTTTACCAAGGGAAAGCTATGTAATGGCACAGACAATTCTTCGGTGCAGAAACAAAACCTAGCAAGGAGCATTTCTCGGAATCAAACAGGATCAGCTTCGATCAGCAAAGAAAATTGCGCCTGATAGAAGAAAATGGCGTAGCAAATGCTAACTTATACATGACATTAAAGAGCATCAGCGAGCATAATCTAACACCAGCTCCCTTGATCCTCCCGCTTCAACCTCACCGCAAGGAACATTCCGCATTACTCTTGCACCTGAATGGAATAAAGAACAAGGAGAAAAGAAGAAACGCATTGACAGACTTAGGTTTGCTACACGCTGAGATCAATCGCAACATTGTGCTGCAAACCAAGGTAACTAGTTTTTTTGTTCAACTTGTACATACTGTTGGCAGGGTTCTGCCAGGGAGGACTTGGGTGAAGCTAACACGTCCACATTTGCTTGTGGGTTAGATGCTGAAATCATACTCACTACAGTTTTGAGAACTTTGATGAAGGGGCCTTTATGCACAGTCAAAAAACAAATACAACTAAAAAAATAAAGGTTGGTTGAGATTTGAAAGGTTTTGTGAGGTGATACCTTAAGAGATAGCGTTAATACTAGACTAAAGCCTTAATATTTGTTTGTTTATAGGTACTATATCTGTTGGTACCATTCATCAGACTGATGTGAATGCCTACAGCAGTGTTGCAGTTGAGTAGACGAGCCACAGCATCTTTGACTCTGCACATTCTTTCAATCCCAACCCCCTTCCTGCTGAGACATGCAACTGACAACTGGAGCAGTGTCTCCTCCTGTAAACTGATGGCAAGTCTCGGGAGGATTCAGGAACTAACATTGCTGCCCCAGTGACATCATCTGGGATTCAGGTAGGTGGCTTATGACAGCCTGCTCCATCCTGCTAGTGACGCATGCCCGCTGGTATGTGCGGGCTCTGCAGTGGGACCTGAAGTTCCAGTGGGCTAAGCATTAGGGGAATCTCTCCAACATGGTCCAGATCTCTGAGAGCACTGAAAAGGATCTGCAGTGGTGGTTAACAAACTGCGATTGAGTCAGCGGCAGACCCTTTTATTCCCAACCAGAGCTGACAGTAGTGCCAGATGTGTCATTCCTGGAGTGGGGTAACCATCTGGGAGAGGTGAATATTAGAGGCCTCTAGCGGGATCTGGTTGGAGCTCAGAGTGATCCAACTGGCATTAAAAGCCTTCCTACCCTCCATCAAGGGAATGCTTGACCAAGTGTTCACGAACAACACCACCACCATGTGGCACTGCAACAAACAATGCAAGGTGCGGTTCTGGAGCATTTGTCAAGAGACCCTGTCTCTGGAAATGGCTGGAACAGCAGGACATATCCTTGGTGGCTTGATACCTGGCAGGTTCTCTGAACACCAGGGTGGACAAACTCAGTCGTTGATGCCTAGCGGATCCCGAACATTATCTCCATCAGGAGATGGTGCAAGGTCTTCATCAGCATTGGGGAGAGCCTTGGTTAGAGCTGTTTGCCTCTGCCAAGAATGTGCATTGTCCGCAGTTTTGCGCGCTGGAGTTTCCAAAGCAGCTCTCACTTGGAGATGCTTTTCATCTCGAGTGGAGCTCAGGTCTCCTGTATGCCTTACCACCCATACCACTCCTGCCCAGATTTCTCAAGAAGATCAGGAAAAACCCGGCCCAAGTCATCCTTGTGGCATCGGATTGAGCACGGAGAGTCTGATATCTTGAGCTTCTGAACATGAGCATTAATCCTGCGATCAAGCTGCCCCTTCGGGAGGATCTTCCGTCACAGCAGCAGGGAAGGGCCCTCCACTGGAACCTGTCAACTCTCCGCCTTCTTGTGAGGAGATTGAGCAGTTGATAGCTTTTGACCTTACTCCCGAAGTCTGTAATGTTATCCTGGCAGCCAGGCGTCCCTCCACCAAGATGGTGTACGCGTGCCGGTGGCACAAATTTGTATTATATTGTACAGAAGTCTACTGACCCTTTTTCTGCCTCCATTTCTGATATTTTACATTTTATCTTGACCCTCGCCCAACAGGGCGCTGGACTGGGTACTCTGAAAGGGCATCTTTCTATCTTCTTGCAGCTGCCTGACCAACCCTCCTTATTTATATCTTCTATTGTAAATAGAGTTTTCAAAGGTATTGTACATATGTTCCCTTGATCTATTTCACACATTTCTGACATGTGCTCCTTTCGAGCTTCTTCATAACTGTCCCCTCCGGCTGCTTACCAACAAGAACGCCTTTCTAGTGGCAATCACATCTGCTCGGAGGGTGAATGAGCTGAAGGCTTTATCATACAACCCTCCAGTCCTATCTATATTTCCAGACAAGCTTGTGATTTGCATTGGGGCCTCTTACCTGCCAAAAGTGGTAATACCATTCCATATGGGCTAATCTGTCACGTTGCCCACTCTCTACATTCCTCCACATGCCTCAAAAGGACCCACCGTCTGGACCCAGAAAGAGCATTGTCATTTCACTTTGACTGCACAAGAGAGTTGCGGGTGAATGACCAACGTTTTTGGTGGCATGTTTGAGCAAAAAAGGGTCGGACGGTACAGAAACACACCATGTTGTGCTGGGTCGTTCTCTGTATAAAAATCTGCTATGTACTGGCCAATAAGCAGCCACCTGAGGGCTTTAGGGCTCATTCCACAAGGGCTAAAGCTGCTACCACTGCGTTAGCACGTAGAGTTCCAGTTCTCGACATCTGCCAAGCAGCAATATGGGCGTCCATGCACACATTCACCAAGCACTACTGCCTGGATAATCTGAAAGAAACAGTTATAGATTCCTTAGTTTAGAATTATCCCCAGGCGTCAGACTGGATCTGGAAAGTTTTTCATCAGCAGTACCTCTGCGTGTTGGAAGGTGGCGTCGGTCGGCTCCACATCTGTTGTTGGCGTCGTGGTCGCCGGGATGACGTTGCAGTAGCTACTTAGATGCCGCCCTCGCGCACTGACGTCAGTTCTTTCTTTTTCTGCGCCAGAGCGCGGTACTTCCAGTCATTTTTTGACTGAACTTTTTGAGTGACTTTTGGCGACGTCTTTTTGAGTCCTACCGCCTCCTGGTGCATGTAGGGATGCCTGGCTTCAAGGCTTGCGGTCTCTGTACCCGACTAATGTCGTTGACGGATCCGCACCGCATGTGCCTCTTTTGTCTGGAGCGCGACCACGGCCCCAAGTCATGCTCCGACTGCTGGACCATGGCTCCGCAGTCTTTGTGGGAGCGGTCCTGAAAGCTTCTTGAGCGCCACCAGTTGGCTCTGCACCGTTTGAGGTCCCGGTCGTGAGGGAGGTCGAGGGACCGGTCGCGGAGCAATCACCACTCGTCATCCAAGTTTTTGCACTTGGGGGCAGGTAATTCGAAGCACAAGAAGAAATTGAAGAAGCACCGTCGCTCTTCGAATTCTCCCCGTCGGTCAGCTGAAGCAACAAGGCATGTGGGCGGTGCCCCTCTAGCGGCTCCGCATGCGGAGCCTGAAGGGCCGACTCCGAGTTTCCCTCCCTTCCCGGGACCCGGAGCGACCCCTGCCCAGCTTCGTCAGTTTAACGAGGCAATACATGCCATATTTGGGCAGCCGGACTCCGCCGGCGCACCTTCAGGCCCCGCGGACTCGTTGGAGGTCCTAGGCCTTCCCTGCTGGTGGCTCTGGCGTCACTGGGCCCCCATGCATCCAGGCCTAGATCCGGATCAGCTCCGGTTGATCTCATTACACCTCCACCGGCGCTGTTTCCTTCGACACCATACCAGCACTCGACACCGGTCATGCCCCCGGCCGGTGTCAACCCCAGCCTCCATCCTAATGTAGACACAGAGCCGGACCCGCATTGCCGACGCTGGATCTGGTGCCGAGTGGTGTCTTTGTGCCCCTGTTCACTCCCGGGGTCCCTCTCAGGGCAGATTCGCACCCAGAGGACGAGGAGGAGGACTGGGAGGGGTCAGGTGACCCTCTGAACGACCAGTTGGATTATGCACCGGACTGAAGAAAGGACCTGGGGGATGCCAGTGGACTCGATACCTCCCCAGACCTTAGCATGTTGTCTCCTCCTACCGTGGCTACAGAGGAGGAAACTTCCTATGCAGTGGTGTTGCTAGGGTGGCCAAGGCTCTCCTCCTCGAGCTCCCTATAGTGGCGGCCAGGACTAACCTCCTGACAGAGGTGCTTCAACTTCAAGTGGGCTCTTCGGAGCCCCTTCTGCCGTTTAATGAAGCTCTAACCGACATCCTTTTGGGCACCTGGTCCAGGCCCAACATGGGGGCTCCCGTGAACAGGATGATTGCCCGATGCCACTGCCTGGGCCCGAGCACCCCACTTTCCTCTCCCAATACCCCACCCCTGAGAGCTTGGTGGACCAAGCCTCTACCTCCAAGAGCGCATTCCCTAATGCTCCACCAGATAGGGAATCCAAGAAGCTGGATCATCTTGGAAAGAAGATTTTTTCTTTCACCAGCTTGGGACTGCGGTTGGTAAACACTGCATGTCTATTGGACCGTTATTCCCACTCTGTGTGGGACACAGTTGCGCAAGTGCTGCCTCAGTGTCCGGAGGAGGCCTGGACCGTACTCTCCCAGGCTGTTGCCGCCGGGAGGGATGCAGCAAAGTTTACCATCTGTTGTGGGCTGGATACCGCCGACTCTCTAGGCAGGACGATTTCGACGTCGGTAGCCCTTCGACGCTACACCTGGATGAGATCGACTTGCTTTTCTGGGGATATCCAGAACACCCTTATGCACATGCCCTTTGATGGCCGTTGCCTTTTTGGCGACAAAGCAGACAATGCTCTAGATCATTTCAAGGACTAACGTGCTACGGCCAAGTCCTTGGGCCTCTCCAACTGCCCTGCGCAGTCTGCTTTTCGCCCCTTTTGTGGCTACGGAAGGGGTGCCCCACTATGTCCCATCCAGAGCCACAGGCCGACACAAGTTCCCCAACCTTCATGCGTCTGGGGACGTGGAAACCACCGCCGTGGTTCTGGGGGCCAGCAGGTGGGCCAGTCCACCAACCCCCCCTCTGCTTCCGCCTCCAAACCTTCCTAGTCCAACATTTCAGGCTCATCAATCGCCAGTGGGTGGCAGGATCCACCATCACCTCCCTCACTGGTGCACATCACGTCAGACAGGTGGGTTTTGCACATAGTCCGAAGGGCTACTCCCTCCCTTTCAAGACTACCCCCCAGCCATGCCACCTCAGTACCATCGCATGTCAGAGGATCATCTGGCCCTTCTCCAACAGAAAGTTACAGCTCTCTTGGCCAAGGGAGCCATCGAGCGAGTTCCTGTCCCGGAAGTAGATCGTGGTTGCTATTCCCACTACTTTCTGGTGCCCAGGAAGGACAAAGGGATGCGTCCTATCTTGGATCCCAGGAATGTCAACCGCTTCCTCCGAAAGGAGGAGTTAAAAATGTTGACGCTAGCTCAGGTCCTTTCTGCCCTCGACCCTGGAGACTGGATGGTAGCGTTGGACTTGCAGAACTCCTATTTTCACATTCCCGTCCTGCCGGCCCACCAGCGCTATTTACGGTTCACGGTAGGCCACAAGCACTTTCAGTTTACCGTGCTGCCCTTTGGCCTTACCAGGGCCCCTCGGGTGTTTACGAAAGTGATGGCGGTGGTCGCAGCTCATTTGCGCAGATCAGGGGTTCCAGTCTTCCCCTATCTCGACAACTGGCTGTTAAAGGCGGGCTCGCCCCAGGCTGTCGTCTCCCACTTCCAGACTATGGCGTACCTCCTACATTCACTGGGGTTTTCTATCAGTGTGCCGAAGTCACACCTGACTCCCTCTCAGAAGCTCCTTATCATCGGAGCGGTTCTGGACACGACGCAGTTTTGGGTCTATCCTTCCGAGCAGCGAGTCCGGGATATTCGTGCTATGATTCCAATCTTTCTGCCTCTATCCCGGGTTTCGGTCAGGGCGACCCTGCAGCTACTGGGTCTAATGGCCTCCTGCATCCTGATGGTGGATCATGCCAGATGGCGTTTGCGGGCTCTGCAGTGGGACCTGAAGTTCTAGTGGGCACAGCATCAGGGGAACCTGTCTGATTGCGTCCAGATCTTCGAGGGCACTGCATGCCAATTGCAGTGGTGGCTAACGAACCGGGATTGGGTCAACGGCAGATCTCTCTCCCTTCCCCAACCGGAGTTCACAGTGGTGAGCGATGCATCACTTCTGGGAACGGACGGCCTCATGGGGAAGGCAGAGTTCAGAGGCTTCTGGTCTCCGGCAGGTCCGGGCTTCACATCAACCTTCTGGAGCTTCAGACGATTCATCTTGCACTCTGTTAGAATCCGGGTTCTCTGCAGATTGGAGTTTCCAAGGCGGCACGCGCTCGGCGATGCCTTTTGTCCCGAGTGGATTTGCGGCCTCCTGTGCGCCTTTCCGCTTGTACCACTTCTACCCAGACCCAGAAGATCAAGCACAACCATGCCCAAGTCATTCTTGTGGTTCCCGACTGGGCACCCTTAAAGGCTATCTTTCGGCCATTTCGGCCTTTCTACGCCTTCCTGATCAGCCTTCTCTTTTCAAGTCCCCTATTGTAAACAGATTTCTGAAGGGCATTACTCATCTCTTTCCTCTTTCTCCTTTCGTGATGCCCCAGTGGGACTTGAATCTTGTACTTACTTCTCTTATGTGTGCTTCCTTTGAGCCATCACATAATTGCCCTCTTCGTCTTCTTACCTTAAAGACTGCTTTCCTGCTTGCCATCACCTCTGCTCACAGGGGGAGTGAGCTCAGGCTGTATCTTCCAAGTCTCCTTTTCTTACTTATTATCCTGACAAAGTGGTCCTTCACACTAGGCCCTCTTTTCTGTCCAAAGTGGTTACTTCTTTTCACAGAGGTCAAACCGTCACATTGACCACCTTCTTCCCATCTCTGCACCCTTCCAAAGAGGAGGAGAGACTCTACCGTCTGGACTTTCTATCTCGTCCGCATATAAGATTTCCAGGTGGACGATCAACTCTACGTGGGTTATGTGGGCGCCAAGAAAGGTCGGGCCATGCACAAACGTACCATCTCTCGGTGTGTTATCCTATGCATCAAGATCTGTTATTCTTTAGCAAAAAAGGAACCGCCAGTAGGACTGCGTGCCCACTCTACCAGGGCGACGGCAGCCTCTACTGCTTTGGGACGTGGAGTTCCGCTGGTTAACATCTGCCAGGCAGCCACGTGGGCATCACTGCACACGTTCACTAAACATTACTGGGGCTTCTTTGGCCGTTCTGTTCTCCAGGACTTTCTGGTGTGAACTTAGTTTGCAGACCCACCACCGGGGTTGGTATTGCTGGGGTATCTATTCTAAGGTAAGGAATCCATAAATACAGTCCCTTTCAGATGAACAAGTTACTTACCTTCGATAATGATGTATTTGTGAGAGACATATGTAGTTATAGATTCCTTACCGCCCCGCCCATCCTCCCCGTTCTGGGAACTGACTTCTAGGGATAGGGACTCCCTTCCAGGACCCTAGTTTTGTGCACCAGTGGTGCATGGCTCTGCGCTTCTGGAGTGGAAAGTCGTGTCAGAACTGATGTCAGCGTGCAGCGGTGGCATCTGAGTAGACACTGCAATGTCATCCCGGCAACCACAATGCCGACAACGGACACGGAGTCGATCGACACTACCTACCGACGTGCAGGGGTAGTGCTACGAAAAAAATTCTCCAGATCCTGTATGACGCTGGGGGGTAATTCTAAGGTAAGGATTCTTTATCTACATATGTCTCTTATAGATGCATCATTGCCGAAGGTAAGTAACTTGTTATTCTGGTGGATAGTAAAAATTCCCATTGATTCCTCAGTGCCACCCTCATCCCATGTGAATTAGTGCCATTTTTAATAAGATCACAGAGTATTCAATTGTATCATCTGCTCAATTGTTGCAGTTGTTTATGTTCTCTCGGTTTCCCACCATTTGCCTCAATGGGGCATGAAAAATGTACTAGGATGTGACACCAAACAGTGCTTCAGATGTTGCCATATTTTCAGCAGCAAAGTCATGGTCCGTGATTGTGACACCCCCTGTCAGGACTGGAGTGCTATTGCTTAGGGAAGAGGTCTCTGGCTCCAGTTTGGTACTTATGGGATATGAAAAGTGTACAACATCTGATATAGTATTCACCAGAAATATTGTTACTGAATAAAAATAATGTTTTCCTTTCATTCACAAAGTAAAGATGTGCATGCTTTCTTAAAGACGCAATGAAAATACCGTTCGTTTGTCCGCTATGCAATATTTTGCTGTGTATGCCCATTACGTTCACCACTTACAAAGAAGACTTCATCTGACTCCTGTTCATGAAAATCTTCAGGGTGCAACTTAACCCTGCTACTGCAGTCGGATCCACAAAGGGGCCCTTATTGCCAGCGTATGTATTGTTGCAGCTCACGACAGTGCTTTATTGTGAGATTTCCTTTCTGGGACAGCTGAGGACAACACACACAAAGCCTACCTCCTCATGCCAAACAGTTCCCCTAACAACAAGCATACCTATGTGTTTAGCCAGTGTGTCTTTATATTTAACACCTACACAGGTGAAAACTTTGTGAGCTCACATTTGTGACTCTGCTCTTTCGCTACACCAGTCCTTATTTCTTATTGATATTCACTTCTGCACGTCTGGATTGTTCCCATGGGACACAGGGTCAAGACTGATTTGCATATGGCTGGGTCCGAACTGGGATGGCGTAGTGGGCAAAAGAACAATAGATTTAACCCAGATCTTTTGACTGGGAGAGATGGTTTGATTTGTCAGCATTCCGTCCATCATTTGTTTGCTGTAACACTTTTCGCTCTAAGTGGGATGGGTATGCCCAGACGTGGGTCCCTTGCTCACTGTGCTACTGTATTCAAGCTAGCCTGGCTGAAGAAGGGTGACATACCCTGAAACCGGTCCCAGGATGCTTGTTTCCGGTCCAGGGAGGACCTGGCCTGGCAGTTCGGTCTGGACTGTTCCCATGGGGCACAGGGTCACGACTGATTTGCATATGGCTGGGTCCAAACTGGGGTGGCGTAGTGGGCAAAAGAACGATGGATTTAACCCAGAACTTTTGACTGGGGTAGAATGGTTGCATCGTCAGCATTCCCATCATTTGTTTGCTGTAACACTTCCTCTTCAAAGGAAAATCTGGTGCTACAACCCATTATTATTCTAGGGAAAAGCTGGGCAGTACAGACATTTTGAAAGTCCTTGTTGTTGGTTTTAGGGTGGGAGACATCCTTCACATCTCCGTCTTCACACCGCGATACGTTTAGAACACAGGCATTACAACGTAAGTCGTTACAACGACTTGCGCTGGATGGCGCTATACACAAAGGAATAGTATGATTTCCTATTCTAACACCTTCCCTACTGTTACGTAAGCTAGAGTTGGAATAATAAATCATACTATTCCTAAGTCCAGCGCCCTCCAACGCGAGTCGTTGTAATTACTTGCGTTGTAATGCCTGCGTTGTAAACGTATCGCGTGTGAAGACCGCGATGTAACTTCATATATTCTTTCAGGGTACTGCCGCATCAGTCATCAAGTGACTGGTCACCCAGATAGCAGGCAAGACCAGGGTGGCAATCAGCTTTGACTACAGCTCCCTTGATTCCAGTGTCAGGTCTGGATTTTGAGCTGGTTCTCACGTTGCTCTTATCTGCTAGTGGCTTCTAGCTGCAGATTCTTTACCTTTAAATTCCTTACCTTTGAATTTCCCAGGCGTCCGGCTGCATACTGAAACTTTTGCTGGGCAATACCCCTTGAGTGCGCTGTCGGGAGGCTCTATTCGGCTCTATTCGGCTCCGCGCGACGTCGTCGGCATCGTCGTTAGCATCGGTTATGCCTTAGCTGTACCTATATAGGTGCCACCCAGGTACACGGACTTCAGTTCTTTTCTTTCTGTGCCAATTAAGCACCTATCCAGGAAGAGCTACACCTCGGTTGCTTCTCAACAGGTTTTTTTCTCATATTTCTGTCAGCTGTTAGACGTTTTCCATCGTGTGGGAGAGTGTCTTAGAGGAAGACATGTCCCTGCACGATGTTGGTTACTGATCCCCACCTCATCTGCCTCTGGTGTCTCGAGCGCGACCAGTATACGAAGTCGTGCTAGGACTGTCGAGCCATGGCTCCTAACACCTTATGGGAGTGGGCTTTGAAGCTCTTTGCGGCCAGACAGCCGACACCATCAAGCGAGACTCCACAGAGGTCCCAGTCCCGATCGAAAAAGAGGAGGTTGCCGGACCGCTGTCAGAGCCCAAAGTCCTGTTCATCTCACCCAAGGTCATCGGGACACTCGTGGAAGAGGCACAAGAAGAAGGAGAATTCCAAGTGGACTTCATCTTCACCTCAACTGTCGTTCATCGACGAAGCAGTTAAGGAGCACCAAGCTCTAGACACGGTTCTACGAAGCTGGAGCCAGGGTCGGCTTAGCGCATTCCTCCTTTCCCAGGAGTCAGAGCGACCCCCGCTCAGATCAAAGAGTTCTATGAGGCCATGCACTGCGTATTTCATGGCGAAGCCACCTGTGGGGCCTCAGAGATCCGATCTCGTATTGGGGTCGACTCCAGTCGTGCCACTGTGACCTACCTCAGCGTCGGACCCGAAGCCGCCGGTGCCCAACGGCAGTCCCAATCCCATCCTTATCCCATATGACATGGAGTCGGACCGACGTAGCTCAACGCCAATTCCAACGTTGATTGAACCCAGGGGTTCTATGTTGTCGACTGAACACTTTGTGGACATGTTGTTTTTTTAAAGAACTTTATTTATAAAATTTCCAACAATAAAAACTTGAACAGTCGTTTACAAAATCATTTGAGCAACACTCAATGACTTATCTTCAGTTCACGCATGAGAATCCCTGGTGCCTAGCACAGGTAATTATACTTTTACACTTTCCATGGGATAGCTGCGTATTGAGTGACATAATACAAAGAATGTTAGCGTTGACACAAGCGCCTCACATACTATTATCCCCATCCGACCCACTAGACTGTTCACAGCCTGATCCTAATGAAGACAACAGTTCTCTGCACAACTCTCTCCAACTTGCTATGTCCTCATCCAGCTTTTTGTCTCTTCGAAAGGCTCAATTCCTCAGGCAAGGACCACTCCCCTACATCCCTTAGCCAATTCACAAAAGAGAGAGCTCTCTCACCCATCCAACAGATGGCCACCCTCCGTTTAGCCAGGACCAGTGCCAGGTGTAATAGCTTATTTGGCATTTTTCTTTTCTTGTGTTGCAGCGTCAACCCCAGGAGGCAGTGCCTGGGCGTGACCTCCAGCGCTATTCCGACCCTTCCGCGGATTCACGCTACAACATCAATCCTGTACTGGTGGACCTCTGGGCACTCCCACGCCAGATACATGAAACCCGTATGGGCTCCTTGACATATAGGACATTCATGTATACCCGTTGCAAAAAATTATAGTGTAGCAACTTCAACCGGGCATTGCAGGACACCTTACGTGTTAGCGTACATGCTCTCCCCCACTCCTTTTCCTGCATTGGCTCTTGCAAATCTGCATTCCACGTGTCCCACGCCTCAAGGGCCAAAGAGCCAGAGTCAGCCCTCCTAGCCTTGTACAACAAGGACACCAACCTGCGCCCACCTCCACAAGTTAGCAATATATCTGGAGTTTCCGTGGTCGGGGCATGGACGGATACACCGGCCATGTCACCTTAGCCACTTCAATCAAGCCAGCATATTGAACATATTGCCCCGGTCCCAAGCCAAATCCCTCACATGCCCGCTCAAATGTGAGGTAGGTGTCATTAATTTACAAATCTGCCAACACCATGCAGCCACCCTCTCTCCATGCCTGAAAGGACATTTTGTCCACCATTTTAAGCACCGTAACTAACTGCCAGATGGACAGTTCCGGATGGAAAGGAGCCTGCCCCAGCACTCGTTCAACCACTTTCTACCACAACCAGGCTGTTTGCTTAACCACATATGGCAACTCCGCACTCGACCCAGCACCTTCCATCAGAATCATGGGTAGGTTCTCCGACAGCACTCGTCCAGCAGGCAGATGCTTTTCCCAACAATCCCCTTCATCCAACCACTGCACAGCGTGTTGCAAATGCGGCGCATAGTAATACAGTTTAAATCTGGGGACCCCATGTCCACCCTCCTCATACCGCTTCTGGAGTACTCGCAGCACAACCCTACAACGCTTCCCTACCCAAAGCAGAGATACCAAGAGAGAAGTCAATTGCCGAAATACCTGAACAGGGAAAAGGCACAACGCATTTTGCAAAGCATATAGGCTTCTTGGCATCATCACCATCTTTTCTACCGCTATTCTACCCATTAGCGACACCAGCAGCGTATTCCAGAATTCCACAGATCGCCTCAGTGATTCAACCACCCTATTCATATTCAGCTGATTCAGCCTAGTATCCCCGTGAGCCACCTGTAGCCCTAGGTATCTGAAATGGTCCATCTGAGATCTCAGTCCCAGTCTAGGCAACTCTCCTGCCTCTCTCTCTCTCTCTCTCTCATCCCTGCTAAGGGGAACGCAAGGGATTTGCACCTGTTAATGTGCAGCCCTGAATAAGTTGCAAACTGGTGCATCAACCCCAACAATTGCGGAATGGCTTCGCGCTAGGACGTAACATAGAATAACGCATTATCGGCATAAATCGAAATGAGATGCGAGCTTTGCCCAATTTGTATGCTCCAGCAGCCCAATTCCTGTCTTGCCTATACTGCCATAGGCTCTATAGCCAGAGCAAACAGTAGCGGCAACAGCGGGCACCCCTGCCGCGTGCTCCGCCCCAACGACCACTGCACCGACCTAGCTTGGCCCATTCGCACACACACCGTGGTATCAGTATATTGTATTTTAACCCATCTGCAAAAACGTGGTCCCAACCCCAGCAGCCCAAGGATTTCCAATAAATACCCCCAGTCCACCGTATCAAACGCTTTTTCGAGGTCAACGGACACCAGAGCCATCTCCTGAGAGGCCCCTTGTGTCTCATGCAGTACATGCAGCAGCTGTCGCACCTTCATAGACGTACTACGGCCCGGGATAAAACCGCACTGATCCTCCTGAACTAAGTGAGCCAGGTGCGGCCCCAAACGGTTGGCCAGTACTTTACACAAGATTGTTATATCTGAGTTGATCATTGTCAGTGGCCAGTATGCCGCCAGGTCCTGCGCATCACTACCCAGCTTTGGAATCGAACAGATTTCACCCTCGCACATTGTAGGAGGCAATATTCCACTGTTGAAGGACTCATTAAAGGTTTGCAACAAAGGTCGAACCAATACCGCAGAGTATGCCTGATAATACTCAATGGGCAGCCCATCCCCTCCTGGTGTCTTGGCCCTAGGTATGTCCCCTATCGCTTCCCTCAATTCCTTCTCAGTGATGTGCTCATTAAGCTCTGTACTAACGTCCTTGGACACTTGCCTTAATTGAAGACCCACCAAAAAGGAGTATAAAGATGCGCATTTACCAGTGGGTCTACCCTATAGACAGACTTCAAGTGTTGCCGGAACACCTCCATCATTGCTGCTCGATCATAAACGAGCCCCCCCGACTGGGCTCTTAGACTGGCAACCTAAGGGGGGATCTGTTCCCTGCGCAATAACCAGGCCAACAGGCGACCTGCTTTATCTCCCTCTGCATGTAGCCGCTGGTGGTATTTTGTAAGAGTGTACTTATCCAATCTATCCCAAGTGTCAGCAACCTGCTCACGTATTTGTCACTCTTGTTCCTGGGTGTCGCTTGAACCTGTGGTCCTGATTGTAGATTAGCCAACTCTTTCTCCTTATCCCTCCTAACGCCATAAATCAGTCTATTGCCACCCCCCTGACCACCGCCTTCATTGCATCCCATTCACGGGCTCTAGTACTTGCAGTGCCCCAATTAAGGGACCAATACTCCGTCAATGCATTCGAGATTGCTTCTTTCCCTACCGGGTCCTTCAAAATATCAGCAGGGAGCCGCCACCCATGGGGGCCATGCATCCTTGCTACCCACTGCACTCTGCAGCTCACAGGCGCATGATCGGACAAAAAACGTGCCAAATGTGTGACCTCTGCAGTCATAATTGGTGGGTGCCCAGTCGCTAGTACCCTATCAATGCAACTATGTGTGTTGTGAGTAGGCGTAAAATAGGTAAACATTTTCTGCGCCGGGTGAGGCTCCCTCCAAACATCCCGGAGCCCCAGGTCACCCATTAGTTTCTACAGCTGCTTAGTCATACACGGCTTAGTGCCCCTTCTATGGGGGTATCTATCCAGCTCTGGGTCAATCACACTATTAAAATTTCCTAACTAGATCAAAGGAGCGTCTAAATCTGCAGTGATCAGATCCCGCAATGCTGCAAAAAATTTCGATCATCAACATTGGGGACATAAGTATTTAGTATACTGATATCTTTACCATCTAGTTTGCCCCTCAATAACACGTGGCGACCTTCAACATCTGCTTCGGCGTACTGCACTGTGAACAGAACTCCAGGTGCCACCCAAACCAACGCCCCTCTAGCATAGGTAGAATATGACGAGTGGAACACCTGTCCCCTCCACTTTTTAGCCAAATGCCCCACTCCAGCGACGTTCAGATGCGTCTCTTGCAAGCACGCAATCATTTTTTTATGCCGCTTAAGGAATGATAGGACTCTATGATGTTTGGTGCAAGTGCCTAAACCTCTAACGTTCCAGCTAATAAACTTTACCATTGCTGCCATAGCCATGCATCCATGCTACCTGTCTGTCCTCACGCCAGGGCTCAACACTTTTCTAGGCTCAACACTTTTCTGCAGAGACATGCTCTTTTGTACAACACAACATAATGCCACACAACAAAAACTGAACCAACAACACCCACCCCTCCCCCACCCACGGACAATGCTCGACTATTATCACAGACGATTTTGCCCTCCCCTCGCTCGTGCCAGGACGTGCACAGCATCCCACCAAGCCCAACAGGGGCAACGAAAAGAAAAAGAAAAACATCGCATTCCCAATCCTCCCACCCAATAATAAGCAACAAAAAGGTCCTGCTGACTTAATATAGGCCTCCAGCTTCATATGTGATTAAGCCAGCTATCCCCCACCCCCCAGGTCCCATCCAGGCTACTAGTAACACAGCTCCACCCCCGCCACACCCAGCCCTGCATCAGCAAGCCGCACGATGCAGCATCCCCACGCTCCGGTAAAACTGTCCTGCGCAGCAAGCAGCAACGGAGCACAGCAGACCGCATTTAGTCTCTATTGCCGCCACCTTCAGGAAGATACTCCAACAAAGTCTTGGGCACAACTTCCATTGTTAGTAGCAACATCTGATCCAGCGCATCCTGTCTAGCGGCCGCAGTTCCCAGCAAATCGACCTCCCCAGTGCTCTCCACAAGGGGGTCAGACTGCAGCGTCCCGTCGTCACCCACTGTAATCATTCTCTGTGATGTCTCCAGGGCATTATGCAATTCCACTCGATTCAGTTGCTTCCAGCGATCTCCATCCGGCCGAGTCCTCCATCGTCGCTTCTGACCCCGTGCTTCTCCAGGCGGCAGGCCATCACCACGGATCTCCAGCCATTCCCAAACATCGTCCGGAGAGTCAAAGAATTGCGCCTTGCCCCCCCCCCCCCCCCCCCGAGATCACCTTCAGTTTGGCGGGATACTGGAGCATATATTGCATATTTAAGTTGCGCAGCTTGTGCTTCACCCCCAAGAAGGATTTTCGAAGGTCCTGGACTTCCTTAGTATAATCAGGGTAAATATACGCTTTATTATTTTCATATTGAAGATCCTTGTGCTTCCTAGCCGCCTTTAAAATGCAGTCTCTATCCCTTTAGTTGAGGATTTTAGCTATGATAGCTCGAGGCTGCACCCCTGGGGGGGAAGGACGAGAGCCCTATGCGCCCTCTAAATCATGAAAGAGGTCTGACAGTCCCTCAGGGCACAGGTAAGTGCAAATCCAACGTTCCAGGAACTGCTTGGGCTCTCCTAGTTTCACTCTTTCCAGGATGCCAAGCACCCGAATGTTGCTACGTCTCACCCTTCCCTCCGCCTCTTCAGCATGACTCTCCAGGGCCTTCATAACCACAGTCATCTGCGCCACCTGCTGCTTGAGATGACCAGCTCCCCTTTCAAGTCTGCTATATCACCCTCAGCGCTCATAACCTTATCTGCTACCTTGCAGAGGTCCGCACGTAGTAGGTTCACATCCACAGAGACAGTATCTATTCTATCCTCCAGCGCTTTTCTGGAGCCCCGTATGGCCACAATGAGTTCTGCCCTAGTGGGCTCCGGGCTCTCTCCCCCCCCCCGAGTCCCGATCTGCCCCTCCAGTCTGTCTGGTCACGTGCTGGGGGGGTGCCTAGGCATGGTGTATTGCGTAATTGCTTTTGGGACCAGCCGTCTTCAGGGGCTTATCTTTGCCTATTGTGTTCCCCTTTGGGCGGACAGACAGGGAGCTGAGAAGGCTCATGTCCTGTCGCCCATGTTGCTAGGCCATGCCTCCCCCCCCCAACTTTGTGGACGTGTTAGGCTCGGGAGAGGAATGGGAGGGGTCTATGGACCCTCTGGAACACCAGGATGACTCTGCAGAGCAGTTGGACTGGTATGGGGAACTTGGGGAAACCATTGGACTGGATACTTCTCTAAATACTGGCATGCTCTCACCATCACTAAAGAGGGATGCGGGGGAGCAAACTGACTTGACCTAAAAAGAGCGTTGTCATTCTACCTTGACCCTACAAAAGAGTTCCGGGTGGAATGACCAACTCTTTGTGGGGTATGTGGCAGCTAAGAAGGGAAGGGCAGTGGAGAAAAGGACCATCTATTGCTTGGTCGTTCCTTGCATCAAGATCTACTGTGCCCTGGCAAAGAAGCTTTACCCTTAGGGATTAAGGGCCCATTCCACCAGGGGGAAGGATGCGACTAAGGCCTTGGCTTGGGGAGCCCCAGTCCTAGACATCTGTCAGGCAGCCGCGTGGGCATCTATGCACACGTTTGCCAAACAATACTACCTGGACAGTCAGATCCACAGGGACAGGCATTTTGTCAGATCGGTCCTGCAGGACTTCCTAGTTTGAGGTATTGGTCCGCAAACCACCGCCATAATGGTATGGCTTGGGTGTCTGATACAAAGGTAAGGAGTCTGCAGCTAGAAGTCTAGTGTCTATCAGATGAACAAGTTACTTACCTTTAGTAACACATTATCTAGTAGAGACTCTATCTAGCTGCAGATTCCTTACAGTCCCAAACATGCCTCCCCACTGCGTATTAATGTTGTAGGGTTAGGGTTACTCCCATTTTCAGGGCCCTTGTTTTGCACACGACTACGTCTGTTACTTTGTGCCTCTGTGCTTCTGGCGTGGAAAAAACGAAAAGTACTGATGTCTGCACACCTGGGTTGCACCTATATAGGTACTTTTACGTCATAATCAATGCTAACAACACCAACGACGTCACATGGAGCCAAATGGAGCCACCCGATGGCTCGCACAAGGGGTATTGCTCTGCAAAGACTTCCGGATCCAGCCTGACAACTGAGATATTCAAAGGTAAGGAATCTACAGCTCGATGGAGTCTCTACTAGATAAAGTGTTACCAAGGGTAAGTAGCTTGTTCATCTGAAACAGACTATTAGTTATAGATTCCTTACCTTAGAATTACCCCCAAGAGTCAGACTGTATCAGGAGAATTTTTCTTCAGCAGTAGCCCTGCGTATCGGTAGGTGGCATTGGTCAACTCCGCGTTCGTCATTGGTGACGTGATTGCCGGAATGATGTCGCAGTATCTACGTAGACGCTGCCCCTGCGTGCTGACGTCAGTCCTTTCTTTTTCAGCATCAACCAACGCAAATCCGGAGAGAGCAGTACCCTTAGAAATGTTTTGACTAGTGTTTTTTTAAAACTTTTTGTCGACATCTTTATTGTGTCGTTCGACTCCTGTTGCACGCAGGCGTGTCTCATCTGCAGGCCAGCTTCAAGCCGTTTGACTCTTGTCACAAGCTGATGTTAGTCACGGATCCGCGCCTAGTGTGCCTTTGGTGCCTGGAGCGCGACCACAACCCAAAGTCATGCTCCGACTGTCGGGCCATGAACCTGAAGTCTTTGTGGGAGCAGACCCGAAAGCTTCTGGAGCCCTAGCAGTCAACTCTGCGCTGCTCGAGGACCCGGTCGAGAGGGGGGTCGCGGGGCCTGTCACGTAGTCACCACGATCACTCCTCATCAAAGTCTTCGTCCTCGGGTAAGTTGAAGCACAAGAAGGCGAAGAAGCACTGTCACTCTTTGCCTTCTCCCCATCCGTCGCCCAACGCAGACGTGGAAGGTCGTCGTCCTTTGGCTCGCCCGCGGAGCCTAGTGGGATGGCTTCGAGCTTCCCTCCCATCCCGGGAGCCAAAGCATCACCTGCCCAGCTTCGTGTATTTTACGAAGCCCTCCACTCTATCTTTGGGCAGTCCAACTCTACCGGCGTGCCAAGGGCCCTGCGGACTGGGCTGGGGGCTCTAGGCCTTCGATTCCGGCAGGTCCAGCCTTGGCGCCGCAGGGCCCCCAGGGATCCAGGTCTGGATCCGGAATGGTGACGGTCGACCTCATGACACCTCCTGCAGCACCGATTCCTCTGACGATGCCTCCGCCACCTCCGAAGCCAGTCGTGTCCCCGGCCAGCATCGACCCCAGCCTCCCCTCATCTTGGACACAGAACCAGACCGGCTTCGACCGATGCCGGTACCAGCATGACGGATCCTTTTGTACCACTGTTCTTCCCTGACATTCCCTATTGCCCTGAGTGGCAGCCAGAGGAGGACTGTGAAGGGTCTGTTGACCCTTTGGCAGACCAGCTTGAGGAGCCAGACTGGAGAGAGGAGTTGGGGGAAGCCAGTGGTCTCAATACCTCCCCAGACCTTGGCATGCTTTCTCCCCCTACCGTGGCCACGGACGAAGGAACCTCTTATGCTGTTGTGTTGCATAGGGCGGCTAAGCCCTTGGGCCTTGACCTTCCTACGGTGGCAGTCAGGACGAATCTCTTCACTGAGGTGCTTCAGCCGACAGCAGCCTCATCGGAGCCTCTGCTGCCATTCAGTGAGGCCCTCACAGACAGCCTTATAGGCACTTGGTCCAGGCCTAGCACAGGTGGTCCTGTAGATAGGATGATTGCCCGGCGCCACCGCCCGTCCCCGGGCAACCATATTTTCCTCTCCCAACACCCTACCCCTGAGAGCTTGGTGGTCCATACCTCAACATCCAAAGGCGCTTTCCCTTCTGCTCCTCCAGATAGGGAATCCAGGGAGCTAGACCATCTTGGAAAGAATATGTTTTCTTCCATCTGCTTAGGACTGCGATCGGTGAACACTGTATGTCTCTTATGTCGTTACACCCATTCTGTGTGGGATACGGTTGCGCAGGTGCTGCCACGGTGCCCGGAGGAGGCCCGGGTCACACTCTCCTGTGCAGTTGCAGAGGGGAGAGATGCAGCAAAGTTCGCCATCCACTGTGGGCTGGACACCACCGACTCGCTGGGTAGAACGATTTTTATGTCAGTAGCCCTGAGACGCTATGCCTTGCTGAGATCCACTGGCTTTTCTGGAGATGTCCATTCATCTTTTGGACATGCCCTTTGATGGCCATCGCCTGTTTGGCAACGAGGCGGACCATGCGCTCAAGCGCTTCAAGGATTCTAGAGCTACAGCCAGATCCTTGGGTCTCACTGCCACCTCTCGTCCTCTGCAGTCTGCCTTTCGTCCCTTCGTGGCCACGGAATTGGGTGCCTCACCACGTTTAACCCAGGGCCACAGGCCGGTGCAAGCTTCCCAGCCTCTGCGGGGCCAGGGTCGTGGGATTGCTGTGGGTCTGGGACCCAGCGGGCCGGCCAGTCCACCAGTGCCACCTCTGCAGCAGCCTCTTAGCCCTCCTAGTCCGACATTTCAGGGCCATCAATTTCCAGTGGGTGGCAGGATCCGCCATCACCTCCCCCACTGGCACAACCTCACGTTGGAAAGGTAGGTTTTGCAGATAAACCGAAGGGGCTGCTGCTTCACCTTCGAGCCTAGCCCTCCCTCCATTCCACCAACACCCCATCGCATGTCTGAGGATCACTTGGCCCTTCTCTGTCAAGACGTTATGGCTCTCTTGGCCAAGGGAGCTATCAAACTAGTCCCTGTCTCGGAAGTAGCTCGTGGTTGTTACTCCCACTACTATATGGTGCCCAAGAAGGACAAAGGTCTGCGCCCTATCTTGGATCTCAGGGACGTCAACCCCATCCTCTGGAAGGAGAAGTTCGAAATGTTGACATTAGCTCAGGTTCTGTCTTTCCTTGACCCTGGAGACTGGATGGTAGCGTTGCACTTGCAGGATGCTTAATTTCACATCCCTGTGTTGCCAGCTCACAGGCTTTGCCAACGGTTCACAGTATTTTCAGTTTACCCTGCTCCCTTTCAGCCTTACCAGCGCCCCTCGGGTGTTCACAAAAGTGATGGCGGTGGTCTCAGCTCATTTGCGCAGATCAGGGGTTCCAGTCTTTCCCTATCTCGACGATTGGTTGTTGAAGGAGATGTCGCCCCAGGCTGTCTCCCACCTCTAGACTACGACGGACCTCCCGCATTTGCTGGGGTTCGCTATCAACGTGCCGAAGTCACACCTGATTCCCTCTCAGAAGCTCCTTTTCTTCGGAGCAGTTCTGGATACCTTGCAGTTTTGGGCATATCCTCCCGAGCAGCGAGTCTGGGATATTTGGGCTATGATACCGATGTTTCAGCCTCTATCCCGGATTTCTGTGAGAATGACTCTGAGGCTGCTTGATCTCATGGCCTCCTGCATCCTGCTGGTGGATCATGCCACGTGGCATATGCTGGCTCTGCAGTGGGACCTGAAGTTTTAGTGGGCGCAGCATCAGGGGAACCTTTCCGATGTCGTCCCTATCTCGGAGGGCACTGCACACCAATTGCAGTGGTGGCTAACGAGCCAGGATTGGGTCAACGGCAGATCCCTCTCCTTTCCCACCCAGAATTCATGGTGTTCACAATGAATCACTCCTGGGATGGGGCAGCCACATGGGAGAGGCAGAGATAAGAGGCCTCTGGTCTCTGGCGAAGTCCGGGCTCCACAACAACCTTCTGGAGCTTCGGGCAATCCGTCTCACACTGAAGGCATTCCTTCCTTCTGTCAAAGGAAGGGTAGTGCAGGTGTTCATGGACAACACCACCGACATGTGGTACTGCAACAAACAGGGCAGGGTGGGGTTGTGGACCCTATGTCAAGAGGCTTTCCGCCTCTTCACGTGGCTGGATCATCAGGGCATGTCCCTGGTGGTTCAACACCTGGCAGGTTCGTGAACGCCAGTGCGGACAAACTCAGCTGCCGGTGCATGATGGATCTGAAATGGCATCTTCACTCGGAGGTGATGCAAGGTCTCTTTCAGCAGTGGGGAGAGCCTTGGTTATATCTGTTCACCACCGAAGAGAACGCGCAATGTCAGCAGTTCTGTATGTTGGAATTTCCAAGGCGACACTCGCTCAGCAACGCTTTTCATCGCAAACGGAATTGCAGTCTTCTATACTCCTTTCCACCTATACCACTTCTACCCAGAGTGCTGAAGAAGATCAAGCAGACGGGGCCCAAGTCATTCTTGTGGCTCTGGACTGGGCACTAAGAGTCTGGTATTCCGAGCTCTTGTACATGGCCATTGATCCTCCGATCAGAGTACCTCTTCGGGAAGATCTTCTGTCGCAGCAGCAGGGGACCGTTCTCCACCCGAACCTGTCCAGCCTCCACCTCCTTGTTTGGAGATTGAGCGGCGACAGTTGACTGCTTTTGACCTTCTTCCCGATGTCTGTAATGTCATCTTGGCAGCCAGGCGTCCCTCCACTAAAACGGTATACACCTGTAGATGGAACAACTTTGTGGTTCACAGCAAAGGCTGTGGATCCCCTTCATTGTTTCTTTGGCCTAGCAGGGCCCTGCTCTGGGCACCCTTAAAGGCTATCTTTCGGCCATTTCGGCCTTTCTTCACCCTACTGATCAGCAAGTTCCCTATTGTAAATAGATTTCTTGAGGGCATTACTCACCTCTTTCCTCCTATTCCTTTCATAATGCCCCAGTGGGACTTGAATCTGGTCTTAACTTACCTTATGTGTGCTCTTTTCGAGCTACTACATAATTGTACTCTCAGACTCTTGACCTTAAAGACTGCTCTTCTGGTTGCCATCACCTCTGCACGGGGGGTGAGTGAGCTTCAGACTTTTTTCTAAACCTCCTTTCCTTGCTGTTCATCCGGACAAGATTGTACTTCGAACTAGACCTTCTTTTCTTCCAAAGTGGTTACCTCTTTCCACATAGGACACACCATCACTTTGACCACCTTCTTCCCGCCCGCATCCTTCTAAAGAGGAGGAGAGTCTCCACCATCTGGATCCAAAACGTGCGCTATCATTTTATCTGGATCGCACAAAACAATTCCGGGTGGATGATCAACTCTTTGTTGGCTATGTGGGCGCCAAAAAAGTTCGGGCCGTGCAAAAACGAACCATCTCACGATGGGTCGTTCTTTGCATTAAAATCTGTTATTCCTGGGTAAAAAAGGAGCCTCCAGTATGGTTGTGTGCCCATTCCATCAGGGCGACGGCAGCCACTACTGCTTTGGGACTTGGAGTCCCCCTCAATGACATCTGCCAGGCAGCCTCGTGGGCATCATTGCACACGTTCGCTAAACATTACTGCCTGGATGGCCAAATATGGAGAGACGGCTTCTTTGGCCGTTCAGTTCTCCAAGACTTTCTGGTGTGAACTTGGTTCGCAGACCCACCTCTGGGGTTGGTATTGCTGGGGTATCTATTCTAAGGTAAGGAATCTATAACTAATAGTCTCCTTCCGATGATCAAGTTACTCACCTTTGGTAACAACATATATTAGTTATAGATTTGTTAGAAGTGAGGGGACTCTGGTTGGCGCAGGCAAGGACCAGCGACAAGCAGGGACCCTTTACTTCTAGTCAGGGCGAAGGATGACTCCTCAGAATAACCCCTGCTCACCCTCTAGGTGCGTGGCACGAGCAGTCAAGGCTAAACTTCAGGGCGTACACGGTTAAGCACTTGCAATTATACACACAGTAAATACTTTGCATGCACCACAAACGGACACCAAGCAGGTTGTATACAAAAATAAGGCTTTTATATATTTTCAGCAGATTTAGTACAAGACCCAGTAACGGTGAACGGTGGGGCCACGATCTCTATCAATACAGAAAGTTCTCTTTATACGGAAAGTTCTTCTGCGGGCAACAAGGTGAACTGTGGGCCTCAGCGCACTTCGCGCTGAGGTGACAACCGGGAGGCACGACTGCAGGGAAAACAGAACGTTGCGGACCCTGGCTCCTATGCGAGCTCGCGGTCGAGTTCGTAAGTACAGTACCTTGGATTCTTTTCGTGAAGGCTGGTGCAGGACACTCAGCGGCCCTGTCAGAAGGGCGAGGCGGCGTCTGGGGCTTCCACGCTTCACGAGGGGGTCTGGTCCTTCAGGCTCACAGCAAGAGCGGGGTGTTACAGGTTGGCAAGTGAGCAAAGCGGGGTAGCCGGGCACGCTTTCTACGTCCGGGCCGTCCGAGGCTTGAAGATGCTCACAACGCCGATTCCGGCGGGAGGGGTGAAGGTGCCCAGCGGGCCTCCGGCGAGCCCAGCACGGCGTAGGGAGAGCGGCTCAGATCGAGCGAGGGTCTTCCCAAGGCAGGGGCGGCTAAGCAGTCCAGTCACGGCTCAAGGAGGGGCTGGGGGGCACGAGAGTCCCGGCTCCGACGAGGGAAGGAACACCACAGTCCAGCGGTGGGCGAGTGAAGGTCAGGTTGAGCCCAATGGTCCTGGGGCTCAGTTCAGGGGGCAAGCTCGCTTCCAAGCCCTTGGAGATCATTTTGAAAAGCACAAGTTTCTTGAAAGTAAAAATAAAGCAAAGTCTCCAGCAAAAGGTTCCTCTTCTCCCCTTTGGCAGCAAGGTCACCACTGCAGGCCAGTCCCCCAGGATAGGGACAGTCTTCCTCCTTACAGCTTTCCTGGCGCCTCCTCCTCAGGCAGATATTCTTCTTGGTTCAAAGCGGATCTGATTTCTTAGGAGCAGGGCTCCTTCATTTATACTACATTTCTTTTGTTCTCCCAGGCCAGGGGGGCCCTTGCCTAGTTCAGTCCAGTTCTGGAGCACTTTGTTGACGCGATGCAGGCTTCTTCGTTCAGAGTGCAGGGCAGAGTCATCAGACGCTCTACAGGGGGCGGAGCCGGCATTGTGGTGGCAGAGCACAGTCCTATTCAGAGTCCAGGTGTACTCCTCCCACCATCTACCTGTCAATCTTTCTATTCACCACCAGGCTACCTAGCCCTGCCCATCTGGGTTTCCCCAGCCCTGTCACTCACACAAGCCATACAGCAGATACACATCACGCAGAGATGGGCTGAAATGGTTAGGCAAGCAAAGGCCAACTTTCTAAAAGTGGCATTTGCATACGCAGAATATTAAAATAAACCTCACGAAAAGATGTACCTTATTATTCCGAGTTCAGGCATACTAAACTCGATCTTCTACCATGTTCCCTGGGCATGTTAGGATCATAGGATGTAACAATCTTAACAGCCCATTCTGGCCTATGAGAACAGGGTAGCCTTACAATAGTGAAAAACGAAAATGGCTGTAATTCACTATTAGGACATGCCACACACATCAGGGCTTGTCCTACCTTATGCTTACAATGCACCCTGCCCTTGGGCCTACCATAGGGGTGACTAACATGAAGTTAAGGGAAGGTTGAGGGACTGGCAACTGTGTGCACTTGCCAGTCAGCATGTCAGTACCAGACTGCACGCAGGTTCTGCGATGGCAGACTTAGACACATTTTACCAGGCCGCTTCTGTGGGTGGCACAACCAGTGCTGCAAGCCCACCAGCGGCATTCGTATTTACACGCCCTGGCACTCCTGGTGCACTTTACTGGGGTCTGACAGTAAACCAAATAAGCCAATCATGGAATCCAACCAACATATACATTTACAATGGGGAGAGCATACGCACTTTAGCACTGATCGGCAGTGGTAAAGTGCCCAGAGTCATAAAACAGCCAACAACAGGTCAGAAAAAATGCAGGAGGAAGGCAAAAAGTTTAGGGATGACCCTGCAAAAAGGGCCAAGTCCAACAAGATTCCTTACCGCCCCATCCATCCTCAAAGTTCTGCAAACTGACTTCTAGAGTAAGGGACACCCTTTCAGGGCCCTAGTTTTGTGCACTATTGGTAAGTGTCTTGCATGGCTCTGCGCTTCTGGCTTAGAATGTTGTCTAAAGAACTCACGTCAGCACACAAGGGTAGCTTCTAAGTAGATACCGCAACGTCATTCCGGCAATCACGACACCAAAGACGAACATGGAGTCTATGGACGCCACCTCCCGATGCGCAGGGGTACTGCTCAAGAAAAAATTTCCGGATCCAGTCTGACGGCTATGGATAATTCTAAGGTAAGGAATCTATAACTAATATATGTCTCTTACAGATATATCATTACCGAAGATAAGTAACTTTAGACTAGTTAAGATACAGTTTACTGTGCAAGAAAATACTCCTTTGGCACCAAACCCTTTTGTTTCTGCACCAGTACCCGCTTCTGATAGAGAATTCTAAATACAGATTCCATATATTTTGAATATCCTAGGTATTACTTTGGATCCCGTAACTTTTGTAAAGCGATTCCCTGGCGCACTGACGTGGTGTTGTGAGGAGTTGTTCTACCTCGTCCCGCGTGAAAGTGACTTTGGGAACAGTACCTGCTCACGCTGGTTTCAATTCCTTTCTTTCAGCCCCAGCCGACAAGGATCCAGAACTTCAGCTGTCATTCAAAAGATTTTTCCCCCTCAAAAAATGTACAGGAAAAATGTTACCCAAACCAACAGGTTTTAAGCCCTGTAAGGATTGTACCTGACAGATGTCTGTTACAGATCAACACAGCTGTGCAATGGGATCTGAAGTGTCAGTGGGCTCAGCAACAACGAAATCTGTCAAATTCCATCCAGGTGTTGGAGGCTACTGCAAAAGAACTGCATATTCCTTACCTTTGAATTCCCCAGGCATCAGGCTGAATCCAGTAACTTTTGCTGAGCAATACCCCTTGCACGCGACGTTGGGTGACTCCATTCCGCTCCGCCTGACCTAGTTGGCATCAGTAGCATCGGTTATGACATCACGGTGCCTACATAGGCGCCACCCAGGCGAGCGGACATCAGTTATTTTCTCTCCGCGCCAGTTAAGCGTGAATCCGGGAAGAGCTACCCCTCAGCCGCTTTTTGGTAGGCTTTTTTCTCGGCTTTTGTCAACATTTTTTGAGTACCAACTCCGTGTGCGAGGGATGTCTGGTAGGACGACAGTTTTTAAACCATGCAGGACTTGTTCCCGCATGATGTCGGTTACCGATCACCACTGCATATGTCTGTGGTCTTGAACGCTACCATGATTTGAAGTCGTGTTGAGACTGTCGGGCAATGGCTCCGAAGACCTTGAGGGAGCGGGCGAGGAAGTTGCTCATGGCCCGGCAGTCAACACCCTTAAGCGAGACTCCGAGGAGGTCACGGTCCCATTCCAAGAAGAGGAGGTCGCGGGACTGCTCACGGAGCCCTAAATCCTCTTCCTCCCAAACGAGGTCGTCTGGACACTCGGGGAAGAGGCACAAGAAGAAGAAGTCCAAACAGATTTCGACTTCACCTCAACTGGCGTCCGTCGTCAAGAGAGGTAAGGAGCAGTGGCGCTCTAGGCATGGTTCTGCGGAGTCAGAGCCTGAGTTGACTTTGCTCCTCCCTCCCTTTCCGGGAGCCGGAGCGATTGGGTCCCATCGGTTCGACGCCGTTGGCTACGGCCACGGCACCGGTGGGGTCTCAGGGATCCGGTCCTGTATCCGGGTCGATGCCGGTCGTATCAGCACAACCTCCCCCGGCGTCGAACCCGAAGTCGGTGCCTGCCACGATGCTGATGCCCGTTGGTGACGCAAGCCTCATCCTCATCCCCGACGAAATGGACCCGGAATGGCGTCGAGCGATGCTGATTCAGATGTCGACAGAACCCGGGGGTTCTATGTTGTCGCCTGAGCATTTTGTGGATGTGCTGGGCTAAGAAGAGAAATGGGAGGAGTCTGGAGACCCACTAGAGAACCGGGATGTCACTGAGGAGACTATGGACTGGTATGGGAACTTGGGGAAGCCAGTGGTCTGGATACTTCCCCAGACACTGGAATGCTCTGTCCCCCTACAGTGACTACGGAGGAAGGGGCATCCATGGTGGTTAAGAGGACAACTGAGGTAATTGGACTGGAGTTGCCCTCAGTGCAGGTCAGGACTAATCTCCTGAGCGAAGGGCTTGAACCTGGGGCTTCCACCTCTGAACCCCTATTACCCTTTAATGAGGCACTTACGGACGTCTTTCTAGGAACATGGTCCAAGCCTAGCACAGGGGCTCCTGTGATTAGGACGATTGCACGCAGCCATTGCCCCGCTCCGGGTGACCCAAAGTTCCTCAGCCAACACCCCACCCCAGAAAGTTTGGTGTTGCAGGCCTCTACTTCCCAGGGCACATTCCCTTCCACCCCTCCAGATAGGGAATCCAAGAGACTGGACTCATTTGGGAAGAAGATGTTTTCTTCCTCCAGTCTGGCATTGCGGTTGGTGAATACCGCATGCTTATTGGGCTGTTTCTCCCACTCTCTTTGGGAGACGGTTGCGCAGGTGCTGCCACACGTGCCGGAGAAGGCCCGGGCTGTGCTCCCCCAAGCTGTCAAGGATGGGAGAGATGCAGCTAAATTTGCCATACAGTGTGGTTTGGATACGACCGATTCGCTGGGCAGATCAATTTCAACAACTCTCGGGCTCGGCCAGATCCATGGGCCTCTCCTCCACTCCTGGATTTCGGTGAGACTGACTCTGAGGCTGTTGGGTCTCATGGCCGCCTGCATCCTGTTGGTAAGACTCACCAGGTGGCGTATGCAGGCTCTGCAGTGGGACTTGAAGTTCCAGTGGGCAGAGCATCGGGGAAATCTCACTGATGTGGTTCAGATCTCGGAAGGAACTGCGAAGGATCTGCAGTGGTGGTTAACGAACCGCGATTGGGTCAACAGAGGACCTCTCTCCCTTCCCCAACCAGGTTTCACAGTTGTGACGGCTGCGTCTCTTCTAGGATGGGGCGGCCACATGGGAGAGGCGGAGATCAGGGGTCACTGGTCACCGGCGGAGATGAGGCTCTATATAAACTTGTTGGGGCGCCAAGCGATTCAGTTGGCATTGAAAGCCTTTCTTCCCTCTGTCAAGGGGAAGTTGGTGCAGGTGTTCACGGACAACACCACCACCATGTGGTACTGCAACAAGCAAGACGGGGTGGGGTTGTGGACCCTTTGTCGAGAGGCCCTGCGTCTCTGGGTATGGCTGGAACAGGAGGGCATAGCCTTGGTGGTTCAACACCTGGCAGGTTCTCAGAACGCCAGGGTGGACGATCTCAGTCGTCAATGCCTTCAGGATCACGAATGGCGTCTCCAGTCGGAGGTGGCGCAAAGTCTCTTTCAACAGTGGGGAGAACCTTGGTTAGATTTGTTTGCCTCTGAAGAGGACGTGCAATGTCAGCTGTACTGCTCGCTGGAGTTTCCAAGGCGGCCTTCGCTCAGCGACACCTTTCATCATGAGTGGAGCTCAGCCCTGTTGTACGCAGTTCCGCCCATACCACTCCTACCCAGGGTTCTGAAGAAGATCAGGAATGACCAGGCCCAAGTCATCCTTGCAGCACCAGACTGGGCAAGGAGAGTCTGCTATCCAGAGAGTCTGAGCATGACTGTCCATCCTCCGATCAGGCTGCCCCTTCGGGCGGATATTCTGTGGCAGCAGCAGGGGACGGTTCTCCACCCGAACCTGTCAACTCTGCGCCTCCATGAGTGGAGATTGAGCGGTGGCAGTTCATGGCCTTTGACCTTCCTTCCGAAGTCTGTAATGTTATTCTGGCGGCCAGGCGGCCCTCCACTAAATCGGTATACACCTGCCTTTGGTGGAAGTTTGTATTATACTGTACAGAAAGGTCTATTGGCCCTCTTTCTGCTGTCCTTTTGTTCATTCTAACCCTTGCCCAGCAGGGCTCTGCTTTGGGAACTCTCAAGGGTTACCTTTCTGCTCTGTCTGCTTTTTTGCGGCTGCCAGATCAGCCCTCTCTCTTTAAATCTCCTATTGTTAATAGATTTCTGAAAGGGTTGGTTCATTTATTTCCACCTACACCCTTTGTTATGCCTCAATGGGACTGTAATTTGGTCCTCACTTATCTGATGTGCGCTCCTTTTGAGCCTTTGCACAATTGTCCCCTCCGGCTGTTGACCATCAAAACAGCCTTCTTAGTAGTGATTACATCAGCTTGGAGGGTGAGTGAATTGCAGGCGTTATCCAGCTCACCCCCTCATCTCTTGTCCTTTCCGGACAAGGTGGTGCTTCGCACCAGGGCATCATTCTTACCAAAGGTTGTGATCCCATTCCATCTGGGTCAGTCCATTACTTTGCCCACCTTTTTTGCTCCCCCACATCACTCTAAGGAGGAGGAGCATCCCCACCGACTGGACCCAAAAAGAGCATTGTTGTTCTACCTTGACCGCACAAAAGAGTTCCGGTGGATGACCAACTCTTTGTGAGGTATGTGGGAGCAAAGAAGGAAAAGACAGTGCAGAAAAGAACCATCTCTCGCTGGGATTTTTTCTGCATTCAAATCTTTTTTGCCTTGGTGAAGAAGCAGCCCACTAAGGGCTTAAGGGCCCATTTCACCAGGGGGAAGGCTGCAACTTCCGCTTTGGCACAGGGTGTCCCAGTTCAAGACATCTCTCTGGCAGCGACATGGGCATCATTGCACACGTTTGCAAATCATTATTACCTTGATAGTTGTGAGAAGGTGGCCTGATATATGATGTCCACTAGTTCTAGTGGGCACCTTGTATCAGTACAAACAACCCCTTATGGTGAATGGTTAAAGACAACCTTATGTGAAAGCTATCCAAGTGGTAGCTATGGAGAGCAGCCTTCAGGCTAAGTCTTGAAGGAATGTAAAGCAGCTTGTTTTACCAGTCTATAATCTCTTGAATGATCAAATGAAAAGACAACCACACCAGGTATATATTCAAAATATATGTATTTAAGGTTAAACACACCCCTCTAGTCTCTTTATGAGACTGGAGTTCGAAGTACTAAAGTTACAAGTGATTAAGCATCAGTAAAAGCACAAATACACGTTTGAGCCCTAGGGGCGTACCAAACCATAGACTAACAAAATGGTATAAGAACCACGACTGTAATAGGCACTAGGCCTATTGCCTCTAGAATCGCTGGGACCCCAAGGAACCAACCAAGGTAGGAACACAGGGGACCCACGGGAAATGTATGCAGTGTGGAAACACGACCGCAGGTTCCTATTACTTTCTATGAGGAATGTCGCAGTTGGAATTTTAAAGATTAGGGACACTTCTAATCGAATCAGGACCAAACCCTCTTGGACTTAGGAAGTTCTAGGGCTAGCACCCACGAGAGTACCGGAGTACTCAAGTTACCTCACCCAGGGAAGCCGGGTGCATAGGTGTCTTTTGTTGTCAGTGTGAGAAGTTGGCCTGATGTATGATGTCACTAGTTCTAGTGTACACCTTATATCAGTCCAAACAACCCTTATGGTGATTGGTTGTAAAGTCAACCTTATAGACCAGCTATCCTAGTGGTAGCATGGACAAGAGCAGTCTTAGGCTAAACTCTGAATGGCATGTGAAGCCAGCTGTGATACCATATATAATCCCTTGAATACCAAATGAAAGGACACCACAACAGATATAGATATAAAATAAAGTGTATTTATTCTAGTCAAACCCTCAGCACTCTTTATGAGATTAGAGGTAAGTACAACACAGTCTTATTTAAGCATACATTAAGTCACACAGGTAAGTAATACAGTTAGGCCCTAGGGGCCACGCAAACCATATACTAAGTAAGTGGTATAAGGACCACTGTCACGGAATTAGGATAGGCCTAGGCCTAGGGAATTGCTGGGGCTACACTACACTAGCAACAGTTAGGAAGTGGGAGGCCCACGGGATTCAGGTGCAGAGTGGAAACACTCACGCGTAATGCGTAATAGTCAATAGAATCACTAGCAGTTAGAAATAAACAGTTTTAGGACACTTCTGGTATAGCTAGAAAGTCGAAACTCGGAAACTAGACCCTAGGATAGTCAATACCCTTGTGAGCACCGAAGTACCCAAGTTACCTAGCCCACAGGCTGCGGGTGCATAGGTGTGAACTTGCGTCGGGTTTCGTCGTGAACTTCTATGGATGCCTGAAGGAAAGTTGCTGACAGGCAGTCAGTGAAGAGTGTCCAGTGGATCCCAAGGCTGGGATCAAGAAGAGAGGAGACCTGCAAGCAGAAGGGACAGAGTCAAGGTCACTAGCCAGTGACCACGTGGAACCAGGAAGGAACCAGGCGATGTCGTGAAGATTGCAGGTGAAGGTGAAGCTTGTCGCTGCAGCCACGAGGACCAGGGAACGTCGAGGACGACCAGGACCAGGAGGCGAGCTGTCCCACGAAGGCTCTTGCTATCGGCGGTGTCGAAGTTGGACTAGGACTCACCAAGCCTTGGCAAGCGGAACCCACGAAGAACGGAGGACTTGCTTCTGGTGCAGACCAGGAAGGTCTGGGGTGCTTCTTCTTTGCAGAGAAGCGGGAGCCAGTCTGGAGGAGCCAAACCAGCGCTGAAGATTTCAGGGTGCGTCGTCTCAAAGGCCACTAGCCAGCGGGCAAGCAACCGGACAGACGCGGCAAGCAGGAAAATGCAGAAGGGCCCCACGCAGGACTCGTGGAGTGTGGGGGGCTGATCTTCGGTGCAGATGGTGCTTGGGGTTGGGGCTTCTCAATCCCCGGTGCACAACTTCGAGGGTGCCTCAGAAGCTGCGCTGGAAGATACTCGCCACTTTTCCCAGGTAGCCGGTCCCACGTCTCTCGTCGCCTCCACGGATCTCAGCTCGGCTATGGATGTGGATCAGGGTCGGAGAAGTCTGGAAGTCAAGGCTCTGGTCGGGCTCTGCAGTCGGTCCCTCGTAGAACTTTAGCAAAGCAAAGGGTAGTCTCTTGATGGTGCCTGTTTGCACAGGGTAGCCACTCCTTGGCCACAAGGGAGATTCTTCAGTCTTCTTCTTTCGTCGAATGTCGAAGGTCCAGAGTTTCTGTTCACGTTGCAGGTTCAGGATAATCTAATCTCCTGGGGCCCAGCTAACACTCTTATACTAATCTGGGGGGCTGGGTTACCTGCTAGGTCACGCCTTATGGGTGGGACCTGGGAGGGGGGTGGTTACACCCCCTTCCCTTTGTCCAGTTTCGCGCCAGGACTGGGGCTGGAGTGCCCCAGCACCGGTTTGAACTGGACTATGCATGGGACACCTTGTGTGCCCCAGGCATGTCTCATTTTTTTCAGCCCTCCCTACCCCAATACACTAAAGTCTGTCTGGGGAGGTGCTAGCACCTCCCCAAGCAGGAAACCTATTGTCCAAGCCTCCCTTGCCGGGATCACTCCCAGCAGCAGGAGGTCAGACTTGTGTCTGTGGCAGCAGCATCCATTTTCTGATGCTGAGGCTTTGGTTAGAGTTAAACAGCAAAGTAGGATTTTATCATGTCTCTCCCTCTAGAAGGGAAGAATAATATCCTCATCACCAGAAATGGTATGGGGGTATTATTCCAAAGTGTTAGACACCTTACACGACATGTTTTGATAAAGCCAAACCATAGTTACCATAACCGTTTAAGATTATAAGGCACTTTAAGAGTATATGGTAGGCTATATCATAGAACAGCTATAAGGACATGGTTCCGAAAGCTGCAGACAGGTTCAGCTCATGCTAGAGCACCATCTCACATGTTACCAAGCACTCTGCCTCCAGGATCGTTAAGGCCTGCCATAGGAGTCACTGATAGGTACACTTGTGTCTATATATAAGGGTAGATATAGGCATACTATATCTAAGCAAGGGGTGATTACACGACCTTGCCCCAGCTGAGTGATCAGCCAGTTGTGTCTGATTGGAAGGCCAGACCAGGGGTGGCATAATACATGCTGCAGCCCCTGGGAGGCCTAGGGTACACCTATGCCCTGGGTACCTAGGGTACACTGTACAGGGTCCAATAAGGTGATCCTTACCAATTGGTTATGTACTTAGGGTGCATGGAGTCCATTTTAAAGAGAGAGCAGACAGCCTGAGACCCTGAATGGCAGGATCTCAGGCCAACTAAGTCGAAAAACCAGCTAGACACTAGGCAAAAAGTTGGGGGTAACCATAGTCAGATATCCACCTTCCTACACAACCCCCCCCCCCAAACGAAAGGAGATAAGGCTGTCCTTGACCAGGTAAGCCTATATTGCCTAAGTGGCCATATAAGGAAGAACCAGCACTGGCATGGTTACCCCCTGTCTCATGGTCCACTAAGCAATCCCTCATCCTAAAGGTATCATAGGGTCTCCACCATAGGGAATCTCTACCTTGGGTGTGTCTTTGCAAAGTAAAAGGCTGGTGTTGAGATGGAGTACTGAAGTGAGTGTCCTCAAAGTGAGGCCTCAGCTTCCTCCAATCATCCTCCACCATGGATGCCTTTCTTTCTTTAACTGAGTTGCACTGTGCTCTCAGGGTCAGCCTCTGGCTACCTAAAGCTGGAGGCTGGGTCCCTTTTGTGGGCTTACTGGAGGGACAGGTCAGGTTTGGGGCCCTAAGGTCCCACGTTTGCCTGTGCCTAACAGAATCCCTCTGGGGGAGGTCCCTAACTACCTGTAAAGGGGATCCCTCATGAATGTTTTTACCCATCACCTGGCTAGGGCTACTAGCCAGGCAATCCTCATTATTTTGATGGGGGGGTTCTTGTGGACAGGGGCCCTCTTGGGGTCCACTGGCCTCCCTGACCTCTGCAGCCCTGGGCTGACTGAGGCAGGTTAGAGAGAGGCAGGCTGCCTGCACCAGACTGGGTCCCACCTTGGAAGGGGCCACTGACATCAGAGGCTCTGTCAGGCCAGGCCTGGCTACCTCTGGGGCAGTTCCTTCACAAGGGGTGAGGTCAGATCCCTGAGGAGGCTGACCTTTTCCTAATGTCTGGGGAGAGGGAGACTTTTCTTCCTCCCCACTACTCTCTGTTTGTGTGGAGTGATCCATAGTTTCAGGCTTCACTACACCTATGTCAGTCTGAGTAAGGGCTGAGACCATTACAGCCTTGCCAACCCTTTCAGGGAGGCACTCAGTTTGGGTTTGAGCTGTGACTGTCACAGCTCTGCCAATCTCTACAGGGAAGTCTGTCTTTGCCTGGGCTGTGGCTACCACTGCCCTTCCAACCTTTTCAGGGAGGAAATCTACTTGGACAGGGGTTGTGACTGGCACAACCCCACTACCCTTTTTTGAAAGGCCTACCATTTTAGAATGGGTGTCTTGTTCAACTCCAGCCCAAGCTGAGAGTTCTAAGTCATTCCCCAGTAAGCAGTCCACAGGCAAGGTTGGAGACACTGCCACCCTTTTAGGGCCAGTGACACCTCCCCAGCTGAGACATACCTCTGCCATGGGATGACTGTTCTGTTTGCCATCAATGTTAGTTACCTGGTATGAGAAACCAGGCAAAAGCTGCTCAGAGGGAACTAGCCTATGGGCCATCATAGTGATGCTAGCTCCAGTGTCTCTGTAGTCCTCAGCTTTTCTACCATTGATGTAGGGCTCCTGTCTGTACCTACCCAAAGTGTTGGGACAGGCAGTGAAGTTGGCAAACCCCATGCCACCATCACAGACAAGAGTAGCTGCTGTAGGGGAATTGGCTAAGCCAGGATCCCCCTGTGTTCCCCAAGAAAACCCAACCAAATTTTTGGGGGCACTCCCACCACCTGGGGGATTACTGCTGACAGTAATAGGTGGTGTGACAGGAGAAGTTGGAGGAACAGTTTTTTTTAGCCTTTGGGCAACTGCTGTCAGTTTTCCAATGCCCAGGAGTTTTACACTCATGGCAGTAAGGCTTTTTAACTGTGGTAGAGGAGGGAGCCTGGGACCCACCACCCTGTGTGGAGTTTTGGGGCCCTGAGGAAGATTTCTCTTTTGCTTTATCCCCACCCTTCTCTTGAGGCTTGGTGGTATCTTTCTTTTGGTCACCACCCTGATTTTTAGGCCTAATCCTGGTCCTGACCCATTTATCTGCCCTCTTTCCCAATTCTTGGGGAGAGGTCAAATCTGAGTCTACCAGGTGTTGATGGAGAAGCTGGTTCTGACAATTACTAAGGATCTGCTCCCTCATAATCAAGTTGTACAATCCTGTATAGTCCTGCACCTTGCTGCCAGTTAACCAACCTTCCAAAGCCTTAGTGGCACAATCCACAAAATCAGACCAGTCCTGTGTCTGTGTCTTCTGGGTGTCTCTGAACAACAACCTATATTGCTCAGTGGTTAAGCCAAACCCATCTATCAGAGCACTCTTCAGGACTTTGTAATTGTTAGCATCCTCATCACTGACTGTGAGGAGCTTGTCTCTACCTTTGTCAGAAAAGGAGAGCCACAAGATAGCTGCCCACTGACTCTGGGGTACCTGCTGTACTTTGCAGGCCCTCTCCAAAGCAGTCATCCACTTGTGGATGTCATCCCCATTCTGATATGGGGGGACTATCTTGCTTAGGTTTCTATGGTCATAAGACCTATCCCTATCTCTAGGAATGTTGCTGCCACCAGTGGGTTCTGTCCCACTTAACTTTTGCTCTCTAGCCAGAGCAAGCTTCTCCTTGGCAAGGGCAAGTTCTTCCCTCTGAATCCTCAGATTAGCTTCCCTCATTCTGGCTTCATGCTCCTTTCTCTCAGGGGAAGTCATTCCCCTGTGAGAGGAAGCATTGGAGCTTCTTGAGTGATAGGAATGGAGAGAGTCCCCTGAGGGAGATCTACCCCTCCTATCTCTCTTTTTAAGGTTACTTGGGGGCATGTAAGGGAAGCTCCCATGCAAGCTCCCATGCAAGCTTAAGTTAGCCTGACTAAGTCTTCTGACTGGGGTCTTGCTACCTCCCTCTTCCTCTGAGGTCTCTTCTAACTCATCTGTATCAGTTAAGTCAGGGGTCTCTTCTGTGGAGGGGAGGCCCTTATCTACAGCTATGGCACCATACTTGGCAGCTTTTTCAGCATCATAGGCCTCCAGAAGCTCCACTAGCTGTCTAAGGGTAGGGTTGGAACCGTGTTTTAATCTCCTGGAGGTACACAGTTGTCTCATCTCCTGGAAAGTGAATGCATCATATCTAGAGGGAACCTGTCCAGGATTCTCCTCTCCTCAGGGAGTATCAGTGTGATCTCCATTCAGGGACATGATTCTAGTGAGGGTGGGGTGTGTGCACCTACCTATACATAGTTGTATCTACTAAACCTCTCTAGTAGTTGTAGTCAGGGTGTGTTACTCCCTTCAACCTACAACCACTAAGTCCAGTAGGACTTAAGTATTATAATCTATGTTATATGTACCTAAACAATATCTGTGTGATCTTTCAATTTAGTATCTCAAGATTACAATGGTATTACAACAGCAAGCTCAGATCCCAACCGCTGCTCACCAATTTGAGAAGTTGGCCTGATGTATGATGTCACTAGTTCTAGTGTACACCTTATATCAGTCCAAACAACCCTTATGGTGATTGGTTGTAAAGTCAACCGTATAGACCAGCTATCCTAGTGGTAGCATGGACAAGAGCAGTCTTAGGCTAAACTCTGAATGGCATGTGAAGCCAGCTGTGATACCTTGAATACCAAATGAAAGGACACCACAACAGATATATATATAAAATAAAGTGTATTTATTCTAGTCAAACCCTCAGCACTCTTTATGAGATTAGAGGTAAGTACAACACAGTCTTATTTAAGCATACATTAAGTCACACAGGTAAGTAATACAGTTAGGCCCTAGGGGCCACGCAAACCATATACTAAGTAAGTGGTATAAGGACCACTGTCACGGAATTAGGATAGGCCTAGGCCTAGGGAATCGATGGGGCTACACTACACTAGCAACAGTTAGGAAGTGGGAGGCCCACGGGATTCAGGTGCAGAGTGGAAACACTCACGCGTAATGCGTAATAGTCAATAGAATCACTAGCAGTTAGAAATAAACAGTTTTAGGACACTTCTGGTATAGCTAGAAAGTCGAGACTCGGAAACTAGACCCTAGGATAGTCGATACCCTTGTGAGCACCGAAGTACCCAAGTTACCTAGCCCACAGGCTGCGGGTGCATAGGTGTGAACTTGCGTCGGGTTTCGTCGTGGACTTCTATGGATGCCTGAAGGAAAGTTGCTGACAGGCAGTCAGTGAAGAGTGTCCGGTGGATCCCAAGGCTGGGATCAAGAAGAGAGGAGACCTGCAAGCAGAAGGGACAGAGTCAAGGTCACTAGCCAGTGACCACGTGGAACCAGGAAGGAACCAGGCGATGTCGTGAAGATTGCAGGTGAAGGTGAAGCTTGTCGCTGCAGCCACGAGGACCAGGGAACGTCGAGGACGACCAGGACCAGGAGGCGAGCTGTCCCACGAAGGCTCTTGCTGTCGGCGGCGTCGAAGTTGGACTAGGACTCACCAAGCCTTGGCAAGCGGAACCCACGAAGAACGGAGGACTTGCTTCTGGTGCAGACCAGGAAAGTCTGGGGTGCTTCTTCTTTGCAGAGAAGCGGGAGCCAGTCTGGAGGAGCCAAACCAGCGCTGAAGATTTCATGGTGCGTCGTCTCAAAGGCCACTAGCCAGCGGGCAAGCAACCGGACAGACGCGGCAAGCAGGAAAATGCAGAAGGGCCCCACGCAGGACTCGTGGAGTGTGGGGGGCTGATCTTCGGTGCAGATGGTGCTTGGGGTTGGGGCTTCTCAATCCCCGGTGCACAACTTCGAGGGTGCCTCAGAAGCTGCGCTGGAAGATTCTCGCCACTTTTCCCAGGTAGCCGGTCCCACGTCTCTCGTCACCTCCACGGATCTCAGCTCGGCTGTGGATATGGATCAGGGTCGGAGAAGTCTGGAAGTCAAGGCTCTGGTCGGGCTCTGCAGTCGGTCCCTCGTAGAACTTTAGCAAAGCAAAGGGTAGTCTCTTGATGGTCCCTGTTTGCACAGGGTAGCCACTCCTTGGCCACAAGGGAGATTCTTCAGTCTTCTTCTTTCGTCGAATGTCAAAGGTCCAGAGTTTCTGTTCAAGTTGCAGGTTCAGGATAATCTAATCTCCTGGGGCCCAGCTACCACTCTTATACTAATCTGGGGGGCTGGGTTACCTGCTAGGTCACGCCTTATGGGTGGGACCTGGGAGGGGGTGGATACACCCCCTTCCCTTTGTCCAGTTTCGCGCCAGGATTGGGGCTGGAGTGCCCCAGCACCGGTTTGAACTGGACTATGCATGGGACACCTTGTGTGCCCCAGGCATGTCTCATTCTTTTCAGCCCTCCCTGCCCCAATACACTAAAGTCTGTCTGGGGAGGTGCTAGCACCTCCCCAAGCAGGAAACCTATTGTCCAAGCCTCCCTTGCCGGGATCACTCCCAGCAGCAGGAGGTCAGACTTGTGTCTGTGGCAGCAGCATCCATTTTGTGATGCTGAGGCTTTGGTTAGAGTTAAACAGCAAAGTAGGATTTTAACATGTCTCTCCCTCTAGAAGGGAAGAATAATATCCTCATCACCAGAAATGGTATGGGGGTATTATTCCAAAGTGTTAGACACCTTACACGACATGTTTTGATAAAGCCAAACCATAGTTACCATAACCGTTTAAGATTATAAGGCACTTTAAGAGTATATGGTAGGCTATATCATAGAACAGCTATAAGGACATGGTTCCGAAAGCTGCAGACAGGCTCAGCTCATGCTAGAGCACCATCTCACATGTTACCAAGCACTCTGCCTCCAGGATTGTTAAGGCCTGCCATAGGAGTGACTGATAGGTACACGTGTCTATATATAAGGGTAGATATAGGCATACTATATCTAAGCAAGGGGTGATTACACGACCTTGCCCCAGCTGAGTGATCAGCCAGTTGTGTCTGATTGGAAGGCCAGACCAGGGGTGGCATAATACATGCTGCAGCCCCTGGGAGGCCTAGGGTACACCCATGCCCTGGGTACCTAGGGTACACTGTACAGGGTCCAATAAGGTGATCCTTACCAATTGGTTATGTACCTAGGGTGCATGGAGTCCATTTTAAAGAGAGAGCAGACAGCCTGAGACCCTGAATGGCAGGATCTCAGGCCAACTAAGTCGAAAAACCAGCTAGACACTAGGCAAAAAGTTGGGGGTAACCATAGTCAGATATCCACCTTCCTACAGTCAGGTTGCGTCGTCGATTTTAATGGAAGCCTGCAAAGAACTGCTGCTGCCGTGAAGAGGAGAAGTGTCCAGAGAGATCCAAGCCTGGATCTAGGATGAAAGGAACCTGAAAGCAGAGGGGACAGAGTCTGGGTCACTTGCCAGTGACCTAGGGCAGGATGGACCAATGTCCACAGATGTCAGGTGCTTCAGGTGAGTTGACGGGTGTCTTGACTCTCCAGCCACAAGGTCCAGGAGGCGTCGACGTAGTCCATGAGCCGGATTCGACCTGTCCCATGAAGTCTGTCGAGTGCTGTGGTGTCGGCGACCAGGGAGGACCCAACAAGCCTTGGCAACGGCAAGTCACAGGAAATCAGAGGAAGGACTGCGGTGCAGACCAGCAAGGTCTGATGGACTCACCCAGCAAGGGTAAGTAAGAGCAAGTTTGGAGCAACCAGAAAAATGCCAACAGAAGTGGAGTTGCCTGAGTGCGGACCTGCTAGCCAACGGGCTAGTGATCGCAAAGGAGCCTCGAGCGGTCGCACTGGGAGCTGGCCCACGGGTCACTCGTGGAGTGGAGGCCAACAATCTTCGGTGCAGGAGGTGCTCAAGGCTGGGGCTACTCAGAGCCTAAAGCACAACTTCGAGGATGACCAGGAAGGTGTTGTTGCTGCAAAAGTTCACGGTGTCCAGGGGTCACGGTTCCACGTTACCCACAATAGCCATGGGCCTCAGCTTTGTTGTGGACTCAGGGTAGCCTCGGTGAAGTCTGGAAATCCACCTCTGCAGAGACTTGAGCGTCCGGCGGGAGCTTCAGAATTGCAAACTGGTCACTTGCTTCTTTGATGCCTGCCAAGCAGGGGAGTCACTAGTCGTGATAGAAAGTCGAAGGTCCAGGATATATGTTTCAGAGGTTCGTCCAGGGTAATCTAAAGTCCTAGGGACTGGATTCCTATACTTATACTAAGTTTAGGGGATGGACTAACTCTAAGGCTCCACCTATGGGTGGGCCTGGGGTGGGGGTGGTTACACCCCTTCCCCTTTGTCCAGTTTCATGCCAGAGCAGGGGCTGAGTGCCCCTGCAACCGGTTTGAACTGGGCTATTCACAGGGACACCTTGTGTGCCCCAGGCAGTGTCTCAAAAGCATTCTCTGAATGCACCCAACCTGCCCCAATACACATCTGCCTGTCTGGGGAGGTGGTTACACCTCTCTGTGACAGGAAACTTATTGTCCAGGCCTCCCCTGCCGGAGTTTCCCCCAGCAGCAGGAGGCCAGACCCGTGTCTGTGGCAGTGGCATCCATTTTGTGATGCCAGGGCTTTGAAAGGATTTAACCAGGTTAAGCCAGTGTGAACATGTCTCTCCCTCTAGAAGGGTGGAATGCTACCCCCGCCGCCAGGACTGGTGGGGGGGGGGGGGGGGTAGTATTCCAAAGCGTTTGACACCAAACACGACATGTTTTGATGCAGCCATTCCAAAGTTAGCATTTACCGCGAGGTTATAATGCACTTAAGGGTATATGGTATGGCTGTATCACAGAACAGCCATAAGGAAGTATTTCCGAATGATGCAGAGGGGCTCAGCTCATGCTTGGGCACCCTCTCACATAAAGCCAAGCACTCTGCCTTCAGGATTTTCAAGAAAACAGAACAAACAGTTCAAGCTGAGAATAACTCAACACAATCTTTTTGTAGCTCCTAAAAAGAAATGAAACTGAGAAGGAGGGATTTATGAATTTCCTTATTATTTGATGGAAATAATTCAAATTTATTTTATGATGCAAGAACAATTTTTGCGCAGAACCATTTCTTTTGTTGCGCTGAGGTCATATATACAAAATGTTACAAGGCATATATTACAATAACACATAACTAATATTCCCCTGGAAACACAAAAAGAAAATAAATGTCAACATTCATCAAACACTCATGGCCATTCCACTCATGCATTCACGGCATACATACAAAAACTGTCTAGAACTAGGTCCTTGTGGCGACCTTTCTTTCTTAGTACGATTGATTACATTGCGATTCAAATGTCAAAAAACATTTCATTATTATTTTGCGAAAATGAATATGACAAACATGTTTTTAAACTTCGCATAGGAATACAATTTTATGAAAGCGGTGCGACACAAGGAAATGAAAAATGGTCGACGCGTTTCGAACCCCAGAGTTGTGGGTTCTCCTCAGGACCAACCAATTTCTGTAAGGAACAATGGAAAGGTTTTAGAATATGGAATCGGACTAAGAAAAACTATGAAGCACCAACCGGGCTTGTCAAAACCCACCTTTGCACGGAGAAATCTATCTGCCTTAAATGGATTTTGTTTCCAATGCAGAGGGACCTACACAAGGGAACAAACCAAAACCACCTATATCAGAATTGAAACTTGTCTGCCACACGCTAAACAAAAAACACTTAACCAACAAGAGACTTTAGACCAAGGTAGGTGATGTACGCTCAACTTACTAGAGAAAGGGAACTTTTCCTCTTTTCCGGCTGTCCAAGATTAAATACTTGTGTATCTGAAGGAAGGGAGAATGGACGAAATGAGTACCGTTGACTAGTGTAATCTCATGGAACTGAAAACAACCGTTCAGAAACGCAATCAACGAAGTGGACCGCAGCCCACTGAATGGAGTTTGGAACTTACTTCGATAAGATTTCAGTTTACTTCATGATGTTTATCCCGCGCCGGAATCTAAAAAAACGAGATGGGCTGTGTAAATAATGCGTCGGAGAGTGAAACAATCCAATATCTTAGAACTCCTCTTCTTTAGACCGGAGTGATCATTGCAGGCTTACCGGGCATACATTTTGCAACCGTCCACACCGTAGTCGTGCCTCGAGTGAGGATGCACACAGCCTTGTGGGTACTAATGGCGTGTAACTCTCATTAGGACTACCAAAAAGCGCAAAGCTTGCTGGTACTTGTAGTTTATGTTCTATGACCATACAGGTGTGTTATTTAAAACAAGGGGGATGTGGCTAAGATTCTGATAATTTAAAGTATTGGCGATGGAAGGTGGCTTCCAGGTATTATGGTTTCTGTGTAGTTTTGTTTTTAGCAATCGGACCAACTCCTTTGCTGAGCACCTCAACAACAAGGAAGGCTTTCCCTACGAGGGGAGTAAAGCATGGCTCTGAAAAAGATGGAACTCTCTTTTCTATATAATCGTATGAAGAATGATCGATGCAGCAGAGCAGGCAAAGCCCCGCACAGAAGGACAGCGGCAAAGTTAAGATGTTCTTTTACTTTAAGCAAGTGGTCTAAAAATCTCAGCGACTTCATTTAGGCCATTGATAGCCGTGTTGTACTTCATGATTAATAACGCCTCACGACGTCCTTGATCAAATGGCAACTGGCATTTGATCAAGGACCTCCATGAGGATTTTTCGAGACCTCCGATGTTTGCGTTCAAAAAGGAGAAATGTGTAGCAAACTACATAGTACGTGCGGCCTTACCGAAACAAGAACAGCGCACATTGAGGAGTATGCTTAACTTACCACCTGTTTTAGGACACCACAAATGTGGCACATGCACAAACTGTGACCAGACCATAGAGGGGGACGTCTTTTCCTTCAATACCACGCATTGGAAACATAACTCATTCAGTAATTGCAAAACGAAAAATGTCGTTTATGCAATAGTTTGTCCATGTCCGAAGCTGTACATTGGAAAAACAACGCAGGAAGTGCGACAACGCATCATCCAGCACAAATCTAGGATCAGACGCCGAGTGGAGAATGCCCCTCTAGTCCATCATTGGCTCTCTCATTCACACAGTGAGACTGATTTGAGATGGACAGTCTTGTCCAAAGTTGAAAGAGATCCCCGTGGAGGAGATTTGGAAGGCCTATTAAGCCGTCGTGAGGCGTTATTAATCATGAAGTACAACACGGCTATCAATGGCCTAAATGAAGTCGCTGAGATTTTTAGACCACTTGCTTAAAGTAAAAGAACATCTTAACTTTGCCGCTGTCCTTCTGTGCGGGGCTTTGCCTGCTCTGCTGCATCGATCATTCTTCATACGATTATATAGAAAAGAGAGTTCCATCTTTTTCAGAGCCATGCTTTACTCCCCTCGTAGGGAAAGCCTTCCTTGTTGTTGAGGTGCTCAGCAAAGGAGTTGGTCCGATTGCTAAAAACAAAACTACACAGAAACCATAATACCTGGAAGCCACCTTCCATCGCCAATACTTTAAATTATCAGAATCTTAGCCACATCCCCCTTGTTTTAAATAACACACCTGTATGGTCATAGAACATAAACTACAAGTACCAGCAAGCTTTGCGCTTTTTGGTAGTCCTAATGAGAGTTACACGCCATTAGTACCCACAAGGCTGTGTGCATCCTCACTCGAGGCACGACTACGGTGTGGACGGTTGCAAAATGTATGCCCGGTAAGCCTGCAATGATCACTCCGGTCTAAAGAAGAGGAGTTCTAAGATATTGGATTGTTTCACTCTCCGACGCATTATTTACACAGCCCATCTCGTTTTTTTAGATTCCGGCGCGGGATAAACATCATGAAGTAAACTGAAATCTTATCGAAGTAAGTTCCAAACTCCATTCAGTGGGCTGCGGTCCACTTCGTTGATTGCGTTTCTGAACGGTTGTTTTCAGTTCCATGAGATTACACTAGTCAACGGTACTCATTTCGTCCATTCTCCCTTCCTTCAGATACACAAGTATTTAATCTTGGACAGCCGGAAAAGAGGAAAAGTTCCCTTTCTCTAGTAAGTTGAGCGTACATCACCTACCTTGGTCTAAAGTCTCTTGTTGGTTAAGTGTTTTTTGTTTAGCGTGTGGCAGACAAGTTTCAATTCTGATATAGGTGGTTTTGGTTTGTTCCCTTGTGTAGGTCCCTCTGCATTGGAAACAAAATCCATTTAAGGCAGATAGATTTCTCCGTGCAAAGGTGGGTTTTGACAAGCCCGGTTGGTGCTTCATAGTTTTTCTTAGTCCGATTCCATATTCTAAAACCTTTCCATTGTTCCTTACAGAAATTGGTTGGTCCTGAGGAGAACCCACAACTCTGGGGTTCGAAACGCGTCGACCATTTTTCATTTCCTTGTGTCGCACCGCTTTCATAAAATTGTATTCCTATGCGAAGTTTAAAAACATGTTTGTCATATTCATTTTCGCAAAATAATAATGAAATGTTTTTTGACATTTGAATCGCAATGTAATCAATCGTACTAAGAAAGAAAGGTCGCCACAAGGACCTAGTTCTAGACAGTTTTTGTATGTATGCCGTGAATGCATGAGTGGAATGGCCATGAGTGTTTGATGAATGTTGACATTTATTTTCTTTTTGTGTTTCCAGGGGAATATTAGTTATGTGTTATTGTAATATATGCCTTGTAACATTTTGTATATATGACCTCAGCGCAACAAAAGAAATGGTTCTGCGCAAAAATTGTTCTTGCATCATAAAATAAATTTGAATTATTTCCATCAAATAATAAGGAAATTCATAAATCCCTCCTTCTCAGTTTCATTTCTTTTTAGGAGCTACAAAAAGATTGTGTTGAGTTATTCTCAGCTTGAACTGTTTGTTCTGTTTTCTTGTATCTTTGGCTCAGTTCAGCTGAGTAGTTTGAGCCACCACCCAGTGTTGTTTTCTAACTTCAGGATTTTCAAGGCCTGCCATAGGAGTGGCTTATATGTTTATATGTGTCTGTATAAGGTAGTGATATAGGTAGCCTATACCACAGTAAGGGGTGCAAGCACACCCTTACCCAGGTTGCAGTAGCAGACCTGTGGTTTCATTTTGGAGTGCTTCCCAGGGGTGGCATAATACATGCTGCAGCCCCTGGTAGGCCTCTGAGGTACCTATGCCCTAGGTACTTAGTATACCATATACTAGGGGCTTATACGGCACTCCAGAATCCAAATAGATATGTACCTAATGTACATGGAAACCATTTTAGAGAGGAAGCAGCTAGGCTGTGGTCCTGATTAGCAGGGCCACATCCAGACTATGGTCGAAAAACAGTGAAACACCAGCAAAAAGTGGGGGTACGCATGTGAAGCAGATCCTACTCTCCTACACAACTCCCCCCCCCAAACACAGGGACATTAAACTAACCTTGACCAGTTGAGTCTTCATGTTCTAAGTGGAAATACCTAGAGAGTCTATCTGCTTTGGCATGGTTACTCCCAGGTCTATGTTCCACTGTAAAGTCCATCCCCTGTACGGAAATGGACCACCTAATCAGTTTGGGATTTTCACCCTTCATTTGTTTTAGCCATAAGAGGGGCTTATGGTCTGTCTGAACAAGGAAGTGAGTACCAACAAGTATGGCCTTAACTTCTTCAGAGCCCAAACCACAGCAAAGGCCTCCCTCTCAATGGCTGACCAACGTTTCTCTCTAGGGGTCAGCCTTCTGCTTATGAAAGCTACTGGCTGATCCTGACATTCTTCATTAAACTGTGACAGTACAGCCCCAACCCCCAGTTCAGATGCATCAGTTTGAACAATGAACTTTTTGGAGTAGTCAGGACTCTGCAGAATGGGAGCAGTACACATGGCCTGCTTCAGGTCATCAAATGCCTTTTGACAGCTAGCTGTCCACTGAACCTTTTTGGGAATTTTCTTAGAAGTTAAGTCATTCAAGGGTGTCACTATTGATCCATACCCTTTGACAAATCTCCTATAGTACCCAGTCAGGCCTAAGAAGGCTCTCACCTGAGTCTGGGTAGTTGGAGCAGTCCATTCCATTATGGTCTGCATCTTGCTCTGCAATGGTTGAACCTGGCCTCCACCTACAAGGTGGCCCAGGTACACAACCTGACTCTGCCCTATCTGGCACTTAGTAGCCTTGATAGTTAGGCCTGCTTTTTGCAGGGCCTCCAAAACATTCTTCAGGTGGACCAGGTGATCCTCCCGGGTGGAGCTAAAGACAGCAATATCATCTAGATATGCTGCACAAAAGCCTTCCAGGCCTGTGAGAACTGTATTCACCAACCTTTGAAAAGTGGCAGGTGTTACCACAAATTGATAGTGCCCACTAGGGGTAGAAAATGCAGTTTTTGGCTTTGCATCATCAGCTAGTTTGATCTGCCAGTAGCCAGCTGTCAAGTCAAATGTGCTAAGGTACTTGGCAGAGGCCAAAGTATCTATAAGCTCATCTGCCCTTGGTATTGGATGGGCATCAGTCCCAGTGACTGCATTGAGGCCTCTGTAGTCCACACAAAACCTCATCTCTCTTTTTCCACCACTGGTGTGAGGTTTTGGCACCAGGACCACTGGACTAGCCCAAGGGCTATCTGAGGGCTCAATCACACCCAGATCCAACATTTTCTGGACTTCTGTCCTGATACAGTCCCTGACATGGTCAGGTTGCCTATAAATCTTATTTTTAATAGGCAGACTGTCCCCAGTGTCCACTTCATGAGTGCACCAGGTAGTCTGACTTGGAGTCAGTGAGAACATGTGTCTGAACTGATTGAGAACTTGTCTGCAATCAGTTTGCTGCTGGGCAGTGAGGCTGCCAGCCAAGGCTACACCATCTACTGACCCATCATCAGGGTTCTGCGAGAGGAGGTTAGAGAGTGGGTCACTCTCTTCCTCCTTTCCCTCATCAGTTGCCAGGAGCAAGCCCATGTCAGCCCTGTCCACATATGGCTTCAGCCTGTTGACATGGAGAACCCTATGGGGACTCCTAGGGGTTCCAAGGTCTACCAAGTAGGTAACCTCCCCTTTCTGTTCAACAATAGTGTGGGGTCCACTCCACTTGTCCTGGAGAGCTGCTGGGGCCACAGGCTCCAACACTCACACTTTCTGTCCTGGCTGATAAATGGTCAGTACAGCCTTTTGGTCATGCCAGGCTTTTTGCAGTTCCTGGCTAGCCTCAAGGTTTTTGTTTGCCTTTTTCATATACTCAGCCATCCGGGAGCGGAGACCAAGTACATAGTCCACTATGTCTTACTTTGGGGGCTTGAGAGGTAACTCCCATCCTTCCTTCACCAAACACAATGGACCCCTGACAGGGTGACCAAACAGAAGTTCAAAAGGGCTGTAGCCAACCCCCTTCTGAGGCACCTCCCTGTATGCAAATAAAAGGCAGGGCAAGAGAAGGTCCCATTTCCGCCTAAGCTTCTCTGGGAGTCCTTTGATCATGCCCTTTAAGGTTTTGTTAAACCTTTCAACTAAACCATTGCATTGTGGGTGATAGGGTGTGGTGAATTTGTAATTCACTCCACACTCCTTCCGCATTGCAGTTAAGTAACTTGACATAAAGTTTGCATCTCTGTCACATACTACCTCCTTAGGAAAGCCTACTCTTGAGAGCACACTCAAGAGAGCTCATGCCACTACAGGTGCTGTAGTGGTCCTTAGGGGAATTGCTTCTGCATACCTGGTGGCATGACCCACTACCACCAGTATAAACCTGTGCCCAGATGCTGTTTGAGGATCCATGGGACTAACAATGTCAATCTCAACCCTCTCAAAGGGAACCCCCACCAAAGGTAGTGGTATCAGGGGGGCCTTTGTAGTGCCACCTGCTTTGCCACTCACTGGCTTGGCAGGTTACACAGGAGAGACACAACTCCTTTGTGTCTTCAGACATGTGTGGCCAGTGAAAGTGAGGAACAATTCTGTCCCAAGTCTTGTTCTGGCCTAAGTGTCCTGCTAGGGGAATATCATGGGCTAGTGTCAATAGGAAACCCCTAAACTTCAGAGGTATAACCAACCTCCTGGATGCACCAGGCTTGGGGTCTCTACTCTCTGAGTATAGAAGTCCATCATCCCAATAAACGTTAAGGGTGCCACTAGCATTCCCAGCAGCCTCATCGGCAACTTGCTGTCTGAGGGTTTCAAGAGAGGGGCAGGTTTTCTGCTCCTGGCTCAGATCAGACCTGGAAGGGGCCCCTGTCCCCAAGAACTCAACCTGATCAGGTTCAAGCTCCTCTGGGACAGTTCCTTATCCAGGCTCAAGACCATCTCCCTGAGGATACTGATCAGTTTCCTGAGACAGGTGGGAAGGCTCTGCCTTAACCCTACTGCTCCTCATCTTGTGAGGCACCTGGTCCATTATTCCAGAATCCAGGGCCTGTCCAGCTTTTGACATTTTTGCCTGTGACCTAGTCACAGCAAAGACATGTGCAGGGATCCCTAACATTTCTGCATGTGTCCTGAGCTCCACTTCAGCCCAAGCTGAAGTTTCCAGATCATTGCCAAGCAAGCATTGTACTGGTAGGTCCGAACTTACCACAACCTTCTTAAGGCCAGTTACCTCTCCCCAGGAGAAGTTAACAACTGCCAGAGAATGGTCTGTTCTGACGTTGCTAGCATTGGTCACTTGGTACATTTCACCAAGTATAATCTGACCAGGATCCACAAGATCTTTTGTCACCATTGTGACACTTGCTCCTGTGTCCCTGAATGCCCAAGCTTGTACTCCATTAATTAAAGGCTGCTATCTGTATTTGCCCAGGTTACTGGGGCTCACAAAGGGGGTCATATCCATCTCCCCATCACTGACAAGCACAGCCTGAGTTGGTACTCTGACTAGGCCAGAGTCCATCTCAGAAACCAGGGTCAACCCTACTACACCCTTATTCTGTGTATTCCCACCACCAATTCTAACTGTACTAGGGGGAACAGGTGCCTTAGGGGCATTGGTGGTGGTTGGAGTATTTTCTTTAGCCTTGGTGCAGTCACTAGTCCAGTGAGTGTTCTGCTTACAGATTTTGCACCAGGGATTCCTTTGGCCTTTTCCCTTTCCTGACTGGAAATCCCCGCCTGAGGAAGATTTTTGGGGCCCTTGTGAAGACTTCTGGTCTTTACCCTTGTCCCCACCCTTATCAGATATTTTAATATCTTGCTTCTTAGGGTCACAACCTTGGTTCTGTACTTTCTGCCTCACCCTGGTTCTGACCCATTTGTCTGCCTTCTTTCCCAATTCTTGGGGAGAGGTCAGATCAGAGTCTACCAGGTACTGGTGCAACAGCTGATTTTGACTGTTATTAAGAATCTGCTCCCTCATTATCAGATTGTACAATCCTATGAAGTCACACACTTTACTGCCCAATAACCAACCTTCCAGAGCCTTAGCAGCACAGTCAACAAAGTCCTAATTTTGTGCCTTTTGGGTATCTCTGAACTTTAACCTGTATTGTTCAGTGGTTAGGCCAAACCCATCTATCAGAGCACTTTTCAAGAGTTTGTAATAATCAGCATCCTCTTCTCTTAATGTGAGGAGCTTGTCTCTACCTTTGTTTGCAAAGGAGAGCCATAAGATTGCTGCCTACTGACCTTGAGGGACCTTCTGTACTTTACAGGCCCTCTCCAAGGCAGTTATCCATTTGTGGATGTCACCCCCTCTCTGGTAGGGAGGGACAATCTTACTTAGGTTCCTATGGTCATAAGACCTCTCCCTATCTCTAGGGAAATTGCTGCCACCACGGGACTCTAGTCCCTCCTTTTTACTAGCTCTGTAGAGCTCCAGGGCTTCCCTATCTAAGGCCATCTGCTGCTTTCTGAGGTTGAACTTGTCTTGCTCATACTTCAGCAGTCTCTCTCGTCTCTCCTGGGAGGTTTCCCTCCCTCTGTGAGAAGAAACCGAGGTTCCAATAGAGGAGTTAGACTGAATAGATCCCCTTGACAGAGTTCTATCCATTCTAGCCCTGTGTTCAGGCCTACCAAGAGGAATGAAGGAAGGAGCATTATTGTCCTTTTCCTCATCCTCATCCTCATCCTGATGGTCTGTGTCCACCAGAGTCTGGTCATTGTCACCAGTCTGGTCAGCATTGGTGTTAGGGTCAGGGGAGTTTCCACCCCTGGACCCACCCTCAGGTGCTGCCCCACCCACACTGTCTCCATCTACAGGCCCACTAGGACTTGTGATATCATCCAGTTTCAGTATCTTTATGAGATGCTGGGTGGATGGTCTTTTGCCTGTCTTCAGCTTCCTAATTGTACACAGGAACCTAAGCTGAAAAAAGGTGAGACCCTCATACTTATAGGGAAGGAGATCACTGGTTCCAGGTAGGGACTCAGTGGTTCCTGGCTGGTTAGACATTACTAATGTAGTGTGGTGTATTGCACTATCTACACTAGTGTGGCCTACAAAACTCTCTTGAGTTGTAGAAAGGGTGTGCTATCCCTTAAAACACAACTCTAAGTTCAGTAGAAATTACTTTAGTTAAACTTGATATTATATGTACCTCAGGTACCTTTAGTGGTTTTCAGTTGATCAATTCAATTGAGATTATCTGGTAAAACAATAGCAAGCTGGAATCCCACACGCTGCACACCAATGTGAGAAGGTGGCCTGATATATGCTGTCCACTAGTTCTAGTGGGCACCTTGTATCAGTCCAAACAACCCCTTATGGTGAATGGTTAAAGACAACCTTATGTGAAAGCTATCCTAGTGGTAGCTATGGAGAGCAGCCTTCAGGCTAAGTCTTGAACGAATGTAAAGCAGCGTGTTTTACCAGTCTATAATCTCTTGAATGATCAAATGAAAAGACAACCACACCAGGTATATATTCAAAATATATGTATTTAAGGTTAAACACACCCCTCTAGTCTCTTTATGAGACTGGAGTTCGAAGTACTAAAGTTACAAGTGATTAAGCATCAGTAAAAGCACAAACACACATTTGAGCCCTAGGGGCATACCAAACCATATACTAAAAAAATGGTATAAGAACCACGACTGCAATAGGCACTAGGCCTATTGCCTCTAGAATCGCTGGGACCCCAAGGAACCACCCAAGGTAGGAACACAGGGGACCCACGGGAACTGTATGCAGTGTGGAAACACAACCGCGGGTTCCTATTGCTTTCTATGGGGAATGTCGTGGTTGGAATTTTAAAGATTAGGGACACTTCTAATCGAGTCAGGACTAAACCCTCTTGGACTTAGGAAGTTCTAGGGCTAGCACCCACGAGAGTACCGGAGTACTCGAGTTACCTCACCCAGGGAAGCCGGGTGCATAGGTGTCTTTTGGTGTCGAGTCGCGTCGTCGATTTCAATGGAAGCCTGCAAAGAACTGCTGCTGCCGTGAAGGGAAGTGTCCGGAGAGATCCAAGCCTGGAACTAGGATGTAAGAAACCTGAAAGCAGAGGGGACAGAGTCTGGGTCACTTGCCAGTGACCTAGGGCAGGATGGACCAATGCCCACAGATGTCGGGTGCTTCAGGTGAGTTGACGGATGTCTTGACTCTTCAGCCACGAGTTCCAGGAGGCTTCGACGAAGTCCATGAGCCGGATTCGAGCTGTGCCACGAAGTCTGTCGAGTGCTGCGGTGTCGGCGACCAGGAAAGACCCAACAAGCCTTGGCAACGGCAAGTCACAGGAAATCAGAGAAAAGACTGCGGAGCAGACCAGCAAGGTCTGATGGACTCAACCAGCGAGGGTAAGTAAGAGCAAGCCTGGAGCAACCAGAAAAGCCCCAACAGAAGTGGAGTTGCCTTCGTGCGGACCTGCTAGCCAACGGGCTAGTGATCACGAAGGAGCCTTGAGCAGTCGCACTGGAAGCTGGCCCACGGGTCACTCATGGAGTGGAGGCCAATAATCTTCGGTGCAGGAGGTGCTCAAGGCTGGGGCTACATGGAGCCCAAAGCACAACTTCGAGGATGACCAGGAAGGTGTTGTTGCTGCAAAAGTTCACGGTGTCCAGGGGTCACAGTTCCACGTTACCCACGATAGCCACGGGCCTCAGCTTTGCTGTGGATTCAGGGTAGCCTCGGGGAAGTCTGGAAATCCACCTCTGGGGATGCAGAGACCTCGGCGTCCGGCAGGAGCTTCAGAATTGCAGACCGGTCAGTTGCTTCTTTGGTGCCTGCCAAGCAGGGGAGTCACTCCTTGACCCCAAGGGAGATTTCTTCCGTCTTCTAGTCATGATAGAAAGTCGAAGGTCCAGGATATATGTATCAGAGGTTCGTCCAGGGTAATCTAAAATCCTAGGGACTGTATTCCTCTACTTATACTAAGTTTAGGGGATGGACTAACTCTAAGGCTCCACCTATGCGTGGGCCTGGGGTGGGAGTGGTTACACCCCTTCCCCTTTGTCCAGTTTCACGCCAGAGCAGGGCCTGAGTGCCCCTGCAACCGGTTTGAACGGGGCTATGCACAGGGACTCCTTGTGTACCCCAGGCAGTGTCTCAAAAGCATTCTCTGAAGGCACCCACCCTACCCCAATACACATCTGCCTGTCTGGGGAGGTGGTTACACCTCCCTGTCATAGGAAACCTATTGTCCAGGCCTCCCCTGCCAGAGTTTCCCCCAGCAGCAGGAGGCCAGACCCGTGTCTGTGGCAGTGGCATCCATTTTGTGATGCCAGGGCTTTGAAAGGATTTAACCGGGTTAAGCAAGTGTGAACATGTCTCTCCCTCTAGAAGGGTGGAATGCTACCTCCGCCACCAGGACTGGCGGGGGGTAGTATTCCAAAACGTTTGACACCAAACACAACATGTTTCGATGCAACCATTCCAAAGTTAGCATTTGCCGCAAGGTTATAATGCACTTAAGAGTATATGGCATGGCTGTATCACAAAACAGCCATAAGGAAGTATTTCCGAATGCTGCAGAGGGGCTCAGCTCATGCTTGGGCACCCTCTCACATAAAACCAAGCACCCTGCCTTCAGGATTGTCAAGGCCTGCCATAGGAGTGGCTTGTAGGTTTGTATGTGTCTCTATAAGGTAGTGATATAGGTAGCCTATACCACAGTAAGGGGTGCAAGCACACCCTTACCCAGGTTGCAGTAGCAAACCTGTGGTGTCATTTTGGAGTGCTTCCCAGTGGTGGCATAATACAGGTAAACAACCTTTACAACGAAACTTTGACAACGCACTACCATTAGAACGAAACTTTTACAACGAACGCGATGTAACCACGCAATGCCATTACAACGCAAGTCTTTACATCGACTTGCGCTAGATGGCGTGCTAACATTACAAAAAGTGTAGTTTACTATCCCAACACCTTCCCTACTGTTAAGTGGACTGGAGTGATGATCAAGACAGCTTGGCTGTCGAAACGCGTAACCTTGTTGAATACATTTCTGGTTTCATTCTGAGCGCGAGTCTTTCTGTGAAGAAGATTGTTGTGCGTGATATAATTGCTGGGAGACCTGCCCGGTCTGACTCGCCACCTCTCTATGGGCCAAGGACTTTGGTAATCTTGGTCGTTTTGTGTGCATATATATATATATATATACTATGTGTTTTTCTATTTATATTATGCATACTGTATATACTAGTGGAAATGTTGTCGGTCCGCCCGTTTGCCTCAACGGCATGGAAAAAATGGGTGGAACTGACGCCAGTGCGCCGACAAGGTCTTCTTATGGCTCCGGTGTCGTCATACGGAGTTGCGAGCGGAGCCGTGCTATCATGACGTCCTCGTCGACGTGGGAGAGCTAGGAAAATAATTTCCGTGGAATGCTGGCGCAAGGGTAATTCAAAAGGTGAGGAATCCACAGGCAGATTCTGTATCCACCAGAAAAAGTGTCACCGAAGGTACGTAACTTGTTCTTATGCATTATACAGTAGACTGATTATTGAAATAGCGGTTACACAGTTGTTCCCTAACCAATATAAATATTGTTCATTATTCTACGTGCGTTTCAGCTAGTTGCCTTCCTCAGGAAGCTACAAAATAAACAGTTCAATCTAGTATCTGTGAACAATAGAAACAATGTTTTATACTAGTATGTGCCTCAACAACTTATACTTTTTTCGTGGAAAAATGATAAATAGTTAAAAATCGGTTCGTGTATAGGGCAAGCCGCCAGCCAGAGCCCATCATTCTTATATTCCGTGTAGTATTGTGTTCCATGCAATTGGTGATGTACAATCATCCTAGTAATCAGACCAGACCATGCCCAATTGTTGGTAATACACGACATCGGTGCAGAAACATGCACATTATTCTTAAATGTGATTCATGTTCATGTGAGAACAATCGAAATACAATTATCAATGCTAGGTCCCTCAATATAGGTTGCAAAGCTATGATCTTAATGGCAGTCATGTACTGTCCTAATGCTTACCTGTAAGTATTTGAAACTCGCAAGTCTCAGAATGAGGATAGTAATAGTTATGATAGTCAATTTTCCCTAAATTCAGAAAGAGGCGTAGTAAAAATAAACTATAGAAGTATAGAGAAAACGATGCAGAAAGCAATTGGGCCCAAACAGGCAATTTGTTACATATAAAGCGATGCTTACCTCGTTGAGCAAAAAATATTTTGCATTTGCTATTCTAGAGCGCTCTGACTTAGAGGTCTTCTATATTGATGTTCTCTTTCATGCAAAAATGTTCTAAAATTTGAATGAATGGACCTCAATGAGTTTGGTACACTATGATAGAGATGAGTAAACAGTAACTATTATTATCATGAAAATTGAGCTCACCTACTAGTGGTACACCAGAGAAAATTAGGGATTAAAGGTAGAATAGTCCCAAGAAATTATGTCACCAGATAATGACATTCGGGCTCCAAATCTTTTTTTCTCATGAACATGTCCAATTTTCTGTGGTACTACGTAAGGCAGCAAAAATACTTTTTGCTAGTTCAGTAGCGGCTGCTACCGAACAGGGGTGGTAGGGCAGGGGGACGGAGGAGGGTGAGAAAATGTTTTTTTTTTAAAGAACACTTACCTTAATACTGCCGGCCGCCACCTCTTCTTTCTCCGTGGTTTGGCACTCAGGCAGGAACTGGCAGGCTGTGCATGGTCTCCACCCAGGCTATGCAGCCTGGGTGGAGAGCATTCAGAGTGTGTGTGAGAAGCTGGTTTAGTATATGGTGCATACTTACGTAATTGGGCATCCTGCACTAACCCAGACAACCCTTATGGTGATTTAAATGGTTTTAGACAACCTTAGAAAGCTCTCTAAGAGGTAGCTGTGGAGAGCAGCCTCCAGGCTTAGTCCAGAAGGAGAAAGTGTAAAGCAGCTTGTTTTACCAGAACATAATCTTATAGGTATGGATTAAGTGAAAAAGGACCACACAGTGTATTTATAAAAATATTTATTTATTATAAGACTCTCACTAACACATACATATATCTCCTATCTGGAGATATATACAATGCACACAATACTTATCAATAGAAATGCACCGGGGGAGACCAAACCATATACTAAAATAGTGGTATGCGAACCACGACTTGAGTCAAGACTGTACCCAGAAGACGTAGATATGCCGGGGGCCCAAGAAACCACCCATGGTGAGTATCTAGGAACCCCACGGAAGTTGTGTGCAGTTTGGTAACACGACAGCGTTCTCAATACAAGACAACGGCTAAGTCGCGGTTGCAATTTTAAAGAAGCAAGACCCTTCCTAGCAGAATCTGAAGAAACACAGTGAAAGATAGAAGGTTGGAGAGCCACCCCAATTGTGGATACCCTAGGAACAAGGATACCTACACCAGGGGAGCCAGGTGCATAGGTGTGAATTGGCGCCGTCAACCGCCATCGAACTCAGTGGGATACTTCAGGAAGATGCCGCTGCTGGAGAAGATGAAAGTGTCCAATGGAACCCAAAGTTGGATTCGAGATGTGAAGAACCTGCAAGCAGAGGGGACGGAGTCTATGCCAATCAGGAGTGACCAGGAGGCACAGAAGACGAATGGCCACCGATTTCGGGTGCTGCAAGAGAGATGACGGTGATCTTGGAGCTGCATCTGTGAGGAGCAGGTGAAGCTGTGGAAGACTAGGAGCTGTTCATGAGCTGTCCCCGGTCGGATGTCGAGAGTAGAGGGGTCAGTGTCCACCGGGAGCACCAACAGGCCGTGGCAACTGCAACCAAAGTGGAAAGCGAAGAAGGTGCAGTGTCGGGACCAGCAAGGTCCAGGTGACTCACCACAAGCAGGGGCATCAGGACAGGCCCCGAGCAATCATGGGAGCCCACAGTAATCAAAGAAGACCCTCAAGAGGACCCACGAGCGGAGGCACTGGAGTCGCAAGAGGACCTCAAACAGCTCACCAAAAATGCAGGCTCAGGGTGCAAGTGATGCGGTGAGGACAAAGATCTTGGTCACAGGAGATGCTTGAGGTGGGGGCTGCTTGGAGCCCGAAGATCTTGATGGAAGGAAGCTAACAAGCCTTTGCAACAGTAAGTCGATGCAGTGCACAGAGGTTCGAATCCTGCGACTCCAACAAGGGATACTGGCCTCCAACGTGGTGAGAGGACAGGGCAGGCCTCGAGGGATGTGAAGAACCACCATCTGTATTGCTGAGCCTTTCGGAGTCTGTGGGAGTCCAGGATCAGCAGACCGGTCAGCTTAGTTGCGGTGCCTGCAGATGCAGGGAAGTGTCTTTTTCACTTCAAGGGAGATTCCTTTCGGTAAATGCCCACAGGCCTTGGAAGGTTCCTGTATGGAGCATAGCACGGACATTGCAGCAGAAGGGCAGGGCGACGAGATCAGGAGCAGCAGGAGTCTTCCCAGTTGCAGCTTTGATGCCCAGAGCGAAGTCCAGTGAAGTCCAGAGTGCCTAGACGGTCGAAGAAGAAGTGGTGTCTTGAAATGAATCTTGTCCCATGATGAATCTAGGGCCCTACCCTCAGGTAAGCCCTTAGTTACCCTAAGGAAAGGGTTGGGAAAATTCAGGGTTCCCTCCCAGGGGAGGGGTCGAACAGTGGTGAGGATACTCCCATGTCTTTTGTCCTGTTTTGCGCCAGAGCGAGAGCCAACGCCTCACTGAGGTGGTTTGGGAACTGGACTATACAAGGAGGACACCAAGTGTGCCCTTCAAGCAGAATGAGTGGTGCTGGTAAGCGCTCCCACCCAGCCCCAATACACTAAAACCTGTATGGGAGTTGGTCACACCTCCCTGTGACAGGTTACCTATTCTTCTGCCTTTCCCTGCTAGAGCTTGGCTCAGCAGCAGGAGGGCACAATCGTGTCTCTGGTCGTCAGCAGCCATGTTGTGCTGTCCGGGTCTAGAAGACTGGTACCGGGAGCTCTGAGAGCCTCCCGGAGAAGCTTTACCGTGCATACCTCCCACACTGTTTACAGTGTGGGGGTATGATTCCAACATGTTTGATACCAAACATGACAGGGTTCGTTACAGCCAGTTTAGAGATGGTCATCAGGTAATGACGCATGGCCACTCTAGGGGGCAGATCTACTAGAAAGTAGCAGCAGGGAGGCACCAAAAGCCATTTGGCTGCACCACACTGCAGCACTTTCAGAGCACAGGAATGCAACATATTTACAATATTTTTCGAATTTCTGTGCTCTCCCCTGTGCTGGTGCACAAACAGCTGCCTTGCGCCGACGCAGGCACACTTGCACCATGGTGCAAGAATATCTGCGCCATGGGGAGATTGGTTTTGTGCAGGAAGGGGCACCTTCTTCCACAAAAACAATCACTACAGGCATTTTGAAAGAGGAAATAACAAGGAGAAATGAAAACATTTCTGCTCGTTGCGCTTGGCTTAGCCACCCTAGGGTGGCGTGGCAAACTGACGCATTTCCAGATTTACGATTTCTCGTAAATCTGGAAATGTGTCTGGTTCCATGGGTGTTTCGTGGGAACGCCCACAGCAACACCCATGGAATGCCCCTTTCACGCAAAGTGCTGCAGGAGCCACCGCTGCAGTTTATACATACGCAAAACAGATCTAGACATTGCAGATGTTGTTTGGGATATCCCCCAAGCCTGCAAGACCTCCTCCAATAGAGCTTCATTAAGTGAGATTTACCCTTTTGTAGGTTGTTACAGCAGATAAAATCTCAGCAAAATCTGACGTTTTTGTCACAGCAATATGTACAGGAGCAGTTATTAATTAAAAATGTGGAAATGGTAGACACCTTGGGGGAATGTTCTTTTTCATAGAATATATTCAATGAAATCAAGAATCTCAGTGTAGTTTATACGGATTGTCGCAAATCTTGATGCTCTTCAGTGGTTACATGTTTAAATTCTATTGAATAAATTGAAAATAAAGATTTGAAAAAATACAGTGCAGTCAGGCTTTGATATTGTGAATGAGATATCCTGTTCTCTGGGCTCTTTGAATGTTTTACAGAGTCATTTGTGGGTGAGAACTCCAGCATTCTCTGGGAATGTGCAAACCCAAATACTGGATATGCCCTTTGACTGTACTTGCCTTTTTAGGTCGAGCCTAGAACAGCGCATGCGCTGTTGCTCGACTTTTAGTAAAGGGGATCTCGAAAGTGCTACCCAGGCATTTGCTGGCTGGCTACAAGCTTGAGTGCACGTGCGCGTTCATGCAGAGCCATCTGCCTTTCCTGTGCACCATCTGTCTTTCCTCTCCCTTGCTCCCTGGATCTGCCCCTACCCCCGCTGCTGCGTGTGCATCTCTAGCGTCATCACGATCACTTTCGCTTTCAGAGTGAGCCCCCCACGTCCGAAATATGTGCTAAACTGCCTCTGGATGAAGCCTCCACTCACGGTCGGCGGAAAACTGTCAACTTAGACTGTCCGCACGTACGTTCAGCACCCCGGCCAGATGATTCACCATCAAGCAAATCCGATGGTCCGGAGCCCAGGACCAGAGCCGCAACGCCTCTCTGCAGAGACGGTACGACCCTACTCCTCCCTGCTTGACGACATACCACATCGCGGTAGTGTTGTCCGTCAGGACTTGTACCGACTGACCGCGAAAGGGAAGGGAGGAAGGCCTTGAGCGCCAAACGGATCGCCCGCAATTCTAGAAGATTGATATGATACAATCTTTCCTCTGGAGACCAAAGACCTTTGATCTCCAGATCCCCCAGATGAGCACCCCACCCCAGGGTGGAGGCATCCGATATTACTGTGGCCACCGTTGGTGGAAGATGAAAGGGGCTTTCCTTGAGACAGGTTGCCCTCAACGTTCCACCAAGACAGATCCGCTGCAGCTTCTCTGGAGATCCTGATTGACTCCCTGAGATCACCGTTGTGCTGATACCACTGCCTCCGGAGACACCATTGGAGTGCCCTCATGTGCCAGCGTGCATGATTGACCAACAGAATGCAGGAGGCGAACAGACCGAGCAGGCGAAGGACCTTCAGAGAACTGGAACAACCGCTCCATTGTGGAATAAAAGGATCATCTCCTGAATGTCTAGAATTCTTTGTAGAGGAGGAAGTGCTCGACACACAGTAGTGTCCAGTACCGCCCCTATGAACAGGTTGCGTTGAGAGGGCCCCAGGTGAGATTTGGGCACATTGATCGAAAAACCCAAGTCGAATAACAGTTGAGATGTTACCTGCGGATGACGTTGCACCATCTCTGGGGACTCTGCTTTCAGAAGCCAGTCATCCGGGTAGGGGAAGACCTCCTGAGATGAGCAGCCACCACTGCCATCACCTTGGTGAAGGCTCGAGGTGCAGTAGAAGGACCAAACGAGAGAACCGCAAACTGGTAGTGTTGCGACCCAAATGTAAAACGGAGATACTTCCTGTGCGACTTCAGGATTGGGATGTGGAAATACGCATCCTGCAAGTCGATCGACACCATCCAGTCTTCTTGCTGCAATGCTTGAAGAATCTGTGCAAGGGTTAACATCTTGAATTTCTCCTGTTTCAGGTAAAAATGTAAAACTCTGAGGTCCAAGATTAGACGCAATCTGCCGTCCTTTTTGGGAATCAGGAAATACCTGGAGTAGCATCCCTGACCCCTTTCCTGCTCCGGAACCACCTCTATCGCACCTTTTTTTAGCAATGCATGAACCTCCTTCTGCAGAAGAAGTAGATGGTCCTCTGAGCAATAACCTTGGCAAGGAGGGTAAGGGGGAGGAAATTCCCGAAAGAGAAGGGCGTACCCATTCTCCACAAGGTTTAAAACCCAAAGGTCCGTCGTGACGGATTTCCAACCTCGCAGAAAGTGGGACACCCGACCCCCAACAGGCCTCACATGATCTAGGATGGGGGATCTAGGGATGCTTCCCTGAAGCTTCATTGGGAGCAGAGGAGGCTGAAGAGGAGGAGGGATTGCGACCAGAACCTCGCCAACCCCTTTCTCTTCCTCTATATATGATCTTTAGAGAGGATTTTGCTGCTGTTGTTGCTGCTGCTGCTGAGGTTGATGGAAGGAATGAAAGGATGACCTCCCAAATCCTCTATACTTCCTGAAGCCAAAGCCTTTTGCTTGCGTCTGCAAACCTAAAGATTTCGCAGTAGCCCTGCTATCTTTAAATCTTTGCAGGGCGGAATCAGCTTTCTCCCCAAAAAGCTTTTCCCCATCAAAGGGTAAATCGACTACGGTGGCCTGAACATCAGCAGAGAAGCCGGAAGAACCATGCCAAGCCTGCCTTCTAGTGGCTATAGAAGATCTCATAGTCCTAGCCATGGAATCAGCCGTATCTAGGCCCGACTGAATAACTTGCTTAGCGGCAGCTTGAGTGTCTACAACAACCTCCATAAAAGAGGCCTTCTCCTCATCAGGCAGCTTAGGGGCTAACTGCTTCACCGAGTCCATTAAAGCATGAACGTAGCGTCCCAATAAGCAAGTGGCACTTGTTGACTTAAGCGCCATACTTCCAGATGAAAAGACCTTTTTAGCTGACTGTTCGATCTTTTTAGAGTCCCTGTCAGCTGGTGCTTGTGGAAAAGCACCTGAAGATTGCTTCGAACAGGAAGCTTGCACTACAAGACTCTCTGGTGGAGGGTGCGAGGAAAGGAAGCTTGGATCCCCCGGAGCCACTCTATACCTCCTTGCCACAGTTCTGGAAACTGCAGGTGAAGAAAGTGGCTTGCACCAAACGTCCATAACAGGCTCTAAAATAGCCTCATTAAAAGGCAACAAAGGCTCAACGATGGAAGAAGGTGAAAGAAGGACTTCAGTTAAAAGGTTTGGCTTATATTCTGCAGAAGTATACTGTAAATCCAACAACTCTGCAGCCTTCCTGATGACTAAATGGTGCCGTACGCGGAGTCGGCGGCACCGAACGTGGAGTCGGCGGTGCCGGACGTGGAGTCGTCTGTGCTGGACGCGGTGCAGATGGAGTCGGCGCCGGCGTCGAGGGAGGCTCCGATGAAGGCAAGCGGTCCAGGCCAGGAGGAAGGCTCTCCAGACGGCGCCGGGAACTGCCATGAAGGAGCCATCGGCAAGAAGGGCATAAAAGGTGCCTGAGCATAATGTTGCGGCAAGCCCAAACTAAACGCCATTGGACCCACGGGACCAGAAGGTGTGCCGGATGGGAAGGCAGCTCTTTCGAAAACCCCATACATCGCGTTAAGGAAATGTGTCGGATCCGCACCCGGTGTCGGAAAATGCGGGTATGGGTTAGAACCTGAATCCGGCCGAGGAGTAGCTGGAGCCGGAGCCGAAGTATCCTCAACTGGAGCCGCAGGTTCACCTTCTGGCACTGGCGAAAGATCTACCACCTGCTCCGGCTCGGCATCGGAAGCTTGAGAATCCACCGGCGCCGAAGACTGCGCCGGAGTCAACTTGGGCGAAGGTGACTTCTCCGGAGAAACACGAGGAGAAGGGGAAGGCGAAGGAGAAATTAATTCCTTACTTCGACGTTGAGGTGAAGGCGACCTCGAAGCCTTACTCTTCGACGATCGGCGCTGAGAGCTATGCTTCCTCTTCTTTTTGTGTCTTCTCGACTTCAAAGAGTGCGAAGTCGACGACTCCGGCTTCCTACTTCTGCTTTCCTTTTTCGCCTTGGCCATGAAAAGCTTCGCTTCCCTCTATTTCAAGGCCTTGGGATTCATTTTTCTACAGCAGGAGCAGTCGTCCACATCATGGTTCGATGAAAGGCACCATAAGCAATCTTCGTGGGGGTCAGTGATGGACATGTGACCCCCACATTCCCTACACGGCTTGAATCCTGACTTCCTCGTCGAAGACAGGGAAAATCCAGAAACAGTAACTCACAGGGAGACTACAAAATAACAGGAGAGTGCTGGAAAACCGTTACGCATCGACGGCGTGGAAAAAAGGGAATTGACGTCATCACGCCGACGTGGCTCTCGTATGGCTCCAGTGACGTCATACGGAGTCGCGAGCGGAGCTGAGGTATTATGACGTCCACGTCGGCGTGGAGAGCTGGGGAAAACTTTCTGTGGAATGCTGGCCCATGGGATATTCACAAGGTGAGGAATCCACTGGCAGATGTATCCATCAGAATAACTGTTACTGACCGTCCAGGCATGTACTCCATTTGTAAGCTCGTATTTATCCTTCAGGGTGGAGAGCTTGGCCATCGCAGAATTGACTGATTTTTTTAGAAGCATCATATGTGATTGGCAGCACCCATAGGTTTCCAACTTGCAGGTTTGCTAGAGATTGGTCTAAATACTCTTTGAAACTGCTGCTGTTAGTGCCGCTTGTGTTATAGGTTGCTGAGCGCAGAATGTTATTTAATGTGTTAGGCCCACATGTTTAATTTGAAACAACACTTAACTTTTGCGCCCTGCCTGCCAATTAAATCCCTCATAAGACCGAACTCCAAGCCTACAAATGGTAATCAGTGGGCCAGCTCTAAGCCTATTAAGTTTTTGTCATGGTCCACAAGAGGTCTTTTGCAAATAGACAGCCAGGCTGTCTGTGGGCAAGACATAAAAGGGCAATACGTCTTGGACTGTAAGCTGTGTAATGGACTGTTTTCCTATAAGCTACATCTCCCGCCATATCCTGTCCGGCCCTCACTGCACAGCAGCAATGTTTTACTTAAACAAAGTAAGCTATTTAAACTTCTAATAAATCAACAACACAGTGTTTCTCCACATATTACCAACAATCCACCACTTTCATTTTGTAACACTTCTTACTTGTGTGCGCAATAAAAGCTTTCTGTGCCAGAAGGCTAATGGCAGAACTCTACTTCTCATTTTAAAATTAATAGGAAGCACAAAAGCCCGAGCTTGCAGTGACCACGTTCTTGAATGATGGAGGAGTGTGGACAGCAAAACAAACTTGGGTTCGCGAACGTAAAAGGGAACTTTTCTTTAATATAACATTTCAACTTTGTTTTTAGCCAGATTTTGAAAACAAGTGTTTCCTTCACAGTAACCCTATTACTTGAAGTACATAAGCTCTGTCCTATTCTCGACATCGGAGTATCACGACCCCTGTGCCCTTATTGGGAGTGGCCACATAATGCCAATGCAGTAGATAACAGCATGCATCTTACATAAGGCCAAAGCCAATAGGTCATGCGGTAGAGCAGTGCAGAAAGACAAACTAATTCACACTAGCACTATGACACAGCCAGCACTAATGAGGGAGGTTCTTACGTCTTGCCTAGGCAGTGATTGCACAGTCTCTGCGATACATGCTGTATTCAGGTAAGAACTTGAGGGTCCGTCCATTTTCTGCCCATCTTTTCAATTGGCTCCAGTTACTGTCCTTTCTAAATGGTTGATTTTGATTCCTGAATAGGCTATGTAGTCCCTCCTTAGTACCGCCTTTTCTCCTTTTGTAACCCCCCCCCCCCGAGTACTGGCCCTCATTCGTGTTGCTCATTAGGTTTCATTTAGTTTGCAAGCACAATTTTCTTAAAAACTCTTGCAACTTTAAAAAAAATAAAAAAATTTTAACCAGCTTGCTGTATTCAGGTTAACAAAAAATGTTTAATATATATATATTATCTACTGGCAGTCGCCAGTAGATAGTTATAGTTAGGACCGTGTTTCCATAGGAAATCTCAAAATTCTATTTTGATTAACTTTGGCGCCGGTTGACGAATCTTCGCGACATTTTCAAAACTAATGGGGCGCTCCGCTTAGCTCCTACCCTGAAAGTCTCGGGGGGATTCGTCAAGCGGGGGCCGAGAAAAAAGGGGTGTCCCAAAACGAGTTTTCTCCATGCATTTTCCCATAGGACCTTTAGTCGAAGGTACAGCCCGAACGGCTGAACAGAATTACTTGAAATTTGGCAGAGAGGTAGTCCTCAGGTCAGGGAAGTGCCTTTTGCATATATGGAGTCAATCTGTTCAGTAGTTCCAGAGAAAATTGCAGTAAAAAGCACATACATATCTATAGCCGCGCGCCGTGCGAGAACCCTAACGTGCGCGAGCGTAGTTCTGATTGGTTGTTACATGTCAGTCAACGTTCGAATCGGTCGAAATCAGGAAGTGTCGGCCGCCATTTTGTTTGTTTTCAGTGCGAGAGTGAAAAAGGAAGGTGGCGAACGTGAAAAGGGGGCAGGGTAGAGAGTTCCTGGCCCCCTAGCCTTGGTTAGGAGGTCCCTGAAGCACCCCGAAGGCAGAAAAAAACATTTAAATTTTTTTTTTTTTTAAATCGCGGGGGTGCGCGTACTGTGCGCGCATGGTGAAAAACCATTAAAAAAAATATATAAAAAAATACATACATAACTTAGCATTGAAAAAACCATAGGTTTCACACACGTTATAGTTAGGAATTAGCATTTAAAAAACCTTGCAAATTCTATCACTCTATCACAAGGATGATGTCATCAGTGATGTTATGAGTGATGCCATTGACCATGTCATGAGTGATCTAATATGTAACGTCATGAGCAGAGGATTGCGGGCGCGCGAGTTATAGTTATCTCAACTAACTATAACGGGGGAATTTCATTGGTTTTTTACGAGTGAAATATCCACCTAACTATAACATGTGTGAAACCTATGGTTTTTTAAGTGAATTTGCAAGGTTTTTTAAATGCTAATTCCTAACTATAACGTGCGTGAAACCTATGGTCTTTTCAGTGAATATATATATACTTGGTACTTGGTGAAACGTTTATATATATATATATATATATATATATATATATATATATATATACACACACATATATAGCACTGACATCGGCTTTAACTTGAAATATTTTTTTTCCTTCAATGCGCCATACAGCACTGCCGATTTAACAAGGCGGCTGCACACCTTTCTTTTGTGCTGCGTGGCTCACCTAAATCAATTCTTCAAACTCCTATTTTTGCCCCAACAACGACAAAATGCTGTGCTTTAACTTTAACAATGTCGCCACTACGCCTATTGTCAGCAGTCTGGCGGGTTCAATATTTTCGCCTGCTTTCCCTACGTAACCGCATTGGCGCTGTTGTATTGCCTGGGTGTAGCTTCAAGATCCCTAAATCCTGCAGACATGACGGACAGCATCAGGTTTGTTTACTTCAGATAATCCGTATCCCTTCATCTGAACATAATCTGGGTACCTTCCAGGCCAGGTGTTAACTAATAGGCATGGGTGTCTCGGCTGGTTATTAGCACTTTGCAGTCGTAGCGTGAACCAGACTGGAAGGTATTGGAGCACCTTCAGTGAGCAGCACTTCGCCAGTTCCAGTAGCAGCTCACAGCACTTGGATCTTCGTCTCACTTGCTGAAAGCCATGACTTAACAAACAGCTCTTGCCCTCTTTTACCACTATTTGTTCCTCTGTGAAATTGATCCAAAAAACACTTTGGCTGCAAATGTCATTTTTTTCCAGACATTTATCTATTCGATAGTGCAGCCGTGGATTTAGAAGTAAGGCAGAGGTGGTGGCGGCAAGCACGTAAACCTTACCATTCTCCAATGTTTTAGGGAATGTGCACTGCCTCACTGACTATTAAAGCCAAGAAGAGCATTTCTTCTACAGCAAGGCACTGCAGGGAGGGAGAAAAAGCACGCCCACCTCTCGCACCTGCTCTTCTACAGTCAGCTCAGGGAGTCCCACGCGGATAGTGCCACCCTTCACACTATATATATCAACCAGTGGCCGCCAGTCGGCTTGCTCCACTTCTGCCAGGGTCCTAATAATAGGAGGCTGTCTCCCAGCGGTGGCTAGAGCATCAGCCCGTAAAATCAGCTTAAAACAGTTTGCTTTAGCACTTCTGTGCCAAGATAAGTGCAGCAAAGTACACCAGGCCACTTGTGTGTGTGTGTGGTTTTTTAGGTTTCGCCTGAGCCAGTGCATGCGCTGCACTTGCAAGACATTTAGGAGTGGAGTTTTCAAAGTGCTACCACAGCTTTTGCTGGCCTAGCGCTTGCGGTTACTCGCGCGTGCAGCCGCCAGCTTTCAGCGTCATCTGGCTTTCCTCTGGCTTGCTCTCTGAATGCTCCTCCGCCCCTCCCCGTCTCGCGTTAATTGAAAACATATGTGCAAACGCACTGCTTTCACTTTCGCCGCGGCAGGCGCTCGCGCGCGCACCACTTTCGAAGCCGGGTTTGTCTTGTTTATCTCTTTCCAACAGGCCCTTCACCTCTCCCTCCCCTCCGCTCCCTTTCTCCACCCGCCTCTTTAGAATCTTTTGTCTCTTCGCCTCTATTCCTCTCACCCATCAACTCGCTCACGACCTCCACTTTTTTCCCCTCATCCTCTACACACCAGATCCGTTTTATTTAAGTCCACAGCTCTCTCCAGCGCGTGCACTTCCCCCACCCCTCCCACTTGTTTTCTCTGTTGTTAATGCCCCTCTCTCTCTCTCTCTAGATGCCTTCTGTACATTTTCCAGCTCCTACGGTCGGACGCTACTGGCAGTGTCCTGCCCGTCTCTGCTGCCTGGCCCGGCTCCCAGGGTGACTGAGAGTGCAGTCCTCGAGTGCCTTTCTGATCCGTGTGCACCCAGCTCTTCCAAATGACCCCTCTGGCGCCTGCCCTGCTCCTCCTCCTAGCCTCTGCCCTGCGCCTCCAGCTGCATGGATCCCTGGCGGAATCCAACCTCAGCAGCAAGCTGCACACCAGAAGCGCCAAGGAGCAGAATGGTAAGGAGGCTGCCACCGTGCCTTTGTTTATGTTACAACTTCTGGTACAAGTGTATGTGTCCTCAGTGCATCATAGAGTGCTTTGCGGAGTTGTCCCATTTTCATTTTAGGCTGGTGCGCCTTTCCTGCATAAGTTATGCCACAATCGTCTATACTTCCTATGCACGCGCACTTTCCTCAAATATAAGGTGGACAACTTGTATTCTCATCTCTCCGATATTCCCACGTGCGTTATTCTGGGGGCCTTAAGTTTGTACACAATGGTTTTCCCTGAACCCCGTTGTTTCTTTGTTTCATTGGTTTGGGTGTACACTGTTTCAGACCGCTCTAAATGACCTTGCATGCTTTTAAACACCTGCTGGCTGGATGGGGCAGCTGGTGTGACCTACGCACTGGCAACCAGCCAGCCAAGCCTTTCCCGTCCCCGCCAGGGACTATCCCCAGTTAGAAACATTTCTGATGTTGGATGAGATCCCAAGAATTCACTCCTTTTGAGGAATGCAGTTGATTGTTGTGAGGGGAAGACACATGTTCCTGCTTCACGTGCCCCCTTCTTTGTGGACGGGAGGGTATGCTTGCAGTTCTGCTGTTTCCAAGTGTTTACCCACCATCACTCTCTGACACCTCTCTACCTCCCTCGTTTATGGCATAGACGGCGCCCCCCTTAACCCAGCTGGCACGCTGAATTGGAAACCAGTCTCTTTTGCTTGTGTTTGTTTAAACTCAGGTCGGTGCCCCTCGCCCTGGGTCCATTTGAATGAGATGTATGTTGTCCGTGTGGTGGAAACAAGTGTAAAATAGTGTCAGTGCGCCATTCTAACACCGATATAAAATGATGCACAATAACACGTGCACTCATTCCTTGCGTCAGGTTAGGCATAGCTCAGTGTCTGTTTATGTCTCAGTGTTTCACTCGTGTAATACCAGTCATTTTGTTTACCCTCGTTGAGCAAAAGTGCTATGGTGCCAAAATAAGTAACATAATCCCATTTTGTGTGTGCGTTGGGGTGGGGCGCGGAGTAAAAGGATTTTGATTATTTCAAGTGATGACGTTTGGTGATAACGTATTTGATATCGGATAAACCTGTTGCTTTTGAATTCCACCCCAGGTTCCAGACTTCTACAGGACCTTTTATATTAGCACAGCCAGTAATAAGTTGAATTGGATCTCCTCCCCCCCACAGGCTACAGCCTTCCCTACTACAGCACTCACTCACCTGTCGGATGACCTAATTTCACCGGTTATAGACACTTGGGCATTGGTGAAAAGGCTGTTGGTAACATCTGATCAGTACAGCTGCAAAGTGTAATTTTCGCAGATGTTTTATAGTGTGCATATTTTACATTTGTACAGTGGCAAGGCTGTTTGTCCTATCTGTCTTATATTGCAGGTTTCATAATTGTTTGGCATTCAATTAAACTATTCCAAAAGCCCATTGTGTTGCTGATTGTATATAAAGTGGAGTCAAGCTGAATGCTCTGCACAGTTATTGTATATAAAGTGGAGTCAAGCTGAATGCTCCGCACAGTGCCAATAGATTTGGTCTTAAACCTCTGACTAGGGCAAAGAGACTTCTGCATTCATGTGCTGCATTTCCCCCTCATTCTCCTTCCGGATACCATATGATGTGATCCGCTGTAGATAAAATTAAGTGATGGTGACTGATGGAGAAAATTTCAGAGACAAACTTTGTCTATGCCAGACCTCTCAAATGGACCTCCCTCTTAGCGTCAATGGTTGGGAGCATCACTCAGCACCACCACAGCATCACTCAGGAACACCACAGCATCACTATATGCTACCAAAGCATCAATCAGCATCACCACAGCATCAGTCAGCACCACCACAGCATCACTCAAGGCCAGCACAGCATCACTCAGTGCTTCTTACACTTTTTAATTACAACTTCTCAGCATGCTGCACAGCAGCCACACTTCTCTACTGCACAGCTTAAGAAACTTTGGCAAAGTCAATAGCTCTACCTAAACACTTATAAGCCCCCCCCAATGTATAGCCGATAGGTCTCGCCTTTAGGACTTTAGAAGTGTTTAGTTATCCAGCACAATATCCTTGATTAAACAACATCAAGAGTTGCATGGCTAAACACTTATAAGGTCCCAAAAGCGAGACCTATTGGCTATGCCAATGCTTGTTGTTGAGAAGGCAAACAAATCACTGGAACGGGTGAAACAAAGTAAATCCACTGCTCATGCTTTGGGCTTACTGAGCCCTTGATAGGCCATTCTAACACCAGTACAGAAAATGTGAGGTCTAAAGTCATACATTTGAGTATCAACAAATGCACACTTTCTTACAGTAACAACAAGTGCAACAGATACATTTCAGACATTACAGAAGCAAAGGCTCAAGCTGAAGGAAACACCAACAACCTTCTTTTTCATCTGCAGCAGTTCGGAACTGTAGGAAGTTTTAATTCTCTGTCGTTTATCATAATACCCTAGATGGCAGCAGACTCTCCTAGTTTCTACTGAAATAGCAGGAAATAACTTCAGATCAAAGGTTAATCGAGTTGATTAAGTTTGCTACTCCCTTTCATTTTAAAGGAAACCTCCCTTGGTACCGTCCTCTCCTTGTTTTTTGCCTCCTATAGAAACATGTTGCTGAAAAAAGTGTCTCTTCTGTTAAAATGTGCAGTGATATGATCACCCTGCTAAGAAATGTCTGAGGTGTTACTCAAGATACTTCCTGATTCCCAGATGGGGAGGCCTAACCTAGACCTCAGAGTCCTGAATACGTTTCTGAAGAAGTAAATCTTTAAGATGCTGGCACTTCACATTTTTGCTATCCTATAATCATAAGACTCAGGGGCATATTATCAAGAACGGTGTTAAAATTATCGCCGCTTTAGCAGGAGGAAACTGCTGTTAAAGCAGCAATAATGGGTTTGATAATATGCCCTAGAGAATTCCAATAGAAGCCCAGGTTCACACCAGAACATGGGCTTCTATTCAGTGGCGTAACGAAACTTGAGGGGGCCCCCCTGCAGGGTATGTGGAGGGGCCCCCTCCAAACTTAATCTGGAGCTCTCCAGCTATAATGCGGTGCTGAGGGGGGCCCCTGGAGGTTGGGGGCCCCCCGCACCGCGGGGGCCTGTGTTACGCCCCTGCTTCTATTGGAAATCTCAAGGGCATATTATCAAGCCCATTATCGCCGCTTTAGCGGCAGTTTCCTGCCGCTAAAGCGGCGATAATTTTAACGCCGTTCTTGATAATATGCACCTCAGTTTCATCAATAGACGTACAGGATACATATTTTTTATTTTGCAACATTTTCTTGACATAGACAATACCTCTGCTTTATTGTCCGAGGTTCTCTTAATTAATTCCAATAGTTTTAATCAAAGCTTTATAGGTAATGAAAGCTCATGTTTACAGCTTGAAATGCATATTAAACTACTAGAACTTCCGGTTTTCGTTTGCCATATCAAAATCAAATAACCCCATAGCGAAAAAGGAAGTATCGGTTCTTTTTCCCTTTGCCAAGATGCCACCTGTCTTTGCCATTTGTCCATTGACAGGCACATTTGACTATCAGCACCTTATCTGGTCGAGAAGGAGAATCAGACGCCAGATTTATTGAATAGTCTACTCTCCATAAACCACAAATAAGAACTTCATCGCTATGTTCTTGATCAGATTTTTTCCCTGTGGGGTGTTCCTTCAATAGACCTTTTTCCAACTGAGAACAACCAAAAGTGTTAACTTTTTTACTCCAAAACAAATTTGTCTGGAGGGTTCCTTGGGATATGCTTTCAGCGTTCCTTGGTCATAGTGCTTTCATTATGTATTCCCACAATTTCTGCTGAGTCATGTTGAAGACCAAACTTCAAAAGGCCAAAGTAATTCTGATAGCTCCAGTTTTGGCAAAGAAGCCCTGGTATCCCAACTTTCTTTACTTAACGTTGGATGTACGGTAGAACCTTCATCTCCACGAAGATGTTTATCTCAGAGCAGTCAATTGCTGCACCAATCACTACTCAGTCTACATGCCCAGATTTTGAAAGGCCAAAATAAACTAAGTTCCACCTGACCTTTAAGATAGCTCATATTTTGTTTGCAGCACTCTTTCAGAAGTGGGGAGAGCCTTGGTTAGATCTTTTCGCCACCGAAGAGAATGCGCAGTGTCAGCAGTTCTGCTCGTTGGAGTTTGCAAGACGGCACTCGCTCAGCGACGCCTTTCGTCACAAGTGGAATTGCAGCTTCCTGTACGCCTTACCAACTGTACCACTTCTACCCAGAGTGCTGAAGAAAATCAAGCACGACCGGGCCCAAGTCATTCATACCAGGGCTGTTTATTCTAGTACATGGCCGAACTTTAATTAATGGTGCAAGTCAGGATTAGATCCCTTTCAGAGAGGTCAATGCTATTTTTCAAGTTGCTTAGACTTGGCGGAAAGAAAAGTTTGGATATTAGTATAGTCAATAGTTATTTGACAGCACTTTCTGCTTGTCTTTTTGCACCTTGAACAAGCAACTCTACTTAGGGGCCGATTCCGATCTCGCTCGGAAGGGCTCCGAACGCGACCTGGCCGGAAAACGTACAAGCCGTATGCGTGTTCTCTGCTGTACGAGCAAGCAAGTACGATGCCAGCAACGTGAAATTCGCCCGACCGGGCCCAAGTCATTCATGTGGCTCCGGACTGGACGCGAAGAGTCTGGTACCCGAGCTCTTGATCATGGCCATCGATCCTCGGATCAGACTGCCTCTTTGGGAGGATCTTCTGTCGCAGCAGCAGGGGACGGTTCTCCACCGACCCTGTCTGGCCTCCACCTCTGTGCGTGGAGATTGAGCAGTGACAGTTGACAGCTTTTGGCCTTCTTCCCGAAGTCTGTAAAGTCATCTTGACAGCCAGGCGTCCCGCCACTAAAACGGTATACGCTTGTAGATGAAGCAAGTTTGTGGCATGGTGCGCAGCAAAGGCTGTGGATCTCCTTTCTGCCCCTCTTTCTGAGGTTCTCCTTTTCATTCTTTCTTTGGCCCAGCAGGGCTCTGCTCTGGGCACCCTTAAAGGCTATATATCTGCCATTTCGGCCTTTCTTCACCTTCCTGATCATCCTTCTCTTTTTAAGTCCCCTATTGTTAACAGATTACTGAAGGGCATTACTCATCTCTTTCCTCCTTCTCCTTTTGTGATGCCCGAGTGGGAGTTGAATCTTGTCCTCACTTATCTTATGTGTTCTCCCTTTAAGCTACTACATAATTGTCCTCTTCGTCTTCTTACTTTGAAAACTGCTTTCCTGCTTGCCATCACTTCTGCTTGCAGGGTGGGTGAGCTTCAGGCTCTTTCTTCCAAACCTCCCTTTCTTGCTGTTCATCTGGACAAAGTGATCCTTCGTACTAGGCCTTCTTTTCTGCCCAAAGTGGTTACCTATTTCCATATAGGCCAGACCATCACATTGCCCACCTTCTTCCCGCCTCTGCACCCTTCCAAAGAGAAGGAGAGACTCCACCGTCTGGACCCAAATCATGTGCTGTCGTCCTCCTACCTTGACCGCACTAAAGATTTCCGTGTGGACGATCAACTCTTCGTAGGTTATGTGGTGCCAAGAAAGGTCGGGTGCATAAACGTACCATCTCTCGATGGGTTGTCTTACGCATTAAGATCTGCTATTCTTTGTCAAAAATGAAACCTCCAGTAGGGCTACGCACCCACTCTACCAGGGTGACGGCAGCCACTACTGCCTTGGGAAATGGTGTTCCGTTGTTTGACATCTGCCAGGCGGCCACGTGGGCATCGTTGCACACGTTCACAAAGCATTACTGCCTGGACAGCCAAGTCTGGAGAAACAGCTTTTTTGGCCGTTCTGTTCTCCAGGACTTACTGGTGTGAACTTAGTTTGCAGATCCCCCACTGGGGTTGGCATTGCTGGGGTATCTACTCTAAGGTAAGGAATCTATAACTATGGTCTCTTTCAGATGAACAAGTTACTTACCTTTGGTAATGATGTATCTGTTAGAGACCTATGTAGTTATAGATTCCTTACCGCCCCACCCATCCTCCCTGTTCTGTGAACTGACTTCTGGATAGGGACTCCCTTTCAGGGCCCTAGTTGTGTGCACCAGTGGTCAGTGTCTTCCAAGTCTCTGCACTTCTGGTGTGGAAAGTCATGTCAGAACGGACGTCAGCGCACAGGGGCCTCGTCTAAGTAGACACGCAACGTCATCCGAGTCGACCAACGCCACCTACCGACACGCAGGGGTACTGCTACGAAAAAATTACTCAGGATCCAGCCTGACGCCTGGGGATAATTCTAAGGTAAGGAATTCATAACTACATATGTCTCTTACATCAATACCGACAGTAAGTAACTTGTTCATTTTGTATTGTATATCAGTGAGTACGTTTTATGTATGTTTATTTATTATAAATGTTTGTCTTTTGCCACCCACATGGCCTACACCAAAATGTATGACAATGATCATTGCAATTGTGATCTGATAGAGATGTCTAGCAACAGATTCCTTAACTTAGAATATCCCTAGGCGTCAGATTGGATCTGGAAAATCTTTTCCCCAGCAGTACCTCTGCACACCGGGGGCGGCGTCAACTGGCTCCATCCTGACGTCGTCCACGGAAGTGACGTCAATGGAGGCATATAGGTCCCCCCCGGCATGCTGACGTCAGTTTTCTTCTTTTCCGCGTCCTAATGGATCCGGAGAAACGGCTGCACAGCATCACGTTTCAACGTGCACGCTCGGGCCGATTTTTCTTCTTTAATGCCTGGATTTTCTTCGAATTATCTCCAGTTTCATTGATTACCTACAAACTCGACATAGGTAATATTTATTCTTGGAATTTTTCAAAGTGTGTCATTTCTTTAATTGAACCACACAGCACAGTAATTCCACACAGTGCTTCCCATGCTAAATTCTGAAAAGTGCAATATCTTTCTTGCACTTTCCTTTCAGGGCACAACATTGCTGTATTTACTTTAAGACACATTATTCACTTAACCTCAATTTAAGAGGTAAGCGCAGAACTTCGTTGTTCCAATAGATTTCTTTTTAAGATTAGCTCTTTTTAAAATTAGCACAGTCACCTGACATATGTATATTTAATCCATAGATTCGCCTTCCCTGAGCCTTCCTGACAAGTGCAGGTAATTTGTTCCGTCAGCGCGCCTAGCCTTTTTCCTGTCCCACACAACTATGGTTACTATTGTAATTATCTGATCCAATTTTCAGATCTTTCTGGCAGCCTCCACTCAGCGAGGGATGCCTAGGGATACCTCTCACTTGCTGGGTTAGTAATGGGCATCACCACGCCTACCCACAATACCCCCTGGACCTGGAACACAATTTGATACTCTCTCTCCTCCCTTTTAGGCTGTCCTTTTTGTCCTGCAGAAGACCCGCTATGACACCATACTAACGCATTATCAGGGTCGAAACTTCGACAATAACACATGGTTCAGTCTATTGAGCAGCCCTGCCACAACCAGAGATATTGTCTTTGTTGCTGTTCTGACCATTCATCATCTTGTACATACTTGTATATAGCTTCACTCTTGTATAAATGCACTGCACTACCAGCACTGAGCACCCATTGTCACTTTAAAACACAGGTCACTTCACAATTGCGCCTCACCTTGACAGCCCTTGAAAAATGTGTTTTCCGAAATGTTTTGTGAAAACTCAAAAAAAAAGCAATGTGGAGTTTCTAGTTGTATTGTTGTGTTCCAATATTCATGTTGCTGCGTGCTGTGATTTAGCCCACTTGTAATCTCTGGCATATTAGTTACGCAGAGAGGTTTATAAAATAATCGTAACAAGAATTGTCTTTATTAGCAATGTAATTGTTGTCTCCCCGACAGAACCATTGTAGCTCTACTTATACTTACCCAGGTTGTGAGGGACACAGGTTCCCCCATTGTATTTATACAATACTCCTGCCGCAGGTAAGCACAAGAAAAAGAAGTCACGGAGGTAGCCAACCTCACGCGACGGCAGGGCCCGCTGCTCCCGGTCTCCTCCGGACACGAGCCTTCAGGAGTCGACCCCCACTTACCCGCCGTTACCTGGGGATGGGGCGACTAGCGCCCAAATGGAGGCCTATTCTCGGGCCTTGCTAGACAACTTCGGGTCACCCTCTCTCCCTGGCGCGCTTTCGGGCCCCATAGAGGGGGTAGGGGTTCAGATTGGGATTTCGCCAGCGGGTTCGATTTTGGTGCCTGTCGAGCACCCTGACTCCAGTTCCAGAGTCGCTGCGACGTCGGGGCATGGCCCGGAGGGGCATTCTAGTTGCACATCCAAGCCTTCCATGTCGTCTTCGCACAGCCCTGTGAGACTCCCTTTGTCGAGGCCGGCTGAGGCTGCAGTGCAGGTCTTGACTCTGTTCCTCTCCGCAGGTTCCCACCTCGGTGGAGGTTGCGTCGACACCGGTCCGACGCTGGACGGACGAAGCTCCTTCGGGAGTCATCGAAGTTGAGTTGATGCCGTCTCAACACTGATCACGCCGGTGCCATCCCCGGCCGTTCATCGTTTGGTGGAGGATATGGTTGCTGAAACCGAGGAGGCCCCTATGGGTTTGACCTGTTGTCCCCACCTCGTAAGGCCACGTTGGCTAGTGTGGCTTTTGCGAGGGTAGTTCGCAGGGCTGCAGACAATTTACAAGTGTAGCCACCCTCAGTCTCTCTGCCCACTGATCCCCTGCTGGATTTACTACACCAGGGCCCCGTGAAAGTGGAGCCCTTGTTGCCCTTTTACGAGTCGTTATACGACACTCTTCTGGGGACTTGGGCGAGGCCCTCTTCGGGGGACCCGGTGGATCGTGCTATTGCACATCGACATCGCTCTGCTCCAGATGACCTTGTCTGTTTGTCCCTTCATCCAAGGGCTCAAGGGCTGGTGATTCAGGCGGCTTCAGTCTCCTTGCCTTCTGCCCCTCCTCCGTTGCTCCCTCCCACTTGGTTAGCCTTGGTGGTTAGAGTCGTGTGGCCGCCATGTGTTTGCGTCCACCAGTGCAGGCCTCAGATCACTGAACACGTCTTGCGTGTTTGCACAGGCTACTTCTGCCCTTTGGGATTCGGTCAAGCACCTCCTCCCTTCTCTTATGGTGGGTCCTCAAACTGACCTGGATCGGTTGATTCGTGATGGCCAGGAAATGGTGCAATTTTCCATTCGATCGTCTATGGACACCACTGGTTCGGTGGGTCGAGCTATGGCCCGGTCTGTTGCTCTGTGTCATCATGCCTGGCTACGCGATGGCTGTTTCCCTACTAATGTCCAGGAGCGTCTTAGGGATTTGCCCTTTAATGGGGTCACCTTGTTCGACAGACATACTGATTCAGCGGTTCAACGTCTCATGTATGAGTTTCCATGAGTTCCATGGTTCATAGTCCTTGTTGTGGACTTTGCCTTTTGGTTGCAGTATTGTCACTGCTTTCTTTAGTGCTCCGTCTCTGGGTTCAAAACTTTGTTACCCAGACGAACGGTGCGGCTTCTCGCTGTTATGTCCTTTTTTGCGAGAGCTAGCCAGCATTTTATGCTTTTCTTTTTGAGTCCTCTGCCTAAGAGATCATCTCAAGAGGTGCCCCTTGCTTTTATAGGAATGTGCCATACCCTATGTGGGGTACTTGTTGGTTATTGTATAGCTGCTCTTCCTGACACAGGGAGTTTCGAAGGCTTCTTTCCTGTCTATACTGTGGGTCTCCTGATTAGTCCCGCTCTTCCTACTGTGGTAGGACGTCCCCTCTGGTGAGACCCTCGGGTTTGGTGTGGCTCTCTCCTGGGGCTTCTGGGTTGTCATCTATGGGTTGGTCCGTAGCTCTCTCCTGCCTCTGTGGAGGCACACTTCCCCGAAGTGGTGTTTGGGTTTCTGCTACGACTGTCTCTCCATGGCATGTTCTTTCGACTTCGCTGTGCTCTTTCTGCCTGTCGGCCTGTGCCCCTTGGGGGCGTGTTTTTCTGTTCCGTTCCGGAACAGTTTCTCTGTGTTTGTATAAACACAAGATATGTTCGCTGTCACGGTGCCAGCGCTGTTCCTTGCACCCCTATCTTGGCTACGTTCTATTCTGGTCCATTCCTGGTGTGGGTAAGTGCTTACGTCTTCTCTCATGGCTCGGGCCCAGTGGGGTTTTTGTCTATGGGCAGTGGAATGGACTCCGAGCCCTTTGATATTACCACTCAGAGGGTTATGTGCTTCTGCTCCTGATCTCTGCTGCTGGTTTCTGACCCACTGTGGTCTAGTTGACTCTGTGCCACTCCAGGTGTTTCTCTGGTTGTGGGTTCTCAGTTGACACTAAACGCAATATTGCTTTCTTTTCTGTCAGACTTATGTCTGTGTATTTTTCACTCTTTCCTCATGAGTGTAGTGGTCAGTGTCTCTGCCTGTCTCACGGGAGGCCAGGGTTCCTTCTTCGTTGCCGGTATGCTGTTGCTTTTTCGGTGTCTTGACATTGTTGTGTCCTACTGCACTCTGGTTCTTTTGGTACTTCTTGTGGAGTCTCTTTTTACCTGGGGCATGCTCTTCGAGTTCTACCCCTTGCTTTCAATTTGTTTATATATATGCCTCTATATCTGTAGAAACAATCTAGGGTCTTGGCTAATCAGCAGCAAGGCTTAGCCTGATAATATCAACAAAACAAGAGAGCTGCCAATGCTGCCCATTATTTGTCACATATTCTCATTCAGAGTGTGATCATTGAAAAATCACACTGATGACTTCTTTTTCTGTCAGATTTAATCTTAAATGACTTGAATTATAAAAAACACATAACACTACATTGTACCCCAACCAAAAGACTCATCTTAAAGTGATGTACATAATTTTTTGTATACAAAATTCACTTTTTTTGGAAAAGACACAACAAAAAACTTTTTGTACAAAAAACACATTAAATACGTCAGTCATACCCATTCATACCAATCATATCTGGACAAACCACAATATTTCATAATACATTGTAGAGGCCATCAGCACAACGTAAATAACATTCACAAAGAACTCTATTTTAGTTTGGCTTGAGGATTGGCCTTAGACTAAAGGTCGACGCGTTTCAGATCCCCTTTCATGTAGAGATCCTCATCAGGACCAATGTGTGACTGAAACAAAAACAAAAAACTGCATTTACTAAATGACCCAATATATTGCATGTCAGAGCCTACCAGCCGTTCACTTCGACCCTTACCTGCACTGCTGCAGTAAAAATCAGAAGCAGAATCAATTCTGATATGGACCTAAGAGAGGGTACAAGAAGGTCTCTTAATACTGTCATGCTTGGTTGAAAGTCATTGTCAGCCTACTAGAACGTACATTATCGTCAGTGTTTAATCGTGGCTTCTTACTTGTGGTATCTTGGTAGTGTATGGACCCAGCTGCGGGCGGGAAGTTGAGGATTCTGTACGCTGAAAAATGAACGTGTTACTATGAATACAGGGGTTACAGGTTTTAATCATGCTCTCTAGAACTCCTATTCCTAGAAAAATACCTTGAATCGTGGCGTTTTTGATTGGGCGAGCACGGGACGATCGGTGTCTTTATTTGTTCTTTAACGATTGTTTATCTGTGACAAGCAGAAACGGACCGATTAGAATTCCGTGGCGCGGCTGGTTGCGCGAATCGACTCAAAGCAATTTTATGAAACAATCTGTTATTTTGCTCGCGCAGGTCTTACCTCCAAGTGTAACGATTTCCAGCGTGTTGTATTGCTCGCTATCGTCTCCGCATTGGCATCTTCTCGGAATTGAATTTCCTATGTGCCGTTCTGATCTCGCGATCTTTGTTAGCGCTGGGAGTTGTAGTTTTAAAGACGTGCTGTGAGCGCGTATGTGTCAACAAACTTTATTTGATTTTGGTATTGAAATGAACAACACTATCTTTTGATATAATGCCTACTTGCTGCAAGGAAGACCTAAAAAGATCCATTTTAGCCAATTACTGCTTGTAATGTGATGTGATAGTGTCCTGTTCAAGTCCTAAAAGGTTTGAGCATATGCCCTGATATTCCACTTTATATGTGTCGTATAATTGTGATGATAAAAATCAATGCCGCGCGAGTGCGCCGGAAAGTAAATTAAACTGGCTTGGTAGTGGTGGGTAGATGCACACCAAGTCATTCTTGAGATGGATACCATATTTTAAGTATTCCCAAGATGACCATCCTCATAAAAAGACTTACAGTGGTATAACACCAAATTGATTGATATCAGTGCACTGTTTTTTGGGGCGTTGTAGTGTACCGGTTGACTGTAAGTTCATATGTAGGCTGATGGTATTCAGGCAAGATGTCTATATCTGTAGGACAAGGGAGTAAACAGGAGCACTCTTTCCCTGTTTGAAAATTTGGAGGCTTTTGTGTGCAGAAAAGGAGAAGTAGAAACAAAGCAGGAGCATTTATTATGAAGCTGTTTTTATGTGCACTGCATTGCAAAACTATCAACAATATTTGCAGCTGAATGAAACGAACTGAAATGCCATGAAATAGGCTGCTGGATGAAATAATTACTTTTAAAACTTTGCAGTGCACATTCCATACAAACAATCCGATCCATTACTGCTGAATAAAAAGGTGGTTTGATGACGCATTATCACGTGGTCAGTTTGGAAAGGAGACGCACACCTGTGTTCAAGGCTCCAGAGTAAGTTGAAACACGTAAGAGATGAATATGGCAACTGCTGCATACTCCATGTAAGAATTAAAGCACACTTTTCCTCCAATTTGGTTGTCGGCGTCTTCTTGTGTAAGAAGATTGTGCTGTAGATATATATATATATATGTGCGTGAGGAAGGGATTCTAGCAGGATGACATCATGCTGTGATCATGCTGCAGGACGATGCTTGTTCCCAGTCACACGTAATGTAAAAACTTTACGATATTACATCTATTCACCTGACTGTGCTCTGAAAGTAAATCCACTATGTGAACAGTGCTTGTGCCCAGAAATAAATTATTTATTAAGATTTTACTCATGAGGACTTCCAGATCGTATATGGCAAAAGGACTAAACAATGCATTGTGGGAATAGTAGTCTTTAAATGCAGTCATGTGATTTCACCTTGTTTTAAAAGCACGTATGAGCGCACTTACCTGCTGGTCTTCCGCCCGTGATCAAGGCTAAGATGCTGAAATGTTGGTAAAGGGAAGCGAGTGCAGCTGGACTGTGAATAAAACGTTGCATGCAGTAATGGGCCTCAATTTTGTTTTTCACGAGTCAGTGGTTTGATGGGCTGCTCCATGCCCATTGCATTGAGGCCGCCCTGTAGGGTCGGGGCTCCAGAACGGGAGAATGACTTTTGATATATGTATGTGGATGACAGGCTACACACACAAGGAGACAGTGTGTACCATGAGAACTACACCACACCTATGCAAAAGCCCAAGGCTTGAAGCATCAGGTAGTCAAGCCACTAACCGTACCCAGAGGTCCTAACAGTGAAGGAAAAAACTGGAAAAACCTGGGAGACACATAGGGCTCGCTCCCATAAGAGAGAGAGAGAGGGAGAGAGAGAGAGAGAGAGGGAGAGAGAGAGAAATTTGGAGTAAAGATCCCCCAATACTAGGGCAAGTGAAATACCTAGTAAGCATGCACTCTCACTGTGGATAAGCTCAAGACATGTATATATATATATATGTGTGGGTATTTATATATATATATGTCCTTAACCTCAATAGCTCTCCTCGCTGGTGTGGCGCTCCTTTCAGCTGTGCGGTGCCTTGCGGTTGAGCCAAACCGCTGTAATAACCCTTTCCCGTGGGATGGGAGGCATGAATTGCAAGATTTGGTGATATATAGAGTATGTTCTCCAATTATTCCAATATATAATTATTTGGGATTATACCTTATAAATGGAGCAGTAAATATATAGTTCTTTTACTTAGAATCGTTATAATTTATACGCAAATGCAGTGTTGTAAATAATGAAAACTACGTATCCCATAATGCCCCACATGAGTTTATACAGGAAATGATGCAAGCAATCTTTGCTTTAAATATGTAACACATTTGTGAGGGGCGTAACCGTGATCAAGATCTCAGGGAAGATCGAAACGCGTTGGTTTTGTTTTCCATAATGGGTGAAGTTGCGAAATAAACATTGGATATTACTTTGAAACGATTTACCGGAGTGCCACCTGTTTTCTTTCCTACGGGAAAGGGTTGAATTATATTACAGCGGTTTGGCTCAACCGCAAGGCACCGCACAGCTGAAAGGAGCGCCACACCAGCGAGGAGAGCTATTGAGGTTAAGGATTTATGCAAGCTGGCTTGGGCGATCGCCGATGAAAACGATTTGGAAATTAACAACACAGCGGAAAAGGCAAAGTGACGCCGACTGTTCTACAGCGGGAACCGCCTCGAAACCGGAGGGTGGTTGAGACGGTGTCTTCACTGCGGGACAGGTAAGCGCCAATAGCTCTTAGCTGTGCGCGTTGATTAAAATTATTATTCAGGAAGAATTTGTTTTCAAAGCACATCGGTCAGCGCGTGACAGCAAAAACATTAAGTTCTAGATGAAACTAACCCACTTGAAAGGATTTGACGGTAAATCGAGGGAGAACGTCGGAAAGAATAATACTTAATGGTGGAGTCACGCCGGTAACAATAAAGTTAAGTCAAAAAAGTAAACAATTATTCAAATTGCAGCAACGGTCTCAGCCTTTGGGAAAGCAATATGGAATCACGAGAGGCCAAAAGATTAGAACTGCTACAGACAACGGAATTTTTTGAAACACAAGTAACTGAGGAAGAAGATCCAAAGTTACAAAGAAAATCGGATGTTAAAACAAAATTGAAAACATGGGAAAAAATTTCAAAAAAAGAAATAAATAAATGGTGGGAGGTTACCACCCTAAAAAAGTACATAGAAGTACAAAGAGTACCACGAGGACTGAGGATCCACCTAATGCCTAGCCACCAAGATTCAAGTAATGAACTTTTACAGGAGTGGGGAGAGTACATCCTAAATTCTTCATTAGGTCTAATGAAAATACTCATAAAACACATCGAGCTTGCACTACAAAAAATAAAAAGTCAGCTAACGGAAATTGAGAAGGAATTATCTACAATAGAATTATCCCCAGAAATGAAAAAGTTTAAAACTGAATTAGAAAAACAAATTGAAATCCATGAGGAGTCAGTACAAACACGTAAACGCATTAAATTTCAACGGGATAAAGAAGATTACAACGAAGGACGTATCTTCACGTATGCACGAAAATTTGATTCATTAAAACAACACGATTATATGAGTCAAGCAGGAAGCACTTCTGACAGTCTTTCCTCCATCACGTCCACAGATCAAAGCGAAGGAGAAAATACACAAAGAATAGACAAAAGTAAGCAGTCTTTTTTAGGGGATATGCGACGAGTCCTACAACAGCGTCAATGGGAACAAACGAGGGGCTTTCAGTCGCAAAATCAAAGAGGCAGTGGGAGAGGGAAAGGAAAACCACGCACAAACAGACAAGAAGAGGAAGGAGGGGCGTCCGGTGGAGAAAAAGTAGGAGCAACGACTCGAAGCATGAGAGTGAAGAAAACATTCTAGAAGACAATCAGGAATTAACCATCATAAATTTGTCGAGGAGACCTATTACTAATTCAGAGAGCTCCTTGTTAAAACGTGGCCTGAATTTTTGCCCTAGTGTACACATGGATATGGCACAAACACGGATAGACATATAAATATATAAGAAAAATAAAATTGGCAAAATTGTTTAAGGAAAGAGAGAAAGAGATGCAAAGAAAACAACAAGACACAGGAAGAGAGACACCAACCTCCATTCCATCAGTACATGATTCAGAAAGGTTTTTAACTTTAATAAATTTAGATGCAAGAACAGAGTCAGAACATGTGGAACTTGAGGCAGTATGCAATCAATTGGGAGCTGGTCTAAGTCAAAAAAAGCCAAAATCATATTTCTATCCACAAATGCCACCAGGGAATAAAATTGACACTTTTCATAAAGCGATCATACAAGACATTTACAAACTTAAAAAACAAAAATATTTGGACAATCTGAAAACAGACGAACGTGAGGCCTTGATAGCTTTAAGCCAGGATGATAAGATTGAAATTAAAATGGCCGACAAAGGCGCTAGTATCATTATTTGGGACAAACAAGACTATGAGAAAGTAGCATATGAACAACTAAATGATATAGTCTACTATGAGAAGTTAAAATCCAATCCAACGTTGAAAATGAAATTAGACTTGGACAAAAAACTAAAAAACTGGTTAGACAAAGGATTAATTGATCATGATGAATGCAAATACCTTACAGTGGAACATCCGGTAACAGCGACAATGTACTTTCTGCCTAAAGTACATAAGAATCGAACAAGACCACCAGGGCATCCAATTGTCTCCGCAAAAGGATCCTTATTTGAACCAATGGCTAATTATATTGACTATTTTTTGTTACCTTTTGTTTCAAAATTAAGTTCCTACATTAAAGACACCACGGATATGCTTAGACATCTAAATGGTACCCCTTGGCACTCAACCTACAAATTGATAACGATGGACGTCGTATCGTTATATACTAACATCGATCATGAAATTGGAATTACTGCATGCAAATTTTTCTTAAAGGAGAGAAACATCCATTACACACAGCATAATAACATGTTGGAAGAAATGATGAGAAAGTGTTTAACACAGAATGTGTTCCATTTTGGAGAAGACATCTTCAAACAAACAAAAGGTACAGCGATGGGTTTTTCCTTTAGCCCAAGCTTCGCCTGCCTTACTATGGGCTGGTGGGAGCAAAAATGGGAATGGCAATCAGATAACGATATCTTTCTGAACAAACCAATTTTATGGCTACGTTTTATTGACGACCTTCTTATCATTTGGGATGGGTCCGAGCTTGAATTCAAACAATATTTTGAAATCCTAAATAAAACACCTGCCAATTTCAAATTCACTTATGAATTAAGTGAAACAAGAGTCACGTTCCTTGACACAGAAATCTACATTGAAGCTAATGAAATTCACACAACACTGCATAGAAAATTGACAGCCACAAATGCAACCTTTCATGCAAGTAGTTTCCACCAGCAGTGCCTATTTCAAAACATCCCATATGGTGAATTTTTAAGGGTCCGGAGGATATGCTCAACACAAACGGAATGGTCCAAACAGAGCGCAACAACCTTCAAAAGATTTGAAAAAAGAGGATATCCAAAATCACAAATTAAAATTGGATGGAAAAGAGCGAACGAAAAAAACAGAAAGGAATTACTAAAAATAACTCCGGAAAAAGAAATTCAAAAAAGCGAAACAGAACCAATACGATTCATAACTGCCTTTTCAAAAGAGTCAACTCAGATCAGACAAATCTTAAAAAGAAATTGGAAAATTTTGAAATTGGACACCACTGTGGGATCAATCATGGGCAATGCACCTAATATAACATACCGACGAGCAGCAAGTTTAAAAGATCAGATTACACAGAGTCACTTTCATAAGGAAAAGAACAAATCATGGCTACAAAGCAAAGGATTTAAAAAGTGTCACAACTGCAAAGTATGTCAAATCGCGAGAAACACTCAGGAGATTAAACTGGCAGATGGTAAAATCTGGAAGATACAAGATTTAATTACATGCAAGAGCCAGTATGTTGTGTATATAATAGAATGCCCATGTCAACTCAAATATGTGGGTAGCACGATATGTGAGCTAAAAAAACGGATTCTAGAACATGTGAGGGCAACTATTCACAAGGACAGAATGAATGCAGTCGCAAAACACATGGAAACGAACCATAACAGTAATTGGAAGAATTTAACCTTTTATGGTATTGACATGGTCAAAAAACAGGAACGAGGCGGTGACAGAGAGAAAAAACTGAGACAAAAGGAGTCAAGATATATTTTGAATTTGCGCTCTTTAACACCGCATGGATTGAACCAAACCGAGGAACTTTACACACATTTGTAATGAATATGATGGAAAAAAACACTGTAACAGCAGGTTAAAGAAATCAAATGAACAGGATACATGTGAATTTATAATTTAGAGAAGGAGAATCTTTTGAGCCTTTCATGTACATATAGAGAACTGAAATCATTAACAAACTAATTTTGCCCTTTTGGCATTTATTTGATTTATATACTTTGATTGGAATTTTTATGGGGTAATCTCCAGGTATGGAACAATAATAACAATGTGATAACATCAAGCCACTAGAGGCATGAATTGCAAGATTTGGTGATATATAGAGTATGTTCTCCAATTATTCCAATATATAATTATTTGGGATTATACCTTATAAATGGAGCAGTAAATATATAGTTCTTTTACTTAGAATCGTTATAATTTATACGCAAATGCAGTGTTGTAAATAATGAAAACTACGTATCCCATAATGCCCCACATGAGTTTATACAGGAAATGATGCAAGCAATCTTTGCTTTAAATATGTAACACATTTGTGAGGGGCGTAACCGTGATCAAGATCTCAGGGAAGATCGAAACGCGTTGGTTTTGTTTTCCATAATGGGTGAAGTTGCGAAATAAACATTGGATATTACTTTGAAACGATTTACCGGAGAGCGACCTGTTTTCTTTCCTACGGGAAAGGGTTGAATTATATATATATATATGTATATATGTGTGTATATGTATATATGTGTATACATATATATATATCCAAAGCAACAAAGATGAGTATCGTACGCTCTCAGGATAACAAGCAGGACAATAGTTTGATTAATCCAAGTTTAATCCACAACGCGTTTCGACTGCTGACAGTCTTGATCACGTGAAATGAACACACCAGAAATGGCAGATAATAAAGTTATGCACGAGTACAAAACATAAACATAGAAAGAGGACATGTCAATGTCAGTGGCGGCCATGATGTAGCAGTATAAAAATCATAGTTAAAGGCATAAAGTGATAATTTACCAGTAGTGTGCACAGATAATATACACATCCTAATAAGGCATATAAAGTAATCTGGCAGATGAAACATGATTGTAGTAATAGCGCAAGTCCCGATTGCATTGTATCAATACTTCATTACGTAAAGTGAAAGGTACAGGACTAGACCATATCCACAATAGAAAAAGGACAAGTTAGTACTAATGGTGGCCATGCAGTCAAGGTAAAAATATATTTGCTAAATGCAATACTTGTACAAAAAATATATACAGATAATCCCAATGCATAAATGTGCTAGAAAAAGGCAAAAAAGAGGCTAATCAGGCAAAAATAGCCTAGTTATACTGTTATTACAGGTCCAGCTTTGTAATATAACAGTATCAATCTATCTTACAAGTGAAACACACAGGGTGAAAAGTATATATATCCCACAATGTGTATACAAAAGGAGAACAATAAATGTATAAATACAGATGCCCAAATGCGTACGTATAGCATAATAAACAACAAAATGTTGTCAAATGCGGTATGAATGTGCATCTATTCAGAGCTAGACGCTTGGGGCTAAACAATGTCTCAGAGGTCTATTGTGGGGGGAAAAAAAAAAGTAAAATCCGACATTATTGTCAAGGTGACAGTTCTATTCACTAGACACAATAGAAACAAGTCAAAATGTCCTTGAATGTATACATAGGGCTGTATGAAAGCAGCTAATATATCAAAAACTGCACTTGTAGAATCTAGTAACCAGTGCCCTTACCAATTACCACCATATGGATCTCATATCCTAGATAATGATAATGGGATAATATGTACAACAAGATAGTCATAGCAAATGTCAGGCCCTAGCTGATGTGCCGGGCCACACAAAGTTCATGGGATTAGAGTCAAATTGTCTCGTGTTACAACATTAAATTGCTACCAAAACAGCTACTTAAGTGAAATTCCAAAGGTGAAAGGTGAGGTGCCGGATAAGCAAACGATGAAAAGGGTAGGTTGCCCGTGTAGGTGAATACCAGTGAGTGGGCCCCTTCCTTTTCGTCTGCAGGAGATAAAAGAGAAAAAAAGAAGATTAAAAACAAGTGTTAACAGCATATAACACAATATCTAACAAGACTAACTAAGTAAGTCTAAACATAAACTCTGAAACCCCACAGGCGGGGGAGGAAGCGGTCAAAATTTATTAAAATTAAAATCCAGTAGCCTAGAGATTATGAAAGGAGCAAACCATTCTTCTAGCAGGTGAGAGCAGAAAAACAGAGAAACACTGGGCATTTAGCATCTTCCCCTGAGGTGTATTGCTAGTTCCTCGTCCATATTCAGCCCACCTGGATGTTTAGTTTGGAACTCAATTATGTATTTAGATTCCCGTTGTCTAAGAGTGAGCACCCTGTCTCCTCCCCTTGGATTCTTAGGAATATGTTCAAGGATCATGTAGCTTAATTCTGCTATATTGGAGAAATGTTTGTCATGAAAATGGCATGCCACTGGTTACTTGGGATCATTGTTGTTGATCGCCCTAAGATGTTCCAGAATCCTTTTTTTAGCCACACACGTGGTGCTCCCAATATACCAAAGCTTGCAACTGCATTCAATAGCATATATCGCAAAGGTAGTACTTCATGTGAGGAATTGGGTGATTTTCCTTATGACTCCCCCATACTCAATACTTTCCCTAAATTTACTGTGCCTACATGCTTTACAGTGGCCGCAGGGGGAAAACCCAATAAGGCCAAGACTAGCAGTATTAGGTTAGTTAGTGATATCATTCTTAACTACCAGATCTCGGATGTTTTTGTACCGCCGGTATGTTACATATGGTCTCTCTGTCATACTGTTACCTATGGTACCATCACTTTTCAGAATGTCACAGTACCTTGCTAGGATACGTTGGACGTTCTGTGAATCAGAGTTGTATGTTAGAATTAGCCGTGTGTTATTCATTCCAGATTCAGCCTCCGTACCTGTTCTATCCTGTAAGGTCTGGGTTCTCTCAACTCCCGCCGCCCTCTCCTTGGCTTTCTTCAAGACCCAATTAGGATAACCTCTGGTTTTGACCCTACTGATGATGATCTCACTTTCTAATCAAACTATTGTCCTGCTTCTTATCCTGATAGTGTAAGATGCTCATCTTTGTTGCTTTGGATTACGTTTGCCGGCACGCTCTGCCGGCGTGTACACCACCCTCCGAAGGTCCCAGCACTTCGGAAGGAGTTACAGAGTTTTTGTGGATATGTATATATATATATATATATTGCTCCTCCGTTTGCTCAGGTATGCCTACCGCCTCCAAACCAGGGGGCGCGTCGACGAACGGACCTCCCAAGCACGGTCCGATAATATTCAACCAAACTTCCTCACAAGTAGGAAAGCAGACGCCGTGTCTTGTGCTTCAATATTTCTTTTATTCGGTCAGCTAAAACGTTGAACGCGTTTCGCTTGTCCCGCAAGCTTGTTCACCAACATTTTACATAAAGTTTTGCCGCCATTTTAAGTGCTCAGTGCATACGTTGTGCGTAAAGAACTAAATCATAAACAGTAACAACAGACTCGTAGTTCCATGTATATCGAAGTTGCTACGGAGCTCGGGAAATTGATTTATACATACAATTCATGTTAATGTAACCATTCTTATCACATTAAAACAATTCCGCGATAACAATTCTTTGTCAAATATTTGCATGATACAAATTATAGAGAAAATAAGGCTCCTCCTCTGAATAGCCTTATATCAATAAAGACACTATTGCCCTAGTGGGCCAACATTCAAAGCGCAGAATTGTTTTCGTAAATACTATCAGTACATGATCCTAGTGGATTAAGCCCGAGTGGGCAAATACCAATATTTTCAAGCTCAAATTCATTTATTCTAGGCTAAACTAAACTTTAGCCTAGAATAAATGAATTTGAGCTTGAAAATATTGGTATTTGCCCACTCGGGCTTAATCCACTAGGATCATGTACTGATAGTATTTACGAAAACAATTCTGCGCTTTGAATGTTGGCCCACTAGGGCAATAGTGTCTTTATTGATATAAGGCTATTCAGAGGAGGAGCCTTATTTTCTCTATAATTTGTATCATGCAAATATATGACAAAGAATTGTTATCGCGGAATTGTTTTAATGTGATAAGAATGGTTACATTAACATGAATTGTATGTATAAATCAATTTCCCGAGCTCCGTAGCAACTTCGATATACATGGAACTACGAGTCTGTTGTTACTGTTTATGATTTAGTTCTTTACGCACAACGTATGCACTGAGCACTTAAAATGGCGGCAAAACTTTATGTAAAATGTTGGTGAACAAGCTTGCGGGACAAGCGAAACGCGTTCAACGTTTTAGCTGACCGAATAAAAGAAATATTGAAGCACAAGACACGGCGTCGGCTTTCCTACTTGTGAGGAAGTTTGGTTGAATATATATATATATATATATATATATTCACTTAAAAAACCATAGGTTTCACACACGTTATAGTTAGGAATTAGCATTTAAAAAACCTTGCAAATTCACTTAAAAAACCATAGGTTTCACACATGTTATAGTTAGCTGGACATTTCCCTCGTACAAAACCAATGAAATTCCCCCGTTATAGTTAGTGCAGGCAACTATAACTCACGCGACCGCAATCCTCTGCTGATGACGTCAGATATTACATCACTGTATTTAGACACCTATTTACCCATGTCTTCTTCCATTAATCTTTAGCTAAACATATATTACAAATATTTATTTTTCAGAAAGATACATATGTAATCAGTGATGTAATATCTGACGTCATCAGCAGAGGATTGCGGTCGCGTGAGTTATAGTTGCCTGCACTAACTATAACGGGGGAATTTCATGCACCACGCGCATTTTCGTCAAAAAAATAAATGTTTTTTTCACCCTTGTGGGTCCTTCAGTGACCCCCTGACAAAGGCTAGGGGGTCAGGAACTGTCCACCCTGCCCCCTTTTCACGTTCTCCACCTTTGTTTTTCACTGCCTCAGACTGCGAGAGACAAAATGGCGGCCGCCACTTCCTGATTTCGACCGATTCGAATGTTTACTGACATCTAACAACCAATCAGAATTGCGCTCGCGCACGTCACCGCTTATAGATATATATGTACTTTTAACTGAAATTTTCTCAGGAACTACTGAACAGATTGACTCCAGATATTCAAAAGGCACATCCCTGACCTGAGGACTACCTCTCTGCCAAATTTCAAGTAATTCTGTTCAGCCGTTCGGGCTGTGCCTCGGACTAAAGGTCCCTATGGAAAAATGCATGGGGAAAACGCGTTTTGGGACCCCCCTTTTTTCTCGGCCCCCGCTTGACTAATCACCCCGAGACTTTAAGGGTAGGAGCGGAGCGGAGCGCCCCACCTATTTTGAAAAATTTGCGAGGATTCGTCAACCGGCGCCAAAGTTATTCAAAATAGAATTTTCAGATTTCCTATGGAAACACGGTCCTAACTATAACTATCTACTGGCGACCGCCAGTAGATAATATACATATATATATGTATATATATATATATATTTCTCCAAACGATAGAGTGATTAGCAAAAACGTGGTGCACACATTTCAAAGATAGTTATGTTTTTTTATTCCGCTCCAACGGCAGACAAACGCGTTTCGGCCATGCTGGCCTTCGTCAATGTCAATGCGTACAATGTTTACAATGACTATATACACGTCATTCCAGCCACGCCATCTTTGATTGAGATAGACCGAGGACTATAATACCTAATCTCTTTCAAGTAATACAAATCTTCAAGGCAGCCTTTAAAAAAAAAAAAAAAAAAACTGAACAAGAAAATAATCATTCTGTATCTCGTGTTCAGAAAATGTACATAGGACATTCCATACATTATTTTACAGGGTTATTCTTATTCAATTATTTAGAATTCCCTTTCCCCCTTGAATAAAATCTCACCCTGAAAGGGCAGTTATAGCCTCAAAATCTCAAAAGATATCAAAATAATTTTCTTCTACTGGTTGGAATTTGACGTTAATTAAAAACAATCAAGAACCATTCCAAAATATCAATTTTTCAGGAGGGGAGCATATTTAAAACCTATACAGTTCTACGTATTACGCAGACAAAACTTTCACTTAATGTTTTATCCTCATTCATACTTCTCCAATATTCATCGGATATCACTTTACTATCAAGAAGACAAACAGTATTTCAAAACAGTATTTCAACTAATTCATTCATAATTAATTTGCCCATCAAAAGACACACAGCTATGATTCTTATTCCATTTCTACATTCATTTCCATAATTGCCATGATTATATTATTTTCCCACTTCTTCATTATGCTCATTTGTTAATCCTATCTCTTTCCTCATATCTTATTCATTTATCTAATTACACTATAATAGTTCTAAGAGATTTTTGCTTCTTTTTTCTTTCAAAATGTTTCTCTTTTTCTCTTATTCATATGGGTTTTAGTCAACATGTATCTACATTTCTTCCTCACAGTTTAGGCCATTCGGTGCTAAAGTACGAAGTTCTATGATGTACTTTAATTCTAACTGCCTTAGAACTCTTATCCGGTCACCCCTCTCCTAAGCGGTGGAACCCGATCCAGACAGTAGAATTTCAATAGATTGCTATTGCTTTTGTGCCTTTCTGCAAAGTGCCTAGCCACAGGATAATTACTGTCAATTTTTTATTTATAGCACGCATGTGCTCTAAAATCTTTTTCTTTGTCTGATGTATTGTGCTTCCCACATATCGTAGGTTGCACGGACACATCAGACAGTAGACTGTAAAATCTGAATTACAATTAAGTAATTTGGTGACACTTTTAGCTTGTTCACTGCCAGGAGTCGTGTAGGTTTTCACTACTGCACTGTTTTTACATGCCTTGCACTTTAGGCATGGAAAAAAGCCCTTTATATCATGTAGGCCAGTCTCCTTTTTTGTGTAATAGCTATGTACTAGCATATCCTTAAGAGAAACATTTTTTCTATAGGTTATGCTTGGTTGTTTTGTCACCTGCTGGCCAATGACCATATCTGCCTGGAGCATGCTCCAGTGCTTCTTTAAAATTTGACGAATTTGTCCTGAGTCTGAGGAGAAAGTTAGAATGAGTCTAGTAGTGCCATCATTATTTTCTTTAAAGGGTTTACTTAGAAGATTTTCTCTTCTTCGTATTTCCGCCCTATCTGTTGCTGCTTTTAGAATTCGCTGTGGGTACCCTCTCTGTTTGAAGTGCTCTACAGCTTCCACAGTGGCTATTTTATAGTTTTCTTTAGTGGCGTTATTTCTTTTCAGACAAAGACATTCACCATACGGAATGCTATTCACCAGGCAGCGTGGATGTTGACTGGTGAAATGTAAAGTGGCATTACCAGCCGTAGGTTTACGGAATAGCCTTGTCTTTAATGTACCACTGTCAGCATACACCAGTAGGTCTAAATATGGTACTTCTTGTTCACTGATGGTACTAGTGAAGTAAAGATTAACATCATTATTGTTCAAATTCTCGATATATTCTTCTAGCTCTAGTTTATTGTCTGTCCAGGTGAAGAATATGTCGTCAATGAAGCGGGTCCAGATTCCTATTTTCTGTGACCACACTTCATTGGTACCCGCCCAGGCCACGTGCTTCTCCCACCAGCCCACGAATAAATTCGCGTAGCTGGGGGCGAAGCACGTGCCCATCGCAGTACCCTGTCTTTGGATGTACAATTGTTCACCAAAGACAAAAATGTTATTGTTCAAACAAAATGATAAAAATTGTTTTTTTAAATTTTTCTTTATTCGGTCCGATCGCCAGTTACATGTCATACATACCATGTTGCTAATTGTTATTTCTTTTTTTCCCTCATAACAAACTAGAAACAGTCAATGTTCGTTGATAATATCTTTAACCAAGATATACAATTCCCAGCTGCCCACGAATTTACCATTTCTTCGTTGCGTGACATCAACATTCTCAACACCAGAAGTTATCAGCGCGCCATTTTGAAATAGGATATTACAATGTTTGACACCTGGGATTTGGACAGCGAACATAACCGTTCCCCCTGGGCAAACAGAAGGGAGGAGAGGCCACACCCAAGTTTCATCCGTGTCTGTATAGTGCCATCTATTTATATATCTCCAGTGTTTACCTGCATGTTCAGAAGATATTGTTTCAGTGGCTCCCAAAATTCTCGGGGTCTCGACAAGAGAGGTAATTCCTCCGAATACGTCTCCATGGTTTCCCTGCAATATGACATGTCCGTGAGCCAGTCCTTTAATCTAGATGGCCTTTTACTACCCCATCTAATAGCTACCCGTCGTTTTGCAAGTAATAGTGCTACCGCCAGGAACTTTCGCCTCCTCAAAAGTTTCAATTTATATATCCCCAATAAACATATCAGAGGCGTATTTGGAACCTGCTCCGTCAGCATTTTGGTTTTTGCCCCCATAACTTCTTGCCAATAATCATGTATCGTGGGACATGCCCACGCCAGGTGCAGGAAGTCAGCTTTCATTGCATTGCACCTGTGGCACCTATCATGTTGTCTTAGGCCATATCTGTAAAGTTGAGTCGGTGTGTAATAAAATTGGTGAAGAAATTTAAAGTGTATTATCCTTAGGTTGCAGTTTGACGTCAATAGTTGTAGTTGTGTGCAGCTATATTCCCAGTCTCGCTCCTCTATCTTGTCTCCGAGCATCATCTCCCATTTTGCTAGAGATCTAGTGTCTACCAAAATGATAAAAATTGTAAGATCATCTCGTTGTGTTCTGTGTATTTGAGTGGTCTAGTTTTTAAAAAGGACTTTATGGCCATTTCTCCCTGGCCATGATGAATGCACGTGTATAGACTGGTGATGTCAAGAGTGACAAGCAAGAAAGAATCTTCCCAATTGATGTTATCAATTATCTTAATAAAATCAGTACTGTCTTTGATGTAGGAGACTAAATCAAACACAAAGGGACACAGTACATTATTGACCAGAATTGAAGTATTCTCCAAGAGACTACCCATGAACGAAACTATTGGTCTCCCAGGGGGTTTCTGATTATTTTTATGGAGTTTTGGGATATGATAAAAGGTTGGGGTAACAGGATGATCTATTTTGATAAATTCATATTCATCTTGACCCAAGATTCCTTTGTTTTTCCAAAAATCAATCATTCCATAAAAATCAAGGATGCTTTGATTATAATCTTTAGTTGAAATTTTCTCATAACACACATGATCATTTAATTGTCTTAAAGCTTCCATTTCATACGACTCACTGTCTTGAATCACAATATTCCCGCCTTTGTCTGACGGCTTTATTACAATTGTCAGATCTTTCTGTAATGCTTTTATTGCTTGGCGTTCTTCCAATGAAATGTTTTGATGCTGCCTTTTTGTTTCTTTGGGGTTTGCTCTTAGTTTGTCCAAGTCCTTAATTACCAATTTGTGGAAACTGTCAATCATATCATACGCAGTTCTTGGATGAATCTAGATTTTTTCTTTAAATTATTGACCATTCCTGTTTGTGTTATTTCATTTTGTTCTAGAAATTCTGTGTCACTCATTGCTTGTGTCATATTGTCTCCTTCAATTTCCTCTCTTAAACCATGAAGAGCTCTTAATGCTGGTAATTCACTTCCGGTTAACAGGTCCATCGGGTCAGTTGTCCGATCTGGATCCCTCAAGGACTTTGGTATTTTCCCATGAAACATTTTCTTTAATTTCAATTTTCGTATGAAGAGATAGAGATCAATCCGTGTTTGAACATAGTCCCATTTGTTTGTTGGACAAAATGACAGACCCTTTCGCAGTACCTGTTCCTCTGTTCTTGTTAGTTTTCTTTTTGACAGGTTCACTACGGTTAGAGCTTCATGTTTTACTTTTTGTTGGTTCACCTTTTGCTCCTCGTGACCCTCGGGGTATATTGTGCATTTACCTTTTTTGCCCCTTCTTGTTTTCCTTTTTCTGAATCTGTTGGTCTTGTCCTCTGCGGAAGTTGGCGCCATGACTGTTGGATTACCTCGTATTCCTGGGGAAAATGTACTCTTCCTCCTATGTTGTCTGTCATATTAGATGCGCTCTCTGATTCAGATTGTTCGGTGTCTATTTCTGACTCTGACGTATCTCTTGTTGCTTCAACATTCATTTTTCTCGCCTCTTGAATTGATTTTCTTGGAATGTCAAATTTTTTAGCAAATGTCAGGACTCTGCCTGATTCGTAATCATGTTGATCTCTGGCGAATTTTTCATGCTTACGCTTTCTTATTATTTCTTCATACTTGATTAAGCGTTGTTTCATTTGCTGTCTCAGAACTTCAGCTGTTTCTGTTGCGGAGTCCTTGGCAATTAGTTCTTCCAATCTTCTTATTTCTTCCATCAATTTAGCTCTATCGCTGATCGCATATTTTATCAAAATTTCTTCCATTCCCTTTGCTGATCGCGTGGTATGTTCTGACCATTCTAGTAATGAATTAGGGTCCGGATTTTCATACGATGGCACTGTATATATTCTTAATCCTCGAGGAATGTGATCAGCCTCAAGATAGCGTTTTAAAGACGTTGATTCCCACCACTTGCGCACTTCTTTTTCGTATGTTTTTCTAGTGTTTGAAATAGTCTTTTCAATGAATTAGGTGGCATACTGTTCCCCTGTTTATTTTTTTATTTTTACCTTCGTTAGCTCCCACTGTAAAGACTGAGGCAGTCTCTCCTCCTCACTAAACACAAAAAAAAAAGATATATATATATATATATATATATATATATATATATATATATATATATATATATTACCTACTGGCGGTCGCCAGTAGGTAGTTATAGTTAGGACCCCTTTTCCATAGGAAATCCGCAACATTCTATTTTGAATAACTTTGGCGCCGGTCGACGAATCCTCGCGAATTTCTCAAAATAGGTGGGGCGCTACGCTCCGCTCCTACACTAAAAGTCTCGGGGGGATTCGTCAAGCGGGGGCTGAGATAAAAGGGGGGTCCCAAAACGCGTTTTTCCCATGCATTTTTCCATAGGACCTTTAGACAGGGCTACAGCCCGAACGGCTGAACAGAATTACTAGAAATTTGGCAGAGAGGTAGTCCTCAGGTCAAGGAAGTGCCTTTTGTAGGTTTGGTGTAAATCTGTTCAGTAGATTCTGAGAAAATAGCCTTTAAATCAATATATATATCTGAGCCAGCTTACGGTACGCTTACCGTAAGCTTACCGTACGCGTACGGTGGCGTGCGCGAGCGCGATTCTGATTGGCTCTTAGATCTTAGTAAACATTCCAAACAGCCGAAACCAGGAAGCGGCGGCCGCCATTTTCTCTCTCGCACTGAGAGCTAGGTTGTTAAATAAAACCAATAAACATGTAAAGGGGCTGTTTAGACAGCTCCCACACACATAGCCATGTTGAGGGAGTCCCCAAAGACCCCCCAAGGCCAAAAATGCAATTTTTATTTTTTCGCTAATTTCGCCGATTACGCTTACCGTACGCGTACGGTAAAAAATGTAAAAAAAAACCACTATCCACACTCACCCCACCCTTATTAGAGGTGCGAAAAACCACAATATATTAAACAAAAATAATAAAAGAAAAAATTAACAACACTCTCTCCACCCCACTTATAAAAATTACGAAAAATTAAAATATTACCTTTCAAAACGAAGTGCATCATATGTTCTCCATGTGCGCAGGGTGCGCGAAGCGCATCGTGCGTACATGGCCCATCTAGCGTAACGTGGGCATGCGGTGCGCGTAGCGCACCGCGTGCCCACCGTGCGTGCACGGCACTAACTGCGTAAAGTGGGCGCGCGGTGCGCGAAGCGCACCGCGTGCTTACTGTGCGCGCACGGAACGAACTGCGTTAAGTGGGCGCGCACGCCACGAATGGCGTAAAGTAACTTAGCATTTAAAAAACCGTACAAATTCACTGAAAAAACCATAGGTTTCACACACGTTATAGTTAGGAATTAGCATTTAAAAAACCTTGCAAATTCACTGAAAAAACCATAGGTTTCACACATGTTATAGTTAGCGGAAATTTTACTGATAAAAAACCAGTGAAATTCCCCTGTTATAGTTAGTGTAGGCAACTATAACTCACGCGACCGCAATCTTCTGCTGATGACATATGTGTCTTTATGAAAAAAAAATATTTGAAATATATGTATAGCTAAAAATGTATGGAAGAAGACATGGGCAAATAAGTGTCTAAATACAGTATTAGCATCAGCAGAGGATTGCGGTCGCGTGAGTTATAGTTGCCTACACTAACTATAACGGGGGAATTTCACTGGTTTTTTATCAGTAAAATTTCCGCTAACTATAACATGTGTGAAACCTATGGTTTTTTCAGTGAATATATATATATATATATATGTGTGTATATATATATATATATATATATATATATATATATATATATACCACGCTCCAAGTCCACCTTGGCGTACTGCACTCTTGAGACGGGTGCAAGATAAGTGGAGGTGGATCCACTTAATTATGAAAGGCTCAGGTGTAAAAACACAATGCACTCACGGGAAGTTCAATCCTTTATTTTCAAAGCACACATCGCGAGGACGCATTTCGGCGTTCCTGCCTTCTTCCAGCTCGCATGTGCTGAACATTACGTGGGTGCGTCCGTTCTTTAAATTGAAAGAGCAGGATGCTCATTGGATGCGGTAGTTGGTAGGGAGGGAGGGATAGGTCGATTAATATCCAATGTTTTAAACCCCTTCAGTTTGTGCATCTCCCATTACCGCTAACTCTGGCACCTCTCCACGTTGTATGAACATCCAAGGAAATCCCTCGTCTGCCACCAGGTTTCAGGATACATAGCGCTGGGGTCGGCATATTTCCGATGTCCCTCCAGTCTGTATGGCTGGCGCTTCTGCGACGCTAATGCTTCTGCGTCCGGTGGCGGTGCAGGACGTAATATTCACCACGCTCCAAGTCCACCTTGGCGTACTGCACTCTTGAGACGGGTGCAAGATAAGTGGAGGTGGATCCACTTAATTATGAAAGGCTCAGGTGTAAAAACACAATGCACTCACGGGAAGTTCAATCCTTTATTTTCAAAGCACACATCGCGAGGACGCGTTTCGGCGTTCCTGCCTTCTTCCAGCTCGCATGTGCTGAACATTACGGGGGTGCGTCCGTTCTTTAAATTGAAAGAGCAGGATGTTCATTGGATGCGGTAGTTGGTAGGGAGGGAGGGATAGGTCGATTAATATCCAATGTTTTAAACCCCTTCAGTTTGTGCATCTCCCATTACCGCTAACTCTGGCACCTCTCCATGTTGTATGAACATCCAAGGAAATCCCTCGTCTGCCACCAGGTTTCAGGATACATAGCGCTGGGGTCGGCATATTTCCGATGTCCCTCCAGTCTGTATGGCTGGCGCTTCTGCGACGCTAATGCTTCTGCGTCCGGTGGCGGTGCAGGACGTAATATTCACCACGCTCCAAGTCCACCTTGGCGTACTGCACTCTTGAGACGGGTGCAAGATAAGTGGAGGTGGATCCACTTAATTATGAAAGGCTCAGGTGTAAAAACACAATGCACTCATGGGAAGTTCAATCCTTTATTTTCAAAGCACACATCGCGAGGACGCGTTTCGGCGTTCCTGCCTTCTTCCAGCTTGCATGTGCTGAACATTACGTGGGTGCGTCCGTTCTTTAAATTGAAAGAGCAGGATGCTCATTGGATGCGGTAGTTGGTAGGGAGGGAGGGATAGGTCGATTAATATCCAATGTTTTAAACCCCTTCAGTTTGTGCATCTCCCATTACCGCTAACTCTGGCACCTCTCCACGTTGTATGAACATCCAAGGAAATCCCTCGTCTGCCACCAGGTTTCAGGATACATAGCGCTGGGGTCGGCATATTTCCGATGTCCCTCCAGTCTGTATGGCTGGCGCTTCTGCGACGCTAATGCTTCTGCGTCCGGTGGCGGTGCAGGACGTAATATTCACCACGCTCCAAGTCCACCTTGGCGTACTGCACTCTTGAGACGGGTGCAAGATAAGTGGAGGTGGATCCACTTAATTATGAAAGGCTCAGGTGTAAAAACACAATGCACTCATGGGAAGTTCAATCCTTTATTTTCAAAGCACACATCGCGAGGACGCGTTTCGGCGTTCCTGCCTTCTTCCAGCTTGCATGTGCTGAACATTACGTGGGTGCGTCCGTTCTTTAAATTGAAAGAGCAGGATGCTCATTGGATGCGGTAGTTGGTAGGGAGGGAGGGATAGGTCGATTAATATCCAATGTTTTAAACCCCTTCAGTTTGTGCATCTCCCATTACCGCTAACTCTGGCACCTCTCCACGTTGTATGAACATCCAAGGAAATCCCTCGTTTGCCACCAGGTTTCAGGATACATAGCGCTGGGGTCGTCATATTTCCGATGTCCCTCCAGTCTGTATGGCTGGTGCTTCTGCGACGCTAATGCTTCTGCGTCCGGTGGCGGTGCAGGACGTAATATTCACCACCAATATTACGTCCTGCACTGCCACCGGACGCAGAAGCATTAGCGTCGCAGAAGCGCCAGCCATACAGACTGGAGGGACATCGGAAATATGCCGACCCCAGCGCTATGTATCCTGAAACCTGGTGGCAGACGAGGGATTTCCTTGGATGTTCATACAACGTGGAGAGGTGCCAGAGTTAGCGGTAATGGGAGATGCACAAACTGAAGGGGTTTAAAACATTGGATATTAATCGACCTATCCCTCCCTCCCTACCAACTACCGCATCCAATGAGCATCCTGCTCTTTCAATTTAAAGAACGGACGCACCCACGTAATGTTCAGCACATGCGAGCTGGAAGAAGGCAGGAACGCCGAAACGCGTCCTCGCGATGTGTGCTTTGAAAATAAAGGATTGAACTTCCCGTGAGTGCATTGTGTTTTTACACCTGAGCCTTTCATAATTAAGTGGATCCACCTCCACTTATCTTGCACCCGTCTCAAGAGTGCAGTACGCCAAGGTGGACTTGGAGCGTGGTGAATATTACGTCCTGCACCGCCACCGGACGCAGAAGCATTAGCGTCGCAGAAGCGCCAGCCATACAGACTGGAGGGACATCGGAAATATGCCGACCCCAGCGCTATGTATCCTGAAACCTGGTGGCAGACGAGGGATTTCCTTGGATGTTCATACAACGTGGAGAGGTGCCAGAGTTAGCGGTAATGGGAGATGAACAAACTGAAGGGGTTTAAAACATTGGATATTAATCGACCTATCCCTCCCTCCCTACCAACTACCGCATCCAATGAGCATCCTGCTCTTTCAATTTAAAGAACGGACGCACCCACGTAATGTTCAGCACATGCGAGCTGGAAGAAGGCAGAAACGCCGAAACGCGTCCTCGCGATGTGTGCTTTGAAAATAAAGGATTGAACTTCCCGTGAGTGCATTGTGTTTTTACACCTGAGCCTTTCATAATTAAGTGGATCCACCTCCACTTATCTTGCACCCGTCTCAAGAGTGCAGTACGCCAAGGTGGACTTGGAGCGTGGTGAATATTACGTCCTGCACCGCCACCGGACGCAGAAGCATTAGCGTCGCAGAAGCGCCAGCCATACAGACTGGAGGGACATCGGAAATAGGCCGACCCCAGCGCTATGTATCCTGAAACCTGGTGGCAGACGAGGGATTTCCTTGGATGTTCATACAACGTGGAGAGGTGCCAGAGTTAGCGGTAATGGGAGATGCACAAACTGAAGGGGTTTAAAACATTGGATATTAATCGACCTATCCCTCCCTCCCTACCAACTACCGCATCCAATGAGCATCCTGCTCTTTCAATTTAAAGAACGGACGCACCCACGTAATGTTCAGCACATGCGAGCTGGAAGAAGGCAGGAACGCCGAAACGCGTCCTCGCGATGTGTGCTTTGAAAATAAAGGATTGAACTTCCCGTGAGTGCATTGTGTTTTTACACCTGAGCCTTTCATAATTAAGTGGATCCACCTCCACTTATCTTGCACCCGTCTCAAGAGTGCAGTACGCCAAGGTGGACTTGGAGCGTGGTGAATATTACGTCCTGCACCGCCACCGGACGCAGAAGCATTAGCGTCGCAGAAGCGCCAGCCATACAGACTGGAGGGACATCGGAAATATGCCGACCCCAGCGCTATGTATCCTGAAACCTGGTGGCAGACGAGAGATTTCCTTGGATGTTCATACAACGTGGAGAGGTGCCAGAGTTAGCGGTAATGGGAGATGCACAAACTGAAGGGGTTTAAAACATTGGATATTAATCGACCTATCCCTCCCTCCCTACCAACTACCGCATCCAATGAGCATCCTGCTCTTTCAATTTAAAGAACGGACGCACCCACGTAATGTTCAGCACATGCGAGCTGGAAGAAGGCAGGAACGCCGAAACGCGTCCTCGCGATGTGTGCTTTGAAAATAAAGGATTGAACTTCCCGTGAGTGCATTGTGTTTTTACACCTGAGCCTTTCATAATTAAGTGGATCCACCTCCACTTATCTTGCACCCGTCTCAAGAGTGCAGTACGCCAAGGTGGACTTGGAGCGTGGTGAATATTACGTCCTGCACCGCCACCGGACGCAGAAGCATTAGCGTCGCAGAAGCGCCAGCCATACAGACTGGAGGGACATCGGAAATATGCCGACCCCAGCGCTATGTATCCTGAAACCTGGTGGCAGACGAGGGATTTCCTTGGATGTTCATACAACGTGGAGAGGTGCCAGAGTTAGCGGTAATGGGAGATGCACAAACTGAAGGGGTTTAAAACATTGGATATTAATCGACCTATCCCTCCCTCCCTACCAACTACCGCATCCAATGAGCATCCTGCTCTTTCAATTTAAAGAACGGACGCACCCACGTAATGTTCAGCACATGCGAGCTGGAAGAAGGCAGGAACGCCGAAACGCGTCCTCGCGATGTGTGCTTTGAAAATAAAGGATTGAACTTCCCGTGAGTGCATTGTGTTTTTACACCTGAGCCTTTCATAATTAAGTGGATCCACCTCCACTTATCTTGCACCCGTCTCAAGAGTGCAGTACGCCAAGGTGGACTTGGAGCGTGGTGAATATTACGTCCTGCACCGCCACCGGACGCAGAAGCATTAGCGTCGCAGAAGCGCCAGCCATACAGACTGGAGGGACATCGGAAATATGCCGACCCCAGCGCTATGTATCCTGAAACCTGGTGGCAGACGAGGGATTTCCTTGGATGTTCATACAACGTGGAGAGGTGCCAGAGTTAGCGGTAATGGGAGATGCACAAACTGAATGGGTTTAAAACATTGGATATTAATTGACCTATCCCTCCCTCCCTACCAACTACCGCATCAAATGAGCATCCTGCTCTTTCAATTTAAAGAACGGACGCACCCACGTAATGTTCAGCACATGCGAGCTGGAAGAAGGCAGGAACGCCGAAACGCGTCCTCGCGATGTGTGCTTTGAAAATAAAGGATTGAACTTCCGTGAGTGCATTGTGTTTTTACACCTGAGCCTTTCATATATATATATATATATATATATATATATATATATATATATATATATATATATATATATATATATATATATATAAATATATATATATTATCTACTGGCGGTCGCCAGTAGATAGTTATAGTAAGGACCTATGTTTCATAGGAAATCCGCAGCATTCTATTTGGAATAACGTTGGCGCCGATTGACGAATCTTCGCAAAATTTTCCAAACTTTTGGCCAGCTCCGGTCCGCTCCTATCCTGAAAATGTCACGATGATTCGTCAAGCAGGGGCGAGAAAAAAGGGGGGTCCCAAAACACGTTTTCCCCATGCATTTTCCCATTGGACCTGTTGACGCAGCTACAGCCCGAACTGCTGAACGGAATTACACCGAATTTGGCAAAGAGGTAGTCCTCAGTTCAGACTCATGCCTTTTGCTTAAATGGTGTAAATCCGTTCAGTAGTTCCTGAGAAAATTAGAGTTAAAAAGATAGATATATCTGGGCGGAGCCGAACCACACATCTCATCGTGAGATCTGATTGGCTGTCAGTACTTCATCCAAGAAGTGTTGGCAGCCATCTTGGGACCAATATACATGATAGCACCTCATTAAAAAGCATTGCAGTTAATAGAAGGTTTTAAGACTTTAGTTACATTATAAATCATTTGTTGATGGTACCATACTCATTTTAGGAATTGTGATGTGTTCTAAGGTGATTTTACCATGTGAAAAAGCCTTCTGCTGTGATATCATGGATCATGTTTGAGAGAAAACTATTTTCTCATGCTTTTCTCACAGAGGTTTGGAAGGTGATCTATAGGCTAAACTGAGAGCATATCTTCTGTAAATTCACATTATCTTTCTCAGTCATGTGAGAATGAAGTCTGACATTCTCAGTAAAACATGTATATCCAACAAGGGCAGAGACTGTCAGTTGATTCCTTTGTGTTCTACTGCAGCTTCCCAGAGTGTTCTAAAGAACAACTAGAGTGCTAACAGTCCTACTTATGACAAACGTATTGCACACCTGAAGCCATCTTGATTGGAATAAAGTGGTAACTCTTAAAACATTTAATTTAAAAAGGAACAAAATGAGGGGGTTCACTTTGCCATAGAAAGTATGATTGCTGCTGCAGAAAGAAAAATTAGGGCACATTTTGAGTGACTTCTCAAATCCTCTTCTATTTCATTAAAAAATTCTGACATGCAGACTGAAATATGCACTTTCAATACCAGCAGTAGACTTCCCTGGTGAGCAGTAGCTTTACTACAGTGATCTAATGAGCAATTAGAGTGGTAACATTCTGAATTTATGGCAAATGTGTGACACATCTGAATGCCTTCTTGATGGAATCAAAGTAAAAAACTGAAAGTATTTCCTACTGAGGAGACTGTAGTAAATAAGGAAATTAAGAAACCTCATAACAAATAAGTCTCCCAAAATGGCCACCAGAGACAAAAGAGCCCAAATGTAGCACAAATATCACCGAGATGTAGCCAAAGTATTGCCCAATGACAGAATGTCCCAGAGTGTTCTAACGAACAACTAGAGCGCTAACAGTCTTACTTATGACAAATGTATGGCACACCTGAAGCCATCTTGATTGGAATAAAGTGGTAACACTTAAAACATTTAATTTACAAAGGAACACAATGGGGGGTTCATTTTGCCATAGAAATTATGATTAGTGCTGAAGAAAGAAAAATGAGAGCACATTTTGAGTGACTTCTCAAATCCTCTTCTATTCCATTAAAAGATTCTGATATGCAGACTGAAACATGCACTTTGAATACCAGCAGCAGACTTCCCTGGTGAGCAGTAGCTTTACTACAGTGATCTAATGAGAAACTAGAGTGCTAACATTCAGAATTTATGGCCAATGTGTAACACATCTGAATGCCTTCTTGATGGAACCAAAGTAAAAAACTGAACGTATTTCCTACTGAGGAGACTGCAGTAAATGAGGAAATCAGGAAACTTCATAACAAATAAATCTCCCAAGATGGCCACCAGAGACTAAAGAGTCCAAATTTAGCCCAAATATCACCCAGATGTAACCCAAGTATAGCCCAATGACAGAATGTCCCAGAGTGTTCTTAAGAACAACTAGAGCGCTTACTGTCTTACTTATGACAAAAGTATGGCACACCTGAAGCCATCTTGATTGGAATAAACTGGTAACACTTAAAACATTTAATTTAAAAAGGAACACAATGAGGGGGTTCATTTTGCCATAGAAATTATAATTAGTGCTGAAGAAAGAAAAATTAGGTCACATTTTGAGTGACTTCTCAAATCCTCTTCTATTTCATTAAAAAATTCTGACATGCAGACTGAAACATGCACTTTTAATACCAGCAGCAGACTTCTGTGGTGAGCAGTAGCTTTACTACAGTAATCTAATGAGCAACTAGAGTGCTAACATTCAGAATTTATGGCAAATGTATGACATATCTGAATACTTTCTTGATGGAATCAAAGTAAAAAACTGAAAGCATTTCCTACTGAGGAGACTGCAGTAAATGAGAAAATTAGGAAACTTCATAACAAATAAATCTCCCAAGATGGCCACCAGAGACAAAAGAGTCCAAATGTAGCGCAAATATCACCCAGATGTAGCCCAAGTAAAGCCCAATGACAGAAGTGTTCAAAACACTTATTTTTTGTGTTTTTGCAGTTTTCTATAGTGCAGACTTGTCAGGTATTGGAGTGCTTTAAATGAGCATTGGTTACATCACACAAGAACAAATTCATTGTGGTTGTAGACATGGGGAGATTAAGTGATTTGACCAGAATCACAGAATGTCGAGCTGAAGCAGAAACTCCAACCTGGTTCCCCAGTTGCAAAGTCCGCAGCTCTGGAAGTAACACCACATCCTCTCCCCTAAGTGCAACATTTAATCAAGTGGTCAACCGGATAAAAAAAACATAAAGATAACAAATAATTTAAAAGTGCTTTGTCGCTATTTGAAAACTCAGAAAATGTGTCCTCATTGTAGTTTTTTAGAGCGCCAACCATAAATTTGATGCAAATAAGACCCTCTCATATATGTAATTTCTAAAGGAAATGCTCTAGGTATTACAGTTTTGATTACATCAAGATGACGTCAGGCGTTACACACTTTTGTAATAAATATAGAATGTTAGCAATCTAGTTGTTCATTAGGATACTGTTGAGAGGCAGAGGCCAGGGGCACGCACTTGGAAAATTGAAGGCAGATAGGGGGGTGCAGAGGCAACAATTTGACCACACTGGGCAGGCAGGAAGGGCCGTGGCAGCACAACAGACTATGGAGGGCAGTGGAAAGGGGGGCAAGGGCAACAAACCAACAATACAGGACTGGCAAGAGAGGCTGTGGCAATATAATAGACCATTGTGGGCAGAAGGAAGAGGCAGTGGTAGTACAACCATACATGTCAACAGACCTGATTCAGCCAAGAAAACGTCCAATGTTTTTAATCTCAAATGGGCTTTATTTGATCTGTCTCCTGTTTACAATCTCCTCTTTTTCAATGTAACTCAAAGGGGAAAATCAATACCCCATTATTTTTTCAAAATCTCCCTCTTACCAAGTTCAAAATGTTCGCAAGTATGGTACATTGGATCATGGAAGGCAGGAGGAATTGGGGTGGGGACATGGACTTGGATAACAGAAGACAGGAGGGACATGGAGAGGTGCACCAAACTGACCCTGCAGGGCAGGCATCAGGGTTTCCAGCAGCACTATACACCACACAGGGCATGCGGGAAGGGAGTGCAGCACAACAATCCATAGAAAGCAATAGGGAGGGGACAGGACCATGCACATGGACAACAGAGAACAGAGGGGAAAGAGGCAATGGTAGCTAGCTGACCATAATGGACAGACAGGAGAGAAAGCTGCAGCATAACAGACCATAAAGGGCAGGAGGGACGGATCAGGGGCTTTACAATGAAACAGACAAGCCAGGAGGAAGGGAATAGGGGTCTGCACATGGAAACAGAGGGCTGGGGGCAAGGTGGCAGGGCAGGAGCAGCAAGATGACCATGGAGGTCAGGCAGGATGGGCACTAGAAGTAAGACACACCATGGAGAGCAACAGTAAGACTATGATGGCATACACACAGACCATGGAGGGAAGGTGGGAGGGGTCGGGGGGCAGCTAGCTGATCACACAGGGAAGGTGGGAGGGGCTGTGGCAGCACAGAAGACCATGCATGGCAAGCGGGAGGGTTAGTGGCAGCACAATGGCTATGATGGGCAAGAAGGAGGGTGCAGGGGCATGCACAAAGGACCATGGAGGATAGAAGAGAGGGTCAGGACCTGGGCACAGACAAGAGAGTTCAGGGGAAGGACCCTCACAACAGACCGCGTGGGGCAGGCAGGAGGAGCAGTTGCAGCACAACAGACCAGAGACGGCAGAAGGGTGTGGCAGTAAAATGGACCATGGAGGACAGGAGGAAGGGGATAGGGGCATGGCATGTGGACAGGCAAGATGGAGGTGGCAGGGACAGGTTACAGTCATCTGACAATGCTAGGTAGTTGGGAGGGGAGTGGCAGTTCAACAGAACACTCAGAGTAGATAGGAGTGCAGGTCCATGGAACATGGTGGGCAAAAAGGATGGAGCAGGGGCATGCACAAAGACATCGGAGGGCAGGGGGAAGGAGAATAGGGGCAGCAAGCTAAGCACAGTGGCTAAGCAGGAGGTCAATGATGGGGCATAGAATTGGGCAGTGGAGGGCAGGAGGAGTGGACTGGTACATCAGGCTAAATGGAGGGCAGTGGCAGCACATCAGACCATGCATGCCAGGAGGGAGGAGGCTAGTCGATGGATTCAGACAACAGAGAATAGGGAGGAGGTGGATGGGGCAGCAAGCTAACTGTTCAGAGAAGGTGGGTATTAGGAACTTTATTGTTTTTAAAATGTGTGTCTGTGCGAACTACTTAAAATATGAACAAGTATGCAGCATAATCTCACTTTTATTCAGGAAGAAGAGGACGTTTGTGACTGTGACTCCGGGCTCACTTGGCAGAAACACCCCCTGACCCTCCAGCCCCCATCGCAAAATGTAATGCCCGTGAAAAGGGTAGGTGGACGCAGTGTTATATAGAACATAGTCCTGAGAGCACGATTGAAAATGAAAACTAGATATAGTATATGGTATAAACTATGCGCCAAACAGTGTGATATAAGATGAACCGGGGCGTGAAATATAATACGCAATACATTGTGCGCAATGACAGATTCATTAGAGAGCGTGAGATAGCACAGGCACTAGCGCGTGCTATGCGATATGCGCCTTGGAGTGTAATATGCACAGGGCAGTGTTGTGTAACCTAACTAGTCTTTAAAGTTGTAATATAAAATATGTGCTGGGGAGTGTAACGTTGCATATGCACTGTGACAAAGATATGGATCCCAGATTGTAATATGTATGGCATAGCGCTCTGCGTTATAACATAGGCATCGAGGAAGGCACATTAGATGGGGCAATATAACCCGTGCGAAGGCAAGTGTGGCATGACATATTCACGGGGTGATGTTACAGTGCACATGGGCTAGAGATTGTCATAGCATACGCATTAGCTGGTGGAATACAACACAGAGGTGTGTGGCACTCGGTGGGCACTGGTGGGTGTAACACAGCATTGGGCTCAGCCAGGAGCACGCTGTGACTCTCAAGTGAGGTTTGTCTCCGTTCCAGAGAGTAAAATAAAACGTATTACACATCTGGCGGTGGATGTGTGTTTTATTAAGCGTGAGGAGGGTTTCTTGCATAGTTTAGTCGAATTTTTGTCGAATCCCCTTTGAATGGCTTGGTGTGCGTGTATATTAAATGTGCCCGTCAATAGCTACCCATGTTTGTATAAATAAACGACAAGGGTGTCTACTTGGAGAGTACCCACCGGCGGGGGCGCCGGGATTAGGCACGGTAGGGCATCAGACACGTCAGAGCTACACTAGCGGTGTAAATACATTCCACGTGGATTCATTGTTTTGCATAGTCGCCTTTTAATGAATATCACGCAAATCGTCATGGTGATAGGTACATACGGTTTGTCCAGCATGTCCTAGGTGTTTCTAAAAATATATATTTTTTTAAAATAATAAAAAACAAAGGCCGGCCCCGGGGGATGGAGTCCCTTGGGCCATAAGTGGCCTGAGGAGGGGGGCAACGCAGCCCCCCTCCTAATGATTTTTTTTTTAAAAGGCCAAGACCCGGGGGTTGGGGTCCCCGGGACCGATTAAGGCCTTGGGAGGGGGGCCACGCGGCCCCCTTCCAAATGTATTTTTTTCAACAAATGGGGGTCCCCAGGGCCAATATATTAGAAAAAGAAGGGGAGCCACACAGCCCTCCTTCTTAAAAAAATAAAATAAATAAAAGACCGGCATCACGCCGGAGGCCACGCCCCCTCCTTGCAGCACTCTGCAAACGCGCCCCCTGGCCAGTTGTAAGTTGGGGAATTAATTACCCTTCAATAATGAGGATCTCTGAGGTCCAACTAGCCCAACAGGTATCTCCAGTATGCGCCAGGGAGCTGCGTTGCAGACAGGTGTTCTGAGGCCACGCCCCTTTTTACACCTCTATGGAACGCAGCTCTGTGGCGCTTACTGGAGGTACCTAGTGGGCTAGTTTGACCCTAGGGACCCTTAGGATTCAAGGGGACTTAATCTCTCAACTTAGAACGGCCACAGGGCTTGTTTCACAGTGGTGAAGGGAGGGGACGGGGCCTGAGGTGACGTGTGCAAACATGCCCTGTGGCGCATTTTAAGTTGGGGAAATAATTCCTTTTCAATCCTGAGAGACCCAGAGGGCCAACTAGCCCACCAGGTGCTTCCAGTAAGCGCCACTGCTCTGCGTTGCAAAGAGGTGCTGCAGGCCGTGCCCCTTTTTACACCTCTCTGCATTGGCGCTTACTGGGCGTACCTAGTGGGCTATTTTGCCCTTAGGGACCCTCAGGATTCAAGGTGACTTAATCTCCCAACTTAAAACGGCCACAGGGCGTGTTTACACAGTGGGGAAGGGAGAGGACGGGGCCTGAGGTGACGTGTGCAAACACGCCCTATGGCGCGTTTTAAGTTGGGGAAATTATTCCCCTTCAATACTGAGGGGCCCTGGGGGCTAACTATCCCACCAGGTGCTTCCAGTAAGCGCCACTGAGCTGCGTTGCAGAGAGGCGGTCCAGGCTGTGCCACTTTTTACACATCTCTGCAACGCAGCTCTGTGGCGCTTACTGGAGGTACCTAGTGGGCTAGTTGGACCCTAGGGACCCTCAGGATTCAAATGAACTTAATCTCCCAACTAAAAACGGCCACAGGGCGTGTTTACACAGTGGTGAAGGGAGGGGACGGGGCCTGAGTTAACGTGTGCAAACATGCCCTGTGGCGCGTTTTGAGTTGGGGAAATAATTCCCCTTTAATCCTGAGGGACCCTGGGGGCCAACTAGCCCACCAGGTGCTTCCAGTAAGCGCCACTGCACTGCGTTGCAGAGAGGTGGTCTAGGCCATGCCCCTTTTTACATCTCTGTGGTCTAGTTGGACCCTAGGGACCCTCAGGATTCAAGGGGACTTAATCTGCCAACTTAAAACGGCCACAGGGTGTGTTTACACAGTGGGGAAGGGAGGGGACGGGGCCTGAGGTGACGTGTGCAAACACGCCCTGTGGCGCATTTTAAGAGGTAGTTTTAATCCCATTGCCCTATTATATACTAGGGGCTTACAGAGGAGGTCATGCTAATCACAGGGGGACCCTAATGCATAGTGTTCCCTAGTGTATGTAGGTGTTTTCACTGTATTCTGAGTGTCTTTTAACATAGCACTGGCTCTAGGACTGGTTAGTCAGACTCAGTTACCACCAGTATCCGTCTGAAAAAGTTGAGGGTACAGGATGATTTTGCAACAAGGCTTCTTTCTGCTCTTCTGTTTGTTCTTTCTGCATGTTATCCTCCTTCCTGCACTTTTCTTCGTCTTTGAGGACTTCTGTTGCTTCTTTCTGCATTTTTTTTTTCTTTATGTGCGTTTTTTCTTCTTTCTCCACATGTCCTATCTCTGTAAGCATAATTAGAAATTAGTATTTAAAAAAACTTTGAAATTCACTGAAAAAAACATAGGTTTCAGGCATGTTATAGTTAGGAATTAGTATTTAAAAAACCTTAGAAATTCACTGAAGAAACCGTAGGTTTCAGGGGCATTATAGTTAGCTGGACTTTTCACTCGTACAGAACCATTGAAATTTCCCCGTCATAGTTAGTTCAGCTAACTATTAACTCGCGCGCCCGCAATGCACTGCTGATGACGTCACATATTACATCACTCATGACATGGTCAGTGACATCACTCATGACATCTCAAATGACATCACTGATGACATCATCCTTGTGATAGAGTGGCAGACCTCCTCTCCCCCTAATATAACCTTTGATACACACGTTCAAAAATAGAAACTAAAATTTTCAAAACAATGGACCAATACCAGTTACAACAAGCTATTCAGTAATTCTAAGATCCACATACACATCCACTCATTCACCAACAGTCATATACAGTCACTTATACATGTACTCACTCATCATATGTACTCATACACCTATATTCCTGTTACACAACGCCACTCATCCATAGAGTTACTCATACACATAATCACTCATGCTAATAAAGAATCAAACATCCATTTACTTGCATATACAGTTATACACACACCACCACACTTACTTCTACAGAAACTTACACATACTTAGTCTTTTAAACAATCCCTTATAGAAACACATACTTATTCATACAGGAACTCTTCCAATCTCTCACTCTCACATATACTCACTTATATACACCAATAGTCACATATACTAGTTTAAAACATATGTAGTTACTCATAAAGACACTATTGAGACAGTCATTTACTCACTAACACACCCATGCACACACTCATCCACCTATACAGTCCTGCACACATGCTGTCTTCAACACATACAAACAGTGAGTCACTCATTCATGCACTTAGGCACTACACTACGTAATACCCCCACCGAACCATACAGACACTCAGACACTCATACTGATACTCAAAAAACCAACTAATAACCTATATAGACACTCATGTAGCTACTCACCAACCCATGCAGCCAGTTATACACAAAGTGAGAGACTGATACAGCTATTTACATATTTAAACATTACTCACTAAGCCATGTATTCACTAAGATACACTTAATCAGTCAGTTATACAATCAATTTTTCAAAAACAAATCATCCATTTAGACACTTATATACCCATTTATTCTTCCATCGACCTTGAGATATACATATATAAAACATATGTAATTTTCAGAAAAACACACATTCACTGGATGATGTCATCAGTGATGTCATCAGTGATGTCATTTGAGATGTTATCAGTGATGTCATCAGTGATGTCACTGACCATGTCATGAGTGATGTAATATGTGACGTCATCAGCAGTGCATTCCGGGTGCGCGAGTTATAGTTAGCTGAACTAACTATAATGGGGGAATTTCAATGGTTCTGTACGAGTGAAAAGTCCAGCTAACTATAACACCCCTGAAACCTATGGTTTCTTCATTGAATTTCTAAGGTTTTTTAAATGCTAATTCCTAACTATAACATGCCTGAAACCTATGGTTTTTTCAGTGAATATATATATATATATATATATACACATATATAAACATGTCTTGAGCTTATCCACAGTGAGAGTGCACGCTTAGTAGGTATTTCACTTGCCCTGGTATTGGGGGTCTTTACCCCAAATTTCTCTCTCTCTCTCTCTCTCTCCCTCTCTCTTATCGGAGCGAGCCATATGTGTCTCCCAGGTTTTTCCCGTTTTTTCCTTCACTGTTGGTACCTCTGGGTACGGTTAGTGGCTTGACTACCTGATGCTTCAAGTCTTGGGCTTTTGCATAGGTGTGGTGTAGTTCTCATGGTACACACTGTCTCCTTGTGTGTGTAGCCTGTCATCCACATACATGTTTGTGGTAGTCACGTTTCTGTATATTTAGGCATGGTGCCGTTGTTCCCTCACCTTCCTTTCTTGGCATCCACTGTGATGTGTGCTTAGTTTGTATGCTCTGACGCTGTCATACTGTCTTGTCCCTTCTCTGGGACTGTGTCTATTGCAGAGCCATGGGATATGGTGCTCAGTTGAACTACTTTTTTTGCAGAAGTTTATTCATTTTCTTCCATTATGCACTGACCTTGTTGGTTTCGTGTCTTCCTTTTGTTCCTGCCTGGACGAGTGAGGTCCCGTCTGTCCTCTGCAGGGTTGTAGTGCCTTTGCCTCCCTTTTTTATAGCTCCCCTGCAGAGCTTCATTGGTCTGGTGTCAGCCGTACTGGCATTTGCTGTCCCCACCGTGTTTTTGGTCAATGTTATTGACGGCTTAGTTGTCTTTGGAACTAGGAGGGTTTTCAGTTGCAGACCCTCCTCCAATGGGGTATGGCTTTGGTATCTATTCTAAGTTAAGGAATCTGGGGCTAGATGTCTCTAACAGATGAATGAGTTACTTACCTTCGGTAACAATGTATCTGGTAGAGACACAGTCTAGACGCAGATTCCTTAACGCCCACCCATTCTCCCCGTTCTGCGAGGCCCTTCCAGGGGGGGATTCTGCCACTTGCCTCCTTACAAGTGGATTTGGTCTTCTTAAGGGGTACTCTGGTTCACCGTCCTCTGGGGCAGGGTGTGTCGTTCCGCCCATGTTCTCTGGCATGGAGATTCTCATGTTCTTCCACCCTCCCTCAGCCCTCGTCTGTTTCTCCCCATTACCTTGGGGTCTCCTTGTCTATGCTGCAGTCGACTGGGTTGAGGTTCTATTTGCCTATGCTACAGTTCATAGGTGATTGTGGGGAATGTGGTGGACGTTCTCTGTTGTTGCTCACTTTTGGTCACTCACCATGAGACATGTTGTTTCAGTCTCATTGTCCTTTACAGTTATGTCCTGTGGTTGCAGACTGTCTTTCATACAGTTCCATCCTGTGGTTGTGAACTGTCCTTCGTTTGTCATGCCATTCATTTCCAATGCCATTGCCTCTTCGGAGGGGCACGGCTCTTTGCTTGGGCGAGACTGTTTCTAGTGGCGGGTGCTTTGTTCGCTCCCTCCAGTCCCTTCAAGTATTGAGTACTCTTTCACCATGGTCCCTTTTCAAGTGTTGAGTACTCTTTTCACATGGTGAGGTTTGTCATCATTCTATTTCTTGTTAGTATTGTTATTATTGCTTCACAGATTTTTGTTCTTTTTTGGCACACTGTTCCTATACTTTCACAGTTTTTGTAGTGGCTCCGTGTTGTGGCGCGGAAAAGAAATCTGACGTCAGCTTGCCGGTGCGGGGAGGGGGGGAGCTATATGGCTCCATTGACATCACTTCCATGGATGACTTCAGTAGGGAGCCGGGTGACGCCGTCCCCGGCGTGCAGAGGCTTTACGGATCCAGTCTGACGCTTGGGAATATTCTAAGTTAAGGAATCTGCGGCTAGACCATGTCTCTACCACATACATCGTTACCGAAGGTAAGTAATTTGTTCTTTTGTTCATGTTCATAAAATGCAAAAAAGGATGTTTAAAAAAAAGAGAGAGCTTCAGAGCACATTCTACGAGTTGGACTTCTTCTATTTTTGCTCTTTTTATGTGGTGTTGAAATTCAGGGTATGTGTAATGCAGCAACATGGTTATCTGCGTAATTCCTTTCTAAACATTATTACATTACTCCCAACAAAATACATCACATGTATTTCGGTAGAGCAATTCTGCAGACCTGATGGTTGAAGCTCTGGACCCTCCACCAAGCTGTTACTTTGGGACTGTTCACTTAAGCAACCTACTGGAGCAAATATTCAATAGAAAAAAAGGTTACATACATTCAGTAACAGTCTTTCGGATGGTCATTGGAATTCTCAAAAGCAGAGTCTGTGATACCCAGTGCCTCTGTGGATGAATTGATGTAATTGGGGCTTGTGTGCATTGAATTCATGACCCATGTCACTATCAGCTTCTTCTTGTGATGCCAGTCTGAGTGGTTAGGCACCACCTACCATCAGTGACAAAGAACTGCTTTCAAATGTCCAGATCCAGCCTGACTCCTGATGTGATTGGTCACTTAAGGACTTTATGGGAGCTCTGATTTCCATCAAAAAGAATGTTAAGAAAGGAAAGTAATGTTGTTTGCCATTTCCACCCTCCTCTTTTTTGTTGTGCTTTTTTGCACAGCCCTGCGCCATCCCCTTACCACCTAGCCATGTATCTTTACTCTTCTTCCTCAGAGCCAAGTCCATGTTTGATGTTTGTGTAAGTACTGCAACATGAGACATGGCATAGTTGAGAGCACCACTGTCAGCTCCCGTTTGGGGGCATTGGGGCAGACAGGGGCTTCTGGGCCCCAACCATAGCAGTTCAGATCAGTTCAGTTTGGCACTCATATCTTGGAGTCCATCTTACTATGGCTCTCCAAACTGAAACATGTACAGTCTTTTCCACACTTTTTTTTAATTTTAATTTTTTATTGAAAACCATATGTAATACAATACAATAAATTCAGCTGTACGTCATATATATTTCATCAAAAATAATTGCACACATATTAATGATTAATAAATAGCGTATATTGATCAATACTTGGTCGATCCTAAACGGTCATTTAAAAAAGAAAAAGGAAAATAACCCACCTAGCAACTTTTAAAAGTATCTCCATTATTTGAATCAAAATTAATCTAATAGCCAGAAAAATACTAATCTAATAGCCAGAAAAATACTATTTCTATAGAGTATGTTCTCTCATACCCAATAGGGCAGACTTAAAAAAGAGAAAATGGATTCAGATAGTGACTTTAGGGAGCATAATCAAAAAACTTTGCCAAAATCTGCTGAAATTTCTTAAGTCCCCCTATTCGCAAAGCGTATTTTCGTTCACTATTCTTTACATGAGCCATTTTCCGAATCCATTCGATTTTAGAAGGAATTAAATCCGATCGCCATTTTTGAAGTAAGTGAGATCTGGCGACCGCCATACCAATATAAAGTATTTGACTCCACTTCTGATCTGCCGGCAAATCTGGATCATAGCCCCACAATATCAATCGGTCATTCCAGTTAATTGAAATTCTGCATTCTATTGTGAAAAATTCAAAAATATCACTCCAAAACTTCTGAATCAGTGGGCACTGTAATATTATGTAAGTCCAATTTGTGGCTGGGTGGATATGGCAACGGAAACAATGACCTGATTGACTAGGATAGACCTTAGCAATAAAGGCAGGAGTTCTATACAATAGCCATTTACTGAAATAAAGCATCCTTCTCCAGTTAGCGCCTCTAATTGAACTGAAGTTTAAGCTATTGATTGTAGTCCAGATATTAACTGTAAGTTCTTGATTTTCATATTTACCCCACTTTGTAATTGCCTTAGTCTCCAAATCTGACCCTTTGATTCTAGCTAGTATTTTTTTCCACTCCCCAGGTTTTTTTTACTAGTTTATCTCCCAGCAGATCATAAACTAGCTGTTTCTGAGTCAGAATATGAAACAAATCGAGATTTTCGAGAAATTTACGAAGGGTAATATATGACCCTAAGAGGAGAAAATCTCCAGGGATTAATTGAGACATTTCTCTGACGCTAATCCATTTATTGTTCCGAACAAAATCAGGGAGCTTAAAAAACCCAGCTTTTGACCAGATTTGAGAGTGAATAGCTGAGTCTTTGATACCTGCTGAGATAAAAAGTTCAGCAGTGGGAGTTATATCATTAATAAGTGGGATAGAATAACGTCTAAAAAAGGCCTGATATTTATAAAAAACCCAGTGTAGACACTTATATCTGACTAATTTTGGAGAATTAAATATTGCTAATGGGTGATGGATCTGGTTGTCTTTAAACATTAAGTTCATGAAGAAGTTAATAAAAAAAAAACAACTGTAAACCCTGTTTAAATCTAGACATGTATTGTGCAAAATACGCAAAATAGTATTCTTTGAGATTGGGGAGGACTAAACCGCCATCTTCCACATTTTCATATAAAGTGCTGAGTGCAATTCTGGGAATTTTCTTATGCCATAGAAACGCTGTAAACATTGACACTATTTTAGTAAAAAAGGAATTTAATGATATGCAGGGAATTGTAGTAAATAGGAAACTAAACAGTGGAAGCACTGACATTTTGTTCAGGGCAACCCTTCCTAAGATGGAAAGCGGAAGAGAATCCCAGCGGAAAAATAAGTCCTGAACTTTTCGTAATAACAGAACGAAATTCAGATCATACAGATCTGAAACAAATGGTGACAAGTAGACCCCTAAATACCCCTTAGGATTCGGATTAAAACAGGAAAGAATATCGGGGTGTAAGATCTCCGGTGTACATCCGCTCAAAATTATCAAAATTATCTCAGTTTTTCTTTTATTAATTTTATAGCGGACAAATGACTCATATAAGTCAAACATCTGAAAAACTTTGGCCTGCGATTCCTCTTCAGGTTTTATTGAAAGCATAATGTCGTCGGCATATAATTTAATCTTAGCCATAGACGGAAACGGAGGACTAATATGCCGATTGTTCCTGATCGCAATCGCAAGAGGCTCAATAAAAAAAGCGAATAGCACCGGAGATAGCGGGAGGCCTTGTCTAGTTCCCCTTTTTACTTTTACCTGACCGACCTGCGTAGAATTAATAATGATGTTAGCCGCAGCATTCTTATATAAATTCACCACCAAATCTATAATTTTGGTAGGGATTCCAAATTTTGTTAAAATACAAAATTAAGTCTCCCATATGACCAAATCAAAGGCCTTTTCAGCGTCCAAAAGCAAACCTAATGCTGGAACCTTTCGAGTTTCAAAATATTCCAGTGCTTCCACTGAAAAATGCGTATTAGTTCCCAATTGCCTTCCTGCAATAAAACCATTTTGATCAGAGTGGATTAAATGCAACGCACACCCATTAAAACGATTAGCTAAAAGTTTCGTAATTAGTTTATAGTCCGTATTTAAAAGAGTTATCGGACGGTAAGAATTAGGATCCTCACCACTTTTCCCTTTTTTATAAAAACTAACTACATTCCCTTCTCTAAAAGTTTGTGGTATGGGTCCTCCTTCCAAAATTGAATTAGCCAGAGTAAGGAGAAAATCCAAAATCTCGCTAGCGAATGTTTAAAAGAACTCTGAAGGAAGGCCGTCTGGACCACAGGCTTTACCATTCGGAATGTTCTTAATAGCTTCCCCTAGCTCTTCTCTTGTGAACGGCCTCACCATCTTGCTATTTCCTAAATCTGTTAAAATGGGTAATTCATTTTCCTGAAGAAACGCTTCCAACAATGGCTTATTAATGGGTTGTTCATAACCATATATCTTCTCAAAATGTTTGAGCATAATGTCTACTATTACTTCCCTATCCTCAATACGGTGGCCTGAAATAGGGCAGTTTAATGCCAATATTTGGTTACTTACAGCCCGTTCCCTTGCTTGCCAAGCTAGGAATCTGCCGGTGTAATTACTCTCCTCATAGATTTTTTGCCAATGTTCAAGCATTTGTTTTTCCTCTTTCCTTCCCTTGGAGATCTCTGCATCTTTAGCCACTACAAGCCCACGAAAAAAGGCCTTAAAAGAGTCCCAAATCATATGTATAGGGGCTGAGCCATAATTTTGGTCGAAAAATTCTCTAATTTCGATTTTAATTAAGGAAATCCAGGTATCCTCTGATAGGTATTGATAATTTAATTGCCATCTTCTTAAGGCTTTCTTACCTTCCCCTAGTTCTAACTCCAAACTAACCAGTGCATGGTCCGAGAACCCGCTCTGAAGACTTTTTTGTGATTTAAAACACAAACTCCGGGAGATAAGAAAAAAAATCAATCCGTGAGAACGACTGGAATCTCCCTGAAAAACAAGTCCTTTCCACACTTGACTCTCAGACTAGCGAGGTCGAGCAGTCACAGGCTTCTCTGAAACATAGTGTGGGGTGAGAACCCAGAACTCAACAGTCAACCAACGTCACAATAAAGTATTGTCTATCCCAGTGACATTATTTTTTCTTAACAATACAATTGTATTGATTTTCCAGTGTAACAAATGTGTGAAGCCCAGCGGGGATAATACAAATAATTTGCATGAGATAAAGTACGTAGATACATCATACAAAACCCATATGGTCTGCAGAACAACGAACCGAAAAAACTTTAAACAGCACCAAACACACTTATAAAGCATTACACATACAATATATACCAATTTCCATCCACAGATAGACAAGATCAGCACATTAAACAGGTGAGTTGTGAACCACCAATTGTTCAATGGGGTCATGGGAGGCAGACTGTGACATTGAGGGCAGATCTATACCTCTATAAGCGGCACAAGGGGCCCAAATCCTCCCGTGCTTCTCAGGGAACCCCCTCGCCTGAAACACCACAATTACGGCCGTCATACATCTGTCCAAAGCCTCTTCCCATTTAGTCATCCTGGGCGGGGAGGAGTCCTTCCAGTGCTGCGCTATGTCCCTTTTGGCTAAAGTGAGGCCCAAAAATAAAAGGTGCTTTTTATAGCGGTTACCCCTAATGTCGTCTGTGCCATGTACAAGTACTAGTCTGGGGTCGAGCGGAATAGTCCACGCCAGGACCTGTCCCAGGCAGGACACCACACTGGTCCAGAACAGCTAAATTGCTGTGCAACTCCACACCGTATGCAAAAAGGAACCATCCTCAGAGCAGCAACGGAGGCACATAGGGGACTAAATTGCACCCATTTTCCATAACCAATGGCGAGTGCAATACACTTGATGGAGATACTTAAACTGGATGAGCCTGTATCTAGCGGACACCGCTGCGTACCGAGGGCTGGCCAAGGCTTCGGCCCAGTTATCGTCTGTGAGGGCCGGCAGATTTGCCGCCCATGCCGCTCTGGTTTTATGGATAGTGGTCTTAGTGTGTGTGTTGAGTGTCTGGTAAATTTGCCTAATTTTGTGGTCCCCGATGTCCTCCATCAGTAGACGGCCCTCCAACGGGTGGAACTCAGGCAGGGCCTCCAGTTGGCGTATCTGGGGTCTAAGGCATGTCGAAGCTGCAGATAGCGGTGGAACTGCGATTTATGGAGGTCGTAATCCAATTGCAGCCTTTGAAAGGATTTAGTAGTGGTGCCCTGCATGACATCCCCAAGGTGGAAATCCCAATAAGGTCCCATTTACAGAACCCACAGAGCGCTGCAACAGGCTGTAGGTAGGTGCCATGCCATATGGGAGTGGAGCCAGTCAGTCTACCCCACTATCGCATGGACCGAACCGCCCGCCTCCAGATTTGTATGACTGTCCGGCATGCCGGAGGTAGAGTGTCTAGTGATGCATTACTATATAGGAGGTGCAACCAGGGGGTGCCGGACATGGCGATCTGCTCAACTGCGTGGGGCGGGTCTGACTGGGGCCCATAACACCACTCGTTTATCACCAAGAGGTGCGAGGCGGAGTAATACAGATGGACATCTGCCACTGCAATGCCCCTGCAATACGTGGATTGTGTACACGGGAAAAGCGCAACCCAAATCGCACCCCCTGCCATAGGAACCTGTTCAGGAGTGCATTGAATTGTGAAAACCATGATGGAGGGATTGAGTATGGAAAGATTTGGAGCCGATATAGTAGGCGCGGTAAGGATACCATCTTAAAAATGGCAGCCCTTCCGTATAAAGACAGAGGTAGCTGGGACCAGACCCTCGTCTCATTACGGACAGCCGGGAGCAGTGGGGTGATATTGTGCATCCAGGAGGCTGTGGGACACGGTGATATAAAAACCCCCAGGTACTAAAGCCAGTGTCGGCAATACGCAATTCCGAGGCCCAGGCCTGACTCCTCTGGTCCCCGCAGATAGGAAAAAGTGTGGATTTGGATGGATTGATGCTCAACCCTGTGGTTTCGCTGAAGACTCGAAGGATTTGGAGGACATGGGGCCCCGAAAACCACGGGTCAGACATGAAGAAGAGAGCGTCATCCGCGTAGAGTACGATTCTATCGGAGTGCTCCTGTGTCCAATCCATCCCCCAAAGCAGTGGGTCCCGGTGCACCCATGCCACCAGGGGCTCTATTGCTAGGGCGAACAGGAGAGGGGACAGGGGGCATCCCTGCCTCGTGCCCCGAGGGATGGGAAAGGGGGCGTAACAATTTCCCGCGGTGCGAACCGACGCAGTAAGGTCTGTATACAGCAGTCACGTATAAGCTATGAACCGAGGGCCCAGGAGCTTGAAAAGGTAAATCCAACTCAGGGAATCGAACTCCTTATCTATATCGGCGAGTAAGACAGCCGCCGGGCGGCCTAAGCTGGGCGCTCTCATGATAGCATTGTGAACGCGCCTGATGTTGTGCCTGGTGGAACGCTGCGGCATAAAGCCCGCTTGGTCAAGGTGTCTGAGATCATGAATGCAAGACCAAAGACGGTCTGCCAGGACTTGCCCCAGGAGCTTAGACTCGAAGTTCAGCAATGAGATAAGTCGATATGAGGCTGGGTCCTCCGGGGGACGACCAGGCTTAAGGAACACCACGATCTCGGCATGTCTCCAGTCCATTGGTAAAATACGCTGTTCTAAGGCTTCATGCAGGGCCTTTAGTAGGTGGGGGCCCAGGGTCACCATATGCGGACACATAAAGTCGCTGGGAAAGCCATTCGGGCCCGGGGCCTTACCTGGGTGAATGCTTGCCAACGCCGCCTGCAGGTCATCTACTAATATGAGGCTATCCAGCAGGTCGCGCATTTGATCAGACAGCCTGCGGGGGGGAATATCCGAGAGAAAGTCGTGGATGAGAGGCTCCGCTATCATCTCTTGCTCCCGGTAAAGATTGGGATAAAAGGAAGCAAAGGCTTGGACCACCGCTTCGGGGGAGGTACATAATGTGCCATCCGGGGCCCTCAGGAGAGGAACCTGTACCGGGGTTGATCTAGCCTGGCATAGCCGATGAAGCATTTGGCTGGACTTATCGCCCCATTGATAGATCCTGGGCTGGGTCGCTAGCCACGCCTCCTTGGTCTTGTCGGTAAGGAGCTGGTGAATTTGCTGTTGAACGTGTAACAGATTGCGTCGGGAGCTGGGGTCCGACCCCTCTAACATTTGTGACTCAAACTGGCTTTGGCGGTCTTCCAGTTCCAGCACTTGTGCCAGGCGTGTACGTTTCTGTACGAAAGCTGATGTTGGTCCCCCTGATCGTCAGCTTGAGAGCCGCCCATAATGTTATATGCGAAAGAGAGGTATCCACGTTGAACTGGAGATATTCTACAATGGAGAGGCGTAAAGTCTCCTGATACTCTGCATCCCGAAGGAGCCATGGGGACATGCGCCACCTGCACAGGGTCCGTTGGACCAGTAGGCGCAGCTTAATTTGAACAGGCGAGTGATCCAAGAGTCCTCTAGCCAAGAAAAAGGCATGCGCTAATCTGTGTGTATAACTGTGCGGAAGAAATATGTAGTCTAGCCGCGAAAGTGTATGCTGTACGGCCGACGCGTAGGAAAACCCAGACTCTGTAGGGTAGAGCGCGCGCCATGTTTTGGACCATCCCAATGTGTGCGCGAGTATATTCAGCTTGGAAGTAGGAGGGGATCTGTCAGGCTGCACTGTAGGAAGGTGGAATCTGACTGCATGGTTACCCCCACTTTTTTCCTGGTGTTTTGCTGGTTTTCAACTTAGTTTGACTGGGACTCTGCAAATCAGGACCCCAGTCTATCTGCTTTCTCCCTAATTTGGTTGTTCATGTACTTTAGGTACACTCCAGATTGGATTCTGGACTACCCTTATCAGTCCCTAGTATATGGTATACTATGTACCCAGGGCATAGGTACCCCAGAGGCCTCTCAGAGGCTGCAGCATGTATTATGCCACCCCTGGGAGACTGTTCAAAATTACACCACAGGTCTGCTACAGCAGCCTGTGTAAGGTGGTGCATACACCACTTACTTAGATATAGATTCACTATATCTATCCCTATCACTGCACATATAAACCTATCAGTCACCCCTATGGCAGGCCTTATCATTCCTGAAGGCAGGGTGCTGGGTTTTATGTGAGAGGGTGCCCATGCATGAGCAGTGCCCCTCTGCAGCCTTCGGAACCTATATGCTGGGGTTGTTTATGATGCAGCCAAACCATATATACATAAGTGCATTATAACCTCGCGGTAAATGCTAACCACCAGTAACTGGTGTGGGAGGTATGATTCCACCCTACTAGAGGGAGAAATATGACAACACCAGAACACCCGGTACTAGCTTCACAGAACCCTTGCATCACAAAATGGATGCTGCCAGCCACAGACACGAGTCTGCCCTCCTGCTGCTGGACGAAACTCCAGCAGGGGACGGCTGGGCAATAGGTTTCCTGTCACAGGGAGGTGTGACCACCCCCAGACAGGCTTTAGTGTATTGGGGCTGGGTGGGTGCACTCTGAAAGTGCTTTGATGTCTGCACTGGGGGCACATTTGGTATCCCTGTGCATAGTCCAGCTCAAACTGGTTGCAGGAGCCATTTTCTACTGCTCTGGCACTAAACTGGACAAAGGACATGGGTGTAGCCACCCCTCTATCCTGACCCTCCCATAGGTGGGTCCCCAGAGTTTGTCCCACCCCTTCTGGCTAAAGGACTTTGGATTTACCTGGACGAAACTCTGCTACAGAAACCAAGTATTTCGACTATCTACACTCCGTTGGATGACTAAAGAATCTCTCTTGGAGTAAAGGAGTTACTCCCGTGCAAGGCAGGCACCTGAAACGCATCTGACCAGTTTGCATCTACGCAGCTCCTTTAGGACTCCGAAGATTTTTTCAACAGAGGACGTGGGTTCCCGTGGTCTCTGAGGTTGATTATCGACGTCTCCTGGTCCCCGTGGCTGCAGAGTCAAACTTGACCTCTTCTCACCTGAAACACCCACCATCGGTGGGCATTCGTCTATCGTGCCCCTGGTCACTGTGAAGTGACCCAGACTCTGTCCCCTCTGCTTTCAGGTTCTTCTCAGCTCCGATCCATGCTTGGATCACACCGGACACTTCTCATCTTCCCGGCAGCAGCACTTCTCGCATCACACCATTGAAATCAACAAGCGTTTCCGACACCACTTGACCCCTATGCACACGGCTCTCCTGGGATAGATAACACGGGTATCTCGGTACTCTCAAGAGTGCTGGCCTTAGAACCTTCTATGTTCCAAAGGGTTTGCTTGAAGTCCTCTCCTAACTGTCCTTAGTCTTTTAAATTCCAACTGTTACTTTCCCTTAGAGTTAAACGGAGCTCGCGCCTGTGTTCTCACACTGCACGAGTCCCCCGTGGGTCCCCTGTGTCACATCACTTGGGTGGTTCCTTGGGGTCCAAGCAATTCTACGTGCTCTAGGCACTGTGTCTAGTCAAGTCGTGGTTGTTATACCACTTACTTAGTATATGGTTTGGTGTCCCCCTGGAGCCCACTGTGTATTGTGCTATTTACTGTTGTTCTAGTGCTTTAATATTGTGTATCTTGTGCTCTAATCTCATAAAGAGGTTAGTAGATAGTGTTTAGTAATAAATACATATATTTTATTTTTATATATACCTTGTGTAGTTCTCCTTTCATTTGGTCATTCAGGAGGTTATAATCTGGTAAACCAAGTTGCTTTACATTCCTTTGAGACTTAGCCTGAAGGCTGCTCTCCATAGCTACCACTAGGATAGCTTTCAATAAAGGTTGTTTTTAACCTAATCATCAATAAGGGTTGTTTGGACTGGTACAAGGTGCCCACTATAACTAGTGGACAGCATATACCAGGCCAACGTCTCACATGCACCGCACGCCATCTATCTTGGGGGGCCATGGTAAAGTTCCAGTCACCACCCAGGATCGTCAAGCCGCCAGGAAGGTCACCCCATAGCTTTGTAATTTGTCTGCAAATGTTTGACCCAGCGGAGGGGGGGCATAAATACTCCCTATCGTTATTTGCTCTCCTGCCACTGTGCCTGAGACTTTGGTAAAACGCCCGCCAGGGTCTAACCAGTGTTTAGAGATGTGGATCGGCACACTTCTGTGAATATGGATCGCTGTGCCCCGTGCACCCCGTGAAAATCCGGAATGGTATATAGTGGCGAAGCCAAACCTGTTAAGGCAAGGAGCTTTATTGCAGAGGAGATGTGTCTTCTGCAGCAGAAGGACATCAGCCTCATAACACTTTGCCAGGTGGAGCACCGCCCCGCGCTTGACTTTGTTCAGCAGCCCCCCGTACATTCCAGGAAATTATGTTTAGTTCTCCCAATGGAGTGCCTCCTTTATGTTGTGTCATCCCCCGCCTCACTGTCCATAGCTGTTAGTGTAATATCCATGGCGTGATGTAGGAAAGTGTGTCTGGTGCGTAAAACATTTATAACAATAAAACCCCCCCACTCCATAACCCCCCCACCCCATACATCCAAAAACAAGGAGTACCTGTTGCGGTGGAATCATAACTCAGGCCCCAAACATGAAGACCTAAGCAGTCCCTCCAACCAACCCCACCCAACCCAATATTACGAAACATAACCCAAGATTGGGAGAGGAGTTGGCCTAAGCGCTAGGGCGGTCGCTCTTGAATCTGGAGAATTGGGTTCGTGTCTCAGCAATGACGCTGAACAAATTGGGATTCTGGGCAAATCACTTAATCTCCCCTTGCCTTACAAAAATGAATGTGTCCTCATGTAATGCAACTGGTGCTATGTAAAGCGCTCTGATACCCGATTCGGGTCAAGTTTGCGCTATATAAAACTCTGTAAAATAAAAAAAAATTAAAAGTTAAAAAAAGATGTCCAGTGGCGTGAACCATCCGTCTTGCCTAGAGCTGGTGTAGTGGACCTAGTACATTATATTCCTATACCCCGATGGATGGGCCAGCGGCCACAGCGTGAAGCCAAGAGACTATCGGGGACCAAGTCACTCAGTGGTTGCAGACTGCTCATGGGCTTTCCAGTTGGAGCAGGATCTATGCTGCTGTCTCGACATGCCTCTGATTTGTCGGCTCCTGTGGGACCCCTGTGAAGAGTTGAGATCCAACGGTGGCGGTTTAAGATGACGCCTCTCATCAGTCCAGATGAATACCTCCTCAGGAGAGTCAAAGAAGAGCGGCTTGGCATTAAAAATTACTTTCATCCTGGCGGGAAACAACAGCCCATAGGACAGATTTAGATCCCGAAGTCTGCGTTTGGCAGCCACAAAGGATTGGCGCTGCTGCTGCACTAGTCTGGTATAATCAGGGAATACCATGATTGCGTGGAAGTTATAGTCCAGGTTTTCCTTGTGAGTCCGGGCAAATCGCAGGATAGCGCCGCGGTCAGCATAGTTGAGGAGCCGGGCGATCACGGCCCTCTGGCGCTCCCCAGGGGGCGGCTTTTTGGCCAAGGCGCGGCGAGCCGTCAAAAATCACAAAGCAAGGGGACATAACATCAGACGGCAGTAGGGAATTGAGCCAGCCAGTGAGAAAATCGTCCATGGATGTTCCCTCGCATCTTTCTTCTGAAAGGTAGTAACTGTGTCTTTAACTGTGGATACCCTGGTTTCAGCCTCTGTGATCCTATCCGCAGCCTTGCGGAAGTCTTGGTGGAGGAATGACCCCTCCGATCCGACTGCCCCGATCTGGGCTTCCGCTGCTTGGGGAGGGCAGCCAAGTAGACCCCCTAAGGGGACCAGACTCGCCAGACCCCCGGCCTAGGCATCCACCCCAGTCAAGTGCACTCAGGATTGCCGCAATCGGGCCCGCCTCTGCCTCATCTCGGCGCAGGCCGCCCCCAATGCTTCACGGGCGTCGGCGCGATGGTGGCGATGAGGGCACTTAGGTCGGTTCCAGCGCTACCCCCGCGTGCCTCTCGGGAGCTCCACACACTCCCCGCGCAATCAGGTGAGGCCATATACGGGAGGAGGGGGCCACCACGCCTATCAGGAATTCTACCCCGAGGCCGAGCACACCCCTGGCTCACCTCAGCGCTAACTAGGGTCCCGGTCCAGTTCCAGACCCTCCTTTCAAGGACCGGAGGGGCTGCAGGCGTAATGCTCCAAGGAGACTCAGGGGGAGAGAAGGAGACTTCTGCCCACAGGGCGCTCCGGTAATTCTTGGTCCCGCCTGCCGGCAGGCTCCGCCCAGCCCCCAGGCCTTACCAGTGTCTTGGTCCCGGTGCCCGCCGAACTGGATGGGCTCTCCAACCGGGAGTCACAGGCCACAGCAGCGGTACACAGGCATACATTGCACGGCTGTTGGCCTCCACCACCGCCGTCACGCGCTGCCTCGAGTGTGCAAGGTCGCAGCCCGCCTCGCACACCGTGCCTTCTCCCTCTAGGCCATAGTCGCGTTGGGCCGGACCCAGGTCAATATAGCTTGTAGCCACCAAATTCAGGCCCCGTGAGGGGTGACGATGTCCGCACACCTCGTCCCACAGTCCAGATAGTCACTGGGGTCAGGATAGACTGTGGCTGTTGATGATTATGGGCTCAGGCCGGCGGAGTTTTACTGAGACGTGTCTGCCATGCTTGGCTTCCAAGCCATGCCCCCCCGTGATAGTATTTTAAGTAAAAGAAAGTACTTTAATCACACCGTGTTAATAAATACGATGCACTCCATAGGTGGGTCAAATACAGGATTGTATACCCCCAAATGGGTCTAATGAAATGCAGATATCCCTATGGTAACTGCTTCCTTCCTTCTGTCTGTGTAACTCAGACAGAGCTATGGCTACAAGCATAGGCTAGGTACAGATGCATATCACTAGTGACTTCTCCAAAGGTTGTTCTGTTAGATCACGAATGCTGAGCATAATGCTTGGTGGTTTTGTCAGCTGTTGCAGCCTTCCCGCCAACACAGGCAGGAATTCTTCTTTGGCAGGTATGGCTGTTCGGGCTGATGCAGATGGATGCTCATCTTTAGGAGTTGCGGCAGTGGAGACCAGTGCAAGCAGATGCTAGTCTTCAGCAGTTACAGTTCTGAAGTCCTGTGCAAATAGGTGCTTGTCGGTGTTTGAGGTTCCAAAGGCCGGTGAAGATGGATGCACATTTTCAACAGTTATGGCCTTAGAGGCCAATGCAGCAGCTTCTCTAGGGTAAACACCTCAATTGACAGTGGCAGCATTAGACCCTCAAAGTTGATGGTGGGAATGGCAGAACGCAAGGTGACAACTTGGTGAATTCTTTTTTATACAGCATACAGTGGGTGGTGCAACAGGAGATCGGGGCACCCAGCAGAGTTTGGGTCAGGACCAGCTTCGCTCCCTCTCAGCAGTCAGCTACTTCTGGGTGCCTTACACCCCAGGAACATGTTGGGCTTCTCCATTCAGTCTGTCCTCCAGAATGACTAGGTAATCTCCTTCTCTCTCTAAGTAGACTAGCAGGCTTCTAGGAGCTCGTGCAGATGCTCAGCTTCTCCAGGAAGTTGCAGACTTAAAGTGATGTGCCGTCACACCTGAGAGACTGGTTGTAATGCAAACACTAGCCCTGGTGACATAGCAGTCCTCTTAGCTCTCTGGGAAGCACTCCCTTCCTTGCTCATGAAGGAACTGCAACTGAAACATAGTGAGGTTGTTTGGGTCCCACTTTCATTCACATTTTCAAGACAGGGGATGTAGATCCACCATCTAAGGCTTCAGTACCGGTTTGAGTTGGTTGTCTTTCAGAAAACATTTTCAAGCTGTTCTCCAGACACAGCTATTGCGCAAAGTGATGGTTCTCACAATAGAGTGTAAGTTCTCTGCACCTGGCTACCAATGCCTTCCAAGAAACTGTAATGAAAGGCAACAAAAAAAATACAAGGCCCTGGCTAGAAACATCCTCACCTTTAACAGCAGAAATTACAATCCCAATCATCACCCCTGCTATCTACCAAATGGCAGTGCTCAGGAAGAATTAATCAGCAACATTTTGCTAACAGGCTTTCATGGATGTTCTCAAGGTAGCCCTAGCTTCATATCCCCACTTCAGTGTTTACTCTCCAACAACAGGAATGTTGTACGCTTCTACTGTCTGAGGAAGGTATCCACACCCTCCACCTTGTGGCATGCTAAACCAGGGCATTCCAAATGGATCCTACTGGTCCCTGTACCCAGACGTATGCAAGACACTGAGTCGTACAATCATACATGTTCCACACATACACCGCACATATACACACTCAACATACACACGGTATGTCAGTGAAAGGTTCTGAGCTTCACATAGCAGCGAATTGTTACAAAAGAAGGGAGTGTAGACCTCGCTCTCATTGAAACAGAGAAAAAGATCTGTCACACTATAAATTCACAAAACACAATATGCTGTTACTTTGTATGATATACTCAGGGCAAGCAATGTAGTGTTTTCCTTATATGAGGTTATGCTTGATGTGTCCTTCCAACTCACAGGACAGGTCCTTGACCTCGCATAGGCCCAGGTTAGCATGTAACTCGAGCCAAATAAAAGTCAGGATACAAATTTCACATGCAGTTGGACACTCAGGGCAGAGGTACATGCCTGTTTACCTTACAGAGGACATTCCCGTCCCAACAGCCACCAAAACTATATCAGCCTGTCACTATCCAGAACGTTTAGTACCAGCCCCTGTGTGTCAGTGACCAAAACAGCCAATTCGGAAAAACCGCACATCATTCTGTCATTCATCAAAAGGCAGCATCATGCCGGCATCATTAGAACGTCACTTTCCAGGAGGTACACAGGTTCCTCAAGCATATCACAGTTGGCTCCGAAAGTGGTAAGGTATTTATTTTATGTAATGACGAGACTGCCGGGTGCGCGAACATTCAGAATATACTACATTTTTAACTCAGTAAATTGTGGCAGGTTTGACCTGATGATACCCAATAGGGGCAAATTGCACAGATTCAACAATGACTGGAGTATTCAGATCTCTGATCCCTGTTCAAGCATGAGTTTGCTCAGAGTGTGTTTCCACAGTACTGCTGACAGCATAGTAACCCATCACTCTCCGAAAGAAGTATCAGTCTGTTAATGGCATGAACATACAGTGCTGCCAGGAGCATAGCCGCCTGTCGCTGCACGTAAGATGTATTGCTGGCATTTGAGATTACCCTCTCAAAACCCAGGGAGTGCAGAAGTACCAACTGAATCTCATTGTGTAAGTGTTCCAAAGGCGCAGCAGAGTCATCATCCTCAAATACAGGGCTACCGCAACATTTCAATACTGCCTTGAGAAGATACAGTGGTGCCAAAAGATTATCAGCCTTTCAATACCCAAAAGTTACAGTAATGTCAGCAGCAAGTAAGTATTTGACTGCACTGGGCGAAAGGGATGGCACAGTCTAATACGCCTTTGATAGGAAACAAAACTGTCTTTTGACTTACTGTCAAGCCTGACCACCTTTCAGAAAATCGATCTGTCTTAACTCTCCCAATAGCCCATATTCTGAGTCAGAGTGTATACATGTTTTCAGTTGCTGCACATAGTTTCAAATATTTCTCTTTTTGCAGTTTGTGGCCGTCCACTTCTCCAAAACAAAACCATAACTGGGACCGAGGCCCTGTCTGGAGAGTGGCCCTGGCAGATCAACTTACTCTTTCGCGGTAAACATCTCTGTGGAGGGTCCCTGATCTCAGAAAGCTGGGTGGTGTCTGCCGCCCACTGCATCCAGTAAGTATGTCGATCTGCCCCACAGTAGTTTGTGAATAAATATAGCTATACTCTGTGCCTTATGTGTGACACTGTGTGTAGGTGGTGGTCAGCAGCACATGTTTTTGGCGACCTAGGAATTATTTGTCATATGATATTTTGACTAAGAGCAATAAAGAGAAAGTTTTTTAAAAAAAAGGCAGAAATGAGGAAAAACAGCAATATAAGAAAACAGTGAGAAAGGGAAAAAGCTGGGGTGGAAAAGAAGCTGCAAGAGTGAGGGAAGGAGAAGGAAATGTAGAGGATGGAAGAAAGAGGCTAGAGTTGGAAACAAAACTAGTCTGCCCAGGTATTCGGCAACCGTTGCATTTAGCAACCCTGGCAGCTGCATACTAGAAACAACTATGGAGTTGTGCACTTATTGATTTACAAAGTCTAAATACATTGGGCAAGGAGAAGCCCATCAATCCAACAGAGCAACACAGAGGCCCATTTCCATGGTATCACGACGCACTTTGCAAATTGCTTCCATTCCTGTAAACAAGGCCAACGCCAAAACGCGTAAGGAGATAAGGAGGCATGACATGCTTCTGCGCCTTTGTAAATAAAGCTGATACCATGGAAATGGGCCTCTGTGTTGCTCTGTTGGATTGTTGAGCTTCTCCGTGCCCAATGTAATTAGAGGCCGCACTGTAGGGCCGGGGGCTCCAGTGTTCGGAGGACATTTTGGGGATATATCTATATATATATATATATCTCCTGCTTGTCCCAACTTAGCGATATCTACATCCCTCCATGACTACAGCTTCCAGAAAGTAATGGGTAGCTCATACAGAGCAGCCCAATGGGGGTGCGCTATAGGGTATTTCAGAAGCTGCAAGCACCGGACTGTGTGTCATTTCCTTTTTCACCACCAGCCTTTGAGGAAGATAATTTGAAACGCATCGGCAGGGGTGTATCGGCTGTGAAAGGAGTCGGCAAGCCAGCGTTTTCACACTTCGATTAGAGCAGCAGCTTGAGGCCCATGACCGAGCTCGAGTGCATCTCGCAAAGTTGGGACAAGCAGGAGCCATATACATAGGTGGCGCCCTTGCCGCCGAGATGCACCACCCGCTAATTTGGGGCCACGAAGGTGGAGTGACGACCACTGAAATTAGGAGGCTGCTTGCTTGCTGAGGCCCATCGGCGGGCTTTGAACATTCCAGCAGTACATTAATGTGCACTTTCAAGGGGATATCTACATCCCTCCATGACTACAGCTTCCAGAAAGCAATGCGTAGCTCATACAGAGCAGCCCAAAGGGGGCGCGCTATAGGGTATTTCAGAAGCTGCAAGCACCGGACTGTGCATCATTTCCTTTTTCTCCACCAGCCTTTGAGGAAGATACTTTGAAACGCATCAGCAGGGGTGTATCGGCTGTGAAAGGAGTCGGCAAGCCAGCGTTTTCACACTTCGATTAGGGCTGCAGCTCGAGGCCCGTGACCAAGCTCGAGTGCATCTCGCAAAGTTGGGACAAGCAGGAGCTATATATATATATATATATATATATATATATATATATATATATATATATATATATATAATGGACCAAACAATCCAGCTTTCACAGACACCTCCATGGACGAAGGCACGGACACGAGGTAGTAAAGATGAGGCAAATACTTATTGTTCAGGTCCACCCTCAACCCCTGAGGTAAGAGAGACATGTTTCAGATTACAAGAATCCTTTGTCAATATATCTATATATATATATACGTGAATTTATATATATATGTGTGTATTAATATATATATATACATATAAATATTATATATATAAATATTATATATATAGATATATACTTGAATTTATATATGTGTGTGTGTTTATATATATATATATAAATATTATATATATATATATATATATATATATATATATATATATATATATATATATATATATATATATATATATATATATATATATATATATATTGAAGTCTGCCATATGCTTATGCATTGGTACTGCTGGTTTACCCGTTCGCCTCGGGTAAAAAATGAGTGGAAACTGACGTAAGCACGCCAAGGGCTTCTTATGGCTCCAATTATTGTCACGCGGAGTCTAGTGTGAAGCCGTGGCATTATGACGTCCTAGTCGACGTGGGAGAGCTGAAAAAAAAAGAATTTGTGGAATGCTGAGGCATTGGGATATTTCAAAGGTGAGGAATCCACAGGTAGATACTGTATCCACCAGAAAATGCATTACCATAGGTAAGTAACTTTTTCTTTTGGACTTACCCAAATTTGTGCATTGGGGTACAGTTGTGAAAGTCGTTATGGTTATAACAGGGAATGTACATCTCTTATTAGGTCTAATCGAGCTGTCAGGCAGGGTTGTATTTTAGCACCTTTTTTATTTCTATTTTCTATCAATGGCCTGGACAGTGAGTTAGTGACAAGAAGGAAGGATTGTTTAAGCTCGGGAATCGTCCTTTCCTTATATACACTGATGACGCTGTCCATATTGCCCGTACCACAAACTGCCTTCAGAGTTTATTGGATTCTTTTATGAGTTTTAGGAATAACCATAGTTTGAAACTGAACTACCAGAAATGTTTTGTCATGATTAGTGGTCCCAAAAATAAAAGATCCAAAAATGATATAATAGATGGGGCCACAGTTGCCAAGGTCAAAACATTTAACTATTTAGGCATCATATTTGACTCCAATTTAAAGTAGGCAACCTTTTAAACCAAAGAGCACAGATTTTTCAGGAGCCTCTTAAGCAATATTTATGTTTGCGGGAAAACCTGGTCATAAGCCAATTAAACAAATGATCCAGCTTTACAAAAGCAAATACCTTTCTGCATATTCCTATGGGGTGGGAGTTTGGGGCTATACCAATCCAGGAAATGTGCAATATTTAGAAAATAGATTCCTATGCAGTTTGCTGACAATCCCTAAGAGTACTGCGAGTTAAATTGTGCACTCAGAATTAGATTTAATCTACATTGAAGACTTCGTTAGAATTGCCCTGCTACTTACTTCTCCGGTTAAAGATCTGGCACACCCCGAGGCCAAATTCTCACGCTTGATACTTGAAGTTTGTATCACTCTGCACCACATGGACAAGATCCCCTGGTTATCCTACGTTAAACAAGCATTTCTCGAACTGAGTGTCCCAAATCTATTTTATTCTCCCAACGCAATTGACAATAATTGTAAGACCCAATTTAAGAATGTGTTCGTCAGGCACAGATCTGACCTTTGGGTGGTTCGTCCACAAGCGATGGCCACTGTTCCGAGATTTTTTATGATTTCGAACACAGGAGGGCCTGAATCAAGCCTAGCATGGCTAGCTAACCCTGAAAACTAATGGGCATATGTAGAAGCCCCTATCGCCACGGGAACGTCACTTTTTGTGACGTTGCCGTGGCGATAGGGGCCTTGCCTTATGTACAAGGCAGCTTTAAGCCACTTAACGTGGCTTAACGCTGCCTTGTATATAAGGCACCCTTTCATGCTATGTTTAGCGTGAAAGGGGTGTGCAGTGGGTGTTGCGGTGGGTGTTCCACCTCAACACCCATTGTATTTGATGCTGCCCCCTATGTACAAGGGTGACATACATAGGAGGCAGTGCCAAAATTAAGACCGGAAGAATTCTGGTCTTAATCTGGCGAAACGAGGAGAAATGCATTATTTCTCCTCGTTTTTGCTTTCCAGCACAAATTGAAAACCCAAATGCCATGGTTAGTTTATGTACAGGAAGGTGTCCCTTCCTGTACACAAACAAACCTATTTAAAAAATGCAATTTTGTAACTTTCATGTGTGCTACATGAAGCAGCACACATAAAAGATTTTGACTGACTGACTTTGACTATTAACAGCTGTTCATAATTCGACTTGGTGTCATGTTCTATTGGACAGTGATTCAGGTTTATCACCTAGAATGAATGCTAAGAATGAAATAAAACAGAGTTGCTTACTTGCTCTCTTAATATTCTCTCTTTATGCATTTGATTTGCCATCTGTTATATTTACTTCTTCAGAGGCTTCCCCAAGAACTGGAGTTCAGAATCTTTCCTGTCTGTTATATGCAGATGATATTGCAATACTAGATTTGACTAGAAGCGTCTATATAGTCTCCACCAATTTACAATAGGACACTTTTAAAAAATAAGCATCTTAAAAAGTAAAATCCATATTTTTAAGTGTAAAGGTTATCCAAGAAAAAATAAATGTGTGATGCCTTGGAAAGAAAAAACACTAGAATTGGTAAAAACCTACTTGTTTCTATAAAAATGTTTTTCAATTACCTTAAATGATAAATTACACATACGACATTTGACCTGTAGAGCAATATCACACGGTCTAAGGACTAAGGGGCCCATTACGATGGTGGGCGGACACCGTAACGGTGAACGGGACTGATCGCCAGAGGTGCGGCGGTCCCGCTGTGTCCATTAGGATGCGGCCGCCACCCTGGCGGTCGCATCCCGCACATTCAACATTGTAGCGGGCGGTGCTGTAAGCAGCACCCGCCACAATGTTAAATGTGCATGTTGTGCATTGGCATGCACGACGTGACAGGCACCGCGCGGTGCCTGCCACCTTGTGCATGCCAATTTAGGAGGGTACCATAGGTACCTCCCAAGTGCAGCCCCCACCCTCCCGGAGGCCCGCAACAGGCACCCAAAGCAATTCCCGCATGCCTTTCCATGGTGGCATCGCCACCTTGGAAAGGCCTTCTCTGCCAGGCATCCTGATATGGATGGCGGTGTCTGGAAGACACCGCCACCAGATAAGGCCTGAGTTCCGCCCGGCAGGCAATCGGAACGATTGCCTGCCAGTGGAAATGCGGCGGACGGTCTTTCTGTCTGCTGCTGTAACCCCGGCCATTGTAATATTTGGGGGGTAAATGGAGGGCAGGCGGGGAAAGATGTCGGGCGGATCACCAATGCCGGTCGGGCAGTGGCGATCCGCCCGACATCATAATGGACTCCTAAGTTCTTACAATGAACTTGGGCATAGACATTTCAGCCACCCCCAGCAGCTTCATTGCCTTAAGTTATCTCCTGGTTTCATGTATGCAACAGAAATAATTAATGTACAAAACTGGTATTTTAAATGAACCGCATCGAAAACAAAATGTTGTGTAAGTTGGTACTGTGAATAATGTTCCTCTTTTCAAGGCTATTCGACAGGAGTTAGGGTTGTGTAGCACTTTCATAATGGGTTTAGCTGCAATTCCACGTGGGGCACACAGATTGATTTACTGAAAAAAATTTGTTACGAAATGTTTTGAGACTGGATATTCTTATCACCAAGAAAAAAGACTGTGTGTTTTTCTTAAGAGTTCTTTATTTGTATTAGAACAATTTTAGATTGCGCAAAAAGAATGTGAACAATGTCTATGTCACAGTTAAAATTTCCTCCTAAATCACTTATTTCTACTATTAGTGTAAATGTAGATATTCTGCACTGCTTCAATAAGGATACATTTATGTTACAGTCTCTTCATATATCAAGAAAAAACTGCAGCCATATTTAAAATGGAACTTTTTACAATGAGTTTGTCGTAGGTTTTTACTACTAAGGATAAACATATTCCTAATGAACATTGTCACTATTGCCTGCAGAAAAATAAATATTGCAGATAGTATATGTGCTTTATTGAATGTAGAGATTCAGGATTTTGACCAAGTAATATTTATTTGTCCTGCGCTGCACTTTATGCGCCATCAAGATTTGAGAATTCTTTTCTTTATTAAACATGATGCAAAAACTGTAGAATAGGCTCACCACTTTATAACATCTCCAGTAAAAGAAACTTCTTGTCTTAATTTTTTTATTAAGTTTTATAAATTTATATTGATATGTATTGCCTTATTTATATATTTTTTTTATTTGATTCGATGTTATGTATTTGGATTTCATTGAACATCCACATTTCATACTAATAATAAAGCAGAGGAGACGGCGTCTCCAGATAAATACAAAAGGCTCGCCTGGATACAGTGGATTCCATAGTCAGGGCAGTGGTTTCATCAGTGGCCTTTAGATGACATGCCTAGCTTCCATCAACTGACTTTTCTGGGGATGTTCAGAATACATTGATGGATATGCCTTTTGAGGGAGCACACCTCTTTGAAGCTAAGGCTTACTCAGCTTTGGAGCATTTTAATTCAGGGATACAGCCCGCTCTTTGTGCTTACAATCCCCAGCAAAGAATTACAGTCAGTTTCAGAAGTTTTTGGGTTCTACAAAGGATTCATCTTCTAAAGTCAGTACCAACAGCTTCCTCTTCAATAGAACCAGCATGCTGCTCAATACAGGGGCAAAGGCAAGGTGAGCAGTCATCAAGCCTAGCAGCCTTCCTCCTCCTTCTCTTCCTCCTGCACACCACCAGGAAAGCTGTTTTAGATTCCCATTGGAGAACATGTGTGGACTTAGGAGGACAGGTATCCTCCTTTGTAAAGGCCTAGAAGGCCATATCTTTGGACTACTGGGTCCATCAGACTGTAGACATGGTGTACACCATACCCTTCCAGTAGACCCCACCTCCCACATCCTGCCCCCATGTTATCTTCAGTCAGACTATCATCTGTGACTACTGCAACAAGAGGTGACAGCCCTGTTGCAGAAAGGTATAGTAGCACAGAATGTTACCCTAAATTCCTTCAGCACATAAAATATTCTGGTTAACATGAGTTAAAAATGGGGTTTCCGGTTGGCGAGGGTATGCCTCTAAGCCATGCAGGCCTATCGCTCTAGTCAGGGCAAGTAAGTTACACATTAAAGTTGTGCTCACCCTCTGGTAGCTTAATGCAGAGCAGGCAGGCTTATCAGAGGCAATGTGTAAAATGTTTGCAATACACATATTAGAGTAAAACAGTGAAAACACCACACAAAAAGATGCCACACCTGGTTAGAAAAATATAACTTAGTTTATGAAATAAAACAAGACAAAAACATAAAAAATCTAATAAGTAGATTCTGAGATCTGCAATTGTGAAGGTTTAGGTAAACTAGCGCATTAAAAGCACAATTCTCCAACTGTGGTTATATGGTCGCTCCGGACAAGGACAAAGTCACAAGTTCAGGCCAACCATGATGGAGCGTTGTCCAGCTACAGGGACCCACTTGGGCCCAATTAACACAGTGCCTTAAATTCTGGTGTACGGTGGCCGTGGTGTTGCTTTGCATTGGTACCGATGAGGTCCACAGAAGGCAGAGCACCTTAGGCCCACTTCCAAGGGTCCAGGACCTGGGTGACAACACTTGGTAGGGCAGGACTCACATCTGGCAGAGTTTAGGTGCTGGATGGAGAATTGTGGGTAGTCTTCGATGTTCCTGAGACTGAAGAACAGGAGGCAAGTAATCAAGCTCTTTGATTCACTGTGGGTTCAAGTGATAAAAGTCCAGTCCTCCTCACCCAGGCAGAAAGCAGCAGGCAGGGCAGCATGGCAAAAAAGAAGTTCTCTCAGAACAGCAGTCCCACAGAGTAGCAGTCCTGCAGCAGCACAGCGGTCCTTCTTCCTGCAATGTACTGACTTGGTGGTATCTGAAGTCCACTATTTTTATCTATCATCATTTTTTGCTCACTTCCAACTTAGGGCAAACAAAGCTAACACAATAAGATGATGGACAGAGCGCTGACATTTTTTAGACACTCACCACCAGTCACTTTTAGATCTGGGTTGAATCCATCATTGGACTTTTGCTCACTTCACCAGTCTAGTATTTATACATTGGTACCCTGCTCCTAGAAGGTTGGAGAGGTTGCTGGAAACGTCTTTGAAGTTCTGGAAGTTTCCTGTCCCCCCTGCCCTGGCTCAAAACCTGCTGCACTGACAAGACAGGGTTGTTAAGCACTGGTTCCAGAAAAAAGGTAGGAGGAGGAGGACAGCAACAAGTTTGGTAGTGAGCCTGTAGGGAGGGCCATTTCCAATAAATGAACTGCACAGAGTAAATTTTAAAACATATATTTCAAGCAAAGGGACAGAGACAGATATATATGACTATAAGAATATGCATGTGTTCAAGGTGAAGTTGCAGTGCAAGTAGTGAGTGAGACAGTGGAAGGTGCACAAGGATAAATACTTAATACTTAATAGTCACTCAATCAAAATCCCTATATCATCACCAGCAAAATAACAGCTCAGGGATACTCTGTGTACAGTTCATGCATGACCAAAGGTAAGTAGCCTGTTGGTGTTTTGACCCTCAACTTCAATTAGGAGATCTTCATCAGGACAGAGAACATGCAGCATCAGTCTGGTGAGATGCACTTAACATGTATTTGTACTCTTACAAAGCCCGGGCTGCTGTAAAATTCCCACCCGAGGTTCCAGGGTCATAAATTAAATTACTTGCCAGCATAAGTCTTCCATCATATGGCCAATATCCTTGTAGTGGACCACACGTGGTGTCCCAGTTAACCACATTTAATTCTGCTTCGGTGCTGAAAAATGCAGTTTTATATTCAGTGTTGTTTGGCCCATATATCATGTTACAGGGACACGGATTGGCATATACACTTTGTAAAACATTTAATTGTGAACTTCACATCAATGTGTTCAAACACTTTATTTTCAAAACAAAATTTGCAAGCACTGTATGTACCAACGCTTAATGACAGGTGGTAATCCCCATTATGACAGAAACGCAGTTGACTATTTTCTTGGTGGGCATCCCTCACCAGCACATCACAGATGTTGTGTCTCCTTTAGAATGAAAGATATATGTCAAGGACTTATTTTACAATATTCCAATGCTTGTTAATGATTTGTCTGATATCAGTGCTAGCTGTACTGAATGTGCTCTCATTCAGTACATGCAAGCATGAACTTGTGACCCCTCACCCTCGGGTTGGAATTTCACAGCAGCCTTCACTTTTAAAGAGTGCAAATGGACTGAACGAGTTAAATCATCTGAAACTGGACTTAACAACGCAGAAGAGTGGGGCCAAGTGAAGACAGTATGTACTCTAAGGATTCATTATTGCTATGATTACTTGTGCATAATACTTTTCTTGCAATGTCCCAGGAATTTTGTAAAAAGGACATGATGCATATCATTTTAAAATATGTATGTATGTAGGTAGGTATGCAGTATTTCCATACCATTAACCTAGCCAGAAGGCAGCTGAGTGCTGTACTGGGTCAAAGGCAAGCATAAAGTCAACCAGTGATAGGAAAGGTAGCCAGGTTATGGATGGTGAATGCATTGTGATATAGTATTCTTTAAAGAGGTGAATCTTCAACTTTTTCCTAAACTTGAGAAGAGTTGGTGTGGTTCTAATTGATACAGGAATGTTTTTCCAGATTCTAGGTGCATTTTCCTGTTTTTTTGAAAACACTTCTTAGTCTGATGATGTCCTAACTGTGGATGTGCCTAGAACCATCAGATTTGGTGAGCTTTATCAAGATAAACAGAGATGCTGGTCATGATGGCTTTGTAAATGATGCAGCTGATTTATAAGATGGTGCGGAGCTGCAAAGCGAGCCAATGGAGTTCCATCATTATGGTGGTGATGTGATCATATTTCTTCTGGACCTGGATGAGAAGTGCTCCGGTGTGCAGTATGCCCTTAATAGGTACCACTGTGTAGTTTGGAAGGCCATGGAGCAGAGCATTAGCATCATCCGGATCTGGGATTACGAGTGTTTGAACAGCAGTTTTGAAGTCATTTTCCGGAACAGATGGTTTCACTTTCTTTAGACTAAAGAGCTGGTACCAGGTGGGTTTTGTTTGTTTGCCAATGTTTTCCTTGAGAATTAGGTTGGTGAGCAGAGTGAATCCAAGTGACATGGCATATTGTGAATGTTGGTGTTCAAAGACGTCAATGTTTATGTAATTGAGACAGGTTTATCCTGTGTTTTGTTTGATGTTCTTGGCAAATAACACAAATTCGGTCTTGGTTGCCTTGAGCTTCAGATAGGTGCTGGACATCTAGGTCTAAGTAAGTTAGGGGCATATCAACAAGGGCTTTATCTCTGCTTTTTTGGCTTTAAAAGCCAAAAAAGGAGAGATAAAACTAGCGCCCTATCAACAACAGGGTGCTAACATGCAAATTTGCATGTTAGCACCCTTTTACTCTACGCTTCCCCTTGCATCTCTAATGAGATGCAAAGGGGGCGTTCCAGAGTAAAATAATAGGAGAAATGTCGCTAAGCGACATTTCTCCTATTATCAAGAATGTCGCTAACCCTGTTAGAGACAAAAAAAGCAACGCTAACCGCGGTTAACGCTGCTTTTTTACGTCTGGTATTTTTCAGACTTAGCCATGATATCCTCTGGAAGGAGGATATCATGGCTAAGTTTGCCTGTCCCTATCAACAAGGTAACGTGAGATTATCGCTGGGTTTCCAGCGATAATTTCACGTTAGCCTGTTAGCGTGAGGATTTTTATCGCTATTGAGCTAGGCGTTGCTAATAGCATGCTATCTCAGCGATAAAAATTCACTCTAGCCGGCGATAATTATCCTAGCACTAAGTGCGCTTAGAGATAATTATCGCCGGTTGTTGTTGATATGCCCCTTAGTAATTTATTGTACAGTTAATTAAAACTCACAATTTTAAAAGAAAAATCCTTTGAGACATTAAAAGTACTTAAAAAGAAAAGATAAAAATCATTTTCTTAATTTACACTTTAACATTAAAATCCAGTCTTTCGAACTGTTCCGTCTTAAGTAAGGGTTGGCATGAGTCCTGATATTGTTATCTGTTCAGCCCTTGCCCTTTACAATGATAAAAATGTGGACATGAGTGCTTCAGAGTGTCCGTTCAGGCTATTTAACATATATAGGAGCATGGATAAAGTGCTTATGCTTCAAAAATACAATCATTCTTGGCTATAAAAGTGCCTAATAAGGGTGGACCAACTGTCTTTTATTCTGCTGTCGCTAGTGATGTAAGTTTGAGTCTTTCTTCCACTTTATCAAAATACTTTGTTAATCTGCAGTTTAGTTGGATCTCTTCTGGGTTAAAACATAATTACTGCTTGCCTACAAGTCCTGATCCCCTTCTGATTCAATGTAGGTCGAAGTAAGACACATCTAATATCTAACAGGCTCGGGCAAATGCAAATAGTATGTATTAGATCCTCTGTTCCTGATCCACAATGACGACAGGACTGTTCCTCTGGTCTCCTTTTCCATGGGGGCAAATGAGGGAGAATTTGTATAACGCCAAAGCGCAATTTTAAGAATTTTTCTTTTATCTTTTGTTTAACTCCCATTTTTAGATAAGCTTGTGGCGTAAGAGCTGCATAATCATTAATTACTGTCCATCCATGAGCCCGCTTGGCAAAGTTTCCTTGTCTTCTACTGTGGAAATCAGTTTTGTTACTTGAGTGACAACCTTTTTGAAGCTCTTGTGATCTATAGAAGATTCTCAGAGGTTGGTCAATTCAAGCTCTTCCAATGATTTGACCAAGTATTCTCTGGCGGGTGATTTCTCTCGATGCCACAGTTCAAACCATAAATGTGCCTTTAGGGATCCCTGCTCTTGTGCCACATTTTAAAATAAGCACCCCTTCTTTCCACGGTTTGCTTCTGAAGGCCGAATTCGAGGCGTATTTGAGCGGGTGACACATAGTTTGGTAGCTAAAAGATTGCTCTATACGACCTACCAATTATTTTATCTAAATCTTTCCCTTGCAGTGGCTCACTCCCATATTTGAGCATTGGCTGCAGATGTGCATGAATCACCTGTAGAAGGGGATCTAGTGTCCGGTCTTGTAGAACTTTCTTCAGGGGCTTCATTGCGAGGTAGCACGTAGTGCCCTTCCGTTGCAGGGCCTCCAGTTGGGTTTTGTACGAACCTCTGCTGTCAAGTAAAACTCCGAGATACTTGTAACTGGTTACCCCGTATATGCTGCTCCCGTCCAGGTACCACATGATTTTCTTGATCTTATTATAATTCACGGCCATAATTTTTGTTTTCTTTAAATTAATGTGTAATGCATTATATTGCGAAAATTTGCTGGTAATATCCAGCAGATGCTGAATACCAATTAGGGTCCGGCTTATTAAAACCAGGTTGTCCGCGTATAGGAGGTTGGACATTGAGATATTTCCCAACCATGGGGCGTGCGATGTACCATTATCCAATTTCCCTGGGAGGTCTGCTAAAAAGAGGTTGAAAAGCGTGGGGGGCTAGACAACACCCTTGTTTTAGGCCTCTAGATCTAGATGATGTACAGGCAGTGTTAGAAGCGTTGGATGTCTGAAGCAGAGGAAACTTTCAAGTAGAGTGGTTTAACATCAACGTATTGGTGCATCTTGAAACTGTTATCTGTGAGTAGAGCACCAAGGGGCTCCATGTAGAGGATGCAGATGACAGGAGATAGTATGGAACCTTAAGGAACTCCACGGGTGATAGGGAGCTTTTGGAACATGGAGGTATCCATTTGAACTAACTGGGGGCGGTTGGGAAGGCAGGAGGAGGCACAGTGAAAAACATTTCCGGTGAATCCCATGTGAGGGTGGAGTGGTCAACTGTGCGAAGACAGCTGAGAGGTCCAGCAAAATAAGGAGGCAGGAGTCATCTTAACCTGTGGTCAGGTGGCCATCTTTAAGGATGTGCAAAATGGTGGTCTCTATACTGTAGCATGATCTGAAGCCAGACTGGTACTCGTGCAAGAGATGGTCATCATTGATATTATCTTGCAGTTACACATATACTGCTTTTGAATGATCTTGCTGATGAATGGAAGATGAATGATGGGCAGGGAGTTGGCTAGAACTTGAGGATCTAGTGTAGGATCTAACATAGGTTCTTTTAGCTTTAGGACAATCTGGCCTGTCTTGAGAGCCTCTGGAGAGATGCATTGGGTGAGGGAGGCATTGACCATTGCAGGGATGAGGAAATGTCCCCAGAGAGAACTTTGATGAAGCACAAGGGTAAGACATAATGTTCATCGGAAGTAGATTTGAGGGAGTTGGGTTTGTTGGTGAGATCTGAGAGAGAAAAGGCTTTTAACATTGACCATTGTGGGATTCTGTGGGATGGGGTGGATGTACAAGATGAAGCAGCCTTGGTGTTGTCTATGTGCTCTCTGATTTGCTGTATTTTTTCACAGAAGAAGAGGCTGATAGCATTGAACTTTTCTTTGGAGTGAGGAATAGGTCGGCCTGGATGGAGGTTGATGCAGCACTTGATTGTCTTGAAAAGTGTTCTGCTTCTGTTGGTGGCTTCATTGATGATGTTGGCACAGTACTTTGTCTGATGTGATAAGCCTGCAGGTTGCGCAGATGTAGGGGCGCTGTGTGATGCCCGTCCCAGTGTAACAACATCAGTTCCCTTTATTCCGCATCTTTGATGCAAATCCGGAGCTTGTTCTCTCTGAGGAGTCTCCTAACGCAAAAAATATATATGGTGTTAGACCATGTCCCCTTCTAAAAAATTAGGGTTCAAATCCTGTAGGGATTTTGAGGGTCCAATGTCCATAACAGAACACCAAGTTGTTTGTCTTTGTTGCCTGGGGTCGGACCATGGCCTGTGCTTCCTGTCAAGGTATGCACCCTAAGGCCAAAAAAGAGCAGGAAGCCAAGCTCTTAATTACCAGGGATAGGGTTGACTATTGATGCCTAGTTTCTGGAAGAACAGATCCTTCACATTCACCTGTTATAACTGCAGGTGATTTGGCTGGCGCTAAAGGCCATCCTGCCCCAATCTATGGTCAGTCTGTCAAGATCTTGATGTACAATATGACAGCCATGTGGTTTGTGAAAAAAACAAAGGGGAGTATCACCTCCTTTATGTGGAAGCATTGAGACTATGGTCTTGAGCACAACGCCAAGAGATCTGGCTCTCTGCCAATCACCTTGCAGGGTTTCTGAATGTCAGAGCTGACAGCCTGAGACAGCATTATCTTGCTGACCACGGGTGGGGTCATTTCTACCAGAGGTAGTCCAGTACACCTTTGCTCAGTGGGGCACACCTCAGGGGGACTTGTTCGCCTCCTCAGAAAATGCTCAGTGCCAGTAGCTCTATTATATGGCTACAATGGTTCTGTCGGGGAAATACAATTGCTTTGGGATGTTCACAATATAAATACATTACATGTAACATGTATCCATGATTCAGGAAGAGAAAAGAACAACACCCAAGCGAAGGGAGGAGCCTAGCGCGCAACCAAGATGGCCGCGTAGGCTTGTGGCTCCCGGGGGCCTCCGCAACCTCCCATGTCTATCCTGTCATAATCCTGATTTTTTCGATGGGCTTTTGTTTATGATCTTGCGCTAAGGTGCCACTCGTTTTCCAAATCGAAATTGGACTCCGGGAACGTGTTTTTTGGCGATCTGAAGTTTGCGGCCTTCTCCGGCCTTGGTGCCGAACTCGGGTTGGTGAGGTGCCCGGCTGCGAATTGAACAACAGCGGCATGCCAGGCTGGGCCTGCCCCGGACCCCGTGCTTTCACTTTCGGTTTCGAGTTGAGCTACCGAGACTGATGCGTGGGACATTGGGAGAGCTGCGCAGAGTACGGAGTGCAAGGCCTAGTCTTGAACTGTAAACAGGCCTCTTTCAGTTGGCGGCCCGGATCTCCTGGCCTTCCTCCGGGTGCTGGAGGGTGCTGACCTTGCTGATCGCTGACGATGACGACGAGAGTGGACGGCGACAAACTGAAACCCAAATCTACCCGGAGGGGAGCTTATTCCCAGGCCAACAATATGGACCGTTATGCACAGCCAAAGGGACCCCCTAGTGGATCGCGTAAATCGCCTGAGCCGCCCAAGGAGGCCTCGGGCGCATCATCCGAATTGACCCTGTTGGATGTCATGGGGGCCATTGAGGAGATGAAGGTGACTGTGAACCAGCAATTGGATACTCTGGCTAATAAATTGGACTCGGTGCTGATTGATGTCACCTTGGTCAGAGCGGACCTGTCGAAAACCAATGACCGGGTCGACTCATTGACCCAAGCAGCGTCGAGCCTAACGGTAGATGTGGCCGCCTTGCAGACGACGGTGCGGAGGTTGCAGCTCGCCAGTGACCTGACCGAGCGTCGCCTTGAGGACTCCGAAGGCAGGGCCAGACGGAACAACGTCCGCATTATCGGCGTGCCCGAACGGTCGGAGGAGTCTGCTGTGGATCTTTTTGTGGAGGATCTAGTGGTGACTCATCTAGCACCCAAAGGGCTGAGCAAGTTCTTCGCTGTGGAACGGGCCCACAGGATCCCGGGGGGTGCGCCCAAGGTGGGTGCCCCCCCGCGGCCTATCATTGCCCGACTTTTTAATTTTCGGGATAGAGACGCTATCCTGCAGGCGTCGAGGGTGGCTGGGCCATTACAATTTGAGAACTCTAATGTTAGCTTTTACCCAGACTTTACACAAGCGGTTCAAAAGCAACGGATGGGATTCTCGGCCATCAAACGGCGCTTGAGAGACATGGAGTTCAAGTATGCGATGCTGTTCCCGGCTAGGCAGCGGGTCGAGTTGGATGGTCGCTCCCACTTCTTCGACCGGCTGGAGGCGGTGGGAGAGTGGCTGGATGCCCTGCCCAAGAGTCGGGATCGGGAGGGTCGGATGGCGGAGAGCGGAGAGGGTTTGACGGAGTAGGAATGGAACTGTGATCCTGGTGATGGACTGTATTGGTAACGTTTTGCACCTGTGGCTGCACTGGACTCCAGTTTGTAACGCTTTGCCCCGTGGTATTTGGAGGTTGCGGGGGGCTTGCTGGGGCCCTTTCCTCCTTCTGGGGTTTTTTCTTGTCCTTTCTTCATATCGGGGCGACAGGCACACTGCATGTTGGGGGGGCTGTTCGGGCTCACGCAGGGGTGCAGGGAGGGGGGAGTTTTGTTGGGGTTGATGGGGGGGGTTGGGGTTTGTTTGTTTGTTTCACAAGGCGGGGTAATATTTTTTGCTGTGCTATTATGATTGTGCTCCCCGGGAGGGGGATATTTTGTGCTGGGAGGGATGGGGGGTAGGGGACTGAGACTTCTTTCCTGGAATGTGAATGGGCTGGGGGACAGGATAAAGCGGGGGGTAGTCCTGCAGTTCTTGAAACGTATTTCGCCTGACATTGTGTTCTTGCAGGAAACGCACCTCATAGGGAACTCTTTTCATGCCATGAACAGACGAGGATATCGCCTCCTGGCCCATTCTGGTTTCACCTCTGGCTCGAGGGGAGTGGGCATCTTAGTCAGGACCTCTCTCCCGCTGGTGGTGGATGAGGTGCTCCACGACGACAGAGGGCGCTACACTGCGCTGGTGGGGAGGTGGGAGGGTAGATTGATTTCGCTGGTCGCGGTCTACGTGCCGCCGGGCCTGCAGACTGCCACCTTTGCTGATTTGGGGTGCCTGCTACTTGGGCTTCCGGGGGGGGGGGTTTCTGGGGGGGGATTTTAACGCAGTGGTTTCCGGAGTTGAAGATCGACACCCCCCTAGGGACCTCCCTCGGGCCCAGAACTGGCTGGGGGGCTTTCTGGATACCCTGGGACTGATAGACTGCTGGCGGTTGAAACACCCTGGACAGGCGCAATATACCTTCCACTCTGGGGCCCACGGTAGTCTATTGAGGCTTGACTATATGCTAGTGCCTGCGGCCCAAGCTGGGATGATCGGGGAAGTGCGACACTTGGCACGCGGTATATCTGATCACTCCCCTCTTTTGCTACACCTAGATATCGCCTTGGGGGCGGAGGGGAGGGTGGCGCCGATCAACCCCTGGTACCTACGAAACCCCACGATCCGTGCAGACCTGGTTAAGTCTTTGGAACACTATTTTAATGATAACGTGGGGTCGGTGTCTTCCGCCGTCTCCCTTTGGGAGGCCTTTAAGACGGTGCTCCGGGGCCAGGCCCTATCTCTCATTTCCCACACCAAAAAATGCGAGGCGCAGGAGGTTGTTCGGCTAGAAAATGAGATCACCGAGTTGGAGAGTGATTTGGAGCAAGGTGTTACGGATGACAGATTGCATGTGCTGGAGCTTAAGCAGGCCGACTATAAGGCGCTGGTTACTGAATCTGCTAGGAGTATGGGCAGGGAGCAACAGGGGCGATTGTACGATATGGGTGATAAGGCAGGGAAGTTGATTGCCTGGTTGGATAAGAAGGAGAGAGCGAGTCGAGTGGTGCCGGAGATCGAGAGGGTGGATGGTGTGCGTGTGACGGACCCCGGTGACATTGTTAATTGCTTTGCGGAGTATTTTCACGGGGTCTACTCTCCGGTCTCAGAGCGCTCGGAGGAAGACTCTCGACTGCTGCTTCGAGATATTACTCTGCCTTTCCTATCTGATGAGGATAAAGTGTTGATGGATGCGGCCCTATCGCCAGATGAGATTGCTTTGGCCATTCACTCCATTGCCTCGGGTAAGGCCATGGGTCCTAATGGACTTCCCATCGAATTGTATAACCTGCGCCCAGATGCGATTGCCCCGTATCTCCGGGACATGTTCCTTGAGGCTCAGGCGGCGGGCTCCCTCCCTTCTGACCAACGTCTTGCTACTATTGTTGTTATCCATAAGGAAGGGAAGCCGCGGGATCGGTGTACTTCTTACAGGCCTATTTCTCTGTTAAACGCGGAGCCCAAAATCCTCGCCAAGGTACTGGCCAATCGTCTGATCCGGGTTGTGGGCGACCTGATTCATCAGGATCAATCCGGTTTTATACCCCATCGCAATACCGCTTTGAACCTGCGGCGACTGCATGGCGTCCTTGCTCGCGCCCCATTCATTCGTGAGCCGGCCATCTTGGCGTCCTTGGACGCTACCATGGCGTTCGACACATTGGAATGGCCATACATCTGGGCGGCGTTGGCGAAGTTTGGGTTTGGCCCGGGGTTTATCGGTTGGGTGAAATTGCTTTATGACAACCCACTGGCACAGGTAGTGGTCAACGGACGGGTGTCGGCTCCCTTTGTTTTGGGTAGGGGCACCCGACAGGGATGTCCACTGTCGCCTCTTCTCTTTGCGCTTTGCTTGGAGCCCCTTGCGGAATGGTTGCGGTGGCACCCCTCGATACGTGGCCTTAGATGGTCGCCGGAATACGAGGATCGTGTTTCCCTATATGCGGACGATATCCTCTTGTATCTTGCATCTCCGCTTAAATCGCTCATTGTATTGGTGGATGTGTTGAGCTCCTTTGGTCGCAACTCCGGATTGGTAATTAACTGGGCTAAGTCTTGTGTATACGTTCTCTCCGGGGAGGCCCCCCCCCCTTCCGCGGGGGTGCCCTATCCAGATTGCGGAGTCGGGGTTCACGTATTTGGGTATCTTTATAACCCTGGATCCGGTGGCCCGGTATGAACGGAATCTTCTCCCCCCCCTTCAGCGCCTAAGGGCGGATGTGGCGGGTTGGCGGCGGCTGCCGCTCTCGCCGCTCGGCCACGTAGCATTGTTCAAAATGATGTCGCTACCACGCTTTTTGTACGCCCTGCAGAATACTATGGACGTAGTGCCGGCCCGTTATTTTCGGGAGGTGGAGTGTCTCCAGCGTCGATTGTTTTGGGATGGGCGGCCGCGGATTGCTCTTGCTAAACTGACCCTACCGTGGTATGACGGGGGGATCGCCCTCCCTGACATTAAGCGATATTACTGGGCCTCCCAGTTGGCTGCCGTCAATCACAGGATGTATGGCCCTGCTTTGAACCCGGCTTTTGAGATGGACAAATTGCTACTGCCAGGCGGAGACTATAATCGAGCACTATACTCGGGGTCCCTTGATGCGCGGTTGACGGGCCCGACGCGGGTCGCGGTGCAGGTGTGGCATGCAGCAAATGCGGCGATGGGGTGGAGGGATCGCTTGACTCGGGCTACGCCATTGTACGCGTCCCAGCGTTTGGGTTGTCTGTATACTACGAAAGGCTTCGAGAAGTGGGATACGATTGGTATCAGCACGGTAGGGGATCTCTGGACGAAAGGGAAATTTAAGACGTTCGACATGCTGAAAACGGAATACCAGTTGAATGATAGGGAATACTATCGGTATGTTCAAGTTCATCATGCCTTGTGTTCCGTGTTTTCAGACGTGGCGGCTATTCCGGAGCATTCCCCGTTGGAAGACAGAGTATTGGACGGCTATGTACCGGATAGCACCATTTCGTTGATTTATAAAAAGCTTATCAATGATCGAATGGGTTTGCTGGCCTCATTGCGGGAGACATGGATTGCAGACGGTATAGAACTGGACGACGAGGATTGGGTGTCAGCGGTGGCCTCCCCGAAAGAGGTGGCTATCCCGGCCCGATTGCGGTTCGTCCAGCTTAAGATACTGCATAGAGTGTACGTCACGGGGCCTGGCCTGCTGCGTATGGGGTATTCGGTGGATGGTTTGTGTAAGCGAGGCTGTGGGCTACTGGGGACTTTTCTCCATATCTTGTGGGAGTGTCCGGAGGTGACTCGGTTTTGGTGCAGAGTGCATGCGGTGTTAGAAGAAGTCACGCATGTTGCCTTGTTGCCGGAGGCACGTAGATGCTTGCTGAATGTCTGGGAGCCGACTGATTACAATGTGACGCAGACGCAATGGGTGACTCTAGGCTATATGATAGCGAAGCGTGACATCGCACAATTGTGGGGCTCCCAGAGGCCGCCAATGGTCTCCGAGTGGAAGGAACACATGGACTGGTGTATGTTTAGAGAGAAAACGGTGTATGTGGCGAGAGGCAAGCCTGGGAAGTGGATTAAGGTGTGGGGTCCCTAGAACTCCTATCGTGGAGGTATTTGCGCCCCGCCCCAGACGCGTGAGATGGACGCCGCTCTGTCTCCCTAGCCCCCGCATTCCTGTATGCTCCTGCGACATGCGACTTTGTCGCTTCTGCCTTGCCCCCCTCCCCCCCCCTCTGTCTACCAGGGTTGGTTTACTCCCTCGATACGGGGAGCACATGTTTCTGCCATTAACCTCCTCTGCCTTGTGAGTTTGATGTTTTCTGTTTTTCAAAAATATGAAACCTTTCCTGTTTGTTTAGGGACTGCGGCTGTGGCCGACTGCGATAATTAGCACTTTAGTAACTCTTTTGCTGCTTCATTGATGTGCATGTTAAGTCGTGCCTAGGTTTACACTGCGTTTAGCGGCCGGCCTGTTGGTTGTAGGCCCATACTTGTATCTTTTCGAAATTGTAATAAAGGTTTAAAAAAAAAAAAAAAAAAAAAAAAAAAAAACACCCAAGCGAAAGTTTCAATCAATATTTTAAGAAGTAACAAATAAATTGGGCTACAACGGTACAATTGAAAAAATTGTGAAAGAGGTGTGACATGTAGAAGTAAATACAGACAATACACTTAGTACATTCAGTATAACAAATAAAGGAATAGTTGGGAAAGTGCGATTTTTGGTAAAGTCCATATGATTGATCGCATACGCCTCCTGTTCATATGTGAATAGGCTTTTGAACTGAGACGTTGCGTAGACTCTTAGTATGCGTCGACGTTTCCATCCTATGTAAGGCGCAAAACATTTTTAATAAGCGTCACGGCGGGTCTTCTTCGGGAAGGAGGAGTGTATGTAGCCTGCGGAGTAAAAGAACTTCTTTAAGGGTGTGTGCTAATGAGAACAAGTAATTAAATCAGTGTTCAGAAAGGTAATGATGCTTATATAATATATATTTATATATATATATATATATTGTATAATATATAATGTATTTATATTGTGAACATCCCAAAGCAATTGTAATTCCCCGACAGAACCATTGTAGCCATATAATACAAATACCCAGGTTCTGAGGGACACAGGGTCACCCCATTATTTTTCATAACAGTGCCAATAGCTTTGCGTCATCCAGTATCCATTCAGGGAAGCCTTGGGGACACGCTTCAGTTGAGGTGGAACTTTCAGCTGCATTACACGTTTCCCCACATATCCTTGATTCCTCTATCTGAGGACCCTCTGTGTTTCTCCACATGCCCCCGCTGTGTCTACCATTCAGGCTAGATCTTCTCTCCCTGTTAGAGGAACTGGTTCTCCTCCCCTATCTCCAAGGCCTTTACTTACATGCTGGGAGACTGAGCGTAGACACCTGAGCTCCTTAATTCTGCCACTGGAGGTGGTGGACATCGTTTTTTCAGTGTGTTACCCCTCTGCCAACTATGCTTGCTTGGTCATATGGGACAACTTTGTTGCATGGTGTGCAATGCAAACTGTAGGGTGGATTTCCTGCAGGTTAAGTTGTCTCAGCTACTACAGTGGCACTGTCATAGGATATCTAGCTATGTTGTCTGCATTCCTTTGTCTGCCAGACCGGCCATCCCTTTCAAGTCCTCCATTTTCATGCGTTTGTTGAAAGGGTTGAAACATCTGTTTCCTTCAGCCCCCCTTCGTAGTCCCCCAGTGGGACTTTAATTTAGTCTTAACGTTTCTTATGGGACTCTGTCTGAGTCCCTACATAGTTGTCCCTTATAGGGGTGGGCGGAATTTGCGGAATTAACCTTCGCAAATTATCGCGAGAATGTTTAAAATTATCGCAAACAAGCAGAAATATCGCGAAGATGCGGAAGTTTTTTTCCGGCATGTTCGCGCGATTTTCTGCATGGTTGCGGGTCGCCAACTTACCCATGTGGCTGCTTGCGGGCGCGGCCATCTTGTTTTGAGTTGTTCTCGCGGTGCATGATCGCGAGAAGAAAGACGTGATCGCGCGACGCATGACGTCACTGCGGGCGCGAACTGTCGCGAGACAGCGCAAATGGCTAAAAACAATACAACATCTCATGGAGAACGCGACCGGATCAAGAAAACTTGTCGGCGAACGCAGGGATTCAGGTAAGGCGATCGCGCGCGCGCGAGAATGTATCATTTTACAGCGCGAGCAAGAAACAAATTATCGCCAAGCTGCGGAAACCGGAATTTTTGACATTTTCGCGCTCTCCGCGGAACGCAAAAATGTCAAATTATCGCAATTTCCGCGAACGGAACGAAATTTTTGCCCAGGCCTAGTCCCTTAACCCCTCCGCTGCTAGGCCTTTTCCCACCCTGTGCTAAGCCTTTTTTTGGCCTTTTGAGGTAGTTCGCGCTTTGGCCCCTGTAACTTTTTGACCACATAAGGTATCCACATCAAATTTGTGTCCTTTTCTTCCAACATCATGGGGATTCTAAAGGTACCCAGGGTTTGTGGATCCCTCTCGAGGGGACCCAGAAATTAGCCAAAATACAGCTAATAATATGTTTTATTTGAAAAATGGGAAAAAATGCTGCAAATGAAAGTGTCTGTTTTTTCTCCTTGCAAATGGTATCAGCAAAGGGTTTGTGGGGCTGAAATCACCATTTTCCCAGCTTTCAGGGACTGACAGACTTTTGTCAGAAAACCAATATTTTTTACTCTGTTTTGGCATTTTACTGGGACATAGCCTATTTTTTCTATTTTTGGTGCTTTCAACCTTCTTCCAGTTAATGGTAGAAATGGGTATGAAAGCAATAATGGATCCTGGAAAGCTCTACATTTTAGAAAAGTAGACAACATTCTGAATTCAGCATGGGGTCATTCGTGTAAATCCTTCAAGGTGTTTTTATAGAAACTAACAGTTGAAAATATGAAAAATTGAAAATGAGTTGAAAAAACAGCCATTTATGCCAACGTTTTCACCTGTAACTTCTTCTAATTATGACAGATGTTTGAAAGCAATATAAAGTTACATCCGCTGGACCTTTATGGTTGTGGGGATTTATAGGACTTGTAGGTTCACCAAAAACCCGACGAACCCAGAGCGAATAACTTAGCAGCGTTTTGCAATGGATTTTTATTATGTACCGGGTATATAGCAATTCATTTGGGAAAATATATACCGTGAAAAATCGGGATGAAAGACACCTATGTATTTCTGAAATTGGAACAAAATATAGGGTTTAGAAACAGTAGCTACTTGCACATTTCTGAAATTGTGAGTACCCATACTAGCATGAGAATTATAGGACATTTTTCAAAGTTACTTTTTTTTAAAACATTGTCTTTCATTTGAAAGGCAGAAATTCATCGAAAGTCAATAGGTAATAACAGTTGCTTTACACTTCTGTGTTACCCTAAGTCTCCCGATAAAAATAGTACCTCACTTGTGTGGACCCAAAGTGCCCAGCTGTAGATTTTGAACCCTAAGTCTGCCGGCACCTAGGAAAACCTAGCAAACCTATACATTTTTTAAATCTAGACACCGAGGAAAATACAGGATGGGGTGAATTGTCTGGCTCTCACCAGGTTCTATTACCCACAATCCCTTGCAAACCTCAAACTTTGTCAAAAAACACACATTTTCCTCACATTTATGTGGTGGAAAGTTCTGGATTCTATGTGGATCCACAAAATTCCACCCACCCCGCATTCCCCAAGTCTTCCGAGAAATATGGTGCCTCACTTGTGTGGGTAGGCCTAGTGCCCGCGACAGGAGACAGCCCAAAAAGCAATGTGGACACACCACATTTTCACAGTGAAAACTGACCCTTTTTTTGCTAAGTGCCTAGCTGTAAATTTTGAACTCTAGCCCTGCCAGCACCTAGCAAAACCTAGCAAACCTATACAGTTTTTGAAAATTAGACAGCCAGGGGGCATATTATCAAGAACGGCGTTAAAATTATCGCTGCTTTAGCGGCAGGAAACTGCCACTAAAGCGGCGATAATGGGCTTGATAATATGCCCTTGAGAACTCCAATAGAAGCCCTTGTTCTGGTGTGAACATGGGCTTCTATTGGAATTCTCAAGGGCATATTATCAAGCCCATTATCGCCGTTCTTGATAATATGCCCCCAGGATGGGGTGATTTGTCTGGCTGTCAACAGGTTATGTTACCCACAATCCCTTGCAAACCTCAAACTTTGTCAAAAACCCACATGTTGCTCACAGTTCTGTGGTGGAAAGTTCTGGAATCTGCATGGATCCACAAAATTACACACATCCCGCATTCCCCAAAGTTGTCCAAGAAAAATGGTACCTCACTTGTGTGGGTAGGCCTAGTGCCCCCGACAGCAAACGGCCGAAAAAGCAACGTGGACACACCACATTTTCACACTGAAAACTGACCCTTTTTTTGAAAAGTGCCTAGCTGTAGATTTTGAACCCTAGCTCTGCCGACACCTAGGGAAACCTAGCAAAACTATACATTTTTTAAAACAAGACACCCACGGAAATCCAGGATGGGTTGACTTGTCTGGCTCTCACTAGTTTCTGTTACCCAGAATCCCTTGCAAACCTCAAACTTTGTAAAAAAAAAAGAACACATTTTCCTCACATTTATGTGGTAGAAAGTTCTGGAATCTGTTGGATCCACAAAATTCTACCCACCCCGCATTCCCCAAAGTCTTCCGAGAAAAATGGTACCTCACTTGTGTGGATACGCTTAGAGCCCCCACCAGGAAACAGCCCTAAATGCTACATGGACATACCACATTTTCACAGTGTTAACTCACCCTTTTTTTGCAAAGTGCCTAGCTGTAGATTTTGAACCCAAGCTCTGCCGGCACATAGGGAAACCTAGCAAACCTATACATGTTTTAAAACTAGACACCCAGGGGAATCTATTATGGGGTGACTTGTCTGGCTCTCACCAGATTCTGTTACCCAGAAACCCTTGCAAACCTCAAACTTTGTAAAAAAAAAAAAACATATTTCTCAGATTTCTGTTGTGGAAAGTTTTGGAATCTGCGTGTATCCACAAATTTCCTACCACAGAGCGTTCCCCCAGGTCTCCCGGTAAAAATGGTACCTCACTCGCGTGGGTGAGTCAAGAACCCGCGACAGGCAAGGGCCCAAAACGTATTGAGGAGACATCAAAATTACTTATCACAAACAACCTGGTTTTGCAAGGGGGGGTCACCTGGGTTTTTGGCCCCGGGCTTGTGGGGCCATCTTGGGAAACCTACCAAACCCACACATTTATGAAAACTAGATACCCGGGGAGTCCAGCGAGGTATGACTTGCGGGGATCCCCCAATGTTTTCCAGAAAGACTGTGGCTTTTTTCGGGGGGGGGGGGGGCATTGGTATGCCCATTCTGGGCAGCCTCCATCGCCATGCATGAAAAAAGCCAAGGTAATCGCTTGCGCCTAGCGGGCTTTCTGTCCCCCCAGGGAGAGATCAGGGGCCACTGCCCCCATCCTCCCCCGGGGGGGCAGAAAGACTGTGGCATTTTTGGGGTGATGTGTGGGCATTGGCATGCCCATTCCGGGCTGACCTCACCCCTGAATTAAAAATAAAACATTCCTGTGGCCTAGTGGGCTTTCTGCCCCTCCGGGGGGCAGATAAGGGGCTTTTGCCCCCATATGCCTCCGAGGGGGGGCGGGGGCAGAATGACTGTGGTAATTGTTTTTGGTTTGGGGGTATTGGCACACCCATTCTAGGCAGCCCCCACCCCTACATAATAATAAAAAAATCCCTGGTGTCTAGTGGGCTTTCTGCCCCCGGGGGTCAGATTGGGTGCTACTGCCTCCGTCTGCCCACTGGGGGGGCAGGAAGACTGGAATTTCTCAGGGGGTTGGCGACATGCGCACTGATCGTCATTTCACAGAAACCAGGGGGGGAGCCTCGAGAACTGGGGAAGCTCTTCTCCAGCTCCCAAGGCTATTTGGGAGGAAAGGAAATCCCTCTGGGGCCTGCACCAGAGGGATTTCCGGTGCCATGTGCCACGACGGCCGGGAGCTGTCGTGCGCACACGAGCACTATGGGGCACGACAGCTCCCGGCCATCGTGCGCACGCAAGGGGTTAAGGATGTTCAAAACTGTGTTTTTGGTGACCATCACCTCAGCCAGGTGGGCAAGTAGTTACAAGCTCTCAGTTCCCGTCCCCCTTTTGCCTCTTTATGTCCCAACAATTTGATGTTGCAAGCCAGGGCTGCTTTCCTGGCAAAAGTGGTTACTCCCTTGCTCCTGGGTCAGTCAATCATCCTCTTAGCCAACTATTTCCTGCTCCATCCCACTAAGGAGGAATAGTTGTTGTGTCAGTTGGAACCTAGGCTGGCATTCAAACTGCTATCTCGACCACAACAAGGACATACAAGTGGATGACCAGCTCTTTGTTGGTTAGTGTGGTGCTAAGAAGGGAAAGTGGTTCAGAAAAAGACTCTCTGGAGATGGATTATCCTATGCATCAAAATCTCCTACGCCTTGGCCAAGAAGGACCCTCCGGCAGGACTTAAGGGTCATTCAACCAGGGCCAAATCCATGACTCCTGCTCTTGCCAAGGGAGTTCCCATCGCAAAGATTTGCGAGGCAGTGATGTGGGCAACCATGCACACTTTTTCCAAGCACTACTGCCTGTATTCTGAGATGCGTACAGACAGATACTTGGCCAGAGCTGTTCTACAGGATTTTCTTGTCTAGCCATCCATCAACTCTCTTACAAGGGCAGGATATTGCTCTGTAATCTGTACTACAGGTGAGGAAACAGCAGGTAAAAGTATCCATTAGGAAAGAAAGTTACTTACCTGCGGTAACAATATTTCAGGTGTATACTCTGACTACCTGCAGATTCTTCACTGCCGACCCACGTGCATCCCTGTTTGATTCATGTGTTCTAGGCAGGGCCACTGGAATTATGTGATTCTGCAGCAAGAGGTTTTTTTCACATTTTTTTACGATTTGGTGCATAATCCATTCAATTCCGCATAATAGACAGAATTTAAAAAAGAAATTTACTTCTAGGTCTAATTGAACAAAATTTACTAAAATGGTGGCTACATGTGTTTTTCGTTTAGAGCAAGTTCCTTTGCAAAGGTTGGCAAGTCACCTTTCTGTTGCTAATTTCTGAATTTTTTTTAAACTGGCACTGAGGTGAAATCTTTGACCAGACAGTATTACCAGTTGTAAATATCACAAAATAATAAAGTAATACTGTTAAAAAATGTGTCTCATTACGCACAATATTTTCCTTTCCTTGCTAGATGAATTAGTGAACCTTGCAACATAATTTGGTTCTTCCCTGCTTCCAGGGCAACATTCCAGTTGCCCAGGTTATAGGGAAAGTTATTAAGATTCCACTTAAAGGTTTTGGTACTGCACTACTCTTTCAATGTTGTTCCGTCACTAACCTCAAAGGTTGTGAAGAAATGGAAGAAAACTGACGCTGGTATGCCGGGGCGGGCGCAATACAGCTTTGATGACTTCACCATATGCCACTTCCAACTTCGATATGAAGCCAGCACCCCCTAACGGCGACATAAGAGCTTTGATGTTTCCGGATCCAGACTGATACTGGGATTGCTATACAGGTGAGGAATATGCAGGTAGATAGAGTATGCACCAGAAAGATTGTTACCAAAGGTAAGTAACTTTTTATTCCATGCGTAAGACAAACTTACAAATGCAGTTCGTTTTGCGAATTAAGCTGTTAAATTGAAATTAGAGCTGTTCTTGCAAGCGTTGTTAATTCCCCAACTCCACCCATAGGTCCGACAATGTTTCTGTTCAAGATATTGAGATCCAAATTGGAGCCTGGCAACTTGATGGCAACATGTCCCATGTGGTCACCCGAGGCATCAGCAACATAGTGGTGCATGAGCAGTTCAGTGACTACCTGCAGGGAAATGACATTGTACTGTTTCAGCTGATTGAGCCTGTGGTGTTCAACGAGTATATCCAGCCCATCTGTTTACCATTAGCCAACCATAAGTTCCGGTTTGGGTCGTTGTGCTGGAGCACTGGCTGGGGCTACATCAATGGAGAATGTAAGTACAGCTCTATTAAGGGATGCGATGTAAGGTCACAGAGATGTATCCCTTTGTATTAATGTCATTGTTAGTTTGCAGCAAGTGGTGGGCCAAGTTCTGAAAAAATGTGAGAATAGCACAGTTTTAACACAGTTTGAAGTCCTTCCTCTGATTCAATGCAAGACCATACCTACACACTAAGGGCCCGATTCCGATCTTGTTCGGAAGGGCTCCAAACGGGATCTGTAGCGAGTGAGTCCGATGACTCGTACCACTGTATGTGTGAGCAAGTACGATGTGAATACCGCCCTGCGCTCCGAGCGACTCGTACCCATCAGTGAAGCCCTCCGGACGACTACAACATGGTCGACTCGTGCAGCGCAATGGGTGCGATTTCCGAGCGACCAAGTACGATACACGCGTCGATCAGCCAGATCGAGTTTCCGACTCGAAAAGCTCAGGGAAACGTACTTCGGGGGCCGTAGCAGGCCCCCCTTCACCCGGGGCCCTCCAAATCGGTCACGAGGGGCCCATGGGTCCCCCCGATCCAAGCATGCACAGTGTGGCGGGCACCATGGGATGCCTGCCACAGGGTGTATGCTTTTCTCCACCCAACCATTTTCTGCAATGGGAGCCTGTGTACGCGTCTGTACGTAGGCTCTTAATGCTAGACAAGGGTAAGCAGCTTTGAGCAGAGACAGGGCAGTATGGTACAGAGAGTGGTGGGAGTGGATGACAGGAGGTCAGGTCTTTTTTAAATTTAATATGTGGTTTCGGACGGGGAAGTGGGAGTGGCTAACAGGAGGCCAGGTATTTAGGGCCTCATTTATGAAGCCCTACCGGCACAATTGCGCTGCCAGGATGCCACTTTTTAGGTCTCACCTGACCCAGCGCATGCGCTGGTCTGGCGAGACTTATTGAGAGGGCTCCAAAAAGTGCTACCAGGCCAGCCTAGAGCTACAGTGCATGTGTGCGGTCGTGCGCGCAGCGCTTTACCACGATTACTTTCACTTTCGTGGCCGCACAGCCGCTTGGCATAGCCAATAGGTCTCGCTTTTGGGACCTTATAAGTATTTAGTTATGCAACTGTTGCATGGCTAATCACTTATAAGGTCCCAAAGGCGAGACCTATTGGCTATGCCAATGCTTGTTTAACGTTCCAGTGATGCAATGTGCCACTGGCATATTTATAAGGCCATGTAAAGTTATGTTACGTGGCTTTTCATGGCTTTATAAATATGTGCCCCTTTCACGCTGAAAACTGCGTGAAAGGGGTGTGCAATGAGGCTTTTTAACACTGCCCCAGATTTACGAGAAATCCTAAGTCTGAGGCACAGAAAGGAGAAATACCGTTATTTATCCTCATTTTTCCTCTTTCTATGTGTGCTGAAAAAGCCTCTTGTGATTGTTTTTGTGCAGGAAGGTTTCCATTCCTGCACAAAAATAATCACTACACAAACGCAGTCACCCATGCACCATGGTGCGAAGGGGTCTGTGTTGGCACACGGCAGCCCATCGCGCGCCGACACTGGAGAAAAGGACAGGAATGCGCCATATCTAATAAATACAGCACATTCCTGCCCTTTTCTTTTGCCACATGGCAGTGCAGCAGCAAGGCCTGCTGTGTTGCCCTATGGCAAAAAACCCATAAATGAGGCCCTTCATTTTTAGTTGGGAGGAAGTGTATATGTTGAGGCTTGTGATGGTGGGTGTGTTATGTATGGCTCCCCCGGTATTCCTCTGACCTGGTGTAGGCATGAAACACATGCAGGTGATTTTTTTGGGGGTAGAGGCTACGTTTTTTAACCCCTTAGCTGCTGGGCATTTGCCCTCCCCAGTGCTGAGCCCTTTTTTGGCTATTTGGGGTAGTTAGCGCTTAGGGCTCCATAACTTTTTTCCAAATAAGGTATCCATGCCTAATTGAACGTCCTTTTTTTCCAACATCCTGAGGATTCTTCAGATATCCAGAATCTGTGGATTTCCTAGGAGGGGATCAAGAAAAAAGGCACAATATAGCAACATTTTGAGTTTTTGGAGAGAAATAGGGAAAAGGTGCCTCAGATAAAAGTTTCTGTTTTTTCTCCTAAAAATGGCATCAACGAACGGTTTGCTGTACTAAAGGCTTCCTTGCTTTCAGGAACATGCAGAGGTAAATTAAAAAACGTAATTGTTCTCCCACAGTTTTGTCACTTTTTAAAGAGAGCCAGTTTTTCCTATTTCTTCTGCTCTCAACCTACTTCCAGTTTGAGGGGAAAACCAGTGTCTAATCCATGTGTGAACCAGGAAAGCTCTAGATTTTCTTAAAAGTAGAAAAAATTCTAAATTCAGCAAGGGGTCATGTGTGTAGATCCCTCAAGTTTTTCCCAAGGAAAATGACTGTCGAAATAAAAAACTATTGGAAATGAGTAGGAAAAAACAGACATTTTTGACAATATTTTTGTCACAATGGCCAATTTACAAAAGCAATATGCATTAACGTCCCCTAGATCCTTCTGGTAGCAGGAAATAGGGTTTGTGGGTTCTCTAGGAACCTAAGGTACTCAGAGTCAACTACTGAGCTGAACTGTGCAATGGTTTTTCATTAGGTACAGAATATAGACCAATTAATATAGTGAAATAAGTAGAGAACGAAAAAAGGTTGTCATGGAAACCTATGTATTTCTGAAATGGACACAAGATATGGAGCTGAGGAGCAGCAGTTATATGTACATCTCTGAATTTGTGGATATCCATACTACTGTATGATTCAGAGGGTATTTTTCAAAATGTCTTCTTTCTTATACACTGTTTTACATTTGAACGGCACAAATGCAGTGAAATCCAATTAGTAATAACAAATGTTTTACTATTCTATGATCTCGCAAGTCTTCTGATGAATAATGGTACGCCACTTGTGTGGGTAGACTTGGCACCTCTGACAGGAAATGGGTCAAAACACAACACAGACACATCACAATTTCACTGAAAACTGACTCTTTTTTTCCAAAGTGGGTAGCTCTAGATTTTGGACCCTAGCTCAGCCGGCACCTAGGGAAACCTAGCAAACGCGTGCATTTTTTAAAACTAGACAACTAAAGATATCCAGGGTGGGCTGACCTGCATGGCTCCTACCAGGTTTTTTTTACCCAGAAATTTTTGCAAACCTCAAACTTTGACTAAAACAACAATTTACCTCACATTTCTGTGAAGGAATGTTCTTGAAACAATGGGGACCCACCAACTTCCTTCCACCTGGAATTTCCCCAAGTTTCCAGATAAAAATGGTACTTCACTTGTGTGAGTAGGCCTAGTGCTTGTGAACGGAAACTACCCAAAACACAACATAGACGCATCGCATTGTTCCACTGAAAACTGATCCTTTTTTCCAATGTGGGTAGCTGGAGGTTTTGGGCCCTAGCTCAGCCGGCACCTAGCTAACTTATATATTGTTGAAAAGTAGACACCTAGGGGTATCTAGGGTAAGTTGACCTGCATGGCTCTCAGCAGCTTTTTCTACCCAGAATTTCTTGCAAAGTTCAAGCTTTGACTAAAAGAACACATTTTCCTCATATGTCTGCAGTGGAAAGTTCTGGAATCTGTTGCAATGTAGGAAGTAGCCGTGGGCGGAATTGGCAGAGTTTCATTAAAATTCCACAGAATTCCGCAATATGCAGTACATATACCCCTTAGTGGCCCCTACAGCTACAACAGAGATTTGTTACAAGCACTAGTAGACTCCATGGAGTTAAGGAGCCTTCTGTGCATGTTCAGTGGTCCTATATATCGCCTGCATGTCTATGTCTACAGCACTGACAGAAGTAACACCTTGTTCCCCCCACTAAGCAGCCTGCATGTGGCAAGAGACGTCCTAAATTCTGGGGGTCATGGCAGCTAGTCACAGTTCCACCTCGGAAGAAAACTTTCCCGTGCTTAACACTGCCAGTCATGTCACTTCAGCTCCCCCTCACCTCACCTCCTGTTCAGAAATTAGTAATAGTCCACTCCTGATTCGCCATCTCTTCTTCTTCCAAGGCCGCGGAATCTTCACAATCTCTGAGCATCCATTACGAGCCAGCAGCACTAGTCTTTCCCAAATAGAAAGGATCCCTAACCAACGAAATAAGACCAGTCCACACAGCGATGATGATAGCCTTCGGTTGCCATCTTTTCAAGCTCCACCCCCCTCTTTAGTTTTGCTCGGGCTGCCAGGCCACCGCCTCCGTGTCCTCTTTCTGACCCAAAGCCTTGAACCAAAGCTAGGCAAAGATAGCAGCAAGAAGCCTCAGTACCAGAGCTGACCACCTCCTGCCCACCTCCTCTGCTAGAAGGCCCCTCCCCCGGGCGGGAGAGCTTGGTGGCTACAAATGGGGAGCCTCTTCCTGCCATTACCCCTCTAGGTGAGCTTGGGGGAGCCTCTGCACACACCAGGAGGCTCCTTCAAAGCAGTGGCAGAGTTGTTCTCTGTCTGTAGTATAACATCTTGTAAGGCTGGGCCAGTCGTCCAATGTTACTTCCCTGCCCACCCTCATATACTATCCACCAACATCCTTGCATGGATTCAGCAGTGCTGATGATTTTTTAATTTTGCTGGCGGAACAGCAGCATTAATTATTAATCCCATTTTACATGAGTAACGCGAAATTTCTAAATTACTCCAATGCCGCCAGTGGAATTAAAATTCTGCCCACCCATTTTAGGAAGGTGGAGTATTATATGGTGATGCTGATTAAACTCATCATGCAATACTCTCTCAATACACCAAAGATGATCCTTGGATTCACAGTAATAAATCCTTATATCAGTCCTGGTACAGTGGCAAAGAGCAGTAAGTCTTTTCTAGAGGAGCATGTGTTAATCATTTCAGGGTACCAAAATGGGCAATAAGTAATTGACACGACTTAAAAGAAATCTGACACAATCAATGAAACCAAAGGAGATTTGTATATAAGTTTAGGCACCCTCCTGGAGAGGCTTCTCAAAAGGGTGCGCCCACCACTGAGCTCTTCTCACTAAGATGCTGGGATGGCACCATTGCTGGAACGAATCACCTAGTGGCCGTCTATAGTGAGGTGGAGCAGGTCCGAATGGTAGAGGCCAGACGATTCCTAGATGGATTTGGCTTCCTCATCTTACAGAGGAGGAGGATAGGGGGTCTTGAGGATAAACTTATGGTGGAGGAGATGAAGGAAGAAGTTTGTGAGATGGCGCGCTGCAAGGCACCAGGATTGAATGGACTACACGGTAGAATATTATCAGGCATTTTCTGGGTTGCTACTCTTACGCTTGTTGGAGACTATTCATGAGGCTAGGAGTTGTGGGGTACTGCTGCAATCTATGAGGAAGGCCCAAACAGTTATGCTCTGTAAACCGGGTAGGGACTCTGTGGGCCCCAGCTCCTAAAGGCCCTTATCTATGCTGGGCGGTGATCCCAAAGTCCTTGTGAAAGCTCTTGCAACTAGATTGCTAGGAGTGGTGACCCACTTAATGCACACAAACCAGTGTGGTTTCATGCTGGATAGAGGAACTCAGATGAACTTGCAGCGATTCTCCCATGTACTGCACCCTGTAACTGAGGGTGACCTGAAGGCTGCGCTGGTAGCTATAGATAATGAAAAGGCATTCAATACATTTGTAGAAACGTGTCCTTTTTGACAGGGCCACCCCCACTTTGTTTCCCTAGTACTGATGCTTTTCGACTAAAAGTGCACTGGGTCCATGCTAACCAGGCCCCAGTGGCAGTGCAATTTCCATTAAAACAAGGCTAATGTCTAATTATAACCCAAATTGTCAAGGACTTTAGCACCCCTGTAAGTCCCTAGTAAATAGTACCTCCAGTACCCAGGGCATGGGTACCCAAAGGGACCCACACAAAAATTGCATATATCCTGCCATCGCAGGATGCGTAAAATGGTGCAAACCATTTTGAAAACACTAGATGACACACTCCCTGTGTGCCTTGCCCATTTACACTGCATATACTATATTTAAGTCACCCCCTACAGCAGGCCTTAGACCCTTTAGTCATGGTGCATTATTTTATTTGTAAGTGCACATCAGCAAGAGCAGATGGGCACCTGTGATGTCTGGTTCCATTATTAGATATTGCAAGAGAGCAGGCAGCCATCTTAAGGACATACTGAGCACTAGTCATTATGAGTTACCCAGATACATGATAGCTGCACTGAAACCAATGGTGTTTGATATCAAACACCTTGTCTTAATAAATCCACACTGATGCCAGTGTTGGATGTATTATGACATTCATCCGGAGAGCACATTAGAGGTACCCCCTGAAACGTACCAGCCCTTTAGTGCTTGCTGACTGGACTTTTCCAGCCTGCCACCACAGATACGTTTATGACCCATTGCTCAGGAGAGCCAATGTTCTCAGATGTTAGGAACAATGCCTGCTCTGGATGAAGGTGATCAAATCTCCTCCAGCAGGATGGCAAGTGAGTGAATTAGCATATTAAGACCAGAGGCTTCAAAGCCTCTGCCGCCTTTGATATGCAACCCTTGCTTCCTCGAGACCTGGAGAATGCCACTCACTGCCCTGGGGGCCATTTGGCCCCAGAGCAGGTGGCAAAATTAGCTAGTCAGTAGGCGCGTTGCACTATCAGGCTTGTGTTTGCTTTGTTCTCCCTAAGGTGGCAGGGAATGCCCAGACGTGGGTCCCTTGCTCACTTTGCCACTAGATTCAAGCTAGCCTGGCTGATGAGGGGTCTTACCCCAAAACCGGTCCCAGGATGCTTGTTTCCGGTCCATGGAAGACATGGCTTGGCAATTTGGGCAGGACTGTTCCTATGAGGCACAGGGTCAGTACTGATTTGCATATAGCTGAGTCTGAACTGGGGTTGTGAAGTGAGCTAAAGAACGATGATGGATTCAACCCAGATGTGGGACTGGGGGTTTGTGTCTGAAAAGTTTCAGTGCTCTGTCCATCATCTCCTTGTGTTTGCTTTGTTCGCCCTAAGTTGGCAAGGTATGCCCAGATGTGGGTCCCTTGCTCACTTTGCCACTGGATTCAAGTTAGTCTGGCTGATGAGGGGTGTTACCCCGAAACTGGCCCCAGGATGCTTGTTTCCAGTCCAGGGAAGACACAGCTTGGCAATTATGACTGTACTGTTCCCATGAGGCACAGGGTCAAGACTGATTTGCATATAGCTGGGTCTGAACTGGGGTGGCGAATTGAGCTAAAGAACAATGATTGATTCAACCCAGATCTATGACTGGGGGTGAGTGTCTGAAAAGTTTCAGTGCTCCGTCCATCATCTCCTTGTGTTTGCTTTGTTCAATCTAAGTTTGCAGGGTATGCCCAGACGTGGGTCCCTTGCTCACTTTGCCACTGGATTTAAGCTAAACTGGCTGATGAGCGGTGATACCCTGAAACTGGTCCCAGATGCTTGTTTCTGGTCCAGGGAAGACATGGCTTGGCAATTCAGGCTGGACTGTTCCCATGAGGCACAGGGTCAAGACTGTATTGAATATAGCTGGGTCTGAACTAGGGTGGCGAAGTGAGCTAAAGAACGATGATGGATTCAACCCAGATCTGGGACTGGATGTGAGTGTCTGAAAAGTTTCAGTGCTCTGTTCATCATCTCCTTGTGTTTGCTTTGTTCGCCCTTAGTTGGCAAGGTATGCCCAGATGTGGGTCCCTTGCTCACTCTGCCACTGGATTCAAGTTAGTATGGTTGATGAGGGGTGTTACCCTGAAACTGGTCCCAGGATGCTTGTTTCCGGTCCAGGGAAGACATGGGTTGGTAATTCAGGCTGGACTGTTTTCATGAGGCACAGGGTCATGACTGATTTGCATATAGCTGGGTCTGAATTGCGGTTTGGAAGTGAGCTGAAGAACGATGATGGATTCAACCCAGATCTGTGACTGGTGGTGAGTGTTTGAAAAGTTTTAGTGCTCCATCCATCATCTCCTTGTGTTTGCACTATCAGGCTAAGCACACCCCTAAGGTGGGTCTTTTGAAGTGGACACTTAAAGAAGGGTTTCACCATCTTGTTTTTGGTGAAACTAGGACGTCTTGGTCATGTTTATGTCCACTCTCCCCAGGAAGTGGTCATATAGGGGGTGTGGATCACCCCAGAGTTAAGTAGCCCATTGGCTACTATCCTATATGTTGATATATTATAGTAATTTATAATGCGCACAAATCACCCTGTCAGAGGTATCTCAGCGCAGCCATAGGTCAAGGATAAATGGACTAACTAATTAAAACAATATTGTTTTCAGTCTTTTCCTAAAAAGGGTTCACTGACAGAATATCGATGTAAAAAACTATAGATGTAAAAAATATGGATGATAAAATATAGAATGCAAAAATATCGACTCCCCATACTTAAACAGGTAAGTACAAAAATATCGAAAACAAATATCGAAGTTAAAAATATAGTTGTACAAAATATCAATATATATATATAAAATAAAATAATAAATATTAAATATATTAAATAATACAATTGTTTAAAAAAGTAGATTTAATATACATTTTAACAAATATAACAAATACACTTAATTAAAAAAGCTAAACACAGATACATATTAATAAATATATATTTATTTACTTTAAAACAATTATTAAACTATTAATTTGAATGTATTTCATAATTTAAAATTATGTACACATTTACATATATATATATATCAATCACATAAAATCTATTAAAAAAAGGCATTATATTATAAATTAAAACATTAAACTATTTAAAAATCTTTAAACTTACATTTACCACTCCAGTCAATGCAACAGTAGGGAAAGTGTTGGATAGCGGAGAGATAAAAATTACTGTTCCCACTCCAGTGAGTGCAACTATATTGAAAGTCTTGGATAGCGGAGGGGTACAAATTACTATTCCCACTCCAGTGAGTGTAACAGTAGGGAAAGTGTTGGATAGTGATCTGGTAAAAATGTACTATTCCCACTCCTGTCAGTGCAACAGTAGTTAAAGTTTTAGATAGCGGAGGGGTAAAAATTACTATTCCCACTCCAATGAGTGCAACAGTAGAGATAGTGTTGGATAGTGGCGGGGTAAAACTTACTATTCCCGTTCCAATCAGTGCAACAGTAGGGAAAGTGTTGGAATGTGAAGGGGTAACAATTAACATTCTCACTCCAGTCAGTTCAAAATGAAAAACAAACAAAATATTACCAACAACAAAAACATTTAAAAAACAAAAGAAATAAAAAAATATATAAATATGTTAAAAATGTAAATACAAATATATTTAATATTACAAATTTAAAAAACATAATATGATGTGAAATGCATATGACAAATACGAATATTATATGAAATTGAATAAAAAATATTTTTCAAACAAATAAATATTTTTCATTGGAAATTATTTAGAAACAAAAACATTAATTATTACGTAAATGTACTTTCATACCCTATAACACCACACAATTCACAACCCACATCTAAATTAAAAAAAATGTACTTACATAATTCAAATAATTAATTACTAATTAAAGAAATATTATTAATTAAAAAACTGATTAAAACTCATAAAAATTAATAAACTTCCCATATCTATTTGGCTCCTTTGTGTGCACTCATTTCAAAATGGGGAATAAAAACCATCTCCCATGCAGACGACACACAGTTGGTGTTCTTCTTTAAGGACCAGTCGGCAAACTCTTTTGAGAGGTTTTGGGGCTGCCTGTGTGACGTCTCCAGCTGGATGAATAACAACACCTAAAACTGAACACAGAGAAAACTGAGGTTTTGTTCTTCGGCAATAATTCCCCACCGCTGCCTGGTCTGTGGTGGCCGGAGTAAATGGGCTCCTCACCCTGTCCGACTTCTACGGCAAAAAACCTGGGTGTAAAATGGGCCAGCAAGATTATGGAACTCCCTTCCTGACAGACTTAGGTTTAGACCGGCCAAAGGGGAGTTCAGGAAAGCTTTTAAGACTTGGCTTTTTAGCCGTGGTTAGCTTGAAACCTTTTTCTGCTTGTTATTCTCTTCCTCCATGTCTTGCTGGATCACGCTAGTGCCGGGACATTTCTGCTTGAGGTAGCTGATGAGCTTTATAAATGTTGGTGTATTGTATTGTACTTTACCTCTATAACCCCCACAAACCACAGATAAAATGAAACTGTAAAAAATTAATTACACAAATAAAAAAATATTTTCAATTAAGAAGCTAATAATATTTAACAACTAATTATAAAGTAAGTAATATTAATTTACTCCCCACCCTTTACCCCTATAATGGTAAAACCCACACACAAAAAATATAATCAATTACCCTAATTAAATATCAATTAATTAATTAATAATAATGATCAACAAAATTATTAATTTTTTAAACATAATTTGCTTCCCACACTTTAGCCCTATAAACCCCACGACCCACACCTAAAATTAATTACACAATTTCCATATTTAATTTCCAATTAATTCATTAATATTAATTAAGAACAAATTATTAATTAATTAAACATAAATTACTTCCCACCCTTTACCCCTATAAACCCCACAACCCGTACTTGAAATTAATTACACAATTTCCATAATTAATTTCCAATCAATTCATCCATATAAATTAACAACGAATTATTAATTAATCAAAAATAAATTACTTTCCACCCTTTACTCCAGTGAACGCCAACACCCGCACCTAAAATAAATTACACAATTACCATAATATTAATAACAACCAATTAATGATGAATTACAAATAAATTACTTCCCACAATTAACACTATAAAATCTTGATTGAATACATATTAATAGCTAAAAAATAATCATTAATTTGTTATAACTAAATTACTTCCCACTCTATTCCCCTATAAACCCACAACCCACTACAGAACTAAAAAACACAAAGGTGCCGATTCCGATCCGTTAAAAAAAATTACCGTACGACTCGTATCTGTATTTTTTTACGTACGAATCGTACAAGTCCCGTACAACCGGTGAAGTACGATTCGTACGTTAGAAAATACATATGAATCGTATCAGGAAAAGGTCTACGAGACGTCCTCGGACAGTATTACGTACGAGTCGTAAAACTGAAGTCCGAGCGCACAAGTCCGATCCGTACCGGCGTTCCGAATACAGAAGCGTATGGAAAACGTCCCGTACGGAGCAAACTTTGTATGACCCCTACCCCGGGTACACTGGTGCCCGGGGTACGAGTCGTACGGCCCCCCCAGCCTCCCCCACCCGCGTATGTCCGCACTGTACCCCCCCACCCGCGTATGTCCACACCGTACCCCCCACCCGCGTATGTCCGCACCATACCCCAGGCGTACCCCAATCCTCGCGTATGTACGGACCGCACATACGTGAGAATTGGGGTACGCCTGGGGTACGGTGCGGACATACGTGGGTGGGGGGTACGGTGCGGACATACGCACCATACATACGCAATGTTGGCCTATGTACGGTGCGTACCCCAACAGCGCGTATGTACGCACCGTACATATGCAATGTTGGGGTACGCACTATACATGATGAAACGTACGATGTGGTTGATGGCGTGTACGTCACGTACCGGGCCCCCTTTTCGTCGTGCATCGCAGCGTACTTAGCTTTTCCGGCACTTTTTGGCTCCCGTAAAAAAATAGCCATGCAGAGTGCTGTAGGTACGAATCGTACTTGCTGGTCCGTAAAACGCTGCCTGACTCCGTGCGGACGTCGCGTATGCGCTGTCCAGGATCAGAATAGTAGGTATTTTTTAGCCGTAAGGTGTTTTTTACGATTCGTACGGAAATGGTATTTCTGTACGAATTGTACTTGCTGGTTTGTAAGGTGGATTTCCCGGGTACGAGTCTTATGGAGAATACGCTCCGTACAACCATTCGTACCCGGGTTTTACAGGATCGGAATCGGCACCAAAATGTAATTAAAAGAAATTGACAACTACTAAAAATGTAACACCATATATTAAAAAACATAAAAAAACTTACATCACATACATTTAAAATATAAACAAAAATACATAACACTAATTAAAAAATCGATATTTAAAAAAACTATATTTTTGCAAACGATATTAATTACTCCTATATTTTTTTAAACAATATTTCTTACCTTAAATTCGATATTCTTGACCATGATATTATTGCTGTCGATTTTTTGATCACTATATTTCCAACTCGATATTTGTGCAAGTTGACATTTCCAACTCGATATTCTGTCTGAACACCCCTAAAAAGAGAGTAATCTGAACATGTGCGAATGTACAACGGTGGCTCGTTCTAAAAATGAGGGACTAGGTAAGAGAATGACCTGCCCCCAGAACATGACTTTCTGACCTGGGGGATAGTTAAGATGGCTTTATCGCTGGATCTGAGAAGTTTAGGAGGGCAATAATGAGAAAGCCTCAAGGCAAGATAACTGGGACCTTTTCCTGTCAAAGCCTTATAGGTAAGACAGCACATTTGAAAAATAATTATCTTCCGACAGGTCACCAATGAAGGGAACAAGGAAGGGGAGCCGACAAAGTCCTAGATGGAAGATTACAAATTAGGCAGGCTTCCCTATTCTGAATGACCTGTAGTTTTGATAACAGCGTCTTATTAGCTGAGGCGAATAAGGCATTGCCATAGTCCAAATGGCTGGTGACAAGGGCCTGCACCAAAGTTTTCCTCACTGTGATTTAAAGGAGCAGGAATGCTTTCTTCAAAAGTCACATTATTTGAACGTAGGCCTCCGAAACTGAACAAACCTGCTCTTTCATAGTAAAAGACTGATCAAGTCAGACTCCCAAAATCTTAGCAGCCTGTTTAGGCGCAAGGGCAATGCTGAGTTCTACGGGACACCTGTGGGAGTTACATATTTGTTGGGCATGGCCAAATAGAATAATCTCATTTTTACAGTATTTAGTGGTCTCCCTAACACCATGAACAAGGGATAGCCAACAACGCAAGAACTGTGCACCAACACCCAAACTGGTGCCAAACCCTGCCTGGCTGCTGCTCCTCTGACAGTTGCAAGAACGGACTTGTCCTGCCACTGAACAGCCTCCCCGAATGCTTGGAGGACTCTCCCATATTTCGCCAACCAAGCAGCATCTCCCTTCAGGTGGATGAGCCATCTCCCTGCCTCTGCAGGCACCGACTGCATCTGCCTGGTTCACTGTTTTACTGACCATCGGGTCCACTGAGGATGCAATTCACCAGGAGGAGGTCATCAACTGCCCGGGGGTCAGCCCCGTCGATTCACCAAGTCTCGAGTCACTGACCCTTCCCACAGCCTCCTTGCACCACTACTCAGGGTACCAGACCACTTGCAAGCAACAAGGCTTGTTGTGTGTCCCAGCCCAGACACCACCAATGCCAACACCGACCTGCTGACGAGGGATGTCAGGATCTCCAAGGTCATCACAGAGAGTGGCCCTACAGTCTTGTTTTCTCTTCCTCTACAAATCACTGAAATGAAGTGAGAGCCTCTGACTCAAGCGATCCATCAGACATAACACCTCTGCCCGAGCCCCTCAGCCTGGGTCCACGTAGACCGACTATGTCTTCGTGCTACAGAGACCCTCAAGTGTCAAGCGCCCCATTGGGTTCTTCTGGACTGGTCCCCCGTCCCCACTTGCAACCTTTCTTTTTGGAGGTACTTCTCAATTGACTTTACCGTATAGCGCTTGAGGCTCCCAATGCGACAAGTACCTCTGCACCCAGACACACCAGGGCAGGTAAAACCAAACTGCTGGTGGTTTCTTGGACCTTAGCCCCTAAGCCCTTTAAGTCCAGGAGAAGAACCCTGTAAACTGTTTGCAAGTATTTCAGTGAATGTTTCTCCTATAGAATAACATTACTGCATTTGAGGCTCATACCTTAAAAAACATTATTCAACTGTGTTTTAATTTTTCTGCAAAAATTCCTATCTCCGAAAGTACTTACATGATCCCGATGATTTTGATGTCTATTGGTCTCTGATTTCTTTTAGAGCATGTATCTCATTTATTGACTCTGTGTACAATAAATGCTCAACACTCCCCTCCCACACTACCACTAGAAGAGCACTTGGGATTATTAATGTCAGCCTCTATAAACCAATAAGGCTTGACTGGACTATTTGTATGGTGTACCTCTACATTTGGTACTCTACATAAATACAACAAGAAACAAGACCCAATCTGCTACTACGGTAAATCGTTAAGAGCTTTGTGTGTGGGACTGAGAAGTATTATTTTTCTTTTTGCTTCTTCAATACCACTCTCCACCAGTTACGTATGCTAGAGTGGTCCCAAATTCACAAGACACTGTAATTCTGTTAAAAAACACAAGAACCTTGTCCAAGAGCAACAGTCACTGTGTTCCAAAACAAAATCTTAAACATACCCTGTGAAATCACAGATGTAGAAAGACCACCACCATATGGTAATCAGTGAAAAATATGTGCAAAACAAGATAGCACCTCACGTGAGCAACACCAAAGTGGGCTTTGCTGGTTAAAGTATCGTCAGTTATGCCACGTTTATCATCATAACGCTGGTCGGCCCCCCATCCGGCGTCGACCCCAGCCTCCTTCCTGACATGGACAGGGCGCTGGACCGGCATCGACTGACGCTGTATCCAGTGCTGGGTGGGGTTTTCATGCCCCTATTCACTTTTGGGGCTCCTTTCCAACCACAGTGTCAACCAGAGGAAGATGAGGAGGACTGGAAGGGGTCAGGTGACCCTTTAACTGACCAGCTTGGGTCTGAACCGGATTGGAGAGAAGAACTGGGGGATGCCAGTGATCTTGACACTTCATCCGACCTCGAGTTTCCTACGATGGCGGTCAGGAAAAACCTCCTGACTGAGGTGCTTCAACTAGCAGCAACCTCTTCGAAGCTCCTGCTTCCGTTTAATGAGGCCCTGACAGACGCCCTTTTGGGCACCTGGTCCAGGCCCAACACGGGGGCTCCTGTGGACAGGATGATCGCCCAATGCCACTGCCTGGCTCCCTGCGACCCCACTTTCCTCTCCCAACACCCCACCCCAGATAGCCTGGTGGTCCAAGCCTCCACCTCCAAAAGCGCCTTCCCTACCGCTCTACCAGAAAGGGAATCCAAGAAGCCGGACCATCTTGGGAAGAAAATGTTCTCTTCCGCCAGCTTAGGACTGCGGTCCGTAAACACCGCATGTCTCTTGGGCCGTTATTCGCACTCAGTGTGGGATACGATGCTGTCTCAGTGTCCGGAGGAGGCCCGGGCAGTGTTCTCCTAGGCTGTCGCCGCCGGGAGAGATGCAGCTAAGTTTACGATCCGTTGTGGGCAGGACACCGCCGACTCTCTGGGCAGGACTATTTCAACGTCGGTAGCGCTTTGGCACTACAGCTGGATGAGGTCCACTGGCTTTTCAGGGGATCTCCAGAACACCTTGATGGACATGCCCTTTGATGGCCGTCGCCTTTTTGGTGACAAAGCAGTCAACGCCCTAGAGTGCTACAAGGACTCAGGGGCTACGGCCAAGTCCTTGGGCCTCCCCTCCCATCCGGCGCAGTCTGCTTTTCGCCCCTTTCGTGGCTACGGAAGGGGTGCCCTGCTACGTCCCACCCAGGGCCATAGGACGCAGCAAGTTACCCAACCTTCGTGCGGCCGGGGACGTGGAAAGCAGCGTCAAGGTTCAGGGGGCCAGTGTGCGGGTCAGTCCACCAACCCCCCCCCTCTGCAGCCGGCCCATCAAACACCAGTGGGTGTCAGGATTCACCATCACCTCCCCCACTGGCGCGCCATCACTTCGGACTGGTGGGTTTTGCAGATAGTCCGAAGGGGCTACTCCCTCCCCTTCAAGACTACCCCTCCAGCCATGCCACCTCGTTACCACCGCATGTCGGGGGATCATCTTACTCTCCAGCATGAAGTTACAGCTCTCTTGGCCAAAGGAGCTATCGAGCGCGTTCCTGTCCCAGAAGTAGGTCATGGTTGCTACTCCCACTACTTTCTGGTTCCTAAGAAGGACAAGAGCCTGCGTCCTATCTTGGATGTCAGGGACATCAATCGCTTCCTCCAGAAGGAGAAGTTCAAAATGTTGACGCTTGCTCAGGTCTTGTCTGCCCTCGACCCGCAAGACTGGATGGTAGCATTGGACTTGCAGGACTCTTATTTCCACATCTACATCCTACCGGCCCACCGGTGTTACCTGCGGTTCACGGTAAGCCACAAACACTTTCAGTTTACCGTGCTCCCCTTTGGCCTTACCAGCGCCCCTCAGGTGTTCACAAAAGTGATGGCGGTGGTTGCAGCTCATCTGTGCAGATCAGGGGTTTCAGTCTTCCCCTATCTCGACAACTGGCTGTTGAAGGTGGGCTTACCCCAGGTAGTCGTCTCCCACCTCCAGACTACGGCCGACCTCCTGCATCAGCTGGGGTTCTCCATCAATGTGCCGAAGTCGCACCTGATTCCCTCTCAGAAGCTCCTCTTCATTGGAGCGGTTCTGGACACTGTTCAGTTTTGGGTCTATCCTCCCGAACAGCGAGTCCGGTCTGCAGTGGGACCGGAAGTTCCAGTGGGCACAGCATCGGGGGAATCTGTCCGACTACGTCCAGATCTCGGAGGGCACTGCTCAACAATTGCAGTGGTGGCTCACAAACTAGGATTGGGTCAGTGGCAGGTCCCTCTCCCTTCCCCAACCCGACCACAATGTGGTGATGGATGCTTCCCTTCTGGGATGGGGCGGCCACATGGGAGGAGCGGAGATCATAGGCCTCTGGTCTCCGGCAGAGTCTGAGCTTCACATCAACCTCCTGGAGCTCCGGGCGATTCGTCTTACACTGCAGGCATTCCGTCCATCTGTCCAGGGAAGAGTGGTGCAGGTGTTCATGGACAACTCCACCGCCATGTGGTATTGCAGCAAACAGGGCGGGGTGGAGTCGTGGACCCTATGTCAGGAGATGCTTCGCCTCTGGACATGGCTGGAACATCAAGGCATTTCCTTGGTGGTTCAACATCTGGCAGGTTCTCTGAATGCCAGGGTGGACAAACTCAGCCGCAGGTGTATGATGGATCACGAATAGTGTCTTCACTCGGAGGTGGTGCAAGTTCTCTTTCAGCAGTGGGGAGAGCCTTGGTTAGATCTATTCGCCACCAAAGAGAGCACGCAATGTCAGTAGTTCTGTGCGTTGGAATTTCAAGTCAGCACTCGTTCGGCGATGCTTTTCGTCGCGAGTGAAGTTGCGGTCTGTTGTACGCCTTTCCGTCTATACCACTTCTGTCCAGAGTGCTGAAGAAGTTCAGGCGCGACCGGGCCGAAGTCATTCTTGTGGCTCCGGATTGGGCACGAAGAGTCTGGTATCCCGAGCTGCTCAACATGGCCATCGATCCTCCGATCAGATTGCCTCTTCGGGAGTATCTTCTGTCGCAGCAGCAGGGGATGTTCCTCTACCTGTACCTGTCCAGTCTCCACCTCCTTGCGTGGAGATTGAGCGGCGGCAGTTGATGTCTTTCGACCTGCCTCCTGAAGTCTGTGACGTTATCTTGGCATCCAGGTGTCCCTCCACTAAGACGGTATATGCCTGCAGGTGGAACAAGTTTGCGGCATGGTGCACAGCAAAGGCTGTGGATCCCCTTTCTGCCCCTCTCGCTGAAGTACTCTTGTTTCTTTTCTCTTTAGCCCAGCAGGGCTCTGCTCTGGGTACTACCAAGAGCTACCTTTCAGCCATCTCTGCTTTCCTTCGGCTGCCAGACCAGCCTTCTCTTTTCAAGTCCCCGTTAGTGAACCGTTTATTGAAAGGCTTAACGCATCTCTTTCCTCCAATTCCTTTCGTTATGCCTCAGTGGTACTTGAATCTTGTACTGACTTACTTAATGTGCGCTCCCTTTGAGCCGCTTCATAATTGTCCTTTAAGTCTCTTAACTCTTAAGACTGCTTTCCTGGTAGCCATCACTTCTGCTAGGGTGAGTGAGCTCCAGGCTCTTTCCTCAAAACCTCTTTTCCTATCTGTTCATCCGGATAAGGTGGTTTTCCGGACCTGTCCATACTTTCTTCCTAAGGTGGTCACTGCCTTCCACATCGGGCAGACCATTACTTTGCCCACCTTCTTTCTGCCTCCGCATCCTTCAAAGGAAGAAGAGAGGCTCCACCGTCTGGACCCAAAATCTGCGCTCTCTTTCTAACCGAATCGCACAAAACAGTTACAGGTGGATGATTCACTTTTTGTTGGCTACGTGGGTGCAAAGAAGGGTCGGGCCGTACATAATCGCAACATTTCTCGATGGATCGTGTTGTGTATTAAGGCTTGTTACTCTCTAGCTAAAAAGGAGCCTCCAGTGGGGCTGCGCGCTCACTCCACCAGGGTGACGGCAGCCACTACTGCCTTGGGAAGAGGAGTGCCTCTGAATGACATCTGTCAGGCGGCCACGTGGGCATCGCTGCACACGTTCACCAAACACTACTGCCTGGACAGCCAAGTCCGGAGAGACGGCTTCTTTGGCTGTTCTGTTCTCCAGGACTTTCTAGGGTGATCTTGGTTCACAGACCCACCACCGGGGTTGGTATTCCTGGGGTATCTATTCTAAGGTAAGGAATCTATAACTAACGTGTTTCTTTCAGATGCACAAGTTACTTACCTTCAGTAATGATATATCTGTCAGAAACATTAGTTAGTTATAGAGTCCTTACCGCCCCACCCATCCTTCCCGTTCCGCGAACTGATTTCTAGGATTAAGGACATTCTTTCAGGGCCTTTGTGCACCAATGGTCAGTGTCTTGCATGGCTTTGAGTTTCTGGTGCGGAAAGTCGTGTACAGAACTGACGTCAGCACGCAAGGGCGGCGTCTAAGTAGCTGCCACGACGTCATCATGGCGACCACGATGCCGACGAGGAACGCAGAGCCGACCGACGCCAGCTTCCAACGAGCAGAGGTACTGCTGACGAAAAAACTTTACGGATCCAGTCTGATGCCTGGGGGTAATTCTAAGGTAAAGAATCTATAACTAACTAATGTTTCTTACAGATATATTGTTACCGAAGGTAAGTAACTTGTGCATTGCTGCCACAATGACCATACACTATACATAATGCCATGTGTAGCATTCAGAGATCAACATTTGCCAAGCAGAACAGTCTACTGGTATCCCTCATATGGGTTGATAAGAGGAGCAGGGTGAATTTGGACATAATGAAGTTGGACATAGACTTGGGGGAACTGAAGCTACCGAACCTGCATATGTATTACTTTGCAGGATTGTTGCAGAATGCGGCAAAGTAGTGCATGCATGCATGGTCCGAAGAAGGAAAAAACTCTCCTGGGGTAATGGGGACCTGGTGCGGACCTCCTGTGATACCTCATGCAACGGGTGGGAGTCCCAAGGGATTTCCCATTTATTGTCCGGCAAGTGACTGAGGGCTGGGAGTAAAGCGGTCACTCAGGTTTTGTGAAGGGTACCCTGCTCCAGGTTGCTACCCTTCCAATGGATATGGCCATTCAGGTATATATAATCAGTGGTGGACATGACTCAATGGTTCGAGGGGGTCTGCACCATGGCTGGAGACCTGTATATGAATGGTTCTTTCCTCGCCATGGATAAGGCACGGGATCTGTTTCAGTTGCGACAGGGCCAGTTTTTACAATATGCAAAGGTGTCCCGCACAACCCTGAGGTATGGACAGATTTTCCAGCAGAGCTGGTGGAGTCCCAGACTCTGCGACTCCAGTTGGATCTGGGCTCCACTAGAGGTTTGATATCCCATATTTACAAACCCCCTAAGGGTGATCATCAGATCGATATGACAGGAGTATGGGACAGGTGGACGGAGGACCTGCCTGAGCCTCTTTCAGAGGGTGACTGGAAGAGAGCCTGTGCTCAGGTCAGGGAGGTAGCTATTAATGTGCGGTTTAAACTCACCCAGTTTTACTATCTGCACTGCACCTACTTAACATCTCAGCAGTTGCATAGGATCAATGTGTCACAGTTGGCAGCTTGCCCCAGATGTGGGTCAGTCTGGTGGAATTTGTCTATATGACATGGGAATGTAGTAAGCTGCAGAGATAGTGGGAAGGGCTCCTACAGGCTCTGCAGGAGGACACACGGGTACCGGTGGACGCCTTGGCCAAACACTGTCAGTTATGACTGCAGCCGACCACAAAATTAGCTGCCAAGGTGAGGCACAGTTTTACACTCCTGGAACTGTTGCTTGCTAAGAGGGGTATAGCTATCCACTGGATGTAGCCTAGGCCACCAACAATTCATAAATGGTTGGCTGACATTCATAAATGGGGGGTGGCGAAGGAAATTGCGAGAAGTACACATGGATGAAAATGCAGAACAGTAGGGGGATACATTGGAAAGCCTAGCAGCTGTGGAGCTGCTAGAGGATCACTCCCCTGCAGCCACCCAGGATCCGGGGGAGGGGTGGGGGGGGTCCCATAGTGGATGAGTATGGGGAAGAGTCTTAGGAGGTTCCTGGGTGTGTGGGCATTTGGATCGCGGGGCTCGCAGAGGTGGGGGGGTGGGACTGTTGCTCTTTCTTGCCTACTTCTGCCTTCTTGCTTGCTCTCCCCTTCCTTCTTCCCACCATGGGGTGAGCTGGGTTTAAAGGGAGGGATACTGTCAAAGATGCCAGCTGGTTAGTTTTTAATTCATTTCTCTGCTGAGTTGCTCTTTTATTTGGGGTGTATGCAGACAAGTTGGCGACTGTGGTGGGGCTAGGATGAGGCCCAAAAACGACAGCTGTGATTTTGATGTCCTCTTATTTTCCTAAAGGGTGACCACTGCTTTGTGTCAATATCTGTACCACAGTAGAATATGCTGCAATACTATATTTTGTACTGCACTATCTTCAATAAAAACATGTTTAAAAACAAAAAATAAGTTTAGGCATTAAAACAAAGTCAGTCAAAAAAGTGTAATTGGAGCTATGTATTTTAGAAGTAAAGTATTCAGTGCAAAACAGCACTGCAAAACTTTACTTTTGCTGTCAATGGGAAAAAGCACTAGTGACGATTGGTCACTTGCAGGTCGAGTTGTGTGGAACCCAAGTAAGGTTATGTGGGTTCCAGGACCAAGCCAGAACAGTCAGTTCGATTTTACCTGGCAGATGCAGAGTTGTCCTGGTTGTCCTTGGTGCTGAAGGTGGAGCCATGGGGAAGCTGGTTTTTAACACTTACATGGTACTGGTAAGAAAACAGGTGCAAAAAGTAGACAACAAAGCCACTGCTGATGTCAGATGAAGGTTTGGTAGTGTTCCCTTGAGGAGCAGTGTTGAGTAAAGGTGGTGGTCACCGGAGAGGCCCCAAAAAGATTTGGCAGTGGTAAGCTCAGCCGAAAGTTAATTTGACGTCCGGAAGTCCAGGGGAAGTGTTAGCCGCTTGAAACTTGCTGGAGGTCAGGACTGTATTTCCCACAGTGCACTGGGCCATCTACTTTTGGGCGATCCCTTGGAGGGCCCGATGACCAGCGATTCTTGTTTTTACCTCTGGTGTGCAGGGTACTAGTGCCACTTGTCCAGGGGAATCTGGAGTTGCCTTTCGCTTTTAAAGGGGTCCTTCTATCTGGGGAAACTGGTCTTTGGTCTGGGACGAGTCGCAGTCATGCAGTTCCAGGAAGCTTGCCACAGGTACAGAGTATCACGCCTTTGGTTTGTGCACCTCCTATTGTCATAGTTCCAAGTCTCTTCTGTGTCCTTTGCTACAAGTCATATCAGAACTGAGGTTCTGGTATCAAGTGTAGCCTTAATTCCTAGATTATTGGACGTTAGGAGTGTGGGAGCAACTGACCAATGGGCTACTAGCCCGAGCAGCTATATCACCCCTGAGGGTGGGGTAGGACAGAAAGCACTGCTATGGGTTGCTTCTTTTTTGCAAGTATGCACGTTTCAGGTGTTACACAAGCCCCACCAGTCAAAAGTCTACCACTGAAGCAAAGAGTGATGCAGGGCTCTTAATTGAGTCCAACCCTATTCAATGTATACGTGCGACCATCGGCAGCCATAATTGAGAGCTGTGATTTCAATATCGTGTCATATGCAAATGACACACTGCTCATCGTTACACTGTCAAGAAATTCCACTAATATTACCGCCTCCCTGCTTAGCAGAGGTAGCTAAATGGATCGATGCAAATTATCTTAAGCTCAAAGCTGAAAAGACTGTATATATGACTTTGGGCAACCATTCAAACATCTGGTCAACTGCATGGTGGCCAACGGATCTGGGTCCAGCTCCCGACTCCAAACCCAAGATCAAGAATCTCGGCATTTGGGTGGACGAAAAACTGTCTTTTGGCAACCAAATTACTGCAGTGGCAGGAAAATATGTTTCAGAATTCTTAAAATGCTGAGGAAAATTCTGTGCTTCTTGCCTGTAGTTCAGGCCTCAATAGTGTCAAGACTGGACTACTGCAATGTCTTATATCTTGGAGCGTCACAGAGTAGGATCAACAGACTACAAAGAGTGAAGAACGCTGCTGCCTGGCTCATTCTGAATTTGCTTAAGCGTGCATCAATGGAGGCTGCGCTCAAGCTGCTCCATTGTCTCCCTGTGAGAAAGAGGTCCTTATTCAAAGCCTTGTGTTACTGTTACTAGGCCTTGAATAACAAATGTCTGCGATATTTACAACCATTTATCAGACCTTATGTATACCATCAAGGAACCTTAGATCATTAGAGAAGATGCTGAAAATTGTCCCAAGATCTAAGAAAGTATGATTGGGTGGGGGCTTGTTTGGCTACCTGGCACCTAAATTGTGGAATGCTCTTCTTTCAGCAGTTTGGCAGGACCAGACGGACGACCTGTTCAGGAAGAAACTTAAAACCTGTTTTTTTAGCTCAAGATGTATGGACTTTGATGATGTCATTGAGGCTTGTGGACACCTGTACCTAGCGTTGGGACACCTCAAATGAGGTTGCTTTGCGCTTTAGAAATTGCATTATTATTAATATAATTAGGTGACCACATCCAACAATGTGTCACCTTCTCTACCCAGAACCCTCTATTCTGCCACTTTTAAAAATAGCAAAAACATTGCTAAGCTGTATGGACCAGGGTGCCCTCCCTAGAGGTGTGGCCAGCATTTTTGGGGGTGTACACGTCCTGAATACCTAATTTTCCCACCTGCTCGGGTGAAAATGTGACTGGGGCAGGCTCTTTCATCCTTTAGAGGCAGCCTGGTTGCATATCACAGGTGGTGAAGGCTTTGAAGTTCAGCACCTTGATGTCTTGATGTGCCATTTCACCAGCCACCCTGTCAAGGAGGGAGGTGTGACCTCCTTCCCGTCCAGGCCATTGTTTTTGACTGCTGGGAGAGTTCACACTTCCGGGCATGGGGTCAGATTTCTGTCTTGGCAGCAGATGCTGCGAACTGGCAGCCAGACAACAGGAAAGACTGGGACAACCAGGCAGAGAACCACTAAGGTAGCCACCTGGGTGCATGTCACATTGTCCTTGACAACAGATTCGTGTCAGGGTGATAAGGGTTGATACCAAACATGACGTATTTTGGCGGTACCATAATGGAGCTGGCGACCTCAAGTTTGCCCGGATGCCAGCCCATGTTATCCTACAGACTGCTTAGCATTTATAGTAGCCTTTAATGGTAAAGGCCACTATAGGGACAAATACGCTTGCACTTATATGTCCTCCCCTTTAATATAATGCACCAAGCCTCCTGGGCTCAGGGCGCCTTCCTAAGGGATAACTGGCATATATTAAAAATAGTGCATTGACGTGCCCACACATGGTGAGGGCAAAGTCCTGTGTGAGCAGTTTGCGCTACTCCAACAGTCTGCAATGACAGGTCTGCTGTCATCAGTTTACTTGGGTCACTCAGGGTGGCACAAACAGTGCTTCAGGCCCTGGTGACCCCTTTAATGCCCATGCCCTGGGTACCACTCGTACTATCTACTAGGGACTGAATAGGGGGTTAAAGCCCTTGCCAATTGGGGTTGCCAATTTACCTTATCAGTTTTAGGGCGAGAGCAGTGGCACTGGTCCTGAACAGTAGGCTTCAGTGCACTTTCAGAGTCATAACCATCAGCATTTGAGGAAAAAGTAGGGAGGTGACCATACAAAAAGGGCACTCTCCTACAGGGGAGCACTAACTTCCATCCGCCCGGCATTCCCCCATGTCTCCCGATAAAAATGGTACCTCACTTGTGGCCCAAAACACAACATGAACGCATCACATTTTTCTACTGAAAACGGACCCTTTTATTCCATTGTGGGTAGCTGTAGATTCTAGGCCCTAGTTCAGCTGACACTTAGGGAATTCTTGCAAACCTCTATATTTTAAAAAACTAGATACCTAGGGGTATCTAAGGGGGGGTGAGTTGAGTGGCCCTCTCCAGATTTATTTACCTAGAATCCCTTGCAAACCTCAAACTTTGACTAAATTAACACATTTTCCTCACATTTCTTTGACAGAAAGTCCTGGACTCTGCAGTGAGCCACAAACTTTCTTCCACATGGCATTCCCCTAAGACTCCCGATACAAATGGTACCTCACTTGTGTAGGTAGGCCTAGTGCCCACAACCGGAAAGGGGCCAAAAAGCAACATGGACTCCTCGCATTTTCCATTGAAAACTGACCCTTTTTTTCCAATGTTGGTAGCTGTAGATTTTAGACCATAGCTCAGCTGCACCTAGGGAAGCCTAGCAAACATGTTTTAAACTAGACACCTAGGGATATCAAGGGTGACTTGCGTGGCTCGCACCAGGATTTTTTTGCCAGTATCCCTTGAAGACCTGAAACTTTGACTCAAAAAACACTTTTTTTCTTATTTCTGTGGTGGAATGTTCTGTAATATGTGGGTAGCTACAAACCTCCTTTCACCCAGCATTCCCCCAAATCTCCCAATAAAAACGGCACCTCACTTGTGTGGCTCGGCCTAGTGTTCAAGACAGAAACAGATAAAACCAAGGTCAATGGGAGTCCCTTAGCGTGGGCTTCCATTGACCCTGGTTTGATCCGTTCCTGTAGCAGGCACTAGGCAGTGACACTCAAGTGGGGCAGCGTTTTTATCGGCACTAGTGGGGTACTGCAAAGTGGTAGGAATTTTATGGATTCTTGCGGGTTCCAAAAGATTTCATTGCAGAAATGGAAGGAAAATGTGTGATTTAATTTAGTGTTTGAGGTTTGCAAGGGCTTCTGGGTATACTTGCCTGATGAAAGCCACACAAATCATGCACCCCTGGACTCCCCTGGTTGTCTTGTTTTCAGAAATGTGCAGGTTTGCCTAGGTGCCAACTGAGCTAAGGCCCAAACTCCACAGCTACCCACATTAGAAAAAAATAAGGAGTTCTTTGTAAGGGCCATATTTACATTTTGGCTGACAAACAAGACTCTGTTGCCCTGGATGAGGACTTAACATCTCCCATGCTAAGACCACCCACCAAATTTAGAAATGACTGCCAAGCTGGTGGTCTTATCAAAAACAATGCCAGGAGCTGCCAAAATGGCCGTTCCTGTCAATGCCTCTTTAACTTTTGATGCACTACTCCATCAACATGACGGAGCTGTCCATCTTTTTTTTTATTTTTAAAACCAAAATCCCGAAGCCGGATTTTCTTTTTGAAAAAACAATGCCCATCTCACTATTGGAGTTATCTCCCATGGCAAGGAGGGCATTAGACTGTTTTCACTGTTCCTTACCACCATGGTTTTTCAGGTGGTGACAGGCAGTGAAAACTGTCCTGTACGTCTGCACATCTAAATTAGATGAGTGGACACAGAGTTCAACCGCAGATGGCCCTTACTCAGTTGGGACATGGGAGGGTGCAACCATGCCACAGATGGAGTAGTCTTCCCCACGGCTACACCAATGCTCCGTCCACATATATATTGGGGGGCCATTATCTTCATGGTAAGGATATCTTGTAGCTATTGCGGCCAAGTATCCTTACCACCACAAATATAATTCTGGTACTAATTTTTTTTAAGTTAATCCACCACTTACACTGGTTAGTTTGAGAAACTTCAGAAATGCTAGCTTCAAAGACTTTTATATTGCTAGTCACGGGCCCAATCCAACAGATAAGTGCACTCACATGAACATTCTGCCACCATGCAAGGGCCGATCCCATTCATACGCCACAGGACAGAATCCCCATTTATGTTCCGACATGTTGACAGTTGATGTGTTCACAACCTTCATAAGTAAACAAACTTTTTGACTACATTCTTACCACTTGTCAAGTAACGGCCTCCATTCTGAACATTACGGAACGCATGCCTAGTGAACCCATGACAGCCACATGAGGCTCAGGAAGACATGTCTTACATGCATCTGTAGTGCACGGATTGCGGTAAATCCACCTCTTTCCATTTTGTGGATGCAAGTTGGGGTGTCCGCGTATGCCTCTGTAGCATCTTTACTCGAACTGAGTGAGCATATTTACCTTTGAAACTAAGGCAAACATGCTGGGGGATATGCTTTTCTTGCCCATTCCTGTCTCTGTCCTTATCAGAGTTCTGACTAATCCTGTATACTTGCCAAGTGAACCTATACTAATGCCTTCCAGTGCTAACTACTGAATGGTCAAGAAAACGTGTCTTTCATGCGCCTTTAGCGAACTAACTGTGCTAAATCCAACTCCTTCCAGTTTGTGTATGTAAGTTGGGAGTGTCTGAGTATGCCTCCAATGCGTATTTCCTCAAACTGGGTGCGCATATCTACCTTTAAAACTTCGGAAAACATTCGGGGACTGCTGCCTAAGTTTTCAAATAAAATAAGCTAAACAAATGTCCTGTTAGGCAAATTTCCCAAAACTCCTACTTTTGCTTTGAAAATGTCAAGACAATTAATAACTTCTATCATAACCACTGCTATTGAAAAAAGGTACAGGACACAATATCTTGTATTTATCATATTTATTTATTTATAAGATTTATAAAGCACTCAGCTACCCATTGGGAGTTCCTGGCACTACAGCATCAGAATGGGGATCTTCCAGTTATATTACAGTATAATGATGGTTGTTTTCACATCTTTAGTATGTGTACAATATACATTTAATTATATTACCGAATTAGTGCAGACAACACAGTGCTCAGACATTGAACATGTATTTATACAACAACATAGAAAAAGACACTGAGCAGATCCCAAGGTTTCATAGGATTTTATATCAAACAAACATAAGCAGAAAGCAGAACGCCACGGAGACACAACATTGGGGGGGGCAGTCTACCCACCGATATGCGGAATAACTGACTAATCCTTATAACACCTATTACGCTTAGATGCGTGTTATTTTGATACTCTGATGCTCCGTAAGAGATAACATTTCTTCAAATTAACAAGGACAATAGAGATTACAGAAATGCCCTGATGAAGTCTTGTTTTAGATAAACAGACGAAACACATGTTGGCAAGGAGCTGTTTTGATGGCAAGGAGTGATATTTGTGACGGAGAACATTATTGACAAAGGCAATGTGCAGAGAAAGCCTGGATGTCTGAATAAAAGACATTGGACATTTCTACATAGATCTATACTCATTTTGACTCCTTGAGTGCTTGGAGAATTTATGAAATATGACTAAACCCCCCCTAGAAACCGTGGAATCTTGGGACCTTCAAAAAGGCATCCTGTAAGCATCCTGTAAGCAATATGTGCAAGAATACTTGAAGACAGAGTTTACAATGTTAACCAGGCCGCTCGGTTAGTCAGACCATTCCGTTGGGCTAAACAAATTATTCAAGAAAAGTTCACTTTTGTATTGTGCAGAGAAAGTGGTCACACCTACACATACAAGAGTATTCCTGTACAAAGCGAACAATGCGAAACTTAGACGGTCTCATAGAGGTAAATGGATTACTCTGGAAAAGCATACCTTTGCAATGTGTCATACAGAGGCTAATTGAGTTTGCACACTTTCAAAACAAGTAGAAATGTTGGTGAATAAGTCCCTTGGAACATTTGTTTGACTTATTACACTTACTATGGTTCCCGTGGGCAATCAGTGTGGTCCTTGGGTTGTATATATGACTTTCCTAGAAAGCACTTCAAAATTTACTGAAGGGTTTACAATTTTGCCACACAGGGTACTCCGTGACAATGCGGCTTATGTTCTGTCCACCATTAAGTGCAGTATGGGTACTATAATGAACGTGTCAACCAGTGAATAGAAAACACCTACCATGTTCTAATGGCGGTTAAACGTGTTGAGCAAGCTATAAGCAAATCCATGATTTCCTCAAGTAGAGGAACAAACATGTTATGCTGCTTGCCTAGTGAAGGGGTGTCCAATGGAAGGTAGGTTCCTTGCGCAGCCATTGAAAGGTTTACCTAACAGCAGCTCCACTTCACTCAATTTCCCAATACTTCACATTTGTATGGTACAACATAAAGCAAGAAGGGAAACACAGGGCTGGCTGAGATGGGCACTGGCGACAGTAAACACAACTCTCTCGCCTTTTTCCTTACTTAGAGTAGACTCTACAATGACAGCATGGTTGAGTCTTTTTAGCCGTTTCACAAATGTGATCAGCAAAGTGTAGATCCTGCAGCCTTTTGACATCCTCCAGAGCATATGAAGTGGAGGCTACTGCTTCTGCAGCAGTAAAACTTTAAATACCAGATAACTGAAAGTTAAGCAAAGACATGAGTCTATCTGTGACTGTCTGGAGATAAACAATAACATAGGCATTTTATGTCGCCATCTGGATCAGGTGGGCAAACAGTTTCTTATAACAAATGCGAGTTTTACGACTCTCATTGTATGGGTTAAGAACCTGGTTGTTCTTATCCACTTTGCCCATGTACTTGTTGTAATCAAGTACACAGGTGAGTTTGTGAACTTTGGCAATCCGACCCCAAACCGTGATGGGTAAGCATTCTTATCATGAATTGTAATGAGGAGAAACACATCACGCCTATTATAGAACTTGACTGCGAACAGTACATTGGAATGTAACACAGTGCTCTGAGATTTCTGGAGCTTCTTAAAAACAAGCCCCTGCGGGAATCCTTTGAGGCAACAATGAACAGTACTGCATGCCACAGTGCCAGCTTTGTATAGCTCACTGAACAGCTCTACTCTCGTATAGAAATTGTCCATATAAAGGTTATAACCTTTGTAAAGGAGCGGCTGGACAGGCTCCCATGCAATCTTTCTTGCAACTGCTAGCATGGGAAGGCAACCTACAGGGTTTAGAGTGGTGTTCTTCCCTTCATGCACTCTCAAGCTGGACACATAGCCAGAAGAGCTGTCACACAGCATGTACAACAGCTCTTTTTCTGACAATGTACTGCCTGAACAGCAGCCGCTTTTTGTCCTGGATCAAGGACTCATTGATGGCTGTATTCTTTTCAGGAGTCTAGATCTCTGGAAACTTGGCACACAATTGTCCTTCATCAGGCTGAATTTTGAGAAAACCTGTCATGGTCTGGAGGGTCCTGGGGCAATGCAACATAATTGTCATTGAATTGCAACGCTAATGAGATGCAAAGTGGGCGTAACTCACAGAAATTACCAGGAAAATGTCGCTAAGCGGCATTACTCCGATTATCAATCTGCACGCTAACCTGTGCAGCGATGATAAAAGGAGCGCTAACCGCGCTTATCGCAGGTTTCTTTACACCTGCTTTTCTTTTGACTAAACCATGTTAGCCTATGGGTGGTGGATGATAGGGCTGAGCCACCCAGCCCTATCAACAAGGTATCGCCTGTTGCTGTGCGTTTATCGCTGGATTTCCAGCGATAATCGCACCTTTTTGCAACTATCGCTGGTTTATATATCGCATCGGAGATAAGCGTTACTTATAGCACGCTATCTCTGCGATATAAAGCAGCGATAGCCGGCGATAATTATCCTCGCGCTAAGCGTGCTTAGCGATAATTATTGCCGGCTGTTGCTGATATGCCCCCATGTGAGTAGTCCAGAGGGACTGGAAGATTGGTTTATGCACAAACCCCATTTTGAGCGTAAGGCCCAAAAATATCTTCAGCTCCTCAAGTAAATTGGGAGTTCACTTGTATGGCTTAGAATGAGGCCCGAGAGTGCCTCCATGCTCCCTCAGAAATAGTTTAACATGCAAATTTGTTTGCTACACTCTTTGCTTAAGGAAGTCAACATCCAAAAAGAGATGGATGTAGTCAGTTGGCAAAAAATTGGCCGTATTGACTTTACAACCATCATCGCCAGTGACAGGCAGACTTTGGGGCTGAACTAAATTGAGGGGTTGGCAAGAGAGCACTCCATATGGGCTTGCTGTCACATGCACCTGCTCTGTGGGTTGGTCTAATCTGCTTCTGTCACCCCACTGCACTGACTGTCCTTGCAAAGGGACAACACAACTGCCATCATCATGTCCCTCAGAAGAGCTGGAAGATAAGTCGTTGAATGGAACACCACAGACGGAAAATTACTTCCTGATTCTGCTCCATTTTCCTCTCCCTCAAATGCTTTATCAGGATTTGCAATCTCAGTCTCTGATCCTGTCTCAGAGCTGTCCTCCATAACCTGAGTTAGAGCCTGGTCAGCAGTCATTCCCAAAGACGCCTTCTCTGCTTCTGGCCAAATCCGTCCTTCTAAAGCACTGTCCTCCGTAAAAGGCAGAAGTATGAAAATAAGTCAGTGGGTGTGTGCATGTGAGATGCGTGCAACAGTAAATAGACATAAAGTTAACTTACCTTATCTTCTTTCCTGAATCTGCAAAAAAGACACAGTACCACTTCACCTTTGCCACATATTCAATATCACAGCATACTTTTATCATGGTTTACACAAAACTTTATTGTTGGCGTTGCTGCTGAGCATTTGCCAGTATAAAAGTAATCCCCCATAGCTTCTAATCTACCTTTGATCTCAAGAAGCACAAAATCGGTCGGAGAACATGGCGACTGCTTCTTGAGCAGCTGCTGGTACCCGGAGCGCATTTTCCCCCGTCCATCTGCGCAATGCCGTAGTACCTGATCTTTTTATTCCCCGCTGAATTGCCGAGGTTCTCGCAGGTCGTGTCGTTGGAGTGTGTCAGCCGGGGATGTGCGTGGGGGCCCCTGGAGCTCTCAGTTGCCCTCGCTTACCGCGCTGGAGAGAGGCCGCCCTGGCTGAGGAGGGGCCACCGAGCTGCGGCTCAAGGGCTCCTCCGGGTCAGCTGGGCCAGCATCAGCATCAGCCGGTTCCTCGACTCATCGAAGCGGGTCGGGGAAGAGCCGGGGCTGACTTCTGGCTTTGTGGATCTTCCTTCTATCGCTGCTATTTCTGCCTCCTCTATTCCTTCTTGGTTGGGGGGTACCCCCAGAGACGACGGAGGAGTAATCACACGAGGTGCGAAGGTTCATGGGAGCACAGAAAACACAGGTTGGCACCGCACCTCAGGTGAGAGCAGTTTTAGACGCATCTGGGGCTTTAGTGGCAGCTACAAGAAGGGGCAGGAAGGAAAGCAAAAAACATGGGGGGGCTGCCCTGGGCCTTGTGAGGACCAAATGAAACAAGCCCATTAACAACCAGCTTACTGAGGCACAGATTAATACTCAAGCCTTGGAACGTCCCCCAAACACAGGAACTACCATCAACAGCTCAGCGTTTCAAACCCATCAGGTTAAAGGGAGAAGTATAAAGCCTGGGAGGTCTAAAAGTAACCCTCTCGACAGTAAAGTTAGGGTCACCCCTTCTTTACGATTGTATTTTAGAGTGCAACCTGAGATTCTGGACCTTACGAAGAAGGGGAAGACTCTTAAAGGAGGATGATCTTCTGGGGATCTTAAGACAAATCAACTTACCAACAATATGGAGACGGCCAGCTCTCCACCCCCGCAGGCAGTTGCTTTAACAACAGTTAATGAAACCACATCCGAGTTGGTGCTCCATAAAGTGATAGTTCTGGCTGATCAGAGTAATGTGGGAGCTGCCAGCCAAGACATTGAGGGGGTTGAGAAAGGCCTCAAGACTCAAGAATTGGGCGGGTCCTCAGTAGCTTCGCTTGCTACACTTTCAGACGATATTAAGAAAGGCTTTTCTGTTTCGGCTGCCAATCAGGGCAAAATAAGAAATTCCTGTGAGTCACTTGAGAAGAAGGTAGATATCCTAAACATCAGGACTGAGACCCTAGAGAAAACTGTTGGGGAATTGAAAGATAATCTCGGGGTTGCGGAGTCCAAAATCCAGACACTTAAAAGGGAGGAAGTCGCCCTGCGTGACAGAATGGAGGTTTTAGAGAATAACTCTCGCAGGAATAACCTTCATCTTATGAATATTACGGAAGGGAAGGAAGGGTCGGATCTTAAATCATACATCATTACGTTGTTTAAAGAAGCTTTGCAGCTAGAAGAATCAGAGGCAAGCCTACGTAATGATATACAGCGAATTCACAGAGACCCATTCGAAGGAACCCAAACAGATCTAAGCCAAGAAAAATTCTTATACATTTCCTTACCTATTCTCTAAAAGAGAAAATTCTTAACTTGGCTTTAAAGGCTAAAACACTAAGGGTCAGGGATTTCTCCTTTGAAATTCGTTCAGATCTTCCAGTTACCCTTGAAAGTCAGTGGGAACTAGGTAGGAAGATGGACGATTTCAAGAAGATTGGTGCAGTTGTGTAGCTAAAATTTCCAATCTTCCTGAAAGTTATGCATAATAATAAAATGCACAATATAAGATCAGTGCAGGAAGCAGATGAGCTGCTTGACGTTATAGGAAAGAAGGGTCCCTGAGTGTAATGGGTCGCTGTTTTTTTGGATCTTTTCCCTCTGATCTCGTTTATCCAGACTGAGAAGTATGAATGGTGGAAGACTTAATATTGAATTGGTCCACTTTTTCATAGTTTTACTTCTTTTGCATTTACTCACTATTTAGTTATCCTCGGAAGGGGTTCTAATTTGTCTTGTTTGAATTTTTTCACATATTCACGATGGGATGGGGCGGGCGGCTCCGGGGTGCAACACCTGGACAACACCGGTCCAGATAAATGAGGGAAGGGTTCTCCAGGGGGGTGAGTGGAGTGGGAGGGGGGTTGGGGAGCACAGGGATATAAAATATAAAAATACCTCTCATTCACTTCATGTGTCTTAGAATTAGAATTAGAAGCAGTTCAGAAGGCAGTGGTTAGATTTCAAGAGATTGGGCGGCGGTCTCTACTTGGTTTAGTGCAGGGCCGGAGCCTCAGGCTTAAGCCACCATGAATATACTTCAGATATTATCCTGAAATATCAATGGACTGCGCGTGAGATAAAGAAGAGCCAGAATTTTGCAATATCTAAAGGACTCTCCAGCGCAGGTCATTGTCATCGAGGAGACACCTCTTCTTGAAGAGGAGACTAAGGAAATCTTTAAAAACCAAAAATAGGTAGATTTCTTCATATGCACTAACCAGACGGCCAACATTAGAGGGGTTCTGATTCTGTTTAAAAAACAAGCTAATGTTCAGATTTTACAGCATGTGGTAGACCCAGGTGGCATATAGGTGATACTGAAGATGTCCTTAATGGGCATCCTCCTTACTTTGATTGGCTACTATGGTCCAAATAAAGACCCGTCATTTCTCAAAACAATTTTTTTGCACCTCCTAGATTTCCCAGAACCAATTATAGTGGCTGGCGATTACAATATTGTTCTCAACCGTAAACTCGATAAATCGCTTGAAAGTAGAGCGGTTGTCCCCTCAAGGTCTAGAGTGTATTTACAGACCATGATGGTGCAAACTGGCTTATGCGACGTATGGAGAGAAAGATCGGGACAGCAGCTGGGTGTCTCATATCGAAATTCTAAGTACAGACACAAATCAAGAATAGATTACATCCTGGTTAGTCACAGCTTAAGGAGTAAGGTCAAAGATATAACCTACCTGCCGCCCCATCTGTCAGATCATTTGGGAATCCTGTTAGATCTTGAGGGGCTACAAGACCAGCAATTCAGAGTTTGGTCCTTTGATCGAACATTGCTCCTAGAAGAGATGTCCTTCCTATCCCGGGAAACGGAATTCTTTTTGAAGACTAACATGGACAAAGCAACTATCAACATGGTCTGGGACTCCCTGAAAGCTTTTTTGAAGGGTATCATTACCAGCAGGTTGAGTTTTAGGAACAAAACGTATAGGAGGGAGATCGCATCATTGGAGGCAGAAATGAAGGATGTGGAGGTAGAAGTGAACAGTCAGGATGTCTTGGGTAGGCAGCAAGAAGATCTGATCAAACTTTGAAAGTTAAGAGAGCATTTCAGATCGACAAAATCTAAAAGTACTAAACCTGCACCTAATAATATTCTGGGTGCTGTTGACCAATCTTTGACTGAAGCAACTTCAGATCTAACCAGGCAACTAGATGATGGTTTTTATTTAAAAATAAGGGAAGTTTTTGAATACTCAACCCGCCCGATCCTGGATAGACTTATTAAGATAGAGGAGCGTCTCAAGAAATTAGAACAGATCGCCTTAACTAATCTTGAATTCAATCAATCTTTGAAGACAGATTTACTTAGAGAGCTCTGTGAACATCCTCCCCCTGCTAACCTTGTAAGCAACTCAAAAGAGAAAACCTTTTCCTCCTTGTCTATGCCCTCTCTGGATCGGCACCCGGGATTATCCCGGGACAAATGCGAAGATATTGTTTGTATTGAAAATACTACAAGTGTTATTGGTCCTAAAAATTCACATACAGGAGTAAAGCCCCCGCAGAAATCTTCTGACGTCAATGCAAAAGCCAATAATGTCATGGTACAGAATATAAATGTAATAGAAAACAGATCTGATCCCATCCAAGGTGATGTCCTCAAGCTACCCACTTTAGACCTTCCACCAGAATCTTCACCATATGTTATTATACTGACGGGGGTACCTGGCTTGGAAGGAAAAACCACTGAGTCATACCTTGAGTTGAAGAACAAAACAATGCACTGGCTCAATACTAATCGACCACTCCCTCCTTATACCCATACCAAAATTCTGTTTGTTTGGAGAGTCAGCTGGGTGGGCAGAAGGAATAAAGAAATATCGGGGGATTGCATTGTTGTTAACTTTAAGGACACACAGGCTGCAAAATACATCCAGCAGGTACAACCTTTTTTGCCCAACACAAACATCACTCCAATACCCCTTGCTTATTTTTATCCTTATCAAGCAAATAATAGCATGTGGGAACAGGTAGGGAGGGGCAAAATAAATACCAACTTCGAAAGAGGCAGGCCGGCTCTAGTCGAACAGGGTTGGCTGGAGACCTTTCCAAGAACAAACAGGTACAGCTGCCTAGACATGGTCGACTGACTACCCCTAAATCCTTATGCATCTGAATTTGTAGGGGAGGTCGTAGTCGATGATGTGTCAATCTTACTGTCCGACCCATGGCCCGCACAATCGCCAACTTCCTTAGTGGACAAATCTGAGACCATCCCTATTAATACCGTGGGTGAAGAGATAACAGACCATCTTACATTGTTTAATAGTGGAATCTCTGAAAGTGTGGTTCCCCGTGTAACTGCTACTGTGACTTTATCGCCAGAGGGTGACATAGGTCCTGCCATTACACTTCTGTCCTGGAACGTTGCAGGCCTGTCTTCTAGGCTAGGTGATATAAACTGCATCTCCTTCGTAAAACAGTTTTCGATTATTTGCCTCCAGGAATGCTGGTCGGTTGATCCCATTCATATGAATGGTTACCGCACCTATCATACGCCAGCAATACATACCTTAAGAGGGAGAAATAAAGGGGGTCTATGCACTTATGTCTCAAACTGTTTAAAGGAAACTAAGATTTCTTTTTTTCCTGTTTCTGTTTTTTATCACATTTTGCATATAACGTTTGGGGGCAAGCAACATATAAATTTGATAAACTTCTATAACAACATCCCGAAAGAATTATGGGCCCCGACTTTTAAAGAACTACACGAGACCCTTAAAAATATAGATGAAAAAGAACCCTCTGATTTCTGTGTGATTTGGATTGGTGATTTCAACTACTCCCTATGCCCATTTAGCGACCAAAATACATGTGGTCTGGGAGAGATGGATGGTGTTCCCTCGGCACATTTTTCCCATACATCTCTGGGAAACTACTTAAACGATATACTTTTCTCCCTGGACCTGGGCTTCGTAAACAAACTATGTTCTCCACCAGTTCCGTTTAACCCCACATTTATAGGACGGGGCTGTAAATCAGTCATTGACCTCATGTTAATATCTAAACGATATCTTCACCATATCCGTGCGTTTGAAACATGCGAGGTAGCAATGAGTGATCACTTACCACTTAGTATGTCCCTTGCCATACTGAGGGGAAAAAGCAACACTGCTTCTACGGTCCAGAATCTATATGATTTTAGACTGGAACTCGCAAGGAAGAATGGTTATACCCTAAAATGGGACAAAGTGGAACCAGTGGCCTTCTTTGGAAATTTAATTTGCTCTAAAGAAGTGGAATTTAACACCTGCCTCACAGAGAACGTTGAACCCTCTAAAGTCAATGATGCATTCCTTAGTATCACTGAGGAAATTAGAAAGTTACTTACGAAACCTTTGCATTCTGGGGCTAACAGAATTAAGAGATGGTTTGATAGAGAGTGTAGTAAGACCCATGCTCATTTAATGGCCCAACTAAAACGAGACCCTAGGGTAATGGTTGAAGTTAGATCTGCTAGACTTGCCTATCAACAGGCAGTTAAAAAAAGGAAAAAACAAATTAAACAGGAAGCCTGGCATACCCTTCGGGAAGCTTGCCATTCAAAAAATAATACTGCTTTCTGGAAAGCGGTGAATGCTCCTTTTTTTACTGATAATGCAACAGATTCCATTGAAATAGCTATTACGGAAGAGACATGGGTGACCTACTTCCGGGAGCTTTACCAAGAAGACTTTCAGGTAGTGACAGAAAGGGGGCTAAATTTAAGAACTCAGGATGTAGTACCTTATCCAATTAATGTTGATTTTTCTATGGAGGAAGTCCTGACATCTATTGACAAGAGCCCAGCGGGAAAGGCCCCGGGCCCGGATGGAATACCCGTGGACATTTTTAAGGCTAACAATAAGCTATGGGCTCCGCTTTTAACTAACGTCCTTAACAGCTTTACTAAAGTGGGTTTCCCACTGACTTGGCAGGAAGCCATCGTGGTGCCCATTTTCAAGAAAGGTGATCGCAATATACCGAAATGTTATAGACCGATCTCCTTACTTGACTCACTCATGAAGATCGCGGGGAGAGTTATACTTAACAAATTGCAAACATGGGTTGACGATAGAGGTATTCTCTCTCAGTTTCAATATGGTTTTAGGGAAGGCTTGGGAACAATAGAGCAAGGATTGAACCTAGCACTCCCAAAACTCCTACTTTTGCTTTGAAAATGTCAAGACAATTAATAACTTCTATCATAACCACTGCTATTGAAAAAAGGTACAGGACACAATATCTTGTATTTATCATATTTATTTATTTATAAGATTTATAAAGCACTCAGCTACCCATTGGGAGTTCCTGGCACTACAGCATCAGAATGGGGATCTTCCAGTTATATTACAGTATAATGATGGTTGTTTTCACATCTTTAGTATGTGTACAATATACATTTAATTATATTACCGAATTAGTGCAGACAACACAGTGCTCAGACATTGAACATGTATTTATACAACAACATAGAAAAAGACACTGAGCAGATCCCAAGGTTTCATAGGATTTTATATCAAACAAACATAAGCAGAAAGCAGAACGCCACGGAGACACAACATTGGGGGGGGCAGTCTACCCACCGATATGCGGAATAACTGACTAATCCTTATAACACCTATTACGCTTAGATGCGTGTTATTTTGATACTCTGATGCTCCGTAAGAGATAACATTTCTTCAAATTAACAAGGACAATAGAGATTACAGAAATGCCCTGATGAAGTCTTGTTTTAGATAAACAGACGAAACACATGTTGGCAAGGAGCTGTTTTGATGGCAAGGAGTGATATTTGTGACGGAGAACATTATTGACAAAGGCAATGTGCAGAGAAAGCCTGGATGTCTGAATAAAAGACATTGGACATTTCTACATAGATCTATACTCATTTTGACTCCTTGAGTGCTTGGAGAATTTATGAAATATGACTAAACCCCCCCTAGAAACCGTGGAATCTTGGGACCTTCAAAAAGGCATCCTGTAAGCATCCTGTAAGCAATATGTGCAAGAATACTTGAAGACAGAGTTTACAATGTTAACCAGGCCGCTCGGTTAGTCAGACCATTCCGTTGGGCTAAACAAATTATTCAAGAAAAGTTCACTTTTGTATTGTGCAGAGAAAGTGGTCACACCTACACATACAAGAGTATTCCTGTACAAAGCGAACAATGCGAAACTTAGACGGTCTCATAGAGGTAAATGGATTACTCTGGAAAAGCATACCTTTGCAATGTGTCATACAGAGGCTAATTGAGTTTGCACACTTTCAAAACAAGTAGAAATGTTGGTGAATAAGTCCCTTGGAACATTTGTTTGACTTATTACACTTACTATGGTTCCCGTGGGCAATCAGTGTGGTCCTTGGGTTGTATATATGACTTTCCTAGAAAGCACTTCAAAATTTACTGAAGGGTTTACAATTTTGCCACACAGGGTACTCCGTGACAATGCGGCTTATGTTCTGTCCACCATTAAGTGCAGTATGGGTACTATAATGAACGTGTCAACCAGTGAATAGAAAACACCTACCATGTTCTAATGGCGGTTAAACGTGTTGAGCAAGCTATAAGCAAATCCATGATTTCCTCAAGTAGAGGAACAAACATGTTATGCTGCTTGCCTAGTGAAGGGGTGTCCAATGGAAGGTAGGTTCCTTGCGCAGCCATTGAAAGGTTTACCTAACAGCAGCTCCACTTCACTCAATTTCCCAATACTTCACATTTGTATGGTACAACATAAAGCAAGAAGGGAAACACAGGGCTGGCTGAGATGGGCACTGGCGACAGTAAACACAACTCTCTCGCCTTTTTCCTTACTTAGAGTAGACTCTACAATGACAGCATGGTTGAGTCTTTTTAGCCGTTTCACAAATGTGATCAGCAAAGTGTAGATCCTGCAGCCTTTTGACATCCTCCAGAGCATATGAAGTGGAGGCTACTGCTTCTGCAGCAGTAAAACTTTAAATACCAGATAACTGAAAGTTAAGCAAAGACATGAGTCTATCTGTGACTGTCTGGAGATAAACAATAACATAGGCATTTTATGTCGCCATCTGGATCAGGTGGGCAAACAGTTTCTTATAACAAATGCGAGTTTTACGACTCTCATTGTATGGGTTAAGAACCTGGTTGTTCTTATCCACTTTGCCCATGTACTTGTTGTAATCAAGTACACAGGTGAGTTTGTGAACTTTGGCAATCCGACCCCAAACCGTGATGGGTAAGCATTCTTATCATGAATTGTAATGAGGAGAAACACATCACGCCTATTATAGAACTTGACTGCGAACAGTACATTGGAATGTAACACAGTGCTCTGAGATTTCTGGAGCTTCTTAAAAACAAGCCCCTGCGGGAATCCTTTGAGGCAACAATGAACAGTACTGCATGCCACAGTGCCAGCTTTGTATAGCTCACTGAACAGCTCTACTCTCGTATAGAAATTGTCCATATAAAGGTTATAACCTTTGTAAAGGAGCGGCTGGACAGGCTCCCATGCAATCTTTCTTGCAACTGCTAGCATGGGAAGGCAACCTACAGGGTTTAGAGTGGTGTTCTTCCCTTCATGCACTCTCAAGCTGGACACATAGCCAGAAGAGCTGTCACACAGCATGTACAACAGCTCTTTTTCTGACAATGTACTGCCTGAACAGCAGCCGCTTTTTGTCCTGGATCAAGGACTCATTGATGGCTGTATTCTTTTCAGGAGTCTAGATCTCTGGAAACTTGGCACACAATTGTCCTTCATCAGGCTGAATTTTGAGAAAACCTGTCATGGTCTGGAGGGTCCTGGGGCAATGCAACATAATTGTCATTGAATTGCAACGCTAATGAGATGCAAAGTGGGCGTAACTCACAGAAATTACCAGGAAAATGTCGCTAAGCGGCATTACTCCGATTATCAATCTGCACGCTAACCTGTGCAGCGATGATAAAAGGAGCGCTAACCGCGCTTATCGCAGGTTTCTTTACACCTGCTTTTCTTTTGACTAAACCATGTTAGCCTATGGGTGGTGGATGATAGGGCTGAGCCACCCAGCCCTATCAACAAGGTATCGCCTGTTGCTGTGCGTTTATCGCTGGATTTCCAGCGATAATCGCACCTTTTTGCAACTATCGCTGGTTTATATATCGCATCGGAGATAAGCGTTACTTATAGCACGCTATCTCTGCGATATAAAGCAGCGATAGCCGGCGATAATTATCCTCGCGCTAAGCGTGCTTAGCGATAATTATTGCCGGCTGTTGCTGATATGCCCCCATGTGAGTAGTCCAGAGGGACTGGAAGATTGGTTTATGCACAAACCCCATTTTGAGCGTAAGGCCCAAAAATATCTTCAGCTCCTCAAGTAAATTGGGAGTTCACTTGTATGGCTTAGAATGAGGCCCGAGAGTGCCTCCATGCTCCCTCAGAAATAGTTTAACATGCAAATTTGTTTGCTACACTCTTTGCTTAAGGAAGTCAACATCCAAAAAGAGATGGATGTAGTCAGTTGGCAAAAAATTGGCCGTATTGACTTTACAACCATCATCGCCAGTGACAGGCAGACTTTGGGGCTGAACTAAATTGAGGGGTTGGCAAGAGAGCACTCCATATGGGCTTGCTGTCACATGCACCTGCTCTGTGGGTTGGTCTAATCTGCTTCTGTCACCCCACTGCACTGACTGTCCTTGCAAAGGGACAACACAACTGCCATCATCATGTCCCTCAGAAGAGCTGGAAGATAAGTCGTTGAATGGAACACCACAGACGGAAAATTACTTCCTGATTCTGCTCCATTTTCCTCTCCCTCAAATGCTTTATCAGGATTTGCAATCTCAGTCTCTGATCCTGTCTCAGAGCTGTCCTCCATAACCTGAGTTAGAGCCTGGTCAGCAGTCATTCCCAAAGACGCCTTCTCTGCTTCTGGCCAAATCCGTCCTTCTAAAGCACTGTCCTCCGTAAAAGGCAGAAGTATGAAAATAAGTCAGTGGGTGTGTGCATGTGAGATGCGTGCAACAGTAAATAGACATAAAGTTAACTTACCTTATCTTCTTTCCTGAATCTGCAAAAAAGACACAGTACCACTTCACCTTTGCCACATATTCAATATCACAGCATACTTTTATCATGGTTTACACAAAACTTTATTGTTGGCGTTGCTGCTGAGCATTTGCCAGTATAAAAGTAATCCCCCATAGCTTCTAATCTACCTTTGATCTCAAGAAGCACAAAATCGGTCGGAGAACATGGCGACTGCTTCTTGAGCAGCTGCTGGTACCCGGAGCGCATTTTCCCCCGTCCATCTGCGCAATGCCGTAGTACCTGATCTTTTTATTCCCCGCTGAATTGCCGAGGTTCTCGCAGGTCGTGTCGTTGGAGTGTGTCAGCCGGGGATGTGCGTGGGGGCCCCTGGAGCTCTCAGTTGCCCTCGCTTACCGCGCTGGAGAGAGGCCGCCCTGGCTGAGGAGGGGCCACCGAGCTGCGGCTCAAGGGCTCCTCCGGGTCAGCTGGGCCAGCATCAGCATCAGCCGGTTCCTCGACTCATCGAAGCGGGTCGGGGAAGAGCCGGGGCTGACTTCTGGCTTTGTGGATCTTCCTTCTATCGCTGCTATTTCTGCCTCCTCTATTCCTTCTTGGTTGGGGGGTACCCCCAGAGACGACGGAGGAGTAATCACACGAGGTGCGAAGGTTCATGGGAGCACAGAAAACACAGGTTGGCACCGCACCTCAGGTGAGAGCAGTTTTAGACGCATCTGGGGCTTTAGTGGCAGCTACAAGAAGGGGCAGGAAGGAAAGCAAAAAACATGGGGGGGCTGCCCTGGGCCTTGTGAGGACCAAATGAAACAAGCCCATTAACAACCAGCTTACTGAGGCACAGATTAATACTCAAGCCTTGGAACGTCCCCCAAACACAGGAACTACCATCAACAGCTCAGCGTTTCAAACCCATCAGGTTAAAGGGAGAAGTATAAAGCCTGGGAGGTCTAAAAGTAACCCTCTCGACAGTAAAGTTAGGGTCACCCCTTCTTTACGATTGTATTTTAGAGTGCAACCTGAGATTCTGGACCTTACGAAGAAGGGGAAGACTCTTAAAGGAGGATGATCTTCTGGGGATCTTAAGACAAATCAACTTACCAACAATATGGAGACGGCCAGCTCTCCACCCCCGCAGGCAGTTGCTTTAACAACAGTTAATGAAACCACATCCGAGTTGGTGCTCCATAAAGTGATAGTTCTGGCTGATCAGAGTAATGTGGGAGCTGCCAGCCAAGACATTGAGGGGGTTGAGAAAGGCCTCAAGACTCAAGAATTGGGCGGGTCCTCAGTAGCTTCGCTTGCTACACTTTCAGACGATATTAAGAAAGGCTTTTCTGTTTCGGCTGCCAATCAGGGCAAAATAAGAAATTCCTGTGAGTCACTTGAGAAGAAGGTAGATATCCTAAACATCAGGACTGAGACCCTAGAGAAAACTGTTGGGGAATTGAAAGATAATCTCGGGGTTGCGGAGTCCAAAATCCAGACACTTAAAAGGGAGGAAGTCGCCCTGCGTGACAGAATGGAGGTTTTAGAGAATAACTCTCGCAGGAATAACCTTCATCTTATGAATATTACGGAAGGGAAGGAAGGGTCGGATCTTAAATCATACATCATTACGTTGTTTAAAGAAGCTTTGCAGCTAGAAGAATCAGAGGCAAGCCTACGTAATGATATACAGCGAATTCACAGAGACCCATTCGAAGGAACCCAAACAGATCTAAGCCAAGAAACATTCTTATACATTTCCTTACCTATTCTCTAAAAGAGAAAATTCTTAACTTGGCTTTAAAGGCTAAAACACTAAGGGTCAGGGATTTCTCCTTTGAAATTCGTTCAGATCTTCCAGTTACCCTTGAAAGTCAGTGGGAACTAGGTAGGAAGATGGACGATTTCAAGAAGATTGGTGCAGTTGTGTAGCTAAAATTTCCAATCTTCCTGAAAGTTATGCATAATAATAAAATGCACAATATAAGATCAGTGCAGGAAGCAGATGAGCTGCTTGACGTTATAGGAAAGAAGGGTCCCTGAGTGTAATGGGTCGCTGTTTTTTTGGATCTTTTCCCTCTGATCTCGTTTATCCAGACTGAGAAGTATGAATGGTGGAAGACTTAATATTGAATTGGTCCACTTTTTCATAGTTTTACTTCTTTTGCATTTACTCACTATTTAGTTATCCTCGGAAGGGGTTCTAATTTGTCTTGTTTGAATTTTTTCACATATTCACGATGGGATGGGGCGGGCGGCTCCGGGGTGCAACACCTGGACAACACCGGTCCAGATAAATGAGGGAAGGGTTCTCCAGGGGGGTGAGTGGAGTGGGAGGGGGGTTGGGGAGCACAGGGATATAAAATATAAAAATACCTCTCATTCACTTCATGTGTCTTAGAATTAGAATTAGAAGCAGTTCAGAAGGCAGTGGTTAGATTTCAAGAGATTGGGCGGCGGTCTCTACTTGGTTTAGTGCAGGGCCGGAGCCTCAGGCTTAAGCCACCATGAATATACTTCAGATATTATCCTGAAATATCAATGGACTGCGCGTGAGATAAAGAAGAGCCAGAATTTTGCAATATCTAAAGGACTCTCCAGCGCAGGTCATTGTCATCGAGGAGACACCTCTTCTTGAAGAGGAGACTAAGGAAATCTTTAAAAACCAAAAATAGGTAGATTTCTTCATATGCACTAACCAGACGGCCAACATTAGAGGGGTTCTGATTCTGTTTAAAAAACAAGCTAATGTTCAGATTTTACAGCATGTGGTAGACCCAGGTGGCATATAGGTGATACTGAAGATGTCCTTAATGGGCATCCTCCTTACTTTGATTGGCTACTATGGTCCAAATAAAGACCCGTCATTTCTCAAAACAATTTTTTTGCACCTCCTAGATTTCCCAGAACCAATTATAGTGGCTGGCGATTACAATATTGTTCTCAACCGTAAACTCGATAAATCGCTTGAAAGTAGAGCGGTTGTCCCCTCAAGGTCTAGAGTGTATTTACAGACCATGATGGTGCAAACTGGCTTATGCGACGTATGGAGAGAAAGATCGGGACAGCAGCTGGGTGTCTCATATCGAAATTCTAAGTACAGACACAAATCAAGAATAGATTACATCCTGGTTAGTCACAGCTTAAGGAGTAAGGTCAAAGATATAACCTACCTGCCGCCCCATCTGTCAGATCATTTGGGAATCCTGTTAGATCTTGAGGGGCTACAAGACCAGCAATTCAGAGTTTGGTCCTTTGATCGAACATTGCTCCTAGAAGAGATGTCCTTCCTATCCCGGGAAACGGAATTCTTTTTGAAGACTAACATGGACAAAGCAACTATCAACATGGTCTGGGACTCCCTGAAAGCTTTTTTGAAGGGTATCATTACCAGCAGGTTGAGTTTTAGGAACAAAACGTATAGGAGGGAGATCGCATCATTGGAGGCAGAAATGAAGGATGTGGAGGTAGAAGTGAACAGTCAGGATGTCTTGGGTAGGCAGCAAGAAGATCTGATCAAACTTTGAAAGTTAAGAGAGCATTTCAGATCGACAAAATCTAAAAGTACTAAACCTGCACCTAATAATATTCTGGGTGCTGTTGACCAATCTTTGACTGAAGCAACTTCAGATCTAACCAGGCAACTAGATGATGGTTTTTATTTAAAAATAAGGGAAGTTTTTGAATACTCAACCCGCCCGATCCTGGATAGACTTATTAAGATAGAGGAGCGTCTCAAGAAATTAGAACAGATCGCCTTAACTAATCTTGAATTCAATCAATCTTTGAAGACAGATTTACTTAGAGAGCTCTGTGAACATCCTCCCCCTGCTAACCTTGTAAGCAACTCAAAAGAGAAAACCTTTTCCTCCTTGTCTATGCCCTCTCTGGATCGGCACCCGGGATTATCCCGGGACAAATGCGAAGATATTGTTTGTATTGAAAATACTACAAGTGTTATTGGTCCTAAAAATTCACATACAGGAGTAAAGCCCCCGCAGAAATCTTCTGACGTCAATGCAAAAGCCAATAATGTCATGGTACAGAATATAAATGTAATAGAAAACAGATCTGATCCCATCCAAGGTGATGTCCTCAAGCTACCCACTTTAGACCTTCCACCAGAATCTTCACCATATGTTATTATACTGACGGGGGTACCTGGCTTGGAAGGAAAAACCACTGAGTCATACCTTGAGTTGAAGAACAAAACAATGCACTGGCTCAATACTAATCGACCACTCCCTCCTTATACCCATACCAAAATTCTGTTTGTTTGGAGAGTCAGCTGGGTGGGCAGAAGGAATAAAGAAATATCGGGGGATTGCATTGTTGTTAACTTTAAGGACACACAGGCTGCAAAATACATCCAGCAGGTACAACCTTTTTTGCCCAACACAAACATCACTCCAATACCCCTTGCTTATTTTTATCCTTATCAAGCAAATAATAGCATGTGGGAACAGGTAGGGAGGGGCAAAATAAATACCAACTTCGAAAGAGGCAGGCCGGCTCTAGTCGAACAGGGTTGGCTGGAGACCTTTCCAAGAACAAACAGGTACAGCTGCCTAGACATGGTCGACTGACTACCCCTAAATCCTTATGCATCTGAATTTGTAGGGGAGGTCGTAGTCGATGATGTGTCAATCTTACTGTCCGACCCATGGCCCGCACAATCGCCAACTTCCTTAGTGGACAAATCTGAGACCATCCCTATTAATACCGTGGGTGAAGAGATAACAGACCATCTTACATTGTTTAATAGTGGAATCTCTGAAAGTGTGGTTCCCCGTGTAACTGCTACTGTGACTTTATCGCCAGAGGGTGACATAGGTCCTGCCATTACACTTCTGTCCTGGAACGTTGCAGGCCTGTCTTCTAGGCTAGGTGATATAAACTGCATCTCCTTCGTAAAACAGTTTTCGATTATTTGCCTCCAGGAATGCTGGTCGGTTGATCCCATTCATATGAATGGTTACCGCACCTATCATACGCCAGCAATACATACCTTAAGAGGGAGAAATAAAGGGGGTCTATGCACTTATGTCTCAAACTGTTTAAAGGAAACTAAGATTTCTTTTTTTCCTGTTTCTGTTTTTTATCACATTTTGCATATAACGTTTGGGGGCAAGCAACATATAAATTTGATAAACTTCTATAACAACATCCCGAAAGAATTATGGGCCCCGACTTTTAAAGAACTACACGAGACCCTTAAAAATATAGATGAAAAAGAACCCTCTGATTTCTGTGTGATTTGGATTGGTGATTTCAACTACTCCCTATGCCCATTTAGCGACCAAAATACATGTGGTCTGGGAGAGATGGATGGTGTTCCCTCGGCACATTTTTCCCATACATCTCTGGGAAACTACTTAAACGATATACTTTTCTCCCTGGACCTGGGCTTCGTAAACAAACTATGTTCTCCACCAGTTCCGTTTAACCCCACATTTATAGGACGGGGCTGTAAATCAGTCATTGACCTCATGTTAATATCTAAACGATATCTTCACCATATCCGTGCGTTTGAAACATGCGAGGTAGCAATGAGTGATCACTTACCACTTAGTATGTCCCTTGCCATACTGAGGGGAAAAAGCAACACTGCTTCTACGGTCCAGAATCTATATGATTTTAGACTGGAACTCGCAAGGAAGAATGGTTATACCCTAAAATGGGACAAAGTGGAACCAGTGGCCTTCTTTGGAAATTTAATTTGCTCTAAAGAAGTGGAATTTAACACCTGCCTCACAGAGAACGTTGAACCCTCTAAAGTCAATGATGCATTCCTTAGTATCACTGAGGAAATTAGAAAGTTACTTACGAAACCTTTGCATTCTGGGGCTAACAGAATTAAGAGATGGTTTGATAGAGAGTGTAGTAAGACCCATGCTCATTTAATGGCCCAACTAAAACGAGACCCTAGGGTAATGGTTGAAGTTAGATCTGCTAGACTTGCCTATCAACAGGCAGTTAAAAAAAGGAAAAAACAAATTAAACAGGAAGCCTGGCATACCCTTCGGGAAGCTTGCCATTCAAAAAATAATACTGCTTTCTGGAAAGCGGTGAATGCTCCTTTTTTTACTGATAATGCAACAGATTCCATTGAAATAGCTATTACGGAAGAGACATGGGTGACCTACTTCCGGGAGCTTTACCAAGAAGACTTTCAGGTAGTGACAGAAAGGGGGCTAAATTTAAGAACTCAGGATGTAGTACCTTATCCAATTAATGTTGATTTTTCTATGGAGGAAGTCCTGACATCTATTGACAAGAGCCCAGCGGGAAAGGCCCCGGGCCCGGATGGAATACCCGTGGACATTTTTAAGGCTAACAATAAGCTATGGGCTCCGCTTTTAACTAACGTCCTTAACAGCTTTACTAAAGTGGGTTTCCCACTGACTTGGCAGGAAGCCATCGTGGTGCCCATTTTCAAGAAAGGTGATCGCAATATACCGAAATGTTATAGACCGATCTCCTTACTTGACTCACTCATGAAGATCGCGGGGAGAGTTATACTTAACAAATTGCAAACATGGGTTGACGATAGAGGTATTCTCTCTCAGTTTCAATATGGTTTTAGGGAAGGCTTGGGAACAATAGAGCAAGGATTGAACCTAGCACTCCTAGTAGCCAAATACGTCGAGGCCAAAAATGAGAATTTATTTCTTACATTTGTGGATTTAAGTTCGGCCTTCGACTGCATTAATCACAATAAACTTTGGCTAACTATGCAGGACATGGGAGTGGACCCAAACCTCCTAATATTTATCAGAGAATTATACCGGGAGGCAGGTGCTAGGGTACGTTTTGGGGACAAGGGGGATTGCACTTCCAAATTCCCTATAGGAAAGGGCGTGAGACAAGGCTGCATTTTAGCTCCTTTTTTGTTTAATTTATATATTAATTCGGTTGCGTCTCACCTCCTGGAAGACAAGCAGGATTATCCTAAAATTGGCAACTCCTACATCCCCATTCTTTTATATGCAGACGACGCTGTAATCATGGCCCGGACCCAAATCGGTCTTCAGAGATCGATCAGTAACATTTCAGAGTATATGGGTAGCAGGGGCCTAAAGATCAATATAAGCAAAACTTTTAACATGTGCTGCACAAAAAAGAAGAATCTTAATTGTAATTCATTTTTATCTAACACAAAAATCGAGACTGTAAATACTTTTTCTTGTTAAACATTTTTCTAATAAGGTAGGAGGCCGGCCAGTACCAGTCTTGTTAGACATTTATAGATCTAAATGTGTATCCATAGCACTATACGGTGCAGGAATTTGGGGGATAGTGAACACCCCAAGCATTCAGACTTGTCAGAATGCCTTCCTTCGTTATCTACTGGCAGTGCCTGGGTCCACTTCTTCTTATGTCTGTCATCAAGAGCTGGGCGTACCATACATTTCGGACCTTATTAAACTGGAGCCCATTTTGTTGTGGCATAAAGTTTGGTCTGGAATTGAGACAGGCCTGAATAGGGATATAATCAAGGACTGTCTAGGTCTTGATGGGGTCTCGAAAATTTCATGGTTTAAATACCTAAAAAATTTCTTTGCGGAGATGGGTCACCCGGAAATTTTCGACTCTCCAGACAGTATGGTGGGCTTATCAAGAAAGAAGCTCAAGCAAACCTGCCTGCATTTCCTAACAGAGCAACGCAGGCAGTCAGAGAAATGCAAGAGTTCTGTTATGGCCAACCATTTACTTATTCAAAATCAAGGTATTCAGCCATACTTAAAATTAGTCCCTAGTTGTTATTCCCGAATGTTATTGTCTCGCTTCAGGGCAGATATCTTTTTTAGATTAGTCACCTTCCCTGAGAAGAATTGCTGGCTAAAGGAACTTATTCCTTGTCCCTGTGATCAGGTCTCTGTTCAATCTTCCCTTCATTGTATTCTTTTCTGCAAATACTACTCAGAACCAAGGAAAAGTATTCTTAGACCCGTTTTAAAAAAGTTTGGGTTGAGGCAATGTAGAGTGGCGTTGGTCAGATTGCAAATGTTAGATGATGAATTTCTTATCTCTTCTGTGTCAATGTTTCTTAAAACCCATTATAAGATTCAGGATCTCCATGAATTAGATTATTTTTAAATGGTAACATTTTGTCTTTTAAAGTTTGTTGTCTTTTGCCATGAATGAAATGTTATATATGTGTGCTTTTATGGTTTTGTTTTTCAAATCGAATAAAGCTGTTTCTGACTCTGACTCTTGTAAGTTAAGAGAGCATTTGGGGAGTATCCTTCAAATAAGGCTTATGCGCAGATGGGAGGCAAGCAAGATCGCCCATTTTGAGTATGGGGAAGGTGCAGGAAAACTCCTGGCGTGGAAAGCAAAAGCAGATAGGTGACGTAACCAGATCAAGGAGATCACTGTCGGCGACAGGGCAGCTGCATTATCTTCAGATGATGAAATTGGTGAGGCCTTTTTTAAGTACTTCCAAGACTTATATCAAGAAGAGTTGTGGGAGGATAGGCCTAAAGTCAAAGAATGGCTGGATAGGCCCACATTGACACCTATGAGTCCTAAACAACAGGAAGATGTATAACGGGACATCTCCCAAGAGGAAGTGAGGAAGGCTATAGCTGCCTGTAAGAGAGGTAAAGCTGTGGGACCTGACGGGTTACCAGCAGAGTTTTACAGGTCTTTGGGTGAGGTCATAACCCCAATTCTGACACAACTTTTTAATAAGATATTAGCAGAGGGTCTTGAGCCCCCCCGGGTCGTGGAATGACGCTACAGTCATCTTGATCTTGAAACCTTGCAAAAATCCAGCGAGCTGTGGGTCATATAGGCCCATCTTGCTCTTAAATGCGGATTATAACATTTTTGTCTCGATCCTGGCGGCCAGTTTGGGGTCTGTTGCCGCTGATATCCTTCATTCAGATCAGATGGGGGTTCGTAAAAGATAGAAATCTAGCAGATCTCACATGCGACCTCACTGGAGCAATAGATATTGCCTTTACCTACTCTCTCCCTCTTGCAGCCTTGACACTCGATGCCACCAAGGCTTTCGACAGGGTCAATTGAATCTACCTGTCAGAAGTCATGGGGAAATTCAACTTGGGTAAAAAATTCGGCCAACCTATCCAGCTGATATATCAAGCCCCGTAAGCCAAGTTGCTTGTCAACGGTAAGCTGACTCAACCATTTAGGATCACCAGGGGTACCAGGCAGGGCTGTCCCCTTCCCCCTCTCCTGTTTGATATGTATATCGAGCCTTTCGCGCAGAGGCTCAGAGAAGATCTTAGCATTGTGCCTTTTAGATATGTAGAGTGGGAGAGGAAGGTGGCCCTGTATGCAGATGACATCTTGGTCCTTTCAGCAGACTTAGAAACAACCTTCCCGTAAGTGATCAGACTGGCACAGGAATTTGGTCAGGTCTCAGGGTATGAGGTGAATGCAGGGAAGACTGAGATCATGACGTGGAACCTTGATAGTAGTCAGCATCAGGTTAGCCCTAGTATGAGATACCTGGGGGTTAGAATTATCCAGGACATAGACAAGATTGCAGGTGCTAATCTAGCGCAGTTGTCAAAGGAGTGTCAAAAACAGATGAGATCTTGGGCCCATCTCCCTTTAACCATTTTTGGGAGGGTGAACCTAGTTAATATGGTGATGTTACCTAAGATAACCTTTCTCTTCAATTCAATTCCCCTACATTTTGATAAACCAGCAATTGACAAACTCCAGCAGGTTGTAAATTCTTTTATTTGGGCTTACAGAACCACTAGAATAGCCTGGAAGAAGCTGAGGCGTAGGAGAGAGAAAGGTGGTCTTGCGTTACCTGATCTACAATATTATGCCTGGGCCTTTCAGTTTTCACACTCTCGGATGCTGTTAAAAACACTGGGGCAGGAGGCATGTTCTTGGCTATGTTAAGATGGGCCAATTTACCTGCACTTTTTTGGAACGAAGTTCAGAAATCTCTTCAGGGTATATTGGGATCCCCAATTCAAATATACCTGGCCCTGACAATTTTTGGCCTCACAAATCAAGTCACTGGAACAGCTAAATCGTTATTATTTTATGCCATTTTGCTAGCTAGGAGGCAAATATGCAAGCACTGGATCGAACCCTCCCCTCCTATGGACTCGGACTGGCTGACGGCGATGTATGCGACATCTAAGATGGACTTGTCCAGAGCCTGCAGTCTTAAAAAGAAAGCATTTTGGGACCTGTTGCTAAAGTGGGTCAGGACATGAAAGACTAGGAGGTATATTGTTTAACTAACTGTGTATTTAACATCTGATCCTGTGATTATGCCTCCTTGGTACTCTTCGGACCACGTTGGGCACCCCCGCTCGTCTGTCAAGGTAGGTGTCCATCAGGCTCTTGTGGGCCTAGTTGAAGAGTAACCTTCTCCTCCCGTTTTTGGGGGTAGCAACATTCTTGTCTGTAAGAGTACCCACAGGGTGAAGGCTCCATGAGATCCCAATTTCTTGCCTATCCTCCTTAGGCTATGGAGTAATGGTACAGACAGACTGTTTGTTCAATGGGGTTTGAGGCAAAAAAAGAAGGAAAAAAAAGAAGCACACAATCACATAGCAGTCCCTGCAACTTTATGCGCTGGTGTGCTCCTTGTGAAACTCACAGTGCTATCTCTATCACCAATGGAAATATACGGCACAAGAGCACCATGTTATGCATCAGGGTTGACTAAATAATGCAGCATGGAAAGACAAGTTAGGCGGTATAATGCAGCACTTCTACCAGTTTATCAACAAAGTGCAGACATAAACAACTGAAAGACATAAACAACTGAAACAAAAAATAAGACTGTGCACAGGCCCTTCCACTGCATGCAAACATGTTGCCACATCCATTACTATATACTGCATATGCCACAAAAATCTACCTTCTACTGCATAATCTGAAGATGGTAGACATGTGACATATGTAGTAAATATATTTTTAGAAATGTGTGTTTTTCCCTGGGGGTCACACTCAGCTCCACAGGCGAAAACATACATTGAAAATAAATGTTATATATATATATATATATATATATATATATATATATATATATATATATATATATATATATATATATATATTGAAGAAATTTTTCTCCTCTGGATACGGAAGAAAAACGAAGCCGTGTGTGGTTGAAAATTGCTTTTATTCCTCAGTCAGCCATCCGTCAAACGCGTTTCGAGTGCGCAGCACCCTTGTTCACTGACGCTGAGTAAAGTTTTCACAGCCATTTTAACTTAGTGCTTTCCACGTGACTATACAACTACAATGCAAGTGTATTGGAAGACAGACTCGTAGTTTTTACTACGGATTTCATACTATTACACTTAAATAGAAAATCAGCAGCAATTGGTACTGAAAAACAAATAAATACTCTGTCATCCATTTTAAATAACGATGAATAAATAATAATACATTTAACGATGTCATTTGTTGCCCAAGTGGGCTTTTGTGTAGTTGTTACATATATTTCCCACGAGGCTGGCCAATTATCACAGTATAGTTTCATTAATGTTAAACTAAAATAGTATCAACAATAATAATATTGGAAATCAATTTCTCCAAAATCCATTACATTAGTCAATCCATCAAATCAATAGATCAAATCAATTTAACCACATCAGTAGTGCCCCAGTGGGCCTATGACCATATCTCTATTGAATAGTGTTTTCAAGTAGCCTGTTTGAAGGCTTTCGCTCACACAAGCTGTTTTGCCTATGTGATGCCTTAGGTACAACTTTCGTGGATATTACACATGGAAAACTTTACATAACTGAAATTTCTGGCTAGGGACGTTAATTCAAATTTAATTAAGATGAGTGTACATATCCTCTTCGACATTCAAACCATCTGGCTGCTTAGAATTCAGTTTGATAATATATCGTGACTCCAATCTCCTTAACTGTTTTTCCCTGTTACCTCCCCTGGGATTCTTCTCTACAGCATCTATCACAAAATATGTGAGACCATCTGGTCGCTTGTTATGGAATTTCTCAAAGTGTCGTGCGACAGGATAGGATCTGTCGTCATTTTTGATTGCTCTTAGGTGTTGTAGCACTCTCTTGTGTACTTCTAGAATAGTGCTGCCAACGTACCTCAAGCCACAAGGGCATTGAAGCACGTAGACAGCATACTCAGTTTTGCATGAGAATTTTCCTCTTATTGTTTGCATTTGTTTATTCAGGCCTGGTACATACTTTTCTGTGTTTACACCGTGCTTACATGCTTTGCACTTGGAACACTTTATAAATCCCTGCTTTTTTGTTAACCAAGTCGTTTTCGGTTTGGATTTTTTTAAAGTACTTCTAACCAGGGTCTGTTTAAACGATTTCGCTCTGCGAAATGTGATCTGTGGTCTGTTTGGGAGAACCTTTCCAAGGATTGGGTCATTCTTGATTACATGCCAGTGTTTGTTTAAAATGCCTCTTAGTTTGGTATGCTGTGTATTGTATGTTGTAATGAATCTACCTGGTGTAGTTAAGGACAGTTTCTTACTCTTCCCCTGATCCTCCTCTTTTTTGTCAAATAGGATATTTTCTCTTTTCCTTCTCTGCACTTTATGGATTGCACTTTCTATCCACTCATCTGGGTATCCTCTCTCCTGAAATCTTCCCTTTAGTACTGATAGTTCTTGTGCAATAATCTGTTCTTTGCTACAGTTGCGTTTGGTTCGTATGCATTCACCATAAGGAATACTCTTTTTGAGATTAGTGGGGTGAAAACTTTTTGCATTACTGGAAGTGGGTTAACGGAAGACTCAAAGGCATATATATATATATATATATATATATATATATATATATATATATATATATATATATATATATATATATATATATATATATATATATATATATATATATATATATATATATATATATACCAGTAGGTAGTTATAGTTAGGACCTAGTTACTATAGGAAAATGGCAACATTCTATTCGCAATAACTTTGGCGCCGATTGACGAATCTTTGCGGCATTTTCAAAACTAATTCTTTGTTGAGATCAGCTCCTATGTTGAAAGTTTGGGGGTGATTCGTTAAGGGGGGGCCAAGGAAAAAGGGGGGGTCCCAAAAAGTGTTTTCTCCATGTTAATTTCCATAGGAAACTTTAGACTAGGCTACAGGTCGAACGGGTGAACGGAATTACCCCAAATTTGGCAGAGAGAAGGGTCTTGGTCTAGAAAGCACGCTTCTGTTTATTTGGTGTAAATTCGTTCAGTAGTTTTTGAGAAGTATCGAAATTTACAGATATCGATATTTGGGAATTCTGCCATCTGATTGGCTGAGGCGTTATGAGCACGAGCTTGTTGCTGATTGGCTGCGAGCGGTGCGAGCGGTTGCAACTAGGAAGTGTTGGCTGCCATTTTGTGATTCAGTTGAAGCAAAGTAAGGTGAAACAAGGGGGGAAAAAGGGGGTGCTGTAGAGGGGGTGTGAAGCAAAGTATTTACCCCTACTGGTGTGTAAGTGGTGGGCTACGGAAAATAAGTGAGGTATTGGGTAGAGTCTGATGGGGGTAAGGTGAGCTGGTGCAGGACTCGGGGATTAAAGCGTGAGCCCAAATTGTGTTTCTTATGCGATGAAGTCATGTGCCGTGGCCACTGCACTACAGTTGTGGAAGTAGTTTCCGGATGTGTTTATAACTACTAGGATGAACTACTGACCCATACTGGTATGAAAGTCCTGTGGTACGGAATATATGTGAGGTGTTGTCTAGAGTCTCATGTTGCTACTCTGAGCTGCTACCGGAGTCGAGGATTAAAGCATGAGCCCAAACTGTGTGTCATATGCTGTGAAGTCATGTGCTCTGGATGCTGTGCCACATCTGTGTAAGTAGTGTCAGCATGTTTTTAGAGGTACTTGGATGAACTTTTGTTTAGAACATTGTAGCTTGTGTATGGTGCTTAGGTTGTGTTGTATAGGGAGTGCGAAGGTAAATCAATATAGTATTTGTAGAGAGCAAACTATTCACCCCTATGGGTGAGTAGAGCTGGAGATCAAAGCGAGAGGTCTGTGCTGCACAGTGAGAGGGTCTGGCCGCTGCGCCACAGCTGTGTGGAGAATAAATTTGGGTGAGGGTGCGGGAGTTGGTGTTATCTGGCCCTAAAATAGCGGGCCTAAGTTGTAAGTTATAGGGTGGCTCTAAAAAGAGCCCTTGTGTTCATTAGTTGGAGGTACATATAAGTGCAGCTGCACAGTTTCAAGTAATTCAGGAAAACTTGGTTTCCCTGATCTGTGAAGTGTACTCCATCACTTCTGTATATAACCACCATATCAAAACGTATGTTGTTATATATGGACCCCATTTTGTGGTCTCTGAGGTATGCAGAGACAGCTTTGTTGACTTTTTTCCGAGATTTTTCAATCTGAGGACAAAATTGTTTGGACCATTTCCACTTCTGTTTTTGGTATATATTGGAATATACAAAGATATTTTGAGGCAAAAGTAACATCAATTGTCCAAAGGTGTCCTTCATAAGCATTTCCAAATCTATCCCAGTCAATGTGCCTAGGTCGTTTCCACCACAGTGCACAATCATGAGGTCAGGGTGTTAGAGATGCAAACAGGTTTTAACCAAAGGCAACAATTGGTGCCACTTCAATTCTCTCTGTCCAAACCATTTAATGTCCACATTTTGTAAACCTAGGTCTAAGTCAATACATCTCTGTTCCGCATACCTCTAGCACCAGAAAACATAGCTATGTCCTACGATCCACACTAGCATTTTGAAGGTATGGCTGGAAGGTATGGAAAGATGTCTGTAGCTCATGCAGTTCCTTCGTAGAATAAGAGATATGTTTAAAGATGGGGAACTAGTTTCTTTTCGCATACAAAGCGGTACCTGATTAGGAGATGAAAAGCATTTTTTTTTTAAAGTAGGGTGCACATTCGTTTTGTGGAAAAGTATGTTTGTGATTGGTTAAGAAAAAGCAATTTGCACGTACATATTATGTTCCCCCTGGGAACAGGAAGACAGCGTCAGCACAAGTTGTGCAAACTGCAGACTCTCGCAGTAAGCACATGCCTTCATCCCTTTGCCGGAGCCTTGAATCTAAGATTTCGAAGGTATTACCTTAGCCGAAGTTCAGCAGAATAATACTCGAACTTCAATCCTGGTTTTGGACAATCTCCATTTCCTCTACACATTTCACTTTTTTCGAGGTCCTGACGAAAGCCCCCCGACCCTTGGGGCACCCAAGGGGTTGAAACATGTCGACCAATCACTCGGACTAACTGTGCAGTGGACTCATTATATGCCAATGCTGCACACTATCGTTTTTATTCTCTTCCCACGCTCCAGACGGAATAAAACAGGGTCTAGGTAGCATGAGGAACTTCTCTTTTTAACAATTTCTTCACTCTACACGAGCACTTCTCACATTTTATTTCTATCTCTGATCACTACTGTAACATCCAGAGGTTCCCTCTGGGTGGAGGAAGCATGAAAGAAAACCCTATGATGATGCTGTCACGTATTTAAAATTCAGGCGGAGAACCAAGATATACCGCCCTATGACCTGTTTTACGTGAATGAGGGTTTTTTACCGAATGACGGAAAGAACCACCTGAACCCTGGTAACAGGTACAAGTGATCCATTCTCTTTGATTATAACGTACATATTATAGTACACATTATAGGATAAAATTTGCTCAACTCAACCACACCTGCTACTTGCATTTGGAAGGCAATGTTCGAACTTAAAACAATTGTGAACTTTTAACCTGCACGTGCCGTTAAATGTTCGAGAAAATGCTGCAAAAAAAATACCGTTAGGTTTAAAAAAATTGATGAACTTTTAACCTCCACGTGTTGTAGAATGTTCTAGAAAGTGTGTTGATAGAATACGTTGCATTTCTGACTTCGATGTGTACTTGAATACTAAAAAAACTATTTATATGGAAAAGTCGAAAGACAGTAATAGAGAGAATTTTTGAAAGCTAAAAGAATCAAGGAACTATTGTAATTTGTTCTGGATTACCTACTGGCAGTCGACAGTAGGTAGTTATCACTGTTAACGGTCTGAAAGTGCGGTGTTGCTCAGAGTGGCATGGTGGTGATATGATATGGTGCTACACTCGGGTATGAAACCGAGAGCCTAAACCGTGAGGTCATTGCTGTAAAGTGATGTGGCCTGGTGTTTGTAGCATACGTGTGTTAGTAGGCGTTTATACCATACAGGGAGTGGGAAGCGAACTATTGACCGCTACTGTGTGTTGATAGTATACCGGGAGCGGGAAGCGAAGTAGTTACGCCTACCGGTGTGAAGACTTGGGAATGAAACCGAGCTGATTGCTGTAAAGTGATGGGCTCTGGGCGGTGTAGGATACTAGCCACTGTAGTATAAGTGTGTAAGTAGTGTTAGTATGCGTTTATAGTATATAGGGAGTGGGAAGCGAACTACTCATCCCTACTGGTGTGAAGACTCTGGGATTAAACCGTGAGCCTAAATGGTGAGCTCATTGCTGTAAAGTGATGTGCACTGGGCGCCGTACCATATTTGTGGAAGAAGTGTTAGTTTACGTTTATACAATATAGGGAGTGGGAAGCGAAAGTCTTACCCCTACCGGTGTCAAGACTCGTGGATGAAACTATGAGCTCATTGCTGTAAAGTCATATTCTCTGAGTAGTATTCAAATGCAAGTCATAGTAGAATGTTAGTATGTAATTCTAATAGAATCTACGGGGCATATTATCAAGGAACGGCGTTAAAATTATTGCCGCTTTAGCAGCAGGAAACTGACGCTAAAACGGCGATAATGGGCTTGATAATATGCCGTAGAGAATGCCAATACAAGCCCATGTTAACACGTGAACATGGGCTTCTATTGGAATTCTCTACGGCATATTATCAAGCCCATTATTGCCTTTTTAGCGGCAGTTTCCTGCCGCTAAAGCGGTGATAATTTTAACACCGTTCCTTGATAATATGGCCCTCTGTATGTAATATTAGAATGTAGGGCTGTCATGAGGGAAACCTTGCGGAGTTTGTACACGGTGCTGGATTAGACGGTTGCTTTGCTGTCTGCTCCTTTTGGTGGTTGGACTCACTGCTGTCTGCCTCTTCACTACAAAACTTTTGCTACGAGTGACATCAGATTGTCACGTGGATGATGTCATGAGTGATGTCATTTGAGATGTCATCAGTGATATCATCAGTGATGTCACTGACCATGTCATGAGTGATGTAATATGTGACATCATCAGCAGTGCATTGCGGACGTGCGAGTTATAGTTAGCTCTACTAACTATAACAGGCGAATTTCTCTGGTTTTAAATGAGTCAAACGTTCAACTAAATATAACGTCCCTGAAACCTATGTTTTTTTTAGTGAATTTCAAAGGTTTTTTAAATGCTAATTCCTAACTATAACGTCTGTAAAACCTATGTTTTTTTCAGTGTATATATACCTATGTATATATATATATATATATATATATTTATATATATTATCTACTGGCGGTCGCCAGTAGATAGTTATAGTTAGGACCCTGTTTCCATAGGAAATCCGCAACATTCTATTTGGAATAACTTTGGCGCCGGTCGACGAATCCTCGCAAAATTTTCAAAATAGGTGGGGCGCTACGCTACGCTCCTACACTGAAAGTCTCGGGGGGATTCGTCAAGCGGGGGCTGAGAAAAAAGGGGGGTCCCAAAACGCGTTTTTCCCATGCATTTTTCCATAGGACCTTTAGACACAGCTACAGCACGAACGGCTGAACAGAGTTACTTGAAATTTGGCAGAGAGGTAGTCCTCAGGTCAAGGAAGTGTCTTTTGTAGGTCTGGTGTAAATCTGTTCAGTAGTTCCTGAGAAAATAGCATTTAAATCAATATATATATCTGAGCCAGCTTACGGTGCGCTTACCGTGCGCTTACGGTAAGCTTACCGTACGCGTACGGTGACGTGCGCGAGCGCGATTCTGATTGGCTGTTAGATCTTAGTAAACATTCGAACCGTTCGAAACCAGGAAGCGGCGGCCACCATTTTCTCTCTCGCACTGTGAGAGCAGGAGGAAAAACAAAGGCCAAAAACATGTAAAGGGACTGTTTAGACAGCTCCAAACCACCTAGCCTTGGTGAATGTGTCCCCAAATAACCCCCAAGGCCAAAAATTCATTTTTAAATTTTTTCGAAAAGTCGCCGATTACGCTTACCGTACGCGTACGGTAAAAAATATTTTTTTTTAAAAAAAAATTCCACACTCTCCCCACCCCGTGTGCAAATGGTGCCCGCAGTGCACTATTTGTGCATGGCATATCATTTAAAAAACAAAACGTACAAGCTTACCTTTCACAACGAAGCGCATAATCTGTCCTCCATGTGCGCACGGTGCGCGAAGCGCATCGTGCGTACATGGCCAATCCAGCGTAACGTGGGCACGCGGTGCGCGTAGCGCACCGCGTGCCCACCGCGCGTGCACGGCTCTAACTGCGTAAAGTGGGCGCGCGGTGCGCGAAGCGCACCGCGTGCTCACTGTGCGCACACGGTGCGCGAAGCGCACCGTGCGCGCACGGAACGAACTGCGTTAAGTGGGCGCGCACGCCACGAATGGCGTAAAGTAACTTAGCATTTAAAAAACCGTACAAATTCACTGAAAAAACCATAGGTTTCACACACGTTATAGTTAGGAATTAGCATTTAAAAAACCTTGCAAATTCAGTGAAAAAACCATAGGTTTCACACATGTTATAGTTAGCTGGACATTTTACTGATAAAAAACCAATGAAATTCCCCCGTTATAGTTAGTGCAGGCAACTATAACTCACGCGACCGCAATCCTCTGCTGATGCTAATACTGTATTTAGACACTTATTTGCCCATGTCTTCTTCCATTAAATTTTAGCTATACATATATTACAAATATTTTTTTTTCATAAAGACACATATGTCATCAGCAGAGGATTGCGGTCGCGTGAGTTACCCTGCATGTGTTTCTCTTATTTCTCTTATTGTGCCCCCTAGCAATTTTGATTCCTTTCTACCAGCATCGGAGTGTTTAGATAATCCCCAGGACACAAACCTTGTTAACCCCACACCCATCGCAACCGAGACGGTACCTCGTACTCGCACGTTGCACAATGATAGATTATTAATTTCACATACAGATCCTTGTCCCAACGAGCACGAGTGTTTGGAGCCTGGCAACACTGTAAACCATTCTGCTGCACAGGGTTCATTACTTGCCCATTTGCCAGCTGTTACAACTATTTCCCCCCTTCTTACATTGGCCTCGTGGAACATTGCCGGTCTAAGAAGTAAAATTGTAATGGAGGAGTGGTCTGCCTGGCCAAATAACCACGATATCCTGGTCTTTCAGGAAACGTGGGCTGTGGACCCGATTTACTTTTCTGGTTATGTCAATTTTCATAAAGGGGCCTCTAGTGGGATAAGGGGCCGTCCTTCGGGTGGTCTCTGCATATGGGTGAGGCAAACCCTTAAGTATAGTCTCACCGAACTGGTCATTGATAGCCCCGACATTTTGATCATCTCGTTGCAACTTAATGATGATCCCGATATCTTGATTATAAATGTATATAATAGGGGCCTACCAGGCGGGCGAGGTATTAATACTTTTCTACAATTAGACGGGTTCTTGGAAACAGTCAACCCCTGCACAAATGTGATAATAGTGGGTGATCTAAATTGCTGTTTCGAACCTTTGTACACTGCTTGGGACTCACTTACACTGGAAGTGGACGCAAATTGGAATATTCCACCTCTTGACCTTCCCCCCATCAAGAGGTGGACTGAATCTGCCATTCAGTGGATGAGCTTGTGTATGGGGCGTGGCTTTAGGGCAGCCAACGGACGGACCCTCTCTGACAAAAATGGCAAGGATACCTTTGCCGATGGTCGTCGTTGTAGTAGAATCGATTATGCCCTATTTAAAGTGGAGTTTTGGTCCACTTTAAGTGATATGGTGATTCTAGATCGCCCCGAGAGCGACCACAATCCTTTAGTTCAGAGTTTTCTGTTTTACCCAGCTCGTAGAAGTGAACCATCCGAGATAGTTACTGCTGACGCCCTCCTAACTAATAATCAACGGAGAGTGCGCTGGGAAAAGGTTGCTATCAATAGTGCAGTACTCCCCGAAATTAGTTCAAAAGTTTCTTGTGCATTGGAAGCCCTTCATTCTCTCCAGAGCCAAGAGGCTGTCGTTGGTGAGTCTACTCATATTCACGAAAACCTATTTTCAGGCCTCAAGGCTCTTTTTTCTAAACCCTGTAAGGTTAAGAAATCGTTTTTACCAAAGCAAAATCCTTGGTATAACAAAGCATGCCGTGAGTCTTATGGCAAACTGAAATCCGCCATTAAATCTAAAAATCAAGCCAATATCAGATCCGGCAGGAAAGACTACAGTAAGGCTAAAGTCTTGGCCAAACAAGATTGGGACAACGAACATTGGAACGACCTTTTGGTCGCTAGTAAACAAAGAAATCTGACTATGTTTTGGCATATTGTGAAGTGGGGCAACTCTCCGAGTTCGCAGGTTCCCTCAAACCATGTTCTCCCCGAATCCTGGGTGTCGCATTTTGAGTGTCAGTTCTCGGATACTAATCTGGTTGAAGAGACTGTTTCTCCCATCTTACAGGACATGTCCATCCTCCAGAATCTTACATTCGATTGTAAAGAGGTCGAGATGGCTTTAACCAAGGTTCCTAGTGGCAAGGCACCGGGCATAGATTGTGTCCCCGCGGATCTTTTTAAATTTGACCATAGTAATTGGGTGCCCTATATTGCATTCATGGCAACTGCTATAGCGAAAGGGGCTGTCATCCCTGATTCCTGGAAGGGCGCCGAGATACTGCCCATCTTTAAGAAGGGTGATCGCTCGTGCCCGGGGAATTACCGCCCGATTAGTTTAATTGATTCCATTCAAAAAATTATTGCAAGGATGATCCTGGCAAGAATTCAGTCATGGATTGAGCAGGAGGATATCATCTCGCCTCTGCAGGCCGGGTTTAGACCTTGTACTAATACCATCGACCAGGCGTTCAAGTTCCAACTGATCGTCTGGAAAACGGTCTATCTTTGTGGCGGTACTCTGTACGCCGCTTTTGTTGACCTCCGGTCAGCCTTTGACTTAGTCAATAGGACTAAACTTTGGGGGGCTCTAGCGGAGTTAGGGATGCCTGCTGACCTTTTGAATATTGTCATTAGGTTGCATGACAATAACTTTGCACAAGTACGTTGGGGGAATCAAGGGCAGGTCACCGACAGATTCAAAGTTAATAGGGGTGTTAGGCAAGGGTGCGTCCTTGCGCCTACTCTTTTTCTGTTATTCATTAATAGAGTTATGCAGTACTTTTCATCTACATCCACTGACGCCACCACGCTGGGTGGTATAAAAATCCCACTACTCATGTTTGCCGACGACACCCTACTACTATCCCAGACTCAGTCTGGGTTACAGGCGGCTTTGAACGTATTTGCCAACTTTTGTTCCGACTTCGACCTGCTAGTTAATGTCTCAAAAACTAAGTACATGGTCTTTAACAAAGGGAAAAGTGTGAAAGGTCATGTTACTATGAATAATGATTTACTCGAACGTGCCAATGTTATGACTTATCTGGGGGTTGTTTTCGAAAACAAGTTGAATTGGAGGCCACAAATAGATGTCAAATTTGCCCAGCTCTCTGGGTGCTTGGTTAAAGAACAGAAACAGTCCCAGATGAAAATGATAGGTCCAGCTATTAAAATGTATAATGCCAGGATTAATTATGCGATCCTTTATGGCGCAGAACTCTGGGGTTTTGCTGATCTTTCCCCTTTGGTCAAGGCACAATACAAATTTTTGAGGATCCTTACGGCTCTCCCCTGTTCAAGTCCAGTGAAACCGCTTCTGCTGGATCTTGGCTGTTATTCTTTTGAAGATATTGCCAGGTTTAAACCATTGGCTTTTTGGAGGAGATTATGGACCGTACCGGAACTAGGCCCCTATGCAAAGGCATTTTTGGATGTTGGCTCTGAAACACCCATTGTAGTGACATTAACATAAGGTCCATTCTGATCTACTGGAATCGACACAACTCCCTTACTTTGTCCATGGCTGTCCTAGTTAGCATGAAGACTTTCATTCCCGTCTTCAATATAACAATCCTCATTATAGTACTGTGTAGACCTAACATGCTGCTGCTCAAAATAATTAACGGAATTAGGAGGAGGAAGGGAACGCTGTTCTTGAGTCAACACACCTCGACCTCTACCTCTGTTTGCTGACTGGAGGCCAGCACGACCTTGTGGAGCAGATAGTGTTCCATTACGCTGCAATAAAACCGGACATCTATTCTTAAAATGACCTTCCTGTCTAAAATAGGCACATTGATTAGGACCTAACAAAGGTCGCGGAATATATGGCTCAGGCTTTTGATAAAACCTCTGAAACTGCGGAGGCTGTTGAAACTGAGGCTGAGCATAACAAGGAGGATAAGCCTGTTGCAAGAGAACCTTCGTTTTTAATTCTTTCGTCTTTTTCTCTTGCTTTTCTCTTTCTTCTTTATCTCTGTTTTCATAATATTGAGCAGTAGCCAATATCTGGGCTGAAGAAGAAATGGCCCATGAACTTTCAGAATCTTTCAACTTATGCGACAGCTCGGGAAGCAAATTAAATACGGACTTATCTACAAATAACCGCTGTCCCCCCTCTGTAGTCATATCTTGACCACTGTGATCGACGAATGTCTCCTCGAAGCGAGTAAAGAAATCAGAGACACTTTCATCTTTCTTTTGTTTGCATGCCGCTAATTTATCCCAGTTAACTCAAGGCAGGCATCATTTTTTTCATTAATGTAATAATCCTACCAGGGAGTTCTGAAATCAAAGCGTCAGGCTTCGCACCACCCACTTGGTTTCTATCTGCGGCAATTATAGCATCCCAGTCTCCACCTAATTCTTGGGCATGATTCTCTTTACGAATCCTAGCCCATAACGCTTGTGGAACTACATTCGCCATCAACATATCAATATCAGCTAAATTCATGATGCAGGCTTCAACAGTTTGTGACAACTCTTTATAATAACCTGCAGGGTTCTTACGAGGATCTGGTAGAGACTGTTTAAGGGCTAAAACTTCAGATCTTTTCCAGGGAACATGTACCCATATACGTTGGAAGTGAGCAGGAATAGTTTTCGAAAACAAGTTGAATTGGAGGCCACAAATAGATGTCTTATCTCTCAAATTTGCCCAGCTCTCTGGGTGCTTGGTTAAAGAACAGAAACAGTCCCAGATGAAAATGATAGGTCCAGCTATTAAAATGTATAATGCCAGGATTAATTATGCGATCCTTTATGGCGCAGAACTCTGGGGTTTTGCTGATCTTTCCCCTTTGGTCAAGACACAATACAAATTTTTGAGGATCCTTACGGCTCTCCCCTGTTCAAGTCCAGTGAAACCGCTTCTGCTGGATCTTGGCTGTTATTCTTTTGAAGATATTGCCAGGTTTAAACCATTGGCTTTTTGGAGGAGATTATGGACCGTACCGGAACTAGGCCCCTATGCAAAGGCATTTTTGGATGTTCGCTCCATTCTGGGCGCCGGTAACATTGTGTGGTTCAAGCAAGTTAGTCTGCTATTGGAATCCATGGGCCTGGGAATTCTTTGGACTGACCCTGCTAATAACCCTTTTCCTCCTAAAAAACTCTTTAAAAGCCTTTACTGGTCTATGGTACTTCAGAAACAACTATCCCTAGTTTCAGCAGAGTCTTTGACAGGTAGGTTTCTTGTGCAGAAAAAAGCCCCACTTTTAGAAGCCTATTGGGACATTATTACCAGGCCCAGTGACAGGAAACTTTATCATCAACTGAGGGTTGGCACCCTACCCACCAAACTATTTACTAAAAAATGGAAGGGTGAGGTTTGTGACTCCTGTCGCTGGTGTAAAGACTGTGCTGAATCTGTGGGTCATATATTTTTTTCTGCCCGGCCTATGCAGCCCCCCGGGCTAAATGGCTCAAACCTATATGTCGTACTTTGGGCACTAGACTGGGGCTTAAGGCTCTAAGAATCTTAAGATCTGATACTGGTGAATGTATCGTAGTTGCCGTGGCCAAATTTCTGGGTTGGGTTTGGATTATCGGAAATAGGAATCACTAGATACCAGTGTTGTGTTTAATCATGATTTTATTTCTTTTGTGTCATTTTGGAACCGTTTTTATCTTTTATCTTGTATGTAATGCTTATTTTTACAATGTAATGTCTTTTTATGATGAAATTGATCGATAATAAAGACTAATGAAATGAAATGATATCCTACTCCGTGGAAGACACCTCTAAATAGTCTCTATGCACCCTGTTGTGCCAGATTAATTCTATTGTATACCAGTATTCAGTCAATGCAGCTAGGTTAGGAGTAGCCTGAGTTCTGTACAGTTTCCTGAAATAATTTATAATAACTTTCTGAAGATCATTCAGGTCTCTTATCAAATTGGAATCCTCATCTTGTAGCTCAGTTATGTAGGTGTGGGATTGCGGATTTCTCATAATCATGGCTAAAGTTTTACCCAGTCGGTCTCCCTCATCATACCTTTGAGCTTGTACATTTCTTTTTATCCAGGAATCTGAGTTCCCTGTTTGCCTCCTCCCCATATGTTGTGAGCTTTTCCCTGATTTTGGCTAGTAGTTTTACATCTTGGGTCTTATAGCATTATTTTTCAGTGCTACGGATGTCCTCCCCAATCCCATCCAGGGTGCGCCTGATATCCTTGAGGATCCATCCTTGCTTGGCTATGCAGGCTCCCTTATTAGCACCTTAAAGGCTTCCTACATGGTTGCCTGCAATCGTACAGCGTTCTCATTAATCGCGAAGAATTCCAAAATCTCCTTACGGTTCTCTTCCTTGAAGACCTGGTCTACCAGTGCCTCTTGCAGGAGGCGCCACATGAAGGCTCTAGGGGACGTCTGAGGCAGGATCATGATAGTGTAAGTGGCATGTGTTTTATTTCCTTTGTCCATGCGATTGCCTCACTTGACAGTAGCCAGTAATCTATGCTGGACCATGCTTTATGATGCACTGAAAGGCAAGTGCCCTCCAGGGTGTCTGGGGGCATGTTTTTCCAGATGCCTACCAGGTTATTTTCCCTCATAATGGACTGTAATTGGGATGTTGATTTTGGATGGAGAGTTTGCGCATTGCTAAACCTGTCTTTTTTGTCTTCAAGGATTGCATTAAAGTCTCCCCCCCATATCGTTGTTCCTGAATTTATCCTTATTGTCTCTGCCCATACCCTGCAGGGAAACTCGGGGTTTTCAGTGTCAGGGCCGTGAATTTCCACCATCGTAATATGCCTCCCTCCTATGTGTCCTTCTGGGTCTATTGTGGACCATATAGTAATCCATCCCAGGTCCCTCCGGATGAGTATGGAGTATGCTGCTGAGTATGCATCGCCCACCGCCATGAGTGATGCCATTGTGAGATTAGTTTCCTGCAGGAAACAGATGCCAGTGTGGTGCCGGAGCAGGTAAGTTTGTACCAGCCTTGCCTTTCTGCGATCGTTCAGGCCACAGATGTATCAGGTGAGGAATGTAACAGGTGTCATCTATTTGTGAGCACTGCTTGAGTTTGTTTGTCCTACCTGCGCACATGTTCAATACTGCCCTCTCTCACGTTGAAGAACCAGAACCTTATGGGCCTGGCGACGCAGGGTACGCCTTAATCTCCTAGGTTCTCCTGCTCAGCCACACAGAGACACGGGAGCACTCTGTCGGCGTAAAAGATCAGATTTTATTAGCTGCAGCTAGCACAGTTGTCCTAGAAGTACACACGGTATGTTCTCAGGAGACTGCCACTTCACTCCGTGGCGCACAATCTTATATAGTACATAGGTGGCATATACATTAACCAAAAACACACCTAAAACATATAAAAAGAGCCAATGCGAGAAGTTGGAAAACAGGACAGAACCAATAGAAAAGGTGTGAAAACAAAGTATCAAGTATCTCGAAGAGACCTCTCCTCCAACTGTGTTTGTCACCCCTCCCCACAAGATAATCAATCAATGGGTTTGTAACTGACTTGCAGGTGGCGAGACATGTTTGTATGTTTTAGAGGACAGTTGTGAAACGAGAGAATACGAGCAGAGGACAGTGAAGGCCAGACGATAAGATAAAGTCAGAAGAGAATAGTGTGAACCAACAGATAGTTGAGACAGGGATTAAGAAAACCAGACGGGGATTAGTGTACTCGGCCAATCCTAACACTAGCTTTGTAAATAGAGGCAGAAGGCTAATTTTGACACGAAGCTGCAGGAAAAGCAGAAAAGACCTCGTTCGTCGTGCTTCCTGAGTGAGGGCAACACAAAATGGCGGCAGAGCACAAAATGGTGGGTCGATTCGATCGTGATCGCAAATCGAAGTTCCTCAGACCCTCCTTTTGCCAAAACTCAGGCAAGATACATAGACTCACGTTAATCTGAGTCAATGTCGATGGCCATGAGGTCATCGAGCTGTTGCTGTACCATCATTCTAATATTCTCTGTTACTTGTGATTTGGTTTTAGGGATGCACATAGTAGCACAAAGGTCACAGACGACGGGACCACAGTGTATACAAAGGCAACAAGAGAAAATGATGGCCAAAACTACTCCAAGGAATGTACCTTCCAACCCCATTTGGACAGTAGTCCTCGAAACCACTCCAATAATGACCAATCTCCTTTGTCCTGATGAATCGACTCAGAGATTATGTGTAATTTAGAGATAGCTTGGTATACTGTCGGAGCGTCATCAGGTATGAAAATACAGCAACTTGACCCGATCAATTTGCACACTCCACCACGGTCTGCAAGAACAAAGTCTAAGGCAACTCGGTTTTGTAAAGTCATAAGACGATTCGCCTGTAGTTCTGCCGTGATATTACTTAAGGCTCCTACAGTGATGTCTATAGTGGTTTCTACGACACGGACCAGTTGCCTTATATTTCTGCTGTTGGCCATTGAACCCCAAAAAGGAAGAAATCCTTTGAGGAAATCTCCTCTCTCTTGTCCTGCTGTGTCTTTGGAATCAATAATTCCTCTGCCATATCGATTTCGATGATGATTTGCAGAAGCAGTGTATGTTGGAGGAAGGAGAAAAGCAATATAACAGATACCAGAGAAATCAGTTGGCAACCACGTGTAAGCCCTATCGTGGCAGATAAACTACGTGCCTTGAGATGGTACTAGAGGCAGCGAGTTTTGAGAGGAATAGACGTATGTGTGGGAACAGTTGTTTCTATGTACGGTGTCAGTAGACTGACTATTTATTTGCAGACAGAAGTTTCCCTGATGGGGAATAGTCCAAATTGGTGGAGATTTTCCTCGTTTAACCTTATCACTAAGGCTAGTGACATAATGGGTGACGTTCCAGTTAGTGTACGCTTTTCTTTCGTCAACGGGAATTTTACTATTTTCCATGATTTTAGCCATAGCTACCATTCCCTTTATCAATGAACTATGGCTGAAATCCGGACCACCAATATATGAACTAACGGGTCGTCTGAATTTGCTTTGATAAGCGTTGGAGAAGATAACAAAATAAGCACAAGCGGAACCTTCATAAGAGAATGGAAGAACTACATACGGCATTCATTTTTCTGTGGTATGTGGCATAAGTCCACATACCCAACAGTCAGTTGTATTGATCACTAATTGGTGTTGATGTAGTAACTGGACAAATGAATTGTTGCAATATTCGGTTCTTCTAATGAGTTCATGTTGAGAAAGGGTATGAAATAGATGTGGAGAGACAGTTGAAGAAGATGAAGAAGTAGAAGGAGTGACAACTTTTTGTTGCAGAGCATTATTAATCCAACTTATACACGCCAAAAGGATACACATTAATATAATAATACACAAGGTTATACTAAAACGACTGCACATTGATCTACAGGATTCTTTTCTCATCGTGTTCTTTCTCTCTCTTTCACCTAATGTAGTTTCCATCTTTCTAAATGGATGCTCACGGCAATCTTCCTCAATCACTTAGTTACGATTGTCTGCTGTCCTATGACACTGCAAGTCCTGCAGGCCTATGGCCACTACTCAGGTCACAACGAAGACTCCTACCGTGACTCTGCAACCGGGATAGAAAACTACATAAGAGAGAAAATTCTAAGTGTCTTTTACTCTAGGTCTTAGATTATAACGTTCTTTGTCAGGTGCGGTTTGGTCTCGGAACAATGTTCGTGGATTTGTCGTATTCAAGCGACGATGTGGTGTTATCGCTTCTTGAAGAATGTCGTCGTACTCTTTCTCAGACAATGTTCCATTCAGGCGTGCATCGCTAAATGGTACAAATTGTGGAACCTTTTCACTCTCAGAGTCTTTAATACCCTTACGAACCCACTGATCAAAGGGCAGAGGCAAAGGCACTTTCTTACAATGCACGCCATGAATCCAATTTTTCTTTCCTTCGACTTTTACTGCTGTTCTCGTGGTGAGCAAAACTTGACGAGGTTCCTTCCAACGAGGCTCCAGTTTTTTCGTCCTTTGGAAATTCTTCACGCACACCCAGTCACCTGGTTGGATGGAATGACCTGGGTCTGTGGAAGCCTCTGGCAAAGCACTTTGAACCTGTTGATGGGGAACACGTAATTTAGTCGTAAGGTCATGCAAGTAATCAATCAACATTGGATATGGCAAGTCTGAGTATTTCTTAGGGCGAGGGACTCCCCATATATTAGCTGGGCGCCCAAAAACCACTTCGTAAGGGCTAAGTCCCAAACGAGAGTGTACAGCAGTTCTGGTGGATAGAAGAGCCAATGGTAAAGCATCGGGCCAATTAAGTCCTGTACTAGCTTGCACTTTTGCTAGTTTAAGTTTCACTAAACCCGCTGACTGTGGATGATTTGCCGCATGGAACTTTTGCTTGATACCAAGACCTGCACAAACTTTCTGCGTGACTTGACCCACAAATTCGCTCCCATTGTCACTCCAGACAATGCGCGGGAAACCAAATCTGGGGAAAAATTCTTTTAGTAGAATTTTAGCAGTTGATAAGGCTGTATTGTCTTTTAGAGGGTATGCCTCTATCCACCTAGAAAAGGCACACACTACCACCAGAACATATTTGAGGTTGTTGCATCGCTCCATATGAATGTAATCGATCTGCAACACCTCAAATGGATATGTCGGAGGAGCAAAGTGACCCGCTGGAGTTGGGGTTCCCTTTCCTGGGTTGTACATCAGACAAATAATACAATGTTTCACTACATTGTCTGCACATTTTGGAATTCCCTCATTTTGCCATACCGGAGCCAAAAGCTTGCATATTCCCTTCGCACTTAAATGGTCTGGACCATGAGCCATAGTAACTACTGGGAGTACATAGGCATCTGGTAACAGCCAACGTTGATGTTCAGATAATTCCACCCAACAACCCATCTCGTCTAACATTCCTGTACTTTCTTTCCACTTTTTCAATTCTTTCTCTGTAACCTCTTCCTGAATCGACCTTACACTTTCTACTGTATCCTCATACATTCATCTCTCTCTGACCCATTTCGCAGGACCTGCAACATACATTCGACTTGTAGCATCTCTCGCTGTCTTTTTAGCTACTGCATCTGCAAATGCATTTACGTGACTAGCCAAAAGTGTCAGCTCATATCCAGACAGACGAGCACTCGTAAGATGTTGTGTTTTTGTTCGGTTTAGTAAGGTATCTACTGCATGTGGCACCATAACAGTAAGTGTGTTATCTAACACCACTCCAGCAGACTGTCGAATAGACATTGCTGCGGCTGCTGTCGCTTTAAGACAACTAGGCAATGCTTTAGCTACTGGGTCTAACGTAGCTGAAAAATATGCACATGGTCGCTGTTTGTCTCCAAAACGCTGTGTTAAAACCGACGATGCACAACCTTCTCTCTCATGGACATAGAGCGTGAAAGGTTTACTGTAATCAGGAGTACCCAATACAGGGGCAGAGCATAGAGCAGCACGTAAGTCCGTGAAACTCTTCTGACATTCGTCAGTCCATGGAAGGGGCTGAGGCGTATCTTTCAGAGTAAGTGCCAACAAAGGTTTGGCCAATAGAGAAAAGTTAGGGATCCACTGCCTACAATAAGAAGTAATACCTAGGAAGGCACGTACCTCTCTTTGTGTGGATGGCGCAGACATTTGTGCAATAGCTTGAATGCGTTCTGGGGTTAACCGCCGTCCCTCCTTTGATAGGAGATGACCCAAATAGGTAACCTCTCGACGAACATATTGTAGTTTGGAAGGTGAAACCTTGTGATTCAGATCAAACAAGTGAAGTAGTAATGCAACAGTCACATTTTTGCAAATATCCTCTGAATCAGCAGCGATTAACAAGTCATCCATGTACTGTATAAGAGCAGCACCAGACGACAAATGAAAAGTATCAAGATGACATTTTAAAGCTTGGCTGTAAATGGAGGGACTTTCACAATAGCTTGAGGTGCGCGCTTGAATCGGAAGCTTCGGCCTCCAAGAGAGAAGCCAAAAATATCCCTACACTCCTTTCGGCAATAGGAATACTAAAGAAGGCATTCTTTAGATCGATAACAGAAAACCAAGTCGCTGTGGAAGGTATCATTGTCAATAGAGCAGTGATATCTGGGACCACCGGAAATTGTGGTACAACAATTTTGCTTACCTCCCGAAGATCAATTACAAAACGATATACAGGAGGCTGAGAAGGATCAGTGCGTTTAAGAACAGGAAGAATAGGACTATTGCATATGTTTCCTCTCGTTTCCTCAACCACACCCTTCTGAATCAAATCATGAATGATTTCCAAAAGTGCTTTTTCACCTTCAGTAGAAATTCTATACTGTGGAATACGAGGCAATTCAGCATTAGACTTAAGAGTGACAACATAAGATGGGATCTCAAGACAACCCACATCATTTGGACCTGTAGCCCAAAGCGTTGCAGGAAGAGAAAGCAATTCAGGTGGAAATTGGTCTTTAGACAAATACATTGGCGAGATCAGTTTCTGTCCTAAAGTAAGATACACACCAGAAGGAGAACAAAATATCGTTGCATGTATTCTCTTCAATAAATCCAAACCCAACAGATTCTCACCACAACCATTCGTCAAGAGAAGCGGAGGTTCCAGATCATAAGGGCCAATTGAAATAGGCAAAGGGCAAGAAACCGCATTACGAACAGGGGCGCCAGAAAATCCTACAGATACATTCGTTAAGCCAGACAAAGGTGCCCCAGAGAGTTTAGAATGAATGATAGAACTTCTCATTGCACCAGTATCTAAAAGAAATGGCTCTGAAACACCCATTGTAGTGACATTAACATAAGGTCCATTCTGATCTACTGGAATCGACACAACTCCCTTACTTTGTCCATGGCTGTCCTAGTTAGCATGAAGACTTTCATTCCCGTCTTCAATATAACAATCCTCATTATAGTACTGTGTAGACCTAACATGCTGCTGCTCAAAATAATTAACGGAATTAGGAGGAGGAAGGGAACGCTGTTCTTGAGTCAACACACCTCGACCTCTACCTCTGTTTGCTGACTGGAGGCCAGCACGACCTTGTGGAGCAGATAGTGTTCCATTACGCTGCAATAAAACCGGACATCTATTCTTAAAATGACCTTCCTGTCTAAAATAGGCACATTGATTAGGACCTAACAAAGGTCGCGGAATATATGGCTCAGGCTTTTGATAAAACCTCTGAAACTGCGGAGGCTGTTGAAACTGAGGCTGAGCATAACAAGGAGGATAAGCCTGTTGCAAGAGAACCTTCGTTTTTAATTCTTTCGTCTTTTTCTCTTGCTTTTCTCTTTCTTCTTTATCTCTGTTTTCATAATATTGAGCAGTAGCCAATATCTGGGCTGAAGAAGAAATGGCCCATGAACTTTCAGAATCTTTCAACTTATGCGACAGCTCGGGAAGCAAATTAAATACGGACTTATCTACAAATAACCGCTGTCCCCCCTCTGTAGTCATATCTTGACCACTGTGATCGACGAATGTCTCCTCGAAGCGAGTAAAGAAATCAGAGACACTTTCATCTTTCTTTTGTTTGCATGCCGCTAATTTATCCCAGTTAACTCAAGGCAGGCATCATTTTTTTCATTAATGTAATAATCCTACCAGGGAGTTCTGAAATCAAAGCGTCAGGCTTCGCACCACCCACTTGGTTTCTATCTGCGGCAATTATAGCATCCCAGTCTCCACCTAATTCTTGGGCATGATTCTCTTTACGAATCCTAGCCCATAACGCTTGTGGAACTACATTCGCCATCAACATATCAATATCAGCTAAATTCATGATGCAGGCTTCAACAGTTTGTGACAACTCTTTATAATAACCTGCAGGGTTCTTACGAGGATCTGGTAGAGACTGTTTAAGGGCTAAAACTTCAGATCTTTTCCAGGGAACATGTACCCATATACGTTGGAAGTGAGCAGGAATAGCTTGATTAGCACCTGCTGCTGGAACCTCTTCTCTCCATACCGGAGGAACCTCTCTCATTGGATAATTTTTCAGTGTTAACCTAACTGAAGGATCGGAATCTAGTAAAGTCTGTGAGGTAAATAAGGTTCTGAAGGAAACAAGTGTTTTTACAGCGTCCTCAACCTTAGAACCCACTATGAGACCTTTATCAAAATCAGCCTGAATGTCTAACAGACCCTGAGGAACCGAACCCAAATCCATATCTTCCTATCCTTTAATAAGAGTATCACACATAGCATTAAAAACATATCTCTGCGTAGGCGCATTCCACTGTGAGAAGGTAGGCATAATATCGAGCACACTATACCGAGGACCCTTTTCAATCCATTTACGAGCAAAAGAGTCCAACCTCTCTCGTTCTTCAGAATCTGGGAACTGTCTTCGAGCAAAAGCCAAAAACACATTAAAAGCTTCAAAGAAAGGAGATAGAATACCAGTGACAGTGTCCGTGAGTCGCTTACGCACAGACGGAGAATTGGACATAAGGATAGGGGACAAGGTATTGGGTGAACTAACAGAAGGAGAACCAGTGATTGCAGAAGGAGCAGAAGGCAAAGAAGATGAAGGCAAAGGAGTTGAAGGCAAAGCCGGCAGAAGCGGCAATACTTGAGGGGGCAAATGTGGAAGAGCCGGAACAGGCGGAGGCGCAACTGGCGGCTGAACAGGCTGTAACAATTGGGGTGCATTAGCGCCTTGTGCATAGGGCGGAGGCAATCTCAGTAGGTGAGATTTCAGGGAATCCTCCTCTAAATCCTTTCTTTTATCAGAGGGGGAAGCTGGCAACATCAGATAGCATTTATCTATCGCCATACGATGCTGTCTTTCTGAAATTTCTGTCGCATTACTGATTTCGTCATCTTTGAATTGCTGGGCAGCCTGTATAATCATCATACTCTATGCTCTCCTATCTCGTTTTGCTTGCTTAATTTCTCTCTGTTTGGCTTCCTTACGCCAAAGGCGGAAAGAGTCAAACATTGCCGGCCGGGCTTTTCTTTTAAATAAAACTGCTTCCAAATTATCTAGCACATCAGGCTCGAAACTACCATTTTCTGGCCATTTTAAAACACCATCTTTCTTCGTGTATCGGGTCCATGTCTCGTTAAAGGCAATGGGGCCAACACCATGTTTAGAATAGAGCTCGTATGTGGGAGTTCCAACCGAAGGAATCGGACAAGAATCCTCAAGCCGGGAATCCCTATTACAACTAAAGCAACAAATTTTACCAAACTTAGTCAGACCAGGCATCTCGTGATGTCTCCGGACTGTTCACAAACTTCAAGGGTGTAAACTCGTTACTCAGCACAAATGCACTTACCCCTCGGCTTTGGCTATTGCAATAGTCAAATCTAAGGACCTAAGGACAAAACAAAGTACCAAAATTGTGGGAGCGACCCACCCAAAATACTTAACTAAGGACTAAGGACGTCTTCTTACGCCAACAGAGGCCCGTCTATCGTCTCGCTTTACCATACATCACCAAAGGAAGTGCCAAGGCAGGGCGGCAGTCAGGGCAGCAGTCGTCAGTAGCTGTCAGGAAGGAGTAACCACGATGCAAAAGACCTTCGGAACACTTCGACATACAGGGCTCGCTTGACGTGGCTCGCGATTCCTCCAGAATTTTCTTGCGGGGTTCCTCACGACCTTCAGGCAGAACCACTACCTCTGAAGCCGCCCCACATTGGGCGCCAGTTGAAGAACCAGAACCTTATGGGCCTGGCGGCGCAGGGTACGCCTTAATCTCCTAGGTTCTCCTGCTCAGCTACACAGAGACACAGGAACACTCTGTTGGCGTAAAAGATCAGATTTTATTAGCTGCAGCTAGCACAGTTGTCCTAGAAGTACACACGGTATGTTGTCAGGAGACTGCCACTTCACTCCGTGGCGCACAATCTTATATAGTACATAGGTGGCATATACATTAACCAAAAACACACCTAAAACATATAAAAAGTGCCAATGCGAGAAGTTGGAAAACAGGACAGAACCAATAGAAAAGGTTTGAAAACAAAGTATCAAGTAACTCGAAGAGACCTCTCCTCCAACTGTGTTTGTCACCCCTCCCCACAAGTTAATCAATCAATGGGTTTGTAACTGACTTGCAGGTGGCGAGACATGTTTGTATGTTTTAGAGGACAGTTGTGAAACGAGAGAATACGAGCAGAGGACAGTGAAGGCCAGACGATAAGATAAAGTCAGAAGAGAATAGTGTGAACCAACAGATAGTTGAGACAGGGATTAGGAAAACCAGACGGGGATTAGTGTACTCGGCCAGTCCTAACACTAGCTTTGTAAATAGAGGCAGAAGGCTTATTTTGACACGAAGCTGCAGGAAAAGCAGAAAAGACCTCGTTCGTCGTGCTGCGTGAGTGAGGGCAACACAAAATGGCGGCAGAGCACAAAATGGTGGGTCGATTCGATCGTGATCGCAAATCGAAGTTCCTCAACTCTTGCGATTTAGCTTTACCTTTCGTGATTTTGCATTGCACTGAGTACATCATCTGACTTTTTGCTGCTCTGCATTCAGAGTATACATTCCCCCGTGCTTGAACTTAAAACTAACGCCTGGAACTACCTCTACCTCCCACCCTTCCACACCAACCTCCCAACCAGGTTGAGTATGTAAACCCACTCCCTCCCATGCAACCCATCAACATACATGCAATCGTATATGTGGGAGATCTCCCTTGGGGAACAAGGCATCACCGGCAAACTACCTCACAGATAGTTGTGAGGCGGCCAAATATTTTCTATGACCAGCACCCTCCATTTAAACTTAGTTATAGCATTTTAGTGAGGAAAAGTATTGTTGGTATGTGTCCTTAAATTTTTCCTATTGTTTATCTTCCTCATCATCAGTCTCGCACACTCTTACCAGGTTCTTCGGGCCAGCTGTATCTGAGAAGAAATAAAAAAAAAGGCTAGTACCGCGGTTCAGTCATTATCGCTCAGCCTTGCAGAGGCAGTCTCTCTCGCGAGTTTCCTATATATTTGGCGTATTTCATTGCTGACTTTGCATCTGTAAAATAGTGTGCCTTTCCCTCATGTGAAATATTCAATTTTGCTGGATATAGTAATGCATAAGGAGGGTCCATCTTCTGCAGTAGCCTTTTTACCGGGAGGAATTCTCTGCGGGCTGCTTGCACGCCAGGGGTGAAGTTTAGATAGAAGGCCAGGGTGTTTCCTTGTTGCTGGATCATGCCTCTCTCTCTCGTGCCAGGCGCCGGACTGTGTCTTGATTTCTGTAATGTAATATGCATGCAATAATAGGCCTAGTTGTAGAACCGACTAGTGTTTTAGGAATCAGCGATCGGTGGGCTCTTTCCACTTTAAACATCGGAGACAGATTTTCTCCAAATAAATCTCTAGGCACGGATTCAATATACTGCTCCATTTTTTCCATTGCAGACGTTTTAGGCACTCCGGTGATGCGCCCATTGTTATGCCGTGAGCAAGCTTCCAAGTCTTCGTTCTTGGCTTTGATGACCTATAGGACCTTTTCCAATTGAAGCATCTGTTCTTTGGTGCCCTCCTGGAACTCATGTGCGTCCTCTGCTCTATGTTCAAATATGTCAAACCTGATTTTATGTGTATCAAATTTTTTCTTAATTTGATCTAATCTAGCATTCAGGGTGTCTAGTTTTTCGTCTATTTTCTTGAGGCTGGATTTCACCTCCAGTAATTTGGTGCGGAGATCTGGTTCCATTTGCTCAGCTTTTTCTCTTTGCGTTGTTATTTTCTCCTGTAGTGTTTACACATCTGTGTCCATGGATTTTGCTTGCTATCAAAGCTGAGTTTTGATTGCTTGGTGTCTGCTTTGTCCATTGTATCACTGCTACCTTATATCTTCTGGTGATCAGGGTGCTATGTTCAGTCAGTAGATTAGCTAGTCCAAGATGACTTCGATCCTTACCCTGCATGCAGTCTGGACTGTACGGTTCAATTACCCCCTTATCTGCATTGAAGAGCTAATCTCGGGCCTATTCTGTGAATCCGTTCAGCCAGCTGCCTATTCGTTGTGCCCTGTTGTGGTTTGCCTTTTCAGCGGTAGTGTCCAGTGGTAGGTTGTTCTGGGGCCTCGTTCGCTGTCCTAACCACTGACGCACTGGGCGGTTTGAGATTATTTGGGGTCCACCCACAGTGCCCCTCACTGTTATTCACGCTTCTCCTGCTTGCAATGGACTCTCAAGCGTGGGTATTCAAGCGTGTGTTGCACTTCTAAATGCCATTGTCTCCCCCGTATGTGTTCCTGGGGATTTATTTCATTAGTACCCTGAAATTCCACTAGCCACCATTTTGTGTATGTAGCTGGCCTATTTCGCTCTTAGAGTTATCAGCTTTGCCTTAGAACGTGCACAGCAATAAGTCTTTGATAGAGGTTTATCATATATGCCGTGCTCCTGGGTATCGACCCCTGTTAAAGAGCGTACTTGTATATCTCTATGGTTGCATTCCCAAATCCATGGGATATGTCCCCCAAGGCACAGGCGAAAGAGCTCTTCAATGCAGCTTTCTTGTATTATCAAAAAACACTCGCTTCTCCATAAAGTTTTTTCAAGATTCCAATCTTGTGTATATTGTTTTATTCACAATATCATCATTTCAACAGAAGACTTCATTTCCCATAATGCATCTTTCTTTGGTAAACTTTTTGAACATCATCCCAATGCGTTTCGGCCATTATGGCCTTCATCTGGGGAATATCTATAAGGTTAAATGAATGCTAATTAATCACAGAGGATGTGCCACCGATATAAATAGCGTTATTCCATTTAGTTTTATAATTGTGTCTATGGGTATCAAATTTGCGTGCGAAAAACATGCTTTCATGCGTCATGTTTACGAACAAATGTGAACGCGGCTGCGAGAAAAGAACTGTGATACAACGAGGTGCCTCTTGGTGTCTAACGTAATTGCATTGCCTTTAGTTGTGTAAAAAACATACTTTCACGTATAAACAAATGTGAACTAATGTGAAGGAGAATGCGAGAGATAAAAAAACTAAAAATAACGAGGTGCCTCTTAGTGCTCTTAAGTGAATTCCCTAGGTGTACGGCGTCACTTACGTGAAAGGGTGATATTAGTATAAATGCTCTTTGCTAACCATTATGCGGAAAGCTGAACATTCACATAATAACAGTGAGAGTTATCTCACTTTCGTAAGCTTGATAGTGTCACCCTGCAATTTCTCGCAGCTACGCGATTTATTTCACACCTAAGAGCTCCTCGGGGTCGAAACTTATCCCTTGTGTCTCCATCTACTTGGGCTCACTCTGCTGCGCTGGGATCGGCTGCGGCATGCGTACTGATGTCGGTGGGTGAGGGGAGAATGGTCTCTCTCTCTCTCGGCCTCTTCCCACTTCACTCCGCCCGCACCACGGCTGTGCCCAGCACCTGGGGCCCTCCGGACATACTGCCTCGCCGGTTGCGCATTTTGGAGGCTGCTGGGTGTCTCTCTGCTAACTTAAGCCGAGTCTCGGCTTCGCATTTCCCAGGCCCGCAGTGTCCTTCTCTCCCTATCTTGTCTCCGGCAGTGTTTTGGAGTTGTACTGTGTTTCCCCAGCTTCTTGTTCCTTCTCCAGGTACGTTGCGGCCCCCGGGGGAAGTAGGGTCAGCAGACTAGTTTTCCCCCGGGCAGTTCGTGCACAGGAAAGACAAGGTGGTAGTTAGGGTCAAGGGGTGGGGTCCAGGTTTAGGGTTTATAGGGGGCAGGGGAGGAGGTTTCATCCTCTTCCTGCCCCCAGTGCCATTGGGGAAGGGTTGAGGGGTGGGGAATGTATGTCGGGCATACTCACCCCTCTGGGGAGGGGGATACAGATGCATGATGGGGGTACGGGATGCAAGAGTGTGACGGCTGGAGATGCTGGAGGAGGTTGAAAGATAAGTGAGGAACGAATGGAATAAGGGAAGAGGTTGCTGAGTGAAACGGGGGAGAGGAACAGGATTGTGGAAATGAATAGTGGATGAAAGTTATGAGGTTTGGGGATTGTTTATCAGTTATTGATGTTTTGGTTAAATATTGTGTTAACAACCTTGACCTAATAAAATGGCCTTTTACGCTAACATACAGCGTGTAGTGGTTATTGCGCGATCATGCTGAGGAGTTATGCCGTGTCAGGCATATTAATGTAGGTTTGGCATGTTTGGCCAGCGGATCCCTCTCAACAAGCGGCCATCTCGCAGCTCAGCTAAGCCACGCCCCAAAAATATAGACTAAATTGCAACTAACTAGGATGTTGTTTACTTAGGGTTCTGAGTGACGTTATAAAAAACTCGAGCTTCCCTCTCAATGTCTTTTAGCGGTCACTCTGAATATATATATTCATACGTCAATCAAACCTTTGTTGATCTGTTCATATAAGTTTATATGACATACCAGGTCCTAATAGGGTACTGTTAAACAACAAACTTATTTAAGGACCATAATAAAGAGCACAGGACAATCATGATAGGTTCTCATATTTGCACATTTTTGGATATTTAAATACTGCATGATTAAATAATCTAAAGTGCAAAATTAAATTTTTCCTACAGTTATGAATGACCTTTTTCACCATCAATTTCTAGAAAGTGTTACGTCACCATATTCACTGAAGCTACAATATTAATCCCAAATCCATAGGGCATATCTAACTACTTTAAAGGTTGAGTTTATATAAATATATCAATATAAAGTGCATTATGCTATGATGATCAATCCTCATAATTTTTACTTAAGTGCACATTTGCACAAAATACATGTTCCAGTGCAAATTGGGACGTCAATCTTCAATAATTCGTAAAGTGTTTATAAAGTGCAAAGTGTTTCATTATACTTCTTCCCAGTTCGTTACAAAGTATAAAGTGCCTAACTGCACATTCCGCCATAGCAGAGCCTTATTATGTGTGACATGCTTATTTGCTCAAATGCCCAATAACATATCAAGACCATAACAGCCCAATCAGCGATATATGAAAATTATCAAAGAGGATGATCCTAAGGTATATGACCCTATTATGTTTAAACCAATGCTAAAATATATGACCCTTTTAGGTTTGAGATGTATTCTACTAAAGTAGTAGCAACATAAATTTTGTCTAAACTTTCATTTTGCACTCCTCATACCTAATGCCTATAATAGATGCAGACATTATATTATATATATAGTTGACCATGTTTCCATAGGAAATCATTTTTTTGACTTGCCTATATCTTTGGTGCCGTTTAACGATTCTACACAAAATCTTCCCAAAAAACCGCCACTGTAGTTTTAGTTGTGCATGGAAAGTTTTGGGGTTATTTGTCAAGCAGGGGCCAAGCAAAAGGGGGGTAAAAAAAAATGTGTTTCCCATGTTAATTCTGATAGAGTGTTTAGACTGCTGGATGGAATTAACCACATTTGCCAGAACGATAGATTATTTTCCACAGATCAGGCTTTTTGTTATTTGGTGTAAATCCGTTCAGTAGTTTTCGAGAAATTAAAGGAAATCCAAATTTGCCTATCTAGACAGAGCCTAAGCACATATCTCATGATGAGATCTGGTTGACTGTTATCACTTCAACCAGTGATTGCTGCCATCTTGGGACCAATAAACATGATAGCACCCCATTGAAATGAATTGTAGCTAGTGACAGGTTTTGTGGGTCACAAAAAGGAAAAGGGATAAAGGGTGATAACAGATTTAAGTTATACTATAAATCATTTGTTGCTAAGGAGAATTTACCCTCTAAAAAAACGTTCTCGGGGGCGTCGCTAGCAGCCGACCGGAAATGCCACACACTGAAGCAGCTCCGCTTCCCTCGCCGTCTTTCTTCCTTTATCCGGCCCAAAATTGCCACACAGCCTCTTACTCTAAAGGGCACAGATCCTGCAGACCACAGCGCTACATGGACTGTGCAACTTGAGCTCCGACGGACGCCACAGTTGAGGTGACATGGCGCCCCTGGAGCTCTGCTGAAATCAACATGGTGGCCCGCTCCCGTGATCGCGATTGCTGAGGAAAGAAGGTGTGAGCATCGGGATAGAGAAGCCGCTAGGAGCCCCGGGGCTGCCCCCTCACCGAACTGAGACCTGCCTGGAGCTGTGCACAAATTGTCTGGACAGCAGGGCTGGCGCCTGTGGGTGGAGAACAACGTGCGCTCCCCCCCTCCCTGCCCTATCTGCTACTCGAGGCCCCGGCTTGAGGCCTGGCTGCGGGCGAGATCTCTGCAGCATTGGGGTCTCCCCAGGCCTCCCTGTCATCTTGCTGGGCCAGGTACCAGAGTTACTGAAAAACAAGATGAAGCCATCAAGATAAAAACATTTATTGGGTTCCCAGGTCTCTTGTAGAGCGATAATATGGTGTTTAGCAAGTAAGGTGTACCCAAGAAATATCACCCTTCTTTGGCCTAAGCCCAGCTATATTCCAAGACAATACCTTCATAGAGGCATTATTGGAAATAACTGGGATAGAGGTAGAGTTAGGAGGATTATCTAGTGGTAGAGTTAGGAGGATTATCCTGGATAATCCAGGAATATTTGTTGGATAATCCTCCTAACTCTAGGAGGGGTGTGGAGGCCACTGTTACTGGTTCAATGTGAGCTTTCAGTTGTAAATTCTTGACTTGTGTTGTCCCCGCTACCATAGCCAGTCAATCATTTGCATCAAGTCCCTGTAGGTTAGCTAATGGTAAAACATTATTTGTTAGTGGTAATATAGTGTTTAAGCTGCTTTCTTGGGGGCGTGTAACCAGTTTAAACGCCCTCTGCCAACCAGGCATCTGCCAGTCACAGTTTACTAAGGAATGTTTGGGAGGATAAAAAGTTTGCAATGGGACTATTTTAATTTTAGATTTGATACCGTTTTTGTGTTGACAATCTACTAATGCTTTAGCTTGCATGGGATGCTTAAAGTTGACAATTATACAATCCCCCTCGATATTTTTCCTAGCCCCATGGCCGATCCAACCAACCCTTCTGGCCATGATGATGTCTGGAGTAATATTTGAGCCATTTGTCACATTGTTATTACACCAGTGAATTGTCTTGTGTATCAGATCTCATGAGGTTTCCTTAATTCCAGATGGAAGTGGAGGAACCCCCAAAAGCAGAGCTACCAGGAGCACAGATTGGGGTGGGAGATCAAGTATGCATTTGTTTGCAGACATGAACCGTTTCTGGTGAACTAAAGTGTGTGTAGATAGCGGGTCCTCGTTGTCACTTTCCCGGGCTTTCTGACGGGCTGCCCGGGATTCAGTGACCACCCCACCCCCCTAGGGCACAGTCAGTAATTGTATTTCTAGGATGAGACATACCCAAACGGGTTTGAGTACAGGTTGCCCGATGTGCTTGGTGCTACCGACCTGGGTTGTGTGTTCCGGACCAGTGGGGACTTGACAAGTGCCCCCCCCCTCCCTCTGGCTACTATATCAACCCCCGAAACACAATTATTATGTATGGAAACAAAAGAGTCAAGTTTTGACCTAATGCCTTCTGGCTTGGAGATTACGGGTACTAACAAGGCTTTGGTCATAGTCTCTAGTCTTGAGAAGAGGCTGTCAAGCAGCAATTCCAGGTTTAGTTCAGCCAGTGCCGGAGTTGTTTCTGTCCGTGGAGACTTTCTTAAAGCTTTGATTCCACCAGTTTGTTTTCTCTTGTTCGGGGGGAAATCCAAATCATCACCTACTGTTAGAGTGGCCACTGGAATAAGGGAGATGTTGTTATTGTTATTGTTTATTGTCACAATGCAAAGATAATTCTACTTGGATTGAGGTCTTGTAACCAATCCCGAGTGTTGTCATACAGGAATTGTACAGCTGTTCGGCCCCCCAGGTTGGGTGCCCAGTCCCTTCTGATACCCATGGATGCTATGGCTGAATTGGTTCCCCTCCCTACTAGGGGAGATATCGACTGCCCCCCCTTTGACCGCATTACTATTCCAATATGACTACTACCACAGAAATAAAACTGGCTGCCCTGACGTGGAACGTTAACGGGCTAGGGGACAAAATAAAGAGGAGTGTGGTGTCACAGTACGTAAAGACACATGCACCAGATATAATCCTACTGCAGGAAACCCATCTTATAGGTAATAGTTGCAAGGCTCTCATCAGGTGGGGTTATAAACTATTGGTGCACGCAGGATTTACTTCTGTTCGAGGGGGACTGGTATCCTAGTGCGCAAGAGCATAGCACTTGTACCCACCCGTACCTAGGCGGACCCACAGGGCAGATTTGCTGTTCTGGAGACCTCCTGGGAGGGGAAGGTGTTGAATGTGGTTTCGGTATATCTCCCCCCTGCCCTGGAAAGGAGGTGCTTGGCGACTTAGGTAAATTGTTGCTGGACCTACCTGACGGCATCCTGATAATGGGAGGTGACATTAACTTGACTATGGACGACACAGTAGATAGACATCCCCAGTGACCCAATGCCTGATCTAGCACTCTCACGACAGAATTCACTCAGGCCATGAGACTAGCAGACATCTGGCGTTCACTGCAACCGCACATGACATATTACACCCACTACTCCAATGCACACAAGAGCATGTCCCGTATAGACTACTTCCTCACACCTCTTACGGATGTGGGCCACTTTCAAAATCCCCGAGGGGGATCTCGGAGCACTCCCCGGTTTGGGTTGAGCTTACCTTCCACAGACAGCGACAGCGTAGCTCCATAGTTAAAAGTCCGTGGCTTCTTAAGATACCTGATATAAAAGAACAACTTGCTGAACATGCTGACCATTATTTTGCAGAAAACCTTGGGACGGTGGAGTCAGCACAGACAATTTGGGAGGCGTATAAAGCGGTATTAAAGGGTCACGCCTTGGCACTCAAAAGGGGTCATATACGAAATCACAACGAACACATCCTTGAGATGGAGAGCGAACTACAACAGCTAGAATCACTTCATAACTCCTCGCCCAGTGACACCACTGCGCACCGCTTGACTATTAAACGCCTGGAATATAAAGCCCTTGTCCAGGAAAAGGCAAGGGCGCGACTCCTCTCGACTCCTCTCTCACGACACAGGGTGTATGAGATGGGGAGAGAGCAGGGAGGATTCTGGTTTGGCTCGAATGTAGGGAGCAGGAACACAGATGGGTACCCGTATTAACCACCGCCACAGGTGCGAGGGTTTCCGACCCACAAGAAATTGCAGATATGTTCGCGAGCCATCTGGAGAAGGTATATACACCCTCCACTACTTATACATCACACGACTCCCAGCAATTACTTGTGGACAGTAATCTGCCCTCCCTGCCCACAACTGAAGTGGCCAAGCTGGAGGCCGACATCACAAACGAGGAACTCTGCAAAGCCATTTTTAGTGTACAATCCGGGAAGGCGATGAGGCCTAACAGTATTCCGATAGAGTTTCTCAAATCTATGGCGGTGAAAATAGCCCCCCACCTCAACCTTATGTATTCAGAAAGCCTTGAAAAGGGCGTGCTGCCACCGGATCAAAGACTGGCGTCTATAGTAATGATACGAAAGCCCGGGAAGGCGGCAGACTGTTGTGAATCGTTTAACTGTGGAGGCTAAGATTTTAGCGAAACTACCGGCCTCCCACCTAAATGTCGTTCTGCCCTCCTTGATCCACCCAGACCAATCTGGGTTTATGCCTGGTCGAAACACGGCATTGAACATACGCCGGGTGAACAATGTACTTGCTATACAACCTTATGTGGAGGAAGATGCAGTGATTATGTCGTTAGATGCCTCTATGGCATTTGATTCTATAAAATGGCCATAACTTTTTGAAGTCCTTGCACGCTTCGGCTTTGGCCCTAGGTTTATAGCCTGGGTTTGCTTGCTTTATGCTGACCTTAGAGGACTGGTGCAGGTAAATAATCGCACGTCGAGGGATTGTAAGTTGCGTGGGGGACTCGACAGGTTTGCCCCCTATCCCCTCTGCGTTTCGCCCTTGTTTTAGAGCCGCTAGCATCATGGGTAAGGCGAGACGTAACCTTACGAGGCCTGAAATGGGACGAGGACGCTGAGGACAGAATATCGCTCTATGCAGATGATGTTCTAGTCTGCTTAGCTTTCCCATATTCTTCGATCCACAATCTACTCCATATTTTTACCAGATTCGGGAAATACTCCGGCTTTGCCATCAATTGGGCAAAGTCAATACTTTTTTTTAAACACGGCCCCACGCCTAAACTACCCACAGGATGTAATGTGGAATGGACTAGAGATGGCTTTAGATACCTGGGGATTCTCATCACCCCAGACCCAAAAAAATGTGATGACAAAAACTTTGCTGCCCCCTTGCAAAGATTTAAGGAAGACATCAAACATTGGAGATCGCTGCCGTTGCTGGGTCGGGCGGCCTTGCTTAAGATGCTGGCACTACCACGGTTTCTCTACTCACTCCAAAACTGTCCATACCCTATCCTCATCTCCTATTTTGTCAGTGTGGAGGCGGAGGTTCGGACACTGTTGTGGGATGGGGGAATGCCGCGTATCGCCCTAGGTAACTAACGAAGAGCTGGTACGACGGGGGCATTGCACTCCCAGACCTACGCCTTTATTATTGGGTGTCGCAATTAGTGGCAAACAACCACTGAATATACAGCCCACAGTCGAATCCGGCGTACCGTCTAGAACGATATCAAACTGGGCGAGAGGGCTACCTAGGAGCCCTATACACTAAACCCCACAAAGGGAGATACCTGGGTCCAATGGCACATACGACCTCCATCTGGCAGTTAGCTAACAAACGCTTGGGTTGGCAGGGGAAGTTAACGAAAGATGCGCCTTTATGGTCATCTCAGCAATTGGGATTGTTGTGTTATCAGGCAGGGTTTGACAGATGGGATTTGATAGGGATCTCCACCATTGGAGACCTCCTGCAGAAAGGGATACTACTAACATTTAAGGAATTACAAGTGAAATACGAACTGGCACCCAAAGAAATCTTCAGGTATCTACAAATCCAACATGTGCTCAATACAGCCCAGCCAGATCTCACGGCTGTCCCTGACACGTCCGCTCTGGAGGATCGACTTCTATCCGAGCCCCTCCTGACTAAAGCCATTACCCTTACATACCGCAAGCTGTGTAATAACTTACCAGATGCCTTCCTGACCCTTAGACACCGCTGGCAATTAGATTTAGGACAGCTCGATGTCGAGGACTGGCAGACCGCCCTGATGTCCCCTAGAGAGGCTGCCATTAATCTATGCTTTCGACTGATACAACTGAAGATCCTCCATAGAACATATCTCACCGGGGTGACGCTGGCCAAGATAGGGACTCGACAAGATGCGCTTTGCTTGCGAGGGTATAACCAGATGGCCACATTCTATCATAGATTATGGGAATGCCCCTTCATACGATACATTTGGGAGTGAGCTACGACCAAGATGCCAGAAGCACTGGGGAAATCATTTGAGTTGACACCCCCATTGGGACCCCTGAATATTTGGGAGTCAACTGACCTCACGGACATAGAACAACAATTCACCACCCTGGGGTATGCTCTGGTCAAAAGGGCCATCGCTATGAAATGGGGGACAGGAGACAAGCCGTTGCTAATTGGATGGGTGGCGGAAATGGTTAAATGTATGACAGCTGAAAAAGAAGTCTACAAAAATAGAGGATGCCCTAGGAAATGGGACATAAAGTGGGGGGCCTGGAATGTCTTTCGAGGGGAACTGTGCATCTCGCCAACTGTGGAACTTAAACTGTCAACAAGACGAACCATTAGATTATAATATGTGATTTTGTTGTAGCATATATGACAGCATCTTTCTCCTTTATACTAGAAATGTATATCATAAGATCTGTATGTGACTATTGTTGTGTTATTAATAAAAAAAATTAAACTAAAAAAAAAAAACGTTCTCCGAGGATTTCAAGAATCATGTTTGAGAGAGAAGTTTTCCCATGACTTTCCCATAGAGTTATGGAAAGTGCTCCAGAAGCTAAATTGAGAGCATATGTTCTGTAAATTCCCACCATGGGGCCGATTACAATGCCGTAGGAAACAGCTCTGATCCTTGGTCAGACCCATTCCTACGGCATTGGAATCTCCTGTTTGGATTAATTTCCGACCAACCCATTTTGATGGAGTTGGTCGAAAATTAATCCAAACAGGATTTCTGAATGTCTCAGAGAGCCTGTCTGCCATTCGGAAAGGAGCCTGTAATCCCAAGGGTGGCTTTTTCTGCCAGGGGATTAAGATGGCAGATTCCTATAGCCTTCCTGTGCTGGCCTTTCCGACACAGAAAGGCTGTGGGAATTTGACTTTGGGGGCCCCCAGCAGGGCCCTCATGGGTGCTAGGCCTCCAGATGGCGGCCTAGGGGGCACCTATGGAGCACCCCTGTTGATCCCTGCACCCGGTGGCAGGCACCTTGAAGTGCCTGCTCCGGTGTACAGGGATCACCTGCACCTCAACTCTTTACAATGAGAGCCTGCATTCCGGTCGGAATGCATGCTCCAATTGTAAAGAATAGGATTGCGACCGAGTAGTGTTCGGTCTCATCCTAATTGCTGGTTTGGGACTTCCAACAGGCGGTCGGTCGGTCCCAGTTCCAGATCGATGTGGATGGACTCAGGTCCATTCGACATCGAAATTGGCCCATATATTTTTCAATCAGATTACAATGAAGTCTGGCATTCTCAATAAAACATGTACTTCCAACAGGAGCAGCCTATCATTTGAGTCCTTTATGTTCTACTGCAGCCTCCTAGAGGGTTCTAAAGAACAACTAGAGCTCTAACAGTCTTACTTATGACAAAAGTGTGGCACACCTGAAGCCATCTTAATTGATTCAAACTGTTAAAACTTAAAACATTTAATTTAGAAAAGACAAAAATGAGGGGGTTAAATTTGTAATAGGGATTATGGTTAGTGCTGTAGAATGAAAAATTAGGACACGTTTTAAGGGTGTTTTGACAAAATATCAAGTTGCATATACTGATTTTTAAGAATATCAGGTTTAAAATATTGTGACAGAAATATCGATGTCAAGAAGATATGTTTGAAGGTAAGTAATATCAATTTTTAAAATATAGAAGTCATTAGTATAATCTACAACAAAATACTTGTTTAAAATATCGTTTTTTAACTAGTGTTATGGATTTTAGTTTTTATTTTAAATGTATGTGATGCATTTTTTTGTATGTCTTGTTTATGTTTTTTAATATGTGTTACATTTTTAGTAGTTAATACATTTTGTGTTTTTTAGTTCCCTAGCAGGTTGTGGGTTTATAGGAGGATGGGGGAAAGAAGTTTAATTATAATAAATGAATGATTATTTTGTATTTATTAATATTTATTTAATTGATATTTAATTGTGTTAATTGTGCTTTTAATGTTTTTGGGGTAAATTTTATGTGTGAGTTGTAGGGTTAATAGGGGTAAAGGATGGGAAGTAATACATTTTTAATTAATTAATAAATAGTTGTTGATTAATAATTAACTGATAATCATGTTAATTGTGTATTTCTTTAGGTGCAGGTTGTGGGGTTATAGGGGTAATGGGTGGGAAGCAATACATTTTTAATTTATTAATAATAGGTTGATAATATTGATAAATTAATTGATAATTAATGATGTTGATTGCTTTTTTCCATTTTTTTAGGTGCAGGTTCTATGTTTATAGGGGTAAAGGGTGGGGAGTAAATTATTTTAATTATTTTATAATTAGTTGTTAAATACTATTAGTTATTTAGTTGAAAATTAATTTTAGTTTGCTTTTAGGTGCAGGTTGTGGGAAATATTGGAGTAGAGAGTGTGAAGTTAATTAAGTTTAATGATTGTAATTTGGTTTCTAATTAATAATATTTGTTTAATTGTTAATTAATTATGTTATTTGTGCAAATAAACCTGTTTCTTTTAGATTTTAGATGTGGATTGTGGGATTTGTAGGAGTATGGGTTGGAAAGTAAATTAATTTAAAGCAATGACTAATTATGTTTTCATTAATAATTAATAATTCAACAATTAATTATGTTAATTGTGTAAACAATTTTGTGTTTTCATATAAGTGCATTGATTTACCTTCTGCGGGTGTTCATATCGCTGAAACATGGCAGGCATTTAAGCATGACTGCACATTTATTAGTTAAATAAATGTGGAAATATACCTGTTTCAGCTTTACTTTTTTCACAGAAAACATAATAAATAAGGATAAATACAGATAAAGTTTACAAAAATTAAATATGGATAAATACAGACGGAAAGGACAAAAAAAAAATACCATAAAACCGGGAGCCCTAATTATAATTAATGAATAATGAATATTTAATTAATAAAAATTAGTTTGTTAAATATTTATGGTAAAAGTGTAAAGAATTGTTTACGTGTATGTTGTGAGTTTTGTGCTGTTATAGGGTGGGAAGTAACTAAACTAAGGGGCTCATTACTATGACGGGCGAAAAGCCTCTTCCCGACAGTCAGAATCTCCTTGACCGCGTTGGAGCCCTTCTGACTGACTATGGTTGATGGTTGATCCTACGGTTGATGGCCGAGGGGGTACCTAAGTTACCCCCTGTAACATACTGCACTGTGTGGCAGGCACCATGGGGTGCCTGCGACAAGGTGCAGGGTTTTCCACACACACCCTATTTCCCCATAGGAGCATGTGTTACAGCCTGTTGTCGGGCGTAACACGAGCTCCCAAAGGGAATGGGAATCTGACCGAACAGCAATAGGTTGCGTCGTAATCCGGCGATCTGAACCACTGACCGCAAGCCGGTCAGTCCTGATTCCAAGTCTATATCGGGCGTTAGCTTACCACCCGACATTGTAATGAGCCTCTGAGGCTTAGGTATCCCTCGGCCATCAACCGTAGGCCACAGGTCTAGGGGGCCCTGCCAGAGGTCCCCAAAGTCACTTTCCGACAGCCTTTCAGTGTCGGACAGGCCAACATGGAAAGACTGTTGGATAGTGACATTGTAATCCCGAGGGCAGAAATGCAGTCCGTAGGGGGTGTACAATGCAGTTCTGACCGACACAATTACTCTGCGAGTCGCTCGGGAGCGATACGGAATGATCACACGGTTTACTTTCCGACCGTGAACTTCGTATTTGGTCGGTCAGATTGTAAACCGCTTAGTCAGTTGGAAGGTCTCAGACACGGTTGTGGAGATTCCAACTGTCGAGAGGAGGCTTTCTGCCTGACATCGCAATGAGCCCCGTAATGTTTTTATTGATGAATACAAATATTTATTTGTATGAAAATTATTGATTTAATTATAATGGTTTGTTTTGTAAAGATTTCAAGTTATGGTATATGTTTATATATGTATTTGTTTTATATTATTTTAAAATTATAATATAAATTAAAATTATTCGTTTAATAATTTTTGGGGGAATTAAATATATGCATATGTATTTTAAATATTATATATGTGTGTTGAACTTTTTTAAATAAAGTTTGTTTGTTATATGTTAAGATATATATTAAAGATAATTTATTTTTTTATAAATTATGTTTACTATTTAATATATTTAATAGTTATTTTATTTTATATAAATATATATATATATATATATATGTAAAAATCGTTAGTTTATACAACTATATTATTGACATCAATATTTCTTTCCAATATTTTTGCACTTACCATTATAAGTATAGGATGTCGATATTTTTGACATCGATATTTTGGTCACAATATTTTTGTATGGGGATATTTTGAGTGTCGATATTTTGTCAGTGTACCACGTTTTAAGTGAGATCTCAAATATATTCCTGTTATACTTCAACAGGAGCAGCCTGTCAGTTGAATAACATTTGTTCTATTTCAGCCTCCCAGAGTGTCCTAAAGAACAATTTGAGCGCTAACAGTGTTACCTATGATAAAAGTGTGGCACACCTGAAGCCATCTTGATAGAATCAAACTGGTAAACTAAAAACATTTAATTTAGAAAGGAGCAAAATGAGGGGTTTCATTTTCATAGAAATTATGGGTAGTACTGTAGAAAGAAAAATTATGAGATGTTTTCAGTTATTTTCCTCTTCTATTTCATTAAAACATTCTGAAATGTAGACTGAAAGATGCACTTTCAGCACCAGAAGCAGACTGCCAGTTAGCTCCCTGCTGATCAGTAGTTTACTACAGTGTTCTTATCAAGGATGCTAACATTCTGAATATATGCCAAAAGTGTGGCACATCTGACTGCCATCTTGATGGAATTGAAGTGGAAAACTGAAAGCATTTCCTAATGAGAATACTGCAGTAAATGAGGAGATTTGGGAGCTTCATAACAAATATGTCTCCCGAAGGGGGCCACCAGAGAGAAAAGAGCTCAAATGTAGCACAAATAACACCCAATTGTAGCCCAAGTATAGCCCAAAGACAAAAGTATGCAAAACACTTAGTGGGAGATTTACAAACATTTTGAGCTAGGTTTGTGTCACAAAAGTGACTTTAACCAGCGCAAAATGTTTTTTTTGCTATTTACTTTCCAGCCCAAATCTGTTTTTGCAATGGAAAGCACCCTCAAAGCATCTCAAAGCAGCGCGAAGCATTGCTGTGCAGTACTTAGTGCAGAGTGGGCGTTACATGGGTGGAACATGGGCGTTCTTATGCAGCCACCCATGCCTTTTGAAGCAAAACGATATTTACAAAGATTTGTAGACATGGTTTTGTGCCAAAAGCTAACACCCCTTCTAAGTAGGTGCTAACAGAAGAAGTGCTTTAATTTGTCCGTGCTTTTCCGACTTTGCATGCAAGCTGCACTGTGCAGCATGCATACAAAGTGGGGAAAGCTTTCCATCGTGTCTAGGCATAGTATTTTCTACAAGAAGGGTACCCTTCCTGTACAAAACCTATGCTGTACTCATGCACACACTCCAGTGCTATGTCGCTGAGGTGTGTGCATGACGCACAGCTGCTGAAATCAGTGCCTGCGCAAAGGAAAGGGGAGGAGAGAGCCATATCTCTGAAGATATGGCACTCTCCTGCTCCCTCCCTGTCGTGCAAAGCAGCACAGCCTCGCCGGGGGCTGCCCTGCGCCAGGTGACTTGTTGGTAAATCTCCCCCTTAATTCTTTTTTTTTTTGCAGTTTTATAAAGTGCAGACTTGACCCAAAAGTATTTGAGTGCTTTACATGAGCATCAGTTACATTACATAAGGACACACTCCTTTAGGGCTTTGGGCATGAGGAGAGTAGGGGCCAGATGTATCAAAGGATTTTATCCATTCTGTGTCTATGGGAAAATGTGTTCATACATATGGCCCTAAGTCATTTTCACTTTCACAGACTTACAGGATGTCGAGCTGATGCTGCAACTCAAACCTGGTTCCCCAGTTACAAAGTTTGCAGCTCTGGCCCTAACGCCACATTCTCTCCCCTAAGAGCAACATATAATCAAGTAATCAAGTAATCAATTGGATAAAAAACATCAAGATAGCAAATCATTTAAAAATGCTTTGTTGTTATTTGAAAACTCAGAAAATATGTCAAAATGTTAGTTTTTCAGAGCACTAACCATAATTTCCATGGGAATAAGTTGTATAATTTCTAAGGGAAATGCATTGGCTGTTAAAGTTTTGATTACATCAAGATGACATCAGGCATGCCACACGTTTGTAATAAATATAGAATGTTAGCAATCTAGTTGTTCATTAGTATACTGTGGGGAGGCACAAACAGGGATAATTGAGGGCAGGGAGGAGGGTGCAGAGGCAACAGGTTAACCAAGCGGGGCAGGCGGGTGGGACAGTGGCAGCACAATGTACATAGGAGGGCAGTGGCAGCAAACCAACCATGGAGGACAGGCAAGAGAGGCTGTGGGAATGTAACAGATCATTGAAGGCAGAAGGAGGAGGCAGTGGCATTACAACCATACATGCCAACAGACCTGATTCTTCTTTTCAGTGTAATTCAATTCCCCAGGTTTTTCTTTCTCCAAATCTCCCTCTTACCAAGTATAACATGTTGACAAGTATGGTATATTGGATCACTGAGGGCAGGAGGAATGGGCTACAGGCATGGACTTGGATAACAGAGGGTAGGAGGGAGATGGGCAGGGGCAACAAACTTACCTAACAGGGCAGGCGTCAGGGGTTGCAGCAGTACAATACACCACACAGGGCAAGCGGGCCGGCAGTGCAGAACAACGGACCATGGAAAGCAATAGGGAGGGGGGCCATGCTCATGGACAACAAACAGCAGAGGGGAAATAGGCAAGGGGAGCAAGCTGACCATATTGGACAGACAGGAGGGACAGTTGCAGTATAATGGACCATGAAGGGCAGGAGGGAGGGGGCAGGTGCACAACAATGGACCAAAGGTTTCAGGGACGTTATAGTTATGTTCAGATTTTATACGCACAAAATCAAAGGAATTCAGATGTTATAGTTATAGTTATTTCAAGTAACTACAACTTGTGCCCTAAGGTAACCATAACTTGCGCCCTCTCCATGCACTGCTAATTGTCCCAGATATTACATCACTCTTGACATCTTCTATGACATCATTGATAATATCACTGTAACATTTGCGGTACAATTATGAATGAGAAACTCTGCATGGGGAGGGAGGGAGTTCTAGTTACCTTAGGGCACAAGTTATAGTTACTTGAAATAACTCTAACACCTTGATTTCTATGGTTTTGTATGTGTAAAATCTTAACCTAACTATAACGTCCTTGTAACCTTTGCGTTTTAGTGAATTTGTTTGGTTTTATTATGCTATGTCCTAACTCTAACATCCCTGTAGCCTTCGTTTTTTTTTCAGTATATATATATATATATATATATATATTTTTTTTTTATTTTTTTTTATGAACAGTTAAGAGGAGGATGGAAATGATTTTATACAAATGATGGAATTTGCCCATCCAGGGCACAATTATGAGTTCAGATAGATATAGGAAAATGGCAATGATCACACGCATAAGATGAATCCGAGCCCATCCAGGGCTTAATTGTTTCTTGACATGCGATGTCCATTCAGGATTAAAATATGGTTATGTAATGTACATTAGATTCGCAGTCAACCTGAAACAGAATTAATTGTGATGTTAGAAGCAGGATTGTATGTATATTGTGATGGAACGAAGTACAATGAATCAATTGCTGACTTTGACCTCTGAATTCAATGCACTACATGTTGGATTTAATTTGGCACTTGCTTTAATACATAATTTTTACATTGGTTTCTACATTGCTTTGGTCACTACATCATGGCCGCCAAAACCAGAAATGGCAAAGCACTGCCAGTCCTCTTTTGATCTCGACTGTATTGGAAAGAGAAAAAAATGTGTTTGTTGTATATATGGAAGTAATCTAAAATCGGACTTTTGACATTGAGGAAGGCGTTATGCCGAAACGCGTCTGTCCGTGTTCTTGTGCATAAAATAAATTGAATCAACATTAATGCCAGAGTGCGCCTCGATTTGTGACCGCAGTTGAAGTTGAGGGTCACCCTGTTGGATATATATATATATACTGAAATATATATATATATATATATATATATATTTCTTAACCACTCGTAAGCACACTTCCTGGAGGGTAATCACGAGCGCAGACCTCTTATCGTGCCAACAGTTTTATTTATTTGCAATCCCCATAACGGATGTCAGGACGCGTTTCGGCTGTCACAGCAGCCTTGGTCACCTGCGGGTGGGACAGTGGCAGCACAATGTACATAGGAGGGCAGTGGCAGCAAACCAACCATGGAGGACAGGCAAGAGAGGCTGTGGGAATGTAACAGATCATTGAAGGCAGAAGGAGGAGGCAGTGGCATTACAACCATACATGCCAACAGACCTGATTCTTCTTTTCAGTGTAATTCAATTCCCCAGGTTTTTCTTTCTCCAAATCTCCCTCTTACCAAGTATAACATGTTGACAAGTATGGTATTTTGGATCACTGAGGGCAGGAGGAATGGGCTACAGGCATGGACTTGGATAACAGAGGGTAGGAGGGAGATGGGCAGGGGCAACAAACTTACCTAACAGGGCAGGCGTCAGGGGTTGCAGCAGTACAATACACCACACAGGGCAAGCGGGCCGGCAGTGCAGAACAACGGACCATGGAAAGCAATAGGGAGGGGGGCCATGCTCATGGACAACAAACAGCAGAGGGGAAATAGGCAAGGGGAGCAAGCTGACCATATTGGACAGACAGGAGGGACAGTTGCAGTATAATGGACCATGAAGGGCAGGAGGGAGGGGGCAGGTGCACAACAATGGACCAAAGGTTACAGGGACGTTATAGTTATGTTCAGATTTTATACGCACAAAATCAAAGGAATTCAGATGTTATAGTTATAGTTATTTCAAGTAACTACAACTTGTGCCCTAAGGTAACCATAACTTGCGCCCTCTCCATGCACTGCTAATTGTCCCAGATATTACATCACTCTTGACATCTTCTATGACATCATTGATAATATCACTGTAACATTTGCGGTACAATTATGAATGAGAAACTCTGCATGGGGAGGGAGGGAGTTCTAGTTACCTTAGGGCACAAGTTATAGTTACTTGAAATAACTCTAACACCTTGATTTCTATGGTTTTGTATGTGTAAAATCTTAACCTAACTATAACGTCCTTGTAACCTTTGCGTTTTAGTGAATTTGTTTGGTTTTATTATGCTATGTCCTAACTCTAACATCCCTGTAGCCTCGTTTTTTTTTCAGTATATATATATATATATATATATATATTTTTATTTTTTATTTTTTTTTATGAACAGTTAAGAGGAGGATGGAAATGATTTTATACAAATGATGGAATTTGCCCATCCAGGGCACAATTATGAGTTCAGATAGATATAGGAAAATGGCAATGATCACACGCATAAGATGAATCCGAGCCCATCCAGGGCTTAATTGTTTCTTGACATGCGATGTCCATTCAGGATTAAAATATGGTTATGTAATGTACATTAGATTCGCAGTCAACCTGAAACAGAATTAATTGTGATGTTAGAAGCAGGATTGTATGTATATTGTGATGGAACGAAGTACAATGAATCAATTGCTGACTTTGACCTCTGAATTCAATGCACTACATGTTGGATTTAATTTGGCACTTGCTTTAATACATAATTTTTACATTGGTTTCTACATTGCTTTGGTCACTACATCATGGCCGCCAAAACCAGAAATGGCAAAGCACTGCCAGTCCTCTTTTGATCTCGACTGTCTTGGAAACAGAAAAAAATGTGTTTGTTGTATATATGGAAGTAATCTAAAATCGGACTTTTGACATTGAGGAAGGCGTTATGCCGAAACGCGTCTGTCCGTGTTCTTGTGCATAAAATAAATTGAATCAACATTAATGCCAGAGTGCGCCTCGATTTGTGACCGCAGTTGAAGTTGAGGGTCACCCTGTTGGATATATATATATATATACTGAAATATATATATATATATATATATATATATATATATATATATATATATATATATATATATATATTCAGTGAAAAAACCATAGGTTTCACACATGTTATAGTTAGCTGGACATTTTACTGATAAAAAACCAATGAAATTCCCCCGTTATAGTTAGTGCAGGCAACTATAACTCACGCAACCGCAATCCTCTGTAGATGCTAATACTGTATTTAGACACTTATTTGCCCATGTCTTCTTTCATTAAATTTTAGCTATACATATATTACAAATATTTTTTTTTCATAAAGACACATATGTCATCAGCAGAGGATTGCGGTTGCGTGAGTTATAGTTGCCTGCACTAACTATAACGGGGGAATTTCATTGGTTTTTTATCAGTAAAATGTCCAGCTAACTATAACATGTGTGAAACCTATGGTTTTTTCACTGAATTTGCAAGGTTTTTTAAATGCTAATTCCTAACTATAACGTGTGTGAAACCTATGGTTTTTTCAGTGAATTTGTACGGTTTTTTAAATGCTAAGTTACTTTACGCCATTCGTGGCGTGCGCGCCCACTTAACGCAGTTCGTTTCGTGCGCGCACGGTGCGCTTCGCACACCGTGCGCACACAGTGAGCACGCGGTGCGCTTTGCGCACCGCGCGCCCACTTTACGCAGTTAGTGCCGTGCACGCACCGTGGGCATGCGGTGCGCTACGCGCACCGCGTGCCCACGTTACGCTAGATGGGCCATGTACGCACGATGCGCTTCGCGCACCGTGCGCACATGGAGGACATATGATGCGCTTCGTTGTGAAAGGTAATATTTTAATTTTTCACATCGGTAATATGCCATGCACAAATGTTGCCCTTGGGGCACCATTTGCACATGGGGTGGGGAGAGTATGGATATTTTCATTTTTTTATTAATTTTTACCGTACGCGTACGGTAAGCGTAATCGGCGAAATTATCTAAAAAATTAAAATTCCGTTTTTGGCCTTGGGGGATCCTTGGGGACTCCCTCAACATGGCTAGGTGCGTAGGAGCTGTCTAAACAGCCCCTTCACATGTTTTTGGCCTTTGTTTTTTAACCCCCTTTCAGAGTGCGAGAGAGAAAATGGCGGCCGCCACTTCCTGGTTTCGACCGATTCGAATGTTTACTAAGATCTAACAGCCAATCAGATTCGCGCTCGCGCACGGCACCGTACGCGTACGGTAAGCTTACCGTAAGCGCACCGTAAGCTGCCACAGATATATATATTGATTTAAATGCTATTTTCTCAGGAACTACTGAACAGATTTACACCAGACCTACAAAAGGCACTTCCTTGACCTGAGGACTACCTCTCTGCCAAATTTCAAGTAACTGTGTTCAGCCGTTCGGGCTGTAGCTGTGTCTAAAGGTCCTATGGGAAAATTCATGGGAAAAACGTGTTTTGGGACCCCCCTTTTATCTCAGCCCCCGCTTGACGAATCCCCCCGAGACTTTCAGGGTAGGAGCGGAGCGTAGCGCCCCACCTATTTTGAAAAATTCGCGAGGATTCGTCGACCGGCGCCAAAGTTATTCCAAATAGAATGTTGCGGTTTTCCTATGGAAACGTGGTCCTAACTATAACTATCTACTGGCGACCGCCAGTAGATAATATATATAAATATATATATATATATATACATAGGTATATATACACTGAAAAAAACATAGGTTTTACAGACGTTATATATATATATATTATCTACTGGCGGTCGCCAGTAGATAGTTATAGTGAGGACCGAGTTCCCATAGGAAATCTGAAAATTCTATTTTGAATAACTTTGGCGCCGGTTGACGAATCCTCGCGAAATTTTTAAAACTAATGGGGTGCTCCGCTCAGCTCCTACCCTGAAAGTCTCGGGGTGATTCGTCAAGCGGGGGCTGAGAAAAAAGGGGGGTCCCAAAACGCGTTTTCCCCATGCATTTTCCCATAGGACCTTTAGTCGAAGGTACAGCCCGAACGGCTGAACAGAATTACTTGAAATTTGGCAAAGAGGTAGTCCTCAGGTCAGGCATGTGCCTTTTGCATATATGGTGTCAATCTGTTAAGTAGTTCCTGAGAAAATTGCAGTTAAAAGTACATAAATATCTATATGCGCCCACCGTGCGTGCACCAAATGTGCGTGAGCGTAATTCTGATTGGTGGTTAGATGTCAGTCAACATTCGAATCAGTCGAAATCAGGAAGTGTCGGGTGCCATTTTGTGTGTGGCAGTGAAAAAGAAAGGGGGAGAACGTGAAAAGGGGGCAGGGTAGAGAGTTCCTGACCCGCTAGCCTTTGTCAGGGGGGCCCTGATGGACCCCGAAGGGTGAAAAAAACATTTTATTTTTTTTCAGAAAATCGCGGGGTGCACGCACGGTGCGCGCACGGTGCGCGCACGGTGAAAAACCCTTAAAAAAAAAAACATTTTAAACTGTTTATAAGTTTATAGAAGATATTAACTATGCTGTTCAACTTTATCCAAATTCAAAATAAAAGAGCTGAGCCATTCCATATTAAAGGATACAGTCAATCTATAACTATATACATAGGTAGTTTATTGTAAAATAAATATATAAAAAATATAATATTACATACATAAATTAGCATTTAAAAAACCTTACAAATTCACTAAAAAAAACATAGGTTTCACACACGTTATAGTTAGGAATTAGCATTTAAAAAACCTTGCAAATTCACTGAAAAAACCATAGGCTTCACACATGTTATAGTTAGCTGGACATTTCACTCGTAAAAAACCATTGAAATTCCCCCGTTATAGTTAGTTCAGCTAACTATAACTCGCGCGACCGCAATCCACTGCTGATGACGTCGCATATTACATCACTCATGACATGGTCAGTGACATCACTCATGACATCACTGATGACATCTCAAATGACATCACTGATGACATCATCCAGTGAATATGTGTCTTTCTGAAAAAAAAATATTTTTTATATATGTATATCTAAAGGTTAATGGAAGAATAAATGGGTAAATAAGTGTCTAAATTGATGTTTTTTTTGTAAAATTAATTATATAACTGACTTATTAACAGTATCTTAGTGAATACAGTGATGTAATATGCGACGTCATCAGCAGTGGCTTGAGGTCGCGCGAGTTATAGTTAGCTGAACTAACTATAACGGGGGAATTATAGTTAGCTGAGCTAACTATAACGGGGGAATTTCAATGGTTTTTTACGAGTGAAATGTCCAGCTAACTATAACATGTGTGAAACCTATGGTTTTTTCAGTGAATTTGCAAGGTTTTTTAAATGCTAATTCCTAACTATAACGTGTGTGAAACCTATTTTTTTTTAGCGAATATATATATATATATATTCACTGAAAAAACCATAGGTTTCACACACGTTATAGTTAGGAATTAGCATTTAAAAAACCTTAGAAATTCAGTGAAAAAACCATAGGTTTCACACATGTTATAGTTAGCTGGACATTTTACTCGTAAAAAACCAATGAAATTGCCCCGTTATAGTTAGTTCAGCTAACTATAACTCGCGCGCCCGCAATGCACTGCTGATGACGTCACATATTACATCACTCATGACATGGTCAGTGACATCACTCATGACATCACTGATGACATCTCAAATGACATCACTGATGACATCACTGATGACATCATCCAGTGAATGTGTGTTTTTCTGAAAATTAAATATGTTTTATATATGTGTATCTCAAGGTCGATGGAAGAATAAATGGGTATATAAGTGTCTAAATGGATGATTTGTTTTTGAAAAATTGATTGTGTTACTGACTGATTAAGTGTATCTCTCACTTTGTGTATAAGTGGCTGCATGGGTTGGTGAGTAGCTACATGGGTGTCTATATAGGTTATTAGTTGTTTTTTTGAGTATCAGTCTGAGTGTCTGTATGGTACGGTGGGGGGTATTACGTAGTGCATAGATGCATGAATGAGTGACTCACTGTTTGTATGTGTTGAAGACAGCATGTGTGCAGGACTGTATGTGTGGATGAGTGTGTGTATGGGTGTGTTATTGAGTGAATGACTGTCTCAATAGTGTCTTCAGGAGTAACTACATATGTTTTTAACTAGTATATGTGACTATTGGTGTATATATGTGAGTATATGTGAGAGGGAGAGATTGAAAGAGTTCCTGCATGAATAAGTATGTGTTTCTATAAGTGATTGTTTAAAAGACTAAGTATGTGTAAGTTTCCGTAGAAGTAAGTATGGTGGTGTGTGTATTACTGTATATGCAAGTAAATGTATGTTTTATTCTTTATTAGCATGAGTGACTATGTGTGTGAGTAACTCTATGGATGAGTGGCATTGTGTAACAGGATGTATAGATGTATGAGTACATATGATGAGTGAGTACATGTATGAGTGACTGTATAGGACTGTTGGTGAATGAGTGGATGTGTATGTGGATCTTAGAATTACTGAAGAGGTTGTTGTAACTGGTATTGGTATGTCCATTGTTTTGAAATTTTTAGTCTCTATTTTTGAATGTGTGTATCAAAGCTTATATTAAGGTGAGAGGAGGTCTGCCACTCTATCACAAGGATGATGTCATCAGTGATGTCATCAGTGATGTCATTTGAGATGTCATCAGTGATGTCATGAGTGATGTCACTGACCATGTCATGAGTGATGTAATATGTGACGTCATCAGCAGTGCATTGCGGGCGCGCGAGTTATAGTTAGCTGAACCAACTATAACGGGGCAATTTCATTGGTTTTTTACGAGTAAAATGTCCAGCTAACTATAACATGTGTGAAACCTATGGTTTTTTCACTGAATTTCTAAGGTTTTTTAAATGCTAATTCCTAACTATAACGTGTGTGAAACCTATGGTTTTTTCAGTGAATTTCTAAGGTTTTTTAAATGCTAATTCCTAACTATAACGTGTGTGAAACCCATGGTTTTTTCAGTGAATTTCTAAGGTTTTTTAAATGCTAATTCCTTACTATAACGTGTGTGAAACCCATGGTTTTTTCAGTGAATTTGCAAGGTTTTTTAAATGCTATTTTTTTCTTTTTTTCTTCATTTTTTTCAAACATATTTTTATTTTAATTTTCTTATCTTTTATAAAGACTATGCTTAAATTTTTAAAATCCTTAAATATATTAAATATATATATTTTTTAAAATAAACATGTAAAATGTATTTCCAGATTTTTTTTTTTTTTTTTTTTTTTTTTATAGTACGCGTACCGTAAGCTCACGGTAAGCGTACGGTTTACGCAACGTCCGTAATCTATCTACGCTGCTTGCGCATAGTTACGTACTTTGCGTAGCCGCGCGTACTGCGCGTGGGACGCGTGCGCGCTTACGCAACACGCGCACGTTACGCGGAAGTGCCGGGAAATGACTGTTATGCGCATGCGCGCAAGCGCGTGTCTTTTTTACGCGCACGCGTACTTTTTGCCGTAAGCGTACCGTAAGCGTACCGTAAGCGTACGGTAGGTCATGTGATCTTGAAACACAACTTTTGATTGGTTGAAACTACTTTCAGTTCTAGAACTCTCCTACACCACACCCATTCCCCTCATTTCTGCTTGTGATCCCTTGGGAGAAGGAGCTGGTTTGTCTTTGGGATACGATGGCAGAACAGCAGAGCTCTTCTGAGAGTGAGGCTAGCACCAGCAGCACTGTCTTGAGGCAGAGAGCGAGGAAAGTAAAGCCTTCTTACGTTTGGGAGTATTTTACTTTTCCAGAAGGCCAGCAAAAGGTGAATGCACCCTTAGTTACTTGCAAGCTGTGTAAGCGTGTACTTTCTAGAGGTAATCCTAACAGGAAGTATTCCTTTGGGAATCACACCATGAAGAGACACCTCCAGGAAGTACACAGAAGGACACATGGTCATCTTTTTGGAGGTAACTCTTCAGAAAGACGAGCCAGTACATCCACAGCAGCTCAGCCTGGACCATCACCTGCAGGGCTTACTCCTTCTTCTGCAGGTCAGGTGAGCCCTTCATCTGTGGGGGGAGAATCTCCTTTTGCTGGCCCTCTGGAAATGAACCTTCGATTTCGGAAGGTTGATATTCATTGCACATTTTGTAAAGGTCTAATTTGTCATAGGGAGACCAGTGTTTCCCTAGTGAACAACAAAATAGATCAGCACATTTGTAGCTTTGAATGATTTTCCCATGCTTCCTTTCCTCTGTCCCTGCATGAACACAACGGTTCTTTTAAGAGCCAACCTTATCTTCCATCTTTTTTTTACTTGTTTTTAAAAACTTTTTTTTTTTTTTTTTACCGTACGCGTACGGTAAGCGTACCTTTTTTTTATTTTTTAAAAAAAAACACTAAAAATCATTTATCACATTATAAAGTCCTTGAGAGACTACAATTTTTATTATTGACTTACCATACTCACTCAAAAAAAAATTTATTCATTTGTTTTTTTAAAAAATAGTTTTTAAAATGGTTGTAGTTTCCGAAAATTTTCTATATCGATCTGAAAATAAAGAAAAAAGTATTAATATTTTTAAACCATTTAATAATACAGTACACATATTTACATTTTTTTCCAAAAAATATTTTTGCCTTATTTTTGCTGTTTTCAGAATAAATTGCATTTCACTATTAATTGTGAAAGCAATTGCATTCAGCCTTAGTGATGCTGAATGTATTTGCATTACAGACTTAAACCTGAAAACCCCACTGGCTTGTACATACTGTGCATGACTATACACGGCAAGGACATGGGTGTGTGCTAAGCCTCTGCTTCTTCCCCCAAAAATTCGCTCCCCCTTTCCATCTAATGCAACTGTGAAATCACCAGAGCAAGACGCAATAAATCTCTGTCTATAATTCTTCTATGCACACAGAGTCATGTTTTCACATTAGTGCCAAAACGAAATTTCTTTGCCAATTTCAAAGCACACTTACTGCTCTTTTTTTTTCGGGCCAAGTGAAAATCTCTTTTTACAATTTGAAATCACTTTTACAGACTGACACATTATGAAACCACTATTTTTGCTTTATTTAATTGCACGTGTCCAAGCTGTTTTTTTTTCAGACCACCACCATGTGCATTCTCTGTGACTGCCTACACTCCACCAAGGGCAACCAGCCTTAGTGATGCTGAATGTATTTGCATTACAGACTTAAACCTGAAAACCCCACTGGCTTGTACATACTGTGCATGACTATACACGGCAAGGACATGGGTGTGTGCTAAGCCTCTGCTTCTTCCCCCAAAAATTCGCTCCCCCTTTCCATCTAATGCAACTGTGAAATCACCAGAGCAAGACGCAATAAATCTCTGTCTATAATTCTTCTATGCACACAGAGTCATGTTTTCACATTAGTGCCAAAACGAAATTTCTTTGCCAATTTCAAAGCACACTTACTGCTCTTTTATTTTTTCAGGGGCAAGTGAAAATCTCTTTTTACAATTTGAAATCACTTTTACAGACTGACACATTATGAAACCACTATTTTTGCTTTATTTAATTGCACGTGTCCAAGCTGTTTTTTTTTCAGACCACCACCATGTGCATTCTCTGTGACTGCCTACACTCCACCAAGGGCAACCAGCCTTAGTGATGCTGAATGTATTTGCATTACAGACTTAAACCTGAAAACCCCACTGGCTTGTACATACTGTGCATGACTATACACGGCAAGGACATGGGTGTGTGCTAAGCCTCTGCTTCTTCCCCCAAAAATTCGCTCCCCCTTTCCACCTAATGCAACTGTGAAATCACCAGAGCAAGACGCAATAAATCTCTGTCTATAATTCTTCTATGCACACAGAGTCATGTTTTCACATTAGTGCCAAAACGAAATTTCTTTGCCAATTTCAAAGCACACTTACTGCTCTTTTATTTTTTCAGGGGCAAGTGAAAATCTCTTTTTACAATTTGAAATCACTTTTACAGACTGACACATTATGAAACCACTATTTTTGCTTTATTTAATTGCACGTGTCCAAGCTGTTTTTTTTTCAGACCACCACCATGTGCATTCTCTGTGACTGCCTACACTCCACCAAGGGCAACCAGCCTTAGTGATGCTGAATGTATTTGCATTACAGACTTAAACCTGAAAACCCCACTGGCTTGTACATACTGTGCATGACTATACACGGCAAGGACATGGGTGTGTGCTAAGCCTCTGCTTCTTCCCCCAAAAATTCGCTCCCCCTTTCCATCTAATGCAACTGTGAAATCACCAGAGCAAGACGCAATAAATCTCTGTCTATAATTCTTCTATGCACACAGAGTCATGTTTTCACATTAGTGCCAAAACGAAATTTCTTTGCCAATTTCAAAGCACACTTACTGCTCTTTTATTTTTTCAGGGGCAAGTGAAAATCTCTTTTTACAATTTGAAATCACTTTTACAGACTGACACATTATGAAACCACTATTTTTGCTTTATTTAATTGCACGTGTCCAAGCTGGTTTTTTTTCAGACCACCACCATGTGCATTCTCTGTGACTGCCTACACTCCACCAAGGGCAACCAGCCTTAGTGATGCTGAATGTATTTGCATTACAGACTTAAACCTGAAAACCCCACTGGCTTGTACATACTGTGCATGACTATACACGGCAAGGACATGGGTGTGTGCTAAGCCTCTGCTTCTTCCCCCAAAAATTCGCTCCCCCTTTCCATCTAATGCAACTGTGAAATCACCAGAGCAAGACGCAATAAATCTCTGTCTATAATTCTTCTATGCACACAGAGTCATGTTTTCACATTAGTGCCAAAACGAAATTTCTTTGCCAATTTCAAAGCACACTTACTGCTCTTTTATTTTTTCAGGGGCAAGTGAAAATCTCTTTTTACAATTTGAAATCACTTTTACAGACTGACACATTATGAAACCACTATTTTTGCTTTATTTAATTGCACGTGTCCAAGCTGTTTTTTTTTCAGACCACCACCATGTGCATTCTCTGTGACTGCCTACACTCCACCAAGGGCAACCAGCCTTAGTGATGCTGAATGTATTTGCATTACAGACTTAAACCTGAAAACCCCACTGGCTTGTACATACTGTGCATGACTATACACGGCAAGGACATGGGTGTGTGCTAAGCCTCTGCTTCTTCCCCCAAAAATTCGCTCCCCCTTTCCATCTAATGCAACTGTGAAATCACCAGAGCAAGACGCAATAAATCTCTGTCTATAATTCTTCTATGCACACAGAGTCATGTTTTCACATTAGTGCCAAAACGAAATTTCTTTGCCAATTTCAAAGCACACTTACTGCTCTTTTATTTTTTCAGGGGCAAATGTAAATCACTTTTACACACTGACACATTATGAAACCACCATGTGTAACTACAACAAAAACAATTCCCATTTCTATTATTCATTTCTTAAGTTACCACATACATACCCTCTCAAACTGTAAACTCACCTTTAAAATTAGTTAGTTCTGAAAGAAATGTGACACTCAAACAGCAGATTATCAGAGCCAGGATCTCTGTTGTGTTCACCTGTCTCCTCTCAGCAGAACCAGATAATGGCAAACTTTCCCTCTAATTTTCCACACATATACATGTAAGTTTCAAATCTCAGTGCTTCCCCCTTTTTTTTCAAATGTAATCACACATTTCTATTGGTTGAAAACCAACCCTTTTCCAAAAGTACCCTGCCCCCAACTTGACTTCTGCCTAGTACCCTTCCCCCAACTTGACTTTTGCCTGCTACCATAGCAACAGCTCATGGAACACTGCTGTGTTCAGTTAGGTCAGAAGTTCGACACACAATGTTTCAATTCCACAGAGCAAGAGTGCTTGACTTTTCAAACCTAACAGCAAATCCATAGTACTGTTCTTTGGTTACACATTTTTTTGTACCAATACAAAACATGCTTGTATTAATTTTCACATACAGCCTAGTTTTTTTTCTAGAATGGTATGAAACAGCCAATCAGTTCTTTTTGTTTTGTAAAAAATATGTATGCCTCCATTTCCAAACTGTCTTTCTTTTCATATTGCCATTCTACTGAAAGACACCTCCTGAGTGCATCCAGTTCTCCTTTGAAGATGTTCTCAGTGTGGATTGTAGGGCACAGCTATGTCTTCTGGAGTGAAAAGTTTGCAGAGAAAACAGATATGGTGAGAGACCTTGCTTTGCCAAATGTAGACATTAAATGGATTGGTCAGAGAGGGTTAAAGTGGCACCAATTGATGCCATTGGTGAAATCCTTCATTCAAATCCAACACCCTGACCTCATAATAGTGCACTGTGGTGGCAATGACCTAGGCACTTTGACTGGGGTAGGTCTGGAAATGCTTATGAAGGACACCTTTGCACAACTGTTTACACTTTTCCCTAAAACTGCCTTTGTGTTTTCCAACATATGCCAAAGGCAAAAATGGAACTGGTCCAATCATTTCTGTCCGCAGATTGACAAAGCAAGAAAGCACGTCAACAAATCTGTTTCTGCTTTCCTCCGTGACTATGGTATGGGTGCCATTTACCACAACAACTTGCGTTATGACATGCAAGACATTTATAGAGGAGATGGTGTGCACTTCAATGATGAAGGGAACAGAGTCTTCCTCTTGAACCTTAGACTCTGCATCGGTACTTACTTGTAGGTACCACTAAAAAAATGACTTCATAAACACAACAGCTCTTTTTAGAGCTCCCTAATTTCTAAACTCTTAAATCTGCTTTTCATTTATTTTTTTTTATTTTTTTTACCGTACGCTTACCGTAAGCTTACCGTACGCGTACCCCGTGATTTTTTTTAAAATCAATAAATGTTTTTATTGTACTTTTCTGTCCTTCTTTGACCCCCTTACAAATGTTAGGGGGTCTGTAACTCTCCTCATTGCCCCCTTTCCTTGTTTTCACTCTTTTTTTTCAGAGTGAAATACACAAAATGGCGGCCGCCGCTTCCTGGTTTCGGCCGATTCGAATGTTTACTAAGATCTAAGAGCCAATCAGAATCGCGCTCGCGCACGCCACCGTACGCTTACCGTAAGCGTACGGTAAGCGTACCGTAAGCGGGCTCAGATATATATATTGATTTAAAGGCTATTTTCTCAGAATCTACTGAACAGATTTACACCAAACCTACAAAAGGCACTTCCTTGACCTAGGGACTACCTCTCTGCCAAATTTTGAGTAATTCTGTTCAGCCATTCGGGCTGTAGCTCGTTCTAAAGGTCCTATGGAAAAATGCATGGGAAAAACGCGTTTTGGGACCCCCCTTTTATCTCAGCCCCCGCTTGATGAATCCCCCCGAGACTTTCAGGGTAGGAGCGGAGCGTAGCGCCCCACCTATTTTGAGAAATTCGCGAGGATTCGTCGACCGGCGCCAAAGTTATTCAAAATAGAATGTTGAGGTTTTCCTATGGAAACGTGGTCCTAACTATAACTACCTACTGGCGACCGCCAGTAGGTAATATATATATATATATATATATATATATATATATATATATATATATATATATATACACATTACCTACTGGCAGTCACCAGTAGGTAGTTATAGTTAGGACCTATTTTCCATAGGAAATCCGCAACATTCTATTTGGAATAACGTTGGCGTCGATTGATGAATCTTCGCGAAAGTTTCCAAACTTTTGGCCAGCTCCGGTCCGCTCCTATCCTGAAAATTTCACGGTGATTCGTCAAGCGGGGGCCGAGAAAAAAGAGGGGTCCCAAAACGCATTTCCCCATGCATTTTCCCATAGGACCTGTTGACGCAGCTACAGCCCGAAGTGCTGAATGGAATTACACCAAATTTGGCAAAGAGGTAGTCCTCAGTTCAGACTCGTGCCTTTTGCTTAAATGGTGTAAATCCGTTCAGTAGTTCCTGAGAAAATCAAAAGTAAAATCACATATATATCTGGGCGGAGCCTAACCACACTTCTCATCGTGAGATCTGATTGGCTGTCAACACTTCATCCAAGAAGTGTTGGCAGTCATCTTGGGACCAATATACATGATAGCACCTCATTAAAAAGCATTGCAGTTAATAGAAGGTTTTAAGACTTTAGTTACATTATAATTCATTTGTTGATGGTACCATACTCATTTTAGAAATTGTGGTGTGTTCTAAGGTGATTTTACCATGTGAAAAAGCCTTCTGCTGTGATATCATGAATCAAGTTTGAGAGAAAACTATTTTGTCATGCTTTTCCCACAGAGGTTTGGAAGGTGATCTATAAGCTAAACTGAGAGCATATTTTCTGTAAATCCACATTATCTTTCTCAGTCATGTGAGAATGAAGTCTGACATTCTCAGTAAAACATGTACATCCAACAAGGGCAGAGACTGTCAGTTGATTCCTTTGTGTTCTTCTGCAGCTTACCAGAGTGTTCTAAAGAACAACTAGAGCGCTAACAGTCTTACTTATGACAAAAGTATGGCACACCTGAAGCCATCTTGATTGGAATAACGTGGTAACACTTAAAACATTTAATTTACAAAGGAACAAAATGAGGGGGTTAATTTTGCCATAGAAATTATGATTAGTTCTGCAGAAAGAAAAATTAGGGCACATTTTGACTTCTCAAATCCTCTTCTATTTCATAAACAAATTCTGACATGCAGACTGAAATATGCACTTTGAATACCAGAAGCAGACTTCCCTGGTGAGCAGTAGTTTTACAACAGTGATCCAATGAGCAACTAGAGTGCTAATATTCAGAATTTATGGCAAATGTGTGACACATCTGAATGCCTTCTTGATGGAATCAAAGTAAAAAACTGAAAGTATTTCCTACTGAGGAGACTGTAGTAAATGAGGAAATTAGGAAACATCATAACAAATAAGTCTCCCAAAATGGCCACCAGAGACAAAAGAGCCCAAATGTAGCCCAAATATCACCCAGATGTAGCCCAAGTATAGCCCAATGACAGACTGTCCCAGAGTGTTCTAACGAACAACTAGAGCGCCAACAGTCTTACTTATGACAAAAGTATGGCACACCTGAAGCCATCTTGATTGGAATAACGTGGTAACACTTAAAACATTTAATTTACAAAGGAACAAAATGAGGGGGTTAATTTTGCCATAGAAATTATGATAAGTTCTGTAGAAAGAAAAATTAGGGCATATTTTGACTTCTCAAATCCTCTTCTATTTCATAAACAAATTCTGACATGCAGACTGAAACATGCACTTTGAATACCAGCAACAGACTTCCCTGGTGAGCAATAGTTTTACTACAGTGATCCAATGAGCAACTAGAGTGCTAACATTCAGAATTTATGGCACATGTGTGACACATCTGAATGCCTTCTTGATGGAACAAAAATAAAAAACTGAAAGTATTCCCACTGAGGAGACTGCAGTAAATGAGGAAATTAGGAAACTTCATAACAAATAAATCTCCCAAGATGGCCACCAGAGACAAAAGAGCCCAAATGTAGCCCAAATATCACCCATATGTAGCCCAAGTATAGCCCAATGACAGAATGTCCCAAAGTGTTCTTAAGAACAACTACAGCGCTTACTGTCTTACTTATGACAAAAGTATGGCACACCTGAAGCCATCTTGATTGGAATAAACTGGTAACACTTAAAACATTTAATTTAAAAAGGAACACAATGAGGGGGTTCATTTTGCCATAGAAATTACGATTAGTGCTGAAGAAAGAAAAATTAGGGCACATTTTGAGTGACTTCTCAAATCCTCTTCTATTTCATTAAAAAATAATTCTGATATGCAGACTGAAACATGCACTTTGAATACCAGCAGCAGACTTCCCTGGTGAGCAGTAGTTTTACTACAGTGATCCAATGAGCAACTAGAGTGCTAAAATTCAGAATATATGGCAAATGTGTGACACATCTGAATGCCTTCTTGACGGAATCAAAGTAAAAAACTGAAAGTATTTCCTACTGAGGAGACTGTAGTAAATGAGGAAATTAGGAAACATCATAACAAATAAGTCTCCCAAAATGGCCACCATAGACAAAAGATCCCAAATGTAGCCCAAATATCACCCAGATGTAGCCCAAGTATAGCCCAATGACAGACTGTCCCAGAGTGTTCTAACGAACAACTAGAGCGCTAACAGTCTTACTTATGACAACAGTATGGCACACCCAAAGCCATCTTGATTGGAATAAAGTGGTAACACTTAAAACATTTAGTTTACAAAGGAACAAAATGAAGGGGTTCATTTTGCCATAGAAATTATGATAAATTATGCAGAAAGAAAAATTAGGGCACATTTTGACTTCTCAAATCCTCTTCTATTTCATAAACAAATTCTGACATGCAGACTGAAACATGCACTTTGAATACCAGCAGCAGACTTCCCTGGTGAGCAGTAGCTTTACTACAGTGTTTCAATGAGCAACTAGAGTGCTAACATTCAGAATGTATGGCAAATGTGTGACACATCTGAATGCCTTCTTGATGGAACCAAAATAAAAAACTGAAAGTATTCCCACTGAGGAGACTGCAGTAAATGAGGAAATTAGGAAACTTCATAACAAATAAATCTCCCAAGATGGCCACCAGAGACAAAAGAGCCCAAATGTAGCCCAAATATCACCCATATGTAGCCCAAGTATAGCCCAAAGACAGAATGTCCCAGAGTGTTCTTAAGAACAACTACAGCGCTTACTGTCTTACTTATGACAAAAGTATGGCACACCTGCAGCCATCTTGATTGGAAAAAACTGGTAACACTTAAAACATTTAATTTAAAAAGGAACACAATGAGGGGTTTCATTTTGCCATAGAAATTATGATTAGTGCTGAAGAAAGAAAAATTAGGGCACATTTTGAGTGACTTCTCAAATCCTCTTCTATTTCATTAAAAATTCTGATATGCAGACTGAAACATGCACTTTTAATACCAGCAGCAGACTTCCGCGGTGAGTAGCAGCTTAACTACAGTGATCTAATGAGCAACTAGAGTGCTAACATTCAGAATTTATGGCAAATGTGTGACATATCCGAATGCCTTCTTGATGGAATCAAAGTAAAAAACTGAAAGCATTTCCTACTGAGGAGACTGCAGTAAATGAGGAAATTAGAAAACTTCATAACAAATAAATCTCCCAAGATGGCCACCAGAGACAAAAGAGCCCAAATGCAGCACAAATATCACCCAGATGTAGCCCACATGTAGCCCAAAGACAGAAGTGTGCACAACAATTATTTTTTGTGTATTTGCAGTTTTATATAGTGCAGACTTGTCAGGTATTGGAGTGCTTTACATGAGCATTGGTTACATCACACAAGATCAAATTCATTTTGGTTGTAGACATGTGGAGATTAAGTGATTTGACCAGAATCACAGAATGTTGAGCTGAAGCAGAAACTCCAACCTGGTTCCCCAGTTGCAAAGTCTGCAGCTCTGGAAGCCACACCACATCCTCTCCCCTAAGTGAAACATTTAATCAAGTGGTCAATTGGATAAAAAAACATAAAGATAACAAATAATTTGAAAAGTGCTTTGTCGCTATTTGAAAACTCAGAAAATATGTCCTCATTTTAGTTTTTTCAGAGCGCTAACCATAATTTTGATGCAAATAAGACCCTCTCATATATGTAATTTCTAAAGGAAATGTTCTAGGTATTACAGTTTTGATTACATCAAGATGACGTAAGGCGTTCCACACTTTTGTAATAAATATAGAATGTTAGCAATCTAGTTGTTCATTAGGATGCTGTTGAGAGGCAGAGGCCAGGGGCACAACTCTGAAAATTGAAGGCAGGTAGGAGGGTGCAGAGGCAACAATTTGACCACACTGGGCAGGCAGGAAGGGCAGTGGCAGCACAACAGACTATGGAGGGCAGTGGAAAGGGGGGCAGGGGCAACAAACCATCAATACAGGACTGACAAGAGAGGCTGTGGCAATATAATAGACCATTGTGGACAGAAGGAAGAGGCAGTAGTAGTACAACCATACATGACAACAGACCCGTTTCAGCCAGGAAACGTCCAATGTTTTTAAGCTCAAATGGGCTTTATTTGTTCTGTCTCCTGTCTACAATCTCCTCTTTTTCAATGTAACTCAAAGGGGAAAATCAAAACCCCAGTTTTTTTTCAAAATCTCCCTCTTACCAAGTTCAAAATGTTCGCAAGTATGGAACATTGGATCATGGTAGGCAGGAGGAATTGGGGTAGGGACATGGACTCGGATAACAGAGGACAGGAGGGACATGGAGAGGTGCACCAAAGTGACCCTACAGGGTAGGCATCAGGGTTTGCAGCAGCACAATACACCACACAGCGCATGCGGGACAGGAGTGCAGCACAACAATCCATAGAAAGCAATAGGGAGGGGACAGGACCATGGACATGGACAACAGAGAACAGAGGGGAAAGAGGCAATGGTAGCTAGCTGACCATAATGGACAGACAGGAGAGAAAGCTGCAGCATAACAGACCATAAAGGGCAGGAGGGATGGATCAGGGGCATTACAATGGAACAGACAAGCCAGGAGGGAGGGAATAGGGGTCTGCACATGGAAACAGAGGGCTGGGGGCAAGGGGGCAGGGCAGGAGCAGCAAGATGACCATGGAGGTCAGACAGGATGGGCACTACAAACAAGACACAGCATGGAGAGCAACAATGAGACTATAATGGCATACACACAGACCATGGAAGGAAGGTGGGAGGGGGTCAGGAGCAGCTAACTGACCACACAGGGAAGGTGGGAGGGGCCATGGCAGCACAGAAAACCATGCATGGCAAGCGGGAGGGTTAGTGGCAGCACAATGGCTATGATGGGCAAGAAGGAGGCCGCAGGGGCATGCACAAAGGGCCATGGAGGATAGAAGGGAGGGTTAGGACCTGGGCACAGACAAGAGAGTTCAGGGGAAGGGGCCTCACAACAGACCGCGCGAGCAGGCAGGAGGAGCAGTTGCAGCACAACAGACCAGGGAGGGCAGAAGGGTGTGGCAGTAAAATGGACCATGGAGGACAGGAGGAAGGGGATAGGGGCATGGCATGTGGACAGGCAGGGTGGAGGTGGCAGGGACAGGTTACAGTCATCTGACAATGCTAGGCAGGTGGGAGGGGAGTGGCAGCTCAACAGAACACTCAGAGTAGATAGGAGTGGCAGGTCCATGGAACATGGTGGGCAAAAAGGATGGAGCAGGGTCATGCACAAAGACATCGGAGGGCAGGGGGAAGGAGAATAGGGGCAGCAAGCTAAGCACATAGGCTAAGCGGGAGGTCAATGATGGGCCATAAAATTGCGCAACGGAGGGCAGGAGGAGTGGACTGGTACATCATGCTAAATGGAGGGCAGTGGCAGCACATCAGACCATGCATGGCAGGAGGGAGGAGGCTAGTCCATGGATTCAGACAACAGAGGATAGGGAGGAGGTGGATGGGGCAGCAAGCTAACTGTTCAGAGAAGGTGGGTATTAGGAACTTTATTGTTTTTAAAATATGTGTCTGTGCGAACTACTTAAAATATGAACAAGTATGCAGCATAGTCTCACTTTTATTCAGGAAGAAGAGGACGTTTGTGACTGTGACTCCGGGCTCACTTGGCAGAAAAACCCCCTGACCCTCCACCCCCCCATCGCAAAATGTAATGCCCGTGAAAAGGGTAGGTGGACGCAGTGTTATATAGAACATAGTCCTGAGAGCACGATTGAAAATGAAAACTAGATATAGTGTATGGTATAAACTATGCACCAAAAAGTGTGATATAAGATGAACCGGGGCGTGAAATATAATATGCAGTACATAGTGCGCAATAACAGATTCATTGGAGAGCGCGAGATAGCACAGGCACTAGCGCGTGCTATGCGATATGCGCCTTGGAGTGTAATATGCACAGAACAGTGTTGTGTAACCTAACTAGTTTCTAAAGTTGTAATATAAAATATGTGCTGGGGAGTGTAACGTTGCATATGTACTGTGACAAAGATATGGATCCCAGATTGTAATATGTATGGCATAGTGCTGTGCGTTATAACATAGGCATCAAGGAAGGCACGTTAGATGGGGCAATATAACCCGTGCGAAGGCAAGTGTGGCATGACATATTCACGGGGTAGTGTTACAGTGCACATGGGCTAGAGAGTGTCATAGCATACGCAGTAGCTGGTGGAATACAACACAGAGGTGTGAGGCACTCGGCGGGCACTGGTGGGTGTAACACAGCATTGGGCTCAGCCAGGAACACGCTGTGACTCTCAAGTGAGGTTTGTCTCCTTTCCAGAGAGTAAAATAAAAAGTATTACACATCCGGCGGTGGATGTGTGTTTTATTAAGCGTGAGGAGGGTTTCTTGCATAGTTTGGTCGAATTTTTGTCGAATCCCCTTTGAATGGCTTGGTGTGCGTGTATAAAATATGCCCGTCAATAGCTACCCATGTTTGTATAAATAAACGACAAGGGTGTCTATTTGGAGAGTACCCACCGGCGGGGGCGCCGGGATTAGGCACGGTAGGGCGTCAGACACGTCAGAGCTTCACTAGCGGTGTAAATACATTCCATGTGGATTCTTTCTATGAATAGTCGCCTTTTAATGAATATCACACAAATCGTCATGGTGATAGGTACATACGGTTTGTCCAGCATGTCCTAGGTGTTTCTATAAATATATATTTTTTAAAAATAATAAAAAACAAAGGCTGGCCCCGGGGGATGGGGTCCCCGGGGCCATAAGTGGCCTGAGGAGGGGGGCAACGCAGCCCCCTCCTAAAGAATTTTTTTTAAAAAGGCCATGACCCGGGGGTTGGGGTCCCCGGGGCCGATTAAGGCCTTGGGAGGGCCAAATTAATATTTTTCAACAAAAAAAATTAGGGTGCAGGCCCTCAGGGATGGGGTCCCCAGGGCCAGTAAATTATAAAACGAATGGGGGCCACACAGCCCTCCTTCTTAAAAAAATAAAATAAATAAAAGACCGGCATCGTGCCGGAGGCCACGCCCTCTCCTTGCAGCACTCTGCAAACGCGCCCCCTGGCCAGTTGTAAGTTGGGGAATTAATTCCCCTTCAATACTGAGGGTCCCTAAGGGCCAACTAGCCCAAAAGGTATCTCCAGTATGCGCCAGGGAGCTGCGTTGTAGGCAGGTGTTCTGAGGCCACGCCCCTTTTTACACCTCTATGCAACGCAGCTCTGTAGGGCTTACTGGAGGTACCTAGTGGGCTAGTTTGACCCTAGGGACCCTTAGGATTCAAGGGGACTTAATCTCTCAACTTAGAACGGCCACAGGGCGCGTTTACACAGTGGTGAAGGGAGGGGACAGGGCCTGAGGTGACGTGTGCAAACACGCCCTGTGTCGCGTTTTAAGTTGGGGAAATAATTCCCTTTCAATCCTGGGGGACCCTGGGGGCCAACTTGCCCACCAGGTGCTTCCAGTAAGCGCCACTGCTCTGCGTTTCAGAGAGGTGGTGCAGGCCATGCCCCTTTTTACACCTCTCTGCAATGGCGCTTACTGGACGAACCTAGTGGGCTATTTTGCCTCTAGGGATCCTCAGGATTCAAATGACCTTAATCTCCCAACTAAAAACGGCCACAGGGCGTGTTTCCACAGTGGTGAAGGGAGGGGACGGGGCCTGAGTTAACGTGTGCAAACAAGCCCTGTGGCGCGTTTTAAGTTGAGGAAATAATTCCCCATCAATCCTGAGAGACCCTGGGGGCCAACTAGCCCACCAGGTGCTTCCAGTAAGCGCCACTGCGCTGCGTTGCAGAGAGGTGGTCTAGGCCGTGCCCCTTTTTACATCTCTCTGCAACGCAGCTCTGTGGCGCTTACTGGAGGTACCTAGTGGTCTAGTTGGACCCTAGGGACCCTCAGGATTCAAGGGGACTTAATCTCCCAATTTAAAACGGCCACAGGGCGTGTTTACACAGTGGGGAAGTGAGGGGACGGGGCCTGAGGTGACGTGTGCAAACACGCCCTGTGGAGTGTTTTAAGAGGTAGTTTTAATCCCCTGCCCTATTATATACTAGGGACTTACAGAGGACGTCATGCTGATCACAGGGGGACCCCAACGCATAGTGTTCCCTAGTGTATATAGGTGTTTTCACTGTATTCTGAGTGTCTTTTAACATAGCACTGGCTCTAGGACTGGTTAGTCAGACTCAGTTACCACCAGTATCTGTCTGAAAAAGTTGAGGGTACAGGATGATTTTGCAACAAGGCTTATTTCTGCTCTTCTGTTTGTTCTTTCTGCACGTTATCCTTCTTCCTGCACTTTTCTGCGTCTTTGAGGACTTCTGTTGCTTCTTTCTGCATTTCTATTTTTTCTCTCTGTGTGTTGTTTCTTCTTTCTTCACATGTCCTATCACTGTAGGCATAGTTAGAAATTAGCATTTTTAAAAACCTTTGAAATTCACTGAAAAAACCATAGGTTTCAGGCACGTTATAGTTAGGAATTAGCATTTAAAAAACCGTAGAAATTCACTGAAAAAAACATAGGTTTCAGAGGCGTTATAGTTAGCTGGACTTTTCACTCGTACAAAACCATTGAAATTCCCCCGTTATAGTTAGTTCAGCTAACTATAACTCGCGCGCCCGCAATGCACTGCTGATGACGTCACATATTACATCACTCATGACATGGTCAGTGACATTACTCATGACATCACTGATGACATCTCAAATGACATCACTGATGACATCATCCTTGTGATAGAGTGGCTGACCTCCTCTCCCCCTAATATAACCTTTGATACACACATTCAAAAATAGAAACTACAATTTTCAAAACAATGGACATACCAATATCAGTTACAACAACCTATTCAGTAATTCTAAGATCCACATACACATCCACTCATTCATCAACAGTGCTATACAGTCACTCATACATGTACTCACTCATCATATGAACTCATACACCTATACACCCTGTTACACAATGCCACTCATCCATAGACTTACTCACACACATAGTCACTCATGCTAATGAAGAATCAAACATCCATTTACTTGCATATACAGTTATACACACACCACCACACTTACTTCTACAGAAAATTACACATGCTTAGTCTTTTAAACAATCACTTATAGAAACACATACTTATTCATACAGGAACTCTTTCAATCTCTCAGTCTCACATATACTCACTTATATACACCAATAGTCATATATACTAGTTTAAAACATATGTAGTTACTCATAAAGACACTATTGAGTCAGTCATTCACTCACTAACACACCCATGCACACACTCATCCACCCATACAGTCCTGCACACATGCTGTCTTCAACACATACAAACAGTGAGTCACTCATTCATGCACCTATGCACTACGTAATACCCCCTACCGAACCATACAGACACTTAGAAACTCATACTGATACTCAAAAAACCAACTAATAACCTATATAGACACTCATGTAGCTACTCACCAACCCATGCAGCCACTTATACACAAAGTGAGAGACTGATACAGATATTTACATATTTAAACATTACTCACTAAGCCATGTTTTCACTAAGCTACACTTAATCAGTCAGTTATACAATCAATTTTTCAAAAACAAATCATCCATTTAGACACTTATATACCCATTTATTCTTCCATCGACCTTGAGATATACATATATAAAACATATGTAATTTTCAGAAAAACACACATTCACTGGATGATGTCATCAGTGATGTCATTTGAGATGTCATCAGTGATGTCATGAGTGATGTCACTGACCATGTCATGAGTGATGTAATATGTGACGTCATCAGCAGTGCATTGCGGGCGCGCGAGTTATAGTTAGCTGAACTAACTATAACAGGGGAATTTCAATGGTTTTGTACGAGTGAAAAGTCCAGCTAACTATAACGCCTCTGAAACCTATGTTTTTTTCAGTGAATTTCTAAGGTTTTTTAAATGCTAATTCCTAATTATAACTTGCCTGAAAACTATGGTTTTTTCAGTGAATATATATATATATATATATATATATACGAACCCAGTACAGGGAAGACTGTCTTCCTGGGGCAGTCCGGGTTACCGGCACTCCCAAAATTTCCACAAGTCTCTCCGGCTAGTCACAGAAGTACGTCCGGAAACTCGTACACGGTGAAATTAAAGGTTTTAATGGCTCCAAAAAACAACGCATTTCAGCATTCGCCTTGATCACGCTTTCAGCAAGTATTTTCAAAGCAGCCATTTAAATAGTGCATATAATGAAAATCGAGAGAGGACTATCAACAAATGTATTTACATATACATACATAGCGGCCATTTTAGCAGGGTAAAATCTACAATGATTAATGCATTGCATCTCAAAAAGAATCAAATATCTAATTGTCACAGGAGATTCATTATAACAATTGATATTCAATCTCAGTAGCTGTTCAACCAACAACAAATTATAATATGTTAAATACATATCCATTGATCAAAATCTGATGTCACATTAAGATCGTGTATTGCACAAACCATTATAATTCATTTGTTGATGGTACCATACTCATTTTAGAAATTGTGGTGTGTTCTAAGGTGATTTTACCATGTGAAAAAGCCTTCTACTGTGATATCATGAATCATGTTTGAGAGAAAACTATTTTCTCATGCTTTTCCCACAGAGGTTTGGAAGGTGATCTATAAGCTAAACTGAGAGCATATTTTCTGTAAATTCACATTATCTTTCTTAGTCATGTGAGAATGAAGTCTGACATTCTAAATAAAACATGTACATCCAACAAGGGCAGAGACTGTCAGTTGATTCCTTTGTGTTCTACTTCAGCTTCCCAGAGTGTTCTAAAGAACAACTAGAGCACTAACACTCCTCCTTATGCCTAACGTATTGCACACCTGAAGCCATCTTGATTGGAATAAACTGGTAACACTTAAAACATTTAATTTAAAAAGGAACGAAATGAGGGGGTTCATTTTGCCATAGAAAGTATGATTAGTGCTGCAGAAAGAAATATTAGTGCACATTTTGAGTGACTTCTCAAATCCTCTTCTATTTCATTAAAAAAATCTGACATACAGACTGAAACATGCACTTTCAATACCAGCAGCAGACTTCCCTGGTGAGCAGTAGCTTTACTACAGTGATCTAATGAGCAACTAGAGTGCTAACATTCTGAATTTATGGCAAATGTGTGACACATCTGAATGCCTTCTTGATGGAATCAAAATAAAAAACTGAAAGTATTTCCTACTGAGGAGACTGTAGTAAATGAGGAAATTAGGAAACTTCATAACAAATAAGTCTTCCAAAATGGCCACCAGAGACAAAAGAGCCCAAATGTAGCACAAATATCACCCTGATGTAGCCCAAGTATAGCCCAATGACAGAATGTCCCAGAGTGTTCTAACAAACAACTAGAGCGCTAACAGTCTTGCTTGTGACAAAAGTATGGCACACCTGAAGCAATCTTTATTGGAATAAAGTGTAACACTTAAAACATTTATTTGCAAAGAAACAAAATGAAGGGGTTCATTTTGCCATAGAAATTATGATTAGTGCTGCAGAAAGAAAAATTAGGGCACATTTTGACTTCTCAAATCCTCTTCTATTTCATTAAAAAATTCTGATATGCAGACTGAAACATGCACTTTCAATACCAGCAGCAGACTTCCCTGGTGAGCAGTAGCTTTACTACAGTGATCTAATGAGTGCTAACATTCTGAATTCATGGCAAATGTGTGACACATCTGAATGCCTTCTTGATGGAATCAAAGTAAAAAACTGAAAGTATTTCCTACTGAGGAGATTGTAGTAAATGAGGAAATTAGGAAACTTCATAACAAATAAGTCTCCCAAAATGGCCACCAGAGACAAAAGAGCCCAAATGTAGCACAAATATCACCCAGATGTAGCCCAAGTATAGCCCAATGACAGAATGTCCCAGAGTGTTCTAAAAAAACAACTAGAGCGCTAACAGTCTTACTTATGACAAAAGTATGGCACACCTGCAGCCATCTTGATTGGAATAAACTGGTAACACTTAAAGCATTTAATTTGAAAAGGAACACAATGAGGGGGTTCATTTTGCCATAGAAAGTATGATTAGTGCTGAAGAAAGAAAAATTAGGGCACATTTTGAGTGACTTCTCAAATCCTCTTCTATTTCATTAAAAAATTCTGACATGCAGACTGAAACATGCACTTTTAATACCAGCAGCAGACTTCCGTGGCAAGCAGTAGCTTTACTACAGTGATCTAATGAGCAACTAGAGTGCTAACATTCAGAATTTATGGCAAATGTGTGACATATCTGAATACCTTCTTGATGGAATCAAAGTAAAAACTGAAAGCATTTCCTACTGAGGAGACTGCAGTAAATGAGGAAATTAGGAAACTTCATAACACATAAATCTCCCAAGATGGCCACCCAGGACAAAAGAGCCCAAATGCAACACAAATATCACCCAGATATAGCCCACATGTAGTCCAATTACAGAAGTGTGCAAAACACTTATTTTGTTGTGTTTTTGCAGTTTTATATAGTGCAGACTTGTCAGGTATTGGAGTGCTTTACATGAGCATTGGTTGCATCACACAAGATCAAATTTATTTTGGTTGTAGACATGGGGAGATTAAGTGATTTGACCAGAATCACAGAATGTTGAGCTGAAGCAGAAACTCCAACCTGGTTCCCCAGTTGCAAAGTCTGCAGCTCTGGAAGCCACACCACATCCTCTCCCCTAAGTGAAACATTTAATCAAGTGGTCAATTGGATAAAAAAACATAAAGATAACAAATAATTTAAAAGTGCTTTGTCGCTATTTGAAAACTCAGAAAATATGTCCTCATTTTAGTTTTTTCAGAGCGCTAACCATAATTTTGATGCAAATAAGACCCTCTCATATATGTAATTTCTAAAGGAAATGTTCTAGGTATTACAGTTTTGATTACATCAAGATGACGTCAGGCGTTCCACACTTTTGTAATAAATATAGAATGTTAGCAATCTAGTTGTTCATTAGGATGCTGTTGAGAGGCAGAGGCCAGGGGCACAGACTCTGAAAATTGAAGGCAGGTAGGAGGGTGCAGAGGCAACAATTTGACCACACTGGGCAGGCAGGAAGGGCAGTGGCAGCACAACAGACTATGGAGGGCAGTGGAAAGGGGGGCAGGGGCAACAAACCAACAATACAGGACTGGCAAGAGAGGCTGTGGCAATATAATAGACCATTGTGGGCAGAAGGAAGAGGCAGTGGTAGTACAACCATACATGCCAACAGACCCGATTCAGCCAGGAAACGTCCAATGTTTTTAAGCTCAAATGGGCTTTATTTGATCTGTCTCCTATGTACAATCTCCTCTTTTTCAATGTAACTCAAAGGGGAAAATCAATACCCCAGTTTTTTCTCAAAATCTCCCTCTTACCAAGTTCAAAATGTTCGCAAGTATGGTACATTTGATTATGGAAGGCAGGAGTAATTGGGGTAGGGACATGGACTTGGATAACAGAGGACAGGAGGGACATGGAGAGGTGCACCAAACTGACCCTAAAGGGCAGGCATCAGGGTTTGCAGCAGCACAATACACCACACAGGGCATGCAAGATGGGAGTGCAGCACAACAATCCATAGAAAGCAATAGGGAGGGGACAGGACCATGCACATGGACAACAGAGAACAGAGGGGAAAGAGGCAATGGTAGCTAGCTGACCATAATGGACAGACAGGAGAGAAAGCTGCAGCATAACAGACCATAAAGGACAGGAGGGATGGATCAGGAGCATTACAATGGAACAGACAAGCCAGGAGGGAGGGAATAGGGGTCTGCACATGGAAACAGAGGGCTGGGGCAAGGGGGCAGGGCAGGAGCAGCAAGATGACCATGGAGGTCAGGCAGGATGGGCACTAGAATCAAGACACACCATAGAGAATAACAGTGAGACTATGATGGCATACGCACAGACCATTGAGGGAAGGTGGGAGGGGGTCAGGGGCAGCTAGCTGACCACACAGGGAAGGTAGGAGGGGCCATGGCAGCACAGAAGACCATGCATGGCAAGCGGGAGGGTTAGTGGCAGCACAATGGCTATGATGGGCAAGAAGGAGGGCGCAGGGGCATGCACAAAGGACCATGGAGGATAGAAGGGAGGGTCAGGACCTGGGCACAGACAAGAGAGTTCAGGGGAAGGGGCCTCACAACAGACCGCGCGGGGCAGGCAGGAGGAGCAGTTGCAGCACAACAGACCAGGGAGGGCAAAAGGGTGTGGCAGTAAAATGGACCATGGAGGACAGGAGGAAGGGGATAGGGGCAGCAAGCTAAGCACAGAGGCTAAGCAGGAGGTCAATGATGGGGCATAGAATTGGGCAATGGAGGGCATGAGGAGTGGACTGGTACATGATGCTAAATGGAGGACAGTGGCAGCAAATCAGACCATGCATGGCAGGAGGAAGGAGGCTAGTCCATGGATTCAGACAACAGAGGATAGGGAGGAGGTGGATGGGGCAGCAAGCTAACTGTTCAGAGAAGGTGGGTATTAGGAAGTTTATTGTTTTTAAAATGTGTGTCTGTGCGAACTACTTAAAATATGAACAAGTATGCAGCATAATCTCACTTTCATTCAGGAAGAAGAGGACGTTTGTGACTGTGACTGCGGGCTCATTTGGCAGAAACACCCCCTGACCCTCCACCCCCATTGCAAAATGTAATGCCCTTGAAAAGGGTAGGTGAACGCAGTGGTATATAGAACATAGTCCTGAGAGCACGATCAAAAATGAAAACTAGATATAGTGTATGGTATAAACTATGCACCAAAAAGTGTGATATAAGATGAACCGGGCGTGAAATATAATATGCAATACATTGTGCGCAATGACAGTTTCATTGGAGAGCGCGAGATACCACAGGCACTAGCGCGTGCTATGCGATATGCGCCTTGGAGTGTAATATGCACAGGGCAGTGTTGTGTAACCTAACTAGTCTCTAAAGTTGTAATATAAAATATGTGCTGGGGAGTGTAACGTTGCATATGCACTGTGACAAAGATATGGATCCCAGATTGTAATATGTATGGCATAGCGCTGTGCGTTATAACATAGGCATCAAGGAAGGCACGTTAGATGGGGCAATATAACCCGTGCGAAGGCAAGTGTGGCATGACATATTCACGGGGTAGTGTTACAGTGCACATGGGCTAGAGAGTGTCATAGCATACGCACTAGCTGGTGGAATACAACACAGAGGTGTGTGGCACTCGGCGGGCACTGGTGGGTGTAACACAGCATTGGGCTCAGCCAGGAGCGTGCTGTGACTCTCAAGTGAGGTTCGGCTCCTTTCCAGAGAGTAAAATAAAAAGTATTACACATCCAGCGGTGGATGTGTGTTTTATTAACCGTGAGGGGGGTTTCTTGCATAGTTTTTGTCGAATTTTTGTCGAATCCCCATTGAATGGCTTGGTGTGCGTGTGTATTAAATGTGCCCGTCAATAGCTACCCATGTTTGTATAAATAAATGACAAGGGTGTCTACTTGGAGAGTACCCACCGGCGGTAAGGCGTCAGACACGTCAGAGCTTCACTAGCGGTGTAAATACATTCCACGTGGATTCATTGTATGCATAGTCGCCTTTTAATGAATATCACGCAAATCATCATGGTGATAGGTACATACCGTTTGTCCAGCATGTCCTAGGTGTTTCTATAAATATATATTTTAAAAAACAAAAAAAAAAAACAAAGGCAGGCCCCGGGGGATGGGGTCCCGGGGCCATAGGTGGCCTGAGGAGGGGGCAACGCAGCCCCCCTCCTAAAGAATTTTAAAAAAAAAGTACATGCCCCAGGGGTTGGGGTCCCCGGGGCCGATTAAGGCCTTGGGAGGGGGGACACGCAGCCACCTTCCGTATAATAAAAAAAAAATAACAAATTAGGGTGCAGGGCCTTGGGGATGGGGTCCCCAGGGCCAATAAATTAGAAAAAGAAGGGAGGGCCACACAGCTCTCCTTCTTAAAAAAATAAAAAAAATAAAAGATCGGCTTCGCGCTGGAGGCCACGCCCCCTCCTTGAAGCACTCTGCAAACGCGCCCCCTTGCCAGTTGTAAGTTGGGGAATTAATTCCCCTTCAATACTGAGGGTCCCTGAGGGCCAACTAGCCCAACAGGTATCTCCAGTAAGCGCCAGGGAGCTGCGTTGCAGACAGGTGTTCTGAGGCCACGCCCCTTTTTACACCTCACTGCAACGCAGCTCTGTGGCACTTCCTGGAGGTACCTAGTGGGCTAGTTTGACCCTAGGGACCCTTAGGATTCAAGGGGACTTAATCTCTCAACTTAGAACGGCCACAGGGCGCGTTTACACAGTAGTGAAGGGACGGGACGGGGCCTGAGGTGACGTGTGCAAACACGCCCTGTGGCGCGTTTTAAGTTGGGGAAATAATTCCCTTTCAATCCTGAGGGACCCTGGGGGCCAACTAGCCCACCAGATGCTTCCAGTAAGCGCCACTGCTCTGTGTTGCAGAGAGGTGGTGCAGGCCGTGCCCCCTTTTACACCTCTCTGCAATGGCGCTTACTGGAGGTACCTAGTGGGCTATTTTGCCCCTAGGGACCCTCAGGATTCAAGGGGACTTAATCTCCCAACTTAAAACGGCCACAGTGCGTGTTTACACCGTGGGGAAGGGAGGAGACGGAGCCTGAGGTGACATGTGCAAACACGCCCTGTGGCGCATTTTAAGAGGTAGTTTTAATCCCCTGCCCTATTATATACTAGGGGCTTACAGAGGAGGTCATGCTAATCACAGGGGGACCCCAACGCATAGTGTTCCCGAGTATATGTAGGTGTTTTCATTGTATTCTAAGTGTCTTTTAACATAGCACTGGCTCTAGGACTGGTTAGTCATACTCAGTTACCACCAGTATCCGTCTGAAAAAGTTGAGGGTACAGGATGATTTTGCAACAAGGCTTCATTCTGCTCTTCTGTTTGTTCTTTCTGCACGTTATCCTTCTTCCTTTACTTTTCTTCGTCTTTGAGGACTTCTGTTGCTTCTTTCTGCATTTCTTTTTTTTCTTTCTGTGCGTTTTTTCTTCTTTCTTCACATGTCCTATCTCTGTAGGCATAGTTAGAAATTAGCATTTAAAAAACCTTTGAAATTCACTGAAAAAACCATAGGTTTCATGCACGTTATAGTTAGGAATTAGCATTTAAAAAACCTTAGAAATTCACTGAAAAAACCATAGGTTTCAGGGACGTTATAGTTAGCTAGACTTTTCACTCGTACAAAACCATTGAAATTCCCCCGTTATAGTTAGTTCAGCTAACTATAACTCGCGCGCCCGCAATGCACTGCTGATGGCGTCACATAATATATCACTCATGACATCGTCAGTGACATCACTCATGACATCTCAAATGACATCACTGATGACATCACTGATGACTTCATCCTTGTGATAGAGTGGCAGACCTCCTCTCACCCTAATATAACATTTGATACACACATTCAAAAATAGAAACTAACATTTTCAAAACAATGGACATACCAATATCAGTTACAACAACCTATTCAGTAATTCTAAGATCCACATACACATCCACTCATTCATCAACAGTGCTATACAGTCACTCATACATGTACTCACTCATCATATGAACTCATACACCTATACACCCTGTTACACAATGCCACTCATCCATAGACTTACTCACACACATAGTCACTCATGCTAATGAAGAATCAAACATCCATTTACTTGCATATACAGTTATACATACACCACCATACTTAATTCTACAGAAACTTACACATACTTAGTCTTTTAAACAATCTCTTATAGAAACACATACTTATTCATACAGGAACTCTTCCAATCTCTCACTCTCACATATACTCACTTATATACACCAATAGTCACATATACTAGTTTAAAACATATGTAGTTACTCATAAAGACACTACTGAGACAGTCATTCACTCACTAACACACCCATGCACACACTCACCCACCCATACAGTCCTACACACATGCTGTTTTCAACACATACAAACAGTGAGTCACTCATTCATGCACCTATGCACTGCGTTATACCCCCCACCGGACCATACAGATTCTCAGACACTCATACTGATACTCCAAAAACCAACTAATAACGTATATAGACACTCATGTAGCTACTCACCAACCCATGCAGCCACTTATACACAAAGTGAGAGACTGATACAGATATTTACATATTTAAACATTACTCACTAAGCCATTTATTCACTAAGATACACTTAATCAGTCAGTTATACTATCAATTTTTCAAAAACAAATCATCCATTTAGACACTTATATACCCATTTATTCTTCCATCGACCTTGAGATATACATATATAAAACATATTTAATTTTCAGAAAAACACACATTCACTGGATGATGTCATCAGTGATGTCATTTGAGATGTCATCAGTGATGTCATCAGTGATGTCACTGACCATGTCATGAGTGATGTAATATGTGACGTCATCAGCAGTGCATTGCGGGCGCTCGAGTTATAGTTAGCTGAACTAACTATAACGGGGGAATTTCAATGGTTTTGCACGAGTGAAAAGTCCAGCTAACTATAACGCCCCTGAAACCTATGTTTTTTTCAGTGAATTTCAAAGGTTTTTTAAATGCAAATTCCTAACTATAACGTGCCTGAAACCTATGGTTTTTTCAGTGAATTTATATATATATATATATATATATATATATATATATATATTCACTGAAAAAACCATAGGTTTCACACATGTTATAGTTAGCGGAAATTTTACTGATAAAAAACCAATGAAATTCCCCCGTTATAGTTAGTGCAGGCAACTATAACTCACGCGACCGCAATCCTCTGCTGATGCTAATACTGTATTTAGACACTTATTTGCCCATGTCTTCTTCCATACATTTTTAGCTATACATATATTACAAATATTTTTTTTTCATAAAGACACATATGTCATCAGCAGAAGATTGCGGTCGCGTGAGTTATAGTTGCCTGCACTAACTATAACGGGGGAATTTCATTGGTTTTTTATCAGTAAAATTTCCGCTAACTATAACATGTGTGAAACCTATGGTTTTTTCAGTGAATTTGCAAGGTTTTTTAAATGCTAATTCCTAACTATAACGTGTGTGAAACCTATGGTTTTTTCAGTGAATTTGTACGGTTTTTTAAATGCTAAGTTACTTTACGCCATTCGTGGCGTGCGCGCCCACTTAACGCAGTTCGTTCCGTGCGCGCACGGTGCGCTTCGCGCACCGTGCGCGCACTGTGAGCACGCGGTGCGCTTCGCGCACCGCGCGCCCACTTTACGCAGTTAGTGCCGTGCACGCACGGTGGGCACGCGGTGCAATGACAAAGCAAGAAAGCACGTCAACAAATCTGTTTCTGCTTTCCTCCGTGACTATGGTATGGGTGCCATTTACCACAACAACTTGCGTTATGACATGCAAGACATTTATAGAGGAGATGGTGTGCACTTCAATGATGAAGGGAACAGAGTCTTCCTCTTGAACCTTAGACTCTGCATCGGTACTTACTTGTAGGTACCACTAAAAAATCATTTCATAAACACAACGGCTCTTTTTAGAGCCCCCTAATATCTAAACACTTAAATCTGATTTTCATTTTTTTTTTTTTTTTTTCTACCGTATGCTTACCGTAAGCTTACCGTACGCGTACCCCGTGATTTTTTTTAAAATCAATAAATGTTTTTTTTGTACTTTTCTGTCCTTCTTTGACCCCCTTACAAATGTTAGGGGGTCTGTAACTCTCCTCATTGCCCCCTTTCCTTGTTTTCACTCTTTTTTTTCAGAGTGAAATACACAAAATGGCGGCCGCCGCTTCCTGGTTTCGGCCGATTCGAATGTTTACTAAGATCTAAGAGCCAATCAGAATCGCGCTCGCGCACGCCACCGTACGCTTACCGTAAGCGTACGGTAAGCGTACCGTAAGCGGGCTCAGATATATATATTGATTTAAAGGCTATTTTCTCAGAATCTACTGAACAGATTTACACCAAACCTACAAAAGGCACTTCCTTGACCTAGGGACTACCTCTCTGCCAAATTTTGAGTAATTCTGTTCAGCCGTTCGGGCTGTAGCTCGTTCTAAAGGTCCTATGGAAAAATGCATGGGAAAAACGCGTTTTGGGACCCCCCTTTTATCTCAGCCCCCGCTTGACGGATCCCCCCGAGACTTTCAGGGTAGGAGCGGAGCGTAGCGCCCCACCTATTTTGAGAAATTCGCGAGGATTCGTCGACCGGCGCCAAAGTTATTCAAAATAGAATGTTGAGGTTTTCCTATGGAAACGTGGTCCTAACTATAACTACCTACTGGCGACCGCCAGTAGGTAATATATATATATATATATATATATATATATCCAAGACTCTGGTGAGTCCGGAACGCGTTATCTTACGTCTATAAACAATCAGTTCCTTTGCAAGATTGCCAGAGTGGCTGGTTCTTCTCCTGGGGCCCCTTGGGAAAGCAATTTTCTTCTGTGTGTGTGTGTGTATATATATAAACATGTTTACCGCCCAAAGGAAACCTCTCTCAACTCGGCGGGTGTCGCAGCACACAGGGGTAGTCCCGTGTCATAAATAGCACCAGCAGTCACAAGAACAACGCTGCAAAGTCAGGCTCTTTGTATTTTTCAAAATGTATTCTTCTGGAAAAGCCCACAAGTAGGTGATATTTCGCTTTATTTTAATGATGGCTACCATCCAGTCAAGCTGGGAAAATGTCATCGTGCATTTTCTTCACCAGACGCGTTTCGGGTGTCAATTCCCTTATTCATTGGCGTTCCCTGCATCAAACAAGACAGAATTGTGCACACGTTATAATCTTTGGAACCTGCCCCAGTGGGTTTGGCCATTCGCATAGTCTTCTGGTTCTAGTAGTGCCACAACATTATTACTTCAGTGAGTCTGTCTTAAAGTCAGCAGTTCAATGTTCACAATAAAACCACAGTGGGTCGATACTTAGTCCCACCTGACAAGCTGTATTCTCATGCCATTCATTATAGAAAATTGCCTCCCGCTGTGTTGATGACACCGGTTGATGCCACCACGGGTCCGCATACGCGGCTAGACTCCTCCGCGGCTGGGCTCAGCTGCTAAAATCCATTCACAAAAAGGAAGACCCCACAGGTAGGTGATATATTATGCTTTATTTTAATGCTGGCTACAATCCAGCCGAGCCGGGAGCATGTAATCGGGGTAGAAATATCACCTACCTGTGGGCTCTTCCATTTGGGCAATCTTTTTGTGAATGGATTTTAGCGGCTGAGCCCAGCCATGTATGCGTGAGACACCTAATCACACATTTATTCAGTCAGTCACATACCCACTGAATCATCCATACAGACACTCATACACCCACTGATTCACCAATACACCTTGGTATATATATTTAACAGCATAAACGTTTTTTAAAACACTGGTGATGATGTCATCAGTGATGTCATTTGAGGTGTCATCAGTGATGTCACTGACCATGTCATGAGTGATGTAATATGTGAAGTCATAAGCAGTGCATTTTGGGGGCGAGAGGTATAGTTAGCTCACTAACTATAATGGCTGAATTTCACAGTTTTGTACAAGTGAAACCTGAGCCTAACTATAATATCCCTGTAACCTTTGTTTTTTTTCAATGAATATATAATTTCATTATATATATATATATATATATATATACATATATATCCTGACATGCTAAGACAATAAATCTTCCTTATTGCATCTTTAACTGGAGTCTGTGTCCTTGTTTGGCCCACCGTGGTCGTTCGTTGGGATCCTGGTTTTATATATAAAGCAAAGATTATATATATATATATATATATATATATATATATATATATATGGATATATATTCACTGAAAAACCCATAGGCTTTACAGACATTATAGTTAGGAATTCACTTTTAAAAAACCTTAGAAATTCACTGAAAAAACAATAGGTTTCAGGGACATTATAGTTAGTTGGACATTTGACTCATATAAAACCAGAGAAATTCGCCTGTTATAGTTAGTTGAGCTAAATATAACTCGCGCGCCCGCAATGCACTGGTGATGACGTCACATATTACATCAATCACCAACACACCCATACACACACTAACTAACCCATACAGCCCTTTCCAGATGCACTTTTTAATCCATACAACCAGTGAATCACCCACTCAGACAACTCGTTAAGGATGCGCGTTTCGTATCCGACGGATTCGTAGTACCGTGTCCCGCCTAACATCATATACGTATAAGGTCGCGCCAGCTCCTAGTTTGTTATGCGACGGCTGCGCGGTACCAATACGTGCGTTACATCATCTACGTATAGGGCCACGCCGGCTGCGCGTTCCGTATGCGACGAGTGCACGCTGCCAGGCCCTGTGTTACGTCATAGACGTATGATATCGCGCCAGGTACGCCATTCCCTCATTTATTTTTTTATGTCTCAAAACTATATCTAAATAAGTTTAAAGTGTATATGAGAGCAAGCGATAATCTAAAATATTTTCCACATTTATATATTTCTAACTGTAATAAACTTATATTATGGTAAATATATTTTCTCAAAATCATGTTGGGTGCGGCCTCCTTGCGCACTCGGTGCGCGATTGCCATGTGACCTTAAAAAAAAGCTTTTGATTGGTTTATAACATTTCCCATTGTAACAGTTGGAGGACCCCACCCATTTTAGTCATTCTCTCTACCCCGTTTGCTGAGAGACACCTCTTCTGCTTACAGAGATTTTTTGAAAACTTTTTTGCTGTGTACACATATCGTATAGTACACACAACATGCAACAATCATCTTGATCAATAATCATGCTCTGTACGGTAGCCTTCCACGTGCGATAGCTATGCATCTGAAACTACATCAAAAAGCAAATGTGTGTTACACGATGCCCCTGGTGTGTGTGTGTGTGTGCGCATTATTGTACTGCCTTTCGGCCTGGGTATTGGTGGCTCGAAGGGGTATCATCAGCCACGGGCAGAGTGCACATTCTAGATCACATGTGACAGACAGTAAAGAGTAATGTGTAGATTTGTGTAGCAGTATGCTCTGTTGTCAGGCGTTACCAGTACAGTAGTGTGTCATATGTGAGACTTTCAGATTCACGTTATAGATGCATTGCTTGACTGTAATGAGCGTTATCACTGTGTATGATGTAGCCTCACTGCTGATCCTCCCTCCATCTGAGCACATTCACATGTGTGTGCTTCACGATAGCAACACTTTCAATAATACCGCACACCATTGACATGCGTGTCTGCGCATATCCACAAGCTTGACAACGACATGTGATGTTGTCCATTCAATGTTTTCGGACAGCATCTCATTAGCGATAGTTGCCACCCTCCCGGTCCATGCTACATTAATGTAAATTGCGGATTGTGCGACGTCAAAACTGCAACAGGGACACACACATAAGTACACTTCCTGGCCAGGCAGGAACTGAACAACGCCCAGGTCCCCAGAAAATGTATTCACACCCCTACTCTGGCCTGCCGTACGCAAGCCCAGCCCACTTTGCATACATATAAATAGGATAACGACGACGCCATATGTCCCAGTTCTTCCACACTGCTTCAGGTGATATGGCCGCATCCACCTCGCATATCACAATGCGCAATAAAAAAAAAGGGATCCATGAGGTGTACATCATCCTGGCAATCAAAACTACATCTGAATTGTGAACCCTGCTGGCTGTTGTGTTTGGACACACACCAATGACAGCATGTGAGCAGTGGGGCCTGGGTGCACAGGGGCTGCAATTGAGCGCGGTGCGGCAGGAGGGGTGGGGTGCATCAGCCTGGGTGGGCAGGTGCAAACAAGCGATGTTGCCGTGCGTAATGATGGGATCTCTGACCTCATTCAGTCACATCTCTGTCTCATTTTAAGGACTTGCTGGATCGTACTGTAGGCCTGAGCCAGCGGGCAGCACTGCCCTACAGACACGGGGCATTGGCTTTTAGGGCACTGTAGTGAGCTGACTACTAAGTGTACATGCACACAGGCTTGCGCCACTGCATTGCACGCCCACATTGTGCTTCTAGCATGCGCTCTGTTCCTTTGTATGTGAACGTTGGCATAACATATTATTATTCACCCTTGTCCATTCTCGTGCACTCCAACTCTTCTTTGAACCACGATTACCACTAACATTTGGTAGATCGTACTTCAAGAAGGAAGGATGCACTTAACTTGTGTTCTCTCCTAAACTTGAAATAAACCTTCATTTACCTTAAGACGTTTCCACCATTATATTATTTCTCCCTTTTCAGACACTGAATTAGTTGCACGAAAAAGCACACAGCAGGTGCTCAACCGGTGCTGATGCTCTGGCCTTTCTGATGCCTTCCATCGTGGTATCAAGACACCGTCCCATACCGGAGACATGCTGTGCCACCCTAAGAGGCACCCCGGAGTCAGAGCTTGCACCGGCACGTCGTTTGACACACCGGTGGTGGTAGGTGAGCAGTGAAGCCTCGGTGCGCAGGAGCTGCATTTGAGCACAGTGCGGGGGAAGGGCCAGGGGTCCAGCAGCCTGAGTGGACAGGTGCAGGCAAGCAATGTTGACGTAGATAATAATATAATCTCTGGCCTCATTCATATCTCTGTTTCATTTTAAAGACTTGCTGGACCGCACTGTTTCTCGCGGACCCCAGCATCCCAGACACACGGGTGACGGGAGGTGAACAGTGAGGGCTGGGTACAGTAGGCCGACGCTCTGTCTCCTCCTCCCTCTGTTCTTTTGACTTTCCCTCCCCTTCTCCCTTCCACCCACTCGCTCTCTGTCCCATTCTCACTTTCTTCCTTTCATTCTGACTACCTTTCTTTTTCTCTTGGACATGGCACACATACTCATGTTTCTTTTTTCTCTTGCAGGTTTTGTACGCTGCTTCCGGAGGAGTCTGTGACGGGGCTGGGGATGTGGCAGAGAGGGACTCACCTGGTTGGCCCTGTTGGTCAAAAGACCCCACTGTACCCCTTTGTGTCCTCACACAGGCTGACGAGGTAACCGACAACCCCAAGGACTGGACTGCCTACCCCTCACGAGCCTGGATGCCTGAAGAGGGACACGGCGCCTTTAAGAGAGGACTCCCATGGGACGAGACTCCTCCCCTACATGACGTTTCCTGCGGCGGGACTTCAAAGGTGAGCCGCATCAGGAAGTTGACGGACGGCGTTTCCTCGGAGTTGGAGTACGAGTTGGAGTGGAGGAGAAGAGCGGCGGTGAGAGAGGAGGATTGCGGGAAAGCGGAGGAGAGCGTACCAGACTGGCGGAAGGAGTGGCGACCGGAGCAGACGGAAGGCGAAGAAGCTGCAGGAGTTGCACCCGACAAGGCAGGAGGCCAACGGTCCGGCGAAGCGCCCTGCCACGTTCCCGGGGGAGGAGCGTGGCTGGAGCAGGTACGGGGGAAAGTCGCAGGCTGGGTGGGGAAGGGAAAATCCCTGTAAACCGTCACAGCTAAATTCGACCGGCCTCACTCCTGTCGTAGCACCTCGAGCACTAGAGCACTTATCAGCCCCCTTGTTTCACGGTGTCCCTCACTCCTGGCCCCTTCATTCGCGGAAGCGAGGCTGCACGCCTAATACTTGCTTTCCTTTTTTCCTTCGGTTCGGAACAACGATGACGAGAGACCAGACTGAACCGATAGCCCTGACCGGGACGACGAGTCCGAAGCCCGCAGACGACGTACGGCGATATCCCTCCTGTCTACCTCAGACCACCAACAGTTCCTGGTGTGATAAAGACTGTGTACCATCTGACAAATAAAACCTACGTCTATCAGACTTAAACCGCCTTGTGTGACGTCTCTGTGCCCCGAACCCACTACACTGGTGTCAGAAGTGGGATTCCCACCATCTGAATGGGAAAGATGGACGCCCTCATCCAGCACCTGGTCCAGGGGCAGGAGAAACTGGAGTGGGCCATTCAAAGACAGATGACGTCGGCCCAGGCGGACAGAGAGGTGTTTCAGACCACGATTAATGCCCAGTTGGAGCACCTACAGAAAGCTGGCGCTGTTCCTCCCCTCACGATGCCCGTAGAACATCGTCCTCATGCTGTCCCGAGCCCGTCAGGGATCGCCCTGCAAAAATACCTTCCTGGGGATGACCCCGACGTGCACTTGATGAACTTCGAGAGAGCCGCCAGAGCGCTGGGGTGGCCTGAGGAAAAGTGGCCGTTCTTTTTGGCCCCCCTACTAACCGGCGACGCCCAGTTCGCCTATCAGGTGGCTAACCCGACAGGAACTGTACCATACTACACGGTGAAGGAAATCATCCTTGATCACCTGGGCCTGGACGGTGAAGCATATAGAGTACGTTTCCGGAAAGCACAGGGGTTGCCAGGGGAGAATCCCAAGACTTTGTTTTTTCGGCTCAAGATGGCAGCCGACAAATGGCTGAAGCCCATGACGAGCTCAAAGGAAGAGGTAATGACGAAGATATACCTCGAACAATTCATGGAAGCATTGCCATACGCCACCCAGAGGTGGCTGAGACAACACTCCGGACTGACACCGGAACAAGCCATAGAAATGGCCACCAACTACTCCAGAGCCCAACCCAGAGTCGCCGGATGGGAGGGCGAGAAGGGACACAAAGGGGGGAATCTCGGAAAAGGGGACAAGAGACCGAAGGGCATCCCCGAGCCCCTTAGGCCCAGACCGATGCGCGTAGAGGGACCCCCGGTCAGAGGGCCCCAGTGTTTTGAATGCGGAGAATGGGGGCATATAGCCAGACTTTGTCCCCGGAAGCGCACCGCGGAGGAACCGATGGAGGTCGGATATTTACCCAAGTCAATACTATATTCAGCGGAGATGGGGAGCTCCTTTTATGTGAGTTTACGAGTAAACGGTAGGGCTGTCAGGGCATTGCTAGATTCTGGCTGTCGACAATCGGTGGTACAAAAACATTTGGTATTACCCAATCAGTATATACCCGGGGCTGTAGTACACATCCGCTGTGTACACGGGGATGTGAGGCCCTACCCTCTTGCTCAAGTCACTCTCCATCCCCGGGATATAAAACCGTGTACCGTAAAAGTAGGGGTGGTGGAGTCCTTGCCCGAAGAAATGTTACTAGGGGTAGACAACCCAGATCTCTGTTGGAGATCACAAAAGATGTATGGGAATCGGAGGGAGAAGAAGAACAAAGGACACTCCTGGACTATACACAGCAACTCAGATCCAAGTTGGGGAAGTTGAGGGCTCTCGCCTGTTCTAACCTGGAACTACAGCAGTCCCGACAGAAAAAGTATTACGATCGCGGAACCAAGCTCCGTAAACTACAGAAAGGGGACTGGGCCCTGCTACTCCTACCCGGGATAGCCAACAAACAAAGAAGCGAGTGGACAGGACCCTATGAGATCTTGGAAACGATAGGAGACACGACCTACCGGCTACGAGTGTCCCCTACCAAAACCCAAACATATCATGTGAACCTGCTGAAGAAATGGATTGGTCCGCCCCCTAAAACCGCACAGCTTCTCATACCGACGAGTCATAGCCCGACCAACAAGATCGAAGAGCTGGTCGTGAACGAAGGTTTAACCCCACAACAGAAGAAGGAGCTCAGAGATGCCTTGCTACCATATAGAGACATATTTTCGGACCTCCCTGGTAGAACCACGCTGGTAGAACACACTATCGAGACTCATCCTGGGAAAAGAGTAAAACAACGACCCTACAGGATCCCTGCTGCACGACGGGAGGCCATCCGCAACGAGGTACACGAGATGCTGAAGTTAGGAGTAATCCAGCCATCAAAGAGTGATTGGGCCTCGCCCATCGTGATGGTCCCAAAGCCGGACGGGTCCAGGCGCTTTTGCATGGATTTCCGCGCCTTAAATGCTATCTCGGCGTTTGACGCCTACCCTATCCCGCGAGTAGACGAGCTCATCGAGAAACTCGGAGACGCGGTATATATCACCACGCTTGACCTAACAAAGGGGTATTGGCAGGTGCCCCTTAGGGAGGAAGACAGGAAGAAAACAGCGTTCATCACGGAAGAGGGACTATTCGAGTTCACTGTTCTTCCGTTCGGACTGCATGGGGCACCTGCCACATTTCAGAGGCTGATGAACACCCTACTCCGACCCTACAAATCCTTCTGTTCCGCCTATCTGGACGACATTGTCATTCACAGTACGCACTGGGAGGGACACTTACATCACGTCCAGACCATCTTGGCGGCGCTAAAGAAAGCAGGGCTGCACGTCAATGCGAAGAAGTCTCGAGCCGCTTTTCATCGAGTAAAGTACCTGGGATTTGTGTTGGGGGAGGGTACCATAACACCCCAGACGGAGAAGGTTAAGGCCATTGCGGGTACCCCCTTCCCCCACTCACGGAGAGATCTAAGAGCGTTCCTAGGACTGATCGGTTATTACCGGCGGTTTATCCCTGACTTTTCTAATTTGGCCGCCCCCTTGACCAATTTGCTTAAGAAATCGGCCAAAACCCGCGACCTCATACACCCCTCCCCCGAAGCCGAAAGGGCCTTTGCAGACTTGAAAAAAGCCATAACGTCCCAGCCGGTGTTAGCCTCCCCTGATTTTAACAAGCCCTTCATTCTGGCCACGGATGCTTCAGACGTGGGGATAGGGGCTGTCTTGTCTCAGGTGGGGTCGGACGGGTTGGAACATCCTGTGCTATTCGTAAGCAGAAAGCTCTTTCCCAGGGAGATGAAATACCCCACGGTGGAACGAGAGTGTCTGGCCATCAAGTGGGCTATCGACAAATTGCAGTACTACCTTGAAGGCAATTCCTTCGTACTATACACAGATCATGCCCCGTTACGTTGGATGTATCAAAATCGGAGCCTCAATCCCAGGATATTGCGCTGGTTCCTTTCCCTCCAGCCTTATTCGTTCACGGTGCAGCATAGGAAGGGTCGGGACAATGGGAATGCTGACTTTGTCTCTCGTGTCTTCCCTCTCCCCGAACGGGAGACGCAAGGGGGGGAGGTATGTGACGGGGCTGGGGATGTGGCAGAGAGGGACTCACCTGGTTGGCCCTGTTGGTCAAAAGACCCCACTGTACCCCTTTGTGTCCTCACACAGGCTGACGAGGTAACCGACAACCCCAAGGACTGGACTGCCTACCCCTCACGAGCCTGGATGCCTGAAGAGGGACACGGCGCCTTTAAGAGAGGACTCCCATGGGACGAGACTCCTCCCCTACATGACGTTTCCTGCGGCGGGACTTCAAAGGTGAGCCGCATCAGGAAGTTGACGGACGGCGTTTCCTCGGAGTTGGAGTACGAGTTGGAGTGGAGGAGAAGAGCGGCGGTGAGAGAGGAGGATTGCGGGAAAGCGGAGGAGAGCGTACCAGACTGGCGGAAGGAGTGGCGACCGGAGCAGACGGAAGGCGAAGAAGCTGCAGGAGTTGCACCCGACAAGCCAGGAGGCCAACGGTCCGGCGAAGCACCCTGCCACGTTCCCGGGGGAGGAGCGTGGCTGGAGCAGGTACGGGGGAAAGTCGCAGGCTGGGTGGGGAAGGGAAAATCCCTGTAAACCGTCACAGCTAAATTCGACCGGCCTCACTCCTGTCGTAGCACCTCGAGCACTAGAGCACTTATCAGCCCCCTTGTTTCACGGTGTCTCTCACTCCTGGCCCCTTCATTCGCGGAAGCGAGGCTGCACGCCTAATACTTGCTTTCCTTTTTTCCTTCGGTTCGGAACAACGGTGACGAGAGACCAGACCGAACCGATAGCCCTGACCGGGACGACGAGTCCGAAGCCCGCAGACGACGTACGGCGATATCCCTCCTGTCTACCTCAGACCACCAACAGTTCCTGGTGTGATAAAGACTGTGTACCATCTGACAAATAAAACCTACGTCTATCAGACTTAAACCGCCTTGTGTGACGTCTCTGTGCCCCGAACCCACTACAGAGTCCCACACACTTCTTTCATGTTTTACTGTTGTTTGGTCGAATAAAGTTGCGTTTCCATTTATTTGTGTTGTTTTAATAAAAGTTATTTTTTTTACCAATAAATGTGTATGGGTCTTCTTTTTCTGACAACACTTGTCTGTAGTTTATTGTGAAAATCGGCGCTTGATAGGAGGTTATGAGGGAAAACATTTGTAATTTTGCGGTGCACCTACCAAATATAAACCAACGGACTATTACATAACTTAAGCCTGTGTAATTCTACAACGGCAAGGGTTCTATGAGTGTATCACTTTATAACACCATGAGTACTGCTCGTGTGATTACAGAACCAATAAGGCACTGCCTAGGGCCACTGAGGCTTCAGGGACTGGCGAGGCCCACCCTGCATATTTAAGTAAAAGCCCCGGAGGTTGCCGATCCCCGGTCTTGAGTTGGACTCGAAGCCCCCCGAACAATTTGTGAACAATACCCGGGGAGGTGTCGATCCCCTAGTTTGCGAAACGTCTCTGTGCCCTCCTGCGCCTAATTTACATGTGAGATTAAGGTCCCCAGTGCTGCAGAGACCCCGCAATATAATAATAGGATTGGCCCCGCAACATTACCCACCAGTGGGCTCATTTAAATGAGACCCCGCTTCATTTTCTTTTCTCCATTTTACCATCCGGATCCGCTTTATTGAAGCGATACGAGGTTTTACTCCTCTCGCTTCAACGAGGCAAACAAGAATTTACTATCACAGGGTGGAAGCAATGCTCCCGCCCTGAAATAGCAAACATAAATGTCCAGCGGATGCACACCCCGGGACATCTTATGGCCTGGGAGGTGGCGCTCCATAGGGCCATGATGCATTGGTTAATGCATAACTACAGAATTAGTATAAACGCATACTAACACTACTTGCACACGTGTAGTACAGCAACCAGAGTGTAGTGAAGAGGCAGAGGAAGCCCAAAATCAAAAAATATAAATCCTACCAGAGGTAGGATGACATAGTTCGATGAGCCGACAACCCTGGGATGAGTAGAAACAGCTTCAACAAGAAACCGGGTCTTCAGCAGAACACAAGCAAGCTCAAAATCTTGGTAAGTGCTGCCTTCTTTTTACCTTCTCCCGCTCGTCGCCAAATTTATGTAGTGAAGAGGAAGACAGCATTGGATCCGATAAGTAGATTTATTGCAGGAAAAGAAGACAGCTTAAACAGCCACCAACAGGACCAGACAGCAAGGCAACCATCTTCTCCAGCACCGTGTCCAAACTCCCCAAGATTCCCCTCTTGACAACCCTACATTCTAACATTACATACTTACATTATAGTAGCATTACATACTAACATTCTACTATGACTTACATTGGAATACTACACAGAGCACATGACTTTACAGCAATGAGCTCACGGTTTAATCCCCGAGTTTTCAGACCAGTAGGGGTGAGTAGTTCACTTCCCAATCCCTGTATAGTATAAACGCATACTAACACTACTTACACAGTTATACTACAGCGGCCAGTATGCTACAGCGCCCAGAGCCGATCACTTTACAGCAATGACCTCATGGTTTAGGCTCTCGGTTTCATACCCGAGTGTAGCAGCATCTCATCTCAGCACCATGTCACTCTGAGCAACACCGAACTTTTAGTCTGGTAGGAGTGACTACTTTGCTTCGCACTCCCCCACAGAGGTTACAGTGCTCCTGTCCTCCTGTTTCCTACTCTTTTTGCCCTTTTTCCCCCTTACTCATTTCAACAGACTCACAAAATGGCTGCCAACACTTCCTAGTTGCAACAACTCACACCGCTCGCAGCCAATAAGCATCAAGCTCGTGCTCGTAACGCCTCAGCCAATCAGATGGCAGAATTCCCAAATATCGATATCTGCAAATTTAGATATTTCTCCAAAACTACTGAACGGATTTACACCCAATAAACAAAAGCATGCTTCTAGACCAAGACCCTTCTCCCTGCCAAATTTGGGGTAATACCGTTCACCCGTTCGACCTGTAGCTTTGTCTAAAGTTTCCTATGGAAATTGCATGGAGAAATCACATTTTGGGCCCCCCCTTTTTTCTCTGCCCCCCTTGATGAATCACCCTCAAACTTTCTACATTGGAGCTGATATGAACAAAGAATTAGTTTGCAGAATTACATATATACACACACACACACACACACACCCCAATCTTTGCTTTTGACGTATCTTCTTAAGGGTTGATCAAGCATTCCAGAATTCATTAGGTTCTAACCTATAACGTGAGATTGCTATGTATTTATTCAAGGGTGCTGCCTGAACTTGCCATCTTTCCACAGGTTCAACCCTATATGCCAGTGCTAAACTATGTAGGTAGTGCCACATAGCTCCTTCTGCTGTCTCGTCCACACAGGATGTGACATCGATACATTTAAGGTGTCACCTGGAACATCACTCCCCCAAGATGTGATTGTCTCAGTCTCGGAACAGCTAAAATGAAAGTCACTTTTCTTGTTTTTGTGCGCTTCCTCTATGTGGTTGCCATGCTCTTCTCAGTCTTTTAATGAGAAAGTTGCTCAGCTTTCGACAACAATTGAATCAAATGTCTCCTTCGAAGGTTTTAGGGTTTAAATCCTATTGCAGGTTCTGTAAAAGATATCCATATTAGACTCATATGCTATCTACATTTGATGTCTCGGATCCAAACACAGCCCCTCAATCATTCGAAGAGCTGGAAGCCAAATTATTTTGGCTCCAGAATACAGGAACATAGTAAAACTGTCCCTCTCTCCTTCAGTTAAGTCTCCTGATATGGAATGATGGTCCTGCTTTGGGAAAACAACTCACATTCAAGGAAGACAGCCATCATAAAAATAGACGCCCCACCGTAACACCCACAAGCATGTTGTGAACACAGGCGCCCCATGTGAGGAGGAAGAGAAGGGGCTAAGACACTTGCTTCAGCCCTGTGAGTTGTCTCAAAATCCTTTTAGAAAGTGCTTAGCAATAGGCCCCTAGGCAGAAATGAGAAAATAAACAAAATTAGGAAGGCATTAAATGGCTTTACCACCAGTGCCCCCTCTAAATATCTATATGCCAATACATTATCTTGAGTAATTAAATCAGAGAATAAATCTAAGGAGCAGTACATGAAAAAGGAAGCCAGAAGGCCCGAAATCTGCCAAAGGAAATTAACTAACTGACTCTAACCCTCTCAGAATTTAGAGGGAAAGCTGCTGTCATAATTCTTTAAGGTCCTTCCTAATTATAATAACAATCTATGATAGTTGTGTCACAATCATTTGGAAACCATAAAGAAGGCAAAGAAACATTATCATGGAAATAGACCACAGTAGACATCATAGCATAGCAAAACAGAAAAACCAGAAACAGAATGCAAGAATACATGGACAAACTAGATCCAACCAGAAATTGAACAAGAAAGAAACAGGAGAATGTCAGCCTCCGGGTAAGCCAGAAAGTTGTATTGCATGGAACCTTGTTCCTGGGCTGCTTTGATGGTTCTAGAGCTTTGTTTTTTGTTAGGTAGAAGAACCTGGCCTAGGACCACTAAGGCATGTGCGAAGGCCAGTCAGTGAGAGATTAGAGGGAGGGCCTAAATGGCGATGAGAAGACCTTACTATTGTGTTCTGTGGTGTGTGATGCCGCCGTCCAGCAAATCGGCTATGCACCAAAGGGCCCCACAGCTGAAGCACCAAGATCATTCAGCCAACCAAGCACCAGGCAGAAATAGTGCCGCACAAGCCACACAAGCTGTTGCCTTCCTCGCTATTGCAGCCACCTGGTTCCATGCACCTGGACAGTAAAATCCAGGGCCACATCAACCCCATCACTATTGTTTGTTGTTTTCAATCGTCTTCTAAGATTTTCAAGTGACCCAGAGTGACAGTGAATGGCTATTTGGATAGAAGGAGGCCTTTTACTTGGAATGTTCTTGAAACATTAAAGCCATGGCACACTCACTGGGCAGAGCCTCCCAAGTGAAGCAGTTCCACCACCAGTAGAGAAAGTTCATAGGTTACTCCTGGCTATAAGAGTCCTGCTCCTAACAACCTTTGCAGCTAATACAGGCTCCCCAACAAATGTCCCTCCCTTTTGGGGCACTGGTAAATTCAAGGGACATCATCACTGGCAGCATCTCTAGTACCCACTATCTTTCACTGGCTCTGCTGCCTTACAATCTCTTTAACTTCCCTACTCTTCACCGCCAGCTTCCAGTGGAGGGGAGGGGGATTGCCTTATGTTTCTTTACCAGTTTGGAGTCACACGTACTACTATTTGATTGAGTACATGCACAAGGGCTATACCCTTCCCTACTTGTCCTTTCCTTTGGACCATCTTCATTATGACAGGATGAGCTTTCTCGTACTCACCTCGATCGTGTAGGTGGACGTTCTTGCTCTGCAGACAAAAGGGCCATAGAAGAGGGGACTGTGGAGGAAAGAGGCCCATCATTTTACTACCTTTACTTCATGGTCCCTGTGAGAAGTTGGCCTGGCATATGCTGGTCACTAGTTATAGTGGCCACCTTGCACCAGTCCAATTCGGCTCTTAAGGTGATAGGTTTAAAAGACAACCTTTAAAGAAAGCTATCCTAGTGGTAGCTGTGGAGAGCAGCCTTCAGGCTAAGTCTTGAGGGAGTGTTAAGCTTATTGTTTTACCATAGATAACCTCTTGAATGACCAAATGAAAGAGTAGTCCACACAGGTATATATATAAAACATATGTATTTATTCTAAACAGAATCCCACAAGTCTCTTTATGAGGCTAGAGGTAAAGTTACAATTCAAACAAGCATTTATAGATACAATAAATAGCACTGGAATCACAGGGCCCCAGGGGGGGACCAAACCATATATTAAAAAAGTGGTATAAGAACGACAACAATTCTACAGACAATGCCTAGGGCATTTAGGATCGCTGGCCCCTTAAGAATCCACCCCAGGTTATGAGGAAGGGGACCCACGGGAGGCGCGTGTAGTGGAAAAAGCTGCTATCAGGATCTCTATTAAAGCCTATGGAGAATGTTGCGGTTTGATTTAAACAGATTAAAGACACTTCTAGCAGGAGTTCAAAGTTAAAAACTTAGAGTTAAGCTTTTGAGGAGCCCACTACCATGGGAGTACCGAGGTACCACTGTTACCTGCCCCAGGGAAGCCGGGTGCATAGGTCGTTTTCGATGTCGGGTCACAGGCTGATTTTCAATGGGAAAATCTACAAAACTGCTGCTAGCCAAAAGCGTTGATGATGCCGTGAAGATTGGAGTTGTAGATCTTGTATAGAAGAACCTGAAAGCAGAGGGGACAGAGTCTGGGTCACGGCACAGTGACCAGGGAGCTCAAGGTAAAGATCCCTTCAATGTTGGGTGCTTCAAGTGGAAAAGGTGTAGCTTGGGCTCTGGGAGGCTTCAAGGAAGGCCAGCTTCTGGAGGGCAACTGTCCCACGTCGGATGAGGGTTGCTGCGGTGTTAGTGTCCGGATTGGATCCACTAAGCCTTGGCAACCGCAACCCATGCAAGATGAACAAATCAGCTACTGGTGCAAACCCACGAGGTCTGTGAGAGGTCTACTTCAAGGAGACTGTAGAGCAGCTCTGGAGCAACCAGAGAAACTCTTAAAAGTAAGGATTGTCTTCCGCCAGGGTCCACAAGTTGAGAGACAAGGGACCGCGGAAGGCAGCAATTTGGAGTGCGTAAAAGGGTGCCCACGGGCCACCGGAGTGAGCTAGGGTGCTGATCTTTGGCACAGTTGCTGCTGAGAGGTTGGCTCAATACTGGGCCAAAGCACAACTTCCCCACTGGTCAGGGTCGTGTGCTACGCAAGAGGTGGCCGGTGTCCTGGGGTATCAGGGATCTCGGCACCCACGAGGTCCACGGTGCTCAGACTTTCAGGGCACGCTCACTGGCCTCTGGGATGCTAGGAAACCTACCTCAAGGTTGAGAGGAATCGTCGATGTCCGAAGGAGCAGCGAAGTTCCAACCGGGTCACTTGCAGTGTTTCAGGTGCCTGCCAAGCAGGGGGGTAACTCCTTTACCCCAAGGGAGATTTCTTCAGTCAGCTGGGCAGCAGCTCGTTGAAGGTCAAGTCTGTGAAGTCCAAGATTAATCTGATTCTCCGGGGACACGTTATTAACCTTTATCCACAAGATTAGGCGAGTGTCCAGATCAGTGTCCACCAATGGTAGTTGAGGCGGGAAAGGGTGGCTACACCCTCTCCCCTTTGTGTGTTTCCGGCCTGGGCGAGGGACAGGAGGCCCCTGAACCGGTTCCAGGCGGTGTATGCAGAATGTAGGCGCTGTGGCAGCCTACGTGCAACTCTGAAAGGTATCCTATGGTGCACCCACCCAGTTCCAATCCACATAGCCTGTCTGGGAAGGTGCTGGCACCTCCCTGCAACAGGATCCCTATTGTCCAGCTGCCGAGGCTGGGATTTTCCCCAGCAACAGGCAGCCAGAGTCATGTGGGTGGCGAGTAGCATCCATTTTGTGATACGTGTGCACTTTTAAATTGGTGTCTAAATTCTGCCGCTTTTCCCATATCGCCCCTCTAGCAGGGGGGGAATCATGCCCTCATGCCCATGAATGGACTGGGGGTATGATTCCTACATGTTTGACACCAAACACAATATGGTTCTGTGTAGCCATGCTCAAGTTATCACGCTATCGCGATATACTTATAATGCGGTTAAGAGTATATGGTATGGCTACACTACAAACAACCCAGCAATGGTTTTACGAGGGTTGCAGAGGGGCCCTACTCAGGTAGGGGTCCCCCCTCACACATTTCTCAGCACCCTGCCTTGTAGGATTAGCAAGGCCTATTGAGGGATGACCAATGAGAATACATATGTTGTACATAGGTGGGATACAGGGTACCTGTATCCCTGTAAGGGGGTGCATGCACCACCTTACCCAGACTACAGTAGTGGTCTGATGGTGTCATTTGATATGGCTGTCCCAGGGTGGCACAAGAAGTGCTGCAGCCCTGGTAGGCCTCTGAGGGACCCATGCCCTTGGTACCTAGGGTACCATCTACAAGGGCTGACAGGGTATCCTCAGTATCCAATTGGGTTGTACCTAGGGTACTCACATCAGTTTAGAGAAGAAGCAGATAGGCTGGGGTCCTGGATAGCAGGGCCAAAGCCTGGCTAGAGTCATAAAACAGTCAAAACATCAGCAAAAAGTTGGGGGCAACTATGCAGTCGATGCCACTCTCCTACATAACCCCCCCCCCCCCCCAATGCAGGGACATTAAACTAACCTTGACCAGTTGAGTCTTCATGTTCTAAGTGGAAATATCTGGAGAGGCCATCTGCATTGGCATGGTTGCTCCCAGGTCTTTGTTCCACTGTAAAGTCCATACCCTGTAGGGAAATGGACCACCTGAGTAGTTTGGGGTTTTCACCCTTCATCTGTTTTAGCCATAGGAGGGGCTTATGGTCTGTTTGAACAAGGAAGTGAGTACCAAACAAGTATGGCCTCAGCTTCTTCAAGGCCCAGACCACAACAAAGGCCTCCCTCTCTATAGCTGACCAACGTTTCTCTCTGGGGGTCAAACTTCTGCTAATAAAAGCTACTGGTTGATCCTGGCCCTCTTCATTCTGTTGTGATAATACAGCACCTACCCCCACCTCAGAAGCATCAGTTTGAACTATGAATTCTTTGGAGTAGTTGGGGCTTTGGAGCACTGGAGCAGAGCACATAGCCTGTTTTAGGTCATCAAAAGCTTTCTGACAGCTGACAGTCCACTGAACCTTTTTGGGCATCCTCTTGGAGGTTAGGTCATTCAAGGGGGTCACAATGGATCCATATCCCTTTACAAACCTTCTATAATAACCAGTCAGGCCCAAGAAAGCTCAGACCTGAGTCTGGGTGGTTGGAGCAACCCAGTCCATGATGGTCTGGATTTTGCTCTGAAGTGGTTGAACCAGGCCTCCACCTACAAGGTGACCCAGGTACAACACCTGACTCTGCCCTATCTGGCACTTAGTAGCCTTGATAGTGAGCCCAGCCTTTTGCAGGGCTTCCAAAACTTTCCTCAGGTGGATCAGGTGATCCTCCCAGGTGGAGCTGAAGACAGCAATATCATCTAGATATGCTGCACTAAAGTCTTCCAGGCCTGAGAGGACTTGGTTCACCAACCTTTGAAAAGTGGCAGGTGCATTTTTCAAACCAAAGGGCATCACAATGAATTGATAATGCCCACCAGGGGTAGAAAATGCAGTTTGGCTTTTGCAGACTCAGCTAACCTTATCTGCTAGTAGCCAGCTGTCAGATCAAATGTGCTCGGATATTTGGCTTAGGCCAATCTATCTATGAGCTCATCTGCTCTGGGAATTGGGTGAGCATCAGTCTTAGTGACTGCATTGAGTCCCCGGTAGTCAACACAGAACCTCATCTCTCTCTTACCATCCTGGGTGTGAGGTTTTGGTACAAGGACTACTGGGGTAACCCAAGGGCTCTCTGAGGGCTCAATCACTCCTAATTCCAACACCTTTTGGACTTCTGTCCTTATGCAGTCCCTGACATGGTCAGGTTGCCTGTAGATTTTATTCTTGACAGGCAGACTGTCCCCAGTGTCCACTTCATGAGTGCACCAGGGGGTCTGACTTGGAGTCAGAGAAAACATATGTCTGTAAGAGTGAAGAACTTGTCTACAGTCTGCTTGCTGCTGGTCAGTGAGGCTGCCTGCAACTGACCCATCGTCAGGGTTGTGAGAGAGCAGGTCTGGGAGAGGGTCACTCTCTTCCTCCTGTCCCTCATCTGTTGCCATGAGCAAGCCCATGTCAGCCCTGTCCACATATGCTTTCAGTGTATTAACATGAAGTACCCTGTGGGGACTTCTGGGCGTGCCAAGGTCCACCAAATAGGTGACCTCTCCCTTCTTCTCCAAAATGGTATGGGGTCCACTCCATTTATCTTGGAGAGCTGCTGGGGCCACTGGCTCCAGCACCCATACCTTCTGTCCTGGCTGGTACACCACCAGTACAGTCTTTTGGTCATGCCAGGCTTTCTGTAATTCCTGAGTTGCCTCCAGGTTTTTAGTTGCCTTCTTCATGTACTCAGCCATCCGGGAACGGAAACCAAGTACATAGTCCACAATATCCTGTTTAGGGGGTTTGAGAGGTTGCTCCCATCCCTCCTTCACTAGACAGAGTGGCCCTCTAACAGAATGGCCAAACAAAAGTTCAAAGGGGCTATAACCAACCCCCTTTTGTGGCACCTCCCTGTATGCAAAGAGAAGGCAGGGCAGAAGAACATCCCATTTTCGCCTAAGCTTTTCTGGGAGCCCTTTAATCATACCCTTTAAGGTCTTGTTGAATCTCTCAACAAGACCATTGCATTGTGGGTGGTAAGGGGTGGTGAACCTATAGTTGACACCACACTCCTTCCACATTGCCTTGAGGTAGCTACTCATAAAGTTTGTACCTCTGTCAGACAATACCTCCTTAGGAAAACCCACCCTGGAAAATATTCCCAGGAGGGCCCTTGCCCTCCTTGGATGGTCCTAAGTGGAAGAGCTTCTGGGTATCTGGTGGCATGATCCACTACCACCAGAATGAACCTGTGCCCAGATGCTGTTGGTGGGTCTAGGGGACCAACTATGTCAATCCCCACCCTTTCAAAGGGCACCCCCACCACAGGTAATGGTATCAGGGGGGGCCTTTGTGGGCTTGCCTGCCTTGACACTAGCTTGACAGGTAATGCAAGAGCTGCAAAAGCTCTTACAGTCCTCACTCATCTGTGGCCAATGAAAGTGAGGGACAATTCTGTCCCAAGTCTTGTTTTGGCCTAGGTGTCCTGCTAAGGGAATATCATGGGCCAGTGTGAGTAGGAAGCCCCTAGACTTCTGAGGTATGACCAACCTCCTGGCTGCACCAGGCTTGGGGTCTCGACCCTCAGAGTATAGGAGCCCATCATCCCAAAAAATCTTATGGGTCCCACTGGCATTCCCTGCAGCCTCAGCAGCAGCTTGCTGTCTGAGGGGTTCAAGAGTGGGGCAGCTCTGCTGCTCCAGGCTCAAGTCTGCCCTAGAAGGTCCCCCTGCCCCCAAGAACTCAACCTGATCAGGTTCCAGTTCATCTGGGGCAGTTCCTTCTTCAGGAGCTAGATCCTCTTCTGCTAAAAGAGTCTCTAACGACTGTTCCTGGGGGGAAGGCTCTGTCTTACCCCTGCTACTCCTCCTCTTGGAAGGTCCTTGCTCCATTCTTCCAGGATCCAAGGCCTGTTCAGTTCCTGTCAGCTTTGCTTTTGACCTTGTCAGGGCAAATACTTCTGCTGGTATACCCAACATTGCTGCATGGGTACTTAGCTCCACCTCCGCCCATGCTGAGGACTCCAAATCATTCCCTAGCAAACATTCAACAGGTAGGTCTGCACTAGGCCTGGGCGGTAAATTCCGTTCCACTCGCGGAATTTGCGGAATTTGCGTAATTTCGCGTTCCGCGGAGAACGCGAAATTGCTCAAAAGTCTGCTTTCCGCGATTTCGCGAATTTTTTGCTTGTTCGCGTTCTCAAAAATGTGTGTTCGCGAGATATTTCTCCCCGAGCACGCAAACAGCAATTGTGAACAGGAAAAAAGCATCGCGAACATGCAATTCTGCGTGTTCGCGGAATTTCTGCGTGTTCGCGGAGATTTTTTACCGTTTCGCGGAGATTTGCGTAACGCAATTACGCAAATTCCGCCCACCCCTAGTCTGCACTCACCACAACCTTCTTCAGGCAAGTTACCCCTCCCCAGGAGAAGTTTACAACCGCTAGAGCATGTTTAGTACTAACGTTGCTTGCATTGGTCACTTGGTAAGTTTCCCCAAGTATGATCTGGCTAGGGTCCACAAGGTCCATGGTGACACTGGCTCCTGTGTCCCTGTAAGCTAATGACTCCCTTCCATTTATTTTAGGCTGTTGCTTGTATTTTCCCAGACCACTGGGGCTCACAAACAGGGACAAGTCCCCATCACAAACTAAGACAGCCTGAGTAGGAGTTCTTACTAGGCCAGAATCCTCTCCAGATCCCAGGGTCAACCCTACTATGCCCTTGTTCTCTGTACCACCACCTATAGCTGGACTAGGGGGAACAGGTGCCTTAGGGGCAGGTGTGGTACTTGTGGAGTCTTTGGCCTTATTACAATCTGAAGTCCAGTGGGTTTTCTGTTTACAGACTTTACACCATGGCTTCCTTGGTTGTTTAGCTTTAGTAGCTTGGGTATTATCAGATGCAGATTTTTGGGGGCCTGTTGAAGACTGCTGGTCTTTTCCCTTTTCCCCACCCTTCTCAGAGTTCTTGGCATCTTCCTTTTTAGTTGCACCCCCCAAGGGCTGGACCTTCTGCTTAATCCTGGTTCTGACCCATTTGTCTGCCTTCTTTCCCAATTCTTGGGGAGAGGTCAGATCTGAGTCCACCAGGTGCTGATGTAAGAGCTGATTCTGACAATTATTAAGGATCTGCTCCCTCATTATGAGATTATACAATCCTTGGTAATCATTTACTTTACTGCCAGTTAACCAACCTTCCAGTGCCTTGGTAGCACAATTCACAAAGTCTACCCAATCTTGATTCTGTGCTTTCTGGGTGTCTCTGAACTTTAGTCTATACTGATCAGTGGTTAAGCCAAACCCATCTATCAAAGCATCTCTCAAGATATAATAATCATCTGCATCCTCTTCTCTGACAGAGAGGAGCTTGTCTCTACCCTTGTCTGCAAAGGATAGCCATACAATTGCTGTCCACTGCTCTACTGGGACCCTCTGAACTTTACAGGCCCTCTCAAGTGCAGTGATCCATTTGTGGATATCATCCCCTGACTGATAGGGGGGCACAATCTTATGTAGGTTCCTATTGTCAGGAGCTTTCTCTCTAACTCTAGGGGTATTACTGCCACCAGGGGTCTCTAGACCCCACTTTCTTGAAGCTTTCTGAAGCTCCAGGGATTCCCTGTCCAATGCTAACTGTTCTCTCCTGAGCTGTAGCTTAGCCTGCTCAAACTGGATCAGTCTGCATTTCCTCTCTTGGGAGGATTCTCTTCTCTGAGAAGAGGCAGAGGTCCCTTTGGATCTCTCAGAATGGTTGGACCCCACTGAGGGGGATCTGTTCCTTCTGTTTGGATCCACTATTCTCCCTTTAGTGATGGAGAGAGTGCCTCTTGGGCCATCACCTCCATGTTGTGAATGGTTTTGTCCTTCCAGGTCAAGTTCATCTTCCTCTTCCTGGTCCTCATCAGAGTCCACCCCAGGGGTGTCCTCTTCTGGGGGATGCCCACCCAACCCGTCTACCCCATCAGACATTAAAGTCTGCTTAAAGTCTGCCATGAGCAGGATTTCCCTGAGACGTTGAGTATTGGCACCTTTGTTTGTCTTAAGTTGCCTAGTGGTGCACATCTCCCTAAGCTCAGCAAAGGAGAGATGATCATATTTGTCGACTGGGACCCTATGGGTTCCTTCCTTAGCCTTATGGGCACCTGAACTTAAAGACATTTCTAGTGTAGTAGTACTGGTGTATCTACCTACACTAGGTGTGGCCTACTGAACCCTTTCGTGAGTTGTAGTCAAGGTGTGCTAAACCTTCTACACACAACTCCTAAGTTCAGTAGAACTTATTATATTCTAAGCTTGAATTTTTATGTACCTTTAGTACCAAGTGGCTTTCACTTTAGAAATTCAATTTGTTATCTGGTAAAACAATGGCAAGCTTGAATCCAACCGCTGCACACCAATGTGAGAAGTTGGCCTGGCATATGCTGGTCACTAGTTATAGTGGCCACCTTGCACCAGTCCAATTCGACTCTTAAGGTGATAGGTTTAAAAGACAACCTTTAAAGAAAGCTATCCTAGTGGTAGCTGTGGAGAGCAGCCTTCAGGCTAAGTCTTGAGGGAGTGTTAAGCTTATTGTTTTACCATAGATAACCTCTTGAATGACCAAATGAAAGAGTAGTCCACACAGGTATATATATAAAATATATGTATTTATTCTAAACAGAATCCCACAAGACTCTTTATGAGGCTAGAGGTAAAGTTACAATTCAAACAAGCATTTATAGATACAATAAATAGCACTGGAATCACAGTGCCTCAGGGGGGGGACCAAACCATATATTAAAAAAAGTGGTATAAGAACCACGACAATTCTACAGACAATGCCTAGGGCATTTAGGATCGCTGGCCCCTTAAGAATCCACTCCAGGTTATGAGGAAGGGGACCCACGGGAGGCACGTGCAGTGGAAATAGCTGCTATCGGGATCTCTATTAAAGCCTATGGAGAATGTCGCGGTTTGATTTAAACAGATTAAAGACACTTCTAGCAGGAGTTCAAAGTTAAAAACTTAGAGTTAAGCTTTTGAGGAGCCCACTACCACGGGAGTACCGAGGTACCACTGTTACCTGCCCCAGGGAAGCCGGGTGCATAGGTCGTTTTCGATGTCGGGTCGCGGGCTGATTTTCAATGGGAAAATGTACAAAACTGCTGCTAGCCAAAAGCGTCGATGATGCGGTGAAGATTGAAGTTGTAGATCTTGTAGAGAAGAACCTGAAAGCAGAGGGGACAGAGTCTGGGTCACAGCACAGTGACCAGGGAGCTCAAGGAAAAGAGCCCTTCAACGTCGGAAGCTTCAAGTGGAAAAGGTGTAGCTTGGATCTGCAGCCACGGGCTCCGGGAGGCTTCAAGGAAGGAAAGCTTCTGGAGATCAACTGTCAAGTGTCGGATGAGGGTCGCTGCGGTGTTAGTGTCCGGATCCACTAAGCCTTGGCAACCGCAACCCACGCAAGATGAACAAATCAGCTACAGGTGCAGACCCACGAGGTCTGTGAGAGGTCTTCTTCAAGGAGACTGTAGAGCAGGCCTGGAGCAACCAGTGGAACTCTTAAAAGTAAGGATTGTTCTCCGCCAGGGCCCACAAACTAAGAGACAAGGGACCGCGGAAGGCAGCAATTTGGAGTGCGGAAAAGGGTGCCCACGGGCCACCGGAGTGAGCTAGGGCGCTGATCTTTGGCACAGTTGCTGCTGAGAGGTTGGCTCAATATTGGGCCAAAGCACAACTTCCCCACTGGTCAGGGTCGTGTGCTACGCAAGAGGTGGCCGGTGTCCTGGGGTATCGGGGATCTCGGGATCCACGCGGTCCACAGTGCTCAGACTTGCTGGGCACTCTCACTGGCCTCTGGGATGTTAGGAAACCCACCTCAAGGTTGAGAGGAATCATCGATGTCCAAAGGAGCAGCGAAGTTCCAACTGGGTCACTTGCTGTGTTTCAGGTGCCTGCCAAGCAGGGGGGTAACTCCTTTACCCCAAAGGATATTTCTTCAGTCAGCTGGGCAGCAGCTCGTCGAAGGTCAAGTCTGTGAAGTCCAAGATTAATCTGATTCTCCAGGGACACGTTATTCACCTTTATCCACAAGATTAGGGGAGTGTCCAGATCAGTGTCCACCAATGGTAGTTGAGGCGTTAAAGGGTGGCTTCACCCTCTCCCCTTTGTGTGTTTTCCACCTGGGCGAGGGGCAGGATGCCCCTGAACCGGTTCCAGGCGGTGTATGCAGAATTTAGGCCCTGTGGCAGCCTACGTGCAACTCTGAAAGGTATCCTATGGTGCACCCACCCAGTTCCAATCCACATAGCCTGTCTGGGAAGGTGCTGGCACCTCCCTGCCACAGGATCCTTATTGTCCAGCTGCCGAGGCTGGTATTTTCCCCAGCAACAGGCAGCCAGAGGCGTGTGGGTGGCGAGTAGCATCCATTTTGTGATACGTGTGCACTTTTAAATTGGTGTCTAAATTCTGCCGCTTTTCCCATATAGCCCCTCTAGCAGGGGGGAATCATGCCTTCATGCCCATGACTGGACTGGGGGTATGATTCCTACATGTTTGACACCAAACACGATATGGTTCTGTGTAGCCATTCTCAAGTTATCACGCTATCGCGATATACTTATAATGCGGGTAAGAGTATATGGTATGGCTACACTACAAACAACCCAGCAATGGTTTTACGAGGGTTGCAGAGGGGCCCTACTAAGGTAGGGGTCCCCCCTCACCCATATCTCAGCACCCTGCCTTGTAGGATTAGCAAGGCCTGCTTGAGGAGTGACCAATGAGAATACATGTGTTGTACATAGGTGGGATACAGGGTACCTGTATCCCTGTAAGGGGGTGCAAGCACCACCTTACCCAGACTACAGTAGTGGTCTGGTGGTGTCATTTGATATGGCTGTCCCAGGGTGGCACAAGAAGTGCTGCAGCCCTGGTAGGCCTCTGACGGACCCATGCCCTGGGTACCTAGGGTACCATCTACAAGGGCTGACAGGGTATCCTCAGTATCCAATTGGGTTGTACCTAGGGTACTCACATCAGTTTAGAGAAGAAGCAGATAGGCTGGGGTCCTGGATAGCAGGGCCACAGCCTGGCTAGAGTCATAAAACAGTCAGAACATCAGCAAAAAGTTGGGGGGAACTATGCAGTCGATGCCACTCTCCTACAGTCCCCAAGAAGGGCAGAAGTTTGAGGCCATGTTAGATCTTTGCCTCTTGAAATTTTTAATCCAGCAGGACAGATTCCAAGTGCTTTCCTCGTGTCAGTTCTGTGGCCCTCATTGCGGAAGATTGTCTGGTGTCCCTGGATGTCCAGATGCCTATTCATCTGCTGATCCTTCCTGTTCGCAGGAAATACCGGAGGTGCATTGAGGAATAACAGCACTATTAGTTTGCCATTTGGGCTAATTACTGCACTGTGTATTTAACCATGGTGCTTGTATGTGTGGTGATCTATTGAGGAGCCCATGTATTTCCAACCATACTAAAACATTGGTTGGTGAAGGCACTGGTCATCTTCATAGCACATGACCCGCTTGCACGACTTGGGCTTCATGAACATCACCCAGGATGCCATCTCATTCCCCTGCATAGGTTGACCTTCATAGTAACGATGCTGGTCATGACCTGCATGATGGTTTTTCCTCCCCCGCAGATGACTGGTTATATTCATGGCATGATTATGATGTTTTTAGCTTGAACACCAATCCTTGTTCTGCAAGTCCGACGCCTCATGGCCTCAGTTCCCTTGTTGGTGCCACACACCAGTTTACAAGAGAGGTTCCTCCGGTGGTGCCAGAGGAAACAGTGACTTCAGCATACTGCTGGTGGTCTGTATTGCCCTAAAGGTCTTCCTGCCACCTCAAGGAACACCATTAAAGTTATTTTGGACAACACCATCACCATCCATTATATTATCAAAAAAGGAAAGGCTGTGTGTTGTTCTGCACTCTGTATTATTAGACAATATGGATATGAAAGTTGCTTGGCTCAGTGATGGGGAATTGCTTTCGAATATGGACTGAGATATAATTTGACTGTAGGATTGTGGTCCAGATATTGTGACTACAAAAATATCGAGGTTAGAAATATCAAGCGTAAGCATATTAATTTGATGTATATTCTATATTGTATATTTCTGTCATAAATATATATAGAAATATATGTTATATTATAGTATTATTAAATATGTTATTTTTTCCGCTTGTAGGACTTCATTGGGGAAATGGGTGGGTATTGTGTTTTTTTACAAAGTTATGTTAAATAACATTGCATTGTTACATTATTCTTTTTTTGATTTTAGGATTCTTTAATATTTTACTTATTTTTTAATGTTATTCCTTTCATGTGTAATTTTTCAGTGTGGGATTTATTGGGAGATTGGGTGTGTAGGGTTTTATTTAAATGATATGTTATTTCCAAATATTTAGTTTGATAATGTTATTTCAGAAGATTAATTTGCATAATTATGAGGGAGTATAGTAACTTTCTTTCTTAATAAATATTTAAAAAATGTAAAAGGAGTTCACTATTTTGGTCTACAAACAGATACACAGACAGATGTGCATGTGTGTGTGCATGCGTGAGTGTATTTTATTTAATTGCACATATATTGGCTTTCTGATTTATTTTTGCTATGTTTGCTTGAAATTTACTTTGTTTCTAAAAGTACAAAACCTTATATCTGAAACATAATAATGTTTTTTAAAAAAACTAAACAAAATTTTAGAATGTAAATAAAAATGATTTAATATAATGTGATTATAATTTAATAATGCATAATAAAACATTGTCGGACGGACCTGAACCCTGTTCGGTCGAACTCGAATGTTTCACAATGGGAGCATGCATTCCAAGCGGAATGCATGCCCGCATTGTGTAATGGAGGGGTGCAGTTCATCCCTGCAACCTTTGGCCGGCACCCCAAGGTGCCTGCCACCGGGTGCAGGGATCAACAGAGGGGCACCATAGGTGCCCCCAGACCACCATTCGGCGGCCTTGCACCAATGGGGGTCCTACTGGTGGCCCCTAAAGACAGTTTCCGACTGCCTTTTCGTGCCGGAAACACTGGCACACAAAGGCAGTGGAAAACTGCCATCGTACTCCCTCGGTCGTAAAGAGGTGGCCAGGGAAGTTCTGAAGGATTTCTGGATGGCGGACGGGCTCTCTGAGCCCGTCGTAAGCCATCCGGAAATCCGAGCCAGATTCCTTTCCGACAGAGCCCATCGGAATGGCTCAGTCAGAAAGGAATCCAGCTGGCACATTCTGATGTGGGCGGAAGAGCTCCGACCATCGTTCGGAGCCCTTCCATCCAAAATCGGAATCGGGCCCATAGTGTTGTTCTTAGGTTGTTTGTTTGTTTACCCAGTATTCAATTTTCCAGTTTTTAAAAAAACTTTTGTGTATAGAGTTAGGAAAGTAAATCAACCTTTCCTCCCCAAATGTATATACATGTCTTAATGTTTGTGGGATTAGAGTTAAAATAGTTCATCTGACTTTCCCAAATATATGCACTTTCCCCAATGTTTGTGAGACTGGGATTAGAATATTAATCTGACACCTCCACCCCAATTATATGCACTTTCTCCAATGTTAGTTGGACTAGATTAAAATACTAAATCTTGCCGCCCAAATATATGCACTTTCCCCAAAGTTTGTGTTACTGGAGTTAGTATATTTACTCTGCATTGACACCAGCAATATACCCAGTTCCCCAATTTGTTATGGGACTGGAATTAGAATAGTAAATTTCAACACCCCTTGCATGCACTTTCCCCAGCGTTTATCGGACTGGGAGTAGAAAATTAAACTCGACCTCTCAAATTTATGCACTTTCCTTAATGTAGTAAATCTCGTACCCATATATAAGCACTTTCCCCGATGTTTGCGGGAGACACGTTAGAATAGTAAATCTTTCTCTCAACCCAAAAATATCTACGCATTCCCCATTGTTTATGTGATTGGAGTTAGAATAGTAAATCTATGTCTCCTCCCCCCAAATATTTGCACTTTGCCTAATTTGTGTTAATCTGGAGTTAGAATAATAAATTTGGCTCTTTATGTATGGAATTCCTCCAGTTTTGCTTGGACTGGGGTCAGAATAATAAATGCTGACGTATGCAGTGTTCTCAGTATTTGTCGGATTGAAGTAAATGTCACAATTGCTAAATCTTTTGTTAATTCTTTGGTGTACTTCCAGTTTTAAAGTTATTTTTTTTAATACTCAAAAAGTTATTTTTACAGCTGTTTCTGTTATTTATGAAATGTTAAAAGTTTTGATATTTAAAAAATTATTATTTTAATTATTTACAAAGGTGTTATGAACGAGTGTTTTGAATTACACATATATGTGTATCTATCTATCTAGGTATATTATTTGGAAATAAATATTAATAATTAAATATTTGTATAATGTTGGTGCTTCATTTTTAAATTAAGCTTTATATTTATTCTAGTTGGTATTTTTTACACGTAATTCAAATAAAAAAGAATTCATTTTGTTTATGGGGTTAGGTCATATACATTAGTTTTTTACATGTTTTGTTAATTATTAAGCAATGGAATGGTTACATTTCTTTATAAACTAAAACATAGTTAATTTTGTATGTTTGTATAAATATATATATTTGAAACATAATTATAATTATAACTTTAATTAATATTAGAAATATTATTGTTTTTACTTATTTTTTAAAGCTATATTTTTCTAGAAGATTTTGTAGGTCTTTTCTTATTTTTTATATACTATATTTTTGCAGTAGATAATTTGTAAGTAGCCAATGTATTTTTGAACGCCAATATTATTGTAGTAGACATTTTTCTCATTTACGTTACAGGTATAGAAAGTCAATATTTTGCTGTAGAAATTTTGATTATGACATTTAGGTATTTTAATATTTTTAGGTTAAGATTCTGATATACAATCCCACCAGGACTTCATCCTGGTAGCTGCCCAACTAGTATCACCATTCACATGAGGACAGTTGAAATTACATTTCTCTCCATAGAGGACCATGAGTGGTAACCTCATTTCAGAGTGACTGAGATGACCTTCCCCAGATTGGAGTGTCCATTAGTGTCAGCCCAGAATAGCAAGTGTCTCAGTTTTGTGCCATATACTTAGCTCTGAATGATTCCCTTACAGAAGGCATCTGATAGAGACTTCTAGCTGCAGATTCCTTACCTTTGAATTTCCCAGGCGTCAGGCTGGATCCGGGAACATTTGCTGAGCAATATTCCTTGCGCAAGCCGTCAGGTGGCTCAAGTCAGCTCTTCATGACGTCGGCGCGGTTAGCGTCAGTTATGACATCACGGTACCTATATAGGCACCACCCAGGCACGCAGATGTCAGTTATTTTCTTTCCACAACAGTTAAGCACCATTCTGGGAAGAGCTACATGTCTGTCGCTTTTTGACAGGTTTTTTTCTCAACGTTTTGTTGACTTCTGTATTTTTTCATCGTGTGCGAGGGTTGTCTTTGCGGAAGACAAGGTTTAAGCTCCACTGGGCCTGTCCCCGCATGATGTCGTTCACCGATACACCACCCCTTATGTCTATGGTGCCTCGAGCATGACCATGATCCGAAGTTGTGCTCAGACTGTCGGGCCATGGTTCCTAAGAACTTAAGGGAGTGGGCTTTGAAGCTCCTTGCAGCTGACAACCGACACTGTCAAGCGCGATTCCGCGTAGGTCCTGGCCCAATCAAAGAAGAGGAGGTCGCGAGACCGCTCCCGGAGCCCAAAGTCTTCTTCATCCCTACGAAGGAGGTAAGGAGCACCAATGCTCTAGGCATGGTTCTGCGGAGCCAAAGCCAGGGTCGACTCTGCGCCGTCCCCTTTATCCGGGAGCCGGAGCGGCACCCTCTCAGATGAAAGAGTTTTACAAGGTGACGCACTGAGTATTTGAGCGGGTTGACCCCTCTGATGAGGCATCAGGCCCTGCGTGGTCGGTAGGGGCCACATCAGATTATATGCTGTTGGCTCTGGCCACGTCACCGATGGGGCCTCAGGGATCTGATCCCGGATCCCGGTCAACGCCAGTCATGACACCGTGCCCTTCTCCGGCATCGGACCTGAAGTCAGTGCCTGTGGTGCTGCCGGTGTCCATCGGGGGTGCCATTCCCATTCTCATCCCTGATGACACGGAACCAGAACGACGTCACTCGACGCTGATTCTGACGTCGATTTAACCAAGTTGTTCTTTGTTGTCGTCTGAGCTCTCTGTGGATGTGTTATGCTCAGGAGAGGAATGGGAGGGGTCTATGGACCCTCTAGATCACCAGGATGACTCTGCAGATCAGTTGGACTGGTATGGGGAACTTGGGGAGGCCAATGGACTGGACACTTCTCCAGATACTGGCATGCTCTCTCCGCCAACTGTGGTTACGGAGGAGGGGGCATCTTATGCCATGGTGTTTAAGACTGCAGCTGAAGTCCTTGGACTGAAGCTGCCCTCAGTAGAGGTCAAGACTAATCTCCTGACCGAAGTGCTTCAGCCTGGGGCTTCCACCTCAGAACCCCTTTTGCCCTTTAATGAAGCACTTACCGATGTCCTTCTAGGTACGTGGTCCAAGCTTAGCACAGGGGCTCTCATGAATAAGATAATCGCCCGCCGCCCAGCTCCTGGTGCAGGCCTCTACATACCAGGGTACATTCCCTTCCACCCCTCTGGATAGGGAATCCAAGAGGCTGGATTCATTTGGGAAGAATATGTTTTATTCTTCCAGCCTGGCATTGTAGTCGGTGAATACCACGTGCTTATTGGGCTGTTTCTCTGACTCTCCTTGGGAGACGGTTGCTTAAATGCTGCCACAAGTCTCGGAGGAGGCCCGGGCTGTGCTCTCACCAGCTGTTAAGGACGTTTGAGATGAAGCAAAATTCACCATCAGGTGTCGCCTTGAAATTACAGATTCGCTGGGCAGAATGATTGCCACGACAATGGCCTTGATGCCCAATGCCTGGCTTAGGACAACTGGCTTCTCTGAGGATGTCCAGGCAAATCTGATGGGTATGCCCTTAATGGGATGCCCCTTTCTAGGGAAAAGGCAAATTCGGCCCTAGTGAGGTTCAAGGACTCTCAAGCTACGGCCAGATCCTTGAGCCTCTCTACTACTCCTCATGGCCAGTCTACCTTTCCCTCCTTTTGTGGCAAGGGAAGGGGTTTCCAACGGTGTCAGCCCTATTCTAGCTACTGTCCTGTGTAGGCTTCCCAAGTTGTGCAGGGACGTGCACGTGGTTCATTAAGGCCTAGGAATGGAAGCCAGAAGTTGTCAGCCACCCTGCCCTTGGCATCCACAGCCTCCAGGCACCCACTGTCTGACTCTGCAAGACCACACCACTCCAGTTGGCGGGAGAATCCATCATCATCTCCCCCACTGGAGGTCCATAACATCGGACAAGTGGGTCTTGCAGATCATTCTGAAGGGCTATTCCTTTCCTTTCCTTCTCCCATTCTGCCAAATCAGGTATGGCTGATGGAGGATCATTTAAAATTGCTGCAGGAGGAAGTTACATTTCTGTTGGCCAAGGGAGCTATAGAAAGGCTTCCGGTTTAAGAAGTAGGCAGTGGCTGTTATTCCCACTAGTTCCTGATTCAGAAGAAGAACATGGGTCTACAGCCCGTTTTAGATCTTCGGACCGTCAATCTCTTCCTCAAGAAGAAGAAATTCAAGACGTACTCTCTGGCTCAGGTCTTGTCTGCCCCAGACCAAAGAGACTGGATGGTAGTGTTGCACCTGCAGGATGCGTATTTTCACATCCACGTTCTGCTTGGCCAGAGGTGTTAGCTGCGGTTCAAGGTAGGCCGTGAGCACTTTCAGTTTACTGTGCTCCCCTTCGTCCTAGCCAGCGGTCCTCGGGTGTACACCAAGGTGATGGCTGTGATCGCAGATCATCTGCGTAGGTTAGGGGTATCAGTCTTCCCCAACCTCGACGACTGACTGTTAAAGGCGTCCTCACCCCAGGTAGTCATCCCCCAACTTCAGATTATGGCGAACCTACTGCATTTGCTGGGGTTCTCTATAAATGTGCCAAAGTCATACCTTACTCCTTCTCAGACGCTCCCTTTCATCTGAGCTGTTCTGGACACAGTGCTGTTCCAGGTTTATCCTGCCGAGCAACGAGTCCAGGATATTCAGGCTATGATACCAATATTTCAGCCTCTATCCTGGATTTCAGTGAGACTGACTCTGAGACTGTTGGGCCTCATGGCCTCCTGTATCCTGTTAGTAAAGCATGCCAGGTGGTGTATGCGGGCTCTGCAGTGGGACTTGAAGATCCAGTGGGCACAGCATCATTGAAATCTCATCAATGTGGTTCAGATGTCAGAAGGGACTGCAAAAGATCTGCAGTGGTCATTGACGAAACGCAATTGGGTCAACGGCAAACCCCTCTCCCTTCCCCAACCAGATCACACTGGAGTGACAGATGCGTCGCTTCTGGGATGGGGCAGCCATCTGGGAGAGGTGGAGATCAGGAGACACCGGTTTCCGGCAGAGTCTGGGCTCCTCATGAATTGGTTGTTGCTCCGAGCGATTCGGTTGGCATTGAAGGGATTTCTTCCCTCTGTCAAGTGGAAGTTAGTGCAGGTGTTCGCGGACAACACCACCTCGGTGTGGTACCTCAACAAGCTGGGTGGGGTGGAGTCGTAGACCCTTTCTCGAAAGGTTCTGTGTCTCTGGACATGGCTGGAACAGCAGTCCATAACCCTGGTGGTTCAACACCTGGCAGCTTCTCTGAACTCCAGGGCGAACTAATTCAGTCACCGATGCCTAGCAGATCATGAAAGGTATCCACAGTCGGAGGTGGCGCAAGGTCTCTTTCAGCCGTGAGGAGAACCATGGCTAGATTTGTTTCTCTCTGAAGAGAATGAGCATTGTCTGCGCGCTGCAGTTTCCAAGGCGGCTATCGCTCGGCGACGCTTTTCCTCACAAATGGAGCTCAGGCCTACTGTACGCTTTTCCACCCATTCCACTCCTTCTCAGGGTTCTGAAGAAGTTCATGAGCGATCAGGTCCAAGGTCAGGACTGGGCGAGGAGAGTCTGGTATCCAGAGTTTCTGAAAATGAGAATCGATCCTCCGGTCAAGCTACCCCTTCGGGAGGATCTTCTGTCGCAGCAGCACGGGAGGGTCCTCCAGTCGAACCTGTCAACTCTGCGTCTCCGTGCGTGGAGATTGAATGCTGGCAGTTGATGGCTTTTGACCTTTCTCCCAAAGTATGCAATGTTATTTTGGCAGCCAGGCGTCCCTCCACTAAGACGGTATACGCCTGCCATTGGCAGAAATGTGTACTATAGTGTACAGAAAGGTCTATTGAACCTCTTTCTGCTTCTCTTTTTTGTTCATTCTGACCCTTGCCCAGCAGGGCTCTGCTTTGGGAACTCTCAAGGGTTGCGGTTCTGCTCTGTCTGCTTTTTTGCGGCTGCCAGACCAGCCCTCTCTCTTTATGTCTCCTATTGCACATAGATTTCTGAAAGGGCTGGCTCACTTGTTTCCACCCATGCCCTTTGTAATGCCACAGTGGAACCTTAATTTGGTCCTCACCTAGTTGATGTGTGCTCCCTTTGAGCCTTAACACAATTGTCCCCTAAGTCTGTTGACAATTTAAACAGCCTTCTTAGTGGCGATTACATCTGCCCGGAGTGTAAGTGAGTTGCAGGCGTTATCTTGCTCGCCTCCCTATCGGATGTCTTTTCCAGACTAAGTGGTGCTTCGCACCTGGGCTTTCTTTTTGCCAAAAATTGTGACCCCTTCCATCTGGGTTAATCCATCACAATACCCACTTTTTTTGCTCCCCCGCATCCCTCTAAGGAAGATGAGCGTCTCCACTGACTGGACCCAAAAAGAGCATTGTCGTTCTACCTTGACCGCACTAAAGAGTTCCGGGTAGACGACCAACTCTTTGTGGGGTACGTGTGAGCTAAGAAGAAGGACAGTGCAGAAAAGGACCATCTCTCACTGAGTCATTCTCAGCATTAAGATCTGCTATACTCTGGCAAAGAAGCAACCCCCTGAGGGATTAAGGGCCCATTACACTAGGGGAAGGGCTGAGACTACGTCCTTGGCTCGGGTGTCCTAGTCCTAAACATCTGTCAAGCAGCAACGTGGGCATCATTGCACACGTTCACCAAACATTACTGCCTGGACAATGAAGTCTGCAGAGACGAGCATTTTGCCTGTTTAGTCCTGCAGGATTTCCTAGTTTGAGGTATTGGTCCGCAACCCACCGCGGGGATGGTATGGCTTGGGTATCTAATTCAAAGGTAAGGAATCTTCAGATAGAAGTCTCTATCAGATAAACAAATTACTTACCTTCGGTAAAGAATTATCTGGAAGAGACTCTATCTAGCTGCAGGTTTCTTACATCCCTACCCATGCCTCCCTACTGTGCATACTAATGTTGTAGAGCGAGGGTTACCCCCCTGTTCAGGGCCCTAGTTCTGCACACAAATGCGCCAGTTACTTTGTGGCTCTGCGCTTCTGGTGTGGAAAAAGCGAAAAGTACTGATGTCCGAATGCCAGGGTGGCACCTATACAAGTACCGCAACGTCATAACCGGCGCTAATGATGCCCATGACGCTACACGGAGCTGCATAGTGCCACCCGATGGCGCGCAAGGGGTATTGCTCAGCAAACGTTTCCGGATAAAGCCTGACGTCTGGGAAATTTAAAGGTAAGGAATGTCCAGCTAGATAGAATCTCTTCCAGACAATGCTTTACCGAAGGTAAGTAACTTGTTCTTTAAGTTCAACTTTAAGCATTCCCACCAGTTCTACTCCTGTCAAGAGTTCTTCAAAAAGGTGCAAAACGTTTGAGCACAACTGATCCTGATCACCCAGATTGACCGAAGAGTATTTGGTATGCCAATCTGTTGGAATGCAGCACTCAAACCGTCTTCCTTTCCCCCACAGGGTAGATGTTCTTTCGCAGTAGGGTGGGCGGGCCTTCCACCACAATCCTCTTACACTCTAACTGCCAGTGTGTAGATTGACGGTGTCAGCTAGCAGCCTTCTGCCTGCTGCCAGAGGTTGGAGCCTTCATCTTGAACGATAGCATTCCCTTCAGGAAATTCATTTTTGAAGGCTGCTGGAATGTTTGTTCAAGTGGTGTAAGTCTTAAGGACTGAACATTTCAGTCATGCCTTTAAGAAGTTTTATACTTTGCACTGTCTCTTGCCCAAGAAGGTCTGACAGTTTCTACTATCAATCAACTTTTTTTAAAAAATATGTCTTTAAATTGCATTTTGTTTTATACTTTTCCATAATATTGTACATACAGCAATCTTTAGGCTTAAACCGCAATTCTTTACACATAATTGTTGTCTTGGAGTTGTTCACCCCTCCACATTATCAATATACAGATCACACACTACCATCATTGGGTAGTAGTTTACATACAATGCAGATATACTTTCTTACTGTTCAAAACATCATTCTTGTTTGCAAAAAAATTATCTCCAGTCTTGGGAAGTTGCCGCTCTATACTTGTTGTGAAGCCACTTTTTTTTATAAGCATTCAAACTGTCCCAAATCTTAGGAAACCTTTAAACATAACTTTATCCAGAGTTGCATTAAATGTGCCTAAAATACATTATGTTGTCTCTTGAGGGGTATATGGAGCGGTTACGTCCCTAGCATAGTCTCTCGTTTTCTTCCTATAGTCTACTATCAAGTAACTTGGGGGCATATCATCAACAACCGGCGATAATTATTGCTAAGCGCACTTAGCGCTAGGATAATTATCGCTGGCTATCGCTTGTTTTTATCGCGGAGATAGTGCGCTATCAGCGACGCTTATCTCCAGGGCGATAAAAATAACCGGGTTAGCTGCCAGATGTCCAATTATCATTGGGATTCCAGCGATAATCGCACAACGTTTGGCGCTACGTTGTTGATAGGGCAGGGCATACTTAACCATGATATCCACCTTCCATTGGATATCATGGCTAAGTCAAACTAAAAGCAGGCGCAAGGAAAGTAGCGATAACCGCGGTTAGCACTACTTTTCTTATCGCTATGCTTGTTAGCGTGCCCATTGATAACTGGAGAAATGTCGGTTAGCGATATTTCTCCAGTTATTTTGGGAAGGAACGCCCACTTTGCATCTCATTAGAGATGCAAAGGGAGGCGTAGGGAAAAAGGGTGCTTACATGCGATTATGCATGTTAGCACCCTATTGTTAATGGGGCGAAAACATTATCTCCGCTTTTCTGGCTTTTAAAGCCAAAAAAGCGGAGATAAGGCCCTTGATGATATGCCCCTACGATGCCCTGTCCTCCCCGCTTTATTTAATTGCCTTGCATGATAAGTTTTCTAAACAGTTTGCTTTACTTATTTCCTCCAACTCGGTTTATTGTTCTGGGAGGAATTTGAACCATATGTTAACATTTATCTTGACATACCCATTTGATCTTATACATACTTGCCCATTTCAAATTCTGACACTAAAAACTGTTCTCTTGGTGGCAATAACTTTGGCCCATAGAAATTGTGATATTTTTGTGCAATCAGCTTTCAAAGTAATCTGTCCAGACAAGCTTCTACTTCACACCTGCCTAGCTTGTATGCCTAAGGATACCTCCAGGTGGGCCAGTCCTTCCTTCTTTTATCCTCTTTTCCTTTTCCGCATTCACCAAAAGAGCAGATACACTGCACAGAGTATGCCCTAGACATAGGGCTTCCTCTTACATCAACCGCACATATGAGGACAGAGTGGATGACCAGCTCATTGTGGGCTTTGTAGAATTTGGAAAGACAAGACAGTAATCAAACAGATGATTTTGAACTGGGTTATGCTCTGTGTAAACATCTGCAATGCCTTGGCCAAGCAACACCCAGTCATTTCTGCTACACCACAGGGGCTGTAGCTGATTCCACTGCTCTCTCTAGAGGCCTTTTGCTGGCTGACATATGGTAGGCAACCTCTTGGTCATGATTACATACATTTGCGAAACATTACTGTCTCACTTCCCAGACCCAAAGTTAGTTACTTTGCAAGGATGGCGTTGCATGACTTCCTTGGCACATTGGGAACTCACTCCAACTGCCTGGCTAGGTAATGCTTTGGGACTCATTCATAAATTGAGGAATCTGTGGAAAGATGTGTCCATCAAATGGAAAAATGACCTTCCTTTGGCAACAATATTTCTGGTGGGTACAGTTTCATCCTACAGATTTCTGACCAATCTCCCTCGTCCTCTGAACAATTGGTCTTTTACACTTTAGAAATACATTTGTCAATGTGTGTTTTTTAGGACATATATGTGATAATAACACGTTTTTGGACCATGCAAACAAAAATACCTGTCATATACATGTGTGTCTGTGTGGTCATTTATTTTTCATTTAAAATAATTCACTAGTGAAAACTAAGTGATGATTATCATCTTTAAAAAATCTTTTTTGTAAACAAGAAAACATCAAGGAAACAAGTCTATTTGCAAGGGGTCAAAGTACGTTTATTTCAGTTAGGTAAAGCCATAAAAAATTTACAACATAGTGCAAAAAAGTGAAATATTAAAATAAGTAAAAGACATATACAAAATAGACATAAAAAAGTAATGGGTGGAGGGAGCGCTAGGTGGCGCCCGTCAAGATGGCCGTACCGAGGTGAGGCTCCAGGACATCCGACCCCTCGCGTCCATCCTACATCCTTGGGAGCCGTCCTAGGTCCGCCCTAATGCTCGCCGAGGGCTGAGGACCTGCTGCCCCACCTCCGTTGATGTTTTCTGCAGCCTCCAAGTCACCGGAGCGGAGATAGACGGCCGGTTAGACGCGCCGGTGGCAGGGACGCACTCGGCCGGTTCCTCGGCCGGCGGCGCCCCTCAGGAAAGCACGAGGGGTGGAGGCCGCGAAATCGCCAGCGGCTGACCGGGAGGCGGAGGAGCCTCTGGAACGCAACCGGAGCGGGCACGAACCTGCAAGTAAGCTGGGGGGGGGAGACGGCGGATGGTGCACACCCCCGGAGCTGCTGCACGGTGGAGGCTCGCGACCGGCCCTGCCCGGCGGGCGGATCGGCCCGCGCTGTGTGGTGCTGTGCTGTGTTAGGTGGACCCGACGAGAGGACTGAGTCCGGATCTTGCTGGTGCTGCCGCCCGCTTCCCCCCTTGGATGCCGGACATGGGCTGTTTCCGCCTGAGGGGGGTGATTCCTCCCGGCCCCTCATTTACCTGCCTGGGCTGCCCACGTGGGGGACTCGGACCCCTGCCATAGTCCCCACGTGCGGCGCCGTGGAGTTCACCTGGTGCCTCTAGCGCCAGGGTGGGGGTCAGTTGTGCCGGACCTTCAGAGTTGCGCCACTGCCTGGGCGCCATCACCGTAGGCGGGGAGGCCCCCCCCTTCACGCATCGTCACCCCTGCTCAGTGCCGCGCTTGGATTGGCGGCCGCGGGACTGCTGGCTGTGTGGGCCGTGCCCGTGACCCGGAGCGGGGGACGGCGCTTCGGAAGCCCGTGGGCTGCGTGCTGTGGGACGACCTTCGCGGGCAAAGACTGAGGTGAGGCTGGTGGTGCGGTGGGGGCAGCTCGGCCCGGATCTGGCTGGCGGGGGAGTGTGCCGAACGGACTTGGGGCGCTCTCTTGCTGGGGCTGGGGGGCCCCATCCCCCTCTTCCTTATCCTCTGCATCCCCGTTCTTGGCCCGGACTGTGGTGCTGTTTCGCTTGGCGGGCGGGAGCAGCCTGCTGGTCCGCCGCGGGGGCCATCGCGCCCGGCGCTCGCTCCTTGGGCCCACAATGGGCAAAGAGAGAGGCCCCAGACCGCCGGCGGCGTCCCACCAGACGAAGATTGATCAGTTTGCGAGCTCGGAACCACCGGGCGCGGGCGGAGGGGAGGCGCCGGCCCCGAACAAGTACTTGGCTACTATCCTGCAGGCGATTGATGCCTCTCGCACATCCTTGGAGAGGATGGTTGGGGAGGTGAAGGTGGACATCGCGCTCTTGCGGCAGGACCTCCGCAATGCCACGGCCCGCATTACAGAAACGGAGTCCCGGATCTCCACGGCGGAGGACGACATTCGCCAGCTGCAGGACCAGGTCCGGGAGCTCACCACCCACTCCAAGGAGCTGCACCGACGGGCAGAGGACGCCGAAAATCGCGCCCGCCGCAACAACCTCCGCCTGGTGGGCTTTCCGGAGGGGGTCGAGTCTGGCCGAGCCGACGACTTCCTGGAAACCTGGTTTAGGTCTTGGATGCCGGCGGCCAATCTGTCAACCTGGTTCGTGGTGGAGAGGGCGCACCGGTCGCTTGCGGCCAAGCCTCCTGTGGGAGCCACCCCGCGCCCTTTTATTCTTAAAATCCTCAATTTCAGGGACAGAGACGCTATCCTGCAGGAAGCGCGGGTGAGCGGCCCTTTGACTTTCAACAACCATACCATCATGATCTTCCCGGACTACACCCGGGAGGTCCAGGAGCAACGCCGCTCCTACACGGAGGTGAAGCAGAAACTGCGCTCCCTGGGCCTCCAATATCAGCTTCAATACCCTGCCCGCCTGCGCGTGGTTTTCCAGGGCAAGACTCTGTTTTTCGACACTCCCAGATCGGCTTGGACTTGGCTCACCGAGGAGAGACCTCTGCGTCAGCCCGGAGGGGTATCGCCCACCATGTGCCCCGGGCCCGGGGCGCAGCTGAGGCCTGACAACAACGGCATAAGAAGCGCACGCACTCCCGGCAGAGACGGGGCGCGGCGATGGCTCGGACCCGGTCTGCGAGCCTCTCGGGCAGGACAGTGAGAGACTCCTCCGCCTCCTCTGGAACATCAACTCAGGCGGCTGGGGGGTCCCGGCGCCGTCTGTCGCCTCGGCCAAGCGAGCCTCTTACCCCCCGCAACTTGCAGATTGACTTGTCGGATCTATCCCGCAGCCCTGCCATATGACTTCATATTTGTTTCCCGTATCTGCCGGGGAGGCGACGATCCTGCCCGATGGCGGGGGTGGGGGGGCTCAGCAGTCTCTCATGTTTCCCGTAATGACCTAGGACGCTTCATTGGAATCCGTGCCTCAGGAGAGGTCCACCACGCTCTTCATATCCGAGCGTTCACGTTTGGGGATCTGTGACTATTGGTTTTAGTTAGGGCGACAGATGCTTCCGTTCTCGAAGTGTAGGGTGGGGGGTGGGTGGTGGGGGTTGAGCATTTGTTGGTTGTTCCTCCTTGGGGGATTGTTTTGTTTGGTTTGGGTTTGTTCTCCACTGAGCCGCTTAGGTAACACTGTGCATCGCATGTCAACACACTGCTCCATGCAGCCGACCAGGCGCGCTACACCGCCGCTCGCACTGCGCCTCTTGTGCAACACTGACCAACGCATGTCCTCGCACCGCCTCGCGCAGCCACCCATGCGCGCTCCACCGGCGCTTGCTTCCCCGCGCTGTCTGCTGGCTTCCCCTAGAGCGAGGGCCGTAACCCCGACGTCCCATGGCCGCTTCCCTCCCGGAGCGCTCCCCTCCCGTCGTTACCATGGATGACATAGCTCCCAAGGCTCAAATCCGCGTCTTGTCTTGGAACGTGAATGGCCTTCTGGATCGGCTCAAACGCACCGCCATCCTTAAATATGCCCAGCGCGCCGAGGTGCTCCTGATTCAGGAAACTCACCTGCTTAGCGAGAATTGCCCCTTTCTGGCACGCTATGGGTTTGATCGGGTGTGGCACTCCGGGTTCGCGCGCGGATCATGGGGGGGTCGCAGTCCTGCTGCGCCGCTCCCTCCCTTTTGTGTTTACCCGGGTGATCCATGACCCCCCTTGGAGTGGGGATTGCCGTTTGCGGCACGCTTGAGGGTCGGCCGCTCAGTCTCATCTCCCTCTACGCGCCGCCTTCTGGGCTGACTCAGGCTTTATCGCGGGCCTCATCTCTGCTGGCGACTCTCCCGCCGGGCACCGTCGTTCTTGGGGGAGACTTCAATGCCGTCTTGGCCCCACACCTCGACTCCTTGGGCCCGGTTTCGGCGCCCCGAGCCGCATGGGCGAAGCGGCTGGCGGGCTGGGCGGAGGCTCAGGGCTTATGCGATGCCTGGCGGACCTGGCACCCGCACACACGGTAGTACACTCATACCTCGGCCGCCCACCACACCCAGGCGCGCATCGATGCGATTTTTGTCCCCTCCACTGATTGTGTGAGCATTCAGGACATCAGCATCCTCCCTAGGGGAATATCTGATCACTCTCCAGTCCTCCTCGGCCTGGGACCCCCGCCTCGTGTGGCTCGACAGATGTGGCGCCTCAACGCTTGGTTCCTCCAGGACAAGACGCTCCGCAGGGAGGTGGGGTCCGCGTTGGCGCATTACTTCAGTGATAACGATGGTTCGGTCTCCTCTGCGGGCACCCTTTGGGAGGCCTGCAAAGCCACCGTCAGGGGGGCGGCCATAGCCCATGTGGTGAGATACCGTCAGAAGCAACTCCAGAGCCTCACTGCCTGTGAGGCCCGCGCGCTGCGACTGGAGCGCTCTCTCTCTGAGTCCGGTGACCCGGTTGGGACCCGGCAACTGCGACTTCTGCGAGAAGAGATTCGGCAGCGGTCGCTTGACGCGGCTAAGCTCCTCTGGCAATCCTCGCTGGCGAGGGTATACGGGTGGGGCGACAAGAATGGGGCGTTGCTGCATCGGCTGGCTACCTACCCCAGGGCATCGCGCATTATCCCGGCGGTGGCCGACTCGACCGGAGTGCTCCAGTCCTCGTCCGTGGCGATAGCAGAGGCTTTCGCGCAGTATTACTCACAGCTCTATCGGGCTAGGGGGTCGGACCTTTCCCTGGCCTCTTTACTTGCCACTCATGACCTGCGGCTCCCCCAGCTTAGGTCGGACGACTGGGAGAGTCTGGAGGTGCCCATTTCTCCCGAGGAGATTGGGGAAGCGATAGGGCGCACGGCCGCCGGGAAGACCCCGGGACCAGACGGCTTCCCCCAGGAGTTTTATGCCGCTTACAAAGAGCACCTGGTCCCGCGGTTGGGTGCCCTCTATGCTGAAGCGGTCACCAGGGGCTCCTTCTCTCCGGAGGCTGACATAGCCACGATTGTGGTCCTGCCCAAGTCTACGCCGCCTCCTTGGGATCGGTCGGCCTATCGGCCGATCTCTCTTATCAACACTGACATCAAGCTTTATGCAGCGGTCCTGGCCCAGAGGCTCCGGCCCTTTTTGTCGTCCTTGGTGCATCCGGACCAGTGCGGCTTTATGCCGGACCGGGGCACTCGTCACTGCCTTCGTCGCCTTCACGTGGCCCTGGCCCATCGCCAGCGCATATCTCCCTACCTTGCCCTCCTGCTCGCCGAGGCTGGTGACGGCCTCCGCTAAACTGAGGATTATTCAAATTTATTACCTCCACACTGCCTATCTTACACCGGCCCGCCTGTACCGAGCGGGCCTATCGGTCGACGCAGCTTGCCCCCGTTGCAGCTCTGCCCCGGCGGACTTTATCCATATGGTATGGTCTTGCCCGGACTTGGGAGGCTACTGGAGTGGAATAGAAGCGGACCTCAGGGAAGTTTTGGGATGGGCGGTGCCACATAACCCTCGACACAGCCTACTGGGTATCACAGATGGCCTAGACGGCACACATGCAGAGAAGTTATTTCTTATGACGGCACTCATGGTGGCGAAGCGAGACATTGCAGCAGCCTGGAAGAACCCACAGCCGCCTAGCTTGGCCAAGTGGAGTGCTGGAGTGGACTGGTGCGTGGCACAGGAGCGGGCTCTCTACCAGGCGAGGGGCTGTCTTAAGAAGTATCGTAGGGTTTGGGGGAAATGGCTGGGTAATGTATTGTGAATATGCTGTTCGGGGGGGGGGCGGGGGGAGAGTTTGGGGGGTGGGTGGGGAGGTGGAGTAGTCCTGAGCTGTGTGGATGTATGCCGGTGGTTCGACAGGCTCATTGTTTTCTGTTGTGTCATTTAAAGCAATAAAAATTTGTTTATCAAAAAAAAAAAAGTAATGGGTGGGGACGTGGCCAAGATGGCGGCATGAACGGACGCACCTCAACAGCGCTCTATCCTTGCCCGGCCTTGAGCACTGCAACAGAGCCCCATTCACTGTTCTCTCGCACCCAGAGAGCCGGTACAAGCTGTTGTGTGCTGTGGCAGACCCTGAGGGGCGAAAAAGCTGAGGTAGAGCCAACCCGAGCAGAAAAACGTTTGCTCCAGGACGAGACAAGGACACGACCGCAGCCTGCCTATCCCCAGAATGGGGCGTGCACAGCCACATCAACACAGAGCTGCTCCCATCGGGGACTGCTGCCAGAGAAACTGTCGACCAGGCTCTGAGCCGAGGCCCTGTCGGGGAGCCGTAGCGAGAGGCCCTGGATGGATTGGCCTCCCGCATGAATAAACTGAAACCGGTAGTGCTGGCCTGATGAGCGGTAAGCACCGTAGCGGAACTGGAGGGGCCCGGGAGCTGAGGCAGAGCCAACCCAAGCAGAGGAAAGGTTACTATGGGATAAAATAAGGAGGCGGCTGCTGCCTGCCTATCCCCACTCTGGGATCGGAGAGGGTGCAAACTGTATTGCAGCGAAGCTGTGGGTGTCCTCACTGGGCCCATCTGCTCTCGCTTGGGACTGCTGCCGGAGAAACTGCTGAACAAGCCTTTGACCAAGGCTCAGCTTGGGGGCTGTGGTGGGAGGGAAGGACAGATGGGCCTCCCACATGATAACCTTGGAAACGACGTTGTCGGCCTGCTGAACGGAAGACCCGCTTCAGCAAGAGGGCCGCCGCCAACTGCAGCGGACCAGCACCGCAACACCCGAGTGGCACATAGGAGTGTTCACTGAAGAACCCGGCACGGCGAGACCCGGGCCGTGAGGCAGAAGCCTGGGTGACATCAGGGCTCCGGTAAGTGCCTGCTGCTTTTTGCAAAGTATGATAGCACTGGAGCCCCTGTCTACCGGAATATGGCCTGAATTATGACCTGTGGGACTGGAACCCTGAAAATCAGTGAACCTGCTAATGGGAGTGGAAGGGCATGAGCCTCTTTCCCCCGATAGCCCCCTCTTTACCCTTCCAAAGTGGGAGACCACAAGCTGTGAGTGAAACACAACCAGGGGCCCCACTTATGCTGTAATACAGGTGCTCAGAGCACGAGGCGGGGACCGGCCGGTTCTAGGCCCTTCGTCCCGGCTGCCCTCGCTGAGGCAGTCCCCCCTTCTTCTTTATTTTTCATAGCCTTGTGGGAGCGAGGCCTGAACAGCGGCGGATGCTGAGGGGTCCTACAGCTCCTCAAGTGGCAAGACGAGAGCCCCTCCACCGCTACCTGGAAAGACAGTGGCACAGAGAGCCTTGATCTACCTGGAGAATCCCCTGATGCTGCCACAATAGTTACAGAAAATCCAGGCCGGTCGTGGATCTACTAACTCCTAAGGCAGAACGGCAGACCACCCCCTCGAGCTACCCCCGCTATCTCATCTCTATTTCAGCGACACTACGATTGTAGGGAGTGTCTTTGCCGGAACACGTTTACTTTCCTGCATCTGCAACACTCATCTTTAGCCGGTGGCAACGGGCTGCGACCCTGGGTAAAACTCTTCGGAGCAACATGGCAGCTGCCAAGACTAAAAAAGAGCGCACTGTCCGGGACTTGCTCCTTAAGAACTCTGGTGAGGCCCCTGGTGAGAGGGTGGGAATGGGAGACCCAAGGCCGACCATTGGGAGCGACAACCCTGAGAGCCCGGTGACCCTCAAATTCCTTGATTCCCTCTTTACCACCCTGAGGGAAGACCTGCAAACTTTTAAGAAAGACCTGGCCCTCGAGCTGACGGAAGCCCACTGGGACATCGACGAAGTTGGAGAGGGAGTGTTGCAGCCCTGGAAGAGGGTACCACCACACGAAAGGAAGAAATAAAGACTGTACAGCAAGAAATATTATGTCTTCAGGACCAACAGTTAGAAACCCACTCCGAAGACCATGAAAACCGGTCCAGAAGGAACAATATAAGCATCTGAGGATTCCCCACAGCATCAGACAGCTCGGACTTGGAGGAGTATGTACAAGCCCTGTTTCACACAGTCCGAGGCACTACAGCACAGAGCGTAATCAAACTTGACTGCTGCCACCGGGTAGACACTCCCCATGAGGCACCACGCCCCCCAGCAAACATTTTGGTCTGCATACATGACTTTAATACTAAAGAGGCTATTCTCCGGCATGCACGAGATGACCAGAAATTACAATTCAGAGGTCACTCTGCAGCTCTTGCATCTATCACCCTGCAGAAGCGAAGGGAATTCCGCCCTGTCACAAACCACCTGAGACAGACAGGCATACTCATCAGGCCAACCCTTCTGTCTCTTCTTTCCTTGGAGGGCAAACCCTACTAGATACGTTCCCTGGCTGAGACATTTAAAGTCTTGAATCTGGAGTTTAAGGAACAGAACTTCCAGACCTCCTCCATGCGCCACAGACCACGTGGCAGAATTGCCACAGGACACTACATGGATCTCAGTCAGAAATCATCGCCCAGACCCAGACACTATCTCCAAGGAAAGGTCAGTGGTTCTGCGATCCCTCTCCTGCGAAGGAATGGACATGACTGGCCCTTCCTCCTGAGGTATCGTTGAGACTCTACATTATGGTGGATGGGACTTCAAGGGCGGGGATGGGTGGTAATGGACCGATCTCCTACAGATGACACACTTGGCCGTGGTCCATCCCTCGCCCATCTTGTTGGCCATCTTGATGGACTTTAACTCACTTTGTTGTGTCCAAATGCATGTTTCTTCTTTCTTACTGTTGGGGTTAGTTTTTGGGACATTCCTTCCTGTGCGCCTTCTCACACACAAAACTCAAAACCATGGATATACTCGGTGTCACACCTAGGTGGCCTGCTCACAGAGATCTCCCTGAACCTGGGGCGGACTAGATAACTGATCCCCAGCAGACCTTCCCATTTCAATTACCCTGGAGATTAAGATAGTCATCCTCAATGTTCGAGGCCTTAACAATCCCATGAAGAGGTCGACTGTCCTCTCCTTGCTTGAAAACTCCCAGGGGACATATGTTTGTTGCAGGAAACACACCTACTCCCAAAAGATACACACAGAATGCAATCCAAATGATTACAGCAACAATTCTCGTCATCAGGGAAGGGGAAAAAGGACAGGGTGACCATTCTCTTCTTAAACTCTTACCTGGGTCGGCCATGGGACCTATATGGAGAACAAAGGCCATCTCTTAGTACTCTGCCTACAATTGGGCACGTTCCACCTCACATTGTGGGTGATCTATGCCCTGAATGAGCCTCAGGAATCCTTTCTAACTGGCCTGGCATATGCTGGTCACTAGTTATAGTGGCCACCTTGCACCAGTCCAATTCGACTCTTATGGTAGATAACCTTTTAAAGAAATCTATCCTAGTGGTAGCTGTGGAGAGCAGCCTTCAGGCTAAGTCTCAGAGGAATGTAAAGCAGCTTGTTTTACCTTATAATCTCTTGAATTACCAAATGAAGGACACCACACAGGTATATATATCAAATATATATGTATTTATTTCTAGACACACTCTACTAATCTCTTTATGAGATTAGAAGCCAGGAACACATTCAAATATCAACGTTTCACAATAAGTTAAGCACAAATATGGCTAGGGCCCTAGGGGCGTACCAGACCATATACTAAAAAAATGGGTTAGGAAAGTCGACTTGCAAATTGACAAGGCCTAGGGCCTGTAGAATTGCTGGGGGGCTTCACCACTGCAGTGAAAGCAGGTAAGTAGTAGGCCCACGGGAGACGCGTGCAGTGGGTGAACACAGCCGCGGGTTTCCTATTGATTATAATGGAGCAAGTCGCGGTTTGATTTTTAAAGTTTTAGGGTAATTCGAGGAAGTCTACAAGCAAGCCACTTAAGAGGTAAGTAATTCGAGGGCCAACACACACTAGGGCACCGGAGTGCACAAGTTACCTCACCCAGGGAAGCCGGGTGCTTTTGGTGTCGCGTCGCGTCGCTGTTTTCTATGGAGACCAAAGAAGACTTGCTGCTTGCGTCGACTGAAGAAGTGTCCAATGGAATCCAAGGGTGTATTTGAGATGCAGATGACCTGAAAATTGAAGGGACAGTCTTCAAAGTCACTTGCCAGTGACCGGTGGCCAGGAAGATGGATGACCACAGATGTTGGGTGATTTCAGGTCATCGATGGTGTTTTGACTCTTCGCTCACGAGGTCCAGGAGGGATCGACGATGACCAGCAGCTGGATTCGGAGTGCCCCACAATGTTTGCAGCTGACTGCAGTGTCGGCAACCAGATTGGAGCCAACAAGCCTTGGCAACTGCAAGTCTTGTGTAGAGTGAAAAAAGTCGATAGTGAAGACCAGCAAGGTCTGAGGGACTCACCCAGCGAAGGTAAATGAGGGCAGGCCTTGAGCAATCAGAGGAGCCCTTTGAGTTGATAAGAAAGTCTTCGGGGGACCCACAAGCCAACGGGCAAGGGATCGCAAAGACGCCTCTTCAGGAAATGCTTCACAGGAGCCCACGGTCACTCGGGACGGGGTAGGCCTCTGATTTTCGCCGCAAAACCTGCTGGAGGTTTGGGCCACAAATGGTCCAAAGCACAAATTTGTAGAACGTCGTGAAGGGGTTGCACTTGACAATAGTGCACGGTTGCCGGGTATTGCTGTTCCTCGTCACTCGTGGGATCCACTCGCCATAGCTCTGCTGGGGGCTCACAATGGCCATCGAGAAGTCAGGAAATCCACTTCTGGGGCTGCAGGGACTTCGAACTCCGGCGGGAGTAGGAAAGTTTGCGACCATTGATTAAGGTTTTTGGTGCCTGCCAAGCAGGGGAGTCACTAGTTGACTCCAAGGGAGATTCTTCTGTCTTTCAAAGCTAGTGGAATGTCAAAGGGCCAGGATTATTCTTTGTAGAGCATCGTCCAGGGTTATCTGCTATGCAATGGCAAAGTTTGCTATCTTATACTGAAGATAGGGGAGGGACTAGCTCTATGACCACTCCTCTGGGAGGGTCAGGGTAGGGGGTGGTTACACCCACTTCCCTTTGTCCAGTTTCGCGCCAGAGCAGGGAAAGGTAGCCCCTGAACCGGTTTGAGCTGGCATATGCACAGAGGAGCCTGCTGCTCCCCCAGTGCAGGACTTCAAAGCACTCTAGGAGTGCACCCACCCAGCTCCAATACACTAAATCCTGTCTGGGAGGTGGTGACACCTCCCTGTGACAGGATGCCTTTTGTTGGGCTTCCTCCACTGCGAGTTTCAGTCAGCAGCAGGAGGGCAGCCCAGTGTCTGTGCTGGTGGCATCCATTTTGTGATGCCAGGACTCATTCAGATTTCTGTTGTTTTACATGTCGTCCCCTCTAGAAGGGTGGGATCATGCTCCCACATCAGGGACTGATGTGGGGGTATGATTCCAAGTTGTTTGACAGCAAACACGACATGTTTTGATGCAGTCATTCCAAAGTTAGCATTTGAATGCACTTAAGAGTATATGGTTTAACCGCATCCACAAGCAGCCATAGAGTATAGACTCTGGTAGCTGCAGAGGGGCCCTGCTCATGCAGAGGCACCCCCTCACATTGTAAACCAAGCACCCTGCCCTCAGGATTGATAGGGCCTACCATAGGGGTGGCTGATAGGTTTATATGTGTGTGTATGGTGAGATATAGAAACCTATATCTCAGTGAGGAGTGCTAACACTACCTCACACAGGCTGCAGTAGCAGGCCTGTGGTGTCAGATTGAGTCTGCTTCCCAGGGGTGGCATAATACATGCTTCAGCCCCTGGTAGGCCTGTGAAGTGTCTATGCTCTAGGTTCCTAAGGTACCATATACTAGGGGCTCATAAGGTACCACAGTATCAAATCACTAGTGCATCTAATATGCACACCAAGTCGTTTAGAGAGAGCAGAGAGACTGGGGCCCTGATTAGCAGGGACCCAGCCAGACTATAGCCAGAAACCAATGTATACATCAGAAAAAAAGTGGTGCAACATAAGTGCAGATCCTACTCTCCTACACTCCCTCACCAGGGTACTCCACTCACCAGACACAGATGTGGTGGTAGGGGGAGACTTCAACATTGTGATGGATGCAGAGTTGGAACAATTGGGTCATAGGTCGGGTCAAACTGGGGCTTTCTCACCTGAGGGCTTAGACTGGCTGGCTGAAGGCAGCCTATGGAATGCGTGGCGCTCTCTACACCCCAAGGAGTGAGATTACACTTTTTACTCTGCAGTCCATAAGACATACGTTCGACTCGACCACTTCCTGACCTCCGCATAAACATGGGAGTGAGTGACCACCTTCACTATCAAGCTCTGCACACTGTCCAATCATGCACATATCACTCTAACCCTCCAAGGACCCCCCTCTCCCACACAGACATCTTTCTGGCATCTCCGCGAGACAATGTTACACTCCCTGGCCTCGGTCCTAGTACTACGGAAAACCTTACAGGAATACCTAACTCGTAAAGATACAGGCTCCAGAGCACTCTCCTCAGTATGGGAAGCCGTAAAATTAGTCGCCCGGAGGGAACTTATATGCGAGAGAGCTGCGAACAAGAATAGAATATGTAGAAATAAGAGGGAGGCACTTGAAAAAAGGGTACTGAAATTAGAATCTATTCACAAACGTACTGGCGCGTCCCGGTTCTGGAGAGAGCTGGAGAAAGAGCGTCTGCAATTTAAACGCCTTGACCTAGACAGAGCCGAGTACGCTATGCTACGCCTCAAACTTAAATTTTACTTAGGGAGCAATAAAGGATACCGAGTGCTTGCACACCAGCTCTGCAGCAAACAATATAAAAATTCAGTAAAGTCTGTTCAGACAGACCCTGGGATAGAGGTGAAAGATGCCGATAGCATTAAAGCCGCATTCCAGGCCTACTATGCAAAACTCTATTCCAGAGATAACAATACGCCCACAGACTACCAGGCATACCTTGGTGGCGCTGCGATTACACCTCTCCCAGAAACCGAAGCCCTAGATAAACCTATCCGCGTCGAAGAAGTAATCTCAACGATAGGCCAATTAAAAACGTTGAAATCCCCTGGCCTGACGGGTTCAGTGCACCCTTCTATAAGACTTTTTGCCTGGATCTTGCCCCGCTACTTACCCGCTGTAGGAATGTAGGATCTACTTTTATGGTTACCCCTACTTTTGGCTGGTGATATGCTGTTTCTGACTAGTCTGACTGGTTTCCTACTAATCAGGACCCCTTTCTCTGTGATTTCTTTCCTAAATTGGCTATTGTAAGTACTTAGGTACACCCCAAATTGGCTACTAGTGTCCCCAGTATATGATAGCCAGGTACCCAGGACATAGGTACAGCAGAGGACTCCCATGGGCTGAAGCATGTAATATGCCACCATTGAGAGACCCCTCAAATTGTGACTCCAGGCCTGCCATTGCAGCCTGTGTAAGCTGGTGCTAGTAATACTGATGAAGAATATAGCTTTCCCTTTATCTGAGGTCACTACGCCTAAAACCTAAAAGTCACCCCTAAGGCAGGGCTTTCAATCCTGAAGGCAGGGTGCTAGTTTCTAAGTGCATGAGGGGGAACCCCTACGTCCTTCGGAGTCCATTCTCCCTGGTTGTAAGTGCATCAGCCATTACAACATATAGAGTGACCATGCATCATTACCTGATGACCATCTCTAAAATGACTGTAACGACCCTGTCATGTTTGGTATCAAACATATTGGAATCATACCCCCACACCGTAAATGGTGTGGGAGGTATGATTCTATGCACTGTAAAGCTCCTCCGGAGGCCCTCAGTGTTCCCGGTACCAGTCTTCTGGAACCGGACAGCAAGCTAGGGCTGCTGCCGGCCAGAGGCACGATTCTGACCTCCTGCTACTGTGCCAAGCTCTAGCAGGGGAAGGCAGAACAATAGATATCCTGTCACAGGTAGGTGTGACCACTTCCCAGACAGAGTTTAGTGTATTGAGGCAGGGTGGGGGTGCTTGCCAGCGAAACTGAGACGGCTTGAAAGGCCAATTTGGTGCCCTCCTTGCATAGTCCAGTTCAAACCAGTTCAGGGAGCCGTTGGCCTTCCGCTCTGGCACGAAACTGGACAAAGGACATGAGAGTATCCTCCCACTGTACGGCTCCTCCTCTGTGAGGGTTCCCTGAATCATCCCAACCCTTTCCTTAGGGTACTTAGGGCTTACCTGTGGGTGGGTCCCAAGATTCGTCGTGGGAATAGATTCAGAGCAAGACACCACTTCATCTTCGACTGTCTGGGCACTCTGGACTTCGCCGGACTTTGCTCTGGGCCCTGAGACTGCAACTGGGAAGAATCCTGCTGTTCACGGTCTCGTTGTCCTGTTTGTCTGTTGCAATGTCTATGCCTGTGATCTATACAAGATCATTCCAAGGCCTTTGGACAACCAAGACACTTAAGGAATCTCCCTTGAAGCGAAGGAGTCACTGCCATGCATCTGCAGGCACCACAACCAAGCTGACCAGTCTGCTGCTCCTGGACTCCCACAGACTCCAAAAGGCTCAGGTTTTGATTCTACAACTCCCTCGAGGCCTGCACCGTCTTCTCACCTAGTTTGAGGCCAATATCCCTTGTCGGAACTGCAGGAACCAAATCCTCTGCACCGCGTCGACTTGCCGATGATAAGGCTTGTTGGCTGTCTCCACCCGAGATCTTCAGGCTCCAAGAAGCTCCAGCCTCAAGCTTCTCCTACGACCAAGATCTTCGTAATCACTGCATCTCTTGCACCGTGGGCCTGCATTTTTGGTGAGCTGCTAGGTACTTCTCAACTTGAATCCACCTTTGGGTTCCACCGGACACCTTCACCTTCTCTAACAGCGGCATCTTTCTGAAGTCCTTCATTGAGTTCGATGGTGGTTTCCGATGCTACTTCACACCTATGCACCCAGATTTCCTGGTGTAGGTTTCCTGGTTCCTAGGGTATCCAGGAATGGGGTGGCTCACCAACCTTCTGTCTTCCACTGGGTTTCTTCAGGGTCCACTGGGAAGGGTCCTTCTTCTCTAAACTTTTTCACTTAACCTATACCAATAAGATTAAGATCTGGTAAAACAAGCTGCTTTACTCTCCTTCTGGACTAAGCCTGAAGGCTGCTCTCCACAGCTACCACTTAGAGAGGTTTCTAAAGTTGTCTAAGAGCACTAAAATCACCATAAGGGTTCTCTGGATTAGTGCAGGGTGCTACACTTACATAAGTCAGCACCGTATAATAAGCCAGCCTCCTACACCTGTCTTTTTAATTAGTTTGCCAACCCAGGCATGGTATCAGAGTCTATGCCGGTGGCCTCTGTTTCAGTTATACCCAAGCAAGGGAAAGACCCGAAACAGTGTTGCTCATATCGACCCATTTCGCTCTGAAATACTGATGCACAGCTTTTCGCTAGCCTCCTAGCCCATCGACTTAACCCCCTTATGCCAGGACTTATTGACCTGGACCAAGCCGGGTTTATCTGCTCCCGCCATTTTGGCGATAACACAAAGCACATTTGCCACCTAATAGATAAAGTGTACCTGTCATGCGAAGAGGCCCTGCTGCTAGTTTGGCATTAGCGAACGTTTCGAATTCTGGATACGGAGCACCTACTGTGCCCCCTGCGCAGCAATTAGAGTGAACGGGGTCAGGTCGAATGGATTTTCCATCCTACTAGCTGCAAGGCAGGGATGCCCACTTTCCCTGCTTCTCTTTGCACTTTACATAGAGCCTCTAGTGCAGAGACTGAGGGACAACCCTATGACGGTGGGCATCCTGTTTGAGGCGGACCATCATCTGATCAGTTATACGGAGATGATGTCATCTTCTCAATCACACAACCCTTGACCTCTCTCCCAGCAATTATCTCGGAGCTACAGGACTTCGGGGCGATATCGGGTTTCGAATGAATATGCAAAAATCTCAAATCTTAAACCTTAGCATAGCTCCCGACACCAAGCGTACTCTGCAGGCACAATTTGACTTTCAGTGGATCACTGAGGGCCTTCCATATCTAGGCCTGGTTCTAGCACGTAACCTTCCTAAAACGGCCTCAGCCAACTACCCATCTCTAATCGCCCAAATCCGCAAGGATCTGGTGCAGTGGCAACGATTACCACTTTTGTGGCTCAGCCGCATCGCAGCCATGAAAATGAATATTCTGACACGCGCTCTCTATGTATTCCAGATGCTCCATCTAACCTTGCCGCCCAGTACAATTTGGACACTCTAAAAAGACAGATAATTTCATGGAGGTGGGGGGTAAAAAGCCCAGGCTGCAGAGACAACTGTTGCAGCATTCAAAACAAAACAGGGGTCTGACGGTGCCTGTGCTCCTGCTCTGTAATCAAGCAGCCCACCTTCTGTACCTAGTGGAGTGGAATCGCCAGCTCACCGTGAAACATTGGGTTTTTATGGACCAAACAGTGGTAGGCTCCCACATCTGGAGAGCGTCATGGCTGCTCGGCACTGTAGAGCTTGGGTCTCTATTCCTCACCCATGACAAACCTGGCCTAATCACTGAGATATATCAGTACCGGACTAAGTCAGCCCGGAACCTTAGAAATCCTGGGCAGACCTGATGGGAAGCGGAAATAGGTAGCATGCTTTCGGACAAAGAGTGGGAGAACATCTATTACAGAGCGCACCACAGGACACATACTGCGGGGCACACAGAAACCGCATATACAGTCATTTCTTATTGGTACTACACCCACACCCGCATTCGGAAATGGAATGAGAAGTGCTCTGGAAACTGTTGGCGGGCTGTGGCAGCTTGGGGACACTGCTCCATCTTCTCTGGCATTGCCCAAAACTGACTAAATACTGGGAACAAACCCTAGATGACATTGAGACTGCTTTCAGCACCACGATCCCTCAATTTCCAGCTTACACAATCTTGGTGCTTCCCAATGCTGTGACATTTCCACTTCGCTCCATTCGAGGAAAACAGTTAGCCCGTGCTCTGAACGCAGCGCTCTGGGTGATACTGGCTGCCTGGGGCGCGGAGAGAACTCCTGAACATAGGCAATGGCTACATCAGCTTTGGTTCCTACTCGGTATGGAGCGGCTGTCAATGGAAACAGCCACTGATAGCCCTGTGTATGCCCAAATTTGAGCCCCATTTATCTCCATTCTTTCTCCAGAATTCAGAATTGACTTTCCCAACTTACCTATGCATTTTTCGACTGCTCCAAGACCCCCCTGATAATGAAAGAGCCAAAAGGTCTACCTGACAGGAAAGGCCAGGAGGACTGTGCACATAGAATACACGCACTTCCCTAGCAGGTGGTTGCTCGGAAGGATACAGTGTTGAGGGTGGGGGGTTTCTATGTTCTATGTTTGTAGTATTCTCCGACACGGGTAGCGGTGCAGTCTACCCGCGTCGGAGGAGTTTGCGCTAGTGCTGGCGTAGGAAGTCACGCGCTGAATATAAATAAAGGGGCGTGGCCCAGGAAAGTCAGTCGGGACCACGCAGTAACTATAACGAGTGTCCTAGGGTTTATTACGGCGGCGGCGCTGAGACCATGTGCGCGAGCGGCCTTGTAATTATTACACTGGTGACGAGGGGCAGAAGCGACCCCATGCTGAGAGGAATACTGAGCTTTTCATTTCCATGGTGACCAGTGAGTTTTGGTCTCAGCCCTGGACCCACGAGGTGCTGCCTGGCCTGTGCTGACTTCTGTGTGCCCCCACGTGAGTCTGCTGCATCCCAGATCAGCCCTGCAACCCTGAGGAGTGCCTGGAGGAAAGGGAGGTTTGTCCCACGCACCGGATGGAGCCCACGACGGAGTGTGCCCAGCATCCAGTTGGGGGGGAAGGACCGACGGTGAGGCATAGAACATACAGGCCACGGGAGAAGACCCTGACAGCAGTTTTATAGCCCTCAGCCGGGCGACTGCTGGTGCGCCCAGAAACCAAGCGGCGCACGTGCTGCGAGAGGTGATTGCGGCTGCGCCAAGATGGCGTCGATCCCCGCCATTGAGCCTTTTGTGGTGGACGGGCCCCCTCATCCCTTGCCCCGCGATGGAGAGACTGGACCGATTGCCTCCAGATCTACTTCGAAGCGGCGGGCATAGCCCGGGACAGGCGCAGAGCCCTACTCCTCCACCTCGGAGGCAAACACATCCATCGCATTTACAAGACCCTGGTGGAGGCCACACCCAAAACGTACGTCACGCTTCTCAACACCTTAAATGCGCACTTCGAGCCGATGGCAAACAGGGACTACGAAAGATTCATCTTTCGCCAGGCCAAGCAAGCGGCAGAGGAATCGCTAGACGCGTTCCACGGGCGCCTGAAGGAACTGGCCAGCACGTGCGGATTTAAGGACGAACAGGAAGAAATCCGAGGTCAAATCATACAAGGGTGCTACTCGTCCAAACTCAGAGTTAACATTCTTCAGGAGGTTGGCAAATCTCTAGCGGACATCCTCACCCTGGGCCGGTCAAAAGAACTGTCGCAAGCCAGAGCGTCCCACATGGAGGCGGCTCTCCACCGCCCCATCAAGACGGAGCAAGTCAACGCGGTGGAAACAACGAACGTGGTGAGGCCCAAAGCGCGCCAAAACACAGGGAGAAAACAGCAAGACAGCAAAAAGGGATGCGGCTACTGCGGAGGCACACCCCATTGCATGCAAGACTGCCCGGCGAGAGGGAAGAGGTGCAGTGCCTGTGGGTGGATGAACCATTTCGCGCCGGTATGCCGGTCTACGAAATCACGAAAGGAGGCTGCTCAAACAGTGGCTGAAGAGCGGGACAGTGAAGACATGGATGATGACGCAGGAGACTACCCGGTCCACTACGTATTCGCAGTAGATCAGCCATGGCGGAAGAGACGACGACTTCCAATGTGCAGAATCAAGATCCACCACCAGGATGTGAGAGCCACCATAGACACTGGGGCTTCGATTGAGCTAATGGCTGCCAATGTGTACCATCAACTAAGCCCACGTCCACCATTATGCGAAGCAAAGATCAGGGTATTCGCATACGGACAAAAGACACCCATCCCGCTCCTGGGGTGTTTCAAGACTGAGATGAGATACCAAGACCTCAAGGTCCCCACCACAGTGTACGTGACTCCGGAAGGAAGCGGTATGCTGATAAGCGGACAATCAGCGGAAGAACTGAAGCTGATATCATTCACCATGGCGATACAAGAGGAAGAACTGGAGACCATCATGGAGGAATTCGAAGACGTCTTCAAAGGCATCGGATGCCTGAAAGGGAAAGAAGTCTCTCTCTACATTGACCAGTCAGTCCAGCCGGTGGCGCTGAGGCACAGGCGCGTTGCGTTCCACTTGCGCAAGAAGGTCGGAGAAGAGCTGGAGGCACTGGAGAAGCAAGGGATTATAGAAAAGGTCAGTGGACCCACCCCATGGGTGTCCCCGATCGTAGTGGCACGGAAACCGAAACAACCGGGGCAGGTCCGCATCTGCGTTGACATGCGACTCCCAAACGCCGCGGTGAAAAGGGAACGTCACCTAACCCCCACCATTGACGACATCTTGGGAGAACTGAACGGTGCAAAATGCTTCTCGAAGATGGACCTCAGGTCCGGATATCACCAACTGCCGCTACACTCGGACTCCCGCTACATCACCACATTCTCTACGCATGTCGGCCTCAGTCGCTACCGACGCCTCAATTTCGGGATCTCAAGTGCGGCGGAGGTGTTCCAAAACACCATCCGTAAAGTCCTCAGCGGGCTACCCGGGGTGCTGAACGTAAGCGACGATCTACTTGTATACGCATCGTCGATAGAAGATCACAACCGGAGACTTCCCGGGGTCCTCCAAAGGATCAAAGTTCCCGACTGACCCTACACAGAGAGAAGTGCCAGGTCCTACAGAGAAAGATCAGTTTCTTTGGATACACATTCTCCGACCAAGGAGTTGCCCCGGACCCGGACAAGGTGAGAGACGTACAGGAAGCCCCGGCACCTTCCAACATTTCGGAAATAAGGAGTTTCCTAGAGATGGTGAACTTCTGTGGGCGGTTTGTCCCGGACTTGTCCAACCTCACAAAGCCCCTCAGGGAACTGACGAAATCCACCACTACATGGCAATGGGGCCCCGAACAGGAACAAGCCTTCAAAGATACCAAGGCAGCCCTGTCGGCAGACACAACACTATCATACTTTGACCCGGCCCGATCCACCAACGTCGCTGTGGATGCCAGCCCATATGGGCTAGGAGCAGTGCTCACCCAACTGCAAGGAAATGGAGAGTGGGCCCGATAGCTTATGCGAGCCGTTCCCTGACGGACACAGAACAGAGATACTCACAGATAGAGCGAAAAGCGATCGCCATCCACTGGGCCTGTCGACATTTCCACGTCTACGTGTACGGCCATCCTTTCACAGTGACCACAGACCACAAACCCCTCATCTCCCTGTTTCAAGGGTCAGCGACGAAGCCTCCGCCGAGGATTGAAAAATGGATCCTTCAACTACAGGAGTATGACTATCGAGTGGAATATAAACCAGGCTCATCCAATCCAGCAGACTACCTTTCGAGGCATCCCAGAGTGGCCACCAGAGCAGAAGAAGAGGACGCCGAAGACACAGAAGAATATGTCCGGCTCGTATCGGAAAGATCCCGACCACTTCCCATGAGCCTTGCGACGATCGTAGAAGCCACCCGGAGGGATGAATGCCTGCAACTGGTCCTAACGGCGGTCCAATCGAATGACTGGTGCCCCATTCAGTCCACCATGGCCAGACGAACGCCGCAAGCAAAGACCGTCCTGGAGTCAATGGTGCGGGTCAAGGATGAACTCTCAGTTGACAACAGTGGTTGTCTGCTCCGAGGCCCGCGACTTGTGATCCCATCAAGTCTGGCTCAACAAGCAGTGGACCTCGCACACTGGGGACATCAAGGTATGGTGAAGACGAAGAGTCGGCTGAGGGCCAAAGTATGGTTCCCAGGGATGGACCCACTGGTTGAGCACACAGTTAGAACATGCCCGTGGTGCCAGGCGTCGGGTCAACCGGACCACCCTCACCCCGTCATCACCGAACAAAACCCCCAACGGCCATGGGAGCGGGTGAGTGCAGACTTTGGACACCTCCCCGATGGACGCTATGCCCTAGTGATCATCGATGATTACACGAAGTACCCAGAGGTCGAGGTCGTGGGAAGTCAGACAGCCGCGAAGGTCATTACAAAATTCGAAAAGACCATCGCCACCCACGGAATATTCGAAGTGGTGAAGACCGACAACGGCCCACCCTTCCAAGGGCAAGAGTTTGCTGCCTATCTCAAGGCTTGGGGAATTCAACACCGGAAAGTGACCCCGCGCTGGCCTCAAGCAAATGGGGAAGTAGAGAGGTTCATGCGTACTCTCAACAAAGTAATACGCATCGCACATGCAGAGGGATCACCGCTCGAGAGAGCCATCTATAGCTTCCTGAGAGAATACCGGTTGACGCCCCATCTCACGACAGAGACAGCCCCAGGACGGGCAAGCATGGGCCGAATAGTGCGAGACACCATCCCGCATCACCCAAGCTGGACCCCGTCTCAGATTGACGCCGGAAAGGTCCTAGCCAACAGGACCAACTCCAATGACCAGGCCAGTGCCGACCGAGGAGCCCGAATGTCAGCCTTACAAGTGAGAGACAGAGTCTATATCAAGGACAGGTACCCTGGGAGCAAATTCCGACTCCCATTTGAAAATAGGCCCTGGACAGTCGTCCGCCGAACCGGAACCATGATAACCGCAAGAAGAGGAACAGAGGAAGTCACACGCAACATCTCTTTCTTCAAAAAGGTGCATGCTGGGACTCTGGACCTGCAGTTGTCCGAACACCTGGACGCCGGACCACATCATCCGCCAGTGGAGGAAGGCCCAGAAGGTGATCAAGGGATGACCCCCACCGAAGATGAGAATCGATCCGACCAGGGCGCCCCTTCAGTGCCGGAAACACCAGTCGGAGGTTTGCCAAGATCCCCGGTGAGATCCCCGGGGAGCGAAGTCTCGCAGGGGATGACCCCATCTTTGCCGTCATCACGGGGGCCGCACTCCAGGTATGGTACGGCTGGCAGATTTCATGGTGTGACGGACCTGGGACTGGAATTCTAGTGACTGGTAACAGATCTACATGATCAATGTTTGTTTGTTGTTCAATAAAGGTTAGAAGGAATGTAGTATTCTCCGACGCGGGTAGCGGTGCAGTCTACCCGCGTCGGAGGAGTTTGCGCTAGCGCTGGCGTATGACGTCAAGCGCTGAATATAAATAAAGGGGTGTGGCCCGGGAAAGTCAGTCGGGACCACGCAGTAACTATAACGAGTGTCCTAGGGTTTATTACGGCGGCGGCGCTGAGACCATGTGCGCGAGCGGCCTTGTAATTATTACAATGTTCACATCTATCTTTCTCTATGTTCTTTGTATTTGAGAGTCGTTTTTTCTTGACCGCTCACTGCTGCACATTGTTGCCACTTAAAGAAACAGCATGACGGTAACCGGCTCCTAGAGGTTGTAGGCAATTTACTATTCCCCCTTTTTTGTCTGTTCTTGACATAACGTGCTGAAATACGCGGCCGGCCCTGTCTGGGTTGTGGGTGACTTGCTGTGTAAGGCCAATGAAAAGATTTGATTCTAAAAACGAATGGGTGCATTGTACGGGGGCTCTTAAAAACCAGGGGGCATATTATCAAGGACGGCGTTAAAATTATCGCCGCTTTAGCGGCAGAAAACTGCCGCTAAAGCGACGATAATGGGCTTGATAATATGCCGCTGAAAATTCCAATAGAAGCCCCTGTTGACACCAGAACATGGGCTTCTATGGGAATTCTCAAGGGCATATTATCAAGCCCATTATCGCCGCTTTAGCGGCAGTTTTCTGCCGCTAAAGCGGCGATAATTTTAACGCCGTTTCTTGATAATATGCCCCCAATAGTGTTAGCAGTAGGGGAGGGGACAGGTTAAAAGAAAGTGCACGGACTGGTCTTTTGCCACTTACTTGTTGCGTTGTATGTGCCACTCCGGCGCCTGATAATGTTGCTCCTGGTTTTCCCATAAAAAGAAATTAAAGGAAGGTGGTGCAAACCAAGCATATAAAGTGAAAAAAACAGATAGTTATGAAGAACTGACACTGCTAGCTGGGCGGCTGCCTTATATCCATTTAACTTAAAAGTCTTGTTAGGGGTTTCTAACAGCATCTTATATTGTCTCTTCTTTACTTCCAAACTAAAGTGCAGAGGTGTGAGGTAATTCAGTTTTAACTCCATTCTGTATTCTGTCGCCATTTTGTTGCCCTCACTCAGGCAGCTTGGTAAACCGAGTGTTTTTGCCCTTTGTACTGCCACGTGTCAAATAACCTTCCCTTCCTTGTTGTGAAGCCAATTCCAGGAACTAGCCAGACTGACTAAATCCCTGCCTATACTGACTAATCCTTGTCCCAACTATTTGTTGGCCTTCAGTATTCTTTCTCCACATTATCCTATTTTGCAAGTTGTCCTTTGAAGCACACAAACATGTCCTGCCGTTACTGATTGACCTATAGGTGCTGTCATTGATTGACTTATGGGGTTGGGCAAAAACACGACTCAAGGGGGACGTTCTGGTTACATGATGCCTTGTTTTGAATGTTTTCCTATTGGCTAATATTTGGCAGATCTTGTATGTCCATATTGGCCTTTTGCATGCTTGCATGAGCCAGGACTGCCCCTTTCTTTTATGCTGAGTATGTAACCCTCACATATATAAGGCCCCAGTGTTCTGCTCTCTTTGGACTGCCTCATTCAGTTGCTGCGGCTTCTGGGTGACGTAGTCACACTCATTTTGAGTTTGATAAAGATGTTCTTTTATATTTCAGTTTCTGTGCCAACTTCTTTTTTTTTGTTAGTTTAACCCTGAGAAGGAGTTTTGAATTTCTTCAGGTGTTGGAGCAAATTTTGCCGTAAACTGCAGAGATATAATTGTACTCTAGTGTAGGTGGTATCGCCACGGTTATGCATTCATACTCCCTTTATATCATCGGGTAAAAAATTGAGATATTGATGCAAACTGCACCTGAGGAAGTATAAATTAAGGCAGTATTTGAAACGTGTGTGTTAACATCTCAAATTGTTTATTGTGTTGATTTAAGAGCAGTCATTGATCCTTTAGCTGCCAACAGCCTGTCTGCTTTTATAATGAATTTTATGAAGGCTGTAATCCCAAACAGACAAACAATCTTCAAACAGAAGAGTAATGCATGTCAGCACTATCTAATAGCATTTTACAAATAGAACCTTTCGTTCAGTTAGTAGTATAGGACAGATCTCTAAAATGTGAGTCAAGCTTTCTTCACATTGGTGGCAAAGTCTACACTTAGAGGTGATAGGTTTCTGGCGCCATTTAGTCAGGCAGTCAATTGTTTGACACAAGACAAAGTGATTTTTTGTAGCTGCATGAGTGCAGTGGACCTTTGGATGGATCAACATTGCTTAAAACTCATTTCATCACATCAAACACTAAAATTATTCTGTTCGGCAACAATCTAACCATGTGGTCCCCCGATTGGCGGCTGGAGGAACTGAGCACCTTTCTATTGCCAGTCCAGAAGGTAAAAAATCTTGTTGTCATATTTGACAACAGACTGTCATACGAAATGCAAGTGAATAAAGTCACTTCGGCTTCTTTTTAGTTCTTGCGCTCTGTGAAGAAAATTGCTCCGTTCTTACCCTTTGACATGCTAAAAAACATTATCTGATAGAGACATCCATCCGCAGATTCCTTATCAGTGAACTTTCCAGCCATCAGACTGGATCCGGAAGATTTTTCTTGAGCAGTACCCCTGCGCGCCCATAGGTGGCGTCAGCCAACTCTGCACGATGTTGACATGGTCGCCTCTGTCATCATGACTCCCGCTTCGTCAATATAGGTGCCACCTCAGCACGCTGCCATAATTTCTTTTCTTTCCGCGCCAGGCAGCGCAGATCTGTTGAAGAGAGCTACCCCCTGTCATATTTTGACAGACTTTTTCTGACTTTTTGTTGACCTTTTTCAGTGTGCAGGAATCCATCATGTCTAAAAAGACTTCAGGATTCAAAACAACCGTCACTCTTCAAGTACCCATTGTAAGTAGATTTCTGAAGGGGCTTACACATCTGTTTCTCCCCTCACCCATTATCATGCCCCAGTGGGACCTTAACTTGGTTCTCACTTACCTAATGTGTGTACCTGTTGAGCCACTATACAATTGCCCTCTTCGGCTGCTTACGATCAAAGCAGCCTTTTTAGTGGCAATAACTTCTGCCAGGAGGATGAGTGAGTTGCAGGTACTTTCTTTTCAGCCTCCTTAACTGAAAAGGTTGTGCTCCACACTAGGGCTTCTTTTTTGCCTAAAGTGGTGACACCTTTCTACCTTGGACAATATGTCACCTTGCCCACCTTTATGCTCCACCACATCCTTTAGGAAGAAGAACGTCTCCGCCGTCTGAATCCAAAAAGAGCATTACCTTTCTACTTTTGACCGCAATAAAGAGTTCCGGGTGGATGACCAACTTTGTGGGCTATGTTGGAGCAAAGAGGGGACATGCTGTGCAAAACAGGGCCATCTCCTGATGGGTTATCATCTGCACTAAGATCTGCTATGTTCTGGCAAGGAAACAGTCTCTGGAGGGCCTCAGAGCTCTTTCTTCCAGAGCTAAGGCTGCTACCATGGCTCTCCATCGTGGTGTCCTGGTCCTTGACATCTGCCAGGTGACTGAGTGAGCATCCATGTATACGTTTGCCAAGCATTATTGCCTGGACAATCAGGTCCATAGGGAGGGTTTCTTTGGCCTTTCTGTCCTACAGGACTTTCTGATTGAACTTTTCCTCATTCCATCCTCCGGGGATGGTATTGCTTGGGTATCTGGTCACAGGTAAGGAATCTGCGGCTAGATGTCTCTATCAGATGGACAAGTTACTTACTTTCTGTAACGCCTTGTCTGGTAAAGACATAAACTAGCCACAGATTCCTTACTGACCCAGCCATCCTCCCGCACTGTGGATCAGTTATTGCTGCCTGTGCTTATAGGAAAGGAGGATCTGCTTTCATGGTCACCCCCACTTTATGCTGGTGTCATTATGTTTTTCTGACTAGTCTAACTGGAATCCTGCCAACTAGGACCCCAGTTTCTATGCTTCCTCCCTAAATTGGACAAGGTGAGTACTTAGGTACCCCCAGATTGGCTACTGGTGTACCCTTGTAAGTCCCTAGTATATGGTACTAAGGTACCTAGGGCATAGGTACACCAGGGGTCTTCCATGGGCTGCAGCATGGATTATGCCACCCATGGGAGACCACTCAAATCATGACTACAGGCCTGCCATTGCAGCCTGTGTAAGGTGGTGCTAGCACCACTTACAACAGAAAGGGTCAATACACTTAAAACCTATAAGTTACCCCTAAGGCAGGCCTTTCAATCCTGAAGGCGGGGTGCTTGGTTCAAAGTGTGAGGGTGCCCCTGCATGAGCAGGACATCCCTACAACCTTTGGAGTCCATTCTCCCGAGATGTAAGTGCATCAACCATTATGACATATAGAGTGGCCATGCGTCAGTACGTGATGACCATCTCTAAACTGGCTGTAACGAACCCTGTCATGTTTGGTATCAAACATGTTGGAATCCTACCCCCACCCCTAAACGGTGTGGGAGGTATGATGCCATGCACTGTAAAGCTCCTCCGGGATGCCCTCAGTGCTCCCACTACCAGTCTTCTAGACCCAGAATGCAAGCTAGGGCTGCTGCTGACCAGAGACACGATTCTGCCCTCCTGCTGCTGAGCCAAGCTTGAGCTAGGGGAAGGCAGAAAAATAGGTATCCTGTCACAGGGAGGTGTGAAAACCTCCCAGACAGCGTTTAATGTACTGGGGCAGGGTGGGGTGCTTGTCAGCACCACTAAGACTGCTTGAAGGGCGCCCTCCTTGCATACTCCAGTTCAGGGAGCCGTTGGCTCCCTTTCCGGTACAAAACTGGACAAACGACATGGGAGTATCCTCCCCACTGTGCAGCCCCTCCTCTGGGAGGGATCCCTGAATCATCCCAACCCTTTCCTAAGGGTAATACTTAAGGGCTTACCTGTGGGTGGGTCCCTGGTTTCGTTGTGGGAGAAAATTCAGATTGAACATGCAAACTGACTGTGGATTTTGAGGAGCGGGGAAGCGGCAAGCCGGTCCGACATCGAAGGAAGAATTCCGGCAGGGACTGCAACTTCCAGTATCACCAGCGCGCAGGTCGCGCTCATAAGCACAGCGCTGACCTGCGGCACGTTGTATGCAAACTGACTGTTGATTTTGAGGAGCGGGGAAGAGGCAAGCCGGTCCGACATCGAAGAAGGAATCCCGGCGGGGACTGCAACTCCCAGTATGACCAGCGCGCAGGTCGCGTTCATAAGCACAGCGCTGACCCGTGGCGCGGGACGAGCCCGGGCCAAGGGCGGGTCCTTCCACGCCCATCGGAGCCTGGAAGAGGCTGGGCTGCCCCCCTCCTCTGACATCCACAGAAGACTAAAGGTAAAGTGTTCTTCTCCTAAGTTTGACTGGGTGCTTACCTAACACTGACAGCCCCACTTCGTGAAATACCGTGGTGACGCCACTGACATCATACATAGGCAGTTCTGATTGTACTGAAAATCAAAAAGCCAAGATGAGTAAACGAGAGGGCCAAAATCCTCGAGTGGGTGCAAGTATAGTGGGGACACTTGACTCTTTCCTAACAAGGGCAACAACAGTCTTGGTGCATGAAACTGAATTAACGGAACGCCGACTATCGCTGGAGCCCCATAATCCTAAAAGATTTTCTCTAGGGGGGTGTTGTCTAACTATATCCTAAACAAGCCTCCGCTAATAGACATGGCCACGAAAGAAGCTATTAATATAGCACCCATATCCCAGGACCTGGACCCGTAATTTACTGGCACCGCACAAAGAGCTTCCGCAAGGGTAGCAGCAACGAAAAGACTCCCGAAGAGTAGCAGTATGGTCACTGCAGTAAAGAGAAAGAGGGCTGGGGGCCCACAAAGACCTAAATCAGCAAAGCCCCAAGACCTAATTACCATGAGGGGGATCAAATATCTGAATTAACCCGGCAGGAACCAACTGAGACTGAAATAGGAACCATTGCTCCATGCCCCCGATGACTGAAGCTTGTTTTTGGTCCAGGGAAGGCATGGCTTGGCAGTTCGGGCTGGACTGTTCCCATGAGGCACAGGGTCAGACTGATTTGCATATGGCCATGTCTGAACTGGGGTGGCAGAGTGGGCTAAAGAATGGTGATGGATCAAACCCAGATCTGTTGACTGGGTGTGAGTGTTTGATTGGTTCTGATGCTCCGTCCATCACCACCCCCTTTTGTACTGCTTTGTTCGCCATAAGTTGGCAGGGTATGCTCAGACGTGAGTCCCTTGCTCACTTTGCCACTGGATTCAAGCAAGCCCTGCTGAAGACGGCTGAAATGCCAGAAACCGGTCCTAGGAAGCTTGTTTTTGGTCCAGGGAAGGCATGGCTTGGCAGTTCGGGCTGGACTGTTCCCATGAGGCACAGGGTCAGACTGATTTGCATATGGCCATGTCTGAACTGGGGTGGCAGAGTGGGCTAAAGAATGGTGATGGATCAAACCCAGATCTGTTGACTGGGTGTGAGTGTTTGATTGGTTCTGATGCTCCGTCCATCACCACCCCCTTTTGTACGACTGAAACTATGTGGCAGAGACTAGAAACATTGGTCTACACTATGTTAACACCTAACTCGCAAAAATTAAGCCAGATAGAGGAGAAATTAACTGCCTTAGAATCTTATACTAAAGATAATTCTCATGCATTAGAGGCAGTTTTAACAAAGTATACCCCAAGGATAGTAAGACAGTCCCCAACCTCCCAGGAGAAGTCTGGAGCTGATATACCTCCTTGTACATTGAATAGAGACCAACAGGTGAGGATAATCGGCAGGGAATCACCGCTAAGGCAGCCCCAGTTATAGTTAGCCACCTGGCCTCTAGTAATATAAGGACTCCTATTGCAAATAACTCGAAAGATACGGGTGATAATACAAGTCAGGAAGTGGTGAGTTCTAACACAATTCTCAGGAGCCAAAATAATATATCGACAGGGCGGCGCAAACATGATAGTTCTCTGAAAGAAGGAAGCTCTGCCCTGATTAACAAAACAAATGAGGCCCAGATCTTACTTTTACCCCCAGCAGCTGCTCCCCTGGTTTTAGTGCTGGGGAATGAGCCACCACTGCGGGAGGGACAAGCAGAAACAACTTCCCAATTAATGTCCATATCCCATTATTGGCTAACTCAAAATTTGCATATGGTAGGGGCCAGAGGCAGAAATATTGCAACCGAGCTAATCATGGCAAGAAGAGTATCATGGGTGGGCTCAGCTAGGAAACAATTCCCGGGAGATTGTTTTGTCTTAAATTGTAAAAGTGAATTTGTTGTTGGCTTTCTCCTGGAGCAACTGGGTAATGCTCACATTAGAAACACATATATTACCGCCTTACCATTGGGTTTCTTTTATAGACCCCCTACATCATTAAGATCTGTGAGCCATTTACAGCCTAAGGAAAGACCGATAGAGAGCCTGTCTTGGGGAAATAGCGGGAACATGGATTGGAGGCTTGAGAATAGATATGCGCCCCTGTCTGACCTTGACGCTTGTGATTGACTACGGTCAGCAAACACATGTACACAAAGGAGCAAAAAAAGCCAACTCCCCCAAACCATGGTTGACATTGAGAGCCTACAGCCACTTGTTATACATCATGAGAGACAAAGATATATATGGAATATAGCCTCCTGGAATGTGGCTGGTATTGCTCATAAACGGACTGATACTAACTGGGTACAGATGTGGCAGGACCAGGAAATTGTATGCTTCCAAGCAACATGGGCTCTGGACCCAGTGTTTATCAACAGGTTTAGATCCTTTCAGATCCAAGCAACACCATCTATTTTGGGGAGGGCAAAGGGGGGCATCCTGACCCTAATCAGGAATGATTTAGCAGTGAAAGTAAAAATGAATTCACAACCAAACCAACATTTTCTTATTTTGGTAATGGAGATACAACAGGAAGGGACATGGGTTTTAATAAATCTTTATAACAACAGATTTGGCCAAAAAATGCATACGGTTGTGGGGGAAGTCGATAAAGCTATCTCTGACAGTGTAAGTAGTAATAAGTCCTCAAATATAAACATAATTTGGTTAGGTGATTTCAATATACACCCCTGTAATCATAATATATTACCTGTCTGTGGATAAGAGGACACGAGGGGAAATCCCATATATCCCTTTTACATAGTGACTATGGTAATGGCTTGAATAAGCTATTAGTCTAATTAAATATGGATATAATTTCTGACCCAGACCTCAAAACAGATATCTTGCTGGAAACTTTCCAACGAAATGGGGTGGGGTCAACAATTGATTATATACTTCTGACTGTTCCTCTTACGAAAGGGTTGTCAAGGTAGGCACTTCCTTTACGAGTTTTAGTGACCACGCCATAGTTTCAATGGAACTGAAGATATTAGCACATGAGAGACAACAGTGCAGTACTGTTGAAACACCAATTGTGGCTAGGAAAAATGGGGTACGGCTAAAATGGGCACAGATTTATAAAATCAAGTTGGTTCCAAAAATCATAGTAAATACTCAAGATGATATACAACTATGTTTAGACCCAGAAGCCAAAGCAAGGGAAGTTGTACCAGCTTTTTGTAACATCTTGAAAAATATAAAAACAGCCCTAACAAAAACAAAAGCATCAAAGAGTGGCAAAGAGTTGGTTCGATCCTGTTTGCCCTAAAGCTAGGAAGGCTTTGTTACATGCCTTAAAGGCTAAGCCCAGAAATTACGATCAAATAAGAACATTGCGGGCCCTATATAAATCAGCAAGGAAATCTAGAGAAAAGGAAATCAGGGAGGACCTATGGGACAATCTGAATAAGGCAGCCAGCTCTGGAAACAGCTCTGATTTCTGGAAGCTGGTAAATGCTCCATATTTCAAGAGCCCCAACGATCAATCATTGGATACAAATGTCGATGAGGAGGCATGGGTACCTCATTTCGAGAATATTTTCTCTTTAAATTCTGGTATAACAACCCAATATGAAGCAACGCAGGAGATACGCTTTGCGCCCATATAATTTTCATTGATCGAAGTAAAAGTGGGGCTGGACTCATGTAGCTTGGGAAAGGCCCCAGGACCTGACGGGGTCCCAATAGACTTATTTCAAGAAAATCCAGACCTATGGACCCTACTATTAACTAATGTTCTGAATAATATAGCTTGGTAGCTCCCCCCCCCCCCCATGGTCCTCAGGGGTTATAGTACCTATCTATTAGAAAGGGGATAGGGTAAACCCAAAAAATTACAGACCAATCTCCCTGATGGACACAACATCAAAGCTTATGGTCCGCCTTCTCCTCTCTAGATTAGAGGTGTGAGCTAAAGAAAATAATATCTTGATCCATGCCCAGTATGGTTTCCAGCAGAGAAGGGGTACTGTAGATCAGTGCTTGAATTTAGCACTGATCATAGAAAAATACACAAGATTGAAGGAGGGGAAATTATATATGGCTTTCATGGACCTAAGAGCAGCGTTCGACTGCGTGGTCGATGATAAGCTATGGTCCATAATGGAGATGATGGGGGTTGAATCTGCTATTCTAAATTTTGTTAGGCAGTCGTACGCAAATGCGATGGCATCAGTGCGTTACACCAAAACTGGAGATTGTACACGCTTTTTCAAAATCTCCAGAGGAGTAAGGCAGGGTTGTGTACTGGCTCCTTTCCTTTTCTCGTTGTACACAAATGGAGTAAAAAAGGCACTTACAGTGGCGACTAGGGATGTCCCCATTTTTGAAAATCAAATGCTACCACTACTGGCTTACGCAGACAACGCAGTTTTAATTGCCAGAACAGGGATGGGGCTACAAAGGCTGATAACCACGTATGTCTCCTTCATGGATTCACTTCAGTTGAGAGTGAACCAAACTAAGGGCCTCATGTAGGTAAATAAATTTTACCGTTTCTTAAATACCGAGCCGTACCGAATCGGTAAATTAGAATCGGTAAGTTATATGTAGGTAAAAATTCGGTAACAGTTACCGAGTCGGTAACATTCGGTAATCACGAATCGGAATTCACCGAATCGGTAAATACCGAGGTGGTATTTACCGAATCGGAAAATACCGAGGTGGTATTTACCGAATCGGAAAATACCGAGGTGGTATTTACCGAATCGGAAAATACCGAATCGGTATGTACGGAACCGTTAAGTAAAATCACATGACTTGACGAAACAGCTAATCCCGTGCAACCACAGCCCACCCAACCGAAGTGGCCACACCCAGGCAGGTGTACATAATTAGCCGACCCTGGAGAGGCTTGGAGTGCAGAGGAGAGGCAGGGAGCCGGTGCCTGTGCGAGCGGGAAAACGAACATCATGTCCAGCCAGAGAACACAGAGAGACGGAGGGGAAAGGAGGAGGAAGCTGAAATTCAGCCCCAAGGAACTCCAGGTGCTGGTGGAGGAGGTGGTGAAGCAGCACCAGAAGCTGTTTGGAAGGCAATCCCTGCAAGTGCCTGAGGCTGAAAAGCGCAACATATGGCTGGCCATCCAGGCCCATGTGAATGCCGTGGGAGTGACCCACAGGGACATAGAGGTCCTAAAGAAGCGCTGGTATGACCTGAGGATTGTAACCAAGAGGAAGATGGGCGACATCCAGAAGGAGGCCAGCCAGACTGGAGGTGGAACCAACAGGGCACCTGCCCTCACCGAACTGGAGGAGCTGGTGGGGGCCACAATCGAGCAAGAGAGCGTCGTGGGTCTTGGGGACGCCGACAGCTCTGCCAGAGCCGCCACACAACAAGGTAAGACGAAAGCACAGCAATGTAGCACCCCCTATCCCTATCCCACATCCCCCATTGTGAAACGAGAATCACACTGCAGTCCACACGTGTCAGTGCAGACAGGCAATGCATTCCGGGAGATGTAGTCAGGGAAACACCAACCATGACGTAAATGTTACAGGGCAACAAGGCATGTCACGCACTCGAGGCACAAGGAGACAGAGGACATTTTGGAATGTGAAATTATGTATTGTGACGCTTTCAATGCAGCCCTTCGGGGACACTGAGCCAATGTTGTATTTCTGTCCACAGATGTGACATCATGCAGGACAGGGCATGCTGCAGGAGAGACGGCACACCGGCCACAAATATCACCTCTAGCCAGCACAAGTTCAGACCAGGGAGCAGGCCCACTGGCAGCCGCACCACCAACACAGGCAGCCTCGCCGCAGCCAGAGCCAGCATCACCTCACCCAGAGCCAGCATCACCTCACCCAGAGCCAGCATCACCTCACCCAGAGCCAGCATCGCCACTCATGTTCGAATCACCGGCCACATCTCCGCTTGCAGGTGTGGGAATGAGGAGGCGTCCAGCAGCCAGGCTACGAGCCTTAGACACCTCGTCAGACGACAGCATGGGCCCTGAAGAACTCTCCAGGCCCCAGGAAGGGAGCCATGCCACTGTGCCCCACACCTCACAGGCAGCACAGACGGGAGCAAGAGGGCGCCGCAGGTCGCGTGTCCAGAGTCCACCAGCACCCATTGACGGCCATGGTGTCTTCTTGGGTCTCGAGGGCCAAATGTTGAAGCAACAGCGCCTGCAAACAAAGGCAGTCATGACAGTCCAGAGGCACATGCGGGTGATGAAAACTACATTACTCAACATGGACACTAACATCAGCGGCATGGCTGCGGGCATTCGGGACATGTCCCAGTCAGTCCAGCAGTTGTGCAGCAAATTGGATGCTGACATCGAGGCACGGCGCCGGGAACGGCAGAGAAGGGACACTACCAACAGGGCACTCAACCGTCTGGCAACTGCGACTACTCTACTGTGCCGGCGCTCTGTGACGATGCAGGAGGGCCTAACACACTGCTGCAGCGACCTGTCTCGGGGGATGGTGCAGGTGACAAGTGCACTAGGGGTGCTATTGACTAGTCAGGCGTCGACAACTGCTGCAGGGGATGCTGCGGAGAGCATCGACACCAGCAGCAGGAGCAGCATCACACCCCCCATCCCAGAAGCACGTAGGAGCAGCAGGCGGCTTGGGGTTGGCTCTAGTGAGGATGCACAGGCCATGCCATCCACCACTGCAGCGCGTATGCGCAAACATTGATGTGGCCCTGCTTAGCCACTTCCCAATGGGTGACGTAACCCTGGACATACTCCTTGTATAGATGTTATATTGCCAGATTGGCTTGTGCATGTGTTCATGGCGTGGTGCCACATTAAAACCACGTCATGACTAATCACAACTGGCTGTGTCCCCTTACTTACTCAGAAATAGTTGCATGTGATCTCTGCCCGTCTCTCTCTCCCATCGATTGCAGTTGGCACTCTAGCTGCGTTGCCCTGTGGCTGGCCTGACTCATCCTCGTTGTCCTCAAAATATGTTAGTTCCACATCTGTACCTTTTTTCGTGGCAAGGTTGTGCAGCATTGCACAAGTGGCAATAATATTGCAGCAGGTGATGGGTGTGTACTGGCGTGCGCCTCCGCTCTTGTGGAGGCAGCGGAACCTGCTCTTCAGTAGTCCAAACGTGCGCTCCACCACATTGCGTGTTGTTTTGTGTGCCACGTTGTATCGTCTCTCACTCTGGGTTGCTGGGTGTAGGTAGGGAGTGAGGATGAATGACCGGCATGCATATGCACTGTCGCCTATATGAGTTGAAGGGAAACATCAGTCACATGCCTCTTTACACTATGATTTGCAGGTTGCAAGGGGCGTCACTGTTACTCACCTAGCAGGTATCCCTCTCCAAATTCTCCGGCACTCAGTCGTGTGTAGATCCCACTATTCTGGAAGATGTACGAGTCGTGGGTGCTCCCAGGAAACTTTGCAACAATATCTGTGATGATGTTCCCTGCATCACAGATCACCTGCACATTGATGGAGTGGGTGGACTTCCTGTTCCTGTAGATGTGCTCTGTGTCAGCTGGTGGACAGATTGGGATGTGTGTACCATCAATACAGCCGATGACATGGGGGAACTGTGCCATGTGATAAAAGTCAGTTTTAGTTTTCTGCAGTGCAGCCTGTGTGTTGGGGAAGCTGATGTAGTGGTGCATTCTCTGCATCATGGCATCCAGGAACTTCCTGAAGAAACGTGACAGGCAACTCTGGGATACACCACCCACCGCAGCTATCACCACCTGATAACTGCCGGATGCCAGCAGATGTAGGCTGCAGAGCACCTGCACATGTGGGGGTATGGCGTGCGCCCTTCTTTTTGGCTGGTCCAGGAGTGGGTGAATGTCCCTGATTAAGTCCATGATGGTTTCGGGGTGTAGCCTGTACCTCTCATGTATCTCTGCATCAGTCAGGTGGAATAGTGTGATGCGCTGTCTGTAGATGCGTTCCTCCCGTCGCCAAACCCTCAGTCCTGCTGCCTGTAGACGTAGGCGCCTTGCAATGACATACATAGCGGCCATGTTGTCCACGCTGTTGCATTTTGGGATTGCTAATATGCACTGTTGATGGTTACCACCTGCTTTCAATCCGTGTTAATTACCGACTCTTATTTACTGATTTTCTTGGATTTCTTAATTACCGAGTGCTCCTACATGTCATTATCATTTTTACCACTTCATATTTACCACTTCATATTTACCGATTCGTTAAGTATGTATTCGGTAACTCTGATTCGGTATTTTAGAATTCGGTAAATATGATTCGGTATTTACCGCCTCATATTTACCGAAAAGTCGTTTTTGGACTCCTACATCTCACTTGTCTGAATACCGGTCGGTAACGGCATATTTACCGAAAATCGGCCGTTACCGACCGGTATTTGGCTACCTACATGAGGCCCTAAGTCTTTTGTATTAATAGCAGGGGCTACAAAAAAGAAAAGGTACCGCACTTTAGTGCAGAAATGAAAAAAATTGAGGTAGTGGACTCTTTCCCCAACTTGGGCACTCTTTTTGATAAAGATCTGTTGTGGGCAAAACTGATGGAGGGGAGAAAGATGGTGATGAAGAGGGGTATTGTTGCCATAAAATCCTTTGCTAGAAAGTTGGGTGCCAAACCCTTATTACCGATAAAAAACATTTACCAGGCTAGAGTTAAAGCAGCAGCAACCTATGGAGCGGGGGTTTGGGGTATGGTTGCATATACACCACTACAAACTACTGAGAATATATTTTTCAGATCTATAGTGGGATTACCTCCTTCCTTTACAAATGGTATTTTACATTTGGAATTGGACCTCCCTTACATTTTAGACTACATACAGCTAGCTCCTTTTCTCCTCTGGCGTTCAATCTGGAGGATAGATACGGTTCCACTGAATCAATTAATATTAAGGAGCTGCCTAGAAATGGACAAGTGGAAAAGGTCTAGATGGCTTAGCTATGTAGAGTCAGCCTTTAGGGAGATTGGTCTCCAAGAACTCTTTAAAGACCCCCTAGCCCGTAGGAAGGTTTCTAAACAGATGGTTAGCGATGTGTTCATGCTGATGGCTGACTACAAGCGCAAGGAACACTGTAAAGAGAAATATGCAGCCCGGGCATATGGCCTTAACCTGCCAATAACTGAAGGAGGTTTCTCTTATCTAGTAAATGTAAATAGGATGCAACACAGATTTATACTATTGAGGTTTTGCACTAACCTGATTCGCCTCATGTTAGGTTATCCTGAAAAAACATACAATCACGCCAATTTAAGTGCGTGTCCATGCGATAACCTATCATCTCAAACAGAATTGCATATACTTTTATTTTGCAGCCTATATGAGAAGGAAAGGAATGTCCACCTCAAACCAATTTTAAAGAAAATGAACTTTAAGCAGTATCAGGTAGCATTATACTTCCTAAAAACACTCCCTGATCCTTTGGTCTGTTATTCAGTTGCGTCATTTCTATGGGCTTGCATGAGGAAGAGGAAAGGAACAGCGCGTAGATCACTGAGTCTGTAAAACAAAAATACAAGTATCTAGATTGAGTATATGAAATGGTTTTCTCTTTTTAACATTTCGAAATAATTTTAATGTGAATTATTTATATGTGCTTTTATGATCTTTTTATATGATCAAATAAAGATGAATTGATGGATTAATTGAACGCCACTTCAACGTCAACCATCTGGACTTTTCTGGACTTCACTTTGGATACCAAGACTGCAAATGGGAAGACTCCTGCTGCTCCTGATCTCGTCGTCCTGCCAGTCTTCTGCAACGTCTGTGCCCGTGCTCCATACAGGTTCTTTAGAAGGCCTGTGGACATCCAAGACATCTCCCTTGGAGTGAAAGAGTCACTCCCCTGCATCCGCAGGCACTGCAACGCAGATGACCGGTCTGCTGATCCTGGGCTCCCACGTAATCCAAAAGGCTCAGCAACTCCCTCAAAGCCTGCACTGTCTTGGGGTATATTCTCAAGGATCTATCGCCGGGTTATTGGCACTTTATCGCAGCCAAAGTCTCAATAAATTTATCGCCCCATTCACAAGCTGGTGCAGCCCATATCACCAATTTTCCCTGCGATAGCAGTCGCAAAAAACATCGCCACAGATGACTCAGGCAACTCACACTAATGATATGCAGAGCAGGCGTTCTCGTGCAAAAAAGCTGCAACAACACCACTCCACAACATTCTCAATGACCAGCCAGATCGGCGATAAGAACACAAAACATGCAATAAGGCACGTTAGCTGCAGGATTTTAACCCCTGCTCTTACCTGGTGTAAAGTCGGATGGCAACCGGCACCAGACAAGGGAGCCCAGCCCAGAGCCACACATGAAGAACAACAGATGCCCTGGAGCAACTGAACATGCAGCCCGGACGCCCAATAGGGCAACAACACCCACCGCCACCACCCCCAGGACCCCCTCCAGTGCCCGGGGTAGGGCCCCTAACCAGGGGCCCTATCCCGGGCACACTCCCCCCCCCCCCCTTTGGACAAAGAATATTGCACATCAACTCTACGAAATCCTGAACCAAGCTATTCGTCTTAAATCGCACAATCACAACACCTAATATACATGTGTGGTCAGAAAAAGGAGAATCATACATTCATCTTAGAATATCCAAATAATTACAGAATAAACCCAAGACAACAATTCTGAAGAGTCATGGCGGGTCTTCCAGGACATTCTGTAAGTCAAAGACTGCAAGACAAAAATCTAGATAAGAAGGTGTGTCATGCGCTCATCAAAATACAGAGAGTGAGAGCGATAGAGAGAGAGAGAGAGGGAGAGGTCAGGGAGAGAGAGAGATAAAGAGAGAAGGAGAGAGATAGAGAGAGGGAGAGAGAAAGAGAGAGAGAAAGAGAGCGGGAGAGAGGAAGGGAGAGAGAAAGAGAGAAAGAGAGGGAGAGGGAAAGAGAAAGAGAGGGAGAGAGAGAGAGAGAGAGAGAGGGAGAGAGAGAGAGAGAGAGGGAGAGAGAGTGCCGACACTGCGGATCCAGGCCTCACTGCTCACCTGCTGCCACCGGTGTGTCTCCAACCACGTGCCGGTATACACTGCAGTCCCCCAGGTCTCTTATCTGAAACAATTTCCAGAGACATTAATGGCAGAGCCCATACAGTTGCACACGCCATCATAGCTTCCCCGCCCCTGGCACACAGGCTTCTGCACCCCAGCCCCTCCCGCCACCCTGCGGTGATTGCCCGCCCCTGCGCAACCAGGCCTCACTGCTCACCTTTCGCCACCGGCGTGTCTCCAAGAGGGCCCACCACGTGCCGGTGCAAGGTCCAAGCCCGGGGCCTGCGACCATGGCACCCTCCACATCATGCAGCCCCGCACCGCGGGCCATCAGGTCACACACTTGATTCTGGGTCTTGATTTCGCAATGGCAGAGATCACCTCAGTGCACACGGCCTCATCGCAGGCTGCACACCCGCTCAGCTCTTGCGGTGCCACTAACTCTGTGAACCGCGAGGCAACGCCACGTGGCCGTAAGCCCGCACTGCCCGCTGGCTCAGGCCTACACTGCGGTCTAACAGGGCTTACACTAATCCTTACCAATCCGGGCCGCCAGGACGGCGAATCATCGCAGGCTGCACACCCGCTCAGCACTTTAGGTGTCCCTACCGCAGTGCACCAAAATACACCATCCCGTGGCGGTGTGCCTGTGCCTGCCGCAGTGTATCCGGTGCCACCAAGTCTGTGCACTGCAAGCCATGGACCCTTTATGATTGAGTCTCGTGGTGCAGACGCCATCATGTCAACCCCGGCACTAGGCAATGTGAGGTGGCAGGGCCCTAAGCCCTCATACATAAATGATAACCACACGGAGACACCCAGTTAGAGAGTGGAAATGGCGTCCAGCACGTGCACCAGGCCCTTTTTATTGGCAGGGTCACATGTCCTGTGACGGCTGTGCTGGATGGTTGTGGTGTGGGTGTAAACCAGCCATGAGGGAGTGGCTGTGGCATGCTGACAACAATACCTGTGAGCAGCAGATCCCTACAGGGAAGACCTGGGACATGTAGCGTTGTCGTCACCCCCGGTGAGCGTAAGCAGAGTTGGCTGGCATGGCGTATGCCAGTCCAGCATAAGGGTGTGAACAATGACCCCAGGGATCTGGGCATGGTTCCATCCTGGGCTGGACAAGGAAGTAACTAATACGTGTGTCTCCTTTGTAGTGTCGGTGCCACCCGGACCACAACATGAGCAACATGGACGTAAGGGGGAATCACTGACCCTACATTCATCCATACTTCCACACTTGAAAGATCATAGACATGACACATCTGTGTGAACATGAATGTTTATTGCACATTCAGTGGAGTGTTGAAGCTGGAGCAGTACAGGGCCATGCAAACCTCACTTTACATTGTTGGCCCGTGGAGGGCCAGCCAGAGTCCTTCAGCCCTCACCACTTCCTTTGCACCGTGGGCCTTCTTCATTGGTGAGCAGCTTGAGGTCCTCTTGAGACTCCTGTCCCTCCGGCCTGTGGGTCCTCGCGAGGGTCTTCTTTGGCTCCAGTGGGGCCTACTCCGACTTACCTGCTCGCGGTGAGTCACTTGTACCCGGCTGATCCCGACACTGCACCTTTTTCGATGACTACATTGGCTGCCGCTGCCAAGCCTTGTTTGTACCCCTGCCGAACACTGACCCCCCGGCTCTCGACATCCAATGTGGGAAAGCACATGAACGGCTCCTGGTCTTCCACATTGTCGCTGTTCTGCACAGCTGCAACTTCAAGGGCACCGTCAACTCTCCTGCATCTATCAACATTTGAGGACGTCCGTCTCCTGTGCCTCCTGGTCACTCCTGTTTGGCATAGACACTGTCCCCTCTGCTTGCAGGTTCTTCTCATCTTGAATCCACCTTTGAGTTCCTCCGGACTCCTTCCTTTTCTTCTCCAGCTGCACTTTTCCTGAAGTCCTCCATTGTAATCTTCAGCAGTTTCGGACGTCACTTCACATTTATGCATCCGGCTTCCCTGGTGTAGGTATCCTGGTCCCTGGGGTTCCCACTGGTGGGGTGACTCTCCAACCTCCCATCTTCCACAGGGTTTTTTCAGGATCCACTGGGAAGGGTCCTTCTTCTTTAAAACTGCAACCGCAACTTACCCATTGACTTGTGTTGATCCTGCAGTTGTGTTCACGCTCTGCACATGGCCTCCGGGGGTTCCTGAGTACTTACCTTGGGATCCGTGGATCCCCAATACTTCTACGTCTTCTGGGTCCAGTCTTGACCTAGGTCGTGGTTTGCATCCCACTGTGTATTTGTGCTACTTACCTGTCTATTATCATATTATTATGTGTATTGAGAATATATCTCTGGGTAGGAGATATTGCAATGTGTTAGTGAGTGTTTGTAATAAAATACATACTTTTATAACCACACTCTGTGATTCTTTTTCAATAAACCTTGTCCATAAAATTAGGTACTGGTAAAACAAGCTGCTTTACACTCCTTCTGGACTAAGCCTGAAGGCTCCACTTAGAGAGCTTTCTATGGTTGTCTAAAACCTCTAAAATCACCATAAGGGTTGCTTGGATTAGTGCAGGGTTCTACACTTACACAAGTGAGCATCACATACCAAGCCAGCCTCTCGCAGTGTTGTTCCCCTTCAGGGCCCTAGTTGTATAAACAAACCAATGTCAGTCAACTTCATGGCGCAGTGCTTCTGACGTGGAAAGCCATTAAAAGTACTGATGTCAGCGCTCCGAGGTAGTGCCTATATAAATGAAGCAGAAGTCACAATGACGGAGACGCTGCCGGTGACGTCACGTGGAGTCAACTGATGCCATCTATGAGAGCGCAGGGGTACTGCTCAAGAAAAATCTTCCTGATCCAATCTTACACCTGTTAATTTCACAGGTAAGAAATCTGTGGCTAGATCATGTCTCTACCAGATAAGGCATTACCGAAGGTAAGTAACTTGTCTATTATTGTACAAGTTCTATATAGACTAGACTAATGCAACAGTTTATGTCAAAACCTGCCAAAACAATCCTTGAACAAACTTCAAGTTTTCCTGCACTCTGTAGCTCGCATGCTGATGAAGGTCTCGAAACATGGCTTGGCCTCCATAGCTATTAGTAAACTGCATTGGCTGACTGTAAGAAAACGTATAACCTTTAAGGAACTCTGTACAGCCTATAAAGCAATCCATGGCCTTGACCTTGCTTATCTTAAAGACAAATTCAGATGGTACCTCCCGGGCAAGATCCTTCACTCCAGTTCAGTAAGAGATTTGGTAGTGCCCACCCACAGATTGGCGAGTTAGGGAGGCAGGAACCTCGTCAGCTGTACAGCCCAAAATGTAACCGCTTGCCTCTGGAGTTGAAATTGGCTCCTTTCCTTATATAAGTTCAGAAAAGTTTTAAAACCCTGTTATTTAAGCACGATTAGCGTCCTTCGTTTTCCCCCCTATCATTTACCCTTTCTGCACAGTGCCAAGATGCATCCGGGTACAAATAATAAAATTAAATAAAATCAAGATGGAGCAACTTGTTTTTCTAAAAGGTTCTATGTAATACTGTTAGGTATGACTGCAAGAAAATGTTTCCTGGGATGTTTTAGAACGCAGGGTAGGCAGGTGTGTCAGTGTACACCTAAGGATTGTAGGAAGCTGGCTCTTTAAATAGTATACCAAACGAGGTATGCAGTGTGAAGAGTCCATGTATCCATTTTGAGTGGACAGGGTCTTACTCTAGCAATCCCAAGGTGCTCTATCTAGGGTATTGTGGTCAAGCAGCCTAAGGCTTATCATAGAGGAGTGTTAGACACTTGTTGCGCACACAGAGTCAATAAATGATGCAACACTCAAAAAGAAGATCTACATTCATTTATAAAAGTAACTTGTGTTCTTATATTTTGAAACCAAGAACTTTGAAGAAGTAGTAAGCACTTTTCGTAGTAGATTTTTTACAGTTTTAGTAATGTTAACCAACAGTGCGTTTCTAAGTATAATGCTTTCCTATGGGAGATAGAACCGTCACTGCATATGTATACTCGCAATACTTTTCCGTGGGACCCCATTCGGTCATGAGTTGGTAGTGGGACAAAGACCAAAGTTTTACCATTAGAGCGGTCTTATCTACCCTGGTGAGTCCAGGTACAGAGGTGCTGGATGGGTTGGTAGCCTTGCTCAAAAAGTGGAAGAATGGAATGGGGGTCACTTGGAAATAGGTTGCAAAGGGGGACTTGGGAACAATTCCGGGAGCTCCCAATGGGGGACTTAGATTGTGAGGGTTTTGGGAGCATGGGGGAACAGTCGGTTTCCTTAGGCTTGGCCGGGCAGCTCGGGTGCAGAGTGTGTGTAGTTGGCTGGCTCTCATGCATTAGGGCGCTCACTGTTGTCATCAGGACCTACAAGGGGGACAAAAACAGGACAGTTGGGCCACTCTAAGTGCTAGACTCTGTGGTGCTGATGTCCCTCATTGACTGGTCATCAGTGAAGTCGTTGGAGTCTGGACTTGACTTTCAACAAGCTTTGGTCGTGGCAAGAGTTTGGTACCCTGGGTATTGATGCAGAAGGGTTTGTGGAGCTCCTGGCATCTTCAGGCTTGGTAGGAAGATGGATATCACCTTCTTGAGTGTGCTGACCTTCTCCAGGGTGACTACTTCTTGGTGGCCCCAGTGGACAGTAGCTTCTTTAAACTGGACGTCGTGGTCGGTACCTGCAGGCTACAGGGAAGTAGCTCCTCTACTCCAAGGTAGATGCTGACTGCTTGGCAAAATGTTGGCATCCTTCTGGGGCTTGTGGAGGATGCACAGCTGCAGGACGAGTCATGTCTTTGCAATTGCTGAGTTTTTGTGCGGCAGACAGGGTTTAGCTCCAAAAGTCCAAAGCAGTCTTCAGTTCTTGCGGGGATCGGCTCTTCGTGTCCTTGTCTTCATAGTTGGTGGAATCTGAAGTTCTGGATTCAGGGTGCCACCTAAATACTACATTTAGGGGCATTAGGGAAGTGAAGAGTAGTAGCCAATGTGCTACCTACCCTTGTGGTCACTATGTCCCCTCTATGTCTACTTCCTTTGGAAAGTGGGCATCATCCTGTTCCAGTTTCCTAAAGTCTGCGGTCTCCAAGATGACTGAATCTTCCTTCAGTAGGGCACATCAGGCAGCTCACCTTAGTGGAGTGTCTAACGTGGGTGCGGCTCGACGCATACTCACATACTAATTTCCCACTTGTCCTGGTGCCAAATGGTCTCTGGGCAGTGGTGGTATCTCCCAAGTCTGGGGGATGCCAGGGTTGCATAACAAAGGTGGAAGAGGTCTTTGAAGCCTCAAGCTTTGGTATGCTGCTTGCTAGCCATCCTGTTTGGAGGAGGTGTAAACACCTCTTGTCAAAGAAGACATTGTTCCTGAACTCTGAGAGCAGAGATCTCACCTCCTTGGGGGTCAGAAGTGTGTCTGTGGTGGCAGGCTGAACTGTACCAGTCAACCAACACACTAGTGGGCTGGTAAGTTTCAGCGGGTACATCTAAGGTACCCTCTGGGTGCATGTATTAATAAATCCATCACTGGAACCAGTGTCGGTTTATTAATACAATATGTTTGATACCAAACATCCTTGGTTTCAGTGAACCCATCATGTAGCTGGAGAACTCATATTTACCAGTGTCCAGTACATATACTCAGTTCACTTGCAATGTCTAAGAATCGACTTATACATAACAGGGGCATATCTGCTTCTGCAGCTCTATCTGTACATGTAATATAATGCACCTGCCTTAGGACTGTAAAGCCTGCTATAGGGTTGGCTAACATATATTGCATGCAGTGCGTGCATGCATAGCACACAGGGGGTGTGCCTTGTTGTGTTTTCACTTTTGTATGCACCATGTCACACAGCCTTCAATGGCAATTTACATCAGTGTGGTGAGGGGTCTCTTGTGGTGGCATAGTACATTCTGCTGCCCTTAGGGACCTTCTTTAGTACCCATGCCCTGGTTACCAGGGGTACCATCTACTAGGGACTTACAGGGGTTCTAAACGTATTGCCAATTGTGTAACAGTTGTACAGTTTTAGGGAGAGAGATCTGGCACTGGGGACCTGGTTAGCAGAAACCCAGTGGTCTTCAGTCAAAATTGAATAAATTACCGGGCAAAAAAGTGGAGGTGACCATGTCAAATAGGGGCACTTTCCCATTGGGATAAAACATTCTACAACTTAGGTCGCCACCGCAGTTCAGATTCTTTTGTGTTCCTTGAGTTTATGCCTGGGGCGACATCCATCCCTGCTGCTGACTCCTTTTCTTATACTTGGCTGGGTAGGACCTTCAGTTCCTGCCATTCTGCCATACTGATATTGAGACATCCGATAAGGGATTGCATATGGGCTTGAAGGCCTGGGCAAGGGCAGAGCTCACAGCAGTAAAGTACTTTATATTGTGTCTCTCCCCCTACCTGATATCCCCTAATCCCTGCCACACATTTTGTTCTCATGCTTGTTCATATATAGAGAGTTTTCTCACTCATAGACATAGAGTTTTGTCTACATTTTGATTTGCTGGGTGCTTTTTTGCGATTAACAGTACTAGGTGAAAGTACGGCTAAAGGCCTATTCAGCCGTAAAGCAGAATAGAACATTAATTAATTTTCTCTCCCCAGCCAGCCTTCCTTATCCACGAACACTGCAGAAGGTGGAAATGGAGCTAATAAAATGGAACAAATGTAACTGTATCTTCAACCTGCACAACATATCGGGTCTGACTAACATTATTCAACCAGGGATGATTTGCGCTGGTTCCCAGGATGGTGAACGAGGAATATGCTATGTGAGTATTGAAGGTCAGTGATAGGTTACTGGAGGTGTAGGAAGTACACAACTGGAATTTTCAGCTGTTGAGATTCTCACTTCTTGGCAATGTAAATAATGGAACTGTTGTTTTGCTGCCCCATGTCTATACTTGAGAAATCTACAAGACCTGTCCTAATCTGAGCTTTTTCTGTACGCTTGACTCCCTCTCTACTCTCAAGTCCTAATCCATGTATCAAGATTTGCTGAAGTATGAAACGATATTGTAAATCTTGACACTGGAAGGTCAGTATACATTTGAGTTCTCAGGTATGAAACAATCGCAGCATGCCCTGAGGGTCAGACTTTGGGAGTTCAGATGCTGAGACTTGATGAGAGCGATTAACAGTTTCCAAGAATGAACTTATCCTATGAAACCTTTGACTCAGGGTAAGAACTTCAGTGATGTCAGACAAGGGTGACAGCAAATCCTTAAAGTTCCATGTGGGTGTGCTTCTGCATTATGCTAAGGAGGATCGTTTTAGCCATCTCACAAACAGTCCACTAAACGCCCCTGACACTCATTTATGAGGCCCCTTGTGCCCCCTGGATGTAACGTTTTGTGACGTTCCGTGGCGCAGGAGCTTGCACGATATTTATCAGGCAGCACTAAGCCACTTTTTTTGGCTCAATGCTGCCTGATAACTATCGTTCCCTTTAATGGGGTTTTCTGCATTTAAAGGGTGTGCAATGAGTGTTGCTGGGGGCGTTCCCATCATCATCCGTGGCTTTTTGACACTTCTTCAAATGTATGCGAAATCGTAAATCTGAAAGCATTTCAGGGAAAATAGGAGGAAGAAGCAAAAGGTTTGGGGAAAACCCTGCAAAAAGGGCCATTTCCAACAGGGACGCTCCAGTACCATAAGATTCCTTTTTGAGGAGTTCAGGGAAGAGGTCTGCCCTCATATAGAGCTGGATACCAACAATACAGGTATGCCTCATACACCTCCTCTACACAGCCTTATCAACCGCAATACACTCTCCGGCAATCTCAGTCTACAGCTTATTCCAGATCAGAGCAAGTGCAGGACGAAAGGGTAAGGATTCCACACGTCAACATAGACAACTTTCAGGTTCCGGCTCCCTTTCTACATTCAGGCACGTGTGGGGCGCAGAGTCTCTTTATACATTCAAACCTGGCGAAAGATAACAACTGATCAATGAGTGCTCAACATTGTTCAGTTTGGCCACATGCTAAAATGTATTCAAATTCCACCATCCACTCCGCCTCACTTACAAGTGGCAAAGCATCTACACCTCCTGCGCCTAGAAGCCCGGTTGATGCTCCAGAAAGAGGCAATAGAACCAGTTACGACATCCCAGAGAGGGAAAGGGTTCTACTCCCGTTTCTTTTTGGTAAGGAAGGCTTTCAGAAAGTGGCGGCCTATCCTAGACTTGAGGACTCGCAACCCCTATCTCAAGAAGCAGTCCTTCCGTATGGTCTCCTTTCAAGACATACTACTGCTTCTAAATTCAGGAGATTTCATGACCACTCTAGACTTACAGAACACTTATTTCCATATTCCCTTTCACTCATCGCACAGGAAGTATCTTCACTTCACTGTAGCCAGGAGCCACTATCAATTCAAGGCTCTGCCATTCGGCCTAAGATCGGCGCCAAGGATATTCACAAAGTGTCTGGCCCCGGTAGTGGCTTTCCTCAGAGGGCAGCATCACCAGGTGTTTCCTTACTTGGACAATTGGTTGATAAAAGCTCCGTCCATTGTGGCAGCCTGGGCTTCCACGACAGTTTGCACAAGTCTAGGGCTTACCTTAAACAACGACAAATCAAACCTACACCCCTCCAAAAGCACTACTTTCCTGGGAGCCATATTGAACACGTCTCTGAACAAAGCCTTCCCATCGCTAGAAAGACAGACCAAACTGATGTCTATGACTCAACGCTTCCTAAGAAAAAAGTCACTTTCAGTTTGGCGTTACAAGTTTCTCCTGGGGTGAATGTCATCCTGCATTCCCCTGATTCCATTTAGCCATTTGCGGATGCATCCCCTTCAGGAACAACTAGACTTACAATGGCACCAGGTAAACTGTTCTTTTGAGAGTATCATCAAAGTAACTCCGCTTATGCCCCAAGCCATCTCTTGGTGGAACCAGCAGAATTTTTTTTAAAAGGTCTGTCTTTTCTGGCATCCCCTGCTCTGCGAGTAATAACCATAGATGCATCTCTGTAGGGATGGGGAGCGTTCCTGCAAAACCTTCAAATCAGTGGTCGTTGGCAGCAACATTATCGCCTTCTCCACATCAGTTTGCTGGAATTAAGAGCAATTCATTTAGCCCCGCAAGCGTTCCTTCCAAGGATAAGAAACTCATTACTTCTCTTCAGGACAGACAATACAATGGTGATGCCTTATGTCAACAAGCAAGGGGGCACAAGGTCCCTTCTGTTTTCACTGGAAGCTGAATGCATTTGGCAGTGGGCGATCCAGAATGGGGTTTCGCTAAGAGCAGGACTTCTTCCAGAGAATCTCAGTGTGACAGCGGATACTCTCAGCAGGCTCAAGTCTGCATGCCACGAATGGGAACTGCACCAGGAAACACTGGACACCCCTTTTCAGCTCTGGGGTAAGCCATCTATAGACCTATTTGTGATGCCAGAAAACAGGAAATGCCGGTACTTCTCAAGTTGACATCACCATTCGGGATCTTGGGTGAATATGTTTTTGATTGCATGGTCAGGCACCTTGCCTACGCTTTTCATCCGATTTACCTTCTGCCAAGGATTCTCATGAAGGTGAAGGCACAGCCCTGCAGGATGATCCTCATAGCCCCATCTTGCCACACAAGTATTGGTACACATAACACTTTCCTCTCTCTGAGAGACAGATGTTTCTCTTGGATCCTATCCCATCGCTACTGACGATGTACCAGGGTCAAGTGCTACATCCGGATCCCAAATCGCTTCGTTTAGCGGCATGGCTCCTGAACACAGAGTTCGATCATCAGAACCAGTCCACTGACATTCTTTCTCACACCTGGGCACGTAGCACTAACAAAACATATCAGACGAAATGGACGAGGTTTTGGCTCTGGTGCCAGAAATCGGGCATTCATCCCTTCTCTTCTTCAGCTCATGAGATTCTTCTATACAATCTTTCATTGGTGAAAGCTGGGCCAGCTCATTCATTTATTAAGGTTCATCTTGTGGCTATTTCACGTTTTAGAAGAACCTCTTCAGACCCCTCTTTATGGTCATTGAGAATCATCAAATAATTCATGAGATACTTTTTAGCGTCTTTCCTCTGGTAAAGCCTCCTCCACCACTCTGGCACCTTAATGTGGTCCTTTCTCAACTCATGAAGGATCCTTATGAACCTATCCACAAGGTGGAGATGACATTTCTGTAATGGAAATTGGTGCTACTTCTGGCTTTGACTTCTGCTAGAAGGGTTGGTGAAATGCAGGCTCTCACTATCCAGGAGCCGTTTTTTCAATTCAAGGATGACAGAGTGATATTACATACCAACCCTAAGTTTATCCCTAAAGTTCCATTGGACTTTCATTTAAACTAATCACTGGTTCTAAAAACCATTGTTCTGCAACCTACAACACCAGCGGAGAGAGCCTGTCATTCTCTAGATATTCAACGCTCCACAGAACTAAAGCCTTCCGAACGTAACCCCAACTCTTTGTGGCCTATAGTGCTCCTCGTAAGGGCTAGCCACTCTCCAAATGACGCATTGTATGTTAGATTTCGAGTACCATCCAATACTGTCATCAGGCAGCTGGAAAGCCCCTCCAAGGGAGAGTCTGTGGAAATTCTATTGGAGCGGTCTCTGCCTCGACAGCCCTGTTTGTTGGGGTACCTATCAAGGAGATCTGCAGGGGGCGACCTGGAAGAGTATTCACACCTTGGATTCTTCGGATCGCAGTGACACTGCAGTAAGCCAAGTGGTCCTGCGGAACCTCTTTCAATGACAGTGAGCTTTCTTTCTCATCCCTCCTTCCTTTACTTTCTAGCAACCTCGCACATTCTTTTATATCATTTTTCATACTCTATTCTTTCCTTTTCTCATCTCCACTGTATGTGTATTTTGATTATATTGTAATTTTTATATTTATTTGCAAATATACATATGTGTGTGTGTGTATATATATATATATACATATATATATATATATATTCAACCACTCCCGACTCCTACTAAAGAAATCGGACTCCGACACAGGGCTGAGCTTCACCATCCAGCTCTTAGTTTATTTCATCCGCTTGACGCGTTTCAGCACACCTGCCTTGTTCACAATGGAAAGTCTCATAAAAACAGCATTTTTAAACAGAGGTTCGAAGGTCACATGATAGTTTGTCGAATAGATATGGTAGACAGACTGCTCAATTGTAAACATCAACATTGAAATTTCTGGGACCAACTCATTAATCCAGTAGTTCAACATCACTACCAGACCACTATATATAATATTGTAATATTCATATTAAAGATGCTAAAACTTAATTAAAATGTATACCATAATTTCCGAAGATAAAGTATTCTGGAAAATACATTTTTCACCATTAAATCACAGGTAATATATGTGTATATAAAGTGCTAATGCAAAACATATTTTTCTTATACTTTCATATATAGTAAAAAGGCACACTAAACATTCCCTTGATTATTTTTCAACAGTACAAATTAATATTGTCTAATAACTTAATAACACATTTCATTGTTCCTTTTGCCACACCCTCATGTTACTTTGCTTATAGATAATTGTTCATTGGCCTTCTTCCTTCCTCTGAGTTTTAAAATCCATATTCAGCTAAGAATTAAAATTAAATATATATATTGGTACTCTTTTTCTTTCAATTTCAAGAAAAAGAATGCCAATAAATTGCAGAGTTCACCACCGCACGTCAGCACCCGCTCGAGAGTGCTTCACACTAAGGTGTAAAGTGAGCGAGAATATATATATATATATATATATATATTTTTCTCAGAAGTGGTTCGGAAAGGCGGCGCTGCGTAAAGGTGCGTGGTCCTCGCGGTTCGAACCGAAACCGCTAATGAATGCCGAAAATCTTCTCCTTGGGAGAAATCAGGGTCGCACTCCAGTTTGCTCAGTTAGTCGAGATTTTTATTCCAATATTTCATCAGTAATCTTGCCAGACACACAGGTCTCCAAACCAACGCGTTTCGGTATTCTCACAATACCTTGGTCACGGTCGATTGTAACGTGATTACATGATTAGTTTTATAAAGTAAAAAAACCATCAAGGAAATGCTAGTTACCTCATTTCCTGTTCCCATCAGGACTTACTCCATTGATTTATGGGAGTTGTAGTCCGATGATTTATATATTTGAACAATTTTATCCATAAAGTTAAAGGAAAAACATTGAAACAATGTCAAATCAAACTATTTCAAAACCGGGATAAGGTAATGGGAAACAGATCAATTCAAACATTATCAGGTCGACTTTCACATGTGTCCATGATGCGAACTATATTAGTTCATCTAAACCCGCAACATCGTGATTATTTACAATGAATGCTTGTTCTCGAGTTTTGTGGGTGTCTTTTTTGTTGCTCATTTGCTCTCCTCCAGTGGAGTGTCTCACATTTTACAAACGTGAGCAGAGGGTATTCAATGTTTTTTTTCCAATTATTCTGTTGTTGTGCGGTTTAGTGATTAAATGTGTATATAAAGTTCTTCCGACTGATTCAATCCATTTGGTGCCAGAGTCCTGAAATTCAGGATGTGGCGTGATTCCCGTTGGCGTAGCATTTTCTCTCTGTTGCCACCGCGTGTCAAGGTAGGGATGGATTCTATCCCATGAAATTTCAACAGTTTCCAATTGCCATTGTGATACATGTCCATGTGTTTTGCCACTGCGTTGTTTTTGTCTCTGTTTTTGGTTGCGCGAACATGTTCTAGTATTCTCTTTTTTAGTTCGCAAATGGTGCTCCCCACATATTTTAGCTTGCATGGACATTCAATGATGTAGATGGTGTATTGGCTTTTACAAGATATTAAGTTTCGTATGTGCCAGACTTTTCCACTGGCCATTGAAATTTCTGAGATAGGTTGTGCAATTTGGCATACCTTGCAGTTGTGGCATTTAATGAATCCTTTGGTTTTAGGCCAAGTTTCCTTTGGTTGTTTGATTTGTAGGTGACTGTGTATAAGTCGATCCTTCAAATTAGTTGCTCTACGAAATGTTATTGTGGCTTGGGATCCCATTTTTTCACCAATTGTACCATCCATTTGTAAGATTTTCCAATTTTTTTGTATGATTTTGGCCACTTCTCTTGATTCCAAAGAGAAGTCCATGATTAGTCGGATGGGGTCTGAGTCAGATGGTTCTTGCAGATCTTTTTGTTTGAGGCATTCATTTCTGGTAGTTTTGTTGGCTTTGGACCAGCATCGGTTTACGATTTTGGTGTTGTATTTTCTGGCTTTGAATCTTTGAAATGTCCCAGCGCTGTGTTTTTTCCACTCGGATTCTTCGCTACAAATTCTTCTTAAGCGTAAGAATTCACCATAAGTTATACTTGATATTAGGGCGGGTTGATGGAAGCTTGTTGCTTCTAAAGTCGCATTGGTGGCTGTTATTTTACGATGAAGTGTGGTTTCCAGATGACCATTTTTCACATAAATTTCAGTGTCAAGGAAGGTCGTTTTTTCTTGACTGATTGTGTAGGTGAATTTCAAACCCTTTGTGCTATTGTTGAGTATAGAAAAGTACTCTTCAAATTCATCTGTTTGTCCATTCCAAATAATGAATAGGTCATCAATAAAGCGAGTCCAGCTCACTATATGGTCGGTGTATTTCTCATTCAATTTGTTCCATGCGACTGTTTCCTCCCACCAGCCCATTGTTAAACAGGCGTAGCTGGGACTAAATGAGAAACCCATGGCCGCCCCATTCTTTTGTCGGAAAAGGTCCTCACCGAACAAAAAGATGTTACATGTTAGGCATGTGTTGATCATGTCCAACAGCATATCGTTGTGATGTTTATAGTGTATGTTTCTGTCTTGTAGGAAGAAGTTGATGGCATTTAGGCCCAATGTGTTGTCGATGTTGGTGTACAAGCCAACTACATCCATTGTAATTAGATGATATGTACTTTGCCATTTGATTGTTTCAAGAATTTTTAGCAGATCTGTAGTGTCCTTTATGAATGAACGTAATTTGGTTACATATGGGATCAAAAAGAAATCAATGTAATTTGAGATGGGTTCTAATAAGGAACCTTTGGCTGATAAGATTGGTCTCCCCGGCGGGTTTGTTCGATGTTTGTGAATTTTCGGGAGAAAATACATTGTTGCCAGTTTCGGGAAATCAACCTTAAGGTACTTGCTTTCCTCCTCATTGATCAGGTTTTGTGTAAACCAGGTTCTTAATTGTTTATCCATGTTCAATTTGTAAGTTGGTGTGGGATTTGTCTGTAGTTTTTCATAATAGGTGGTATCCAACAGTTGTCTCATGGCCTCAGTGATATAAAGGGTTTTGTCCCATATCACGATGTTACCACCTTTGTCGGCCATCTTAATTTCAAAATCTTGATCTTTGGCTAGTTTCTCGAGCGCTTCTCTTTCATGCTTGGTAAGGTTGTCTTTGTATTGTTTTTTCTTCATTTTGTAGAGGTCATGGACAACTGCTTCCTGAAAGAGGTCGATTTTGTTGCCGGGCGGTAGTTGTGGGTAAAATTTTGATTTCGGATGTTTTTTGCTTAAGCCTGCTCCCAATTGTGGGCATGCTGTTTCTAAAGATATTTCCTCCCCTTGTTCTGCGTTCAGATTCAATAGTGTGAGGAAATCACTGCTTTCTTTGGCCAGTAGTGTAGACGTGGGTTGTTCCAAGGACTTAGATTGTTTAGATTTATTTTGATTTTCCAGAAAGAATTTTGCCAATTTGATCTTTCTGATATACAAGTAGAAATCTATTCTCATTTGAGCTAAATCCATTTTCTGTACAGGACAAAAGTTGATGCCACGTTTAAGAAGTGAAATGTTTATCTATCTGGCCTTCCAAATCCTCTTTGAATTTTAGCATTTCAGGGTTCAGTTTTGCAGGTTCAAGTTCCTTTTCCAATTCCTGTAATTGTTCCTTTATTTTTTGTAGGGCTATTTCGCCGTGTTTCACCAGTATGTTAATTAATCCCAAAGGGAAACAGATAAATCTCAAGCATCAGGAAAGACAGACACAAAAAGCAAAATTCGACAGTGGGAAAAATTAAGTAAGAAGGAAAACTTTTAACAGAAATGAGTGCACCATCTGAGGTTGTAATTACCGGGACTTCAGTATCCATAATGCCGAGGGTCATCAGACCGGCCCATCTGGGGGCGTGATTTTGGCATTTAAGAATGGAGACCGGAGCACGCATTCATTACAGCGATTGCCTCTGAAGAAGAAAGATAGACTTTCGAAACGCGTCAGGCGAATCGCGTTCTGGCTGTTTGATTGAAACTACAAACTGAACCTGCCTGTACCCTGAATTAAAGGCTTGCCACCTTAGTGCGTGTTCGAGTGCTGCTCACTTGGTGGGATTGGCAATGGAGCTTTGATATATATATATATATATATCTGTATTCCGTAACCATCGTTTAATGCTTTGTTTAGGCATGAATTAGGAGTTTTAGACTAAAAAATGTCCCTTTTTCCCTATTCTTCATTACCTATATTTTATTCAAAGACAATTATGACAAAAATGTGCTCCTAACTGCTAACTACTCTGATTCAAGCATGTGAATCTATGAAAGTTCCAATACTAGAGTAAGAAAATAAGTTACTTACCTGGAGAAATAAGAAAATAAGTTACTTACCTGTAACTTTAGTTCTCCTGTATTTGAATCTTTCATGGATTCACGTGCTTAAATCATTCCCCGTCGTCAAGATGGGAGTCCTCGGTATATCAAAACAGCATTGCAAAGTTAGCATAAACTAGAAAAAACAGGCCTATGCCCATTTTTGTTTTGTAACATATTCATCTTTTTTTGTAAAAGAGACCAAAAGAAGGCTTTAGCTAATAAGAACACCCCACCTTCTAGAACCACCCTGAGTGAACCTCAGACCTTCAGATTTTCACAGCACTAGTGCCATAAACCTAACCATAAAGGTCTCAAAAGGTGAGCTTCTCAGGGGAGGAGGGTGGATTGCACATTAATCTATGACAGATTCCAATACTGGAGAACTAAAGTTACTGGTACGTAACTTATTTTCTTATTTCTCGTTGTTTTTCCTTTTTTCTATGTGTGCTGCACGCATAGAAAGAGGAAAAAGCCTCTTGTGATTGTTTTTGCGCAGGTAGTTTTCCCTTCCTGCACAAAAACAATCATCCCCTCAACACAGGATCCCCTGGCACCATGGTGCAATGGTGCATGCATTGGCTCATGGCAGCCCATTGTTGGTCGGCGCAGGGGAAAAGGACAAGAAAATGCCGTATCTGATAGATACGGCACTTTCCTTCCCTTTTCATGTACCGTAGGGCAGCACAGCAGGAAGACCTGCAGCACTGCTCTAGGACAAAAACTAAAAAATTAGGCCTTTGGATGTCATTTGTGGTTTGATGGCTAATCCCTCAAAATGCTGGGACAGCGTAGGTACAGCTGCAGCCCACCTGTGAAATCAAGAGTTTGTCACTGCCTGAGCTGTGTTTTGTTTATCTTTGGTAAAAACACACAATCCCTTCCTTTCGTCATATCTGGTGCCACATAGTGAACTGAGCATCATTTTGTTTTCCAATGGCAATGCCCCAAAGTAGAGGTTTGTTTTAGTATTACAACTTATTTACAAGAGGTCTGCGCTCAGGTGGCGCAGCCCTCCCAATCATATCTATGAGGTGACCCAAAGCCACCCTGCGTGGCTTTGCATGACGTCATAGATCTGGAGTAAGACAAGGCATTGCGGTGGTTGTTCCAACGCAACATCCATATATTTTGATGCTGCCCCAGATTTACAAAATTACCTAAACCTGGGGCAGCGCCAAAACCTTACGACTCCCCATAGCAGGTGTTACGAGGAGAAATGTTTTCATTTCTCTTTGTTTTTCCTCTTTCCATGTGTGCTGCATTCTGCAGTACACATTGACCAAGGAAAACACCTCCATGGATTGTTTTTGTGCAGGAAGGTGCCCCTTCCTGCACAAAAACAATCCTGCCAACAACACAGTCACCCTTGCACCATGTTGCAAGGGTGCCTGCGTTGGCGCTAGGCACCAAATTATGCTTGTGCGTCGGCTGAAAGGACAGGAATGCACCTTAGTTTGTCAACAGGGTGCATTCCTGCCCTTTTAAGTTGGTGTAGGCCAGCGCAGCAAAAAGACTTGCGGCACTACTCAATGCCAATTTTTTGTAAATATGCATCTGGGATTGTATCTGGGATTGTTGATCACTCCTTTGCTTCTTTTGTCTTTCCTCCCTATTATCTGTTTTCCATAATAAGAGAGAAGCTACTATGTATGAGTGTTTTGCTCTCGGGGCATGCTCTCTGATCTTAAAGACTCCATAGTTATAGATAAAATTCCCTCTACAGCAATTGTTTATGTTGGAATTTCAAAGGAACATTTCATGCTATCAAAAGAGAAACATTTATGATTTCTAAAATCGCTGGGTTACTGAGCGTACCTTCTGAAAAACAGACATCAAAATTGCGCTGCAAGTACACAAAAAACTTCAAGCTGTGACACTGAATAAAAGAAACATGAGTCATACAAGATCATTTTCAAGATTAAGAATATAATTTATGTTTATGCTCATGTGTGTAAAGAATCAGGGGCATATTTACCAGAATGGTGGCACTGGCCAGCACAGCAAGTTACCTTGCTGCGCTGTTCTGTGTCACAGGGAAAGGGCAGGAATGCATCGTATTTGTCCAATATGGTGCGTTCCTGTCCTTTACCCCTGCGCTGATGCTGTTTCAGCAACCTAGCGCCAACGCAGGCACCCTAGCACCATGGAGCAAGGGGGCCTGCATTACTGGCAGGATTAAATGGTATAGGAAGGAGCACCTTCTTGCACAAAAACAATCCTGGAAGGCAGGGCCGGACTGGCTACCGGGCGTTTTGGCATGCTGCAGAGCTGGGGGCTGATTTCGTTGATGGGGACCTGCGTGTGCTGAACGAAGTTTGTTTCGCTTTGTTTATTTCGAAGCACACGCAGGTCTCTATCAACGAAATTAGCCCCCACCGCAGTGACATCAGCCCCAAGCTCGGCAGTATGCAAAAACGCCCGGTAGCCAGTCCGGCCCTGCTGGAAGGCTTATTCCTCTTTCTTTGTGTGCTGTGGAATGTGTTCTGCAGAATGCTGCACACATAGAAAGATGAAAAAAACGAGGAGAACTATCACTATTTCTTCTCATTGTGCCTCCCCAGAGAAGGTGTAAGGTGTTGCTGCATCCCTAGGTTTACAAGGTCATGTAAATCTGGTAATCTGTCAAAATCCATGGGTGTAACGTCCATGCATGCCTCCCTAGCACAGAGTAAGGCAACACCGCGATTTGCGCTGCCTTGCCTTACTCCATATTTATGAGGCCCTTCAAAGCCATGCCAAGGGGCTGTGCAGGCTTTATAAATATGATTTAGTGGTTTGCAACTCCATTGCATCACAAAAAGTGATGCAACAGCGGCGCAAGAGCCTCGTAAATATGGGCCGTAGTCCTTAACATCCAATAGAAATCCATATCAACATATATAATCCATATTGATCTTCCTCTTTCCCTATTTCTTTGCTTCTCTCCAGCAGCTAATAAGTACCCCCCCGCTCTGAAGATTGTTCCCTTACTATGAAGCAGGCTCCTAATGGTGGAGCATTTTTGTGGATTGTGGCATGACACCCCAGACGGGTGTCAGTAGCATAACGTCTTAGATTGGGTCAGCATTATAACGCCCCAGTCATTAGAGGGTTCCTGTACAGATAATTATTTTGTGGCAGTGCACATGCCCTGCAGTGTTTAGTAAATTAAGCATATTGAATCAGCCTCTTATTTTAACTTGCGCACTACATGCCCGGAGAAATCAGGGCACTATTTCCTGACTTGTTGATTGAAACTTCTGTAAATAGACAGTGTGCTGGGTAGGCATGTGCATGGCATATGTATGGCCAACTGTTACTTAGATCCATCATTCACAGTGACAGAGCAGAGAGTGACAGAGCAGGAATTGTTTTAGGAGGAGTTTGAGGAATTCATTCTATGGGATGACAATATCTCTGCGGTAGTGAATGCCTTTATGCAAAAAGCGAGGAACAGTGTCCGAGAGCCTTTCAGGAACAAAATAATTGTATGAGCTGCACTTCTTGAATCCCCATCTCTAAGAGAAGAGTTTGGTACCACATAGTGGTTCTGGCAAACACCATGCATCAGTGGGACAGGTTCCTGCCAAAGTCTAACATAAACTGGGGCGATCTAAGGGAGATTACACCATCAGTACTCTAAAGGAGGTTTTCCTAGCTGGGCCCAAGAGCACACAGGGCAATAAGACGTAGAGTGATGGATCTGCTCCTGACACCTCTGGCGACGATGATGTGTACAATTTCAGGCTCATCCCAACTTCTTTACATTTCCTGGAGGGTCACTGGAGAGGAAGAGGAAACCATGGGGCATTCAGATAATGGATATAATGGCAACAGAACTTGGCATCTAAATATGGACCTCAAAAGACATAAGTCAGGCAAACAGGGGCAGCATTCCAAGACCCTTGTAGATATACTGGAACCTGAAGACATCTATCACCTCACATCTCAGCGTGAACATTGGCCATCAAGGTCGCACACTATGTGGCCAGTCGACTTATGAAGCCTTTAGACAAGGAGATGATGAATGCCTTTGGGAGGAATGCCCCCATCTGACTTTGAGGGCAAGGTGGCCGCAAAACCCAAGACTGATGGCCTTATTACCCTATTCTTCAGAAAAGGTCCAAAACAGGAATTGACACATCATGGTGTACCTGCCAGCTTAAATTACTATATGTGGTTGGCCTCCTCGACATGGTGTAGGAAGTGAGAGAGAGAGAGGGACGGGCATTTAGTCACACTTGAGATCCTCTCAGGATGAGCTCAACAGACAGTCATTTTTCTGGGTAATTCAAATTGTTCAACCTCCACTGAGATACACGGATCAAAGTGGCTCTAAAATCTTGATATTTGGCCACATCAGAAGCGGGTCCAGTGACATAAGGAGGCTGTTTTGGGTTTGTTCTCTGAAGGAGCTGGGGAAGTATGTGTTCACATTCACCTCCCCGAGATGCCCAGGTTTAAGTAAAAAAGAATTTTGTACAAAATATTTTGTAGGGGTCAAGAGAGGAAGAAAGCAGGTAGGACCACTGCCACCTCAGAGGATTTCTCTCTTCATGAGATGTGGGTAGAGGTCATAAATCCAGAAGCTTCTTCAAGGGAAATACCAAATCAGAGAGGAGGATACTCTGGTAAGTCTGATCCATTTTCCCATGTAAAGATAGGGGGAAGGCTGACATTATTTGTACGCAGATGGCAGGAGCTGATCAGCTATGCTTAGTTTCTACAGACAAATAGGGTTTTCCACATGGAGTTCTATGGCTCACTGAAGCAATAGCAGAAGCCAATGCCTAATATATTCGCATAGGAAGACTTCAGGTCAATATATCAGGAGGTACCTACCTAAGAGAGGAAATGAGCCATTGTGCACAAGGTGGCTCAAACTAGAGGATTTCTGAGCAATATCTTCTCAGTAGAGAAAAACAACAAAGGACAGCGTCCAGTGATACATCTTAGAGAGTTCAGCAGGTGGTTTGTCTTCCAACACTTCAAGGTGGAGGGGATCCACCATCTCCTAGTCATCCTCAGAGAAAGGGAATTTATGTGGTGTCTGGATCCTAAAGATGCCTGCTTAGCTATTCCCATTTTTCAGCCCCATCGCTGATTCTTTTATTTCCTGAGGAATCACATGGTATGCCAATTCAGGTCACTTCTGTAAAAGTCTGTAATCAGAAACTTGGTGCATAACGAAGATTCAGAGTCTGGTCATGGAGTTCCTACATTTAAGAGGAGTGCGATTGACAATACACCTCAACAATATACTGATTATGGATTAACACCCACATTGCCTCACGTGACTTCTGAGGATGCCCATCTCTCTGTTCCAGATCTAGGATTCATATTCAATCATGAGAAATCAGAACTAAGAACCACAAAAGGACATAAGATTCCTAGGGCATGTCATAGAGATGATGAAAGTTATCCTGAAATGTCTGAAACCAAAGATGAGTTGAGACAAGCTCTGATGAGTCCAAGATAGCGTTGCTCCAGCTGGCTCAACTAGTGGGACCTCTAACATCGTCCATCCAGGTGATATTCCCAGGACTTCTTTATTCCTGAACTGTGCAGTGGTTGAAAGCTTCACAACTAACCAGAGGACTGACATATTGAGAGTTAGTGACACTGACGACAGAAGCCAGAAACAAAGTTCAGAGTGGCTCTAAACATGGAGGCATGGAATGGTGAGGCAATCTTCAGGTCGTCGCCAGACCTAGTCATAGAATTGGACACCAGCAGACTGGGGAGAGGACCAGAAGTGGAGTAAAAAGAAGCACTAGCTTTACACATAAAGTGTCTGGAGCTCCTTGCAAGGACATTTACAATGAAATGCTGGACAAAATGTAGCATACTGCTGAAAATTGATAAAATCTTTACAGAAGGCTACATAACTCGTTTGGGGGAACTCGCCCAAGGATACTTTCCGAATTAGCCAGAGACTTCTGCCATTTTTGCCTAGAGCAGTAACTGCGTAATAACTTCTGGGACGATACAACATGTAGACAGATTGCCAATCCAAACATTTTCCAGAAGTCAGTGCATGGAATGTTGCATCCAGGGATGTTGCAAGCACTCTTGTGGATATGGGGTCAATACCGTAGAGACTTGTTCATCTCCAGACTGGATCATCAGCAAATTACATTTGGAAGCCCGACCCAGTGGCGGCAGTGACCAACACATTTCTGCAGGTGTTGCTGCCAGAAGTCATTTATTTCTCCCATTCATCATTATTGTAACTGTGGTCTCTAAGGTGGCATGACATAGAGCAAACCTGGTCTTGATCATCCCAGTCTGGAAGTATCAAAACTGGTTTCCAGTTCTGATGGAACATTCTTGGGACTCACTATTTCACCACCCCCACTTGAAGAGCATTCTGAAAAATCCAAAAGGCTTCCACTGCCTGGTGAATGGAGGGCTCATATTAGCTCATACATAGAGGATTACAGGGAATGCTGCACTATTCCCGCATTTTCACAACAGACTGAAGAACTCATCTGGAAGGCCTGGACTACAGGTACCATCAACAAGTATAATTGGACTTGGTTCTGCTGGACTGGTTAGTGTGTGGAACAAGGTCTGGTTCCCTTGGGGTCTGAGTGTGTCCATGTTTTGAATTTTCTACCAGTAATAGCATCAGAAGGTAAAGCCTATCAGTCTGTATATACCTTTAGATCTGCCATTTCCACAGACCATGAGTTGGTGAATGGTGTTGCATTTGGTGGGCATCGAATCGGGTGTAGGTTATTACAAGAAGTGAGATTTTATAATGTTAACATGATGCCTCTAGCCTTTGGGATGTCAGTCAGGTCCTGAATATATTCCTCTCATGGCAACTAATGGACATTTGTCCTGGAAGGAATTAGCAGGTAATCTGGCTATGCTTCTTTGTTTGGTTTTGTGCAGAAGGGTGTTAGACTGGAGAGCTTTGGACCTCTTTAAAAGGAGGTTTAAACCACATGGAGTTAAATTTAACACTGTCAGACAAACTTAGACTAATACTCAGACAACTTCATACTCAGAATTAAAATATTCCCCAAAGTTGTGTTTAGTGAGATGCATCAAAGCATATGAGGCCATATTGGAGGAATTCATACTCCTAGGGGTGAACCAACTCCGTGACAAATTCCTCCCCGTCTATTCTGTTGTCAGCTGGTCCACTAGTCTTTGGCTAACCCACAGAATAGAGGACATCGATGATGAACATTATGTAACACAATATTTTTGCATACTTTGACGAGGCCCAAATGATCTATGTTGTCGTGTTGTAAAGGCCTACTGTTTCCTGTACAGTGCTCTGATACCTTTGGGCCATTTCCACGCTTTAGACAACTCTCTTATTAAAAAAAGAAACAAATTGCCACCCAAAAGTCCTTCAGGGTGGTGTCATCCTCAAACATTGTGAGATGGATGATGCAGGAAACAGGCATAGATACTGCCAGAAACTGAAGCAAACTCAATTTTCAGGTAGATGTACCCATGTGATCACAAAATGCCATCATTTACAGTTCAAGAGAGCCAATTACTGATGTGGACTGAACTGTTACCCTATACAGTATGCTGTCATGGTTGGAAACAGAATGTAAATGACACTTTGATAAATATCAGAGAAGAGATGACCGAAAAGCCCTCCATGTATTTGTATGAGTATATATTTAACATATTTATATATATGGATGTACATATTATTTAATGAATATTTTAATTACAAGATCCTGGCAGACAGCTAGGGAGGTATTCTAGCAAGAATATTTACAGTGCAAATCTTCCCTACCCTATGATTTGTCAAAGACAGTAACCAACACTAAAGTCCTTCCTCATAAAGGAAATCTGTGCCTGCTCATGTAACAAAATACCTACTGTTAGACCTCTCAGCCTTAGGGTGGTCTTCCCTCCAACATTTAGTCCTGGCAAGCACAAACAATATTTTTTAATGCATACAAGTCATCCCTAGGATAGGCCCTGAACAGACAGCCCAGAAGTCAGGTTGCGATGTATTTAAAGAACAGGACATGTGCTTTTAAGTTTAACATGTCTTAGTAGTGAAAAACACATGAATTAGTTTTTCACTACTGCAAAGCCTATATTTTCTACAGGATAACATTGGGATTATCTTATTACATTTTGTAAGTGTGATTTCCAAATGGGAAGATTTGACTGGTTCAAGTTTAGTATCTCTGGAATCCTAATTTAAAATCCTAACTCACTTATGGTGAAGTCAGAATTTAAATTACAATTCTGAAAAAGGCACTTTTAGAACCTGGAATTTTCCTGCCTTAGCCATTTGGTGCCTGCAGCCTGTCTCTGGTCACATGACTGGGTGTAGTTGACAGATTGGCTCTGTGTTTTCCTCCTAGATAGCCACATACAGTGGGAGCTTAGGTGTGACTGTTTGGGCCATCACTGGCAGGATGGGAGGGAGGAGCTGGTCCCAACCTCACTTTCACCTGAGTAGGCTGTGTCCTGTCTCAACACAAAGGGCTGCATATGCCCCCTGTAGTTAGTCTGGAGCCAAGGCAGGGACGGCAGGGCATCTGTGCACTTCAAAGGCATGCCTCTAGAAGCTTCTCCCCACTTCAAAGGCACAACTGTGTATAAAAGAAGAACCTCAGATACCACCACTTTAGTAGGCTTCTGGACCTGTGGATACTCTGCCACAAAGAAGGAATTTGGACTGCTGAAGGACTTGCACTCTGTTGGACTCCTGCTTTGCTGTGCTGATCTGCTGCCTGCTGCCCTTTTGCTTCAGTGAGAAGGACTGGACCTGCATCTCTTGAACCCAGAGTGACCCCAAGTGCTAGTTGGTGATCTGAGGCCTCGGGAACATAACAGGCTTCCAACCTGCTGTAGTGGGACTCTGCCATCCGTGAGTCTACTCTGCCAAGTGATACCACCCCAGTCCTGGACCCTTGGAAATGGTCCTAAGGTGCTTTCTGTGGAACCGATACATCTTCTCTTCTGATTTATGCAGCTCCAAGCAGAACCGTCGCATCTCTTCGACTGAGAAGCACATCCCCGAGCAGAATCGCTGCATCGCCACTGCTGTGTGGATTGGTCCCATCGTAAAGATCTGTATTGCCTCCGCAGCCCTCAAACCTGACATATCACCCTGATGGCACGGCACGTCCACAGCCTAGATCCTCACCTCTCTTGTCGACAGCAGCGTCGATGATGACGACAGACTCCGCATTACAGCGCCCTGGAACCGACGCATCACCAGCTTCACACTGCACTCTCAATCCCAGACTTCGCATTGCAAGCCCCGTCGACAGGACCCTCCACGATGACGCAACAGGACCTTGCACGGCATCCTCGCTGCATCTCAGTACCGACGCATTGCATCGTCTTCACAGCACTTTTTGAACACGGGTCCAGGCAACGCTACGCAGCCAGGATTTAAGGTACTCTGTTCAGTGGGCCTCACTGGGTCCCTGTAGCCGGCCCGCGCTTTGTCGTCGTCAGCCTTAACTTGTGACTTTGTCCTGAACTGGCGAGGCCAGATATCCCCATTTGCCACTTTGTGCCTTTTGACACTATTTTCACTGCAAACTTTACAATTCAAAATCTTCAGTTCTACTAATTGGATTTTTGTTGTTTTGGTCTTGTTTTATTTATTACAACTTACTCTATTGTTCGAACAATATTGTGGACTCCTTTTGCAGTATGTTTTTACTACTAGAAGTGTTGCCCAAATACTTTACACCTCTCTAAGTTAAGTGTGACTGCTCTGTGCCAAGCTACTAAGGGGTTGAGCACAGGTTAATGTGGGGTTTACATGTTCCTTACCATGACAAGGACTGAGGTTTCTGCTTGACTAGGGCTTACACCTCAGTCAACCAACAACCCAAATTCTTACACCCACCAGTAGGCTTTAATACAGAGAAATAGCAATCTATCATTAAATGTCTGTCAGTTGTAACATATACTTTTCACAACTTTTCATAACAAACAGATCAGACTTATGGGGTTAACAATTCTTCTTCCAGTGAACCAATCAAGTCTCTATCTATTATATCTGGCTTGTAATGATAACCAACCGAGGCCTCTTGTACTGAGCTTAAGCTTGCCCACAAGGTAACCATCAGGTATACAATCATAAAATTACATAGTACACACAATTTCAGTTGGCAAAACAAAATCCGACCTCTCCCAAGAGTGTCAAATATGGATATTGATAGTGCAAATCTTCTATACACATGGTTTGTCAAAGGAGGTACCCAGCACCATAGACCCTGCCTGTTATGGTAATCTGTGGGAGTCCATATAATCAAAATACATAGCTATAGGCTTTAATATAAAGTAATAACAATCTTCCCTGTAATTCCTATTGACATTCACATATGCTTTTCACAATCAGTTTCTCAGGCCTGCTGCCTTTATCATATTTTTCATTATAAACAATCAGGCCTATAACCTTTATCATTGGCTTACAACCATAACCAGCTCAGACTTCTTGTGTTGGTCATAAGTCTCCGGGCAAGGCAGCTATAGGGTATATCATAATAAAATTATAAATATATATAAACACAGTTGGCAAAACAAAATAATAACATTACTAATAGAACGGAATAAGGATTACATAGTTCAACTCATCTATCCCCATAGTTTATTTGAATGAGTCTCATCACCTAAACCCTTGTCCAGCTATTTTAATCTTTGAGAACAAAATACCTTTCTACATCCTGTGACATAATGTGATAACAACCCCCTGCTAGAGACTTTTAGGCTTTATCATATGCTTTTCACAATATGTAAGCCAGGCCTGCTGCCTTTGTAGTAAATGTTCATAATAAACAGACCTGAAATATGGCCTCTGGTATAACATTTCCCTGCATACCAACCACACTTACTCTGTTACCATTGGCAGGTTACCATAACCAACTCAGACCTATATACTGAGCGTAAATGTTCCCATAAGGGATACAGTCCATAAATTGCAAATGTATACCCACTTATAGTTGGCAAAACAGAATATAATTTTCCCTAATAGGGCTTACCAAAGGTTCTCACAGTGTAAATCTTCTATGCCCATGGTTTGTCAGAGGGGGTAACAAACACCAAAACCTTTGCCTATTAAAGTAATCTGTACCATTCCGGGTTAGCAAAAAACTATCTGTAGGTTTAATTCAGAGCAATAGCAATCCACCCTTAAATGCGTATCGACTTTAACATATTCTTTTCACAGTCAATTACGCCAGGTCTGCTTCTTTTATTGAAACTTTTCACAATAAATAATCAGACCTATAGCCTTTATCTGTGGCTTCTCATCATATTAAACTCCAGACTTCTATATTGAGCATAAGCTTTCCACAGGGCAACCATCAAACATTCAGTCATAAAAGTACAAATGTAAACAAAATCAATTTGGCAAAGCAAAAGACTATCTGTCACAAGAGAACCTATAAAGATTATTTTTTAGCATGTCTTCTATTCCCACGGTTTGTCTGGATGTGTTGCCAGCACCAAAACCTATGCCTATTATGGTAATCTGCCAATACTTGTGCCTAGTATGGTAATTTGTGAGATACCAAGTAACAAATTACCTGCCTGCAGGCTTTAGCACAGTGCAATAATAAACCATCCTTAAAAGTCTGTTGTCTTCCTCACATGCTTTTCATAATACAAAGGTCAGTTCTACTGGCTTTGTCATAAAGTTTCATAATAAACAGATCAAACCTATGAAATCTGGCATGACTTTACCAAATTACCTGATGAAGCCTATACTCTTTACCATTGGCTTTCCACCTTACCCAACACCAGCCTATGGAAGTCCACATAAACTGGCAACCAACATGCATACAGTTATAGAATAAATATGTTGAAAAGTTAAGGAATTAATTTAGCTTAGTAAAATGTCATCTTGAAATATGGTACATTTTTTACATCTTTAAACAACTCACGCATAATCATTTGAAAAATGTTGAAGGCGTATATTACCCGAATGGTATTTGCTTATATTGAGTAGCCCCTTCTGGTGTAGTGAGCGAAGTCTGGAGTCATTGTGGAGTGCGATCCGATGGTACACATTGGATACATCTAGTGTTGATTACATAATAGAATCTTTAGTCGAAGCAAACATTTCTCCAGTATTACGCAACAGAGATCAATCCACCCACACACAGTCGTTTGGATCTCTTAAGTTGACACCCAATCTAATATTTCTTTTTTTATTGAAAGTTCCAATAACACATACATCTGAAGGCGGGGTCAGGTGAGTGATAGCTCGTAATACAATGGACATCATATCATTGCTCAGGAACTCCCAATGCAATCTCAAAAAGGTATATAAATAAAGTACTCGGTGAATCAACTGCAGGAGTCCGTCACGACCCAGCCAGACTTTTTCCCCACTGCACTTCTACTGCAACTTTATGCCACAGCCATAGAAGAACATTCACTCTCCTCCTCAGTCCACCACCCCCTTCCCCCATCTTGGTCGTTCTCTCGTCTTCTTCAGTGTCAGGTGGTGTATTGAATATGATAGCAGCTTTATGGGAGTGGTCTCATGCGGCTCTAGGTGTTACCCCAGGTGTCTGTGGTGTCTTGTCACTACACCTCTCTCGTTTGAGGCCATGTGAGAGAACTCAGTCTTCAATACAGCTACAGTATCTAGGGGGTACTGGGAATCTCCTCAGGAGTGAAGGAGTCAAGGTTCTGCAATGAATCTATTAAAGTCTCCAGACCATGGCTAATGCTATTGAGCCTTGACCCCATGTAGCCTCTCTGATATTCACCACGCCCTCATACCTTGCCCACTTTATCAATTCCTTCTTCCAAGCCATCACCCAGGGCCCCCTCGGATCTTTCCAGTTTCTGAGTATACTGTGCACCCTTTCAGCCTTACCTGCACCCCTCGGTGTTCACCAAGGTGATGGTGGTGGTTGCAGCTTGTAGTCTTCCCCTATCTCGACAACTGACTGTTGAAGGCGGGCTCGACCCAGGCAGTCCCACCCGCAGATTACGGCAGATCTCCTACACTAGCTGGGATTCACTATCTTGTGCCAAAGTCACATCTGACTCCCTCTCAGATACACTCTTTCATCTGGGCTGTTCTGGGCATGGTGCAGTTTCAGGCGTATCCTCCTGAACCGCAAGTCCAGGCTATTCAAGCTACGATACCGATGTTTCAGCCTCTTTTCTGGATTTCGGTGATACTGACTTTAAGGCTGATGGGCCTCATGGCCTCCTGCATCCTGCTTGTGACACATGCCCGCTGGCATATGTGGTCTTCAGTGGGACCTGACGTTCCAGTGGGCCAGCATCTGAGGAATCACTCTGACATGTTCCAGATCTCAAAGGGTACTGCAAAAAATCTGCAATGGTGGTTAACGAACCATGATTGGGTCAGCAGCAGACCCCTCTTCCTTCCCGAGCCAGATCTGACAGTAGTGACAAATGTGTCACTCCTGGAATGGGGCAGCCATCTGGGAGAGGTGAAGAACAGAGACCTCTGGTGTCCAGCAGAATTCAAACCACATCAATATGTTGAAGCTCTGAGCGATCCAGCTGGTATTGAAAGCCTTTCTAACCTCCATCAAGGGTAGACTAGTGCTGGTGTTCACTGAAATCACCATTGACATGTGGTACTGTAACAAGCAGGGTGGGGTGGGGTCATGAACCCTATATCAAGAGACCCTGTGCTTCTGAACATGGCTGGAACATCAGGGCACATCCCTGGTGGTTCAACACCTGGCGGGCTCTCTGAATGCCAGTGCAGATGCACTCAGCTGCAGATGCCAACCATTAGGAGGTAGTGCAAGGTCTTTTTCAGCAGTGGGGAGAGCCTTGGTTAGATCTCTTCACCACTGTGGAGAACACGCAATGTCAGCAGTTTTGCACGTTGTACTTTCCAAGGTGGCTCTCGCTCTGAGACTGTTTTAGTCTCAAGTGGAGATCAGGCCTCCTGTAGGCCTTTCTGACTATACTACTCCTGCCTAGAGTTCTCAAGAAGATCAGGAATGGCCTGGCTCAAGTCATCCTTGTGGCGCTGGTCTGTACTTGCAGAGTTTGGTATCCCGAGCTGTTGAGCATGGCCATCGGTCCTCCGATCAGGCTGCCACTTCTGGAGGATCAAGAACAAGTTACTTACCGTCTGTAAAGCCTTATCTGATAGAGACTCTTTTTAGCCTCAGATTCCTTACCCTCAAATTTTCCCCAAGTGTCAAGACTGGATCTGGAAATCTTTCCGGGAGCAGTACCTCTGCCCTTCCCAAAAAGGATCCTTCTGGAGGCCTAAGGGTTCATTCCACCAGGGTTGCGGCAACCATGGCATTCTTGTGGGGTAGTCCAGTTTTTGACATCTGCCAAGACTCTACAAGGTCTGTCATCCATACTTTTACCCAAGCACTTTGACACTGATTAAAACACAAAAATATTGTGATGGGAGGTATACCTGCAATTTGTCCAACCACTGGCAATTGCTCAGCGTAGTACTCCGACCTATTGTTCTTTTGCCCACCATGCCACCTAAGTTTTGATCCAGCCATATGCAAATCATCTTGGCCCTGCTCCAATAGGGACAGCAGCGCTGCCTGAACTTCCAGACCTGGTCATTCCGAACGTAAGCACAAGCAACACCGGTTCGGATCTGACTGGGCTCTTCAGTTAGCTGTAGCTTGGTTGCAGTGGTAGAGTGATATCGGGACTTACGTCTGGGCTCAGCCATGCCACTTTGGGCATTACATCAAACACACAAAAGGTGATGGTAACAGTGCTTGCAATTTATTGCTCTAACCACTGATAACAACTTACGGTAATATTCTAGCCCAAGCTGCCAGGCCAGGTCCTCTCCAAACTGGCAGTGGCAGTGCAGGCTAGACTGGTGATTGCCAATGGGTCACATACACCAAAGGTAGAGGAGCAAAGCATCCTCAGTGAACTACATCAGGGTCTTTGATTCCAGGAGGAGTTACTGGTCATTGAGATCAGGGCTCAATGTCAGTGAGATGGTGGAACTGATAAGGTTGGCATTACTAGGGAATCTCGATAGAGAGAAAGGCTTAGTCCTTTGAACATTAATGGGGGATATTTCAGTGGAGGCTGACAGCCAGATGTGAACCCTGGTTACTCCACTAACCTGTGTTGTGGGTCACTCAGAAATTAGGCCATTTCCTTTGACACACGGCAGTGCAGAGGAGAGAGCACTATAATGGCGCTGACACCCCCAACACGAACTTCAAAGTCCGGACTTTAAATCATTTATGTGTCTGGATTTGTACAATAAAGGTGGGAGCATGAGTCACATAATTTGTTGAATGGCACTGTCTCATCAGGGGAGGTAATATTGCCAACATTTCTTGCTGCTGAAACCAGGAATGGGGACCAATGTCTGCAAGTCCCCCATCTGGGTGAGAGGCAATCACCCACAAGCTAAGAAGACTTGCCCTATGCCTGAAGCACCAGCCTTCTGTCTGCCTGCCAAGACCAGTGTGCCCTGTGAGGAGGTGAAGAAGAGAGCTTGGAGGGAATGAGGGCCAGCGGGAATCCTGATAAGGGGATCCTAGTGAGCAAAGTGTGAGGCGCCAGGTCCAATTAGGACCGGTCTTGTGAAAGAGCCATCTGCTCTCCAGGAACCCCTTGTTGGGACTGCTATGAAGTTTCAGGTCGACACCTGGTGTCACGGATCTCATTGGGGATGTGTCTGTATCAGTGTCCTTGTGTACCCCTGTGTTCGCTCAGAGGATCTGACCTGATTGGGACGGTTGCCCCATTCTGTGATGCCCATATGTCAGGAGTGGGCTACCTGGACCACTGGAGCAGTCGCTGTGTTGGAGGGACGCAGGATCAAGTCAAGAAGCCACCAGCACAAGTGCTGCTGCCTCCCCAACTTACTGGCAGGAACCTCAAAGTAGAAGACGCGGCTGCACCCAGAGGCTGTCGCCAATCCCACCAATTGCCGGAAGGGCAGGGTGCGAGCTGCTTATTGTGGAGTGCGGGAGAGAGAAGAACCCAGGGGTTCATAGATACCTACTTATATAGCCTTACGTAATTACATCTGTAAGCAATAATATGACTACAAACAGGCAATGTGGCAGATGGTCTTATTTGCACCACATACCAAAAGAGGAGCAACAACAAAAACATATTCTTGCTATTTTTGTGAATAATATTCAGATCTACATACAACATACATATGTGCAATAATTATTTCATAGTGCTTATGGTGTAGTGCAATGTGAAAAAGTGCTGTGTAAATAAGGAAAGTGCAACAAAACAGTGCAACACAAGTAAAAATTTGCCCTAGCTAGAAGGCTGAGACTCACCAAGTTGTATAGAAATAATCAGTCCTGCCACTGACTGTTGACATCTTCATCCTAATTGTCATACAATACGGGGGTCTTTTCAGGATGGGGCATATCAGATTATTATATAGTGAAATACTATTTAATAGGTTCTGAGTCTAGCGCCATTAGTGCCAAAATTGTGTCCAAAAAAGTCTTGGAGGATACTTACAGCGTAGGTCTGTAAATCCAGTGTGGGAGATTATGCAAAAATAAAGAACTCAGGAGCATATTATCAAGAAACGGCGTTAAAATTATCGTCGCTTTAGCGGCAGAAAACTGCCACCAAAGTGGCGATAATGGGCTTGGTAATATGCCCTTGAGAATTCCCATAGAAGCCCATGTTCTGGAGTCAACATGGGCTTCTATTGGAATTCTCTGCGGCATATTATCAAGCCCATTATCGCCGCTTTAGCGGCAGTTTTCTGCCGCTAAAGTGGCGATAATTTTAACGCTGTGCTTGATAATATGCCCCTTAGTCTCATAATACAATTACAATTGTAAATGAGGGCAGAGAATTGTATGACAATTATTTCATCTTACCCAGGTGAAAAATTCTGGAGTGACATTGCTTGGTGTGAATAGTTCAAACATGGAAGAAGGAAAACAAATGCTCAATACAAAAAAGCAGGATACGTTGAACTGTCCATTTAAGTAAGTGACTCATGTATTGTAGTCCAGTGGTTTTTAACCTATCATCCGAGGAGCCATGAGGGACCGCAGAACCTACTCAGGGGGTCCATGACTGCTTAGAAAAATGAAATAATATTAACATATTATTAAAATGTTTAAAAATAAAGAAGCAAAATGTACAACTGAAAAATTAAAAATGTTCTTTAAATGTGAAAGGATTTGACATTGGAGGCTAAAAATTAAGTTAGTATCCTCAGATTGATTTGTGGGAGTAGAACAAGTGCATCAAACAGAATATAGTATGAACGACCTACTGCATTGATTTCTAGTAGTCATAATTGATTGTGCATAGAAGTAAATATGCAAAAAGATACATACATGGATAAAATACATGACTCGTATTATGGAAAGGGTGCACTGTCCCTCTTTGCACCACGGTGCACTTTTTAAATAGGTGTACTAATTACAAACAGATACAGGACACCCTTTTACATTGAATGTGCTCTGCCAAGGGCAATTGCAAACTCGAGCTGCCCCAGGGCAGCTAATTCAGTGAAATATGTAGTGGATGCTTCAAAGCCGCTCTGTATTTAACAATGCATGCCACCTGCACTTTAAAAGGGGAAGAAAAATCCCCCTGCAGGCGGTTACAGTCAGTGACTGCACCCATCAGCAGGTGGATGTTTGGAGGTTCCATAGGACCAGTTTTCCCTCTCCAGAGGAACGCCTTCAGGAGGCACTAACAGTGCAACACTTTTTGTGGCGTGCTGTGAGTATCCAAACTAAGGGCCCTTTTGTGCCTGCGCCCATATCTATTTTACGGCGCCTACACAGAAGATCTGTGATTCCCTCATTTGCATGGGACCAGGTCCCCATGCAAATGAGGGAATGCACTCTCATGATAGTGCTTGTGCAACATTTGCGCTAGCACTATCAGTATTACAGAAGAGGCTGCACAAGCTTCTGCAGTCCCTTCTGTAATACCATTGTGCCCCGCGGGCACACAAAGCAGACACACATACTCTCTGTGCCCCCAGGGCCCAATGTATAATACGACTGCATATATCATAGGTCCTTATGGCAATTAATCTCTGTGGACCATTGTGTACATATTTCTTCCTCACAAACAGGTTCCCTGCAGAAGAATAAGTTTGCCCTGTTCTATATATTGCTTGATTAAGCAGCACTGCTCAAACCAACCTTCCGGAGGGTATTCCTTTGGGACTCACTCATAATGTGAGCAATTCAAGGGAAGAAGTCTCCATTGGAATAAAAGATTACTTATGTCAAGTAACAATATTTCTGGTGGAAACTGTGGGCCTGATTTAGAGTTTGGCAGATGAAGTTGCCTTTGAAAGGATGGTGGAGGACAATATCGCCATCATCCCGAGGGACCTCTGCCCACCAAATTTAAAGCTGCCCTCTGGCCATGCAGACAAATCTCTACATATACAGGAACCACCGTCAAGATGGTACCCGTAAGTGTAAAAATTTAGATGGATGGTACCGTCATTTATGATGGCTGGCTGTTAATCATTTCAAACGTTTTTCTTTTTCAAAAATAAACTCCCAATGCAGGAGTTTATGTTTGAAAAACAAAAAACTATGCATCACACATACCCCCTCAGACCACGCCAAGAACCTCGGCATCGTACTCGACTCATCACTCGCCATGAACCGACAGGTCAACGTCGTCACCTCCAGCTGCCTTAACATCCTCAAGACTTCAAGTGGATCCCCCCTGAGTCAAGGAAGACAGTCACCCACACCCTCATCACCAGCAGACTGGACTATGGAAACACACTCTACGCCGGCATCAAGTACCTACTCCACAAACTCCAGACAATACAGAACACCGCCGCCAGACTCGTTCTCGGCATCCCCCGACACGAACACATCAGCCAACACCTACGAAGTCTCCACTGGCTCCTCAAGGAGAAAAGAGTCACTTTCAAAATCCTCACTCACGCCTACAAATGCCTACACAACAACAGACCGAAATACCTCACCGACAGAATCAACTTCCACGTACCCAAAAGAAACCTCCGATCTTCTAACCTCGCACTGGCTGAAACCCCGCGCATCCACAGAGCCGGAGCAGGCGGAAGATCCTTCTCTCACATTGCAGCCAAGACCTGAAACGAACTACCGGCAAACATCAGAAACGCCCCCTTCCTGAACACCTTCAAGAAGACCCTCAAGACCTGGCTCTTCGGCTAAACAGATCTGCGGACCCCCTCCTCCCCCTCAGCACCTTGTGACCCTCACGGGTGAGTAGCGCGCTCACAATTCCCTGATTGATTGATTGATTGATTGATAGAAGTTAAAATTGCCGTTCCAGATTGTTTTTGTGTTGGAAGGGACACCTTCCTGCACATAAACAATCATTCTCTCTATGCAGGCACCCTTGCACTATGTTGCAAGGGTGCATGCGTTGTTGCTAGGCAGCTCCATTTTGCACCAGCACAGGGAGAAATGCAGGGGTAAGCTGTTTTATTGTAAATACAGCACATCCCCTAGTTCCTAAAGTGACGGAGCGGGGTGTTAGCATTTTTGGAGCTAACCTGCTCTCCGCCACTTCCTTGTAATATGCCCCTGCATTTGTCATATGTGTAGAAACGTGCACATATTTGTAACCCTGTGCACTGTTAAGTTGGCATAATTTTGGGCCTTGCGAGCTGTTCCAGTACAAGCTCACGTTTAAAACATTCAATGTGGAATGGATTTGCTTGTATTTTTGTTTCCACTGCAGGTGCGAACAGACCCTTATTACCTAGAAAAGAAGGGTTTTTGTTTTAGTTAGATAGCAATTTATGAGAAGATAGATCTTGGCAAGGAGAATCTTCGTGACAAGCAAGGAGGTGAATTCTCATGGAGGAGAAGAATGGCCAAGGACGAATGAAGTAGCAACTTATCGATGTGAGAAAGGTGGTGCCAGTAACCAATTTGTGATGGAATTGTGGAAAGTTATTGGAGGAGCACGTGATGTACCTTGAGTTGGGGTTTCTTCTACTGAAGACTATGGCAGTGGACATCTTTCTATTTTCCATCCTTACTTAATGCTTCTTAGTCTAGGGATGCCCGTTTGAAGGTAGTCCAGGGAAAGTTAGCTTGCTCATGCTTACCTTTGAGAATCATTTGATACAATTTAATGCTCAATTATTTTTCTTGATTACTTGTATCGTCATCATTTACCTAGTTATAGGCTTTTTGTTTTATAGGGTAAATCTGTATAGGAGATTTGGACTCATTCTTTTTGTCCTGTATTTCTACACAAGAATTCTGAGGTTGAACAATATAAATTTGTTTCTGAATTTATAATTAAACCTTACTAATCTCAGATCCAGTTTTCATGTGGATTATTGTGTGACTAAATTGGTTACACTGTATTGAATGGGATTGTTTCCTCCTTTTCACCTCATAAGCAGCTAAAAAAAGATTCTGGTTGAGTAGGAATGTTTAAGTGGACCAGAGCTTTCTTAGTTGGCAGCAGAGTAGGATGGTTAGCTCTTGAATAAAGAGAGATGGAATTTTACTTATAACAGTTTAGACCCAACCCCAGGGGCCCTAGTCCAGATTCAAGGATTGAGACGTGGAGAATAGACAGTGGCATGCATTAATACAATGCCGGCGGAGGAGTGAGTATTAGTAGGGTTGTGTGTATGAGGACTATGCTTAGCTTGCGTTGAAGTAGTAATTGTATTAAGTCTGGTGATGACCCAATTGAGATGGGGAGCTTTTACGTGTAAGATAGAGTTTTGATTTGTGTGGTATACCTTTTTGTGCAGGAGAGAAACTATACTGATTGAAGTAATCCCCAGCTGGTCAAGGTGTCATTGGTGAATGTGTGTGTTTTTCGGGTGATGGAATTCTGTTGATTCTTTTAGAGGAACAGACAATTGTTATTTTTTTTCATATGATTAGTGTGAATGAGAGGGAGTGTGAGGAGTTGTGAAGGAGGGTGAACTGCTGCGAGGAGTTAGAGTGACGTCAGAGTTTGCCGCGCTGGGATGGGTCGGTTGGTGTAATGCCACTCTTGGATTGGTTGAACTTGTTGTTTGGTGTCACACTGCTTTTCGTGGTCGAATTGTAGCTTAACTTTAAATTATTGGGTTTGGAAATAATTTGCATTTGTTTAGATAAAGGTTTGAAAATTAAATGTTTTAGAGCAATAATGGATATGATACGAGGAGATGTGGATGTACCTACTAGGGAGGGCAAAAAGGACCCATCAAAAAATAGGCAGCTTATTCCATGGCAACGAATGTGGGGCTCCACACTATTATTTGGCTTAAAAATTGGCACAAGATCCCAGAGAAGCATTTCCACAATATTGTACATTCAACTTGTAGATAATTGATCATCTGAGAAAAATATTGTTTGCAGTGAAACCATTACCTGGACCTACACAGTTTGAAGCACTTAATGCGTGGCTTCACGCAGCACATGAAAAACAAAGAGACAAATATCAAGGGAGAATAAAGAAAGTGATGCGTTCATACAGAGACACAAGATGGGATGAACAACAAAGGAGATGGAGGGTAGATATTTTATTTTATTTTATGTGTTTTATAGAGCGTGAACTTGACCCGTTAGGGTATCAGAGCGCTTTACAGGAGAGCAAAGCAATATACAGACAGATTTAGAATCAACAAATTACAGCTCGAGTAGCAGTATGGTGCAGAAATATATAGGGTAAAGAGGAGCATGTATTTACAGTTTACATAACCAATTACACAAAACGAGATACCATATTTACAGAGTACATTTCCAATTATTCTGACCAGGTCCCACGTTTCTGATGTTTCCGGTGACCCCGTAGTCAGAAGGGAGGTAGTGGGCCACCATAGGTCGTGCCATAGATCGAGTGAGTGATATAATGAGTGAGGGAAGTGATACTGGATGAGAAGGAAAGAGTAGATAAAATAATAAAACAGGAAATGGGCATGAAGGCAGTGATGTGATTGACAGACTGTTGGAAGGACTGTTAGCAGAACGTCTACCCCCATATAATCAGTCACTCCTTGGAGGTGGTGGAGGTATAGATGTTACTAACAGTTCTAGAGGTGCTTCAGCCCCAGTAGCTTCAGGCTCTGTGATTATTGGAGTCATAGCAACAGGTATGACACAAACTGTAGTGGGAGGGAGTATTGGAGCATGTGCTCCTGGTCATTTGGGAACTTGTAACTCAAATTCAGCTTCAAGGATTCCGGATGCTCTGACAGTACCTATAGTCTCCATGGATGACCCTAGTTCGGCTGGGAATGAAAGTCAGAATGGGCTAGCCCCTACAGAAATGAGAGCATCAGAGAAATGAATAGATGGGCCCAATGAGAGATTTCTTCTATTAACTTTGATGAATGAAAGTTCACCTTGTGCACCGAGCGCAGGTTCCTCTGCAGTACAGAATGGATTTGGACCAATAAGGTCCTTTCCTGTATTGGCTGCTATGGACTTGCCTGTATGGGAAACACTCCCAAACGTTTGTCATAGTACATCCCGAGAAAAAAAACTTCTGAGGGCCAACCTATATTTGATGTTCAAGATTTAGAGCAATGGTTGAAGGTACACAATAATAATTCAATTGAGAGTCAAAATACAGAGACGAGCCATGGAACTATAAAATCGACTGTAAAGGTGGATTTGATTGATGTGGTCAAATTAAAAACTGAGACTGATGAAATGATAAGTGGCATTCTAGAACTCAATCAAATTGATACCTACCAACAAAATGAATTGCTATTCATGCGCAAAGATGTTACAAGAAGAGCGAGACAGGCTCACAAGCAATGATCTGAATTGGCTCATTGATATGATGTTGACATAGAACAACGGGTTTACAGAAGAATCAAAGACTTGCATACCTGCATTCAGCCACCAATACATAGAGAATCTGAGGTTACCAGGGTTGAACACACAAATGCAAGAATTAATTTTGTGCATTCTGATTTGGAGTACATTAGACAAATGGGATGAAAGATGAGCTAAAAGTAAGGGTCGTTAAAAGAACAACAGGAGAACCACCTCCGTTAAAAGAAAGGGAAACAAGTGTTAAGGCTATCCCTTTGTGAAAAGTACCAGGTGGACGTTATGTGCCTTGGATTACAGGTGATCTTGCAGCATTTATAAATGATTTTCCAAGATTGAGAAAGAAGCCTGTAGAGTGGTAGAAACAGGTCGATGGATTTGTGAAAAGTTCAAAAGTGCTGTGGACAGATTTTAATACATTGTTCGAGGTTGTTGTCCCTAGTGATTTGTGGTCTTGAAGAATGACCTGAAGGTGAAACTAAGAGAGATCCAGTGACACATGGCTGTGTCACATGGCCGAAATATGATCCAGTTACACATGGCCGTGTCACATGGCCGTAATATGATCAGGTGAATACTTGGTTGAAGGCTAAAGTGCCCCCAGAGGATATTGATAGGGAAAAGATTGACAGGACAACCCACAAATCTAGGGAGACGATTCATTCATTTTATGAAAGGTTGTTGCAGGCTTTCTAACAGTATAGGATGGACACCCTTGAACCCAAGGATATGGGATAGTTTGTGTCCAGGTTTGTGACTGGGTTGAGACCTGAAATTGGTATGCTGATTCAACAACATTTGATTTGTTGGTAGAATAAATCAGTCAACAAAATTTTGCGTTATGCTAAATATTGTTGTGATGAGATTGAGATGAAGCACAAGAAGTTGAAGGAAAAGTTGATGGTAGCAGAGATGAAGGCATCTCAATGCAGGAGGTCAAATACAGCCTTAGGTAGGGAATACTGTCCCTTACTGTCCCTGTGCAGGGAGTCTACCAGTCAGGGGCTTCAATGCATCAAGGTTAAGGATTTCAGAGAATAGGACGAGGTGCTCCTATAGATTCAAAGACTGAAATTGATGTTGCCACCTTAAAGAGATCTAATCCATGCCACTATTGCAACAAGTTGGGGTATTGGTAGCACAAATGTTGCCTTAATCCTGCAAATCAAGAGCAGAATGGAGGGTTTATTCAATTGCGGTGTAATGTTATGCAACCTCAGAATGCGCCCAGACTGAGATCTCAGAATTCAGTTGGTGCAGTCTTAGAGGTAGAACAGAGTGGACCCTATGTTGGTGCTGATGTAGATGGCCCCAATGTCACTTTCTTGATTGACACTGGTGCTACCCGCTATACTGTGAGAACAGCAGAGGTCCCAAACCTATCCCTCTCAGGGAAAAACAATCCAAGTAGTAGGAGTTGCAAATAAAAGGTTGTCATACCCCCTTACTGAAGATGTGCTTGTGAAGCTAGGGATACCTGAAGATAATCATCAATTTGAGGTATGTGATTCTAGTCCCTTGTGTCTGTTAGGACATGATCTGCTGTGCAAGTAAAATTTCACTATCTATTGCACACCAAGGGGTATTGAGCCTCAGATGAATGATGAGGATATTGTCTTTAAATTGACAAATCAAAATTTGAACGTCTCATTGTTCCCCATGCTGACAGTAGAAGACTTACCGCTAGATCTCAGAGACACAGCGACAGACCTAGTTTGGGACTCTTTGGGAAAGGACATTGGACTCATCAAGGGAGTTGAGCCAGTCTATATCCAAGCTAAGCCAAATGCTAAATACCCGAGAGCCCCACAGTATAACTAAGGGGTGGTGGCGCTGGCATACACCACCAGTAACCGGACATTATCCATGTGGATCTTGTGTAGCCTGCGAATTCACCAGACACACCAAAACTCTAGAATTAGGCTTACGTACTCCATGGGAACAAAGGTCACATACAAACTGCAACTCAGAAGCAGTTATCTACCTTATTAAATGCCCCTGTGATTTGTCTTACATAGGCATGACCAGCCGCAAAATAAAAATACGGATAAGCGAACATAGAAGCACGATCAGACGTATGATCACAGCTACCAGACTAACAGCACATTTCATGGAGAAACAACACAAAGACACAGATATACGATGGACAATAATTGAGAAAATCAATGGCATTAGAAATCTGCAGAAAAGACTTCTGGACAGGGAACAGCGTTGGGTGTATCGTTTGAAAACGCATGAGAAAGGACTCAATGACTGTATACCATGGAGCCAGCTGAACAAATGATATCCTTGAACTACTACCTCCCACAAAGGTGTTTTGCCAATGTTAAACATCATGCCTTGAGTGAAGGACGGAATGATACACCCCAAGGGCCTCTATAAACATCTAAATGATCTACCGTGCCTTCACTGACGTAAACACTTGATAACAATGAGCCCCATATGTTGGACCACGTCTTGTATATCTATACATTGGTATCCTTATACTTAGGGCAGACGGGTTTCCATCGTATCTCATATATACATATATAATTAAGTATCCTTACTAGTATTATATATATTGTATATATTAGAGCTACCTGCTTCATTTTAAATTGTAGTATTCTATCTGCCATTACACTCGCAGAATGAATAGTGTCTCCCATACATTTTTTCCTCTATTGAACTCCCCCATTACTAGTTTCTAATACTTCTATTCAGCAGTATGTTTGAGTACGGAACTTTGTTCCATCACACAGAATGCAATCTATATCCACCCACGATTGCACATAAATTAGCCCTCTTTGATTACCTCTCTAAAAAATCTGGTTTAAAGTTTTAATATTTAAACCTCACATGCGAGTGCTTATTATGATTTACTCCATGAACACCCGAAACTTTTATGGACCCACGGCGAGTCCGTAATACTGAACTACAATGTATATCTAATAAACTACAAATCCCTTCATACGACTTCCGGCGTCCGCCATGTACGTCATGACGCCTCACGTCATTTCCTTCAACCGGAGGGCGGTGTCTCAATTAGTCCGATATTTCACCGCGCTTCTACGATATTTAAGCGCCACACCAACGTTTCGAATATGCGAAAGCCGAGGACCAGAACCAAATAGGTAGCAGGCAGGGTGACCGATCTTAATTAAGTAAGTACTCTTTGACAGCGCTATTATGGATAATCATTTGACTCTATTTTGTTACATGTGCGGGACCCGCTCTCGCCACAACCGATCCTACCTACTCGGATCCCCCTTACACATAACAGCAGACCCACCGATTCTGCATTTTGACCCACATTCTCTTCACGATTACCCCCAGGACCGCTCTCTTTGTCTTTTTGGTCCTGTGAGATACAGTCAACCTCCCCGAATTGGGTAATGTATAACTATAGACTGTGTATGAGTGAGTGTGTTGTATGCCTGTTTGTGCATTTATCATTACTTGTTTTAAACTCGTAGAAAGGTTTTCTGAAATTAGAAGATCAATATGGTTACGTTATAGAGTGCAATAGAGACTGGATACACATGGTGCACGCTATTTTCAAGATCAGACATCACGCTGATACCGCTAGGATGCGAATAAAATCGCCACTACCACAGAATGCCTGTCACATATACAATGATATGTTACAGTGAATTGGTTTTGAGTGGCACATCAAGAGGACACTCCTCTAAGTAGAAGCATGCGCACAAATCCACGCATGTCCACCTGTGGATTTCACTACACCGCAAAGGGGAAATGAACACGGCGGAAATCATACCGCTGATATATTTTATGTGGTGTTTGTCTCTATCTTCCTTTTCAGATGGAGCCTGGCAGTTGACACACACCCACCTTAAAGATATATCACGAGGAGCAGCTACTCTGCCCCACCATACTGACAGGATAGGGACTTCCCATCCCAGTAATTTCACTCACATAGGGGAGTTACATCTTTGCCCTGAAGAAAGTCCTGGACCATTTTGGCCCTGTTATGGACTGAAACATGTCGGCACTAGGGTCCTAGGACCATAACACTCCTACAAAGACCCAATTTTATTTGTTTTAATGACCCAGACAGACCCAAAAATAAAGGGAAACTGGGGATCTGCCTGAGGTATTTTATCTAGCTAACCCCCTCTGTCTTTAACATATTAAAAGCACTCCCAACACTGTGGTCGAGCCCACCCGGACTTTTAGGGGTCGGGGTGACCCGATGATGAAGCATGACACCACTAGGGTGTGTGAGGGTAACTTAAAGAAATACTTTTCTCCCCCACGATCATGGTTGGGTTAGGTACAACCTTCATTTCAGAATCTTCCATTTTTCTCTTCCCCTCAGTTTATCGGATCCTTTTTTTTATAGGTCCATTAGAGTATTTTTTGTGAATATAATTACTTGTAGGGAGGATATACTCTACACATTATCACCTCTCATACTCTTTAGGTCACTGGAACTTTCCAGCGCCTTGTTGTGTTATAGGGCGCTGGCGTAGTGCCTCTACGCGGAGATCCACAGAGTTTGAAAAAAACTCAGTGGAAATCTGCTCCTTCCCCCGCCCAAATTAACTAAAATTTAAAAAAGAAGGCACTTATCTGCGTGGCTGCCTCCTCCTCTGCCTGGCCGCTGCTCCTCCCTGCTCTTCGCCGTCCTTCTTCTATAAAAAAACTCCTACGTTGTACATCTTGCGTGTGCGAATGTGCACAATGTAGGGTTTTTTCATAGAAGGACGGCGAGGAGCAGGAAGGAGAGCGGCCGTGCAGAGGAGGAGACAGCCACGCAGGTAAGTGCCTTCTTTTTTAAATTTTAATTAGTTTGGGAGGGTGAAGGGGCTGACTAACTTCGCTCCACCATGGAGGGGAGTTTTGCTTAAACTCTGCGTTCATAACGGAGCGCTGTGTAGGCAAAAATCTGCAAACTCCTCTGGTGGAGCAGAGTTTCCCGCCCGGGGTTAAGTATAACCTGACGCCTGAGACAGTTGCAAGAATTGCACCTGTGATTGAAACTATGAGTGAACATAGTATTCTGAAAGAGATCCTGGATGGGTCCATTTCACTCACCTATTATGTGCTTGCAGAAGCCAAGTGGGAAGAACCGCATAGTACAGGATCTCCGTAAAACATAGTGGTTCCTTGTTGTCTTTGGTACCAAAACCATCTGTGATATTGTTTCAGATTCCATGTGAGGCTGAATGGTTCACTGTTATTGGCTTTTTCCTGGCCGTTTTCTCCATTCCCTGCGCAAAGATAGCCAATTTGTTTTTGCTTTTTGGCTGGGAAATCATATTTTAGCATGGTGCCGTGTCCCACAAGGGTATACGGAGAGTCCTTCCATTTTTAACCAGATTTTGAAGAAGAATCTAGAGTCTCTGATCATGCCCTGTAATTCTGTTTTTGTCTAGTATATAGGAGGACCTCTTGGTCACATCAAATACTTGAAAAGCAATGCAAACTGATGTCATTGCCCTATTGTACCAGTTGGCTGAGAATGGACATAACTTGCCCCCAAGGAACATTGCAGTACGGTATGACGGAAGTCCTCTACTCACATTGTGAAAGGTGTGAGAAAGGTGTCACAAGAAAGAATATCGGCAATCATGCAAATGGATCTACCTCGTATGCAAAGTCAGGATGTTTCTGGGAATGGTGGGCTACTGTTGGCAGTGGATACCAAGCTTTTCCCTAGTGGCCAAACCTCTGCAGAGGTTAAAACACAAGGATGTCTTTGATCTGATGCCTTGGGACAATGATTGTTTGAATGCATTCCTGGAGTTGAGAGAGTCTCTGTCACTCTCCTGCACTGGGAATGCCTGTCTATAATAAAGCGTTTTTACTTTTTTGCAGTGAAAGAGAAGGTTGTGTTTTTCCTGTGTTGACTCAGAATCATGGAGGTGGCCGTAGACCAGTTGCCTATTCCTCAGCTACTTTAGATCCTGCACCATTGGGGTTTCCCTCATGTCTCAAATGTATTCTTGTAACATGTGTCAGCATAGAGAGATGCGGCAGAATTGTAATGGGACACCCTTTGGCTGTTTATTTGCCACATTCTGTTGAAATATTGCACTTGGACAAATAGTAGGTTCACTAGATATGAGCAAACTATTTTGACTGCTGAGAATGTAACCCTGAAGAGATGTTCAGTTCAGAACCCTGCTACTTTACTCCCATTACCTGATTGTGATGTTGATGAAACCAAAGTAGAACATGACTGTCTCGGTGTCATTGAACTGTGCACCAAGTCACGTCCAGACATGCCGGACAAGCCATTGCCAGAGTCTGATTACACCATATTTGTGGATGTCTCCTGTCTAAGGGACAATGATGGAAATTTGACGGCTGCCTATGCTGTTGGTACTGTCACAGGAGTGATGGAAGCTGCCTGGCTTCAAGGAGTATTCCCCGCACAAGTGGCCAAATTGATTGTCTTCACATGACCATGCTGTGTTTCAAACCAGCTGAGGGTAACAATATTCACTGAAAGCCAGTATGGCTTTGGTGTTATTCATGACTGTGGACAGTTATGGTCTCAACTGGGATTTATGACCTCATCTGGGTCCTCTATCTGCAATGGAGAGGATGTGAGAAAACTGTTGGAGGCTTTACGAATGCCTAACCAGATTGCGGTTGTCAAATGTTCTGCCCATTGTAAGGGAAACAGTTTTGTTACAGTTGGGAATCATTATGCAGATGAGGTTGCACGTTATTGTGCCCTAAATGTTTGCACTTTCAATGGTAAATACACAAATGATGGAGCAGATGAAACCAATTTCAACCTTTTAATGACCATTACTGATACATGGGATGAAGTGAAGAGATTGCAAGAGGAACTACCTGAGGAAGAACAGCAGAGTTGGATTAGAGCAGGGTGTGTGAAATGAGATGATGACATTTGGGTTTCAGGACATGGGAGACCAGTACTGCCTAATAGTTTGTTTTCACCGATGGTGAGGCACTACCATGGGTCAACGCATGTAGGAATAGATACCATGGTAAGATTATTTAAGCAAACCTGGTTTAACCTAAAGTTTCAAGTGAATGGATGCATTGTGTCATAGATAAGTGACTTATCAGCAAATTAATGTGGGGGTAAAGGACTTTTGTTACATTGAGTCACAAAGGGAGATCTGGCGGTCCTTTTAACAGGATGCAGTTGGATTTTGTTGCGATGCCAATATGCAATGGATTGAGGTACATCTTAGTGGTGGTCTGCATTTTCTAATATTAGGTGGAAGCTTATCCAGCTAGGAGATGTGATAGCCTCACAGTAGCTAAGCTGTTATTGAGGGAACTCATTCCAAGATTCGGATTTACAACCCATTTAGAATCAGACAGAGGAACTCATTTTATTAATGAAGATCTGAGGATGTTATGTGCAGTAGTGCAAGTGGAGCAGAGATTGCATTCCAGTTATCTCCCTGAAGCTTCAGGCATCATGGGACAGGTAAATGGCACTCTGAAATCCAGGTTGGCTAAAGTGTGTGCTGTGACATCTCTAAAATGGCCTGCCGCTGTGCCTCTTGTGCTAATGCGTTTTTGAAGTGTACCTGATCAAAGGACAGGATTGTTGCCCCATGAGAGCAACATGGGAAAGGCTATTTGATTGCCTGCCGTGCCTACAAATATGCTTGAAAACATCACAGATGATTTGGTGCTTGACTACTGTAAAGGATTGGCTGACGTGGTTCATTCTGTATCTCACCAGGTTGACGCAGCTACAGCCCCGCCACATCAGGAGCCGCGTTATGACCTTAGTCCCGGCGACTGGGTCGTTGTGAAAAAGCATGCGAGGAATAACTATCTAGAGCCCTGTTGACGTGGTCAGTACTAGGTGATCTTGGCCACAATGACTGCTGGGAAGTGTGGTGACTTTCCTAACTGGGAACACACATCTCATACTCATATGGTCTTGAGTCCCTTTGACAAAGTAACAGCACCTCTCTCAGAAGAGACGCCAGCAGTGGTCGAGAGGACATGGGAAGAGGTTATCCAAGCTGAAGAGGACCAGACAGAGCCTGAGACAGAACTAGAGTGATCTAAGGGGGTCCAGATTAATCAGAAGCTTAGGCTGACTCAGAGGAAGCTGAAAAGGTGGTGGTGATTGAGTCGGATCCTGACCTCAACAAATGAACTAGTGCTGTGGGACCACGAGTGGTAGTGGAAGAAAGCTGGCCAGGAAATCAATCAAGGAGAAGACTGAAGTTGACTTCTAAAAGAACACTCGCACCCATAGCTCAGTCATCTGGAGATTATGAACTGAGTGAAGGCGCAAGTGAAGGGCTTGATCTAAGCAGGTCCAAGAGATCGAAGGTGCCTTGTTGCAGATATTCTCCTCCTGAGTGAACTTACCTTGCTACGGATGACAGCGAGTCCGAATTTTGGCCATTCTGTAATAAAAGTGGAGATTCATCTAAAGTTTTCGGAACGTGGTCTGAACTTTCTTCTTTTTTATAAATAATTTTTTATTGAGGTTTTACAGCGAGAAAACAGCAGTAATAACATAAGGCAGTTATCAACATATGGTTTCATTACATTTAAGGTGAGAGAAGAGAGAAAAAAGGGGGAGGTAGGAAAGGAGAAAGAAGAAAAGAGAAAAGAGAAAGAAAAGAAGAATAAAAAGGGGAGGGAAAAACCCCCTGGAAGGAGAATACGGTAGTGACCGCTCTTGCAAGCATAAGCGTGTATATGCTTGGCAATATTATCGGAAGGAGCAATGCTCGAAGCAGAGAACTACCGAGATAATGAATATGATGCATGTGCAATCCCCACATGTTGATGCTGCCTGACCGTAACTAGGAGCGAACTGTAGTAAACAGAGTGAGGCGGAGAGGAGGGCTTGAGGAAGTGCATTGGTATCTATCTAATGAATGATTTTAGGATCCGAGGGGAATAGATGGAGCTGCTGGTATGTGTTTACCAAATAACGGGGCTCTTCGGGGAGAGCCTGGGGGTGGACCCGTGTCAATGGAGATGGAGTGGTGGTTTATGGGGGCAGGTCGTCATTTCCTTTCATTTGATGAAAGTGTTCAAGCAGAGTTGCCTATTGCGGGGTATAGGTCGCCGGTGTTCTTGCCACACCTCCTCACACAGAGTGCATTCTCCTTTGGCGCACCCCATCGCTCCGCTCCAGGCCTCTATAGGAGGGATCGAGGGAGCGCACCAATGAAGCGTGATCGTGCTTTTAGCAAAGAGTAAAGCCATGGCCCCAAACCATGTACTCACTTTCTATTTTTTCTTGCACTGGAATATGCCTAAGGGACATGCCTCCCAGGTGCAGATCTCTGAGAGTTCTGTGACTTCTTGTAGCATGGTGTGAACGGCGTGCTAGTAGTCTTGGAGGGTGGGCATGACCATAACATATGCATAAGTGTTGTATCTGTGGTGCTTTCAGTGGGGACCCTCAAATGAGGTCTCTGGGAAATAGCAATGCAGCCACTGCGGGGTTAAGTGCGCCCTATACAATAAGAAAAATTGCATGTTTTTGAATCGCGAGTTGCAGGATACTTTCTTCTGAAACTCTAGTGCCCTTTCCCACTACCTGTCATTAAGCCCACTTCCAAACCCATCCTCCCATTTTTGACGTAGTGTGTTTAGGGGAGCAGCCAGCAACTCACGGATGACTTTGTATAACCAGGTGATACAGTGGCGTCCAGGGCCCATAGTCAATATTGTCTAGATCACCACGTGTGTCTTGAGTTCTCCTCCTGTGAGATCCCAGAGTGTGTGGCACGTGTGGTTGAGTCACCTATGCAAGAGGAACTACCCCGATGGGAGGCCTCTGTCTGCGGCCAGTTGATTGAAGGTGAGGAGCTGGCCCTCTTCACCCACCCACCTCAAGCAATGAGTGATTCGCCCACCTCCCTTGCAATGTAATATCTGCAGCCTTGTGGCAAGCCTATTGGGGGCAAGTTCAGGGCATAGATCGGGGTCCCTCGTGAGAGGCGATGTATCTTTGTCATACAAGTCTTTGGCACAGCCGCTTGTAGGGGCCAAGAGAAGGAGGGTAGCATTCCAGGGAGAAGCTAGTGCCAGAGAGCGGGCACTGAAAGGGCTCCACCTTCTGAACTGGTCTCGGCGAGTTAACGACCAGCCGTCCAGCAGGACAAACATTGGGACTGCACTGCGAGGAAGTAGGCCTGGAAGGACGGAGCCCCTAGGCCGATCCACTGGCAGTTGTAGTTTGGTGAGAGCAACTCGTCTGCGACCAGATCCCTATATGAGGGAGCACAGAACTCTGTCTAATTCCTTGAAGAGGGAACAAGGTGGTATAACCGGGAGATTTGTGAAGTAATAAAGAAGACGTGGAGGAACGACCATCTTCGTCAAGGCAATTTTGCCAATGGGAGCCAGTGGTAAAGACTGCCTGTAGAGAACCTGGGCTTGCATGTCTCATAGGGACCTGCAGAGGCTCCCATCATAAAGGTCCAGGGAGGTATGATTAAGGTGCATCCCTATATAGCGATGTGCCTGCGGGTGCCAGGCAAGACGTGTATCTGAGAGATAGACGTCTAAGGGCGTATGCTCCGGGTTAAGCGGACAAATGGTTGACTTCGCCCAGTTGACTCGAAGCCCGGCAACAGAGGCGAAATCTGCCAGCACGTCATGTATGGGTATAAGGTCAACTGTGATGTCCCTTACATACAGGAATAGGTTAGCTGCATAGAGTGACACTATATGTGTCTAGTCAGCCAGCAGGATGCCCCACTCCTGGCCTCTCTCATGTAGTCAAATGGCCAGTGGCTCCATGGCAAGCGTGAGCAGTAGGGGGAGAGTGGGCAGGCCTGCCTCGTCCCCCGGCTCACCAGAGAAGGAGCTGAGACCAGACGGCCCAGCCGAACCCGGGAGATTGGATTGGAATATAGCTTTTGGTATAGTCCAGGAGCTTGGGCCTGATCCTCATGCACATGAGGACAGTGAATAGATAATGCCAGGTCAGGGTATTGAATGTTTTCTCTAAGTATGAGGCAGGCTGCCCTCGAGAATTGACCTTATACCTGATCCTGTACGTGGAAGAGGCGTTGAATATTCTTTGGATTACTTCTACCTGGCACAAAGCCATTTTGGTCTAAATGGACCAGATCCAGGAGGATCTGGGAATATTGTCTGGCTAATATCCTACCTAATATTTTATAGTATGCTCCTTATAATGCGATGGGTCGATAAGAAGCCATTTGGGTATGCAGGGAAGAGTGATGGCCCCCAAAAAGTCATCAGCTCAGTTCGATAAGGTGCTCAGAGGTGCTTCATATATGGCTGCATAATAGTAGTAGAAGGCCTGCAGAATATTTGTTTGGGTGCGGACCATAGCTGCTGTACGATCCACCACTTCAGTAATGGGAAGAGTTGTAGACTCTTGTTGTACAAGCTATGCCAAGAGCCTACTAGGTTTGTTTACCTCTCGTTGGAACCTAGCAGTGTGGGCTGTAAAGTTGTAGCGCCACAAACTCTCGAGGAGAGCCACATACCTGGTCATAGCATCTGCCAGTTGTGTAGCTAATGTAGGGTCAGCATCTGCAGCCCTACTGAGTGTTGCTAGTTTCTGCTCGGCCTCATCTAAGTCCCTCTCTAAAGTCAGATTTGTTTGATGCAGGCTCCCTGGGCGACTACCTTAAAGACATCCCATTCAACCATCCTAATGGACGCTGTATTATGATTCTCTGCTAAACAGTGCCTGATGCAGCTTTCCTGCTCGTTCTGGAATACCTGGTCTTCGAGGCAGTCACGTGGCAACTTCTGGGTGGGGGTGGGTGGTAAGAGGGAAGTCCATTGAAGGTCTATGATGTGAGCTACATGGTCTGATACTATCCACTTAGAAAAACGCTGGGTGACTCTCACCTAGTGGAGACAGCATTCTAGGAAGGCGTAGCACCCCTCCTTGTCTATTATCCTACTAGTTTCCTGAAAATGGACCCCAGGATGAATCCACACCAAGGCGCTCTGCGCAAATGCCAAGTATGTTGTGCTGCACAGAATGCCCCCTCCAGGGTTTGCGTAGCCTTTCCAACCCTCCTGTTGTTATCTGCGCCTTTTGCAGGAATACAAAGGAGTAGACAGTGTATTGCTTCCTGGCTGAGTGCATGCCATGAATGTTTAGGGTGAGGAATCTAACGTTAGCTCTGGAAGCCATATTTGTGTTTGTATGAAGTGGGTACATCGCACCAGGTGGCCCTTCCCGGTCCCCCGCAACCAGGACTCCGGAGACCTATGCAAAATGCCCACTATCAGAGAGTGCTTGTGTGGGGAGAAAAAATTGCAGGGTAACAGCAATAACTATGGAGGGAAATAATACCAATACTGGGGGCCTACTGTAATAAGCAGTATGTCCAAACAAAACATAATCAGTACAACTTAGTGTATCGTGGTGGGAGGCCGCAAGTGTACTTTCTATTGAGTAGCCTTACAGCCCTTTAGTGCCTAGGATTATAATCTGCCGGTGGCAGGATGCAAAATGCTATAGTACTGTTTCAAGTGCATACTATTTGCAACAAAAAAAGACAGTGAAGGGTGATCCCAGAAGTGGCTGAGTGTGCAGAGCAAGCAGTGTGGCCCAAGAGCTCCACAGTGGTCAGAGCTGTGGCGTGGCGGTGGGCTCAAGCGAGCATCACAGAAATAGGTGAATCTTTTACATTCATCTGTCAAAAGTTCTTGCGAGGTGCTCAAAGAAGGTTGTCCACTGTCTGTGGCATCACTCGTGACCGTATCTGCAAGTCCGTTCAGGAGTCATCCATTGGCAGGGAATCTTCTTCAGAGGTAATAGTATGCGGGTCTTTCTCACCATCCTTGGCGACGAGGTTGGGGCTCAGATTCTCAGCCGCCTGAATAGCCCGCCGGCGGGCAGCAATAAATTGTTCCAAGTCCCGGGAGATGGTCAATGACTTCCGTTGTGTGAGTTTTTGTCTAGATTTGCTGCATTTCTTACTCCTTTGTTTGCCCCCGGAGGCACCGGAGCCCAATGCTGACTTGTGGCTGCCCCCTCCAGTGTGCCTTGATGGTGATCAGCCCAGTCCTATGACTCTTTGGGATCAGTGAAGAAAGTAGTGGTTCCGCCGTAAATGATTTTGAGTTGGGCGGGAAACAGCAGGGAATACTGAATCCCTCTTTGGTGATGCCGCTGTCTGACTTCCATAAATGATGACTGCTGTTGTTGCAACTCTCTGGTGTAGTCAGGGAACAACATGACTGTCTTATCCTCTACCTGGAGAGGACATGCCCGCCTAGCCTCCCGCAGTATGGTATCATGATCTTTGAAGTGGAGTAGTTTACCCAGCATGGGACGGAAAGGGAGCCCGAAGGAAGATGACATGCTATGTCTCGGTACGCCCTCCCCAAGGAGTAGAAAGAAGTACCTTTGGAAGCTGATGTAGATGCTTTGAACAATATTTCTAGGTAGATCGGAGGGTCTGTACCCTCAATGCCCTCCGGTAGTCCCAGGATGTGAATATTGCTCCTGTGTGAGTGCCCTTCTAAGTCCTGTTATGTTCTCCAGATCCACCATTCTGCTCTACAGGGCTCTGAGTGCAACCTGATTGCCTCTCACCTGAGGCTGCAGGGTGAGGACAGCATCCTTGCCTTCAGTGACCTTATATGCAAGTTTGCAATGGTCATCGCGGAGAAGGTTTAGATCTGTAGCAAGAGAGCCGAAACTGGATTCCATGCTGATTCCAGAATACTCAATTGCTCCCAGAGCCCAGTCCAATTTGTCCGATGCCGAAAGGGCAGATTAGTCTTCTGCCTGCTGTGCTGACGCTGCCGGAGGCAGGTCCGCGGGGGTCGGGTGCCTCCCCAGCATAGCGGATAGCAGCTTGCCCATGAGTGCAGCAGTGTCTCATCACACACGATGGTCTGATGAGATTCTCCTTAGGGGCTGCAGCAGGGGCCTCACTGATAAGGCAGAGTTCCCAATGTTTGATGGTGCCCACAGCAATTTTTGCGTCTAGGCGTCCCGTAAATCTATGGATAAGTGTCTGATAGGTTCCCTGCTTGTCTCCAATGCTCACCTTTGGATTTCTCAGGAGAGGGGTGGACGCCTACAGGGGAAGTCCAGGCAACCACAGCATCACAGGGTGCTCCGTTGGTCCAGATCTAGTGCTACATGCTCTGCAACTATGTCACTGATACGCCAGCCACCGCCGGTTAGGCCGAAAAAGTGCAGTGGTGCCAGACAGTAGTCCCAGGTGGACCTCTCAGGAGGGCCAGGGGGCCTGCCTGGTGTCATGGGAGTGTCCGCATGGCAGTCCTGCTAATGGAGCCTGGAATGGCACAAGGCTCCTCCTCAGGGTCCGCTCTGGCTCAAACTCCGTCCCTCGATGATGGTAGCGAATGGAGAACTCCGTGGGGACGCCCCTGCAAATGCGGAACCCTTCAACCGTCTGTGAAATCAGGTGGGGGGTCTGTTGCTGATACAGATTCTGTGCCTCGGTGGTGGCATAGAATGAGGGTCTCAATGGGAACCCTCAACCTGCTCCCTCCATCTACAAGGTTTGGCGAGGCCCCGTGCTGTCAGAGGCGCCGGCCAAGGTCTCAGGCCCCAACAACCCTGAGTCACAATGGTGGACGTGCTGCAATGTCTGCGCCGAAGCGGGCAGGGGTCTTGCCACTCACAGAGCTGTAGGTAGCTGGCTGCTCCCCTTGGGGCCACAGGAGCCATCACCGCCACCCCATGGCTCCTATGGCAGGCTTAAACCTCAGAGCCCCACATGCCTCTATATTGATGCCAAAGTGGGGAGGGGGCCATCACCTCGCCACTGGCCCAGCACCCAGGATGTGGTGCTGCGGCAAGCATGCACTTACCTGCAGTCATAAGTCCCCCTCAACAGCGGCCACAACCAGCAAAGGTCACCAGTACACCAGCACCTTGGCCCAGGCACCGATCTGAGGCCTCAACACATCTCCACCGGGCACTGAGCAGGACTCCCCGCAGAGGGCGTTGAACAGGCCCAGCCTGTCACCGCTCACCACCACTATTCTTCTGCTGCTCTAATCGCAGGCAGTCTCTCAGCTGGCTGTGAGTCAGGCCATGTTCCAGGGCCACCTCTGCTGGAGTCTCACCCTGCAATGTCGCTGCCTCTGCACTGGCCTCCTGGGGCAGGCGATCTTCCGGGAGGGTCCGCAGGGTCAACGATGCAGGCGACACAGGCTCCGGCTTCCACAGGGCACCAGCTCATCACCCGCCACCACCAGTGAGCGCCTCCATGATAAATGCCACATGTGGTCCATGAGGCCCAGAGCCTCGATACTGCCTGGATCAAATTCGATGCAGCTATTAATTTGAAACAGAAGTTAGAAGGCAACTTGCTTCATCACGATGAGACTTCGCCGTGTCATTCAGCTGGATAAGCAGCGATGGTCAGGTAAGTGAACGGAGCACGAAGAATATGCGTCCGCCATGTTGGCTTGCTAAGCCACGCCCCAATTTGATTTTTCTTCCTACATTTTAACTTCCTTACCCGACTAGACTAAGTGCCTTGAGACACCTTGTACTGAACGAAACTGAGCTTCCCTATCTGGATTCAGGGGAATTTCCTGTGCTTGTTGATGGACTGAAAATAATATTATCAATGCTCATTAATGAACTTGGTCCTTTTATCAGTAGAGATGTTGAATGAGTCTAAGAAGAATAAAATTAGGGTTGCAATCTAGAAGAACATGGAGTAGAGCTAGGGAAGTCTCATGAAGATTGCACATACATTTGTAAATAAAGCTGATACAGATAAAGACAGATTTTGCTGTTTGCACAGATAGAGACTGACAGACAAGATTATGTTGCTGCTATAGCTCTACCCACTTGGTCTGAGTCTAAATAGTATGGAAACTAATACATCTAATTGTAGATGTAGGTACCTAGTAGGTGCAATGATAACAACTAGTGTGTTGGGCTTAATAATACTTCTTGTAGGGTTATATTCAGATTTCACTAGAGCTGTCGAAGAGAAGCTTGCACCAGAGCAGGAAGCATCACATAAAGTAGATGGAGGTATATACTCATTAAAAGAGCAGGACTTGTATGTTGATTTGTCAAGAGGATATTGCACATTAAACGCTTACACTAGGTTGCTTAATGAGTATGTCGATACTATAGAACCTAGAGATTGCTATGTTTGCATGCAGTTACCTGCTTCAGTAGCTGAAGGCATTACTTACCATTACACACCCCTGATGTATGGTATCACTTCCAGTTTATTGTTGAATCTTTTCTATGGAAAGGGTATTTCCCAGTGCTACTCTTTTAACTATGATAAAGTTGTATGATATAGTTCTTCCAGAAGTTCCCTTATTCAAACACTTGAATAGACATTCATATGCTCAGATTACTGAAACTGCCAGTAGATATTTTGACCTGATTAAAAGATTGGATACTGCTTATGCACATAGACACAATTTAACATGCATTCTTACTGACATTGAAAACCAATCTTAAAGTATGAGATAGGTATACAGAAGTGAAGACTAATTCAATCAAAGAGACATATTATCCCATTTGGTCACATGAAGGAAAGGATCATAAGACAACAGAGAACACTGGAGCATTGACATTATATTGGCAACACCAAGGGAAGCTGTGCATACAGAATGATAAAAATTAATATGATACTACCTTTCTAGGGAAGAGTGAATGTGACCATACCTTTGCGATCCGATGAGCTTGGAAGTTGTTTGTGGATGGTGGCAATAATGCAATTATTGGAGTTTATTTTATTTGTGGGAGGAATGCTTATTTCAAATTGCCTAATAAATGGCATGGTAGTGTTATCTAGGAGTAGTGTTTATAAAGATCTATCATGTAGAAATGTGATAATCCAGTTTGAGAAGAAAAATCTAGGTCCAAACAAGGTGTTAGAGCAGGAGAAATTGTGGGAGACATTTTTGGTGCTCTAATACCGAATGTAGGTGTGATATCAAATGATATTAGGATTAGAAAGTTGTCCACCGTAGTTGATAGGTTACCTGCCAATACTGCTGGAGCTTTATTGGTTGTAAATACTGAAATGATTGCTCTTAGGGCTATTGTTTAGCAGAATTGGCTTGCTTTAGATATTCTGTTTGCAAAAGAAGGCAGAGTCTGCCGGATGTTGAAAGTTCAACAATTTTGTAATTATATCCCAGATAAAAGTAAGTATTTACAGAAGTATATAAAGAATATTACTAACATAACATAAAAAGGGAATTGAGTGAATTGGCTCTCGCAGGAGTTTGAGCTTCAGTTGGAAACGGATTTAGTGCTGTAGGGAGTTGGTTTGCGAACTTGGGAAGCAGTATTTTTGGTTCCATCTTGAAGCCTTTGTTGATCATTGCTCATTATGCAGTGGTTGTGAAATTGACAGTGAAAGTATACAGGAGATATAAGGTAAAGAAAGGAATAGCACAGAAGAGAAAAGATATAGAGTTGTTGAAGAAGCAGAGTGATTATTACAATTAAATGAAACATTTGGTGGAATTCAAACCCCATCAGAGGGGGGATTGGAGCAAGCAGCGTAAGTTTGATCCCATCCTGAGATACTGTAGGAGTGCATCATAATCATGTATAGTCAGCACTCAAATATATTCTGTGTGATTAAATGTTACTAAGAAAAATAGGGTATTGCATATTTAAAATACTCAACATGAACTTTAATGAGACTTATAAATTGTGTGCCTAGAAGTCTGACTAATAAAGATCTTTGCAACATTTACATATTAAAAATTAAAGGTTAGACGTGTCTCATTGTGAAGCTAGAATCGGTATGTGTAGACTAATGTTTAAGCATTTGTATGTGTAATTAGAAGTTATATTCATGTTGATGTATTTGAATGACATTTCCGTAATCTTTGCAATTTATTCATGTGTTCAGTAACTGCATTTGTTACATGTGTAGAAATGTGCACGCATTTTTAACCCTGTGCACTGTTAAGTTGGCGTACTTTTTGGGCTTCGAGTATTGTTCCAGTACAAGCTCACATTTAAAGTTTAACATGTAATTCGTATTTAACCTTCAATGTGGAATGCATTTGCTTGTATTTTTGTTTTTACTGCAAGTAGGGACAAAGCCTTATTAACTGGAAAAGAAGGTTTATTGTTTTAGTTAGATAGCAAGGTATGAGAAGATGGATCTTGGTAAGGAGAATCGCGGTAATGAGCAAGCAGGCAAATTCTCATGGAGGATGAGAAGAATGGCCAAGGGTGAATGAAGTAGCAACTTATCGATGTAAAAAGGGTGGTGCCAGTAACACATTTTTGCTGGAATCGTGGAAGGTTACTGGAGGAGCACGTGACTTACCTTGAGGGCAACCAATGTATTGTGCTGTAACATAGTGAGGTTCAGAGAGACATCTTTTACTTCATGAGGTACAGACCACTGCTTCTGCTTGGAGTGGCTTCATGCTACTCGATCCTTAGTTGGAGTTTCTTCTACTGGAAACTCTGACAGCTGACACCTTTCTATTTTCCATCCTTACTTAATGCTTCCTAACCTAGGGTTACCCTTTTAAGGTAGTGTAAGGAGAGTTAGCTTGCTCATGCCTACCTTTGAGAATCATTTGATGCAATTTTATCTTTAATTATTTTCCTTGATTACTTGTATGGTCATCATTGAACTAGTTATATGCTTTTTGGTATATAGGGTAAATCTCTTTAGGGGATTTGGACTCGTTCCAATTGTCCTGCTTCACTATACGATAATGCTGAGGTTGACCTTTATCAATCTGTTTCTGAATTATAATGAAACCTTACTAATCTCAGATCTGGTTGTAGAGTGGATTATTGTGTGACTCTTATCGGTTACACTGTATTGAAAGTTTAATGTGACTGTTTCCTCCCTCTTACCTCTAAAGCAGCTACAACGGCCATCTCGTAGAGTTGGGCTTTTTAAGTGGGCCCAAGCTCTCTCACCACCAAACCCTAACTCAGGCCTTAAATCTTTCCACTTATTCCCCACTACCCACCCTCCTCCCCTAAGAGTTGATGCCATTAATAATAAGTTGCGTAGATATGCTATGTATCGTTTGCTGCAGTTACCACTGTCTTTTACGCTCTCTTGGTTCCTCACCGCATGCCTTAGTGGGGTCCAGATAAAGTACCAGGACCTGATGCCAACGCACCAGTCTGTGACTTATATTCCATTATGTTATCACATCTTGTGTGGGCAAAGTAACAGCTTAAGCAGTATCCATTACCTGGCGCCTCTGGAGAGCTGTTGCTGGGTAAAAACATTTCCAGATCTGGCCTGGCACCATATTCATCAGTTGAGTAACCTGCGAGAAGATCTGGTATGCAACAGAAATATCATTACCAAAGCTAAGTAACTTTTTATTTACGAAGTGGAGGGAATTTTCTGTTGAGAAACTGCAAGTGTTTCACTGTTTGAAAAGCTAGAATAATTAGGCCGCTGCTCTTCAATCGCATGGGAATTTACAGCGAGATAGACCTATGTAAAGCCCTGGACTGCTAAATTTGGAACAAGAGTATGTTGTATATCACTAACAACATTGTAATTTACGTAGATCCACACTGTATGGCACAACCACAAATCTTCCTGTCATAATTGAAGAGGATAGTAATATAATCGAATTCCCAGTTAGATTTACTTGGTCATTATCTGTAGAAATTAAACTCCGATCATAAGTAGATAATTCGAGCATTTGTCATGTATCTCTTCATGCAGGGGGACTCGGGAGGGCCTCTGGTCTGCAACGAGGATGGAGTTTGGTTTCTTGCTGGAATCACCAGCTTTGTCATCTCAGGCTGCTCACTCCCCAACGCCCCGTCTGTATTCAGCGAGGTGACCTCTCAAGCCCAATGGATCCAATCGAAAGTCCCCGAAGCTATATTTGCCCAGCAGGCAGTGTCGGTGAACGATCAGGATGAAGCCAGCTGCACGGACATCACGAAAACCCAGCCTGCAGGTTTGAGGAGGATGTAAAGAGAGCTGTGTTGAAAAGTCAAAGAAGCAGGCCCTGTATTGTGACCATTTTATGATCCTCCTCTGGAAAATGCATTAGCATAATGGAGCTCCAGGTTGCTAGCTGTGGGTTAAGTATGCTATCAATGTTGATCTCTGTTTTGCATATGTCGCTAATGGAGCCCCTCTTTGAGACCAGTCAACTTGGCATTTGACGCCCTGATCATTTGTTTGCACTAATTGTGTTCACATCAAAAGTTCGGATAAAAGCAGGGCAACAGGGTTGCTTTAGGGCAGTGCGACTGGTGCGGCAGCACTAGGCACTGACTATGAGGGGGGCACTGACCTCAAGGGGGGGGCGGTGCTGTGTTTAGCAATAACCTACAATTTAAAAAACACATGCTGCAGCGTTACTCGTGCAAGCAGCTTTCAGGTAACAGTTTAAATGTCAAGATAACTCTTGTGATTAATGTTCCTGATAGAAGGAGAGATTATAGTTTTGGCTAGTGGCAGTTTTGACTCACCATAAAGTAGTACAGAGGGTTAATGTGCCTGCAGCAAAGAGCAGATCTGTATTTTATGAGGATAGCTGAGTGGATTAGTAAAACCAGCCTTTACCAGTGCTTTAAAAAAATAAAATGCATGTGAGAGAGGGGCTATGGAGAAACAAGCGGCACTTTTGCCGGGTGGCAGTGAAGAAATCCGAGGGTTAATGTGCCTGCAGCAAAGAGCAGATCTGTATTTTATGAGGATAGCTGAGTGGATTAGTAAAACCAGCCTTTACCAGTGCTTTAAAAAAATAAAATGCATGTGAGAGAGGGGCTATGGAGAAACAAGGGGCACTTTTGCCGGGTGGCAGTGAAGAAATCCGAGGGTTAATGTGCCTGCAGCAAAGAGCAGATCTGTATTTTTTGAGGATAGCTGAGTGGATTAGTAAAACCAGCCTTTACCAGTGCTTTAAAAAAATAAAATGCATGTGAGAGAGGGGCTATGGAGAAACAAGGGGCACTTTTGCCGGGTGGCAGTGAAGAAATCCGAGGAGGTCTTGAGGGCGAGGGGGGCGAAAAAGACTGTTGCACCGGGCTCCATTAATGCTAAAGCCGGCCCTGCAGGGCAAGATTCTGTAAGGAAGATTCTGATGGCTACATCTTCCTGTGGATTCCTCACCTTTTGAATTACCCCTGCGCCAGCATTCCACCTAAACATTTTCTTAGTTCTCCGAGGACGTCACAATGGCAGGGTTCCACTTGTGACTCCATATGACGTCAACAGAGCCATTTGAAGACCTCTTTGGTGTGCTGATGTCAGTTCCATTTTTTCCGCACCGTTGACGCGTAACTTTGTTCTTTCAAGGACTCTCCATTTTTACTGGGTTTAACTTTGTTATCAGATTTCTTCATGGAAATGGCTACTTCAAAGAGGTCAGGTTTTAAGCCCTGCAGAAAGTGTGGCGATTGTATGTCCATCACAGATCCCCATAAAGACTTTCTGTGGTGTCTCTCTTTGGACCACCATGTCGAAGGGTGTTCGTGCCTTTGGAGGATGAACCTGAAGGCGTTGAGGGATCGTGAGGCGAAACTCTTCATGGCGTGTGCGAAAGAAGAGAAGAAAGGTTGCAAGAGGTCGAAGAATCAGTAGAAAAAGAGAAGACATGAGTCTTAGCATCAGTCTTCGAAAGGCAGGTCATCGAGATCGACCTCGCCTATGAAGCAGCATCATGAGAAGGATGCCGTCTCACAGTCGCCTTCACCATGACATGGCAATTTCCGGCGCCAAGGTTTTAGACTCCAATACCTCAGTCACTGGCGCCGTCTGGCATTGGACCAATGTCATCCCGGATTCGATCGACGCCATTGCCTGCTTTGGGGGGGCCTTCTTCAACGCCGCAGCGTTCCAGGAGGGAAACGCAGAGACTGCTGGAGGAAGAGGAGTTCCAGCAAGAGCATAAGGAAGGGGAGGTCCTCGACTCTGTAGACGACTTCGAAGGTCTGCAGGAGGCCAGTGGCCTGGATACCTTCCCTGAATGGGAGCTTTTCTCTCCAAAGTCCTTGCCTTCTCAGGATGTTGCCCCTTACCACACAGTCATCAGGAAGGCTGCTGATCTGTTGGTCCTTTACTTAGCCTCATCTGAGGTGAGGTCGAATTTATTGACAGAGGTTTTGCATTCTCCCTCCTCTACTGTTGAACCTCTGCTGCCTTTTAATGAGGCATTGACAGAGCTGATTATGGAGCTGTGGCAGAAGTTCTTGTCTTCCCCTGCAGTTTCTGGATCAGTGGCTAGGTGTTACAAGCCTGCTCCATGGTCATCCAGTTTTTCTTTCTGCCCATCCTTCTCCAGAAAGCTTGGTGGTTCAGGCTTCTTGTTCCAAACAGTCAGCAGGTTTTTCCCTACTACTCGGGGGGATAGAGACTCGAAGAAACTTGAACAGTCGGCCAAAAAGGTGTTCTCCTCAGCAAGTATGGCTCTTAAGTCTACAAACGTCACATGTGTGCTTGGGAGGTACATTCATGCATTGATGGATACTGTCAAGCAAGTAGCTCTGAAGTTACCTGATGATAATCATGTTCACTTTTTGGAGATACTATCAGACAAGTGGCTGCCTGTCAAGTTATTCAGTCAGGTCTGGACAAGGCGGACTCGGTCGCCCAGGTAATGGGCTCTCCGGTGGCCACCAGGAGACATGCATGGCTGAAGCCTTTAGGTTTGTCTCCTGATGTTTCAGCTGCTTTGCTCGATCTACCCTTCGATGGATCAAGACTATTTGGGGCAAAGGCTGATTCTGCACTGCAGCGTTTCAAGGACAGTAGAGCTACTGCAAGATCCTTGGGCCTGCAGTCCCAACCTAGGGGCTATGGTTATAAAATGTATCAAGGCTTTGGGAAAGTGGCTTCCTTTCGTGGCCATCAACAGTCACAGCAGCAACAACAGCAGAATCCTTTGGACAAGTCTTACAGAGGGAAGGGTAGGGGCCATCTGCGAGGAGCTTCCTGACTTCAATCTTCCTTCTCCTCCTCCTCTCCTGCTCCCACCACCTGTTCCACAGGAAAGCAGCTCTAGATACCCCATCTTGAAGCATGCTGGTTCTGTAGGGGGTCGGGTGTCCCTTTTCCTACAAGATTGGAAATCGGTTACTTCGGACCGTTGGGTTTTGAATCTTGTGGAAAATGGGTATGCCCCTCCTTTTCAAGAGTTTCCACCTCCTTACCCTCCTCGCCAGGGATGGTGTTCTGAGGACCATTTGCTGCTTTTACAGCAGGAGGTTCTGGCTTTGTTGCAGAAAGGTGCGATAGAGGTAGGTCCGGAGCAGGAAAGGGGTCAGGGATGCTACTCCTGGTATTTCTTGATTCCCAAGAAGGATGGTCGGTTGAGACCAATCCTGGACCTCAGGGTTTTGAATTTTTACCTCAAGCAGGAGAAATTCAAGATGCTGACCCTAGCTCAGGTTCTTCTAGCACTGCAATGGAAAGACTGGATGGTGTTGATTGACTTGCAAGATGCGTATTTCCACATCCCTATTCGCAAGTTGCATCGGAAGTATCTTCAGTTTACGGTAGGATCTCAACACTACCTGTTTGTGGTCCGGCCGTTCGGTCTTACTTCCACACCTCGGATCTTTATGAAGGTGATGGCGGTGGTGGCAGCACAACTCAGGATGGCAGGGATTCCGATTTTCTCCTATTTGGATGACTAGCTCCTCAAAGCAAGGTCGCCAGAGATGGTGCTGCATCACTTGCAGGTAACAACTAGGCCTGGGTGGTAAATTCCGTTCCACTTGCGGAATTTGGGTAATTTTGCATTCTGTGGAGAACTCGGAGTTGCCAAAAATTCCACGATCCGCGGATTTGCGGAATTTTTTGCTTGTTCACGCTTTCAAAATGCTTGTTCGCAAGATATTTCCCCCGAGCTCGCAAAAAACATTCGCGAACAGGAAAAAAGCATTGCAAACGGGCGGATCAATCAATTATGTGTGTTCGCGGAACTCTGCGTGCTCGCAGAGATATTTTAGCGTTTCACGGAGCTTTGCGTAGCGCGACTATGCAAATTCTAACCCCCTTCCTTAGTAAGAACTTGTCTGTTGTTCAACCTGAGCTTCTCGATAAACATACCCAAATCTCACTTGGTGCCTTCTCAGCACAGCCTGTTCATAGGGGCAGTTCAGGACACTACTGTGTGTCGAGCATTTCCACCTCCGCAGAGGATTCTCGACATTCAGGTTGTTCTGGTCCTGAAGGTCCTACTCCTGCTTGGTCTGTCGCTTCCTGCATACTGTTGGTCAACCATTCACCCTGGCACATGAGGGCACTCCAGTGGTGCCACCACAGGCAGTGGTATCAACACGACGGAGATCTTGTGGAGCGTGTCAGGATCTCCAGAGACACTGCAGCGGAGCTGTTTCGGCAGAGTGTTTCAGGCAACCTGTCTCAAGGAAGGCCTTTTCAACCTCCACCGGTGGCCACGTTAATCACAGATGCATCCACTCTAGGGTGGGGTGCTCATCTGGGGGATCTGGAAGTCAAAGGTCTTTGGTCTCTGGAGGAAACGTTGCTCCACATCAACCTTCTGGAATTGCGGGCAATACGTTTGGCTCTCAAGGCCTTTCTTCCCTCCCTTCAAGGTCAGTCAATTCAAGTCCTTATGGACAACACTACCGCCATGTGGTACATAAACAAACAGGGAGGGGTGGGGTTGTTTCCTCTCTGCAGAGAGGCGCTGCGACTGTGGTCCTGGGCTCAGGGCCATCAGATTTGTGTGTTTGCAAATCATCTGGCCGGGGTGCTAAATGTGCATGCGGACAGTCTCAGTCGGCAATACTCAGCCGACCATGAGTGGAGGCTTCACCCGGAGGTGATTCGCTACGTTTTCAAGTTGTGGGGGTCTCCTCGGGTGGACCTGTTTTCCACTTGAGAGAACGCACACTGCCCTTTGCTCTCAGTATCCGATGCAGGGAAAGTTGGGGGATGCGTTTCATTTCAATTGGAGCTCGCAACTCCTTTATGCATATCCTCCCATACCCTTGATTTCTTGGGTTCTGAGGAAGATTCGCAAAGACCCAGCCCAAGTTATATTGATCGCCCTAGATTGGCCAAAAAGGGTGTGGTACACAGACCTTCTTCACCTCTCATCGCACCGTCCGCTCCATCTCCCTCTCAGGGCAGACCTTCTCTCGCAGTTGCAGGGGCAGGTTCTACACCCCCACCTCAACAGCCTGCACCATGCCTGGAGGTTGAATAGGGCAAACTGAGTTCTTTCTCTCTCCCACCGGATGTGGTGGATGTTATTTTATCATCCAGGAGATACTCCTCCAAATCTATTTATTCCTCTAGGTGGTCCAAGTTTGTGAAATGGTGTGGAGAGAGGTCCATTGATCCTTTGAAGGCCCGTTTATCTGACTCAGTTTCTCTCTTTCCTTAGCTCAGCGGGGTTGTGCTATGGCTACGGTAAAGGGATATATGTCAACTTTGTTGGATTTTCTCTGTTTGCCGGACCAGCTGTCTTTATTTAAGTCCCCCATTGTTATGAGGTTCATTAAGGGCCTCACCAATAGGTTTCCTCCCACTCCCTTCATTATGCCTCAGTGGGATTTGAATCTGGTACTTACCTTCCTGATGAGTTCTCCTTTTTGAGCCTCTTCATAGTTGTTTGTTGAGGTTTTTTTCTCTTAAGACGGTCTTTCTGATCGATATTACCTTGGCCAGGAGGGTGAGTGAGCTGCAGGCTCTTAATTCTAAACCTCAGTTTTTAACCATTCATGCAGAATAGATGGTTCTCAGGACCAGGGCAGCTTTCCTGCCTAAGGTAGTTACTCCTTTCCATCAAGGACAGTCTATTACTTTTCCTATCTTCTATCCTCCCCCTCACCCTTCCAAGGAGGAGGAGGTACTTCACTGCCTGGATCCTAAGAGGGCGGTCAGTTACTTCCTGGATAGAAGCAGGGACCTAAGACTGGAAGATCAGCTCTTTGTGGGCTACATTGGACGAATGAAAGGCAGAGCTGTCCACAAGCGAACACTCTACCGGTGGATCCTCTTGTGCATCAAGATTTGCTACGCCCTGGCCAAGAAGGAGCCTCCTGAAGGTATCAGAGCTCATTCTGCTAGAGCTTAGTCTTCCACATATGCTTTGGCTAGAGGTGCTCCTGTAGTGGACATTTATAAGGCTACAACATGGGCCTCCCTCCACACCTTCGCAAAGCATTATTGTTTGGATTCTGAGGTGAGGAAGGTTGGCCATTCTGCACGTTCCGTGCTGCAGAACTTTTTGGGGTGAGTAGGTGGACACCCTACTCCGGAGCGGGACAGCTGTGGGATTCAATTCAAAAGGTGAGGAATCGACAGGCAGATGTATCCATCAGAAGAACAAGTTACTTATTTTCGGTAATGCTTTTTCTGGTGGATACAGTATCTGTCTGTGGATTCCTCACTGTCCCGCCCTCCTCCCCATTGTCCACCTTCATATACCGAAAAAGTTTTGAATTCTTTGACATGGTTGTTTTCCTATGTCTTTTGCTTGCCATGCTATTGATTGTTAGGAAATGCTGTGTTTCTTTAGGTTTTCCTCTTTGGCTGTATATTGTGTAAATTTGTGTATAGATTGTATACTGTGTATATTGCAATTGTGTTGTTGGTCCACCCGTTCACCTCGAAGGCACAGAAAAAAGGGTGAACTGACGTCAGCACTCCTACGAGGTCTTCTTATGGTCCTGTTGAGGTCATACAGAGTCGCGAGCGGAGCCATGTCTTTGTGACGTCCTCGTCGATGTGGGAGAGCTAAACCAGAAAAAGCGTTACCAAAGGAAAGTAACTTCTTCATCTCATTCTTTTGGAACCGAGCTACTGAGTTTTTTTAATTTGCAAAAATCGACCCTTTTTAGATTCAACAGCAATCTAATCCCAAATAATGTTCAGGATCCTTTCGCACCATGTTGAACTCGTTTGCGTTATGAGACAGCACTTTAGAAAGTGGCAATCAGTTATTCTCTTTCACATACACAAACATTTTTTATGAAGAAATTTGATTAGGAGTAACTTTAACTTTTACATAATGGCAACTAGAATTTTAAGGTTTAGATGATGTTGCAGGAGATTCTTTTTATCAGAACATGCTATTGATAATAGTGTAGATTGTTTTTATCTGAATATGCTATTGATAATAGTGGAAGACCTTAATTAAAAAAAAGACAACTCCTGCCTGCCAACAGGTTTGTATTAGTAATTGGCTCCAACCTGGCAACTCCTGAGGTTCATAAGCTTTGGGCAACATTTTGTTCAAGTAATGCTTTAGACCAGCTTTTCAAGTTCTGAGGATTGCGATCCATTACCAGACTCCACAATCATTACCAGGTGAAGTTCAGCAGCTCAAGCCAAGCCTAATGAAATTTTCCATGGGAAAATGCTTGGTAATTACTGATACATAAGGAACCTGGTATGTTAAGCATCAAATTTAATATGTTATTCTCCATTTTCAGAGTGAATAGCAAGTATTCAATGCATCCTGTACATTTCTCACCAAGATATCTGTATTTACCAGTTACAGTAAATTCATCATCCCCAACAGCCCCACTTGTGATCTGGGCCTTTGTTTCTGTGCAGAGACCATTTTCACTTACACTTGAGGTGCACTAGTCGCCATACGCAGTGTCCCAAAAGTAAAACTTAGATTCTCAGCTGAGATGAAATCAAGAAAGTATTTAAGTTCAAAGGCGTTTTTGAGCCTAACCTATAATTTGGGTAAATTTATGTGGCTCACCTTTTACTTCTCTTTATGAACATTTTTATTTGAATGCTATGGCTGGGCGCATGCACTGCAGAGGAAATGTTACATTCATCTTTGAAATAATTAAATTTAGATTGGTGAATGATTCTAAAGAAACTGCATTTAATATTGAAATTCAGATCACATTTGAGGCCAATTTCTGCCATTTTGTTTTCAGGCCTTAACCACCATTTCAAACTAACACTATCACCTGAAATAATATTAGGTATTTATACAGCTATTACCACACAGCTTTAATAATACTAATAATATAGAATGATAGGTAACTGAATAACCAGGAGGCTTTTTACTGTGTAGTGCTGAGTTTCATAAAACTGATGAGAGCGAAGGTTGAGTTGTCTATGATGTCACTCAGATCCCCAAGGAGAAAAACATCTAAGTACAGAACATAAGAAACTTGGTCTCCTGCCACACACTCTCAAAATATACCTTACCCAAGGCATGTACTTTCCCCTATCCAACAAATAAAAAATATTTGTCTGGTGTTCTGCCACCCCATCCCCCCCCTCTGCCCAAACCCACGCTCTCTACTGGCACTACACTGAAGCTGCTTGGTGAGAGCTGCTTGTTAACAGGTCTTGTTTTGTTGTTTTGTTGTGTCAGAATGGGTCTGCATAGACTTGAGCTAACAGGGGAGAACGAGGATGGTGCAAACAGAGCTCCACCTGTGTTCACTGCCTCCTTCAGGCCTGTGCAGAACCAGGTGAGGCAGAAGAAGGCAGGTGTGGGAAAGTGCCTCTTTTTGCATGGTTACGCCCACTTTTTGATTGACATCTGATGCAACCTAACTTGATGTGCCATGGGTCCCTGCCAAATCAGGTTCCCAAGACTGTACCTTTGTATCCACAATTGGCACATCCCTGGCCACAGGTAAGCCCCATGTAAAAGGTACCATGGGTACCAAGGACACTGTGGCCAGGGAAGGTGTCTAAGGGCTGCAGCTCCTATTGTGCCACCCTTAGAGACCCTGCATCTTAACCCACACACTGCCACTGAAGGCTACGTGTTTTGGTGCAGAGAAAAGTGAAGTGTCGACATGGCATACAACCCTGTGGGCCATGCCTGTAATCCACTGCCTGAGGCCTAGGTAAGTCACCCCTCTAGCAGGGTGCATTAGCCCTAAGGTGAGGGTACAGAGCATGATCCCTGTACCCCTATAGTGTATCAGCCCATTCTTAGACATTGTAAGTGTAGTAAAGCTATAAAGAGTATATGGTCTAGGAGTTGGTCACTATGAACTCCACTGCTCCATAATGGCTTTACTTAAAACTAGCAAACATCTCAGCACATTAAACCCACACTGATGCCAGTATGGGATTTAATGTAAAATGCACTCAGAGGGCATCTTAGAGATGGCCCCTGAAAATTGACCAGTCCTGGTGTGGTTCCTGAATGGTTGCACGCTAAATGCCATCACCAGACAGATTTCTGGACCCCTGGGTAAAGAGCGTCCACCCGCTCTCTGGGTCCAGAAACAAAGCCCATCCTGGGCAGAGGTGTCATGTCGTGTCACGTCTGTTGCTGCCCTCAGCAACGGGCTCCCACCGGTTCTGTCCTCCACTTTGGGTGGGAGAATCGACTGGAAAACCAAGCTAGGAAGAGAGGTGTGCCCACCTTTGCCAACCCCACCCCTCAGGTGGGGGAGGAGAGGGGAAGTACACATCTCAGTCCCCTCCATCTTGAAGATGAGGGGACTCACCCAATTAGGGAAGGTCTCATGCCCCCTCCCACTGGAGGGTGGCATAATAGGGGGTGTACCCACCCCAAGGAATGTACCCATTGGTCCCCACCTGTTCACCCCTTTAATGCCCATAAATCTAGCATTTAGGGGCAACTCTGAACCTTACCTCCTCAGATTCGAGAAAGAAAAAAGAAAGACCGAAGAGCTGTGCTGACCCAGGAAGGAGAAGAGGACACCAACTGCCTTGGCCCCAGCCCTACCAGCCTGTCCTGTCTATGACATGCTTACAGAAAGAACCCCAGCAGGTCCAGCAGCCCCCAGAGCCTGGAGGACCTGCCCTGTGACCTTCCCTCAGACTCTGTGTCCCGTGAGCACCGGATTTGCTCAACCAAAGACTCACCTCCAGAATCCATTTTCCGTCGACTCTGCACCACTCTGCACCTGACACCCACGGCCCAAGTTTGAGTGGCCCAACACCCCAAGGAGGTCTCCACAGCGATACTAACCTGGAATAAGCTGATCCCTGACCTCTCTCAAGACTCCTAATGACGCCTGCAGCCTCAACCTGAAGGGTCCCCCTGAACGCAACAAGAGCTGGTAAGAAAACCCGACGCCAGAATACGCCCCTGTACCCAACATCCCGCAGCCTTGGGTGGCCCAACCAACGGTGTCCAGGAATCTCTCAAGATCCCAACTTTCCTCTCCAGCAGGTTGTCTCCTTCAGGATGTCTCCCTCCCCGAGCCTGCAGCGTCTACCTGAAACCGATGGTCTGCATTGAAAAACACAGGATCCCCAAAGTCTGTTTTGCACCCTACACCTGGCCGCCCAAGTGCCGCTCGTAGTGCAGCTCCTGTGCTGGTCATTGACCCCTGCAGTGTTGACCTTAACCCCAGGAGCTCGGCTCCCACAACCGAGTGGCCTGCTCATCAGAAGTCCCTAAGCAAAGGCCCTCTTTGCCCCATAGACTAACATTGGTCCCCTGCACTCTCCACCCGGCCGGCTTGGTGCCGCTGGTGGTGCAACTCGAGTGCCCATCTAGACCTTTGGGAACCTTGGTCCGAACCCCCAAAGCTCACCCTCGCAAGTATAGTACTTACCTTCAAAACTGATAAGCATTTTTCTCCCATAGGAACCCATGTTATAAGATTTTGGGCCTAAAAATGTTCCAAGTGTGTAACAGATATTGTATGGTGAAAAGTGAACTCAATTGCAAAGTATAAAAAGTCATACTCACCTTTTATGTAGAGATCCTAAGGTGTGGTATCTAGGCATACCGCCCCAGTACTCAAAGTAATCCAAAGTAACGAAAAAGTAATTACTTTGTATTTTAAACTGTTTCAAAAGCATTTACCAACCTGTCACAATTGTAATTTCAAGTACAGTTGCATTACCTTAAACAGTCTTGCATTTTGAAAGTATATATTACTCTCCTGTTCCAAGTCCTGCTTCGTTCTAAAATAAAACATAAGTATATCTTTTTTTATACTTACCTCATTGGTATGGATCCTGTCTCTGAGTGTGTTTATCAATCCTTGATCGAGTGAATACAATAAATGCTTAACACACCCTCTGGGTAAGGCTAACTGCTCGCCCACACTGCCACAAAAAAGCTGTTAGTACTTACCTAATTTAGCCTCTGCTATACCTCTGTGGACTCCCTGGACTCTGTGCACACTATACCTTACTTTGGTATAGTATATACAGAGCTAGCTTCCTAAAGCAGGTGAAACTGCTAAATATCGTTCCACCCCCAAACTCAGGTCACTGGAATGCTATGTGAGGCAGTGGAACAAAGGGGAAGAAAGGTGCTTCCTCTTTGTGACGTCACAACAGTGAGTTTGGTTACCCACTGTTGTGATATCACTGCAGTAAATAACTAGATTTGATCCAGTTATTTATGATAGAGGCCTCCCATGGAGGCCGTTTTCTTTTTTTGCAGTTTTATATAGTGCAAACATTACCCGATGGTATCAGAGCACTTTACATGAGCACCAGTAGCATTACAGATGGACACATACATTGTTAGGCACAGGGAGATTAAGTGAATTTGCCCAGAATCACAGGATGTTTGAGCCTCCCACCAGACTCGAAGCTGGTTCCTTAGCTTCAAAGTTGACCGCCCTAGCCATTAAGGCACACCCCCCTATATACCATATAGAATTATAGATGGGAAACAATGAATAACAGAGATGTTTCTCACCAAAGGGTTCTGAGTGACCTCATATAGACAATGAGAACAAAGTTAGAGTTGTCTATGATATAACTCAAAACCCCTCGATGACATTTACAGGTATTTACATTTTGTTGTATGTTGCACAACAAAAGACAACCTACAGCCTTTCTTAAACCCTCCCTGTTTGCCAGTAAAAACTCCTCTCACTTTGTGGTCAGAGAAAGAAATGTAAACACCAATCCCCTTGGTAAAAGAACATTCAGCAATTTGTCAAAAGACAAAGCTTGAGATTTGGCCTCTGTCTTTGAAGATCAAATGTGACAAGGTAAACACAGAATTTAAAGGCATCTATATTTATTGATCAGACTTTCTTGACCCATAAAAAATCGGCTTGTAACCCACCATTGGGTCGCAACCCACAGTTTGTGAAACACTGCTATATAGAATAATAGATGGGTAACTGTGAGTTATGGGGATGTTTTTCACCAAGGGGTTCTGTGTGATATCAAATAGACAACAAGAGTGAAGATCAAGTTGTCTACAATATCACTCAAAACCCCTGCCATCCTTAACCAACCCCAACTATCTTCCCTGCTTTTTACCCCCCTGCATCTGTGCTTTCTGGTTTCAATCAAAGAAGACAAGCAGTGCTGCGCTGAGAGGCTCTCAGAGAACCTGGCCAGTCTGGCCTGAAAGGCCTTATGATGTAGCAACAGTGAATAATAATAATATTAGCCCACCTCCCTACTATCACATCCAGACATACACATATAGCTAAATATAGTGCCCTGTCAAGACATGTTGGCCTCACCTCAGTGGATGGCTCTAAAGTGGCCTTCCATTTGCCAGGTTACGTGACATTTAGTTTCTGGTGCTCTTTTTGTGAGACCAGTGTGAGGAAAGCGGTTTATTGTATGGTGTGGTTGTGAGAACTCATAGTGTAATAAACTCATTAACTGTTTTGGGTCCAGTCAGATTTGCTAAAAAAAAACATTAGCTTGACCCTGGGTAGCTGTGGCTTTGAGCAGTCAGGCTTTGTCAAAGGAACCAGTGCAAAGCATTTAGAATTACCAAAACAGGACAATAAGAAAGGAAAATGACACATAGATAATCCAACACCAATTTATACAAATTGCTCTTACTTTTATCAATTTTTAGACAGTAATAATTGACTAAATCCACAAGAGGGTTCCGGATATCTACATTTTTAACCAAATAATGAATCACTGCTTTTCACTGAAAACCCAAGCAAACTTTGGCAACGACTTCAGTTAAGGGTTAATTATGAAACTTTGTGAAACTTTTATAAAGTTGTAAACTGGTACTCCAGCCTGCTGTGGGCATTCAAAACCGGCAGGGAGCACGTCACAGACGTCAATGAGGTTTGATAGGACATTTACCTCACAATTAAAGCAGTCTACAGTCCATTTCCAGGCTCTATGGTCGAACTGCCATAGACTGCAATAGAGTGGTCCTGATGCAAGGGATGAAAGATGCTGGAAGATGCTGAGGATGCTGATCCGGTGGCAGGGGTCTTCAGGCGGGGTCCCCCCTCGTTCCGTGAACATGGTGGGGCATTTTGGACACAGAGGTCTGTGTCCCTCAAAGTCTGGTTGAAGTCCAGCCACAAATAGTTGCCATTGGTCTACTGGTCTCCAGTAACAACGAGATCAGCAGTTGCTTTCAACTGGTGATAACTTCTTCCTTGGGCCACCAAACTGTACTCCAATGACTCCCCTGGGTCCACCAGACTCAGATGCAACTTTTAAGGGTCAAGGCTCAGTCTCTGAGGATGCACTTTGCCTGTCAGCTATGGTCAGGCTGTCTTTGTTTTCAACTCTCCAAGGTTTGGGGATTACTTTTTCTGAAGCAGGGCACCACAGGCACAATCCTCCCTTTGCTAGCCCAAGGAACAACAGGTGCAGCCCAGTCTTGGGTCAGCCTTTTTTGCTGGGTTCTAGGAAGAACAGGGCAATCCTTCTTCAGTCCATTCTTGAGTACAGACGTGATCTGAGGTCTGGGTGCCACTTTTATGCCCAGTTTGTGCCTTTGGGGTTGTGGCGACTACTAGCCACTGGACTACTACCAGGTCTCCTCTTATCCAGTAATGACTTCCTATGAAATGTTCTAATAATTGGGGGTATACCCATCAATCACCCTCCCATAACCTGGGTAAGGAAAGCACAATGTAGAAAAAATGGTATGGAGGAACAAATAAACAAAGTTTTTGCCCCCCCCCCCTCCTTTTTTAGGCAGAGGCAGGGGAAGAGGATTCAGAGGCAACTGGCGAGGCCAGCAGGGATGGCAACCTCCTGTTCCCCAACAGACTCAAGAACAAAATTACTTCCGCACCAAACAACGAGCATATCGGAGATAGATCCCCTGATACCTGCAATGTCCTTGATACCGTATGAGGAGATACCAATTTATAATTTGTCTAAACACCAGCTAACTGCAATCGAAACTCAAGTGTTAAATAAAGGGTTGTCATTTGTTCCCCATGCCATACAGAACCCAATAGACACCAAAAAAGAGGTTCTACAATTTCTACGGAAGGTTAGATTAAGAGTCTTCTTTTCAGAATACAATGAGGCATCAGACAATAATATCAGTGGGTTAAAAAACAAATCCACCTTCTGCCCAGAAAGTGCAGCAATGCCAGATCTAATTCTTCTCTTTGAAAATCAAATACTGAGGGAGATAGACAATCTGCACTCTAAAAGGACTTTCTATAAACCGAATTTCTCGAGAGATGAACAAAAGGCACTTCAAAATCTAGCATGTAACCCATTAGTGGTAGTGAAACCCGCCGATAAAGGTGGAGGGATCGTGCTATGGGACGCAGAGAAATATGATGAGGAAATTACTAGACAACTCAGTAATCAGTCACACTATCGACCCCTTGAATGTAATCCTACAGCTCGTTTGAAAGCTGAAATTTTGCATCTGACCAACAAAGCCTTGGAAAGTGGCTTTCTGTGTAAGAAAGAATTTGATTTTTTGAACATCACTACGCAGAAAGATCCCACTATTTATGTCCTGCCAAAGATCCACAAAAACGCCACTAAACCACCAGGGAGGCCGATCATCTCAGCTTGTGGTTCTATTTTAGAGCCTTTGGCAAAATATGTGGATTGTTTTCTGAAACCGTTTATTCCTGACACCAAAGCCTACGTTCGAGACACCATGGATTTTATTTCCAAAGTTGAGGGATCGATGTTCGATGATAACCAAAACATTTTGGTGACGTTTGACGTCGAAAGCCTTTATACAAACATTCCCCAAGATGAGGCACTCTTGATTATGACAATGGTATTAAATAAAAGACCTAGACCACATCAGGTTCCAACCGATTTTTTGACCTCTCTGGCTAAAATATGCTTTAAAAACAATTTTTTTAATTTTAAAGATGACCTGTTCCTCCAAGTAAAAGGTGTAGCCATGGGTTGTAGCTTTGCACCGGAAATAGCCAATTTGGTCATGGACTAATTTGAGACCCTGTTTATCTTCAATGAGACTGGCCCATTCTCTGCTCACATCGCGAGATGGGTCAGATTCATTGACGATATCTTCTTGATATGGAATGGCAACAATGAAGATCTAGATGCCTTCCATATTTGGCTCAATACACGCACACAAGATTTGAAATTTACAAAAAATGCAAGCAAAATTCAAATCAATTTCCTTGATGTTTGGGACAAAAATAACAAAGGGTTACTAGAAGTTAGTTTATTCACAAAACCTACGGATAGAAATACTCTTCTAGCATACAGTTCTGGGCACCCACGACACCTTAAGGATAATTTGCCATATGGGCAATTCCTTAGAATACGTCGTAACTGTTCGAATAAAAAGGACTATTTTGATAATGCAGCTATTTTGCGGACAAAGCTATGTAATAGAGGGTACTCAAAGAAATTGGTCAGGAATGCTCTCAAACGAGCATGGTTTACACCTCGGGAAACTTTGTTAACACCAAGGAGCAAGGAAAAGAATGATCAGCTTACCTGTGTGTTAACTTACAATCCCAAAGCAAACAAAGTGAGTCAGATCATCCAAAGAAATTGGCGGTTGGTCGACCATTTGGGGCTGGCTACACTGCTTTTCTCCTTCCAAAAAGGAAAAAACTTGAGAGAACACCTGGTTAAGGCCTCTAGACCATCAGCACCTAAAAATGATGTAAGAACCATGATGGGACTGCCACCAGTACAGGGACATTTTAGATGTCAGAATTGTGTGGTATGTCCTCAAACAAGTGACTCCAAGTTCACAACAATTGGCGACCAAAAACATGTTCAATTTGGTTTTTCGAATTGTAATTCGAAAAATGTAATTTATTCAATTGAATGTCAGTGTAAAAAAACATATATTGGTCAAACAACTCAAGCTGTGAAACTCCGTATTCAGCAACATAAATCACGAATTCGGTGCAAAACTCTAGGTGCTCCGTTGGTCCAACACTTTGTGGATATTGGCCACAATGAGGACGAATTGAGGTGGACGGTCCTGTCAGTTATGCGCCCTATGAACAAAACCATCTTGCAAAGTACCCTGAATCGTCAGGAGGCGAGGTTTATTGAAAAATACCGGACAGCAATAGACGGCCTAAATGATAAGGATGAAATTTGGGCATTGATATAATAAGAGTTTCATTAGCAAATTAAGATCCTGAATGCAGGATTAAACAAATGCATTTAATTTTGTTGGAAGAGTGCTCTACATGTACAGTCACGGTGTGTATATATGTGCATAAGTATATGTATTTTTAGATTGTGAGCCTTGAAGTTTACAGGTTACCTTACTCTGTCTATTTGCACATTGAAAAACCTTTGGGTGCTATTTTTTCTGATTCACTCTGGTCTCAATATGCGTTTCCCTCTATATTACTCACTATAAGAATTAGTGATGATTAATATTGCTTTCCTACTAGCATGTTGAGTAATATATGCACATTACATATTGTTCTGTAGGCACCAATAGTATTATATAAATAGCGGTTTCCAACTTGGAAATACGAGAGGAGCCTGTAAATACATGGTCTTTTTCAACGCTCCCTTCCAATATGGCTGATCCGTTGTCCCGCTTCATTTGGAGATTTTTAGTCCTTCGTTACTGTTTACACCAGGAAATAAGGCCCTGATAGTCCTTCCCCGTAACTCTTCTCGTGCAGCGTGAAAGTGAACACGGATGGATTACGAGACGCTCTTCACAGAATATCTTTAAGTAAGCAGTCCTTCTGGACTTTAACTATGTCTCCACTTGTTCGTTTCCTTTGAAACAGCTAGCTATCACGCCGGACGGCTCCCTTTGAAAATTTTAAACACGGACAGGGGGCCCCGTTGCCATTTATATAAGGTATTTAATAAGGTATTTAGAATGCAGTCCGAGGAAGTACTTTTAGTTACTGGAGGAATGTGTTTAGTCATTGCTCTCTCTTTTCTACAGAATTGGAATTAGAGGGGTTGTACCCCCAGTATCCCACTCCTTCCTAGTACATTGCATTTGCTGAGCGGATTTATCGGCTTAAGGTCAGTCTAACAGACCGGTTATCCCTTAAGAGAGGCTCTCCCATATTCCGGTGTTAAACTCTTTTTAGAGTAATTGTATCCACAGTTTATATACGCAAGACCAACTGGTGGAGGTGTCTGAATAACCATTTCTATTGATATAGAGAGTAGCCTTGAGATCTATACGCACATAAATATCTTCAGTAAGCTTGAGGTAGTAATGAATTTGATTTCAAAAATTTCTTTGTCACGAAATTCGGTGTCCGTTCTTTTGTGGTGGGACTTTTTGTCTGTGCTTCACGTCTGGGGTGAAGGACCTGTTCATTGAGAGGTGAGCATAGAGGGTCTCGTGTAATGTATATGTCATTTTAGTGTGTTTCTTTTTATGTAGATTGCTTCTGCTTTCCTTGTCCTGAAGAGGCCAAAAGGAATTGATTGGCTGAAACACGACCGCGTCGAAATTTTGGTTTCACAGAGGGCCCCTAAAAAATTGGAATGTGTTGGGACTTAAGAACTTTGCATTGCTTTTGAATTTGTGGAGATATTTATTTCCTTATGCAATGTATATGCCCTCTGGGATGTCCACACTATTGAAAGGTGGATCCATAATCGAAAATCTGTTTTGGGACAGTAGCTTAGTCTCGTTTAATGTACATAGGTTGTGTTTTGTAAATATGTTTGTTGTATACGCTCAGCAAAAAATGAAAAATGAGATGTGAATTTATATACACATGAAAGGATAATTAAAAGTGTCCTTTTGCAAAAATTTGGTTTATTTGTTCCTCCATACCATTTTTTCTACATTGTGCTTTCCTATGAAATGTGGCATCTAACTAGTCCATAATGCACCATTCTGCCCTCTCCCAAGATGTCAGAAACCTTCTCCTGGTGTGTTGAAGTCCCTAGCTGACCCCAGAGGTGTGGCTACCTGGAGGCTACACACCCATGGACTAACCTGTTGGGCAACTGTGTTCCCCTCTCTGTCTCCAATGGCAACCTGTCTGCAAGAACAAAAGAGCTGGTCCACTTGTGTTTGTCCACCATTTGCTCTTCAAAGGCAGCTTCCACTTTGAAGCTAACCCTTTGGGCCTTCCTGCCAGGGAGAGGTTACACTTCTTCCAATGGCAGGCCCTTTATATTCCTTCCTGAGAGTAGTTCACACCTCCACCCAACAGGGAAGTAAGTTGTCTTGCGGCCAACAACCGCAAATGATCAATGGAAAACTTTGGGCAACAAAGTGGCTACATACTAAAGTTTCCAAATAGGCAGCATGCGTCACATTAAATTCAACTTGATCATCAAGTGGGTAGTCAGTCTGTACTCTGAAATGAGTACGAAACAAGTAGGGTCTCAACTTCTTCAGGAACCAAACCACAACAAAGTCTTCCCTATCAATGGTGCTCCACGATTGCTCTCTCAAGGAGTAGTCGCCTGCTAATAAAGGCAAATGGCTGATAATGGCCCTTATATTTACCTGTGCCAACACTGTTCCAACCCCATGCTCAGAAATGTCTAGCTGCACAATAAACTTGTTACTGAAATCAGGTGCCATTAGGACAAGTGCTGAGCAGGTGAAATTGAACACAGCAATATCATCAAGATAAACTGAACTGAAACTTCCCATGCTTGAAAGAAATCTGTTCATCTACCCCTGGAAGGTGGCAGCTGCATTTTGCAAACAAAAGGGCATCACTTTAAACTAAAAGTGTCCTTCAGGTGTGGAAATTGTGGACCTCTTAGCTCCTTGAGTGAGAGCTATCTACCAGCAACTAGAAGTCAAATCAAATGTAGTAAGGTGTCCGACAGTCCCCAAAAAGGTTTATGAGCTCTTCAGATCTAGGTATGGAGAGATTATCAGTCTTGGTAACTGCATTTGGACCTCTGTAGTCCATATGGAGCCTCATCTCATGTTTCTCACCTTCTGGGTTTGACTTAGATACCAGCACCATTGGGTTAGCCTAAGGACTATGAGAGGGCTCAATCACCCGATATTCTAGCATCTTGGCAGCTCAGCCTTAATGCTTGCTTTGCCCTGGTCTGATAACCAATGCTTTTCACTTCATGGACACAACAAGCTGTGGGTGAAGAAGAACAAACCAGCAAACTGGTTTAACAAGTTGTAACAACCCTTTTTCTGTTAGTCTGTCAAAGTGGAAAAGAGGAATACTTTATCCACTGAGCCATCTTTGGCATTGTTTGACAGTAAGTCAGGGAGAAGTTCACTTTCCTCTTCTTCTGCTCCATCTGCTGCCCTGAACATGATCATATTTGCTCTGTCTTGGTGTAGTTTTATCCTGTTGACATGCATTACCCAATGAAGGTTCATTGGGGTACCTAGGATGACTTCCTCTTTCTTTCCCCAAATTGGAAAGGGCCCAGTCCGCTTATCTTGACGGGGCGTATGATCCACAGGCTACAAAACCCACACCAATTGTCCTGGTTGGTAATCTACCAAGGAGAACTTCTTGTTCGCTCTCTTCATGTACTCTGCCGTACTGGAGTAATTACCTAGTACATAGTCCACTATGTCCTGTTTTGGCTCTTTGATGGGCTTCTCTGATCCTTCTCTTGCAAAACTTACTAGACCTCCAATCAGGAGTTCAAAGGGACTAAAGTCCACTCTTCTTTGGGGTACCTACCTCTAGGCAAACAGTAGGCATTGTAGAAGAACATCCCATGTCCTTCTGAGTTTGTCTGGTAAACTCATTATTGTGCCTACCTTGGGGGTGGTAGAAAGTGGTGAACTTAGAGGTAGCACTACACCCATCCCATATTGTTTTCGATAGACACACATAAATTTGGCGTCTCTGTCTGAAATGACTTCCTTAGGGAAACCTACTCTGGTGAAGATACCAATTAGGACCCTAGCCACTGCAGGAGCAGTCAATGTCCTGAGTGGAATTGCTTCTGGGACATGGTGGCATGGTCCACTCTGATGTGCCTGTTCCCAGAAGCCGTTGAGGGGCAAGAGGGCCAACTATTTCTGTTCCTACCATCTCAATGGGAATCCCCACCACAGGTAGTGGTATCAGCAGAGCCATTTGCTTGTCCTTTGTCTTGCCACTGGTGTGACAGGTGACTCTGGAGTGATTGAACTGCTTCACTCTCTCTCTGGCATCTGGGGCCAAACCTAGGTTTGAGGTAATTTGCCTGCCTGTATATAACTCCCTCTTCTAAATATATCTTATTGGTACCAATATCACCCCCTTTCTCCTCTCTTTCAGCTAGTTGCCTTAGGCCTTCAATAGTGGGACAAGTCCTTTGCCTTAGCACAAGTTCTCTCTGGAAAAACCTCCTGCTCCCTGAAGTTCCACCAGCTCTGGCAGATCCCTTAAGGGAGGGAACATCCACCTCTACAGGCACCAGGCCCTTCCCTTCAGTGATAGGCTCCTCCTGAACCTGCGTGCTCTAGAAAGGTGGCTGACCAGACTTTCTACCCTTTATCTTACTAGGGACGTGGGTCATTCTTCAAGACTCCTGAGTCCCATGGCTTCCCTGCAAGGCTGCTTGTGCTCTAGTAATAACACCCACCCATTCAGGTAGGCCCAGAATTGCTGTGTTAGCCCTCCTTTCCACACCTGCCCATGCAGATGTTTCCAGGTCATTTCCCAGCAGGCACTCCTCCAGGATGGCATGGGCACAACTTCTTTTTTGGGCCAGTAACCCCTCCCCATTTAAAGTTCATCATAGACATGGGATCAAACTTTGTATAATTGTCTGAGGTTACTATCTGGTGCACCTCGTTGGAAATGATTCGATCTGGGGAAACCAGCTTAGTCATTACCATGGTTGTGCTGGCACCTGTATCCCTCAGAGCCTTGACTTTACCACTTTGATTCCTGGCCACTGCCTATACTTTTCCATGCTTGGTCAAAGAGCCAATAGTTAAATTTCCTTCCCACCCACTAATACGAGGGTGACCTCAGGATACCCTTTAGATTCCACAGTGACCACCTCCACCCTATCCTTACAGTGGCAATGCCCATGGGATGATTTACAGTGCACTTAGAGTCTCTCTTCTTTTGTCCGGGCTGCTGATAGTCTTAACACACCCCAGCCTTTGAAGGCTCATAATTCTTTCCCCGATACACCCGCCCCTGAGACTGAGAGGGACATCGGGACACCCCTCTGGGTCCCTTTTCAGGTCTCTTTCTTTTATACTTGCCTACTTCTTACCCAATAAGAGGTGTCTGCCCCCCTTTCTAAGGATCAGATCCAAGGAGATTCTTGGGCACCCTAGTGCGTACCAATTCATCTGCCATCTCACCCAGCTCTCTGGTGAGATACTGGAATCTTGGAATCTACCAGATTACTCCTCAATCACAACTTCATATGTTGTTCTTTCATGGTCTATACCGGGATCAGAGATCTCAATTTATAATTCCTCCCTTAAAGTCACTCAATTTTAAACAGTGTAAACCTGTCATGTTTTATCTTCAATCGCTTCTAACTGATCAAGTCTGTTTTATGGTGTACAAATATCTTGCTGCTCTAGTAAAAGCTAGAAAAAGGTTGGGCAAGTAAATATGAATTTAACATGTTTGTCTTTCTTGTTCTTTTTATATTCTTATTGATCAAATTTTAATAATTTTAAACTGCGTTTTATATTTATGATTGTCAGGAGACTATGGGGCCGATTCCAATCCTGTATTTTTTTTCCCGTCCGACTCATATCGGTAAATTTTTCCATACAAATCCTACAAGTCCCGTCTGACCCGTGAAGTACGATTCGTACGGGAAAAATACAACTTTTCCCAATCCGATTTGTACGGATCGGCCCGATCCTTACAAATCGGATCGGGAAAAGTTGTACCAGACGGACCCGGACACTTTTCCGTACAAATTGTAAAAATGCAGTCCAACCGTACTAGTACGATCCGGACCGGCTTTCCGATTTACGATTTACGATTTGTATGGAAAACGTCCCGTACACAGGGAATGCCATTACCCGCTACGAAGCGAACTTTGTACAACTTGTATCCCGGGAAATGTTGTTCCCAGGGTGCGAGTCGTACAGGGGTACGAGTCGTACAGGCATACACCTCTGTGCGTTGTGTATGTATGGTGCGTACCCCAACATCGCGTATGTACTGTGCATACCCCAACATCGCGTACCCCAACATTTTTTATGTACGTGCGTACATACGTGATGTTGGGGTATGCGATGTTGGGGTACGCGATGTTGGAGTACGCGATGTTGGGGTATGCGATGTTGGCGTACGCGATGTTGGGGATTCGCACAGTACATACGCGATGTTGGGGTACGCACCGTACATACACAACACACGGAGGTGTATGCCTGTCCTACTCGTACCCCTGGGGACTCTGCTTTTACAGCTGTTTTTGGCTCCCGTAAGAAAAGAGCCGTACGGAGTGCCGTAGGGACGAATCGTACCTGCTGGGCTGGAAACCGCTGCTTAAATACATACAGACGTCGCGTGCAAGCAGTTCCAGATCAGAATCGTTTGTTTATTTCAGCTGTATGGTCTTTTGTACGATTTGTATGGAAAGAGGCTTTCTGTATGAATCGTACTTCCTAGGTTGTAAGAAAAGTTCTGATGGATACATCTGCCAGTGGATTCCTCACCTTGTGAATATCCCATGCGCCAGCATTCCACGGAACTTTTCTTCCCCAGCATTCCACGTCGACGTGGGCGACGTCATAATACATCGGCTCCGCTCGCGACTCCGTATGACGTCACCGGAGCCATAAGAGGCCCACGTCGGCGTGATGACGTCAGTTCCCTTTTTTCCGCGCTGTCGACGCACAACGGTTTTTTCCCAGTGCTCTCTACCTACTTTGTAGTCTAGTGGTGTATCTTTGTTAAAATCGGTATGTCTTCGACGAGGAAGTCGGGCTTTAAGCCCTGTAGGGAATGCGGAGGCCTGATGTCCATGACGGATCCGCATCAGAACTGTTTATGGTGTCTTTCCTCTGATCATGACATGGAAGATTGCGGGTGCTGTAGGAGCATGAATCCTAAAGCTCTGAAGGAGAGGAAGAACAAACTCTTCATGAAGAAGTTCGGTGAGGAGAAGAGGGGGAGAAAAAAGGAGAAATCCAGGTGAGAGTCATCGACTTCGAGGTCGTCGAAGTCGAAGAAGCACCACAAGAAGAGGAAGCATTCTTCTCGACGTCGGTCCTCGAAGTCTAGGAGGTCGAGGTCGGCTTCGCCCCGTCGACGTTGGAGCAAGGCCTTGTCCCCTTCGCCTTCTCCTGATAAGTCTCCGAAGTCTCCCTCGCCGAAGCGGGCTCCAGCTCGTTCCCCGACGCCGTCACCGGCACCGTCCAAGGCTTCGACTCCGGGTCGAGTGGAATCTGATGTTCATTTGGATGAGCAGGAGCAGGAGGAGGCTGTTCCGGTGCCTGATGACTCTGCGGCTCCGGTGGATGATTCTGAGGAGCCGACGCCGGTGACTCCGCAAGGGGATACAGGGACGGTCCCTTATCCCCAATTCCCGGCTCCAGGTACGGATCCTTCGGGATTTCTGAATGCCATGTATGGTATTTTTCAGAAGGCATCCTTCCCATCCGGAGCACCAGCAGGTCCCGTGGGTCCGATGGCGTTTACACTGGGAGTGCCGCAGCAATACGCTCAGGCTCCTTTTCTGCCCTTTATGCCGATGGCGCCTTCTTGGCAGTTTCCGGCGCCGGTTGGGGATCCGATTCGACCTCGGAGGGACCGTCAATCTTAGGAGCCTTCTTCGACGCCGAGGCCGACTCCATCGGCGCCGCGTCCGGCGCCGCCGACTCCACCTATGGCGCCTCCGACGCCGGTGCCTTTGGCTCCACCGACGCCGTGTACGACGTCGACGACGCCGGCTCCCCGGATCCGATCGAGGCGGGAGGCCCAAAGGGTATTGGAGGAAGAAAGATATCGGGCAGAGGTGGAAGAAGGTGAAGTCGACTCTTCTTCGGATGAGTTTGAAGGAATAAAGGAAGCAAGTGGTTTGGATACCACCCCAGAGTGGGAGCATGCTTCTGCAAGGTCTTCTCCTCCACAGGAATTGGCACCCTACCATGTCGTGATCAAGAAGGCCGCGGAGTTGTTAGATCTGCAGCTGCCCTCTGTGGAGTACAAATCCAACCTGCTTACAGAGGTATTGCACTCTCCGACGTCGGCTTCGGAGCCTTTGTTACCTTTCAATGAGGCTCTCTTGGAACCAGTGTTGGAGGTGTGGAAGAAGCCTCTATCAGCTCCGGCAGTTTGCAGACAGGTGGCAAGGAGGTACAGGGTTGCACCAGGAGACCCGGATTTTTTTTCCACGCATCCTTCTCCGGAGAGCCTAGTGGTGCAGGCTTCATGTTCTAAACATGCTTCGGGTGCTTTCCCCCAATCTCCTGCTGATAGGGAGTCAAAGAAACTTGATCAGGCGGCCAAAAAGACTTTCTCCTCAGGAAGTATGGCGTTGAAGTCATCAAATGCCACATGCTTGCTGGGGCGTTATGTTCATGCCCTGATGGACTCTATAAAAACTTTGGCCCCTAAGTTACCTGAGGGGGATAAGTCGTCCTTCTTGGAAGTTGTTGCGGACACTCAGGCAGCTGCCAGGCAGGTGATCCAGTCTGGGCTGCATATGGCGGACTCGGTGGCGAGGATTATGGGTTCGTCCATTGCTGCAAGGAGACAGGCTTGGCTCCGTTCTTCAGGCTTTTCAGCAGATGTCCAGGCCACGCTGGTAGATCTGCCTTTTGACGGACAGAAGTTGTTTGGGGAGAAGGCAGATTCTGCCCTTCAACGTTTTAAGGACAGTAGGTTGACGGCGAAGTCCTTGGGTCTGCAGGCTCCTGCTAGGGGTTCAACATTCCGAAAGGCTAGGGGATTCGGAAGATCATCTTTTCGTTCCTTCCGTCAACCCCAGCAGCAGCAGCAGCAACAACAGCAGCAGAATCCCCTCTATCGCTCCTATAGAGGGAAGCAAAGGGGTCGGAGAGGTTCCGGTCGCAACCCTTCTTCTTCCTCCTCCTCCTCTGCTCCAAATGAGGCTTCAGGGAAGCAGCCCTAGATTCCCCATCCCGGATCATGTAAGACCTGTGGGGGGGTCGGGTGTCCTACTTTCTACGGGGTTGGAAATCTGTTACAACCGACCTTTGGGTTTTGAACCTCGTGGAGACTGGGTACGCCCTTCCCTTTCGGGAGTTTCCTCCCCCTTACCCTCCTTGCCAAGGTTATTGCTCGGAAGACCATCTGCTTCTCCTGCAGAAAGAAGTTATAGCCTTGCTTCAAAAGGGTGCGATAGAGGTGGTTCCGGAGCAGGAAAGGGGTCAGGGATGCTACTCCCGGTATTTTCTGATCCCCAAAAAGGACGGCAGATTGCGTTCGATTCTGGACCTCAGAATCTTGAACTTTTACCTGAAACAGGAGAAGTTCAAGATGCTGACCCTTGCGCAGGTCCTTCAAGCGTTGCAGCAAGGAGACTGGATGGTGTCGCTCGACTTGCAGGACGCGTACTTTCATGTCCCAATCCTGAAGTCGCACAGGAAGTATCTCCGTTTTACGGTTGGGTCGCAACATTATCAGTTTGCGGTCCTCCCGTTTGGTCTTACTACCGCACCTCGAGTCTTCACAAAGGTGATGGCAGTGGTGGCTGCTCATCTCAGGAGGTCAGGGATTCCGGTTTTCCCCTACCTGGACGACTGGCTTCTGAAGGCAGAGTCCCCAGAGATGGTGCAGCGTCATCTGCAGGTGACATCTCAGCTGTTGTTCGACTTGGGTTTTTCGATCAATGTGCCCAAATCTCACCTGGTGCCCTCTCAACGCAACCTGTTCATAGGGGCAGTACTGGACACTACTGTGTGTCGAGCATTCCCTCCTCCTCAAAGGATTCTCGACATTCAGGAAATGGTCCCTTTATTCCACAATGGAGCGGTTGTTCCAGTTCTGAAGGTTCTTCGCCTGCTCATTCTGTTCGCCTCCTGCATTCTGTTGGTCAACCATGCACGCTGGCACATGAGGGCGCTCCAGTGGTGCCTCCGCAGGCAGTGGTATCAGCACAACGGGGATCTCGGGGAGTCGATCAGGATCTCCAGAGAAGCTGCAGCGGATCTATCTTGGTGGAGCGTGGGGGGCAATCTGTCCCAAGGAAAGCCTTTCCATCTACCTCCATCGGTGGCCACAGTGATAACGGATGCCTCCACCCTAGGGTGGGGTGCTCATCTGGGGGATCTGGAGATCAAGGGTCTTTGGTCTCTAGAGGAAAGGTTGCTTCATATCAACCTTCTGGAATTGCGGGCGATTCGTTTGGCACTCAAGGCCTTCCTCCCTTCCCTTCGCGGTCAGTCGGTTCAAGTCCTGACGGACAACACGACCGCGATGTGGTATGTCAACAAGCAGGGAGGAGTGGGGTCTCTTTGTCTGTGCAGAGAGGCCCTGCGGTTATGGTCCTGGGCTCAGGACCATCAGATTTGTCTGATGGCAAATCATCTGGCCGGGGTACTGAACGTGCGTGCAGACAGTCTCAGTCGGCAGTTCTCCTCCGATCACGAGTGGAGGCTCCATCCGGAAGTGGTTCGTCACGTCTTTCGGACGTGGGGAACCCCTCGGGTGGACCTGTTCGCCACCCGCGAGAACGCGCACTGCCCGTCATTCTGCAGTCTCCAGTTTCCGATGCAGGGGGCGCTGGGGGACGCGTTTCAGTTGAGTTGGGACTCACAGCTCCTTTACGCGTTTCCTCCCAAACCCTTGATTCCTCAGGTTCTGAGGAAGATTCGCCAAGACCGGGCCCAAGTTATTTTGGTTGCCCCGGATTGGCCGAGAAGGGTGTGGTATACAGATCTTCTCCACCTCTCCTCGTGCCCTCCGCTCCGTCTCCCTCTGAGGGCAGACCTCCTCTCGCAGTCGGAGGGGCAGGTTCTACACCCCCACCTCCAGAGCTTACACCTTCATGTCTGGAGATTGAACGGGGCAACCTGAATTCTTTCTCTCTCCCATCTGATGTGGTGGATGTTACTTTATCGGCCAGGCGACACTCCACCAAGTCCATTTACTCCTACAGGTGGTCCAAGTTTGTTAAATGGTGTGGAGAGAGATCCATTGACCCTTTGAAAGCCCATCTTTCTGAGGTGCTCCAGTTTGCCCTTTCCTTGGCTCAGCAGGGCTGTGCTGTGGCCACGGTCAAGGGCTATCTTTTGGCCTTGTCGGCTTTTCTATGCCTTCCGGATCAACCGTCGCTATTTAAATCTCCGGTTGTTCTGAGGTTCATCAAGGGCCTTACAAACATGTTTCCTCCCACTCCTTTTGTAATGCCACAGTGGGATCTTAATCTTGTTTTGACCTTTCTGATGGGGTCTCCTTTTGAGCCTCTACATAGCTGTCCGTTGAGGCTGTTGTCCTTTAAGGTGGTTTTTCTTGTAGCCATAACCTCGGCAAGGAGGGTGAGTGAGCTTCAAGCTCTTAGTTCCAAACCTCCTTTTCTTACCTTACATGCTGAACGGATGGTTCTCAGGACCAGGGCTGCCTTCCTGCCAAAAGTTGTTACGCCTTTCCATTTGGGGCAGTCTATTACCCTCCCTGTTTTTTATCCACCCCCTCATCCTTCTAAAGATGAGGAAAGACTCCATCGTCTGGACCCAAAGAGAGCTGTCAGCTTTTACTTGGATAGGACTAAAGACTTTCGCCTTGATGATCAACTTTTCGTTGGCTACGTTGGTCATTCAAAGGGTAGAGCGGTGCACAAGCGCACTTTATCAAGGTGGATTGTCCTTACCATCAAGATCTGCTACGCCCTGGCTGGTAAGACTCCTCCTGTGGGTATTCATGCTCACTCTACTAGAGCTAAGTCTTCAACATCTGCTCTGGCCCGGGGTGTTCCTGTGGCAGATATTTGTAAAGCCGCGACTTGGGCCTCCCTTCATACTTTTGCAAAGCATTATTGCTTGGACTCTGAAATGAGAAGGGAGGGCAACTTCGCGCGCTCGGTCCTCCAAGACTTTTTGGTTTAGGAAGGTGGACACCCTCCTCCGGGAGTGGGGACTGCTGTGGGAATCTATTCACAAGGTGAGGAATCCACTGGCAGATGTATCCATCAGAAGAACAAGTTACTTACCTTCGGTAACGCTTTTTCTGGTGGATACAGTATCTGCCTGTGGATTCCTCACTGGCCCACCCGCCTCCCCGTTGTCCACCTTCGTATGCCATAGGATAAGTCTTGTTTATGATGCTTGTACATTTGTTGGAAATGCATGTTCATTTGGCATCTTTCTCCTTTATATACTGTGTATATGTGTTGGAGTGTTGTATACTGTGTATTCTTTGAGTTTGTCGTTGGTTCACCTGTTCGCCTCGAAGGCACGGAAAAAATGGGTGGAACTGACGTCCTCACGCCGACGTGGGCCTCTTATGGCTCCGGTGACGTCATACGGAGTCGCGAGCGGAGCCGATGTATTATGACGTCGCCCACGTCGACGTGGAATGCTGGGGAAGAAAAGTTCCGTGGAATGCTGGTGCAGGGGATATTCACAAGGTGAGGAATCCACAGGCAGATACTGTATCCACCAGAAAAAGCGTTACCGAAGGTAAGTAACTTGTTCTTTACCAGGTACGAGTTGTACGGGAAAAACGCTCCATACAACGATTTGTACAGCCTTTTTCCAGGATTGGAATCGGCCCCTAAGTATTTGATTTAATGATGATGTGATTCATGCGTTTGTTCGAACTTTGAATGCTTGTTTTTTGGGAGTTAGCATTAATTATGATATCTAATTGTACTTTTTATATATGTGTTTTTTTTTTTTTTTTTTTTCATTTATTTAATAATTTTATTCAGCAGTGTCAGCAATACATAAAAATCTCATATAGGCCAAAGATTCATACATCTCAAAACCAAAAAAAAAAAAATTCATTTTAAGACATTCACAGATATTATAACTGTTCACCACCAGACAGCCACTTGGTAATCGGAGCCCACAGTTGCTCCCCGAATTGTTTTCTTCTATGTCCCTTTAATTTATATAAAGCAACTTCCATGTGATATAGAGCAAGGATCCTAGACCTCCATTCAGAAAAAGAGGGTGGATCTGAACTTAGCCACTTCGTGGTGACACAAAGGCGAATTACAGCCATACTCAAAAATAAGAAGCCCCTCTGTGGTGCCAGCCTTCTATTATTTACCAGTTCAGGCTCAGTTCCAAATAACACTAAACCCGAATTGAGTATTATCGAAAGTTCTAAAGCAGAGTTCAGGAAAAGTTGCACTTCGCCAAGAAAATGGGTTAATGAGGGACAAAAAAAGAACATGTGTGCAGCCTCCGCTGCGCTCTCACCACAGCGCGCACATTTGTCCCCTCTTCCCACTTTCCATTTTGCAAGCTTGGCTGGAGTATAATAAAGATCGAAAACTGACATAAAGCACTGGCTCTTTAAACTCCCTGAGAACAAGATAGTGCTTGCCATTTCTAGCGACTCCTCCAAGTCTAAATTCTGAATCCCTATCTTCCTATTCCATTTAAGTTCCTGGATTTGGAGGTCATCATGCTGGCTACGGCTAGCCTCTTTGTATAGCTGAGATAGATTCATCTTAAAACTTAACACTTTAAGTATCGGGATTCCCTCTAGTGAACATATACCGTCTGCGATAGCTTTATCTACATAGCTACGCAGCTGTAAGTATTTAAAAAAATCCCCCCTTCCCAAATTAAATTTTTCACTCACTGAAGCATAAGGCATTAATTGGCCATGTTCACATATATCCCCCAGAGTCCTGATACCGGCCAGCCGCCACTTCCGAGCAACAGAGTCCATAAGGACTATGGACAGAGCCCCAGGAAGCCCAATCGGTGTATAAACATTAACTTTATTTATCCCACACAGCAAGCCTATCTTTTTCCAAACATAAAAAGCTGCGGCCAAGACCTTAAATCTAGTTTTTTTGTAGTAGCTAGGTTCAATAACTCTAACTAGTAAGTACCGTGCTTCAATGCCGAGAATCATTTCAAAAATAGAAGGGGTTACTGCCGGATCCATGAGAGCCCTTTCACCATAAATCAGAATACGACAGTATTGAAGCATCGAAACATAATAATACAAACGAAAATTTGGAATGGCCCACCCACCTCGACTAAATGGCATAGAGAGCCATTTCATGGCTCTTCTTGACCTTTTATAACTCCAAAGGAACCGAGAACAGAGTCTATCTATCTTCACAAATAAGGAATTAGGAAAAATTAACGGAATCGCCCTAAATATATACAGAAACTTCGGAAAGATCATCATTTTGATTACATTGCTTCTTCCATAAAGTGATAAGTGCAGGTGATCCAGTCTCTCCAGAGTCCTATCAGACTCTAATATTATAGGGTCAGCGTTCAGGGCTGGGACTTCCTCGACTTTCGCTGAAATTCTAATACCCAAATATACAGCCTGATCAACTAATAAATTAAGATCAGCTGGGCATCCCTTTTCTGAATGCAAGACCTGAGTCTTAGTCAGATTTAATTTATATCCTGAATACCTGCCAAAATCACTCGTCAAGCTCTCAATTCTATCTAGCGCTTGAACAACATCACTAGTCAGAACTGCTATATCGTCAGCATAAGCTAACACTTTAACCTCATGTAGCCGAGGTTTGACAGGAGTAATTAGCAAGTCGCATTCCAGTTTATAAATCAGTGGCTCTATATACAGAGCGAAGAGCAAAGGAGAGCAGGGACACCCTTGACGTGTGCCCCTCCACACCTTAAACTCCTCAGTTACCAGCCCAGAAACCCTTACCACTGCCTCCGGCTTTATATACATAGTCTGTATGGCCTTCACAAATTCGGAAGGGAACCCCTTCCAACTAAGCACTGCCCACAGGTAGGCCCAGGAGACCCTGTCAAATGCCTTCTCAGCATCTAACAGGGCCACCCCGACCCGTGACCCAGTCGCCTGCGCCCAATCCAGAAGAGATATAACCCGACTAACATGATCTATGGTGCCTCGTCCCGCAATAAAACCATGCTGTCGTGGTGAGACTATTGACACAATAATTTTCGAGATTCTCACAGCAAGAATTTTTGAGTAGATTTTGCTGTCTGCATTAATTAAAGAAATAGGCCGATATGAGCCTAGTTGGAGCCCGTCTTTCCCTTTTTTCTTAAAAACCATAATAATCGTTTTGGACCAAGACTCTGGCGGAGAGCCCTTAAAAGCATATTGCAACAGCTTCAACAGCTCTGCCCCCAACTCGCCCCAAAACCTCCTATATATCTCCAAGGGTATTCGATCCGTACCCATCGCCTTGCCACAGGGGAGTGAAAAAATAGCGGTCTGAACTTCTTCCAACGTTATTGGAGACACCAAACTATTCCTCTGTTCTTCTGACAGAGAGGTAGAATCAATCCCTGCTAAAAAGCTTTCCGCCTTTTCAGTGCCCTCAGTGCCCTCATTGCGATAGAGATTCTCATAAAATACTTGAAAGGCTTTCCTCACACCAATTGGGGTTGTCTGAGTTATTCCCTGCATGTCTTTAATCTTCAAGATTTTATTCTGAACCTCCCTTTGTCGCAGTCGATTAGCTAAAACCTTGCCAGACTGCTCACCATGCTCATAGCATTCCCTTTTGTGAATCTGAAACTTAGCTGCCACCTCCTCAGCAAACTGTTGATATACAACTGACCTATGAATGGCTAATTTTCGTAATATCTCCGTTAAATCCCGTCCTTCTTTAATATATTTATCCAGCTCACATTCAGTATTGTTTAGGTCCTTTATACGTTTATCTAGAACCGATCTATTATTCTTGCGCTTATAAGCGACAAAACTGAGGGTCTCCCCCCTAAGTCCCGCCTTAAATGCATCCCAAACGGTTCCTGCAGATGCTGTGTTCCTATTTATCTCAAAAAAACTAGGTATCCAGGCCTTAATATGGCTACAATACTCCGGATCCAGCAGAACTTTCCTGTCAAACGTCCACTCAGAGTTTCGCGGGGTACCTATATCAAACTCAATTTTTAAGACTACAGGGTTATGGTCGGATATAAACCTAGGCAGTGTAAAAACCCTCGCATTTCCAAGCAGGGAATATGAGACAAAAAAATAGTCCAACCGAACCAATTTTTTATGGGGGGCTGAGAAATACGTGTACCCCAGTTGATTAGCATTTAATTCAATCCATGCATCGGCTAATCCTTGATCCAAAACCAAGCTGCGCAAACTTCTAAACACTCTAGGTTTCCTGCCATAATAAGCCGGGCGACCTATAGCATCAAATCTTTCATTTAAATGTATGTTCAGATCCCCACAGATTATGAACGGCTGAGCCCAGGTAGACAATTCTAGATTAATTTTATCAAAAAATTCAGATTCATCCAGATTTGGACCATACACAGTACATATTGTAAACTTTACACTATTAACAACAACTTCAGCCATTGCCCAGCGCCCCCAATTATCCTCTTTATGTTTCCTAACAGTTAATATCCCCTTCTTAGACAAAATAGCCACCCCTCTAAGATTTGTTGACTGGCGTGAGCAGGTAACCAATTCCATTCCCAGACCCCTAAGCCACCCTCTATTCACCCACGCTATATGCGTCTCTTGTAGACACAAAACATCCCATGACATAGCCTGGATTATACTGGCCAAAACCCTTCTCTTATTAGGGTCATTTAAACCACATATATTAAGAGAACAGACTGTGAATTTTAATCTTTTATGATACTGTATACTAAGCCCTCCAAGTCACATCCCTCTCCCCAATACTCCCCGCCCTTTACAAACATCTTCGCTTCTCTGGCCAAACTGATCATTGCATATATAGCAAATAACTTAACATTCCTAAACAAATAAGTTAATGGGCTCCCTTCAAACCAAGCAAAAGATTGTACCTCCACTGCTGAAATTTTAACCCCCCCCTACACCTACACCTACTACCCCTACACCCCCCTACCCTGTGCAGCCCCCCCCACCAACCCCACCACTCCGCCCCCCCCCTCCCCCTCCCCAGTGCCTTACCAACCCCATGAGGCATAAGGGATCTCGTCCCTTGCGATGTAGAGTCGGGCTCCAGGCTTCCCACTCCCCTCGCTTACTATCTCCAAACCAGACTGGCTCTGATGAGCAAAAACCAGAAAAAAATCTAATAACCCCACACAGTCACGCCATTGATTACTTAAGGGTCTGCAGAAACTCCTTAGCAGACAGTTCATCAGAGAACATCATTGTCCGACCTTTATCAACAATCTTCAGCCTGGAGGGATTCTGCAGGTATACTTGTACACCTTTAGCCTGAAACTGCGGGATCAGCTGCCGCATCCTCCATCTGAGATCAACAGTAGGCTGGCAAAAATCAGGCCTCACGAAAAAGTCACAATCCTTGGCATGACCTTTCTTGTTGGGACGCGCAATATCATAGAGGGCTTCGCGAGCCAGAAAGTTATTAAGCGATATAAGAATAGCTCGAGGATAAGAACTCTCACTCGACTTTTTCCTCTGAACAGCCGGGAAACGATGGGCTCGTTGTATCTCCGCTCGCCAATCCCACTGTGTGAGACCTGGAAAAGCCTCCTCAAATAGTTCGGCAACAAATTTACGCACGTCCAATCCCTCTTTGCCCTCGGGGACCCCCAGAATTCTTAGATTGTTGCGTCTTACACGGTTTTCCAAATCCGTCAATTTCCAAAGAACGTCATCTCTGTGAGCCTTTATAGAGCCGGTGATTTCTCTCTGCTTTGTAAGATCATCCTCCAAGACAGATATGCGGGACTCGGCCTCACTGATTCTGTTAGACATATCTGTGCATGTCTTCACTACCCTCCGAATTGAGTTCTGGATTTTCTTGGACGAATTCTGCATGCGAATACTTTCGGCCTGAGTTTCCGCCCTATGCGCAACAATCAAGTCATAGATAGTAGCCAGTGTTACTTCACCATTCTCTGCACATGTACCAGCAGCCCCAGCCAGGGATAATAACTGGGTCTCTGAAGAAGGCATAGCTGTGTTTGGGGAGCCCTCATAGTCCCAAGAATGTGACACGTCTGACCCAAGTGGGCTCTCGGCCTCTTCGGCTATGACCATAACGCCGCTTGTGGTCTCTGACATCTCTTGTTCCCCATGGTTCTGGAGTTTCCTTTGCTTCAGGGAGCCTTTCATTTTGCCCCCACTGGTGCCAATACCTAGGCCAGGTACTTCCATCCCCTCATCTACAATGCTCTCATCAGAAGAGTGATCAGATAGGGAGAAGAAATCATCAGCACTAGACAACTTATCAAGGGGCTCACTTAACTCTGTAGCGCGATGTAAGTCTACCATATTTGAGGTGATTAAAGTACCCATTGGAGCGTCAGGTGCATCATATGCCATCCTAATTCTTCCATCAGGACTAGGAATCTCAGTCGAGCCCTGGCTTACTCCTCCACCATCATCCATAATTTTAGCAATAGCATTATCAATGCATAATTCCATTGCCAGTAAGGGAACTTCATTTCCCACAATGCAGCAGGAAGAAACATCATTGCCCGGCCCTGGTGTTGTAGATACTGCAGCTGCCTCGGCCCCCCCCGATTTTGCACTCTCCACACTCACCGGGACCAAGACATCAGTCACCCGATCGTCCACACCCAGAGCTGGCTTCGCGCAAAGTGCTGAGTCACTTCCTCGATTCTTCCTGCTTGTTTTTTGCGTGAACATTACAGGTATAGTCGATATAGGTGGACACCGCACTTGAAGTGAGCCTAGAGGCTCAGCGGTGAAATCCTTCCGAGGCCCCTTGCCCAGACCTTCCGAATCTTCCTGCTCTCCCGCTGCATTGATTGGGATAGGCCCCCCCTTACTTTGTCCCACGGCTGCAGCATTAACGGGGTTAGCGGCATTTACAGCCAGGCGCGTCTTGATCGGAGTGCCGGTCTGTGCAGCGGTTACTCGCGGTCTCGCTGTTCTCGCTGTGCGAGACGTCGACTTCGCTGCCATTGCTACTACGTCGTAGCCCAGGAATCTTTGTTTGAGACGCCGGCAACTCAGGTAGGTGAGCAAATAAAGGGGGTCAATAACCAATTTTTATATATGTGTTTTGCTTTTATGGTTCATTTTAACCGAATAAAGCTCATATTGATTTGAATTGACAGGTTTGCAAACTTTCAGAAACAGTATGCAAACGTTCCAGAACTAGGCTTGGGTGAAGCTCATGGAGTTTCACTCTGCAGAAATCTGCGTAGTTGCTGATAAGCTCCACCAAATTCTGCTGAGTTCCGTGAGCAGGAGGGGTATTGCTCAGCCACCCTTAAAGTAATCCCTTGGCTGCTGAAGGTCTCTGGGGGCCAAGAACCCCTATTGTTGTGACAAGCAAATCCCCCACAGCAGGATTGCTGCGATGTCGTCGGAGGCCCCGCCCCTTTCTCAACCACTTTGCAAAAGGGCCTCCTGGTACATTACTGGTTAGGGGATGAAGTCCCCTTGGCAGCTGAGGGTCGTTGGGGGCCAAGAACCCCTATTGTTGCGACAAATAAGTCCCCCACAGCAGGATTGCTAAGATGTTGTCAGAGGCCCGTCCCCTTTCTCAACCAATCTGCAATGGGGCCTCCTGGCACACTGCTGGGTGGGGAATGAAGTCCCTTTGGCTGCTGAGAGTCGTTGGGGGCCAAGAACCCCTATTGTTGCCACATGAAAGTCCCCCATAGCAGGATTGCTGAGACGTCGTCAAAGACCCTGCCCCCTTTCACAACCCTAGTGCATAGTTTGAGGCCCCGCCCCCTTTCACAACTGCTCTGGAAAGGGGCCTCCTTGTGCACTACTGCTTTAGGTATGAAATCCCCTTGGCTGCTGAGGGTTGACCTGACTGCTCACGAGCACCCTTCAAGTCTCGTTGTTCTTCCCACATGCGCAAAATGACATGACGAATGTACCAATGGAAAAAAAATCCTTTGCGGAGTTTATCTGTAACTCAGCGCTTTCCGCGGAATGTGGCATTGCCAAATTCCGCAAACTCCACGAGCAGACCAGAATTTTACACCCAGGCCTACCCAGAACTTGATAACTCACATGAAAATCACAAGAACATATTTCTAGGTTTCGCCATGACAGATTCCTAATGTTTTAAACTTAATGTAAAAAGTTGGGTGATTGGTTAGGGTGGGAAAACCCTACTCACTCAACAACTACAATCCCTTTTAGGATGAACCACAAAAGTCACTGAATTAACCAATGTTAACCCTTGGGTAGCTTGACACAAAAGCAGTCAGGCTTAACTTAGAGGCACTGTGTAAAGTATTTATGCAACATACAAATAGAAAAATGTGAAAACACAAGAAAAATTACAAACCAAATTTGAAAAATAGGGAACATTTTAATGAATGATACCAAAACTAATTGAATCCAATCAGTAGAACCAGAGTTATGAAATTTCAAAGTTTTTAGTGCAAATTAGCACTTAAAAGATCAAAGCGCCAACCACGGGTATCTAGTCGTGCAAAACCGGGGCAAAGTCAACAGCTAAGGCTGACTGTGATGGAGGGCTGGTCAGATATGCGAAGTGGATAGGCCTGGTCTCGACTTACCTTTGAATATAGAGGAAATTTTGAAGAAACATTCCTGAGAAGGCAGAAGTTAAGTGGGGCAAGTCAGCCAGTGGTGTCCAAGGAGGAGGCATCATCTCCTGCGAGCCACTGGATGAAGTTGTGGTGAAGATTTCTACTTTTAAAATTTGTACTTTTTTTGTAAGTTATAAATCTCCAGTGGGATGAAGCTACAGGCTGTATTTGGCAGGGGCTCTTCAAGGCCAGGTACCTGCTAGCGGGGGGCTCTTCCGCTAATGCGGAAGGGAGTCACCCCAAACGTTCTCTGAGCAGTTCAAAAAGTAAAAATGAAATGATAATAACGTATTGTTATTATCATTTTATTGTTCCGTGTTGGCTTAGGTGAAGGACAGGGCGGGCTGGGCTGGTCAGAGCAGGAAGAGGAGTGGTGGGCACTCTCTAGGTGCGCATTACGGTTTGGCAGAACGTTTGGGCCGGGGAAGCAGTCATGTGCACTTAGCATGTTCTCCATCCGGCTGTATTAACCTGCCGGATGAAGAACATGCACAGGCTCCCAATCCCTGTCTGAGCTCTGAACCAGGCCACTCTGACCAATGACAATGCTGTTGTCATGCTGGTAACAGCAGCGTTGTGATTGACTTAGGGGAGCCTGTGTAATTCCTGCTTCAGGGAGTCAGAAGAAAAGAGAACGGAGGAGAGTTGGTTGCAGTACCCAGGTAAATGTTAATTTTTATTGTTCATTACTCCCACAACCCCGCCACACCACCCCCATTTGGTAGCAGCCACCACTGGTACCTTCTCCTAGAGGTACCTCTAAAGAGAATTTGCTGCTGCGGAAAAGAACATAGCAGGAGCTGCCACGAAGTCAGGCCATCCGGCGATGCACCTAGGGCGGATCAGTTGGTAGGCAAGTCCCATTCAAGTGTCAGTTTTCAGGCCACATTTTGGTGAAATCTTTTCAAAGTCCCAGGTTCTTGAAGGAGTACATTCAACACCACTTCCAAAGGTCCAGGATGTAGGGTCATCACTTCGGGGTTAGGACACACTCAAGCAGAAGCTAGGTGCAGGATTCAAGGCCTCAGGAGCTTGTCATGTCCCTGTAGCTCACACAGGAGGCCAGCCAACTAGCCCTTGGAGTGATTTCCAGTGGTCCTGGGTTCAAGGAGATGATCCAATTCTCTTTGAAGCAGTGAGGTAGGCCTTCTAGCAGCAGAACTGTCTTCTGGTAGCAGCAGGGCAGTCCTCTGAGTGTTCAAGGCAGTTGTTCTGAGGATACATTATTTATACCTGGTGCTACCTTTGTAGTGGGGGACATCCTGGGCTACCCACATCTGATTTTGGAAAGTTCTTCCTTTATTCTGCAAAGGCTTCAAGAGGTCTGGGTTGACAAAAGGTTTGTTTTGTGTGTGGTGGAGGCAGCCCTATGAAGTGTGAGTAGGTCAGAGAGCAACTCCGTCCCCAGCCATCCTCACAGGAGTACTCATTCTACCTACACCCAGATGCCTTTGTCTCACTGTCTGACAGGAATGACTAACCCCAACAAGAGAGCAATTCACAGTCCTTTGACCCAGGACATTGGCAATTAGCATCAAATGGTTAGGGCAGGACAATTGCAAAAATAATAAGTGGTGGATAGAATGCAGAACAATGTCATACAGTCACCCCAGTACAAAGATCCGGGCCTAAATCCATTGTTTTTTTGCTCCCTATGCCATACCAGTTTGAACCCAGCCCTATGCAAATCAGCCTTGACCCTGCACCCAATGGGAACAGTCCAGCCCGAACTGCCAGACCAGGTCCTCCCTGGACTGGAAAAACCATCCTGGGACCAGTTTCGGGGGTTCACCCCTCATCAACCAGGATAGATTGACTACAGTGGCATGGAGAGCACAGGACCCACGTCTGGGCATACCCGTTCCACTCGAGGTGACAAATGCAAAAACAATAATTGATGGACAGAATGCAGAACAATGCCATACATTCACCCCAGTACAAAGATCTGGGCCTAAATCCATTGTTGTTTTGCTCCCCATACCATACCAGTATTAACCCAACCATATACAAATTAGTCTTGACCCTGCGCTCAATGGGAAAATTGTAGCCCATACTGCCAGTCCAGGTCATCCCTGTACTGGAAAAAAGCATCCTAGGACCGTTTTTGGGGGTTCTCCCCACATCAGCCAGGATAGCTTGACGCCAGTGGCATGGAGAGCATGGGATCCATGTCTGGGTATACCCGTTCCACTCTAGGTGACAAATGCAAAAACAATAATTGATGGACAGAATGCAGAACAATGTCATACATTCACCCCAGTACAAAGATCTGGGCCTAAACCCATCATTTCTTTGCTCCTCATGCCATACCAGTTTGATCCCAGCTATATGCAAATCAGTCTTGACCCTGCGCCCAATGGGAACAGTCCAGCCCGAACTGCCAGGCCTTTCTAAAAGTGGCATTTTCAAAACTGGTACTTAACATCCGACGTTATCATTAAAGAGGATTTTACATTACAATTTGAGCTCTCGATTTCATGGTATTTATTTTTGGGACATTTCCGTCTGTATTTATCCATATTTATTATGGGTGTTGTGAAAAAAATAAGGCTGAAAGTGGTATATTTCCACATTTATTTAAACCAATAAATATGCAGTCGCATGTGAATGCCTGCCAGGTTTCAGTGATCTAAACACCTGCAGAAGATAAATCAATGCACTTATATGGAAATATGCACATTTCAGTATCCTACTTGTGCAGATCTACTGCTGTTCAAGCCTCTTTACTAAATTTCCTTTTTTTAACCCCCTTACCTATCAATCCACACAGTTACTGGCCTGGCAGTCATGTCAAAGTGTATTTAGAATCGCTCAAAAAGCTCCCAATTTCTGTTTTTATCCACATTTAAAAATAAATATAGATATTAGCGGACATGGACAGGGCGTTTGATTCCCTTAGCTGGACGTACTTATTTGCCCTTTTGCATCACTTGAATATGGGTCCACGCTTCTTGTCCTATTTAAAATTACTATATACGAACATCACGGCGTCGGTCCACGTCGCGGGGTCTGTCTCCTTCACTTTCCCTGTTGGACGAGGTACCCGTCAGGGGTGCCAGTTGTCGCCAGTTCTTTTCGCCTTAGCGAAGGAACCTTTGGCTGTGTGGGTGCGGATTGATGCACAGGTAACTGGCTTTGAGTGGGCTCAGGGACTGTTGGATCACATTGCGTTATACGCGGACAATGTCATGTTTTTCTAGACGGACGTCAATAGAACGGGACCAAGGTTGCTGCGCATCAGGGAAATCTTTGGGGAAACATCTGGATTGTTTATTAACCCGAGTAAATCCGTTCTGTGGACGCTAGGGCAACAGGTGGAATTGGGTGCTTGGGTCTCTGTGGTGCAGGTCACCGCGGTAGGCATAAAGTATCTGGGGGTATTCTTGTCCGACCCGTCGGGAGTGTCCTGGGAACATAACATTGTACCGGTTTGGGCGTGTGTGCGCGACGAGTAGAGGGCTTGGTCCCATATGCCCCTATCTTTCCCTGGTCATTCGGCCATCTTCAAGATGGTCTCATTGCTGCGCCTGCTCTACCAACTACAGAGCTATCCCTTCACCGTCCCCCCCTCGTGGTTTCGCCAAGTTAACTTTGCCCAAGGGCAGTTTCTGTGGGCAGGGAGGGCACCTAGAGTGGCACTGTGGACATGCTTTCAGTCCACCTATTGTGGTGGGTTGTCCGCTTCGGATGTCCACTCCTACTATATGGCCTCGCAACTCCTGATATTGAATGACTGGTGGTATGAGGATAGATCTGACCCTGCTTATGCGGTGGAGCGGAGGCACATTGGGTCCCACACTTTACACACTTTTTTATATTCTGCTGTCATACGCAGGGCACTGCCACCCACCACAAGGGTGGTATTTCATCTGTGGAGACAGGCCCTGTGAAGGATGGGATGGTGGGACAGGCTGACGAAGGAGACTCCCCTTTGGTCTAATGGTAGGTTGCCGCACACTGGCCAGTTTGGCGTGTTTCCGAGACTGGGATGACATTGGGATCTCTACCTTAGGGGACGTCATGCGAGGCATGGTTCTAAAGACTTTCCAGGATCTCCAGCATGAATTTCAGATGCCAAAATCACAATTCTACAAATACCTGCAGTTTAGGCACGCTGTCCTTCCAAGTGTTGCAGATTTGGAGTCCCTCCCTGATTTCAGTCCCATCGAAGCTAAGCTGTTTATGGGTGACCTACAGGACCATAACATTTCCAAGATTTACCAGTCTCTAATGATGAACTGCCCAACTACACTAGATAAACTTAGGGAGACATGGGAGGAAGACCTTGGCCCTATGGATGTAGAAGCCTGGACGTAAGCACTGGCTTCCCCTCGGGGGGCAGAAATCACAATGCGCCTCCGGCTGGTCCAATTCAATTACCTACACCGGGTCTATTATGCGAGCTTTAGACTGTGGAGGGTGGGTTTGATAGCGTCCTGCTTTGTTTGCATTGTGGTCAGGAGGATGGCTCCCTGATTCACACGATTTGGCAGTGTACAGTGATTGTGAAGTTCCGACGGGGGGTACTGGCCTGTCTTGCTGAGTTTTTGAGGTGGAAGCTCCCCTATTCCCCAAAATTGGTGCTGCTTCATATAATGGAAGGGATGGGGGGAAATATTTATAAGCGCCACCTGATGTTATTGTGATTTACGCTTGCCAAACAAGACATTGCACGGAAGGCCCTCTTTCTCGGCATGGAGAAATGGCCTTGATATTAATACGGGTCTGGATGCTCCTATTTTTAAATCTCGAGGGTGTCCGCACAAGCACTTTAAGATCTGGAGGAGGTGGGCAAATTATAGAGGCCTGTACCGGAAGCCTCTCTCCACGGTAGATGTTGCGGTTCTGGGTTAATTGGGCAGGAATGTGGTACAAGGATCTAAAAGGTCCAGCGGGATTTGTCATCTATGGGCGGGCAAAAATCTGCTGCTTATTGTGTGGTGCAAGGACAAGGTGCAAGGGGGGTGCTTTGTTCCTTTATTATTTCATTTTTGTAAAATGCATATATTAAAAGTCAACGCAATATCCAAGTTGTACTATGTAGCAGTCAGCCTCTGGGTTACAGAGCTCTGTATTATATTCGACAATTGAAGCAATACACATTGTTTACAAAAAAAAAAATACAGATAAGAAAGTAAATGGTTTTCTGTCGGAAAACAGGGAGCCTTAATTACAATTTATTTGAGTCCAAACATGACATTTCTAACTCCTCCCAATCAAAAGTTAGCACTTATAAAATGTAATAAGGTAGCCCAATGATATAATTTGCGAGAGATAGGCCTTATATTCGTGAAAACAAATGTAGGAGTTTTTCACTACTAGGACATGTAAAATTGAAAACTACATGTCCTACTTTTTAAAAACAATTCATTCTGCCCTATGGGCCTTTTGGGCCTACCTTAGAGGTGACTTATATGGAATAAAAAGGAAGATTTAGGCTTGGTAAAAGGTGTATTTTGACTGGTCGAATTGGCAGTTTAAAACTGCACTACGGACTGCAATGGCATGCCTGAGACATGTTTGAAAATGCTACTTTAGTGGGTGGCACAATAAGTGCTGCAATCCTATTAGTCCAAAAAGAACAATTGATGGATGGTATGCTGAAACAATGTCAAACATTCACCCCCGGTACAGAGATCTGGGCCCAAATCCATTGTTTTTTTGCATACCATTCAGGTTTAGACCCAGCCCGGCTATCACCCCTCATCAGCCAGGCTAGCTTTATTTCAGTGACATGGTGAGCAAGGGACACACATCTGGGCATACCTTCCCACTTAGGGTGACAAATGCAAAAAGAACAATTAATGGATGGAATGCTATTAGTAGCATTTAATTTACAGGCCTTGTGTATGTAGAACTACTCTTATAGGGACTTACTAGTAAACTAAATGTATCAATCAGCTGTAGGCCAATTATACCTTGTTTAAGGGAGTGAGCACAAGCACTTTAGCACTGGTTAGCTGTGTTAAAGTGGACAGAATCCTAATGTCAACAAACACAAATACAGAAAACAAGAAGGGTGAAGACGGAAACATTTTGGGGAAGACCATATCAAGTCTGTGAGGTCTAACACTTATTAGCCAATTGGTACTGCAAAACACAAGTTCTGGATCACACCACTAGGCACCAATGAGAAGAAAGCAGTTTATTATATGGTGTGGTTGTGGGCTCTCACCATATAATAAACTCACTACCAGTAGTAGGTCCATCCCGATTCATTTGAAAAACCTTAGCTCAACCCTGACTAGCTGGGGCTTCGAGCTGTCAGGCTTTGTCAAACAAACAAGTGCAAAGTATTTAGAAGTATAAAAACAGCTGAATAAAAACGAAACGCAACACAGAGAGAATCTGACACCGATTTATAAATAGGTCTTATTTTTATCAATTATTAGACACTAAAATTAACAAAATCCACCAAAAGGGTTCCAAAGATATAAATTATTAAAGAAATAATAAATCACTCCTTTCCACTGGTAATACAAACAAGCATTGGCAACTACTGCAGTTAGTGGAAACTTTGGAAAACCTTTATAGAGTTGTAAACTAGTACTCCTGCCCACTATGAGTGACCAACTCCTGCATGGAGCAGGCTACTGATGGCAATGAAGCTTTGAAGAACAGTTACCTCGCATTCAAAGCAGTCTCCTGTCCAGGTACAATGGAGTGGGCATGATGAATGGGATGCAGGATGCTGATGATGTTGATCCGGTGATGAGGGTCTTCCTTGGGCCACCCATTGGTTCACGAACACAGTGGGGCGAATTTGGCACAGGGGTTGATGTCCCTTGGAGTCCTGTTGAAGTCCACTGAAAAACCAGTTACCACTGGTCTACTGGTCTACGGTTACAGCAAAACCAGCGTTTCTCATTAGCTGGTAATAACGTCTGCCTTTGGCCACCGAACTTCAGTCCAACAGCTCTTCTGGGTCCAGCAGATCGGTAGCATATTTTGAGGGTCTGGACTCGGTTCTCCAGGCTGCATTTCAGCAGTCAGTAACGTCCAAGAAATCCTGGCTACAACTCACCAAGGTAGGCTTCTTCAGCTTTGTTTGGCCTTGTTGCTATAACAGGTTGTGAGCCCACTGACTGTGTTGGAGTCACTTCTTCTGTCTGAGCCTCGGGATGACTTTTCCTCATTCAGGGCACCCCAGCCACAGTCCTCTACTTTCTAGTCCAAGGAGCAGAAGGTGGAGTCCAGTCTTGGTGCAACCTCTCTTTGCTGGGCCCAGGGAATAGCAGAGCAGTCCTTCTTCAGTCACTCTTCAGTACAGATGTGATCTGAGGTCTGGGGGACAGGGGTTTAATTTTTATGCCCAGGTTGTGCCCTCAGCGAATGTAGTGACTACTAGCCAATGGGCTAACAGGTCCCCTCTGGCATAGTGACGACTTCCTGTGAAATATTCTAGGTAGCCCAGAATGCACTTTTCTGCCCACTCCCATGATGGTAAAACTCTTTTTATAGTGTGTGGAGGTCCCTATCCCACCTCAGAGATATGGTTACCTAGGGGCTACATGCCATTGGACTAACCGGTTTGGCAACTGTGTTCCCCTCTCTGTTCCTGACACCAACCTGTCTGCAAGAACAAAAGAGTGGCCCCTTTTGTGCGTGTTCACTATTTGCCTTTCAAAAGTGGCTTTCCCTTTGAAGCTCATCTTTTAGGCTCACAATATGTGTGACCTTTCTGCCTGGGAGAGGTCACAACTCTGACAACAGCAGGCCATTTGTGTTGCTTCCTGATAGTTGTTCACATCCTCCTTGCCAGGAGGTCAGAAGGATGTCTTATGGCAATCAATCATAAACGGTCACTATGAAATATTGGGCAACAAAAGGTGTACTTACTAAAGTTGCCATAAGGGCATACATTACATTGACCATCAAGTAGGGTTTAATACAATTATTTTGCTACCTTGAAGTATCAATGTTTGTAGTCCCATTCAGGCATTAGCACTGCTGAGTTGTCAGCGTGGAACTCTGTACTCACCAATGAGGCTACTAGCCTGTCCACAGTAAAAAACCAAAAAGGTTGGGTTTTTACTGTCAGGACATAAAAAATCAATAAAACACGTCTGACTTTTTAATATAATGCTCCCTGCCTTTAGGGCTCAATGGTTTCAAGCTTATTTAGTAGTGCATGGTTAATTAAAACCATTACACTAATGACAAAAAGATCAATAGGACTGCCTTGATCGTGACTTACAGATATTAAAAAGTAAGGTTTGAACTTTGCCATTATTTAAAATGGCAAAGTTGAGTGAAAGATCGAAAACTACTCTGCCAGCCAGCAGTGATGTGCTGCTGGCCATACGTTACTTTGTTTAATTTGCGGTGGCACAATAAGTGCTTCAGTCTTTTGGAGACACTGAGCTTACAGGCCCTGGGTACCCCTGGTACCATATACTGGGGACTTATAAGTAACTTAGGGGTATATTCACAAGAACATGTGATAACTACCCCAAGAGTAGTGTAACACAACTTTCAATATCCCAGCCTATCGCGGGAAAATAACCCTGTGACAACGTAGAATTCACAACAAAGCGGTAGCAAGCGATAGTCTGCCGAAACTGCGGACAATTTCCGCGATACAACCACTACAACGGAGATAAAAACACAAACCACAACACCAAAAAACACGCGATGGGCCAAAACGCGATGAGGAAATCAGCGATAAGCAGCGCCAGGCCTGCAACACACACCTGGCAGGCTGAAAAAATAACCATAAAAGTAGAAAAAACAACCACACACAAAGTGACCTACACCCAAGCACCATGGAGGAAGCTGGAGCAGGCTGGGAGGACAAGCGCAACCCCACAAGCACCCCGGACGACCAGCCTGGGACCTCAGGGACAGGGAAGGGTAAGGACAAGAAGACGAGGAAGACGAAGTTCAGTCCGCAGGTGAACAGGATCATAGTCACGGAGGTGATGGAACACCATCAACAACTCTTCGTCACCGCCAACGTGTCATTGGGCACCAAAACTGGACTATGGCGGGACATCGTCGACAAGGTGAATGCCGTCGGAGAGCACAAGCGGACAATGGACGAGGTCAAGAGGCGATGGAATGACATCAAGCGGAAGACCAAGAAGAAACTCTCCGCCAACCAGAAGGCAGCAACGCAGACCGGAGGTGGGGGCCCAGCACCACAGCTGGAGCTGGATGACATGGAGGAGCTGGTGTCGACAGTCATCAGTGTGGAGACTGTCGCTGGACTCGGGGGAGCGGACACTGCTCGACAGGACACAACACAACCGCAACAGGGTGAGTGACCACCAGGTACTGGGGGGACAGGTGGAGATGGGCCCAATGGCACACATGCACAATCAAGCAGGGCACAGTACACACCCACAATGACCCTGGCTCCTCACCCTGATCCACAGACTGTCCCAATGTACAATGCCATGCTGTATGAATGTCAACCTGTACCATGCAGCTACATACATGTGGACACATTGTAATAACCATCTCACCTTCACATTGCAGGGGCATCGTCAACATCTCCTGCAGAGCAGTCCCAGCCACTCTTCACTGATGACGAGGAGGACATCACCAGCATCGACACCTAAACCATTCATTGACCTCATCCGCCACTCACCTCCAGGATCAGGGCAGCCACGCTACATCAATGAGATCCCACCCACCACCCAAATCACCCAGCATGAAGCACCCACAGCCCCGGCACCCTCCCAAGTCCTCCAGGAACAAAAAATGGCCTTCCAACGCCGTGTGCTGGAGGGCCAGAGGGAGACGGCTGAGCAGGTGCGGTGGGGTTCGAACTCATGGCTGCCAAACTGGACGCCATCCTTGGGTGTCTATGTCCGACCCATGGTCTCCAACGAGCCCTGACTGACATCACTGGAGTCATGACGCGGAGAGAAGAACAGCTGTCCGCTCAGAGTGGCTCCAGCGATGCCAGCCGTGAGCTGGCACACATGGGCAAGCTCATGGAGGACATGGTGCAGATGGAGGCGGAAAGGATGGCAGCCACCGCTGCACATCATCGAAATGTAGCTGGGATCTATCATGCCCTGCAGACCTCCATCTTGGCATTGCCGCTACAAGGCGTGGAGCTGATGAATGCTGCTGCCCCCACACCATCCACATCCCCGCCCCCTGGTGTGTCAGTGCCTCCCAGTGCAGCAGGCATATCCACTCAGGCACCTGATGTGTGAGTGGCACACAGTGCTGCCGACAATCCCCCTCCGGTCCCTGATGTGTCAGTGGCACACAGTGCCGCAGCCGGTACTGCAACACTCACAGGTGGGGCAGGGCACACACCCGGAGACGAGGACGTAGATGGGACTGTGGACAGAAGGAGCAGGCACTAGCATTCATTTCTGCCACCCGGCCTGTTTGTGCTGGGTCCCGCACATGGCCTCATGACCTTCCACTGACCCTCGATACACTCCGATGCACTCACCTTGGACAGCGACATGGACTGCCACATCCTGTTCGATGACCAATGACACGGCGGACAGGCTGCGGACTGTACCCTTCCTCTTCCGAAGTACATGTCATCCCGGATGGACTCTGACTGGCCCTCCATGGGCCCATATTGTGTAGTGTGCTCGGCATTGCCCTGTACTTCTCCAGCTGCATGACTGCACTGGATGTGCAAATAAACATCCACTGACGCACTGCTGTGTCATGTCTTACATCATTCAGGTGTGGATGTGTGGATGAATGTGGGGACAGTGCCTTCCCTTGCATCAATGATGTTCATCCTGTGGGATGCGAGTCAGAGGGTGCGACATTGCATTTTGTGTACCTGGTCCCATGAGCACTACAACAGGGACACACGCATCAGTCACTTCCTTGTCCGGACATGGACTGGACCACGCCCCGAGCCCACGAGTCATTGTGGCAAGCCCTGCGCTAGTCCGGCGTACGGCAGGCCAGACAACTCCGATGACGCACCGAGGGGGGGCCATCATTGCTACCCGTCGTAGGCGTACTGGCTGGTGGTGTGGAGGTCACTGGTCTAGTCCTCAGCATGTCACAGCCACTACCTGAGGGCAGGTTTGAACATACACCATACCCATCCGGCACAGGCATCACTGGCCATGTGACTCCGCCAACATAAGGGGCCAACGATGTCACATTCCCCTTACGGTGGTGACTGGATGACGGCCGCTCCACGCTTCTCATTCTCATTCATAAAGAGCCCATGAGTTGTTGCACACAGGGTTGGTGGCATCCGAGGCCTGGCGAACGGCACGGGTCTACCGCCACGTGGCGCAGACTGGGGTTGCACAGGGTTAGGGGCATCTAAGGCCTTGCGGATGGCATAGGCACCAAGCCCCGGGACGGTGACTTTGGCTGCCCTGAGTCAGTGGCACCTTAAGCTGCTGAGCGGGTGTGCAGCCTGCGATGATGCCCTGTCCCGGCGGTCCGGACAGCTCAGATTTAGTGTGCCCTGCTGGACCGCAGTGTAGGCCAGAGCCAGCGGGCAGCGCGGGCCTACCGCCATGTGGCATTGCTGCCAGAGTCCCAGAGTTAGTGGCACCCATTGGGCTGAGCGGGTGTGCAGCCTGCGATGGTGCCGGTTGCACTGGTATGACCCAGCACCAAACGTGAGACCTGGTGGCCTGCGGAGCATGGCTGCATGGTGTGGGGGGTGCCATGTCCGCGGGCCCCAGGGTTGTGGCTTGCAGCAGCACTTGGTGGGACCTCCTGTCTACGCGCCGGTGGCAGAAGGTGAGCAGTGAGGCCTGGGTGTGCATGGGCGGGCATGCTCCGATGGGCGGCGGGAGGGGTTGGGGTGCCTCTGCCTGGGTGTGCATGGGCGGGCAGGCGATGTTGTCTTGTGCAGGTGTGTGTACTGTGCCAGTCATGTATCTGGACTCTGTTTCAGCTGATGGCTCTGACTCAGATGTGTGACCTGATGAACTGCAATACAAACCAGCACGTGGTTGGAGACACACCGGTGGCAGTAGGTGAGTAGTGTGGCCTAGGTGTGCTGGGGCGGCACTCTCTCTCTCTCTCCCTCTCTTCTCTCTCTCTCTCTCTCTCTCTCTCTCTCCTTCTCTTCTTCTCTCTCTCTCTCTCTCTCTCTCTCTCCCTCTCTTCTTCTCTCTCTCTCTCCCTCTCTTCCTCTCTCTCTCCTTCGCTCTCTCTGTCCTTTGATGTGCGCAGGACACACCTTCTCATCATGTTTTTTGCCATGCAGGCTGGGACCTACGGATTGTCCCGATGGGAGCGGCCATGTGTCTTCATTTCATTTCAGTGTTAATTTTAATAAAGTTTCATTTGTTGCTTTGAAAGTGAATGTGTGCTGCTCATTTCTGTGTCGACACATGCATGTCACCAGTTGTGATTGTGCGACGTCAGGCGGATTATTTTGTACATGTTTAGGTGTAGCTGATGTGGCATGTCTTTGGTCGGGGGGTGCCAGGGAGGGGTGGTCCTGGGGTGGTGACGGTGGGTGTCCGGGCCACGTGACCAGTGGCTCCATGGCATCTGTTGCCCTTCCGATGTGGCCCTGGGCTGTGCTCCCTTTTGTGGTGGAGGCTGCTGTCCGACTTTACACCAGGTCAGAGCAGGTGTAGGTTTCCTGGTGCTAACACGCCTTATCGCCTGTTTTGTGTTTTTATCGCAGATCTGGCTGGTCGTTGAGAATGTTGAGGTGTGATGTTGTCGCGGCTTTTGGCACGGGAACGCCCACTCTGCATCTCATTAGCGTTCGTTGCGGGGGGCCTCTGTGGCAATGTTTTTTGCGGCTGCAATTGCGGGTAAACTGGTGCTGTCGGCTGTTATCACCAGCTTGTGAATGGGGAGGTAAATTTATCATGATAAAGTGTTGTTAATTCGGCGATAGCTCCTTGTGAATATGCCCCTTCATTTCTGATAGTTGTGGGTGAGCCCATCAGACATACACCTTAAAAAGGTCAAAGCTCTGGCACTGAGGTTTGGGTAGCAGGCCTTGGTGCACCTTCAGAGTCCTAAAACCAGCGGCATCATTCCAAAAATATGGGGACGATCGTGCAAAAAGAAGCCTTTCCTTAAACTTTTATTTGTTACTTTTTAGCAGTGATTTCCGTTAAGAGTTGAGTTTTTGATACATTTTCGTTTAACAAACATGTTAGAATTGGGGGTCTCTAGTTGGCACAGGTAGGTACTTGTGACAAGTAGGGACCCTCTCCTCTAGTCAGGGTAAGGGGACACACTTCCAAAATAACCCCTGCTCACCCCCTTGGTAGCTTGGCATGAACAGCCAGGCTTATCTCAGAGGCAGTGTGTAAAGCATTTGTGAACACATACAGTAATCAAGTGACAACACTACAAATGGACACCACACAGGTTGTATATTTATAAAAATAAGTATCTTTTATATAGAGTCACCACAAGACCATAAACGACAAAAATATTCCACAATACTATTAGAAATAAAGAGTTCTTGTTAAAAAGGCTTAAATCAAAGTTCTGTGCGAGTCGGTAGCCCTGTCCGGCTACAGCGTTGCTGAAATAACACAGAGTCTAACAAATCCAGCGGACCGCGTCGGTCTGGGCCCACTCAAATGTCGACAGACTCAGTCACAGTACCTTTTACTTGAGGCGTTTGTTGCGGTGCAGAAAAGAAAGCGTTGCAGGACGCGGTGTCCCTCGATGCAGTGCAGGCAACGGCCCATTGACGGAGTCGGTGGGTCCGAGGCATACGTTGCAGGGCGAAACGGTGCTTCGATGCGGTGCTTGCAGCTTGCAGTGCGGCGATAGAGCTGGATTGTGGGAGCTGGCGCCGATCAGTCCAGACAGCGGTACGAGTCGGGCGGTGCGTCACGAAGGGTGCGAGCGGTGCCCAACTCCGATGCGTTCACAGGACTTGAAGTCAGCAACAGTTATCGTGCCGGTCAGACCAGTTCGATTTGGTGTAGCGAGGCATTGCACGTCACGGTCTCCACAAGTCATGGTGCAGGCAACGGCTCGGTGATGGCGTCAGGACGGAGTTGGTGAGCTCAGAGATTGCGTTGGTCGATGCGGACGTTGTTCGATGCGGTGCCTACAGGACACCGGGTCGGTCGTGAGAGTCGGTCACAGCTCCCTGCCTCTGTAGCCACTGAAGCAGCGTTTCCAGCAGCAATCCACAAAGGCTGGTGAAATCTACTGGTCCTGAGACTTCGGTCAGGGGCAAGCTCTCTTCCAAACCCTTGGAGATCTTTGCACAAGTTGATGAGGGTACACACACAGTTCTCCTCCCTCTCTTAGGCAGTAAGGCAACCACTGCAGGCCAATTCCCCAAAACAGCAACCAGGTGGGGATAGCCTCTCCTTCAGTCTTCGTGGGTTCCTTCCTCAGCAGCGGTTTCTTCTTGTCTTCCCAAAAGTGATCTAAATTCTTGGGATCAGGGTCCCAATACAGGAGGTGGAGCCAGCATTGTGGAGGAAAGGCACAGCCCTGGAGCACTTTGTTGACATGATTCCTTCTCTCCTTTCACAGTGCAGGGCAGAGACATCAGACGCACCACAGGGGGCGGAGCCAGCACTGTGGGGGGCAGGCACTGTCCTATTCAGGTCCCAGGTGCAACTCCTCCCTCCTATCTAGATGCAGATCTCTCTATTCACCACTGGGCGGACTCACCCTGTCTCCTGGAAACCCCCAGCCCTGTCACTCAAACTCCAGACAAGGAATACACAACCTAGCAGAGGCAGGCTTGGACAGTTAAGCAAGAAAATACCTACTTTCTAAAAGTGGTATTTTCTTTTTTTTTTTTTTTTTTTTTTTTTTTTGAAACCGTTTATTGCATCCATAAAAAGGTTACAGGTATGGGCCTACAACCGCACGGCCGGCCGCTAAAGCATCACAAATATAGTACATACAGACAGTAAAGGTCTCTCAGCGGTGTACAGTAGAAACACAGGAGTAATCAACGGTGCAGGCCTCACGGCGTCCTGCCACAGAGTACGGTTTCATTTTAAGGACTAACAACATCAACAAAAAACCACAACCGCAAGGCAACCCGAGATTCAAGATGACAACACTTGCTCCATAGTGGGGGATCCAGACTGGCAGGAAAGATCTGAAGAGGGGGATGGGAGGAGATCAAGGACTGGGGGGCCGCGTGCCCGCGGCCGAGCAAGAGGGTCCAGCTAGGGAGACGGAGCAGGCGAGGCAGCCGGCAGCTGTGGTGGCTCACAAATGCCCCCACGGTAGGCGTTCCAGGGGCCCCAGATTTTCACCCACGCCCCAGGCTTGCCCCTCGCCACATACACCACCCTTTCACGGAACATACACCAATCCATGTGCTCTTTCCAGGCCGACACCGCAGGGGGCCTCTGGGATCCCCACAATTGAGCAATATCACGTTTCGCTATCATGTATCCCAGAGTCACCCACCGCGTCTGCGGAACCGAGTAGTCATTCGGTTCCCATACATTCAACAAGCACCTCCTCGCTTCGGGCAGCAGCGCTACACGCGTGACCACATGCAGGACCTCATGCACACCACGCCAGAATCGCTCCACCTTCGGGCACTCCCACAGTATATGCATAAAAGTCGCCAACGCACCACAGCCACGCTTACACAGTCCGTCCATGGCAAAACCCATACGTAGAAGCCTCGGCCCCGTCACGTAGACCCGGTGAAGAATCTTGAGCTGGACAAAACGAAGGCGAGCCGGGATGGCCACCTCTTTCGGAGAGGCCACCGCGGACATCCAATCCTCGTCGTCCAGCTCCAGCCCGTCGGCCACCCAAGCCTCGCGTAGACTAGTTAACAGGCACGATCTATCATTAATCAGCTTCTTGTATATGAGGGAGATCGTGCTGTCCGGGACATGGCCATCCAGCACTCTGTCCTCCAGGGGGGAAGACTCCGGAATGGATGCAACATCCGGGAAGACGGAGCCCAGCGCATGGCGGACCTGCAGGTACCGAAAGTACTCACTGCCCTGCAGCTGGAACTCCGCCTGCAGCGTCTCAAAAGTTTTGAATCCCCCCCTCGTCCAGAGATCCCCCACTGTGCTGATTCCGATCGTGTCCCACTTCTCGAAGCCCTTCGATGTCCACAGGGAGCCCAGTCTCTCAGAGGCATACAGTGGAGACGCCCGGGTCAAACGGTCCTTCCACCCCATAGCTGCATTAGCCGCGTGCCAAACCCGCACCATTACACGCGTCGGTCCCGTCAGACGGGAGTCAGGCGCGCCAGAGTACAGCGCTCGATTGTAATCGCCACCGGGCAGGAGCATCTTGTCCATCTCGAATGCCGGGTTCAGGGCGGGCCCGTAAAGGCCATGATTAATTGCAGCTAGCTGGGAGGCCCAGTAATACCGTTTAATGTCCGGGAGGGCGACCCCTCCATCGTACCACGGGAGCGTCAGTTTAGCCAGAGCAATACGCGGCCTCCCGTCCCAGAACAGGCGCCGCTGAAGGCCCTCCACCTCACGAAAGTAGCGTGCCGGGACCATATCCATAGTGTTCTGGAGGGCGTAGAGGAAGCGCGGCAGGGACATCATTTTAAACAAGGCCGCTCGACCGAGCGGCGAGAGCGGGAGACGCCGCCAGCGCACCACATCCTCCTTCAAACGCTGGAGAGGGGGCAGCAGATTCCGCTCATAGCGGGCCTCCGGGTCAAGAGTGATATATATACCCAAGTACCGGAAACCCTGGGAGGCAATCTGGATCGGGCAGTCCCGCGGCAGGACCGGAGCCTCCCCGGAAAGCACGTAGACGCAGGATTTCGCCCAGTTAATGACTAGGCCTGAGTTGCGACCGAAGGAGCGCAAAACATCAACTAGGACGATCAGGGACTTGCGCGGGGAGGCGAGATACAAAAGGATATCGTCCGCGTAGAGGGACACGCGGTCCTCGTGCTCGGGGGTCCAGCGGAGACCACGGATGGAAGGGTGCCACCGCAGCCACTCCGCCAGGGGCTCCAGGGCCAGGGCGAATAGAAGAGGCGACAGGGGACAACCCTGTCGCGTGCCCCGCCCCAGCGCGAACGGGGTCGACACACGCCCGTTCACCACCACCTGCGCCATCGGGCCCGAATATAGTAATTTGACCCAGCTGATGAAACCCGGGCCAAACCCAAACTTCGCGAGCATCGCCCAGAGATATGGCCATTCGAGCGTATCAAACGCCATGGTGGCGTCCAAGGACGCCAAGATGGCTGGCTCCCGCACAAATGGGACACGCGCGAGCACGCCGTGCAAGCGCCGTAGATTAAGAGCCGTATTGCGGTGTGGGATAAAGCCCGATTGGTCTTGATGGACCAAATCGCCCACCACGCCAACCAACCGGTTAGCCAACACCTTGGCGAGGATTTTGGGCTCCGCGTTCAAAAGCGAAATCGGCCGATAGGATGTGACCCGTTCACGGGGCTTCCCCTCCTTGTGGATTACCACAATTGTGGCCAGACGCTGGTCCGGCGGGAGGGAGCCCTGCGAGTGGGCCGCGAGGAACATCGCTCGCAGGTGGGGTGCCAGCACATCCGGGCGTAACTTATATAGCTCAATGGGAATGCCATTGGGGCCCATGGCCTTGCCGGATGAAATCGAGCGAATAGCCGAGGCAATTTCGTCCGAGGTGGGAGGGACGTCCAGCGAATCTCTGTCTTCCGCCGTAAGGGAGGGGAGTGCAATATCCCGAAGCAGGGCACGGGAGTCCGCCTCCGAACAGGGAGAAGCAGGGGAGTAGACTCCGCGGAAATAATCCGCGAAACAGGAGACAATGGCTTCCGGCTCCGTGGCACACGCACCATCCACACTCTCAATCAAAGGCACCACTCGGCTCGCTCTCTCTCTCTTATCCAACCACGCAATCAATTTACCGGCCTTATCACCCACATCATACAAGCGCCCCTGCTGCTCTCTACCAAGGCCCCTGGCCGCCTCCGTGACGAGGGCCCGGTAGGCCGCCTGCTTTAACTGCAGAACATGTAACCTGGCGTCTGTTACCCCGTTCCCCAGGTCACCCTCTAATTCCGCAATCTCGGCCTCCACCCGGGTCACCTCCTCCCGCTCACGCCGCCGGGCACTGGCAATAAAGGAGAGGGCCTCCCCTCTAAGAACCACTTTGAAAGCCTCCCATAGGGAGATGGCAGATGGGACCGACCCCACATTCTCCTCAAAATAGCGCTGCAAGGATGTGATCAAGTCGGCACGAATGGTGGGGTCGCGCAGATACCAGGCGTTAATCGGGGCCACCCTGCCATCCCCCCTCGGGAAGACATCGAAATGCAACAACAATGGGGAGTGGTCTGAAATACCCCGTGCCAGATGGCGCACCTCTCCCACCCTCCCCGCATGGGCCGCTGGGACAAGGATGTAATCAAGCCGCGAAAGACTACCATGGGCCCCCGAGTGGAAGGTGTATTGTTGCAATACGGGATGCTTTAAGCGCCAACAATCCACCAGGCCCAGTGTGTCTAAAAGGCCAGGCAGCCACGCCTGTGCCCGGGGGAGGTCCCTAGGGGGATGGCGATCCATAGATCCAGAAACAACCGCATTAAAGTCCCCTCCAACCACCAATAGGCCACTCGGAAGTTCCAGAAGGAGGCGCCCCAGGTCCGCAAATGTAGTGGCCTGTAGCCCAGGCGGGACGTACACCGACACAAAACTGAACACTCTACCCTCCATACGTCCCGCCAGAGCAGTGTAACGTCCCCTCTCATCGTGGTGCACCTCATCAATCTCCAACGGGAGCGAGTTCCTAACCATAATACCCACCCCCCGCGAGCCTGAGGTGAAGCCAGAGTGGGCCGCCAAACGGTATCCCCTCCGATTCATTGCATGAAAGGTGTTACCTATAAGGTGCGTCTCTTGCAGAAAGACAACATCTGGGGAAATACGTTTTAAATACTGCAGGACCACACCACGCTTAATCCTATCCCCCAGGCCGTTAACATTCCATGACAACACAGTCAAGTCCCTACCCCCCATCATACGTCGAAACAATCGGTCGTCCCCCACCGAGCAGTCTAAAGACAACAAAACAGTTGCAGGATTGCCTTGCGGTACGAACAAACAACACACCCCCCCCACCCCCCGGTCCCAACAAAACTCCCCCCTCCCTGCACCCCTGCATGAGCCCAGACAGCCCCCCCAAAGTGCAGTGTGCCTGTCGCCCCATAGCTAAATACTAACTAGTCCCCCAGAGGAGGAGGGAAGCCCCCAGCAGACCCCACATGACCTCCATGGGAGGGGAACCTACAGAAGCAGTATGTGGTGAAGGAACAATGTCCCGAGTAAGGCAATACAGTCACCCCTCAATTCTGATCCAGCGGGCCCTCCTCGCCAGCTGCGCTCCCCCCACCCCCCCGGCCCCGATCCCCAGGCAAGGTGTCCAACCAGTCCCCAGCCGCCTCGGGCCGGTCGAAGAAGTGCGTGCGACCATCCACCTCCACCCGCAGCTTAGCCGGGAAGAGCATTGAGTACTTAAGATTTAGGTCCCTTAAACGACGTTTGATGCCAATAAAGCTCTGCCGCTGCTTCTGGACTGCCGGGGTAAAGTCTGGGTAGAAGTTTACGTCCATGTTGTCCAACCTGACCGGTCCCTGTTGCCTGGAGGTCTGGAGGATGGCATCTCGGTCCCGAAAATTAAAGATTCGGGCAATAAGGGGCCGCGGCGGGGCACCGGTCTTAGGGCGGCCCCCGGGGACCCGGTGGGCACGTTCCACCGCAAAAAACTTACTCAGCCCCCGGGGCTGGAGATGGGTCAGGATCAAGTCTTCCACGAAGAGATCCGCCGCCTCCGCCTCACGTCCCTCCGGCACACCAATAATGCGGATATTATTCCTCCGGGCGCGTCCCTCGGAATCCTCCAGTCGCCGGTCCATCAGGGCGCTCGCCTGGCCAAGCCGGCGCACCTCCTTCTGGAGGGCCACCACGTCAGTCATGAGGCTCGTTGTGGTGTGGGTCAGGGAATCGACTCGGTCGTTCGTCTTTGACAAGTCCGCCCTCACAAGGCCCACATCCACCAGGACCGAGTCAATTTTTTGCGACAAGGTATCAAAACGCTGGTCCACTGAGGCCTTCAGTTCAGCGATGGCGCCCATGACGTCCCGGAGGGTTAGATCCACTGGATGGGCAGGTGTCTCCGTCGGTCCCACCGGGGATGACCGCGTTGTCTCCGGAGAACCCTTTTGGAGCGTGTAGCGGTCCATACTATTGGCCTGGTGCGCCGTGCCACGGCGGGTCGTCTTCACCTTCGCCCGGTCGCCATCTTGTTTGGTGGCCATGCTGGCCCTTCCACCGTCGCGCCAAGATCTCCAAACGGGCCGTCACACCAGATCACGGGTGTCAAGGGGGCGACCACAGAGCCGCGGGTCGACCCACCGCCGGCGGGCCAGCTGGGTACCTGGACAAGGCCACACCACCGCACCCCGCTCCGCAGCCCGACCTCGCCAGAGAGCAAGGAGGGCGCAAAAGCGAAAGTGAAAGTGCGGGGTGCGCGAGTCGCCCAGCCCCGCTCGCCGCTGTTATTCACCTTGTCCCCGGATCGCGCCACTACTCCAATCCGGGGGGCCGGCGAGGAGAAGGCCGCAACCTTCAGTCGATGTTCCCACCGGTGTTCGGGGTCCGATTCGAGCCCAAAAAACGGGTAGTGCCTCAGCTCGGGTTCCCCGACACAGTCCCCTTAACAAGGACAGGATATTTCCAGGATTTATTCAGGAGGTCGCGGAGGTCCTCGGGAGCCTCGCACCTACGCGGCCATCTTGGTTGCGCGCTAGGCTCCTCCCATAAAAGTGGTATTTTCAAACACAGAATGTTAAAACCAACTTTACTAAAAGATGTATTTTATCATTCTGAGTTCAGGCATACTAAACTCGAATTTCTACCATGTTCCCTGAGTCAGTTAGGATTATAAAATGTAATAATCAAAACTGCCCATTCTGGCCTATGGAGAACAGGTAGCCTTGCAATAGTGAAAAACGAAAATGGCTGTAATTCACTATTAGGACATGCCACACACATCAGGGCTTGTCCTATCTTATACTTACAATGCACCCTGCCCTTGGGCCTACCATAGGGGTGTCTGATATGAAGAAAAGGGAAGGTTTAGGGACTGGCAAGTGCGTACACTTGCCCAGTCAACATGGCAGTACCAGACAGCACACAGGCTCTGCAATGGCAGGCCTTAGACACATTTTACAAGGCTGCTACTGTGGGTGGCACAACCGGTGCTGCAAGCCCACCAGCAGCATTTGGATTTACAAGCCCTGGGCACTCCTCATACAATAATTTACAATAGGGAGAGCACATGCACTTTAACACTGATCAGCAGTGGTAAAGTGCCCAGAGTCATAAAACAGCCAACAACAGGTCATAAAAAATATAGGAGGAAGGCAAAAAGTTCAGGGATGACACTGCAAAAAGGGCCAAGTCCAACAAAACAGTTGCCTCAAATAAAAAGATGGGCTTCTTAGAGTTCTCAAAAGTGACAGCTATCTCACATGTGGCCCCTGAAACACACAGAAAGTACCTCTGACAACATTAACACCCCTCTTCACCAATTCACTCACCACCAGTTAGGTGGGTTGCTTCAGTTGAACGCTCACACTTCTTCCTATGTGTGACCGAGCTGCCAAAGCTGGGCCACCAGGAAGTCGCAGAGGCCTTATGTTTCACTGATTGCATGTGTCACGCATTTGGATGTCCGGTTTTAAGTCCAAATCACACATTTTTAAAAAACACCTCATCAAGAGCGCCTCTTTGTAAAATACAAGTCTTGGAGCTGCAGCGGCTTCAGGAATTATCTCATCATAGGGGAGAACTCATAAAATCCCCTTCAGTTGATGGAAGGGCGTATGGCTCGGTACAATTGTAAGCTATGTGAAAACGTTAGAGAGTCTTTGCTGTTATACCAGTTATTTTCCATTTGATCTTTATCATTTCACTGGTGTCCCTTGTTTTGTCAGTGTTGTCAAAGGCTGGGTAATATCACCTCCTGTGATATCATCAAATATGTTAATTAGTTCTCACACCTAAAAGTGCACAAAACTTGTGATCTTTATATCTGTATGGTCATTGCGCCTCATGGCGCTGCATTTTTACTCCAGATGTCTAGTTTCGCTTTGATCTGCCTGGGTATCTCTGGCATTGTGTCCAAGGGTCTGGAGAAAGGAGTAGTTTTTGCTGCAGAGATGCTTGAAGTCTTCCAGAGTGCAAGGAATATCTGCACTGCTTTTCTGGATCCCAGCCAGAGTTCACATAGCCTTCTCGGACCAACTACTATTTAAAAATTATATTTTTATTGGCATTTGATGATAGTTATGCAAAAATGCATGGAAGAGCAAAACGTTGTACAGCGTATCCTTGTTTGAGTAACCAGTTTTACATATCACCCTCATGCCTGCAAAGCAGGTCACAGAAAATACAGGGGAGCATGGTCAGTGGTGGCTGCTCCTGACAAGTAGCAGTGGGACGGAGAGGGTTTTTTTGAAAAAAACAAAATCCCTTACCTGCCGGCCAGCTGGCTGGCCAGCCGCAGCTTCTCCTCCCACCCTCTTCCTTCTGTAGAAGCAGGAAACACCCAGGCTCCCCTAAGCCAATCACAAGGCTGCAATGCAGCATTGTGATTGGTCTGAGTGCCATGGTTTGGCACACAAACAGGGACTAGGTGCATGGGAATATTCTCCACTGAGGCTGTACAATACAGTCGGTGGAGAACATTCAAAGTGCGCGTGTCTTTCTGATGGATACATCTGCCAGTGGATTCCTCACCTTGTGAATATCCCCTGCGCCAGCATTCCACGGAACTTTTCTTCCCCAGCATTCCACGTCGACGTGGGCGACGTCACAATACATCGGCTCCGCACGCGACTCCGTGCGACGTCATCGGAGCCATAAGAAGCCCACGTCGGCGTGATGACGTCAGTTCCCTTTTTTCCGCGCCGTCGACGCGCAACGGTTTTTTCCCAGTGCTCTCTAGATACTTTGTAATCTAGTGGTGTATTCTTGTTAAAATCGGAATGTCTTCGACGAGGAAGTCGGGCTTTAAGCCCTGTAGGGAGTGCGGAGGCCTGATGTCCATGACGGATCCGCATCAGAATTGTTTATGGTGTCTCTCTTCTGATCATGATGTGGATGAGTGCGGGTGCTGTAGGAGCATGAATCCTAAAGCACTGAAGGAGAGGATGACCAAACTCTTCATGAAGAAGATCGGTGAGGAGAAGAGAGGGAGGAAAAAGGAGAAGTCCAGGCGGGAGTCTTCGACTTCGAGGTCGTCGAAGTCGAAGAAGCACCATAAGAAGAGGAAGCATTCTTCTCGGCGTCGGTCCTCGAAGTCTAAGAGGTCGAGGTCGGCTTCGCCTCGTCGACGTCAGAGCAAGATCTTGTCTCCTTCGCCTTCTCCGGATAAGTCTTCGAAGTCTCCCTCTCCGAAGCGGACTCCGGCTCGTTCCCCGACGCCGTCTCCGGCGCCGTCCAAGGCTTCGACTCCTGGTCGGGTGGAATCTGATGTGGAGCAGGAGCAGGAAGAGTCTGTCCCGGTGCCTGATGACTCCGTGGTTCCGGTGGAGGATTCGGAGGAGCCGACGCCGGTGGCTCCACAGGAGGATACAGGGGCAGTTCCTTATCCCCAATTCCCGGCTCCAGGTACGGATCCTTCGGGATTTCTGAATGCCATGTATGGCATTTTTCAGAGAGCATCCTTCCCATCCGGAGCACCAGCAGGTCCCGTGGGTCCGATGGCGTTTTCTCTGGGAGTGCCGCAGCAATATGCTCAGGCTCCTTTTATGCCTTTTATGCCGATGGCGCCTTCTTGGCAGTTTCCGGCGCCGGTTGGGAATCCGGCTCGACCTCGGATGGATGGTCAATCTTCGGAGCCTTCGTTGACGCCGAGGCCGACTCCATCGACGCCGCATCCGGCGCCGCCGACTCCATCTGTAGCGCCTCCGACGCCGATGCCTTTGGCTCCACCGACGCCGCGTACGACGTCGACGACGCCGGCTCCCCGGAATCGATCGAGGCGTGAAGCCCAAAGGGTTTTGGAGGAGGAAAGATTTCGTGCTGAGGTGGAAGAAGGTGAGGTCGACTCTTCTTCGGACGAGTTTGGAGGTATAGAGGTAGCAAGTGGTTTGGATACCACCCCGGAGTGGGAGCATGCTTCTGCAAGGTCTTCTCCACCACAGGAATTGGCGCCCTACCATGTTGTGATCAAGAAGGCCGCGGAGTTGTTAGATCTGCAGCTGCCCTCTGTGGAATACAAGTCCAATCTGCTCACAGAGGTGTTGCACTCCCCGACGTCGGCTTCTGAGCCTTTGCTACCTTTCAATGAGGCTCTCTTGGAACCAGTATTGGAGGTGTGGAAGAAGCCTCTGTCAGCTCCAGCAGTTTGCAGGCAGGTGGCAAGGAGATACAGGGTTGCGCCAGGAGACCCGGATTTTTTATCCACGCATCCTTCTCCGGAGAGCCTAGTGGTGCAGGCTTCATGTTCTAAACATGCTTCGGGTGCTTTCCCCCAATCTCCGGCTGATAGGGAGTCGAAGAAAGTTGATCAGGCGGCCAAAAAGTCTTTCTCCTCAGGAAGTATGGCATTGAAGTCATCAAATGCTTCGTGCTTGCTGGGGCGTTATGTTCATGCCCTGATGGACTCTATAAAGACTCTGGCCCCTAAGTTACCTGAGGGGGATAAGTCGTCCTTCATGGAGGTTGTGGCGGACACTCAGGCAGCTGCCAGGCAGGTGATCCAGTCTGGGCTGGATACGGCGGACTCTGTGGCGAGAATTATGGGGTCGTCCATTGCCGCAAGGAGACAAGCTTGGCTCCGTTCCTCGGGGTTTTCTGCGGATGTCCAGGCCACGCTGGTGGATCTGCCCTTTGATGGACAAAAGTTGTTTGGGGAGAAGGCAGATTCTGCTCTTCAACGTTTTAAGGACAGTAGGTTAACGGCGAAGTCCTTGGGTCTGCAGGTTCCTGTGAGAGGTTCAACTTTCCGTAAGGTTAGGGGATTCGGAAGGTCATCCTTTCGCTCCTTCCGACAGCCACAACAACAGCAGCAACAACAGCAGCAGAATCCCCTCTATCGCTCCTATAGAGGGAAGCAAAGGGGTCGGAGAGGTTCTGGTCGTAACCCCTCTTCTTCCTCCTCCTCCTCTGCTCCAAATGAGGCTTCAGGGAAGCAGCCCTAGATCCCCCATCCCGGATCATGTAAGACCTGTGGGGGGTCGGGTGTCCTACTTTCTACGGGGTTGGAAATCTGTTACAACCGACCTTTGGGTTTTGAACCTCGTAGAGACTGGGTACGCCCTTCCCTTTCGGGAGTTTCCTCCCCCTTACCCTCCTTGCCAAGGTTATTGCTCGGAGGACCACCTGCTTCTCCTGCAGAAAGAAGTTCTGGCCTTGTTTCAGAAGGGCGCAATAGAGGTGGTTCCGGAGCAGGAAAGGGGTCAGGGATGCTACTCCCGGTATTTCCTGATCCCCAAGAAGGACGGCAGATTGCGTCCGATTCTGGACCTCAGAATCTTGAATTTTTACCTGAAACAGGAGAAGTTCAAGATGCTGACCCTTGCGCAGGTTCTTCAAGCGTTGCAGCAAGGAGACTGGATGGTGTCGCTCGACTTGCAGGACGCGTACTTCCATGTCCCAATCCTGAAGTCGCACAGGAAGTATCTCCGTTTTACGGTTGGGTCGCAACATTATCAGTTTGCGGTCCTCCCGTTTGGTCTTACTACTGCACCTCGAGTCTTCACAAAGGTGATGGCAGTGGTGGCTGCTCATCTCAGGAGGTCGGGGATTCCGGTTTTCCCCTACCTGGACGACTGGCTTCTGAAGGCAGAGTCCCCAGAGATGGTGCAGCGTCATCTGCAGGTGACAACTCAGCTGTTATTCGACTTGGGTTTTTCGATCAATGTGCCCAAGTCTCACCTGGTGCCCTCTCAACGCAACCTGTTTATAGGGGCAGTACTGGACACTACTGTGTGTCGAGCATTCCCTCCTCCTCAAAGGATTCTCGACATTCAGGAGATGGTCCCTTTATTCCACAGTGGAGCGGTTGTTCCAGTTCTGAAGGTCCTTCGCCTGCTCGGTCTGTTCGCTTCCTGCATTCTGTTGGTCAACCATGCACGCTGGCACATGAGGGCGCTCCAGTGGTGCCTCCGCAAGCAGTGGTATCAGCACAACGGGGATCTCGGGGAGTCGATCAAGATCTCCGGAGAAGCTGCAGCGGATCTGTCTTGGTGGAGCGTGGAGGGCAATCTGTCCCAAGGAAAGCCTTTCCATCTACCTCCATCGGTGGCCACAGTGATAACGGATGCCTCCGCCCTAGGGTGGGGTGCTCATCTGGGGGATCTGGAGATCAAGGGTCTTTGGTCTCCAGAGGAGAGGTTGTTTCATATCAACCTTCTGGAGTTGCGGGCGATTCGTTTGGCACTCAAGGCCTTTCTCCCTTCCCTTCGCGGTCGGTCAGTTCAAGTCCTGACGGACAACACGACCGCGATGTGGTATATAAACAAACAGGGAGGAGTAGGGTCTCTTTGTCTCTGCAGAGAGGCCCTGCGGCTGTGGTCCTGGGCTCAGGACCATCAGATTTGTCTGATGGCAAATCATCTGGCCGGGGTGCTGAATGTGCGTGCGGACAGTCTCAGTCGGCAGTTCTCCGCCGACCACGAGTGGAGGCTCCATCCGGAGGTGGTTCGTCACGTCTTTCGGACGTGGGGGACTCCTCGGGTGGACCTGTTTGCCACCCGAGAGAACGCGCACTGCCCGTCATTCTGCAGTCTCCAGTTTCCGATGCAGGGGGCGTTGGGGGACGCGTTTCAGTTGAGTTGGGGTTCACGACTCCTTTACGCGTTTCCTCCCATACCCTTGATTCCTCGGGTTCTGAGGAAAATTCGCCAAGACCGGGCCCAAGTCATATTGGTCGCCCCGGACTGGCCAAGAAGGGTTTGGTACACAGATCTTCTCCACCTCTCCTCGTGCCTTCCGCTCCGTCTCCCTCTGAGGGCAGACCTCCTCTCGCAGTCGGAGGGGCAGGTTCTACACCCCCACCTCCAGAGCTTACACCTTCATGCCTGGAGATTGAACGGGGCAACCTGAGTTCCTTCTCTCTCCCACCTGATGTGGTGGACGTTATTTTATCGGCCAGGCGACACTCCACCAAGTCCATATACTCCTACAGGTGGTCTAAGTTTGTAAAGTGGTGTGGAGAGAGGTCCATTGACCCTTTAAAGGCTCATCTTTCTGATGTGCTTCAGTTTGCTCTTTCCTTGGCTCAGCAGGGCTGTGCGGTGGCCACGGTTAAGGGCTACCTTTCGGCCTTGTCGGCATTTCTGTGCCTTCCAGATCAACCTTCGTTATTTAAATCTCCGGTTGTTCTGAGGTTCATCAAGGGCCTTACAAACATGTTTCCTCCCACTCCATTTGTAATGCCTCAGTGGGACCTTAATCTTGTCTTAACCTTTTTAATGGGGTCCCCATTTGAGCCTCTTCATAATTGTCCTTTGAGGCTGTTGTCCTTTAAGGTGGTCTTTCTTGTAGCCATAACCTCGGCAAGGAGGGTAAGTGAGCTTCAAGCTCTTAGTTCCAAACCTCCTTTTCTTACCTTGCATGCTGAAAGGATGGTTCTCAGGACCAGGGCTGCTTTCCTGCCAAAAGTTGTTACTCCTTTCCATTTGGGGCAGTCTATTACCCTCCCTGTTTTTTATCCACCCCCTCATCCTTCCAAAGAAGAAGAAAGACTCCATCGCCTTGACCCGAAGAGGGCTATGAGTTTTTATTTGGACAGGACCAAGGACTTTCGTGTTGATGACCAGCTTTTTATTGGCTACGTTGGTCGTTCTAAAGGTAGAGCGGTGCACAAGCGCACGCTGTCAAGGTGGATTATACTGACCATCAAGATCTGCTACGCCTTGGCTGGTAAGACTCCTCCTGAGGGTATTCGTGCTCACTCTACTAGAGCTAAGTCTTCAACATCTGCTCTGGCCCGGGGTGTTCCTGTGGCAGATATTTGTAAGGCCGCGACTTGGGCCTCCCTCCATACTTTCGCAAGGCATTATTGCTTGGACTCTGAGATGAGGAGGGAGGGCCACTTCGCGCGCTCTGTCTTGCAAGACTTTCTGGTATAGGAAGGTGGACACCCTCCTCCGGGAGTGGGGACTGCTGTGGGAATCTATTCACAAGGTGAGGAATCCACTGGCAGATGTATCCATCAGAAGAACAAGTTACTTACCTTCGGTAACGCTTTTTCTGGTGGATACAGTATCTGCCTGTGGATTCCTCACCAACCCACCCGCCTCCCCGTTGTCCACCTTTTGTATACCATGAAATTGGTCTTGTTTGAAATGCTTATATTTTCTCTTGTACATTTGTAGGTAATGCTTGTTTGATTAGCATTCCTTTGTTTTGTATGCTATGTATATGTATTGGTTTTTCTATATACTGTGTATACTTGGGATTGTCGTTGGTTCACCTGTTCGCCTCGAAGGCACGGAAAAAATGGGTGGAACTGACGTCATCACGCCGACGTGGGCTTCTTATGGCTCCGATGACGTCGCACGGAGTCGCGTGCGGAGCCGATGTATTGTGACGTCGCCCACGTCGACGTGGAATGCTGGGGAAGAAAAGTTCCGTGGAATGCTGGCGCAGGGGATATTCACAAGGTGAGGAATCCACAGGCAGATACTGTATCCACCAGAAAAAGCGTTACCGAAGGTAAGTAACTTGTTCGTTTGGTCGGTCCAAGACAGCTGGCCAAACAGTCATGAGCACTTAGAGATTGCCACCACTAATCCCCCCTACTCTGCCTAGCCCCACCCTGCAAAACAGCGTGTAAAAATGAAATGATAATAACATTACCGTATCATTTTATTTTTCCTTTTTTGCAGTGCTGAAAGGCAGTGGGACACGTTCCTCTGCCATAGCCTCTGTGCACATTATTACATTTGAATGTACATGAATCATATTGTGATGTAAACATTAAGCAGGTAACATTTTGGGTGTTGAATGTTCCTTTGCCTTACCTCAAGCCCGTCATGATCATATGCAACGCATTTTACTGGACAGGAGTTCAGGTAACCACTATCTGTGTCTATTCTCCTGTATGTAAACTTGCATTGCTCTATAGATTTGCTGTCCAACCGTACCTGTAGGGCTAAACCCATCAATGCTAAAGTAAAGCAAAAAAACAACAAAAAGAAAAAGAAAAATTGTCCTGAGGGTCAGGACGCCAGGGAAACATGCAGGGACGCATCATAGGTATTATGGCTCCTGTGGTCTTAGGCGATATGTTCATGCATGTGGGGGGAGGGGGGCGGTGGGGGCAGAGGGCCCTAAAACAACCTATCTGCCTGAATGATCAAGTAACCATTCAGAGTAATCAATGAGGCCGACACATCGCCGAAGGGGGGGGAACAACCACCACTTCTCACTTCAAGGCCATGTTTTTATGTCTCAGAGGGGTCTTATGCTCTATCCCTTTGAGTGTCCGTGTCTACATCTTACAGTCAGGGGGTGTCTCCTGGGTGCTTACGTTGAGGTGAGGGGAACCCACAGCACCCCCATCTTGTGGTGGGTTATACTCCGGCCCCCCAGCAGTCTTCTCCTCTGTTATCGCAGGCCTCAAGCACCTCTGCCTAAAGGCCCAACAATGTGTGTTGCGGTATCCCCATGCGTCCTCTTTAATCAGTGCTCGCTCCTTCGCCCTGGCCCATATGTCAACATCCTTGTCCCACACCGCAACTGCTGGACCTATCCCTGCCCACCATTGCATTGCTATCCATCTTCTAGCCAACACTAAAGACAGATCCACAAATATGGTACCAAATGTGTGTGCCTTGGGTCTGGGAAACAACCATAGGAGGCATAATACAGCTGTGCAGGGGAGTGTACGATCCAGCACTCCGTTGAGCGTGACTGTTAGAAATGGGATCTCTGGTTGGCTAAGGCTTGCGCCAAAGCCAGGCAAGGACAACCACTCCAAGTCAGGGCTGGGGAGTTACACGCCACAGATAACCCATGCTCACCCCCTTGGTAGCTTGGCACGAGCAGTCAGGCTTATCCCGGAGGCAATGTGTAAAGCGTTTGCGTGCGCACACAGCAACAACACCCTAGGCCCACCACAAAAGAAACTCCACACAAGGTTATATATAAAAAATAGCCTTTGTATTATAATAAACACATTAGATGATAATCACATAATTTACACTGCGCCAACTGGCACTGGGCAGAATTTTACAGGGGACTATTTACACAAGACAGGGCCACATGGACCTCTGTCAGAATTAGCACAAATCACCAATTGTAAATGTAGAACATATACCAACTGTAACACAAATTATAACTGTAGAGCACAACCAGTGACTACTGGCGCAATAATGATCTCAGCATTATCACAATAGAATCAGGTATAAAACCTATCCTGTATACATCACAGGGGCATAAACACATTATGCAATTTCTCACAAGTATAACTCATTAGACCCTACCTCCTAAGTATAATTACACTAGGGGCGTACATCACACAGGGAAGTAGATTCTTCCTAACATAAACCTAAACAGGTAAAACAACCTCCTATGCAGAAATCATATCTAGGGTATAAAACACAGGGTGCGCAAAACATACTACACACGGTACCTTTCCTAACACCATAAGCATTAACACAGGGTGCGCAAAACATACTACACATGGTACATTTCCTAATACCATAAGCATTAACACAGGATGCGCAAAACATACTACACACGGTACATTTCCTAACACCCAAAGCATTAAACCACAATAGTACTTTAATCACATTAGGGTCCGGTTGCACCAGAACCTAAACGTAGCAGCTGCCCACTACTTGCTGGGCAGCTGGGGACAAGAACAGGGCCTAAACGCTGCAGCTGGCACTAAGTGCTGCGCAGCTGTGGAAGGCCAAAGTAGGGGCGAAGGAGTGCGTCACACTCCTGAGTTTACAAAAAGCAAGTCCCTAGGAAAAAAAAGACCTAAACGGTGCAGCTGTCCACTACTTGCTGGGCAGCTGTGTAGTCAAACTGTGTCAGGGGGCTCTCACTAGCCCTCCAGAACAAACTGCGCCAATCATTGGAGCCCTCTAGGCTCTAGAACAACCAATGCGCAAAACGTGGGGGCCATCTGGCTCTGGAAACAAACATGTGTCCCCTAATGAACTGTGAGGGGAAGGACGAAAGGGGCCCTGGCACAACGGTGCCCTCTGGGCCCTGTTGGGGGCTCTTTAAAATAACATTGCCCCCGCTGGTACAGTGGCCCGCTATGGCGGCGCCACTGGAAATACTGGCCCCCTCGTTGGAGCGCACTGGCTCATGTTGGAGCGGCCCGCTGCAAGACGGGGCCGCTCAGAGACTATGGAAAGGCACGGTGCCTCGAAGGGCACCAACAACATGGAGCCCCCACTTACCGGGCTCACTGGGACTCTTCAGCAAGACTCCGGCCTTCTTCTCACCCGGTCCCGCTACCTGGGGACTGGGTCTTATCACAGGCTGGCGGCAGGGAATCCGCGGGGCTCTCTCCTCACTATGACAGCCCCGCACACCGGCAACCGGGTCTTCCAGGGAAGAGCCCGCGAGGCTCTGCGTAGCTTCTCCCGAGCCGGGGGAAGCGGAAATGGAGCCCGCGAGGCTCCGGCTCGCGTCGCCGGCCCCGCCCACAACCAGGCAGAGGGTCGGACTTCTGTTTCCGGCGCTCCTCTTCTCCCGGGCCGTAGGGGTGAAACACGGGGTGGGCACCCGCATTGGGAACCAAAGTATTTGGCGCATAACAGCGGGGTGGGCCCCCTGCGAAACAGCGAAAAGTGCGGGGTGGGCACCCGCCGCTTCCCAAGAGTCACCCCAGCACGGCATCCAAGCGGGGTGGGCACCCGCAACTTTAAATAAAGATGAAGCGGGGTGGGCACCCGCGTTAGACGGTCAATAAGCAGGGTGGGCACCCGCAGGTTTAATTATTCCATAAGCGGGGTGGGCTCCCGCTCGGTCCTTGCAATTTGGGGGGGATCCCTACACTGGGGATTCCCTCCATCTCCATATGCAGCGCCGTGCTGCATCGGCCCACGCTCTCCTTTTCCCAAGCAAGAATAAAGCGCTCGCAGGCACTAGGTAAAGGCACAAGGTCCTTCCAAGATCCAAAGAAAAAGCAAAAGGTCCTAAAAGTCCTGGAGGCATCAGGGGGGCAATGTAGGCCCCAGGGGCCAGCACACAGGGCCCTCCAGCAAGGAGGCAGCCCCCATGGCAGTCCCTCCTGGGCCCCACCAGCAGCAAGCCCCCTCCTCTCAGGATCCAAAGCAGAACATTTTCATGGGGTCACAGCCCCTCTTTTATACACAAAATCCTTTGTCTCCAAAGGTGCAGGGGAGGGGCGAACCAGATGCAACTGGTTCCTGAGCACTTTGTTTTGCTCAGCCCCTCTCCCTATTCACAGGACAGGCCAGGGACATCAGACGCACCACAGGGGGTGGAGCCAGCATTGTGGAGGGAAAGCCCAGCCCTATTCAGGTCCCAGGTGTACTCCTCCCTGTCATCAACATGCAGATCTCTCCATTCACCACCGGGGCAGACCCATCCTGACTCCTGGAACCAGGCACACCAGCCAATCACAAGCCAGACAGTCACTGCACATTTATTACACAGACATGCCAGCTTCTAGAAGTGGCACTTTTACACTAGACACAGTAACGCCGCACACATCATCGCGCAGCATTCAATCTCACGAGTTCGCACATACAAAACTCGACCCTGCACTCCTCTCACATCAGGACTTAACATGGTCACTCAGATCCCCCATGCATTCCTATGGGAGGGCAGGCCTATCACACCACATGCACTCAAAGAGCACACGCACTTTCCATTGGGACACAGGGTGAAAGCACCTAGAGGCCTAAAACCACTAATACAACATAGGAAAAAGTTCTAGGGGTGAACTTGCCAGAAGGGCCAAGTCCAACAGTGACAATTACTGTAACCCAAAATACTCACAGCCCTGGACAACTCCACGTCATATATCCAAATCAGCCTCCAGCTCCTTGCACCTGGGGCAAGCCTTTGACTCTCCTCTATATATGAACTGCAGCTTATGGGGGGGTCAGGTAGGTCATGTGTATGCAAATGAATTGGACATACTTGAGCCTATTATTCCTAGAAATGAGGCTAGGGCTTGTCACAATCGTACCTCACTCTGGATCCAGAAGGAGTCTGCCCAATAATGTTTCCAACTTCGCTGGAGTCCTCCCTAGTGGCGTCATAGTTTTCTCCTGGTGTGCTCTATAGAGCCACTTCACCAGTTGGCACGTGTGGCCCAGTGTACCAACTCCTGAAGGACTGCATGGGTCTCAGGTTCCCATGGCCATCAGACTACAAGTCTCCAAATTTCCACACCAAAGCATGATAGGTCAAGAACTGGCCAGGGGGTAACACACATTCTGTCGTTGAGTAGAATAAGTGCCTCCAGCTGGTAACAGTCACTCACTGTGACCAGACCCGTTGCCATCCAGGCAGATAGCTGTAGTCCTGTAAAGGAAGTGGGTGGGTCACCATGAGGCTACCCTACCGACGGCAAAGCCGGGGCATATAAAGTTGTCCTAGCTATCCTCTACAGAATCTTTACCATCACTGTAATGCCACTCTCAACAGCACTCCTGGTCGTGGAATAACCACTTTCGGCTCAAGGAGCTTAGCCAATCGGGTACCCTGATTGCTAGCCAACCGGATGGGTCCCAGTGTCTCAAGGCCCTCACCATCCAACCATTGGGCTATCCAGTGAAGTTGGGCTGCCAAATACAATATCCCAAAGCAAACACAAGGAGATGATGGACGGAGCTCTGAAACTTTTCAGACACTCACCCCCAGTCACAGATCTGGGTTGAATCCATCATCGTTCTTTATCTCACTTCGCCACCATAGTTCAGACACAGCTATATGCAAATCAGTCTTGACAGTGTGCCTCATAGGAGCAGTCCAGCCCAAACTGTCAAGCCATGTCTTCCCTGGACCAGAAACAAGCATCCTGGGACCGGTTTCGGGCTAACAGCCCTCATCAGCCAGGCTAGCTTGAATCCAGTGGCAAAGTGAGCAAGAGACCAACGTCTGGGCATACCCTGCCAACTTAGGGTGAACAAAGCAAACACAGAGATGATGGACGGAGCTCTGAAACTTTTCAGACCCTCACCAACAATCACAGATCTGGGTTGAATCCATCATTGTTCTTTAGCTCCCTGTACATCCCGCCATCCCCAGGGATCTCTAAAGTATTGCTGTAGAAACTCTGTTGCATCCTCTATCTAAAATCAGTTCTCAGAGTAGAGTGTTCAAATAGTCAAACCAGGCACATGGTATCCTGACAGGGAGATTATCAAAAAGTATAACAGTCTAGGCAGCATAATCATCTTGGATAGAGATATGCAAGCCATTGCTGTCAGTTGCAGGGAGCACCAGAATTGAACACTGGACTTAAGAGAATGAACTGTCGTCCCCAGATTACCCTCATCTAATGTATGACACACCTGAATTCCTAAGTATCGAAAGAACCATGGTCACCAAAGGAGCTCCAGGGGCATATCAGCTGTCTGTGCCACGTCTTCATGGGAAATAGGTGTGTTTTAGCCTAATAAACTTGGAGGTCAGCATGTACCGCAAAGTCAAGTAGTAGAAACAGTGCTTTCTTGGCCCCCTGTTGACTGTCCGCCAAATGTCCAACAAGTCATCTGTATATAAAGATATAATATGTTCCCTGCCTTTTATGACCACTTCATGACCTGCACCCCTCTGCCTGAAGAGTCCAACTGATATCGGCTCAATCGCCAAGGCAAACGGAAGACGAGACAGGAGTCACCCCTGACTAGTGCCCTAATGGACTCTCCATTGGTCAGAAACGACACCACTGGTCCTAACCCTCGTTGTGGGATTAGTGTATAATAGGTGAACCCATCCTATCCAGACATCTCCGAGCCCCATTATAACCATAACAGCATGGAGGAAGTCCCATTATACTGAATCAAAGGACTTTTCCAGGTTCACGGACATATTTATTAAGGGCATCTGGACAGTGGGCAATATCCTGATGGTATAGTATTGTATTGTATTATACTTTATTGTTTAATTAATTAAAATCATTACAATATACTATCATTACAGAATGCTATAAAAGAAAAAGGGAAAAGAAATTTAAAAAGACACACTGAGTTTGCTTAAAAGTTTAAAAATCTTAAATCTTAAAAACAATTGTCCAGGCTGGAACTGAAGTGCTGGTGCATAGGGGTTGCTTCTGCAATTGGGGCCCAGTTTGCACGTCTTTTTGAGTGGGCCCTGTGCCCGATACAATAATGTTTAATTTGATGACGGACTGTTTAAAACAACTGAATTTTCCTGGTTTCAGTGCCGGGTACCTGGGTTAACTTACTTAGTCCACCGGTCTTGACCTTTTTTGTACCCTTGTGAACCTGAGCTTTGTAATGTCTGTAAACCAAAGCAGGACTCTGGGTTTATTGTAGACACAGGACTGATATTATGTTTTAAAAATTATTTGTTCCTTGTTGTTCTAGCTTGGTGGCCGAATGGTTACGTCTTGTATCTTGATCGTTTGTGTCAGTGCGGCCCGGATTGCATCTGTGAATTTCCCTAGTCGGGCCACTGTTTGAGTTGTATTAGCAGAGAAGCACAAATCTGAAACTTCTCTGCATCATCCGGAGCCGTGAGACCTGCAAATTGGGAGTGCCAGGCGGTGCCGCTCCCTAGCTAACTTTGGGCAGAAACACAACAGATAGAGTCAAGATTTTGCAGTGGTAACTGCAAAGACGACAGGCAACTGAATTGTCTTGCCGGGCCCAGGATGGATTAAAGTCCGCAATTGGCAGTGCTAGAAGTTTCGTATAAGTGATTCTTTTCCAGGCCAGAACTGTCAGGGCTTGCTCAAAATAAGGCTGAGGTTTTCCCAGGATATAAGAGGCATCCAGTGTGGAAATATTGGATTGATGGTGTAGGCTCTCCTGGTCCTTTTCGAAGGATATTCTCTTAACCTGTGTGTTCACTGTCTTTTTCCAGGCTGTTGCCGGGATATCCAGATTGCACAGATTTTGGGCTTCTATTATAGCTGATGCCAACTGTGCCTGCCATGTGGAGCCATTCTCTTCAGAGATTGTTTTGATATGGGTTTTCATTGAGAATGCAGGGGCACACAAAGTACTAATATAGTATTTTAATAAGTCCTCTGAGCAGGTGATATCCGGGCAAATGAGGCCCAGCTTCAGCCTTACTCTAGCTCTCCTGGCCTGTCGTGGGAGAGCAAGAAACTTCTTGTAGGCAGAGATTTAGAGGTTTATGAGGAGCTTGTTGGAGGCGCCGGGGAAGACTAAGGGGCCTATTAGGATGGCGGGTGGACTTTAGTCCACCCGCCAACCTAGCGGTGCAGGGACCGGCCACCAGTGGTGCGGCGGTCCTGCACCGGCAATTAGGAAGCCACTGCCACCGTGGCGATGGCATCCTCTTTCCCCAGTGCAGGGACCAGCCGCCAGTGGTGCCGCGGTCCCGCACCGGCAATTAGGAAGCCACGGCCACCGTGGCGGTGGCATCCTCTTTCCCCAGCATTGTGGCGGGCGGTGCTCACAGCACCGCCCACCCAAATGCTGTGGCTGCACTGTGTGCATTGTCATGCACAAGGTGACAGGCACCGCGCGGTGCCTGCCACCTTGTCCGTGACAATGTAGGGGGGTACCATAGGTACCCCGCATGGCACCCTCCACCCCGCCAATACCCTGGGGGCCCGCAATGGGCCCCCGTAGGCAAACTCTGCATGACTTTCCATGGCGGAGTCTCCGCCATGGGTGGGGCGGGGTATGATGTTGGACGGATCGCCATCGCCATGCAGACAGTGGTGATCCGCCCTACGTCCTAATAGACCCCTAAATGTCCATAGTTAAGATAGGGAACAAGATTTGCTCTTAAAACTTTCAGGATTGGTTCTGCTGTTGGACTGTGAAGTCTCTGGTTTAGGCGTCGCAAACTGTAAATAATGCCGGCCCCCTTGCTTCTTAGATGTTTCAGGTTGGATGTTTACTTTGTTAATTCCGATAGCCTGATGCCCAGGTAGTTATAACTTGTGCATTGATTTGCAGATCGCCTAGGCGCCATCGTGCTGTTTGCTTTCGGTGATACTTCCCAAAAATAAGTATCCTGGTCTTCGCCTGGTTAACTGAAAGGTCGTTCGATGATTGTACCTGTGAAGGGCGTTTAGAGCTTTCTGTAGGCCAGACCGCGTGTGATCCATTATTGCGATGTCGTTGGCGTACTGAAGGAACTGGAGCTGCACTTTCCCCAGCTTTGGTGTTAGTAAACTTGCTCCTTCCAGGGCTTTTCCCAGGTCTGCTGTATAACAATTAAAGAGAAGAGGGGCCAGGACACACCCTTGTTTCAGGCTGCTATTGGTCGGCACCTTGGCTGTTACCGTGGTTTGGCTCATCTTGATGCGGACCCAGGTCCCCTGAGATAGTGCAATTATTGCCTTTAGCAACTGTTGGTATAGTATATGATATAACTGACAGAGATTTTTGGAGGTGGGCGTATTCGGAATAAACCCATTCTGGACTTAATGAATGAGACCAGGCATGTTTAACATGGACACAGGCGAAATTCAGATGTGTCTTTGTCTTGGGGAGTGGGACCACCAGCGCAACCCTGGTGGAATCAGGCAGCGTGCCCAGATGCAGTGATTCGGTATATAAGGCCTTTAATCTCTGAGCCAGGACATGAGCAAATGCGGCATACAATTCAGCCGGCAACCTATCCAGACCAGGGGTTTCCCAGTGGCCTTGTCCCTGATGGCTGAATGAATCTCATGCACTGTCATAGGGCCTCCCAAATCCTCTCAAAGAGCAGGGCCGAGAGTGCGCATAAGTCGACTGAGCCAGGAACCTAGCTAAGGTCTCCGGCAAAACCATATCCGGATGCCGGTAAAGTTTTTCATAATATTCGAGGAAGGCTGCAATAATAGCCCCAGGAGACTGGAGCAGAGTGCCCTCACTTGATAAGATCAGGGTAATGGGTGTCTCCCTCGACTACGGATGAACCAGCCAGGCCAAAAGCTACCCAAACAACCACCCTCATCATGGAATCTAGCTTGGTAGTCTTTAAAATTGTGACATCGGTGGCGTTCTAGTGTAGCGTTGTATTGGCCCTTAACCTCGGTTAGTTGTGTCTGGATAGTATGATCAGTGACTAAGTGATTAAGATGACCTTTGAGAGAGGTAAGCTCTCCATTCAATTCCCTCCTGACCCCAACAGACTTCCCCAGGCAGTGACCTCTCAGCACCACTTTGAAAGCTTCCCACTCAACAAGGGTACAAATTATCTTACCCTGGTTAAACTGGAAGTATTCAGATATGGCTGTCTGCAAGTATTCTCTGAAGCAGGTGTCTTCCAACACTGAAGAATTAAGACACCAAGTAGGCGTCACCTGGCATTCGACAATGGGACAGAACGTCAGCAGCAATGAGCTGTGATCCGACAGTGTGCACCCCAAATATTCGGTGTGGGTCTTATAAGGCCTAAGGGGGGGATGAACAAACAAACATAATCAAGCCTGGTATGTAATCTATATTGGTAGCAATAATAAGAATAGTCTCTGTCAAGTCCATGATTTATTCTCCAAATATCTGACTGGTTCTAATGTCCCAACCAGTTTTGTAACCCTCTGAAGTCTGGTGTGCTGTTGTCTCCGATAAAAGAAGTGTAGACCTACCCAAAGTAACATCAGCTACACAGTTGGAATTGCCTCCCAGAATAAGATCATCCACCAACAAGGATGACAGGGGGATCCATGACTGATAATTAAAGGGAACAAAGACAGAAAAGTCACATTACAAATGAATACATACTTTTTTATTTATATTCCTATTTGGGCTCGATTCTGATCTCGCTCGGAAGGGCTCCGAACAAGATCCAGCCGGAAAACATCCGAACCGTACGCGTGATTTCCAAACGACACGTACAGCTCTACGAGTGAGCAAGTACGATGTGATAATTGTGTAATCGCCGACCAAATCATATCCGGGACCAAACCTCTCCATACGTCTCATCCGTAGCCAAACCGTGCCGTGCAATGGAGCCGATTTCCGACCGAGCAAGTACGATGCACGATTCGGACAGCTGGATCGAGTCGAAGCCTCCGACACGTAAAACCTCCGGGAAGCAGACTTCGTGGGGTCGTAGAGTGCTCCCCTTCTCCCATAGCCTTACAAGTCAGTCACACGGGGTATCCCAAGGGTCCCCCTACACATGCATGTACGGTGAGGGTGGCACCGACGCATACCTACGACAGGGGGCACCCTTTTCCGCAACGTACCTTTTTCGTCAATGTCAGCCTATGTACGCGACGTACAACAGGCTCCCATTGACTTCAATGGGGCTCCAAGCGACCCGTCAGCGCATACTCGCATCGTACTCGGGCGCTCGGAGCCCTGGAGCATGAGTCGGTCGGAAAGCCCTTCGGATCCGAGCCTTACCGAGGGTTTTCCGATCGGAATCCGTCCCTTAGTGTGAAGACGAGGTCTTTGCAGGCTCTTTAAAAACATATGGCTGGCATTTTTCTTTTGACAACCCTGCTTTATATTCCTTTTCATGAAAAGCATTCTCACACTGCGACAGTAAATGTAAAATACAAATGAAAGGAATAGGCAGAGTGGGGGCCCAGGGATATTGGAATCAGGAAAAAAACGAAGCCTCCATACCCAGTTCACCGAAGTATGTAAATATGCCAGTGGTCTTTAAAGACCTGTGAGAAACTGGGACGTGCTGGAGAAAGGACTCCAAACACTGTCCAGCTGAGCCCACAGCAGCTCAAGCTGCAGCAACCCGGGCTGAAACACACAAGGGGGGGACTGAAGCCCATTGAGCCCAATGGGCGTTGCGTGCATGCCCTAGACATTAGCAATTAAAACACCTACCCGTGGTCCAGTTGAGGAGAAACTGGAGCACTTGAAGCTCGACCAGTGATATCTTAAAGATTTGTGGGGACCCAGGTGAACTACATTTGTGCCCCCATGTAATTAATTATGTATACTATGTAATCAAGATATTCAGTATGTTACATATTAGTGAGTTGCTGCAATCGTAGGATAATTATTAATCACAATTGTTTCATTGACAATTTATTTTGAAAATGATGCAAATAATATTTTATTTTATATATTAGGTGTGGGTTGTTTGTTTTGTATGGCAGAAGGGTAGGGAGGTAATTAAATATACTGATTTTAGTAATAGGTAATTATTAGAAATTATGTAATAAATATTTAAATAAATAACATGCGTGAATAATACCATTTAAATATTTTATTTTAGATATGTGCTGTATACTTTGTAGAAATATAGTATAGAAAGCTATTTAAGTAATAATACATTTAACAATAGTTAATTAATATTTTATAAATATGTTATTTATTATTGTATATGTTAATTGTGTTGTGTTTCTCAAATGTGATTAAGATTGCATTTATTGGTTAATATTAATTTGAGAATATAGTTTTGTTTTTAATTATAATAATATTTTAGTTAGCTATTATATGTATATTTATTTTATTTTATTAAAATTTAGATTTTTTTATATTTACATATTTATATTTTTTTATTATTTAGTATGTTTTTGAAATTATTTTATTTTGTTGAAGTTAATTAATCTGTTTCTAATGTTGCACTGCTTAGAGTGGGGATCGTTTATTTTACCCCCCTGCAATCCAACACATTCCCTACTGTTGCACTGACTAGAGTGGGAATAGTAAATTTCACGCATCTGCAATCTAATACTTTCCCTACTGTTGCACTGATTGGAGTGGGAATAGTACATTTTACCTCCCCGCAATCCAACACTTTCCCTACTATTGCACTGACTGGAGTATGAATAGTAAATTTTACTTCACCGCTATCCAACACTTTCCCTTCTGTTGCACTCACTGGAGTGGGAATAGTAAATTTCATCTTTCCACTATCTAGCACTTTCCTTACTCTTGCATTGACACTTTACCTACTTTTTATAAATTGTAGTGGGAATAGTATGTATTAATTGTAAAAAGTTATAGTCTAGTTTACATTGTTTACATTTATATTATTATGTTTTTGTTTATTTGAAATGATAATATTTTTAATTATTAATGTTTTTAATAATGAAAATATTTTTTGTAATTTGTAATTTTTCATTGTTTTATTTGTAATTAAATTGTATTGTTTTTTAAAATAGTTTGTTATTGAATATATGTACATATATATTTATTTTTGATAAGATTACATTTAAAATAATTATTGCATTATAATATAAATGAAAATTATTAGTTTAATGATATTTTTTAATTAGATATTTATATATATGTGTGTGTTTTACTTTTTGAAAATAATTATAATTGTTATATGTTTTTAAATAACATTTACATATATTTTTTTATTACATTAGTGTTATTATTTAATATGTTTAATGTCTATTATTGAAAGTTATATGTATTTTTAAAAAACAATCTTTTTTACAAGGATGTTAGTGACAACAAAAACCTTCGGGACATTTTTATGATTTACATGATAAGTATAGCATGACGATATTATTGACATCAATAATTATGTCACAATATTTTTGTATGGGGATATTTTGGTTGCCGATACTTTGTCAGTTAACCTTTTTTTGCTATAATACAGATGGAGCAGATTATCACTGATAATCTCAGAAAGGGAGAGCTACAGAGGCTTTGCAAAGAACAAGAGCTGAATGTGGGAAAGAAGGCTACAGCATAGTTGTGTGTGAGCAAGTCTGTGTGTCTATGTGTGTGTATGTGTGTGGGAAAGTGAGGAAGACTAAGTGAAGGAGTGAGTCAATGAGTTCGAATGAGTGGTAAGAAGAGAGAGTATGGGTGAACAGGATAGACCCCTCTGCTCTCTCTCTCTCCTTTTCTTTTTTGTCCCCCTAATTGCGAGGACTACAGTGTCTACTATTTGTATACACAAATCCTGGAACACTGCCCCCCCCCTTTTTTATTTACATAGTACCCTTGTGGAGCACGGGCACTGGACCAATAATAGGCTCCCGGTCCCCCCTCTCTTTTGATTGTTTGAATTGATACCTTGCACGGCGGCTCAGCCGAGGGACCTTATTCTTATTCTTACTCTGATTTTCTCTCTCATTCTCTCCTTCTACACCTCCCCTCCCTTTTGTGAGACATGACAACTTCTACAATGGGGGACAACTTAGGCCTTAGCTTTGGTAAGGATGTCGTGGCGGAGATCTTGCGAACTCCATCACTACTGGACAATGACGGTAACACAGCGTCAACAAGTGCACATGGCGATTGGAACTCGCTAGCTGCCCTAAAAAAACTACAAGTCAAGATCGCTCTCCATGGCTCAGTAATGACCGAATACCTCCGAGCCAATGCAGCACCAAATGGCCTACTGGTCCGCACAGCGCCCAGGATCTTTCTGGAAGATCTAATCTTTAGACGTGAATGGAGCCAAATAGCTTGAAAATGTACTCGTGACTGGATTGTTTTGATAATCAGTACTGCTAAAAGACTCTCTGAAGTATTGATAATTAAGATCAACGTAGCAGAAAATGGCCTCAAAACCGGCAAAAGATTACTACGCTACAAAAAGACCTTAAAAAGTTTGATAGAGAGAAGATCTATCCTTATACAAAAGAGGATTTCCTACCGACTGAGACTGAGGTTCTATCCGATGATGGCTCCTCCTCATCTAATCAATCAGGACGCTCCTCATACAGCAATTCTAGTAATCAGAGCTGGGGAAGACGACCTAACCAACAAGGCCTACTACCACCACCCCCCATGCCTCCGCTATACGGATACCCAATCCAGCCATATCAACAACCAGGACCCATGTGGTATCCTCCATTTAATACACCACACCCAGGGTTCCAACAGCCTTTCTTCCATAACCCTCCTCCTCCTTTTCAGAACAGAGGCAGGGGCAGAGGCAGAGGAAGAAGAAGAGGAAACAAACAGGTGCAATGGCAGGATACAGACAACCAACAGAGAACAACAACGAGGAGCATGACGCATCAAAAAAATTAATCGTGAACCTCTCATCCAGGTGATTGAATCCGGATGAGACTGCAGCACTTGAAATGGGTTTGGGATTCGTCCCAAGTCCAAAAGTGGATAACTTCAGGCTTTATGAGGAGTTACACCAACTCTTCCGGAAGGTGAGACTAAGGGCATTTTTCAACGACAACACCAGACCCGAACCAGAAGACACCGGACTGAGGCCGTCCTCTAAATTTACTCCTACTGCGGCAATGGTCCCTGTGGAAGTCCTTACCTTTGAAAAGGCGGTACTTAAGGAGGCCAATCTTCTCAGACCACCCACCACCTTCAACAATATGCCTAGGAGACTACGAAACGCCATCAATTCCCTGAAAAACGATCCGCACATTGTGATCAAACCTGCGGACAAAGGGGGAGCCACAGTGATCCTCGATACCAAAGACTACGAGCGGGAATGTGCATGACAACTTGGCAACACGGAATACTACAAGATCCTGGATACTGATCCCACTGCACATCTACTTGGACAGATCCGGATCATGGTAAATGAGGCATCCACCGAGGGTTGGATTACAGCCAAAGAAGCGGCATTCCTTGTAAACACCACACCCAGAATGCCTTATTTCTACCTTCTGCCCAAAATTCACAAGGGTGTTACACCCTGCCCTGGACGCCCCATAGTATCCGGCATCAACTCTTTGTTGGAACCTCTCAGTCAATTCAGTGACTTTTTTCTATGCCCCCTGGTTCAATCTACTCCAGCGTACCTCAAAGATACTCGTGATGTTTTAAACCTCATCCAGATGATCAACGAAGAGAACACAGAGGACATTAATCTCTTGATCACCCTCGATGTAGAGGCATTATACACAAACATCCCTCAAGATGCCACTATTGAGGTCACCCATAACCTTTTGAGAGATTCTGAACTTGCCACCAACACGCCGGCAGAGTTCGTAACAGCCCTCATCTCAATGGCTCTGACGAACAACTTCTTCAGGTACAAGTCCTCTATATACCATCAGGTCCTAGGTACCAGCATGGGGAGCACTTTTGCTCCTAGTCTGGCAGGCCTGTATATGGCTCATTTCGAGGCGACCTACATTTTGACTGACACGAACCCCTTCATTATGAACCTTGTCACGTGGAAACGCTACATCGACAACATTTTGATCCTTTGGAGGGGCCCTAGTACCCTAGCCAAATCCTTCCATGAATGGATCAACAATCAGGACCCTCATCTACGCTTTACCATGACGACCAACACTAAGGAAATTCCATTCTTGGACCTCAATATCAGCATTGAAAATAGAGTGTTGCATACCACTATCTACAAAAAGGATACAGATTGCAACAGCCTTCTCAGTTACAAAAGTTTCCATCCAAAAGCGTTGAGAGAAAACTTACCCTTCGGCCAATTCTTGAGGATCAGACGTAATTGCAGCAGTATTCACGAATTTGATTCACAAGCGAACCATTTGGCTAAGAACCTTATGGATAGACACTACCCGGACAAGGTCATCGTAAAGCCAAAAAACGTGCCAGAAACAACACCAGAGAAAGCCTCCTGGAAACAAGGATGCCGAAGACCAATAACCTCATCACCTGTGTCACAACCTTTACTCCGCTCTCTAACCAGATCAAGAAAATTGTCAATCGGAATTGGAGAATTCTCAACAGCGACACCCTGGCCGTCGAACCATCCCGGTTTGCTTTCAAAAGAACAAGCAACCTCAGAGACCAATTGGTTCACACACGTCCCCTGACACCACCTGTAACCAGGGAGACAACCTTGTGGAACATCCCGGCTGTAACAGGACATTACCCTTGCGGGAACTGTGGCGCATGCTCTTCCACACGACACACCAAGTCACTCCAACTGGGGAACTTCCGATGGGAACAGCGCAGACATACAAACTGCAACACTGCAAATTGCGTGTACCTTATCACATGCCCCTGTTCTCTACACTACATCGGCATGACCACCAGAGCAGTTAAAACCAGAATTAGTGAAGCACAAAAGTACAGTACGACGAGCACGCTCAGCCACCAAACTGACTAATCATTTCTTGGAAAAGAACCACCCCTGTGAGGCAATCCAGTGGACAATCCTAGAGACGAATCCTGGCTGGAACAGCGAATTCTTATTCAGACGTGAACAACGTTGGGTCCACCGCCTCCAGACCAATACCCAGGGCCTCAACGACGATATCTCCTGGACAGAACTATGATTTACCCATGGTGTGACCACCAGATCAGTGTCCTTCTGAAATAACTTGCCTTCCTGTATGCATACACGGGCTCCTATTACTTGACCCCAAACCGGGATCTCATCCTTGTCGCCTCTAGGCAGGCGTCTATGTGAATTCACACCTTGTGCACGCTGACATACATCACTTTTTATGATCACACCTACCCATGGTTTGACTTCGTTCTTTGCCACCATGGATCGAGATACTTCTCATCCATACAGGTGTTGAATGTCATGATTTTCCCATTTTTTGGTACTTCCAGTATTGAGCTCCTGTTTCTGCCATGAGACGACACTGGGTTTTACACCAACAATGTTCATTGCCTCGTTCTCATACCACTCCCTTTCTACTTCGCCCGTAGGCAGCGCTTTCAGTTTCCCGATGAAATCCGAACTTTTCGGATTTAGCTTAGGCGCATGCGCACCTCTGCACCTCTTTGGCCCATTACACGCACAGGCGCAGTCGACATCTTTTGCATTACGAACACCACGTGACAAACCCGGAAATGGGTGGCCACCTATTCCACGAACTGTTGCTTTAAGAAACGACGCCCCCAGCTCCCTACCTACGAGCAGGCGTCCGGACGGGGTAGGCGAATCGTGCCGACACCCGAGTTTAACCGTGAGTAATTTGCCAATGCATTGTCTCTAGCGCCTTTACAGCATACGCTTGCACGGAATAGCCACTTTGATCTGATATCGATTTATCACAATTTCTCTGCCCTGTCTCTCCTCCCCGTGTTCATGGCGTTTTTTCTGATTACCTCAGCCCCAGAAGGTGCGGGCATCCCACGCCACTAGCTCATGAAGACACTTCTTCTTTACACTTAGGTAAGCAGATCCCCTTCGCGCTTAACCTTCGTGTTGTTTGTTGTCTTTTCTATGGGTCCTGACAATCGAGTCTAGAGACTAGACCATGTGTACCACGTGCTCCTGACACCGCACTACGATCTCGGGGTTGTCTCAGGTGTGGCAACGAGGCGCTGTGTACAGCGGGGTGTGTCTCCACTCGTCCGTTAACCAGAAGGGCTATTGATTTGCTGTCGTGACCTGTTTTGGGGCACTTCCTATGTTGAGAGGAGGTCTTTCTCATCCTTTGAGCCCGGGAATTCATCCTTTACCTGCTGACTCGGGATTTGAATTGCTTCCCCCTTCTCTGCGCCCCATCACGGTTTATGACACTACCACCCTTCGGGTGCTCTTTATAACTTTTTCAGATCTTGTTTAGATCTCTTGTGTCCACTGCCTTTCTCCTGCTCTATCGAGTGTTTCCCCTGCACCCTCTTTGGCAGGGTTTACACACCAGAGGACAGAATACCTTGCACTCTGACCCATGTGTGTTATCTCTTGTTCTTTATGTTTCCACAGGTCATTTTTGAAGGGGGCGTTTATCCTATTAGGATGCATGTGAGCCACTGACTAGTAACTGTAGGCTTCTCCCTCCCCCCCTCTTCTTTTCTCCTTCTTATTAGACCTCGTGTGGGCTACTATCTCCCCACCGTGTACACAGTTTTTTGTGCACTCACTACACCTCACCTACACTCTTGGTCCTGAAGAAACGCCAAGGATCGTTTGACCGTTTTCAGGCGTGAAACATGTCGACCTTTTATGCAGTTACCAAAGGCACATTGCGCCCACGCTGGTAACCCCTAACCTACGGGTTATTTTACTCTGCCAAGGGTACCTCCGCATTAAAAAACGTTTTTGTTTTTTTGGATACCCTTAGGCATTTTTACTCACACGGCACTCATGCACTGCCCTTCACACCCTACCTGTTACCCACACACCCACATGCACCCATCGGCAGCTCTCTAAAAGATCTCCGTTAAAGAGACCCTTCGGGGGACCCGTAGGGCATTGCACCGCCGGCCCGACGAGGAGCAAAAACCCGATGATGAAGCATGACATCCCTTGGGATGTGTGAGGGTTCTAAGAGACAAGTTATGTCTTTTTCATACCTATGACCTGACACCCCTTTCCCTCCCTCTCCTCTCAGCTTTCTCTCTCTCCTTTTCTTTTTTGTCCCCCTAATTGCTAGGACTACAGTGTCTACTATTTGTATACACAAATCCTGGAACAGTGCCCCCCCTTTTTTATTTGAACAGGATAGACAACAAAATTGCCTATCACAAAATGTTTTGGGCCCTTGCCTGTAATGGATACTTGGGCCTCCCACACGAGTGAGCCAATAAGTCAATGAGTCTTGTGATATTTAAGAAGTCTTGAGTAATTCTTTATTTAAAAAAAAAAAAAGGGTGCCAGCCAACGCATTTCGTTCATAAAATGAACTTCTTCAGGGCTGTAAGTTATAACGAAAACATATGAGAATGTGCACCAATAGACATTTGCACGTGTATATTACATGGATATCGTGACACAAAGGTGAGTACGGAAAAGGAACAGTGATGTGGGGGAGGAGATGTGCTGGATGAGGGAAGGGGGGGATCGTGTTAGAGGAACAATATTAATGTAGAGTTTACAGTGAGTGACAAGGAGGGGGGGGGGTGGTGAGGGGGACTGGGAGGCTGGATAGAAGTAGAATCAGTGTACTATTACAACTTCATGATGCCTGAACATTGCAGAGACTAAATCCATGGCAACGTATGCCACAAAATCACAGAATGCACCATGATACTCAAAAGACAGGTAAGTAAAATAAACATTACTAGAGCTCCCAACGTCAAAATCAGAAATATGAGAAACATAATTAGAGTCTACATAAACATCATGGTGCCGAGACCGCCAATGGTGTGGACATGGAGTGAGTCGGTCTAGGAGCTGAAATGCCTTGTATATACAATATAAAAACCTATTCTATAATCAAAGCTGGCCCTCCCGCAAGTGCTGTACTAAACAGAGACTATGTAGTGACATATGCATCTGGTGAACATACGTACCATGAGTAACGTTCCTGGTTGAGAGGAGCAGTAAAGTGAGGTAATAGTCTGCGATTGAGGGGCTGCCTTGGTAAGGGCAGGTGTGCGCTTATCTGTGGGAAAAGAAGGCAAATGAGCGCAACCACTGCGTGGTAGGGAGGGAAAGAAGGACGGTGGTAAATGCTGGAATGAAATATGCTGGTTCACGTGTAAGGTCCAATACACTAGTGATGTCAAGGACATCTGAGTGTGTAGGGGGAAGTGGTCTCGATATCAGGGTAACTAGTGTGTGGGTGAGACTGGGTACACCATGATAGCAGGTGGGTGCAAGGCATGAGTGGAGGCCTCTGGTGGTGAATATTCACGTGCGGGCAAGGGCTGGCGGCCGATGGAAAAAAAAAAAATGAAAATAGTGAAGCTGATCAAAGAATCGGCGCGTGGCCGACTGCCGCCAGGGTACGTTTGTGGTGATTCGAGGGGCATGTGGCCAAAAAAGGGGACGAAATAATCGGCGGGTGTGGAGACGAAGGGTAGTGACACTCCGGTAATGGAGTGGATGAAGGAGAGAGCTGCCTAACGAAAATAAAGCTCAGGTGGAAGGTGGAAACAGGGTTAGAGGATAAAAGTAAGTGCCTCGAAATAATAAATAAAAATTAAACAGCGCGGGTCCGGCGTGGGTTGAGATCTCAGTGTGAATCTGGGCCAGGGTGCCCGCCTGATGCTGCGGTTGCCAGCCCCAAGGGAGGGGTAGGGAATACGAGTAGGCTGGTTGCAAGGCAAAGGAGTGGCGGGAAAATAGGGCCTGGGCACGAGTCCGGGGGGAATCGAGGATCAGAGTCAGGGGGATGCGCCGGCCACGGAGCCTGTAGAAAACATGTACCTGCGAGTAGGGCTGGATGTCGGGTTGTCCGCTTCCATGATAAGAATGGTGGCTCTCAGTGGAACAGTACATATAAGTACTGTAGGCGGAGGTGGGAAAGGTGATGACGTGTAAAGATGCAAGTCACTTGATTGGCTGCAGGGGAGGGCCACTAGGTGTGGTAGAGGCACTGGGAGATATGGATGTATCCATTTCTCCGGTGAAGTGGAGGCGCTGGTGGGCAGTGTCAGCACTGGTGCATGCTGTAGGGACACTAGGAGTAGTGGTGGTACTGGGAGAAAAAGATCAATCCATAGCTCCATGTGCTGAGAGCCCAAAGGGGCAGTGTCAGCACTGGTAACTGCTAGATGGGGAGTTTCAAGCCATGGCTGCCGCTATGTACATTCCGGAATGCTCGGGTGGGAAGAGAATAGGAAAAAGGCGGTGGAAGTCACTGGAAAGACTCACCTATTAGGGTGGGAACTGACAAGTAAAAAGAAGTGGAGGTTGTGAGCGACTCTGCAAGGGCCTAAATAGTGTTGGTGCTCTGTATATGCGGGCAGAGAGAAAAAATACAAATTTAAGATGTACACGGAGCGATGGATTGATCCTTTTCTCCCAGTGCCACCACTACTCCTAGTGTCCCTACAGCATGCACCAGTGCTGACACTGCTCCCCAGGGCCTCCACCTCACCGGAGAAACGGATACATCCATATCTCCCAGTGCCTCTACCACACCTAGTGGCCCTCCACTGCAGCCAATCAAGTGACCTGCATCTTCACACGTCATCGCCTTTCCCGCCTCCACCTACAGTACTTATATGTACTGTTCCACTGAGAGCCACCATTCTTATCATGGAAGCGGACAACCCGACATCCAGCCCTACTCGCAGGTACATGTTTTCTACATGCTCCGGGGCCAGCGCATCCCCCTGACTCTGATCCCCGATTCCCCCCGGACTCATGCCCAGGCCCTATTTTCCCGCCCCTCTTTTGCCTCGCAACCAGCCTACCCGTATTCCCTACCCCTCCCTTGGGGCTGGCAACCACAGCATCAGGCGGGCACCCTGGCCCAGATCCACACCGAGATCTCAACCCACGCCGGGCCCAGCGCTCTTTAATTTTTATTTATTTTTTCGAGGCACTTACTTTTATCCTCTAACCCTCTTTCCACCTTCCACCTGAGCTTTATTTTTGTTAGGCCGCTCTCTCCTTCAACCGCTCCATTACCGGAGAGTCACTACCCTTCGTCTCCACACCCGCCGATTTTTTCGTCCCCTTTTTTGGCCACATGCCCCTCGAATCACCACAGACGTACCCTGGTGGCCGTCGGCCACGCGCCGATTCTTTGATCAGCTTCACTATTTTCATTTTTATTTATTCTTTCCATCGGCCGCCAGCCCTGCCCGCACGTGAATATTCACCACCAAAGGCCTCCGCTCATGCCTTGCACCCACCTGCTATCATGGTGCACCCAGTCTCACCCACACACTAGTTACCCTGATATCAAGACCACTTCCCCCTACACACTCAGATGTCCTTGACATCACTAGTGTATTGGACCTTACACGTGAACCAGCATATTTCATTCCAGCATTTACCACCATCCTTCTTTCCCTCCCTACCACGCAGTGCTTGCGCTCATTTGCCTTCTTTTCCCACAGATAAGCGCACACCGTCCCTTACCAAGGCGGCCCCTCAATTGCGGACTATTACCTCACTTTACTGCTCCCCTCAACCAGGAACGTTACTCATGGTACGTACGTGCACCAGATGCATATGTCACTACATAGTCTCTGTTTAGTACAGCACTTGCGGGAGGGCCAGCTTTGATTATAGAATAGGTCTTTATATTGTATATACAAGGCATTTCGGCTCCTAGACCGACTCACTCCATGTCCACACGATTGGCGGTCTCGGCACCATGATGTTTATGTAGACTAATTATGTTTCTCATATTTCTGATTTTGACGTTGGGAGCTCTAGTAATGTTTTTTTTACTTACCTGTCTTTTGAGTATCATGGTGCATTCTGTGATTTTGTGGCATACGTTGCCATGGATTTAGTCTCTGCAATGTTCAGGCATCATGAAGTTGTAATAGTACACTGATTCTACTTCTATCCAGCCTCCCAGTCCCCCTCACCACCCCCCCTTGTCGCTCACTGTAAACTCTACATTAATATTGTTCCTCTAACACGATCCCCCCTTCCCTCATCCAGCACATCCCCTCCCCCACATCACTGTTCCGTTTCCGTACTCACCTCTGTGTCACGATATCCATGTAATATACACGTGCACATGTCTATTGGTGCACATTCTCATATGTTTTCGTTATAACTTACAGCCCTGAAGAAGTTCATTTTATGAACGAAACGCGTTGGCAGGCACCCTTTTTGTTTTTTAAATAAAGAATTACTTAAGACTTCTTAAACATCACAAGACTCATTGACTAATTGATTTCCATTTATCGCAATAACGAGCAGTGCACCACTCCACAAGTCCTATTTCCTCACTTATCTGCATTGCAGTTGGCACTCAACGACGGCGAGTGCTGGAGCAGTTTTGTGCACACTCAACCTAGATTGACGACCTCTTACTCTACAAGGGAACACCACAGGGAAGTGCGGTCACTGTGTCCGCCGTTGTTTGGAAACACAATCTACACGAGTGAGCCACCATTTTTAACGGGAGACCTGGGGAAACGCTGGGTGGTAGTAAATTTGTGTCAGCCTGGTGATGCTGCAACTTTCCCACACAAAAATGAGTGGAAAAGGTGATTTTTTCAGCTAAATTTGAGGTTTGCAGGGGATTCCGGGTCCGAAAACTTTGGGGAATCCACGCAAACCATAACTCCCTGGAATTCCCCGGGTGTCTAGTTTTCAGAAATGTGTGAGTTTGGTAGGTTTCCCTAGCTGGCCACTGAGCACCGGGCCAAAACCTCAGATGACCCCACTTGCACAACCAAGTTATTTTGTGATGGCCAATTTTGATGTTGCCTCAATACTTTTTGGGTCCTTGCCTGTTGCCGGTACTTGAGCCTCCCACACGAGTGAGGCACCATTTTTATCGGGAGACTTGGGGAAATGCTGGGTGGTAGGAAATTTGTGTCAGCCCGGTGATACCACAACTTTCCCACACAAAAATGTGTGGAAAAAGTGACTTTTTTCAGCTACATTTTTAGGTTTGCAGGGGATTCTGGGTAAGAAAACGTTCGGGGATCCATGCAAGCCATACCTCCCTGGAATCCCCCGGGTATCTAGTTTTCATAAATGTGTGGGTTTGGTAGGTTTCCCTAGCTGGCCGCCGAGCACGGGGCCAAAATCCCAGGTGACCCCCTTGCAAAACCAGGTCGTTTTGTGATAGGCAATTTTGATGTCACCTCAATACGTTTTGGGCCCTTGCCTGTCGCGGATACTTGGACCCCCCCACATGAGTGAGGTACCATTTTTAACGGGAGACCTGTGGGAATGCTGGGTGGTAGGACATTTTTGGCAGCCCGGTGATGCCACAACTTTCCGACACAAAAATGAGTAGAAAAGGTGATTTTTCAGCTAAATTTGAGGTTTGGAGGGGATTCTGAGTAAGAAAATGTTGGGGTATCTATGCAAGATATACCTCCCTGGAATTCCCTGGGTGTCCAGTTTTCAGAAATGTGTGGGTTTGGTAGGTTTCCCTAGCTGGCCACCGAGCACGGGGCCAAAACCCCAGGTGACCCCCTTGCACAACCAGGTCATTTTGTTATAGGCAATTTTGATGTTGCCTCAATACGTTTTGGGCCCTTGCCTGTCGCTGGTACTTGGGCCTCCCTCATGAGTGAGGTACCATTTGTATCGGGAGACCTGGGAGAACACTGGGTGGTAGGAAATTTGTGTCAGCCCGGTGATGCCACAACTTTCCCACACAAAAATGTGTGAAAAATGTGATTTATTTCAGCTAAATTTGAGGTTTGCAGGGGATTCTTGGTAAGAAAACGTTGGGGGATCCATGCAAGCCATACCTCCCTATGATCCCCCGGTTGACTAGTTGTCAAAAATGTATAGGTTTGCTACGTTTCCCTTGGTGATGGCAGAGCTAGGGTTCAAAAACCACAGCTAGGCCCTTTGCAAAAAAAGGGTCATTTTTCACTGTGAAAAAGGGGTGTGTCCACCTTGCATTTTGGTATGTTTCCTGTCACGGACACTAGGCCTACCCACACTAGTGAGGTACCATTGTTCTCGGAAGACTTTGGGGGGCGCCGGGTGGGTGGAATTTTGTCGATCCACGCAGATTCTAGAACTTTCCACCACAGAAATGTGAGGAAAACTTGTTTTTTTTAAACATTTTTTTAGGTTTGCAAGGGATTCTGGGTAACAGAACCTGATGAGAGCCAGTAAAGTTACCCCATCCTGGATTCCCCTGGGTGTCTAGTTTTCAAAAATGTATAGGGGTGTAGGTTTCTCTAGGTGCCGGCAGAGCTAGGGTTCAAAAACTACAGCTAGGCATTTTGCAAAAAAAGGGTCATTTCTCATTGTGAAAATGTGATGTGTCCACGTTGCGTTTTGAGACGTTTCCTGTCGTGGGCACAAGGCCTACCCACGCAAGTGATGTACCATTTTTATCGGGAGACTTAGGGTAACACAGAAGTGTAGAGAAACTGTTATTACCAATAGACTTTCGATGCATTTCTGCCTTCCAAATGAAAGACAATGTGTAAAAAAGAAATCATTTTTGAAAAATGACCTTTAATTCGGTAAATAGACATAATATCGAAAAAAAAATATCGAGTGGACAGAATATCGAGTTTTTAATATCGAATGGACGGAATATCGAATAGCAAAAATATAGTGGTGAAGAATATCGAAAAACAGGTAAGAAATATCGATTACAATAATATAGAAGTAAGTAATATCGACAGTCATAATATAGTTGTTAAAAATATCGAATTTTTTATAGTGTTTTAAGTGTTAGTATATGTGTTAAAAGTATGTATTAATATTGGAATGTATGTTAGAATATTTTTAAAGTAATGAATTTTATGTTATTTTATTTTTGTGTAATTTAATTCCGTAGCGGGTTGTGGGTTTATAGGGGAGTAGGGTGGGAAGTAATTTAATTATAGTACATTAAATAATAATGTATAGGAATTATTAATTATTTTTTATTTAATTTAGCGTTTTACTTCTGTAGCGGGTTGTGGGTTTATAGGGAAATAGGGTGGGAAGTAATTTAATTATAGTACATTAAATAATAATTTATAGGAATTATTAATTATTTTTAATTTAATTTTGCGTTTTACTTCTGTAGCGGGTTGTGGGTTTATAGGGGAATAGGGAGGGAAGTAATTTAATTGTTATTAGTTAATTATTAATTGGTATTGAAAATTAATTGGTTGTTGATTAATTATTAATTGGTAAATAATTTGTATTAATTGGTAATTAATTTGTATTAATTGATTAATTGATAATTATGTTAATTGTATTCATTTAATATTTGTAGCGGGCAGTGTGTTTATAGGGGAATATGGTGGGAAGTAATATAATTGTAAATAAATAATTATTTAATTAATTTGTGTACATTGTTAATTAATATATCTTTAATTTAATTTTGCGTTTTACTTCTGTAGCGGGTTGTGGGTTTATAGGGGAATAGGGTGGGAAGTAATTTAATTGTTATTAGTTAATTATTAATTGGTATTGAAAATTAATTGGTTGTTGATTAATTATTAATTGGTAAATAATTAGTATAAATTGGTAATGACTTTGTATTAATTGTTTAAATGATAATTATGTTAATTGTATTTATTTAATATTTGTAGCGGGTAGTGTGTTTATAGGGGAATATGGTGGGAAGTAATATAATTGTAAATAATTAATTTTTTTAATAATTTGTGTATATTGTTAATTAATATATTATAAATTAATTATTAATTGGTATTATTTGCATTTATTAATGTTTGTTATTGAAAAACAATTGGTTTTTAATTATTTATTAATAGTTAATTAAACCAAATTGTATTCGTATTTATAAATAATCAATTATTAAATCTTGTGTGATTGGTAATTAATTGTAATAGTTGTTTTGGTATTAATAATTAATTCCTTTTTTTAAAAAAAATAATTTATTATTTTCCCTACTATTGCACTTACTTGAGTGGGAATAGTAATTTTTACCCCTACGCTATCCAATGCTTTCCCTATTATTGCACTCTCTGGAGTGGGAATAGTAATTTTTACCCTCCCGCTATCCAACGCTTTCCCTACTGTTGCATTCTCTGGAGTGGGAATAGTAATTTTTACCCCACTGCTATCCAACGCTTTCCCTACTGTTGCACTCTCTGGAGTGGGAATAGTAATTTTTATCCTTACGCTATCCAATGCTTTCCCTACTGTTGCACTCTCTGGAGTGGGAATAGTAATTTTTACCCCTACGCTATCCAACGCTTTCCCTACTGGTGCACTCTCTGGAGTGGGAATAGTAATTTTTACCCCTACGCTATCCAATGCTTTCCCTACTGTTGCACTCTCTGGAGTGGGAATAGTAATTTTTACCCCTACTCTATCCAACGCTTTCCCTACTGTTGCACTCACTTGAGTGGGAATAGTAAATTTTACTCTCCCGCTATCCAACGCTTTCCCTACTGTTGCACTCTCTGGAGTGGGAATAGTAATTTTTATCCCTACGCTATCCAACGCTTTCCCTACTGTTGCATTCTCTGGAGTGGGAATAGTAATTTTTACCCTCCCGCTATGCAACGCTTTCCCTACTGTTGCAGTCACTGGAGTGGGAATAGTAAATTTGACCCTCCCCCTATCCAACGCTTTCCCTACTGTTGCACTCTCTTGAGTGGGCATAGTAATTTTTACCCCTAGGCCATTTGACGTTTTCTCTACTGTTGTAATCACTGGAGTGGGAAAAGTAAATTTTGAACTCCCGCTATCCAACGGTTTCCCTACTGTTGCACTCTCTGGATTGGGAATAGTAATTTTGTCCCTCCCGCTATCCAACGCTTTCCCTACTGTTGCATTCTCTGGAGTGGGAATAGTAATTTTTACCCTCCCGCTATGCAACGCTTTCCCTACTGTTGCAGTCACTGGAGTGGGAATAGTAAATTTGACCCTCCCCCTATCCAACGCTTTCCCTATTGTTGCACTCTCTGGAGTGGGAATAGTAATTTTTACCCCTACGCTATCCAATGTTTTCCCTATTATTGCACTCTCTGGAGTGGGAATAGTAATTTTTACCCTCCCGCTATCCAACGCTTTCCCTACTATTGCACTTACTGGAGTGGTAATAGTAAATTTTACCCGCCCGCTATCCTACGCAGAAAATATTGAATATTTTTAATTAATATTACGTTAATATATATGTATTAATTTTGTTTTTTTACTTACTTTATTTATTAATTTTACTGTTATTTAAGTATTTTTAAGTATGTGTCAGTTAATTCTATGTATTATTTCATTAATTTTACATTACTTTTTAAACATTTAAAAAATTTGATATTTTGACTAACTATATTATTTACAACGATATTTTGGATTCGATATTTTTGTAATTTCCTGTTTGGAGATAGGGGTTCGATATTTTGGTATTCTATATTTTGGCATCGATATTTTTGTAAGTCTATATTTTTGTAGTCGATATTATGTCAGTGATCCCTTTAATTCTCATGCTAGTATGGGTTCTCCCAATTTCGGAAATGTGCAAAATATCTACTGTTTCTAAACTCTATATTTTGTTTCCATTTCATTAAGACATAGGTGTCTTTCATACTGATTTTCCATGTATACATTGTCCCAAAATAATTTCTATATACCCAGTACATAGTAAAAAACCATTGCAAGACGCTGTTCAGTTATTGGCTCTGGGTTCGTCGGGTTCTTGGTGAACCTACAAGTCCTATATATCCCCACAACCAAAATGGTCCAGCAAATGTAACGGTATATTGCTTTCAAACAGCTGTCATTATTAGAAGAAGTTACAGGTGAAAACGTTGACACAAAGGGCTGTTTTTTTCAACTAATTTTCATTTTTCCTATATTTAAATGTTAGTTAGAAACCTTGAAAAATCTACACAAATGACCCCTTGCTGAATTCAGAATGTTATCTACTTTTCTAATATATATAGCTTTCCATGATCCATTATTGCTTTCATACCCATTTCTACCATTAACTGGAAGGAGGTTGAAAGCAGAAAAAATAGCAAAAATAGGATATGTCCCAGAAAAATGCCAAAACTGTGTAAAAAATGTTGGTTTTCTGACAAAAGTCCGCTTGTCCCTGAAAGCTGGGAAGATGGTGATTTCAGCACCACAACCCCTTTTTTGATACCATTTGTAGGGAAACAACCAGATGCTTTCATCTGGAGTCCTTCTTTCCCATTTTTAAAAAAAAACAACACCAAAATGTCTGGGTCCCCTCCAGGGGAATCCACAAACCCTGGGTATCTTTAGAATCCCCATGATGTTGGAAAAAAAGGACGCAAATTTGCCGTGGATACCTTATGTGGTCAAAAAGTTACAGGGGCCTAAGCGCGAACTACCCCAAATAGCCCAAAAAAAGTCTTAGCACAGGGGGGGGGGGGGAAGGCCTAGCAGCAAAGGGGTTAAAGGCTGTGTCAGACGCTTAGAAACACAGCGCCTCAAAAATGCTACTTCCCCACAAAAGTAGCTTATAAAGTGGACCCCAGTGTCCATCCGTGCATGCTTGCACACTGCTGCAAGTGTTCTCATTTTTTCTATATTATTATATTCGGTTGTTTTTTTATACACTGATTTGTAGGCTTTAAAAAGGGCAGCGCCCGAGCAACCTTTGGCCGATGACCGGTGGTGCTGTCCCACGCAGCTATAGAGAAGGAAGTTTGGCTCTGGTTCACCCCTCAGCCGTCACCTACCCAGCCGGATGTCAGACCCTGTTTTTTCTCGTCTCCACGCTGTGCCTCCTATACCCTCCCTTTCCTCCCCCCTCCATTATTCTCCTCTACCTCCCTATTACTTCCCTCTCTCCCTATTCTTCTCTCCCCATGCCTATTTTTTTCCTCATGTTTATGCTATGCGTTTGTACTCATGTAATTCCTGTAACTAAGCTCCAGTAACTGATGTAACCTTGTAACCATGTTCTGAAACAATGTTTCTTCCTCATGTAAAGCGCTCAGATACCTAGCCAGCGCTATATAAAACTCAATAAATAAATACAAATATCTAAAATCATATTTATCCAATATGTGAGGGGGAGATATTGTATACTTTTGTTAACGCATTTTAAATTAGCATATAAATCCTTAATGTTTGTCTATTTTTTATATAATTAAAACACAAATTTCATACAATTAGGGTAAAAAAGGAATTTACTAAATGTTAAAAAATGTTTGCGCCAAAGCGTCCTCTAAATTCACTGTAGCATAGAGAGTACTTAGCACGCGTTTGAAGTCTTAAGCATTTATGGAACAGAACGAGTTTGTAAACAATAATTAAATAAACAGTGTTAAAAGCAGGAACGCCTTTCCGTGGAAACAGATATTATCGTAGAGTTTCTCAGTGCTTGAAGTCTAGACTGGTATTTGTCATTCAACTAATTTCGCCATGCGTGCTACCACAAAAACAATTCAGCACACTTTAAAAATATAAAAGCAGGAAAATGTTTGCAAATACACAGGTGCATCCTAAACTTCAAAACAAGTTTGTTAAAAACACATTTTGCCATATATGTTGCCAAGAAATCAGGCATGCATGCATGCGTACAGGCATGGAAATGTTAAAAATAGGCGCATGTAAACATTAACATTGTGAAAGGTATTTAGGCGCGGTTAAACTATCCTTGAAATACATCTTTAAAAGCAGAGTTTCAATGTGTGCAACAGATGAATTATTAAACAGAAAATTACAAACACGTTTGCGCACAAGACAGCAATTCATCAAAATACAAATAGAAACACAATCCTTCCCCAAAAAAACTTTCACCAACACAGAAACAAATGTTCAACTGCATACCGAAGTTTACAAATGTAAATACATTCCTTCCAAACAACAAATATCACCAACGCACAATCAAATATTCAATGGCAGACTGAAGCAAAAGAACAAAAAGCTGCATTCACGTTAAACATAAGCAAACACAAACAAAATAGTTCCACGCCAAATACTTCGAAGGTTTATGGTAGTTAGGCAGAGATGTGTAGGCGTTAACAAACAACTAAAAGGAGGGACTAAAACACAGATTAACCAATACAAATACATTGATTTTAACAGACAGTTGAACAAACCAATAAAATGCCAATGGGCGGACTGTCAACACACAAACTGATTACTGCAGGTCTCGGACAGACAGGCATGGGCTGCCTAGGCTCGACCTAAAAAACATTGACAGAACCAAAAGATTTCACATAAGCGAAACCTATTGGCTTTCCCAATGCTTTTTTTCCCCAATTACAAGCTCTAGCGCTGAGCGGGCGAAAGCTAAAAATGCCACTGGGTTCGATTTTAGATGTGCAAGCATAATAGAGCATGTATGCGACTTCAAATGATGCCTCTGCGTCACCGCACCTTTTCTTCATGATGCACAGCATATGTTTTGCTGATATATGTTAAAAAATGAATTCATGATTTCTCTAAACTTGAAAGGATGAAATTCTAGACAGCTGTGATTTTCTATTTGGTACCATTTTCAAAACTAGATAATCTGCAAAGGCATCATTTGGATATTTTGACAGACGGTTTTCTCAATTTGGTAGCTTCTCAGATGAGATAGATGGACTGCGAGATTTATTACACGCTGGCTAATCCATTTGAAGATGTAAAGATATTTTGTGCCTGAAGAACCTGGTAGAAAAGACTAGAACAAAGCCCTGTTTATTGTTTATTACTCGAGCATAGTGTCAAATGGAATGTTCAAGCTACTTGCTGCATGTTTAATATGCTTTTTCTTACACTGATTGTGTATCTTTCTCTTGTTGAACGGGCGGACCGAGTCGACGTATTTTGCAGGAATCATTGATGCTCACAAGTCATGATAGAATGACACAATAGGGTGTGGCGTAATGGCCAGAACTGCCAACTACGGAGCCACGAAACTGTGTTTGAGTCTTGGTGTTGGCTCAACATCCTGTGATTCTGGGCAAATCACTTAATATTCCTGTGCCTACAAAAATGAATGTGCTCTTTTGTAAAATAACTGAAAGCACTCCAGTATTTAATGTGTCTTGGTATCAAGTGAAAGAGCACCAATAATACCTTCAGGTGGCGTTCGTATATAAAACTGCATTAAAAAAAGGGGGAAGAAATGGCACCCGAGAGTAGTTGCCGGGTTCTAGGAGTCTTGTGGGCTTTAGAATTGTGCCCCTGAGCTCAGAATTGAGGGCGGGTAGTGGTAGGGGAGACGGCACAGACGAGCACTAAACAATTAAAATAAGATAAAGGCATGCATGTAAGATCAACACGATCGCATGTGCCTTACAAGAAAATCCTGAAACCAGCTGAAAGCACGATCCATATATTTTGCAAGCACAGTGCACCCGCCTACAGAGATGGCCAAAGAAATGAAGAACAAGGCGTCAGAGGCAAGAATGTTAAATAAATGATAGCAAACAGGATAAGACAAACAACAGAACAAATAAGCGCACTCTAAATGCACGCAGCCAGGGAAAGATAAGTACATTTAAACAGTAAATGGTATGCAGCCTTAACCACAAGAATAAAGTTCCACCCACCAAAGTGGATGGGAATGAGTAGTTAGGCCATGGGAAACTGGTATGAGAAACACAGAAGGGGGAACAGGATACAACCAATAGAAACGGAGGAAAGTAAACTGCCAAGCACACAGACCAATAAAAAGTGAAGGTGGAATGTACGTCCCTTTTAAGATATATTAAATACAATAGATTTCACAAGGACAAAGCAAGCGATGTGCAGGTGAAACCTAAAAAGATGTGAGTGGGTGGGTGGTTGGGCGTGGCCAGCTACTGAATGGAAAGAAAGTGATTCCCCAGGCTTCTCGTTGACCCTGTGGTAATCAGCCACAGACAGTACAATGCTGACACCCAAGGGGGCCAGAATTGGATTCCAACTATCCCAAAGCACAGCTGAATCAGTGAGGTGCCCAGAATTCTAAAATATATACTGTAGTGGCACTAGTGTGTCTCAGGCAGCTCAGCGAGGCTGGGAGCAGCCACTCTCTTGTGTGGGCGCTGGGAAAGCTATTATCCCTTGAAACAAGAAACAGGCAATCACAGCAAACACAAAAGAGAGTAAGGAGCCTGTACGGCAAGAAGAGCGGGGTAGCATGGTGAAGGAAGTGACACGATTAGGGTCACCCGGGTCACTAATGACCACCTCTCAGCCTTCCATACCAAATGAAGAGTCGGTCAGACAATAGAGAGTACAAACCAATAACTGTTTATTAATATGCACTCAGAGCGGAGCCCAGTCTGCCCAGTCGCTAAGAGTGCTGCAGAGGGGACTGAAATCAACAAGCATAGAGATACATTATGTACATTTTGTAACTGGGCTAAAACACGCCCACAGAGGACTTTTCCAGGCAAGTGCAGCTAAACAGTGAAATACAAAAAAACGGTTTCAGCACTTCTATCGCTCACAAAGTATCTCAATTCCAAGGTCGTTCCATTCGGGCCCGCCACTAGACAAGTGGGAGAGGGCCTCTATCTAGTGAGAAAGGTATGCTCTAATAAGAAAACTGTATTCATTACTGGAACAGAACAGAAATGAAGGAAACAAAACTCTAAGGGGAGCATTTCTTGGAATTTAAACGTGATCAGTTTCGAACAGCTTAAAATGGCGCCTATGAAGAAAATGGTGCAGCGAATGCTAACCGTCATAGGGCAATGCGCTAACATGAACTTTTATATTCTAACAGAACCTCCTTTTACCATGAGCTAAAACATTTTCTAACAGCAACACAAAAATAGGAAACCATAAACAGTAATACAAATTCACAACAATAAATCCTTATGAGCACTCCATTTTGTCAACATCGGGAAAGAAAACTGTAAGGCGATAAGAATTCTCAAAAACGCCCTCGTCTATGTTCATGAGATCCTTAATGTCTTTTTTTACCATAATTGAGGTATGGTATCATGAATCGATATTTTCCTTTTAGGGGTGAGAATAGTGGTGCAATAGGAGCAACAAAAAGGAAGGCACTAAATAAGGGCACAGCAAAGCACCAATATTTCTAGACTAGAACTGTTGCCCCTGCCCTGTCTCTCCTTCCTTGTCCCCTGTCCCCTGCCTCCATAGCCTCACGTAGCTCGACTCCCACTGGCCATTCAGGGCATTGGCACTACCCCTCTCCTGTCACCTACACTCAAAGCATCTTCTATCTATGCTCCCACTAGACATACATGGCAAGAGCTCAGCCCTCCTCCTTCGGTTCTTGACCGGTAAGAGCACCGGTTTGGCCCTGACTGACTAAAATAATATGTCCTTCACTCAGGTGGAGACTATATTATTATCATTATCTTGGAACGATATGATCCGTTACTGAACCCGCCATGTCTTACAAGACCCTTCCTTAATGAGGACTAGACCCTGGAATCCTGTACTCTCTCACATCTCACATAACACTTGCGACATAATCACTCTCCACAATGCCCTCCCTCGCTCAGTGCAGACTGGACTCCAGACTAGAGAAGCTAGGTATGAATAGCTACATAATTTATTACCCGACCAACCTCTCCAAAATCTCAATTAAAACTCTGAAACATAGACTACTCAAAGCTAATCCAGAAACCCTTATCTCTGACCTCTATTTCTGTCACAAAAAAGGTGCTATTACCAGTGACCTGATCTTTTATACTAAAAGAAGAGCTCAGCGGAGAATGGCGTTCCACTCTTTACTCAGAATCGCCTCGGCTAAGAAATTTCCTCACAGTCTAAGACTCCTAGCTGCGACGTCACCCACATTCAGTGCAAATGCTACCATATCCATCTACAACAACAGGACTATCCTAATTCAGGCCTCCGATTGCAACCTGGGCATCTTTGATGTCAGATTTGCCTTCATTAAAAAATCGCTGGAGCAAAGTGACACGCATACTCACTCGAGGAACGTCCTCCCCCTAACTTTGTCACAGGACCTTCTTGATCCCTCTCTAATCTGCCACAACCACACGTTGATAACCACACCTACACCGAACAACACGCATAGGACCCTAGTTCAGCCAAGTCTGGGCACCACAACCTCACCCTCCATATCCCGACCACCCAGTCCTAACCAATTCCATTCCTGTATTGCTGGAGCAAATGTTATCCCTAGCTCCAACCACCTCTCCTTCACCTCCCCCACTCCCCTTCCTCCTGGCTCTCTCCTACATATCTCCTTCTCTCCACAGCTGGCCTGCCCACTCTCCACCAGGGAATCAGTTCCCCCTCTCCTTAAAACCAAGAGACCCCGCTCCCTATCTAATCCTCAACTCACGAGCCCGTCCCCCCTCCAACCCAAACTCCCTCCTCACGACAACTCTAGCACCCACTTACCTTGCTCTCCTGTATAGCAGAGACGGAAATGCTCCTCATGGGACGTGCCTCCTCCGCTTCACCCCCTTTCTTGGGTCGCACCTACCCCCACCCTAGCGAACAACTCTCCTCCTCCCCTTCACAGGAGCTATGATCCATAATCGGATCCTGCGTCGAAGCTCAAGGAAATTAACCGTGAACTCCTAAAACTCAAAACTGACATACAAAATCTTATTAACATCACCTCAGAGCTGGCCCATGACCTCTCTTCCAACAAGACCTCGCAGAAGATCATGCCTAAATTCCAGAATCACCCCAAACTACCATCTCCTTACACTAGGTTACTGAGTGACCTCCGGCAGAAACCCCCAGGCCAGAACTGGAATACCATTCCTACCCTAACCCACCTTGTAGACCCACCAGATCCAGAAATCATTTATTAGAAACAGATATTCTCTCACTCCTCCGAGCTTACAACTCATCTCATACGGTCATCCTAGGCCCATCTGGAACCTCACAAACAAACTCCTTAAATGCGCCTGGAGCGACTAATCCCAAGCAAGGCCACACAGAGGCTATACAAAGCATCCTTCTAACCTGCATAGAGCTCTCAGACTTAACACCAATGACGTTAACATTAATACCCTCAAGCAGATCCCCATTACACAGCCCTCTCTCACTGACCACAATTCACACCTGAAATGCATGTTACTCAACTGTAGATCAGCGGTGAAAAATGCAACGGACCTTGCCGATCTCATCTTTGCTCAGGAACTCGACCTCCTTATCCTCACCGAAACTTGGCTTACCGACTCCTCAGGTCCCATCCTTTACATTCTAGTCCCTCCAAGCCACAACATTATCAGACTCGGTCGAGTTAAGAGAACAGGAGGTGGCATAGCCTGTATCTACCACAACTCTCTCTCAGCAAAACAGTCCCCTTCATCAAATCTCTCATCCTGTGAAAATCTATGCAGTGACATCACTAGCAAACATAGACCCTTATGCAGCCTACACATCTTCTACCACCCTCCAGGAGACAACCTCCCCCTAATTGAGCAAACTATGGAAACCATCTCCTCCAACCTGGGACGACACTGCCCCCGGATCTTCCTTGGTGACTTCAATCTCCATTGGAATGACCCGCATGACCAGGCGGTCAGCAGTCTCAAAAACGTCCTAACTGGCCTCGGCCTAACTCAATTCTGTGACAGTCCCATGCACAACTTAGGCTCAACCCTCGATCTAATCATCTCCAATCCCAACTCCATTCAACTCGAATCTATTCTCCCCTGTGACTGGTCGGATCATCACTATATCACCTTTCGTATCTTAGAAAGCTGGCACTCCAAAAGATCACAACCACTAAAACAAAAACATTGGAAAATAATGCTCCAAAATACTAAAGTAAATGAGCTAAAATCGCTCAGTAAAATTGACCTACCTCCGCCTGCAAACATGGCCGACATCCACGACCTCACTGAGCACAACAAAAACTCCATGTTGTCTGCCCTGAATGCACCTGCCCCCCCTTTAGCTGACAAGAAAATCCATCAAAGTCTCTAAACCATGGTTCAGTGACAGCCTAAATGCTGACAGGCACAGCCTAAGATTAGCAGAACGTGCTTGGAGATCCGCTCCATCCACTGGTCTACTAAATATTCTAAGACTAAAAAGGAGTAGATACAACAAACTCATCAGAACGGCGAAAGTAACCTTCTTCAAAGCCCAACTTGACAAAGCCAAAAACCGCCCGAAAAGGTTGTTCGAGCTGATTAAGTTACAATCCAATAACACTCCTATCCAATCTCCTTTCATATCCTGCCCTCAGCCAGACTGTGATGCCGTTGCTGACTTCTTCCTTGAAAAGGCAAGTAAGATCGAATCAGATCTAAATTTGGCCCTGATCGATCTCTCTCCCTCTCCTGACTCCTCCTTACCCTTGCCCCCCCCCACGCCGCCATGTCTTTCTCCTAAAAACAATGCCTCTTGACACTTCCATCCTCAACATACTATCGACCCTGTAACCTTCAAATCACTTCAATGATCCCCTCCCTCTGGTCCAAGATCATCAATGCTTCTCTTCTTCAAGGTGAGATTCCTGACAGCCTGATGGCGGGCCCAGTTCACCCTATTCTCAAAAAACCCATGGCGGACCCCGAAGACCTGAATAACTATCGACCAATCACAAACATCCCTACCCAGGTAAAACTCCTTGAGAAATGTGTACATGAGCAGCTGCGCAAACACATTGAGCAATTCCAACTTTTTGACCAATTATAATCGGGCTTCCGTCCCGGCCACAGCACTGAAACGGCCATCACTCATATAGTGGACGATGCTCTCACTTTGCTTGACTAGTGTGAATCCTGCCTACTAATACTAATCAAATTCTCATCTGCATTTGACACCGTCAAACATGACAATCTACTTAACCTTTTGGAATGTAGGATGGGGCTCTCAGGCACTGTACTAAAATGGTTTGCCTCTTTTCTCAACAACAGAACGCAGAGAGTCAAATTCAATCAAACACCATCCAATTCCAGTCCCTGCTCTCTGGGTGTCCCCCAAGGGTCCTCGCTCTCCCCCATGCTCTTCAACCTTTTCATTGAACCACTTACGGTAATCCTCAAAGCATCTAACGTCCAATACCACATGTATGCGGATGACACCCAACTGTACATGAAAATCTCTTCCCCTGATGATATCAAGTCACTCAATGTAACCCTGCATAAAACCCTTAATTGACTAACCTCCAACCACCTCAAACTGAACGCCCTTAAAATGGAATTCCTCCTCATTCCACCCACCAGGCAAACCCCCATTGTGGAGAAATATCTAAGAAACCTCACCACTCTCAACTGCACACCTCATATCAATCGACTCCACGAAATCACTGGGAATTGTGCTAGACAAGAACCTAAATATGCATGATCACATCAGAGCATCTACCAAAGGAGCAAACTGTCAACTGAGCATATTAAGAAAACTCAAACCCTACCTTCCCCAAGATGACTTAAAGTCTGCGGTGCAAGCACTGGTCATCTCGAGACTAGAATATGGCAGTGCTACTCAATGCAGGCTACCGAAACTCAGTTTAGCCCCCCTCAGAGCATCTCTGAATGCCGCAACTAGACTCATCACTGGTTCCAAGAAAACCAACCACATCTCTCCAGACCTGAAATCACTCAACTGGTTTCCGTTTGAGTCAAGGATCAAAGCTAAAAATTGCATGTATGACCCATAGAGCACTACATTTCAACACTCCTCTTTACCTGACAAATAAGCTCAAACTATCGGGTGGCTCCCGGCCCTCAAGGAGCAACAGCACATTGCTCCTCAAGCCGACCAAGTTTAAAAATATGAAAACCTACAATCGTGCATTCTCTGGTATTGCCCCGAGAATCTTGAGCTCTCTTCCTGTAGAAACAAGACTGATGCCTTCAACATGTGCCTTCAAAAGGGAAGTGAAAGCGCTACTGATGAACATTGCGCTGAACTAGACGCTCTTCTCCTTTTGACTCCTGTCTTGTGTTGCCGGGTAATCTGCTACAGGGCATTTGATACGGCTCCAGTGTCGCCAACTAATATGCCATTTTGTACCTGATGTATATCTATCTACTTTTCTCCCACAGCTATCTACCCATGTCTTCTGCAGACAAAATTTAAAGCGCTCTGATACCCGCTTGGGTCATGTTTGCGCTATACAAAACTTTAAATGAATAAATAAATAAAATATCACAATCAGGTAAATTACCTTTTCAAGAATCCCACCCCAGCTACCAAAAAGAGACCAACTCCAGTTTTCGCTCTCCATTCCCTTAACATTCTTGAGGATGTCTAAGACGTGTTTGGTAATATTCTTTTCCATATTCTTGATCCCTACTACACACTGGTCTCCCACTACCGCGCACACACCACCACTCTTGGCTAAAATAAAATCAACTGCATATCTGGTCTGTTCTGAATATATTCCCATACTTCCCAACTGAGTGGTGATGTCGCTCAACCTGCCACTGTGGTGTTAGACAAAATTTGCAGCTTGCAGCCAAAGTATTCTCTAGCTTTCTCACCCCTAGCCATAGAGGCACCACCCAAAGTGAAAATAGAAGAAAGGATGTATCCAAAAGTGATCCCATTACTATAATTATTGACCTCTATATCAGTCACTCCCTCACAGAATTCATTTGTGAGAGTCATTTTAACCCAGCGTACATTAGGCTTAGCATATGTACATGGCACACCAAAGGGCAATACCATCCCAAGAGCCACATTATCTGTACCATTACGAACGTTGGAGTATGTACCGTTAGACAAGAAGGAAAACCCTGAATGTGCATAAATCGGTCCTTCATAATCTACTGCAGCATATTGAGCGTTCATTCCAAAAGTACTCGGATCTTTATTCATTCACCAAAGAAATCGTATACAGCACTATTCCAGAACAGTTGCTATACAAAGAAGTGTCTGTACTATTCACAATGGGGCAGCAAGCAGGATAGTAACCAGCCTTCCGGGTAACTACCAATTCCTTGTAATGCTAGCCCACCAAAGTAACATTCTGTTCTTCCATATAAAAATTGTCGCAATATGTATTGTTATCACAACCTGGAGAACCCCTCCCCAGTGGCTTACTATAATATAGACAAGGTCCTGGATAGCCGAAACCAAAAACACCCTTCACTTCTGTATATTGCGGTGAGCGAGTATATGTATAGTTTACTAGTGACAATGGATATGCAGTCCATAAACTAGTGACAGATTCAGAGGGGTAACAAGCTGTTCTTTCTCCAAAGAATCTCTTGTGTGTGTCTAGGAACACATTACTCGGGGCTATTCATTTATTTCTTTTCAGGGAGATAACCTCACCCTTACTGCGCAAAGGTACCCTTTGATCATTTTCCAAAACCCATGATACCCCACATAATATTATTGGCAACAAAACCACAAGAGCAACACATGTTAATTTCCGTTTTCGTATCCACACCATATCATGCTGGGCAACAAGGACCATGGCTGCTCTTCCTCAGCAACCTTTCTACCAAAGGGATGCATAACATATAATAAAGGGGGCCAAAATGCAAAAAGACATACAAGTTCCCTTTGTCTGTCAGAGCCTCACTGGTACAGACTTCTATTGTCCATCAATAAGTTGGCGCTCTTGAGCACAGCCGGTGGAGCTTGCTCTGTCCTAAGCTCTTTTAATGTATCCCACGTCGATCCAGATGGTATACCTTCTAGGTATACTTCAGTCTTCCCTAACTAATGTTTGAATAACTAAGATGCAGTTAACAGAAAATTCTCCTCTAGTCTCTGTTAATTTCATTGGTACTGTAACTCAGTACTAGCTACCTTACGCAGTCCATCCCTAATCCTTTTTCTCCTTAGACTCAGTATCCCTCAGCCGAAGGCACAAATTGTACCTGGTAACCCCAGGCACTGTGTGATCAGTGAACAAAGGCTCTTGGATAGCTGGTATTTCTGAGGGGAACAGCCTTGTTTAAAGCATCCCCATTCTCCTTATCCGTTTGCGTCCAGGTTGACTGGGTGTCGCTGAAAGGAACAAACCTAGGCACCTGTTCACACTCCATGTCCCCTATGTTGTCTTTGACCCACTAGTCATATGGTAACGGCAAAGGAATCATCCCACAATGGGTAGTATGTACCCAGTTCTTTCGACCAGCGACCTTTACAGCCATCCGTGTCACCAACAAAACCTGCTCAGGACCTTTCCAGCGTGGTTCCAAATTTTTCTTCCTCTGAAAGTTTTGGAGCAAGACATAATCACCAGGCTGGATGTCGTGGCCGGGCCCCTCTGGCGTGGAAGGTAAAGATTCCATTTCCTGTTGGTGAATAGAACGTAAGCTTTCTGATATAACCAGCCAAGGTAATCAAGCAACACAGGGTACTCAGTATCGGAGTACTTACGAGGATGTGGGATGCCTCAGACATTTGCCGGGCACCCAAACACAACCTCGTAAGGAGACAATCCTGTCCTAGAATGAGCAGTTGTTCTTGTTGACAAAAGAGCTCATGGTAAAGCTTCTTGCCACTTTAACCCTGTCGTCTCATGAATTTTTGCCAGTTTCAGTTTGAGAGTACCATTGTACTTCTCAACCAAACCCGCTGACTGCAGATGATTGGCAGCATGACATTTCTGTTTTACATGGAGACCTTCACAAATCAATTTAATCACTTTCCCATTAAAATGACTTCTGTTGTCTCTCCAGATAATTCGGGGCAAGCCTAAACGGGGAAAGAACTCCTTAAGGATTACCTTCGCAGTTGTAATGGCTGTATTACCTTTAGTGGGGTAAGCCCAAACCCATTTACTGAATGCACATACGACCACCAAAACATACTTAAGATTATTGCATCCCTCCAATTCTATATAATCCATTTGAAGGACTTCAAAAGGAAAAGTGGGTGGTGCAAGTTACCAGGTGGTGTCGGGGTACCGTTCCCTGGATTATGCATCATGCAGACCATGCAATACTTTACTAAATGCGCAGCCGTCCTGGAAATATTGTCATTCTGCCATACAGGGGATAACAATTTGCACTAATATGAGCGGGACCATGTGCCATAGTAACCACAGGAAGAACATATTATTTATCAATCCAACATCCTCATTCAACTGTGCCTTACTCTCCTGCCATTCTGCTAATTCTTCTACTGTGGCTTCACTTTGTATCTCCTTTACACTCTCAATGGTATTCTAAAACATAACAACTTCTGGGACCCACCTAACTGGACCTTCTATAAACTTGCTTTTCATCTTTGTTCGGGCCGTTTCCTTAGCTGTCTGATCTGCAAAAGCATTTCCTCTACCCGCATCATCAGTAACCTTCCTGTGGTCACTACATTTAATTATGGCCAATATCTTGGGGAGTGTTAAGAGAACAAAAGCCTCAATATAAGGTGCCCATACTGAATCTTAGTGCCATGAGAAGTAAGGAACCCTCTCTCTGCCCAAAGCCGGACAGAATTATAGGCAACCCCAAATGCGTACTGGCTGTCAGTATAAATATTGACAACCAGTCCCTCACTCAAGTCTCAAGCTCAAATAAGGGCAACAAGCTCAGCAGCTTGAGCCAACTGATAAGGGACCCGTGAGGTCTCTACCACGTAGTGATAGCATAAGCTGCAGTGGTGGTGCCATCTGGTAATTTAAAACAAAAGCCATCGACATATAGTTCCTCTTGAGGGTCAGATAAGGGAACATCAGTCAGGTCTACCCGTCCCTTCTTCTCTTCTTCCGACCGGAAGATACAATCATGTTCATCGACTGCATCATTCTCAGAAGGGAGGGGTAGCAACGTGGCTGGGTTCAGAGTGGTACATCTTTAATCGTACTGTGTTTAGCAAACAATGTCAATTCATAGCCACTAAGACGTGCACTGGTGAGGTGCTGTGTCTTTGTCTTACTCAAAAGTGTATCCACAGCATGGGGTTCCATAACTGTGAGGCCAATATCAAGTAGGAGTACAGCCGATTGTCTGATTGAAGTGGCCACTGCCGAGACTGCTCTCAGGCAATTCGGGAGGGCTCTAGCAATAGGATCGAGCACAGCAAAAAAATAAGCACAAGGCCTCTGCTTATCTCCAAATTTTTGTGTTAGGACAGAAAGCGCGCAACCAGCCATCTCATGGATATAGAGCAGAAACTCTTTATTATAATTGGGCATGCCAAGTACCGGAGCCAAACAAAGCACAGTTTTTAATTGCTCAAAAGACTGCTGGCATTCGGGCTACCAAGGCAAGGGCTCATACACTGCTTTCGTTGTTAATGCAAGCAAAGGTTTGATTAATAATGAGTAGTTTGGGATCCACTGGCGACAGTAGGAAGTAATACTTATGAAGGTTCATACATCTTTTTGAGTTAGTGGAATGGGCATTTTATCAATGGTACTAATACGCTCAGGTGTCAATCCCCTACCCTCCTTCGACAGCAGATGACCTAAGTAGGTGATCTCCTGTCGACAATACTGAAATTTGGAAAAAGAAACCTTATGACCATCATGTGCCAAATGAAAAAGCAATTTCACTGTACTGTGTCTGCAATCCTGCTCCGTATCAGAAGCGATCAAGAGGTCATCAACATACTGCACCAATACATTACCTGGAGGAAGTGACAATGAATCCAATTGACTCTTTAATGTGGAGATACTAGGACTTTCATTATAGCCTTGAGGAGTGCAACAGAATCTAAAACTTCTGCCGGCCAGTGTAAATCCAAACAAATATCTACTATCTGGGTGAATCGGAATACTAAAAAATAAATTTTTTAGATTATTAACAGAAAAAAACATAGCAGTAGATGGAATCATTGTAAGGAGCGTATTGAGGTCAGGAACCACTGGAAACTGCAGAACCACAATTTTATTAACCTCTTGCAAATCAATCACAAAACGATAAACATCATCAATATCATCAGGGGAACCCAAAGGTGTCAGCTTAAGGAACGGAAGAATAGGACTAAAGCAAATATTGGCAGACGTCTCCTCAACTACTCCCTTTCGTATCAAATCCTGAATAATCTGAAGAAGAGCCTGTTTTCCTGCCTGTGGTATTTTATACTGAGGAATACGGGGTAAAGTAGCATTTTCTTTAACTTGTATATAAACTGGTGGTATATGCAACAGACCCACATCTGTATCACCCGCTGCCCACAATCTAGTTGCCATCTGAGCAAATTCAACTGGAAGTGGTGCATCCTGGGACAAACACTGCTTAGCACTCACATCCGGACCCATAGTAATATACACACCTGCAGGGGAACAATAAATAGTAGTATGCAATTTCTTCAATAAATCTAAACCCATCAAATTGTCACCACAGTCAGAAGTAAGAAGAAACGGAGAATCTTTAGTAAAAGGACCAATGGTAAGAGCAAGAGGGTGTGAAATGGGGCTTACAATCGGTACTCCTGAAAAACCCACTGAAACGTTATTCTGGCCAGATAGAGCCACCCCAGAGACCATATTGCGGGAAATACAACTTTTTGTAGCGCCTGTATCCACCAAAAATTCTTTAGTCGATTCTTGCAAATTCGCCTTGACATATGAACCACAGTTATCTACAGGTATTTGTACTGGTCCCGTACCCTGTCCCAGGCTGTCCTAGCTGTAATATATCCAAGTCACATCATCAAAATCATAATCATCATTATAATACTGGGCATATTTGGAATTGTCAAATTAATTGTCAGAACGGCCCGCGGAAGCTGTATTGTTGTGCTGTCTGCCTGTTCTACAACCTCTGTTACCAGAACCCCGTCCCCGTGGGGATGTAACCTTTTTGCAAAAGGACGGGGCACTCGTTGCGCAAATAACCCTCCTCCTTACAATAAGCACACTAATTCTGCCCCAACGGTGTTGCAGAAGGCTGCTGAGTATGTGGCGGCTGTCGAGAAGGACCTTCTCGTCCCCTACTATTTTCCCTAAACGCTTGCTGCAACAACACCTTCATGTTTAATTCCTTATGTTTCTTATCACTCCTATCCTTTTCCTCCTGATCTTGGTTTTCATAATACTGGGCCATGTTCAAAATAACAGAGGGGGAAGATGTGGATCAAGTACTCTCAGATGCCTGTAAAGGAGTCGTAATTTCAGGAAGAAGGTTAGAAACAAACCTGTCAACAAACAATCGAACTCCTCCCTCAATAGACATATCCTGCCCACTATAGTCCAAAAACGTATCTTCAAACCAGGTAAAGAAATCAGACACACTCTCATTCTTCTTCTGTCAACAAGCTGTCAATTTGTCCCAGCTTACCTTCTTAGGTGGAATAAGTGAATGCATATATGTAATAGTACGACCTGGGAAAGCAAGTATCTCGGCCCGGGGTTTATCACCTGGCTTCCTTTCCGGATCCCACCCTTTAATCACATCCCCCATGTACTGCCCAGCTCCGCGACATGAACTTGAGTATGAACCTGTCTCCAAACATCAACCGGAACGAGATGACCAAAAACAGTTCAATAGCAGCAAGCGTCATTACAGTAGAAGAGGCAGCCTCTAATAATTCTTTATAATAAGCTGTAGGGCTTTTCCTAGGGTCAGGCAAATTAGCCTTAAGGGCTAAAACCTCACTTCTTTTTCACAGAGTATAAACCTATTGCTCCTGGAAACAGACCGCTACAGCCGGTCTAGTGACATTATCACGCTGCTCTGTTAACTCAGGTATTTCAGGGTAATATATGGGATGGACCTCATGCTTCGGATACTGAGTTATCGGGGTAGGGCTCCTCTCATGTAATCTACCCATGTAGACACCTAAGGTTGTAACATTTCCAAACACTTGGCCTGGCTCAAAATCAGTAACATATACACAATCTCTAATATCAAATAAAATTTGGGGCACTTCTGTTCCAATGTGTGTTTGCCAAAGACTAATCAATGTAGCTGTAGTTATTCACGCCGTAGGCGCTGCAGAGGTTCAATCAGGATTTACTCCAGAACAGCTACACAGCAGACAGGAGAGCAAGATGGTTACACGTCCAACTCCAACTGCTCTCCAAACCATTTGAATACAGAGAACCCAGCAACAAAGTAACCAGGCAACAACCCAACATTCTACAAAGTGAGACCTGGAATGGAACATTAAGACAAGGCAAGGCAGCATAGAGCTATAGTGCTAACAGAGATAGGAGGGAAGATACAACATACCCTCCTTTCTCAATAAAACAAAAGGAAAACAAAACAAAAAAACAAAATGGAAAACCAAAAGAACATCAAAAACGGGAGATACATGAGAAGTGCTGTAAAAATGAAACAGTTCAAAGACGGGACCTGTTAGGAACAATTCTTGATCTAGTGCTCCTTCTAGGGAAAACCCCGGAGGATCCAGCAACCTCGGGACAATGAGGTACAGCTGAAGAGGATAGAGCGACATTCCTAACTTTGACAATTTTTCCAACATTCCACCACTTTCCTCCTTCAACTTGTACAGCATTCCTACCTACCCTACTGACGGAAATGGGAGGACCAAACTTGCTCTCACCCTTCTTTACAGGTAAAGAATATTTCACGCGTACAGGATCACCTATGACAACGGGAACAGTCTTGACAGCTTTCCTGTTGTCAAACCAAGACTTTTGTTTGGATTGAGAGCTAGTGACATTTCCTCTAGCCAATTCCATAAGGCTGTCAACATCTGGAAGGGATTTGATCCATTTGTTCATCCAGGTGGGTTTAAAACTAGTGTTTGCGCTCCTTCCCCTTAAAAGTTCGAAGGGCGACACTTTGGTGGTGGAGTGTGGGGTGGTCCTGTAGAACAAAAAGCATGCTATTGAGGGAAGTGGGGATATCACAGTTACGAGATCTGGCCCACCTAATGCAGTCCCCTACAACCCTGTTCATTTGCTCAACAAGTCCATTGGACTGGGGGTGGTAAAGAGAGCTCTTGACGTGTCTAATGTTGCATGACTGCAGGAAAGATTCAAAATTAGCACTGGTAAATTGGGTACCATTATCCGTCACTATTGTATCAGGGAACGCCTCCCCCATAAAAACATCCTTGAGAAAAGAAATAACGTTGGCAGTGGAGACTTCTTTAACTAGTTTTACTTCAGACCATTTTGAGGCATAATCAACAAGCACTAAGATAAAACGACACCCTCCAGGTAAAATTTCCAGGGGCCCCATGATGTCTAACCCCACCTTGGACCAGGGTCCAGAGGGGCATTCAATCGGAAGAAGGGGTGGGGTGACTACCTTCAACCCTTTGTCAGCTGATCGGCAAATAGAACACAAATCAACAAATTCATTAACATCACAGTCCATGGAGGGCCACCAGAAGCACTCACTGACATGTTGCTTGGTGAGCGTGGACCCTAAGTGACCTTCGTGTGCTTTAGTAATAATACTTTCCTGAGGCTCTGTGGGGGAATAAGTTTGTCATCACGTAATAAAACACCACCCTGCAAAGAAATCTCGGATTCCACCTTCCAGAAGGAGTGTAGGCATTGAGGAAGAACGCATTCTCTGGGCCATCCCGACCTGACAAACTCACACACACGCTGCAAGACATCATCATCGGTAAGAGCCTTCACCCAACTGTCTTTAGTGCCGAGACCATGCTCAAGCAAGTCAAGTGAGGCCACAAGACAATCATCAGAGTCTTCCTCTCCCACATCAGCAAGAACAGACTCTTCTTTGTTATCATTCATGGGAAAACGGGAAAAATAATCCGCTCTGAGATTTCTACCTCCAGAGACATGAGTGACAACAAACTGGTACTTCATGAGATGAGATACCATACGGAGGATTCTAGGGGAACAACACTTACCAGTGCTAGCACCAAGTATACTAATAAGGGGCTTGTGATCGGTCATCAACAAGAAACGTCTGCCCCAGATATAGGGACGGAACTTTTTGATGGCCCACAAGCAAGACAAAAGTTCCTTCTCGATGACCGAGTACTGAAGCTCCCCATTCCTCAGGGCTCTGGAGGCAAAAGCGACAGTATTTTCTCCACTACAGGCATTCTGGGTTAGCACAGTCCCTAACCCCACTTGACTTGCGTCAACTGTTATGCAGGAAGGTAAATCTGGGTCAAAAGGCTTGAAAGCACTGCTATTAGTGAGGGAAGCTTTAACCCACCGCAAAGCAGTCTCACACTCATCAGACCATGTGAACACTACTCCCTTACTAAGGAGGGAACTAATAGGTCGTACAAGAGTGGCATAATTCGGAGCGAACTTTGAATAGTACTCCAGTAGACCAAGCAAAGACTTGACTCCAGTCTTGTCAGATGGAGCGGGAGAATGGGTGATAGAATCTAACAGTCCTTTCCTAGGTCTGATTCCCTCACCAGCGATTAGATGGCCTAAATATTCGATTTAATCTCTGAGGAACTTGCATTTTTCGGACTTCACAACCACACCATGATCCTTGAAGATATCAAGGACCCTCTCAAGTAATGAATTATGAGTCGGGATATCTTTAGAGTGGATTAACATATCGTCTTGGAAAACAAGTACTCCATCAATCCCACCTAACATATTTTGCATGACTCATTGAAAATCGGAAGCCGCGGAGGCAAGTCCGAAGGGCATTCTTTTGTACTGAAATGTGCCTAAGGGAGACACGAATGCTGTAAGGGGACGCGAAGAAGGGTCCAACTCAATTTGATGATATGCGCTGGCTAGGTCCAGCTTTGAGAAGTATCGGGACCCTCTTACACTGGCAAACAGATCACATATTTTCTGCAGCGGGTGAGAGTCGACCCAGATCTCCCTGTTGAGAGACCTCAAGTCCATGCAGACACGCAATTTGCTACATTTCTTGTGCGCAACGACCAAGGGTGACAGCCAGAGTGACGACTCTGTAGGTTCAATGATCCTTTGATCGCACAGAGACTTGAGTTTCCTTTCGAGATCGTCCCTCACACTGAAAGGTACACCCCTCAATTTATGTTTAATAGGATGGGCCCCAGCTTTAACAACGATTTTTTGCTTGAAACCTCGCACAGTTCTCAGACCCCCTCCAAAAACAGATGGAAAACGTTCCTTCCATTTGTAAAGATGTTCTTCAGAGACTACAAGGACTTGTTCAGATGTACCAGGTTTGAGAACCATCCCAAATAATCCTTGATGGTACCACCCCAGGATGTCCAAACCTTTTACAGCAACATTAATTTTGCCACTAATTTTCCTATCCTTGAAAACAAGTACATCTTCAAAGTAACCAAGAAGGTCAATCTTTTGTCTTTCATAGGAGACCGGCGAGCATTTAGGAGATTGGAGTAGTCTGTTTCCCCATGTCTCGCAGAATAAATTGTGTGTTAAAATCGTAATCCTAGCACCTGAGTCAACAAGGAGATTTAGTGGTTTTCCCCCTATACCAATCTCAACAATGGGGTCAACACATTAGCATGAATCGTTTACATTAGATACAAACTCGTGGGAATCAGTGATAACAGAAATCACCTCAGAATCAGAGTCTTGATCTGGTTCTAATATACATGCAACAGTGCTTTTTTTATTTATTTTTTAGGCAAACCTTTGCAAAGTACCCTACTTTTTTACAATAACTACAGAATACATTAGCTCCAGGACACTTTGCTCCCTTTAAATGGGGAGGATTGCCACAGCGATAACACATCTGTTTGGTGTTGTGAAATTCTGGTACGCTTCTCCCAGCATTTGAGTTCTTGAGTGTGTTATTTCTAAGAGAAGCATGCTTGGAGTCATTTTGTTTCTCCTTAGCGTTACTGATGATGGCATTAATGGGATCCACAGATTTTTCTTCCAGTTCTTTCAATGACACATGAGATGTCTCAATGCTAATGGCTATTTTGATCGTTTCCTCAAGAGAAGGATTGGCAAGCGAGAAAAGCTTTTGGCGAATCTATTTGTCCCTACAATGGCACACAAATTGATCGTGGATCAATTGGTCTGTGAAGACATCAAACTGACAAACAGAAACAAGTCTGCGTAGGCTAGAGATGTAGGAGTCCACGTCCTTGTTTTCAGACTGTTGTCTCTTGAAAAATTTGTGAAGGAGAACCATCAAACTGGGTGGCTTATCGAACCTCATTTTGAGTTTGGAAATCGTGTCCTGAAAGTCATCAACGTCATCATCATCAGGAAGATGAGTGATTTCAGGGAGATGCCTGAAGATTGATCGACCTTCAAATCCCAGTGAATGAAGGAGGAGGCATTTCTTGCATTCGCTGCTAAACCTTGAGGCACCAATGGCTCCAAGGTACGTCTGGAAGGCATCAAACCAAATCTCCCATCTAACGGGAGGTTCTGGAGATTCAAGAAAAGAAGGAGGAGGAGCTACAGACTGCATAGTTATGCAGAGAGAGTGAAAACAGGAATAAAAGACAAGGGCAAAGAAGGAAAAGAAACAGAAAAAAATATGAAGGAGAGAGCTAGTGAAAAAGGAGTGTGTTGTGTACGCGTAGGTATATATATATATATATATATATATTCACTGAAAAAACCAAAGGTTTCAGGGGCGTTATAGTTAGGAATTGGCATTTAAAAAACCTTAGAAATTCACTGAAAAAACCATAGGTTTCAGGGGTGTAATAGTTAGCTGGATATTTCCCTCGTACAAAACCCTAGAAATTCCCCTATTATAGTTAGTTTAGCTAACTATAACTCGCACCCTCGCAATGCATTGCTGATGACGTCACATATTACATCACTCATGACATGGTCAGTGACATCACTGATGATATCACTGATGACATCTCAAATGACATCACTGATGACGTCATCCATGTGATAAATTACTGCATCTTCTCACACCCTAATTTAACCAGTGTTACACCAACTCAAAATTTCAGACATCCATTCTCAAAACCATAGATACTCCAATACCAATAACTACATACCCACTTATTAACTCTTAGGTCTACATACACCCCCACTCATTCACCTGTACAGTCACTCATACTTACAGTTACTCCGTACAAGACTATCATATGTATTTATACACCTACATAGACAATTACACACCATCAATCATCCATAGAGGTACTCTCACACCTAGTCAGTCATGCAAATAATTAATTACACTCCCATTTACTCACCTATGCAGTTATACACACTCAAGTTTACTTACTCATAAAAATAGTACCACATTCTTACGCTCTTATACAATCATTGATACAAGCACACACTCATCCATACAGCCACTCTCACAATCACACACTCTCACATATACCCACTTATATACTCTTACACGCATATATACTGCCTTTCACATATGTAGTTAGTCACAAATGTACCACTGAGATATACATTCAATCCCTAACACACCCATACATACACTCACTCAACCATACAGTTCATCACAGATGCACTCTTAAAACCATGCACCTATAGAATCACCCACTCACACATCTATGCACAGAGTAACACACAGCCTACGCACACAAACACTCAGGCACCCACACAGATACTCAGACAACCAATCAATAACCCATATAGACACTCATATAGCTATTCACAAAACCATGCAGCCACTTATACACAAACACACAGACACATACAGACATTCACACAGTTTAGTCATTAGTCTGCAGTAAGATACATTTAATGACTCACTTATAGAGTCAGTTACACACCTACAAACTCATCCATTCACACACATGTACACCCACTCATTCTCCAACAGGCCTTTCACTATAAATATATAAAACATATTTAAACTTTACAGAAACAGACAGTCACTGGATGACGTCATCAGTGTTGTCATCAGTGATGTCATCAGTGATGTCACTGACCATGTCATGAGTGATGTAATATGTGACGTCATCAGCAGTGCATTGCGGGGGCGCGAGTTATAGTTAGCTGAACTAACTATAACAGGGGAATTTCTAGGGTTTGTACGAGGGAAATGTCCAGCTAACTATAACACCCCTGAAACCTATGGTATTTTCAGTGAATTTCTAAGGTTTTTTAAATGCCAATTCCTAACTATAACGCCCCTGAAACCTTTGGTTTTTTCAGTGAATTTCAAAGGTTTTTTAAATGCCAATTCCTAACTATAACGTGCATGAAACCTATGTTTTTATCAGTGAATTTCAAAGGTTTTTTAAATGCTAATTCCTATCTATAACTTATCTCTGAAGATATCATGTTTAATGATTTTGATTGGATTTGTATATTTTTCAAATTCAGTGTGTCAATTTCATTAATTACATTTTTTTAAAAATACTTTTTAATCACCATTTTTTAAACTTATTTTTTCAATTAATTCTTTTAAAAATGTAAAAATATTATTTGAACTTAATGGGTTTTTCAAACATATTTTTTTATATTTTTCAAAATATTTTTTTAACTATATGTGCAAAACTTTATTTTATATATTTTTTTCAATGTTTTTGGATCCGCGCACCCTAAGCGCACCGTTCCCGATCCCTACGCGATAGCATCCGCGCATGGTATGCGTTGGGTACGTGTTCAGTGGGTGATCGCAATGCGACCGGTGCATGACTCCCAGCGTATACGTGACACGTTCAATGTACGTAACGCAACGTTTACGCGCTTCCGCGGTGCGTCATGTGCGTCAATGACGCGGTAGGTGCGCGGATCCCGCGAAATATTGAACATTTAAAAAAACATATATATATCTATTTCAATTTCGCGGATGCGTGCTGGGTGCGTGCTGCGTAAGCGCATGGTGCGCGGATCCCATGTGACCTGCAAAAAAGGAGATTTGATTGGTTCATTACACTTCCTATTCTAACTATTGAAAGACCCCACCCATTTCAATCATTCTTAGAGCTTCTTTGGAGGAACATCTCACACCTTAGAACTAGAAGAAACGTTTTGGGGAAGATTTCCACAGCTGCAATTTTTCTGAAGACAATGGCTTCTGCACAGCAGCCACCATCAGAATCAGACCATTCGTCCGATGAGGAATTTGTTGCGGAACCTCCACGCCCAGAAAGATACACCTCTGTGGTGTGGACATTTTTTTCCTTCCCAGAAGGACAAAATAAAACTAATTCAAATAAAGTGACATGTAAAATATGTCAAAGAGTGCTTTCCAGAGGAGATCCATCAAAAAAATACTCTTGTGGGACTGCAAGTATGTTAAAACACCTGAAGACTCTGCATCCCGTGAACCTGGCCAAGCAGGAATGCAGAAGACTCCGACAGCAGCCTCAGCCAGCAGTGGCAAGCACTTCTGCAGCATCACCATCAAGCACTCACCCGGACATACGTCCAGAATTTGGAAAACTCTGTGTAAGGTAGACAACTATGTTGACGGCGTTTCGATCCTTATCAATAGGATATCGGATCATCATCAGGACTAATTAAATAAAATTGCCCGTACATAAATGCCTGAATTACATATGTGACAACGAAACGAAAATTGAAAAAATAGGAAGGAAGAGGGAGAAAAAGGGTACATGTATTAAATCAACAATGAATGCGATTAAAACAAGGATATCTGTCAGATGGCAATCTCTTTTAGAAAAAAGGTTAAAAGGTAAGCAGTGTGAGTCAACCAAAACGGGGTGAGTGAAAAAATGCATCGAGAGTTGCACATAACGACCACTGAGCATGGTGGTAAGGGGGTGCCATTAATAACAATTAGAACTATACAGCAAGTGACAAGGAGCAATCAATATCATAAGCCACGTTTAGAGAGAAATAATACAGCAGGATGTCGTGATGGAAGACAGTGTGCATAACATATAGCTGGTTATATCAATGACCGTCAAAAAGAGATTGCCATCTGACAGATATCCTTGTTTTAATCACATTCATTGTTGTTGATTTAATACATGTACCCTTTTTCTCCCTCTTCCTTCCTATTTTTTCAATTTTCGTTTCGTTGTCACATATGTAATTCAGGCATTTATGTACGGGCAATTTTATTTCATTAGTCCTGATGATGATCTGATATCCTCTTGATAAGGATCGAAACGCCGTCGACATAGTTGTCTACCTTACACACTTTATTTATTGTATATAAATTACTGTGAAGGTGACCTTTTATGTATCAGATGTTTCACTATCTGAAGTATTTACTGATTGAAACACCCTTGTAAATTGCCTAAGTAGTTTTCACACTTTGCTCTCCTTGCGATATGTAGGTTGTAGGATACAGGCTTGTATCCCACTGAGATTTAACTTACATTTCTTTGATTATTGTTATTAAATTCTGTATATTAAAGGTGCCTTTGTCCGGCTGGACACTGGCTGTAATATAGAACCGATTGAGGCTATATTCATTGTATTACTAACCTTTTTGCTTTCAGGGACCATTGTTTCCTCTAACATATTAGTTCCCGAGGTCCCTGACCGATCCCTTTGGGTGCCCTTGTTTCTCTTTACTCACTTTTCAACATATCAGCTAATCATATATAATGTTCCTTACAATCTGTTTTTGTTAACCAATAAGAATCATACCTTTAAAAAACAGAAATATACACCCTACCTTTCAGTGTAGAAAGTAATCATACAACCAATGATTTCTTGTCTTTTTAAAAAAAAAAAAAATTCGTGGATCCGCGCACCCAACGCGATAGGATGCGCGCACCGTGCGCGCATTTTGCCGTTTAAAAAAAAAAAAAAGGGGGGCCCCAGGGGGTCCTTCTGGGACCCCCTAAGCACCTCTTGGGTTCAGAGTATTTCCACTCTGCCCCCTTTATATGTTTTACACACTTATTCCCATTTTCTGCCTCGCTTCTACCGAGGCAGAAAATGGCCGCCAACAGTTCCTGGTTTCGAATGTAGAGAGACACTCGACAGCCAATTAGCATTCAGCGCGCGATCGGGAAGGTGTGCGCTCGGTTCGGGGAGGGTGCGCATACGGTGCGGGTAGGGTCCGCGGATCCTCCCAGGCCATAGATATTTATGTACTTTTAACTCTAATTTTCTCAGGAACTACTGAACGGATTCACACCATTTATGCAAAAGGCACGAGTCTGAACTGAGGACTACCTCTTTGCCAAATTTGGTGTCATTCCGTTCAGCGGTTCGGGCTGTAGCTGCGACAACAGATCCTATGGGAAATTGCATGGGGAAAATGCGTTTTGGGACCCACCTTTTTCTCAGCCCCCGCTTGACGAATCACCACGAAACTTTCAGGGTAGGAGCGGAGCGGAGCTGGCGAAAATTTCGCGAGGATTCGTCAACCGGCGCCAGACTTATTGGGAATAGAATGTTGCGGATTTCCTATAGAAAATAGGTCCTAACTATAACTATCTACTGGCAACCGCCAGTAGATAATATATATATATATATATATATATATATATATATATATATATATATATATATATATATAGTATGCGCAAATAATTCGCACAAAGAACGATGATCTTTGACAGGGTGTGCGAATCACCGTGAGAAGTTGGTTCTACCAGGGTGTAACAGAAAGCTCAAAAGATCTTGCTTATTAAAGGCGAAAGGGTGTGTGGATCACCGTCGTGTGACCCACTAGAGAAATGAGTAGCAGCACTGAAAACGGTAAAGAAGAAAAGACGTGCCGATCGTCGTGATCGGCTATAGCCAAGAGTGCGGTCATACGTTGCTAGACAACCGCTTGTTTGGTTGCTAGGTACTTGTCAGAACTGTGACGGGGGAGTGAATTCCAGAGTGGCGTGGTGCGTGCACAGTCAGGCAAATTGAGGCCTACTGCTGCACGAGCGTAGGATATGCGAAGACGGATGTTTGAAGATCAACGTCTGCGCATGCGTGAGACTGGAAGTCAGAACAGCGCGCACTGTGAAAACAGCCTTAAAGCCCACAGCAGATGACGATAAGGAAAATAGAAGCAAGATCGCAAAGTAAGTCATAAATTAGATTGAGTGTTAAAGCGGGCAGCCTTGAGTAGATGGAAGCGTCCCAGGGTTGTGCTGAGGGTCGGGCGGTGAGAGTGAATCCGGTGGTATGAAATCATTAAGAACAGTCTTACCGCCGGCTGAGGAGGCGTTGAGATTATTCAAAACAAACGATCAGTAGAGATGCACGCAAGGTTCAGCGTGTGACTGTGTAGCTCAGGATCGTCGCCACAAATTGTAGTAATTGACTCCGTAGGCGCTGCAGGGGTTCAATCAGGATTTATTCCAGAACAGCTACACAGCAGACAGGAGAGCAAGATGGTTACACATCCAACTCCAACTGCTCTCCAAACCATTTGAATACAGAGAACCCAGCATCAGTCTTGACCCTGTGCCTCATGGGAACAGTCCAGCCCGAACTGCCAAACCATGTCTTCCCTGGACCGGAATCAAGCATCCTAGGACCGGTTTCGGGGTTTCACCCCTCTTCAGCCAGGATAGCTTGACTCCAGTGGTGTAGTGAGCACAGGACCCATGTCTGGGCATACCCTTCCCACATAGGGCGAACAGCAAAACACACAAGATGATGGATGGAATGTTGCAGATCTCTGTACTGGGGTGAATGTATGACATTATTCTGCATTCTGTCCATCAACAGTTCTTTTTGCATTTGTCACCCCGAGTGGGACGGGTATGCTCAGGCGTGAGTCCTGTGCTCTGCATGCCACTGGAATCAAGCTATCCTGGCTGAAGAGGGGTGAAACCCCGAAACCGGTCATAGGATGCTTGTTTCCAGTCCAGGGAGGACCTGGCCTGGCAGTTCGGGCTGGACTGTTCCCATGGGGCACAGGGTCAAGACTGATTTGCATATGGCTGGGTCCAAACTGGAATGGCATGTGAGCAAAAAAACGATGGATTTAGGCCCAGATCTCTGTACTGGGGTGAATGTATGACATTGTTCTGCATTCTGTCCATCAACAGTTCTTTTTGTATGTGCTCCAAGACCATGCAGTATTGCATTTGGCCACCCCTGCTGCAACAGCCACATTTTCTGATATTTTGGTGGTTAGAAATGGGGTCTGTAGTTGGCAATGGATTGCACCGTGTCCAAGTAGAGATCCTTGCTCTAGACAGGGTAAGTAAGTTACACACTAAGAATGACCCTTTCTCACCCCCTTAGTTTCTTGGCAAGAGCAGTCAGGCTTATCCCGAGAAGCAATATGTAACGTATTCGTACACCCACACACAGTAACACAGGGAAATCACCACAAAAGTACTACAAACCAGTTTAGAAAAATAGTCAATATTTTTCTGATTAAACTAGACCAAAACGACAAAAATCGAACATATACAAATCAAGTTATGAAGCATTCAATATTAAATAAAGTTCTAGTTCTTAAGAAACAATAGCTTTGACTGGAGCTATAAGGTTGCGCTTGGCTGGGACAAATCCACAAGTTCAGTCCGATTCCAAGGGAATGCAGGCCGGATACATGAGTCAGACAGACTCCAGCACAGTACCTTGGAACTGTCAAAAATCAAAGATAGGGCTAGGTACAGGAGAGGTGAGGTGTAGCGAAAGCAGGTGATCCGTTGGTTCCTTACTGCTGGGTCGATGGCAGCTTGGCACTCGGGATGGTGTTTTGCGTAAAGGAGGTGAGGAGTCACTGCAGCAAGTGAGGTGCCGGTCCATGAAGGTGGTGCAGGGTCTTTGAGCTGATAAAGCCCGGGGATGATGTGAATCAGAGGAGGTGATGTGCTAGTTGCAGGCACAATACCACGGTTCCTTACTGCTGTGCGGTATTGATGATGAAGTTTGCCTCCGTTTCGCGGGGTTAAGGTCAAACAACTGGGCTGCAGCTGCAGTGTTGGATTTGGAGCAGTGTGTCACTGTTGATAGTGGTGCAGTGCTCGGAACTCCCACAGTGGCAATCCTTCGGAAGCAATGCAGCATCATCAGAGCCTGCGTTGTAAGCCATGGTCCTTGCTTCAAGCAGGGACTATGGCTTTGGTGCAGGCAGTGGCACAGCACCAGAATTGCAGACAGGTGCTGGTTCTGACTTTGCTTAGCCTTGGATCTTCTTATAGCATGGAAACTAACTTCCAAGGTCTCAGGAACTGGAATTGGCACAACTTGGCAAGGAGGACTCACAGCAGATGAGGCCAGGTACTACAGGTGAAGTCTTTAATAGCCACAAGAATTCCAATAGAAGGCAAGTTTAACTAAAGCCCTTGGAGAAACTTTAGAAAGCAAGATGTAGAGAGAAAAGTCCACTCCTCTCACTCCCAAGACAGATGTAGCAGGCATCAGGCCAACACAGCCAAGTGTCATTCCCTTCTGGCAGCACCAACAGCTCTTCTTCGTGGCAGAATGTCCTCAGTCCACAAGTGTTCAGAGTATATTGTGTCAGAGGTCCAGTACTTATAACCATTTTATCATTTGAAGTAGGCAGACTTCAAATAAAAGGACTTGGGAGTGCCCAAGACCCTGCTCTTCCTGGCCCTGGCTCCAGACACATTATAGGGGATGAAGGCTTCTTTGTGTGCGGATCGACACAGCCCTATTCAGGTACAAGTGTCAGCTCCTCCCACCACTCTAGCTCAGGAAGGCTCATCAGCTGGTGAGGGGCCATCAGGATATGCAGGGCGCACCTCAGCCCCCTTTGTGTATGACTGTCTAGTGTGAATTCACAAAGACCAACTGCCATCCAACCTAGACATGTATTCTAGTGACAGGCCAAGGCACAGAATGGTTAAGTAAGAAAATGACGACTTTCTAAAAGTGGCATTTTCAGAGCTGGAATCTAAAAACCACCTTCAGTAAAAGATTTGTTTTTAAATTGTGAGTTCAGAGACATCAAACTCCAATTTTCTATCTATTCCCAATTGGAAGATACACTGGTGCGATGTTACCAGGCAGCTCCAATTTTAACTTATGAGAAAGAGAGGCCTTGCTGTAGTGAAAACCGAATTCAGCAGTTTTTTACTACTAGGACATGTAAAACTCACAAGTACATTTTCTATCTCTTAAATACACTGCACCCTGCCCAGAAGGCTACTGAGGGCCTACCTTAGGAGTGTCTTACTTGTAATCAAATGGTAGGTTTGGACCTGACAAGTGGGTGCCCTTGAGAGGTTGAAAAGGCAGGTTAAAATTGAACACACAGGCACTGCAGTGGCAGGTCTGAGCCAGATTTGCGAGGCTACTTATGTGGGTGGCACAATCAGTGCTGCAGGCCCACTAGTAGCATTTGAGTTACAGTCCCTGGGCATACATGGTGCCCTGTACTAGGGACTTACTAGTAAACCAAATATGCCAATCATGGGGAAACCAATTACCATCAGGGTTTAGACACAGAGCACTTGCATTTGAGCACTGTTCAGCAGTAGTCAAATGCCCAGAGTCCTAAAGCCAGCGAGAACAAAAGTCAGCACACAGTCAAAAAAGAGAAGGTTAGAAGCAAAAAGACAGGGGAAACCATGACAAAAAATGCCAGGTCTATAAACGGCCGAGAAACCTCCCCCATTAGAGACAAAAGGAGCCATTTCAGGACCAAGGGGACAGTCTGCTCTAGCACCCTTGTCCTTCTCTGCGCCTCTGCCCCCCAGTAGAGCTGTATCCTAGGGCGCTCCTGAATATACAATAGAATGATTCCTCCGGTCCACAACCTCGTAGGCAAAGAACAGAATCATCCCTTCCTATCCTCTGGAGCAACACCCTCGAGTAGTACGATCTGTGTAGGATTTGAAGTTGCACTAGTCTGAACCAGGTCCGGATCACTATCTCTCGTGGGCTCTGGAGGGCCTCCACTCAGTGTTCGTCCTCAAGGTCTCACAGATCTCCCTCTCAGGTCTCTCTTAGTACCACCATGGGGTCAGGGGAGTTGTCAATTCATTTTGTGTATGCAGAAGAGATGGCTTTATCTGTTGTGGGTTCAGTAAACAGCCGCTCTTTGAACAGAGCCAACTCCAGCAATTGCTCCACCTCGACTGCATGTGTCCTAAGGGCGTGACCAAGCTTGCAGGTATTTGTATCTTTCAGTCTCCGACACATCTTACTCTTGGCACAAGACCTCAAATGTGGTTAATGCATTTCCCCTCCAAATGTGCCCCCAGGTGCTCTATGCCAATCAGAGCCCACCTTGAAAATCCCTTCCAGTTGCCCACCCCCCATAAGAGATCACTGTTCCATAGTGGGGTTTGATTAGTAGGCTTCCCTCCCCACCCTATATAGTTAGTGGCTTCTCTCCACACCCTTCCCACTGTTTGGTTATGTGTTGGTAGGCCACGTTTGCGCTTCCACCGTTACAGAGCCTCTTAATGCTCCCCGTGGCCCATTGTCTCCCTGTGAACCCAGAAGTCGGTTCTCCGTGGTGAGCAAACGCCTAGTCATTCACCCAGTAGCATTTAAGTAGGTCCAAGACTGCAAGTCCCCATTGTAAACCCCTCTTTGAAGTTTGCGCAGGGCAATGAGCAAGGCTCTTTCATCTCACAGTAGTATTTGAACCTTGTGATCTATTTTCCGAAAAAACTTGGTGAGGGATCTTGCATGGGATGTTTTGGACAATGTAGAGGAAGCGGGCAGAGTCAGCATCTTTTATGGGCTGCTCTGCCAATCAGCATGAGCCGTAAGTACCTTTAATGGTCTGTATCCCTGTGCAATCTGTCAAGCTGTGAAAACGGGCTCCTCCATAGGAATTCAGCCAGGTCTCGGGTGACATAGATTCCGAGTTACTGAAATCCATCTAGCGCCAAGGGCGTGGTGCATCGAGGGGAGTCTTGGTGCATCTCCTATCAGGGGAAAGATAAGGGACTTTGCCCAATTAATACAATACCCCTAGTAGATTCCAAAGATGACAAATAGTTGCAGCAGTCTGTCTATAGAAAGGGTGGGCTTGATGATATAGAGCAACATGCCATCAGCGTACAGGGTGATGCCTTCCTCCCTGCCACCGTCACTCCACATCCCCTGTATGGGTGGATCTTGGTGAAAGCATGCCGCAAGCGGCTCAAGCACCAGTGCAAAAATCATAGGGGACACCCTTGCCTCTTGCCCTTCTGTTGGGCAAATACTGGGACACTGCACCATATACCCTACCCGTGCAAGAGGGCCCTGGTACTGGAGTTTGACCCAGCCACAGAATCTGGCACCAAATCCCGTTCTAGCCAGAGTTGCAAAAATGTAGTTCCACTCGATGCTGTCAAATGCTATTTTGGCATCCAGAGCCATTAGCACAGCCTGTTCAGCCCTTGTGGACCCAGTCATATGCAGTACCCTGTAGAGACACCTCAAGCATGTGTTCTGCAAGTGTGTCCACCAGGCCTTTGTACAGTTCCATTGGCAGACCGTTAGGTCCCACCGCTTTCCCTGACTGAAGGTCCCAGATTGCCTCTATTACCTCATCAGCTGTGAGATCTTGCTCTAGAGCCCCTTGGTCATCATCTGTGAGTGTCAGACGGTCTATGTCGTTCAGAAAGTCAGAACAGTCTGTGTCTGTCATAGTCTTTATGGAACTGTACACATTTTCATAGTATGTAGCAAATGTCAGCTAGTGCAGCGTTAGTTCTTTGTGGCACTCCGTCCCTGTCAAAGGCCTCTAAAACCCAATTGTGTTCTGTATCCCTTCTGTCTATTCATACCAGCAGTTTATTGACCTTGTTCCGTATGTCATAAAAGTGCTGCCTGTATGACCAATGTGTAACTATGGGCTCTGTCCTCCACCAACTCGCGGAGATCCAGTTTGAGTTGGTGTCTGAGGTCAGGGTTCCCATCTGTCGGGGCACAATATCTTTCTGGATAGGTTCATATTTAAGTTTTATCTCCTTCTTCATACCCCCTACCAAGGCCTAGACACGTCTTTATGTGACCATTTTAAATGCTTCCCAGAGGGTACATTCGGAGGCCATGGTTCCCTTTGTTTCCTTGAAATTGCACCCTGCCCCTTCCCTGAGTTTCTCTTTGACAATGCTATCTCACAAGTGCCATGTGTGAAGTCGAGAAGCTAGTGTGGAATTAAGTACTTGCCCTTCCAGTACCACCTCTACAGGAGAGTGATCTGAGAACCACCGCTCCTTATGTGTTGCATCGTGAAATTTGACTGCATGCGGCTACTGGGTATATATATGATCTATATGGGAGAAACTCCCATGGGGTGCTGATAAGTGTGTGTACACTTTACTGTCTTTGTTGTGAGAGCGCCAGATGTTTGTCAGCCCCATCACGTGTACAAAGGGTATCAATGGCCCCTTCCCAGACTGAGGAGTGGCATTGCTCAGCCTATCAATCCCGGGTCAACAAACCCATTCAAATCTCCCCCCCCCCCGTATCAGGATCCCAGATGGCATTTTAAGGAGTAAGGCACTTACATCTGGAAGTGTCGTCCCATGGAGTCTCAGCGGTATGTATAGGGACCAAGCTTCTAGTGTTAGACCCTCTCATTGTACCGTTAGAGCCACATATCAGCCTAGGGTAGGTGGACCATGTGCGGTCAAGAGTGAAGGGTACTGACTTTTTAACCAGGATACCTGTTCCTCTAGTGGAGCAAAGTAGGATCTGATTTCATGATCACCCCCACTTTTTGCTGATGTCATTGTTTTACTGACCAGTCTGACTGGGATCCTGCTAATCAGGACCCAAGTCTCTGTGCTTCTTCCCTAAAGTACTTAGGTACATTCCAGTTTAGCTACCTGTGTACCCCTGTAAGCGCCTAGTATATGGTACTAAGGTACCCTGGGCATAGGTGCACTAGGGGTCTACCATGGGCTGAAGCATGCATCATGCCACCCATGAGAGGCCACTCAAATTGTGACTACAGGCCTGCCATTGCAGCCTGTGTACACTGGTGCTAGCACCACTTACTGTAAATATATGTTTCCTTATATCTGAGGTCACTGCACTTAAAACCGGTAAGTCACCCATAAGGCAGGCTTTTCAATCTTGAAGGCAGGGTGCTTGGTTATAAGTGTGAGGGTGCCACTGCATTAACAAGACACCCCTACAACCCTCCGAGTCCATTCTCCCAGGTTGTAAGTACATCAGCCATTAAGATAAATGGAGTGGCCATGCGTCATTACGCGATGGCTATCTCTAAACTGGCTGTAACTGACCCTGTTGTGTTTGGTATCAAATATGTTGAAATCATACCCCCACACCATAAACGGTGCGATTCCATGTACTGTAAAGCTCCTCTGGGAGGCCCTCAGTGCTCCCGGTGCCAGTCTTCTAGACCTGGACAGAAAACAGTGGATGCTGCCGACTAGAGACATGATTCTGCGCTCCTGCTGCTGAAGGTCGAGCAGGGAAGGCAGGACAATAGTGTAGGAGAGTAGGATCTGCTTCACATGTTTACCCCCACTTTTTGCTGGTGTTTCACTGTTTTTCGACTTTAGTCTGGCTGGGACCCTGCTATTCAGGGCCCCAGCCTAGCTGCTTCCTCTCTAAATTGATTGCATGTACTTTAGGTACACTCCAGATTGGATTCTGGGGTACCCTTGTGAGTCCCTAGTATATGGTATACGATGTACCCAGAGCATAGGTACCCCAGAGGCCTACTAGGGGCTGAAGTATGTGTTGTGCCACCCCTGGAAAGCCCTTCAAAATGACACCACAGGTCTGCTACTGCAGCCTGGGTAAGGTGGTGCATGCACCCCTTACTGAGGTATAGGTTCACTATACCTCACCTATCACTGCACATCGTAACCTATCAGTCACCCATATGGCAGGCCTTATCAATCCTGAAGGCAGGGTGCTTGGTCATATGTGAGAGGGTGCCCAGGCATGAGCTGAGCCCCTCTGCAGCCTTCGGAATCTCTTCTCCGCAGTTGTCAGTGGTGCAGCCTAACCATATACTCTTAAGTGCATTATATCTAAAACGGTTAATGCTAACTTTGGACTGGCTGCACAGAAACATGTCGTGTTTGGTGTCAAAGACCTTGGAATCATACCCCCACATCAATTCCTGATGTGAGAATATGATCCCACCCTTCTGGAGGGAGAGACATGGCAGTACTGGTATACCCGGTAGAAACTTAACAGAGCCCTGGCATCACAAAATGGATGCTGCAGCTACAGACACAGGTCTGGCCTCCTGCTGCTGACCGAAACTCTGGCAGGGTAGGCCTGGACAATAGGTTTCCTGTCACAGGGAGGTATAACCACCTCCCAGACAGGCTTACGTGTATTGGGGCTGGGTGGGAGCACTCTCTGAGTGCTTTGAAGTCCTGCACTGGGGGCACATTTGGTGTCCCTGTGCATGGATCAGCTCAAACTGGTTCAGGGGCTTCCAGCCACTGCTCTGGCTCAAAACTGGACAAATGAAATGGGTGTAGCCACCCCTCTTTCCAAACCCTCCATTAGGTTGGTCCCCAGAGCTAGTCCAACCCCTTCCTTAGGTATAAGTAAGGAACCTCTGTAACCAGAAGCTTTGAAGCTGAATCCTGGAACTTCGACGCTCTGCTAAAGACTAGAGGACTGAAGAAATCTCCCTTGGGGTCAAGGAGTGACTCCCCTGCTTGGCAGGCACCAACAAAGTAATTTGCCGGTCTGCATCTCCGAAGCTCCCGCTGGACTCCGAAGTATTTTCAGCCCAGGAAGAGGATTTCCAGACATCTCAGAGGCCGACCTGAGACCCCAGCAAAGCTGAGACCCGCAGCCCTCGTAAGTAGCACGGAAACGGAACTCCTGGTCATAATGCACTTTTGCAAGTGCATTGACTTCTCAATGTCTCTTGAAGGCGTGCTTGGGGTTACTTGTAGCCCTCACCTCGAGCAGAGAACCCACCGAAGATTGTTGGCTTAGTCACCCCGAGTGACCCGCGAGCTGCCATTTTATGTATCCTCTCGGGGCTCCTTAGCGATCCCTGGTCCATCGACTGGTGGGTCCCTGTGAAGGCAACTTTGATTTTCCTTGGGCTTTCCTGGTTGCTTCAGACGTGCCCTGACTCCCTACCAAGTGGTGAGTCCCTCAGACCTTGCTGGTCTGCACCGAAGCATCTTTCTTCTTTCTGCGTGGGTTGCTGTTGCCAAGGCTTGTTGTGTCCAATCTGGGCACCGATGCTGCAGCACTCGACATCCTTTGTGGGACAGCTCGAATCCAGCTCCTGGTCATCCTCGACGCCTCCTGGTCCTCGTGGCTGAAGAGTCAAGCTTCACCTCCTTCACCTGAAATCACCCGACATCGGTGGGCATTCGCCTATCGTCCTCTTGGTCACTGGCAAGTGACCCAGACTCTGTCCTCTCTGCTTTCAGGTTCTTCTCGACTTCGATCCAGGCTTGGATCTCTTCGGACACTTCGCATCTTCCCGGCAGCAGCACTTCTTTGCCAGCTCCCATTGAAATTGACGACGCGACCCGACACCATTTGACACCTATGCACCCGGCTTCCCTGGCTGAGGTAACACGAGTACTCTGGTGCTCCCGTGAGTGTTGGCCCTAGAACTTCCTAAGTCCCAAAGGGTTTGGTCCTGACTCGTTTCTAAGTGTCCCTAATCTTTAAAAATCTAACCGCGACTTTCTCCATAGAAGCTAACGGGAGCTCGCGGCTGTGTTCTCACACTGCACACGGCCCCCGTGGGTCCCCTGTCTCACTACCTTGGGTGGTTCCTTTGGGTCCCAGCGATTATACAGGCTCTAGGCCTTGTGTCTAGTTAAGACGTGGTTCTAATACCACTATTTTAGTATATGGTTTGGCTCGCCCCTAGGGCCTGACGTCTATTTGTGCTTATTACTGTTATATTTGAAGTGTAACTTATGTGTTTTGACCTCTAGTCTCATAAAGAGACTAGGAGGGTGTGTTTAGAAATAAATACATATATTTTATATATATACCTGGTGTGGTTGTCCTTCATTTAGCCATTCAAGAGATTATAGACTGGTAAAATAAGCTGCTTTACATTCCTTCAAGACTTAGCCTGAAGACTGCGATCCATAGCTACCACTAGGATAGCTTTCAATAAAGGTTGTCTTTAACCTTTCATCAATAAGGGGTTGTTTGGACTGGTACAGGGTGCCCACTATAACTAGTGGACAGCATATACCAGACCAACTAATAGGTTTCCTCTCACAGGGAGGTGTGACCACCTCCCAGACAGGACTTAGTATATTGGGACAGGGTGGGGGTGCTTGTCAGCACCACTAGACTGCTTTGAAGGGTGCCCTCTTTGCATACTCCAGTGAAAACCAGTTCAGAAAGCCGTTGGCTCGCCCTCTGGCGTGAAACTGGACAAAGGACATGGGAGTATCCTCCCCACTGTCCAGCCCCTCCTCTGGGAGGGACCCCTGAACCGTCCCAACCCTTTCCTTAGGGTACTTAAGGGATAAACTCTGAGTGGATCCCTAGATTTATTGTGGGATAAGATTCAGATCCGAAACTACTTCAACTTCAACTGCCTGGGCACTTTGGACTTCGTTTTGGGAACCGAGACTGCAACTGGGAAGACTCCTGCTGCTCCTGGTCTCGTCGTCCTGCCAGTCTTCTGAAACATCTGTGCGTGTGCTCCATACAGGTTCTTCACAAGGCCTGTGGACATCCTAGACACCTGAAGGAATCTCCCTTGGAGTGAAGGAGTCACTCCCCTGCATCTGCAGGCACCGCAACAAAGCTGCCCGGTCTGCTGTCCTGAGCTCCTACGGACTCTGATAGGTTCAGCAACATAAGTGGTGGTTCTCCAACTCCCTTGAAGGCCTGCACTGTCTTCACAGCAAGTTTGAAGCTAGCTTCCCTCGTTGGAACTGCGGGAGAAGTACCCCCGTGCTCCACATCGACTTGCCGTTGCTAAAACTTGTTGACTCTCTCCTCTAGAGATCTTCAAGCTCCAAGAAGTTCCATCCTCAAGGATATCCTGCAGCCACAAACTTCACCTGGACCGCATCCTTTGCACTGGGCCTTCATCCTTTGGCGAGAAGCTCGAGGTCCTCTTGCGACTCCTGTTCCTTCGGACCGTAGGTCCTCTCGAGAGTCTTCTTTGGCTCCAGTGGGCTCCCCTGCTTGCTCTGGGCCTGCTCTGACTTACCTACTTGTGTTCCCGACACTGCACCTTTTTTGACGACTAAGTTTGTTGCCGTTGCCAAGGCTTGTTGGTACCCCTGACGGACACTGACCCCTTGGCTCTTGATTTCCAATGTGGGACAGCTTGTGAACGTCTCCTGGTCTTCTACTCCATTGCCTGGACCGCAGAGCTCCAACTTTAAGGACACCGCCAACTCTCCTGCATCCCCAACATCAGTGGGTATTCGTCTTCCATGCCTCCTAGTCTCTCCTGAGTGGCATAGACTCTGCCCCCTCTGCTTGCCGGTGCTTCTCAACTTGAAACCACCTTTGGGTTTCACCGGACTCCACCTTTGTCGCCAGCGGTATCTTTTCTGAAGTCCTCCATTGTGGTCTACGGCTGTTTCCGACGTCACTTTGCACCTATGCACCCGGCTTCCCTGGTGTAGGTATCCTGGTACCTGGGGTATCCACTGGTGGGGTGAATATCCAACCTTCCATCTTCCACAGGATTTCTTCATGGTCTGCTGGGAAGGGTCCTTCTTTTACATTTACTTGTATTGAGTATGCAGTTGTATTCCCACTCTGCACACGACCGTGGGTTTCCTAGATGCTCACCTTGTGTGGTTCCTTGGGTCCCCGGCTCTTCTACATCTTCTTGGTCCATTCTCGACTTAGGTTGTGGTTTGCATTCCACTATTTTAGCATATGGCTTGGTTTCCCCACTGAAGACCACTGTGTGTTTGAGCTACTTACGTGTTCTATTTGCAAAGTATTTGTTTGTAATGTGTTTATATCACGGGGTAGAAGATAGTGCAATGTGTTAGTTATTGTTTATAATAAATACATATTTTTATAACTACACAGTGCTGTTCTTTTTCACCTAACCTGCACCATAAGATTAAATACTGGTATGTACTGGTAAAACAAGCTGCTTCACACTCCTTCTGGATTAAGCCTGAAGGCTGCTCTCCTCAGCTACCACTTAGAGAGCTTTCTAAGGTTGTCTAAGACCACTAATATCACCATAAGGGTAGTCTGGATAGTGCAGGGTGCTCCACTTACATAAGTGAGCACCATAAATCCAACCTCCTCCATCTAGCATCAGTGGAGTAACCGGCGTGGGCCAGAAGGACTGTAGTGGACTGGAAGCTGACACCCAATCCAGACAATCAGATATAAGTCAATAGGGACGCTCACCAATAGTGTGCACAAAGTAGCTTTAATAAGACATTAAAGTAAATAAATGTGTTAGCACAAAAACAAGGTTACTATGCATATCAGGGTATAATGAATAAAAGTAACAATCAAAAGATTCGATTCACTAAATATACTATGGGCCCGATTCACAGAATTAACTTAAGACAAAATCCTAAACTTACTACTTTTGGTATTCACAGAATGCACTTAGTACTTTTGGTATTCACAGAAGGCACTTACTACTTTTGGTATTCACAGAATGGATTTACGACTACTAACTTTACGTCCGCACTCGGGCCGGAAATTCCAGCCTAGAGGCGGAGCTTCCGGCCCGGAGGCGGGGCTACCGGCCTGGAGGCGGGGCTTCCGGGACTGAGGCGGAGCTTCCGGCCAGAGGCGGAGCGTCTGGCCCAGAGGTGGGGATTCCGGCCAGTGGCGGAGATTTAGCCATGGCCAAAATCTCCACCTCTGGGCCGGAAGCTCCGCCTCCGGACCAGAATTTCCGGCCCGAGTGCGGACGTAAAGTTAGTAGTCCTAAATCCATTCTGTGAATACCGAAAGTAGTAAGTGCCTTCTGTGAATACCAAAAGTACTAAGTGCATTCTGTGAATACCAGAAGTAGTAAGTGCATTCTGTGAATACCAAAATGGTACTAAGTTTAGGATTTTGTCTTTAGTTTGTTCTGTGAATCGGGCCCTATGATTGTACACATAAGTATGAAGTACACCAAAATAACATTTAAAGAGCTTGGCTGCTTAGGATCTAATGTCAAACAGTGTAGCAATTGAATTAGAATTCCATTATTGTTGGTTTGCAAAACTATATTAATTGGCTAGCACAAAAGCAAGGTGATTTAATAACTTTTGTATCATGGTATAGTGAATGATAATAACAATCAAAAGATCCGATTTACTAAAAGAAACTATGATTGTATACACAAGTATGAAGTTCACTAGAATAACATTCAGGAAGCTCAGCTGCTCAGTGTCAAATACCTAATTGATAACTATGTAACAGTTGAAATACCTTTCCCTTGTTCCTGACTTGCAAAACAGCATTAATCAACTGGCTATGAAGTGCACAATGGCTACTGCATTACACTGGAATATCCAAAGCAATTTTGTAAACATATGAATCAGAATGGAACATAATACATTTGATCACAAGCACCACAATGACACTTTGATCAATTAGAATAAAACAGTGAAATAAAGGCCCCTCATACCTAGGTGGAATTTAAGAAGGAAATTAACTTATCCACAGAGCTGGGAAGCCCTAGCCTTTTTCTCAAGTCCCTCTCTCTCGAGCGTCACAGCCAAGGAACAGAACGGCCAGGGCGGCTGCTACATGGGCGATGGCAGTTTGCACAACTCCATCTGCGAGCTTCAATCCCCCACACGTGCCTCTGCGCTTAAACATCCAGAAGCTTGGCTTGTTGCAGATTCTGTTCCTTTCTCGTAATTTCTAGCTGTGTTATCAGTGTGTGTCCTTTGGCTGCCCTGACGCTCACTAATCATCTCTTTGGGCATCTTTTGGCCTTTTCCTGAACTCTCTTAGGGTTAGAGCAACCTTTGGCTGCATCTCTCCCACACTTCCTGCTTCTCGTAGCTTCTTAGTGCATTATAAATAACATGTCAGCCGCAGATAACTTTGTCTATGGAATGCTGAAAACAAGCTTGGAAGCGGCAGCGTGAACCTTATGCGCTGTTCAGGTTTTCTGCATGTATTACTGCTCATCTACACTGTTCAAACTAATTAACCCTTTGCGTCACAATGTCTTCCGCAAACTATCCCTATACTACACAAGGACATACCCAAATCGAACTAGGGCTTTGTAGTGGTTATCCCGGAGATGCGTTTCCTGCTGTAACACCAAGTCTGGGGCATGGTAATGAGGTATTGGAGGCCCCCGGTAAGAGGTGCATATCTCCCTATCTTGAGGCACCCCCTCCGACCCCAACCCTGCACCACCTGCAATGTCCCTAGTGGCACAGCATAAGTCAAATGTCTCCCTGGACAGTTTATAAGCATCCTGGTTACTTGTGCTCAGGTGTCCGCAAGTGGATGTTGCCACCGGCAATCCTGCGGGTATGTGGACCTCCAGGTTACCTGTTCGTCATCCTACTGTCCTCCCCTCTGCTCGCGGTCTTCTTTCTGGTTTGCTACACATCACCCCTCAAGTCAGTTCCATGCCTCCTCCAGAGCAGTAGAAACTGGCATCATTGATGTGAATAGCTTGGGCACCCATAGGGAGATCCATGAAAAGATGTTATGCAACCAGTCCAACTCCAGGGCACCTCCTTCCTTCTTCATGTCAGCTTGCAGACGATGCAGCTCTTGGATGGCATGAGCTAATGTCCCATTGTCCATGTCTTTTCAGGGAATAAAAGTACAACAGGAATCACTAATCTTGACACACTCACTCCCTTCCATTTCGGTCATCAAGTCTAACACATACTGATGTTGCGTCATCATAAGGCGGATCGCTCTCAATCATTCCCTGATAGCATTTAGGCTGAACTCAGTATTGTTGATCATTCCCATCAATTCCCACCTGGTTATTTGTAACCAGTGGGTGTTGGCATTTGTTTGCATGGGGAAGAAGGGTTTTGATCCTCCGGCCTTTACTTAAGTCTCTATGAACAATCTAAATTCTTTTTGCAATGTTCTTTTTTTTTTTGTAGTCCTCATTTGTCAAATTATAAGTGGAGATAAACAAGAATTCTGGTGGCCTTGACTTAAAGGTGGAAGGATCCCGGTCACTCCACAATGGAGGGGATGGATGACATCCCGGGTTCCCGTCACAATATCACCAAATCCTTACTCCGAATATACAGGTACTTGTGGATTGAACCACAGGTCCAGCTGCTAATCGTAGTATAGCAATCCCTTTTAACACAAAAACCTGTATTTCCAATTGATAATCATTGGACCAGTTGTCAGACATGACAAAACAAAAAAAAGGAGAAAAAAACAGGTAGAAGGAAAAAGGATAACAAATTTAGCGTGAAAAGTGAAAAGGGAGAAAAGGAAGCAAAGAAAGGAGTATATATCCCAGATCAAGAGTATGTTGTTTTATACCAATTATCCCAAAGACTCCAGAATTTTGTTCTCTTGGTATTCAGTGTAGCTCGATCTAAGTTTGCTATTCTGTGTACTGAGCTTACCCATTCTCCTTCTAAAGGGGCGTTTGGTATAATTCATTTGAGATACAGTTCTCTACGTACCAAAAGAACTAAGATAAAAGTGAGTGCTTTTTGTATTTTAGAAAAAGACCTGTTACCCTCCTCAGCCGGTACTACCCCAAAAATAACCAGTGCCAGGCTCACTTTAATTTCTTGACCCAAAATTCCCAAGAGCATCATATCCACTTCCTGGCAGAAAGTCTGGATGGAGGGACACTGCCAAAACATGTGTGCTTCGTCTGCGTTCAGCTCACCGCACTTTGGGCAATTCTTCACAGCCTGGGTCCCCATTTTAGCCAGACTCCTGGGCATCCAATAAGCCGATTTTTTCTTAATGGTGCAGATTTCACAAAGGACCATAGGAAAGATAGAGATACTTGCCATAATGAATCGAGGTCATAGGCCGGCAGTTCCCTCCTCCAGGTCGCTGACAACAAATCTTGTGTGTCTTCCATAGCCTGCATCAGCATCCAATACCATTCTGATACCTCTCTTGTCAAAGGGGGATTTGAGTAAATCTTTGATTCCCAGAACAAATTACCCATTCCACCTTTTCTTGACATTTTAGCCCAACACAAAAGTTGATAGAATTTGAATGTTGAGACTGATCTTTCAGATATCTCCTGCATGCTTTGCCAATAAATTAATTCTGTGCCTTCTAGGAGTGGACCCCAGACAAGAATTCCGCTTTACTTTAGTGGAATACTGAGGGAGTCTTGCAAGCAGGCTGGGGTACCTGGGGAATTCCAAATGGGTGCATGATGACTGAAATATGGTATCCGTAACTGAGTTCTTATTTGGTACCAGATCTTACATGCACCCTGAAGAATCTTGAGTCTCACTTTCTTGAAGTTCTTGGGGTCCCCAAATTTAAAAATAAAGAAACCGGATATATCTGGTGGACCAAATGTAGGAGCTCAGAAACGTGGTGATAAATCAGGAGTATCCCTCAGCAATTGCCTAACATTTTTTAATTGAAAAGCCCTTTGATAATAGAGGAGGTCTGGGCTAGCTATACCTCCATTTTCCTTTTTCTCCCTGAGTTTTTTCCAGGCAATTCTAGGCTTTTTATTTCCCCATATAAAGCTGGAGTAATCCCATTGTACCTTCTTAATCCACTCCTTCTTAAGCTCTAAGGTCATTGTATTAAATAGAAAGGTATATTTAGGGAGCATGGACATTTTTGAAAGGTTTGATCTTTCCAAGAATGATAAGGGGAGAGATTCCCAAACCTGGAATTGTTTCCTTACTTTAGATGTTACCATATCAAAGTTTACTTTTCTAGTTTCTCCAAAACTTGAATTCCTAAATATGTTATGCTTTGTCTGATTAAGTTACAAGGGTAGTTGGTATTCCATTGCATAATTTCAGTCTTCTGTTGGTTTACAGCTTAACCAGCTATTTTACCAAAGCTCTCTAACGTTTCCCAAATTGCTGACAAAGATGACTGTAGATGGCCTGTAAAAATCATCAGATCGTCAGCATAAAGCCCGGTCTTTTTCTCCCAGCCATTACACATAAAGGGGGAAATTTCCCTACATGCTCTTAATTTTAGGGCCAACGGTTCGATGTAAAGGTTAAGAAGTAGCATTGTTCTTGTACTGAGCACAGCCAAACTTTCAGCAGTTCTCCTCCTTTGAGCCTGATGCAACTGAGATATTTTTATACTGTAACGGATTTTGAGACAACTCAAACAGACCTTCTCCAGGGATGACCCGGGTTGGGGTGTATATGGTCACGAGGGTGCAGAGGCCCCACCATCCGGGAAAGAGCTCGGTGTAGGCAAGATCACCACATTGCAGTAGATATCCATTAGCGTGGGTGTACCCCATTGCAGGTCCGGAATGTTGAATATCATGTTGCTGCCCTCATTATCACCCAACGGTATGGTTCCTTTGTCTCTGAAACATAAAGAGTACAGCATAAGTTTTCATACAATTAGGGGTTGCCACTTCCCCTTCAACCATGTGTACCTATTAATCTTGGTATCCCAGATTTCCTGGCACGGGGTGTCTATGCTAACATTGGACCACCTCCCATGGGAATCATTCCCCCGCGTGAATGAGATGAGCAGCCCTGCGCTGGGATTCCATGTCCGGGGTCATTTTATCATTAAAGAAGGTGACCTCAAAGATGTTAAGGGACACTCTGGGATCACAGAGGTGGGAGCGTATGTATTCATGCACTGGTGCGGTGGGCTTGCTACCTCCAGGAACCCCATCTATGCAAAGTCCTGTGGCCAAACAGCCACTTCCCCTATGGGGTCCCTTCTGTGCATCCTGTCTACTTGGATTAGATTATTCTAGGCTCAGTGAAGAGATACAGTGCAATGGGGTTGGTCCCATACCGGGTTAACCAGTGCCCTGTGGGGTGCCACTCTAAGGGGTTAGATTTTCACCCTGATCCTTCATAGTTACATATGGACGAGGCATTTTGCTCTTTACGATGCTATCTCCTGAGATAGGTAAATCCTGTCTGCACCTACAGCGTAGGGTATCAATCCACATATATAATATGACAAGTTCTTGGTTTGTGTGCTTATGGTTGTCATGTGTTGATGACAGGTATTGTGTAGGAGTGTGCTGTGTAGTGCATGAGGAATACTAGTGCTTGGTTCAGTGTAAGTGTATGTGAGTTGAAAGAGGTCTCTGCGCATGCGTTGCAAGAATGTAGAAGCAGAATTTATGAGTCTATGCATATGTCTAGTTCCTGAAGGGCTCAAGAGCACCCCAGCTAAATAGGGCATGTACAAAAATACAAAAAGACATAACTTAGAAAGCATTTGTCAGCTGCAGAGTCGTCTTCGGGTGAGGTGACAATCATCTGGGCGCCGAGAAGTGCCTTGTCTTGATGCGGTGTAAACAATGTCTTTCAAGGGATTGTTGCAAAAAGTTAGTGTATCCTCTATTACTTGAGCGATTGTTCTTGTGAAAGAAAGTCTTTAAAAAGCGTTGGTTGAAGGAATGGCAGGCCGAAGCAGTGAGGGTGCACTTTCGGGTCGATCATGGACCTGTAGGATAAGAGCTGTGGTTGTGTGGGTTAATTTGGAAAAAAACGTATTGTTGGGCAGTTGTAAAATGGAATATAACTGCACTTACATTTTACTGATGCACTCAGTGGTTTAGCTGCATGCAAAGATTTCCTCATGTGGCACTGAAAAGAACATGCTAAGGTTTTTTAGGAGGATGGTGAGTTTTAAACTGTTTTAATAGGTGCTAGTATTTTAAGGAAGCAGTGGGTATTAAACTTTTTTAATGCTCTTGTATTTTGGTTCCCCCCTCTCCTAGCTACAGTGGAGAACGCACTCTTTTCCTGTGGGCTGTTTTCATTTAAAGGTGTGTTGCTTTGATCAGGGCATAGGAGTCCTTTTGACCTGTATGTGCTGCGTGCAATTGTGAAGGAAAGTGAGTGTTTGGATTTTAGTTTAATAGTTCTGCTGACACATGCGTACCCTTGGACCTCAGCACGTGGCATGGAGCAAGGTTTGTCTCTAATTAAGATGAGTTACTGGGACCTCCATTGGGCACTAAACCCTCAGGCGGTGGAGACTTACATAGCCAGCCCAAAAATGGATTTGGGTGAGCAGATCTGGTGGGGGGCCTGCCCTGTACCAGCATCAGACTGTTCTCCCCTAAGGGTGTGGCCAGTCAGCCTCGCCCTGGAGACCAATGCAGTGGGGGTCCTGGGTCCCCTGTTGGTACCCGGGTGGTGAATTCTAGTGCAGACTCCTGATCGACATGGCATGGCCGTCCTGAAGGCTGCCGGTGGTGGCAGATAATTAAATGTGACTGAGAGTGGTATGAAGGGGATAGGTCATATTGGGGGATGGTCTTTGTCTGTGGTGTGTTTGTACTCTGCGATTGTGCTAGGACACTGCCACCCCAGACAGTCACCCCATCTTGCCATGGCTGTTGCTCTGGTCCCTGGGAGACTGAGTTCCCTTTCTATTGCAGTGACTGCCTTGTACCCAGTCACATACCCAGGGCAGGGGCTGAGGCCTGATTTTCTTGAAGCTGATTGTGTGTCACATGTGTATTGTTCTACGCTTGGCTTTAGGGGTATATGTTCTGTGGGGCTGTCCTGGTACTATACCATTCTGATGGTGGTACATTTTTAGGTGCCACCTGTTAGCCATGTGGCCCATTATGTGTCAATAGTGGCACTCTATGAGGTTGGGTTGGACCCAGTCTCCCTGGCCTCGGCCACCCAGACTGGGTGAATACCCTCTGGGGCCCATAATCAGGAGCTCCCTTTGAGACGGTTGCCTTCTGAACATTCACGGCTAGCGCTGCCCCCTCGATGGCGGTCTTCTTCAGCTTATGTTGGGCCAGTTTGGCGGTGTCTCTCTGGCCTTGCTCTTGCTTTTCTCTGTCTTTTTCCAGTCTCTTCTGGTAAAACTGTATTTCCCACCAAAGTTTGATATCTAACACTGCTACACTCTCTAATATGGTCTGAATTTCAGTGGGTAGCCCTCTCTTAAGGATGTTGTAGAAGAATGTGACCTGGGGAACCGTGTCGGTCCAGGGCTGACCTGTCTCCTGCCCCCATCGTTCTCTCATTCTGTCCAAGAATTCAGTCATGGTCTCCCCCAGGCTTCATGCTCTCTGCCATCAGTCCTCCTACATCTGGGCAGTCATGGAATATCTCCCTTAGGGTCGTCCAGATTTGAAGTCTGAATGAGTTAAATGCAGCTGCGTCATGCTCGGTGTTGCTAGGCATGACTGTGCGGATGTGGGATCAGGAGAACACTGTGTTGGTCTGCTCCCTGATGAGGCTGCTGAGCAGGCTTTTGATGTCTCCTAAAGCTAGGTTTATATCCACAGTGTTCTTTTCAAAGCTTGAGATACACTTTCCTGCACTGCTCGTCAATGGGGCAGTGTATTTCTGAGCCCTTCTTTGTCCATCTGTGCCCAAGGCACGTAGATGGTTCCTGCAGCACCTTTCTGCAGTAACGGACAAATCCTGGCTCGGGCAGCTCTGTCGGTTTCTCGCTGACGTAGCGTTCCCATCGTCTCAAGTACTCCTGCATGCAGGGGTAGTTCCATTTCAGATCTCTCCCTCCATGCCAAATGCAGTCCTTGGCAGTGGCCATATCTTTGGGTTCAAAGGATCCCTCCTCTGGCCAAGGACAGTGATACTGGACGCCCTTCCTTTCAGTCCAGCAGGCTAGTAGATGACAGAAAGGTCGCCTGAAGGCCTCACCCCCTTCTCTAGATACTATTTCTCTTGGGGTGTGTCTGTCCGACCAGCACGTTTGGGGGAAGCAGCAGACGTCCTCATCTTTGTTCTCCTCATGCACGCATAAGGGTGCCATGCTGATTCTTCTATGTCTCAATTGCGTTCCTGTTAGGCTCTTCTGACTGCTTGTTTCCTGGTCAGCTCCTTTCTTACTCCGATGACAGGGTGATATGCATGACTCCTGGCTCATCACTATGTGGGCCCAAGGCCTAGCTCCACCATGCCATAGGCCTGACTGGGTGGAGCGCTCGGGCTGGTGGGGCCAGTGATCCTCTTCCCTGCCTGGCGGCTTGCTGTTCCTGGGGAGAATCAGCAGCCTCGTCAATCAGTGGATTGGTAAAGCCCAACAAGGCGGTGAATCAAGTGGCTGGCATCGGTGAGAGCACATCCCTGCCAGTGTATGGTGGGGAGGTGCCGATGCCTTGTCTACAAACTTGGGATAGTCTTATAGGTTGGGGCCACTTTTGAAGGTGGCCCACAACTCCAATAGGGCCTCCCTCTTAGCATTTTTATATTAAGTATACCAGGTCTGAATGTGAGTCTTTGTATGTTCTATGGTGTTGGTGTCGAATGTTCCCCCCTCTGGCCAGGGAAATGCATGGGCTTTGATATGGACATGCCACTTGCTGCATTGTTTCTCTAGTTTCCTAGCCTGGGTGGGGAACCTCGCTTGCATGTGGTATAAAGGAGTCTCCATGATGGATTGGGGAACTTTATTTAAGGATTTCACAAATTTGTATTCTCTCGAGATTCTTTAAATTATCACAAATGCTACTCAAATTTTGGGAAACAGTCTTCACAGGGTGGTACCGAAAACAATCTACTGGTTATGAGCTCTATAAAGAAGAAATGCATTGAAAAGGACATTTTAACATTAAACGATAGACAACAGCAAATGGATTGGTAACAACCTGTAACAGAATGCAATTGGTAGTTCAGAGTAGTATGAGTTGATCTAGAGCAATAAACTAGGAAACATTAAAACCTGGTCGGGAAAAATTGATTACAATTTCATAAAGCAGATACTTACTTAACAAGACATAACATTTAGACATGCATCATATTACAAAATATAACAGAACCACGCTATCAATAAATATAAAAAAGAAAAAATCTAAATGAGACTGAGAGAAAGGTTGAAAGAAAAAATTATTATTTTTGTCCAAAACGTAGCCTTCTCATAGCACCGACAACCTAAGGAGAGAAGATGCTCTGCATGACCCACAGGGCTAAGTGAACCTGTTGGTCTGTCGCTATTGGCTTGGAGGACAAAAATTTGCAACAATTTGTGCAGAGAAAAAGGAGTAACCTGATAATTATCGGCTCTCTGTGGCCAGACACAAGCTATACCTTATTCGCCAAGGTCCGAATTTTTCCCTTACATCCAAATAACACCCTATATCATACCCAAGGGTAGTGCATACCCACTGCCAAACGCACAGTGGTCTAAGCAGAAAAAAAAAACCTTAACTTCTTTTAGACACTGTCAGTTGTGAAACCTGCAGTCCCTAAGAAAAACAATTTGTCTAAAAAATAAGATCAAGGTGGTAGGCCTATATAACACTCAGGTCCCATGTGTACCTCTGTATCACCCCCAAAAGTCCAAGCGATCCCTTACTCACACCCAGGGAAGAACCGTACCTCTGACCCACACCCTATTCACACCCAGGGACGAAGCGTACTTTTGATCCATACCCAAAGGTCCAAGCGATCCCTTGCTACCACCCAGGGATGAGGTGTACCCTGTGTCCCTCACGGTGGTCCCAAAACAGTAGTAGTCACCTTCGCCCTCTCTAGCGTGCTGACTAGGGAAAAAGCTAAATAATCTACGCCTGTCCTAGTTTGCAATACGTCACTTACTGGGACTAAGGATCAGATGTAATCTTTTGCCCTATGACAACTGCCTCTGGACGGACCTCCGCCCCTCTGATTTGTCAGAACTTCTAATCAATTATTGCCTCTACTCACCGGTCTTCCTTTACACAGATCTGTTAGGGCAGGGGTCCTTGCCCTTCAGCATCAATCAGGCTCGATAAACCAATCTCTCTTGGCTGGCTCGCCAAAATTTCGTTCGGATATGAATTTACCTTAAAGAAATTAAAAGACAAGAGGCGTTTGGCAAAACAGAAGCAAGTTGGTTTAATTAAACACAGCAGCCGGGAGACTCTCAACCAAATGCATCTGAGGAAAGTCTCTCAGAGTACAAAGATTTGGCTGGTTTTATACACATCTTTTGAAGTACCATAACTGATTTCTGCATTCTTAAAAGGCATTACAATCATAAACTAACATGATTGAACTTCTTGATAAGGGCACAAATGGCTCTCAACCTCGGGGAGAGCTAGTGTGGGCCAGTGTGTATGTGTCCAGATGTCTAGAATTTGGAACACATGATCACTGCGTGTGCGTGCATGTTGTGCCCTGAGTGTTTATATCTACATGTGGCATTTAGCTTTGTGGTATTTTTGAGGAATGCAAGCCTTTGGCCAATCCTTTTTTATTAGGGCCAAGTGCTGATGACCTGTTTGTGGTGCAAGTATCTATCTGTGGGATCTACCAAGGTATTCCCTAGGCGTGTGTTTATCTTTGGGTTAAGAGAAACCCAACCGGTGGGCGTAGGTGCGGGTTTCAGGGCCTGTCTGACCCCGTACTTCTGACTCGAAGTTGATGAGGTGGTCACCAGCTCTAAATCCGACAGCAATGGTACTAGCTTACTGGAACTTCTAAAAATAATATGGCAGTCACTGGTGTCATTTTATTGATATTATCAAAAGCTTGTGTACAGTTGTCATAGAGTACATTGATATTCTTTTTATTGATATTGACATAGTTTTGTATCCCTAGATCATGACATACATTGACATCTCTTTTACTTTAACAACATTGTTGTTTGGACATGGATTACATACATTGACATTGCTATTGCTGGTGTCATTGCTGTTGTGCAGGCATACATTATTACATACATTGACATTGTATTTATGAGCATTGACATTGGCGTATGGGCACAGGTTTTGGCATACGTTGGCTTTGCATTTATTGGTATTGTCTTTGTTGGGCCTGCACACATCATGGTACTCATTGCATCGCTATTTACCCAGTCCAACTGTGAAATGCTTTGCTAGCATCATTACACCCTTCACTTTTTACACAGAGCTAGTACTCCACATGCTGTTTTTCATTACACATGTCGGGAACACTGTTTGACACCACCTGTGGGTAGTTCAAATACATATTTAAAAAAGTTTTCTTATTTTTTCAGTCATGTCCCTACAGACCTGGTTCATATTTTTATAACCTAAATCCTTCCCCACCAAAGAAAAAAATTATCATGCAAACAGTGTTGATTTATTCTGCTTTGTTTATTGCACAGCTCTCCCCACTGTGTTATGAGTATTGGAAAAATAAAACTCAACTCAAAGTCTATTTGCGTAACACGTTATTGGCAGGTCCAAGACACAATGCTATTAATTTAGCACACGTCTGATCTCTAGGTAAATTATTTTTTTAAACAAAATAATACAATAGGCTACATGTTTTGGGTTTGACAATGTTAAGAATTTGAATACACCAAGCATTCCGTCTATTGCAAGGTTTGATAACTGGCAACAAACAGTTTTTAAATTTCACAGAAGAACAGCTCAATGAAATGGTGCAGAATGGAAAGTACAATTCTTCAAACTCTGGTTCAAATGGGTAGTTATTATGGCCAGTTGATACCAATAGTTGTAATGCTATTTTTTTTAACTCTTCTGAAGGGTTTAAAGCAAACAGGCCAGACCCTTGGTACATTCAGTCACTACATTCTAGGATGGCCACTACTTATCGTGTTGGAAAACTATGTCAGCAGTGGTTAGAACACTTATACATTATCAGCTGATCCCTCCCTTCTGATAATATGAATTTGCAGGATTTCCTGTTGGGTCTCAGATCTCCTTGATCTAAACGTTTAATAGATGTTAGTCATAGAGAAATTTAGACAATTTCTCAATAAGAAGCTGCTGAACGTTCAAGACAAATTGATAGAGAAAATTTAGAAAAATCCTTGGCTATTATCGGGATGACCAAATTGTCAACTCATATTTATTTATTGAATAAGGTTGTTTCATCTGCATTCAATATCATTCAGAATGGCATGTCTATGCTTCAACATGGCCCGAGTCAGTTGAGATCTATTTTGCAATGGAGTTGGACTTTACAGGTTTTAAAATCGAAAAGAGTGCCATGGAACCATCTGAACGCAACTGAGATGTTTATGCCTTATAACTTGGCACGTATGCAAACAATAATGGTTAAAAAAAGAAGCTACCTGCACCAGGCTTAATATCAAACGTTTAGAAAAGGTTCCTTTTTTGGTTGCTGAAATGCCGTCTGCTGTTTGGCTCATTCATGGTTTAGTTTTGCTTCTGATTTCCACGTTTCATTTCACATCATGTCTGAGACATATTTAAGTAGGCACACATGAGGAGATGGGTACACATTTTTTAGACATAGCTTCGTTCCTCCCTTTTCAGTACTGATGCATACACGAGAACAAAGAGGCTTTCTTTAGTCTACATGACTGTGGGGCTTCTTTACATCACTGTTTAGTCTGCAAAGAGATTACACTTCATGGAGTTTGTTATTTCTCTATGGCTAACTTAGCATGCTATATATAAGGTGTTCCCGTACAATTGATCAAGCCAGAATTTTGTTTTTTCATATTGGAAGTAATTTAATTTGAATTGATCAAGAGTATTTTGGGATTAAACCAGGTGCTCCTTATGTGGTCACTGTTTCCATGGCTGTAACTTGCTGTACCTGTATTTTATACAGTCCCACATATACTATGGAAGCAACTTTGTGGGCCAAGGTCTCCGTGGATGCTATACACTTTGATAGATTGAGCAGACTGAAAGCCTTGTTGTTTCAAACTGATTTGACTCTTATAACTGCCCAAGAAACTTTTGATCTCCAAGTAGCACGTTCCTTCTAAGAGGTGCAATCTCTTTTACCAACTATTTGTCACATCATTTCAGTGAGCTTGTGCACCATATTTTTAATGCATCTAGCACGGCTGGAGTAGCACACTTTTTAAAAGTGATTGGATCTGTACGTGTTTCTTCGTTCCACACTATTGTTGGAGTTATTCTGTCCTTTTTGCACTCCTTGGGCCAGATGAACGACCATTTTTGCATGCGCAAACGGGTTTGCGAACTCGTTTGCGCATGCAAATACAGCATGGAGAATGTACAAACCCTATTTTGCAAGTCGCAAAATAGGGTTTTGTGACTTGCTATAAGGAAGGGGTGTTCCCTTCCTAATAGCGAGCGCAAACCTTTTTAAGAATGTTTTGCATGCGCAATTGCGGGCGCAAAACACTTGCAAATTACCACCCTCTTCAAGAGGGTGGCAATGCACTAGCAAATGGGAAGGGGACCCCAGGGGACCCCTTCCATATCGCAAATGCAGGGGAAAACATTTTTTAAGAGCAGGCAGTGGTCCCAGGGACCACTGCCTGCCCTTAAAAAACAAGCATTGGCAGTGCCAAGAGGTCTCACCATACATTGGAGTTTAGTGTATAAAAAGTATTAAAGAGCAGTGAAAGTATTAAAGAGCAGTGGTAGAAAAACAGAAAACAAGCTCCGACAACATCAACAGAAAAGGAAAAAAAAAATGATCTACCGTATTTTTTAATAACACGCAGTGCTTAATATTAGTAAAATAAAATGCTCTGTGGTTTTTTAAGTTTGACTATTTGATATAGTTGTATTAATGAGCCCAAGAGAACCAGCTTTAATTGGCCTGGGTCCTGCTGGTGCTCACCATCGTTAGCTCTAAAAAGCTGGTGCCGAAACAAGTGCATATGCACTCTGATTTACTTCCAGCCACACCTTACATGACTCAATCATCTCTGCCCATGTCCGCTGGCAAAACGGAAAACAAACCCCAACAACTTCAACAGAAAAGGAAACTAAAAACACTCTACCGTATTATTTAATTAATAACATGCAATGTTTGATATTAGTAAAATAAAATGCTACCTTGGTTTTTAAATATCATTTTTAAGTTTTAGTGTTGGAACAAAAGTCATGCTGCAGTTATCATCAGAACAATTCATAACAGATGCATGTTAAAACATAAACAAAAGCACAGGGCTTTTTTAGGTCGGAATTGAAGTGAAACTGCAGTTAAGATAAGGATAATTGCTAACAGATGCACGCTGAAACAGAAACAAAGCCACAGAGCTTCTTTAGGTCAGAATGGAAGTCAGACTGCAGTTATAAGGATAATTGCTAGCAGATGCACGTCTCTGTAAACAGGAGCCATCACACGCTACACAGTGTGATGGCCAAACTAAATACTCACTAAGTGAAATTGCCAGAAGGAGAGAAGGGAGGGACTTTTACAACCCAACACCAATACAAAGGCTACATTTTTGAATGGCACAGCCAACAACCAATAGAAAGAAGTTCATGTTTAAATACACATAGAATAGAATACAACATGTCTTGCGGACAGCGCAAGCGCTGTCTAGGCTCGACCTAATGAAATGAAAACGTTTACATTTTCTTTTTTTTAAAACTGCTTTATTTAAAAGCAATCCCAGACATGGTGGTCTGCTGAGACCTGCAGGCCACCATACCTGGGAGAGCCTGCCATTCCCAATGGGGTTGCAAATTGCGAGAGACTCATTAATATTCATGAGCCTCTCAATTTGCGACCTCATTGGGAATCACTAACAGTGTGAAATACACTGTTGTACATTGGAAATAGCGCCTTGCAAATTGCGTGTCGCAAAAAACTTATTTTTAAGCACTTTTAGAGGCATTCCAGTTGTATCATTGCTCCTTGTTGCTGTATTGGTTCTAGTTTTGTTCTGAAATGGATGTCCCACAACAAGGACAAATGTAAATGGAACTACCACACTTCTGTGTTGCCAGCGTATGATACAGCATTGTGGAAAGTCGATATTACTGAACGAACACTGGTCTCTGTCCTTCCGGCCTGTATGCTTTCAGAGAGTGCAGCCTGTGTTTCGGTGTCTATGGTGCTTATTCCAGTGTGGACTCGACTTATGCCTTGCTACACAATTGGTGCAATCTCTAAATATAACTCTGCATATGCATCCATTGCGGTCACATCGGCTGTGTTGTCAAATTATGCTGCTTCCGTTGCTGCAAGATGCCCACTATGAGCTGCCTTCGCCAATGTCAGATGCTCCTTCGACATTAGGTTTCCTGGAATCGGGTCACTCTTCTGATGTTGCACTCCTACCAATGTCGCCTTCTGTATTTGCTGAATGGTCTTGTGATGACTATCTTTGACACTTGGATCTTGCTCTTCAGGACTCTTTCTATGTGATATCTGTGGATGTGGGTTCCCTCCTGGGCCCTAACGACACTCCGGACATGGATATTGTGGACACTTCGTATTACTCTTAGTTTAGTAAATTGGCAATTTTGAAATAATTTTTGTCTTTTTTCATAATATAGGATTTTTTAATTGCCATTTTTTATGAGCTTTGAGTTTATGTTTGTGGTTAAAGTTTTCATATGAAATGCAAGGCTTTATACATAAACGTATTTCTGTTGTTTTTTTTTTATATAGGACCTCATTTAGATTTCTGCGGACGGATTACTCCATCACAACAGGGACGGTTATCCTGTCTGGTGAAATATAAATGCCATTGTATCCTGTGGGATTTATATTTCGGCAGACAGGATATCCGTCACCATTGTGATGAAGTAACCTGTTCGCAGAAATCTAAATCAGGCCCATAGCTGTATCCTTCAACCACAGGGAGCATTTTATAGGGATTACATCCAGCCTTCCTTTTAGGTTTGCTTTTTAACTTAGCATCTTTTTAAGATGGTGGTTTGAACATGTGTTTCACTAACAGGACCATGTTTCCTCCCTCACCCTTTTGTGATGCTTTAAGGGGATCTGAAGTATTAAGACTTTTCTGATGGGGACTCAATTTTTACCCCTGCAGAGTAACCAGATAAGGTTACTAATTTTTAAGACAGTTTCCCTTGTGGCAATCACTTAGTAGAGATGTGCCAGCAATTTGCAGGGTTTGTGGATTCTCCTGTACTTCACATGCATCTATTAAGAAAAATTGGTCTTGAGGAAACCGACCTTCCTGCCGAAGGTGGTGACCACTTTCTAACCGGGAGAATCCATTACCCTCCCACCCTTTTCCCCCAGCCCCATCCCAACAAAGAGAAAAGAGACTGTATCCTTTTAGAGTGTTCAGTTATTGCATTGAACAAAGGAGGGAGATGAGGTCTGATGACCAGCTCTTTGTTAGGTATGTAGGCTGCAAAAAGGGCAAGGTGGTCCAGAAGAAGGCATTATTACGGTGGATCATTTTGTGCATTAAAAGGTATTATGCCCATGCCAAGAATGATCCACCTGTGGGATTCCACACTGAAACCACCAGTGCAAAGTCTTCATTTTCAGCACTTCAGGTGAGGAGTCTGCAGGCAGCGGTATCCATCAGAGGAGAAAGTTACTTATTTTCTGTGATGATTTTTTAGGTGGATACTCTGCCTACCTACATATTCCTCACCGACCTCTCAAATCTCCTGATTCTGAAGGCTAGTCATAGACTGCTGGCATTAAAAAGGTTCCAAGCTAGTTTGTTGCATTGCACTTAAATGATTGATCTGTCATTCTCTTATGTCTGCGTCTCAGGGCTCTGAAAATATGGATGCAATAACTGATGTCGGTGCACTGGGCTGGTGACATACTGCTCCAGTAATTTCACACCTGCACTGGAAGAAAGATGGGGTCTGCCAATAATTGAGATCTATGAGAAAAGTTTCTGGATCCAGTGTAGCACCTGGGGATGTTCAGAATGGGAGGAATTGGCAGGTAGATAAAGTACCCACCAGAAAGATTTTTACCAAGGTAGGTGACATTTTCTTCAGCCACTTTGGCAAAAGTTGTGTCCTAAGTTGGATTATGAGGTTTGGATCCTGTGGTGTGGCCTGTGAGCAAAGATTGCAAAAACAACAATGATGGATAGAATGCTAAACAATCCCAAACACTCACCCCCAGTACGGATATCTGGGCCTAAATTAATCATTTTTAGTTTACTACGCCATTCCAGTTTGAACCCACCCAAGGTGCCCGGATGCAGAATGGTTACACCGGGTCAAACGTCCGTAGGATAACACAGGGTAAGTCATGGTTGGAATTTTACAGTTTTAGGACTCTTCCCAAAGGACCCCGAAGGAACAACTTGGATCAAGGAAGGTTGGAGAGCCACCCCACCCATGGATACCCCAGGAACCAGGATAACTACACAAGGGAGACCCGGTGCATAGGGGTGAAGTGGAGTCTGAAACGCCTGTAGATGTCCGTGGAGGTTTGTGGAAGATCAGTAGCTACAGAGTCTCGTGGATCAAGCCGGTGGAACTAGGACAAGGAATCCAGATGAGGAGAAACTGAAAGCAGAGAGGACAGAGTCCAAACCACCAGGAGGTGACCTTGGAGGCACAGTAACATAATACCAGCCTTGGTTGGAGGTTCTTACTGTAGCACGGTGAAGATGAAGCAGCAGCTGTGGAACCCAGATGATGAGGCAAGGGCAAAAGGGCCATCCACGAGCTGTCCCACGCTGGTCGATGAGTGCAGGAGGGTCAGTAGCCGACAATACCATCAAGCCTTGTCAAATGCAAGCAAAGGTTTGCGGGGAAGATGAAGTGTTGCAGAACAGCAAGGTCTGAGGGACTAGCACAGCAAGGGTAAGTCAGGACCGGCCCTCAGTACACAGGAGAGCCAGCAGTAGTTGATTAAGCCCCCTCGAGAACCCTCTGGCAGCAGGCACAGGGAAGCGCAAAAAGCCTTGATAGCATCCAGGAGATGGAGGCCCATGATGTAGAGAATACCGGCAGGAGATCGTTCTTGGAGCTGTGCAGTGCTGGAGGCTGAGGCTTCTTGGAGCTTGAAGATCTTTCATGAACAGATCCAGCAAGCCTTGGTAATGACAAACAAACGAGGTGCACATTGAGGCGGTTCACGTTGGCTGGAGAAGGATTACAGTCGCCCAAGTTGCAGGAAAGTTTGGTTAGGCCTCTAGAGAAGCAACAAACCACCCCCTGTGTTGCAGAGCCAGGCGATGTTCGTGGGAAAACAGGATCGGCAAACCGGTCATTGATGTAGAGTTGCCTGTGGATGCAGGGAAGTGACTCCTTCACTTCTAGGGAGATTTCTTCTGGCTGGGATGCAGACTGAGTCCTTGGTGACTTGGAGCATGCACGTCACTGAGTTGCAGAAAAGCACAGGGACGAAGATGCAGCAGGATTCTTCCCACCGGAGCAGTTCTGTCCTAGGTCCTGGCCTGAATAACAGCAGAGTTCTAGTGTCCACCACAGAAGAGTCTTTGGACAATCTTCAGATGACAGGCAGTCAGATCTAGAAGTTTTTGTTGGGACAAATCTAAGGACCCACCCTCAGGGGAGCCCTTAAGTAACCCTAAAAGGGGGAAGGACCTCTACGCTAGTGATCCACCTATCAGAGAGGGTTAGGGACGCTAATCAGTTGTCCTAGCCAGTCAAATGTTCCCAGGGGCCAAGATTCAACATGGCAGAATCAAGTGGCCACCGTGAGGAGCTCTGGGCATCTCCCTATGGAAGAGCTGGACACTCCCCCATCCTTTGAGTGGTTTCGTACCAGAGCAGAAACCAAGGGCTCCTGAACTGTGCAAAACTGGTTTGTGCATGGTGGGCACCAAATGTGTCCTTTAATCCAGTCTGGTGGCGCTTGGAAGCCCCCCTACCCTATCTAATTCTAAAGCAGAGGTGGTCACACCTCTCCTTTGCAGGAAATCCTTTGTTCAGCTTCCCCTGCCCGAGTTAAGCCCATCAGCAGAAGGGCAGAACAAAGTCTAGGGTCAGCAGCAGCATGGGCTGGCAGGCGGACCCTCTAAGGCAGAGGTCTTCAAACTTTTGGGTGCCGAGACCCCCCTGTCAACATTTTCAGTCGTAAGGACCCCCTCCTGATAAACATTTGTAAACCTGTAGGCAGGGCTTCTGGAATTACGAGGCAGGTGAGGACCAAATTACACGACAGGCTTGACCAAATTGTGTGGGAAGAAAATTTAAATAATGTTATGTGATGCAGCGTTATTTTGGGATAGAATTGCTTCATTTTTGAATTTTTTTGCACACAGTAACACTGAGGAAAGATTTCACCCCATCAGTACCAGTTTATAACCAAAATACAGCAATTAACATCAGAAAGATGTCTAGTCAACCTTTGTGATGGGCCTTCCACTCCGCAGGAATACGTGCTGCCACATTAGAAGCTCACCTGGCCCTGGCCGGGAGCAGCAGGGGTCCCTTAAAACATTGGCGGTCTTGTGCAGAGTTAAGCAATTTACCCATGCCACTTTCCTCTCACCCCTCCCTTCCATCCCTCTCTCCTCTCCCAATCCTGGATCCCTCTCTCACTTTGCAGGCCATTTTCTTTCACCCCTTCTTACAACTTCTAAACTCTCCCCATTCAACTTCTCACTTCACCCTTAATCACCTCTTGCCATTCTGCCTTTTCACTACCCTCATCTCTAACAGTTTCTCGCATTTATCTCATGGCCTCTCTGGCCCGGTCACCTCCCGTGCCCATCTGCATTTCTCATTAATCTCAAGTCTCTCCGTGCTTAATTTGAGCAGGTGGTTTCCGTTGCTCCGCACTGGCACCTAATTGTGCACACTGGCAATATGACCGTCTGCCACATGCCATTTGATGGCTCTGTCTGTGTAATTTAGAGATGAGCAGAACAGCGGTTTATTAATTCAATATACATTAAAAACGATAAACTCCTGAAATCCATGCCATTCTTATAGCTTTGGGGGCTTGAAATAGTCACACTTGTACAATGTTATGGTTGGTAGTTGCATAGGTATTGACATTGGCCGCCCATGCAAGGCAATGGGTGGGTGGTTAAAGTTACGGTGGCCTACTGGTGAGGTTCCTGGCACATGTTTAATTACAAATGAATCACTGCTCAGCACCCACCCCAGTACTCCCTCTCTTCCCCTATCACTGCTGTCCCTCACCAATGTCGCATCAAATTACTTTTTAGGTCACAGATCATCTCTCAGCTATCTTCTCTCACAGTTTGACAGTAGCCCTCCTCTGTGGCCTCAACTTTCCCTCACACTCACTTCTTGTGTGTCCGCACTTCCCTTCAGCACTTCACATTTCTCCTCATCCCTGACCTCTTCAATCAAATTCCCTCGCTCCCTTGCTGTCCTTTCTCATCCTCTCATCTCTCCTCACCGAGCACACGGGTTGGACCCGTATGCTCCTCTTGGCCTGTGCCACTCTGCTTATTGTTCCCTAATTCAGGAAGGCACGAATTGTCTGTCTTGCTGTTTTGGTGCGGGCCACACAGTTATGGAACGTCCACCCTCCTTTGCTTCGCTCCACCAAGACTCTATTATCCTTTAGGAAGATATAAAAACCTGGCCCTATGCTCTGTAGGTCACCCCATTTGGCTGGTTCTCCTTCCCCATCTGTATGTTTCTCATTTGCCTTCAGGCAGCAGATGGCTATTAGCCCCAGGACACCTTTTGGTAATAGCAGCACACTACAAATGTAAATAATAATAGTAGTAGGCAGAAGCATGGGAGCGACTAGATCCAAACTTTGCGAGGGGGCCTACACTCCCAGGCAGGGCTGGCCATAGCACTGGCCACACACGGCGCAACAGTCTTTTTTGGTGCCCCATCCCCGTTTCCTCCTTCTCCATAAATTCCCTCACTACCACTCACCAACAAAATACCTCATCTCTCTGTAGCACCTTTCTGACAAACATTTTTTTTTTTATAGTGCTACTCATAGTTTACTCACACTCAGTTCTGTGATCTGCATAGTACATGTTCTTTGTAGCAGGCACATTAACCCTCTGCACTCTGTGGATGAGAAGTGTGCCCATGTGAGTGCATGGTGAGTGATGCAACAGTGTGAGAGTAGGGAAAGAGGAGTGACTGCAGGGTGAGTGAGGTGACCATGAATTTGGGTGCGGATGTAAGTGCAGAGTGGGACGAATGAATGCATGGTTAATGATGGGCTTGTTTGAGCAAGTTGCAAATTGATCAGTGAGGGGACAGGTGAATGAGGTGTCACATGAGTGCAGATGAGTGGTGTGACTGCAGGCTGAGGTACAGGGTGAACAACGCAAGTGCATTGTGATTGCAGAGTGATCACTGTTAGTGCAGTGTGAGAGGGTGAATGATGTGAGTGCATGGTGATCAGTGTGAGTACATTGCGATCGCTGTGAGTGCAGGGTGAGCGTGAAAGTGAAGTGTGAGAATGAGAAGTGAGTTCTCTGAATGCAGGGTGCATTCCCAAACACTCGAAGTAACTCAGCATATTATTGACGGCAGCGTAGGGTTTAACATATAAGTTAAACTATTGCTATTATGACATTAATCAGGGATCGAGGGTGGAGGAAATAAATAATATGCTGATCCTGCAACACACTTCTAGTCCTATGGTTAGGGTTACCTGCTCATTATTTTGATGTCCCAGACGGTACAAAAATAAGCAGTCACCTAAAGCTGTATATTTCAGCACTCATCTGTGAGTACTTGGAACAGCAAATATAAATAGAAAGCACTTTTAATTGTGTTCTAGGGAGGCCTCAATGATCCATGACTGATACTTAAAGGGAACAAAGACAGAAAAGTCACAATACGAATGATTGCATATGATTTTATTTACAATCCCATTTAGTGTCTAGAGGAGGCCTTTGCAGGCTCTTTAAACATCAAATGGCTGGTATTTTCCTTCTTGCAACCCTACTTTATATTTATTTTCATGAAATGCGTTCTCACACTACAGCAGTAAATGTGAAATACAAACGTCAGGAAAAGGCAGAGTTGGGGCCCAGGGGGTACTGGAACTAGAAAAAAAACTAAGCCTCAGTAACCACTTTACAAAAGGTATGTAAATCTGCAAATGGTCCTTAACGACCTGTGAAAAACTCAGGAGATAAGACTGCAGACAGCCCAGCGGAGCCCACAGCAGCTCGAGCTGAGACACACTACGGGGGAGGAGGGGGGCTGAATCCCTTGTTGTGCCTGGGCAGAAGTGTGACTGGGAATGCGCGACCCCCTTTCTATCACTTCACGGCCCCCCTGGGGGTCGCGCCCCACACTTTGAAGACCCCTGCTCTAAGGCGACACAGGTAGGTAATGGGGGTTCCTCGTAGGAGCTCCCCCGGACCATGATATCATGTAACTTACACTGGAATCAATGTACCTGCATGATTCCAGCATGTTTGATACCAAGCATGACCAGGTTCGGGCCAGCCATTATGTAGTTGGACATCTCGACTTGCCATTGTCCACTACATGCCTTATAATGGCTGTCCCACACTTACAAAGCCCAGAGAATGTAGTCTCGTGTTTGTAGGGTTACCTCTGCTGGTGTAGGGGTACCCACACTCCTAGAATCATGCACCCTGCCATTGGACTGAAGGGCCTCCCTTAGGAGTGCCTTATAGATTAAAAGTGCAGTGACCGAGATGTAAGGGAAACCTTAAATCCAAAGTGAAAGTTGCAAGCACCATTTCACGCAGACTTCAATGGAAGTTCTGCACACAGAGTTTGCATGGGCTCCTACGGGTGGCATAATACATGCTGCAGCCCATAGGAGACCCCGTGTGTACCAATGCCCTGGGTACCTCAGTACCACATTCTAGGCACTTATAATGGTACCCCAGTATGCCAGTTGTGAGGTGCACGAAGTACTTACCAGAAACTTTAGAGGAGAGGGCACTGCCACTGGGTTCCTGTTTAGCAGGATTCCAATGAACTACAGTCAAAACACACTGACACCAGGCAAAAAATGGAGGTATCTGTGCCAGAAAGATTCTACTTTAGTACAGATGTCTATTATCACTCACCCGGTCCAGAGTCAGCCACCCCCTAATCCTCCCTCTAACAGGCTAGATCTGATTCTTCCAGCAGTTCAATGCACACCAACAGTGATGAAAAATAAGAGGCTTATTTACAAGCCTCTATCGCCACCACAACATCACTTGATGGGGCTTAACACTGCCTTGTAAATAAGGCCCCCTTTCACGCTACACTTAGCGTAAAAGGGATGGGCAATGGGTGTTGTGGTGGGAGTGTGTGGTCTTAAACAGGCAAAATGAAGAGAAATGCTTTATTTCACCTCGTTTTTGCTGTTTCCATGTGTGCTGCCTTTGGCAGCACACATAGAAACAGCAAAACGCTAATGATTGTTTATGTGCAGGAAGGGGATCCTTTTTGTAAAAATGCAGTTTTGCAACTTCTATGTGTGCTGCATTAAGCTCTCCATAGACATTTATCTATTCCATGAACACCACTGCAAAACTAAGGACAGAGTGGCACTGAACGAACAAGCCGTACAAGAACTTTGCGCCCAGCACACTGACATGCTGTTCTGCATTCTGTCCATCAACTGTTGTTTTTGCATTTGTCACCCCGAGTGGGAAGGGTATGCCCAGACTTGGGTTCCGTGCTCTCCATGCCACTGGAATCAAGCTATCCTGGCTAAAGAGGGGTGAAAACCTGAAACCGGCCCTAGGATGCTTGTTTCCAGTCCAGGGAGGACCTGGCTTGGCAGTTTGGGCTGGACTGTACCCATGACGCATAGGGCAAGACTGATTTGCATATGGCTGGGTTCAAACTGGAACGGCATCGTGAGCAAAAAAATGATGGAATTATGCCCAGATCTCTGAACTGGGGTGAATGTATGACATTGTTCTGCATTCTGTCCATCAACTGTTGTTTTTGCCTTTACCACCCAGAGTGGGAAGGGTATGCCCAGACGTGGGTCCCGTGCTCTCCATGCCACTCGAATCAATCTATCCTGGCTGAAGAGGGGTGAAACCCTGAAACCGGTCCTAGGATGCTTGTTTCCAGTCCAGGGAGGACCTGGCTTGGCAGTTCGGGCTAGACTGTACCCGTGAGGCACAGGGTCAAGACTGATTTGCATAGGGGGAGGAGCCAAGATGGCGACCGGAGCAGACGCTTGAGCGCCCGGCTCCGCCGGCCCTTGGCCTCGGACTATCATCCTGATTCCTATCCTCGCCGATTTTCGAGGTGCAACGTGCGCGACGACGCGCTGACCGCGCCGCCGCTTTCCCGGAGTCTGAGCCCGCCCGGATGCCGGAGCTCTTGGTGCCTTTGTTCTCCGCGCTGGACCCCTGCTCCATTGTGGCCTTGGCCGGCCCCCTGGAAGCTCCGTAGTCACTGGACCCCCGGCGCAAATCTGAGCCCCGCGGCCCCGATCCCGCCTCACACCACGGACTGTCGCCAGACGAGCCGGGGGAGAGACGCCCGGACACCTCCTTCACCTTTCACCTGACGGGCTGGAGCTATAGGGTAAGCCCCGGTGTGGCGGGTCTCCTGCCCCGTTCTGTGGCCCGCGCTGTGGAAGGCTGCAGACCCCCTTCTTCTATTGCCTAGTCGGCTGCAAAGAGAGTCCGAGGGAGGGGAAGCGACTGTTGGCTTTCACCTGTTGCGGCGCAGACCTGCGGGGAATTGCCTCCTTGTTACGATCCCCCCCCTGGCCACTGTACCGTTCAGCGGTAAAACATGGCGTTGATTGCCTGCTCGCTGCTGGGGGGTGATGCTCCGGTCTCGCCCGCTGCCCGCTTCGCCCTCCCTCTACCAGACTCCAGCTCCACAGTGCCGTCCCGGATTGCTGCCGATGTGGGGGCGCAGCTTCCGCTGACATGCGGCTCCGTTCTGGCTGCCCTGCGGGACTTTCGTCTGCAATTGTGTGATGGCTTGCAAACGCTGAGTGAGCGGTTCGACTCCATACTGTCGGCTGCGGGTCGTGAGCGCCCCGTTTGTTCTCAACAAGACGTGGGTCTGCCAGTGCTTCTGTCCTCTTGCGGGGACGCAACGACTGGGTATAACCGTGCTACACTGGTGTCTGCATCTGGCTTTCACGGCACCCAGGATCAATCGATCTCCTGCTCAATTGTGGACACTTTGTTTCCCCGTTCATTGCTGCCTGCTTTGTTGTTGCCTGCCTCACCGCGCCCGCAAGAGTATCCAGCTGAGCGACACCTGACGTCCTCGAGGAACCGTTCACGGTGGCCTACGGCTTCTTTTATGTGGAACTCCTGTACGTTACAGGCCAGGACTGGATTTTATATGGTGCACAAGGGGACCTCAATAGATGATCGGCGGCCATTTTGTGACTCTACTTCTCCATCTTCTCCCCAGCGGCCATATTGTCTATGTCTGCACGGGCTGCGGGGCCTTCATGTGGGGGCTAGTCTAATCTTACGCCCGCGATCGGGCCAGGGCTAGATTGATTTCTACCACCATGGTTTCACGGATGGACTGGGACTGGGACTGGAACTGTCTGCATATGTTGTGCGCACTCGTCGCGAATTGTCTGCCTTCATTATATTGTTGTGACACGTTATCTTCACACGACCGCCTTTGTGTGTAGGGGGTTCTCAGTGTGTGGAGACGTAGTTGGCCGGTGGCTTCGGGCGCTCCGAGGTTACGTGGGCTCCTCCCCGCTCTCTTCTTTGTTTTCTTATTTTCTTTCCTTTACTCCTACTTTCTCTCTTGTCTATATTTCGGGTTCATTGGGCGACAGGCACTATGCTGGGGGGGGGGCAGGCCGTAGCCTCCGCATTGGTGTAGGGTGGGGGGGTAATTTACTGTTTCTTTTTTAGTTCTATGGGCCTTTTTCTTCTATGTCTCTGCGCTCTCCTTGTTTCCGATTCGGGGTCCGGGTGTGGGGTGGATTGAGTGGGGGCGGCTTTGGAGGGGTGCGTATTTACTCATGTGACTATCCTGTTATATAACTGCATCGCCTCACTGTCTGAGATTTTCTATGGCCGTTTTTAATGATGCTGCTGCTCTCCCGTGTGATGAAGCCATCTTGCGGACTCGAATCTCCTTGGTTCTATCCTCTACTGACTTTTCCTCGATAAAATTATTTTTGAAAACCTTAAAATTAACCTTCACTTCTCCTTCCCCTGGTGTCAAGGATCTCTCCAGTGTATAACTCCTGAATCGTTGCTAATCTTGACCGTTGATGCACAGGGGATGTAATGTTTGTCTCAGTGCTTAACCGTTTTGTGGCCGGCCTGATGGTTGTAGGCCCGTATTTGTTCTTTTAATATGCACAAATAAAGGTTTTTAAAAAAAAAAAAAAAAAAAAAAAGACTGATTTGCATATGGGTGGGTTCAAACTGGAACGGCATGGTGAGCAAAAATTGATGGATTTAGGCCCAGATCTCTGTACTGGGGTGAATGTATGACATTGTTCTGCATTCTGTCCATCAACTGTTGTTTTTGCCTTGTAAATAAGGCTATCTTTTACACTACACTTAGCGTAAAAGGAATGGTCAATGGGTGTTGGGGTGGGCGTGTGTGGTTTTAAACAGGCAAAAGGAGGAGAAATGCTTTATTTCTCCTCGATTTTGCTGTTTCCATGAGTGCTGCCTTGGGCAGCACACATAGAAACAGCAAAATTCCAATGAATGTTTATGTGCAGGAAAAAAATGCTGTTTTGCACCTTTTATGTGTGCTGCATTAAGCATTTAAAGATTGTTTATGTGCAGGAAGGGGAACCTTCCTGCACATAAACAATCTTCCCCTCAACAAAGGCACCCTTGTACTATGGTGCAAGGGTGCCTGTGTTGGCGCTAGGCAGCTTAATTTAGCGCCAGCGCAGGGGGAAACTCAGGACTGCACCATATTCTAGTAAATATGGTGCAGCCCTGCGTTTCTAAAGTGACGAAGTGTGTTGTTAGCCTTCTTGGCTTAACAACACGCTTCGGCACTTTCTTGTAAATATGCCCTCAATTCGATGCGCTCTTCATAGACATTTATCTATTCCTTGAACAGCACAGCAAAACTAAGGACAGAGTGGCACTTAACGACCAAGCTGTACAAGAACTTCGACCCCAGCACACTCACATGGCAGCGCGCATACTGGAACTCAGGGAAAGGTCCGGATCTTGAAGGACTGAGCTGAAGACATAAAGGGCTAATCACTCTGTAATAATCTTTGGCTTATCATCATACCAGATAATGTGGAAAGCCTCACCCCACACTCTATATAGAGTGATGGCATCAATTAGAGATTACCGAGCAGGTTCATTGAGTCTCCATCAGACTGCCTGTTCCTGGGTCACCTCCATGGCCAATTGTGGTCAAACTCTTGTACTACAGGGACAGAGACCTCATTCCGCAATGGGCGAGAGACCAACATTCTGTTGAAGTAGAGACATCTAAGATCTTGATATTTCCATACTTCACCACGGCAGTTCAACAACGAGAGTCTCTTTTTTGGTGGTTGAGAAGAGATCTAAGACTTGTCTTTTAAATATACTCTATTGTTTACCACCCACTTGAAAATCATTGCTTGTGAACAAACTCTTTTCTTCATTGACCCCAAGGATGCCCAGGCCTGGATGGACGAGACCTACAGCACCTCTGGCCTTCCATCTAACCAAGACTCTGGAGCCACTGGGGGAAAATAATGGGGGTGCCAGCAGGGGTCTCGGCCCCAGCTCAACTCCCCTTTTGAGAGCCTACCCCCGCATGCCCCTGCATAGGTGGAGCACCAGACAGCCATAAAAACTGCTGCTACACTCAGTGTAGATATGCCCCAGACACCTGGTCTGGGGAAGACTCCAGCTTGTTAATTGTTGTCCCCCGGGTCATCCCTCCGACAGCTGATTACCTGGTTTAGGAAGATGGCTCCATGCCCAGGACCAGGTGGTGTCTCCCTGCTCACCTAGGTACTCCACAATTACTGATCATACCTATCCTTTCATTGTTGCTGACTGCCTGGCCTCCAGTCTCTCAAACTGTCCCTGACACATCAACCTGCGCTGCCTTTATACTATGCTTGTTTATATTTATGAATGAAGCTGGCTGACCTGTAGCTAGCTCCCCTCCTATTGTCACCCTCCTCCCAACAGTTGAGAACATTTCTTTTCACAACTTCTTTCCGCCTTTTAGGTTCATTGTTGTATTTCTTCTGTTGGTAGTTGTTAGTAGCTTGGCATATTGACCATTTTGTTACTAGCCCACGTGTTTTTTTCCACGGGGTGGGCCCTGCCAGGAGGGGGTTTCATCACTCAATAGAGTGGTTCCATTACAGACAACCTCTCCACTGGCAGCTGATACATTTTCCGAATCCTGGAGCCACATGCACCTTAACCTTACTTTGGCCACCACTGGGACCTGGGGTAAATGTAGGAAGCTGGCTCTGTATATACTATACCAAAGTAAGGTATAGTGTGCACAGAGTCTAGGGAGTCCCCAGAGGTATAGCAGAGGCTAAATTAGACAAGTACTAACAGTTCTCTTTTTTGGTAGTGTGGCGAGCAGTTAGGCTTGTCCAGAAGGTGTGTTTCGCATTTATTGTATTCATTCAATCAAGAGTGATGGCACCACTCAGAGACTGAATCCAAATCAATTAGGTAAGTATAAAAGGCTATATTTGTATTATATTTCCAGATTCAAGCAGGACTTGGCACAGTTAAGTAAAATATACTCTCAAATGCAGGTCTTTACAAGGAAATACAGTTGTGGTTGAATTTGCAATTGTTACAGGTTTATATTGGGTTTCAAAACAGGTTAAATGACACAGTAATTCCTTTAGCAATACTTTTAGATTACTTTTGGATTTCATCGACTACTCAGGGTGGTATGCCTAGATACCACACCATGGATACTACAATACAAGGTGAGTAAGACCTTTTCCCATTTGCAATATAGTTACTTTTCTTTTCATACAAACAGTTCAGCTTGACACTTAGAACAATTTTAGGAACAAACTCGTAACAGGGGTTCATATGAGAGAAAAAGTGTTAGCGGTTTCTCAGGTAAGTAAACGACTTACGAGGGGGAGTCTTGAGGGTTAGGACCAAGGTTTCCCAAAGTCCAGTTGGGCACACAAGTTGCACCACCAGCGGCACTGGGGAGGCCGGGTGCAGATGCAGAGTGTAGGGGCCCAATGTTAGCGGCTAAGAGGGCCTTCGGCTGGGGACTGCTTACAAGCAGGCCACTGGGGTGTGGGAGCCAAGCTCCTGGGGTTTAGAGCAGCACAGCAGGGGCCATCAATCAGCAGAGGAGCTGTACCAGCAGCAGCACAGGGGTGGCTGGGAGCAGAGTGCCAAGGTGATGCGGGGGACCCTGTGGAGTTCAATGGAGATCTCATGTTTGGTAATGATGCAGGCTTGGGCAGGGAGGCTTCCTAAAGGCGACCACCAGCTGGAGAGGTAAGTTGGGTTCATGGGGGATGCCTGCACACTGTCGGTTGGGCCACCCAAGGCTGTGGGGTTTTGGGTTCAGGGGTGTCTTTTGGCGTCGGGTTCTTCTTACCAGCTCCGGGCGCAGTCGGGGGGACACTTCAGGTTGAGGCTGCAGGTGTTGGCTTGAAGCTTAAGGGAGGTCAGGGATCACCAGATCCACTTCAGGATCACAGGGGAGACTTCCTCATGGTATTGGGCCACTCGAACTCGGGCCACGGGCGATGGGTGCATAGTGGGGCACAATTGCAGAGCCACCTGGATCCGGGTTCTGTAGGTGAGTCTTTGGTTGAGCAGGGCAGGTCCTCCGGGATCTGGGGAGCTGCTGGCTGCTGGATATGCTGTGGTTTCACTGTAGTCAAGTCAGAGTCAGGACAGGTCGGTAGGGCTGGGGCCAAAGCAGTTGGTGTCCTTTTCTTCCTGGGTCAGAATGGCTCTTCGGTCCTTCTTCTTTCTTCCTTGAATCTGAGGAGGCAAGGTTCACAGTTGCCCCTAAAAACTAAATTTAGGAGCGGTAAAGAGGTGTGCCGGTCGGGACCAATGTGTCCCTTTCTTGGGGTTTACCTGTGGCCAGAGATGTGCCAATTGTGGGAACAAAGGTACAGTCTTGGGAAAGAACCAGGCCCTTTGAACCTGATTGGCAGGCACCCAGGGCACATCAAGTCAATTTGCATCTGATATCAGGCAAAAAGTGGGGGGTAACCACGCAAAAAGGGGCCTTTTCCTACAGTAAACACACAATAATCACATGGAACGTGCAGAGGAATGGGCAGTGCTAGAAAGCGATATCATATCTGAGTGCACCTGGTCCAACACAGGCTTAATATAGCCTTCCTCTAAGAAATGAACTTATACAGAAGTCCTGGCACTCCGGCGTGAATGGCAGGAATAAACCATTTGTAACACATACAACTCTGTTGCACAGATGCCACTATTTGGATTTACACTGGAACTCCTTTCCTCCTTGAGGACAACCAGCTTGATCCTGAGGGCAGGTTTGTACTGTCTTGAGGGTGCCTCGATGGCCGTCCTGTGGTCTTGAGAATGATCTACGCCCCCTACATGGATCAACCACGGTACTGAGCCTCTCTTTCCACTCATCTTGCGCTCTCAGTTTACCTTGATTGGATCCTGGGTGGTGATTTTAATACTCTTCTAGTGGTGATTTTAATACTATTCTAAACATTACACTTGACCAATAACACCCCCCCCCCTTATTGAGCGCCACTGCCATACTCAACTCGGCAGCTCTAGCTGACTAGCTCCACCATTGGGATCTCATAGATGCATGGTGAGAACGGCACCTACAAGCGAAGGAATATTCTATTCACCTCCCACATTCTGCATGTCCGCCTAAATCGCCTGGTCTGCACCACCTCCCTACAAACAAAGTCTTTCACATAGACTCTTTCAGTAAAACCCTATCAGATCATAACCCTCTAATGTTAAACATTGCCTGGGGTTGAGTGCCTACCCCGATGCTTACCTAGTGCATGCAGACCTTGTGGCTGGAAGACAAAGTGTTTCAAGAAACTCTGCTGGTAGTCACTGTACAACTATTTCAGGAACCCTCAGGCTTGGCCTCAACCAGACAAATTGAATGGGAAGCATAAAAAGGTGGTCATGTGTAGAACTACCCTGCGCACCACGATTGGCACACACACAAGTATGTCAACAGACTTTAATGGACTTAGGCAGCACTTTAGGACATTGAGAACAAACTGATCAATGCCCCTGAACTCTCTGACCAGTTAGTACGTACGAGAGGCAAACATGCCGACCCTATGGAGCAGCTCAGATGCCTAGAGGCGGCTACCTATGCAGCAAGCACCCACACTGAGACCAATAGACCATGTAGATTGATAGTGTGACTAATTTGCCCCACAACATGTTCTCCTCTATAAATTCTGTTAGAGACATCTCTGGCTCACTAGTATTTACACAAAATTACATCAGTGTGACATTTGTGTGACATTACAAGGAACCGTTCACAGTGGTTCCCGCCCTTAGACCACCAGCTTTTCATCATTATCTAGAGGTTCTAACCAGCCCCCACAACCCTGGGTGACATTGAATTGCTCGAATCTCCTATCACTGTACAAAATATCTGGCAGGCAATATGTGCCCTGGCTCATGCAAAAACTCCTTGGTTGGAAGGCCTACCTGTTCAGTTTTACGTGACATACGACGCCCTTCACGCACCATGCCTAGAAACTCTGTTTGCTGAAGCCCTACATCTGGGTTGCTGTCCTCCTACCAAGAGCGAGGCAATTATGACTTCCATACTTAAACACAATCATGGCCCCCCAACCGTCACGCTTTATTGCCCATAATCCATTCTCAATATAGATTATAAGATCCTAAGCAAAAGTCTACCTGACAGCCTCCTTCCTCACCTCACGTCCCTTATCCATCCCGATCAAAACGGGTTTGTACCCCCGCACAGTACCTCCCTCAACATACGCCGCTTATATCATGTCATGGTAGGAGCCTCGGGGGCATGGTCAGAGGTGGCATGAATCTCCTTTGACCTAGACCAGGTGTTTGACACACTGAGGGGGGAATATATGCTGACAGTATTGAAATGCTATATGCTTGTCCCTGGATGCTGCAGTGGGTCCAGTTGCTAAACTCCTCTCTCTCAGCCCAGGTCAAGACTGGCCACCATATCTGCATATCGTTTTCTACTGCCTGGCAGTAGAGCCTTTGGCGATCAAATTAGGATTGATGGGGGAGCCTGGGGAATACCACTGGGGTTTACACTACATGCCATCTCCCTATATGCAGAAAATATGTCGTTATTTCTACGTGTTTTCCTTTCTATGCCGATGACCCAACAACGACAACTCCATCACCCTCCTGTAGAACCTGAACAACATTGGCCGCACTCAACTGGTCACCGAAGCCATGCACAAAGCCGGACACCCACTCAACTCCATCTTCATCTCCAGCGACAGAATCAAATTCAGCCATGTCACAGAACTCACCTGGATCGACCATGCCATCATGCACTTCACCATCTTCAATACTCAGCACACCATCACTGAGCATCAGAGCTCCTCCTACCGCAGCTTGGGCAAGGTAACCGAGACATAATGGACCTAGGCCCTCAGCACCAGCCAACCTGAAGCTTCATCAGATCTTGGCCAGGCTGTCCGGGGACATCTCCGCATGGATAACCAAATGCGCTGACAGAGACGCCCTGTTGAAACCAGCAAAAACCAACAAAACCTCGAAACAAGCCAACTGGTACACCCCAGAGCTCAGAACCACCATGCCCAACTGCTACTGACTGAAGAAATGATGGCGCGACACAAGGAACCCCTCCGAGAGAGCCGCTCACAAAGCAGTCCTCAGCAACTAGACCCTGAGCATCAAGGAAGACAAAAAAGCAGCCATCAAAGCCACATCGACACTGCGGTCAACCACATGAAGGAACTCTTCAGCTGCAGAGAACACCAACCCCCCCTCCCAAGAACTCTGTGACACTCTTTCGGACTGCTTCCACAGAAAGATTGCCACCATCTACAACAATTTTGACCGCAAACCCACTGCTCTCAACCTCAACAATCTCAACCAACCAGCACATCCCATCATATTGGTCACTACCTGGTCTTCACTCACCATTCAGACCACCATGGCCATCATGTCTTCCATCCACTCTGGGGCACCCTTCGACCCCTGCCCCCACGTTTCCTCAACACACAACTTTAGATGGATTAAATTCAAGTAAATGGATTCTATGTGCAACATGTGGGTTAATGAAAATGGGAAGACAACTTTCTTCTCTTTGGCTTCCTCCTGTATTCTGCAATCATGAATGATCGATGCAAACTACCCATGGGTGATTTCATTACTTATGGCAGAATACGGCTGGCAATACACCAAACCTTTGTCAAAAACCCACCATGCATGCCACACTACAGATACTCTACACTCTACTCAGTAGGCCACAGGAAGAAACTGATGACTTGGCTGTGTAAAGGACTCCCAAGATCATGCTGGTGTTTTCTTACAATCCCGTAAACATTGTTGAAAAGATGAGTCGAGAGGAGAGGTGTGGCCTCTGCGGAGTCCTAGTCCCTGACCTATGGGACGTCTTGCTACTTACTTGTAAAATCTTGGTATTCTAATGATGAACTCTCCCTCGAAGGGCTATTAACCGAGTATATGATACTATGTGGCCTACGTACTCCCCCCCCCTTCCTCCTTTAATGGTGCTTCTACTGCACCTAGATTGACACAGATTGCATAATACTATATTACTAAATGGACACGCAAATGCTACTTATAATGATGATTTGTTTTCTCGGAAAGCTGTAAAATCTATAGAATTGATTTTGAGAAAAATAAAGGCTTGATCCATGCCAGAATTTCAGGATAACCACTAACTAAATATACGAGTGGATAATGAGTGAAATACAAAATGCAGAATATACAAACATGAGTGCATGTCTGTAACTTTAATTACAGTCTATTTAAAATGTTCCATTACATATGTTATTGACAGTTTTTTTCTTATTTGGTAGTTTGTGGTGTCACTGGGAGGCACGGCCACCTCAAAGGCATGGATACCCACCAAGGGTTCTGGCCATGGCAAGTAAGTTTGCAGCAATCTGGTCGACACGTCTGCAGCGGTGCCCTCATCTCGGAAAAGTGGGTGCTAACTGCGGCCAGCTGCTTTCCGTAAGTACCAGTGTTAAAAGGTGACTCACTCATTACCATCCTACTGATCTACTGACCGACCTTCCAAGTTCATGTTATTTTTGTACCTCTGAAATCTGTGTTTCCCTTAATTCACTAAGAGTTTCTTTTTTCTTTTTTGTGACTGCATTTCTTAATTCTCAAGTTAATATCACAATTCTTAAAATAGGTAAAGACGATACAAATAATTAACTTAAGAAACAAACACGCCACTACAGTCAGAAAAGTAATAAATACAGAAATTTTGACCGTAGCCAACATTATAAGAAATCTCTAAAAACAATGAGATGCATATTTGAAAAGAGCAATTGTGCTTTCTGCAACAAATCTGACAGTCAACATAGAATGGTGACCAAAGGGATGAAGTATGAGCAAAGTTAAAGGAAGCCAGCATTTGTAAAGCCTGTAGATCTGGCTTCATCATTGGCAGATACTGTATTGTGTGTACAGCTGAGTTAGCGTCTGTGGTAATGAGAAAGGGCTAGCAGGTGAATAGCAAAGTGAGTCAGTGAATGACTCACTCATGGATGAATCAGTGCCAATATGAGTGCAAGGATGGGTGACTGAGTGCATGGCTGATGTGGGATTCAGTGCATAAATGGATGGATAAATGTCTGTATGGATGTAAGAATTGAGACACTTTGAGTATTAAGCAGATATATTGCTTTGCTAGTGCTTTTTAGGTCGAGCCTAGGCAGCACACTTGCGCTGCCTTCGGGTCATGTTGTATTTACTGTAATGGCTTTGGGCACACCCCTTGCTTTTAATGGTTTCCTTGTAGTGACCTTCACAAAATTGAACTTTTCTGTGGTCCCTTCGTTGTCTTTGTCCCACCTTTTAGCTCTTTTTTTCATTGCTGCTCCTAATTCAATTAATCTCTTAAAGAGCAGGCAGTGTGTTTAGCATGTTTGAGTTGCACAAACTTGTTTTTTTAAATAATTTGGGAGTCCGCACGGTTTTTACTTTATCAGCACGGTGCCCGCTTATGAGACGCCACACTTCAGATCACCTTCTTTCCTCACCAACATGGCTATGTGCATGCCTTTATCTTATTGGAAATTCAGGAGTGTTTAGGACTCCGCTAGTTTTCTGCTGGTTTTATCCATTTCTTGAAAGGGGTTTGTTTTTGTGGTATTCTTAGAATGCTAAACTTAGTACTGTTTGTCTTTCCAACCAAGTAATTCAAATGGCCAATTCGAGCCTAGACTGCAGAAGTGATTGTGCTTTGCTTGTACCTTTTCATTTATATACCCTAGAAGGCTACTGTGCCGAGTTTGCTGTCCGTCCCCCCGGGGGCCTTTGAAAAGAACATGTGTCTGAACCCATTCATCTTTAAAAACGTATGGGCATATTATCAAGAACGGCGTTAAAATTATTGCCGCTTTAGCGGCAGGAAACTGCCGCTAAAGCGGCGATAATGGGCTTGATAATATGCCCTAGAGAGTTCCAATAGAAGCCCAGGTTATGATGTGAACATGGGCTTCTATGGGAATTCACAAGGGCATATTATGAAGCCCATTATCGCTGCTTTAGTGGCAGTTTCCTGCTCCTAAAGCGGCGATAATTTTAACGCCGTTCTTGATAATATGCCCCGTGGTGTGGATGTTCTACTGAATTTATAGCATTTTTAAATACCTAGAAAGGCTGTCCATTAAGTTGCATGAATCGTATTGGACGGCTACGTACACACACACTTTTACCAGTGACAACTTAGTGATGGTGGAAAACAAGGACTCAGGGTGGAAGTGGACTATTGAAGGTGGAAGTTGCTGACATTTTTTTCGATCTTCTTTATAATCACCACGAGGATGTCTCCTCATGTTATGCCCCTGTCCTCCTCATCATCATTTAAAAAAAAATGTGTTTATACGGGAGAGGAGTTGGCCTAACGGCTAGGGCGGCCGACCTCGAACCCGGGGAACTGGGTTTGATTCTCGGCAATGACGCTGAACATCCTGTGATTCTGGGCAAATCACTTAATCTCCCCGTGCCTAACAAAAAAAATAAAAATACAAAAAAATGAATGTGTCCTCATGTAATGCAACTGGTGCTATGTAAAGTTCTCTGATACCCGATTCGGGTCAAGCTTGCGCTATATAAAACTCTGTAAAATAAAATATTTGCACTTTTTTATTTAGTGCGAACTTGGCTCATAGGCAATAAATTGCCTTACAAGAGCATCAAGTTACATTAATGCTCTATTTGGCAGGATGGAGGGGCATTCAAGTGCCAGCACAGCCTGAGACATTCCCAGGTGTTGTGCCCACTCCAAATGCACAGGAGTGTTTAGCTCTCTTGTTTGTCACAACCTTGCACAGCTGTCGTCTTTGCCAACGCAGTTCTTTCTCACAAAACAATGGGGATCTTTTTAAAGTGCAGAATCTACCCTTATCTGTCTCACAATGCTTTCCTCTTTTGACTCGCCCCTTCCTCTTCCACTCAATTCTCACACCTCCTCACATTCACTGATTCTTCTTTTCCTTTGCCATTTCATCTTTCCTCCCATTCTCCGTTTGTCTCCTTTTCACTTCACTGTCTGACTTACCCATCATCATGCCTTCCTTCACTTTCTCCCTCTCTTCCTCAACCTACTTTATTATGTGTTGCCCCCATCCTTCAACCTCCTTCAGTCACCATCCGGCCCCGCCAGTTCCCCTCCTCCTTTCTCTAAGTCATTCCATTCTTACTCCACCTTCATTCACTCTTTTTTCTCCTCCTTCTTTCACTCTCGGTCCCTCAATACTTTAGCCTCCTCCCCCACCCTTTCATCATCGATCTGTTCTCTCTTCCTCACGTCTCCTCCTCTCTTTGTCATCTCTTCATCTCCTTCTTCTTTCCTCTCACATTGGCACCCGTGGCGGTTGGTGACATTTGAAAGCGGTGAGCGTAAAATGATTGTCATACTGCACCTCAGCGAGGGAGCGTAGCGAGCGAGCCCGAACAACCTAAGGGGGTTTGGGGGTGTTCTCCCCCCAAGAAAATTTGGAAAAAGAGTGGACAAATGGTGCATTTTCAAGCAAATTTGAAAAAGCAGGAAGGTTAATAAAGCAATTGTGAAAGTGCAGTTATTACATTAATAAAGAGATGTCATATAACATAGGTAGCTGCTTATTCAAGCTTCCTTTCACCCCATAGTCCAGCAGGGTCTTGATACACGACAGATATGAGAAAAAGCAGTGTGGTCCTCGACCAGGAAGACACTCATATTTCGTTGGTAAGAAGTCAAAAGATTGGTCAAATTGAAAACCTGAAATGCAATATGCAATCCAGCAATTTGCAAGTACATCTCATCTATGTTCAACAAACCATGTTGTACCCATGATTGGAATTGTGAATCACCAAATAAACTGAGCCACTGCAATCAAAATCAACCAAAACTGTGGCTAAAGGTTACATATTGGCAGAGACAGTATAAAACAGAAACGCAGTCTAAATAACTATGAAAGTGACACATAAATATTGACCATGTAACTCAAACTCACAATTTCCAGATCCAATTCACTGCCAAAGCAGGCCTCCCACGTGTCATTTCTTATGGGCTAAGTGCAGTCTACAATGCATGACTTGCCAAAGCAAATTAACAATCTCTCTTATTTAAAAATTTCTGTAGAAGACAAAATTTTAAGTTACCCCAAAGCGGGACAAGATTTTACATTCCAACATTCAATGGTCTGTTCCAGTGTCTGATTATAGTAGAGATAACTGTGTATGTATGCTCATACCTATATCTGTCTTACTTCCTATGTCCCTCTTTTTCTCTCTAGAGCTCAACATACTCGTTATACCCCTCTCTCTTTCTGCCACACTCTCTCATTCTAGCTCTGCTTAGCACCATCTCTCTCTGTTTCACCCCCTCTCTCTCGTTCTCTCTAACAATCCATCGCTTCTCTCTCCCACACACACACTCTCACTCTCTCCTCTCTTTCATTCTGGCTCTTCATCTTTCTTTCAATTGCGCTTCATCTCTCTTGCTTTATTTATCAATCTATTCTCTCTTATGTTATCAATTACATCCAGTTTAGTTCCATTACACACCAGGCATGACATTTTGGTTTACAGGTGCGTTCTTTGTCTCTTTTCTCTTTGCTTTCCATTGACTTTATCTCCAAGTATCTGTTTTCTCTCTTTCTAGGCCTGTATCTCTTTCTGTTGTTTTATGTCTATCTACATCCATATTTCTTTAGGTCTGTCTTTCTCTTCTTTTCACCCTCTTTCACTCTCTGTGTCTGCCTCTTTATTTCTCTCTACAGTCTCTAGCACTCTATTTGCTCACTCTCATTCCTCTGTAGTCACACTCTCTGTTTTGTCACTCATAGCAGCCAGCCACCACAGAAGCAGCACGCCACTCACACTCTTGCCTGCAACTCACACCAGTCTGCAAGTAATGCTGCTGTGTCAGATTAGCACCGCTGCTCGTTCAATGTACCTCAATCCCGAAGCATAGCAGTTAAGCACTGCTGTAGCAGAACGTCACACCAGGCTGGTCTGCAAATCATCACGCCAGTCTGCAAGCAATGCTGCGGTATCAGATTAGCTCCTTCAATGTACCTCAATCCTTACCGTATCAGCCACTGCTGTGCCGACACTGTGATCGCCACACAGCTCTGCATATGCTACGGTAGCTGCAATGAGTCAGACCGACTGACTCTCCAGCCCCGTTGAAACCAACACAATCAGGATGCGGGCAGGGGTTGGGTGCTTACTACTGCTTTGGGGGAAAGCTTTGGGGGAAATCTCTGAGCTGTTTTGAGGCGCAGCCCGTAAACTTAGAAATGCACGTGCCTCTCAGCCAATCCTGGCGCTGCTCCAGCAGCTCCAGGATTGGTTTGAGCAGGGTTACTCCCCGCTCATTAGGAGACCAGGGGCTGCGGCATGTCAACCCTCACTCTCCTAAGGGGGAAATGCTAGTGCGCATGTTCGGGCTGGTCATAAAAATGACCAGCCCAAACTCGAACGTGCGCACCATTAATGGCAGTGCGCTGTCAATCAAACCCTCTGTGCTTCTGCAGCCCCACCCCCTTCAGTGTCCTCCTGAGTCCTGATTGGATATTAGTGTGTTGTCACGAACGATTCAAAAAGAATGTATTTTACGAACGGCCCGGGAATGAAGAATTTATTTTAAATGAAACGAATGGGGCCGTGCATGCCGCTGGGCCATGGCATTAGTTGGGCAACATCCCAGCGCCCCAATGGACGCACCGCCACTGATTGGCACCTTGTAATACCCCCACTGCCTGTCACCCTTCTCAGTTATTTTTTTTCCTACTGTTGCCTCTCTTAGTTCTTTTCTTCTCCAGCCATTTCTCTCTTCGCTATCGTCCTCCGCTTTCCCCTCTCAGTGCCAGGAGGTGGTGTTCCGACCTGCGTTGTTTTCTTTGGGTGCCTTGCAGCTCCTCCCCTGTCACAGAAAATATACGGATTTTTATTATATGCCTTTATTTCTAGAGTGTCCGTTTCTGCTTGGACCCCACATCAATGGTTTGCATATGTACCTGGGTGCAGCCTGAGCAAGATGTGCACGGCACCGCCCAGTTCAACATTAGTTTTCTTTTATTCCTCACATGCAATTAGGGTTTCAGTAGCATCCAACCGAAGGTGAAATGTATTAAACAATTTAAGAACTGTAGATGTTGTAGCACCCAGGATAATCTGCTGCATGGCTAAATACTTATAAGGTCCCAAAGGCAATGCCTATTAACTATGCCAATGCTTACTTACAATGGTAGCAGTGAGCTTTAATTAACACTTCAAAATATACTTACAGTGGACTTTGGGTTTGCCCCTTTGTGATGATGAGGTGGCTTTATTGTCTAATTCATTTCCCTCCTTCTGATTCAGAACTTTCTTCCCTATTTTTGTGTTTGTGCCGAACCTGAAGGATTTAGGTTTCACCATAATTTTTGATCGGTTAAATGCATCCTTCCATTGCTGATGTCATAGAACTACTTTTACTTTTCCCTAATCAAAATATTGGGGTCCTACCATTCCAAGGGAGTACATACCCTGCATGTTACTCATTCTCTGTCTTTTTGTCTCTTGGGCTTCCTTTCTCTGGTACCCCCCATGACACCCTCTTCTGATACCTGTTACAGGGCGCCCTAGCTGTGGAAGGGGCCCCTGCAGTTCAGGCCTCATAGTAACCCCAACCCCCACAAAATACACACACACAAACACACTGTGTGGACCGAAGACCACGTGCGCTCCATGCCTCATTTATTTATAGCCCTGGCCACTCCTGGCCAGAGGATGTGGTTAGTGGTGCATCCAGGTGAAGATCTCCCTGGATATTCCCTGGTGGCTCACTACATCCCTTCCCAACTCCGTGACAAATTGTCATTGTTGAATTTGGTACACAAAGTCTCTCAGACACTGACTCAGCCGCAGTTTAGGCCGAATATGGTATCGCTGATGTTGTGAGCAGTCTGGTGTCTCCCCGGTTGCCCAAGTGGTCTGAATGTCCTCAGTAGCTTTGTTCTCCTCTCTTCCTCTGCTAGTGACCGTCTCATTGTAAATTTCCTCTGCCTGCCAGCTGTTCTCCCTCGTGTTGTCGTCTGCAGGCATCTGTTTATTGGTCGCGTCTACTTTCCTGTACCATGAGCTGTATCTTGCCACAGTTTTGCTACCTTTTCTCACTGTAACCATGATGCCATTGGCACTCAGCAATGTCCACACGCCTGGTTCGAAAATTGTCCTGAATTTCCACCCAGGTTGGCGAACTTTGATAATAACTTTGTCTCCTGGGAGGACCACCCGAATCTTCGCTTGCCGCATCCGGCTCATGCGCATGTTGCACCGTGTGCGCCGGGATGTGAGCCTCTTGGAATCGTACACCCTAGGTATGTCGGGATCGTATCTCGCCTGGGGCTGTTGAACATCAGAGTTCAAGGGGCTTGTTGGGTGGGTCAGTGGGGCGTTTCAGGATACTCACAAAAGAACGTCTGGAGGCAGACTTCGGGATTGGCATTCTCTAACACTGCAATCCTGAGTGTTTTGTTTAACGTGCGCATAAATCTTTCGGTCTCACCGCTGACCTGTGGCCATTGTGGGTGAAACTACGGTGGATTATCCGTAGGTGGTTGAGCAAGTCCTTGAATTCTGATCCTTTAAAGGGTGGGCCATTGTCGGTTTTGATCTCGGTTAGTAGGCCAAACATTGCAAATGTTTTTTCCAGGACTGGCGCCACATGTGTGAAGGCGGTTGAGTCAATCACCTTGACAACAAAATACTTTGACTAGCTGTTGACCAGGACCATCGATATCGGTCCATCGGGAAAACTCTCAAAGTCAAGGCTTTACTTGTACCATGGGGTGGTGCACGGTTCTACCGTGCGGATGGGCATCAGACTTTCTGGAGGGCTCGTTGTTTTGCGCACTGGGCATTGCCGTACCTCATCATCTACCATGTTTTTGAGGTCAAGGAAACACACTTTCTCCCACATGTGGGATTTTATCTGCATGGTTCCTTGGTGTCTACCGTGAGGTAGCTGTGTCACTTGGCGTTGTAGCGTGATGGATATTAAAAGTAAGTATCCTCTCAGCAGAATCTCTTTTTGGGTGGTACTGAATTTGTTGCTTACTCTCCACATTTTAACCAGCCTCTCCTTATCATGGCTGCTCCATTCGTTGGTGTCTCACAGGAAGTTTTGTGAGGACCCTCCTTGCACAGCTGCATTTACTGTGATCATCACAGTGTCTTCTTTTGTGGCTTCGTCTATGTCACTGAGGCTAAGCGCTCTCGGGTAGGCTGCCTGCGAGATCATGTGGATGTATCCCTCCGCAGCGTCGGCCTTGTCAGCCACTGGTTCGTCTGTTAGAGTAGGGTGATATGAAAGGAAGTCTGCAGGATTTTTGGATCCCGGCTGTTGGACTTGGCCCTTTTTGCAGGGTCATCCCTAAACTTTTTGCCTTCCTCCTGCATTTTTTCTGACCTGTTGTTGGCTGTTTTATGACTCTGGGCACTTTACCACTGCTGTTCAGTGCTAAAGTGCATATGCTCTCCCTATGTAAAATGTATATGTTGGTTGGATTCCATGATTGGCTTATTTGGTTTACTGTCAGACCCCAGTAAAGTGCACCAGGAGTGCCAGGGCGTGTAAATTCAAATGCCGCTGGTGGGCTCGCAGCACTGGTTGTGCCACCCACAGAAGCGGCCTGGTAAAATGTGTCTAGGGTCTGCCATCGCAGAACCTGCGTGCAGTCTGGTACTGACATGCTGACTGGACAAGTGCACACACTTACCAGTCCCTAAACCTTCCCTTAACTTCATATTAGTCACCCCTATGGTAGGCCCAAGGGCAGGGTGCATTGTAGCATAAGGTAGGACAAGCCCTGATGTGTGTGGCATGTCCTAATAGTGAATTACAGCCATTTCCGTTTTTCACTATTGTAAGGCTACTCTGTTCCCATAGGCCTTAATGGGCTGTTAAGATTGTTACATCCTATGATCCTAGCAGGCCCAGGGAACATGGTAGAAAATCAAGTTTAGTATGCCTGAACTCAGAAAAATAAGGTACATCTTTTAGTAAGGTTTATTTTAATATTCTGCGTTTGCAAATGCCACTTTTAGAAAGTTGGCCTTTGCTTGCCTAACCATTTCAGTCCGCCTCTGCTTGAGCGTGTATGTGCTGTTTGGTTTCAGTGAGGGGCAGGGCTGGGGAATTCTAGGAGACAGGCTGGCTGCCAGGTGGTGAATAGAGAGATTACACCAGGATGGGTGGGAGGAGTACACCTTGACTCTGAATAGGGCTGTGCTCTGCCACCACAATGCTGGCTCCACCCCCTGCGGAGCGGCTGATGTCTCTGCCCTGCACCGTGAACGGAGAAGCCAGGGTCCTGTCAACAAAGTGCTCCTTAACTGGACTGAACTAGGCAAGGGCCCCCTGGCCTGGACGAACAAAAGAAATGGTGTATAAAAGAAGGAGCCCTGCTCCTAAGAAATCAGATCTGCTTTGAACCAAGAAGAATCTCTGCCTGAGGAGGAGGCGCCAGGAAAGCTGTACGGAGGAAGACTGTCCCTATCCTGGGGGACTGGCCTGCAGGGGTGACCATGCTGCCAAAGGAGAGAAGAAGAACCCTTTAGTAAGACTTGCTCCATTCTTATTTCAAAAACCTTGTGCTTTCAAAACAATCTCCAAGGGCCAGGAAGCGAGCTTGACCCTGAACTGAGTCCCAGGACCATTGGGCTCATCCTGACCTTCACCCGCCTACTGCTGGACTGTGGTGTTCCTTCCCTCGCTGGAACCGTGACTCTAGTGCTCCTCAGCCCCTCCTTGGGCTACTTGGCCGCCCCTGCCTTGAGAAGAGCCTCGCGCGATCCGAGCCGCTCTCTCTACGCCGTGCTGGGCTGCCCCCGTCACCTCGCCCGCTGGAGGCCCGCTGCGCACCTTCACCCCTCCCGCCGGAATAGGCGCTGTGAGCATCCCAAAAGCCTCGGACGGCCCGGACGTGGAAAACGTACCCGGCTGCCCCGCTCTGCTCGCCTGCCCACCTGGACACACCACTCCCCCTGTAAGCCTGAAGAACCAGATCCCCCCGTAAAGCTTGGGAGCCCCGGACACCGCCTCGCCCTTCTGAAGAGCCGCTGGACACCCCGCACCCGCCTTTACAAAGAAACAAGGTACTGTGACACACAAACTCGACCGCGAGCTCGCATCGGATCCAGGGTCCGCAACGTTTGTTTTCCCTGTCATCCTACACGTTCCACCAGGTCGCCGCATCAGCGCGAAGCACGCCGAGACCCACAGTTCACCTTGTTGCCCGCACTAAAAGAACTTTCCGCCATATTAGATATCGTGGCCCAACCTTTCAAACGTTACTGGGTCTTGTATTAAGCATGCATAAAAGATAGATATATAAAAGCCTTATTTTTATATAAAACCTGCCTGGTGTCCTTTTGTGGTGCATGCAGTGTATTTGCTGTGTGTATAATTACAATTGCTTAACTGTGTACGCCCTGAAGTTTAGCCTTGATTGCTCGCGTCGCGCACCTAGAGGGTGAGCAGGGGTTATTCTAAAGAGTCTTCCTTCGCCCTGACTAGAAGTAAAGGGTCCCTGCTTGTCGCTGGTACTTACCTGCGCCAACCAGAGCCCCCTCATTTCTAACATTGGAGGCAGCGGTGAGGATTTTCGAATTTGCATTTGTAGTTTGTATACAGTAAATCATTGATCGCCACATAGTGAGTGCAGACCAGTAACGCAGCCACAATACTATTGATTTTTTTTGTTTAGCCAAGAATATCAATTTTTGAGAAACCATGCCTGGTTCACTCCCTGCAGGAAGGGCAGCCTCTATAGTCTCTGGAATGGATGATATGAAATGGGAAGAAGAGAGATTAGAGAGCTACACCAAGGCCCAGCTGAAGGGCTTCTGCAGAAAATTCAAAGTCCCCACTGTTGGATGTAAGCTCAAAGTAAATCTTTGCAAGGCGCTGAGGACCTAGATGGAGTCAAGAAAAGACTCTGATGAGGTGGAGGAAATTGAGCGGGCAGAAAGCAATGCTCGCTTGGGCAGAGGCCTGTCGCCAGAGGAGTTGGCCGACAGGAAGGAAACCAGAGCTCATGAGATAGAAATGGCGAAACTAAATGGACAACTGGAGCTGGAAAGCAAAAAGCTGGCTCTGGAAGAAAAGAAAATGCAAATGGAGCATGACTTGATAATGAGGAAGTTTGATATGGAGCTCGAGAGGCTTGAGGCCATGAGTGTCTCAGCCCAGCAACAAGAAAGGTGTGTAGCTCAGAGATTGAGCTTTGCTGAGTGGGATAAGGAATCCAGCTCAGATGGTGGCAGCAATATTGAATTTTTTAGTGCTGAGAGAGTAGTACACACCCAGAGACTTGGCACCTGACTTGAAGGAGGGGGTTAACATACACCAGGAGGTTCAAGGACATGAGGTAGCTCCAGTAGTGCGCAGTGTCCCTGAGAGGAATAGGGTAACTGGTGCAGGGGTTCATGGTCCTAGTGGTGTGAGGGACACTCTACTGACTCTAGATGAGAAGTGCAGGGAGAGGGTTCCCCCATAATTGAAGTCCTGGTATGTGAGTGTGAAGACCGCCCAGAAGAGTGTGGGTTGTGTGACAGAGATAGTCAGATACTGCCTTGCCAGTCTCAGGGGAGGGGTGTGGAGTACGTGTGTGAGGCACTGGATGGTGAGGTGAAGGATAGTTTAGTTAACCCTGCTAGGGGGCAGTGTGATCCAATTGTGGGAGAGCATATTGTAATTCCCTGTTTTCCAGAGCTATGCCAACACCTGTGGGAGAGTGAGTTCTCTGACCGCAGGGAGTTCACATTGGAGGCAGACCTTTTGGTGGAGTCCAGAGGGTCTGGAAAGGCATTGGGGAGTGATCCCAAGAGGAGTGGTTCAGGTATCTTCAAACCCAGTGTGGTGGAAATGGCTCAGAGTAGCCCAACTAGGTCCTGTAGTAGTGAGAGGGATGTAGGGCCTCACATCCTGTCTTTAAGGGGAAGGAGTGAGAACGGGTTATGTCCCGCTAGTGCCCAACCTCAGTCTCAGAGCTTGGATGGTTCTTTAAAGGAACACCAGGTGGGGAGTCTAGTCTGTCCTGAGGGGCTGCCCGCTGTGCGGGACCCCCTAGTGTCTGGTGAACGGGGAGTGTCTGTAAGCAGGCCTCCCTCAGTTCTGGTGTCTGGCATTACCGCTCCAGTTGGGAGGGTGCAGAAGTCCAAATTGAGGGGTGAGAGGGGGAAAGAGTCCCCAGTGGAAGAGCCAGTGGATCAGGGGCCAGCCAGAAGGGCTGCGTCACCAGTGAATGACCATGGTGACACCACTTCTGTCCGGGGGGATCTTCATGCACTGTCAGATGGACAGGGGTCGGGAGATCTGCGCCAGGCAGACTGTCACACGACACATGAGTTATGTGTCACCCTCAGGGGGGGCATGCGTGCTCCCCAGGAAGTCCTGGTGCGCCAGGCGAGCGTTCAACCGCATGGGTTGGTCCCAGGGTTGGGAAGCCAGGTTCAGGTGTTGTCTGACCTGGAGGGTGGGACAACTGTAATCAGTGTCCTGACCCATGTTGCTTCATGGTGTACCACTCCAGGTGGGAGGGTACAGCCATCTGGAAGGGGGTGCAGAGGGAGAGAGTCCTCGCCTCTGACCCCGGCTCAACTGAAGGGTTTAGACCCTAGGTTGGAGGGCCAGGTTCAGGGTGTCCCCCCTAACCTGGACGCCCAGTTGCAGGATAGAACCCCTGAACTGGTGGGCGAATTGCACAGGACACCTGCCAAAGGTGCCCTGGCAATTCTGGAAGGAGGTACCACTCCAAGTGGGAGGGTACAGAGCCCCAAGGAGGAGGACCGGGTGTGGTTGAGGCCACCCCAGTCTTTGGTCCAGCCGCCGGGTACAGGCCTGGGGCCGGTGGGTCAGTGCCAGGATGTCATACCTGACCTGACAGGAGGGAGAACGGACAAAGGTTGCCAAGCACCTGGGGCTACTGCCCCCCGCTCCCTGGCGCCACAGAGGTTTGAGAGCCCTGCGAGGCATAAGGTCTGGGTCTCATCCCGGACTACTGTCAGTAGCCACTGTGGCATTTTGCTGTCTGTCTGTTGGGACACACCTGTGAGCCAGTTAAGGTTAGGTGCTGCACAGGTGGTGTCCACAGGTGAGGAGAAGGGTTCCCCATGGATTGGCTTGGTGGGCCCTGAGAGTATGGACAGAGGGATTCCATTAGGTTCAGATTGGCGTAGAACTGGAGTCTGCCCCTGCAGTTGCGGGCCAGGTCCTTGTTCTATCGCCCCAAGCAGGGAAGACCATCACGGTGGTGATTGGTCTGCCCTGCGTTTTGGCTGGAAGGGGGTATGGTTGGACTTGGCCCTTTTTGCAGGGTCATCCCTAAACTTTTTGCCTTCCTCCTGCATTTTTTCTGACCTGTTGTTGGCTGTTTTATGACTCTGGGCACTTTACCTCTGCTGTTCAGTGCTAAAGTGCATATGCTCTCCCTATGTAAAATGTATATGTTGGTTGGATTCCATGATTGGCTTATTGGGTTTACTGTCAGACCCCAGTAAAGTGCACCAGGAGTGCCAGGGCATGTAAATACAAATGCCGCTGGTGGGCTCGCAGCACTGGTTGTGCCACCCACAGAAGCGGCCTGGTAAAATGTGTCTAGGGTCTGCCATCGCAGAACCTGCGTGCAGTCTGGTACTGACATGCTGACTGGACAAGTGCACACACTTGCCAGTCCCTAAACCTTCCCTTAACTTCATATTAGTCACCCCTATGGTAGGCCCAAGGGCAGGGTGCATTGTAGCATAAGGTAGGACAAGCCCTGATGTGTGTGGCATGTCCTAATAGTGAATTACAGCCATTTTCGTTTATCACTATTGTAAGGCTACCCTGTTCTCATAGGCCAGAATGGACTGTTAAGATTGTTACATCCTATGATCCTAGCAGGCCCAGGGAACATGGTAGAAAATCGAGTTTAGTATGCCTGAACTCAGAATAGAAAAGTACATCTTTTAGTAAGGTTTATTTTAATATTCTGCGTTTGCAAATGCCACTTTTAGAAAGTTGGCCTTTGCTTGCCTAACCATTTCAGTCCGCCTCTGCTTGAGTGTGTATGTGCTGTTTGGTTTCAGTGAGGGGCAGGGCTGGGGAATTCCAGGAGACAGGCTGGCTGCCAGGTGGTGAATAGAGAGATTACACCAGGATGGGTGGGAGGAGTACACCTTGACTCTGAATAGGGCTGTGCTCTGCCACCACAATGCTGGCTCCACCCCCTGCGGAGCGGCTGATGTCTCTGCCCTGCACCCTGAATGGAGAAGCCAGAGTCCTGTCAACAAAGTGCTCCAGAACTGGACTGAACTTGGCAAGGGCCTACCTGGCCTGGACGAACAAAAGAAATGGTGTATAAAAGAAGGAGCCCTGCTCCTAAGAAATCAGATCTGCTTTGAACCAAGAAGAATCTCTGCCTGAGGAGGAGGCACCAGGAAAGCTGTACGGAGGAAGACTATCCCTATCCTGGGGGACTGGCCTGCAGTGGTGACCTTGCTGCCAAAGGAGAGAGGAAGAACCCTTTACTAAGACTTGCTCCATTCTTATTTCAAAAACCTTGTGCTTTCAAAACAATCTCCAAGGGCCTGGAAGCGAGCTTGCCCCCTAAACTGAGCCCCAGGACCATTGGGCTCATCCTGACCTTCACCCGCCTACTGCTGGACTGTGGTGTTCCTTCCCTCGCCGGAGCCGTGACTCTAGTGCTCCTCAGCCCCTCCTTGGGCCGTGACCGGGCTACTTGGCCGTCCCTGCCTTGAGAAGAGCCTCGCTCGATCCGAGCCGCTCTCTCTACGCCGTGCTTGTTGCTGGTACTTACCTGTGCCAACCAGAGGCCCCTCATTTCTAACACCGGCCGATGTATAACTTCTATGTGGTAATGCTGTAGCAGGATGGCTCACCTCTCGATCAGTGGTGGTGGATGTGGCGCTGAACCTCGGAAAAGTCGGACGAGAGGTTGGTCGTCAGTGATTACTTTGAAGGGTCTGCCACTCAAATATAGGTGAAAGTTTCTACAAGCCCACTTGATGGCCAATTCTTTCCTTTCAATTTGGGCATAGCGTGTCTCCGTCGGGGTCCAGCGCCTTGCTGGCAAATGCTAAGGGTGCCCAATTGCCGGGCTCAATTTCTTGGGTGAGGACTGCTCCAAACCCACAGGAATTGCATCCACGAGAAGCTCTGTCTGTTTCTCAGGATTAAAGTAGGCCATCATCATGTTATTCAGGAGGGATTCTTATATTCTCTGTAATACATCCTCCTCCCTCTGACTCCATTTTCAGCTGGCATCAGCCTTGTCAGGGCTCAGAGTGATTCATCTAAGGTTGCAAGCTTTGGAATAAAACGGCTGCAATATTTGGCAATGCAGAGAAAACTGTGCACTTCTGAGTCTTACATGGGGCTGGGGCATGCTTGATGATGTGTGGCTTCTGGGGGTCAACTTGCACTCCATCGTGGTTGAAAACGTAGCCAAAAAACTCAATTGTGAGCTGGAAAAAGGAGCAATGTTTGTGATACATTGTGACCCCATGTTCCCATAATCATTTCAGGGCAGCTCTTACGTGTTTGTGGTGTTCTTTGGCCGTCACTGAGTGTATGAGAACGTTGTCACTTACACTCATGGGGGCAGATTTACAAGCTCCGGGCGCCACTTTAGCGCCGCCGTTGTGTCACTTTTGTGACGCAGCGGCGGCGCAAAGCTAGCGCCATGCTGTGACAGATTTACAACGTGACGCATCTAGGGAGATGCGTCACGTTGTAAAGCCCTGCGCCACATTAAACCCGCGTCAGGTTTAATGTATGCAGGGTGGGCGTTACGTCGGAAAAAGCCTCGGAAAAGTGACGCAGTGAAATCTACAAGATTTCACGCAGTCACTTTTCTGACGCTTGTGCGTCAAATCCTTACGCCTGCTTCAAGCAGGCGTCAGGCGTGATGCACCATGTAAGGGATAGGGCAGGTTGGAACAGTGCTGGAGTTGCGTTGTGCTTGCGCTTGCGACACAACTTCAGCACTGCGCCAACCTTACGCCGGCAGATGCGTCACGCATCTGATTGTCCTTGCGCCACGATGCACCGCATTGTAAATGCGGCGCATCTGGGGTGGCTCAAGGGAAACTTGCGTGACGCATCTTCCCTGGCGCATCCCTGCTGATTTGCAGGGATGCGCCAGGGAACGTAAATCTGCCCCATGATTTCTTGCATTCCCAACAACATCTTTCTTTTGGCATCCTGTAAGATGCTGAAGTTCATTTGTTTGTAACGACGTAGTCCAAAATGAGTGGTGAAGGTGGTGATGTACCTGCTTTCTTAAGAAAGGAGAAACTGATGTTAGCCGACATTTAAGTCCAGTTTAGAGAACTACCTGGTGCCGTTCAGGTCAGCTATGATGTCATCCATAGTGAGTGATGGCACAGTTCGGGAGACGTGTGTCAATGCAGAGGTAAATTTTGCCAGGCTGCTTCATTTTTTTAGCAATCACCATCAGGGACACCCATGACGTGGCCCTGACACTTTCTCAATTACGCCCTGCTTTTTGCGCTTGGTGTCCCAGTGGTTGCAGGTGGAATGGGACCCTGCTGTGGTAAAGTGCTACAGGTTTGGCGAATGTGTGATTTGATTGGAGGAGCTTTTAAGCATCCTATGCCATAGAACAAACCAGGGAACTGGAGAAGTAGGTGGTCATCTTGGAGGGCCTTCACATTTCTGGCAAACAACACGAGGCCCAGAACTTTGGCGGTGTGGCTCCCGTGGCTCCCTAGAAGTGTGTCAGTTTCTTTGTCCACTACAGGGAATGTTGTGGTAACTTCTTGGTCGTTGGACTTCATCTGATCAGACTTGTGGCCCCTTAGGGGGTAACGATGATCGATTGCCATATGTGAAGATCTTGATATGTGATGGAGAGAGTGTTGGTCTGGGTCAGAGGCAGTTGTATTGATGGATCCCCATGACATTTACTGACGCTCCTGTGTCAATGACAGCTTTGAGTTCTGATCCAGCGATACAGAAAATGCATGTGGGTTGAGGAAGCCAGCATCATTTCAGCTCTGTTATGAAGGAGATGAGGAATGCTTCTTCCTCACTATCAATGGTTGATAAGTCTTCTAGCCGTCGATTCTGACATGGGTGCCTTTTGAGGTGTCTGATAGTGCTGGATCATTCAGGGATAGCTGGCAGACTGTTCTGTACAGCAGTATTCTACCTCTAAACACTCTCCTCCTGGTTACTCCACGGCAAACAGATGCAAAGAGGTTGCTTTATCCGCAGTTTGAGCATGTGCGGCCTTGAGCCGGGCTGTCATCCAGGGGGTGTTCTTTGCAGCCGCAATACCCACAGCGAAGCTTTGCCAGCGGGGGCCCACATGTCTTGGTCATGTCAGTTCTCCCCTTTGTGCGTATGATGTCAGCACGTTCTACCTTGAAGACGATGGGCTTCTGAGGTGATTGTGTAATGGCAGTATCCATCTCGTTAGACCTTGTGACAGACAGGTCATGGGACCGTCCAGGCTTATGTTGGGTTGTCGGAGGATGAGGCTTCTCAGGGTCTTGTTGCAACACCCTTGTATTATTGGGGCCCTTATTTCTTTTAGTTGGTCATCCGCAGTACAGGTGCTGAAAAGTTCACACAGCACCTCATTGAATGCGTCAATAGATTCACCTTCGTGTTGGCGGGCTTGGCGAATTTAAATCATTCTAAGTCGTGATTCAGTTGTGGGTTGAAGTGAGCGTTGAGCACTCTGACCACAGCATCATAGTTGGTGGCATGCCAGTGTTGAGCAGCTGCTCAAACAGTCTGTACAGTTTGTACATTTCCTACCAGCATAGTGGAGCAGGAGGTAGTGTTTCAACACCCCACCTGTCTCATGTGTGGTCACAAAATAATTCTACAGTCATCCTATCCATGTTTTACAGTGGGGTGATCCTGTGGCAGGATCGTCAATTTCACTGAAAGGATGAAGTACCCACCACGAGTGCATGCTGAGGTGGGGGCTGCCCTTGAGGCAGCACCCCTGGGAGTGCAGTGTTGGCATCATCTGCCATGGCCAGGCGAGTATCTATTCGGAGTCAGGTGTGGTCTGCAGTTCACAGCACTACTGCCCACTTACTGGTGATGCGAAAAGGCCACTGTCAGGTATAAATGTTTGTTTGCCATTATAATGGACAGGAGGGTCTCTATGGTTCAAAACTGTTTAATCACCCCTTCCCTGCCTGTTAAAGAACAGTTTAAACATCCTCAGAGGGAGGACACTGCACTGCTTTGTAGGGTGAAAGAAACCAGGAAAACTCAAAGGCACTGGGGAAGGGTGAGGGGCAGGAGATTCTCCTCTTTTATTAATCTTCAGACAGATTGTGCAATGTGAGGGAAAACCCCACTGCAGAAAACCCTTGCCCTCTAGGCGTGGGGCAGGCAAAACAAGGCGAGCAGAATGCTCCATGTAGCGTGGAGTGGGAGCAGGAACAGCCACCAGAAAGGAGAGCAACTTACAGGAATGCAGACGTGGCACTTGCCAAGCACGCGTCCACAGAGCAGGCCGCGCCGCAGGATCCAGCAGCCGCTGGTGAAGTTGTAATGCGATTCAGAGCTGCAGGTGGATCCAGCGTTCACTGCAGACTGCAGGAACGTATCAGGAGCAGGTATCACCAAGCAGGTTGGCCACAGGACGGGCAGAGATGGCAACAGTTGAGGTGTGAGAGAAAGGTTGTTCTGCAGCCATCGACTCTGAGTTCTGGAACTGGCCGGAGGGGTCGCAGCAGACAGCAGGTACAATCAGGCATGAGAGGGGCACCCTCATCACCAGTGTTACAGGGTACCCTAGCTGCGGAACGGGCCTCTGCAGGTCAGGCCACATAGGAATTCCAAGCCCCACAAAATACATGCACACAAAGCCATTGAGCGGTCCATGGCCCATTTATTGCCACTGGCCATGCCTGGCCAGAGGATGTTCTTGGTGGCGCATCCAGGTGAAGACCTCCCCAGATATTCCCGGGTGGCTTACTACAATATCATTCCCAGTTGCGGCTCGGTGTGTCCAGGCCTTTTTGGATCTGGTTCTGATTCTGACGCCATTCAGAGTTCTCAGATGCCCCCCGTAATGAGCATGATAATAAGATAATTTATTTCCTTCATATTAGACGGATGCTTTACTCAGATTTGCTGAATGCCAATGGTCTTGACAACTCGCTTGAGGTGGCGCTTGATTCGCCACAGGATCTTCCTACTTAGGAGAGAGTGTCACTTGCAGTGTTCATTTGCCTAACTGTGGAGGTGTTGCAACTTCCTCTTCCATTATAGGAGACAAAAAACAATTTGCTTACAGAAATCCTCCAGATTCGCCCGTCTGTTTCTGAGCCTGTCTTATCCTATATTGAGGCACCACTAGACCATATATTGACAAATGGTCTAAGCTGTATTCCAGCCCCAGCTGTGAGCTGCACCAATGCTAGATGCCATAGACCTGCACCTGGGGACCCTAATTTTCTGAAACAACACCCATTACCTGAGAGTTTGGTGGTGTAGGCTTTTACTTGTAGGTCAACACTAATCCCTTTCCCTTCAACTCCTCGAGACCAGAGCAGATTAACTGAGCCACGTCATGACCATCTTAATAAGTCATGTTATTATTTGTCATCCTGGACTCATCCCACCTCTAGCCCAAATAGAGGCTGACCTTCTTTGGAGTCATTTTGGACACAATAGTCTTGAAGGTCTTTTTGCCCCCGCAACGTCTAGGATATTCGGTCCATGATACCAGTGTTTAGGCATACGTTGTGCTTAGCCTGAAAAGGTTTGCGTCTGCTGCTACATCCTGTTGGTACCTTTGCAGTTACCCAGCATTAGCAGTGCCCTTTTGACAAGTTCTGCATTTAGTTGAAGGCCTTTCAGGACTTGCATTGGTCGACTGTGGATTCCAGTGGGGCATGCAGTGGGTCATTCTCTTTTCCCTTACTAGTGCTCACAATAGTATCATTTGCATCGCCCCTCAGTTTGGGAGATACCACTTGGATACATTGGAAATCCAGGATCTCTGGTCCCTAACAAAACAATGCTGCCTCATCAACCTGTTGGAGCTGTGCGCCATAATGTTAACCCTGAAATTGTTTTGACCACCAGTCAGGGGCAGGTCGATTCAGGTGCTCACCAAAAACCTGACTGTTAGTAGTAGTGCAACAAGCTAGGCTGACTTGTCTCTTGCATTCACTGTCAGTAGGTGCTTAGGTTGTGGCACTGGATAGCTGTGCATGAGATCTCGCTGTCAGATTGCTTTCTTCAGTGAAGGTAATGTCTCCTAAGAAAAAATTGGGGGGTTTCACCAATTCTTATGGCTGCTACAGCATCTTTGCTGCTACTTCCTCCACAGTTCCAGCAGAGGATCCTTTTCAGATGCCTCTGAGATTGTATAACCTTCCTCCTCTAACTTCGTGAAAGGTCATTGCCTCCAGGTCTAAGTCAATGTCTCCATTACAAAAAGGCATCTGTCTCCTGCTTCAAGGAAGTACAAACTGGAAGAGACATCTCAACTATCTCCTCCTTTGCTTCACTCTCCATGAGATGATTGCCCACCACTAAAACCTAGCCACAAGAGGACTTCATATTACCTGTTTGAGGTTCCAATGGTCGAAATTCTAGTTCCTCTTATACTCCTACTTCGATTATGAGATCTCCATCAAGAGTGTCACTGGTGGTCGAGGAGCCTAGCGCGCAACCAAGATGGCCGCGTAGGTGCGAGGCTCCCGAGGACCTCCGCGACCTCCTGAATAAATCCTGGAAATATCCTGTCCTTGTTAAGGGGACTGTGTCGGGGAACCCGAGCTGAGGCACTACCCGTTTTTTGGGCTCGAATCGGACCCCGAACACCGGTGGGAACATCGACTGAAGGTTGCGGCCTTCTCCTCGCCGGCCCCCCGGATTGGAGTAGTGGCGCGATCCGGGGACAAGGTGAATAACAGCGGCGAGCGGGGCTGGGCGACTCGCGCACCCCGCACTTTCACTTTCGCTTTTGCGCCCTCCTTGCTCTCTGGCGAGGTCGGGCTGCGGAGCGGGGTGCGGTGGTGTGGCCTTGTCCAGGTACCCAGCTGGCCCGCCGGCGGTGGGTCGACCCGCGGCTCTGTGGTCGCCCCCTTGACACCCGTGATCTGGTGTGACGGCCCGTTTGGAGATCTTGGCGCGACGGTGGAAGGGCCAGCATGGCCACCAAACAAGATGGCGACCGGGCGAAGGTGAAGACGACCCGCCGTGGCACGGCGCACCAGGCCAATAGTATGGACCGCTACACGCTCCAAAAGGGTTCTCCGGAGACAACGCGGTCATCCCCGGTGGGACCGACGGAGACACCTGCCCATCCAGTGGATCTAACCCTCCGGGACGTCATGGGCGCCATCGCTGAACTGAAGGCCTCAGTGGACCAGCGTTTTGATACCTTGTCGCAAAAAATTGACTCGGTCCTGGTGGATGTGGGCCTTGTGAGGGCGGACTTGTCAAAGACGAACGACCGAGTCGATTCCCTGACCCACACCACAACGAGCCTCACGACTGACGTGGTGGCCCTCCAGAAGGAGGTGCGCCGGCTTGGCCAGGCGAGCGCCCTGATGGACCGGCGACTGGAGGATTCCGAGGGACGCGCCCGGAGGAATAATATCCGCATTATTGGTGTGCCGGAGGGACGTGAGGCGGAGGCGGCGGATCTCTTCGTGGAAGACTTGATCCTGACCCATCTCCAGCCCCGGGGGCTGAGTAAGTTTTTTGCGGTGGAACGTGCCCACCGGGTCCCCGGGGGCCGCCCTAAGACCGGTGCCCCGCCGCGGCCCCTTATTGCCCGAATCTTTAATTTTCGGGACCGAGATGCCATCCTCCAGACCTCCAGGCAACAGGGACCGGTCAGGTTGGACAACATGGACGTAAACTTCTACCCAGACTTTACCCCGGCAGTCCAGAAGCAGCGGCAGAGCTTTATTGGCATCAAACGTCGTTTAAGGGACCTAAATCTTAAGTACTCAATGCTCTTCCCGGCTAAGCTGCGGGTGGAGGTGGATGGTCGCACGCACTTCTTCGACCGGCCCGAGGCGGCTGGGGACTGGTTGGACACCTTGCCTGGGGATCGGGGCCGGGGGGGTGGGGGGAGCGCAGCTGGCGAGGAGGGCCCGCTGGATCAGAATTGAGGGGTGACTGTATTGCCTTACTCGGGACATTGTTCCTTCACCACATACTGCTTCTGTAGGTTCCCCTCCCATGGAGGTCATGTGGGGTCTGCTGGGGGCTTCCCTCCTCCTCTGGGGGACTAGTTAGTATTTAGCTATGGGGCGACAGGCACACTGCACTTTGGGGGGGCTGTCTGGGCTCATGCAGGGGTGCAGGGAGGGGGGAGTTTTGTTGGGACCGGGGGGTGGGGGGGGTGTGTTGTTTGTTCGTACCGCAAGGCAATCCTGCAACTGTTTTGTTGTCTTTAGACTGCTCGGTGGGGGACGACCGATTGTTTCGACGTATGATGGGGGGTAGGGACTTGACTGTGTTGTCATGGAATGTTAACGGCCTGGGGGATAGGATTAAGCGTGGTGTGGTCCTGCAGTATTTAAAACGTATTTCCCCAGATGTTGTCTTTCTGCAAGAGACGCACCTTATAGGTAACACCTTTCATGCAATGAATCGGAGGGGATACCGTTTGGCGGCCCACTCTGGCTTCACCTCAGGCTCGCGGGGGGTGGGTATTATGGTTAGGAACTCGCTCCCGTTGGAGATTGATGAGGTGCACCACGATGAGAGGGGACGTTACACTGCTCTGGCGGGACGTATGGAGGGTAGAGTGTTCAGTTTTGTGTCGGTGTACGTCCCGCCTGGGCTACAGGCCACTACATTTGCGGACCTGGGGCGCCTCCTTCTGGAACTTCCGAGTGGCCTATTGGTGGTTGGAGGGGACTTTAATGCGGTTGTTTCTGGATCTATGGATCGCCATCCCCCTAGGGACCTCCCCCGGGCACAGGCGTGGCTGCCTGGCCTTTTAGACACACTGGGCCTGGTGGATTGTTGGCGCTTAAAGCATCCCGTATTGCAACAATACACCTTCCACTCGGGGGCCCATGGTAGTCTTTCGCGGCTTGATTACATCCTTGTCCCAGCGGCCCATGCGGGGAGGGTGGGAGAGGTGCGCCATCTGGCACGGGGTATTTCAGACCACTCCCCATTGTTGTTGCATTTCGATGTCTTCCCGAGGGGGGATGGCAGGGTGGCCCCGATTAACGCCTGGTATCTGCGCGACCCCACCATTCGTGCCGACTTGATCACATCCTTGCAGCGCTATTTTGAGGAGAATGTGGGGTCGGTCCCATCTGCCATCTCCCTATGGGAGGCTTTCAAAGTGGTTCTTAGAGGGGAGGCCCTCTCCTTTATTGCCAGTGCCCGGCGGCGTGAGCGGGAGGAGGTGACCCGGGTGGAGGCCGAGATTGCGGAATTAGAGGGTGACCTGGGGAACGGGGTAACAGACGCCAGGTTACATGTTCTGCAGTTAAAGCAGGCGGCCTACCGGGCCCTCGTCACGGAGGCGGCCAGGGGCCTTGGTAGAGAGCAGCAGGGGCGCTTGTATGATGTGGGTGATAAGGCCGGTAAATTGATTGCGTGGTTGGATAAGAGAGAGAGAGCGAGCCGAGTGGTGCCTTTGATTGAGAGTGTGGATGGTGCGTGTGCCACGGAGCCGGAAGCCATTGTCTCCTGTTTCGCGGATTATTTCCGCGGAGTCTACTCCCCTGCTTCTCCCTGTTCGGAGGCGGACTCCCGTGCCCTGCTTCGGGATATTGCACTCCCCTCCCTTACGGCGGAAGACAGAGATTCGCTGGACGTCCCTCCCACCTCGGACGAAATTGCCTCGGCTATTCGCTCGATTTCATCCGGCAAGGCCATGGGCCCCAATGGCATTCCCATTGAGCTATATAAGTTACGCCCGGATGTGCTGGCACCCCACCTGCGAGCGATGTTCCTCGCGGCCCACTCGCAGGGCTCCCTCCCGCCGGACCAGCGTCTGGCCACAATTGTGGTAATCCACAAGGAGGGGAAGCCCCGTGAACGGGTCACATCCTATCGGCCGATTTCGCTTTTGAACGCGGAGCCCAAAATCCTCGCCAAGGTGTTGGCTAACCGGTTGGTTGGCGTGGTGGGCGATTTGGTCCATCAAGACCAATCGGGCTTTATCCCACACCGCAATACGGCTCTTAATCTACGGCGCTTGCACGGCGTGCTCGCGCGTGTCCCATTTGTGCGGGAGCCAGCCATCTTGGCGTCCTTGGACGCCACCATGGCGTTTGATACGCTCGAATGGCCATATCTCTGGGCGATGCTCGCGAAGTTTGGGTTTGGCCCGGGTTTCATCAGCTGGGTCAAATTACTATATTCGGGCCCGATGGCGCAGGTGGTGGTGAACGGGCGTGTGTCGACCCCGTTCGCGCTGGGGCGGGGCACGCGACAGGGTTGTCCCCTGTCGCCTCTTCTATTCGCCCTGGCCCTGGAGCCCCTGGCGGAGTGGCTGCGGTGGCACCCTTCCATCCGTGGTCTCCGCTGGACCCCCGAGCACGAGGACCGCGTGTCCCTCTACGCGGACGATATCCTTTTGTATCTCGCCTCCCCGCGCAAGTCCCTGATCGTCCTAGTTGATGTTTTGCGCTCCTTCGGTCGCAACTCAGGCCTAGTCATTAACTGGGCGAAATCCTGCGTCTACGTGCTTTCCGGGGAGGCTCCGGTCCTGCCGCGGGACTGCCCGATCCAGATTGCCTCCCAGGGTTTCCGGTACTTGGGTATATATATCACTCTTGACCCGGAGGCCCGCTATGAGCGGAATCTGCTGCCCCCTCTCCAGCGTTTGAAGGAGGATGTGGTGCGCTGGCGGCGTCTCCCGCTCTCGCCGCTCGGTCGAGCGGCCTTGTTTAAAATGATGTCCCTGCCGCGCTTCCTCTACGCCCTCCAGAACACTATGGATATGGTCCCGGCACGCTACTTTCGTGAGGTGGAGGGCCTTCAGCGGCGCCTGTTCTGGGACGGGAGGCCGCGTATTGCTCTGGCTAAACTGACGCTCCCGTGGTACGATGGAGGGGTCGCCCTCCCGGACATTAAACGGTATTACTGGGCCTCCCAGCTAGCTGCAATTAATCATGGCCTTTACGGGCCCGCCCTGAACCCGGCATTCGAGATGGACAAGATGCTCCTGCCCGGTGGCGATTACAATCGAGCGCTGTACTCTGGCGCGCCTGACTCCCGTCTGACGGGACCGACGCGTGTAATGGTGCGGGTTTGGCACGCGGCTAATGCAGCTATGGGGTGGAAGGACCGTTTGACCCGGGCGTCTCCACTGTATGCCTCTGAGAGACTGGGCTCCCTGTGGACATCGAAGGGCTTCGAGAAGTGGGACACGATCGGAATCAGCACAGTGGGGGATCTCTGGACGAGGGGGGGATTCAAAACTTTTGAGACGCTGCAGGCGGAGTTCCAGCTGCAGGGCAGTGAGTACTTTCGGTACCTGCAGGTCCGCCATGCGCTGGGCTCCGTCTTCCCGGATGTTGCATCCATTCCGGAGTCTTCCCCCCTGGAGGACAGAGTGCTGGATGGCCATGTCCCGGACAGCACGATCTCCCTCATATACAAGAAGCTGATTAATGATAGATCGTGCCTGTTAACTAGTCTACGCGAGGCTTGGGTGGCCGACGGGCTGGAGCTGGACGACGAGGATTGGATGTCCGCGGTGGCCTCTCCGAAAGAGGTGGCCATCCCGGCTCGCCTTCGTTTTGTCCAGCTCAAGATTCTTCACCGGGTCTACGTGACGGGGCCGAGGCTTCTACGTATGGGTTTTGCCATGGACGGACTGTGTAAGCGTGGCTGTGGTGCGTTGGCGACTTTTATGCATATACTGTGGGAGTGCCCGAAGGTGGAGCGATTCTGGCGTGGTGTGCATGAGGTCCTGCATGTGGTCACGCGTGTAGCGCTGCTGCCCGAAGCGAGGAGGTGCTTGTTGAATGTATGGGAACCGAATGACTACTCGGTTCCGCAGACGCGGTGGGTGACTCTGGGATACATGATAGCGAAACGTGATATTGCTCAATTGTGGGGATCCCAGAGGCCCCCTGCGGTGTCGGCCTGGAAAGAGCACATGGATTGGTGTATGTTCCGTGAAAGGGTGGTGTATGTGGCGAGGGGCAAGCCTGGGGCGTGGGTGAAAATCTGGGGCCCCTGGAACGCCTACCGTGGGGGCATTTGTGAGCCACCACAGCTGCCGGCTGCCTCGCCTGCTCCGTCTCCCTAGCTGGACCCTCTTGCTCGGCCGCGGGCACGCGGCCCCCCAGTCCTTGATCTCCTCCCATCCCCCTCTTCAGATCTTTCCTGCCAGTCTGGATCCCCCACTATGGAGCAAGTGTTGTCATCTTGAATCTCGGGTTGCCTTGCGGTTGTGGTTTTTTGTTGATGTTGTTAGTCCTTAAAATGAAACCGTACTCTGTGGCAGGACGCCGTGAGGCCTGCACCGTTGATTACTCCTGTGTTTCTACTGTACACCGCTGAGAGACCTTTACTGTCTGTATGTACTATATTTGTGATGCTTTAGCGGCCGGCCGTGCGGTTGTAGGCCCATACCTGTAACCTTTTTATGGATGCAATAAACGGTTTCAAAAAAAAAAAAAAAAAAAAAAAAAAAAGAGTGTCACTGGTGGATGACTTTATAACTCTCCAAGAATGCTGGGCAAGAGGAGTATCCAAACTGAACATACTTTTGGAGGAGCCAAATACTGATGCATCAGTTGTTATGGACACTGTACTTCCCATGGAGTCATTTCTCTTGAAGATGGAGGAAGAGAAGTGCCTCATTCCAGTATTTAATAAGGTAACCACTCCTCATCAGGATACAAATACATGCCACTTGAACATGATCCATCCAAAACAGATTCAGTTAACATATCTGTGTGGGAAAGTGATCTAATTTCACCCAGAAGAGCACAGGGTCCCTGCCAACCAGGACCCCTGTGTCAGAAGCTCTTTCCCCAAATAGTACCTTCAGTTTCCCAATTGACACAACTTAAGTACCCCTTGTAAGTCCCTAGTAAATGGTACCTCTGGTACCTAGGGTATTGGCACTGAAGAGGGACCCTAAGGGTAGCAACACAAATGTACCACCCTTGGGTCCCCTCACTAAGTCCATGCACACTGCCATTGCAGACTGCATGCCTTGGTGCAGACAAAACTGAAGAGTTGGCATGGCACACATCCCTGTGTGCCATGCCCACAGACACTGCATGGGATATAGGTAAGACACCCCTATAGCAGGCTTCATAGTTGTAAGACAGGGTGCACTATATCTTCTGTGAGGGCATATTCTGCATGATCAGATATTCTCCTGCAGTATCCATGTTGATTCTGGATTTTGCAAGTGAACAGGAAAGCCATAGAGAGTACATGGGCTGAACACTCATCATTGTGGGTTCCCCATCTCTATGGTGGCTTCACTGTGTAATGGAATGTTTGGTATCAAGCATCTCATCTTAATAAATCTGCACTGATTCCAGTGTCAGATTTATTATTATTGCACATGGGGTGAGTGCCTGCGCACTCATAGGTTGAGAACAGGGCCCACCCTGGGCGCAGGTGTTCACTCCTTCCCCCTGTCACGAAGAGCCATCTATGGTGGGAAGCATCAAAGGCCTTGCCGCCATTTAAATGTGACCCCAGTCTCTCCTGATAGAAGGTGCAGGCCCCCCTTCTTGTACTCATCCACTTTTGTCGGGAAGACAGGTGAGAAATCGAAGAAAGAGTACGAGGTGGACCCCACTCTGCCAACTACACCCCTCAGGTGTTGGAGGCAAGGCGAAGTACATTTTTCAGTGATCAGCATCTTGAAGATTATGTGTCTTCTCCAATCAGGGTTAGCGCTATGTCCCCTTGACACAGGAGGTTGGCATGATAGAGGGTGTAGACACCCCAGGTCAGGGGCCCATTTGGCCACTACTTGTCACTCGCTTCTAAACGCCCCTACATCCCCCTGGCATCCCCAGACCCTGAAACAAGTATCCACTGACACAAGAAGAAGACGAGTGAAGAAATACTGTTGGATCGAGAACTGCAGACCTCGTGGTGTACTTTGGGCGTGAACTCCTGTCTGCTGCCACAGAACTCACCATTCGCCATCCTGTAGCTCATCTCCGCACTGTGCTGTCATCATAAACCCCTGGGGGTCATCAGCACTTTGCACATCACCACAGACCTCCCTTGAGAAAGAAGAACTATTTCCTTGCAGCCACAGGTCTTAAAACTAGCGCAGCCCGGTCCAGCATTGTCCAGTCCCCAAGCCCGACCAATGTCTCAGAGTACCAGCGAAAGGTACACCTGCTCTGGAGGGTCAGCTCATCCTCTGCACCAAGTCTTGAGGCACCAGGATCCACCAAAGCTGAAATGCACAAATACCCCGGGTACCTGACCCTCTGCTGCAAAAACCTACAAAACCAAGTCCAGGTGGACTCCAACTTTACAGCGAGCCGGCACCGAACAAGAGACATCAGGACTCCAGAGACCCACCTCAGCAGTGGCCTAGCAGCTCCAGAATCATCGCTCCAAGGTGCGAGCCCCCGACTGCGAGGTCTCTCTTTGGGTGCCATTGCCCAGCTGCACATCTTCACTGCACCCAACCCGCAAGGCCAGGGCATCTTCGAACCAGCGGTGCTCCTGTGGCCCCAAAGTCCTTGCGACTGCTGCTGTCCCTTGAGAGCTCTCGGGCTTGCTTGCAAGTCCACTTTTGCTTTACTTATACAGGTGCCCCCTTTCTTTGTAGCAAAAGCTACTAAGTCCACTTGCTGCCCAAGAAACCCGGGATGATCCTGAGAACTTGGCCTTAAACTTTTGACCTTGGCCCCCGAACATTCCAATTTTAAAAGGTGAACCACTGGGGGGCGTGGCCAAGATGGCTGGCAGCTAGGACGCCTTTCCTGATCACTCCAAGCCACTGCAACACCAGTATTCATCTGAGCCCACCAGCACCCTCCTCTTGGCCATCTGTGTGAGGTGTGGGCTGCCGACAACACAAGACATCCGCCGGAGTCCACAGGAGCAGAGAGGACAACCGGCTGTGTGGCGTCCGGGCATCCAGGCGAAGCGGACGGCACCCAGGCCCGGGAGTGACCTGCGACCTGGTCTTTAATCGGGGTCGAACCCCGCACCACGCTGTGGACTGAAGAGGAGGGCAGTGCCAGCGGCGGGGGCCCCTCTGCTCTTCTTGGCACCCGGCTTTAGCAGTAGCCCCCCTGCTCGTTTCCGTGAGCCTGACGAGGGCGGAACAACACCTGGACGGCAGTAACAGGATTAAGCCTGGAGATGGAATCAGAGGACCCCCAAAAATCAGTGGACCTCTGGGTGAGGCCCACTTGACTGCCGCAACTCCCCCCCGGGGGAGAGCTGCCCGCCATCAAGTGCCTGCAACTACTGCAGTTTCCCCTGCCCTTCCCCCCACATTTCACACGCTTGTGGGAGAGTTTAGGGCCTGCGGCGAGGGACTCCCTACAGCCCAGGGTGGGCCGATGCATAGTTTGAGGCCCGGGTTGAGCCCCGCACCTTATTCAGGACCTCAGCCTTGCGGTGCGGGCCCCACTGCGGAACTCAGCGCCCTGCTGGGCTGCAGGCCGAGGTTACCTGTAGGCCTGAGCCGGTGTACCTGGGGATCCGGACTCCCCCGTTCCACCTGGCTTTGCACGACCTGGCTCCGGCGGTCCTTGGAGGCTACCTACTGATCCACCTCCTAGATGGGGCACAGCTGCTCACATGGGCACGGGGGACCGCCTCAGTCTTTTCCCGCCCCACCCACGCCAAGAAGTTATCTATAGAGTTGGGCCTCGCACAACCTAAGCTCGAGCTACCGCCCAGGAGGAGCACCTGAACGGGACAACGCGTGGCCTGGGCCACATACCAACGCACCACGCTGGGGCACCAAAGGGACCGGCGGGGCATGAAGGAGATCCTGGTCCTTCCTGTGTGCCAACTGAGAGGTCCCCCTCCTGGACCACCAGTGGCTCAGCCAATTGAGGGTCCAGCTGGAAGATATTATCACCCTAGGGTCTAAGCACACATGCAGAGATTGAGATCTGGCAGAGAGGCAGGAGGGGGATGTCTCTCTGACCGTTGCTAACTACACGCGGCTCACGAGGGACCTTGATTACCTGGCTCCCTAGAGAGACTACACTAGGACAGCTTAGAAAGCAGGGGCCGCCCGAGTGAAGGCCCGGAAGCCAGAACCCCAGCAACATGGAGGTGAACAGATCCAAGAAAGATCGCTCCCTCTAGGACATGTTTGGCAAGCAGGGAAGCGCCACCACAGAGGACAGGCTCACCAGTGCAGGTGCTGATTCTAAAATGGACCCCAATGATGTGGAGGGACTGGTGACTAAGACTTTCCTGGAATCGCTATTCACCTCCCTGCAAAGTGGACTTGCAGGTAATGAAAACAGAGCTAACCGCAGAGCTGCGGGAAGTGTGACGTGATGTAGATGAAATGGGCAACAGAGTGGCCGCACTAGAAGACAGGGAGACCAGTCAAGAAGAAGAACTTTGATGGCTTCAACAAGAGGTTCTGAGACTCAAAGGGCAACATAAAGACCTTCAGGGCCATAAAAAATACCAGGAGAACCGCTCCAATCTAATAGAACAGATGAACTTTGGCTTCAGAAATGTTCCCATATTAACATTTTTAGTCTTGTTATCTTGTTGGGGTTTAGGTTGCTCTGTTGGGATGCCACTTCTGATGAACCACTACAGATAGGTCCTCCACCCATACGTGCTGATAACGGCTCTCCCCACCACGGGGGTCCTGCGGACCCCACTTACATGACTATAGAGGTACTTGCCCGATCTCTCATAGCTCGTTTTCTTCCCTTTATCCATGGCAACCAAGATCATTAGTCTCAATGTGTGCGGCCTCAAAAACCCTATTAAGAAGCCTGCGGTGTTGTAGCTGTTGTAACAATCTCAGGGTGACATATGCCTGCTCTAGGAGAAACACTTACTCCCTGAAGATACACAGGGAATGTACACCAAGAGGTTCCTTCCCCAATTGTGGGTCTCGGGGAGGGGGAAAAAAGGGTGTGTGGCCATTCTCCTGTCCAAGTACTTCACTGGTACAGCCCTAGGTACTATTGCTGAAATCAAGGGTCCCCTACTAACCCTTTGAGTGCAATTGGGTACATTTCACCTCACTGTTGCTTCAATATACACCCCAAACAAGCGGCAGGAGTCCTTCTTGACAGACGCACTAGCCAGTATACTCCATTCCCCAGATGTAACGGTAGTGGTGGGCAGGGACCTGAACATAGTGATGGCTGCTGAGTAGGACCGTTTGGGACTCAGATCCGGTAACACAGGGGCCCTCTCACTTGAGGAGCGGGAATGGCTGGAAGAGTGCGGGCTGCGTGATGTGTGGCGCTATCAACATCCTAGCTTCCCCGTCAGCATGGGAGCTCGTGATCGCTTCTACCATAGAGCCTCGCTCACTGTCAGACCATGCACACATAACAATGACCCTTCGCACCTCCGCCTTCCCCACACAAATACCTCCCTGGCTCCTCTGAGAGACACTGCCGCAGTCAGGGATGATGGTCACAGCACTAAAAAAAAATACAAAACTATTTAGCTCCTAATGACACAGGCTCAAGTGCACTGTCTTCAATTTGGGAGGCCTTGAAATTGGTGGCCAGAGGTGCTCTCATAGCTCGAATCGATACACAAGCGCACCGGTGCCCCCGGGATCTGGAGGCAACTAGAGAAATAGCGTCTACAACTTAAACACCTTGATCTAGATAGAGCCGAACATGCAATGCTGCACCTCAAGTATACATATCTGAAAGAAACACGTTAGTTATAGATTCCTTACCTTAGAATCACCCCCAGGCATCAGACTGGATCCAGAAAGTTTTTTCGTCAGCAGTACCTCTGCGCGTCGGAAGGTGGCGTCGGTCGGCTCTTGTTCGTCGTCGGTGTCGTGGTCGCCCGAATGACGTCGCAGCAGCTACTTAGACGCCGCCCTCGCGCGCTGACGTCAGTTCTTTCTTTTCCCGCGCCAGCCAGCACAGATCGAGAAGAGCGGTACCTCAGTCATTTTTGACTACTTTTTTCTCTAATTTTGTCGATGTCTTGTTTCGAGTCTCTGAATCCGAACAGGTGCACGAGGGAGTGCCCGGTTTTAAGGCCTACAGTTCCTGTACCCTTTTGATGTCAGTGACGGATCCGCACCGCGTGTGCCTCTTTTACCTGGAGCGCGACCTTGACCCCAAGTCGTGCTCCGACTGTCAGTTGTTGACGCCAAAGGCTTTGCAGAAGTGGTCCCGAAAGCTGCTTGAACAACGGCAGTCGGCTACGCGTCTTCGAGGTCCCGGTCAAGAGGGAGGTCGAGGGACCGGTCGCGGAGCCACCATCAGTCCGGCTCAAAGTCATCGAAGTCTTCACACTCGGGGTCGGGTAAGTAGAAGCATAAGAAGAAGTCGAAGAAGCATCGTCACTGTTCGCCTTCTCCTTGCCAGTCGGCCGACTCGACGAGGCTCGCGGGTGGAGCCACTCCTGCGGGTCCGCGCCCAGAGCCTGAAGGGTCGACTCCAAGCTTCCCTCCCTTTTTGGGACCCGGAGCGACCCCCGCCCAGCTTCATACATTATACGAGGCAATGCATGCCATCTTTAGGTGGACAGACCCTGCCAGCGCACCTTTGGACCCACGGACTCGGTTGAGGGGCCTAGGTCTTTGCTGCCAGTGGCTCTGGCCCCGGCACCGCAGGCCCCCTTTCGATCCAGGCCTGGATCCGGATCGGTGCCGGTTGACCTTACTACGCCTTCTCTGGCGTCGCTTCTGACGGCACCACTACCGTGCCCGACCCCAGCCTCCTTCCTGATGTGGACACGCCGCCGGACCGGCGTCGATCGGCGCTGGATCGGGCGCCGGGTGGGTTTTCGTGCACCTGTTCACTTCTGGGGCCCCTTTCCAACCACAGTGGCAACCAGAGGAAGATGAGAAGGACTGGGAGGGGTTAGGTGACCCTTTATCTGACGAGCTTGGTTCTGAACAGGACTGGAGAGAAGAACTAGGGGATGCCAGTGGTCTTGACTCTTCACCTGGCCTTGGCATGTTGGCTCCTCCTACCGTGGCTACGGAGGAGGGAGCGTCATACGCTGTGGTGTTGCATAGGGCAGCCGAGATTATCAACCTCGAGTTTCCTACGGTGGCGGTCAGGACTAACCTCCTGACTGAGGTGCTTCAACCGGCGGCGAGCTCTTCGGAGCCCCTGCTTCAGTTTAATGAGGCCCTCACTGACATCCTTTTGAGCACCTGCTACAGACCCAACACGGGTGCCCCCGTGGACATGATGATCGCCCGACGCCACCGCCCAGCTCTGGGCGACCCCACTTTCCTCTCCCAACACCCCACCCCGGAGAGCTTGGTGGTCCAAGCCTCCACCTCCAAGAGCACCTTCCCTACCGCTCCACTGGAAAGGGAATCCAAGAAGCTGGACCATCTTGGGAAGAAAACGTTCTCTTCCGCCAGCTTAGGGCTGCAGTCCGTAAACATCGCCTGCCTCTTGGGCCGTTATTCGCACTCAGTGTGGTAACGGTGGTGTAAGTGCTGCCTCAGTGTCCGGAGGAAGCCCAGACAGTGCTCTCCCAGGCTGTCTCTGCCAGGAGAGATGCAGCAAAGTTTACAATCCGTTGTGGGCTGGACACGCCGACTCTCTGGGCAGGACTATTTCAACGTCGGTAGCGCTTTGTCGCTATGTCTGGATGAGGTCCACTGGCTTTTCAGGGGATGCCTAGAACACCTTGATGGACATGCCCTTTGATGGCTGTCGTCTCTTTGGCGACAAAGCAGACAACGCCCTAGAGTGCTTCAAGGACTCACGGGCTACGGCCAAGTCCTTCGGCCTCTCCTTCTGTCCGGCGCAGTCTGCTTTTCGCCCCTTTCGTTGCTATGGAAGGGGTGCCCCGCTACATACCACCCACGGCCACAGGCCGCAGCAAGTTACCCCGCCTTTGAGCGACCAGGTGGTGGCGGTGGTGGCAGCTCATCTGCGTGGATCAGGGGTTTTAGTCTTCCACTATCTCGACGACTGGCTGTTGAAGGCGGGCTCGCCCCAGGCAGTCGTCTCCAACCTCCAGACTACAGCCGACCTCCTGCATCTGCTGGAGTTCTCCATCAATGTGCCGAAGTTGCACCTGATTCCCTCTCAGAACCTCCTCTTCATCAGAGCGGTTCTGAACATGGCGCAGTTTCTGGACTATCCTCCTGAACAGCGAATCTGGGACATTCGGGCTATGATTCCGATCTTTCAGCCCTTGTCTCGGGTTTCGGTCAGAATGACCCTGAGGCTGCTGGGCCTAATGGCCTCCTGTATCCTGCTGACCAATTATGCCAGGTGTTATATGCGGGCTCTACAGTGGGACCTTAAGTTCCAGTGGGCGCAGCATCGGGGGAATCTGTTAGACTACGTTCAGATCACGGAGGGCACTTCTCAACAACTGCAATGGTGGCTCACAAACCAGGATTGGGTCAGTGGCAGATCCCTCTCCCTTCCCCAACCTGACCACACTGTGGTGACGGATTCCTCCCTTCTGGGGTAGGGTGGCCACATGGGAGAGGCGGACATCAGAGACCTCTGGTCTCCAGCGGAGCCGGAGCTTCACATCAACCTTCTTGGAGCTCCCGGCGATCCGTCTTGCACTGAAGGCATTCCTTCCCTCTGTCCGGGGCAGAGTAGTGAAGATGTTCACAGACAAGAGAACCGCCATGTGGTATTGCAACAAACAGGGTGGGGTGGGATCGTGGACCCTATGTCAGGAGGCCCTTCGCCTCTGGACATGGCTGGAACATCAAGGCATTTCCTTGGTGGTTCAACACCTGGCAGGTTCTCTGAACACCAGGGCGGATGAACTCAGCAGAAGGTGCATGATGGATCAAGAATGGCGTCTTCCCTCGAAGGTGGTGCAAAGTCTCTTTCAACAGTGGGGAGAGCCTTGGTTAGATCTATTCGCCACCGAAGAGAACGTGCAATGTCAGCAAATCTGCATGTTGGAATTTCCAAGGCGGCACTCGCTCTGCGACGCTTTTCGTTGTGAGTGGAGTTGCGGTCTGTTGTACGCCTTTACGCCTATACCACTTCTGCCTAGAGTGCTGAAGAAGATCAGGTGCAACCGGGCCCAAGTCATTCTTGTGGCTCCGGATTGGGCACGAAGAGTCTGGTATCTCGAGCTGCTCAACATGGCCATCGATCCTCCGATCCGACTTCCTCTTCGGGAGGATCTTCTGTCACACCTGCAGGGGACGGTCCTCCACCCGAACCTGTCCAGTCTCTACCTCCTGGAGATTGACAGGTGGCAGTTGACGTCTTTTGACCTGCCTCCCGAAGTCTGTGACATAATCTTGGCAGCCAGGCGTCCCTCCACAAAGATGGTATACGCCTGCATGTGGCATGGTGCAGAGAAAAGGCTGTGGATCCCCTTTCTGCCCCTCTCTCTGAAGTCCTCTTGTTCCTTCTCTCTTTAGCCCAGCAGGGCTCTGCTCTGGGCACTATCAAGGGCTACCTTTCAGCCATCTCTGCCTTGCTTCTGCTGCCAGATCAGCCTTCTCTTTTAACACATCTCTTTCCTCAAATTCCTTTTGTTATGCCTGAGTGGGACTTGAATCTTGTACTGACTTACTTAATGTGCGCTCCCTTTGAGCCGCTTCATAACTGTCCTTTACGTCTCTTGACTCTTAAAACTGCTTTCCTGGTAGCCATCACTTCTACTAGAAGGGTGAGTGAGCTACAGGCTGTTTCCTCAAAGCCTCCTTTCCTGTCTGTTCACCCAGACAAGGTGGCTCTCCGGACCCGTCCATCCTTTATTCCTAAGGTGGTCACTGCCTTCCACATCAGGCAGACCATTACTTGGCCCACCTTCTTTCCGCCTCCGCATCCTTTAAAGGAAGAAGAGAGGCTCCACCTTCTGGACCCAAAACGTGCGCTCTCCTTCTATAAGGATCGCACAAAACAGTTCCGGGTGGATGAACAACTTTTTGTTGGCTACGTGGGTGCAAAGAAGGGTCAGGCCGTACACAAACGCACCATTTCTCGATGGGTCGTGTTGTGTATTAAGGCTTGTTACTCTAGCTAAAAAGAAGCCTCCAGTAGGACTACGCGCTCACTCCACCAGGGCGACAGCAGGCACTACTGCCTTGGGAAGAGGAGTGCCTCTAAATGACATCTGTCAGGCGGCCACGTAGGCATCGCTACACACTTTCACCAAACACTAGTGCCTGTTTAGCCAAGTCCGGAGAGACGACTTCTTTGGGCGTTCTGTTCTCCAGTACTTTCTGGTGTGATCTTGGTTCGCAGACCCACCACCGGGGTTGGTATTGCTGGGGTATCTATTCTAAGGTAAGGAATCTATAACTAACTTATTTCTTTCAGATGCACAGGTTACTTACCTTCGGTAACAATATATCTGTAAGAGACATTAGTTAGTTATAGATTCCTTACCACCCCACCCATCCTCCCCATTCTGCAAACTGATTGTTAGGGTTAAGGACATCCTTTGAGGGCCCTAGTTTTGTGCACCAATGGTCAGTGTCTTGCATGGCTCTGCGTTTCAGGCGCGGAAAGTCGTGTACAGAACTGACATCAGCACGTGAGGGCGGCGTCTATGTAGCTGCCGCGATGTCATCCCGGCGGCCACGATGCCGACGATCAATGCAGAGCCGACCGACGCCACCTTCTGATGCGCAGAGGTACTGCTGACAAAAAAAGTTTCCGGATCCAGTCTGACGCCTGGGGGTAATTCTAAGGTAAGGAATCTGTAAGTAACTAATGTTTCTTACGGATATATCGTTGCCGAAGGTAAGTAACTTGTGCTTTATGTAGGGAGCAATAAAGGACGCCGTAGCAGACAGTTTGCACAATTGGTCAAATCAGTCAAGACAGGCTTGGGGGTGGTAGTGTCCGATGTACACAACATTGCGGACGCCTTCCAGACCTATTATGCTGGGCTGTATGAAAGCAAACCTATCAGCCTTGCACACCCCCATTCATATTTAGCGGCGGCTGCGATCTTCCCCCTCCCCCCAATGGAGACTGAAGCTCTAGACAAGCCCATCCGTATTGAAAAGGTAATCTCGGTGATCTCTCGCCTAAAGCCCTTTGAAGTCGCCCGGCCCAGACGGGTTCAGTGCGGCATTCTATAAGACCTATTGCGCGGAACTCGCTGCAATGCTAACTCGCTTTTTCATCATATTCACCAAAACAGGCATCCTTCAAGCTTCAAGCCTCGATATTGGTCATCCCAAAACCTGGTAAGGACCCAAAAAGTGTAGCTCATACCCCCATATTTCTCTCCTGAACATCGATGCGAAATTGTTCGCCAGTGTGCTAGTCCACCGCCTTAACCCCCTGATGCCTTGCCTCATAGACCCTGACCAGGCAGGATTTATCGCCAGGTCATCAGTGAGGGGATACCACTAAACGCATTTGCCACTTGATCAACAAGGTGTATCGATACCAGAAAAAAAGCCTTGTTACTGGAGGTGGATGCTGAGAAAGTATTTGATAGAGTGCACTGGCCCTATCTATTCGCAACCCTCAAGCGCTTTGGCATGGGCTTGCATTTCAGGGACTGGATCAAGAGCATTTATAGCTTTCCCAGTCCTGCGGTCCAGGTGAATGGTGTGGCTTTGCTATTGAACAGGACACGCAACAAGGCTGTCCGCTGTCGCTGCTCCCTTTTGCTCTGTATATGGAGCCTTTATTGCAGAGACTCAGAGATAATCCTAAAGCTAAAGGTATCCGATTTGGTGCTAATCGACACCTAATCAGCCTTTACCCTGACAATGTCATCTTTTCATTCACTCAGCCTTTGACCTCTCTCCCAACTATTGTTGCGGAACTCCAGGAATTTAGTGCGGCATCGGGGTTCTGCGTAAACATGCAGAAATCACAAATCCTGAAACTCCGCCCCTAACTCTGAATTGGCCCTGCGTTCCCAGTTTGACTTTCAATGGGTCACAGAAGGCCTCCCATACCTAGGTTTGTCCATAAGCCGGAGTCTCCATAAAACCGCAGAGGCCAATTACTCAAAACCCCACTCCCTGATCCGTAAGGATCTGATGCAGTGGCAATGACTTCCAGTCACATGGCTAGGTAGAATCGCAGCTGTAAAAATGAATATCCTTCTTCAAGCCCTATACATATTTTTGACCCTTCCCTTGACCCTACCAGCCGGCCTGATTAGCATCCTTCAAAGAGAGATTGAGTGCTTTATCGGGGGGAAGACGAAGCCTAGGCTGCAGAATCAACTACAGCGTTCCAAACAGGAAGGTGGACTCTCTGTGCCCAATTTGTCCCGCTACTACCGAGCCACACAGCTGCGCTACTTGGTGGAATGGAATCACCCACTTACGGAGAAGCACTGGGTCTTGATGGACCAAACAGTAGCGGGATAACATATATGGAGGAAAGTGTGGCTGCCTCAGCCCCATGGAGCTTGGGGGCTTTATTCCTCCCCATAACGCACCCAACACTCCAAATTTGGGACAGGGTAGCAATTTCAGCAGAACTCCCCACTTCCCCTATGCCTATGACGCCTCTTTTTGTAAATCGGGACTTTCCTCCAGGCATGAGCCCACACACTGCAAAGCGTTGAATTTCAGGCAGATGTATGCCCATAGGAAGCCTCACTGACCACAATGGCCCCATCCCCTTCGGCAAACTAAAAACAGACTATGCCGTGCAGGAAACGGATCGATTCACTTATACGCAAATGGCGCATGGGTTGCTCAGCTCCACCACACGCCCTAGGGTTGGGAGACCGATGACAGCATTTGAGAAGTAGCCGTTCCTCAAGGCAGACGATAGGAAGCCTATCTCAGAGATCTACCTTAACCTCACGAAGAAGGCTTTAAAAATGCAGGGTCCCAGAACACATCTGTTGGGAAACGGAATTAGGCTGTGCACTATCAGATAAAGAGTGGGAACACATTTTCTATAGAACACACCACACGGCACACACTACAGGGCACACCAAAACGGCCTATAAGATCACTTCTTACTGGTACTACACCCACTCTTGCATGCAGAAATGGAATGATCAAAGTGACAGCCAATGCTGGAGGGGCTGTGGGAACCCAGGGATGCTGATTCACCATTTATGGCTTTTCCTGAAACTGCAGAGATTCTGGGACCAGGTCCTGAATGACATAGATGGATTGTTTGGCACCACAATCCCCAGATTAGCCGCTTACACACTTCTGGGGCTCCCTAACTCACTTACATTCCCACTTAATTCCATTGAAGGAAGGTAAATGGCCCTGGCATTGAATGCCGCCCATAGAGTGTTGCTGGCCAACTGGGGTACAGTTAAAACTACCGATCATCGACAGTGGCTTAATCACCTCTGGTCATTGCTGGACATGGAACGGTTGTTGATGGCGACTTATGCAGATCCCTGCCCATACACAAAAATCTGGGCCTCCTTTATCACTAAACGCTCCTCTGAGTTCAGGGAGTTGTTGTGTCCTAAATACCTACGTATTTTGTGGTTGCTACCAGATACTGCTGAGGAGGACCATGGGGTGACCTGGACTTATAACATATTCCCAGAGCGTGCACCTTTCTCTTTCAATAGATCGTTCATATAGAAGGGGGTAGGGTGTGGGGGGCAGGGTGGGTGTTTACTTCAATTTACTTTTTAGTTGTTTTTTTAGTGTTCTTTTGCTTTACACACATTAACATGGCTGTACCCACAGTTTCTGTTAAATAATAGCAATGTTCCAAAGAGAGTCTGAGCTGGTCCATTGCTCTGGACAGTAAGAAGCATGTATGCAGTATATGTTAGTGTTACGAACCCTACCCTGAGACGCGGCCAGCCCATTGCAGGTTGTAGGCGGCATGCTGAGTAACACCGTCCCCAAAGTGAGCCACCACTATGAAGTTACTGTCAATGCATGTCTTTGGATGGTAGACATTCCTTTTCGAGAACACCCCACAAATCACTCACTGAGTAAGGGTATCTAGACAGTTCACTATAATATCACCTGTACATGATGCACGAGACAGACTTCGCGGCTGGTTCGGCTGGGGTTGTAGGCGGCCTGCTGTGTAATTGTTTTTCTGCTTTAATTTCCAATAAAAAAGAGATTTGATTCTAAATGATGAACCACAAAAAGTCATTGTACTGCATTGATTTTCCAACTGCCTTTTCCCTTCCATAGGAAATGTGGATAATTATCACAACTGTGAATATTGCATTTACTGTGATTTTCTCGTATTGAATGATGATATCACCAAGTAATTAATTGCTTTTGAGAGAGCCTGCCATAGCGTACAGGTCAACAGGAAGCTGTGGTGTGCATCCTATGGAAAATGTTCTAAGGAGAGTACAGGGATAGACTCCTGACACTCAATGAGAAAGATGCTGAATCACACGATCTCTTGAAAGGTACTCTGATTGAGGCCTTTGGATCCACCACTGAAAAGTATAGAATCCGGTTCAGGGAGACTCGATCCAGACCTGGGTAGATATTGTATACTACTAAGTGAACTCACTAGAAGGTTGGTTAGCTGGTACCAATGTGCATGACTATGAAGGGCATTATAATTTGATAATGAAAGAACATCTTTTAAGAAATTGTTACCAAGAGAAGTTACATAAATTGCTGGTAAACATTGTTCCACTTTCTTCTTAAAAGATGGGGAAGAAGGCAGCCACTTGGTCAGGACAAGGGTGACCAAGACTACCACTGGTGTTTGAGACCAAAACAAAGAGGCCAATCCCCCCCCCCTCGCCCCACCAAGGGAAAGAGGGTAAGTCTAAAAATAAAGAGTCTTCTTCAGGCCCCCAAAAACCTGTTCAGAAAGGTAGGCCCAGAGACTCTCCATAGCTAAAGGGTTGGTACCAGGGAAGGAACTGGGATCCCGAGAGGGCTTGTTGCCATGACGGTTGAACCACTGGACACCGAACTGGAGACTGTGGCTGTAAAAAGACAAAAAATGCCTCTAGTCCACCTGCAGTAAAGGCAGTTGCTAATCTTCACATAGGATCTCAGGAGAGCACTGGCCATGTCAGGAAGCTCATTGAGGCAAGTCTAGTCGGGGAAGTGGATGTAGCTGCTTCAGCTGTCCGGCCCACTAATATGCAGACATACAGACAGAAACCCGTTATTAATGGGTTTAGGGTGGAGGCATTGAAAGACACTGGTACCAGTGTCACCATGGTGGCTGGGCAACTGGTGTCCTCTGAACAGTATCTGCCTGGAAGGACCTATCCAGTCGCCAATGCTGACAATATGCCAAAAATCCATACCATGGCGATGGTGTCGTTTGACTGGGAAGGGGTAGCTGGCCAAAAAGAGGTAGCAGTGTCTTCATCAAGCCCAGTCGACTGTTTGCTTGACAATGATTTGGAATCCTCAGCCTGAGCTGAGGCAGAACTATGAATCCATGCAGAATTGCTTGGAATCTCACACTGGGTGCATGTGTGAAAACCAGAGGACAGAGCGAAGCTCATGGTAAAAAAAGAGTTGCTGAAGCCTGGAGTAATGGCCCAGCCTTCCAAGAGAAAATTTCATAAAAATGGGAAACCCAATCTACCCATGAGGGCCTGGGCAAATCAGATGAACTGGTAGAAAGCGCCTTTAAGGGATTTATTTACAAAACTTTGTTATATTGCTTTTTATGTATATTTATAGCTGCAAGAGTTATTAATACACTCGCAAAAGAAATATTATTCAGATACTATTCATCAAAGAACTATTTTTGTTCTATGTGAAGACATCAGAACCAAGGAACCAATCAAAAACCAATGAATATTCAAAACACAGGTATATATAGAAAAAAATTTCATCTTTTGAAATTTATCAAGGGTACTACACAGCTTATATAAACAATGTAACAGGAGGAAAATAAATACAGTCGTATAATTCTTCAGTGTCACTATTGTTAACACTTCTTCTTGATATATGTTATTTTCCAGAAGAGAGTGTAAGTGTCGACGTTTCAGTCTCTAAGCATTTGTCCATGAGACCATCTTCAGGACTATCATAAAGTTTAACAGTTGACCCCAAGTAAAGCATTAAATAAATAATGATTACCATGTATGAATTTAAACTATCTATTCTTTTGTTTACATAACTTAATTAATTCACCCGTGTAAATAGCTTCTCATTTCTCAAGTAACAAAATTTCATATCAATAGAGTTAAAAAATATCTCAAGATGTATATATTATGTAACAGCCTTAGAACTCATAAAAAATTATTTCTATCTTTAAAAACACAAACATTGATTCATATAAATCCAATTTTATCAACAGACATGATTTTGATAGGTCTATTCTGATTGGGCACTATGATTTGGTCTAAAACCAAACATCATGTTATTGCATACATATTATTCTACAATTGATTTATACATGGAGCAGGAAAATGAAACAAAGACATTTTTGGAAATCATCTTATCTTATAATCCATCAACAACAAATTTAAACAACCACAGCGTATATTTTTAGAGTTATTTTGAAAGAGTCATGTTGTGGAGTCAGAGCAATGGTGAATACATACATCTCACTCCCATTCAAACATGCCCTGCCATTATTTTGAATTACTTGGAAAACATATTTTTTGATTCTCGATGAATAAGCAGATAGCAATCCTTAAGAGGTTTAGTTGTGAGGATGATACTATACCCATCATTACTGAGACGAGATTATGGACTGCCTAGATTGTTGCATAAAAACCACTCTTATTAACTAGATGTTTATTAGAACCTATTTTACACATGGCCCCAGTTATATTGTCCATTTTACTCACTAAAATATAGATCTAACTTTTCTATTATAGCAAGTGTGACTTAATTAGAAAAGAAACAAATACCTGAATGATGTTTCCAAAAATTCAAGAATTATAGAATGAAGTTGATATGTATATGTCAAATCGATCGTCGTTGTGTAGCTCTATTAATCAAAAACAATACATCAATTTGAGTTCATTTTTCTTTGTCCATATATATATTTTAATCATATATTTGAACTTCTTACCTACTTTATTTAGGACAAGTATGCATCAAAGAATATAGGTAAATGAACTCTGGTGCTTTTTGGTCGGGGTAATTAAATTTCCAGTCCCCAGCGACTTCTCAATTCAAGGATTTTAATCTAAAAAGACAATTTACATGTAATTTAAATCACTATGGAGTTGATATGGAGCCGGGAGTAAAATGTGAATGGCCCTATCTTTTCTAAGTCATACCTGTTAGGTTTTTGTAACACAGCGAAAATATGGCAGTTTTCCGTCCGATTGGTATCAAACCGACTGCCGGTTAGGCTTGCATTTATAGTTTGTTTGGAGCGCGAAAGAGGACTAGCCTCGTACGTCTCCTTAGGGATAAATCTAAATATGGCGGCCATCTTGAACTTCCTCTTTACTACTGGTATACTGCTGTTTATATACAGAATATCTATTCTTCTTAAACTATGGGGCAATTTCGCATAAATTATAACCTCCCCTTTTATATTTGACGGAAGAGATGATTTGAAGCTACTATTAGTATATGTTACTTATATCTGAAAGAAACACGTTAGTTAGATTCCTCACCTTAGAATATCCCCAGGCGTCAGACTGGATCCGGAAGATTTTTCGTCAGCAATACCCCTTGCGCGTCGCTAGGCGTCGTCTGCGGCTCCGCGTCCGTCGTCGGCGTCGTGCGCCGGAATGACGTCGTCGGAGTACTTAGACGCCGCCCTCGCGCGCTGACGTCAGTTCTTCTTTTTTCCGCGCCAGTAAGCGCAGATCCGGGAGAGCTACCCCTTTAGTCAATTTTTAACTAACTTTTTTGATCCTTTTTGATCTAGTCTCGACACCGGTGCCGGTAGGATGCCTGGGTTTAAAGCCTGTACGGACTGTAGCCGACTGATGTCGGTTACGGACCATCACCGCCGGTGTCTTTACTGCTTGGGCCTCGATCACGACGCGGAGTCGTGTTCAGACTGTAAGGCCCTGACCTCGAAGGCTAGACGGTAGCGGTCCCGTAAGCTTCTCGAGATTCGCCACTCGGCTCCGCGCGCCTCTCTATCCCGGTCCAGGAGGAGGTCCAAGGATCGGTCGCGGAGCCGCAGCCGACGTCACCATCGGTCGTCGGGATCCAAGTCTTCGGGTAAGTCGAAGCATTCCAAGAAGTCCAAGAGGCGACATCGCTCTTCGGACTCCCCTCGCCGGTCGCGCGACTCGGTCGAGGGTCAGGGTGGTTCCACCCCCGCGGCTCCGGCGGAGCCGCAGGCGCCACGTCCGTCCCTATACCCTCCGGTCCCTGGGACTAACGCGACGCCGGCGGAAGTCAGTGCCTTCCTCTCGGCCATGAGGAACCTGGCTCCGCCGTCGGCGCCCGCTGGTGCGCCTTCGGGCCCCGCGGACCCGACTGGGCTGCCTTGCCAGCCAGTGGCTCCGGCCCCGGCGCCGTTGACGGCTCCAGCCTCGACGCCGCAAGCGCCCGAGGGACCCGTTCTCGAGTCCCCGTCGCCGCCGGTCGACCTTGTCACTCCTCCACCGGCGTCGACTCCGGTTCCACCCCCGACGCCGACGTCGACTCCGCTCGACGCCGTGCCCCAGTTTAGTCCCTGTCCGGGCCCGGCGCCGGTCCGGCGTCGATGGACGCCGAGATCGACGCCGCTAGAGACACATTTTGTCTACCGCCCGGCTCCGTTACTTTCTCCTCTACACCAGGAGTCGGATGATGGGGACTACTGGGAGGGATCCGAGGATCCTATGGCCGCTCAGGCCCAACTGTCCCAGGACTGGGCAGATGAACTGGGGGAGGCCAGTGGTCTGGATACCTCGCCAGACACTGGATTCATCTCTCCTCCGACTGTGGCTTCGGAGGAGGGTGCTGCTTTCTCCGTGGTGCTGCGCAAGGCGGCCGCAGCCCTTGGGCTCGAGCTACCTGCCGTGGCTGTGAGGACGAACGTCCTCACTGAGGTGCTTCAGTCTGCGGCAAGCTCCACTGAGCCTCTGCTGCCATTCAATGAGGCCCTCACTGACGTTCTACAGGGCACCTGGTCCAAGCCCTCCACAGTTCCTCCTGTGGACAGGAACGTTGCCAGGCGCCACCGCCCTGCTCCGGGCGACCCCAGTTTTCTGTCCCAACACCCTACCCCTGAGAGCCTGGTTATCCAGGCCTCCACCTCCCAATCCTCTTTCCCGACCGCCCCGCCGGACCGGGATTCCAAGAGACTGGAGCAGTTTGGCAAGAAACTGTTCTCTTCCCTTAGTTTGGGCCTGCGGTCTTTGAACACCGCTTGTCTCTTGGACCGTTATTCCCACTCTCTGTGGGATGCGGTGGAGGACGCGCTGCCCCTGTGTCCGGAGGAGGTCCAGACACGACTTACCCAGGCTCTGGCCGATGGGAGGGATGCCGCGCGACATGCTATACGTTGTGGGCTTGACACCACGGACTCGCTGGGTAGGGCCATTTCCACCTCAGTGGCGCTTCGACGTCACGCCTGGCTGCGGTCCACGTCGTTTTCCGGCGATGTCCAGAGCACTCTCATGGACATGCCGTTTGATGGCACTCGCCTGTTTGGCGAGAAGGCGGACAGTGCGCTGAACCGATTTAAGGACTCCCGGGCTACGGCCAAGTCCTTGGGCCTCTCGGCTCTGCGGTCGCAATCTTCCGCTTTTCGCCCCTTTCGTGGCCAAGGAAGGGATGCCTCCTCACGTGCGCCTAGCCACCAGCCGCAGAACCAACCTGCGCGCGGACGTGGTTTCCGCCGAGGCGGATCTGGAGGACGACGAGGTCAGCCCACATCCACCCCGGCAGCATCCGCCTCAAAGCCTTCCTAGTCCGAGCTTTCAGGCCCATTCCACGCCCGTGGGCGGCAGAGTTCGCCATCACCTGCTCCACTGGCAGTCCATCACATCGGACAGGTGGGTGCTGCAAATCGTCCGAAGGGGCTACTCCCTCCCCTTCGAGACGACCCCTCAAGCCATGCCACCGCAGCACCACCGTATCTCGGGGGATCATTTGCATCTTCTCCACGAGGAAGTTTCCGCCCTCTTGGCCAAGGGGGCCGTCGAGCGCGTTCCGAGTCCAGAAGTAGGTCGTGGTTGTTATTCCCACTACTTTCTGGTTCCCAAGAAGGGCAAAGGGGGCCTACGCCCTATCTTGGACCTTCGGAACGTCAATGCCTTCCTCCGGAAGGAACGGTTCAAGATGTTGACTTTGGCTCAGGTTCTAGCTGCCCTAGACCCCGGAGACTGGATGGTAGCGTTGGACTTGCAGGACGCATATTTCCACATCCCCGTCCTGCCGGCCCACCGGCGTTACCTGCGGTTCACGGTGGGCCAAGAGCACTTTCAGTTTACCGTGCTCCCCTTCGGCCTCACCAGTGCCCCTCGGGTGTTCACGAAAGTGATGGCGGTGGTCGCAGCTCATCTGCGCAGATCAGGGGTTCCAGTCTTCCCCTATCTCGACGACTGGTTGTTGAAGGCGGGCTCGCCCCAGACAGTCGTCTCCCACCTCCAGACTACGGCGGATCTCCTGCATTTGCTGGGGTTTTCCATCAACGTGCCGAAGTCACACCTGAGTCCCTCTCAGAAGCTCCTCTTCATCGGAGCGGTTCTCGATTCGGCGCAGTTCCGGGTCTATCCACCGGAACAGCGGGTCCAGGATATTCAGGCCCTGATTCCTATCTTTCGGCCTCTATCCTGGGTTTCGGTCAGGCTAGTGTTGCGGCTTCTGCGGCTGATGGCCTCCTGCATCCTACTAGTGCATCACGCCAGGCGGCGCATGCGGGCTCTGCAGTGGGACCTGAAGTTTCAGTGGGCCCAGCATCACGGCAACCTGTCCGACCATGTCTTGATCTCGGAGGGCACTGCACAGCAGTTGCGGTGGTGGCTCACGGACCGCGATTGGGTCATGGGCAGGAGCCTCTCCCTTCCCCAACCGGAGCATGTCGTAGTGACGGATGCGTCCCTCCTGGGATGGGGTGGCCATATGGGAGAGGCGGAGATCAGAGGCCTCTGGTCTCCGGCGGAGTCTCGTCTCCACATCAACCTGTTGGAGTTGAGAGCGATCCGACTTGCACTGAAAGCCTTCCTTCCCTCTGTCAGGGGCAGTGTCGTGCAGGTGTTCACGGACAACACCACCGCCATGTGGTATTGCAACAAACAAGGCGGGGTGGGGTCGTGGACCCTTTGTCAGGAGGCTCTGCGCCTCTGGACGTGGCTGGAACACCAGGGCGTCACCCTAGTGGTTCAACATCTGGCGGGCTCTCTGAACGCCAGAGCGGACGAACTCAGCCGCCGGTGCATGATGGATCACGAATGGCGTCTGAACTCCGAAGTGGCGCAAGGTCTCTTTCAGCAGTGGGGAGAGCCTTGGTTAGATCTATTCGCCACCGAAGAGAACGCGCAATGTCAGCAGTTCTGCGCGTTGGAATTTCCAAGGTGGCACTTGCTCGGCGACGCTTTTCGTCACGAGTGAAGTTGCGGTCTGTTGTACGCCTTTCCGCCTATACCACTTCTGCCCAGAGTGCTGAAGAAGATCAGGCACGACCGGGCCCAAGTCATCTTGGTGGCTCCGGATTGGGCACGAAGATACTGGTATCCCGAGCTACTCAGTATGTTGACCGATCCCCCGATACGTCTGCCCCTTCGGGAGGATCTTCTGTCGCAGCAGCAGGGGACGGTCCTCCACCCGAACCTGTCCAGCCTCCACCTCCATGCGTGGAGATTGAGCGGCGGCAGTTGATGCCATTTGACTTGCCTCCTGAAGTCTGTGATATCATTCTGGCAGCCAGGCGTCCCTCCACAAAGACGGTATACGCCTGCCAGTGGAACAAATTTGTGGCATGGTGCACAGCAAAGGCTGTGGATCCCCTTTCCGCCCCTCTTTCTGAGGTTCTCCTCTTTCTTCTTTCTTTGGCCCGGCAGGGCTCTGCCCTGGGCACCCTGAAAGGTTATCTTGCTGCCATCTCTGCCTTCTTGCGGCTTCCTGATCAGCCTTCTCTTTTCAAGTCCCCTGTGGTTACACGCTTTCTAAAAGGCATTACTCACACGTTCCCTCCTGTCCCTTTTGTAATGCCTCAGTGGGACTTGAATCTGGTCTTGACATTCCTGATGTGTGCTCCCTTCGAGCCTCTTCACAATTGTCCTCTTCGTCTTCTGACTCTTAAGACTGCTTTTCTGGTAGCCATCACCTCGGCTAGACGGGTGAGTGAGCTCCAGGCTTTATCTTCAAAGCCTCCTTTTCTGTCTGTTCATCCGGACAAGGTTGTCCTTCGGCCTCGTCCCTCCTTTCTTCCGAAAGTAGTGACTCCATTTCATCTTGGGCAGTCTGTCACCTTGCCCACCTTCTTTCCGCCTCCGCATCCTTCCAAAGAGGAAGAGAGGCTCCACCGTCTGGACCCAAAACGTGCGCTCTCCTTTTATTTGGACCGCACAAAGCAGTTCCGGGTGGACGACCAACTTTTCGTTGGATACGTGGGTGCTAAGAAGGGGAAAGCTGTGCACAAACGGACCATCTCTCGGTGGGTCGTTTTGTGCATCAAAATTTGTTACTCTTTGGCAAAAAAGGACCCTCCTGTTGGGCTGCGCGCCCATTCTACTCGGGCCACAGCGGCTACTACTGCTTTGGGACGGGGAGTCCCTTTGCAGGACATCTGTCAGGCGGCGACGTGGGCTTCGCTACACACGTTTGCCAGGCATTATTGCCTTGACAGCCAAGTCCGGAGGGATGGCTTCTTTGGCCGTTCTGTCCTCCAGGACTTTCTGGTGTGATCTTGGTTCGCAGACCCACCACCGGGGTTGGTATTGCTTGGGTATCTATTCTAAGGTGAGGAATCTAACTAACGTGTTTCTTTCAGATGAACAAGTTACTTACCTTCGGTAACGATGTATCTGTAAGAAACATTAGTTAGTTAGATTCCTCACCGACCCACCCATCCTCCCCGTTCTGCGAACCGACATCTAGGGTTAAGGTTATCCTTTTCAGGCCCCTAGATTTTATTTTTGGCACCAGTGTCGGTCTTTGCATGGCTCTGCGTTCCTGGCGCGGAAGGCTATGTACAAGAACTGACGTCAGCGCGCGAGGGCGGCGTCTAAGTACTCCGACAACGTCATTCCGGCGCACGACGCCGACGACGGACGCGGAGCCGCAGACGACGCCTAGCGACGCGCAAGGGGTATTGCTGACGAAAAATCTTCCGGATCCAGTCTGACGCCTGGGGATATTCTAAGGTGAGGAATCTAACTAACTAATGTTTCTTACAGATACATCGTTACCGAAGGTAAGTAACTTGTTCGTATAGTCCACAAATTTCAAATTTTTTCTTGTAATGTGATTTAAACGTGAATTATACAATGATTAAAATCACTCGAGAAACATATTGAATATAGACGTATGATAATCATTCAAAATGATCATGCCTTGTTGACAATTACATTTCAAGTTCAAATAACTATTGTCGATACTGATTTGCAGTGCATGATGAATTATCAATTTATTATTTGTCCCTGAAAGGTAATATAGTACCAATTGTACCAAAACCTAACAGGTATGACTTAGAAAAGATAGGGCCATTCACATTTTACTCTCGGCTCCATATCAACTTCATAGTGATTTAAATTACATGTAAATTGTCTTTTTAGATTAAATTCCTTGAATTGAGAAGCCGCTGGGGACTGGAAATTTAATTACACCGCCCAAAAAGCACCAGAGTTCATTTACCTGTATTCTTTGATGCATACTTGTCCTAAATAAAGTAGGTAAGAAGTTCAAATATATGATTAAAATATATATATGGACAAAGATAAATGAACTCAAATTGATGTATTGTTTTTGATTAATAGAGCTACAGAATGACGATCGATTTGACATATAAATATCAACTTCATTCTATAATTCTTGAATTTTTGGAAACATCATTCAGGTATTTGTTTCCTTTCTAATTAAGTCACACTTGCTATAATACAAAAGTTAGATCTATATTTTAGTGAGTAAAATGTACAATATAACTGGGGCCATGTGTAAAATAGGTTCTAATAAACTTCTAGTTAATAAGAGTGGTTTTTATGCAACAATCTAGGCAGTCCATAATGTCGTCTCAGTAATGATGGGTATAGTATTACCCTCACAACTAAACTTCTTAAGGATTGCTATCTGTTTATTCATCGGAGAATCAAGAAATAGGTTTTCCAAGTAATCCAAAATAATGGCAGGGCATGTTTGAATGGGAGTGAGATGTATGTATTCACCATTGCTCTGACTCGACAACATGACTCTTTCAAAATAACTCTAAAAATATACGCTGTGATTGTTTAAATTTGTTGTTGATGGATTATAAGTAAAGCTCCCTGTTTTCCGTTTTTACTGATTTTTACAGATAAATACAGACAGAAAACATTCATTTTCTTGTCTGTATTTATTTTTAAATGTGGATAAAAACGGAAATTGATTTGCTTTTTGAGTAATTATAAATACTGTCTGCCATGTCTGACAGATGTGTGGATTGATAGATAAGGGGGTTGAAAAAGAATGGAATTTTAGTAAAGAGGCTTCAACAGCAGTAGATTTGCACAAGGTTGATACTGAAATTTGCATATTTTCATATGAGTGCACTGATTTATCTTCTGCAGGTGTTCACAGCACTGAAACATGGCTGACATTCAAGCCTGAGTGCATATTTACCGGTTAAATAAATGTGGAAATATACTAATTTCAGCTTAATTTTTGCACAAAACCCAAAATAAATGTGGATAAACACAGATAAAATTAGCAAAAAATAAATATGGATAAATACAGATGGAAATGGCAATAAAATAAATACCATAAAACCGGGAGCCTTAATTATAAGATAAGATGATTTCCAAAAATGTCTTTGTTTCATTTTTCTGCTCCATGTACAAATCAATTGCTGAATAATATGTATGCAATAACATGATGTGTGGTTTTAGACCAAATCATAGTGCCCAATCAGAATAGACCTATGAAAATCATGTCTGTTGATAAAATTGGATGTATATGAATCAATGTTTGTGTTCTTATGGATAGAAATAATTTTTTATGAGTTCTAAGGTTGTTACATAATACATACATCTTGAGATATTTTTAAACTCTATTGATATGAAATTTTGTTACTTGAGAAATGATAAGCTATTTACATGGGTGTATTATTTAAGTTCTGTAAACAAAAGAATATATAGTTTAAATTCATACGTGGTAATTATTATTTATTTCATGTTTTACTAGGGGTCAACTGTTAAACTTTATGATAGTCCTGAAGATGGTCTCACGGACAAAGGCTTAGCGACCGAAACGTCGACACTTACACTCTCTTCTGGAAAATAACATACAATGAGAAGAAGTGTTAACAATAGTGACACTGAAGTATTATACGACTATATTTATTTTCCTCCTGTTACATTGTTTATATAAACTGTGTAGTACCCTTGATAAATTTCAAAAGATAAAACTTTTTTCTATATATACCCGTGTTTTGAATATTCATTGGTTCTGATGTCTTCGGAAAGAACAAAAATATTTCTTTGATGAATAGTATCTGAATAATATTTCTTTGGTGAGTGTATTAATAACTCTTGCAGCTATAAATATACATAAAAAGCAATATAACAAAGTTTTCTAAATAAATCCCTTGAAGGCGCTTTCTACCCATTCCTCCAAGAGAAAAGGCAGGAAGACAGCGGAACCAGCTTCTAATCAAACACCCGACCCTTCTCCTCAGGAGGAAGATGAGTCAGCCCCAGAGGAAACTGAGCCCCAGTTGGTGGAGCCTTACTAGGCTGAGATTTTGGGCCCAACGGGCCCTCTAGGGAATATCTATGCCAGGGGCAGAAAACCTTTCCCACTTTTGAAAGCCTGCAACAGCAAGCTGCTGCTCAGGAAGGAGGTGATGTCAGTGGTTCCCACATGACCTATTGGGAGGAGGGAATCCTTTACACTGAGGCCAGAGACCCCAAACCTTGTGACACTAGGGGAGTAGTAGTTCCTCTGGAGTTTAGGGAATTCCTCCTGACCTTGGCCCAAGACATCCCCCTAGCTGGACACATTGGTCAGACCAAGACTTGGAATAGGTTAGTCAGCCATTTCTACTGGCCATTGATGCACCAAAGGGTGAAGGAGTTTCAAAACTCCTGTGCTACCTGCCAAGCCAGTGGCAAGACAGGTGACAATCCAAAGGCCCTCCTAATTCTACTTCCAGTGGTTGGGGCTCCCTTTTAGAGGGTAGAGATTGACATTGTTGGTCCCCTTGATCCTCATACAACATCAGTAAACAGATGTATTCTGGCAGTAGTAGATCATGCCACCAGTTGTCCTGAGGCTGTTCCCCTTAAGACTACCTCTTCCCCTGCAGTGGTTAGGGTGGGTTTCTCTAATATATGTTGTCAGACCGACGAACAAACTTAATGTCTGGCTACCTGAAAACATGTCAAAGGAGTATGGCATGACCTACAGGTTCAGTTCCCCCTACCATCCCCAGGGTAATGATGTTGTTGAAAAATTCATCAAGACCATGAAAGATATGATTGGTCGACTCCCTGAAAAATGCAGAAGGATATGGGTTGTCTTACTTCCATGCCAGCTTCGTACCTGCAGGGAAGTGCCGCAGAAGAGAGTGGGGTTCTCCCTCTGGGAACTTCTGTTTGGTCATCCTGCCAGGGGACCATTGCGCATTGTGAAGGAAGGATGGGAAAAACGTCTTGTTGAGCCTAAACAAGATATAGTGGACTACGTGCTTGGCATCTGCTCTAGGATGGCTGAATACATGTAGAAATCAAATAACAGCTTTCAGGCCAGCCAGGAGCTCCAGAAGCAATGGTATGACCAAAAGGCTGCTATGGTTGAGCATCCAACCAGGGCAGAAGGTGTGAGATTTGGAGCCAGTGTCTCCTAGGGCTCTCCAAGATAAGTTGAGTGGACCTTACCCTACCCTAGAAAAAAAAGGGATTTCACCTATCTGGTGGACCTTGGCGTTTGCAGGAACCCCAAAAGGGTCATACATGTAAACTGCTTTAAACCCTACTATGACAGGGCAGATATGACCATGCTTATGGTTAGAGATGAGGGCCAGGAAGCAGACAGTGAAGTTCTCCTTGACCTACTGTCATATATTTCAAAAGATGGATCAATGGAGGGAGTGATCTTGTCAGACACCCTCCCTGCCCACCAGCAGACTGATTGCAGGCAAGTCTTAAATCAGTTTGCTGAGCTCTACCTGTCAAGAATAAAACATACAGGCAGTCTGATCGTGTGAAAGAAAGCAACAAAGCTGAAGTAAGCAAGATGCTGGGATCGGGAGTCATAGAGCCATCTGAGAGCCCCTGGCCCGGTCCAGTTGTTCTAGTTCCCAAACCTCATCCCCAGGGTGGTAAGAAAGAAATATGGTTTTGTGTGGACTATAGGGGCTTTAATGCTGTGACCAAAACCGATGTATACCCAATTCCTAGGGTAGATGAATTGATCGACATGTTAGGAGCAGCCAAGTAGCTGAGTACCTTTGATCTCAAATCAGGGTACTGGCAGATAGTTCTGACCCCAGGAACAAAGGAAAGATCTGCATTTTCAACCTCAGATAGGCATTATCAGTTCACTGTAATGCCCATTGGTTTGAAAAATGCTCCTTCCACTTTTCAAAGGTTGGTGAATAAAGTTCTTGCTTGATTGGAATCCTTTATTGCAGCTTATCTGGATGATATTGCTGTCTTCAACTCCACCTTGCAGGATCAGCTGATCCACCTTGAGAAAGTACTCAATGCCTAGAAAATTGCAGGCCTCACTATCAAGTCAAGCAAGTGCCAGATAGAGCAGGGGAAGGAGTTATATTGGGCCACCTTGCTGGTAGAGGCCAGTTTCAACCCTTACAGCCCAAGAGCCAGACCATTCTAGATTTGGTGGCTCCAACAACCCAGACTCAAGTCAGGGCCTTCCTTGGCTTGACTGGGTACTACAGGAGGTTTGTGAGGAGATATGGCACCATACAGACACCCCTCACAGAACTGATCTCCAAAAGAATGCCCAAGAAGGTGAACTTGACAGTGAGCTGTCAAAAGGTTTTTTACACTCTGAATGAACCGATGTGTTGTGCACCTGTTCTGAAAGCTCCAGATTATGCCAAGCAATTCACTGTGCAGACAGATGCCTGTGAACATGGGATAGGAGGGGTCCTATCCCAAATAAATGTCCAAGGTCAAGACCAAAAAGTGGCTTTCATAAGTAGAAAGCTCCTCCCCAGGGAGCAGTGTTGAAGTGCCATTCAGAGGGAGGCCTTTGCTGTGGTCTTGTCCTGAAGAAGCTGAGGCTATATCTGTTTGACTCTCACTTCCTTGTCCAAACCAAACACAGACCTCTCAGATTTTTAATGCAAATGAAAGGCGAAAATCCCAAACTGCTAAGGTGGTCCATATCCCTGGAGGAAATGGACTTTGAAGTGGACCACATACCGGCGACAGCTCATGCCAACTCAGATGGCCTTTCCAGGTTCTTCCAATGATGAAGAATCTCTAGGGCAGAGGTCTTCAAACTTTTTGATGCCAAGACCCCCCTGTCAAAATGTTTTGGGTGTAAGGACCCCCTCCTGACAAAAATGTCTAGAACTTGGTACTCCTCAACATTGACAACTATCGACAACCGTAAACGCCCTAATTCCCACAGCAAATCATTTTTACAGTGGGGAAATAATATTAAACAGTGTTTATCAAATGAAAGATCAGTGAGCGTGGGGGCGTGGTCAAAGGTGTGGCTAAAATCAAAAGGCCTAATTTATGAGGAATTGGCCTAGGGCAGCGCCGCAAGTCTTCTTGCTACGCTGCCCTATGCCAATGTGAAAGGGCAGGAATGCACCCACCTTATTTATGAAATATGATGCATTCCTGTCCTTTCCCACTACATTGCCGCACAAATTGCTGCCTAGCGCCAATGTAGGCAGGATTGTTTTTGTGCAGGAAGGTGCCCCGAGAGGGGTTTTCCTCTTTTTATGTGAGCTACAGAATGCAGCACATATGGAAAGAGGAAAAAATATGAGGAGACATGAAAACATGTCTCCTCATTACGCCTGCTGTGGGGAGGCGTAAGGTTTTGGCTTTGCCCCAGGTTTACATGGTTTGGTAAATTCGGGGCAGTGTCAACATCCATGGGTGTTGTGTGGGAACAGCCACCGCAATGCCCATGGAACTCCTACTTGACAGACTAAGGCAAGGCAGCAACTTGCGCTGCTTTGTCTTACACCATATGTATGAGGGCACGCAGGGTGACTTTGCGTCACCTCATAGATACGATTGCGACGCTTGTGCTGCCGGAGCTTTAAAAAAATGAAGCTCTGGCGGCTCAAGCTTCTCATAAATCAGCCACAAAATATTTTGCTAGTTTTTTAGGGTTTTCACCATCAGGTAGCTGCGTATAAAATAATGGGTAGCTTAAATGAAAAATACATTTTAAAAAGTTGTTACTCAGTAGGAAATGCACTGTAGTACATTAGGAAACCTCTATTAGTTAATGCACTGCAGAGGTCTGTGTCTGTAACCAGAGAGCCATAGAATTTTGGGGCAGATTTACAAGCCCTGTGCACCTCCTTGCGCCGCCATTGCGTCACTTTTTTGACACAACGGCAGCGCAAACAATTTGACCAATTTACAATGTGACGCATCTAGGGAGATGCGTCACTTTGTAAAACCCTGCGTCACATTATACCTGCACCAGGTATAATGTATGCAGGCTAAGCGTTCCCACGCAAAAAGCCATGTCGAACTAACGCAGTGAAATTTACAACATTTTACTGCGTCACTCTAAGCCTTTACTGCTTCAAAATCCCTATGCCTGCACAGGCCAGGCGTAAGAATGGCGCAGGGCTTTTTGTGAGAGACTTAGCTATCTGTTGTGGCACATTGCTGGAGTTGCGCCACTTTTGTGCCAACAGATGCATCAGTTTTTCTGACGCATCTGTTAATCCTTGTGCCATGGAGAACTGTATTGTAAATACAGCGCGTCCATGTTGGAGCAAGGACATTTGGCACTGGCGCAAGGAAACTGACGCATCTATGCAGATGTGTCAGTTCCTTGTAAATATGCCCCTAAATTTGGTTGGTGCAGTGGGGAATACTGACTTGTGGATTTTTAGTGCAACGAGGTCACAGCCTGTGACAGAAAGCACTATGAAATTGTAAGTCATTATTTTATTCTTGTATTACACACATTATAATGTAGTCTGCTACAAACTGTGCAAATAGTTTTAGGATATAATGGAGCTTCAAAAGTGTGTATTTTAGTAATACCAGAACATTAGTAATGTTTTTTTTTTCATAACTGTCCCTTTAACACCTCCTCAGAGGTACTAAGGGGCATATCAGCAACAACCAGCGATAATTATCGCTAAGCGCACTTAGTGCTAGGATAATTATCGCCGGCTAGCGTGGATTTTTATCGCTGAGATAGTGTGCTATTAGCAACGCTTATCTCAAAAGCGATAAAAATCGTAGCGCTAACTGCCTAACGTGAGATTATCGCTGGAAAACTCGCCCCACAAACTTAGCCATGATATCCACCTTCCATAGGATATCATGGCTAAGTCAGTCCTGAAGCAGGCGTAAGGAAAGTAGCGATAACAGGGGTTATCGCTACTTTTATTGCCGCTATGCTTCATAGCGTGGGGCTTAATGATAGGAGAAATGTCGCTTAGCGACATTTCTCCTGTCATGTTAGGTGAGGAACGCCCACTTGGCATCTCATTAGAGATGTAAAGCTGGGCGTTAAGATTTCGTGTGCTACTGCAAGGTTTCACGCGTTAGCGTGACCTTGCTAATTAGGCGATAGAATTATCGCCGCTTTTCGGCCAAATACGGCCACAAAAACGGCGATAATTTTCTATCGCCGCCTTGCTGATATGCCCCTAAGCAATTAAAAGCATGCACTTCACAGACCAGTTGCTAAGTCTTCTTTCTACCACAAAAATAAAATCTTTGCCAACACAAAGCAATTAAAGCCAGAACCACTCCCAAGCACCATTTACATTTGCAGATTACCTCAAAACACACATTTACATTTCATTAAGGTAAGCAGGCACCCTGGCACCAAGCATTGTTTCAGGCCCAGCCCAGCCTCTTCATTTCACAGCACAGGAGACAATTACCTTCAGCTGCAGCATTTTAACGACAGTGTCCATTTTTCAAAAGGAAGAGCACATGTTTTAAATTCCAGGCAGAAGTGAGGCCTGGAAATGCGTGGCCCCCTTCCCAGGACTCCACGGCCCCCCTGGGGTCACGCCCCACAGATTGAAGACCTCTGCTCTAGGGGAAGGTTAGTCCCATCCTCTTTTGTTTGGGGGGGGGGGGTCATGTAGGAAAGTTCCTCTTTTGGACGTGGCTAGCCCCCACAATGTGGCTGAAAAATGATGTCATTTTGACTGGAAGTGCACAGGGTCCATGCCAATAAGGTTCCCTGTGCCGGAAGCTCTTATCCCAAAATGTCCTTTTTTGAGATTGCTTAACCTTCCTCCGCTACCTTCATGAAAGGTCATGGTCTCCAGACCTAAGTCAATGTCTCCATTAGAAAAAGGCCTCTGACACCTGCTTCAAGGAAGTACAAACTGGAAGAGACATCTCAACTGCCTCCTCATTTGCTTCACTTTCCATGAGATGATTGCCCACCACTAAAACCTAGTCACAAGAGGACTTCACATCACCTGTTAGAGGTTCCAGCTGTCATAATTCTAGTTTCTCTTATACTCCTACTTCAAATATAAGATTTACATCAAGAGTGTCACTGGTGGATGACTTTATTACTTTCCAAGAAGGCTGGTCAGGATCAGTATCCAGACTGAACATACCTTTGGAGGAGTCAAATACTGCTGTATCAGTCGTTATGGACACTGTACTTCCTATGGAGTCATGTCTTTTGGAGATGGAGGAAGAGAAGTACCTAATTCCAGTAATTACTAAAGTAACCTCTCCTTCTCAGGATACAAATACAAGGCACTTAAGCATGATGCAGCCGATACAGATTCAGTTAACATATCTGTGCGGAAGAGTGCCTCTTTTCGACATGGTTAGCCCCCACTTTGTGCCTGGAAAATTATACCTTCTGTTTCCCAACTGGCACAACTGCTCCTTGCAAGTCCCAAATAAATGGTACCTCTGGTACCTAGGGCATTCGCACTGAAGAGGGACCCCAAAGGTGGCAGCAGCAAATTGTGCAACCCTAGGGTCCCCTCACCAAGTCCATGCACACTGCCATTGCAGACTGCGTGCCTTGGTGCAGACAAAACCGAAGAGTCGACGTGCCTTGCCCACAGACACTGCATGGGATATAGGTAAGACACCCCTATAGCAGGCATCGTAACCCTAAGGTGGGGTGCAATATACCTCCTGTGAGGGTATATTCGCATAAGCAGATATGCCCCTGCAATATCCATGTTGATTCTTGGATACTGTAAGTGAATAGGTAAGCCATAGAGAGCACATGGGTTGGTCATTGCGAGTTCCCCATCTCTGTGATGGCTTCACTGTGTTATGGGATGTTTGGCACCAAACATCTCGTTTTTAATAAACGTGCAATGATTCAAGTGTCGGATGTATTAATAATTCCACATAGAAGACCCCTTAGAGGGGTCCCTTGAAACCAACCAAGCCTTAGTTTGGTCACCAACTGGTCTAAGCTAGCCTGTCACCACCAGACAGAGTTCTGTCCTCATGAGGTGAGTGCCTACATGCTCAGACATTGAGAACAATGCCTGCCCTGGGTGCAGTTGTTCACACCGCTCCCGGTCAGGAAGAGCCATTTGTGTCTGGCAGCTTCAAAGGCCTTGCCGCCTTTGAAAAGTAAAAACCAGTCTCTCCTGATAGATGGAGCAGGCCCTCTTCCTGTCCTCATCCCCTTTTGGCGGGAAGACAGAAGGGAAAACGAAGAAAGAGTAGGAAGTGTCCCCACCCCGTGCCAACTCCAACACTCGGGAGCTGGAGGCCATGTGAAGTAAATTTTTCAGTGCCCACCATCTTGAAGATGGTGGGACTTCTCCAATCAGGGCTAGGGCTATGTCACCCTCCCACAAGAGGTGGGCATGATAGAGGGTGTAGACATCCCAGGTGAGGGGGTCCATTGGCCACTACCTGTCACTCCTTTCTAAAGGCCCCTAAATTTAGTATTCTGAAGGATACATCTGCCAGGGGATTCCTCACCTTGTGAATATCCCCTGCGCCAGCATTCCACGGAACTGGTATCCACAGATGAACGAAGAAATACTGTTTGACCGGGAACTGCAGATCTCATGGTGGACTTTGGATGTGAACTGCTGTCTGCTGCCACAGAACTCGACAATCGCCATCCTCCAGCTTGTCTCATCACTGCGTTGCCTCCACAAACCCCATATGTTCATCAGCACTTTGCACATCACCACGGACCTACCTAGAAAAAGAGGAGCGATCTCCCTGCAGTCGCTGGTCTCAAAAACTGTGAAGTCCAGTCCAGTGTTGTTTATCTCCCCAGTCCAACCAACGTCTCTGAGTACCAGCAAAAGGTACACCTGCTGTGAAGGCTCAGCTTGGTTTCTGCACCAAGTCTTGAGGCCCCAGGACCTGAAAGGCACGCATACCCCTACTGGACTCACTGCTGCCAAAAACTGCAAAACAGAGTCCAGGCAGACTCCAACTTTACAATGAGTCAGCACCCGACAAGGGACATAAGACTCTGGAGATCCACCTCAGCAGTGGCCCAGAAGCTCCAGATTGTCTCTCCAAGGTGTCAGCCCATAACCGAGGTGTCTCTTTGTGTGCCATTGCACAGCTGCACATCTTCACTGCACCTAGCCCGCCTGGCCAGGCCAGCCTCGAATCAGTGGTGCTCTTGTGGCCCCAGAGTCCTTGTGACCACTGCTTTCCATTGAGAGCCCTCGGACATGCCTACAAATCCTCCTTCCTTTGTAGCACCAGCTACCAAGTCCCCTTGCTCCTTGCTCCCCGAAAAACCCAGGATGCTCCCGAGAACTTAGTCTTGGAACTTTGGACCTTGGCCCCTGAACATTCCAATTCCAAAATGCAAACCACGAAAATTAATTGTATTGCATGATTTTCCAATTGTCTTCACCTTTTCATAGGAAATATATTGTGCGTAATTTTCACAACTGTAAATATTGCATTTACGATGATTTTCTCATATTGGGAAAAGTATTTACCTTGTACCCAAAGTTCTTGGTCTAAATATTTATATAAAAAGAAGTACTATTGTTTTTGGTGCATCTTTTATTGGCTCTGTAAGTCCAACAAATGATTAAGCACTCCCCTCTGATAAGCCTAACTGCTCGCCCACACTACCACAAAAATAGATAATTAGTATTAGCAACTTTTGCCTCTGTAAGCCAATAAGGGTTTCCCCAACCTCTCTGCACAGTGTACTGCATTGTTGTGCACTATATAGTAAGGTGGGTTTCCTAAAATCTGTCTGGATAAGCAAGCTTCAGCACCAGAGACCTTGGCTCTTGCAGACAGAAAAAGGCAAGAGGATGGATGCTCCCGGTAAGAAAACCTGTGGTACTACCTCCACTACACTATAGACATCAAGCTCCACAGCACCTCTATGGAGATATGACCATTCTATAAGTCAGACAGTAGAGAAATTAGGAACTTACCAAAGACAGAAAGCAAACTTTGTATGTTGTTATCCAGGAAAGCCTGTTGCTGTCCAATCAAGAAATAAATAAGTCCCGGCATTGATTCTGCAGAATTCTCTATTTTCAGTTTTGTGCCATAGCTTTACCCTTGGAAGTCCTTCATGGCTTTGTCACATATCTCTGAAGCCAGGCAGCCAATTGAAGATACTAAACTTACTCTTTTCAGATAACAATTTTGGGAAGCACATAGAGGAAGAGATGTACCACATGAAGACAAAGACAACCCCTCAAACTGTGTTTCTTAAGGAACACACAGTATTTTTAGGTCATCATCTACAAGGGTGGCAAAGTATTACAAGCAACAAGTGGGCCACCTATGGTTCACGATACTCACTTCATTTCACTGCCGGATGTGTGTCACTTCCACCAACGGTGGCAGCAAAAACACCAAAAAGTCATCCTGCACAAGGAGACATCTGCACTTCTAAAGAAGGAAGCAATAGAACTGTTCCCCGGCATCGATGGGGGAAGAGCATTTATTCAAGATATTTCCTCATAAACAAAAAAGGACCCAGAAGAGACTTCAGATGCCTCTTAGATCTTCATATTACCCTAAAATGCATATAGACAGAAAGGTTCTGCCTGCTACCTCTTCATCAAATCTCCCCTTAGCGAAGGATATTTGGATGTGCCCAATATATCTATAGGACGCACACTTCCACATCGGAGTAGCAAGGAAACAGAGTAAGTTTCTTTGGTTCTTGGTGGCAAAGTCATAGTGCCAGTATATAATCCTTTGTTTTGGTCTGAGGTCTGCACCTAGGACATTTGTCAAATGTACATCAGTAGTAGCAGCCAACCTACCTTGTAAGATGATCTTCAAGTACCCTTATCTGGATGACTGGCAGATAAAAGCAAGCAATTCAGCAAAATTGTGAATAATCTACACTACACTGTGAGCTTCGGCTGGGTCTGCAAGTACATTTTCAAAAGTCAATCATGTCACTAGTCCAAATGGTAACATACCTAGCAGCTACTCTAGACACAGTACAAAGAAAAATGTTTCCTTCTGAGAACACCCTTTCGGTGTAGTGTCAACATCTCATAAAACAAGTTCAAAAGCACAACAGATGTCATTTCTGTGTGGTTGATCAACTCCTGCAAAGCCCCAAATGCAAGATTGCATTTAAGGTCTCTACAGCAATGCTTTAACTATCAATGGTTGCAGAAAGTGGACAATTAGTACCACAAATATAGTTTGACTCAAATAGCAGCTCAGTCAGTTTCATGAGTTGCAAAAGGAACAATCTTCTGTAAGGTGTTGTAGTTCTTCAGAGTCTGCTTTCTCAGGTGTTAGTACCAGATGACTGGTAACATTGGGAGCACTTCTAAGCAATCTATCTCTCCAGGGCCTATGGTCACTCATGCAGAGATTGTATCATGATAGCATCCTGTATCTCACTGCAGCTCCTCTAACATTAAAGGCTTTTCTACCATCCTTGACATCAAATCATATTCTTGTTCAAACAAACAGCACTACAATGCAGTACCTGAACAAACAGAGAGGAATTAGGTCCAAGACTGCTGTCGCTGGAATCCCAAATAATTGTGTTGTGACTTTTGGCTAGGAACCCATTGATAAAGGCAATTAATCTTCCAGAAGCTCAATATCAACAGTAGGTATTATGAGGGAAAAAATGAATTGGTGTTAGGCAATGAATTGCTTCACATGTTTTCAGAATAGGGCTTCCCAAACGTAGACTTGTGTTCAAATGCAGAAATTACCCAGCAACCAAACTTCGCCTCCAGGAAATGAGAGCCAGATTTACTCTATAATGCCTTTTTCTTCAACTGAACAAGGACACTTCCTTACGACTTTCTTTCCAATCCTCTGATTCGATCGGTACTTGTGAAGTTACGAGCCTCACAGGCAACACTGATTCTGATTGAACCCAAGTTGATAGGCAATGGAGGTTTTTGGGCCAGCTGCAAATGTTGTTAAAACCCCTCAGGAGACTGCCTTACATATCAAACCTGCTGTTCAAAATATTTTATTGAATTTTATAATGAGAGCGACAACACAAAAAATAGCACTGAACTAGGTACTCATACAAGATCAATAATAATAGTGATAATAGAATAACAGTACCTATATACAAAGAAGAAAAACATCTGCAATATATAGGAAATAAAACAAGTGTAAGTAAAAAAAGGAAAAAAGACGAATATAGATTATCATCAATGTAAAAACTGAGAACAGAGCTACTATTAATAACCATAAAAACCTTGTAACTATAGGCATAAATAATGCAGTAAAAAGGAATTAATTAAAAATGGATAGCTATATAATGATCAATTAGTTTCCAAAATATACGATATACAGAACTATTATGAATAGTACCAGATAAAGATAGGTTAGCACCATTTCTAGTAAAAACTACCCATGACCACCATGTATGAACTGATAATGATTAAGCACCATTCCAACTAGCTGTGATAGATTTTGAGGCTACTGATATTAGAAATTTAAAAAGTTTACATTCAACATCAGACATATTCATTGAAAGAACAACAGATTTACAAATCAAAATAATATATGAAATTGGTTAAGAAAAATGGAATGTACTTTTGATAACATCCCAAACCACCTTCGAAAATTGAAAAACAATATTACATTCATAAAGCATATGTTTTAACAAACCTGTATGTGATTTACAATGCCAATAAATAGGAGAAGTAACTTTGAAGGAGTCCATAAACAATTAAAAAATATATAAAAATTGGTTTGATACAAGGACACAGGAAGTCATCCTGATACATCATTTAACCAGATTTTCTGCCAAATAATGATAAGTCTTTATTCCAGAAGTTAGAAATCATGTCAATGTTATTGGAAATTATGCATCGTTTATAAATTAGGGATGGATACAGCATGAGATGAGGTAGTCACTATGTGAATATACATTTCTAAATCAGTAGCATTATTTGAGGGATATTATTAGAAAAGGAATCCAGAAGAGAATTCCAGAAGAGCTCATATTTTGAGAAATTAGAAGGCAAACCAAATTTTTGTTCCAATTCCTCAAATGAGAGAAAAGCATTATTATGATATATGTCTTTAAGTAAGAAAATACCAGCCATTGTCCAAGCCTTCCAAAGTTGTACGGCTCTGGAATTTTTTTACTGCGTATTATACCATAACAATATTTTTAGGATATGGAAGAACGGGGATTGGAATAGCGAATTTAAATCATGTAATATAAATTTCATGGATTTTAAAATAACAGATTTATTAAGTAATGTTGAAGTATTAGACATAGTTAATAAAGCAGGTAAAGGAAATAGCCCTATTAAACTTTTTTCTATAAGCAGCCATGTGGGAGGACTAGTGAGTTCAGAATGAGTAAACCAAAGAGAACTTTGCTTTAGTATAAAAGCTTTGTGCTAATTAAAAAATCAGGTAACCCAAAACCCCCATTACATTTTGCAATTTTCTATTTATTATAACTAATATGAGGAGTTGTATTGTTTCAAATAAATATGGAAAAAAGTTTATCAATAGTTTTATAAAATGACCTAGGGAATTAAGTTGGCAACATAGCAAGGAGATAACACATTTTGGGAGCAATTACCAATGTAATGGAATCTATGTCCCCCCACCATGAGAGATGTGAAGAAGACCATTTAGACGATTTTTCTTTGATTTAATTTATAATGTTATCTCAGTTTAATGTGATTATTTTTTTTTATATTATGGGAAAAGAAAACACCAAGATATTTAAATTTCTCCCTTTGCCAAATTATATCTTGAATGGGCAGTATATCAGAAGTGCAATAAACATTTAAAGGAAAAAATTCAGTTTTGTTGGTATTTAACTTATATCCAGAAATTTCAAAATACAAGATTACATTAAATAAAGGAGGAAGGGATGATTCGGGATTACTAATAAACAAAAGAACATCATCTGCATAAGCTGATTTTTTTATAATAACATCATTAATATTAACACCAGTAATTCCTGTACAGTTTCTGATAGCAGTAAGTAAAGATTCTATAACTAGATGGAAAAGTAAAGGTGACAAAGGACAGCCTTGTCGTGTACCCCTGAAAAGAAAAAATGTATTAGAAATATGACCATTTATAAAAAGTTGAGCAGAAGGCCTAGAATAAGAGCAGATAACACGCGAGTAAATGACTCACCAAAATGAAACGCAGCTAGTGAATGAAATAAAAATTGCCAATGGAACTGCATCAAAAGCTTTTTCAGCATCCAATGGCAACATTCCATAAGGTACTGATAATATGGGTCCTTGCTCAATAGCATGAAGCAACACTGTATTATTTGCAGAATATATAAGTTTCACAAAGCCAGATTGATCAGGATGTATAAGAGAATCAAGCACCGAGGTCAATCTAGTTGCAAGTAATTTAGCATAAAGTTTACAATCTTGATTTATCAGGGAACTCGGCTAATAATTTGGAACAATAGTGGGGTCTTTGGAAGAACAACAATTAATGCTTTAGTAAACGAACCAGAAATTGTTCCTAATGAGCTAAAAGAGGAATAAAGCTGAAGCAAGTGAGGAATGAGATGAGGAGAAAAAACCTTCTAAAACTCAGCTGGGAGTCCATCAGGTCTGGGAGATTTATTAAGTTTAAGGGATTTGATAGCCAAATCAATCTCTTCTAAAGTAGTCAGTAAATCTAAATCATCTTTGGCTGTTTGTGATATTTTCTGTAAACCACAATTGTGCAAAAAATTGTCACTCAATGAAGAGTCTATAGAGGGAGGCTTATTATATAAGGTTTTTTAATAATTTAAAAAATTCAATAACTATATCTTTATGGAATAAGGCAATATTACCATTGACACCATGAATCGCAGTAATATGAGTCTTATCGTTTTTAATACAAAAGTAATTTGCCAAGAATCTACCTGATCTATTAGCATTAAAAGAAAATTTGGCCTTATTATTGGAGAGTTGTATACCTGCATTCTTACTTAATATGGAATTACATTCGTAACAAAGTTTTTGTAATTGCATTTTATATTTGAGATCATTAGACGAGTAAAATAGTCTCTCTAACTATGCAATTTGTTTGTCCAAATCTTTAATTTTAGCATTAAAAGATCTATTTTCATGAGCCATAATATAAAGGGTTACACGTCTAATATATGCCTTAAATGCATCCCATCGAGTTACCAAGGAAACAGAACCTTCTGGGTTAAAAGTAAAATAATCTTGAAGTGCAGATACAAGTTTTGGTTTATTAATTTCATTGAGAACAGTATGAGTATTCATACGCCATCTGGATTGAGTAGAAAGAGTAAGGGGAAATTGAAAAACAGCTGACATAAGTGCATGGTCAGAGATATATATATTATGTAATAATGGAGTAGAAATTGAATGAATTAATTGTCGGAATACTAATAAATAATCAAGTCGTGAATGAGAATTATGAGGATTTGCGAAAAAAGTAAAACATTTTTCGGTTGTAATCGTCAAATATCAACCAGCTTAGTTGTTTTAAAAAAAAATACTTTAAGGTAACAAAGCCTTAGGTGGGCAATATTTAAATTGTGATGATCTATCTAACAAAGGGTTACATATTAAATTAAATCTTCCCCAAAAATTGAACATTACCTAGTTTGAGCACCTCGGTTGTAAATAAGGACCAACATTTGGGATCATCATTTGTTTGCCCATGAATATTAATTAAATAAATAGGTGCATTATCCAATTTAATTTTAACAATAGTGTAACGACCTCCTGTATCTGAAAATGTGCCCATTATTTGAAAATGCAATCTTTTTGCAAAAAGTATAGCCACTCCATTTTTCTTATTAACTGCAGGTGACGAAACCATAGTACCAACCAATTTTTTCTGCATATATGCTAAAACCTTATCGGCAATATGTGTCTCCTGTAAAAAGAATATATCGGTTTTGTGACTTGCTAAATAATTTAAAATGTTTACATCTTTAACCAGATGTCTTAAACCTTTAACATTCAAAGAAACTATTTTAATATTATGTATATTAGTCATATGGTAAGAGGAATGTCAATAGAAAACGAAAGAACAAATAAAGATAAAACACTAAAAGTAGCTCTAGATATGAGAAACGGGGAGAAAAGGAAAATCTGAAAGAGACTATTAGTTATGAATTCCTTACCTTAGAATTACCCCCAGGTGTCAGACTGGATCTGGAGAATTTTTCTTCAGCAGTACCCCTGCGAGTCGGTAGGTCGCGTCGGTCGACTCCACGTTTGTCGTTGGCATCGTGATTGCCGGAATGACGTCGCGGTATCTACTTAGACGTTGCCCCTGCGGGCTGACGTCAGTTCTTTCTTTTTCCGCGCCAGCCAGCGCAGATCTGTAGAGAGCGGTACCCTCAGTGTTTTTTGACTAGAGTTTTTTTGAGTTTTTGTCGACTTATTATTTTGAGTCGTTTGACTCCTGGTGCAAGCGATGTCAGATCGACGGACCGGCTTCGAACCTTGTGACTCCTGTCACAAGTTGATGTCGCTCAAGGGCCCACATCTTGTGGGCCTCTGGTGCCTGGAGCGCGACCATGATCCGAAGTCGTGCTCTGACTGCCGGGCCATGAACCCGAAATCTTTGCGAGAGCGTTCCCGAAAGCTTCTTGAGACCCAGCAGTCAGCTCTGCGCCTCTTGAGTTCCTGGTCAAGAGGGAGGTCGTGGGACCGGTCGTGGAGTCACCACCATCACTCATCTTTGAAGTCGTTGTCTTTGGTTAAGTCAAAGCACAAGAAGAAGGCGAAGAAGCACCATCGCTCTTTGCCTTTTCCCCGCCCATTGGACGACGCAACGCAGGATGCAGAGGGTAGTTGTCAGGCTTGTGGGGTCGGCTCCTCCCTTCCCTCCCTTCCCAAGAGCCGGGGCGACCCCAGCCCAATTTCGTAGGTTTTACGAAGCCCTCCACTCTATCTTTGGGCAGCCCGACTCTGCCAGTGCGACTTCGGGTCCCGCGGACTCGGAGGGGGGTCCTAGGCCTTCGATGCCAGCGGCTTCGGCTCCAGCACCACAGGGCCCCCAGGGATCCAGGCCTGGATCCGGATCGGCGCCAGTCGACCTTACAACACCTCCCCCGGTCGCTGAATCCATTGACAACACCTCCGCCCCCTCCGATGCCGGTTGTGTTCCTGGCCGGCGTCGACGCCGGCCTCCCCCTCAACATGGACATCGAGCCGGTCCGGGATTGACCGAAAACTGGTACTGGTGCCGATCGGTACCTTTGTACCTCTGTTCTATCCTGGCTTTCCTTATCGCCCTGAGTGGCAGCCAGAGGAGAGTTAGGAGGACTGGGAGGGGTCTATTGACCCTCTAGCAGACCAGCTGGAAGAGCCGGACTGGAGAGAGGAATTGGGTGAGGCCACTGGTCTGGATACATCCATAGACCTTGGTATGCTTTCTCCCCCTACCGTGGCTAAGGAGGAGGGAACCTCCTACGCTGTGGTGTTGTGTAGGGCAGCTGAGGCCTTGGGCTTGAGCTACCTACGGTGGCAGTAAGGACTAACCTCCTGACTGAGGTGCTTCAACCAGCATCAGCCTCTATGGAGCCCCTGCTGCCGTTCAATGAAACCCTCACAGACATCCTTCTGGGCACCTGGTCCAAGCCCAGCAAACGGGCTCCTGTAGATAGGATGATGATTGCCCGACACCACCGCCCTTCCCCAGGTGAGCCAATTTTCCTCTCCCAAAACCCTACCCCTGAGAGCTTGGTAGTCCAAGCCTCAACATCCAAAGGCGCGTTCCCTACTGCTCCCCCAGATTGGGAATCCAAGAAGCTGGATCATCTTGGGAAGAAGATGTTTTCTATCACCAGCTTAGGACTGCGGTCGGTGAACACCGCATGTCTCTTGGGCCGTTACACCCACCTGTGTGGGACACGGTTGCGCAGGTGCTGCCATAGTGCCCAGAGGAGGCCTGGGCCGTAATCTCCCATGCAGTTGCTGAAGGGAGGGATGCAGCAAAGTTCGCCATTCGCTGTGGGCTGGACACCGCAGACTCGCTAGGCAGAACGATTTCAACGCCGGTATCCCCGAAAAGCTATGCTTGGCTGAGGCCCACTGGCTTCTTGGGCGATGTTCAATTGACTCTTTAGGGCATGCTCTTTGATGGCCTTCCCTTGTTTGGTGACAAGGCGGACAATGCGCTTGAGCGCTTCAAGGACTCTAGGGCTACGTCCAGATCCTTGGGCCTCGCTACTACCTCTCGCCCGGTGAAGTCTGCTTTTCGCCCCTTTTGTGGCTATGGAAGGGCTGCCCCACCACGTTCTGCCCAGAGCCACAGGCTCTGCGGGGCTGGGGATGTGGGACCCACCATCATGGGTCTGGGGTCTAGCGGGTGGGCCAGTCTACCAGTGCCCCTCTGCAGCAGCCTCCAAACCTTCCTAGTCCAACCTTTCAGGGCCACCAGCTGCCAGTGGGTGGCAGGATCCACCATCACCTCCCCTGCTGGCACAACGTCACGTCAGACAGGTGGGTTTTGCAGATAGTCGGAAGGGGCTACTCCCTCCCCTTTGAGACTACCCCTCCCTCCATGCCACCTGCGTTCCCTTCGCATGTTGGAGGATTACCTATCCCTTCTCCATCAGGAATTTGCAGCTCTCTTGGCCAAGGGAGCCATCGAGCGAGTCCCTGTGCCAGAAGTAGGTTGTGGCTGCTACTCCCACTACTTTCTGGTGCCCAAGATGGACAAAGGCCTGCGTCCTATCTTAGACCTCAGGGAAGGAGAAGTTCAAAATGTTGACATTGGCTCAGGTCCTGTCTGCCCTTGACCCTGGAGACTGGATGATAGCGTTCGACTTGCAGGATGCTTATATCCACATCCCCGTCCTGCCGGCCCACATGCGTTAGCTACGGTTCATGGTAGGCCACGAGCATTTTCAGTTTACCGTGCTCTCATTTGGCCTTACCAGTGCCCCTCGGGTGTTCACGGAAGTGATGGCGGTGGTCGCAGGTCATCTGCACAGATCAGGGGTTCCAGTCTACCCCTATCTCGACGACTGGTTGTTGAATGCTTTCATCGCCCACCTCCAGACTACAGCAAACCTCCCGCTGGGGTTCACTATCAACGTGCCGAAGTCGCAACTGCACCCTTCTCAGAAGCTCCTTTTCATCGAAGCGGTTCTGGACACAGCACAGTTTCTGGCCTATCGTTCCGAACAGCAAGTCCGGGATATTTGGGCTATTATACCAACTATCCCGGATTTCAGTGAGAATGACCTTGAGGCTGCCGGGCCTCATAGCTCCTGCTGGTGGATCATGCCAGGTGGTATATGCGGAACCAGGATTGGGTCAACCGCAGATCCCTCTCCCTTCCCCATCCAGATTTCACAGTGGTGACAGATGTGTCACTTCCGGGATGGGGCGGCCACATGGTAGAGGTGGAGATCAGAGGCCTGCAAACTGACTTCTAGAGTAAGGGACTCCCTTTCAGGGCCCTAGTTTTCTGCACCAGTGTTCAGTGACTTGCATGGCTCTGCGCTTCTGCCGTGGAATGTCATGTAAAAAACTGATGTGAGTGCACAGGGGCAGCATCTAACTAAATACTGCAATGTCATTCCAGTGATCACGACGCCAACGATGAACGCGGAGTCGATCGACGCCACCTACCGACGGGCAGGAGTACTGCTACAGAAAAATTCTACGGATCCAGTCAGACACCTGGGGGTAATTCTGAGGTAAGCAATACATAACTAATATATGTCTCTTACAGATATATTGTTACTGAAGGTAAGTAACTTGTTTAACTAGGACAAACATAAATACTACAACATAAAAACATAAATATAATTGTAGAATCACGTTTAGGAATGACCAAGAATAACCTACCCAGAAAACGCCCACATAGGTAATCTGAGAGGAATGGCAAGTTAAATTGAAAATCATTACCAAAAAAAGTATTAGTACCATTTGTTTCCATGGGCATTGGAGATTGGTTGGTCTATGAAGGTACATAGTCCTTCTGCTCGTTGAAAGGACTTTGAGATGCCGTCTTTCCAGATTCTCATGGTAAAAGGATTGAAGAGACCATATTTGAAACCAGAGGAGCGTAGTCGTGGTCTCAGCTCAGCAGATTCTTTATGAAGATGAACAGTTTCCTTAGCAAAGTCTTGGTGAATGTAGATTTTATTTCCATTTACGATTAAAGATGGAATTTCTCTAGCTGTCTTCCTGATAATCACCAAATGATTATGGTGCAGAACTTTAAATATCATTTGTCGTGGTTTACCGTAATGAGGGTTTCAGTGAGAAGGAATTCTATGTGCTTTATCAACTTCAATTTTTTCTGAAAATTGTAACTTTACAGGCAGCAATTTCTCTAAGTACTGCCTACAATCATTTCCCTCCACGTCTTCTGGCAAATTAAAAATGCGTAAATTGTATTGGCGATTACGGTTTTCTAAATCCAACAGCAAATTACTCATTGGTAGAATTTTTGCTGGCATAGGTGTTAGGCTATCAATTTTGGCTTTATTATCCTGAATTTGAATAGCGTTATCCGTAGATTTCATAGAAAGACAAGCCATGTCTTCGCGGATATTGTTAATTTCTGAAGCAATAGAGTCAGTATTTAAACGCACAGCTTACAGAAATAGTTTGATTAAGCTTGTTATTTCCAGTAGAAATATTTTTTAATTCCATTTTGCTGAAATAGTATAATCTGAAAGAAACATTTAGTTATAGAATTCTTCCCAGGCGTCAGACTGGATCCGGAAAGTTTTTCATCAGCAGTACCTCTGTCAGTCAAAAGGTGGCGTTGGTCGACTCCGCGTCCGTCGTTGGCATCGTGGTCGCCGGGATGACGTCGCGGTAGCTACTTAGACTCCGCCTTTGTGCGCTGATGTCAGTTCTTTCTTTTTCCGTGCCTGCTAGCGCAAATCTGGAGAGAGCGGTACCGCCAGTCACTTTTTGACGGAACATTTTCAGTGACTTTTGGAGTCCTACCGACTCCTGGTACATGTAGGGATGCCCGGCTTCAAGGCTTGCGGTTCCTGTACCTGACTGAGGTCAGTGACGGATCCGCACCGCGTGAGCCTCTTTTGTCTGGAGGGCGACCACGACCCCTAGTCGTGCTCCGACTGCCAGACCATTGCTCCGGAGTCTTTGCCGGAGCAGCCCTGAAAGCTTCTTGAGCGCAGGCAGTCGGCTCCACACCGCTCGAGGTCCCAGTTGCGAGGGAGGTCGAGGGACTGGTCGCAGGGCCATCACCACTCATCAGCCAAGTCTGTGCCCTTGGGGTCAGGTAAGTCAAAGCACAAGAAGAAGTCGAAAAAGCATTGTCGCTCTTCGACTTCTCCCCGTCGGTCGGCTGATGCAACGAGGGATGTGGGGGGTGCCCCTCCCATGGCTCAGCGTGCGGAGCCTAAAGGGTCGACTCCGAGTTTCCCTCTCTTCCTGGGACCCAGACCGACCCCTGCCCAGCTTCATCAATTTTACAAGGCGATGCGTGCCATCTTGGGCAGCCCGACTATGTTGGTGCGCCTTCGGGCTCCGCGGACTTGTTGGGGGTCCTGGGCCTTCCCTGCCAGCGGCTCCGGCCCCAGCACTGCAGGACCCCCATGGATCCAGGCCTGGATCCGGATCGGCACTGGTTGACCTCATTACACCTCCACAGGCGCCGTTTCCTTCGGCGCCGCACCCGCACTCAATGCCAGTTGTGCCCCCAGCCGGCGGTGTCCCCGGCCTCCATCCTGATGTGGACACAATGTCGGACCAGCGTCAAGTGGTTTCTTTGTACCCCTGTTCAATCCTGGGGTCCTTTTCAGGCTAGATTGACACCCAGAGGACAAGGAGGAGGACTGGGAAGGGTCAGATGACCCTCTGACCGACCAGTTGTATTATGATCCGAACTGGAGAGAGGACCTGGGGGATGCCAGTGGTCTCGATACCTACCCAGACCTTGGCTTGTTGTCCCCTCCTACCGTGGCTACAGAGGAGGGAGCTTCCTATGCAGTGGTGTTGCGTAGGGCTGCCGAGGCTTTCCACCTCGAGCTCCCTATGGTGGCAGTCAGGACTAACCTTCTGACAGAGGTGCTTCAACCGCAAGCGAGCTCTTCGGAGCCCCTGCTGCTGTTTAATGAAGCCCTAACTGACATCCTTTGGGCACCTGGTCCAGGCCCAACACAAGGATAGGATGATTGCCTGATGCCAGTGCCCAGCCCCAGGCGACCCCACTTTCCTCTCCCAACACCCCACCCCTGAGAGCTTGGTGGTCCAAGCTTCTACTTCCAAGAGCGCATTTCCTAGCACTCCACCAGATAGGGAATCCAAGAAGCGGGATCATCTTGGGAAGAAGATTTTTTTCTTCCGTCAGCTTGGAACTGCGGTCGGTAAACACCGCATGTCTATTGGGCCGTTATTCCCACTATGTGTGGGACACGGCTGCCTCAGTTTCCGGAGGAGGCCTGGACCGTACTCACCCAGGCTGTTGCCGCTGGTAGAGACGCAGCGAAGTTTACCATGTGCTGTGGGTTGGATACCGCCAACTCTCTAGGCAGGACGATTTCCACGTCGGTAGCCTTTCGACGCTACGCAATTGACATGTGTCCATTTTTGTGTGTGCACCTTACACCTACTTTATATTAATGTGAGACAAATGCTATTACTGCTGTGTTTGCTTTCGTGACTTGGACTTACATATTACCCACATATGCATGGCACTTGCTTATGCTATTGGCTATCCCTCATATACTTCAAGCAACAGGACCTGCTCACATGGAGGTTTTGGGGCATATCTGTTCTGACTGCCAGTCGATGGCGCCGAAGGCTTTGCGGGAGCTGTCCCAAAAGCTGCTTGAGAACCGGCAGTCGGCTGTTCGGTCTACCCCTGGATAACATTGACTGGCTTTTCTGGGGATGTCCAGAGCACACTTATGGACATGCCTTTTGATAACTAGTGCCTTTTTGGCAACAAAGCAGACAACGCTCTAGAGCGTTTCAAGGACTCACGGGCTACGGCCAAGTCCTTGGGCCTCTCCAACCACCCTGTGCATTCTGCTTTTTGCCCCTTTCATGGCTATGGAAGGGGTGCCCCACTACATTCCGCCCAGAGCCACAGGCTGACGCAAGCTGCACAACCTTCGCGCGGCCCGAGACGTGGGAACCACCGCCGTGGTTTTGGGGTCCAGCGAGCAGGCCAGTCCACCAACCCCCCTCTGCTTCAGCCTCCAAACCTTCTTAGTCCAACTTTTCTGGCCCATCAATCGCCAGTGGGCGGCAAAATCCGCCATCACCTCTCCCACTGGCGCACCATCACGTCAGAAAGGTGGGTTTTGCAGTTAGTCCGAAGGAGCTACTCCCTCCCCTTCGAGGCTATCTCCCCCAGCCATGCCACCTCAGTACCATCGCATGTCGGAGGATCATCTGGGCCTTCTCTAACAGGGAGTCACGGCTCTCTTGGCCAAGGGAGCCATCGAGCGCGTTCCTGCCCCAGAAGTAGGTCGTGGTTGCTATTCCCACCACTTTCTGGTACCCAAGAAGGACAAAGGCCTGCGTCCTATCTTGGACCTCAGGAACGTCAACCGCTCCCCCGGAAGGAGAAGTTCAAAATGTTGATGCTCGCTCAGGTCTTGTCTGCCCTCGACCCTGGAGACTGAGTGGTAGTGTTGGACTTGCAGGATGCCTATTTTCACATCCCCGTCCTGCTGGCCCACCAGCGCTACTTGCGGTTCAAGGTAGGCCACAAGCATTTTCAGTTTACCGTGCTCCCCTTCGACCTTACCAGTGCACCTCGGGTGTTCACGAAAGTGATGGCGGTGGTTGCAGCTCATCTGCTCAGATCAGAGGTCCCAGTCTTCCCCTATCTCGACGACTGGTTGTTGAAGGTGGGCTCCCCCCAGACAGACTCATCTCCAGACTACGGCCGACCTCCTGCAGTGTGCTGAAGTCACACCTGATTCCCTCTCAGAAGCTCCTTTTTATTGGAGCGGTTCTGGACATGACACGGTTTCCGTTCTATCCTTCCAAGCAGCAAATCCGGGATATTTGGGCTATGATTCCGATCTTTCAACCCTTATCCCGGTTTTCGGTCAGGTAGACCCTCCGGCTACTGGGCCTGATGGCCTCCTGCAACCCGCTGGTGGATCATGCCAGGTGGCATATGCGGGCTCTGCAGTGGGACCTGAAGTTCCTGTGGGTGCAACATCAGGGGAATCTGTCTGATTGCGTCCAGATCTCTGAGGGCACTGCACACCAATTGCAGTGGTGGCTAACGAACCAGTATAGGGTCAACGGCAGATCCCTCTCCCTTCCCCAACTAGAGTTCACAGTGGTGACTGATGCATCACTTCTGGGATGGGGCGGCCACATGGGGGAGGCAGAGATCAGAGGTCACTGGTCTCTGGCGGAGTCCCGGCTCCACATCAACCTTCTGGAGCTTCAGGCGATCCATCTTGCACTAAAAGCATTCTTTCCCTCTGTCCGGGGAAGAGTAGTGCAGGTGTTCACGGACAACACTACCGCCATGTGGTACTGCAACAAACAAGGCGGGGTGGGGTCGTGGACCCTTTACCGTGAGGCCCTCCGCCTCTGGACATGGCTAGAACATCAGGGCGTATCCCTGGTGGTTCAACACCTGGCAGGTTCTCTGAATGCCAGGGCGGATGAGCTCAGCCACAGGTGCATGAAGGATCACGAATGGCGTCTTCACTCGAAGGTGCCGCAAGGTCTCTTTCGTCAATGGGGGAGCCTTGGTTAGATCTATTTGCCACCAAAGAGAATGTGCAATGTCAGCAATTCTGCGCGTTGGAATTTCGAAGGCCGCACTCGCTAGGCCACGCTTTTCGTTGCAAGTGGAGTTGCAGTCTATTGTACGCCTTTCTGCCTATACCACTTCTGCCCAGAGTGCTGAAGAAGATCAAGCACAACTGTCCCCAAGAAATTCTTGTGGCTCCAGATTGGGCACAAAGATTCTGGTATCCCGAGCTACTGCATCTAGCCATCGATCCTTCGATCCGTCTGCCTCTTCGGGAGGATCTTCTGTCGCAGCAGCAGGGGACGGTCCTCCACACGTACCTGGCCAGCCTCCACCTCCTTGCGTGGAGATTGAGCAGCGACAGTTGACAGCCATTGACCATCTTCCTGAAGTCTGTAATGTCATCTTGGCAGCCAGGCGTCCCTCCACTAAGACGGTATATGCTTGCCGATGGAACAAACTTGTGGCATGGTGCGCAGCAAAGGCTGTGGATCCCCTTTCTGCCTCTCTTTCTGAGGTTCTCTTGATCCTCCTTTCTTTGGCCCAGCAGGGCTCTGCTCTGGGCACTATCAAGGGCTATCTCCCGGCCATGTCTGCCTTTCTTCGCCTTCCTAATCAGCCTTCTCTCTTCAAGTCCCCAGTTGTAAATCGTTTCTTAAAAGGCATTACTCATCTCTTTCCTCGTATCCCCATCATAATGCCTCAGTGGGACTTGAATGTGGTCTTGACCTATTTGATGTGCTCTCCCTTTGAGCCGCTTCACAACTGTCATCTCAGGCTCTTAACTCTTAAGACTGCATTCCTGGTGGCCATCACATCTGCCAGAAGAGTGAGTGAGCTCCAGGTTCTTTCATCCAAGCCTCCTTTTCTGGCTGTACATCCGGACAAGGTTGTCCTAAGAACTCATCCACCCTTCCTTCCCAAGGTTGTCACCTCCTTTCATACTGGGCAAACCATCACTTTGCCCACCATTCTTTCCGCCTCCTCATCCTTCTAAAGAGGAAGAGAGCCTCCACCGTCTGGACCCAAAACATGCCCTTTCCTTCTATCTGGATCGCACCAAACAGTTCCGGGTGGATGACCAGCTCTTTGTTGGCTACATGGGTGCCAAGAAAGGTCGGGCCGTACACAAGTGGACCATCTCCAGATGGGTCGTTTTTTTTATTAAAGCCTGCTATTCTATAGCAAAAAAGGTGCCTCCAGTGGGGCTACGTGCCCATTCCACCAGGGCAACGGCGGCCACTACTGCTTTGGAACGGGGAGTCCCTCTGCATGACATTTCCCAGGCAGCTATGTGGGCATCATTGTACACGTTCACTAAACACTACTGCCTGGACAGTGAAGTCCGGAGAGACGGCTTCTTTGGCCGTTCCGTTCTCCAGGACTTTCTGGTGTGAACTTGGTTTGCAGACCCACCTCTGGGGTTGGTATTGCTGGGGTATCTATTCTAAGGTAAGGAATCTATAACTTACTGTTTCTTTCAGATGAACAAGTTACAAGTTACTTACCTTCAGTAATGATATATCTGTGAGAAACATAGGTTAGTTATAGATTCCTTACCGCCCCACCCGTCCTCCCCGTTCTGCAAACTGATTTCTAGGGTTAAGGACATCCTTTCAGGGCAAGTTTTGTGTACCAGTGGTCAGTGTCTTGCGTGGCTCTGCTCTTCTGGCATGGAAAGTCGTGTACAGAACTGACATCAGCGCGCGAGGGCGGTGTCTAAGTTGCTACCAGGACGTCATTCCTGCGACCACGACGCCAACGACAGATGTGGAGCCGACCGACGCTACCTTTCGACGTGCAGATGTACTGCTGACAAAAAACTTTCCGGACCCAGTCTGACTCCTGGGGTTAATTCTAAGGTAAGGAATCTATAACTAACCTATGTTTCTTACAGATATATCATTACTGAAGGTAAGTAACTTGTTCATCAAATATATAAAAGAAATTCTCACCAGAAGTTGAAATCAAGAAGCAAAAATAAATTATATTCACCATAGAAGTTGAGTGCAGCAGCTAAAGCTGACTGTAGGAGTGGTTCTAGGCCTCTGCCTCTCCCTTTTCTGAAGTAAACTCCGCCTCCCTGACAGGAAATAGCAACAGACAGGAGCAGAACAATAAGTAGAAACAGCAGAGAAGAAAAAATGCACCAAACCTGCTTAAAAAGCTTCCACAAACATTCCAAAGGGAAGCGCTGAAGTCGGCAAGCTGAGTTCTAGCCAACAAGTAATTAAAAACAATGCCCTTATCGTAAAAAATGAATCGTCATTAGGTTGGCTAATTACAGCGTCAGCGGGAGGTGGCCATCTTGATGAGTGACTCCCATTTCAAACCTGCTGACCAGATTGCAAGGTCAATGGATTCTTTTGAAGCTAACGTCATTGAGTTTTGGAGCATGGCTGCTAAAATCAGGCAATGTGACCACTTGAATCTTGCGTGGACATTTTGAAAAAAACTTGTAACTAGATCTTATGCTTTCAAATGGATGAGGCTTTGCCTGTGGTGTCACCATAATAACGTCTTATGTCAAGAACTGATCCTGCCATTTGTACTATGTTAGGCCAAGTCTAAAATGCAATTTTCTTATTTTAAAGTGCACCAGGCAGAGATAACGGAACAAAGAAATTAGCATGCATTCTTCAAGCTACCAGTAGATTAAGATTTTCTTTAACAATTAAAGAAAAATTACACTCCAGTCAGAACGCCTTGCCCACCCTCGAATCACAATTTAATGTTATCCGAATGAATGGGTCATCCCTTTGAAATACTCCACAAGCGTTCTTTGCAGCATCTTACATGAAAGGCAGCCTTTTTGATAGCTATCACCTCTCTAGTTAGTGAGTTACAAGCGCTCTCTGCTGTCGCACCCTATTCAGCTTTTCACACCAATAGAGTTGTAATGATAACCCACCCATCATGTTTGCACAAGGTGTTTTCAGAAGTCTGCATTAATCAAACCACTACTCTTCCATTATTTTTCACACCCATCCTGGTCCTCACCTGAAAGGAGTTCCTCTAGAAAGAGTTCAGGGATTTGAGTATCTGGGGGTGACCTTAAATGAAAAAATGCTCTGGGCCACCCAATTAACCAAGGCTAATCTCAAATTTATCCAAACCTTAGGGGGTCTAGCAAAATTTTTTAAGAACACACATTACAAACCACTAAGTCCCGTGATAGAAATTTATAAAACCCAGATAAGAAGTGCTACTTTATATGGTGCAGAGATTTGGGGACATTCTACAACTAACTCTATTACAATCACAGAGAACAAGTTTCTCAGGCGGTTAGTTGGGCTACCACAGAGCACTCCTTTGACTCCTCTGCGCCTAGATCTTGGCATAAGACCTATCACTAAAGAGGCTGGTTGTAGGCCTCTCCTTTACTGGAGAAGGATTTGGACAACCCCGGAACTAATTATCATGGGGCTTGGCGTTTTATGGGATAATCCAAGTGTCACTTGTTTTAATGTCACACGTAAAAAACTGATCGAAAGGTACTGGGAGGTACATATGAATGATATGAATACAGGTACCAGATCTTGGCCCATGTCTTATACATTTTTAGAGTTTAAATGTATATATGCCCTGGAACCAGTCCTTGATGTGATCCAACCCACTCTCGCCAGGGAACTTTTTCTGCAGTTCCGTCATGGATGTCTCCCGCTCCATGCTGTGACGAATAAATGGTCCAACGGTACAGATAAGGGTTGCCCTGCATGTTTAGCTAATGAAGAAACTGATTGACATGTTCTGTTTTTTTGCGAAGGCTATTGTAAAATCCGACGGAGTGAGCTCATAAATTTATGTAGGAATTTGGGCTCTTCACGTTGTATGGAAGTTTATAGACTGCTAAAAACAAACACTGATCTTTCTATTGTCTATGCAGTATCCAGATTTTTATATCGCATGTGGTGCATCAGGGCAAATCTTTTGAAAGAGAAATAATTTCTTACTTATTCTTAAAATTTGTAAATATTTTAAACTTGTTTTCTATTCAATGATTTGTAAAATGGACTTTGTATATTGATGTCTCTTTTAGGGCTTATGCTGAAATAAAGATATATTGACTGACTGACATTATTTTTCAGAAACATTTCTACTCCAGCGGAACGCTCTGTATTAGATACTAAGGGGCATATCAACAAGGGCCGGCGATAATTATCGCTCAGCGCTCTTAGCGTGAGGATAATTATCGTCGGCCAACTCAGAATTTTATCGCGGAGATAGCGTGTTATTAGCAACGCTTATCTCCAAAGCGATAAAATTCAGAGCGCAAGCTGCCAAATGTGCGATTATCGCTAGAAATCCAGCGATAATCACACAACTTTTGGCGATAGCTTGCTGATATGGCCTCACATACTTAGCCACAATATCCACCTTACATAGGTTATCATGGCTAAGTCAGTTTCAAAGCAGGCGTAAGGAAAGTAGCGATAACAGAGGTTATCGCTACTTTTCTTGTCGCTATGCTGCTTTGCGTGAGGCTTGATAATAGGAGAAATGTCGCTTAGCAACATTTCTCCCGTTATCCTGGGGAGGAACGCCCACTTTGCATCTCATTAGAGATGCAAAGATGGGCGTTAAGGGAAATGGCGATCAGGCAAGGTTTCACGTGATAGCGTGACCTTGCTGATCAGGCGATAAAATTATCGCCGCTTTTCGTCCGAAAACAGACGCAAAAGCGGCGATAATTTTTTAGCGCCTGCTTGCTGATATGCCCCTAAGAGTTTTACGCTTCTATCTAGAGAAAAACAGATCAATTAGGAACTCCATTCAGCCGTTTGTTAAATTGGATCCAGTTCATACAGGTTTAGACACATTAAAACAATCGATATCTAGGGGTATTGTTTGTTGCACATCTTTAAATTAGCACCTGGCATTTAATCAACAAGGCTCATTCAACTGGTGTCAAAGCAGCTACTATGGCGCGGTTGCAAAATATTCCAGTAGTGGAATTTTTTGGGCAGGCACTTGGAAATCTGTTCATACATTTACAAGAAATTATTGTCTTGATTCACACACAAGAGTGGACTCAAGTGTGGGTCAATCCATGCTTAAGAATCTCTTTGCTGTACAACAGTCAGTGCCCTGGTGTTTTCCAGTTCGTATGCCTTATGGCTGGGTACCACAATGTTGGGGTGAGCTTTCTTCTCTATTCTAACATTTATGACTACCAGTGAAGATGCTGCAATGCAGAATAAATGGTTACTTACTTGTATTACTGGTTCTGATTCGTAGTGATCTTCATTCAGTTCCTAAATGGCCCTCCTGCCTTCCCATCTTTTGTCCCTCCATATTCCTCAATAAAGTTCCAGAACTTTAGTTAGGATTCAGTTCTTCTTCCCCGTATACAATCACTGGCTGTTAGAGGCTAATGCTAGTTCAAGGGACCACAAGGCACTATGGGATTGGAAGTCTCTAGTACTGTTAATGGTGCAGGGTGCTTTTTAACGATTGTGTTAATATGGTCATCAGGCATCACTTTTCCCTTCATGCAGGAGGTTTAGGAAGCAATTTGATTAAAATGCTGCATTGTAGGTTTGCAAGAGGGTTATTTTAGAATATTTACGATTTATCAATATTAGGCAGTTGATAGGCTTTGGCATTGATCTCTAGTACTGGATATGCTGATGTTGATACCTGCTTTTGAATAGACGTATATGGTTTTAGTGTTCCGTGGTCCCTACATGCACCAGAAAATGATGCAAACAGTTAGGACTTAAATAAAGACCACTACGATACATAATCTGGAAAACAAGTAAGTAACCCTTTGTCCTTTATTCTGACAAAAATGATGTGCATGGTAGTATATGCCCTTTACCTTCAGTCATACAGCTCACACACTTGTGTGCCCATGTACATTTCCTCTGTATTATCTATATTTACTTTTCATAGTGCATTTATTTATTGGTGCTGGGTGCTACTTTCAATCATCAAAAAGTGCAAAGGGTTGAATGGTGATGTAGGGGAAATGTTTAAAAACCGACCCAGCCAAACAGGTGTCAGTTACAATGGTCAAGTGATACATCATATTAAATTCTTACATTGTATGTGGTCATTCAGACTAACATATATGCATATGTTCTCAACTTTATGGTGGATCTTGGTTACCTGTTCAAAGCAAAAAACTTCGAATTCATTGTTTATAGAAAGAATTGCCACAGGTATTAGCATAAACTGCAAATGCCCTGAAGGGTGGGGATAAGTGATGACATACCACTAGGCTATAGCACATTCAATATATACACATAATATATAGGCAGCAATAGCACCGGTGTAGTTATTGTTGGGATAGAGTTCCCATTAAAAAAACTGTTTTTTTCTTTTCTGAATAATTTTGGTGCCATTTTAGTGAATATGCACCGAAATGTTCCCCAAAAACCCAAGTTGATAAGATTTATGTTTTCCATAACAAGTTTGGCACAGATTTATCAAGTGGGATTGACAAATGAGGGGGGGGGGATTAAGAAAGAGACAATTACTATTTTCACTTGCATAGGATTATTTATTCTGCAGCACAGGCAGAAAGAGCAGAGTGGTAGGACACCATACTTGGCTTGAAAGTAGAACTTTACTCAAGGAATTGCCTTTGTTTGGTGTGGTATAAATACGCTCAGTTGCTTTTGAGAAATCACCTTTTAAAAAGGTGCTCAGGTTGGGCATAAAGAGTTCTGCTAACCCGGATTCATGAAGCTTCATGTTTCCAAAAATGTAAATAAACTTCAAATAATTTTGGCTGAGGGACCTTTTTCTCCTGTTGGCCATTTTGTGTTCACGGATTCGAATCCAGATCTTTGAAAGAATCTGATTGGCTGACCACAGGACTTGGTAAAAATATGTGCCAGCCGCCATTGCAGGATGCAGGTAGTCAGTCTCTGTGTCCAAAAAGGATTATGATAGGGTACATGAGGAGGCATTGTGAGCACACCCTGACTCCCGATCTCCCTATGTTAAATTTTTTTAAAAATTTTGCCACCAGGTCTGCAGATTGCGTCGCCAGTTCACAGATTCCCACCATGGCCACCTGGTTCTGTGTCAGCTAGGAATCACAAGCCCAGAGCAAGCATCACGAGCATGGGAATCACGATTTCAGACCAAACTTCTCAGATCCATTCTGACTTATTGTTGGATTGGCAGATAAGGGCATGGAACCAAAGCTCCAGCACAGATCGATGAAGCTTGCCCTGAGTTCCCGCTACAAAACATTGAAGCTTGCCTAAGGCCTCGATGGGGAATTTGAATCCAATTTTGGATCCACAGATTCTAAAACAATTTTTTTTTTAATGTAGGCCCCGTAAGTTGGTTCCTGTGTGGTGTGGATTGACTACCCATGGTGGGCTGAGCGCAGGCAGTGACCTGTGTTCAACCCACCCTATACATGGCCATACCTAGAAAGGTTTGGCTGCCCACAAAGGATTGGAGGCGTCGCTTGTTGTGAGTCATTGCCCCTCACCACACTCAACAATGGTAAGTAACATATTACATTCTGCACATCTACACATAAATATGTATATATTCACTGAAAAAAAGAGTTAAACAGAGTTAAATGTCATTTAAGGGCTTTTTTTTTTTTAAAAGAATATCTTTATTGGTGTTTTTCTTTAATTCAGCATAGGTACAGTTTACATTTCCAAGAAACAAAAATGAAATCATGATAACACTTTTATTCATAGGTATTGGTGAGTACAACATTGATATATAAACCAGTATAATGTACTTCCCGATTCCCCTCTGTCTCTGTCTCAGTCCTGTCCCTCTCCTCTCCCCCCACCAGGCTATCATGTGACTGCAGTGACCCCCTGTGAATCTTCTATCATGAAACCATAGTAGTTTATCCTGGGATTCCATATTTTCTGGAACTTTTTTGGAAAGCCGCGAGCAACGTATGTTGTCTTCTACCCTGTCATATACATGTCAATTCCCTTCCTCCACTCATCTACAGTAGGCTTCTGTACCAACCCTCATTTGCCTGCCAAATCTCGCTTGGCAACCACTAATCCTAGGTTAATTAATATTAGCTTTGTCTTGGAAAAGTCGACTTCCGTGTGTATGCCTAACAAATTGAATTTGGGGTCCAGAGGTATCTTGTCTCCTAATACATCCTCTAGCTCGGTCAGTATAGCTCTCCAGTATTGCTGTATTTTCTGACACTCCCATATCGTGTGAAAGTAAGTGCCATATTCTGTGTTACATCTGAGGCAGCTGGGTGCATCTGCCCTCCCAATTCTGTGTAGCCATGATAGGTCCTATGCAGGTATTTAAATTGGATAACTCAAAGTCGTGACTTAATGGCTACCTCCCAGGGGTGCATCAACGCAGTTTACCAGTCTAAGTCATCTAGAACTCCCAGGTCTGTTTCCCATTTTCCCCTCAATTTCAGGAGAGTGTCTGGTTTGGTATTTATTATAGTCCGAGATGTCCAGGAGATTTCTTTTTCATTAATTTCGCCCATGAGGAGTCCTCCTTCTAACGGGGTGTATTCGGGGAGATCCTCTGTATCAACTCGCTGTGCCCCCCATGCATGTTCCAGCTGCAAATATGTATAGTATTGTTTCTGGTGCAGGTCATACTCTTTTTGGAGGAAGGTAAAAGTGGCAAGTTACTTGCGATCTAGTATATCTTTGATTTAGGAGATACCTAACAGGTCCCACCTCTTGAACCGGCTTAGTTTTGCAAATTCTTTGAGTCTCCCTCCAACCCAGAGACGGGTTTCCCTTGTAACTGGGTTGTTCCACTTTATTTGCCTTTCCGCTTTTTTCCACACAATTATCACCACCCTTGTGGCTGTTAATAATTGTGCAACTGCCTTCCCTCCATAGAGATAGTGTGTGTGTGGGCGTGTTTCAAATTGCATGTGTTCCAATGCATATGTGGGGTGATCACCCGACATATGCTCCCAGTTGTTGACCACTATCAGGTGAGCAGCCCAGTAATATGCCCTAATATCTGGTAATGATATGCCTCCGTTGTATTGATTACGTTGCAACGTGGCAAGGGCCACTCTAGGGGGTTTCCCGTCCCAGAGAAATATTCGCAATGCGTCGTCTATCTTGACGAAGCTTTTTCTGCGACTGGATAGTACGTGTTCTGAAGGATGTATAGGAATTCTGATGGATACATCTGCCAGTGGATTCCTCACCTTGTGAATATCCCCTGCGCCAGCAACATTCGGAAACTTTTGTAGCTCTCCACGCCGACGAGGACGACGCCACAGAAGTACGGCTCCGCACGCGGCTCCGCTGATGTCACTGGATCCATAAGAGGACCTCGTCGGCGTGATGACATCAGTTCCCTTTTTTCTGCGCCGTCGACGCTAACGGTTTTTTGGGACTCTCCGTTGCTTTTACTAGTTACTTTGTGTTTCTGCTAGTGTTTCTGCTTTCATCTTGCTTCTTTTTCAAGATGTTGACGAAGAAGTCAGGGTTCAAACCCTGTAGAGAGTGTGGTAAACACATTTCCATTACGGATCCACACGAGGATTGTGTCTGGTGCCTGTCGTCGGATCACGACATCGAGGGATCCTCTTGCTGCCGCAAGATGAATCCAAAAGCCTTAAAGGAAAGAGAAGCTAAACTATTTATAGCAAAAATGAGAAAGGAGAAGAGAGGTCGAAGACGTTCAAGATCGAGGTCCAGATCGAGGTCGAGGTCGGGCTCAAAGTCGACGTCGGGTCATGCTTCGAAGTCGAAGAAACATAAAAAGTCATAAGAACTATGTTTCTCCCTCGCCTTCTGTGTCGAGTCCGGCTTCACCTGTTTGCCCGGCTTCACCTGCAGCTTCTCCGGAGCGTTCTCTGGCTCCGGCTCCATCACCGACGCCGACGCATTCTCCAGCTCCGGTGGAAGAGGCTCCGGCTACTGATGAGTCGTCGGCTCTAATGGCTCCACCGTCGGTGCCAATTGACCCGAGTCCGGTAATGCCTCAATCTGAGCCTTACCCCCCTTTCCTGGCCCGGGATAAGACCCATCGCATTATTTAAATGCTATGTATGGTGTCTTTTCAAGAGCGATGTACCCCTCTGGAGCACCTTCCGGTCCCATGGGTCCAATGGCCTTTAATTTGGGTGTTCCTCAGGCTTATGCTCAGGCTCCATTTATGCCATTCTTTCCAGCGACATCATCTTGGCATTTCCCGGCACCAAGGACGTCGATGCCGCTCACTTCTTCTCCGGCTCCAGCTCGACCTCGTTCGACTCCGGCTGCTCCTCCGGATCCGTGTTCGACGTCGGTTCCGGCTCCGTTGGAGTCGTGTGCGGCGCCGCCGATGCCAGTTCTGAGGATTAGATCCAGGCGAGAAACACAGAGAATTTTGGAGGAGCAGAGGTACCAGGTGGAAGAAATGGAAGAGGGTGAGCTCATGGAGTCAGATGACTTGTTTGAGGAACTAAAAGAGTCAAGTGGCCTTGATTTGTCACCGGAATGGGAGCTTACACCTCCTACTGATGCTCCCTCTAAGGATGTGGCTCCTTACCACACTCTCATAAGGAAAGCAGCAGAGCTTTTGGACTTGCAGCTCCCAACGGCTGAATTTAAACCCAGCATCCTGACTGAAGTTCTTCATTCTCCCTCCACCGTGGTAGAGCCTTTGCTTCTTTTTAATTATGCCATCACTGAGCCAGTAATGGAGGTTTGGCGTAAGCCCTTTTCGGCTCCGGCAGTATCTAAGTCTGTTGCTAGGAGGAACAGGGCGGCTCCAGGAGACCCGGACTTTCTTACATCCCATCCTTCTCCTGAAAGTCTGGTGGTTCAAGCTGCCTGTTCAAAAAAGTCTTCTGGGGCTTTTCCACAGGTTCCTAGTGATAGGGAGTCGAAAAAGCTCGACCAATCAGCCAAGAAGGTGTTCTCCTCAGCGAGTATGGCCTTAAAGTCCACAAATGCCACCTGTCTCTTGGGCCGTTATATCCATGCTCTCATGGATTCTGCTAAACAGCTGGCTCCTAAGTTATCTGAGGCGGACAGGAAGAATTTTAACTAAGTACTGTCGGACACTCAGGCAGCTGCACGACAGGTTATGCAGAGTGGCTTGGACACTGCGGACTCTGTTGCCAGGATCATGGGCTCCTCGGTCTCCCCAAGGAGGAGTGCTTGGCTTAAATCTTCAGAGTTCTCTCCTGATGTGCAGGCAACACGTCTGGACCTGCCTTTGATGGTACTGGGCTGTTCGGGAAGAAGGCGGATGCATCCTTGGAAAGGTTCAAGAACAGCAAAGCCACTGCCAAGTCTCTGGGCCTGCAGGCACAGCCCAGAGGTTCCTCCTATAGGAGGTACAGAGGGTTTGGAAGGTCGTCCTTTCGGACCTTCAGGCAGCCTCAGCAGCAGCAACAGCAGCAGCAAAATACCCTGTATAAGAACTACAGGGGCAGGAACAGAGGTCTTGCACGAGGTCGTAAGCTCTCCTCCTCCTCCTCCTCCTCCTCCTCCTCTTCCTCCCTCCCTCCTACCACTGCAAAGCAGCCCTAGATCCAACACTCTGGATCATGTTGATCCTGTGGGGGTCGGCTTGCCCATTTTCTACAAGATTGGGAATTGGCCACTACAGACCTTTGGGTTCTAGATCTTGTAGAAAATGGGTATGCTCTTCCCTTTCGGGAATTCCCTCCGAATTACCCTCCTTGTCAAGGTGCTTGCTCGGAGGACCACCTTCTCCTCCTGCAGGAGGAAGTCCTTACATTGTTGAAAAAAGATGCGATAGAGGTGGCTCCAGAGCAGGAAAGGGGTCAGGGATGCTACTCCCGGTATTTTCTGATTCCAAAGAAGGATGGCAGGCTACGTCCAATCCTGGATCTCAGGATCTTGAACCTTTTTCTGAAGCAGGAGAAGTTCAAGATGCTCACCCTTGCGCAGGTTCTTCAAGCGCTGCAACAGGAGGACTGGATGGTGTCGATCGACTTGCAGGATGCGTATTTTCACATCCCCATCCTGAAGTCGCACAGGAAGTATCTCCGTTTTACGGTAGGGTCGCAACATTATCAGTTTGCGGTTCTCCCGTTTGGTCTTACTGCTGCACCTTGAGTCTTCACCAAGGTGATGGCAGTGGTGGCAGCCCATCTCAGAAGGTCGGGGATTCCAGTGTTCTCCTATTTGGACGACTGGCTGATCAAAGCGGAGTCGCCAGAGAAGGTGCTTCATCATCTGCAGGTTACAACTCAGCTATTGTACAAATTGGGTTTCTCGATAAACGTGCCCAAATCTCACCTGGTGCCCTCTCAGCGCAACCTGTTCATAGGGGCGGTACTGGACACTACTGTGTGTCGAGCATTTCCACCTCCGCAAAGGATTCTCGACATAAAGGAAATGATTCCATTGTTTTACAATGGAGCAGTCGTTCCAGTCCTGAAGGTCCTTCGTCTGCTTGGCCTGTTTGCTTCCTGCATTCTGTTGGTCAACCATGCACGCTGGCACATGAGGGCGCTCCAGTGGTGCCTCCACAGCCAGTGGTATCAGCACAGCGGAGATCTCAGGGAGTCTGTGAGGATCTCCAGAGAAGCTGCAGCGGATCTGTCTTGGTGGAGCGTAGAGGGCAATCTGTCTCAAGGAAAGCCCTTCCATCTGCCTCCATCAGTAGCCACAGCGATAACGGGTGCATCCACTTTAGGGTGGGGTGCGCATCTGGGGGATCTGGAGATCAAAGGTCTTTGGTCTCCAGAAGAAAGGTTGCTTCACATCAACCTTTAGGAGTTGCGGGCGATACGTTTGGCTCTCAAGGCCTTCCTCCCTTCCCTTCGCGGTCAGTCGGTTCAAGTCCTGACGGACAACACTACCGCGATGTGGTATGTCAACAAGCAGGGAGGAGTGGAGTCGCATTGTCTCTGCAGAGAGGCTCTGCGTCTCTGGTCCTGGGTTCAGGATCATCAGATTTGTCTGATGGCAAATCATCTGGCCCGAGTTCTGAACGTGCGTGCAGACAGTCTCAGTCGGCAGTTCTCTGCCAACCACGAGTGGAGGCTCCATCCGGAGGTGGTTCGTCACGTCTTTCGGACGTGGAGAACTCCTCGGGTGGACCTGTTTGCCACTCACGAGAATGCTCACTGCCCGTCATCCTGCAGTCTCCAGTATCCGATGCAGGGAGCGTTGGGGGACGCGTTTCAGTTGAGATGGGACTCACATCTCCTTTACGCGTTTCCTCCCATACCCTTGATTCCTCGGGTTCTGAAGAAGATTCGCCAAGACCGGGCCCAAGTCATATTGATCGCCCCGGACGGGCCAAGAAGGGTGTGGTACACAGATCTGCTCCACCTCTCCTAGTGCTCTCCGCTCCGTCTCCCTCTTAGGGCAGACCTCCTCTCACAGTCGGAGGGGCAGGTTCTACACCCCCACCTCCAGAGCTTACACCTTCATGCCTGGAGATTGAACGGGGCAACCTGAATTCTTTTTCTCTCCGCCTGACGTGGTAGACGTAATTTTGTCTGTCAGGCGTCATTCCACCAAGTCTATCTATTCCTATAGGTGGTCTAAATTTGTTCTTTGATGGTCTATTGACCCTTTGAGGGCTCGTTTAACCAACATCCTTCAGTTTGCTTTCTCTCTTGCTCAGCAAGGTTTTGCTGTAGCTACTGTGAAGGGTTATTTATTGGCTTTGTCGGCATTCCTTTGTTTGCCGGATCAGCCGTCCTTGTTTAAATCACCCATTGTATTACGGTTCATTAAGGGCCTGACCAACAAGTTTCCGCCCACTCCATTTATTGTGCCTCAATGGGACTTAAATCTTGTCTTAACTTACTTGATGGTTTCTCCTTTTGAGCCCTTGCACAAGTGTCCCTTAAGGCTATTGTCTTTTAAAACAGTATTTCTCATTGCCATTACCTCAGCAAGGAGGGTAAGTGAGCTTCAAGCTCTGAGTTTGAAACCCCCTTTCTTGACCATTCATGCTGAAAGAATGGTACTCAGGACCAGGGCTGCTTTTCTGCCTAAGGTGGTAACTCCTTTCCATCTGGGGCAATCCATTACCCTTCCTACCTTCTATCCTCCCCCTCACCCTTCCAAGGAGGAGGAGCGGCTTCACCGCTTGGACCCTAAGAGGGTGGTGAGCTTTTACCTTGATAGAAATAAAGACTTTCGAGTGGATGACCAGCTCTTCATGGGCTTCGTTGGCTGCAGGAAAGGCAGAGCGGTGCACAAGCGCACCCTTTCCAGATGGATTATCTTGTGCATCAAGATATGTTACTCTTTGGCCAGTAAGGAACCTCCAGAGGGTATAAGGGCTCATTCTACCAGGGCTAAGTCTTCTACATCTGCCTTATCTAGAGGTGTTCCTGTGGAGGACATTTGTAGGGCGGCAACTTGGGCCTCCCTCCACACTTTCGCGAAGCATTACTGCTTAGATTCCGAGGTGAGGAGAGAAGGTCACTTTGCTCGTTCCGTCCTTCAGGACTTTTTGGTATAGAAGGGTGGACACCCTCCTCCGGGAGTGGGACTGCTGTGGGAATCTTTTCACAAGGTGAGGAATCCACTGGCAGATGTATCCATCAGAAGAACAAGTTACTTACCTTCGGTAACGCTTTTTCTGGTGGATACAGTATCTGCCTGTGGATTCCTCACTGTCCCACCCGCCTCCCCGTTGTCCACCCTGGTACACCTACAATAGTGATGATGTGACAAAATTATATCTATTGCTGTCAAAGGAAGTGTGTTATTTCTTTTGCTTTCCAGTATTGTCTTCACACTGTGTGTGTTGGATTGTATAATATGTACTGTGTATACTGTATATATATTGTTGTCGGTCCGTCCGTGTGCCTTAAAGGCACAGAAAAAAGGGTAGAACTGACGTCATCACGCCGACGAGGTCCTCTTATGGATCCAGTGACGTCAGCGGAGCCACGTGTGGAGCCATGCTTCTGTGACGTCGTCCTTGTTGGCGTGGAGAGCTACAGAAGTTTCCGAATGTTGCTGGCGCAGGGGATATTCACAAGGTGAGGAATCCACAGGCAGATACTGTATCCACCCTAAAAAGCGTTACCGAAGATAAGTAACTTGTTCTTTTGGCAGTGTTGTCATTTTATATAATGCTGCTCTGCCTAGTACCGTCAGGGGCAGCGTTTTCCATCTCTCTATGTTGGCGCTAAATTCTCTGAGAACTCTATAGAGGTTGCGGTGTGGGATTCCGTTTTGTTAGTGGTGACGTATATGCCTAGGTACTTTATTCTGTCGGTTTCTACTTGAAGCTGGCTCATATGTTCAAAAGGTCCCCAACCTTGTTGTGCTGGATAGAGACAGGATTTCTCCCAGTTAATTCTATACCAGTCATGCTTACCGTAGCACTCAAAGCTATCCTGAATACTCTGGAGCGTCTCCCTGGGATTTGTAACATAGAGAAGGATATCATTTGCATATAGTGATATGCGTTTATCCATTGTCCCATATTCATGTCTCCGGAAACCTGTCATGTCCTGATGTGCTCGATTGATTCACGCAAGGGGGTCCAATACGAGAGCAATAAGGAGGGGAAACAGGGGGCATCCTTGTCGTGTCACACGCTCTATGGGGAATTCCACCAAAACGACTCCATTTACCCGCACCCAAGCCATTGGCTGCACATATAGAATAGTTATCCATTGCCTAAATTTAGGGCTGAATACATTTTTTTCTAGGGTAGACATGAGAAAGGGCCAGTGAACTGTATAAAGTGCTTTTTCTGCATCGTGATTTAAGGGCTTTTTTAATTCTTGTGTTAGGTGAACCACAACTGACCCTTAACTTTATTTTATCAATGAATTTCATATTTTTTTCATTATGTGCAGCATGTACATGTTATATGCCCATTCTACACTTAGTATGGGATTCTGCCAGGACCTACGTCTAAACTCCTTCAACTGTGCGCAGTGGGAATTGATTGCAAGGCCCACCTCGACTTGTACTGAGCTGAACAGCTAGCTGAAAAAAATAATGGAGAGTCATTGAACAGTGGCAAAGTTGTTAGTGAATGAAACGTTTATTGCCACTATTTATCTTCCTGCCCCCCCCCCCCCCCCACAGATCTGCTTAAAACCTCACGTAATTAACAGTAAGCTAAACCTGCTAAACCTCTGCCAAATTGAGTGCAGGTTCATCGCATGGAGGCAAGTTTGTAAGCAGGTGGACACTTCTTTGACCCATCCCCTTGAAGTCTGCCACCTCCCACCTTTAAAGGACCTGAGTAACATTGAGAGAACCAAGAGTAGGCTAAACATGCTAATCCTCTGCCAGATGCTGTGCAGATTCATCAACTGGTGCCAAAGTTATTAGTAAATGAAAAATGTTTTGACCTCCCTCCTTAAACTTGAATCACCCCCACCTTAATATTGGATCTGCATGAAATCTAAAATTGCTGCACTGGGTTACTTGCTAACTGCCTGCCACATTTGATGCCCTCCTTTACTCCCCCACCCACCTTTGATGGACTGGCACATAGCTTGACATACCAATAGAAAACCAACCCTTGAAGCTTTGTGCGGATTTATCACACAGTGCTAATGTTATTAACAAATGAACCTTTTTGCCCTGCCCGTTTTAATCTGACACCCCCTTGATGGATCTGCACAAACTTAAAAATACCAATAGTAAGCTAAAAGTCCAAAGTCTCTACTAAATTTCGTGGCAATTCATCAATCAGTGCCAAAGGTATTTAGGAAATCAAAAATATTTCTGACACCATGGCTTTAACTTTGCCCCCTCCCCCATTGGATCGTCAGAAAATCTGAAATACCTGCACTAGGTGTAATTTTCTTACCGATTGTCACATTTGACGCAGATTCATGAAACAGTGCCAACGTTATATGCAAATTAAATTTTGTATTGACCACCTCCTTGATGGATTGGCACAAAACGTAAAATCCCAATATAAAACGAATCCTTCTAAGCATCCGCCAGATTCTGTGCAAATTCATCACACAGTGCCAGACCTATTAGCAAACCGTCAGTCCCCATTCGGTAGGCTTCAGGGTAAGCAAGGGCTGTTGGGCTTGAGCTGTCAGACTGGGGACAATTGCCTCTTATGTCCTGGGGCCTCTCCTACTATGGCTTTGCAAACTGGGCCAATGCAACCCCTTCAGCATATGACTCTCGGAGGTAGCGATAAGGAAGGTAATATGGGGTGCTTCAAGCTCAGAACACAGCAATCACTCAGCAGTGCAATAGTGGACTGCCCAACCAAGTTCTTCATTTTGTAAAAGAAAAGTACTTTATTGCGCTCAGAACACTAAAAACTATGCATGTTAGGCAGCAGATACAAAGGTATCACTGTATCAAGACAACAGCTCTCACGGGGTGGTATCACCTTCCCCTCCCTCCATCTCTGTCTGTCTTTCACTCTGTCTCGCTCTTGCCCCTTCTCTCCAGTTGGAGCAGGTGCCAAGCACAGTTCGAAATTTCCCTTTTTTTCTAGTTTGAGCGCTAACTTCACGAAGCAGGCCCCATGGCCTTTTTTTCTCCTCACAGTCAGTTTTTCTTGTGCAGTTGGTGGGACCCGCAACATGGGTCTAGCTTACTCTCTTTTGGGAGGAGATGTGCTGGCTGAAGGTGCTATTCAGCACTCTACTCTATGCCACTCTATGCCATTCCACTCTACGCCACTCTACTCTATGCAACTCTAGTCTAAACCACTGCAGTCTATGCTAGTCCCTTCTATGCTACTCTACTCTCCACTATTCCACTGTGTGTAACTCCACTTTTGCCTCTACACTCTATGCTATTCCATTCTATTCCACTCCACTCTATGCTACTCCACTGAACGTTACTCCACTGTACGCTATTCCACTCATTGCTACGGTTGTACGACAGTACAACGCAGGTAAAAACATCGTATGCCTTAGCCACGCAATTTTAGCACGCATGTTTTTACTGCGAATATGCACTTACAACACATGCCAATATCATGTACCCTTTTTAGATTTAAATACAATGTATGTATGGGGGGAGACCCCCCAACTTACCTTAAATGCGTGGTAATGGCATCTGTTGTTAATGTATGTTCGCGGTAAAAGTATGCGTGCAAAGAAATGCATGGTAAAGGCACAACGAGGTAAAAACCTCGTTGTAAAGGCTGTTTCCCATTGCCACTACACTCGGTCGGTGGGTGTGTGAGCATTCTGAGTGCTGCTGGCGACCAGGAGTCGTCCCAAGTGGAGGGAGTTAGGACTTCGGTTTTATTAGAGTTAAGTTTGGAGCAGCTCTCCTTCATCCAGGTGGCTACTGCCTTCATCCCGTTATGAAAGTTGCTCTTAGCGGCTGTCGGTTCATCGGTGAGGGAAAGGATCAACTGTGTGTCATCAGTGTAGGAGGCAATGTTGAGTTAGTGGTTTCTGACAATGACTGCGAGCAGGTCCATGTATATGTTGAAGAGGGTTGGGCTCAGGGAGGAGCCCTGAGCAACTTTACAGGTGATCTCTGGAGGGTTTGAGGAAAAGGGTGGGAGCCTGACTCTCTGGGTTTGGCTGATGAGGAAAAGCAGATTCACTCTAGCGCTTTGCCATGGACGGCAGCGTCGTGGAGCCTTGTGCAGAGGGTGTGGTGGAAGACCGTGTCGAAGGTGGCAGAGAGGTCCAGGAGGATGAGGGCTGCGGTTTTGCCTCAGTCGAGGAGAGTGTGAATGTGTTCTCTTGTGGCGAGGATTGCAGACTTTGTGCTGTGGTTGCTTCTGAAGCCTGATTGGGAGGGGTCCAGGGTGTGGTCTGTCTCAATGAATTCTGAGAGTTCAGTGGTGATGTCCTTATTGATTACTTTGGCTGGGAAGGGGAGCAGAGAGATGGGACTGTGGTTCTTAAGGTCCGTCGGGTCAGCAAAGGGTTTCTTCATCAGGGGGTTGATCTCTGCATGTTTCCAGTTTTCAGGGAAGGTGGCAGAGTCGATGGAGCAGTTGATGATGTGGCAGAGCATGGGGGCGATGGTGGCACCTCCTCGGATGAAGTGTGGTGAGTGCAGGTGTCCAAGGCGGCCCCAGAGTGCAAAGTTTTCATTATCCTTAGGGTGTCATCAGAGGTGAGGGTGGTCCAGTAGAGCAGTGTCGGCTGGGATCTGGAGCATTCGGGTGCAGTTGTTGTGGATGGGGTGAGTGGGTCCTGAATTGCAAAGCAGTCATAGATGTCAAAAACCTTGCGGTGGAAGAAGGTGGCGAGGTTGTCGCAGAGATCATGGGAGGGGGGATATCTGTGCAGGGTTGTGCGAATTCTTTGATCACAGTGAAAAGTTATTTGCAGTTGTGTGCGTTGATGCGTTCCTGAATGGCAGTTCTCCTAGTGAATGTGATGAGTTGGTGGTGTGCGGTGACGGTGGTCTTGAGGGCTGCGTGGTCTGCCAAAGTCTTGCTCCTTCTCCACCTTCTATCGAGGCATCTGCAGGTGTGCCTGGACTCTTGAAGGGCAGGGGAGAATCAGCTGGCTTTCCCGGAGGGCTGCTTGCTGGTGGGTTTCCTAAGGGGGTCCAGTGTGTCGTCGCAGTTGGAGATCCAGCAGTGGAGGTTGCTTACTGAGGTGTTGGCATCCGTGGTGGTCGGCGGTGGGGTTTTAGCTGAGGGAGGTGGTGAGTAGGCCTTCGGAGATCTGCCCAGGTCATGCGGGGCCCCGTGGTGTTCGGTGCATTTGGTGACGGAGAAGTGAAAGCAGTGGTGGTCTGTCTAATGAAGTTCAGAGGTGTGGATGACAGAGATGTTGCTTACAAAGAAGATGGGGTCGAGCGTGTGTCCTGCTGAGTGGGTTGGGGAAGAGACCAGTTGTTTCATTCCGATGGTGGCAAGGTTCTCTAGTTGGGGTGATGTGTTGTGGTCGTCAAGGTTGTCCAAGTAGAAATTGAGGTCACTGAGGAGGGTGTAGTCCATTGAAGCAAGAGCGTGGTGAGCGATGAAGTTGCCTATGGCTTCGCTAAAGGGGGGACAGGGTGTGGGAGGTCTGTAGATGAGAAAGCAACAGCTGAACTGAACAAGAGAAAGGCTCACCACTTGTCCACCAGGGATGAGGTGCAGGTGGGAGCCTACTTGTGGAAGAGGGTCCTTGAGCTCAAAACCATAGGGCTCGAAGGGCAGACCACTACCAAGTGGAGCTACTCAGTGAGGGGAGCAACGCTAGTTGACAAGTTCAGTGAGGTTGCTCTATGCTATTGTACTGTATGCCACTACACTGTACCTCAGTCTAACATACACCACTCCATCCTATTCCACTGCACTCTACGCTACTCTTCACTGTTGCACTGTACGCCACTCCATAGTACCACATTCCACTCAACTCACTCTTCAACACTATACGGTATGACAGTACACTTTACGACACTCTCCTGCACTGTACTGGAGCAGACTCCACTTAATTACACTCCATTCATTTTTGCGAGTGAGTGTGTGGCCGCCACAGCAATGGTCATCCAACTTATAGAGGGTGAGGATATTGTAGCACCATTGATTTTATATTGATGTTAAAAGAGTTTGGGTTCTTATCATCTGGTTTTATAATGACTCCAAATTGTAATAGTGATCATAATCCTCTTGCATTGTATTTGAACATTGACCTGAAAAATGAGAGGGAAACCTTGGATGCAGCCTCAAATGTTTTTTCTGCAAACAAGGGCGTGAGAATTAAATGGGATTCAGAGGAGCCGCCAAAAGTTAATTGGGAATTTGGGGCTCGATTACGTGTTTGGCGGTCTCAATGCCATACTGATGTGGAGCGGTCCAAAGAAAACCACTGATCCGTCACTCTTCCGCCTGTCGATTTATGATGCATGCAGCCTGAACCACCGACAGCAGTTGATGGAGTGGTTCCCGCCAGTGACATGGTGGAGTGCAATGTTTGCGATGCGTATTCTGTCACCATCAGGGCCACAGCTTCCTGGCGAGCTGATTACAAAAAACACAATTGTACTGGCGGTCCCCTTGCAGTGGTTCCTCAACAGCGGTAGGCCATCACGGTACGTTCTCAGCAAAGCACCGGAACAGTGACCATTGGATGGATACAAAACAACACAGCTGATATACTTTTGCCAAGTGGACACACATGCAAATCACACAATAAAACACAACCCATCCCAGACCATGATCCTTTGCCTCTCCACTGCAGGACAGCAAGACATAGACCACACTTTTTTGTTGCGATAAGGCAGCCCTTTTTCCCTATCCCATTTAACATTCTCCCCACACTTTTGTTGAATTTTTTTCTAATATCCCTTGGTGTTTTTTTTGTCATTATCACTCACTTTTATTTAGAGTTATGTGATGTCAAAAAGTCCACCTTTTTCAGAGGCTATGTTGCCAGTCATGGTGGATGAAATCTTGAGAGTAGAGCCACGAATGTTTAGAGCCGAACCCCAACATACTCTTCTTCATAGGAAAAGGGAAATGTGGGACAGGATAGTCGACAGAGTGAATGCTGTAGGTACTACCTTGCGTATGTATGATGCAACAACGCATTCTGTTGCAACGCATGCCTTTACCACGCATGCATTACAACGCAAATGCCTTTACCGCGTACAACTTTACCACGCATGCTTTTAGAACATATTTTGTTGTAAAGCATTTATGGTAAAGGTCCATGCGATCTAAAAATGTTCCCTAACTCTTGCCCTCAGTCCTCAAGCCAGACCCTGAACCTCCCCCACCCGACCCTTTTTTAAAATACCCACCCCCTGCCCTCATCCTTTAAAATATTCCCCTGCTTGACCCCCACTACCCCTGCCTTTTTTAAATAAATACCCGACTCTGCTCTAAGACGTAATTGTAGAACCCAGCACGAATCCCACTGTCCTCTCCCCTTTTTAAAAACTACCCGACCACTGCCCTAATCCCTAAAAATACATTCTTGCACGACCCCCACTTCCCCCGCCCTTTTTAAAAAAAATCCACGACCCAGCCCTAAGGCCTAAACTTAGAACCCAGCACAAACCCACACCGCCCCAGCCCTTTTTAACCCCTTCAGTGCTGCGTGGATTCCCCCGCGGTGCTGAAGGGTTCGAGCGCGGGCGGGGCCATGACGGAACGGTTCCGTCATGAGCACAGCTCAACCGATGCTCATGACGGAACCGTTCCGTCATGAGCATGGAAGGGGTTAAAAATACCCGACCACTGCCTTAATTGCTAAAAATACAGTCCTGCACGACCCCCACTGCCCTCGCTCTTTTTATAAAAGTCCACGACCCTGCCCTAAGGCCTAAAGTTAGAACCCAGCGCGACCCATCACGTCCCTGCCCTTTTTAAAAATACCCGACCACTGCCCTAATCCCTAAAAATATACTCCTGCACCACCCCACTGCCCCACCCTTTTTCCTTAGCCCGAATTCTAGAAACCAGCACGACACCCACAGCCTTCCGCCCTTTTAAAAAATACCCGACCCCTGCCCTAATCACAAAAAAATACCCACAACAAAAGCCATCCCAAAAATAATCCTCCTTACCTAAACAGGACGACGACGAGGCAACTCTTGAAAGAGGAAGCGGCAGGGATCGCCTTGCTCCTCATAATGACGCCGATAGCCTTGACCACGCAGGTGCCTTTACCACTGTTACCAGCATATGCCCTCACCACGTACGTTGCGTGGTGAGCAACTTCACAGGTGATCTCTGGAGGGTTTGAGGAAAAGAGTGGGAGCCTGACTCTCTGGGTTTGGCTGATGAGGAAGGAGCAGATTCACTCTAGCGCTTTGCCACGGAAGTCAGCGTCGTGGAGCCTTGTGCAGAGGGTGTGGTGGAAGACCGTGTCGAAGGTGGCAGAGAGGTCCAGGAGGATGAGGGCTGCGGTTTTGCCTCAGTCAAGGAGAGTGTGAATGTGTTCTGTTGTGGCGAGGATTGCAGACTCTGTGCTGTGGTTGCTTCTGAAGCCTGATTGGGAGGGGTCCAGGGTGTGGTCTGTCTCAATGAATTCTGGGAGTTCAGTGGTGATGTCCTTATTGATTAGTTTGGCTGGGAAGGGGAGCAGAGAGATGGGACTGTGGTTCTTAAGGTCTGTCGGGTCATCAAAGGGTTTCTTCAGCAGGGGGTTGATCTCTGCATGTTTTCAGTTTTCAGGGAAGGTGGCAGAGTCGATGGAGCAGTTGATGGTGTTGCAGAGCATGGGGGCGATGGTGGCACCTCCTCGGATGAAGTGTGGTGATTGCAGGGGTCCGAGGGGGCCCCAGAGTGGAAAGTTTTCATTATCCTTAGGGTGTCATCAGCGGTGAGGGTGGTCCAGTAGAGCAGTGTTGGCTGGGATCTGGAGCATTCGGGTGCAGTGGTTGTGGATGGGGTGAGTGGGTCCTGAATTGCAAAGCAGTCATAGATGTCAAAAACCTTGCGGTGGAAGAAGGTGGCGAGGTTGTCGCAGAGATCATGGGAGGGGGCATGTCTGTGCAAGGTTGTGCGAATTCTTTGATCACGGTGAAAAGTTCTTTGCAGTTGTGTGCGTTGATGCGTTCCTGAATGGCAGTTCTCCTAGTGGATCTGATGAGTTGGTGGTGTGTGGTGACGGTGGTCTTGAGGGCTGCGTGGTCTGCCAAGGTCTTGCTCCTTCTCCACCTTCTATCGAGCCATCTGCAGGTGTGCCTGGACTCTTGAAGGGCAGGGGAGAATCAGCTGGCTTTCCCGGAGGGCTGCTTTCTGGTGGGTTTCCTAAGGGGGTCCAGTGTGTCGTCGTAGTTGGAGATCCAACAGTGGAGGTTGCTTACTGAGGCGTTGGCATCCGTAGTGGTCGGCGGTGGGTTTTTAGCTGAGGGAGGTGGCGAGTAGGCCTTCGGAGATCTGGCCAGGTCACGGTGGGCCCCGTGGTGTTCGGTGCATTTGGTGAAGGAGAAGTGGAAGCAGTGGTGGTCTGTCTAATGAAGTTCAGAGGTGTGGATGACAGAGATGTTGCTTACAAAGAAGATGGGGTCGAGCGTGTGTCCTGCTGAGTGGGTTGGGGAAGAGACCAGTTGTTTCAGTCCGATGGTGGCAAGATTCTCTAGTTGGGATGATGTGTTGTGGTGGTCAAGGTTGTCCAAGTAGAAATTGAGGTCGCCGAGGAGGGTGTAGTCCATTGAAGCAAGATCGTGGTGAGCGATGAAGTTAGCTATGGCTTCGCTAAAGGGGGGACAGGGTGTGGGAGGTCTGTAGATGAGAAAGCAACAGCAGAACGGAACAAGAGAAAGGCTCACCACTGGTCCACCAGGGATGAGGTGCAGGTGGGAGCCTACTTGTGGAAGAGGGTCCTTGAGCTCAAAACCATAGGGCTCGAAGGGCAGACCAATACCAAGTGGAGCTACTCTGTGAGGGGAGCAACGCACATTGACAAGTTCAGTGAGGTTGCTCTATGCTATTGTACTGTATGCCACTACACTGTACCTCAGTCTAACATACACCACTCCATCCTATTCCACTGCACTTTACGCTACTCTTCACTGTTGCACTGTACGCCACTCCATAGTACCACATTCCACTCAACTCACTCTTCAACACTATACGGTATGACAGTACACTTTACAACACTCTGCTGCACTGTAGTATAGCACACTCCACTTAATTACACTCCATTCATTTTTGCGAGTGAGTGTGTGGCCGCCACAGCAATGGTCATCCAACTTATACAGGGTGAGGATATTGTAGCACCATTGATTTTATATTGATGTTAAAAGAGTTTGGGTTCTTATCATCTGGTTTTATAATGACTCCAAATTGTAATAGTGATCATAATCCTCTTGCATTGTATTTGAACATTGACCTGAAAAATGAGAGGGAAATCTTGGATGCAGCCTCAAATGTTTTTTCTGCAAACAAGGGCTTGAGAATTAAATGGGATTCAGAGGAGCCGCCAAAAGGTAATTGGGAATTTGGGGCTCGATTACGAGTTTGGCGGTCTCAATGCCATACTGCTGTGGAGCGGTACAAAGAAAACCACTGAGCCGTCATTCTTCCGCCTGCCGATTTATGCTGCATGCAGCCTGAACCACCGACAGCAGTTGATGGAGTGGTTATCGCCAGTGACATGGCGGAGTGCAATATTTGCGATGCATATTCTGTCACCATCAGGGCCACAGCTTCCTGGCAAGCTGATTACAAAAAACAATTTTTGTACTTGCGGTACCCTTGCAGTGGTTCCTCAACAGCGGTAGGCCATCACGGTACGTTCTCAGCAAAGCACCGGAACAGTGACCATTGGATGGATACAAAACAACACAGCTGATATACTTTTGCCAAGTGGACACACATGCAAATCACACAATAAAACACACCCCATCCCAGACCATGATCCTCTGCCTCTCCACTGCAGGACAGCAAGACAGAGACCACACTTTTTTGTTGCGATAAGGCAGCCCTTTTTCCCTATCCCATTTAACACTCTCCACACACTTTTGTGGCATTTTTTTCTAATATCCCTTGGTGTTTTTTTGTCATTGTCACTCACTTTTATTTAGAGTTACGTGACGTCAAAAAGTCCACCTTTTTCAGAGGCTATGTTGTCCGTCATGGTGAATGAAATTATGAGAGTAAAGCCACGAATGTTTGGAGCCGAAGTCCAACATACTCCTCTTCATAGGAAAAGGGAGATGTGGGACAGGATAGTCGACAGAGTGAATGCTGTAGGTACTACCTTGCGTATGTATGATGCAACAACGCATTCCGTTGCAACGCATGCCTTTACCACGCATGCATTACAACGCAAATGCCTTTACCGTGTACAACTTTACCACTCATGCTTTTACAACGTATTTTGTTGTAAAGTATTTATGGTAAAGGTCCATGCGATTTAAAAATGTTCCCTAACTCCTGCCCTCAGTCCTCAAGCCAGACCCTGAACCTCCCCCACCCAACCCTTTTTTAAAATACCCGCCCCCTGCCCTAATCCCTTAAAATATTCCCCTGCTTGACCCCCCACTACCCCTGCCCTTTTTAAATAAATACCCAACTCTGCTCTAAGACCTAATTGTAGAACCCAGCACGAATCCCACTGTCCCTCCCCTTTTTAAAAACTACCCGACCACTGCCCTAATCCCTAAAAATACATTCCTGCACGACCCCCACTACCCCCGCCCTTTTTGAAAAATCCATGACCCTGCCCTAAGGCCTAAACTTAGAACCCAGCACGAACCCACACCGCCCCAGCCCTTTTAAAAAATACCCGACCACTGCCTTAATTCCTAAATATACATTCCTGCACGACCCCCACTGCCCCCGCTCTTTTTTATAAAAGTTCACGGCCCTGCCCTAAGGCCTAAAGTTAGAACCCAGCGCGACCCACCCCGTCCCTGCCCTTTTTAAAAATACCCGACCACTGCCCTAATCCCTAAAAATATACTCTTGCACCACCCCACTGCCCCCGCCCTTTTTACTTAGCCCGAATTCTAGAAACCAGCGCGACACTCACAGCCTTCCGCCCTTTTAAAAAATACCTGACCCCTGCCCTAATCACCAAAAAATACCCGCAACAAAAGCCATCCCAAAAATAATCCTTCTTACCTAAACAGGACGACGATGAGGCAACTCTTGAAAGAGGAAGTGGAAGGGATCGCCTTGCTCCTCATAACGACACCGATAGCCTTGACCACGCAGGTGCCTTTATCACTGTTACCAGCATATGCCCTCACCACGTACGTTGCGTGGTGAAGGCTATGCGTGGTAACAATACATGCGTGGTAATGGCTGCGCGTGGTAACAGCTGTGTGGTAAAGGTCCTGCGTGGAAACAGCCAGGTTGTAAAGGCTGTTTCCCCTACCTTGCACACAAAGGAGGAAATAAGGAAGAAGTAGAACAACCTGAGGGGAAAGGTGCGTTCCCTGGCCTCCAAGCAACACCTGGAGGCCCAGAAGACTGGCAGTGGTCCTCCCAGTGTCCCAATACAACTGTTTCCCTGGGAGGAGAAGGTCTTGGCCATCCTGCATTCTGAGGGCTTGACAGGAATAGCTGGGGGAGTGGGGTCTGGTAGGATATTCTTCACTAACAGTCATAATACTTCAATGTCCTGTATACTTTCATCTCAGCTTTTGCTATTGACTTGTCAATTTACTTTCCTAACATGCAATACTCAAAGTGTAAGAGATGTTTGATTTGCAGTGTCAATGTGTATTGTTGAATATAAGATCACATGTATCAATCTCCATTACATGCCATATGCTGGAATGGTGTCTGTAAGTGTATTACTATTAAATCATCATCCCAGGACCCATGATATGCATCAATATGTAAATGTATGGTCCAGTCCAATTTCATTTTGACAATAGGTATGTTACACCAACCATTTTGCTAGTATTGGCAAGTAGAGATTGAAATGACTGCAACTACCATGAGGCCCTGTTTCTATAACAGAAAACAAGATACATTAGTGAGTTTGCCCATTCTCACTTGTCTGACATGTTACAACTGATTTTCATTTGTCGTGGAGTTAACCATTTGTCAAGTGTTGAGAAGTAGAGATTGAAATGACTACAACTACCATAGTGCCCTTTTTCTGTAACAGAAAACAAGATGCAAAAGCGATTTTGCCCATTCTCACTCATCTGACATGTAACAACTGATGTTCATTTCCCATGCGCTGAGCAATCTACATACAATGTTCTACTAAGTGACATTTCTTCCTAGTTAGCTTGATGTTGCCCTGGTCTCTTCAACTGAAACTATTGATGGCATGAGTGACACCATACCAAGTGTTTATCTCAAATATTTGTAAAGCATGAAGGTAAATCAGTTTATTAGAAGTGGCAGGAGACACATTGACTCTGCAATGGTTCATGATGACAAATACTAAATATGCAACCAAGTTGTGTGTTCGCTTGTTTTGTACACACTTAGGCTTTGGAAGGGTCAAATACACATGTTACTTTTCCACAGTGTTGCCTTAAATATTTGGGAGATGTCATGTTTATTTCTTAATCCAAAATGCAACATATCAGCACATCTAATGAGCTGCTCAATTCTAGTACATTGAATGCCTCCAAATGTCTTGTTAACAAGTTCAATACCATGGAAATATATCATAATAGTAATCTCTACCTATTTTATTTTTCCTAGGTCTCTACTTACTGTGACACAAAACATGTGCATGTAGATACCACACTTCAACCAATAACAATGTTCTCTATTTCACAACAGGTCGATCTGGCACAGCACCTGGGCAGAGCTTGGCCACTGAACAGACTCCCACTCTGCCCCCTGATGAAGCCCTCAGTGATGACAACACTCCTGGACATGTGGACGTGGAGGATGGTCCTATCACATCTGGTCAGCCTGGGCAGATGGCAACAGTGAGTCTCACTGTGCCCACACCAACATCTCTCACCCCTGCTGCAACATCTCAGCCAACCAATGTCCCTCCAACCTGCATACCTAGCACAGTCACTACCATCTTGTGCCCCTCAGTTCTGGATTCTGAGTTGAGAATCACCATCCCAGTCACAGAGGAACAAGGAACAAGTGGGAGAGGGCACCTTGTGCAAAGGGCATAGGCCCACAGGGTAGGGGTCATGGGAGGGGTACTGTGGCCTGCTTTGTGAGGCCCCTGGGGTCACGCACACCCAGGCCACCATCAGACAATTCTTGGGAGCCTATCAGTACTCCTAAGACATGATGGGCCAGGTATTGACAGAAATCTGGGAGACGAAGTAGCTGCAGAGAGAGGGCCATACCCCAGGAGTTGGCTACCCACAACACCAACATGGGCCAGATCACTGAGGTACTGCAGTACATCAACACAATTCTATGCAGTGCTTTTTCACCACCATCTACTTCTTCCTTTGGTCCAACAACATCCGAGCCATCTACATCTGCGGCAGCCACAGGAAGGGAGGCCCCGTCTGAGGAAAATACGCCTGCAGAGACCCCTGTATCTTGATCAGGTTGATCCCCACATGTCACAAGCAGGGACATTCATACAAAAATCCATGAGGTGCAGATGGCATGACACCTACCAACGCCAGCAGGAAACCTTGACCTTAATTTAATTAATTAATATTTCTGGTCACTTTGCCCTTTCCGATGGGAGTAGCATTTTGAACTTGAGACAATTTGGTATCTACAACTATGGTTTCATTCACCATTACTGACTACTTTACTTTTTTTGTTATTTGTTTTTTTGCACAATGTACCTCTTCACCGTTGCCACTTTAATAAATACAAGAGTTACAAACTCATTGTCTGCCATAGTAAATCTCACATCTAGCAATGTTTATATATTCTCCCATGCGAACTTTACAATGCCAAAACAAGCTACTTGTGTAAGCATGGATATGTTGCAAGCACATAATATGTTTAGCTTGGGATTAAAACCAGGTCATACCAACACATACATACAAGTCTCTTGTCTAATAACATTTTTATTCCTTTGTTCCAATCATAGGCTGGAATTAAGTCAGAAACATAGCAAATCATACATGACTCAAATATTCTGTGTCAGTGATCACATTTTTAGGTGGTGACCTTAACAACATGGAAGGAGGGGATACATCAGACAATTTCCTATTGAATAGGCAAAATAAAATTGGTCTAGGTCATCATCTGAAGCCATATCACCTACCTCACAAAAATAAGCCCACATCATTTAAACCAATAAACAGACACATGGCAGTACAAAAGTTTCTGATCACAGGGTCATTCCAATCCAGTTTTGCTGCATCTGGTGGAATATTACAAACAAATGTCAGTGATTTGGCCTACAATGAGAAGACACATCAACAGCTACATACAGTTTATACACACTGATGATTTAGCCAATGTGACAGGAGACTAGCATGATTTGGGCCCACAACAGCATTTTGTTGGAACACATGATGGCACACATTGCATTAGGGCCACCACACGACAAGGAATAAATCTAATGGATTCCTCTTAACTTCTATCCTTTCGCTGTGCAATCTATCTTGGTGCAGGTTTTGTGCACCCAAAGTCTGTGACAGATAGTCCCAGGACAATCCATGTCCACTTGGTACGTCCAAACAGCATCATATACCTGGTAACGTCACAACTCTGAAATGTCTTAATGAAGATGCCATGGTGAAGGTGCCTAAAAGAGACCAAAACAAAGACATTAGCTATCAAACATTACATATGACACAATTCACATAGCCAACTTCTGGGGAACTCAGTCCTTGACAAAATCTAAGCTAAATAAAGCAACACTAACAAAATGAGCATGTGTCAAAACCTTCCTCCACATACACATTTCACCAGAATTTGCGAGAGTTTTAGCTTCCAAATATGTTCCCTAAACATACTTTTCACATCACAAGAGTTGACTTCATAGTCAAAGCCATGACATCTCCCAACCTACTTACACTCATAAGCAGAAGTTGTTGATGAGATCTTGACGCAAGCCAGCTCCTTCCTCTTCATCACTATCATCATCATTTCGCATTTCAGGATCCTCACCCGTGGCACTTCATGATCTCCATCCTCTGCGGTGTAAGAGATGTTCCGAAGCAGGGCGATGTGGAGCATGTAGCAGGCCATGATGATTTGACACACCTTTCGGGGAGTGTAGAAGAGGCCGCCACCAGTCTTTTCCAGACATCTCAATCTGGTCTTCAGGAGCCCAAAAGCCCGCTCCACTGGCATTTGTGCTCTTCCATGGGCCTCACTGCAGCGGACTTCCCCAGGCATAGTTGGATTCCTCAACTGTGCCAACAACCCTGGATGGTTGGGATACACTGAATCTCATAGGTGGAAGACAGACATAGGTGCAACAATAAGTTGCAAACTGTCTGATCATACAACCTGACAAGTTAGGACATATCAAATTTACCAACAAGCCAGGACCTCTCCAGTAGTAGCTGTGACATCAGCTTGGGTATGGTGCTCTTCCACATTATGAAGAAATCATGGGTTGATCATGGGAACCTGGCACTGACGTTTGAGATGCACAAATCCGGTAAGCAGACAACTTGCACGTTGATAGAATGGATGTGCTCCCTGTTAAGTTAAACATTTTCCTTGGCTTGCGGTGGTATTAAGGCAGTATGGGTGCTATCAATGGCTCCAACCACATGTGGGATGTGACCAAATCCATAGAAGGCAACCTTTACATTGGCTAAATCCTCACGTCTGGGTAAGTGGATGTAGATGTCAATGTGTCTCATCATTGCTGAAAACAGGTCTTGTAGTAACCACTGAACATTGGTTGTGACATACCTCCAGATATAGCCACAGTGTATTGAAAGGAACCTGTGGCCTGAAAATGCAATACTGCCATAACTCTCATCATAGGTGGGATACCTGTGGGATTAGGGTTTCGAGGAAGTAGATCAGGCTTCAAATGATGACATAAATCCTGTATTGTTTGCCTATTCAAATGAAACTTCTTAATGGCATCTCTTTCTTCCATGGTGTGAAGATCTGGAAATCGGCAGTACACTGGAGGCTGTTGTCTCCTCTCTCTGCCAGGGTACCTATGTGTAGAGTGATAACAATATTGAACATTGGTCACAGTGTCCAGAGTAACATTTAAGAAGAGTAAGCCAAAAGTCATGTGTCAAAACATAAATGCTTCAGAAAACATTACACATAATTCACATAATAATTATGTACTGTCCAACATCCACCTATAAACCCCATTGTGGTCTTTACATGTGTCTGGAACGGAAATGTGCACATTATGCATCCATAAAATGTATCTTGAGCACCTTAATATTGTCAAGTTAGAATTATTCTCACAAAATACTGTCACTGGCGGTGTACAGTGCACCGCTGTAATATAGCGTTTATGCACAGTAACGCACTACTCTAATGTTTGAGTAAAGGAAATAGCAGAGCAATGGAGTAATACATATGTAAACATGTTACAACACATTTGTAGTGGCGGTGACATGCTTAAAAGTCACCAATATTGTTGTTTCAACTGCTAAAATGGCGGATACCTGACCTCTCATATAGGACATTCAGAATCTACCACTGCCTGGAGAAGTTGACCACGTTGTGGGCGGTTTCATCCATGGTGGACGCAGCCATAGGCTAACGTTGGTGATAGTCGCGGCCCAATGGCTGTGTCAGTCTACGCTGATGACTGCGTACTCGACGTACATGTACTCTGTGGTTTGAAAAATTACTTGTCTCCTGACACTGCTGCTATCAACACCTCATCCACTTTAGCTGCTGCTTGCCTCCTCTGGGAGCAATCATGCCAGGCCAAACAGGTGGGAGGGACCCTGCCTTCTCTCCAGAGGAGCTGAAGCTACTGGTAGAATAACTGCCTCCCCTGTATAGCCTACTCTATGGTTTACCAGAGGAACAGGTACCTATCTTATATAGATTTTGTACTCTGTGTAACTCCATCCTTTCCCTTCCCGCATGTTACAATGTAACTCTGAGTCCCAGAGTGAATCTTGATTACTCTTGAAACATGTTGTAGTCCCTAAATAGGACAATCATGTTATGGATTGTGGAGCATTGTACATTGTGTACCTAACATCACCATTGTGATGTGTAATGTGTTGTAAGCTCTAGATTCTATTTATGGTGCATGCATATATCTATGCATTTATACATTTCATGGTACCTATGATATGTTTGCTAATCAGATCATGGCGAATGTGCAAATACATGTATAGGGTTTACAGCATGAGCTGTGTATGTATGCTGTAAGAAGCAGTCAAGGATGAGGTTAGCTATGTGTACAGTCCCACATATCACTTAGCCCTGATCAGGGCTTGAGAAATTGTTGTCTGGGAGCCAGCTATACCTCACTGGCTCCTTCTGAGTGCCACACAACCTTGAGGTCACAAATTGGATGGCCTCTTGATGTACTTTAATGTATTGAAGTGGTGGAAATGTGATGTTCATGTGAGATCAGTATGCTCTTCCTGCAGACAGCAAGGCCCGACAATGAGTTGTGGCCACTGGGGGCCATGGCCCAGGCTGGGGAAGAGTTACTGTGGCAATACAACTGATGCACCAGGTATTCTCCCTGTAGACCTGCAGGAACCAATGGTAGCCCTGATTGCTTTTACATGGACTACATTTGGAATAGTGTCTGAGGTATACCTCTGACCTGATACTTCTTTCCATTGACCCACACTGTCAGTGTGTGTCATTTACTTATGAAAAGCCTCTTACTCCCACAGGTCTGTTGCTACTTTTCCATAAGTCCTGCTTGCACTGTTCAGACCTATTACACATGTGACACAATAACAGTGGATATAGCTGGTTACTTCTGAAGAGAAATTGATATGTGAATCACCAGCTTTGTTATATTAAACCAAACAAACAATAATCACAATGTTATGTTGATGTAATCCGTGTAACAGTGCCACATATGGCAAACAGTGTGTCCTGTGATGGCAGTACATACCACACAAACTCAATCGGACATAGTATGATATCCCATTAAATAGTCCACATGTCCACACATCCCCTGAGAGGAAGCTCTCAGTGAGAAACATGCCAGCCCTTCCTTTGTGACCTGAGTGTTAGGCTGTCTAAGAAGAGTTAGACATAAGAAGACCTACTGTTGCGTAGGTCTGGTAGTAGGTGCATGCTGATGTGTTGTGCCTATTGTCTTTATGACCAGGAACACAGCTGAGTCTAGTCTGCTACCAATTTACTGTCTTGATCAGACACATGGTTGAGTGAACTGATAAATCATCTCATGGTATTCGATGTTCTGGGTGACAATTGTACCAAACAGTACTCTTGTCTTTCTTGGTAAGAAGTGATGTTCCTTCACTACTGTCTCTCTTGTGATGGTGGCCCTATTACATGTGACATGGCATATATTGCACTTGTAATGCAGTGACTGGACAACACTTTCCATTAGTAAGTTGGGACTGAACAGTGACACGAGTGTGCAAACATCACTGGTGCCATCATCATTAGTGCCTACATATTGTCCAGTGTACATTTATTTCCCTGTTATTAGTTCATCTGCAATAGTGTTTCAAGATTCATTCACTGACTGGTAAAATGCGTCAGGGAGTGAGATATAGAAATGTTGAGATAATATGTGAGTGTCTACACTCATTCTTACAAGGCAATTTGTGTTTGCTATACCAAATAGTGCTGTGATGTGCCATCCCATTAGTACTAAAGTGATCCCACGTCTTAATGTCATAGATAATCACTGACACCCAACAACCTTCAAAGGTGTATTGGCCTGTAGGAATGCAATCTATGAATGGTGTTATCACCTGTGCCAAGCAGGATTGTGGATGTTTATATGGCTAGAAGAAGTATTATGCTATGTGCATTTGAAGTTTCTATCTACTAAAACTTTGGCCCTCAATATCTCCAGACTACTTTTCTATGCTGCATGTGATACATAGCTAAACTGCTTCAGTACAGCTTTCATTAGACTTTTTTCAAAAGTGGATATATGATGAAGTTTAAAGTCAAAAGTGTAATCAATGTGCAATGAGTATTTGCATGTTACAAGATTTCTGCTACAGCACATATTGATGGTACATTGGTCTTTAACTTGACCTTCATGACATCATGATGTAATGTAAGGTAAATGAACATTTGGTCAAATCTGGGCCCTGTGTGAACATGGTGGAAATATATATTGTATAGCCATTCTATTTGATAACATTATTTAGATATGGTATACTAAAAGTGGTCAAGTAAACAAGGTGATCAACTATCCTAGTTAGGACATAAAGGAGGGATTGTGGACAAGTCCATCAATGCATTTGGAGCTGTCTAGGTTTATGACCTAACTGGGACCAACTGTTTCCAGTTTATGTAGCATGCATACATGTTCTCATGCTAATGTTGAAGCCTGTATGGTGAACCTTGAAGCTGGTGTGATATGTGCACTTAATAAATGTTTTCTGTAACCTTGGGCGGGTAACTCCGCTCTGCCAGCGGAGTTTGTGGAGATTTGCCTTCTTTGTTGCAAACGCGGAGGTAGGCAAAACTCTGCCTCCGTGGCGGAGCGGAGTTAGCCACTCCCTCCCCCCTCCCAAATTCTTTACAAATGATAAAATAAGGCCCTTACCTGCGTGTCTGCTGCTTCCCATGCCTGGCCGCTCTCCTTCCTGCTCCTCTCGCGTCCTTCTTCATTGAAAAAAACACTACGTTGTACGTCTAGCTTTGTTTAGAACATATTAGTCCTGCCATTACTTTTCTAACTATTTAATGTTATTGGATACTTTGTGATGTGAGACTACAGTTGTGTTTGTTCAATGTATGGATATGTGGGATGAAATCCAATTGGGGCTGACATTGCATTGGGTGGTATTTCATATGGCAAGTATTTCAGCTTAGCTTGGCCAATGTCAACATAATTTAACTTGCACTTCTACGTATGATGTAGGTAAGATATGTGCTTGATGTGTTAGTTATATGCCCATCCCCACACGTAGGGTGTTAAATTGTCATACCGTATTAGGAATTTTCAATTGACATGTGTCCATTTTTGTGTGCGTACCTTACACCTACTTTATATTAATGTGAGACAAATGCTATTACTGCTGTGTTTGCTTTTGTGACTTGAACTTACATATTTCCCACATATGCATGGCACTTGCTTATGCTATTGGCTATCCCTGATATACTTCAAGCAACAAGACCTGCTCACATAGAGGTTTTGGGGCATATCTGTTCCGACTTCCAGTCGATGGCGCCGAAGGCTTTGCGGGAGCTGCCCCGAAAGCTGCTTGAGCACCGGCAGTCGGCCGTTCGGTCTACCCCTGGATGAGATCGACTGACTTTTCTGGGGATGTCCAGAACACCTTGATGGACATGCTTTTTGATGGCCGTTTCCTTTTTGGCGACAAAGCAGACAATGCTCTAGAGCGTTTCAAGGACTCACGGGCTACAGCCAAGTCCTTGGCCTCTCCACTGCCCTGCGCAGTCTGCTTTTCGCCCCTTTAGTGGCTACAGAAGGGGTGCCCCGCTATGTCCTGCCCAGAGCCACAGGCTGCAGCAGGTTACCCAACCTTCGCGTGGGCAGGGACGTGGTAACAGCCATCGTGGTTCCGGGTCCAGCGAGCAGGCCAATACACCAACCCCCCTCTGCAGCAGCCTCCAAACCTTCCTAGTCCGACATTTAAGGCCCATCAAACGCCAGTGGGCGGCAAGATTCACCATCACCTCTCCCACTGGTGCACCATCATGTGGGACAGGTGAATTTTGCAGATAGTCCGAAGGGGCTACTCCCTCCCCTTCGAGGCTACCCCTCCAGCCATGCCACCGCAATACCACTGCATGTCGGAGGATCATCTGGCCCTTCTCAAGCAGGAAGTTACAGCTCTCCTGGCCAAGGGAGCCATTGAGCGCGTTCCTTTCCCAGAAGTAGGTCGTGGTTGTTATTCCCACTACTTTCTGGTCCCCAAGAAGGACAAGGGCCTGCATCCTATCTTGGATCTCAGGGATGTCAACCACTTCCTCCGGAAGGAGAAGTTCAAGATGTTGACGCTTTCTCAGGTCTTGTCTGCCCTTGACCCGGAAGACTGGATGGTATCGTTGGACTTGCAGGACGCTTATTTTCACATCCGTACGGTTCACGGTAGGCCACGAGCATTTTCAGTTCACCGTGCTCCCCTTTGGCCTTACCAGCACCCCTCCGGTGTTCACGAAAGTGATGGCGGTGGTCGCAGCTCATCTGCGCAGATCAGGGTGTCAGTCTTCCCCTATCTCGACGACTGGCTGTTGAAGGCGGGCTCACCCCAGGCAGTCGTCTCCCACCTCCAGACTACAGCCGACCTCCTGCATTCGCTGGGGTTTTCCATCAATGTGCCGAAGTCACACCTGATTCCCTCTCAGAAGCTCCTCTTCATCTGAGCAGTTCTGGACACAACAAGGTTTCGGGTCTATCCTCCCGAACTGCGAGTCCGGGATATTCACGCTATGATTCCAATCTATCAGCCTCTATCCCGGGTTTCGGTCAGGATGACCCTGAGGCTGCTGAGCTTCATAGCCTCCTGCATCCTGCTGGTCGATCATGCCAGGTGGCATATGCAGGCTCTGCAGTGGGACCTAAAGTTCCAGTGGGCGCAGCATCAGGGGAATCTTGCCGATTGCGTCCAGATCACGGAGGGCACTGCACGTCAATTGCAGTAGTGGTTCACAAACCAGGATTGGGTCAGTGGCGGATCCCTCTCCCTTCCCCAACCAGACCACACAGTGGTGACAGACGCTTCCCTTCTGGGATGGGGCGGCCACATGGGAGAGACGGAGATCAGAGGCCTCTGGTCTCCGGCGGAGTCTAGGCTCCACATCAACCTTCTGGAGCTTTCGAGCGATTCATCTTGCACTAAAAGCATTTCTTCCCTCTGTCCCGGGAAGGGTAGTGCAGGTGTTCACGGACAACACCACTGCCATGTGGTACTGCAACAAACAGGGCGGGTGGGGTCGTGGACCCTATGTCAGGAGGCCCTCAGCCTCTGGATATGGCTGGAACATCAGGGCACCTGGCAAGTTCACTGAACGCCAGGGCGGACAAACTCAGCCACAGGTGCATGATGTATCACGAATGGCGTCTTCACTCGGAGGTGGTGCAAGGTCTCTTTCAGCAGTGGGGAGAGCCTTGGTTAGATCTATTCACCACCGAAGAGAATGCGCAATTTCAGCAGTTCTGCGCGTTGGAATTTCCAAGGCGCGCTCTCGTTAGGCGACGCTTTTCATCATGAGTGGAGTTGCAGTCTGTTGTACGCCTTTGCGCCTATACCACTTCTGCCTAGAGTGCTCAAGAAGATCCAGCGCGACTGAGCACAAGTCATCCTTGTGGCTCTGGATTGGGCACGAAGAGTCTGATTTCCCGAGCTGCTCAACATGGCCATCAATCCTCCGATCGGACTGCCTCTTCGGGAGGATCTTCTGTTGCAGCAACAGGGTACGGTCCTCCACCTGAACCTGTCCAGCCTCCACCTCCTTGCGTGGAGATTGAGTGGCGGCATTTGACATCTTTTGACCTGCCTCCTGAAGTCTGTGATGTAATCTTTGTGGCCAGGCGTCCCTCCACTAAGACGGTAGTGCTCTGGGCACTATAAAGGGCTATCTTTCAGCCATCTCTGCCTTCCTTGGGCTTCCAGATCAGCCCTCTCTTTTCAAGTACCAGTGGTAAATTGTTTCTTGAAAGGGATAACTCATCTCGTTCCTCCTATTTCCTTCGTTATGCCTCAGTGGGACTTGAATCTAGTCCTAACCTATTTAATGTGTGCTCCCTTTGAGCCGCTTCACAACTGTCCTTTGAGGCTTTTGACACATAAAACTGCTTTCCTGGTAGCCATCACATCTGGCAGAAGAGTGAGTGAGCTCCAGGCCCTTTCCTCCAAGCCTCCTTTCCTATCTGTTCATCCGGACAAGGTAGTTCTCAGGACTGGTCCATCCTTCTTGCCTAAGGTTGTCACTGCCTTTCACATTGGGCAGACCATCACTTTGCCCCCCTTCTTTCCGCCTCCACACCCTTGCAAAGAGGAAGAGAGGCTCCACAGTCTGAACCCAAAACGTGCGCTCTCTTTCTATCTGAACCGCACAAAACAGTTCCGGGGTGGATGACGAACTCTTTGTTGGCTACGTGGGAGCCAAGAAAGGTCGGGCCGTACACAAGCAAACCATTTCTCGATGGGTCATTTTGTGTATTAAAGCATGCTATTCTCTGGCAAAAAAGGAGCCTCCAGTGGGGCTACGCGCCCATTCCACCAAGACGACTGCAGCCTCTACTGCCCTGGGAAGAAGAGTTCCTCTACATGACATCTGTCAGGCAGCTACGTGGGCATCACTGCACATGTTTACGAAACACTACTGTCTTGACAGCCAAGTTCGGAGAGATGGCTTCTTTGGCCGTTTTGTTCTACAGGACTTTCTGGTGTGATCTTGGTTTGCAGACCCACCACCGGGGTTGGTATTGCTGGGGTATCTATTTTAAGGTACGGAATCTATAACTCATGAGTTTCTTTCAGATGAACAAGTTACTTACCTTCGGTAATGATATATCTGTAAGAAACATTAGTTAGTTATAGATTCCTTACCGCCCCACCCATCCTCCCCGTTCTGCGAACTGATTTCTAGGGTTGAGAATATCCTTTCAGGGCCCTAGTTTTGTGCAGCAGTGGTCAGTGTCTTGCATGGCTCTGCATTTCTGGTGCAGAAAGACGTGTACAGAACTGACGTCAGCCTGCAAGGGCGGCGTCTAAGGAGCTACCGTGACTTCATCCCGGCGACCATGATGCCAACAACGGACGCGCAGTCGACCGACGCCACCTTCCAACGGACAGAGGTACCGCTGACGAAAAAACTTTCCGGATCCAGTTTGACGCCTGGGGATAATTCTAAGGTAAGGAATCTATAACTTACTAATGTTTCTTACAGTCCATTCCATGCCCTCCAACGAACCATTGCTGACATCGCTTGAGTCCTGACTGTGAGACAAGAATGACTGTCTAGTCAGAGTGTCTCCAGTGAGCTCGCCCAGGAGTTGGGACTCATGCAGAGGCGCATGGAGAACGTGGAGCAGGCCAATGCGGAAGGAGCGACTGCCACGGCTGCACACCGGCGAGAGGTAGCTGGGTTCCACAATGACCTCAAAACCATCCTCATGGCATTGCTGCCACAGGCTGAAGCATGCTGCTGCTACCACAACATCCTCATCTCCGCCCCTGAAGTGTCAGTGCACGCAGTGCGGCAGACATTCCACCTCCGGCCCCTGAGGTGTCATTGCCACACAGTGCTGGAGAAAGGCCAGCACCACCCATACGTGAGGCACATGAAACAGCAGAGGATGAAGATGCGGAGAATCTGCCCTCGTGGTCAGAAGGAAGCGGTAGCATCCATCTCCGAAACATGGCCGGTTTCAGCTTGGTTCTGCCCTCTGCATCATAACCTTCCACTGCCACCCGATACACTCTGCGACGCTCACCTTGGACCTCGACATGGACTGCCATAACCTGTTCGATTGCCAATGACACTGCTATCAGACTGCTGACTGAACTCTTCCACTTCCTTTGGACTGGTCATTCCCTGAATGACTCTGGCTGGCCCTCCACGGGCCAACATTTGAAAGTGGGGTTTGCATGGCCCTGTACTGCTCCAGATTCAACACTCCACTGAATGTGCATTAAACATTCCGAATCACACAGATGTGTTGTCTCTATGGTCTTTAAAGTATGGTAGCATGGATGAATGTGGGGTCAGTGACTTCCTCTTACGTCCATGTGGCTCATGTCGTTGGACTTGGGTTACAGGGTGACACATTGTTGATTGTTTTCCGGGTGGCGCTGACGCAACAACAGCGACACACACATTTGTTACTTACTTGTCCAGCCCCGTACGGAACCACACACAGACCCATGGGGTCATTATTCAAACCCTTATGCTGGAGTGGCATACGCCAGGCCAACCCACTGCACTTACGCTCCAGGGGGGCCAACAACGCCACAGGTGTCAGGACTCCCCTGTAGTGATCTGCTGCTCACAGGTCTAGTTATCAGCATGCCACGGCCACTCCCTCATGGCTGATTTACACCCACACCGAACCCATCCAGCACACGCGTCACAGCACATGTGACCTTGCCAATAAAAAGGGCAGGGCGCATGTGCATGATGTCGTTTCCAACCTCTCTCGGGGTGTATCCGTGTGGTGTGCATGTAGGCATGGAGGCCCGGAGGGGACATGATGGTGTCCGCACCACGATACCCAATCATAGAGGGTCCATGACTGTGGGGGCACAGACTTGGTGGCACCGGATACACTGCAGCCGGCACAGGCACACCGCCACGGGACGGTGACTTTCGGTACACTGAGGTAGGGGCACCTTAAGTGCTGAGCGGGTGTGCAGCCTGCGATGATGCCCCGTCCCGGCAGTCTGGACGGCTCAGGTTTTGTGTGCCCTGCTGGAGCGCAGTGTAGGCCTGAGCCAGCGGGCAGCGCGAGCCTACTGCCATGTGGCGTCACCTCCTGGATCACAGAGTTAGTGTCACCTATGAGGCTGAGCAGGTGTGCAGCCTGCGATGAGGCTGGGTGCACTGGTATGTTCTCTGCCATGGAGTGATCAAGACCCAGCACCAAATGTGAGACCTGGTGGCCGGCGGAGCTGGGCTGCATGATGTGGAGGGTGCCATGTCTGCGGGCCCCGGGCTTGTGGCTTTCAGCGGCACGTGGTGGGCCCTCATTGCTACATGCCGGTGGCGGAAGGTGAGCAGTGAGGCCTGGGTGCGCAGGGGCGGGCATGCAGTGCTGGGTGGCGGGAGGGGCTGGGGTGCAGCTGCCTGGGTGCGCAAGGGTGGGCATGCACCGCTGGGTGGCGGGAGGGGCTGGAGTGCAGCTGCCTGGGTGCGCTGGGGAGGTCAGGCGATGATGTCTTGTGCAATTGCATGTACTTTGTCATTCAGGTATCTGGACTCTGTTTCTGATGGCGGGTCGGTCTCAGATGTGGGACCTGGTGAACTGCACTACATACCGGCACGTGGTTGGAGACACACCTGTGGCAGCAGGTGGGCAGTGTGGCCTGGGTGCGCAGTGTCGGCACTCTCTCTTCCTGTCCCTCTCTTCTTTTCTCTAGCTCTCTCTCCCCCTATCTGTTTGTATATCCCTCTCTGTCTGTCTTTCTCTCGCTCCCCCTCTCTGTCCGTCTTTCTCTCGCTCCCCCTCTCTGTCCATCTTTCTCTCGCTTTCCCTCCCTGTCCGTCTTTCTCTCGCTCCCTCTCCTTCGCTCTCTCTCTCTCCTTCACTCTCTCTCACCTTCGTTCTCTCTCTGTCCTTTGATGTGCGCAGGACACACCTTCTGATCATGATTTTTGTCTTGCAGGCTGTGACCTACAGATTATCCCGAGGGGAGCCGCCATGTGTCTTCATTTCTGTTCTGTGCGTATTTTAATACATTTTCATTTGTTGCTTCGAAGGTGAATGTGTGATGCTCATTTTTGTGACGGTGTGACAGAAGTGATTGTGCGACATCATGCAGGTTATTTGGTATGTGATTCTGTGTGATTGATGTGACATATCTTTGTCCGGGAGTGGGTGGGGTTGCCCGAAGTGGGGCCCCAGGGGGGGAGGTGGGGTCCTGGGGCTGGTGGCCGTGGGTGTTGTTGCCCTCTTGGGTCTCCGGGATGCATGTTCTGTGGCTCCATGACATCTGTTGTTCTGCAGGTGTGGCTCTGGGCTGGGCTTTCTTTTCTGGTGCAGGTTGTAGTCCGACTTTGCACCAGGTCAGAGCAGGTGTTAGTTTCCTGGTGCTAACACACCTTATCGCATGTTTTGTGATCTTATTGCAGATCAGGCTGGTCGTTGAGAATGTTGTGGTGTGGCGTTGTCGTGGCTTTTTGCTCGGAAACGCCTACTCTGCATCTCATTAGCAATAGTTGCCGGGGTCATCCTTGGCGATGTTTTTTGCGGCTGCTATCGCTGGAAAACTGGTGATATGGGCTGTATGCGCCAGCTTGTGAATGGGGTGGTAAGTTTATCGCAAATTTGGCTGCGTTAAGGTGCCGATAACTCGGCGATAGCTCTTTGAAAATATGGCCCTCTATTGGTTAACACGATTCTGGGGTAAGCTTTCAGAGACTCAATGAGAAACCACACCAAGGACCTAGTAACAGCAGGTGCAAGATACTCTATCGGTTCACGGGTTCTAGGGTACATCAGTCATGGTATCATAGCGTGCCATTAAATGCCACAGGGATAATACAACATGAGCCCTGTGCACTAGGCCTATTCAACTCGATAGCCACACCCACACTACAATAACTATAACTCATGCCTTCTCCATGCACTGCTTATAACCTTTTTTATATGTCAGTTATACCATGTAAAAAAATATTATTTGCAAATGGAGTTAGGACATCGCAAATCATATCTTTTGTGAGAATACAGTGCATGGTAGAGGGGCAAATTATAGATAATATAGATCATCTTTAGAGGTCAGGGTTTCATTCTTCCCCTATCTCGACGACTGGTTGCTGAAGGTGGGCTTACCCCAGGCAGTCACCTTCCACCTCCAGAAAACAGCAAACCTTTTGTACTTGCTGGCCTTCACCATCAACATGTCGAAGTCATACCTGATTTCTTCTCAGATACTCCCTTAGATCAGAACCATTCTGAATATAGTGCCGTTACGCGCCTATCCCCCGGAACATAGATTGCATGCTATTCGGGCTTTGATACCGATGTTTCAACCTCTATCCTTAATTTTGCTGAGACTGACTCTGAGGTTGCTGGGTTTGAAGGCCTGCATGCTGCTTTTGTAGCATGCCAGATGGCATGTGGATCTGCAGTGGGATCTGCAGTGGGATCTGTAGTCCCAGAGGGTACAGCACCAAGGAAATGTCTATGACCTGGACCTGGTCCTGGTACAGTGGTGGCTGACGGACCGCGATTGGGTGCTTGGTAAACCCCTCTCTCTTACCCACCCGGAGCTGACAATTGCGTCATATCTGGGTTGGGGTGGTTACCTGGTAAAGGTGGCGATCAGAGGGCTCTGGTCTCTGCTGGCATCTCTGCACTATATAAATCTTCTGGAGCTGAGAGTGATCCACTTAGCATTGAAAGCCTTCCTCCCATCTATCAAGGGAAAGCTGCTTCAGATGTTCACCGACAACACCACCAGCATGCGGTGTTGCAACAAACAGGGCAGGGTGGAGTCTTGGACTCTTTGTCAGGAGGCTCTGCCCGTTTGGACTTGCCAAGAGCACCAGGACACCTGGCAGACTCATTGAACCCCAGGGCAGATGAATTCCATGCCTTTTGGATCACAAATGGCATCTACATCCAGAGGTGGCACAAGGTCTCTTCAATAATGGGGAAAACCTTGGTTCAATCTGTTCCCCACTGATGAGAACACATAATGTTAGCATTTCTACACATTGGAGTCTCCAAAGCAGCTCTTGGTATGAGATGCATTCCTCCTTGAGTGAAATTCGGGACTTCTGTATGCCTTTTTACCAATCAAGAAGTTCAGGACCGGCCGCGCCCAAGACATCCTAGTGGCTCCAGATTGGACTTGGAGAGTATGGTATCCAGAACCTCTGAGCGTGTGCCTTGGTCCTTCAATCAGGTGCCCTTTGGGAGTAGGTCCTGTAAACAGCAGCAAGGCAGAGTCCTGCACCAAACCTGCTCACTCTCCACCCTCATGCATGGAGATTGAGCTGTGGTAGTTGAGGGTTTTTGATCTTTCTCCCAAGGTCTGTGATGTCATTTTTGCGGCCAGTCGTCATGCCGCTAAAACTGTATATGCCTGCTGTTGGGACACGTTTGTAGTCTGGTGTTCCTCGTGGTGTAGCAGTTTGTTCTGTCATTTGCCCGACAAGGCCTTGCACTGATGCAGTTAAAGGTTACCTATCTGGTATTTTGGCTTTCCTACAGTTGCCGGGCCAACGCTGTTCAACTCACCAGTGGTGACTTGTCTTCTGAAAGGTTTGCAACACTTGTTCCCTCCTAACCCTTTTGGGATTCCACAATGCAACCTCAAACTGGTCCCCACAATTCTCATGTGTTCCCCCTTAGAGTCCCTAGAAAGTTGTTCTCTATGGCTCTTGACTATCAAAAAAGGCTTTCTAAAGGCTATCAGCGACCTTCAAGCTCTGTCGGTTCAACCTCAATACACTAGCTTTTTTCCTGACAAACTCATCCTTCGAAAGTATGTTTCTTTCCTGCCAAAGGTTGTCACTCCATTTCATATCAGTTTGCCGATATTTTTAGCTCAAACTCACCCTTACAAGGAAGAGGAGAGACTCATTGCCCGGGCCTGAAAAGAGCTCTTGTTCTATACTCATCACACCAAAGACTATTGGGTGGACGATCAGCTCTTCAGCGTGTTCACTGGAGCGCAAAGGGCATTACTGTGCAGAAGAGAACCATGTCTCCACGACTGTATTCATCATTAAGGTCTGCTAAACATTGGCTAAGAAGCAGTCTCCTGAAGGCTTGCGGGCCCATTCTACCAAGGCCGAGGCCGCTAGTACTGCGTTGGCATATGGGGTACCTGTCCTGGACATCTGTCAAGTAGCTATGTGGACTCCACTTCACATGTTCACAAAGCATTCCTGCTTGGACAATCACATCCCTTGAGACAGGCATTTGCCTGTTCACTCCTCTAGGATTTTCTGGTTTGAACCGGTTTGCAGGCCCACCTCCAGGGAAGTTTTGCTTGGGTATCTATTCTAAATGGAGTAATCTGAGTTCAGAAGCGGATGTCAGAATAACAAGTTACTTACCTTTGGTAATGCTTTTTCTGGTAGAGATTCTATCTAACTGCACCGACCGTCCCATCCTCAACGCTCTGCGAACTGGGATCTTCACCATAAAGAGCCCGTTAGACACTGCACACTGGTCAGACATTGTTTTTTACATGGCTCCACTTTTTTGGCGCTGAAATAGTCATGAAAGTAGCTGATGTCAGCGCATCAGGGTGGCGCGTATATAAGCCCTTCAACATCACTTCCAACGTGGATGATGCCAACGCAGAGCCAATTGAGGCCGCCTACTGGCACGCAGAGGTACTGCTCAAGAATTTCCAGATGCGGTCTGACACCGGGGGACTATTCTAAGGTGAGGAATCTAGAGTTAGAAAGAGTATCTCTGTACCAGAAAAAGTGTTACCGAAGGTAAGTAACTTGTTCTTCAGTGGGTTTTGATCATGTTCAGCCAACACTCCCACTGTGCACAGTCTTTGGCCATGTGCAGCAGGAGGGCTGACTCCATGAGGGTGGCCAACCCACAGCAGCCTGACCCCCATGGTTACCTTACTGCCCCTGCCCACCTCCTGTCTGCCTTCCAATCTCTGTATGTGTGCCCCTACTGCCTCCCCTCTGAATTCCATTGTCTGCTCGCTGCCCCTTCAACACTGCTGATTTCCCATCATGGTCTATTTGTAGGCCCCTGCCCCCTCCTACCTTCCCATCATGGACAGCTTGCTGCCCCTGCACATGATAGCTTACCATCTCTGGTCATCTTGCAGCTTTTTCACCCACCGATGGCCCTATTTTCTATGTTTGCATGATCATGTCCCTCCGTTCTGCCCTCCGTGGCCTTTTGAGCTGCCACTTACCCAAGCTGGCCTGCCTTCTGTGTTCAGTTTGCTTCTCCTGCTCTCTCCCCCTGCCCTCTGTTTTCTGTTTGAGTGCCTCTGCCTCCCCACTGCTGCTCTCCTTGATCCACTGTGTTACCTGCTGCCTATGCTGGCCTCTCCTCCATGTTCAGCTTGCTGCTCCAGCCTCCCTCCCCCAGCCCTGTCTTCATGTGAGTGTCTATGCCCCCTCCCACCCTTCGTCTATGGTCCATTGTTCTGCCTCCACCCATGTCAGCCTGCCCTGACTGCTCTTCCTCCATGGTCCATTGTGCTGCCCCTACCCATGCTGGCCTGCCCGGACTGGTTAGCATGCTGGTCCGGCACCTGCTGCCTTCCTCCTGCCCTCTGTGGTCAGCTTGGTGCCCCATCCCACACCCCCTCCCGTCTGCCCTCTGTTCTCCATCTGCGTGCATCTGCCCCTTCCCACATGCCCTCCATGCTCAGTTTACTGACCATGCCTCCGCCCCATCCCCCATAACCTATGTGCCCCTACCCTCTCTCTCATGCTCTCCATGATCCATTGTGCCACCCCCATTCCATGCTAGCCTACCCTCCATGGTCAGCCTGTTACCCGTGCCCCTCCCCATCTCCCCTGCCCTCTGTTGTACATGTGTGTGACACTGCCCCCTTCCTCCTGCTCTCTGTGGTCCTTTGTGCTACCCTGGCACAAGCTGGCCTGCCCTTTGTGGTCAGTATGCTGCCCTTGCCCCCCTCTCCCCAGCCCTCTGTTCATCATCTACTTGCCCCAGGCCCTTCCCACTAGCCCTTCATGGTCAACTTGATGCCCTTGCCGGCCTCCCCGCCGTGGTCAACTTGCTGGTCCTCCCCCTCTCCTTAGCCCTCCATTCTCTATATGCATACCCTGTTCCCTCCCTCCTACCCTCCGTGGTCCATTGTGTTGCCAATGCCCATTCCAGCCTGCTTTCTCTGGGAAGTTTGCAGACCCTGCACCCTCCCTCCTGCCCTCCATTGTCTGTATGCAGTCCACCGCATTGTCCCTATTGCCCTTCACCGTTCCATTGAGCTACCACTGCCTATTCCACCTGCTCATCCTCATTTTTGCTTTCTAGAGCTCTAACCATATTTCCACAACAAAAAGAACCCGCACATTTTTGTATTTCTAAAGGATAAGACTTCACATGTTGCTGCTTTTATTCCATGAAGATGGCTTCAGTTGTGCCACATTTTTGTCATAAAGGCAAATACTAGCTCTCTAGTTGTTTATTAGAGTACTGTGGAAAGCTGCAGTACCATAATGGAGTGTTCACTGACGGACTGCTGCTGGTGTTGAAGGTATATGTTTCAGTCTGCATGTCAGACTGTGTTACTGACATGGATGAGAAATACATGTGAGAATAGCAAATGTGTCCTTGCTTCAGCTTTCCGCAGTAGTAACCATCATTTCTATGACAAAACAAATCCTCTTATTTTGTTTATTTCCAAAGGATATGATTTAGGTTTTAAAGCTGTGAATCCATCAAGATGGTTTCAGGTGTGCTGCACTTGTGTCATATATTACAGAATGTTAGTGCCCTATGTGTTCATTAGGACACTGGAGAGGTTGTAGTGTAGCACTGAGCAATAAACTGACAGTCTTCTGCTGCTGTTGGAAGTACATGTTGTACTCAGAATATCAGACTTTACTCTCACATGGCCCAGGACTATAGTGTCAATTTCTAGAAATGATGCTCTCATTTTAGCTTGTGGACTACCATCCTTACCTCTAATGACAAAATTATGAGAGAAAACAGAGTCCTCTCAAACATTGTTCATCAAATTCCAGCAGAGGATCAGCATTTTCACTAGCTAAAATCATCTTAGAACACACCATAATTCCTAAAATGAGTAGGGCACCACCAACAAATGTTTTATATTGCGACTAAAATCTGTTATCACCCTTGTAGCAGCAGAAGCTCAATGATATTATCCACTGAGCCCAGAACAATAAATCTCTTACAATTTCTTATAATCAATCTATCTAGTTTTGATCTCTACTCACTCCCACAGTGGCTTTGGTCCTCCGATGGACCTTACCCATGGCATTGAGGGGTGAGGAACTAGGGTGTCTCCTGTTGGCTACCCAGTGAGGACCAACTAAATGGTAACCAGTTCACAAATTGGAAATCAAATTCAAATGTATCACTCTCAAGATCATGATGTAAATGTATAGGATGACGACGGGAACCCTAAACCTCCTAAAGAAGTTCAATCGGGCTAAAATCAAACAAACCAATAGTTCTGCCTTAGCAGTGCAGAATAATAAAAGAATCTGGTTTCTGGAAATAATCTATGACTATGTCTGTTATGAATTAGAATCTGAACTATTGTACGCCCAGTTTCTGTGGAATTAGCATTTCAGATTACGATTTAAAGAAGACTCAGACAATAAGGGTCACATTTAGTTATTGTATTCTCAAATTTAGAATGCAAAGCAATAACTAGCATTTAGGCACTAAGTCATGCATCATTCACAAAAAGTAGTATAAAACCACACATTAGCAGAGATAAATCAAAAGGCAATCTTACAAGGACTTTTGGAACCTAGGGCATCATTAGGATGGGGGTCGGACCATCCTGACGGGAAACGGGACCGCCCGCCATATTTGCGGCGGTCCTGTGGGGGAGATTAGTATGCACCTGCCACACTGGCGGGCGCATCATGCATTTTTAACATTGCGGCGGGCGGTGCTTTCAGCAGCACCCGCCGCAATGGTAAAACTGCATGTTGTGTATTTGCATGCACAAAGTGGCAGTGTGCATGCAAATGCTACGGTACCCCCCATGTTCACCCCCAATACCCTGGGGGCCCGCAACGGGCCCCTGAAGTCACTGTCTGCATGCCTTTCTGTGGCGGCAACTTCCTAATATGGATGGCGGTGTCTAACAGACACCGCCGCCATAGCAGGCCCCTTTTCCACCTGGTCACCTGTGTGACCGGTGGAAAACCGGCAGACGGTCTTTCCGTCTGCCGGGGTCCCCCCGCCATACTAATATGGTGGGGGGAAATGGGTGGCGGGCGGGGAAGGATGTAGGGCGGATCGCCACCGCCATGCAGGCAGTGGCAATCCGCCCTACATCCTAATGGACCCCCTAGTATTTTCACCACAGATTCCGTAAAGTTTGCTAAACAAAGGGAATTCCTTCCACCAATAAAGGCAGAAGCATAGTTCGGCACAGTTCTTTAATTTAGGCATATAGTTCGATCAGAGTTAGGATTAGAGAAAAGGCAGCAAAGACTGGTGAACCAATAATGTCAGCAAGCCTCACTGACATGATTTCCAGAGGTAGCAAGAGAGAGGAAAGTCAACAACAGCAGCCTCAACAGCGGGGAATTGAGGAATGTCATGGAAAGGATTCCTCAGTCCGAGAGTCTGAGAGCATGTCTCTGAAAGCTTCTGCAAGAGTTGAACAGCATGCGAGTAAAGTGTCCAAGAGCTCTCTGCCAGTGTCCGAAAGAAACTCTCTATGAATTCAGAATGCCCCTCTGATGAGGGCCTTTCAATAACATATTACTTGCTGCATCCAGAGGTGACATCTGCCATCACCCCAAGAAAGTCCATCACCCATGTGACTATCATCTGCTCACAAGGTGCAAAAGAAGATACTTTAGAGAATTTTCCCTGACCATCCAAGGAAATCGATCGTCTGTCCCCGGCACACAGGCTAGTCCACAAAGAACAATTCAGAATGTTGCTTTCCATGTACTGGTGCTGAGGGTTTAAGTTCCCACATTTTAGATTATGTCGAAGTGTCAAAAAAGTATCCTTTAGGTATCAGGAATGTCATGTGAAAGAACAGAAAAAGTTACATGGCTAGGCAAGAAGAATACTTTCACATCAATCCATGAAGTAAAATGCACTCCTAAGGAAAATCATTTAATACATGTAAAAGCAATACAATTCTTATTAATAAATGAATGTGCAATTAGATCCAAGCATAATAAATTCAATTAAGTATTTGTGTCAAGTAATCAAGTATTGTAAGTTGTTATAAGTGATTACATAGAAATGTTCAGTCCTAATTACACATAGCATGATTACCAGCCGCAGTTCTGGCCTCACGGAAGTGAAACACCTGCATAGATTCCAGCACTAGACAAAAATAAGGCCTATTACCGCATGTCCAACAGGCATTAAATACAACCTGTTGCCCTAATAGGCTAAGCAAATCCACTCATCTTACATAGCACATAAACAGCCCCTCAACATTTGAGATGGCTGGATCCTGTGGTCCTGAAGAAAGCCATCTGACCCTTTTGCTGAAACATGTCGACCTACCACTCACCATGTGCTTTGGACCTATAAATACCCAATTAAGCACCACCCACTTTTTTTACCTTCTCCCTATCCTGTGAAAATAAAAACAAACTACACAGTAGAGAAGATATTTTTTATAATTTTTTATTATTCCGACACTTTTCCCACTCACGACTATCACACAACAGACAGTCTCCCTGCTGGTGGAGGATGATGAACACCTGGAGAACAGGACACTCAGGTGCCAAGACCTTATGATGATTCATCCCACTTAATCAAATAAGCGGAGAACAAGATATACCACTGCTTTGACAGTGTGCCTTAGGGTCCTCATCAGAAAATCTCCAAGAGCCTCTGGAAAACGACCTAAGTGATTCAATCTTTTTGATTATTTCAGTCGTAATTATGGCCTATTACTACAAGACACAAAGTACCTTCATGTAAGATAGTTTTATAAAAAGTATAATCATTGTGGTTTCAGTAAATCTATATTCTTATCAATATAAAGCCACTGCATAGATAGTTTCATTCATGTAAGATATATTATGAAGCTTTTGAAACGGCTGCTAGATCTCTATGGTGCATTGCAATGGAACCATTAAAGATGACTTTTACATTTGTTATACTCGTTGCTCAATTAAATTGCGAGTCATGTATACTTGCATATATGACTTATCAATTGTAGTTTACATTAGTTTGCGCATTATCAGTGCATAATTTTATGAATTTTCATTTCAACACTATAAAGCCACCAGTAAAGATCATTATTAGACATGTTATACCCACATATATGAATTATTTCTATTTCTACATTTCAAAGCACTCTTATGGTGTTTGTATTTTGTCATTAAATGATATATTTGTCATGTTACTGAACGTGTGCAGAGTGCACATTTGTTTTCGTTTGTTATTTTATTGTTGCATCTAGTATTTATAGTCATAAATCTAGTTTATATACACAAATATGAGAGGCAACACAAAACTAAATGCACTGTATAGATACAGTTTGAAAACTGAATGTAATATGGTTGTACCACATCTTGGAATAAAGAACATTTGAATCTTTCAATCTTTGTGTTGACTCAGCACTCAGTTTTCAAACTGTATCTATACAGTGCATTTAGTTTTGTGTTGCCTCTCAGATTTGTGTATATATGCTTTATTTATGGTCGTTTAAGCAGCTGGCCATTTGAGGTGGGCAATACTCTCACTACTGCAAAGTGACAGGTCCAGGCTGTGCACTCATGTATAACCTTGCTGCTTTATCCTATAAGTCATAAATCTAGTTGACAGCGTTCACACTGTATCACACCCTTTATATGTACTCCTTTTTGTGACCCTCAAAACCTGTCATAACAACAGTGCATTTCAATGGGGACCTTGACCTTGAATCCTCTAACTGCTGCCACAACATGTTGTCCATGTTGTGGCCGGCCAATCAAGGAGGTCCCTTTTCCCCCTCACCCTCACATGCCCCATGGGGTCAGAGTACCCTGACCCCTTGTATTTATTTTTTAATTCCTGTTCAGTATACAGAGAGCATGTCCTTGTGTCCTTTATTGGCTGCCACAACCTATTTTTCAGGTTGTGACCAGCCAATCAGACTTGGTTGGTCCCCTTTAAAGTGACAACTCAGAGGATATCTGGACCCCAACAGTACACCTGTACCTAATTTTAACCCCTTCATGACCACCTCAAGCACCTGCTTAAACATGAATTCCTTGCAAATGGCTGAACGGTTTTATCCCAAGTAACTAAAAGCACATCTTATGAGGAAAGTTCTAACTTTCTGCCGAATTTGGTGTGATTCCATTCAACCATTTTTTTTTAGTATTGCTTCCTAAAATGGGATTTAACATGGGATATCAATGTTTTGGGACCACCGCTTATTTTCTTCTGCCCTGCTTGACAGTTTAACATAGGAATTACTAGGGAGGAGATGAAGTGAAGGTTTTTTTTTTAACGTTTTGAGAAGATTTGTCAAAGGGAGCCAACGTTTTTATCAAAACAAAAAACATTCTTTCTATGGAAACTCTGACCTAACTATAACTCCACTATTGTTATTTATCATTATGTCTAGAGACCAGGGAGTCATGCAAACTAGGAGCCAACCTAAATGGGGTTAACTGAGTCAAGTGATCACATAGAAAATCTGCTGACAAAAAGAGGGCCAAGATTTAACAATTGTGGTGAATGGACAGAGGGTTATAAGGTAATAAGGAGGCAGTTTAAAACACATTGTATGACTGATTATGAAGGTACTAAGCGTTGGGTCTGAAGAGCACACAGAAAGTGACAGCTGCAGGTCCTGCATTTGAGGCACTTCGACATAGATTTACCAATTATAACTGCAGAGAACCAGGGCTTGGGCCTAGAGTATTACATGTAGCATATACAGCGGTGGAAGTAGATGAGAATACTCCAAGACTTGGAAAGTCGTCAAGGTAGTATGTTCAGTTAGTGGTGTAAAAGATCAGGGTCGGTGTGGTCTTAGCTCAAATATGGAACACATGGTAAGAAAGGGTGAGGGATGGAACATGAACATTACAGTCAATATAGAAGCTACATTAAGGGAATACAAGAGTCAAGCACTTAGACTGAGATCTTTCACTTGCTGACTTAGGAACTGACAGCACTGCTCCTCAGAAGGCCACCCTCAAAATTATGAGTGGAAAGCAGTACATGGTGGTGGGATAATACCCTGAGCCTTGAGTCACAGCTAACGGAAGTGAGCAAGGCTTATCTGGAGAAACTGGGGGGCATGTTTACAAGGGAATATCGCCATCAGAACTTCACTTTTAGTGACCCTCTGGTGGCTATATCCCCTTCTTCTTATTTACAAGCAGGCGTTAAGCCACTTAACATTAGCTTAACGCCGCCATGTAAATAAGGCCCTTTTCACGCTTCACTTAGTGTGAAAGTGGCGTGCAATGGATGTTGCATTGTGGGTCCCGCTGCTACACCTATTGCTTTTTGATGCTGCCTCGTATTTACATGGTTGGGCCAGCTCTAAAAACGAAGGCCAGGTAAACCCCGGTCTTAGGATGGGGATATGAGGAGAAATTATTAATTTCTTCTTGTGTTTTGCTCTTTCCATGTGTGCTGCATTTTGCAGCACACTTAGAGAGAGCAAATTGCCTTTAAAGATTAATTATGTGTGGGATGGTGTCCTTTCCTGCACATAAACAATTACCCCAGCAGCGCAGGCATCCTTGCAACATGGCCCATGTGTGCCTGCACTGGCGCTAGGCAGCTTTTTTAGTACCAGTGCTAGGGGAAATACAGGGGTGCACCGTATTTTTGTAAATATGGTGCATCTCTGCATTTCAAAAAATGTCAGAGCGCGACCTGACCTTTTTTGGAGTAACACCGTGCTCTGACATGTAAATATCCCCCTCAGTGCGCGGTGTTACTCCAAAATTGCTAACGCCGTGCTCTGACATTTTTTTAAAACAGGGATGCGCAGTATTTACATAAAAACTGTGCACCCCAGTGTTTCCCCTAGCACTGGTGCTAAAAATGCTGCCTTCATCGATCCTGGAAGTTTACGTATTCAGAAGCAAATGGCGTTTTTCAGTTTTGGGGTGGGAAAGACAAATGTTGAGAGCTGCACCTTCCCCCATCCTTCATTTCAAAGTGACCAACACTTGGTCCCTTTCCTTATTCCTGCTTCACCCATATGTTTGGTAGTGTAACAGAGTACTCTGTTGTTCTTTCCTCAGGGAAGACGTCTTCTATGCCTCTGAATGGACAGTTTATCTCGGCGCACACCTGCTCAATGGGAGCGTCCCCTTCAAGCACAAACGGCGGGCCAATCAAATCTTTGTCCACGAGAACTACACCAGCTCCTGCATGGGCGACGACATCGCCCTGTTGGAACTGTTTGGGCCCGTCCTGTTCAACACCTTCATCCAACCGGTCTGCGCCCCCTATGCCACACATCTTATCCAGGTTGGAGCAACGTGCTGGACCACCGGATGGGCTCCTGTTAGCTATGGAGGTAAATCTGTTGCCCCTTGGGACAAAAATAGAATGTTAACGATTAGATTTCTAACAACTACTAATTCTACATAAAACTGTGTACCAGTCTGAATCTTTAAAACCTCAAAATGACGTCTCGATGAGTTTTGCAGTTGGGTTATACTGAGAAGATAGCGAAATGGAAAACGGTTAGTCCTCTTTCCCTACATGGCTGCAAAAGGGAAACGTTTCAAGTGGCCCAGTTTTTTTGTTTTTTTAGAACAGATCTTGAAGCTGGCTTGTGTCTAAGGCCAGATGTGAAGCTAAAGAACCTCGCAAACAAACCCAATCAGTTATACACCCGCACAGCCAGTGAATTATGTCACAATAGGCCTCAAAAGCCCAGCAGGCCTCATCAAACAAACAAACATTCTGGAATACCTGTTGTTGGTGACTGTTAAAGATGCAAAAATACTACTTTTTTCTTTACACTGGATGGCCCGTTTAAACAAGAATGAGATAGTAAAGCAAAAAACTCCTGAATCCACTTCATTTTAGGCCGAGCATGTTGGACTTTGCACCTGGAGCTGCTTGCTGGACACCTACATTGCGCTCTCTGCTGTACTGTAGAATTAGTTCAGCAGCCTGTACACCAGGGTACCTTAAGGTGCACTGCAAAGGAGACACCACAGCCGGAGAGAGTGGCAGTCCCACCAGTTTCTGTTGACTCCCCAACCTTTGAGACTTCAAAGGCTGGGTCCAGGGTATTGCCATGATAACATTTCAAACAATGCAGCCCAACCCTTGCTACATGGCCTTGTGTAAGAGAACGCTAGGAGTGTTTTTGGTAGGGGAATGACAACTATTCACAACTGTAGTGTCTGTAACTGCACCCAAGGAGCCTGGCCGTGGGGCTTTAAGTCAAGACTGACTTAGGGGCTGAATACGATGTCGGGCGGAAAGCCTCTACCGACAGTTGGAATCTCCTTGACCGAGTCCGAGTCCTTCTGACCGAATCGGTCACTTTAAATTCCCCCCGCCCGATTACGATGGTCCCGAATCGGTTCCGAGTGACTCGCAGAGTATCCGTCTCGGTTGGAACCACATCGTACACCACTATGGACAGTGTTCCTGCCCAAAAGATTATGGTGTCGTTTTCCAACAGCCTTTCCATGTCAGCCTGTCCGACACAGAAAGGCTGTTGGACAGTGACTTTGGGGGCCCCTGGCTGGGCCCCCATGGCCTCGCAGCCTATGGTTGATTGCCGAGGGGGTACCTGAGGGACCCCTCTGTAAAACCCTACACTGTGTTGCAGGCACCATGGGCGGCCTGCCACAGGGTTCAAGGTTTACTGAAAATGCCACATTTTCCCATAGGAGCCTGTGTTATGGATGGTTCTCGGCGTAACACGGGCTCCCATAGGAAACAATTGGAATCCGACCAGACAATGTTCGGTCGCATCATAATCCGTCGGTCGGAACTGCCGACCGCTAGTCGGTCGGTCGCGATTGTGAGACATTGTCAGGCAGAGGCTTTCCGCCTCACATCCTAATGAACCCCTAAATCTCATCAAAAAATCCTCCAGCTGAAGATTCAGCTAAGGCCCTCATTAAGATGTCAGGCAGACTTGTGTCCACCCAACACCATTGCAGAATCGGGACCGACCGACCTCCCATCGGCGGTTCCGACCGCATTATTAGGATGCGAGTGCACATGGTGCGGTCACACACTCCCATTTCACTATGGGAGCTTGTGCTGTGGCTGTAAACCATCCATAGCACAAGCTCCCATAGAGAAATGGGTGTTTTTATCTATCCCTGCACCGCATGGCAGGCACCTGACAGTGCCTTCCACTGGGTGCAGGGATTGACAGGAGGGCACGATAGGTGCCCCCCAGGCCTCCAACCAGAGGCCGCTGTGTCAAGGGGGCCCTGCTAGGGTCCCCCAAAGTCACTTTCCGACAGGCTTTTAATGTCAGAAAGCTTGGCATGAAAAGCCTGTCCGACACTGACATCATAATCCCCATGGTGTAAACGCCGTACATAGGGAATTATGAGTGGCCTCCAACTGTCTGACGGGCTCCCTGATCCTGTCGGAAGCCAGTTGGTCCGACTGAACGGTTTCAAGTCCAATAGCCTTCATCGTAATAAGGCTGTTGGATTTGAAACCAACAATGTAAGTCGGAAAGCCCCAACCTGTGGTCGGAGACTTTCCGACTTACATCGTAATAGGGCCCTTAATATTTAATTGATAATTAATTATGTTAATAGTGTTTAGGTGTGGGTTGTTGGGCTTATAGAGGTACAGGGTGGGAAGTAAATTAATTAGAAGTAATATTTAGTTTTTATTTAATAATAATTATCTAATCGATAATTAATTTTGTTAATTGTGTAATTACATTTTTTAATTTACATTTTAGGTGCCAGTTATGGGTTTTGTAGGGGTATAGGGTGGGAAGTAAATTAATTTTCATTAACGATTAATTAACTTTTTAATTGATATTAATTATTCAATTGATAATTAATTATGTTAATTGTGTAATTAATGTTTTGTTAAGTTCAATTGTAGGAGCGCGTGTGTTTTGTGGGGGTATATTGTGGGCAGTAAATTAATTATAACTAAGCAATAAAGATTTTTTTTTTTTTTTTTTTTTTTTTTAAAAACCTTTATTTGTGCATGTGAAAAGAACAAATACGGGCCTACAGCCGTCAGGTAGGCCACGGTACGGTTAAGTATTGGTACAAACATTACATCCCCTGCGCATCCACGGTCAAGATTAGCAACGAGTCATGAGGTATACACTGGAGAGATCCTTGACACCAGGGGGAGGAGAAGTGAAGGTTAATTTTAAGGTTTTCAAAATAATTTTATCAGGGAAAAATCAGTAAAGAATAAGAACCAAGGAGATTCGAGTCCGCAAGATAGCTTCACCACACGGGAGAGCAGCAGCATCATTAAAACGGTCATGGAAGGAAAATCTCAGGCAGTGAGGCGATGCAGTTATATAACAGGATAGTCACATGAGTAAATATGCACCCCTCCAGAGCCGCCCCCACTCAATCCACCCCACACCCGGACCCCGAATCGAAACAAGTATAGCGCAGAAACATAAAAGAAAAAGGCCCATAGAACTAAGTAGAAACAGTGAATTACCCCCCCACCCTACACCAATGCGGAGGCTACGGCCTACCCCCCCCCAGCATAGTGCCTGTCGCCCAATGAACCCGAAATATAGACAAGAGAGAAAGTAGGAATAGAGTAAAGAAAAATAAGAGAACAGAGAGGTGAGTGGGGAGGAGCCTACGTTACCCCAGAGCGCCCGAAACCATCTGCCAACTATGGCCTCCACACACTGAGAGCCCACTACGCCAAAAGCGATCATGTGAAGATAACGTGTCACAACAATTTAAATGAAGGCGAACAAACCGCGACGAGTGCGCATAACATATGCAAACAGTTCCAGTCCCAGTCCAGCCCATCCGTGAAACCATGGCGTTATAAATCAGTTCAGCCCTGGCCCGATCGCGGGCTTAAGATTACACCAGCCCCTACATGAAGGCCCCGCACCCCGTGCAGACAAAGACAATATGGCCGCTTGGGAGAAGATGGTGAAGTAGAGTCACAAAATGGCCGCCGACCATCTATTGAGGTCCCCTTGTGCACCACATAAAGTCCAGACCTGGCATGTAAAGTACAGGAGTTCCACAGAAAAGAAGCAGTAGGCCACCATGAACGGTTCCTCGAGGACGTCAGGTGTCGCTCTGCTGGATACTCTTGCGGGCACGGTGAGGCAGGCAACAACGAAGCAGGCAGCAATGAACGGGGAGACAAAGTATCCGCAATTGAGCTGGAGAGCGATTGATCCTGGGTGCCGGTAAAGCCAGATGCAGGCACCAGTGTAGCACGATCATAAACAGCCATTGCGTCCCCGCAAGAGGACAAAAGCACTGGCAGACCCACGCCTTGTTGATGACAAACGGGGTGCTCACGACCCGCAGCCGACAGTATGGAGTCAAACCGCTCACTCAGCGCTTGCAAGCCAAGACACATTTGTAGACGAAAGTCCCGCAGGGCAGCCAGAACGGAGCCGCATGTCAGCGGAGGCTGCGCCCCCACATCGGTAGCAATCCGGGACGGCACTGTGGAGCTGGTGTCTGGTAGAGGGAGGGCGAAGCGGGCAGCGGGCGAGACCGGAGTAGCATCCCCCAGCCGCGAGCAGGCAATCAACGCCATGTTTTACCGCAGAACGGTACAGTGGCCAGGGGGGGGGTCGTAGCAAGGAGGCAATTCCCCTCAGGTCTGCGCCGCAACAGGGAAAAGCCAACAGTCGCTGCCCTTCCCTCGGGTTCGCTTCGCAGCCGACTAGGCAATAGAAGAAGGGGGTCTGCAGCCTCCCACAGCGCGGTCCACCGAACGGGGCAGGAGACCCGCTGCACCGGGGCTTACCCTATAGCTCCAGCCCATCAGGTGCGGGGTGCAGGAGGTGTCCGGGCGTCCCTCCCCCGGCTCATCCGGCGACAGTCCGTGGTGTGAGGCGGGACCGGGACCTCAGGGCTCAGGTGTACGCTCGTGGGTCCGGTAACTGCGGAGCTTCCAGGGGGCCGGCCAAGGCCACGATAGAGCAGGGGTCCAGTGCGGAGAACAAAAGCACCAAGAACTCCGGCGTCCAGGCGGGCTAAGACTCCGGGAAAGCGGCGGCGCAGTCAGCGCGTCGTCGCACACGTTGCACCTCGAAAATCGGCGAGGATAGGAGTCAGGATGATAGTCCGAGGCCAAGGGCCGACGGAGCCGGGCGCTCAAGCGTCTGCTCCGGTCGCCATCTTGGCTCCTCCCCCAATAATAAAGATTTTTTAATGAATGATATTTAGTTTATTGATAAATATTTATGTTAATGGTGTAAATAATGTGTTTTTTAAAGTAAGGTTTTAGGTGTGGGTTGTAAGTTTTGTAGGGGTATAGGGTGGGAATTAGCTAAAATAAAATTATTTAATAAATATTATTTTGTTAATAGATCATTTTAAAATAAGATGATATATGTAAATGAAAACTATTTTTGTATTTTAATTATCATAATATTTGTAGTTTTTTATTATATGTGTTTTACACTGTAATATGTATTTATATAATTTAATTTGTAATATAAAATATATTTGTATTTTCTTTTTACATATTTATATTTGTGTTTGTTTACTATGTTTTTTAAATCATTGTATTGTGTTGAAGAGAATGTGTTTGTTTCTAATGTTGAACTGACTGGAGTGTGAATAGTAGATGTTACCCCTCTGCAATTCAACACTTTTTTTTACTGTTGCTCTCATTGGAGTAGAAAAAGTCAATTTTACCCCTCCGCCATCCAACACTTTTCCTGCTGTTGCACTTATTGGAGTTGGAATTGTAAAGTTTACCCCTCTGCAATCCAACACTTTCCTCACTGTTGCGCAGACTAAAGTGTGACTAGAAAATGTTACCCCTTCGCAATCCAACACTTTCCCTACTGTTGAAGTTATTGGAGTTGAAATAGTAAATTTTACCCCTGCACATTGCAACACTTTCCCTTCTGTTGCACCGACTGGAGTGGGAATAGTACATTTTGGCCCTGTGTGATGTAACAGTTTTCCTACTGTTGCCTTGTGTGAAATGGGAGTCATAAATGTTATACAGCCTTAGTGCAAAACTTTGCCGACTTTTGTATAAATTGTAGAGGGAATAATATAGGTATTAAATGTAAAATGTTATAATTTATGTTATGTTGTTACAATTTATAGGATTATGTTTTTGCTTATATAAAAATATAGTATTTATAATTATTAATTTTTTTAATATGTAAAATGTTTTTAAGAAATTTATGTTGTTTACTTTTTTATTTTAATTAAAATGGTTTGTTTTTTAAATACTTTGTTATTGATATATATATATATATATGTGTGTGTGTGTTTAATAATTGTTTCTTTAGCTAGATATTTATAAATATGTATATATATATTAATATGTGTTGAATATTTTAGATTTTTTTCTAATTTTGTTTAAATATATATTCAATCTATTTTATTTTTATTAAATTAATGTTACCATTTAATATTTTTAATAAATATTTAAATTTATATCTATTTAAAGAAACTACATTTAATACAATGATACTAATGACGACGATATATTTTTTCGATATTTTTGATGATTATATTTTGGACAACGATATTTTGGTCACAATATTTTGGTATGGCAATATCTTCATAGGGCATATTTTGTCAGTGAACCCCTTCATTTTTAGTGGCATTGAAGTATGATGTGGTCTTTTCTAAAATTCTAAACAAGTGTTCCTCAACATGCTTTAGAACCCTCAGAAACATCAAACCTTTCCTGCCTCTAAGTGATTTTAAGCAGGTGGTCCAAGCTCTTGTCTTGCCAAGGTTAGACTATGGCAGTGCTACTCTCTGTGGCCTTCCCAAATACACCTTGGCCCCACTAAGGGCCTCATTGAACACCGCTGCTAGATTGGTTACAGGCGCCAAAAGAAACGAGCACATATCCCCAGTCCTTAAATCTCTCAACTGCCTACCCTTTGAAGCCCGAATTCAGCTAAAGATTGCAGTCCTGGCGCACAAACCGCTTCTCCTCAATACTCATACGTACCTGGCGCATAAACTTGAACTATCTTGTGGGGAGAGGGAATAAAGAAGCGCCTCAACATTCCTCTTGAAACATTACCAACGTCCACCTCTCACTTGACCCTCAGCAGTTTTTATTGGATGATCCTGGGTCAGATTGCATTTTTCCCTCATCGACCCCTTAGGGCTATCTTATATCTCAACTACTTCTTGCAGATCGGCTCTATGTGGTGCAATTCTGGAAACAACCACTCTCTCCTTCTGTAGCAATATGGTGGTGGAAGATTTGGGCTCAATATGCCATGGAGGGGTTGACTGCTCTTCTTTGGGACTGGATGGCTAAGTTTTACACAACCTGACGTCCCTTCACCACTTATGTTACGCAATAACATCAAACTGGAGGTCTCCACATGGCAAGGCCGTGAATACTGCGCGCGTTTGATATTCATGTTATGTCTCATTTTGCTTCAGATGCTGACTCTGTTTAAATGTTAACATTATGGGGCCCATTAGGATGTAGGGCGGATCGCCACCGCCCGCATGGTGGAGGCGATCCGCCCTACATCCTTCCCCGCTCGCCACCCATTTACCCCCCTCCATATTAGTATGGCGGGGGTACCGCGGCGGACGGGAAGACCGTCCGCCGCTTTTCCGCTCGGTCGACAAGTCGACCGGGCAGAAAAGGGTTTAATATGGTGGCGGCGGTGTCTGCTAGACATCGCCATCCATATTAGCATGCAGGCGGAAACATGCCTTTCCGTGGTGGCGTTGCCACCACGGAAAGGCATGCAGAATTCTCTTCCGGGGGCCGTTGCGGGCCCCCAGGGTATTGGGGGGTGGGGGTGCACATGGGGGGGACCTATGGTACCCCCCTGCATTGTTATGGACATGGTGGCAGGCACCTCACAGTGCCTGTCACCTTGTGCATGACAATGCACGCAGTGCATTCCCAGCATTGTGGCGGGCGGTGCTGTGAGCACCGCCCGCCACAATGCTGGGAATGGAGGATGCCACCACCACGGTGGCGGTGGCATCCTAATCGCTGGTACGGGACTGCCACACCAATGGCGGCTGGTCCCAGCATCCTAATGGACCTCTATGTGTGAATTTGGGATGGCATTTGACAATCTCCGCTTTCTGTTGTATACTATGATGTGCGACTTGCTCTCCTCATTGGATGTGGGCTTGATGTATTGTGTGCAATGATTATATGCAATGTGTTTTGTTTACTTGAAAATGCAAAATAAAGCTGTTGGGAAAAAAAACAACCACAAAGGGGTCGATTCCAATACCGGTTCGGACAGCTCCCGAGAGCTGTCCGTAGCCTTACCATGCGACCGACACGTACCCGTAGCCGGTCCGTCCTGCAGAGGAAGTACGATGCACATAACTGCCAAAAACACGACCGAAACATAGGCTGTGATTCAAGCTCCATTCTCCGTCCGAGCCATAACTCCAAACGCCGAACCGAGTCACCCAGAAGCAGTATCCACAGCAGTTTCCGCCCTGACAAGTACGATGCGTACTTCCTACGCACCGGACGGGTCGCCACGTACAGCACGTCACAGCATCCGGAAAACAAGCATATCAGCTACGATTCGCGCCACAACTCAATCCACGGCTACGAGACGGACCAGCTTGCAGCGGGTACGAGACGGGGCAACAAGCAGCGTGTACGACACGAACACATCATGAATCCCATCGCGCAGGTCATACCAGTACTCTACATCTATGACCGGATCGTACCCGCAAAATGGCACACACACACACAGGGGATCCAGATCCTGGCCACAAACAACAGGCCACCATAGGGGTTGTATGGCCAGCACCACTACCACCCCCACCCATAAGGCTTATGTTCCCCAGCACTCCTGCCACCCCCAGCCATAGGGGACCTGTTGCCCATCACCCCTGCCACCCCCACTCGTAGGGCTTATGTTGCCCAGAACCACTACCACACCCACCCATAGGGCTTATGTTCCCCAGCACTCCTGCCACCCCTAGCCATAGGGGACCTGTTGCCCTTCACCCCTGCCACCCCCAGCTATAGGGGACCTGTTGCCCATCACCCCTGCCACCCCCACACATAGGGCTTATGTTGCCCAGCACCATTACCACCCCCACCCATAGGGCATATGTTCCCCAGCACTCCTGCCACCCCCAGCCATAGTGGACCTGTTGCCCATCACTACTGCCACCCCCACCCATAGGGGACCTGTTGCCCATCACCCCTGCCACCCCCACTCATAGGATGGGTGATGCGCCACACATCCATCATACTGCAACATTAGGCATGTCAGCAAAATACATCCCCCCTAACATCATGACAACAGTGTGTAGTCTGTGACAAATGCCCACAACAGTGATTATGACTTTGAACATACAATGTAACGAACAGCACATGTGTGACCAACAAATGAGTGTGCCCTACACAAGGCAAGCATCACTATAGCACTGTCACTGTGTCAATGTAAAACAAGCATTGGCATAGCCAATAGGTCACACATCTCAAAAATAGACACACTAATCAAAACAACCTGTGTAGACTGTAGGTGTCAGCTCACAAACTCCAATTCCATGCCAGCAATGGCACCTAACAACCAGGATGAATTTGCGTAATGATGTGATATGACTCACAGAGACAGCAGGGAAAATCACAGAAACAGCATCCAGACAAAGGCCCACAACAGCAATAACAATGCACTGGTGCAGATGCACAAACACAAACAGGCAACCTCAAACTGCACATCTGGCACAGCATGTGTGTGCGTGTGTCTCAGTATCCCCAGGCAACTACACAACACATGAGGGGGCTGAACCACAGTGACACAGATGTGGACACAGTGCCATACAAAAGTAAGCCATCATTTGGACACCCTTAGTGGACAATCAGGCATTGTGAGATGAGAGGGAGCACAACAAACACATGTGACACAAGCTTGAAGGAACACCAACTAACACAGCAAGAGACTGACACACAACAGCACTACCCCCAGGGACCAGACATTGGGGTGACACAAGCATGCATGACACCTCCACTGTGATAACAAAGGCAGATGTCGTACTAACTGGGAAACCCAGACATGTGTCCTGTCCCACAAACGTGCATCACACATACACAAACACAAATCACTCACGATGGCCCCTCATCCATGGAAAAACGGGAGCTAGGGGACCATCCATGCAAACATTTACACCAGTCCAGCCTCAACACCACACACCCTGAACTGCAACAATGTGCATCTGTGAAGCCCACATGGACAGGTGACATTGCACATGCACCCATGACAAACACAGGAATGTTGGGAGGGACTAAGGTGCACAGACACATCACACAAGGACAGTTTACAACCCTGGGGAATGACAGACATACTGCACAGTATGCGGTACATGGCCATGACGTCAAAGCTCACGTAACCTTCAGAATCCCTGCCACAGTCCCAGGACAATGCAGAAGCCAAGGAGAACCACAAGGCACACAAGCTGACACCTGCAAACATTTCAGCCATGAACCCGACAAGTGGGAGCAGTCACACACACATACAAATGTCTCAATCACTGAAAGGTACCACCTAGGGACAACTACATGTTTCTGCAAATAAACAAGTGCCTTGGGGAACCCTGACTGTGTCCCATCTGTGTCTGACAACATCATCACCACTCAGAACTGACAAATCCCAATGATGATACACCAATTAACAGTAGTGTGTCATGCACCTACACATCTGGTAGCCATGGTGAAGATGTGGGATGAACACAGTATCACTCAGCAAGCATCAACCACAGGAACATATCAAGAGAACACTGCCTGTGTATGAACAGGGATGTGGACACACACACATGCTCATCCAACACACACCATGGGCCCAGGCAATGTCACGGGACAACACACTTACTTGGGAGGACCCAACTCCTGTGGAAGCCCAGCTGTGCCAAACATATGCACATCACGTCTCACTCATGTTTGCAGAACACTTGGGCAGTCAGCCATCAGTTACCACACAATGAAGGCTCTGGTCACAACAGCCTGGGTATGTGTGTCTCCCCTAAGTCATCTGCACATACTCAAAACATATGTCTAGCAAGTTGCACAGAGGACCCAGTTGCTCCTATACCAATGATGCCCACACCTGTAGGTCCAGTGGTGATGCGCACAAAGTCTGTGAAATAGACAAATTGGACAATGGGAAGCACATCATATGTGCATGGGTGCAAGCCAGAGATGTGACCATGCAAATGAAATGGTCACAGAGATGTCCACAAATAGTAGATCATGACACACTCAGGTAGCTGCAAAGGATGACATGGATACCCACCAGAATAGGATACATATCTCATGGACCTCATGGAGTACCTCACAGCAACACATCAGTATTCAACATTGGAAACCAAGCATTACAGATGCAAGGGCATGTTAAACATCATCAACATAATGTACAGCTACATCAAGTTCACAGGGATAAAGAAAAAAGCTTTATTCAGCATATTAAAAGTTAAACGTCCGTTCAAACAAAAGGTCAATGGCCAGTCCATGTCCAAATGCCAAGAAGTGAACTAGAGTGACAACTGTCACACCTTGCTTGCCTGCAATGCTAAGGACCGGGGTCATCCCCTCGGAGGGGCATACATGGGGGCAGGCCAGGCACCGCAGGGACAGGATCAGGGCGCAGCAGAAGGAGGCAGTGAAGAGGTGGTGGATGCAGGCGAGACACTTGCAACTGCAGTGGAGTTGACTGAAGTGGTGGGTGCTGTCACAACTGTGGGGCACAAGTCAGATGGGGCGGGTGCCGGCACAACTCCAGTGGGCAGGTCAGATGGAGTGGATTGGGTCCCCAATGCAGTGCCCAAGTCAGACGGGGTGGTCGTGGACTCCACTGCAGTGCCTACATCCATGGGAGCGGAATGGGGGGCAGGTGAGGTCGGCAGGACAGGGGGGGGACACGCTCCCCACATCAGTGGCACTAACCGTCTGACCAGGTGTGGAGGAGCAAGTGGTGCGGGGGAGGGCCTTAGCATTCTGGGGATGGTGTATCTGTGGGTGGGGGAACCCGGGGCAGGGAGTGGCGGGGGAACCTCTGGAGTGGTGGCCTGTGGGATGGAGGACGGAGACTTTGCCTTGGAGCTGCGTGGTTGCGGGGTAGTCTTGCTCTTCTGGCCCCAGGGGGACTTGCGGGTGGGGGTCTCAGTCTGACTGCGCCTGAGGGAGGGTGTCTGGGTGTGAGGGGCACTCCCCTCTGTGTGTGGGGACTTCCTCTTCCCCTTGTAATCAGGATCTGCTGGGTCGGTGGGGAAGAGGCCAAGGTTACAGAGGAAGAGCTTCTGGGGAGATGGGGTTGCAGGTGATGCAAGGGAAGGGGGCTGGGAGGGAGAGGTCTCGGAGGACTGCGGAGTGGTTGTGGATGACTTTGTGTGTGTCTGGAAACCAGCCCCTGCGAGTGTGGTTTCAGTCCCCTGCGCTTGCTTGTGTGCACATCGAGCCCTTGGTTTGGGTGTTTGTGTGCTTGGGACAGGTAGGCTGCCAGGAATCGTGGGTGGTGCAGGGGTAGGAGGGGTGCGGGACTATTGGAGGAGGGACACTGCTGCCGTCAGGGAGGAGGCCACGGACTGATTGGTCCTCTGTAGGGCAGACATGCCAGAGGAAATGCCCTCCATGAACAACACCAGTTGTGTCAACAGATTTGTGTGTGCATGGAGGACCTTCTGCATCGACCTCTGCCCCACATGGATCTGTCTAAGTAAGTCCACAGACTCCTCACTCAGGGCAGCAGGGGACACAGGGGCAGGGGGTGCGGTGCCTGGCGCAAAGGAGACATGCTCACGAACACGGGAGCCTACAGGGATCTTTGGGATGGAAGCCGATGTGAGGGTGGTGGTGGTGGTGGTGGCGGTGGCGGGGACAGCCTCACTAGCTGGGGTTTGGTGGCTGCTGACACCCGCCTCCATAAGGGAGTCATCCTCAGAGCTGCTGTGGCTCTCAGCGGGGGGGGGATGGTGCTGACAACTCCTCTGTGTGGCTCCACTCGCCCTCCGTGCCACTAGGTCCCCCCGACTCCTCTCCTTCTGTCCCTGTCAGGTTCTGTGGGTCCTCCTGGTCCGTGGAGCTGTTCCCTTCTGTGGCCGTGGAAGCATCTGGATAGGAATAGGAAGGAAGAGAACAACATCAGTCACCTGCTCCGACTGCACACACCACAGTGAGTACATTACATCACAGGGCAAGCCCTGGCATCATCAGCTGAACACAGCTCAAAGTGCCAACACTGTTCAGAAAAAGCCAATTGTCATTCTCAACATCAACCATGGCACACATATCCCTCCTTGACTTGCACACATATGTCTGTTGCATGTTGGATGCTAATACCCCAATGTGCCGACATGCACCACCCACACCTCATTTGGACATGCAAGTGAACATGTAGGAGTATGTCATTATACACACAGCACATCGCTTGCTACTGACTCAGTACAGGTGTCCGGATGAAGGGATGGGCAGAGACTCATTTCACATGCTTGTGATGCATGCCAGCAAGACACACTATGATGTTCTCATGTCCTGATGGGCAATGCCACAATGGGGTGCATGGTGCACACTTGAACACAATGTAGGATCACTCATAGCAAGTTAAATGCCATGGCACTGGGATGCCTGGAAAGTCAGTCAACACTGTCTCCTGTCACAGGGGCAGGGCATCCAGACAACAACAATATGCACTGACTCACAATCCTAGCTCAGGGGTAAAGCTAACTCTGCAGATGACCGGCACACTTGCCCATCCCCTGCAAACAACATATACAGGACCCAGAAGACCCCACATCATGCAAATCAGGCATATGAGTCTCTGCAAACACAACTCCCTGTACATTAACACATCACAGTCAGCCATGCATGTAACCCAGCTGCATGAAGGACACAGTTGCATACACCATTGTGCGCTGTCAGATGATCACACACCTATATGTCACACAGATCTTGTCTCTCACAGTCACATCTCAGATGTCATGCTGACCCTCTGAATCATGAACACCCCAGTTGTACGTAACAACAAGCCACACCCTAATGACACAGAGGCAGACACCTGAGGGCACATGTCACTAAGCACAACCTGTAATTTGATACACAGGAGTGGGATTACAGAGTGTTTCTAAATGCCCTTGAGGAGGCATGACTGGCCAGGTCTACATGAAACAGTGTTTGGCCCTGGACAATAACAGGTGGCTAAGCAAGTGTGACATACTTGATATACATACTCCTGAGGCCCCAAAATTGGAGTCCCCAGCCACATGTGGCGAGTCAGACCAGCAATTGGAACACATCTCAAGGGCACACACAGATCACATGTCAGATCTCAGGCATTGTGCAAACAATTGACCCACCCATGAAACACACAACAGAGTCACTGGAACAGATGCTGTCCGGTAGCTGAAACATAGCTGACTGCAGGGACACAGTGCCCTAGTGACACAAGCAACAGACTGTAGGGGCCACACCTGTGGAACAGATGAGGAGGGTGCATCACACAATTGAGGGACATGAGTATTGGACTACAAGACCTACGTAATGTGGAAGTGTGACCAGGCCAAAAGACTGCAATTAGCATGTCAAACATAATACACAGATTAGGCATGGACTTACCCCCTTCCTGCTGCTGTCTGGCCTTCAGCTGCCTATCCAGGTCCGGGAAGACCACCGCCAGTATCCGGAGCATGTGGGGGGTCAGGGTCCGGTGTGCGCCCCTCCTGTGCAGAGGTGACAGCTTCCGCTGGACTTTAGCTATCCTCCGGGTCCAGCCCCGAAGGTCCTGCCACCTCTTCTGGCAGTTGCGGATCCGGCGCTTGTAGACCCCAACCGAACGAACAGCCCGGGTGATGGTCAGCCATATCTCCTGCTTCTGGTGGGCATCAACCTGTGAGGATGACAAAGTGAAAAGTACATTAACACACATGCCCCATATTTGTGCAGCCCACATTTGGATATGCATGTCATCATCACAAAGGGAAATGAGTTACACAGATAGTGCAACCATGGGGAAGGACAAATCACTTGCATGTCTGACATGGTAACAATGCCTGGATAGTTTAAGCTTGCACAAATGCACTTTAGCAGCCGGACACCTGTTCATTACATGTACCTACACACTTTGGGGGATGAAAGTACTCAGCGAGAATGCTTGCCACTGGTGTACACACTGCTAGTACTGCTAGTCAGACAACATGCATAATTAGTAAGGCAGTGGACTGCACATTCACCTGCTCCCCTGGTTTTCCATAGAGCTTGCTGTACTGTGGAAGGAGCCCGTCCAGCAGGGCCTGGTTCTCCTCCTCAGTGAAGGCTGGGGCCCTCTCCAGAGTACGTGCCATAGCAGGAGCCAGAGGATGCAGAGACAGCAACAGTGGTAGCAGGGATGTGATCCAGTAGCATGTAGTGCAGGCAAGTGAGCTCCCTGGGGACCAGCCAGCCTTATATCTGTGCTGCAGAGGCAGAATCTGTGCCATGTGTCCCAAGTGATAGGTCCAACACAGTTGCATTCTATGAATCTGGCCAATCCATTTCAATGTACGACTTGTACACGCCTTCCGCATCGTTCAAATCTTCACCTTTATGAAACACTTTAAATTGCAACATTGTTGTAGGCATCCAACTGAATTTCCAGTGCACAACTCGTACAAGTTTTGAATCCGCATCCGTCTCCATGACAGTCCGTAGCCAATGGGTGCGCCCGGCTCGGGCAACTGACTGTACAACGCGTATTTTGAAAATACACATGCCCCCGTCTCCATACGATTCAATGGCCAAGGCGTACGCCTGTCTCGGACCATGCCTGCCCGACGCTTATGCATGATAGTCACCCGCGTCGGAGCGTACGCACGGCTCGGTCATGAACCATGCAATGCGTACGCATTGTCACCCGCGTCGGACCTCATTGCATTCAATGACAAAGCGTACGCACGGCTCGGTCATGAACCGTGCAATGCGTACGCATTATCACCCGCGTTGGACCCCATTGCATTCAATGACAAAGCGTACGCACGGCCCGGTCATGAACCGTGCAATGCGTACGCATTGTCACCCGCGTCGGAACTCATTGGTGTGACTATTCTACGGATTCAACACACATTTACCAGCCAGGGACACCTGTGCACACCTACCACACTGCAGCATTGCCCACACATTCTCCCATGGCATGTAAGGCTGCATTCCCTGGGTGTTTGGGGCGGCCACATCTGGTTTTTTGGGTGGGACTTTTGTGCAGCCACTCCCAGGCTGTGCATGTGTACATGGGGGCAGAATCCTTTGTGTGTTGTGCACATTAACACTGTGATGTGCAATTGTACAGTAATGGGAATGAGTCACGGACACAGTTTCATGTTGGATATGTTTTGGGCATGTCACAGACACCCTGAGTCCAGGGGGTGATGGCATGTACGTCACAGTGAGACCTGTACCCACAATACTGATGTGCAACCACAGTCTGTCTGCATGTTGTGTCTCAGATGTGTCTGATCAAATGTGCCCAATGGGTGACAGTCTCCACATCCATGTGGTATATGCATCAACCTTGATGGTGTGTGTGTCTCAGAGACGTACATGTAGGGCCGGAAGGAACAATAGTGGCCACTACCTGTGGGAATTACGCTTGCCTTGCGGTGTGTACGTGATACGCTATGTCCATGCCAGTGTCGCTGTGGCAATACAGGGACCCTGGGTTTCTGCCTGGCAAAGATCTGTGATGCCTGGGAGACATCAGGCCTCACTTGTCACTGTGGTGTGTGTTTGGAACGTCGCAGCAGTACATAGGTTAGGTGACAGAGCCAGATGATTGGCCATTGCACTACGTGGGACTCATGTGCACATGTGGAATTGAGATGTGAGGTGGTGGTCATGTAGGTGACATATGTGTCCATGCCCAACAGCACACACCTCAGTACATTGTGTAATGTCATGATCTATCATGTGATATTGAGCCTGGTCATGGCCACATGGGTGGATGAACTGACAATCTTCCTTTGTGCATCTCTGTACTGCATGGAACCAGCTGTCCATAGACCGTTCCCAGACCTTGCAACCATGCAGGAACGTGACTGCATCAGACGGTACCGCTTCACCCGGCCACTGATTGAGGAGTTGGCGGAGCAGTTGGCGCCACATCCGCTACCTGGCCAGACATACCCTACAGCACTGACCCCAGAGGTGAAGGTGATGGCAGCCCTGCACTTCTTTGCTACTGGTACCTCCCAGTACACTGTGGCTACTGCTGGTGGTATGTCGCAAACGATGTTTAGTTGGGTGCTACGCGATGTCTTGGAGGGGATGTTGCATTTCCTAGACCTGTACATAAAGTTCACTAGCCCAGATGAACTCCCTGAAATAAAGGATGCCTTTTATACACTGGGGAGGATGCCGAACGTCATCGGATCTATTGATGGGACACATGTGATCCTGATACCACCACAGGCACATGAGCAGACATACCGGAACAGGAAGCACTACCACTCCATCAATGCTCTGGTGGTCTGTCTTGCTGACATGTCTATCACACATGTGTGTGCACGGTTCCCTGGTTCTGCGCATGATGCCTACATTATGAGGAGTAGTCGCATTGCAACACTGATGTCACAGATGCCAGCTCAGCATGCCTGGCTTGTCGGTGTGTACTGACTGTTTCTCATTGTGTGTGTTTGTCAATGTTGTATTCCGCACTCCTACAAAACTCAGCTACTTGTTCACTTTTGTATGTGTAGGTGAGTCTGGATACCCCAACATGCTGTGTTTGCTGACACCCCTCAGAAACCCTGTGACACCAGCCGAGCTGCGCTACAATGAGGCACATGGTCGGAGCAGGAGGGTGATTGAGCGGACATTCGGCCTCCTGAAAAGCCGCTTTTGCTGCCTGGATAAGACCGGAGGGGCCCTCCCATATGAGCCTGCAAAATAATCCTTGTCTGCTGCATGCTACACAACATGGCAGTGCGGAAGGAGGTGCCTCTCATCCAGGATGATGATGACCAACCTCCGGCACCTGTGGAGGATCCCGGCCTGGGCCAAGATGCCAGTGATGATGAGGATGAGGGTGACGTCCGCTCACAGCTCATCAACAACTTCTTCACCTGAATGTGAGTTTCAAGGGTTGTTATGTCAATGTATGGAGGTAGCCTGGAATGTGTTGTGGCAGCTCTGTTGCTGTCTGAGTGTGTCTGTGTGCCTCTTGACTGGATGCGTGCAGTGATGTGTCCATTCATGTGGTGTGTACTCCACAATAGGGTAGTACTGCTAACTTGTGTTTGTGTAGGTTTCTTGCGACATGTTTTGTGCATGTGTATTGCATTTCTCTCCTGTTCTGCTGTGCTTTTGACTGTGTATTGTGTCTGTCCTTCACAGGGTACTTTGCCTGTTGTTTGTTCAACACTGACCCCCAACACCCAGCATCCAACACCAGTGTTGAAGTTGTCAATTCCCATCAACTGATGTACCACACATCCCTGGACTTCAATTCTCCAAAACTTTGTGAGCGTGTGTCCACTGTTACGTAGAATTACTGTGCAACTATTGTGGAATAAACGTGTTGCTGATGTGTAATGAACCTGTGCTACGCTTTGTTATGTGTGTTGTCTGTCTTCCCACATCTGACTGACATCTGCTTACCTCACCTGTGGACTTGTTACCACTGACTGGGGTTGGTGTTGTGTCTGTGCATGCCAATGTGTTTCAGGTCAACATCATTGTGTTGGGATGACTAACATGGCCATGGTGAGTATGTGTTGTGGTCCCATAGTGGTGTGTCTCCCTCACGTGTCACATCACCATGACTCACCTTACGTTGGTCACATTGTTGCAGTATTTGGCATGCACTGTGTTGTGTAGCAGATCGACATCTCCCTGACACATGACAAGTTGGAATCACAACAGAGGCAAGTATGGTGTACTGGCGAGTTTATTTTCAGACATGTGTGAGGGAAGTGCACAGGATGGTGGGTGCTGTACATTGGTTTTGGAATCCAAAGTTCACAGTTGAGTTGGAAGTGCGGGTAGATGAAATGTCCAGAGTAAAGTCCACAGTCATCTGCTACACTGGCCCAACATGAACCCTCCGTGTCATGTGGGCGAGTTGTGTGCGATTGGACAAGGTGAACGGGTTGCGCACAAAGAACATTGTCCAGAACAGGTTTAGAGGCCCTGGGTTATGTGCTGGGACATCTGCCTCTCACATGTCCTTCTTCGGACGACCCCTCTTCTTCCGGGGGGGGGGGGGGGTCCTCAGGTGCAGGCCTCTGCAGTGCAGGGGACTCTCCCTCCCTGTGGCGCTGGCAGATGGTGTTGCGACAGATGTTGTGGCCACACAGGGAGGTGTGGACAGGTTTGTGTTGATCTGGGGGAGGCATTGGAGTATGTCCCGATGCACCGCAGTAAGGGCATCCCACTTGGGTGACCTGCTCCTGTTGCATGTCCTTGAGGATCCCCACTACCTGACCAAATCCTCTGGTGCTATCCTGGTACGCATCTATGATGCGTGCCAGGTGGGGGTCTTCATGCAGTCCAGACCCCTCTGCAAGGCGTGTCCTCTGCCTCTCACCCCTCCCAGCACCCCTATCCACATGGGCAGGACCAGCGGCGGGACGCACAGGTGACATTGGGACCCCTTGGGTGGTGTTGCTGGTGGTGTTTGCTGTAGCTTCCGGGGGGTCCTGTGGCCCTGTGCTGTGGGTGTTCATTGGCCTTGGTCTGTCCGTGTTGGCGGGGGTGCCCTGTCGGTTTCCAGATGCTGGAGGCGTGAGTATAGGGGGTGCAGATGTTGATGCTGCTGGTGCTGCATGATGCCTCAAACCGGAGGGGCCAGGTTGGTCGTCGTCATCCGAAGAGTACAGAGGCAGAGTCAGACCAGAGAGCTCAGTGTCCACCAGAATCTGGGACTGGGAATCCTCATCATTTGGTGCTGGGTGTCCAGCACCACCTGTGTTTGGAAGAGACACACGATGTGAGTTATGTTTCTACATGCATCGATGGTTCACAAACATGACATTTTCTACTTTTCGAACAGATGCCTACCTGTACACTGCTTTTTCCCAGCTTGTCACGGACAGAGTTTGATATTGTTGTTGGCCATTTTCCAGCATGGCCTTGTGCTCCCCACAACAGAGCCCAGTGCCAGAAATCTTGTCAGTCTCTTCCCACTCCTTGTCGGGCGAGTATGGTTCAGTTAGAACTTGCTGGGCCATGTGGGTGGGTGTAGATTGTCTGTGACTGCAACTCCCATCATACTCTTGGCTACACCCCCCTTCCCAGCATGCCCATACATCCTTCCTCTTGACTCTGCTTCCCTGTGAGGGAGTGTGACAGCAATGGCAAGATGGCTGACTGTGAAGTCCTGGTGTTTGTTGTTGGCCATTTCCCAGCAGGGCCTTGTGCTCCCCACAACAGAGCCCAGTGTCAGACATCTTGCCAGTCCCTTCCCACTCGCTGTGGGGCGAGTATGGTTCAATTAGAACTTGCTGGGCCATGTGGGTGGGTGTAGATTGTCTGTGACTGCAACTCCCATCATACTCTTGGCTACACCCCCCCCCCCTTCCCAGCATGCCCATACATCCTTCCTCTTGACTCTTCTTCCCTGTGAAGGGGTGTGACAGCAATGGCAAGATGGCTAACTGTGAAGTCCTGGTGTTTGTTGTTGGCCATTTCCCAGCAGGGCCTTGTGCTCCCCACAACAGAGCCCAGTGTCAGACATCTTGTCAGTCCCTTCTGACTCCCTGTGGGGCGAGTATGGTTCAGTTAGAACTTGCTGGGCCATATGGGTGGGTGTAGATTGTCTGTGACTGCAACTCCCATCATACTCTTGGCTACACCCCCCTTCCCAGCATGCCCATACATCCTTCCTCTTGACTCTACTTCCCTGTGAGGGGGTGTGACAGCAATGGCAAGATGGCTGACTGTGAAGTCCTGGTGTTTGTTGTTGGCCATTTCCCAGAATGGCCTTGTGCTCCCCACAACAGAGCCCAGTGTCAGACATCTTGTCAGTCCCTTCCCACTCCCTGTGGGGTGAGTATGGTTCAGTGTGAGCTTGCTGGGCCATGTGGGTGGGTGTAGATTGTCTGTGACTGCAACTCCCATCATACTCTTGGATACACCCCCCTTGCCAGCATGCACATACTTCCTTCCTCTTAACTCTGCTTCCCTGTGAGGGAGTGTGACAGCAATGGCAAGATGGCTGACTGTGAAATCCTGGTGTTTGTTTGGCTACAAGTCCAAAGAGAGCCCCTGTGCTTCACACAGCAGCACCCAGTATGGGGTATCTTTTGCTGATATTTCACTGAGGTGTGTGTCAATGCATTCTACCCGGTGAGTTATGTGGAGTTAGATTTGAGGGGGGGGGGGTGTCTCCACATGCTGGTAAGTATGCTCAGGGCTGTCAGTCCTCCTTCCCATCATGAAACGTGCTTCCATTGTAGGGCGTGCAAGTTGTCTTTCAAGATGTCAGTCAGTGGTGTCCTGCTTCTGATTTGCACACAACCCCTAGCAGGGCCTTGTGCTCCCCACAGCAGGATCAGCCATCTTGTCAGTCATTTTCCACTCCCTGTGATGTGGGCATGTTTCAGTGAGGTCTTGATGGGCCAATCAGGAGGGGGAGCATTATCGGTGACTACAGGCCCCATCATGCTTTTGGATACACTCACTTCACCTGCATCCCCACTATTCCTTCCTGTCAGTCAGCTGCACTGTGAGGTAGTGTGTTTGTGGTGGCAAACTGTCTGGCAGTGTCTATTTAGCTTTGTGCCTCTGGCTTGATCTATTTGTTTGTAGGTTGGTGCATGTCATGACACAGTTGCAAGTCACTATGCGATGGCAGGTATTGTGTTTGTCTGACTGGCATACACATCTTGGTATGATTATCTATTGGTTAGTGTAGCTTTGCTTGCGGTGCATGGTTTCACTGTCCCCTTGCCACACAATCTTGGGTATGTTGTTTGTGTACTCACCAGGCTCTGGTATGTCTGTTAGCCCATGGACGCTCTCTGGTGGTAGGATGTCCCGCACCTTCTCCTCCCAGGTCCTGAAGTAGACTGGTTTGGCAGGAGGCCCACCGCTGGTGCACTGACTCAGGGCGTGATCGTTTTCGATGAGTTTCTTGACCCTCCTGCGCATGTCATACCACCTGTTCTGGATATCGTCCTTTGTGCACCTTGCTGGTGCTTGAGCGTTCACCTTGTCCACAATCCTCGCCCACATCTTTGTTTTCTACGAAATGGGGGTCCTTTGGACCAATGTACCAAACAAATGTGGCTCTACTCTGATGATCTTGTCTACCAGCACTTCTAACTCACTATCTGTGAACTTTGGATTCCTCTTTGGGGGAATGGTGATGGGTGGTGGTGGTGAGGGATGTGTGTGTGAGGGTGCAAGTGAGGGTGGGTTGGTGTTGGTTTTCTTGGCTGTATGTGTGTGTGCTTTTGTATGAGATGCTGATGGTGTGTGGGTTGTGTGGTGGGTGAGTTGTGAGTGTGTCTGTGGTTGCTGTGTACTGGTGTTTGCTGCTGGCTGTGTCTCCTGTTTGCAAGGGATGATGGTAGTGATTGCAGTCCTTTATATAGTTTGAGTTGTGGGTGTGTCTTAGTCCCGTTTTTTTTTTTATATTTATTGGCTTTGTCATTGCTTGTTTGGTCCTTTTTTCGTCTTTTTTCCTTTGGGTTTTGTAGGCATTGAAGGAGACGTTCATGTGATGGAAACGGACGCTGCTGTTGTCTCGTGCGGGCTTCTCCGCCTCGTTCACGCTGCCTAGCGTCTGTGTTTCATACGCGTCGGTTGCGAAGGTCTCTATTGCTTGTGGGCCCGGTTGTCTGTGCGTGTCGGTCGTGCGGCTTGGTCTCCGTGTGAGTCGGTCTGGTTTTACACGCATTGCATCGTACTGCGCGGATCGGATATCGCGGGTACGGGTTGGTCGGGTTCATTCTGGGTTCGTGTGGGTCGGTGAAAATCGCGTCGGTTTTCCGGCCGGATCACTATTTTCCCTATGGCTCGGTCGTACGGCTTGTATTCCGTACTTGTCGGTTGTAATTCACTCGTGTTGCATCGTACTGCACGGGCTGTACGGCGCTGGTCCGTGTCGGTCAGTATTCGGTCTGGGTCCGTGTCGGTCGGTTCGTTTTGCGGCCGGAATCAGAATCGGACCCATAATTGAACACTTAGGGATCTATTACGAGTCTGACGGTCCACGTACTGCCCGACTCATGGGGGCGTGGCGGAGGTTGTCTTCCGACAGCCCTATTACAATTAGGGCGGTCAGATCGACATTTCTCCACCACAGCCGTCAGGGAACAACCATTCCCTGGCCGTGTTGCGATGGTCAGGAGGCTGCAATATGCTTGCCGGGACTGCTGTGGTGCTGCCAAGCATATTGCGAGCTTCCTCTCCTCCACAGTTTTAATGGTGGTTCCACCTCCATGAAAACCATGGCCGACAGCAAACAAAGGGCCCTAAAGGGCCTCCTGTTGCCCCACACCATGTGAATGCACACAGGGGTACATAATGGGCCCCCCTGTGTGCATGCACATTAGTTACTGCACGCATGGGCTTTACTGGCTATGCCGTGCAGGAAAGTTTTCTGCGTTCCCATTGCTGTGCCGATGGGAACGTCAAATAAAAGCCCGCCAGATACAAGAAATACTCGATATCTGGCGGGCGGGCTCAACCATGGGTTTGGTGGTGCAGTGGCAGGGCTGACCTGGTGGCGCACTGCTAAACTCATAATCAGACCCTAATCATCAAAATATAAATAACTTCACATAATGTAATATGAAACATTCATATATTTACATCACAATTTTAAAAAATGCAAAACAACAAAGCAGTGCATAACACTATCAAAAACACATGTAAATGTATAAAACACACTAAAACAACACTATACCCAACTTTTAAAAATGCATCTTAAATCCTCCCTACCTTCAAAATCCTTCCAGCGAACAGCAGCACCTCAGTGCAACTTGGTTTCTTGAAAAATTACCAAAAATAACACAGACTACAAAATAAAAGCTATCAGTAAAAAAAAAAGGATGCCAAAAGAAATAAGAAACAAGACTATCTCCTTATAGAAATCATTGGGAAATATAGTAAAAATATTTAATAAATAAAAAAAGTTAATAGATTTTTTAAATGTTAAACTTATCAAACAATCTTGTAAAAAATATTATAAAATGTGTAAAGTAGAAATTAAATACTAGTATAACATATATACAATTAATTGATATATATTAATAAAAATAATGCTGCAATAATACCAAAAATGTGTTAAAAAAATGTATAAATGTTTAAAAAATGTAATACATTTTTAAATGTTAAATTACTGAAACTATGTAAAATATTTTACAAAATTGTAAAGTAAGAATGAAATAATAGTATCAAATATATAAAATTCTTTAATATATACTAATAGAAATGTTAAATTAATGTAAAAAATTAATTAAAAAAGTTAACAAATGTATAAAAATGGTAAGCAATCAAAAATAACAATTGACTTCACTTTGTAATTACTTTTATTTTTACTTGAAAATATACATTTTTAAATGTAAAACTGTACAAAAAATTAAAAACTGTAACAAAATAAAAAATGCACAATATGCGTAACATCTTTTTATTATAATAAATATTATAAAATTTTATATACTAAAGGGGCGACATTTACAATTCCACTCCAATCTAAACCAACTTGAGTATGTTGGACAAGAAAGGGGTGACATTGACTCTCCCAACTGCATTCTAAACCAACTTAGGGAAAATGTTGACTACTAAATGGGTGACATTTACTATTTCCACTCCAACCTAAACCAACTCAAGGAAAGTGTTTCACACTAAAAGGGTGACATTTACTATTCCCACTTCAAACTAAACCAACTTGAGGAAAGTGTTGCACACTAAAGAGGTGGCATTTAAAAATTAAAGGAGTGCCATTTACTATTCCCAGTCCAATCTAAACCTACTCAAGGAATGTGTTAGACACTAAGAGGGTGACATTTACTATCCCCACTCCATTCTATACACAGAAAAGAATATGGGCATTAACATCTTCAAAAATTATAAATCCAAATCACATTAATACTTATGTTCCTAACATATTTAAAATAAAAAAATAAAAAATTTCAACTAAACTTTCTAACATTGCAGTAAAAGAAATAGCAACTATTCAAACACACTATTTTAAACTACTAACCTTCACATAAAAAACTTCAGAATAAAATTTAAATCTGCATGTTATAAAATTGATGTAAAATCCCAATATTTTCTTTAATATTTCCTACCATTCATATACTTTCAAAAATCTAATGACATAATTGTGAAATAACAAAATTATGAGTATACATTTTATAAAAATGTTAATATTAATTTCAATTTTTGAAATGTATTAAAAATAATGTTACATTTTTGTCAGTTATTAAAAATGTATAAAACATTTGTTATTAAAATGTCCTAAAAATGAATATACTGCTTAATACAAATTTAAGCATTTTCATATATTCCAAAAATGTAAGTAAATTTTTTTTAATACATTCCATTACAATATAAATTATTTAATATAAAATGTAAAAACAGTTTATAAATTATTATTTTAAAATATATTTTACAATTCAAAACAATTAATGTGCATATGTTTAAAATAATTAAATTACATTTTTAACCTTAAATACATTTCTTTATAAAAGACTTCCCACACCTATCCCCTAATGACCCACCACCTGGCTACTAAAACAATATATAAAAAAATATTTAAAAACATTAACACATTTAATAAAAAATACTTTTTTTAAACTTAACTAAAATAAAAAAATGAACAAAAACATAAAATAATATAATAAAAATAAATACAGCACATTACATACTATTTACCACTAAACAACAATTTTTATATAAAACAATATTTCCTATATTGCTATTTTTCTAAATGTTTCAATACGATGTTAAAAACAATACTAAAAATGATATTTTTACCTTTGATATTCCTGTCCACGATATATTCGAAGTTGCTATAGTATTGACTCTATACTTTTGTATCTCGACATTTTTTATCTGATATTTTGACCAAACTCTGTTGTTAAGCAGCGGTCAGTATCTGTATCACAAAGGTCCATTGTTTAAACATGTGTATATCTTTAGTGAGGCCTGATAAGAAGTGTGAGGCAACCATAAACCAGCAGAAGACTGTATGTGTTTAATGCAATGTGTGAGGGCCTTAGTTTAGTGGAATGAATGGCACATTCAGCCTCAAGGCAGAGTGATAACTGCTTTCTGCTTTCCTGTTTGACGTTTGAATGCACGCTCTCAGACTCTTTGCACACAGCAGGAAGGCAGCATCTGACGGGCACTCCAGGGCCCAACTAAGAGGGAACATAGGTCTCAGCTCCTGTGTCTAGAGGCATTGAGGCTGTTGTATTGGGTACACTGTTACAAGATTTGGTCAATGGTCAATCAATTGGCGGGGGGTCTCTGAATGTCAGAACTGACAACTGCCTGCGTTATCTTGCCAGTCACTAGTGGCATCATCTACTGATGGTAGTCCTGGACATCATCGCTAAGTGGGACACTCCTCAGGTGGACTTGTTTGCCTCGCCAAAAAATGCTAAGTGCCTGCCGTTCTGCACCCTTCAGTGTCCTTTGATGGGAGCTTTAAGTGATGCATTTCAGTTGAAGAGGAACTTTCATCTGCTTTACCCCATTCTACCCTCATACCTGTGATTCCTCAAGTTTTGAAAAAGATTAGCCAAGACCATGCCCAAGTCATCCTAATTTCCCTGGATTGACAGAGTAGGGTGTGGTATGCAGACCCTCTGCGCTTCTCTTTGTGACTGCACTCGGACTGCTGTCTAGGGCAGACCTTGTCTCCCAGTCAGAGGGGTGCTGCACCTGAATCTCTGAGGGCCTCCAGCTCTATGTGTCGAGAATGACAAGAACATCTAAGCTCATTTTAGCTGCCACCGGAGTTGGTGAACATCATCTTGTCAGCTTGTCTGCCCTCCCCCAAATCTGGTGCGCAGACAACAATGTGGGCACTCTATGAGCATGACTATTATATGTCTTTTAGTTTGCATTCTCTCTAGTTCAGAAATGATGTACATTGACTACTGTATAAGGGTATTTAGATGTGTTGACGGTATTCCCCTCACTTCCAGGCCAGCTTTCCTTGTTCAAGTCCCCTATAGTGATGAGGTTCCTTACAGGGTCAACCAATCTGTTCCCTCCAGCTCCCTTTGTCATGCCCCAGTATGACCTAAATTTAGTTTCAACAATTTTGATGGGGTCACTGTTTGAGCCCTTTCACAGTTGCAAGTTGCCGTTGTTACCATCCCACTTTTCTATTCCCTGCCTCATTCCTCCACGGCTGCATCATCTGGATTCTAAACAGGCAATTAGTTGTAATCTCACCATGCTAGAGACATCAGATTGCATGATCAACTAGCAACTCTTTGTCAGCTACTGTGTCAGCAGAGAAGGAAAAGCAGTACAGAAACATACATTATTCAGCTGGTTTATTCTTTGTATCAAAATGTACTGTGCATTTGTCAAAAAGGAGCCAAATGAAGGAATCAGAGCTCACTCCACCAGAGCCAAGTCCTCATCTTCTGCACTCGTAAACAGCATTTCTGCTGCAGAAACCTGCAAGGTGGTGAGGTGGGAATCCGTACATACTTTCAGCAAACATTACTACTTGGTCTCGGGGGCGTGTAGGGACAGACACTTTGCCAGAGTATGGTTCAAGACTTCCATATTTAACCATCCATTAGCCCACATCCGGGAAATGTACTACCTGGGAATCTATTTAACAAGTGAGGAATCTATAGGTAGAAGTATCCATCAGAAGAGATACATATTTACCTTTATTAACAATCTTTCTGGTGGACAGGAATGGATACTCGGGTGTGGGATTTTCTAAATAATCCACTTGTCCAACGGACAAAATGCTACAGAAAGCAACATGTCCTGTAAAGAAATCTACTCGTCTCACCTGCTCTGTAAATCAATTATATGGGTCGGGACACTCACATTAAAAGGTTTTTATTTACTCTTAATGAAACTGATCAAAATGATTGGCAACAATGCAAAGGTAAAATATCATTTTGTATTGGAAAAAGTGACATTAGGTTATTCACCCAGCAAGTAGTGAGACATAACACTAAAAACTGTAGAATAATTAACTTCAGGTGCTATACTTTGGATACCCTATAAATCAAGGCGCTACTCCTTTGAATGGGAAGGAGCTGCACTTAGAATCATTAGACTGAGAATTAATGTCAATGAATTATAACTGATGTGGCGTCATATGGCTATTCATATGCAGTTGCAGTACTAAAATGTAAAAAAGCTGAGGAAGGGTTGAAAACTGAGCATCCAGGAGCCCTTATGTGAACAAACACTTGAGGTGACATTCTCTCTGAAATAACCAAAGCTTCTACAATGGATGTAAATGATTTCAACTTATGCACAGAAATACATGCTTTTTCAGATGAAAATTGGAAATCCCATTCTGGGCAAAAGCTATCTGCCCTTTTCTTTAAATTCTACCTCACCTTTTTTAATGTATTCTATTGGACTGTTAACTGGTTAAGGTTGCGGTGTTCATCTTCACCGCTCAAGGTGTTCATCTTCACCGCCCAATCAATGCCTGGAATGCTTGCTCTCTGATTAGGTCTGTATTTCCTTTAGTGGCCTACTCAAAGAGCAATGGACAATTCCTACAAGCTGTATGTACTCTTTTGGCACCATCTTTGAAAAGAACAAGGTCTTGATTGGTCTGAGCTCCTCAAGTTCAATTCATTTCTCTTTTGCACGAGGCAGCTAAGATGATTGCATTCTTTGGTCAATCACAATAGCCAGCTAGACTACATTTATGCTGCTTTGGTCTACCAAACACAGCACTGGATTTTTGCTGATGGTTTTGGATAACCTTCATCTAATGGCATCTGTTTGCGTGCCCTATTTCTTCTAAATCAGTCATGAGCTTTTGAAACTGTCAAAAATGCCACCGTTAAACGTGATCTCCAAAAGAGCGCAAGTAGAGGCACTTCTTTCCAGTGGATACATTTTTTCTTGTTTCACCGGGGTTCAAATGCTTTCGGTCCATCTGTATCAGCTAAATGAATTTACATACCTTGAGTTGTGGTGTTGCGCAGTCTTCTGCACTGTCACTAAGTTTATGGTGGGACCCTTAGCAGTCCTCTTTAGACAATTTATGATGAAGATTGGTATTGGATAGGTAGCCATTGGCTGAGGTTGACTCCCTTTAGGATCCCTGATGTAATGATGATTGGCCTCTGTGGCTCACATTCTGCCTAACAGAGTGAGGGCAAAAGCCTGTAAAATCTGGCAAGAATTTGAGCATTAAGACTGAGGCAAATCTGCATCTGACATCTCAGATCTCTACACTCTCCTTAACAGTTTATTTAATCTAAAGCTTTTTAGCAATATTATTCTGTGTCCACCATTTGAGGGCAGGCATTCTGCAGTCACTGCTGTCATTGGCTTGTGGATGGATTACAGTAATCGAATTCATCTTGTCCGTGAAATAAGCTTATTCTTGTTCTTTAGGTGGTACAGAACTCTGCAGCTCAAACTGATAGGTGCTCGTACATTTGCACTAGCAAAGTATATTTTGCGCAAGCTTCATCAGCTTGCTGTCGGAATTTGCATTCATTTCAATGTACTGTAGAATGTGCACAAATCTCTTGAAATGTATAAAAGTTGTACCACCAGTGTTGTCTTGCAACAAGGGTTTACTTTTGGTCTTGGTTCCAGCAACATTACTGAGCTGGAGCGGGGATCTGTATGGCCTCCGCGAAATACACAGAATTTGTCCCGGTATAATTTGCTAACACCAGGACTCCATTCAGCAGCGCCTGCATGTTGTGGGGCGCTTTTGTATTTGAGATTCCAGCTGGGCCTAAAACAAAGGTCAAATTTAAAAGGCCCTAATTTTGTTTGCGCATTATCCTGGCTGGGAGCTATCTAGAGTCTAACAACTAGATGCCAATGCAATGGACGGGATACAAAGGCGCACAGCTTGTTATCACTTCACTTAAGAGAAACTGCGATTTGGAGGCAAGCTTTTAACTTTGTTCAATCTCTGTGTATATAAGAGATATACATGCACTGTAAAAATGTCAGAGGTATTGGTTTGTACGGGTATTTACATGAATAACGATTTAAATATCACTTGCTATTTTTTATTTAACTCTTTTCTAGTGCAACAAATCCCAATGTAGGGTGTCAGAGCGCTTTGCATCACCCACACACACACATTATGCATTTGACAATAATCAGATTAGTGTGTAAATCAGTATACATACTCTTATTTTCTTATGTAACATTGGACACATGAATGTATGATGTTACATAGGACAATGAGAGATTCAAGGTTTAGGAGTCACACGTTGTCTTTACTTATTGGGATTTTATGTGAAAAGTGCATGGCCGACAGAAACACAAAGGGGGTCATTACGATGCTGGTTGGACTGGCTTCCGCGGTCCTTTCAGAGGCGATTGGACCGCAGCGGTCTCATCCGAATCAGTCTATCTGACTGCCGGATTACGATGCATGCATCTTGTAGTCTGACCGATCCCTGACAGACCGCCAACTCCAACAGCCTTTCTCCGACTGCCGAGATGGCGGTCGGAAAAATACAGCAGCCACAGGGCAGTGCAGGGATCTCCATTCGCTGTCCCGATAACGATGTAGGTTTCCGACGATCCGACCATGGCGCTCCCACCAACTACCTTGATTTGTCATAAACAAAAGTTTTGGGGTGCATACTCACCCGATTCTGCTTATCTCCAGCAGTCTCTACCATGGATCCCTTTTTCCAGCTCGGAGGCACTGAAGATGATTAAGTTTCCAACGTCTTAGGGTTTTCCCAATTTAAGAACTATTTCTGTGCCATCTGCAGTTTAGAGATTTTGTTTTGCTGGTTGTGTGAGTTTGTTTTGTGGAAGAGTGAGTAGTATACTGTGGACTTGCATTTTGGTGGTGGGGATAGTGGTTGAGAGTGAGGTGGTGGGCTATGCAGTTGTTTTTCTGGTGTTGTCTTGTGTAATAGACAAGGAGATGCAAAGTTGTGACCAAGAATGTGTTGTCTATGTTATTTGCATATGGTTTGGGTGGAAAGTGTGTATGTGAGAGATGATAGAGATGGTAGTCGAACATGTGGGTCATCTTTTAAAGGCTCTTAATTGTGCAACTGGTAGTATTGTTGTGTATTAAAGGAGTTTGTTTAGGATGTATTATATTTTCTCTGTGGGCATGAGGGAGGGAGTAGGTGTTTATATTTTGCGATGGAAGGTAGTGGGACATTTTGTGTGTGTGTGAAGTTTTGTTTTTGTGGGGTAGTCGTATGTAATATGGTTTAGTGAGTCTGTGTGTAGGATGTGGCTCTAGAGTACTGATGGGGAGTGTATGTAGAAGAGGGGTGGTGATGTGTGTTGGGGAGAGTGCTTGTGGTGTGTGAGAGGAAATGAACGAGTTTTCTGTGTTTGTAGTTGTTTTCGCAGTATGAAGAGGTAATACTTTTCAGGTAGAGTGGAGAATAAGGAGTGTGTATGCATATTTGGTAAAAAGAGTAGGGGTAGTTGTGGGAGGGTAAAATGAGGAAGAGAGTGCTGAGTAAAAGGTTGCTGGTGCTGGAGTCGGGTCTGTTAGGAATAAGTAGAGGGTAAAGCTGTTTTTGTATGAAAAGAGAGGATGTGTTTAAGGGTATTAAGGTTAAGTGATATGTGGTTTTGTGTTGGGTTGTGTTGGTGATATGTGTGTTTGATAGTAGTATAGGGCAGGGATTTGTGTGAGAGTAAAGGTGCCATTGTGTGGGTGTAGAAGGGCATATATATGTGTTTGTGGTGTTTTGTAGTGTTTATTTAGAAATTCAGTTGTGTATTGAGTATGTTTGTTGGGAACGAGTGGTGTGCATTTTATGAGAATGTGTTTGTATGTTTAAGGATATGGATGGGTTATGGTGGAGGCTAGTAATTGCAAAAAAGGGCAACGTCTCTGGCCTTAGGCCCAAAGAGGCCAAACAGGCAACTGGCCTTGTACTCTCTGTCCCTTAGCATCGACCCCCGGGCTGAGAATCCCTGGGTCCTAAGGTTAGATAACCCTAGATCAGGTGACCTTGCACCAATGGGAATCCTAGACCTAATCCTAACTAATCAGAACCATAGCCCTAAAACCTAGAGCCAATGGGAACACTGGCCTTATTAATCAACCAAAGTCCTAGCCCTAGTAACCAAACAAAACCCAAACTCTATGCCCTAAAACCAATGGAAGCCCTAGAAACCATTCATAACCCTAGTCAATCAATCAGTCAATATCTCTATGTGGTCTTATAAAGATAAACCATAAAAGCACATAAGAATCAAATACAAATCCATAGTATCAAAAGTGTAAATAGAAAATGACAGTTGATCAAAACAATTAAAAATGTGTTCATGTAATCTAAGTTGATTCAACAATTTCATCATATATAATTTAAAAAGAGCATAAAATGATGTTCCATAAAATGATCATTAACATCAACTTTTCACATGTCACTGTTGGCAGAGGTTGAACTGGAATAGTGCAATAGAAGAGAACAAAAACCTCAAAACGGGTCCTACATGTACTCCCATTAAAACAAAACTGAAAATGGGGGACCTCTGCCTAACTTCGCTATCCAATGCATGTTAAGCAAGCCCAGACCTAGATATAAATTAGAAGGTTAGCCTTCCATAGTTTTTCTAACCCAGGTGGCTGCTTTTAGGTAAGTCAGTGGTTACATGTGAGTTTAAGAACTGTAAGTGGAGCAAAGGTACTCTACACTGATGAAAACCCTTTTTCCATCAGCCAATCAAAACTCAGACCCTAAGTCCTAAGTCCAATAGAAACCCAAGCCCTAGAAACCCATCAGAACCGTAGCCCCATCAACCAATCAGAACTCAAACCATATGCCCTAGGTCCAATAGAAAACCTGACCCTAGAAACCAATCAGAATCCTAGTCCTATCAGCCTGTTAGAACTCAAACCAAAAGCCTTAGGTCCAATAGAAACCCTGGCCCTAGAAGATGGTCAGAACCCTAGACCTATCTGCCAATCGGAATTGAAATCCCGAAGCTCTAGGTTCAAAAGAAACCCTAGCTCTAATCAGAACACAGATGCAACAACCAATGTAGCCTATTTAAAGAACATGTCACCTTAAACTTAAGGGGCTGTGCAAGTGTGAGGGGAGGGCAGAAGCCTGGTCAGTAAAGGAGAAACTGGTGTGCAGAGGGGCTTGCAGCTGTGAGCTGCTCCTGGGCACACAATCTCCTTGGATACGGACAAGTCCAATACACACTTTGCAGGGCCTGTTCACTCCTGTAGGTAAGGTGCAAATGTAAAACTACTAAATTCTTCTTTTTCCCTACTTAAAAACCTTGCTTTTCTACTCAAAAACAGTGCTTCACACACAAACACACACAATTTCTAATCACAAAACAGGTGGAGCAATCTCTTATACTCTCACCTTACGGTTTAGGGGTGTTTTTGCCTTTTTGGATTTTAGAAGGCAGGGGTGGATGGTTAAGCGGGCTTGCCTTCTAGTAGCCTTAGCACAGTTTAGGGAAAACAAGGAAAAATATTTAAACAAACCTGCAGTGGAAAAAATAGCAGTTTTGAAGTAAAGTTGCACTGCAAGGTGTGTGTGCTCTTACCACCTTTGCTTTGAGCTGGTTCTCAGGGCTGTTTGGGCCTCACTGAATCTGGGACTACAAAATGGAGGTGTCTGCCTTCAACTTCCCTCCACAAACTTAAGGGGCTGTGCAGGTGTTGGGGTGGGGTAGAGGCCTGGCCAGATGCCCTGTGGGCCAATCATTAAAGCAGAAACTGGGGTACAGGAGGGTTGGGAGCTGCTCCTGAGTTCACAAACTCTTTGGATACAGACCTGTCCAATACACACTTTGCAGGTCCTATTTAACCCTGTAGGTAAGGTGCAAATTTAAAACTACTAAATTTTATTTATTATTATTTATTATTTTACAGTTTTATAGAGCGCGAACCAGACCCGTGAGGGTATCAGAGCGCTTTACAGGATTGAAGGGGGGGGGGAATAGAACATAAGGGTGTGAGGGATCACACTGGGAGAGAAAGTTACAGGAGGGATACAGGAGGAGCATGCAGTTTAAAGTCAAGCTACATGAGGGAGAAAAATTGAAGCATGCAGAGTAACAATAAAAAGGTTTCCAATCCATATAAATATAATAGTTTGAACAGGTAGTTATAAGGTAAAAGAGGCAAGTCTATGAAGTGATTGTAAAGAGTTCGCTAGATGAGGTATTTTCCCATTAAGAAAGTTTTGGTCTCTTTCTTAAAGTGTGCCAAGGACGGGAGTCTTCTAATGGAGGGTGGAAGGGAGTTCCAGATTCTTGGAGCGGCTCCAGAGAAGGCTCGATTGTAGGTTTTTTTCTTCCGGAAGTGGGCTGGCTGCAACAGTAGGTTTTTGGCAGATCGGGAATTTCTGGCCTCTCCGGATATCACGAGTTTTTGTGCAAGAAATGACGGTGAGTTTGTGTACAGAGCTTTGTGAGTTATGCAAGCCAGTTTAAATTGTATTCTGGCCTCCAGGGGAAGCCAGTTCAGAGCTTTGAGGTGGGGAGAGATGTGGTCAAATTTTTTTGAGCCCGTTATGAGTCTGGCAGCGGTGTTGAGGCAGGCTTTCAGTGGGGCCAGAGAGTTCTTGGGTAGCCCTGCGAGAGTAGAGCATCCATATTTAAGTCTGGAGATAACAAGGGCCTGGGTAGCCATTTTAAGGTCGGACCTATCGAGGAAGGGTTTTAGGTTTCTTAGGTAGCTCAGGTGGAATCTAGCCGCTTTGGCCATCGCGTTTATATGGTTGTGCATATTCAAGCTGCCGTCCAGCGTTATTCCCAGGGATTTTGCCGAGTCAACAATGGTAGGAGGGCAGTTTAGTGCTGTGATTGTCTTGATCCATTCCTGGATGTCTGGATTTGGTTTGGGTGGGGAGATCAGAAGGAATTCGGTTTTGTTTGCGTTGAGTTTAAACTGGTTGGCAGTGGGCCAGTGGACTGTTAGCTTGAGTGCCTTGTTTAGGGAGAGAATGTCCTGAGGGGAAGAGATTTTAATGTAGACCTGTGTGTCGTCGGCGTACATAAGGTAGGAGATGTTGGCGGCACAAAGCACCTCGGTGAGAGGTTCAAGATAGAGGCTGAAAAGGGTAGGGGAGAGGGTTGATCCTTGGGGGACTCCCACGAAGACTGGAGAGGGGGCAGAAAGATCGCCATTGATGAGGACTCTTTGTGAACGGTTTTGGAGGAAGGATCTAAACCATTCAAGGGCGGTGCCCTCCAATCCCATCCTGAATTTGAGGCGTTCAAGGAGAATTTCGTGGTGCACCATATCAAAGGCGGAAGAAAGGTCTAGAAGGATTAGAAGACAGGTTTTGCCTAGATCAAGGGCTTGGAGAGCGTCATCAACAATGTGGAGGAGGGTGGCTTCTGTGCTGTGTCCCGGTCTGAAGCCAGATTGAAAGTCATCTAGCAGGTGAAAGTTGTTGATGTGAAGACTTAGCTGCTGTTGCACACATTTTTCTAGAACTTTGGCCAGGAGTGGGATGTTGGAGATGGGTCTATAGTTCTCGGCGGAGGCAGGGTCCGGCGTAGGTTTCTTTAGGATGGGGACAACTTGACCCGCCTTGAGCGAGTCAGGAATTGAGCCCTGTAGGAGGGAGGCGTTGATTATTGAGGTCCAGGAAGGGATGATAGCCTTGGAAGCGGCAGTTAGGCAGTTAGAGGAGAGAGGATCGTTGAAGTGATTGTTCGGTTTTAGGGAGGCAAGAGTTTTCGAGATAGATTGATCGTCATATAGATTAAAGTTGGACCAGTGTGCTAGGTTTTTGGGTGAGGTTTGGGTGGACAACATGGAGAGAAGAGGTGGAGCTGGCTGATTTTGATTTTGGTGGTGGGTTGCAGATTTAAGCTCATTTCTTAGGGCCGAGATTTTGTCACAGAAGAAGGAAGAGAATTCCTCACTTGATATTAAGGGTTTCCGTGTTTCTTTGGCAGTTTTCAATAGTTTGTTGGATTGGTGTTTAACCAAGTCGAACAGCTTGCGAGGCCGATTTTTCGCATTTTCTAGTTCAGTTCTGAAGAATTCTTTTTTTGTGTTAAGTATTTTCTTGTTGTAGACATTTCTGGCCTGGCGAAGGAGATTTAGATGTGCTGCAGATGGGTGTTTTTTCCAGATTTGTTCAGACTGTCGCAGGGATCTCCTCTCCTTGTTGAGGGATCCACTGAAACAGGGGTTTCTGTCTTTGATCTGTGTTCTTTTTAGTTTTAGCGGTGCCAGGTCATCAAGAATGTCGGATATAGTGGAGGAGTAGTGGTCCGCCAGGTTTGTGACCGATGTGCACTGTGGAGGGGGGGGGAGGTCAGACTCACAACGGGCTGCCAATTTCTCGTGGTCGAGGTTCTTGGTGTCCCTGACCCATCGTTTGGGAATCACGGGTTGGGGGGCCCATGCTTTGCGAGTGCTGGGCAGGAGGAAGGTGATGACCAATCACAAGGATCAATGGAGATAAGTTTGACCGCTGATTTCTTAGCAATGATCCAGTCGAGGGTGGCCCCTTTCGCGTGAGTGGGGAGGGAGCAGGCTTGGGTAAGGGCTAGATCGGCCAGGAGGTCTCTGATTGCATTAACCTGAGGATCTTTAGAATCGTTCCAATGCAAGTTAAAGTCACCAAGAAAAATGTTGTTAGAGCTTGGGGACACCTTAGCAGTGAGGATTTCCATGAGGAGGTCCGTAAAGCTGTCATTTTTGCCGGGGGGGTGGTAAAAAAGGTGCAGTTTGCACAGCTGTGAGGTGTTGTTGGAGATGGCGAGTGCGAGGTATTCACAAGAGTCCGTGGGGTCCGCCGGCAATTCTGTAACAAGGAGGTTGGAGCGGTAGATACAGGCAATGCCACCCCCCTTTTTCTTTGAGTGTCTGTCCAGCCTTACGATGCTATAGTTGGGCGGTACTAAGAGGTCAAGGTAGGGTGATGAGGAATCCTTGAGCCAAGATTCGGTCAGGATCGCAAGGTCCGATTTATGTTTCATGGTGAGGTCGGCGACATCGGATGCATGTTTAACAGCTAACCGGCAGTTTATTAGGAGGCCGGCTAGGGAGGGGTAGGAGTGGGTGTCGACAGTAGAGGCAGAGGTGGGAACTTTAGCTAGGTTGCTGTTTACCACCCCTCGGACGCGGCGGGTAGCAGCTCTGTTAGGGTTGGTTGCAACCGTGCAGATAGGGTGTTCTTCTTCCGGGTCTAAAAGGCAAGGGGCTGAGAAGGCAGAGTCATAGCTACGTAGGAGGTCAATTACTTCTTCCTACGTGAGTTCTGAGGGATTGATCATGCCAGGGGAGGGTTTGTAGGTGTAGAGGAGAGCTAGAATTTCCTCCTCAGAGAGGAGGCAGGGTTGCTTGCGAGGGCGTAGGTGTCTTTGGGATAGAGGTAGAGGGTGAAGGAAGGGCTTCGTGAAAGGGATGTGAGTCTCAGTCTGTGAGAGCCATATTTTGGAGAAGGAGAGTTCAGTGATGTGAAGGAGGTGCTTTAGGTCCAGAATCGATTTGTGGATGCTCAGTGTTAACACTGAGGATCTGCGGTGGAGGAAATCAATATCGTAAAGAGAGGAGAGTTCTGGTAGGCCTGAGGCCTGTTGCCGGGGCGCGGTTCTGATGGAATGTTCAGGTAACCTAGCGTTGTGATCAGGCGGGCTGAGGGCTGATGGCAGGTGAGCTATAGGGAGAGACTGAGCCGTTCTGACGGTATGATCAGGTAGCCTCGAGGTGGGTTTAGGTGGACTGAGGGCTGGAGGCCGGTGTGCTATTGGGATAGAGTGAGGGGGTTAGGTTGATCCGTGTCCCTATGTGAGGAGGGGTCTTGTGGGCAAGGGGATAGGCGGGTGGGAGCGATATCGCCATAATGAAAAAGCAGTCTGACGGAGGGGTTGACTCGACTAGGGTTCTGGATCAAATGAGGTGTTTCCAAATCAGTATTGAGATCCCTAACCGGGGTTACAGGGGGCCGGTAGCCGGAGGTTAAGGGTTTGGGGTCGCTTCTGGTGAATGCTGGAAGTGAGATGGTGGGGCTGGGTAGACGAGAGGGGAGGATCCTAGGGGGTGCTACGGTGTTCAATGGAGAGGGGTTACCTGAGAGGTCTGGGTGTGGTGGTAATGGGGCATAGTGGATGGCGGGCACGGGTGACAAGGAGGCAGGGCCAGGACCCCCTAAGGCAGGGCCACTGGCAGGGCCGGGTCCCCCCAAGGCAGGGGTGGTTGGTGAGATGCAGGGTATACTAGGCGGAGTAGGTGCAGGGAGGAGTGGCCGGAGTGGGGACTGAGTTGGGTTGTGAATATGATTTTTAAGGAGGGTGAAGAGGTCAGCAAATTTAAAGAGGTTTTTGGGAGGCCCTTGAATAAAGATGGTGCCGCTGTTGTATAAGGAGATGGTAAGGTCTGCACGTAGATTTGCAGAAGGAGTGATTGTGAGTTTTTTTCCGTGAGGGATGACCCTGGTTTCTTGAACTTTGAGGAGGCTTGAGAAGGCATTGCACCAGAGGGACGTTTTCCTGGAATGGAAGATGAGGTCGTTGATGACAGTGCCCTGGTTAATGCAGAGACGATGGTCAGATATCAGCGTTTCAGGATGATTTTTCAGGATGGAGTGTTTAAGGGTTTTGGAGGCAGATTTGGAGAGATTAGAGGGGTAGATAATGGTGTAATAGAGGACAGGCACGGTTCAGCCATGCTGGGGGCAGAGAAGAGAGTTTCAGTCCCGGTGGTCAAGTTACAAGGAGGTATGGGTTCGTAAAACCGTCCTACCTTCAGGGTATGCTGCTGAAGGAGCTCACTCGCCTGACATGACCGGCCTTGGAAGTGTAGCAAAATAGGATGCCTGGCATGTGTGGTTAGAACTATATATAAATAAATACATATATATATATGTATATATACATACACACACATATGCATATATATACATACAGATAACTATATTATATATTTATTTATTTATTTATTTTTATTTTATGCAGTGAGGTTGGAGTAAAAAACCAATGTCTAGCTAGGTGACTACTGTGGAAGTCCTCTCTCTGTTGTTGTTGGGGGGCTTCTTGTTGTAGGTGGGATTTTGCTTAGTCCCCTGTCTGTTGCTGTCGAGTTAGCTGCGCAGTCCTCTTTCGATTGCCATTAATGGGGCCGGTGGTGATCAGTCCCCTTTCCCTATCATTAAAACTAGGAAATGCGTGCATTTAGATGGCCAACATACACAGTTTAATAGTTGTAAGATGGCGTCACAACCAGGCCAGGATGGTGGTGGTGTCCAACCCCAATCGCGTAAATAAATCAAAGTAGGCAGTGCGGCGCTCACCGATCCTCACCGTCAACATTAAGATGCAGGCAGTCAGCTGATAGAAAGTAGGCCACAGTTCCCCACCGTTGCAGTCAGCCGATTTAAAGTGGTTCTCCGCTCCTCACCGCCAACACTGAGATGTAGGCATCCAGCCGATTGAGAGCGGCAGTAAGCGAGCCTGACCACCACTGGGGCACCGTGACCAAGATCACGGACATCAGAGGTGGGCCCGAACACCACAATCTGCTTTGGTGCTAGAGTGCAGTCATCTGCGGGGGGGAGGCGGGCCCCTCACGCGCTACGGAAAAGAGATCCAGCCCCGGCACTGTAATGTTGTGGAGTGACACGACAGGCACCACCAGCGGGCGGCAGGCCAGCCTAGATCAGGCATCCAGCATGCGGCAGAGCGGGCCAAAGTATCGGAGGCGGGCCAACGGCAGCCTCGGCTCATCCGCAGCTCAGCATCAGCCCCAGTCGCAGCTCCGGCACCGAGCAGGCGGGAAAGTGGCCAGGTTAAGGCCTCAGGGGTGGCGGGCCGAAAGCAGGCCCGGGATGCTCGGCGTCGGCAACCAATGCAGGCGGGCCGAGGGCCGGCCCGGACCCCAGTGGCTCACGAAAAGAAAGCCGGAAGATGGGCACCGCCCAAAATACTGCTTTTCACATATTTAAAACCCTTGTCTTTTTAGTCAAAAATGTCTAATCACAAAACAGGTGAAACAATCTCTTAAACTCTCAGCTTAGGGCTGTTTTTGCCTTATTAGATTTTAGAAGTCTGGGGTGGGTGGTTAAGGGGATTTGCCTTCCTGTAGCGTTAGCACAGTTAAGGGCAAACAAGTAAAGAAAGGTAAACACATCTACAGTGAAAAAATAGCAGTTTTAAAGTGACATTGCACTGTACAGAGTTTGTGCTCTTACCACTTTTGCGTTGTACTGGCTCTCTGGGCTGTTTAGACCTCACTGAAGCTGGGTCTACAAAATGGAGTTCTCCGCCTTGATCATCCCTCCACAAGTTTATAGGGCTGTGCAGGTGTTAGGGGAGGTCAGAGGACTGGTCAGGTGCCTTGTGGGCCAGTCAGTAAAGCAGAAACGGGTGTACAGGGGTTCAGGGAGCTGCCCCTAGGAGAAGGCATTGGGCATTGAAGTGGTTTAACGTAATATTCCCATTCCAATCTAAGCTACATTGGGGAACGTGTCAGACATTGAAAGGTTTAAAAATACTATCCAATATAAGGTACATCGAGAAAGGTGTTGGATAGTAAAAGTGTTAAAAGTACTATTCCCATGCCAATCTAAGCTACATTGTGGAAGGTGCTGTATCTTAAAATGGATAGATTTATTATTTCCACTCCAGTCGGAGGTACATTGGGGAAAGCGTTTGACATTGAAGGGATAGAGTAACTATTTGACAAACACTAATGGATATCCCATACCCAAATACTCTTAACAGAGTCCTATTTCGTGAGTATCACCCTATTCACTGGAAAAAAACGAATATATTTTTATTAGACCCTCACCCTGTCTAGAAATGGCATGCTTCATCATCAGGTCTCATCCTGGCCCCTAAAACCCAGGAAGGGCTTGACCATATTCCAGGGAGGATGTTGGATATAAATTCCAGCAGGTGCCTTCTTAGAATTAAAATACCTTAAAGAACCAAGGCATCCCCTTAATAGCGTTGCTAGGGTATGATTAAAAGCAAAATGTTGGGGTAAAGTTGGGGTATAACGATCCTATTACACTAACAATCTGTCAGCATGCTTTAGCCCCTAAAAACGTGCCTGAATAGGATCCAGTGGGCTTTTAATCGATACAAAAAATGTGCCCCAGAACCATATTCTACTGACTATCTCACTGAGTCAAGGGGACAGACAGTCATGTAGCACTAACTTCATGCAGAAACTGATTAACTAGTTTATTCATATGGAGCAAATGCTATCTCAATTCCCGATTTGGGAAGCCAATATGGGAGGAGGGGAGCCCTGCCGCTGTAGCAACACATTCATCAAGGGTGTCATACCACCATTTACCTAACAATTCTGTCACTCCTGACAGCACCATATTGTAAATTAACTATTCCAACTCCAACCCAGAATATGTTGTACTTTTACCCCATCTCAGCTACATTGGCGAAAACCGTTGGGCATTAAAGGTGTTAAATTCACTATTCCAACCCCAATCCAAGCTACATTGGGGGAAAGCATTGGACATTGAAGGGAATACATTTACTTTTCCTACTCCAATCAAAGCTACATTGGGGAAGGTGTTGGCCATTGAAGGGGTTACATTTACTATTAGCACATCAATCTAAGCCACATTGGGGAAGGTGTTTGACATAGAAGGGGCTAACGTTACTATTCCCACTCCCATCTAGGCTACAGTTGGGAAGGTGTTGGATTTTAAAAGGGGTATATTTTCTATTCCCACTCCAATCTAAGCTATATTGGGGAAGGGTTTAGACTTTGAAGGGATTTTATTTACTAATTCCACCCCAATCAAAGGTACATTAGAGAAAACATTAAAATGTAAATAAGATATATAAACTATAAGGGCCTGATTCACAGAAGTAATCTGAGACAAAATCCTAAACTTACTACTTTTGGTATTTACAGAAGGCATGTAGTAGTAGTAAAGTTAGGATTTTGTCTTAAGTCTGTCTTAAGTCTGTCTTAAGTCTGTCTTAAGTTTGTCTTAAGTCTGTCTTAAGTCTGTCATAAGTCTGTCTTAAGTCAAACTTAAGACAAAATCCTAACTTTACTACTAAATGCCTTCTGTGAATACCAAAAGTAGTAAGTTTAGGATTTTGTCTCAGAATAGTTCTGTGAATAGGCTCCATAGTACTTAACAGACACTAGAAAATAAAACAGGTATTATTTTAAATAAATTAATATTTTTATTATATTAAAAATACATGGAATTAATTCAAAATATATATATATAAATTCTTAATTCAAGCTGTAAAAATAATTGGGCTGATTCTTACTTTTTTATAACCAACTATACAATACTATAAAAATAGAATAGATTTTTGTTTACTATATTTAACACCACTTAATAATTTATTATTGATATAAAAACATCAACATTAATGTGAGAAAAATGTAAATGTATGTATTTGTTATTACCATCTCTTAAACGTTTTAATAATTTGTATATAACATATATAGAAATTGAATAAGTGAATATATAAAAGAAATCACACAATTTATTTTAACAGTCTATTTTTTGTTCCAACCCAGAAATAATACTCCCAACATATTTCTCATCCTTTTCCTGTGTAAACCCGACATTTAGCTATTGCATAATAAAACATAACTATTGAAATATTACCTCAACATAGTACAATACTTAAAAAAATTGCAATATGATTAAGAGCTTTAACATGTATATTAAAAACAAAACATATGAATCAAATTCAATTCAAAATTAAAACATTCAAAAACACTACCCCAATTCCCCTAAAAATCCAACAAACAAACCATAAACTATTTAAACACTTTAGTAAAACAATGTAAAATCATGTATCATTTAAAACATTATAAACGTACCAAAAAAAATAAGTTATATACAATTATTTTCTATACATCACTTTTTTGAACATTGATATTAAAAACAACCCAAAAAGATTATATTTTTCCCTTTGATATTGCTTGCCATGATATTCTGCTTGTCACGATCTAAAGGCAACAATCTTCTTGTAAGAGGATGTTTTCAACTCAATATTTTGAACGTCCTCCAGTCTCAGCGCTTTACAGAGAGACTATAAGAAAACATGTATAATGTAGCTTTGGGTGGGAATATCAATAAATATAGCATTTACAAAATTAAACATGTGAAAAACATAGAATGAACAAAGAATGCTGTAGGTGGTAAAGCATAACATAACGAAAATGTTAGAACAAAAAAGAAACTGACATAAACAGAGCTTGTGTGCTGTATACCTGCTATGTGTGTGATTTCTGCCAACACCTTACAACATCAGTTATACTTTCTGTTTCGCCAGACAGGGAATCAAAACGGCTGGATCAACTAAGTGGGAGGATGTTCATCTCAGGAAGTGCCATGCATTTCCATGCATTATGGGATGTGACTTTGACACATCTGCCAGCTTATGTGAAAATGTAATTGGCAGAATAGTGGCAAGATTGGATGGAAGCTTCAAAGCATATTCACCATTCAGTTTTAGACTCTTTAGATATGGTTTCAAGATCCATGTTTAGGTCCACAGTTGCTTCGAGTCAACACTCTTGGATGGAAATGACTTGCTTTTCTAGGGATGTACAAGCCCAACTATGGCACATGCTTTTTGATGGTTTACATTTTGTTTTTATAAAAAGGCTGATAGTTTGAGAGAAAGGGTCAAACAAAGAGAAGCTTTTGTACAAGCATTTGAATTGTCTTTGCCTACCAGGTAGTTTCATGGCCAGTACTGAAAATTTAGAGGCTGCATCTAACCTTTCAGTCATCAGCAGATCCAGGCTTTACATCAGCAGCAGCAACATCAAGGGGTATATTCACAAGAACGTGTGATAACTACCGCAAGGGTAGCGTAACGCAACTTTCAATATCGCAGCCCATCGCGGGAAAATAACCCTGTGACAACGTGGGGTTCACAACAAGGCAGTAGCATGCGATAGTCTGCCGAAACTGCGGACAATGTCTGCAATAAAACCACCTCGATGGAAATAAAAACACAAACCACATCACCAAAAAACCTGCGATGGGCCAAAGCACGATGAGGAAATCAGCAATAAGTAGCACCTGCAACACACACCTGGTGGGTGGGAAAAATCCCCATAAAAGCTGAAAAAGCACTCATACACAAACTGACCTACACCCAAGCACCATGGAGGCAGCCGGAGCAGTCGCAGAGGACGAGCGCAACCCCACAGGCACCCCGGACGACCAGGCAGGGACCACGGGGACAGGGAAGGGCAAGGACAAGAAGACAGGAAGACAAAGCTCAGTCCACAGGTGAACAGGATCATAGTGACAGAGGTGATGGAACACCATCAACAACTCTCCGTCACCTCCAACGTGTCACTGGGCACCAAAACTGCAAAATGGTGGGACATCGTCGACAAGGTGAATGCTGTTGGAGAGCACAAGAGGACAATGGACGTGGTCAAGAGGCGATGGAATGACATCAAGCGGAAGACCAAGGAGAAACTCTCCGCCAACCAGAAGGCAGCAATGCAGACCGAAGGTGGGGGCCCAGTGCCACAGCTGGAGCTGGATGACATGGAGGAGCTGTTGTCGACAGTCATCAGTGTGGAGATTGTGGCCGGAGTCGGGGGACCGGACACTGCTCGACAGGACACAACACAACCGCAACAGGGCGAGTGACCACCAGGTACTGGGGGATGGGGGGAGATGGGCACAATGGCACACATGCACAATCAAGCAGAGCACAGTGGACACCCACAATGACTCTGGGTCATCTCCCAGATCTACAGACTGTCACACTGTACAATGCCATGCTGTCTGAATGTCAACCTGTACCATGCGTCTACACACATGTTGACACATTGTAATTCACTATCTCCCCTTCACATCGCAGGGGCACCATCAACACCTCCTGCCGAGCAGTCCCAGCTACTCTTCACGGATGACAAGGAGGACAACGCCAGCATCGACACCCAAACCATCCAAGACATCATTGACCTCATCCGCCACTCACCTCCAGGCTCAGGACAGCACAGCTACATTGATGAGACCCCACCCACCACCCAAACCACCCAGCAGCAGGCACCCACAGCCCCGGCACCCTCCCAAGACCTCCAGGAACACACATGGCATTCCAACGCCGTGTGCTGGAGTGCCAGATGGAGACGGCTGAGCAGGTGCGGGTGGGCTTCGGCATCATGGCTGCCAAAACTGGACGCCATCCTTGGGTGTCTATGTCCGCCCCATGGTCTTCAACGAGCCCTGACTGACATCGCTGGAGTCATGACGCGGAGAGAAGAACACCTGTCCACTCAGAGTGGCTCTAGCGATGTCAGCCGTGAGCTGGCACACATACGGAGGCTCATTGAGGACATGGTGCGGATGGAGGCGGAAAGGATGGCAGCCACCGTTGCACATCATTGAAATGTAGCTGGGATCTATCATGCCCTACTGACCTCCACCATGGCATTGCCGTCACAAGGCGTGGCGCAGATGAATGATGCTGCCCCCACACCATCCACATCCCGCCCCTGTTGTGTCAGTGCCTCCCAGTGCGGCAGCCGGATCCACTCAGGCCCCTGATGTGTCAGTGGCACACAGTGCGGCAGCTGGTTCTGTAACACCCACAGGTGGGGCAGGGCACACACCCGGGGATGAGGATGCGGATGGGACTGTGGTCAGAAGGACCAAGCACTAGCATTCATTACCGCCACCTGGCCTGTTTCTGCTTGGTCCCACACATGGCCTCATGACCTTATACTGACCCATGACACACTCTGATGCACTCACCTTGGACAGCGACATGGACTGCCACTTCCGGGTTGGTGACCAATGACATGGCGACCAAGCTGCGGACTGTACCCTTCCCTTCAGCAGGACTTGTCATCCCCGCATGGACTCTGGCTGTCCCTCCACGGGCCCATAGTGTGTAGTGTGCTGGGCATTGCCCTGAACTGCTCCAGCTGCATAACTGCAGTGGATGTGCAATAAACATCCATTGACGTACTGCTGTGTCACGTCTTTCATCAGTCAGGTATGCATGTGTGAATGAATGTAGGGGCAGTGATTACCCTTGCGTCAATGATGCTCATCCTGTGGGATGCCAGTCAGAGGGTGCTACATTGCATTTTGTGTACCGGGTCCCGTGGACACTACAACAGGGACACACGCATCACTCACTTCCATGTCCGGACATGGACTGAACCGCGCCCAGAGCCCATGTGTCATTGTGGCAAGCCCTGCGCTGGTCCGACGTATGGCAGGCCAAACCACTCCGCTTACGCTCAGAGGGGGGGCTATCATTGCTACCTGTCGTAGACGTACTCTCTGGTGGTGTGCAGGTCACTGGTCTAGTTGTCAGCATGTCACAGCCACTCCCTGAGGGCAGGTTTGCACGCACACCACACCCATCCGGTACAGGCGTCACAGGCCATGTGACTCCGCCAACATAAGAGGCCGACGATGTCACATTCTCCTCTGCCCGTGGCGACTGGATAACGGACGCCACGGTTCCCAATCATGAAGGGCCCAAGAGTTTTGTTGCGCACAGGGTTAGTGGGAACCCAAGCTTGCATACGGCATGAGCAGACCACCACGTGGTGCTGACTGGGGCATGCACAGGTTTAGTCGCACCCGGTGCATTGCAGCAGGCACAGGCACCCCGCCATGGGACGGTGATTTTGGGTGCACTGAGTCAGTGGCACCTTAAGCTGCTGAGCGGGTGGGGACCCTGCGATGATGCCCAAACCTGGTGGTCCGGGCAACTCAGGTTTCGTGTGCCCTGCTGGACTGCAGTGTAGGCCAGAGCCAGCGGGCAGCTCGGGCCTACTGCCACGTGGCCTCGCTTCCGGGTCACAGACTTAGTGGCACCCATTGGGCTGATCTGGTGTGCAAAAGACACACAATTGATGTACGTAATGCTGAACAAATCAAAACAGAGCGGGTGTGCAGCCTGGGATGTTGCCGGGTGCACTGGTATGTCCTCTGTCATGGAGTATTCAAGACCCGGCACCAAACACGAGGCCTGGTGGCCTGCGGTGTGTGGCTGCATGGTGTGGAGGGTGCCATGTCCACGGGCTCCGGGCTTGTGGCTTGCAGCAGCACGTGGTGGGACATCCAGTCTACACGCTGGTGGTGGAAGGTGAGCAGTGAGGCCTTGGTGTGCATGGGCGGGCATGCTCCGTGGGCAGCGGGTGCCTTTGTGATGCCTCTGCCTGGGTGTGCATGGGCAGGTAGGCAAAATCATCTTGTGCAAGTGTGTGTACTGTGCCAGTCATGTATCTGGACTCTGTTTCAGATGACGGGTCTCACTCAGATGTGTGTCCTAGTGTACTGCTATACATACCGGCACGTGGCTGTAGACACACCGGTGGCAGCAGGTGAGCAGTGTGGCCTGGGTGCGCAGGGGCGTCTCTCTCTCTCTCTCTCTCTCTCTCTCTCTCTCTCCCTTCTTCTCTCTCTCTCACTCTCTCTCTCTCCCTCTCTCTCTCCCTTCTCTCTCTCTCTCCCTCTCTCTCTCTCTCCCTCTCTCTCTCTCTCTCCCTCTCTCTCTCTCTCTCGCTCTCTCTCTCTTCTTCTCTCTCTCCCTCTCTCTCTCCCTCCCTCTCTCTCTCCCTTCTCTCCTCTCTCTCCCTCTCTCTCTCCCTTCTTCTCTCTTTCTTTCTCTCTCTCTCTCTCTCCCCCTCTCTCTCTCCCTTTTTCTCTATCTCTCTCTCTCCCTCTCTCTCTCTGTCTCTCCCCCTTTTCCTCTCTCTCTCTCCTTCTGTCCTTTGATGTGTGCAAGACACACCTTCTTATCATGTATTTTGTCTTGCAGGCTGTGACCTATGGACTGTCCCGCGGGGAGCCGCCATGTGTCTTCACTTGATTTCGGTGTTCATGTTAATAAAGTTTAATTTTTTTCTTCGAAAGTGAATGTGTGATGCTCATTTCTGTGACCACACATGCATTTCAACTGTTGTGATTGTGCGAAATCATGCAGAATATTTTGTACATGTTTTTGTGTAGCTGATGTGTCATGTCTTTTTTTTGGGGGGGGTGCCAGGGAGGCGGGGTCCGGGGGGTGGTGTCAGTGGGTGTTGTGGCTCTCTTGGGTGTCCGGGCCACACGATGTGTGGCTCCATGGCATCTGTTGCCCTTCCGATGTGGCCCTGGGCTGGTCTCCCTTTTGTGGTGCTGGCTGCCGTCCCACTTAACACCAGGTCAGAGCAGGGGTAGATTTCCTGGTGTTAACGCGCCTTATCGCCTGTTTTGTGTTTTTATCGCCGATCTGTCTGGTTGTTGAGAATGTTGAGGTGTGGTGTGGTCACGGCGTTTGGCACGGTAACGCCCACTCTGCATCTCATTAGCGATAGTTGCGGTGAACCTCTGTGGCGATGTTTTTTGCGGCTGCTATCGCGGGTAAACTGGTGCTGTGGGCTGTTAGCACCAGCTTGTGAATGGGGAGATAAATGTATCACGACTTTGGCTGTGATGAAGTGCGGTTAACTCGGCGATAGCTCCTTGTCAATATGGCCCCAAGTATCTTAAAGGCGGTATTGTGACCAGACCTGTTACAGGAGCAAATAGTCTGATTTCTTCAGCTTCCTTCTCTGCTTCCCTCTAGGTTTGACTTATGTGTCCTGTGCCAACTCCAGTTGGTGCCAGAATAACCCAGTGCCTTGCCAAACCTGGAGGAACAACAATAGATCAGTGGGTCCTTCAACTGATACAATTAGGTTAAGCACTGCTTTTTTCAGTGAGTCCTCCCTCTTTTTTACCTTTCTCCCAACAGAACTCCCCAAAAATGATGATGGAGTTTATTTCTTTATTAGTCAAGGTTGCTGAGAAGATAGTTCATTTGAATCAGAAGAGGGGTGGGGGAGAAAGATACTGAAAGGATCCTTGATCTCATAAAAAGCGGAAGATCTTTGGTTGATCCTAGGCTTTCTGATTTTGAAAGATTTTCTTAAAAAGAAAAAATTCAAAATAGAATTCATATAAACACTGTCTCTGTGCTTCAGTTTATACACAGGCCGATGCATTTTCTCATATTCTGGTTTGTCGATACAGACTATAGGTGTGGTTTGTGGTAATGGATTTGTACATGCAGTTTAAAATTTTCTCATTTTTGGGGATGATGCCAAGGGTATTAACAAAGGTTCTTGCTGTGAACTCCCTACAGAACCAACAAAGTGAGTTGAGCAGTTTGGGTACTATGGTCACTTTTTTACACAATTTGGGCTTCTCTATACATTGGGAGATGTCTGAATTAAGTAAATCAGGCTTATTGGTGCTGTTCTGGGCACTGAGCAGATGAAAGCTTTTCACCTAGAGAAGAGATTTTGTAATGTTCATGAAATGAAAACTCAATTTTCCCTATATCGAAAGCAGACTCCTTAGATGATTCTCATATTGCTGGTGTAGGAAATTGGCTCTCTATATACTATACCAAAGTAAGGTATAGTGTCCACAGAGCCAAGTGGATCCCCAGAGGTATAGCAGAGGCTAAATTAGATCATCACTTACAGTTATCGTTGGGGTAGTGTGGTTGAGCAGTTTGGCTTATCACGGGGGTGTGTTAAGCATGTATTGTATTCACTCATTCAAGACTTATGGCCCACACTCAGAGACAGAATCCAGACCTATCAAGTAAGTATAAAAAGTTATATAACTAATCAGGAATTGGCACAGGCAAGTAGAATATACTTTCTAAAGGATACATCTGCCAGTGGATTCCTCACCTTGTGAATATCCCCTGCGCCAGCAACATTCGGAAATTTTTCGTAGCTCTCCACGCCGACGAGGACGACGTCACAATAACATGGCTCTGCACGCTGCTCCGCTGACGTCACTGGAGTCATAAGAGAGCCTCGTCGGCGTGATGACGTCAGTTCCCTTTTTTCCGCGCCGTCGACGCTAACGGTTTTCTGGGACTCTCCGTAGCTTGTCTAGTTACTTTGTATTTCTGGATTGTGTTTCTGGTCTTCTCTTGCTTCTTTCCTGAAGATGTCATTGAAGAAGTCAGGGTTCAAGCCCTGTAGAGAGTGCGGAGGACATATGTCCCTCACGGATCCTCATGAATATTGTGTCTGGTGCCTGTCGTCGGATCACGACGTCGAGTGGTGCTCTTGCTGCCGTAAGATGAACGCGAAGGCTTTAAAGGAGAGAGAGGCCAAGCTGTTCATGGCGAAGATGAGGAAGGAGAAGAGAGGTGGAAGGCGATCGAGGTCGAGGTGCAGGTCCAGGTCAAGGTCAAGGTCGGGTTCGAAGTCGACGTCGGGTCATGCTTCAAAATCAAAGAAGCATAAGAAGAAGAAGAGGCACGGCTCTCGACGCCGTTCAGATAAGGAAACGGCTCCGAAATCGACTTCTCCAGTCCCTCTGCATCGTAAGGACTATGTTTCTCCTTCTCCTTTGGTTGCGAATCCGGCTTCACCTGTTTGTCCAGCTTCGCCTACAGCTTCTCCGGAGCGTTCTCCAGCTCCGGCTCCATCTCCGATGCCGATGCATTCTCCGGCTACCGTGGAAGAGGCTCCGGCACCTGATGACTCGTCGACTCCATTGGCTCCACCGCCGGCGCCGATTGGCCCGAGTCCGGTAATGCCTCAGCCTGAGCCTTTATCGGGCCCTTACCCACCTTTCCCTGGCCCAGGTCAAGACCCATCGCATTACTTGAATGCCATGTATGGTGTCTTTACAAGAGCAATGTACCCCTCTGGAGCACCTTCGGGTCCCATGGGTCCAATGGCATTTAATTTGGGGGTTCCTCAGGCCTATGCTCAGGCTTCCTGTATGCCATTCCTTCCAGCGGCGCCGTCCTGGCATTTCCCGGCACCAAGGACATCGACGCCACTCCCTTCATCTCCGGTTCCATCAGCTCGACCTCGTTTGGCTCAGGCTGTGCCTCCGGATCTATGTTCGACGATGGCTCCGTCGGATGCGTGTGTGGCACCGCTGATGCCGGTTCTGAGGATAAGATCCAGGCGGGAGGCGCAGAGGATTTCGGAAGAGCAGAGGTATCAGGCAGAAGAAATGGAGGAAGGTGAACTTCAAGAGTCAGATGACTTATTTGAAGACTTAAGGGAGGCAAGTGGCCTTGATATGTCCCCAGAATGGGAGCTTTCTCCTCCATCAGATGCTCCCTCTAAGAATGTGGTTCCTTACCACAGAGTTATAAGGAAGGCAGCGGAGCTCTTAGACTTGCAGCTCCCAGCGGCTGAATTTAAGTCCAATATCTTGACGGAGGTTCTCCATTCTCCCTCCACTGTAGTAGAACCTTTACTTCCTTTCAATGATGCCATCACTGAGCCAGTTATGGAGGTTTGGCGTAAGCCCTTTTCGGCTCCAGCAGTGTCAAGATCTGTTGCAAGGAGGTACAGGGCAGCTCCAGGAGATCCGGACTTCCTAACATCCCATCCTTCTCCTGAGAGCCTGGTGGTTCAAGCTGCCTGTTCGAAGAAGTCTTCTGGAGCATTTCCTCAAGTTCCTGGTGATAGAGAGTCAAAAAAGCTTGACCAGTCAGCCAAGAAGGTGTTCTCCTCCGCAAGTATGGCCTTGAAGACCACAAATGCCACCTGTCTTTTGGGCCTTTACATCCATGCCCTAATGGACTCTGCAAAACAGCTGGCTCCTAAATTGTCTGAGGAGGACAGGCAGAATTTTAATGAGGTCTTGTCGGACACTCAAGCAGCTGCACGTCTAGTTATTCAGAGTGGTTTGGACTCTGCGGACTCTGTTGCCAGGATCATGGAATCCTCGGTTGCCTCAAGAAGAAGTGTCTGGCTTAAGTCGTTGGAGCTCTCTCCAGATGTGAAGGCAACACTTCTAGACCTACCCTTTGATGGTTCTGGACTGTTTGGAAAGAAAGCAGATGCAGCCTTGGAAAGGTTCAGGGACAGCAAAGCCACAGTTAAGTCTCTGGGCCTGAAGAGGCAGCCTAGAGGTTCCTCTTACAGAAGGTACAGAGGTTTTGGGAGGTCGTCCTTTCGGTCCTACAGGCAGCCTCAGCAGCAACAGCAGCAGCAGCAAAATACCTTGTATAAGACCTACAGGGGCAAGAACAGAGGTCGTCGACAAGGTCGTCAGCCCTCCTTCTCCTCCTCCTCTACCTCCCTCCCTCTTGCCCCAGCAAAGCAGCCCTAGATCCACCATTCTGGATCATGTTGGTCCTGAGGGGGGTCGGCTTACCCATTTTCTGCAAGATTGGGAATCGGTCACTACAGACCTTTTGGTTCTAAATCTTGTGGAAAATGGGTATGCTCTTCCCTTTCGGGAATTCCCTCCAAATTACCCTCCTTGACAAGGTGCTTGCTCGGAGGACCACCTTCTTCTCCTGCAGGAGGAAGTCCTAACATTACTGAAAAAAGGTGCGATAGAGGTGGTTCCAGAGCAGGAAAGGGATCAGGGATGCTACTCCCGGTATTTCCTGATACCCAAGAAGGATGGCAGGCTACGTCCAATCCTGGATCTCAGGATCTTGAACCTTTTTCTGAAGCAGGAGAAGTTCAAGATGCTCACCCTTGAGCAGGTTCTTCAAGCGCTGCAACAGGAGGACTGGATGGTGTCGATCGACTTGCAGGATGCGTATTTTCATATTCCGATCCTGGAGTCGCACAGGAAGTATCTCCGTTTTACGGTAGGGTTGCAACATTATCAGTTTGCAGTTCTCCCGTTTGGTCTTACGACTGCACCTCGAGTCTTCACCAAGGTGATGGCAGTGGTGGCAGCCCATCTCAGAAGGTCGGTGCTTCCAGTTTTCCCCTATCTGGACGACTGGCTGATCAAAGCGGAGTCGCCAGAGAAGGTGCTTCATCATCTGCAGGTTACAACTCAGCTGTTGTACAAATTGGGTTTCTCGCCCAAATCTCACCTGGAGCCCTCTCAGCGCAACCTGTTCATAGGGGCGGTACTGGACACTACTGTGTGTCGAGCATTCCCACCTCCACAAAGGATTTTCGACATACAAGAAATGATTCCCTTGTTTTACAATGGAGCGGTGGTTCCAGTCCTGAAGGTCCTTCGTCTGCTCGGTCTGTTTTCTTCCTGCATTCTGTTGGTCAACCATGCACGCTGGCACATGAGGGCGCTCCAGTGGTGCCTCCGCAGGCAGTGGTATCAGCACAACGGAGATCTCAGGGAGTCTGTGAGGATCTCCAGAGAAGCTGCAGTGGATCTGTCTTGGTGGAGCGTGGAGGGCAATCTGTCTCAAGGAAAGCCCTTACATCTACCTCCATCGTTGGCCACAGTGATAACGGATGCATCCACTTTAGGGTGGGGTGCGCATCTGGGGGATCTGGAGATCAAGGATCTTTGGTCTCCAGAGGAAAGGTTGCTTCACATCAACCTTTTGGAATTGCAGGCGATACATTTGGCACTCAAGGCCTTCCTCCCTTCCCTTCGCAGTCAGTCAGTTCAGGTCCTGACGGACAACACTACCACGATGTGGTATGTCAACAAGCAGGGAGGAGTGGGGTCGCATTGTCTCTGCAGAGAAGCTCTGTGTCTCTGGTCCTGGGTTCAGGATCATCAGATTTGTCTGATGGCAAATTATCTGGCCGGAGTTCTGAACGTGCGTGCAGACAATCTCAGTCGGCAGTTCTCTGCCGACCACGAGTGGAGGCTCCATCCGGAGGTGGTTCGTCACGTCTTTCGGACGTGGGGAACTCCTCAGGTGGACCTGTTTGCCACTCACTAGAACGTTCACTGCCCGTCATTCTGCAGTCTCCAGTATCCAGTGCAGGGAACTTTGGGGGACGCGTTTCAGTTGAGATGGGACTCACATCTCCTTTACGTGTTTCCTCCCATACCCTTGATTCCGAGGAAGATTCGCCAAGACCGGGACCAAGTCATGTTGATCGCCCCGGATTGGCCAAGAAGGGTGTGGTATACAGATCTTCTTCACCTCTCCTTGTGCCCTCCGCTCCATCTCCCTCTCAGGGCAGACCTCCTCTCGCAGTCGCAGGGGCAGGTTCTACACCCCCACCTCCAGAGCTTACACCTTCATGCCTGGAGATTGAACGGGGCAACCTGAATTCTTTTTCTCTCCCGCCTGACGTGGTGGACGTGATTTTGTCTGCCAGGCATCACTCCACCAAGTCTATCTATTCCTGTAGGTGGTCCAAATTTGTCCATTGGTATGGAGAGAAGTCTATTGACCGTTTGAGGGCTCGTTTATCCAACATCCTTCAGTTTGCTCTCTCTCTTGCTCCGCAAGGTTTTGCTGTAGCTACTGTGAAGGGTTATTTATCGGCTTTGTCAGCATTCCTTTGCTTGCCAGATCAGCCGTCCTTGTTTAAATCACCTATTGTGTTACGGTTCATCAAGGGCCTTACCAACAAATTTCCGCCCACTCCATTTATTGTGCCTCAATGGGACTTAAATCTTGTCTTAACTTACTTGATGGGTTCTCCCTTTGAGCCCTTGCACAAGTGTCCCTTAAGGCTATTGTTTTTTAAAACAGTTTTTCTCATTGCCATTACTTCGGCAAGGAGGGTAAGTGAGTTTTAAGCTCTGAGTTCAAAACCCCCATTCTTAACCATTCATGCTGAAAGGATGGTATTCAGGACCAGGGCTGCTTTTCTGCCTAATGTGGTAACTCCTTTCCATCTGGGGCAGTCCATTACCCTTCCTACCTTCTATCCTCCCCCTCACCCTTCCAAGGAGGAGGAGCGGCTTCACCGCTTGGACCCTAAAAGGGCGGTGAGTTTTTACCTCGATAGAACTAAAGACTTTCGAGTGGATGACCAGCTCTTCGTGGGCTTCATTGGCTGCAGGAAAGGCAGAGCGGTGCACAAGCGCACCCTTTCCAGATGGATTATCATGTGCTTCAAGATCTGTTACTCTTTGGCCGGTAAGGATCCTCCAGAGGGTATAAGGGCTCACTCTACCAGGGCAAAGTCTTCTACATCTGCCTTATATAGAGGTGTTCCTGTGGAGGCCATTTGTAGAGCGGCAACTTGGGCCTCCCGAGGAGGGACGAACACTTTGCACGTTCCGTCCTTCAGGACTTTTTGGTATAGAAGGGTGGACACCCTCCTCCAGGAGTGGGGACTGCTGTGGGACTCTACTCACAAGGTGAGGAATCCACTGGCAGATGTATCTATCAGAAGAACAAGTTACTTACCTTCGGTAACGCTTTTTCTGATGGATACAGTATCTGTCTGTGGATTCCTCACTGACCCACCCGCCTCCCCGTTGTCCACCCTTGTATGCCTACAATAGTGATAATGTGATAAAAATCTATCTGTTACTTTCAAAGGAAGTGTGTTATTCCTTTTGCTTTCCTGCATTGACTTTACACTGTGTGTGTTGGTTTGAATTTTATGTACTGTGTATACTGTATTTATATTGTTGTCGGTCCGTCTGTGTGCCTCGAAGGCACGGAAAAAAGGGCGGAACTGACGTCATCACGCCGACGAGGCTCTCTAATGGCTCCAGTGACGTCAGCGGAGCCGCGTGCGGAGCCATGCTATTGTGACATTGTCCTCAAATTGTGAATGGAATTGGAATCATTTCAGGTTTGTATGTGCTTTCAAAACAGTTTAGAATACATAGAAATTACTTTTGATTACTTTTCAATTACTTTGTCTACTTGAGGTGATATGCTGAGATATCACACAATGGGTCGTACAAAATACAGGTAAGTATGACAGTTTGGGGTTTAAAGCAAAGTTACTAAATGTCAGTTCAACACAACATTTTTGGAACATAAATCAGACCATTGGTTCCTATAGGAGAAAAGAAGGTAATTGGTTTGCAGGTAAGTAAATGACCTGCAAGAATAGCTTTTAGGGGTAAGAACAAAGGTTTCTCAAGGTTCAGTTAGGCACGCAAATCGCACCACCAGTGGCACTAGGGCAGCCGGGTGCAGAGTGCTGAGGCCAAATGTTAGCCAATGGGGCTAAGGGGGCCTTCGGTCAGGGGCTGTTTATGAGCAGGACAGTTGGTTGTACAAGCAAAGCTCCTGGGGTTAAGATCATCACTGCAGGGACCAGCAATCAGCATAGAAGCTGAACCACCTGTGGTTTTCAATGTAGATCTTCTGTTTGGAAGAAAAGCTGCAGGCTCGAGCAAGCAGGTTTCCTGAAGGCAACCACTGGCAGGAGAGGTAAGTTGGGTTCTTTGAGGATGCCCGGACCCCGTTGGTTGGGCCTCCCAAGGCCATGGGGTGTAGGGTGCGGGGGTATCTTTAGGCGCCTGATCTTTTTACCAGCACCAGTCACAGTCAGGGGCCCCTCAGGTTGAGGTTTCAGGCGTCGGTCTGAAGCTCGAGGTAAGTCAGGGATCACCGGATCCCAGGTCAGGATTGCTGGGGAGACCTTCTTGTGGTATTGGGCAACTCAAACTCAGCCCGTGGGCATCAGGTGCCGAGTGGTGCAGAACTGCGAAGCCGTCTGGATCTGGGTTCTGTGTTGAAGTCTTTGGTTGAACAAATTCGGTGCTCACAGGAGACAGAGTCTTTGATATGAAGGCAGGGCAGGTCCTGTGGGTTCTGGATAGCTACTGGCTGCTGGACATGCCGGGATTTCGCTGTGAGCAGGTTGGGACAGACCAGTAGGGCTGGGGCCAAAGCTGTGGGTGTCCTCTTCTTCCTGGGTCAGCACAGCTCTTCGGTCCTTCTTCTTTCTTCCTCAAAGCTGAGGAGACAAGGTTCAGGGTTGCCCCTAAATATAAAATGTATGGGCGTTACAGGGTGTTTTGGTCAGAACCAAATGGTACCTTCCTTGGGGTGAGTGCACTCTCTATTATGCTGCCCTCCAGTGGGGGCGGGGGGTATGAGCCTCTCTCTAGTTGGCTGTGTCCCCTCATCTTTAAGATGGAGGGGACTGAAATGTGTGCTTCACCTCGCCTCCCCCACCTCAGGGGTGGGGTTGGCAAATGTAGGCACACCTCTCTTCTTCACTTGATTTTCCCACCAATTCTCCCGCCCAAAGTAGGGGTCAGAACAGTGGGAGTCAGTTGCTGGGGGCAGCAAATGGCAGGGACAGCTCACAAAGGTGGCAGACCTTTGAAGCTTCCCCTTTGTAGACCCAGACCCTCCTGAGGTAGGATGTATGACACCTCTGCCCAGGATGGGCTTTGTTTCTGGAGCCAGAGACCGGGCTCTCTCTACCTATGGGTCTAGAAACTTGGTTGGTGGTGGCAAATGGCCATTCAGGAACCACACCAGGGTCGGTAGTTTTTCAGAGGGCATCTCTACGATGCCATGTGAGTGCATTATACATTAAAGCCCACACTGGCATCAGTGTGGGTTTAATGTGCTGAGAGGTTTGTACCAAACGTCCTAGGATTCAGTAAAACCCTTATGGAGCTGTGGAGTTTGTAGTGACCAACTCCCAGACCATATGTTCTTTATGGCTTTAATGCACTTACAATGTCTGAGAATGGACTTAGACACTGTAGGGGTATGGTGCTCCTGCAACTGCACCCTAACCTGCGGTGTAGTGCACCATGCTACAGGGGTGACTTACTTAGGCCACAGGTAGTGGATTGCAGGTATGGCACACAGGGATGTGTGCCATGTCAACTCTTTGCTTTCCTCTGCACCAAAACATGCAGCCTGCAATGGCTGTGTGTGGGTGTTAAGGTACAGGGCCCCTAAGGATGGCACAATAGGTGCTGCAGCCACTAAGAAGCCTTCCCTGGTAACAGTACCCTTGGTAGCCTGGTTCCTTTTATAAAGGATCTAACATGTGGCCATAGATGTGCCGATTGTTTGTACAGTTTTGGGAAAGAACCTCATTGGCAGGGACCCATGGCACATCAAGTCAAAGTGCATCACAGAAGGCATTTAGGAGTTCTAAAGTTAAGACTCCTAACTTCTGTGAATACCGAAATGAGTAAGTGCCTTCTGTGAATAGCAAAATGAGTAAGTGCCTTCTGTGAATACCAAAATGGTAGTAAGTTTAGGATTTTGTCTTAAGTTAGTTCTATGAATCGGGCCCAGAGTTTCTGAGTCACTTTCTGTTAGCAAATTGTGAATGGGAGCACCATCAACAAGTAGTAGATCAAGTGATCAACTGTTGTAGAGTATGAGATGCGGATCTTTTTACACCTGTATACATCTGTTTTTCTTAAAAATTATTTTGTCCCAATCACTAAGGGAAATCTTTTTTTTTTTTTTCAAAAACCTTTATTCAGTCTGAGATAAGCAGTACACAGCCCCTGTGCCTACAACCAGCAACTGGCCGGCAGCGTAATATACGAACTGGATGATGGTGAAGTACACAGCTGTCTGCCTACAACCCCTCCAGGGGCCGGCAGCGTTACAGTAAACATTAATGCAATAGTATGATATTCAATGGGGCTGCAACATACTTTACGTCATGTGGTTTGTATTTGTCATTAAACCTTATAAACCAATACAATTTGTGCATAGGTTGAATCCGTATAGTGTGATAGCCTCTTATGCCATACCTGAGGAATATAGTAGATCATGGTCACAGTGGTACCTGCTTAGTTGTCTATAGAAACATGAGGGACGGCCACAGTCCCGTCGCCCTCCTGCACCAACGAAGTGGGGCATGCCAGCTCTCGGAGAGACCACCAATTATCAACGGGAGCGCCGGCCTGCCGGTCAAGAGTGAGATCCAGGACCTCCCCTACCCAACAGAGTCTCTACCTCCCGCCGCTCAAGTAGTGCGACCCAGTGGAAGCAGCAGCGTAGAATCCGAGCAATCGGGTAAGTGAAGGTTTGCTATGTCTGCGGGTGTGATAATAGATATGTCGTAAGGGGACTCCAAATATCCACCGGTCTGGACGCTGTGGGCAGTAGCTCAGCATAGCAGAGCAGTGTATCTTGGCAGTGCACCATGTTTTCGATCCAGTCTTTGTATTTAGGAGCCCTGCCCCTCCCCCACCTGCAGGCGATTAGCCTCTTCGCAATGAGGAAAGCAACGGTGGCAAACCGACGAACCGGTTTCTTGATGGTTTTCGTGTAACCCAGAAGTGCCTGCACCGGAGATGGTGTCAGTGAGACTCCTATCATTTCCGAAATACCTGAATATATCTGTCGCCAATAGTCGGCTATTTCCCAGCAGCCCCAAGCCATGTGCAAAAAGTCTGCCGCTGGTGTGCGGCAGCGCCAACAGAGATCATCCCCTCGGAGGCCCACCCTAAACATGTGAGCTGGAGTACAATAAAGCCGATGCAGGAACTTATAGTGGATAACCCTGAATCGACTACTGGAGGAGATCTGTGCGGTCTGTAGACAACAATAACTCCAAAGTTCGTCGTCTATGGGTATTCCTAAGTCAGCCTCCCATTTAGTACGTGCCCTGCAGATCCCCGGGTCGGACACCGTGCGTAGAGAATAATATAGATTGGAGACCGCGTGCGCCGGAGAGGCAGCTTTGAGCAGCTGATGTAAAGGTTCTAAAGTGAGTGGTTCTTCAGGAAATCCCTCGGTCAGCGAACGCACACCGCCTCGCAGACGAAAGTAAAGAAATGTATCCATGGGAGTAGGTGTGAGGTCTGCTAGCATGTGCGTCTGAGACCGAAATAGTCCGTTCTGATATAGGTCTCCCCACGTCTTAATGTTGAGTTTGGCCATAAATTTCTTAAATAATTGTTCCTGCAGAATGGGTAGCCGGGGATGATATGCCAGGGGCAACAGAGGAGAATACAGCAGTGTTATACGGGCTTTTTTTGCTATCTTTCGCCACGCGAGGGCTGAGCTGGAGACTGTGGTGTGGTGTGCAGCTCTAGCCTCCGGCGCACTAAAGATGGCCCCCTCCAATGGGATGGGATCTGCTAACCAATGTTCCACCGCTATATGTGGCATGAGGGAGTGGGGTGGATCCAATGGTGAACATAGTGGGCCTGAGCGCTGTAGTAGTAAAGTTCGAGCTCCGGTAAATCAAAGCCCCCCTGCGCGAATGGACGAGTCAAGATGTCCCAGCTCAGGCGCGGCCGCTTCCCTCCCCACACCAGCCGGATGAGCTCGGAGCGCAGAAGGCGGAAGAAGGACCTGCCCGGGTAATATGGGATATTTAAGAAGAGTTAAAGTAGCTTGGGAAGGATCACCATCTTAATGAGAGATGCCCGCCCTGCGAAAGAAAGAGGCAGCGTGATCCATCTGGTCACGCAAGTTTGGATATGGTCAAACGTGCGGCCATAATTCATACGCATCAATTCCTCCCGATCTCGAGAGAGTAGTATGCCCAGGTACCGGACCTCATCCTCACACCATCTCAGAGGGTAATCTAGTTGAAACGGCTGGGCGGCCGCGGTGAGCGGGAATATAGTGGATTTGCCCCAATTAATGTGTATACCTGACATGCCAGCAAACCGAATGAATTCCCTCAAGATAGGGTTAAGGTTAGCAGCAGGGTCGCGGATGTACAGCGTGATGTCGTCCGCATATAATGATATAAGCACTTCCCTCTCAAGACATCGCAGAGCCTTGTCCCGGTGATGCTGTCGGAGACGAGCAGCAAGCGGTTCCATCGCTATGGCGAACAGCAATGGAGAGAGGGGGCACCCCTGACGAGTCCCCCTCGATACATCAAAGGCCTCAGAAATCCGACCGTTCACCCCCACCCGAGCCACCGGCCTTCGGTAAAGGATACCGATCCATTGCGTGAATCCTATCGGCATCCCCATGTTCCTCAGGATACATTGGAGATAGTCCCACTCTAGGGAGTCAAACGCCTTGGTGGCGTCCAATAAGACAGCCGCTAGAGGCAAGTTAGGGTCCACATTGTCCACTATAGAGAAAAGGGTCCGGAGGTTGTGGGAGGTGGCTCTGCCGGGGACAAATCCCGCTTGGTCTGCCAGTACCAGGCCCCCCAGTATCAGCCGCAAGCGATTGGCCAGCACTTTGGCCAAAATTTTTGCATCACAATTGATTAGTGAAAGGGGACGGTAGGAGTCGCAGTATTGAGGCGGTTTCCCGGGTTTTAAAAGCGAGGTGATTAGAGATTCCTGCATAGAGGGGGGAAGTGTGCCGGATTCATGAGCCTCAATATATACCTCACGAAGCACCGGCGCAAGTAGATCCACGTATGCCTTGTAGAAGTCCATAGGCAAGCCGTCCAGGCCAGGGGCCTTCCCGGGTGTCATCTGACTGATAGCGTCCCTAATTTCATCCAGGCCTATGGGTTCAGCCAAGAACTCCCGGTGACGATCTGAAAGCCAACCCAGCATCAGCTCCTTCAAGTATTCGTCCATATCCAGTGCACCCACTCTAGTAGTTGAGTAAAGGGCCGAATAATGGGCAGTGAAGGCAGCCAGGAGCGAGTCCGTGTCTCGCAGAGGTACCCCGTCGTCTCCCTCCAGCTCCAAAACGAAATTTGAGCCTCGTGGGGGCCGAACTATTCCCGCCAGAAACTTCCCGGGCCTCTCTCCTTCCCCATAAGCCCTCGCCCTGAAGTATTTGCCCCTGAATTTGACCTCTCTCTCGGCGGTGGAGGTGTAGTCTGATAGAGCCTTCCGGTATTGTGCCTGTGTATCCGAGTCTGTGGCATAATCAGGTCGGGTTTCTAGCGTGTGTAATGTAGTTTCCAATGTGTGCAATGTGGCAAGTAAAGTTCTCAGCACTCCGGAGCTCTTTGAGATGCAGATACCCCGCACTGTGACCTTTAGCGCCTCCCACAGAGTAGCAACTCGCTCCACCGAACCCTTGTTATGAGTAAGGAGGTCGGCAATCTCCTGACCTAGTTCAGAGCGGAATAACTCGTCGAGTAAGATTTTGGGTTGGAGTCGCCAGGAGGGTGGCCCTCCCATTATATCCGGTAAGCGGAGCTTAGCCAACACCGGGGAGTGGTCAGAAAACGTGCGACCCACGTGTTGGACCGCGACTAGTGAGGGTGCCAAACCTTTAGACACTAAAATGTAATCCAGTCTGGCCCACGTGGCATGAGCGGTATTCCAGTGTGTACCTTCCTTCTGAGTCGGATGTAAGTGGCGCCAGGCATCTACGATGTCCTGAGCGTCGCAAATGTCACGTAGGTATCTGTGTGTGTTGGTGTAGTGTTGGGCAGAGGGGTTGGACCTATCCAAAGCGGGATTAAGCACAGCATTAAAATCTCCCCCCCAAATAAGATGTGTTGATCCCACCTCCCTGATCTTGTTCCAGAGAGCAATAAAGCTGCTCGGGTCATCACAATTAGGGCCATATGAGCAGGCCAAGGTGACAGTTTCAACTCCCATCCTACCCCAAGCCATGCAATACCGTCCCTCCCGGTCTACAGCGTTACCCAGGGGAGTGTACGGGACATTTCTTTTTATCAGGATAGCAGTGCCTCTCGCATAGGACGAGTAGGAAGCAAAGGCAGAGTGCGCTGCCCACCTGGTGGCAAAGGAACCCCTGCGTCAGGATCCATATGGGTCTCCTGCAAGAAGACAACCTGGGCCCCCAGCCTGTCAAGGGCTCCCAGAATTTGTCTCCGCTTTCTAGGGTCTCCCAGCCCCCTTACATTCCAGGTGACAACGGAGAGCAGTCCCCCCCCTTTGATATCAAGGTTCGCGGCATGACTCATGTCTGCAGATAGGTGAAGAACAGGTCAGGGGGCGCACTGTGCCGACCCCCCTTTGGTGCCACTGTGCCGTTAAGGTGTCGGACGGCGTAACAACACTATGCAGAGTAACATTATCAGTATTTACTTCAAACCAAACAAGAACAACCCCTTGAAATCCTCCCCGCCCACCCACTCCGACATCCCCAACCCGTCGGGCATCTCCCCCACCCCACTTAATCCCACAACATCGAATCATATCCTACTGGGGAATACCCAATTGGGGGACACAAGGGCTCTGGACCTGCCTCCAACTCCCCCGGTATTGCACCCGCTGTCCGCAAGCGGTAGTAGCCTGCGGAAAACGCGGGAGGGGGAGGTAGGTGCCAGGGCAAAAACAGGTGTAGTACACATCCAGGAAACCATGAGATAATTAAAGCTCAACAGTTTGTAGCCCATCAAGTCCAGGCTAGAGCACAGAGCGGCAAACATAGCGAGCGCCCGGGCCTAAACCCCAGGCGGGAGCAGAACATAACTTCAGCATAATGAGGAACCAGAGCAGCAGGCGCGAAGATCACGATCAGTCAAGAGCAGAAGTGGGCGAATGAGAGCCAGCCCTCTCCGACGGGGACCCAGCAGCTCCGCGGGCCCGCCTGTGATCTTTCATAAAGAGTTCCACCTGAGAAGGGTCCTGAAAAATGTGGGGCTTGCCCTGATGGAACACCCTGAGACGAGCCGGATACAACATGGAGTATTGGATTCCGCTTTGCATGAGTCGTTTCTTGACCGGTCCAAATTTACGGCGCGCCTCCTGCACCGATTGTGTGAAATCCGGAAAGAAGGAGAGGGTGGCGTTTTCGAACTGGACGGGCTGCTTCTCCCGGGCGAGGCGAAGTAGGGTATCGCGGTCTCTATAGTTCAGAAATCGGATAAGGACAGGCCGTGGGGGGGCTCCCGGCACCGGGCGAGGGCCCAAGGTGCGATGCGCCCGCTCCACCACCAGCTGTGGAGAAAAGGCATCTGCGCCAAACAGGTCAGCAAGCAGTTTTTCAATGAAAAGTTCCATTTTGCCTACCGCGGTAGACTCCGCCAGCCCAAGAAGGCGCACGTTATTGCGGCGCGATCGCGCTTCTAGGTCCTCATTCTTGTCGGCGATCACCTTAAGTAGTCTCTCCATCTGCGATACTTTGGCTTCGGTGGCCGTTGCCCCATCCTCCAGGCCAGAGATCCGCTGCTCAGACTCCTTAACTCGCTCCTCCTGTTGATCAAGTCTATGCACCATTGAGTCGAGGCGGCGGGACATACCGTCAATTTTCGAGTCTATGGAGGTTAGGCTCGTTTGCATGTTAAGTAGAAGCGCCTTCCAGTCCACTTCCTCAGTATCCCCGCCATCGGGATCGCCGTCTCCCGGCGGCGGGGCACGGGATTTTTTCTTTGGAGTTTCAAAGGGGAGCCGAGACTGCTTAGTATCTGTCTTCCCCATTATAGTAAGATAACAGGTCTGAAGTGCCCTTTAGGTGCAACGGTATGGGGAACCTTCTTCGAAGCTGCTATGACCACGCCGTGTAGTTTGCTAGGGGGCAGCGTTCGCACCCGGCCCCACTTGTTGTCAGCGGATGAAAGGGCACTAGATTGTCAAGAGGGGGGGGCCACCCCATCCAAGGCGTCAACTGCAGTGCCCTGTCTCGAAGAGGGAGCCCAGCGCACCGCCACGAGTCCACCAGCCCCACTCCACGAAGTCCCCAAGGGCCCAGGGGGGAAGGCACCCTCCGGTTCAGCAAGGAGGATCAACCCGGGTCAGGGTCCCAGTCCACCGGGCATATCGTTCACGTGCTTCGGCACTGGAGAGGGCCAGCAGCGCCACTCTCCGTGGGCCCCACCGAACCTCAGGGGCCTAGCTGGTGTCGGAAGGATCTCACCCGCAGTAGGGTCCCCCCCGGGTCAGGCGTGGCGTAACCCAGGCAGCGAGAGACTCCCCGTTGTGGATCGGGAGGAGGAGGGGGGGGAAATAAGGGGGGGGCCCCCGGCAGCAAGAAGTCCAATCCTCTCGTATCTCCAGGGCGATATTCGGGCCGGAGACGCAGCCCCCCCCCCCGTCCCCAGAGGCCGAGCTCCAGCGATTAGGGGCCGCAAGCAGCTCAACCCCAACGACCCTCCAGCTCCCCTCCGTCCTACCGGTACTCTGGGAGGGCAGCTGCAGCTTCCGGAGGTCACGTCTCGAGCTCCGATCACCTCTCGCCCTCTCCTGCAGACGCCGCGTCTCGCGGCCCTCCGCCCACGTGTAAGCCGCGGCTTCGCGTTCACGCCTACGCCGGCCGCCTCGCGTCGAAGGGTCCACAGCTGCTCCCGCTGGAAGTTACGGCGGCTATTTCTCCGGATGAACTTGGCAGAACGGCCCAGGACTCGCCACAGGTGCGCCGCGGCCCCAGCCCAACACTCGGCGTTGGTCAGAAGTAGATTTCCAGGGTGTAGGATGGGCTGATGAAGCTATATTTTGCCCGGCTGGCGGGAGCCTCACGGATGTGCGGCCATTGCAGTCCGGCGCCCTCTAGCGCCCCCACTAAGGGAAATCTTTATGGCTCCAGCGATTTACTTCCTTCATTAGCTTTTCCATCAGTACCATTGATTCAGGAGGTCTTTCGGAATACCAGGTATCACAAGGCCATGGTCATTCAGGTGGTCCTCAACTGGGCCAGGAGACCAAGGTATTGCAATCTGTTGGGGTTGGCTCAGAATACTCATTAGCATTTTCCACACAAGGAATATCTCCACTTCATGAGTAGCCAATTTTTTCATCCAAACTTGAAATCCCGAAACCATCATGCATGGCTCTTGCTCTTTTAATGTTAGCCACGTTCTCTGTGGAGGTGGAATTGGTAAGCATTTTGCTTGCTGCCAAGTGGCCTACCACTTGGAAAGTTCTGTTTGGTAGATGGTCAACTTATAAATCAAGATGCAAAGTTATGGGCACATTTATAAGACAATGTCGCAGGGTAGTGCCACAAGCAATTTTGCTGCGCTAAGCTGCGTCTTTGTTTAAGTGCAGGAATGCACTGCATTCACAAGAATACAGCACATTTCTGTATTCACCCCTGCACTGGTGCACAAACAGCAGCCGTGCGCCAACACAGACACCCTCGCACCTTGGTTCAAGGGTGCCTGTGTTGCAGGGATGATTGTTGTTGTACAGGAAGGGACACCTTCCTGCACTTATAGAATCTGCGTGAACACTCATGGACATCAGAAAGAATATAACAGAAGGTAAGTAACTTGTTCATTTAGGGGCAGATTTACAAGAACTGATGCATCTCTGCATATCAGCAGAGATGCGCGAGTTAATTTGCGTCACGGAAAAAAACCCTTGCGCCACCATGGATGTGTCGCATTTACAATGGGCGCACCGTGGCGCAAGGATCGATAGATGCGTGATGCATCTATTGGTGTAAAGGCAACGCATTGCTGGAGTGTGTCACAAGCGCTACACAACTCCAGCAATGCTCAGTGGCGGCCTATACTTATTGCGCTGCGTCACTCCTTACCCCTGCTTCAAGCAGGCGTAAGGTTTTGACGCGGTGGCGTCCTAAAAGTGACTCAGTGAAATCTTGTAGATTTCACTGCGTCACTTTTACAAGGCTTTCTCACGTCGGAATGCCCACCCTGAATAAAATATACCTGACGCAGGTATAATGTAGTGCAGGGCTTTTCAATGTGACGCATCTCCCTAGATGTGTCACATTGTAAATATGTCGCAATGTGGTGCATTGTTTACAACGCCGCTGCATCACAAAAGTGACGCAACGGCGGCGTAAAAGTGTCGCAAGGGGCTTGTAAATTCAAGATCCTTTTCAACAGAGTAAAAGTCCTCATGCTAGTCATGCCTAAGATCACTCCAATGAAACCCACCTTGAGTATGGGTGAGGTGAGACTTCCTTTGGTTGCCTGAGATTCCCAGCTGATGAAGAAGGGTCAAGATACACCTCAGGCAGTGAAACCAGTGTGGTGGAACAATCTCTTACCATCCAGTTGTCCGTGTGTAGAAATACATGCACTCCTGACATACTGTAGGTGGCTCCCATCAGACCCCTGGAGCGGTAGTAAGACCCAAAGGTAGTACAGCAAATTGGTAATGCTGGGACCCCACTGTAAAGGGAAGGTAATGCTTGTGAGTTAGGAAAATCATCAGATGATAATTGGCATCCTGTGCCCTCAGTGAACTTGACTAAAGGACAGCATTTGAAATCTGACCTAACGGGCAAAGAAGTTCAAGAGCCTCAGATCCAGATAGGGTCAAAGACTACCTAATAATAACCTTTGAATTCCACCAAGCCAGCCAATGACATTATCATTACCTTGAGGGCGTGGTGCATATACCAACGGCTAGAAAGTCAAGCTTCACTCCTCAATGCTGGGACAAAGGGCCGCTTGCGCCGAGATACAGAAAGGCATCTTCTGGAATAAAATGTGGTCATGTTTCGCCCTACGCACTCAGAACACTTCACATCGTCTTCTCAGAAACACCAAACACGCCTTCATGTACTATCATTTGCATAGTATGGTTTTTGCGTTTATATAGCTCTTACTACCCCTCTTCCTACCCCTGGTGGGACACCTCTATACCACAGGCACATGCTAAATGTCTTAGCTGTGCTTTTATTAATATGCAGTTTATGGAATGCAAGAGTTGATGCATCATGCAGAAGAGATAACTTATACCGAACGTGCAGTTTGCTAAAGAGAGGGCAAATATATTTCGCTGTTTAAAAAACACGATAAGCGTAGTTTAGACAAAGGGAAAATCTTATTGCAATTAATGGGCTGTAAGGTGGGGTGGCATGATTTAATGGGGCAGCTACCACATTAAAGTATCTAGACTGGGACAGTGTTTCACAAAGTACTAATTTGCAAAAACATTACAAAGCGATCATTTTCTGACAAGTTACCAAGTTTTATCCCAGCCGTCCTCCACACACACGTATTATTGTCTGTGCGTTGGTCCTGCATGTCCCATTGCACCTCTAAGAGGCTTCTGGGAGTTTAACCTGCTTACTACATACAGAATAACAAGGCAATGAATAAAGACGCTGCAGGAATCCTAGTGAAAATGGAGAGACTATGCTGCCAGTGCCACCAGAATCAGGCATGCAGTCACACACCTATGAGTGCCCTTCACCTCACTCCTTGTTAATATAAGCCCTTTATCGAATCTCAGATTGAAATAATTCATAGCCCTCCCCCACCCTATGAGCCCAAATCTTGAAATTGGGAGATGAATCGCCTCTTCTTTGCTTACAACTAACCTCCCAAGGACACTCTCCCACGCTCAACCTATTTCCCCTCACCTTTTACTTTTCCGAAAGTGCTGACCCCAATAATTCACTGCATGTACAGCGCTCTGAAACCCACAAGGGCGTGGTCCACGCTATACGAAATTGGCAATACTGTATCACTTTAAGGATCGGTGCGAAATTCTTCTGTTTGTGTAGTGCTCAAGTGAATTCCTCGTTTCTCCTAAGCTTTGTTGATCAGATTTCAAATCAGTCGCTGACTTCAAAGGATGAAAAAGCGAGACTTCTGGGCCAGGTTCCTGCTCTGTCTGCAAAAACATTATTTCGGATACGTTTTGAACGGGTCACAAGCAAAATAAACAAGCATTTGCAAAGCAATAGGTCTCCAATTTACACGAGACCTCTTGCATTGCAAATGGTTGGCTACTTGGCATCACAGACAACAGGAGGGCGGGGTGGGGGAGAAGGCACGGACATTAGTAGGGAGGGCGGGGGGAGAAGGCACGGACAACTTGGGAGGGAAGGAGGGGCGATGGGGGAGAAGACAAGTCACGGATAAAGCTGCGTGACGCTACATCTGCACGAAGGAAATAGTACATGCCCGTGTAACAACAAAGTAAAGGGGCCAATAGCCATGGGAGGATACACATGACAACATGGCTGTACTAAGGAGGGACTATCAAGCCTCATAATGAATCAGAGGCCAGCATTTACAAAGGACAAACACACAAGCCAATGAAAAATAAGGGCAACTACCACAGCTCTTCGCAGAGCAGCGCGCTGGCTCACGCTCGACCTAAAAAGGACCTGAACCCAGTGCACCAGGCAGTGTGATATAAAATAGACTGGCGTTGTTACTTTCTGGGCTGATGAACAGAGAGGCAATTAGGCCCCTGGCGCCACCCGGAGGCACTGAAGACCTATTGGAAAAGGAGTAACTTTCTGGATCCAGTCTGGCGCTTGGGGACATTCATAAGTAGAGGAATCTCAGGGCTATAGTAACCAACAGGAATATTGTTATTTAAATTTAGTAGCTTTTTCTTAATATTTGTTTGTTTGTTTGTTTGGCTAGTAAGGTTATTAGTGGTAAAATATGTATAGGGCACCAGTGTAAAATAGATGAATAGAAACTTTGTATAAAATGGGTGCTGAAGTTGTAATAAAAGTATGACAGGAGCTATAAACTTAGCAATAATCATGGAAAATACTGGTGACAAATTTGGTGCTTTTCAAGAAGAATATAGTTTATATCTCAAATAATGTTTTGCTCAATTTGCAGTGGAGCTCTTCCTTTATGTCTGTGATTTCAAAAGAAAGATCATGTTAGTCTTGTTTTGTTTTGAATTTCAAAACTTGATTGACTCTAAAAATAAATCAATTGGATATGAGCAGATTATGTTGCAACTATGAAACCAATGTAAAACAGGATATGAAATATGTAAATTAGAATATAGCCTCTAGAAAATGACTAAGAGGGCCTTGCCAGATATTGGAAGCTTAGCTGGTTGTGCCACAGAAGATATTTCAGTACTGAAATACTCTCTTATTATTTCTAGACTTGTTTAAATAAGAATGCTTTTAACTAGTTTACAATGTGTTTAACACCTATAGACAAATGAATGAATGAATGGGTCAAAGATAAAGGGCCTAATTGCGATGTCGGTCAGTAAGCCTCCAACCGCTTGTCAGAGGCTTACTGACCAACATGGTAGGTTTACATTTCGACCCCCAAATTATATTGTCGGCAGTTGGAGTGTAAACCGGCCGATAAAACCGACTGGTTCCAAGGGGCTCAAGGAGTCCGTCGGCCATTTGGAAGCCGCTCATAATCCCATAAGGACAGTGTTTCTTCAGTCAGGATTATGATGTTGGTTTCCAAAAGCCCTCCCATGTTGGTTTGTACGACATGGAAAGGCTATCATAGAGTGACTTTGGGGGCCCCTAGCAGGGCCCCCTTCTTCCCTGGCCCTACGGTTGAGGCCCCCCTTCACATTCCTGCACCTGTGGCATGCAGGGATGAGCAAAAACTTCCATTTTACAATGGGAACTTGTGCTGTATTGATTTTTTACTCCTGTTGTGATAGACGTGAGTCCGCCCGACATCGTAATCAGGCCCTAATGTCAAGCATCTTTTAAGTATGTGTATACATTTCTAGGTATTTTCTTTGTTGCACTCCGCCAATCTAACATAGTCACATGTACAGTGTTGTTAATGCTGGAGATCGTTCCCCATCTGTAGGTCCAGTCACTTCAGTGCACACTGTGACACAACCATAAATTGCTTCTTAATATCGACATTTGTGGAAACCCCTCAGTAATACCCTTTTAAATGAGTACTTGGAGCACTAAACAGTATGAAGTAACGTTTGCTAGAAAGAAGCAATAACATGAATCTCTAATAGTATGACTTCAAAGGCCACAATGTACCATATTTAAGTATTCATGCGTAACTTTACTTACACCGCTAAATATGATACCTAGAGTCTTTCTTAATGATGTGACATTCACATGTAACAAATATTGCACAGGACACCCACAATCATGCAACTCCCAAAAACTAATGAAGTATACCGAAATACTCACTCCGTTCCAACCCCATGTCCCGGTGGACCTCGGCGCCCCGTGGCCACTCACGACTGCTCTATTCGCCCCGGCGAAACTCCAAAACACTGAAATCGACACAGTCAAAGCCTTGCGCTGGGCCTGGGACGGGTCTCATAAAATTTCTGGTTCTGATATGCTTTCCGCGAACACGATGCCCATCGTCCACCACCCCGCTTTTCCTCCACTCCAGTCGTCTGGGATGGTTAAACATGCCGCTCGTCTGGGCCTCTCTACAATATCGGACCTGTACCCGGGGGACACATTCTTCTCGCTTGCCACCGATTCTGGCCCCATGGACACCCTGTTATACTACCAACTCTGGGCTGTTTGCAGGAAGCTTCACTCCACCTTTCCCCAGCCCCCTCCCTCGATGGCCACTCTTGATCTTCTTTATGCCTCCTCTTCTCACAAGAAATTGGTTACTAAAATCTATGCTCACACGCTAGCAGCGTCTTCCATCTCCACTGACCGAATGAGCGTTGCATGGGGTGAGGACCTGGGGATTGAGATTTCTCAAGCTGATTGGCTGTATTGTTGCACTCAGATCAAACGCCTCTCCCCCAACTATCGTTTGTGCCTTATACACTTCAAATACATACACAAGCTGTATCGAACCCCCGCCCAACTTCATAAGTTAGATCTTGAAGCAAGTGACAGATGCTTGCGCTACTCCGCGCCCGTGGCTGATTTCTCTCATCTTGCCTGGCTGTGCCCACGGGTCTCGGCATACTGGTGTGAGGTTTGCGCTATTATCTCGGAAATTACCTTGTCCCCACTTCAACCTGACCCCGTGCTCTGCCTCTTAGGCTTCGTTAAATTTTGCCTGGATGCCTCCCGTCGTTTGATTGCCATGCTGCTGGTCCTCATGGTCTCCATGTGCTGGGGTCGCAGGCCTTCGCCTAAGGTAGCCCTCTGGCTCGAGGATGCGTCCCGCTGCCAAACCCTCCTGTCTGAGTTCTGGGACCTTTTACCAGCCAAGTCTCGACCACTTGACATATGCGGCCCACTTGTCACCTACCTTTCAAACAACGATTCCCACGATCCTGCGACTTTTCCTGCGCTGCCCACCGGCACCCTGCCCGCGGCGGGCGCCGGTGTGAGTCCATGAGCTGCTTCCCCTTTGCTCACGCCCCCCTCCATCCCCCCTGCCTCTCTCCTTTACTCATGGTGTCTCTCTCTGTCGTATGCTTTCACCTCTCTAGTGGTTTTATGACAACTCCCCATGACATTGTCTCCAAGTGTCACAAGTTTGCGATTGCCTCTGCTGTGCTGCATTGTATTGCTGTGCTTAATCCTTTGCTATTGTGGAACTCTGTAACTGTGCTGTGCAATTTTTTCCATTAAAGGTTTTTAAAAGTTTTTTTAAAAAAAGTATACCGAAATACTTTTTATCTTTCATTTCTAGAGACCCTTCCATATCCCAGGGCTCTGCAGGAGGTGGAGCTGAAGCTGATAGGTTGGAGGGCATGTAGCTGCATGTATGGTTCCCAAGATCGGCCAGATCTTATCCAGCAGGGGATGGTCTGTGGTACTGTAAAGAAAGCCACACTAAGTACATGTCTGGTATGCAACCATTGCTTAATATACCCTTAAATATACCAATACCATAATTGAAATTCTAAAGTCACCAAATGATTCTATAGCCAATCACATATGAGTTTTAAATGCTATTTGATATAATTTCAGAAGAAAGACATGTTTTGGTATTTTCAGCTGAAATTGTGACAGTCTGTCGCCTACCATCACAATGCAAACTAAATGCTGCTCAGAGGGACCTTTCATATACATTCCTTATAAGCTTTTTGTAATTTCAAATTGGTATACATAACACTTCATTCCTACTGATCATTTGAATATCAAGTGAAGATGCAAAGAGGTATGTACTCATTCAAAATGCAACATAAGCCCACATGTATTAGGATTCGTAACATCCTGACTGGTCAGTCAAAAATCCTACAAGTTATTTTGAATTTTGCTTGTGAGTTTGAATGACAAAGATTCTGCACTCTAGAAATCCTGAAGGTTTCCAATTTGTCACAACCCTTATCTGTGTGGTTTCCCCAACTACTTTCTAACATACTGGTATGTTCCCTTTACCTGCATCTCGAAGGAACCTCTGAAAATGTACTGGTTGCTGGGAGACAAAGATTGGCATAGTTGACCTATATGCATACAAAGTGGATTATTTGTAGGCAAACAAGTGCCCCTGAAAGATGATTGAGACGGGGTCAGAGTTTGTTGCATTTCAAACCCTCAGACTGCAAAGGAGGTGGTGGATTAAGAATGTATTTGCAGAAGCCACCTTCAAACAAATTTCTAGGGCCATACTACTGTAGCACCAGGACAACACAATGAACTGGACAGGAGTGGATGGGATGAACACCATTCTAGAAAAATATTTTTTGGGTAAAGGCACAGAGGCACTGAAAAAGTAAGTCCACTTCCACATCCTCATCTCAAGGTTTTATATCCTGAGCACACAGTTACTGTGGTGCACATACTATAAACAGCTTGGGGTTCAAGAAGTACAGCTCTTGTAAGTGCTTTCAGTGATGATTTGGTGGCATCATACTTGACAGCAAGCCAACATCCCTTTACTTGGCATTCTTTAGGTTGAACAAGTAGTCTGTTTCTTCTTCACTTGTTTTGGTACTGTTGAAATGCTTAATACTAGTTCTTTTCTATAAGCCTGACTGCTCAGAGCCACAGCTAGATACGGTTCAGCTTAAGGTTTAACAAACAAAACTTACTGGCCCTGAAGGGGTTGGTAAGTGTATTACACAATGAGGTTGCACAACCACACCATATTTCCTCACTCCACATCAGTCAGATCACCTTGCCAGTGTTCTATGCTTCGACTCATGCCTCTAAGGAGGAGGAATGACTCCATTGCTTGGTCCCCAAGCGAGTGCTGAGGTTTTACATAGTTCGTATCAAAAAACATTGGTGGATGATCACCTCTATATGGGGTTCTCTGGAGCAAAAAAAAGGCAAGGCTGTGCAGAAGAGAACCATCTCTTGCTGGATTGTGCTCTGCATTAAGACCTGCTATACATTGGCTAAAAAGCAGACCCTCTTGAAAAACTACATGCTTATTCTACTGGGGTCAAAGCTGGTACCACTGCAATGGCAAACAGAGTTACTGAACTTGCCATTTGCCAGGCAGCTATGTGGGCGTTCCTCTATACTTTCACAAAGTACTATTATCTGGACAGTCAGGTTCTCTGAGAGAGGCATTTTGCCCGCTCTGTCCTGCTGGACTTTCTGGTTTGAGTCAATCCACATATCCACCTCGAAATAAGTATTGCTTTTGTATCTATTGAAAAAGTGAGGAATCAGTGGCTGGAGATTTTTATTCAAATAACAAATTACTTACCTTTGGTAACGTTTTTTTCTGATAGAGACTCTATCTAGTCACATATTTCTCTCTAATCCTCCCCACTCTGTGGTTGGACTCTATCCATTAATCGATCCTAAGTCTAGGACTGGTTACACTGATTGGCTATTGGGGCTTTGTGTTTACGTGTGCAGGCACTCCTGAAATCAACCGATTTCAGAATGCAGGAGCTGCACGTCATTTCTGAAGTGGACTAGCTTCAGTGCAGAGCTGCATAGCATCACCTACCGGCACAGAGAGGTGCTGCTGAAAAGTTTACAGATCCAGTCTGACTATTTAAAAGGTGATGAATCTGCAGGTAGGTCGAGACTACCAGAGAGAGTGTTACCGATGGTAAGTAACTTGTTGTTCTGCATTGATGATATCTTATCTTTTATAAAGTTTTGGATCACCACTCATATTTCAGTTTGGATAGGTTAATATTTCGGCCTGGGCTCTGTGGTTGGGAGTTTCTGAGAGCTATGAAAAATTGGCAAATGATCCAAGAGGGCTGACACATCAATTTAAGCCAATACTGTCCAAGCCAGAACATGTAATGCTCCTAGGAAGTGATCGGCAAGTGAAAGGTGTAGCCTATACCAGTAGAATTCATGGTGCACCACATGTCAATCAGGCCTAGATCCTTGAACCACTACCTCCCACTGTTGGATATTGAATCTTTATGTCCTATGCTCTGTACCAATCTGTCCATTGGAGTTTAACACAATATTTAGGGTCTCCCTACCAATATTTCCTGATCTGAGGAGGTTATGAGTTGTGAGAGGGCCTCTTTGATGAACCTCTCCTGATTCTTGTTGGTGGTATAGATTATCGCTTGGGTGAGTATGTGGCCAATTAGGGATACACCTATGACTAGGAGTCATCTGCAGTTTCTGTGACCATGTTTAGGATTATCCCCTTAAACTTATTGGCTAATTATATGGCTACTACCTCTGTTTTGCTGGGAACAGAGGAAAGGAATCGTTTGGAGACCCATTTAGATGTCAAATGGCACTAGTTGCATTTGAAAAGGTGGGTTTCTTGTAGAAGGCACACGTGGCAGTTAGAGTCTTTAAGCTGAGTTTGCTGAAATGTTTTTCCATGAAGGAGCATGTAAATGGCTCCTCACTGGCTTCCTGTGAGGATGTCTATGGGGAGGCTTCGGGGTTCTCGCCTCAGTCCACCTCTGGGTCCTTAAATGGGTCCTGCTTCTTTGCTGCAGATTTAGAGATCATGTCCTTTAGGTTAATGTTCCTTTTGTTTTTGTGTGCTGCCATTTAAGTGTGGGGACCCCCAGCAGGCCTAGCACTGTTGAAGAGATTGCACCATTCTGCTTTGGCCATTCTCTGTCCTCCAGCAAGGTAAATGCCTTCTTCCTTTAAAATGCCTTGCAGTGGCCCTTCAGGAGGGCCTAGTTATTGCCCTGAGAGGGGTATATTTTTGTTATTATGCGCGTTCACCAGCCCCATGCTCACCGAACCGAGCTCGGGCTGCGACCATAGTGAGAAAGCATGCAGAGTGCAATATCCAGCTCGGGGGAATGATGCTGCCCTCTCGGTGCGTGTGAGGGCCGTATACTGCCACCGGCTCTTTTATTTTATAGGGTTAATTCTCACATGATATGACCCAGGGGGTGAGCCCTCTTTGAGGTATTGTGAACCTGCTAGTCCTTGGCCCCACGCCTGGATCCCTCAAAGGAGACAACCCTTTGCACTAGGGTTCTTCTTCAGGATTCACGTTTAGTGGGGTCTACCTGGTTCACCAGCCCCCATTCTCATTACTTTCAGGGGGAGGATTCTCACTTTGTCACGCTCCTGCATGGTGGGCGCTGACCAGGTCCTTATAAGGCCCCCCACTGGCTAAGTCATGGCCTGGGTGCTTCCATGTGTAGATGGCCACATCCAGCGCTTTGCCTTGGGTTGGCTCATTCGAGTCTACGGGATGATCCTCGCTGTCTTGTTAGTACTGCTTGTTTGTCTGTAAGTGACGATTCCAACTTGTAATGTTGTTTAGTTCTGCGAAAGCAAGTCACATGCTCCTCTGCCCCATCGATTCACAGCTTGTCTGCTACTATGCAGGTATGGGAGACCCATTGATTCCCTGCTGGGATCTGTCAGACAGCTGCACTGTTCAAGCCTGATCCGTATCACCTCAGTGTGCTTCGTTTCTATCAGGCACTCTTTTTTCAGCTGATGGGCTTGCAGTAAATGGAAACATAGATGGACGGGGAGCAGAGCTGCTGGAGAGAACTTTCACTCTAGTGCCATATTAGATACGCCCCTTCTGCCTTTTAATGAAGCTTTGCAGGATCGTAATATGGCTGCCTTTGAGAAACCAACTTCGACCCCTACAGTCAACAGACTAGTGACATGAAGATACCACTCCTCCCCAGGACACCTGGCTTTCCTTTCTACCGATCCTTCTTCTAAACTTTTGGTGGTACAGGCATCCTGTTGTCCAAAACAAGTTTTGGGGGCTTTTCCAATTATTCCTGTGAACAGGGAGTCCAAATGATTGGAAGCACTGCTTACGAAAATGTTTTCGGCTGGGAAAGCCACATGCTTCTTGAGGAGATACACTTATGCCCTTTGAGACATGGCTTTGTTGGTTATCCCACAACTACTAGATCATGTAAAAGACCATTTTACTGAGTTGGTCTGGGACGAGCAGGACGCTTCCAGGAATGTCAATAAAGCAGGCTTGAACATCTCTGACTGAGGTGCATGGGCCATGAGATGTTCTGCTTCTCTCTGTCACCATACCTGGGTATGTTTATCTAATTTTCCCTCAAATATGCAGGCAAAATTGATGAACTTATCTATTGATGGTGCAAAACTTTTTGGGACAATAAAGCTGATTGTACAATCTAAGTTTCAAGGATAGTAAAGGTACTGTACGTTCTCTGGATCTAACTTTCTCTTGTGGTTTCAGCTTTTACCAATGACAGTTTGGACAATCGTAACAGAAAACGTCCCAGATTCCATTTCTAAAGCAGTACAAGGGCAGATGCAGAGGCTGAGGCAGAGGCAAAAGACATCACGAACCGCAAACAGCCATCTCCTCCTCATCTTCCACTTTGCCACCAGGGAAGCAACTCTAGTGCAGCCTTGCCTGAACATCAGGGGCTAATAGGAGGCTGAGTGTCCTCCTTTGTACAAGCCTGGAAAGACAATAATTCGGTCCAATGAGTCCTACAAATTGTAAAAAGGAGATTTACCTGTCCTTTCAATAGGCCTCTCCTCAAATCCCTCCCTAGTCATCCAGCCCCACAGAAGATCATCTCCTTATTCTGTAACAAGAGACTGCAGTCTTGCTCAGAAGGGGGTGGTGGACCTGGTGCTAGAGGAAGAACTTGGGCAAGGATGCCCAGTTTTGCATTGTTCAAACAAGGAATGGCAGTCTTCGTCTGATCCTCGACCTCCGGATCTTAACCCTCTTCCTGCACAAGTAGACATTCAAGATGCTGTCCTTGCCTCAGATTCTTTTGGCCCCAGATGTTGGAACCTGAAAGTGATGTCATGTGACATCACAGGAGCATTAAAGCATCCCCACCACTGAGACAATGTCAGTTGCTTTTTTTCCGGGCCTTAAACATGGTCCTGAGCTCCTCAGAGACTTTTGTCTCTCAGAAATACTTTCAACTGTACCAGCAAAATGTTACTCCAAAAACAGTCAAGGTTCAAGCCATGTGAGAACTGTGGGGGTCAGATGTCAGGTTATTGACCTCATGATGTTTGCCTCTGGTGTCTAGGATCTGATCATGACTTGCATACCTAAGAGGCATGCCCATTATGCATCCAAAGACCATTAAAGAGAGGGAAGCCAAACTCTTTTTGGCCTGAGCTAATGATGGCAGAAGGGGGAGATGAAAGTCATGGCCTCGATCCTCACCAAGATTACTGGGTCATCAACTTCCAGGTCTTACCACCATAAACACAAGCGCTAGAGTAGGCTCAGCAACAAGAAAAATAGAGGTAAGTCTTGGAAGTGTTCTCCTCTCCCTTCATGCTCGTTTTTGGAGCCAGAGCTGGACGGCATATAGTTTCCTTCAGAGTCAGAGCCCCCAGTGCCAGTGGAGCTCCCAGCACCGCCTCTACCTCCAGTGACCAGCACACAGCCCGACTTCCCAATGCCCACTATGGATCCAGTGCCAATGCTGGCGCAGGGCCTGTACCTAAACTCCATATTTGATGTTTTTCAGGTGGGTCTTGGTCCCCTCTGAGGAACCTTCGGCCCCATGGGCCCTTTTGGGTTATGCTGCGGAATACAGCTGTTGGGTCTTCCTATGGTGCCGTTTGCACCTTTCATACCCTAGTCAATGTCGTTGGTCCCCATGACACCATGGTTAACGCCAACACTGACTCCAGCTAGGCCCGAGCCACCTCCGGTGCTGCTGGTCCCAGTCGTAGCTCCAATGCTATTGGTGCCCATACTGATGCCAAGACCAGCCCACATAACTTCACAACCTTCAGAGGCTATTTGGAGGTCTGGTAGGAAGGCCCAGTGCTTCGCAGAGTAGAAGCAACTTAAGGAGAAGAGACACTCTTTAAAGTACCTTTTTGGAATGGGTTTAGACTAGACAAGACTGGAGTCCCTTGTGATGTCCCTGATGGTTTCCAAGACCTTGCTGATGCCAGAAGGCTCAACACCTGGACCGAACCTGTGATATAACATAGATCCTAAGAAACAAGAAGCTTATGGACCGGAGTTTCTGAGATTCCAGCACTGACCAAGCTTTCTGCAAATTAAAGGAAGCTTTCATCTGGGCCCGCATTCTGTGTCAGGCAGACCCACCCAAAATTTACTGTGGAGACAGATGCCTCAGACAGAGTTGTCGGTGCTATGGTTTTACAGAAGCAGAAAGATGATAGCCTAAAACATCTGGGGGCTAATTTACAAGCCCATTGCACCACCAGTGCGTCACTTTTGTGATGCACCCTTGGCGCAGTGTGCCTGCCCATATTACAAGGCAACGTAAAGCCACCCTGTGTGGCTTTTTATGGCCTTGTAATTATGGCCCCCTTTCACGCATTACTTTGCATGAAAGGGGCATGTAATGGGTGTTGCTGTGGGTGTATACACTTAAGATCCATGGAACCTGATGCATTCCCAGATTTACAAGGTTTTGTAAACCTGGTAATGCGTCCAATTCCTACGCCTCCCTTTTTTCTTTTTCTTTTTGAGCTGCATTCTGCAGCACACATAGAAAGAGGAAAATACCTCTTGTGATTGTTTTTGTGCAGGAAGGTGTCACTTCCTGCACAAAAACCTTCACCCCTAAATTTCAAACACCCTTGCACCGTCTTTCAGCCTTTGTAGCAGTAGGTGTCTTCCCTCCTGTTCCTGCCTGCTCCAGCGCACAGAGCACCAATAGACCCCCTCCCGCCACCAGACTTTTCTGTACCCCCCGGCGTCGCCTGCTGCCCCTGCGCCACCTGCTGTCCCTGCCCTTGTGCCACCTGCTGCCCCAGAGACACCTGCTGGCCCAGTGCCACCTGGTGCCCCTGCACTGCCTGCAGCCCCTGCTCTGCCTGTTGCCCCAGTGCCACCTGGTGCCCCTGCACTGCCTGCAGCCCCTGCGCTGCCTGCTGACCCTGCGCTGCCTGCTGCCCCTGTGCTGCCTGCTGTCCCTGCACTGCCTGCTGTCCCTATGCTGCCTGCTATCCCTGCACCACCAGCTGTCCCTGCCCTGCGCTGCCTGCTGTCCCTGCGCTACCTGCACTTGGGCCACCTACCAGGACCACTAATGGATGCCGCTGCATGACCACGCAGCAGACGCCCGCAACAGGTGCATTGCCAATGTAACAAAGGTTGGACAACGCCCAGCACCTGGGCCTCTGGCCCTCCTACAACCCAACGGTACACCGCCAAGAAACTCCTGGACCCCGAATGCCGAAACAAGAGCTGTATCTCCTCCTCCCCACGATCCACCAAAGTACCTGCCAACACTGCTTCTTCTCCTGCGACGCAACCTACGAAAGATCCCTCCCCAATCCTGCCCAGTAGTCCAAGAATTGTTCACTGACAGAATATGGACTCCCAAAATATCGCCATACAAAAATATATTGACCAAAATCTTGATGTCAAAAATATTGTCATTCTAAGGTAAGTACAAAAATATCGATAATAAATATAGATGTCTTTAATATTGTTGTAATAAATATCATTTTCATAATATATATAACATAACTATATTAAATAATGACATTAATTCAGAAAAATAAAATAGATGTAATATATATTTTAACAACTATAACAAATAAACTTAGTAAAAAAAAGGTTAAACACATACATATCATAATTAATGTATACATTTAATGATGTCTACTTAAAAAAACAATTAAACTAATAATGTTAATTTATATTATAATTTAAACATTTTTAAATCATATAAATATATCCAATAAATAAATATATATATATATATATATAAATTAAATTAAATCTTTAAATCTTTAAATTAAAAAAGTAAACAAATTAAAATTCTAAACATTTACAAGAAAATATGTTACACATTAAGAACATCAGTAATTAAAACATTATAATTTTGAATAAACAAAAACATTAATATAAATTATAACAATATAAAAATAAAATATACAAAATAAAATAAAATATACAATATAAAATGTAATACATATACTATTCCTACTACAATGTATCCAAACTTATAATAAACATATATAAAACATACAACTCCCACTTCACGCAGCGCAAAAATAATAAAATTTGTTACATTTTCCAAATCTCCCTCCAGTACAGTACATGCAACAGTAGTAAAAGTGTTTCAGCTGGTAAAACAGTAGGGAATCTGATAGACTACAGAGGGGTAAAATGTACTACTCCCACTCCAATCATTGCAACAGTAGGGGTAAGTGTTGGATTGCGGAGGGGTAAAATGTACTATTCCCACTTTAATCAGTGCAACAATAAAAACAAACAAAATATCTTGAACAAAATAAAATCATTTAAAAAACAAAGGAAATAAAAAAATATAAATATGTTTAAACAAAATACAAGTATATTTAATATTAAAAATAAAAAATAAAAGCATATTACAATGTTAAATTCATATCACAAATACCTACAAATATTATTATAAATAAAACACTATTAATATAAATATTTATCAATAAACCATTAATCATTATTTAAATATTAATTATTAATGAATTTTTATTAATGTACTTCCCACAATATACCCCCACAAAACACACTACACCGTCATAAAGTTTAAGAGAAAATTATTCATACAATTAACATAATTAATTATCAAATTATTAATGACTTGAAATTAATTTACTTCCCACCCCATACCTCTAAAAAACACAACTCACATATAAAATCTAAAAAAAATACATCTTGCACAATTAACGTAATTAATTATCAATTAAACAAATATTATTTGTAAAAATCTTAGGGCCTGATTAGGATGTCAGTCGAAGTTGCCTCTGACCGACATCCCTGCAGTTTCGGAACCGACCCACCTCGGGTCGGCAGTCCGAAACCGCAATTACGATGCAACCCCACATGGTCGGAAACCAGCCTCAGCACAAGCTTCCAGAGAGAAATGGGAGTCACAGTAAAGCCCCTGCACCTTGTGGCAGGCACCTCACAGAGGGGCACTATAGGTGCTCCTTGGCCCCCAACCGGAGGCCGCGGAAGAACAGGGGGCCTGCTAGGTGCCCCCAAAGTCACTTTCCATCAGGCTTTCCATATCGGAAACCCCAACATGAAATGTCTGTCGGAAACTGACATCATAGTCCCAACCGGATGACTGGGCGGTTTCAAATTTGACTGCCCTCATTGTAATACATAAACAACAGTTGATGGACAGAATGCAGAACAATGTCATACATTCTCCCCAATACAGAGATCTGGGCCTAAATCCATCGTTTTTTTGCTCATCATGCTATTCCAGTTTGAACCCAGCCATATGCAAATCAGTCTTGACCCTGTGCCTCATGGGAACAGTCCAGCCCGAACTGCCAAGCCAGGTCCTCCCTGGACTGGAAACAAGCATCCTAGGACCAGTTTCGGGGCTTCACCCCTCTTCAGCCAGGATAGCTTGATTCCAGTGGCATGGAGAGCACGGGACTCACGTCTGAGCATATCCGTCCCACTCGGGGTGACAACTGCAAAAACAACAGTTGATGGACAGAATGCAGAACAATGTCATACATTCACCCCAGAACAGAGATCTGGGACTAAATCCATCGTTTTTTTTCTCACCATGCCATTCCACCATGCCATTCCAGTTTGAACCCGGCCATTGTAATATGGCGGTCAGATTTGAAACCTTGGATGCCAGTCAGAAAGCCTCCGACCGGTGGTCGGAGGCTTTCCAACCGACATTCAAATTAGGCCCTAAATATGAATTCATTAAAATTAATTGACTTTCCACCCTTTAACCCTATAAACCCCAGAACCCACACCTAAAATAAAACTTTTAAAAAATAATAATTACTCTATCAAAATAATTAATTGTCAATTAAATAATTAAAAGTATTTACCAACTAATTAATAATTCATTTAAATGATTTTACTCCCTACTCTTTACCCCTATAAACCCCACAATCAACACCTAAAAAAATTCATTTAACAATTAACATAATGAATTATCAATTAATAAATGAATATTAATGAACAATTAATTATTATTTAGAAATAATTTAAATCCCCCTCTTTAGCCCTATAACCCCACATCCTGCACCTAATATTTCTACATAATTAACATAAATAATAATCAATTAATTAATTAATTTTTATCAACAATCAATTATTTAATTAAAAATAAATTACTCCCCACCCTTGACCCCTATAAACCCCACAACACGCACATAAAATTTACATTAAAATAGCACAATTAACTTAATTAAATATTAATTAAATAAATATTATTAAATAGAAAATAATCATACATTTCTCATTATTAAATTACTTTCCACCCTACACCCCTATAAACCCACAACCCATTTTTGGAACTAAAAAACACTAAATTTTATTCAATTAAATAACTACTAAAAATATAACAAATATATTAAAAAACATAAACAATAATGATACAAACAAAATAAAATCATATACATTTAATACATATACTACAATACATAACAATAAATAAAAAATGATATTTTAAACAACTATATTTTTGCAAATTATATTAATTACTTTGATATTTTAAAAATCAATATTACTTACCTTGAAATCGATATTCTTGACATCGATATTCTTGCTGTCGATATTCTCATATCAAGATATTTTAGACTCAATATTCTGGTATAGCGATATTTTAAACTTGATATTTTGTCTGAATACCACCAAGAACAGCCGGCAACCACTCCATTATATCCTGCTGAACCCGTGCTCACTCTGCAAACACGCCATGGAAATCTGGGACACCCTCACCACCCTCTCCACGGAATATGCCCTTATCACCGAAATTTGGCGCAACCCCTCCCCGAACCCAGACATCATCACCGCCACTCCCAAAGTGTAAAAGATGATACACCGTGACCACGCCAACAAACAAGGCGGAGGCATCGCCATCATCTTCAAGGAAACTATCAGATAAACCATCACCAACGATGACCTCACACCTCTCACGGAACACTCAACTTCCTACTACAAATCGACTGGAAGACCATGATAAGAGGCACCCTCACCTACAGACCCTTGGGACCCGGAGTAACATTCTGCAACGCCATCCCTAACCTCATCGAATTCCTAGCAATCGACTCTCACCTCTACGTCCTACTCAACGTCCTCAACTTCCACATCATTGAACTTAACGACACCAACTCCATCGTCCTCCTGGAGAACATGAGCAACATCAGCCTCATCCAACTGGTCACCAAACCAACGCAGAGAGTCGGACACACACTCAACGCCATTTTCCCCTCCAGCAACAGAATTAAATTCAACCACACCACAGAACTCACATGAACTGACCACACCATCGTACACTTCTCCGTACAAACTCCCAGCACATCATCACCAAGCATCAGATCTTCTCCTACAGCTGCTGGAGCAAGGTCACCGAAACTCTGTGGTCACAATGATTTATTTTTGGAATTTGCTATCTCGATACTCCCATTGGTGAGTAGTGGGAGTAGGAGAACTTGGTGGTGTGGGTTCTATCAAATGTTAGTTTTGTTGTGTGTTTCTTAAACAATTCTTTTTGTGTTTCTTGAAATTTTTGTCCATTCAATGAATTAAAGGAGAGGTTATTGGCTCTTAACAGTTACATTTTGATGTCTTTTCAGGTCCCCTGGGTGTTGTGGGACTTATGTGGGTGTCTGGAAAGGTTCTAATGAAGGTGGTTTGACTACTCTTCATACACCGGCGAAACGCATGTCGACCCTATGTTCAGACCCTTTTTTGAACATATTTACTCAATCTGGTTGTGGAGATTTTTGCTATCTACAATCTCCCCCTTGTTCAGATGCAGTTTGTATGCTGGTTGTATGAGTTTGAATGAGTTTTGTGAAATTGATGTATTTATATGTTCTCTTTCCAGGGGTTTCTTTGTTAAGTAATATACTATATATGTGTCTTTTTTGTATTTGATGTAATAATAGGATTGGCTGTTTTTTATTGTGATGTATACACCTTAAGAGAAAGTTTTAAAAATGAAAAAAGAAGAAAAAAATGAAATTTTATAAATTACATAAAGAAATGAAATAAAAGAAATGAGAACCAAATTGTAATTGTCAAGTGTCACTGAAGTGATTTAACTGATCTTTGAGCCCAGTAGTTTTTCAGTCCTCAGGATAATAGAAAGATAGGCCTCGAGGGAGCATTCTCAGTGTATTTTGATTTCTTCCCCTCTTCTCCCTGGCCTGAAATGAAACCTTCTAGAGGGGATCCCCATTTACGCAGTCACAGGCCCTCACCACCTCTCAACCTGAGGCCTCAACAGACCTCAACCAGGCCTTCCACAACTTTGCCACCTGGACCACCAACAGCGCCGACAGAGTTGCCCCATTTAAACCAACAGAATCCAGTGGGATCCCCAAACATGCCAGCTGGTACACTCCAGAACTCAGGACCACCAAGTACAACTGCCACCAACTGGAGAAACAATGGCGCACCACCAAGAATCCTGCTGACAGAGCAGCTCACAAATCTGGCCTCAGCATCTACAACCGGCACATCAAAGAAGCCAAGATAGCAGCTATCACCACCCACATCGACTCTGCTGCCAACCACACATAGGAACTCTCCAAAAAAAGTCAAGGAATTCTCCAACCTGACAGCCTTTGAGAACACCATCCACCCCTCCCAAGAACTCTGCGATACCCTCTCAGACTATTCATACAGCAAGATCACCAACATCTACATCAATTTCAACATTCAACCAGCCTTGACCCCAATGACCTCAACCAACCAGCAAACACCAGCCAAACCATCACTACCTGGTCACCCCTCACCGCCCTGACCACCTCTGCCATCATGTCTTGCATCCACTACGGGGCGCCCATCGACCCCTGCCTCCACCACCTCTACAACCTGCAATGAACCTAATCAGCATGCAACTCATGAGCATCCTTAACACCTCTATCACCACAGCAACCTTCCCATACAGAGGGAAACACACAGATGTCAGACCCCTCCTAAAGAAAACCTCTGCTAACCCCAACGATCTCAAAAATTACCGTCCGATCTCCTTGCTCCCCTACCCAGCCAAAGTTCTTGAAAATGCCATCAACCAGCAGCTCATTAAACTCCTGGAACAAAACCACCTACTAGGCGCTTTTCCTGTGGACCGGGCTTTCAGGGTCGCGGCGGCCATTTTTTGGTGGGAGGTCAGGTGGGCGGTCTATCTGGGCGGAAGACTATTTCTATGGCACTGAAGCGGTCGCGCAGCGTCCACTCGCTCTTGAGGCTTGAGCCGAGAGCAGGATAGCGCTTTTCTATTAATTACTGAATTTCTGAATTTCTGAATTACTGAATTGTATGTTATGTGGTGACTGCCTGTATTGCTGTGCTATTTTTAACTTTTAATTGTTCACACGCGTATTTTGCACTCCTGCTGTATTTGCACACCAGATTTTTAAGATTGTCAATTTATTAGCCATTGGGTCAGTTACTTACAAGTTAGTCCCCGACAAACTTGCCCGCAGCCATCCCAGTCCCGAGCAGGCGCTTTTCCTGTGGACCGGGCTTTCAGGGTCGCGGCGGCCATTTTTTGGTGGGAGGTCAGGTGGGCGGTCTATCTGGGCGGAAGACTATTTCTATGGCACTGAAGCGGTCGCGCAGCGGACGCGCGCAGCGGGCGCGCCAAAGGCGCGCCTAAGGCAAGCCCGTCTGCGCCCGTCCGCGCTCGACCCGTGCTCAGTGCCAGTCATGCTGCTCGACGGCCCTCCCAACCGATTAGGCCTTTGACTCGTGACCAGCTGCTCGCCTTGTCACTGCCTCAATGCTCCGCGCCTATGCGTTGCGCTCCAGACACCATATCTTTTGCAGGCAGAGGTCAGGTAGAGTTTCATTGTGAGTCTTGCAATTTTAAGTTTGATGGATGTGTCAGAAAGGAGGCCAGGACACGAGAAAGGGATATGGAGCCGTCTCGTGTTGTCTTTCCACAAAATCGGAAGGACGATCAGCAGATTAGGGCCGGTCTGATTAACTGCAGATCTCTTCCTAAACATGCTGCAGACATCTGGTTATTATTGAGGACCCACGATTGGGACATATTGTTTATAACAGAAACATGGCTAAGAGAGTGCTCCAACCCTGATATTAGCTTAGCGGTTCCTACGGGCTATAGGCTGTGCAATGTAAACAGGAGAGACAATAGGTTGGGAGGAGGGCTCGCTATAATTTTAAGGGAAGATTGGGATATGAACTACATGGAAATTGAAGGCCTGGGACCTATTGAAGCCATGGCCTTTCACATTAAATTCTCCAACAATTCCTCAATGGCGGGATTACTGGTTTACAGACCCCCTAATACACTGGCCAGTTATTGGCCAGTGTTAGTTGACTGTATTGCCAACCTGTCTTTACGCTATTCTAACCTCACCGTTCTTGGTGATTTTAATGTCCATATGGACAATGCTAGCTGCCCTCTAGCTAACCAATTAGAAGAATCCCTTAGTAGTCTTAACTTAGCGCAAAAAATATCTTCTCCTACTCACGCAGCTGGCCATACCCTAGATCTTCTCTTCACTAATGATCCTTCTCTTACAGTTGAAGAGTTGTTTCCGGTTACATGGTCTGACCACATGGTGGTCCTGTTTAGGCTGAGTTATAAGGGTAAGAACAATTTCAGCAAACCTATGATAGAAAACAGGAGGAACTGGAAGAAAGTTACACTGCAATCCATGAGAGAAGAACTCGATAAGACCTCCCCTACTGTGGTGCCAATTCCGATCCGGTAAAAACCGGGTACGAACCGTCGGACGGAGCCTTTTCTCCGTCCGACTCGTACCCGGTGCGAAATCCAACCGAAAATGCAAGTACGATTCATACGGAAACACCATTTCCGTACGAATCGAACAAAACACCGACCGAACAGAAACTAAACACAATTCCGATCCTGAAAGGCGCCGACCTGACGTCGGTACGCATCCAGCCTACGTTTCACGAACCAGGAAGTACGATTCGAACCGACGTCATCCCGCACGGAAAATATTTACCGGCTGCCAAAAACTGCCGGGAAATCAGGACGACACACGCAAGGAGCAGCTGGACGCGACGAACAGACATGGACCCGAACCTACGTGCCATCCCTGCCCTCCTAGCAGTCCACCTGGCGTACAGGAACCGACGCAGACGCCGCAGAAGGTCAGCACAACAACCAGGGGCAAAGGGGGGGGCAGGGGCAGGACACACAACACCAACACATGGTACCAAATCATACATGGCCTGGACATACCTGACCATCAGGGCCTGGTCACCTCCAGGGGGTGGGGGCGTGGCCAGCAACGCATGCGTCCGCCACAGCGGAAGTGGATGGTCACGTGAACCGGTACGTACCCTACCCAGGCAGTAAGAGCGTGGGTACGGAACGTACCACGCGTCCCCCTACGTCACTACAACAATGGCGGTACGGCCCGTACCCACATCAGAAATGCCTGGGTACGGCTCGTACCAGCATTGCTGGGGTCATGTAGGGGTACGCGTGGTATGACCCGTAGCCACGCCCCCAAGGACTGTGTACGGTGCGGACCCCACGGCACCGCAACAATGGGGGGACGCACCGTACCCACCCACCAAAGGCATGGGTACGGGCCGTACCCAGGCATGCAGAGCGTGGGTACGGGTATGCACGGACCGTACCCCCACCCCAGCAGTGTATGTGCGCCCCGAACCCCCACCCGTGTATGTACGCCCCGAACCCCCACCCCAGCATTGTATGTACGCCCCGAACCCCCACCCATGTATGTACGCCCTGAACCCCCACCCCAGCATTGTATGTACGCCCCGAACCCCCACCCGTGTATGTATGCCCCGAACCCCCACCCCAGCATTGTATGTACGCCCCGAACCCCCACCCGTGTATGTACGCACCGAACCACCACCCGTGTATGTACGCACCGAACCCCCACCCCAGCATTGTATGTACGCCCCGAACCCCCACCCGTGTATGTACGCACCGAACCCCCACCCGTGTATGTACGCACCGAACCCCCACCCCAGCATTGTATGTACGCCTCGAACCCCCACCCGTGTATGTATGCCCCGAACCCCCACCCCAGCATTGTATGTACGCCCCGAACCCCCACCCGTGTATGTACGCACCGAACCCCCACCCCACCCTGGTATGTACGCACCGAACCCCCACCCCAGCACTGTATGTACGCACCAAACCACCACCCGTGTATGTATGCACCGAACCCCCACCCGTGTATGTACGCCCCGATCCCCACCCGTGTATGTACGCACCGAAACCCCACCCGTGTATGTACGCCCCGAACCCCCACCCGTGTATGTACGCACCCAACCACCACCCGTGTATGTACGCACCGAACCCCCACCCCAGCAGTGTATCTACGCACCGAACCCCCACCCCAGCAGTGTATGTACGCACCGAACCCCCACCCGTGTATGTACGCACCGAACCCCCACCCCACCCTGGTATGTACGCACCGAACCCCCACCCCAGCACGGTATGTACGCACCAAACCACCACCCGTGTATGTACGCACCGAACCCCCACCCGTGTATGTACGCCCCGAACCCCCACCCGTGTATGTACGCACCGAAACCCCACCCCAGCACTGTATGTACGCACCGAACCCCCACCCGTGTATGTACGCACCGAACCCCCCCCCAGCTGTGTATGTACGCCCCGAACCCCCACCCGTGTATGTACGCCCCATACCCCCACCCGTGTATGTACGCACCAAACCCCCACCCGTGAATGAACGGACCGAAACCCCCCCCCAGCCGTGTATGTACGCACTGAACCCCCCCCAGCCGTGTATGTACGCACCGAACCACCACCCGTGTATGTACGCACCCAACCACCACCCGTGTATGTACGCACCGAACCCCCCCCAGCCGTGTATGTACGCACCGAACCACCACCCGTGTATGTACGCACAGAACCCCCACCCGTGTATGTACGCCCCGAACCCCCACCCGTGTAGAATGGTGTGTGCCAAACACCCCCAGCAGTGCCCAGACATAGGAGGGGTGGGTGCAGAGTCCTCCCAGCAGTGCCCAGACACAGGAGGGGTGGGTGCAGAGTCCTCCCAGCAGTGCCCAGACACAGGAGGGGTGGGTGCAGAGTCCTCCCAGCAGTGCCCAGACACAGGAGGGGTGGGTGCAGAGTCCTCCCAGCAGTGCCCAGACACAGGAGGGGTGGGTGCAGAGTCCTCCCAGCAGTGCCCAGACACAGGAGGGGTTGGTGCAGAGTCCTCCCAGCAGTGCCCAGACATAGTACAAGATACCCCATCAACAAGTTCAGTGACCAACAAGGGTGATACCCCAGATGCAGGCGGAGCCATCGCTGAGCCAGCATGGCTATATTGAACGGCAACCCTCACACATCCAGGAAATGTAGACACAGCACAGCACAGCATTTGGGAGACACCCTGCAGGGAAAATGGCCTGCTCCACAGAGGATGGAACACACCTTGGGACAATGTCACCATACAGTGAGAGCAAACATGACCAAATACCATTGGCAGAGACCTTTGTGATGGCACGCAGATGGCAGGGTACACCCCATGAGCAGCACACTCCAACATTTCACAGACCCCTAACACATTATCACCACCCCAACTCAGGGAGCACCAGCACCAACAGCAAGTCCAGGAAAGCATCAGTGTGCAAAACCAAAAGAAAATGCTTTATTCAGCAGGAAAATATCTCTGAGAAAATGTCCACTATGTACAAGGGCCATGGGCCAGCCCAGCAGCAAAGTCCGGGGGGGGGGTACACATCGGGACGTGTGTCCCCTAGCTTGCCTGCACAGTTCACAAGTCCATTTCATCCACAGAAGAGGGGGCATCAGGGGGGAGGGTGGAAACAGGCACCGCAGGGACAGGAGGGGAAAGGGTAGGTGTTGTGGGTGCAGGGAGGGATGATTCTGCCACAGGGGGGGTGCCAGCGCCAAAGGTGGAGGACAGAATGGCGCTGCACACGTCGGCAAGTTCCCCCAGCGACTCCCCCGCACCCAATCCAACCACAGGCCCCAAGGAGGGGGGGGGGCAAAGGGATGGGTCGCAGCGCCACTGGGGGAGGGTGTGGACAGGGTGGGGGACTCAACTCCCCTGGCCGGGTCCCGCCTCCACCGCTTGCGGGGTGGTGTCATCCTGGGGCTGGGGGGCACACTCGCAGTGGATGATGCTGTCACCGACTGTTGGCCAGGAGAGCTAAGGGGAGTGGATTTGGAGGGAGTGGGTTGTGTGGAATGCGGACTCCCACTGTGGCTGCGTGTTCTACGTTTCCCCCCCGACCCAGTGGGTGTGCCTTCCTCACCCTGTGTGTGCGTGACAGGAGGTGTGCGCTTCGACTTCCCTGGTGGTGTGGTGCCTGTGTCTGTTGGGGTGCGTGCACGCTGACGTCTGGATGTGCGTGTGACAGGCACGGGAGTGGGAATTGTGGATGGGGCAGGGGTGGGGGGGGTACGCAGCGCTGCAGGAGATCCAGTGCTGCAGTCAGTGTGGAGTCTATGGACCTCAGCAACTGCCGTTGGTCAGACTGCGCAGCCGACATGCCCTCCATGTATGCCTCCATCTGGGTCAGCACCTGGGTGTGGGCATGGAGGACATTTAGCATCGCAGTCTGACCAACCTGCAACTGCCTCAGGATGTCCACAGACTCCGCACTCACCGCAGCAGTGGTGACAGGGGCAGGGGGTGCGGTGCCTGGCAGGAAGGAGACATGTGGGGACCGAGCACGGAGGGAAGGGCCACGAGCATGTGGGAGGCCGGTGATGGAACCTGAGGTGGCGGGGGGATGTGGAGGGCTGCCATCAGCTGGGGGGGCAGACTCCGCCACCTCTTGGAGCTCAGCCTCGGACCCGTCTGCGTCATAGTCTGTGTTGGCAGTCGACAGGTCCTCTGCCTCACTCCCTTCGGCCTCCGTGCCACTCCATGTGCCAGACAGGACAGCACTGCTGGCACTGGTGCTCAATCCCTCCTCCCGGTCCGTGCTAGTGTCTCCTTCCGTGTCCCCCGGCGATGCTGTGGGCAAGGTGAAGAGACAGGAGATAATCAGACACCTGTACACATATGTCACATGAGTCAAATATACATAGGTCACATTGCATAGCCTGAAAAGCAACAGGAGTAACACCTACAAAACAATGTACACATGTAGGCCATGGAACACACAGTTTTTCGACCCACCATGCCACTGAGACACAATGGAGAGCATGACACAACAGCAAATCACTGCACCTGAAATTTTACAGAGGAGCCAGCCTCTGGGGACAAATGTGCACAGCACCTGCACCACACTGCGTCGTCAAAAAGGGATAAGCATGAATGATATACATTTACTCTTGCCGCATGCTGCAAAGGCAATACATGAAACCAGGCCAAACATGACTGGGTCACTGCACCTTGAGCGTATGTCCAGTCAAACATCGCACACAGGCTAAACCCAGCAAGGAGGATGAAGCTCCTGACATGTAGGCCTTGTACGCACAAACCACCCACACCTGAGACAATCTCATTGAGACGGAGAAAGTATGTACACCTCTTACTCTGGGATGAAAACACATGGCCTCCACTAATTAATGACTGTACACACACAGCCCCTGGTGGGCATGTCCACACATCATTGACAGGCAAACATCATCAGATTGTCTCAACAACACACACAGGTAATGCCCACTGTGAGTATGCACAAGCAAAATGGGTCCCCCTGTACAGTGGACACATGTAGCAACCTGTAGGTCCTAACAGTTGAGCCCAGGGTACAATGCCACCCTACCCAACCCATGGCGAAGACACAGTGAATGGCCATATTGTTGGATGACGCACATGATACCTAGGAAGAGGTGCCCCAGGGCACAGTAGTGCCCACACTCCTCCATGGTCCAGGATGGACATGACTGCAAATTAAGCAACCGTCCCTGCACTTAGCAGGCCTCCCACTCAGGCACATCATGTCAGAGGGCACACAATTGGACATGCATGCTGGAAGGCTGTACAGTTTGGAGACACACCCCTATGTCGTGATTCACAATCAGTGCCAAGTGACATGGACACCACAATGACTGAAATTGGCCATGGCACACGCAAGGTCCCCATACCTGTGGCACATCACCCCCACACATGATGCTGATGGCATAGGGCACCTGCATGAACTGCCTGCCTAAATAACCTTGTGCAAGAGTGGCTACAGACAGACCAGGGAACACATGGCAAGGAGGGGAAGGGAGGGAGTGAGAACAGCACTGTGCTACTTTGTTGAGAAGTTGACGCACTGCACAATCAAACCCTGGCAGTGTATCCATGCAACTGCACACTTACATTGGCTGGGGACACACAACTGACACACATGTACCTACCCCCTTCCTGCTGCTGCTTCTCCTGTAGGCGCCTGTCCATATCGGGGAAGACCACCGCCAGCACACGCTTCTGGATGTGGGTCAGACGACGGCGCCCACGGTTCTTACGGCTCACAGGTGAGTCCCCCAGCAGGACCCGTGCAATCCTCCTCGTCCAGCACCGGATGTCCTGCCAGCGTTTCCTCACCTGAGACAGGCTCCGCCTCCGACCCTCTGTACCCCTCACGGCACTGACGGCTTCACTCCAGATCTCCCCCTTGGCAATGGCGCCTACCTGTGAGGATGCAAAAGTGAGAATACATTAATCCACATGAGCAGAGACACAGAGACACACATATAGAACAATCCTCTTTATGAACAGGCCATGGTATGCATGCAACTAATTGCACCTTTGTCATAGGGACATTATCCACTGTGGAAGGCCAAATGCACTACGTGCCATTGAAAGTACACGGGTGGCATGAGGGGTACCACACACTCACTGACCAGGGATCACACTGTGCCTCACAGGCTACACCAGGATTATGTACAGCACCTCACAGCAGTCACCTGCCCCAGCACACTGATGCTACCTCAGCAGAGTACACAGACACACACAGGTACAGGACAATCACATGGCATTGCCAACTGGGGGTACACACCTCACTCTGCCCATGTGCCAGTAGACGGGGGTGTCACAGGTGTGGGGCTGGCTCAGCACGGCATGCACACAGCACTGCTCCCTGCTCACATTGGATGGCCAGGCTACATCCATCCCTCATGCTGCTTGTGTGCAACACTCCCCATATGCACTCACCCACATGACAGGGAACTTACACACACACCAATGTGCAGGGGACGAACACCGCCTTTGGACACTCACAGCACAGGTACACTGAACAAACACACATCCATGGGTACTGACACCTGTCACACTGGGGGGAACACAGGATCACATCAGGACTGTGGAAACAACATCCCCAGGAGGAGTATGCATGCAGAATGTGGCATGCACCGTGCATTCATTGTCACAGTAGGCACTATGCAAGTGAGGAGTGGACACAGGAAACACAGCATGCTCTGCATGGGTGACATGAGGCCTTCCACACCCTGGGACCCACTCCAAACAACAGTGCATGTCTGTCACACATGGATACAATGGCAGAAGTCACTGGCACACAAAAGGGGCACAGTCTAAGCTAGTGGAGTCTGCACTCACCTGAACCCCTGGTCGACCATACAGGCTCTGGAACTGTGGGAGGATCACATCTATCAGGGCAAGGTTCTCCTCCTGGGTGAATGGCTGTGACCTCTCCACAGTCCTGGACATGGTGCCAGAGGAATCACTATCAGCAGCAGTGGTCATGGATGAATGGATGTGCAGGCAAGTGCTCTCTCATGGGACCTGGCTGCCTTATATATGCCTGGCTGGCCTGTTCATGTACAGGAGTACAGATTGATTGGTCAGTCACATTTGCATCCTACGTTTCATCCAATCCCTTCAAACCTACCCCAGTGTGTGCCTTTGCATGGTTTCAGTTTTGATGATGATGTCAAGTCATCATCCACATTGCAACAATGTAGATACTTTCAAACTGACTTCTGCTGGGCACCTGGTGCTCAAATTCAAAAATCTAACTCAGTCTCCATGGCAACCATCATGCATTTAGGCCCTTATACTTGTCCCTCATGTGTCCCCTATGTGTTTTCATACATATACACACAGGTACGGTGCGTTCCACGCCCTAGGGCACCCCCCAAGCAGTGATACGGACAGTACACGCGCTTGTACGGTCCGGATCACAATATGGGCGCTGGCGTATGCGTACGCCACAGTAGTACGAACTGTACAAGCGCTTGTACGGTCCGGATCACAATATGGGCGCTGGCGTATGCGTACGCCACAGTAGTACGAACTGTACACGCGCTTGTACGGTCCGGATCACAATATGGGCGCTGGCGTATGCGTACGCCACAGTAGTACGAACTGTACACGCGCTTGTACGGTCCGGATCACAATATGGGCGCTGGCGTATGCGTACGCCACAGTAGTACGAACTGTACAAGCGCTTGTACGGTCCGGATCACAATATGGGTGCTGGCGTATGCGTACGCCACAGTAGTACGAACTGTACACGCGCTTGTACGGTCCGGATCACAATATGGGCGCTGGCGTATGCGTACGCCACAGTAGTACGAACTGTACACGCGCTTGTACGGTCCGGATCACAATATGGGCGCTGGCGTATGCGTACGCCACAGTAGTACGAACTGTACACGCGCTTGTACGGTCCGGATCACAATATGGGCGCTGGCGTATGCGTACGCCACAGTAGTACGAACTGTACACGCGCTTGTACAGTTCGTACTACTGTGGCGTACGCATACGCCAGCGCCCATATTGTGATCCGGACCGTACAAGCGCGTGTACAGTTCGTACTACTGTGGCGTACGCATACGCCAGCGCCCATATTGTGATCCGGACCGTACAAGCGCTTGTACAGTTCGTACTACTGTGGCGTACGCATACGCCAGCGGCAATATTGGCCCAGGGACCCTATACACGCACTCCGAGCGTATGTACGGTGCGTTTCACAACTGTCAGTGGTGACAGGCGGCACACAGACAGGAATGGAGCGGTCAGATATTGCCAAGGGTGGACACCAATGCATTGTCTGTGCAATACCACATGTGTGTGACACAGGTGTGTCAGGATGTGATGTGGCACTTTACCCCTGAGGTGTGGGCAAAGCACATGTACAATGAGCTGTGTACACATGTCGTGTGTGATGGTGCGCATTGTACCACACATCCCCTGCACTCCTTTGACATGTGTGCATGTCGTACACACTAGTGGAGCCATGAGTCACTTGCATGTCCCAGTCACGGACACCCGCACCTGTCCCCTGATGCCAGGTACACGGAATATTACACATGACATGTGTATGGCTGCGTTGCACGCTGCAACCATGTCATGTGTGTGGCATGTGTTTCCATGATTTTGCTGTAGGTGTGTGGTCCAATGCATCAGCAGTTGCTGCTGCCAACATGTGTCTGTGTGTAGATGGCCATGGCACACTGTTCCGCACACCAGCCCACATATGTGATTTGCCATGAGGTGTGTATGTATGCAACTACACGGAGTATCAACACAAGTACATATCCACATGCTCTCTATGTATGTTCTGTCTCGACATGTACTCCTCCAAGGCAATGTGTGTGGCCTGTCCTATTCCTATGACATGTGACCAGTGCATATCGCATCCAACAACCTGTCTGTACCATACGCATACTACTTCTGCACATGTGTGGATGTCTGTGAATCCTGTGATGCGTGTGCATGTTCACTTACACTGGCCCACAGCTAGTCTCATGCCATGTCATCGTGATCTTGCCCCCCTCCGTTAGTGGCTGTCCCTTGGTAGGAGTGTCACCTGACTGGCGTACGTGTCCAGGAAATGTGGCACAGACCTGACTCAGAATGTGGCATATGTGTATTGGCTGTGTAACATGTGCTCAGTGCATTGACAATGTCGTTGTACAGTGCTCACTCTTCGGTGTTCCTTCCATTTCACTGCAGGGCTCCGCCTCTCCCTCGACGTATGCCAGACATGGCTGCCCTGCATGAACGGGACTGTATACGCCGCTACAGATTCAGCCAACGGTTGATTGATGAGTTGACTGGCCGGCTGGAAGCACAACTCCTCCCGCGCCACAGGTATCCCAGTGCACTGACACCCAAGTTGAAGGTGATGGCAGCCCTACATTTCCTTGCCACGGGTACGTTCCAACATACCATTGCTGATGTCGGGGGCATGTCCCAGACGATGTTCAGCCGTGTTCTGCATGATTTCTTAGAGGCCATGTTGGTTCACCTGGATGAGTACATTAAATTCCCAATTCGTGAGCAGTTGACAGATGTCAAGCGTGAGTTCTATGCCCTGGGAGGGATGCCCCATGTCATTGGGTCCATAGATGGGACACATGTTGCGTTGGTACCACCACAGGCACAGGAGGTGGTGTATAGGAATCGCAAACATTATCACTCCATTAATGCCCTTGTGGTGTGTCTGTCCAACATGGTGATTTCACATGTCTGTGTTCGCTTTCCAGGATCAGCACACGATGCCTTCATCATGAGGCGTAGCAGGCTGCCTGAAATGATGCTGCAGCTGCGGAACGAGCGAGCATGTATTGTTGGTGGGTAGACTCTGGCAGTTCAGTGTTTGGCGTCATCTTCCAATCTCACTGCCTGTGCTGACACACTTCTGTCCATGATGTTTCCTTGTAGGGGACGCTGGCTATCCCAACATGCCATGGCTGATGACGCCTGTCCGCAACCCCAGCACGGCTGCCGAGCACCGCTACAACAACGCACATGGGCGGACCAGGAGAGTCATTGAGAGGACGTTTGGACTTCTGAAGAGCCGATTCCGGTGCCTCCACAAGACCGGCGGAGCACTCCCATATGCCCCGGTGAAGGTGTGCAAGATCATCATCGTCTGCTGCATGCTGCACAACATGGCAGTGGAGGAAGCTGTTCCACTCATACTGGATCAAGATGACCAGGACCATCCACCCGTGGAGGATGAAGGCCTTGGTGACAGGGCAAGTGATGTGGAGGAGGAGGAGGCTGTGGAGGACATGCGGAGTCGGCTCATAAGCAACTTCTTTGCTTAGTGGTGAGTTCCAGTGTCTGAGTGTGCACGCATTGGGCCGTGTGTGGCATGTGTTGCAATGTGTGTGTCCATCTGCATGTCTGCCAAGTGAGTCAGTGGTGTGTATTGAAGTGTCACTCGAGTGATGGCGCAATGGAAGGATGTTGTCTGAGGGTCATCATTGTCACCTGTCATGTTGACAACATGATACGTGTTGAGTACATGCTTGCGGATGTGCTCCTTTGGGCTGACTCCTTGTGTGTCTCTCTTCCACAGGTCCATGGGCATGCTGTCTGCTGGTGGCATTGTTGTGCTCCTGCTACTCCTCATGAACACAGCAACATGTGCTGATTCTGCGTCACATGCACGGGCAAGTTTTGAAATCTCCTTAGGGTAAGGGATGCCTCACGGCGTTTTGGGTGTGTGAATTGTTTGTAGTCTGTGTGCACTTCTCCGGTTCATGTGTGTTCCATTTGCATACATGTGGATCCTACATGGGGAACATGACATGGGGCAGGCTTCACCTGGAGCCATGGTCAGACTTGGTGACTGTCATGTGGCAGGGGATTGGGGATTGTGATGAGGCCATCATTGTGTGTAACACTGACCTCGGAAACATACAGGTTGCACCGGGTTGACATGGTGTGTGATTGCCCCATCAGGGCCTCAATGGTGTATAGCGGCCTCTCCGTGGCAGCAGGGGGTGTTTAGCTGTTATCCGTCACTTGTGTGCCAGTTCAATGGAATACCAGCATCTGTGTTGCAATGGGGGGTGCCAGTGTTGCTCCCACATGTTCATCCACATGACCTGTGTATGTGTTGACAGAGTATCATTGTCATTCCAACACACATGACTAATAAATTTGTCCCTCTGTCTCCAAGGTGCCTCTTCCCTGTCAATGGTGGCCTGTTGCCACTGTGCGTGCGGCATGTCTGGCATAGTTTTCAGAGGTGGTGCATATGTGTCTATGTGTAGAGTGACAAGATGCTAGGGGTTTGTCAGGGAGTGGGAACTGTATTATGCACAAGATGCACAGTTCCATCCACCTCAAGGCAAGAGAGACCATCCCCCAGGGCAACTACAACATCCGTGTCGAATCCTACCCTGCAGTCTACGGACATGTGCCTTACGACTCCCATGATACTTGTCCATATCCGAAGTGCATCTGCACAGCTCTGCTACTGCATCGGGCAACCAGGCCACATCAACGTCCAAACGGGATGGGGGGAATGTTTCACAGCCAGCTGCAGGATGACCTTCTCGATCCACGCCCACACTCATGATGCAGCCCACAACCCCAACACAACCATGTGGCACTGTGATCCAAAACTCCATTCTGGCATCTCCATGCATCCAACCTTGGGCTAGCCACCATTCTCAACATCCGCCTGACGCAAGCATGCAGGACATTGTAGGGACACATGTCTAGACATACCTGGGAGCGGCAAGCCAGGTCACTCCACATGATCCCTGACCTCTGCGCATGACTGTTGCTCCCCTGAATGTGTCTGTAGCCACAGTTGTGCGGGAACCACTCAGCTGGTTGGGCCCAGCACAGGTGAGTATGGTACTCCATGTCTGTATCAGATGATACATTGGGACCCATGTGTGTCCTGGGCAAGACTGCGACCCCACGGTTTGGATGGTTGGAGTTAATTCTGAGATCAGGCATGCTTTGACTTTACGACACACACATGTATTGTAATAATGCAGAATCACGGCATCATCTTGTAAGTGTGATTAATTTATTTGTGGTGGGGTACGGGTTTGTGGGGATGACAAGAGGTGCACAGCGGGAGTGTAGAATCCAAAGTTCACTGGGGGAGTTGGTATCCTTGCCGTAGCAAAATGTCAGAGTCCATGCCACAGTCTTCGTCAACATAGGTCAGACAGTGACCAGCAAGTCCATGTGGCAGAGAATGTCATGTGCTGCTATTGGGCCAGAGGGCCAGGTGCCAGGCCAGGTGACCTGGGAGATGGTGATGTTCTGCTGACTCTCACAGTCTTTTTCGTGGACGACCCACCTTCCTGCGGGGACCCTCGGAAGCAGTCCGTGACGATGTCTGTGACGCTCCGTCGGATGAATCCTCCTCCTCCTGATCCCTCCCTGTGTCTGGTAATGGCCTTCGCCTGGTGCCACAGGGAGGGTTGCCCATGTTGTCGGCAATCCGACGGAGTACACCGGTCACTTGGGTTTGCACCGCCACGAGCTCAGCCAGTCTATCCTCCATCCTTCCTTGGTGTTGCAGTTGACAGGCATGTTGCTGGGCCTGCAGGGTCTTCATCTCCTGGAGGGTCCCCTTGATGTCATTGAGGGTGGACGCAATCTGGTCCATGCCCCTGGTGTCACGCCGGTATGTATCCAGGATGTTGCTGACCTGGGACACTACCGGGTCCTGAGCTGCCTGGTCAGGTTCGCGCCTCCGCCGTCCTCCACTCCCGCCACCCCTGCCCACGTGCACCTGGCCTGCCGTTGTGGGTGCATCGGGTCTCCGGGACCCCTGAGGGATGGCATCTGCGTTGCCACCTGCCTCCTCCTGGGTGCCCGGAGGACCGTGTCCCTCCTGGGCAGACTGGCTGGGTGGTCGTGTGCGGGCAGGGCTCCTGGACGTCTCCTGGGATGTGGCAGGAATGGGGGTGGTGGTTGGCACAGTTGTACCTGACGCAGGTGCTGCAGGTGGTTGGACACCAGAGGGGCCAGGTTGGTCTGGGTCATCCACGGAGTGGTGAGAGTCATCGCTGGCGGTGGGGTCCTCATCCCGCGGAGCCTGGTCCTGTGAGACTTCCCCCCCAGTGTTGGGGGGTGTTCGTCGACGTTGACCTGTGTGTGAGAGAGACAATGTTAACAGTGTCACATGTGGCATCCATGTTTCATGCATTTCTGATTTGGCACTCTTCCTCTGGGTAGTTGGATCTGTCTTGCATTCCTCTCACAGTGCACTTGTGCATGGGTATGTCCCTTGGCCACAGCTGTCAGGGCTTTACGCATGTGTGAGACACAATCTTAGTTGATGCATCTATTTGGGTACACAGTCAGCAGTGTGGTGTGCGGGCGTAGCGAGCCATGCAGAGGCGCCTTACGTGTTGCACTGTACGTGGCCAAATGGTGTTTTGCCAAGGCAATTTGATGTTGCAGGTAGGGGACTGAAGCATTTGTGACAGGGTTCTTACCGACACAGTGGGTGGGTATACTGGGTGTGTGGTTAGGTCTGTGCCTGCAGCACGGATGGACTCGTGCACAGATTGACACATGGACCGGTCTTCATCTACGGAAGGGGGGGTTTGAGGCACTGCCAGACCTGGTCTGCATGCACACAGTCCACCGGCTGACGAGTGGACATGGCCACACCACCCAAGGGTGATTTAGTCTCCCTGTGTCTCCCTTCCTCCCTCCCTCTGTCACCCTCCTCCCTCTGTCGGTCTCCCTCTGTCACCCTACTCCCTCCCTCTGTCTGTCTCCCTGTGTCCCCCTCTGTCTCCTTCCCTCTCATTCCCCCTCTCCCTCCCTCTCTTTGTCACTCTCTGTCACCTCAGGCCAGCTTCCTGGGCACACACAGTTAGCCGGTCTTTGAATGGCCATTGGCTTGTTCATGTGAGTTAGTCCCTGTTCTCCGGACACCCATTGGGCAGTGTGTCTGAGTGTAGGCTGCTGCTGTGGCGGTGTGTGCTGAGACTCTATCAGAGCGATGCATCTTCATTGTCTGCTGTAATGTGAAAATTGTGCCTTCAGACCCATGTCATCCTGCATGGCAGCCACCATTTGCAGGCAAGACAGTACTGTGTGGGTACACACAGTTTGTATGGCTGTGCCCTGGGCCATATGGGCTGAGGGCATTGTTGTGTGCTTGTGAGTTGCTCAATGTTAGTTTTGATTCCCCCACTCCCAGCATCGACCACATCCTGTGTTGTGTTGGTGTTTTGTGTGGCCTGTGACTTGGCATGGCCCTGATTGATGCATGGGGCATGGAGGCGCTAGTGGCATGTGTGTGTTTGTGGAGTGTTGTTGTGTCCGGTGGTGGCTTGGGGGGGGTGGCATGCATGATTGATTGTGTATGGCATCCCCCCCATGTGAGGTGAGTTGTTTGTGTACTCACCAGGGTCTGGGAGTCCAGGCAGTCCGTGTAGTCCCTCCACCGCCAGCGTGGACATCACCTTCTCCTCCCAGGGATGGTATTGTACCGGTCTGGGGGGCGGCCCTCCTCCAGTGATGTTCCCCTGGTTGTGATTGTCAGTCATCTTCCTCTTGACCGCCCTCCGCAGATCGTACCACCTGGATTGGCACTCGTGCCTGGTCCTTCTGGTGGTCCCAACAGCATTCACAGAATCGACAATCCTCTGCCACATGGCCGTTTTTTCGGATATGCTGGTCTGTCTGACCAATGTCCCAAAGAGCTGTGGCTCGACTCTGAGGATTTCGTCGACAAGGATCTCCAGCTCCTCCTTTGTGAACTTTGGATTCTTGGTGGTGGACATGGCGTGGGGTGTGGGTGTGGATGGTTGTGGGGGTGTGGGTGTGGATGGTTGTGGGGGTGTGGGTGTGGATGGTTGTGGGTGTGTGGGTGTGGTAGTGGAGGTGTGTGTGTGAATGTGATGAGGGGGTGTTTGTGTAGGTGGTTGTGTGAAGGTATGCAAGTGTGAGGTTCAAGTATGGTGGTGTGGGTCGTCTGTGGGCTCTGGCAGCAGTGGGTCTGTTGCAAAGGCTCATGGTTTGTGTGTGTGGTCCATTTTTATTGGTCCATTTGTGGGTGTGGCTGTGTTTGAAATTTGTGTGGGTGTGTTATGAGGAGTGATTGAGTTTTGGGCCTCTGTTTGGCAGTTTGGCAGTTGCAGGTCAGTGTATGTGATGTTTGTGGGGTTGTTGGGCATGTTTGGTGGTGTGGGGAAACTCTAATTGACGATCCTTGTGTAAATATGGTTTGTCCTGGTTCAGTACGTGTGTTCTTGGCGTCAGTACGGTCCGTACATGCACTGGTGGGGGTACGGTCCGTACATTCCCTGGTGGGGTGTGGGTACGGCCGTACATACACGGCTGGGGGGGGTTTGGTGCGTATATACACGGGTGGGGGTTTGGTGCGTACATACACGGGTGGGGGTTCGGGGGGGTACATACACGGGTGGGGGTTCGGGGGCGTACATACACGGGTGGTGGTTTGGTGCGTACATACAGTGCTGGGGTGGGGGTTTGGTGCGTACATACACGGGTGGGGGTTCGGGGGCGTACATACACGGGTGGGGGTTCGGGGGCGTACATACACGGGTGGGGGTTTGGTGCGTACATACACGGGTGGGGGTTTGGTGCGTACATACACGGGTGGGGGTTCGGTGCGTACATACACGGCTGGGGGGGTGTTCGGTGCGTACATACACTGCTGGGGTGGGGGTTCGGTGCGTACATACACGGGTGGGGGTTCGGGGGCGTACATACACGGGTGGGGGTTCGGGGGCGTACATACACGGCTGGGGGGGTGTTCGGTGCGTACATACACTGCTGGGGTGGGGGTTCGGTGTGTACATACACGGGTGGGGGTTAGGGGGCGTACATACACGGATGGGGGTTCGGGGGCGTACATACACGGGTGGGGGTTCGGGGGCGTACATACACGGGTGGGGGTTTGGTGCGTACATACACGGCTGGGGGGGTGTTCGGTGCGTACATACACTGCTGGGGTGGGGGTTCGGTGCGTACATACACGGCTGGGGGGGTGTTCGGTGCGTACATACACTGCTGGGGTGGGGGTTCGGTGCGTACATACACGGGTGGGGGTTCGGTGCGTACATACACGGCTGGGGGGGTGTTCGGTGCGTACATACACTGCTGGGGTGGGGGTTCGGTGCGTAGATACACTGCTGGGGTGGGGGTTCGGTGCGTACATACACGGGTGGGGGTTCGGGGGCGTACATACACGGGTGGGGGTACGGGGGCATACATACACGGGTGGGGGGGTGTTCGGTGCGTACATACACTGCTGGGGTGGGGGTTTGGTGCGTAGATACACTGCTGGGGTGGGGGTTCGGTGCGTAGATACACTGCTGGGGTGGGGGTTCGGTGCGTACATACACGGCTGGGGGGGTGTTCGGTGCGTACATACACTGCTGGGGTGGGGGTTCGGTGCGTAGATACACTGCTGGGGTGGGGGTTCGGTGTGTACATACACGGGTGGGGGTTCGGGGGCGTACATACACGGGTGGGGGTTCGTGGGCGTACATACACGGGTGGGGGGGTGTTCGGTGCGTACATACACTGCTGGGTTGGGGGTTCGGTGCGTAGATACACTGCTGGGTGGGGGTTCGGGGGCGTACATACACGGGTGGGGGTTCGGGGGCATACATACACGGGTGGGGGTTAGGTGCGTACATACACGGCTGGGGGGGTGTTCGGTGCGTACATACACTGCTGGGGTGGGGGTTCGGTGCGTACATACACGGCTGGGGGGGTGTTCGGTGCGTACATACACTGCTGGGGTGGGGGTTCGGTGCGTACATACACGGCTGGGGGGGTGTTCGGTGCGTACATACACTGCTGGGGTGGGGGTTAGGTGCTACATACACGGCTGGGGGGTGTTCGGTGCGTACATACACTGCTGGGGTGGGGGTTCGGTGCGTACATACACGGCTGGGGGGGTGTTCGGTGCGTACATACACTGCTGGGGTGGGGGTTCGGTGCGTACATACACGGCTGGGGGGGTGTTCGGTGCGTACATACACTGCTGGGGTGGGGGTTAGGTGCGTACATACACGGCTGGGGGGGTGTTCGGTGCGTACATACACTGCTGGGGTGGGGGTTCGGTGCGTACATACACGGCTGGGGGGGTGTTCGGTGCGTACATACACTGCTGGGGTGGGGGTTCGGTGCGTAGATACACTGCTGGGGTGGGGGTTCGGTGCGTACATACACGGGTGGGGGTTCGGGGGCGTACATACACGGGTGGGGGTTCGGGGGCGTACATACACGGGTGGGGGTTTGGTGCGTACATACACGGGTGGGGGTTCGGGGGCGTACATACACGGGTGGGGGTTCGGGGGCGTACATACACGGGTGGGGGTTTGGTGCGTACATACACGGGTGGGGGGTTGGTGCGTACATACACGGGTGGGGGTTTGGTGCGTACATACACGGGTGGGGGTTTGGTGCGTACATACACGGGTGGGGGTTCGGTGCATACATACACGGCTGGGGGGGTTTCGGTGCGTACATACACGGCTGGGGGGGTTCGGTCCGTTCATACACGGGTGGGGGTTTGGTGCGTACATACACGGGTGGGGGTTCGGGGGCGTACATACACGGGTGGGGGTTTGGTGCGTACATACACGGGTGGGGGTTCGGGGCGTACATACGCGGGCGGGGGGGTGGTGGGGTGTTCGGCGCGTATGCGGGCACATGTCTCCATGGTTGCTATGGGAGTTCGGTTCGGACGGTGTTTTTTGCGTACGGTTGTGAAATGGGGAGGACGGGAGGGATCGTACTTGCGCTGTCGGACTTTATTTTTCCGCACGGTGGGTTTTTCGACCGGGGACGTGTCGGTGACTTTTCCTGACCCGAGGACGTGTGGGGAAATCTTCCCAATGTGATTCGTATGGACTTTTTTCCGTTCGAATCGTACTTGGCAGTTTGTACGCTACTTTGACGATTCGGACGGGAAAAAATCCGGATACGAGTCGGACGGGCAATTTTTTTACAGGATCGGAATTGGCACCTTTGTCTGGGAACCCTGATTTGGACACCTCCCGTGTCAGTACATGGGTTAGGGAAGACTTAGACATATTGGCCCCGATTAAACCTTGTAAGGTGGTGATGAATAAACCATCTGCTCCCTGATTCAATACGGAGCTTCGTTGCGAAAAGAGTCAATGTAAGAGACTTGAGCGTATTTGGAGAAAGAGTTATGATTCCACTGCAAAAGAAGTTTATAAGATAGCCCTAAAAAAATTCCATGCCTTAAAACATAAGGTTATGAGAGATTACATGGCTAAACAAATTATGAACACTGACAATCCTTCTAGAGAGATTTTCAGGATAGTGGAGGGCTTTCTGAAACCTGTAGCCATTAAGAGTACTATCGCACCTTCCCTGGATCTATGTGAGCAATTGGCCACTTTTTTTCAGGACAAAATTTTGACGATCTATTCCACCTTTCCTTCAACCGGTATTTGTGATTTACCTCGGACTAGTACTGCAGCCTATTGGACATCCTTTCGCAGATTTGAGAAGGCAGCCTCTCTGAACGAACTTCAGGAAATTAAGTCTGGCTCCCCTCTGGACCCCTGCCCGGCCAGAGTGTTTAAACTCCTAGCTCCTCTTCTTAACGATACCTTGAATTCACTTTGGAATTCTTCCTTGGAATCTGGTATCGTCCCATCGGAATGAAAAAAGGCACTGGTCCGACCAATTCTTAAAAAAGAAGGTGCTGACCCTTCGGAACTTAAACATTTCAGGCCTATATCACTATTGCCAGCCCCTGCACAAATCCTTGAAAAAGAAGTCCAGAGACAACTCTCGGACTTCCTTGAATCCAATAATCACCTTCATGATTCACTATCAGGATTTAGGGCTGGATATAGCACGGAAACTGCCCTACTGGAAGTCACCGAGTCGATCCGGGAAACCTTGGATCAAGGCAGATGTGCAATGCTGGTTTTGTTGGATCTATCTGCAGCGTTCGACACGGTTTCCCATGAGATTCTCCTACATAGATTACACCAGATAGGAGTGACTGGGACCGTGTGGAATTGGTTTCAGTCTTTCTTGGAGGGGAGGTCACAACAGGTTGCTCTACACCCTCATGTTTCCACTTCTAGATCCTTGGCGCAGGGGGTGCCACAGGGCTTGGCATTGAGTCCGACGCTCTTCAATGTCTATCTCGCACCCCTTGCTGCCATCATTGAGAAATGGGGTGTGCGAGTTGTCTCGTATGCAGACGACACGCAGCTGATTTTCTCCTTTAAGGAAAATAGTGACATAGCTTTCACCAACTTTAAGCAATGCCTACTAAATATCTCCGCCTGGATGACTGAAAACTGTCTTAAGCTTAATGCGGATAAGACGGAGGTCTTATTCTTCAACCAACCTTCTCCTCCCCGGACGGAGCTGTGGTGGCCAGCAGAACTGAACCCGCCCCCAACACCGGTAACGGCGGCGAGGAATCTAGGGGTCAGGTTTGACTCGCAACTGTCTGGCAAGGCTCAAGTCATGCATATCTCCTCCCAATGCTTTTGGAGACTGAAGACACTTAGAAGATTCCTACGCTTCCTTCCTATGAACTGTAGGAAGGCAGTGGTGCATGCCCTTATCACTTCCCAACTCGATTACGCCAACAGTTTGTATATTGGCCTGCCTGATTACTTGATGGGTAGACTGCAGCGTATCCAAAACGCTGCAGCCAGGCTGTTGAGGAATGTGCCTTTACGGTATCATATCTCGCCTCATCTGCAAAGCCTGCACTGGTTGCCGGTAAGGAAAAGAGTGCAGTTTAAGGCCCTTGTCTTGGCTCACAAAGCAACGAGAGGGGTTGACCCCTGCTATCTGAGACAGAGACTTCAGAAATATCTTCCCCTAAGAACTCTCAGATCCTGCAACCAAAATCTCTTAATCATTCCTAGGTTTAGAAAGCCTAGGACAGGTGGACGTGCGTTCTCAGTGAAAACGACAAGGTTATGGAATACCCTACCCAATGATCTTAGACAGCTGCACAGGGAACTGCCATTCAGAAAGGCCCTCAAGACTTGGTTGTTCAGATTGCCTTAGAGACCGCTGCTATCCTCTCCTTGCTCTAGCCCTTGTACCTGTAGGACACTAGCGCCGGGACACTTCCGTTGGAAGTAGCTGTCGCGCTCTATAAATATATAAATGAATAAATAGACACCTCTCAATCAGGATTCCGAGCCAACCACAGCACTGAGACAGTGCTGATCGCCACCACTGATGACATCAGAACACATCCCGACCATGGAGAAACCGTGGCCCTGATCCTCCTCTACTTCTCCACAGTGTTCGACGCAGTCTCCCACAACACCCTCATCAACAGACACCACAACATAGGCATACAGCAAGACTCCCTCAAGCGGATTACCTCCTTCCTCACAGGATGCTCACAGAGCATCTGACTGCCTCCCTTCACCTCCGCACTCAAAGACATCATATGCAGCAGACTACAAGAACTATCCCTCATCCCCACCCTGTTCAACATCTACATGACCCCCCTCGCTGACGTCGTCAGATCCCACAGACTCAAAATAATCTCCTATGCAGGTGACACTCAGTTGATCCTCTCACTCACCGAGGACCCCTCCAACGCCATAACCAACTTCTATAACGCCATGACCAATGTAGCCGAATGGATGAGAGACAACTGCCTCCAACTCAACTCTGACATAACTGTAGTACTGATCTTCGGGAAGAGCACCTCTGCATCGTACCACAGCTGGTGGCCTGCAGAACTCAGACCCACACCAACTGACCATGCATGCAACCTTGGCATCATCCTCGACAGCCAACTGACCATGAAACGACAAGTCAATGCAGTCGCCTCCTTCTGATTACACAAACTTTGAATGCTCTGCAGAATCTTCAGATGAATCCCAACCAACACCATAATGACCATCACGCAGGCTCTCGTCACCAGCCGCCTCAACTATGGCAACACCCTTTATGCTGGCATCTCCACCCAGCTCCTCAGAAGGCTCCAGACCAAACAGAATGCTGCAGCCACACTCATCCTGGACCTCTCCAAATGAACCCACATTGCCCCCCAACTGAGAGACCTCAACTGGCTCCTGATCTAGAAAAGATGACAGTTCAATCTCCTCACGTACAACTACAAAGCCCTCCATGACCAAGGACCTGCCTATGTCAACCATTGACTGAACTTCTACCAACCCGTCAGACACCTGCACTCCTCTTCACTCGCACCCACCCCCCACATCCGTCACAGCCTCTGCAGTGGCCTCTGCTTCTCCTATATCGCTGCCAAGACCTTGAACGATCTTCTCCTCCAGCTCCATACAGCCCCCTCACTGGCAGACTTCAGAAAGAGTCTCAAGACCTGGCTCTTTGACAGAGACACAGTGCCCAGATACCCTTAGGGGTGACAGTGCTGTCATCTACAAATGCTAACTGGTTGAATACACCATGGCACAAAGGTGCCTGTGTTGGCGCATGGCAGCCCATTGTGCAGCAGCACAGGGGAAAAGAATGGGAATGTGCCGTATCTTGTAGATATGGTGCATTCCAGCCCTTTTCTTTTGACTCACGGCAGCAGGAAGGCTTGCTGCGCTGCCGTGCATCAAAATACTGTAAATGAGGTCCTGGATATTTTAAGTGTCGCTAATCTTGTCTGAATGCGAAAAACACTATTTAGCCTTAGAGTGCAAATTATTGGCCACAAAATTAGCCTGCACTAAAAGGTGACATTATCTGATGTGTGCTCAAGAAACCTTTTAACCCCTTGAGTGCCCCGCCCTTTCCACGCCCTGTGCCGCGCGTTTCATTAGCGGGCGGGTCTCATGACGAGATAGTCTCGTCATGGGCACAGCGCAACCGCGGCCCATGACGAGACCATCTCGTCATGGGCACTCAAGAGGTTAAATCATAACCAATCATCCCAATCTGCACCAGAATTTTAAATGAAGAAACAGTTGTCAGGCCAAATGGGCTATCTTCTTTAGCCAATGCAACATTTTTATTACTTATATTCGGGGTACCAAAAACATAGTGGCTGATGCTTAACCCACAGATATCCAGATAATCTTTTAACCTTTGAACAGGATTTACTTCTACTTTAAGAAGTAATTATATTAGCCTGATTCTTCCTTGAAAGAGTAAAGATTGGTTCTTTACAAAGTAAAGTCAAAGAAATGAAAGAGTTATCCTGAACCAAGCAAGAGAAATTGCACTTTAAAGGTTAATCCTTATTCATACCGTCCCAAAGAGTCAATGGTTGAAGTTCTTCAGATGAATCTACACTGGAGCTCATTTTCCAATCTTTTTAGTGGCCTTCAATTCAGAAAGATGTTGAACAATATGTGTTGGATTGCCCAGCTTATGCCCAATGCAAACCACAACATAGCAATCCTTTTGAATACCTTTTACTACTGTGAGTTCCCCAGATTTTATTGTAAGCCTCCACCATCGGATGGCTATAGAGTAATAATGGTCACTGTGGATACTTTTTCCAAGATTGCACATTTTTTGCCTTTAAAGAGAATTCCATCAGCTAAATCTCAGATGGCTCAGATCTTTGTACAAGACATTTTCTGTCTTAATGAATCAACACGAGTAATAATCTCTGATCGTGAATATCAATTTGTTTCCTATTTTTGAAAGGCCTTTTGAAAAATTCTATAGATCGGTGTTTCTTTGTCCACTGATCTCAGTCTACAGCCTAATGGTCAGAATGGATGAGTTAATCAAAGTCTGGAACAATACCTGCGTTGTTTTGTGCTCAGGATGATTGGGCACCTTATGTGCCTCAATGTGAATTTTCATACAGTAATGTTATACACAATGCTACACAGACTTTCTCATTTTTTTGTTTACAAGGTTTTCATCCTAGAGCATTTCCTTTGGTTCATCAGGCTACATTTTTCTGTGCCAGCAGTCTCTAGACATGTGGCAGTTTTACAGTATTTAAGAAAGGCAATCCAAGAAAACCAGCAAAAGGCTAACAATAGGAGGAAGCAGGGTGCTGATGTTCATAGAAATCTTTCTCCTGAATACAAAATACGAAGCAACGTCTGGTTGTCATCAAGATTCCTTTTGTCTCTTTTTTCTTCAAATAACTTTAAACCTTGATTTTTTGAACCTGTTAGGATTGTTCAAAAGATCAATTTGGTAGCCTTCAAACTTTGTCTTTCTTTGAGGTGTATATTGCTTTGCCTTCCCAAATAATAGAAAATACCGCCCTCCCACATGAAGTCTCAAACAAGGCAAAGCAATAAAAACAACACCAAACACCATGAAAGGGATCTCACTCATAAAATGAAACACATCAATAGACTGTTCTCAGAATAAGGCATGGGGTATTATTTGTGCAGCACTCTCTAACAAAAAGGCTTTCCCAGATGAACTACATTCATATGTATATGGATATATATATGTATATATATGTGCAAGCAATAATATCACACTTATAAGTAGGCAAATGCAACTGTTAAATGCGTGGATAATAATATGAAATGAAATACAAGCAGATAATAATATGGAAGTCCGCTGAAAGAAATCAGAAAGATATATACACTAAATACATCAGATGATTACAACCACTGAAGACTTGAATGTGCACAGACACACTCACTCATCACTAAGTCAATACTCAAAGAAAACACCTCACCAGCTGCAAACACTGCCTCTTAGCCCACTCCAGACTGGGGGATTCACAGCCGGGCTAAGAGCCTCAGCAAACCGGGTTCTGCCACTGAAGTAGACACGTCCGTCCCCATTCAGATTCCAAATCCCAGTTTCCAAGACAACAAACCTAAGTTTTATAATCTCAAAGCACAAGAAGTTTCCGAGAGGCCCTCCTCTGCGCCAAGAAAACTTACTGGAGTTGGCCACTCTCCATGAAAGCATTCCAAAGGCAAAGGAGTTCTCATATTCCTTCTGAACTTTCACATGTTTCAGTCCCTTATCTAAACAAAGCTTACGAAAGTCTCCACCAGTACAGAAAACAAAACAACCTTGAATGTGAATAGCCTAAACAACTTGAGGAATCCGGGGACCTCCCTGTGTGCACAACAGCTCAAGCTAGACAGAGTCAGAAGAATTCAAGATGGCATGAGGGCATGTCTAAGCCAATAGTAAGAACTTCATAATACTGCCAAAAGTACAACACAATGCACATTTGTGCACCACTGCCTATAGCACTGCACACTTCATCCCCGGGAAAAAACCTTTACAACGCAGTCATTACATCGCACTACATTTACAACGCAGTCATTACATAGCAACATCCTTTACAACGCATGTCACTACAACGCATCCATTACATTGCATGTCACTACAACGCATGACACTACAACGCATGTCACTACAACGCAGATATTAAATCGCATGTCATTACTGAGGAAATATGAATTTTTATGATCGATTGTGTCCCCTATCTTAGACCCCAACGGCTCCATGTACATGCTACAAGTACATGTATGTTCCCTCCACTTCAAGCTATGAAGACGCAAATACAATTGTGTCCAACGTCAACATGTCCTCTTTCAGATCCGCCATGAATGGGTCGAATATTCCGTTCCTAAGTATGCCTTGCCACCGCCTTTATATGGTATACTTTTCACGTTTTCCAGCTCTGGCAAGGTAGGCCCTGAATTCTGCCATCGAGCTTTTCCTGCCTTCTGCCTCTGAATGCTCCAGCCTGGACCTGCATCTGTATCCATGACCTTTGTCTTACTTCCTGCGCGGCTAACGGTGCCTGGCCCGGCCTGTTGCCTGCCAAAACTGTATTCAGCCTTCAAGTTATCTGCTCCGCTCCTCGAGAAATGCATTCCTGTCTAGTAGTTTAGGTAAACATCCTTCCAGCTACAGAGCAAAGGGCCCGGCCTTACTGTCTCCGTGCAAGTAATTCATGGCTTCTGTTGCCATGGTAGGCCCATGCCCCCTCGCATCTTATGTAGACACATAGACGCTTATACACGCACTAGAAGTCAGTATAGGATAGCCTCTGCCTGAGAGACCTTTCCTTCCAGATAATACAGTTCCTTAAACACAAGATATTAGATACGATTTGGGATTAGGTTGTTCTGACATCCCAGACTTCTGTCTCCTCAAGCATGGCTAAATGTCAAGTCCCCTTCACCCTCCAGTTACACGTCAATCACACGTCATGCTGCTGCACGCGCATCACTGCCATGTATTTCTGCTGACTTTGCAGGATTCTCCTATGGATCCACCCATCTGTGTCATCATCAGAATGACGTTTCTAGTACACGCCCTTATGCACGCCTATTGTAACGCCTTTTCATTACGTATGTGTATTCTTATCTCTCTTCTCAGCTGTCACGCCTTCTGCATATGTCTTCACTGTAATGCATTTACTATATATATGATAACCTGTCAATAAAGTATTGCTCTATCCCTTCCCGAACCTTAGTGGTGACGGAACCCGATTGCCTGGTTCGAACCAATTCCTTTGTAAGGAATAAACCCATTTTAAAACCTCAAATACCACGGATTCTGCCTCTTATTTTTACTGAGTTATTCTTATTGAATTTTACCGCATAAATTAAGTCTAGGTAATTAAAATTTACCACATAATTGGCGCCCGAATAGGGACACCTCTCACACCTCACGCGCCGGAGGTGCGTTGCAGACCCGGTCTCCTGCCACAGCCGGACGGACAACTACGCGTACCCGCAGGATTTCCTGTATCTCCCTCAGGCCAACGGGGGTGACTGAGGCTGCGATCAACACCCAGACGAGGCGGTGAGGAGTGCGGAGGATCCCGACCAGAGCCTAGCTGAGAGAGCAAGATCCGAGGTATACAGAGGCCCACCAGATTCCGAAGTTCCGAAGTATCTAAGTCACGAGTCGAGTCCAGTCCAGTCTGGTCTAGTCCAGTCCAGACTTCCGAGGCCTTCTGTTCCGCTCCGTGCTTCCCGGTGAGTACCGTTGCTGGGGACGCATCTAGACGTGCACATTGGTTTGTGCTGGTCAAGACGGGTTTGGGTACACAGACCTGGTCTGCACTGTTTCAGCAGTGTATCTGCGCTGTTTAGCAGTACATCTAGTATTATTCAGTTAACTAGTTTTATTCTAATTATCATTGTTCGTTCTAAAATGTTTTAATATGTTTTAAATGTCGTGGTATGAGTGATTGTTCGATCTTCATTACTGTGTTTATTGTATTAATTGTGTTCAAGTCCGAGTAAGAACCAAGTAGCAAGGTTCAAGATGCCGTTATTCTCGAAATTAAGACAGATTAGAACTAGAAAAGGGATACTCGAGGAAGCCGTTCCCATTCCACCTAGGGACACTCCAGGGTACTTTATGTACCATAAACATGGCCTAGATGCCGTATTATATCTCGAATTGTGGGTAGACTACACTAAGGATTTAGCAGAGAATCAGAGATGGCCCGTTGCTGGGACATGGGATGCAGATTGCATCATGAGAGTAGAAGAAGCATTATGAAAAAAGAAAGCCAGACAGTCACAGAAAGATGCCATTGAATTATGGCGTAAAGAATCGCATAGACGCACAGAGAAAGCGCTCAGAAAAGAAGAGAAAAGTAGGGAGGATTCAGACAAAGCCCGAGAAAATGTATTAATTGAGGAAGGTATCCGAGCAAAAGCAGAACAAGTAGACAGACAACGAAACACTCTTATGAATGGTATGTATCCTCTTCTGGCCGAGGGTTTACCTAAGGCCACCCTGGAAGTACCAAAAGATCTGCCACCTCCATTGCTTCCGACTAAAGTGCACCCCAAGACTGCAAAGGACATTTTCCTTTCTTCCTAATTAGACGATGTAGCCCCCGAATATGTTAATACTCCGCCGCCACGCACACCGCCTGCTAATGGCGCTCGACCCCGAGATAATCTGCCCCCACTTCTGCAGCAACATACTCCTCCGTCCGTTCCAAACCTTCCGCCCGTTCCTTCACTTCTTCCTGCACCTATTCATCCTACCTTACACCCAACGAATCCTTTTGGACCTGGCACCTCAGGAGGTGCGACAGGAAGTTTTCATACGCCGCCATCAGTGCGTCGATTGACTTATAGGGATTTAGCACACCAACGTACCCCTCAAACAGCGAATTATGACATATTTAAAGAGCCTCTTACAGATTGTAGATATGATCCAGTACCAGGTAAAGACGACAGAATGATGCTATCATCAGTACGTCTACGACGAGTTGCGAACTATTTAATGATGCTACCAGGAATGATTGAACACCTAGACAAAATATATCACTTTGTCCAAACAGGGCAAGGTCCTGAAAGTATTGGCGAGGCCATGGCATACCAGAAAGTGGACACGCAAAAACTGTTGTTACGCTTCTTCATAAACTGCCTGATAAGACACAGAGATAGGCCAGGTGTAGACGCGGAAGAAATGAGAGCACTTAACAAATGGGGCCAGAATATAGCAGACGGAAAACATGATAAACAGAATAGTATAGAAAGTATGTATCGAAGGATCAGAAAAACAGTAGAACAAATATGTGAAAGAGAACAGCCTGAAAGAGAAACAGATGCGGATAAAACAGAGTCCTCCGGGGAGGAGGAACAGCTAGAAATGACAACAGGACAATTACAATTACCAGCTAGAGAAACGATAGCTTATGTAGGAAAAGGAAGATCCTTCAATAATTCAATACGTCCGATACGTCCAGAAAGTAAGAGAATTTTTCAAACAGCTATGTCAAATCCGAAGACCCCTGAACACTTGTTTCAGGCTACTGATAAAATACTTCAAGAACGAATGGGGTACCATGTACTCGATTCTATGGATGAACAAGAATTAGCCAGGTCAGCAGTACAATGGGCTGACAGTTCTGATAAATATAGTGATGACGCGCTAGTACATACGTTTTTGAATCTTTCACCAGACGAACAGCGTTTAGCTGGTATATACATGATACAACACCTCCTTATATTATATAAAGGCCAACACTCCGATCCTGGTCCCCTACCTGATATACTGATAGAACTACTCATGAATAAATGGAGAGGTCTAGGTACCGATCTAATTAAAGTAATTCTAGAATATCGACACAGATATAGTGCCTTTTTGTGTCCAGAGCATGATCCAGCTCCCTCCATGGAAAGAAAGACGTATTACATAGACAGACAGAATCCCTTACGCGAAGTACATCCTGTTAGAAATGATGATAATACTTTTAGACGCGTGTTTGTGTACACGCCTATAACTAAAATAGAACTATTGGAAATGAAAAAATTAGTGCCCAGTCATGACAGAGATCCAGCAGGTTTCCACCGTGAAATAAAAGACATGTTACTCATGGGTGATTATACCTATCCTGACATTATGAAAATATTGAAAGTATTATTGCCTGCCGGTATTTACGAGAAACTCAAAGAAAATAGTGGGAGGTGGGAGAACAAAAGATTGATTGGACCGCATTAGAAAACGAAGAAAATGCCCGAACTGCAGGCCTAGGGCTTGGAGAAAAAACTAAAGCATTACCAGGATTATTAGTACAAGTATTGCCACGTTTATTAACTACGAAAAAGGAAGACTGGGGAGCAATTTCAGCTTGCAAACAGAAACCCGATGAAGACACTAGTGATTTTTATTCCCGATTTGAAAAATGTTTTGGTATTAATAGCGGCCTGAAAGCAAGTAGCGATTCATATCCACATCTTTTTGTAACGAAACTAGTTGAAAATTCCTTGCCTCAGGTTAAGAACAGAGTATTGAAAGTAGAGAGCTCTTGGCAAGCAAATACCCCGTCACAAATGTTACAAATGTTACAGTACCACCAGAATAGAATTAGAGAAGAACAAGAACACGAACAAAGACGTATGAAAGACACGAAAATGAAAATGCTCGTCGCCCAGTCAGTTCCAGCTGACAGTCATAAAAAGGGTGCGACACAGTCCAGTAATTCAGCGATTCCTGTTAAAGGGACATGCAACTATTGTAAACAGCCAGGTCATTATATAAACGATTGTGCAGTTCTGAAACATAATATCTCTACGGGTAAAACCAAGGAGAGACCACGTCCACCTAGACAGGATCAGATCCAACAACAAGTACCTCAGAATGTACAGCCTATGCAAGCTGCACAACAGACCGTAGCGGTACCACAGTCACAGCCTATTGCCGCAACACAAAAGACGACACAACAGATGTACCAGTATGCACAAAATGACTATCCCGATTATCAGCGATACACATGAAACAGCCTAGAGAGGGAAGTTGGCTTACCCCTTATTGAGGTTCCCGTAGATCAAGAGGGTCCTTATGTACATAGTCAAGTATTAGGGAAAGACAGAAAGTTCTTAATTGATACAGGGGCAAGCAGAACAACTATAAGTCACGACGAGGTTCCAGGGGCACCCCTCTCAGGCTCACAAAATGTTTCCCTTGGATTTTCAGGACAGCCTATTGTTAATGAAGTATCGCAACCTCTGCCTCTTGCAGTTGGTCCATTGACACGGACTACAGATCTATTGCTTACAAAATCATGCCCAGAAAACTTGTTAGGTATAAAGACACTGAAAGCTCTAGGAGCTGTAATATGTTGTTCCCCGGAGGGGGTACGACTATTTTTGCGTGACTTTAAAGGTCACTATGTATTTAGAGACATGGATCACCGGTTACAGAATGTCCCTGCACATTTATGGGCACAAGGCCCCACTTATGTAGGTTGTATGCACATTACACCATATCGAGTCACACTCAAAGCAGGAGTGGTATTACCACGAATTCGACAATACAAGTTACCTCCAGATGCTGTAGTGGCTTTGCTGCAAATCATTGACGAGCTCATTGCACAAGGAGTGGTTGTGGAAACCGACTCCAATGTATGTAATTCTCCTATAATTCCGGTTCTTAAACGAACTGATCCAAATGCACCCCCAGTTTATCGATTAATTATTGATCTGCGCGAATTGAATAAATGCATTGTACCACAATATCCAGTGGTTCCAGATATCTCTTCATTGTTGTCAGCTATTGATTCAGAAGCAACGTTCTTTACTGTAATTGACCTCAAGAACGCCTTCTTTAGCGTCCCAATTGATCCGGAAAGCCAATATTTGTTCGGATTCACTTTAAATGGACGAAGCTTCAAATTTGCACGCGCACCTCAAGGATTCACAGAAAGCCCCAGTATCTATAGCCAAGCACTGAAAAGACAACTTGACAGTATCCACATGCCTGTTAACACTGCCCTGCTTCAGTACGTCGATGATCTGCTGATCACCGCCCGAAGCGAACCCGAATGTGAAAAAGCATCACTGACGGTTTTACATTTTCTGGCCGACAAGGGGCACAAGGTGTCCCCTTCGAAGCTGCAATTCTGTGTTCAGCAAGTTGTGTACCTTGGGCACTTGCTGTCCAAGGGGGGGAGACAGCTCACACCTGACCGCATCCAGTTAATTGTAAACATGCCACCACCCAAGACACAAAAGGAGGTGCGGGCCTTCATAGGTCTCACTTCATACTGTAGACAATGGATTCCCCAATATGCATTTCTAGTAAAGCCACTCATTCAGTTGACAACCCAGGAGGCAGCGACTTCGACTGTCCTCCCTTGGACTCAGGCACATACACAAGCTTTTGAAGACTTAAAGAAAGCCTTATGTCAAGCACCTGTTTTAGCGACACCATGTTATAGTAAGCCTTTTACACTTTTTGTTACAGAACGCGAAGGTACTGCTTTGTCAGTACTCACTCAGGAACAAGCAGGTTCACACAAGCCGTGTGCTTACTTTTCTAGCACATTAGATCCAGTAGCTCAGGCTCTGCCTACGTGCCTGAAATCAGTCGCAGCAACAGCTTTAGCGATCAGACAAAGCGATTCCATAGTATTAGGACATCAATTGACAGTGCAAGTTCCACACTCCGTGGAAGTTCTTTTAAACCGAACTCAGACTCAGCACTTGACTATAGCACGACTGACAGGTTACGAATTAACATTGTTTCAGCCACACATAGAAATCAGACGCTGTAGTACATTAAATCCTGCCACACTTTTGCCATTAAGTGGAACAGACCCATTGGCACATGATTGTATTGAAGTCATTACTATTACGACGAAACCCAGACAAGACTTGACAGATGTTCCATTACCAGATCCAGACCTGACACTTTATGTGGATGGTTCATGCATGAGAACAAGTACAGGAGAGTTAGTGGCCGCTTACGCAGTCACGACAGACACCGAAGGTATTGAAACAAATTGTATTGACACATTGTCAGCTCAAGCAGCAGAGCTCATCGCTCTGACACAAGCCTGTATTCAAGCCAAAAATAAGAGAGTCAACATATACACAGATTCACGTTATGCATTCGGAGTTGTACACGACTTCGGAGTCCTTTGGCGAGAGAGAGGTTATTTGACTTCTCACGGTGCCAATATTCAACACGGTCCCCTCATTCAAGCTCTGTTAGATGCAATACATCTGCCTACTTCGATATCTATCATGAAGTGCAAGGCCCATACAAAAGTCACCGATATCATTTCCCAGGGTAACGACCTAGCAGACCGAACAGCTAAGCAAACAGCACAGAATCGAACTCATGCAACTGACTTGACAAAGATAATAGTTCCGACACCGACACACTGCATGACAGTTAGGGATCCCGCCCTTGATGTAATTGACATACAGACACATGCTACACCAGAGGAAATCAAGAAATGGACTGAACTAGGAGGGATCCAAACAGATCAGGGATGGATGACGAAGGGAAAATCTACATGGTTTCTCCCCGACTCAATGGTTCAAGTTATCGTAAACACAATACATAGTCCAGCGCATCTAGGAGAGAAAGCTATGTTAGACAGTATTCAAAACATTTGGTTTAATAAACACTTACGAGCTGCAGCCAAACAGAAAGTGCGTACTTGCATGATTTGTTGTCAGTTCAACCCAGGTAAGGGCGTTCCTGTAGAGCAAGGTGGATTTCAACCTCCTGATCACCCTTTTGAAGTCCTCCAGATGGATTATATCCAGATGGAACGTTGTCGAGGATTCAAATATGTTCTCGTAGTTGTATGCGCTCTTTCCCGTTGGACAGAAGCATATCCGGTCTCAGATTACACTGCCCCGACCACTGCCAAGCAGCTGGTTCGTGAATTCTTCCCACGGTATGGTTTGCCCCGTATCGTGTACTCAGATAACGGTCAACCGTTCTCATCCGAGCTAATGAAACACATTTCACTCCTGTTAGGCTATCAATGGAAATTCCACTGTGTCCGGCATCCCGAGGCAGCAGGTCTCGTGGAACGTCACAACCAGACTCTGAAAATTAGACTTTCTAAAATCTGTAGAGAGAAAGGCGTCGACTGGATAATAGCCTTACCAGTTGCACTCTTTTACATGAGAATGATAGCACATTCTCGAACAGGGCTATCCCCGTACGAGGTGGTCTTCGGTAGGCCACCAAATATGTGGGGGACGCCTATACCTCGTAAAATCACTGATGTTGATTGTAATATGCTGACAGATTACCTTGCTTCCTTGATGTCTGCACTACAATCTTGCCGTTCACAGGTAGCTGCAGCCTTTCCCGACAACACCGAGGTGAAGCCCCATGAAGTGGTTCCCGGAGATTTTGTTTTTATAAGAAATTTCGACAGGAGGAGCCCGCTGGAGCCTCGCTGGCAAACGCCGAAATTAGTACTTCTGACCACGAGGACAGCAGTGAAGGTCGAGGGTCGCAAGGGTTGGCTACACTCGAGCCACATCAAGAAATTTCATGGACTGCCTTCTGATTTGAACTCTCAGCCCTACCCCCCTCCACAGACTGATTCAAAACTCCCCCTGGTCGAGAGAACTGCTGCCCAAGAATACAAACTGAAACTAAGGTCTAGCAAGTCAGACAATTTGATTGTTTAAGTCCTCTCCTAGGTGAATCGGTTAAATTAGTCTCTGACATGTATCCTCTAGAGCGAAATCGAGAGAGAGATAGACAGAAACAGCTCAAGAAACGTGCATATTGTAAATCACTTCATAGTCACTGTATAGTGACATTGTTGATTATGTTTTTTCTAAATCTTTTGATTATTGCTGCAAGTATACTGTTGCACATATACTATCCTATTTTCAAGCGTGCTCATTCTGCTTACAATGTTACTGCCGAACATTCTTTTAGCGAATTACCTCCACATGAGTTGCCTTATAGACTTGCGCTGCGCAACAACACATTCATTAGTATGTTACATCACTCCCATCAGGCCAGCAACGCTACAAATTGTTGGATATGTGGCCGACTCCCACCCTATCAGAAATACAAGGGAGTTCTGCCCCTCTTTCCGTATCCATTCACACACAATGGTTCCTGTGGCGCATGGTTTAGTTTGATTAATTCTTTAGATTCAAATACCGTAGTTTACCAGAGCAACTGGGTATGGGGAAACCTGAACTTAGTTTTGCTTAAAGCCTGCTACCCCAACAAGGAGGGACTTCCCAAAAGGACAGGAACTGATCTAGAAAATGAAGTATATGGATTAGGTAACTTTACACTTAACCTCATGATTCTGAATGTTGAATCCGAAGCTGCATCAGTCTTGCCTGCTATGTCCGTATTACCAGTCAAAGGTGAATTATGTGTAAGAAAGAATGGTTCAGTACATCTGGGTCATAGTAAATGTACTACTGTGATCGAATTCAGTGATAAAGGCAAGTCTACATTTAGAGCTTCCCGTCATTCCTACTTCATTTGTGGTCATACCGCATATATACGTTTACCCCTGGATTGGGATGGTACCTGTTACATTGCATTCCTTCTGCCACCTGTTTTCCTAGCCCCTCCTGATTACCATAGAAATACCCATCTAGTACACAATAGACCCCAGAGAGATCTCCCGATTGTCGACTACACTGAAACAGCATGGGAACAATATACAGACTTCAATAAAGGTCTCTTTCCCTACATAGGTGTTGTCTCTAATAGTAAACTGATACGCAGATTAACCAGAACCCTTGAAGCAGTAGTGAATGAAACTACCTCTGCCCTAGGCAACTTAACAGAGGAGCAGTCTGCGATGCGGATTGTTGTTCTCCAAAATCGTCTTGTCCTTGACGTCATCCTGGCCGATAGGGGCGGAGCCTGTAGAGTCATCGGATCTAGTTGTTGTGTTTTCATTCCAGAAAACGCGCCGTCAGTATATAAAGCCATAACTCGTCTTCATAAGATTGCAAGCCAGATACATCAGAATCCAGGCACCTGGACATGGTCCGGTTGGTTCTGGAGCGTGTTGTCAGCCTGGGGATGGAAAGTCCTATCCCTCCTAGGTATTGGCCTTCTCATAGTATTCAGTTGCTGCCTGTGTCTACAATGTGGACCAGCGATTTGCGGCCTGTGTGCCACATCATGTATTCCACGTTCAAGTTCTAATTCAAAATCCCGGAAGAAGAAAGAAGAGCAAATGATGTTACATGAACAGATTGATGGATTCCTGAGGATCGATATCTCATGAAGGGTCCGTAGGGGACAAGGAGGGAATGAGGAAATATGAATTTTTATGATCGATTGTGTCCCCTATCTTAGACCCCAACGGCTCCATGTACATGCTACAAGTACATGTATGTTCCCTCCACTTCAAGCTATGAAGACGCAAATACAATTGTGTCCAACGTCAACATGTCCTCTTTCAGATCCGCCATGAATGGGTCGAATATTCCGTTCCTAAGTATGCCTTGCCACCGCCTTTATATGGTATACTTTTCACGTTTTCCAGCTCTGGCAAGGTAGGCCCTGAATTCTGCCATCGAGCTTTTCCTGCCTTCTGCCTCTGAATGCTCCAGCCTGGACCTGCATCTGTATCCATGACCTTTGTCTTACTTCCTGCGCGGCTAACGGTGCCTGGCCCGGCCTGTTGCCTGCCAAAACTGTATTCAGCCTTCAAGTTATCTGCTCCGCTCCTCGAGAAATGCATTCCTGTCTAGTAGTTTAGGTAAACATCCTTCCAGCTACAGAGCAAAGGGCCCGGCCTTACTGTCTCCGTGCAAGTAATTCATGGCTTCTGTTGCCATGGTAGGCCCATGCCTCCTCGCATCTCATGTAGACACATAGACGCTTATACACGCACTAGAAGTCAGTATAGGATAGCCTCTGCCTGAGAGACCTTTCCTTCCAGATAATACAGTTCCTTAAACACAAGATATTAGATACGATTTGGGATTAGGTTGTTCTGACATCACAGACTTCTGTCTCCTCAAGCATGGCTAAATGTCAAGTCCCCTTCACCCTCCAGTTACACGTCAATCACACGTCATGCTGCTGCACGCGCATCACTGCCATGTATTTCTGCTGACTTTGCAGGATTCTCCTATGGATCCACCCATCTGTGTCATCATCAGAATGACGTTTCTAGTACACGCCCTTATGCACGCCTATTGTAACGCCTTTTCATTACGTATGTGTATTCTTATCTCTCTTCTCAGCTGTCACGCCTTCTGCATATGTCTTCACTGTAATGCATTTACTATATATATGATAACCTGTCAATAAAGTATTGCTCTATCCCTTCCCGAACCTTAGTGGTGACGGAACCCGATTGCCTGGTTCGAACCAATTCCTTTGTAAGGAATAAACCCATTTTAAAACCTCAAATACCACGGATTCTGCCTCTTATTTTTACTGAGTTATTCTTATTGAATTTTACCGCATAAATTAAGTCTAGGTAATTAAAATTTACCACATTACAACGCATACCATTGCAACGCATAGAACCCCTACACTATCCAACACTTACCCCACTGTTGCACCCCCTGGAGTTAGAATAGTAATTTTTACCCCTACACTATCCAACACTTACGCTACTGTCGCTCCCCCTGGAGTTAGAATAGTAATTTTTACCCCTACACTATCCAACACTTACGCTACTGTTGCACCCCCTGGAGTTAGAATAGTAATTTTTACCCCTACACTATCCAACACTTACCTTAAATGCAATGTAATGGTATGCGTTGTAATGGTATGCGTTGTAAAGGTATGCGTTGTAAAGGTATAATGTGATGTAATGGAATGCGTTGTAAATGTAGTTTTAAAACATTTGTTGTAGTGGTATGCGATGTAAATGTATGTGTTGTAAAGGATGTTGTGATGTAAAAACTTCATCTCCCAAATAATGTACAACATAATGCACATTTGAGCACCACTGCAAATAACACTACACTTTGAGACCAAGAAGTACATTCCACACCTCTCTCTCTCTCATACTTTCAAATGCACATCCCACCCGTTCTCTTCCTGGCAAGGCTGTTCTACTCTGTGAAAGCTCCCCACCCTAAAACTACAAAGAGACATGAAAGAAATATTCAAGGAAATGGCACATGCAGGAAAAATGATGTCTACCTTCAAGCTAGGATAAAGTAAAACACCAAAAGTCAATTAAAATAATCGTAGTCAAAGGTCATCACGTGGTTTCAATACATAGGAGTGCCTTTAGCATTACAGAGGTGGAAGATTCATTGAGTTTTTTATCCATCTCAGCAAAAACCTGTTTGTCTTGATTTTTGTCACTGCTCTTCACCCTTGCCATCTCCAATCTTTGTAAAACATTTGCCTCAATATAAGCTACAGGACATTTGTGATTCACAGATTTTACAAGAGAAATTGCAGTTTTTGATAATTTGCAAAGGTTACCCTACCAGTAAACAATCTTAGGAAGATGCTTCTAATGTTTCTGCTCCAGTCTTAAATGTAAATATAAAAAAATGTAAATCCGTATTTGTAATGCGCGATCGACTCACCCTTACGGGTCTCAAGGTGCTGGGGGCTGTCGTAGAAATTAAGTGAGCTATTGCCCAGAGTCACATGGTGCTGAGCTGAGCTGCCACTGGAGCCAGGGATCAAACTGTGAACCCTGTGCTCTGAAGTCAGCTGCCCTGGCCGATGCACCATATCTCTCCAGTCTTAATCCATCAATTATTTTCAGATGACATCCGATTAAACCAGGAGAGTTTGGAGGTGGGTATACTGTCATGCCTGTCCCTATTAAATGTTTAAGATCAAGATTGCGAGCATGTCAGACCTCTGTGGGTTCAAAACCTCTTGCGGTTTTTCTTGTATTAAAGGTCACGCACATTTCCAGCATGTCGTCTGGCAGCACTCTGCAACGTTTTGGGCATTAATTCTTATCCTCTCCTGGGCTTCCTGGTATTGTGTCTTTCTCGTCTCCCCAGCTTAACTACAGGAAGTGATGCATATGTATACCTATCCAAGATGGATGCTGTCCTGTGTTTTTCCTTCAGGAATCCCAATGGGATTCTGGAATGGCTTACTGGCTCGGGAGTATTTAAGCAGCAGAAGCCTGGAAAAAGGTGCACTGCAACATGTTTGGATTTCTTTTGTTGCATTCTTCGTTTCTTCTGCTCCTGTCATTTTCCCTTCTTCCAGGTTCTTCTTCTGGTATCTGCATTCCTAGTGACACCAGGAGGTATTTTCTGGCCTTGTTACTTTTTCCTACTCGGGGGCTCATTCTAGGATGCACCACTTGCCCGGTAAAGTTTTACTCTGAACTTCTCTGTGGCTACTGGAAAGGGTCACCCATGTCTCAGTCAGTTTCTGTGGAGGAAGAAGAACTCAAGATGAGGTTTTACCGCAGGGCAGCACATCTGGCCTTCCAGCTGCGCTTCCCTACGGCAAAAGAAAAGGGCAGGAATGCACAGTATCTATAAGGTACGTCGCATGCCTGTCCTTTTCCCCTGCGCCGGCGCACAATCGGCTGCCGTACACCAACGCAGGCACCTTTTCACCATGGTGCAAGGGTGCCTGCATTGCGGGGATGATTATTTTTGTACAGGAAGGGAAACATTACTGTACAAAAATTATCACAAGAGGCTTTTCCTCTTTCTATGTGTGCTGCAGACACATACAAAAAGGAAAACCGAGGAGAAATAAAGATATTTCTCCTTGTTGTGCCTCCCCTACGCCTCAGGCGTAATATTTTGGCACTGCCTCAGATGTATGATTTCTCGTAAATCTGGGGCAGTGTCAAAAGGCCATGGATGTTACTGGGAACGCTCCCAGCAACACCCATTGCACGCCCCTTTAATGCAGAACACTGCGTTAAATGGACTGATATATATCAGGCAGCATTAAGCCAAAAAAGTGGCTTAGTGCTGCATGATAAATATCACGCAGGCTTCTGCGCCACGGAACGTCACAAAAAGTGACGTTCCGGACGTGCAAGGAGTCTCATAAATGAGGCCCCCAGTGTCCAGCCCTTGACAGGGCCTCGGCCTTTAACTTCTTCCTTTGGAACAGAAGTTCAAGAAGTAATCCCTATCTCAGGTTCTTCTGATGCCGGAAATGAGAGACTGCATGGTGTCACTCAACTAGAAAGGCATGTATTTCTACATACCGAACCTGAGGTCCAACAGTACTTGTGATTTGTGGTAGGTACGACTCAATATCAGTATGCAATACTTCCCTTTGGCCTGATGTCAGCCCCACATGTCCTCACAAAGGTGATGGCAGAGCGTCAACGCATCTCAAAAGGTTGGGAATTTGAGTTTTTCTCTTCTTGGACGACTGGCTCCTAAAAGCCAGGACTCCAGAGATGGTGTATCACATATGCAGTTTGCAACATGTCTATGGAGCAGGGCTTCTTCATCAATGTGCCCACATCTCACCTCAAGCCATTCCACCACCTCATGTTCATAGGGGCAGTACTGGATACAATCCTGTTATGAGTCTTTCCTCCTATGCAGCAGATACAGGACATCCAAGCACTGCACCTGTGTTCTCAGGAAGGTGCTTGCATTCTTGTTCTGTGTGTGTGCTGCCTGCTTGGTCTGCTACCATCTTGCATTTTTCTGCTCACCCATGCCCACTGGTACATGAAGACTCTTCAGCAGTTCCTCCACAGACAGTGGCTCTGTCAGACTCCAAATTGATCTCCAGGGATGCTGCGGTGGAGCTTGCATGGTGTGGCAGGAGAACCAGCCCTCCAGCCCCGTCTAGCTGTGACTGTGGTAGTGGCAGATCCCTTCAATCTAGGTTGGGGGTTCACCTGAAGGAACTGGAGATCATAGGCCTTTGGTCTCCAAAAGACGTCGTGGGGAGTAGGGTCCCAATCTCTCATATGAGAAGCTCTGATCCTGAGCACCAAAACACGGAATGTAGCTGGTGGCGAATCGCTGAATACCAGAGCAGATGACCTGAGTCTGTGTCACCTAACTGACCACGAGTGGCATCTCCACCTGGAGGCTGTGAAGAGCATCTTCGATCAATGAGACAAGCCTCATGTAGCTCCCCTTCCCACTTGTTCCAGTTCACATTGCCTGGCTTTCTGTTCCCACCAGCAGGAGCTTTGGGGGACGCATTTGGGTTGAAGTGGTGCTTACCTCTTCATTTCTTTCTCATACCCTTGAATGCTCCACAGGATCTGCAAAGACCGGGACCAAGTCATTTGGCTCCGGATTGACCAAGAAGGTTAACGTATGCAGACATTCACTGCTTCTCCTTCCTGTAAAGTTGGATCTTCGGGCCCAGTCAAGTCCTTCACACGAATCTCCAGAGTTTATACCTTCATGCATGGCAATTCAGTGGGGACACTTGACAGCCTTCCAGCTGCCTGATGACATGGTGGATGTGATCTTATCTGCCCTTCATTTCCCCACCAAACCTGTTTAATCCTGGAGGTGGCACAGGTCTGTCACTTTTTGCATATTTCACCAGAATGACCCCATGAAAGCATGGCTATCTAACATCCTCCAGTTCCCAATTTCATTGGTCCAGGAAGGATGTCCTGTGGGTACAGTGAAGAGGTGTCTAGCAGCCTTTGTCTCTTTCCTTTGCCTTCTGAACCAGACCTCCTTTTTAATTGGCTCATTGTGTTAAGATTCTTGAAAGGTCAACATGTGTGTTCCCACTTAGTTTATTATGCCCCAGTGGGATATACATTTTTTGTTAACCTTTTTAATGCGGTCTTTGTTTGAGCCCTTGCTCGCTGCTTTCCTTCCTAACTTGGTGACCCCTTCCATTTGGGTGAGTCCTTCTCATTCTGTTCCTTTTTCCCCCTCCTCATCCCATTAAGGAGAAAGAGAAGTTGAATAGGCTAGATCCGAACATGGCGGTGAGTTTTTTATATCGACCGGACAAAGAGATTCCAAGTGGAAGACTAATTCTATATTGGTTATGTGGGAAACAAGAAGGGTAAAGTGGTGCAGAAAACAACCTTACCATTTGTATAACGATTTGGTACACAATGGCCCAAAAGGAGCTCTTGAAGAAGATTAGGGCAATTCTATGAGGGCCAAAGCTTCAAAATGTGCTCTGGGCAAAGGGGTTGCTGTAGGCAGCATTTGCAGAGCGCCCATTTGGTTGCTCCACTGCAGCCTTTGCCAGGTATTATTGTCTGGATTCAGAGGGAAGGAAGGATGGACATTTCGCCAGATCTCTACTTCCGGATTTCCTGGTGTAACCATCCATCAAGTCCTGCATCCCCTGGGTAGTACTGTTTGTAAATCTATTCAAGAGGGGTGGAATCTGCAGGTAGATGTATCCATCAGAAAAAAAAGTTACATAACTTAGGTAGCAGCATTTCTGTTGCGCCACTGTAGTAAGATCCACTTTTATATGCTGTTACACTAAATTTCACATTCTGATGGCCCACTCATTATTATTATTTCCAGGGTGATATCGGGAGGCCGCTTGTCTGCCAGGAGAATGGGGTCTGGTTCCTAACAGGAGTCGCAACCTTCAGTTCAGGACCTGACAAGCCAGCGGTGTTCACTGAGGTTTCAGCCTATGCTGACTGGATCCAAGAAAAAGTTTCTGGGATATACTTTGCTAACCAGACAATCCAAGTTTCAGATGATGTGGATGGTGAGGATTGTGCAAATGTTATTGAGCCAGCAGGTAAGAGTATGCATATATGTCCTCACCCAGTTCACTTATGTTTAGGAGGGTTAATGTGTTTTCCTGAAGAATGAAAATGTTATTTACAAAAAAATGTGTATGTTTCGACAATGTTACTGTTTTGTCTGCTTTATTGCATTGACATTCAGTAATAAGAAGATGGATGGAATGGCCTGAACAGATAGATGCACAGTTACTAATAGGAGATAGACAAGTTATAGTGTCAGTAGAAAGCAGTTGGAAAGAGTCACCGATTTGACCCGAGCAAGAGAGGCAAACGTAGGAAAGATGGAGAAAGAAATAATCAGACAAATAGTGACAAAAAAAGAAAGAAAGGAATACTGAGAACCTGAATGAGTGAGGGAAAGGAGCAGGAAGAGTCTGGTAGTGGATTAAAGAGGCATGATGTGGAATTGAGACTACAAGGCCTTCGTATTTGGCACCCCTACATTTGATAGTGCCGGCAATGGCCTTTTGAGCTAAACTTAGGGCAACGGCAATAGCTAGAAACAAATGGGCTCATTAACATAACCATTCACCATTATCAGAATATCTTGTCCAACGTAGAAAGTCGCTTCCCTAATAAGACCATAGAGCCAAAGCATCGCCAGCGTGTGCCAATGACTTGAACTCCCCTTGATGTAGTGATATCAGCGATATGCTTGCAGTCCTTCTTAGCATTAATAAAATCTGCACTAAATAGACTGCCTAAAGGAATGAGTAAAATGAGCAGCCTTGCCACATGCCTCCTGTGATATTAAACAGGGCAGAAGAATGGCGTTTATGTATGAACAGATCTGTGATGCCTGATACAGTCTTGCATCCATCCAATAAACAGGTCGGGAATTCCAAATTGACACATCACGAGCCAGAGAAATAGTCATTCTAAGGGCTCAAAGACATTTTTAGCATCAAATGCCACAAGGGTCAGTGATTGCAGCTCTAACTCAGACTTGTCTATCAGTAAAGCAGTATAACTGGTATGGCCTGTGGTTTCTGTGCTGGAAATGAACCCAGATTGTTATGGAAATACAGGAAAAGCAATCACCTTAGATTTATAGTTAGCAATCAAAGAGCATACATTTTATTGTCCAAACATAACAAAATTGGTTTCTGAAAGACTAGTGAGTTTATCTTTTTCTGGGAGTACCTTTTATGGTGAATAAAATAAGCACCACTGAGTTTGGTAGTGGTAACTTTTATTAACAATGCAACTGCACTGCAACACTGGTAGCAAGTGTTTAAGAGAAATAAAGGCAGGTGTGTCTATAGATATACAGGCCTACCTTTATAAAAAAAAAAGATTATAAAGATGGAACTGTCACTTTCAATTGGGCAATGTAGGAAGGTGGAACTTTCTGGCATAGATACCCCCACTTTTTGCAAGGTGTGTTTTGAGTATAGTTCACAGGGATGCTGCTAACAAGTGGCAGTGCTCTCGCCTCTAGATTCCATGGTAAGTACTTTGTTCACCCCACAATTGTCATACTGGGGTACCATTGTAAGTCCCAAGTATATGGTACTGAAATTCCCAGGACATTAGTACACCTGGGGTCTCTCCTGGTCTGCAACATGTATTATGCCACCCATGGGAGCCCATGCAAACTGTGTCTGCGGAGCTGCCATTATAGTCTGCGTGAAATGGTGCTTGCACCTTTCATTTTAGATTTAAAGTTTCCCTTATATCCCGATATCACTGCACTTTTAACCTGTATGTAACCCCTAATGTAGGCCCTTCATTCCAAGGGCAGGGTGCATGGTGGTAAGTATGGGGATACCCCTGCATGAGCAGAAGTTCCCCTACAAACCTTGGACTCCATTTCCTGGCCTTTGTAAGTGTGGGAAAGCCATTATAAGGTATGTAGTGAACACTGGCAAGTTGAGATGTCCAACTACATAATGGCTGTCCCGAACCTTGTCATGTTTGGTATCAAACATGTTAGAAACATGCAACTACACCGATTTCAGTATTAGTTGTATGATACCTTCTACTGCGGCGCTCCTTACAAGACCCCCCTAATACCTACCTGTGTAGCCTTACAGGGTCTGCCTGTCAGCGCACGCTGCTGCTGACCCTAGACAGTGTTATACCCTCCTGCCGATGAGCTTGACTCAGGCAGGGGAAGCTGAACAAAGGATTTCCTGCAAAGGAGAGGTGTGACCACTCTCGTTTAGAATTAGGTAGGCTGGGGGCACTTCCGAGCGCCACCAGACTGGATTGATGGGCACATTAGTTGCCCTCCTTGCAGAAACCAGTTTAGCCCAGTTCAGTAGCCTTCGACTCCCACTCAGGTGCAAAACTTCAGAAAGGACAGGGGAATGTCCACCACCATGTCCAGTTCCTCCCTAGGGATGTACCCAGAGCTCCTTCAGGCGTCCCTTGATTCTACGATTTTGAATCTTGGCACTTGGGAGCATCTGGCAGGCTAGGCTGGCTGATTAGCCTTCCTGACCCCCTCTGTTAGGCGGGTCACCACATAAGTGGCCCTTCCCCTTTTTAGGGGTACTTAAAGGCTCCCCTGAGGGTGGGACCTTAGATTTGTCCCACCAACAACTTCAAGATCCAACTGCCTGTCATCTGAAAACTGTCAAGAGACCCTTCTGCTGGTGGACACTGGAACTCTGCTGTTCTTTGAGCCAGAACCAAAGACAAGACTCCTTTTGGTGAGAAGATTCCTGCTGCATCTTCATCCCTGTGCTTCTTCAAGTGCTGTAATTCCATTGCCATGCATCCTCTGAGTCACCAAGGACTCAGCTTGCATCCAAACCAGAAGGAATCTCCCTTGAAGTGAAGGAGTCACTTCCCTGCATCAGCAGGCAACTCTATGATGACGACTGGTTTGCTGTTCCTTTTATACCACGGACCTCGCCCAGCTCTGCAACACAGGTGGTGGTTTGTTATCCCTTCAGAGGCCTGACCAGTCTTCCCTGCAACTTGGGCAACTGTAATCACTCTCCAGACAACGTGAACCATCTCCCTGTGCTTTGCACCTATTTGCCATTACCAAGGCTTGTTGGCTCTCTTCCCAAATGATCTTCAAGCTCCAAAAAGCCCCAGCATTGCACAGCTGCAAAAACTACATCCTGCCTGCATCCTCCGCAACGTGGGCCTTCATCTTCTGTGCGCTTCTGAGGCTTCCCTGTGACTCCCTGTGCCTGCCACCAGTGGGTCCTTGAAGAGGCTCCACAAATTCCTGATGGCTCTCCTGTGTGCTGAGGGCTGGCCCTGACTTACTGTTGCTGGGTTAGTCCCGCAGATCATGCTGGTCTGCAACACAGCATCTTCACCCACAATCCATTGTTTGCGTTTGCCAAGGCTTGTTGGTGGTCCTGCCAGCCACTGACCTTCCTACACTCATCGACCAGCGTGGGACAGTTTGTGGACAGCAGCTGGGCTACTGCATCATCATTTGGGCTGCACAGCTGCTGCCTCAACCTCGCTGTGCTACAGCAAGAACCTCCAACAAGGGCTGATATTGTGCTTCTGTACTTCCTGGTCAACTCCAAGTGGTTTGGACTCTGTCCCCCTGCTTCCAGGTTCTTCTAATTTTATTTCCACGTTCTGGTTCCATCGGCCTGTCCCACGAGACTCTGTAGCTGCTGATCTTCCACGAACCTCCATTGGCGTCTATGGGCGTTTCCAACATCACTTCATCCCTATGCACCTGGGATCCCTGGTGTAGGTACCCTTATTCTCGTGTTATCTAGGGGTGGGATGGCTCTCCAACCTTCCGTGATCCGAGTGGTCTACTTGCCTCAAACTGTCACCAGCCACCCAGAGATGACAGAAGACCTGTTGACATTGTTGGGTCTCACCATCAATGTGCCAAAGTCACACCTGACTTCTTCACAACAATTCTCCTTCTTTTGAGCCATCCTGGATACAGTGCTCTTCCGAGTCTTCCTTCTGCCTCTACAAGTCGGGAACATTTGGGTTATGATCCCGATGTTTCAACCATTGACCTGGGTCTCAGTGAGAGCGGCTATGAGACCTTTGTGCCTTTTAGCCTCCTGCATCCTGCTTGTGGACTACAGCAGGTGGAATATGTGGGTTCTCCAGTGGGATCTGAAATCTCAGTGGCTCAGCACCAAGCAGACTGCCCAGAGGCCTGACAGGTGTTGAAGGAGACTGCAAACGACCTGCAGTGGTTGTTGCTCAAATGCAGTTGGACTGGCAGCAGACACCTTTCCCTTCTCCACCCAGTACTAAAAGTTGTGACAGGTGATTGGCATGAATGCCCAATTTTCAGATGTTCTTCTGTTTTGTTTATCTTTAGCACAGCCCTGTTTTGCTGTGATAACAGTTAAAGGTTGTCTTTCTGACCTTTCAGCTTTTTCACGCTGACCAGAACAGTCATCCCTCTTCAAATCACCTGTTGTGATGCATCTTTTGAAGGGACTGAACACCGTGTTCCTGCCAACACTTTTTGTGATGCCACAGTGGGACCTTAGTTTGGTTCTTACATGCCTGATGTATGTGCCTTTCAAACCGATGCACAGTTGCCTGCTTCACCTGCTAACTATCAAGATTGCATTCCTCATTGTCATAACTAGCAACAAGGTGAGTGAGTGAACTCCAGGGCTGTCTGTGGCATCACCATATACTTTGTTCTTCCCAGACATACTAGTCTTTTGGACGAAATTAGCCTTACTGCTCAAGGTAGTCACGCCCTTTCACATATCACCTTTCTGGCATTCTTTACACCACCTCGCTTCTCCAAGAAGGAAGAATGAATTGCACCATCTGGACCCTAAGAGGGCATTTGTTGATCGGACCAAGGAGTGTGACAGAATAACCAACTTTTCATCAGCTTCTCTGGAGCACAAAAAGGTAAAGCGGTGCAAAAGAAGACCACCTTCTGATGGATTGAGTTATGCATCACGATCTGGTATAGGCTAGCCAAGAAACAGGCCCCAGAAGGTTTACTCTCTTATTCTACCAGAGCAAAGGCTGCTACTATGGTGCTTATGTAAAGCGTACCAGTCTGGACGTATGCCAGGCTCTTACATGGGCGTCCCTTTACACGTTCACAAAGTACTACTGCCTATACAGAAAGGTCCAGTGGGATGGGTATTTTGCCCAATCTGTCCTGTAGAATTTCCTGGTCTGAACCGTTCCTTGGACCCACAACCTGGGGAGGTACTGCTTTGGTATCTGTTCACAAGGTGAGGAATCTGTGGTTAGAAGTCTTTCTCAAAGGAACACGGTACTTACCTTTTGTAATGCCATATCTTTCAATACTGTCACAGACATTATTTTTCTTGAGTATACCAGGTATCATTAATTTTTCATGGTTGCTACGCACATTGAGTTCTATCTCTAATAAATCCTTTCTTTGATTTCACTTTACACATTAGAGATCAATACATATATCTTCCCTAATGTCAGGTGCTCTCATTTTGTTTCAAATTGTATACCACATTGTTCTTTTGATTTTTCCTTTCTCTGTGCAATCCAATATTCTACTTTTTACAGGTGTAGCATTGATTTTTTGAACCCCATGAAAGGTAAACTCTAGGTTCTTGGGGTGATTCTCTCTCATATGCTGGAAGATGGGATTTTTACTATCTTTGTTTTTCACAGCTCTCTGATGCTCCTGAATTCGTTGTTTTAGCATCCTAAGAGTGCTGCCCTCTTAGATTTTCTGACAATGGCACACTATTGCATAAATCACATATGTACTATTACAGTTTATGAATAAATTGATTTAATACATTCTTGTTACATTGTATTTTGAAGATGTGTAATTTGTTTACCCCCTATACGTCAAATGTTACATTCGGAACTGATATAATGCCCCTTGCGTTGAATAGGCAACCAATTCTTTCTGCTGTCCCTGATTGGTGGTGTGTAGCTGAATATATGACATTTCAACGCATGCATTCACAATGCATGCCTTTACAAGGCGGTCGTTACAACGACCGCGTTGTTACCACGCGTGCCATTACATCGCAAGTCGTATCAACGACTTGCTGTAGGGGGCGCACTGGACTTAGAAATAGTATTAAATACTATTCCTACTCGAGGTTGTGAAACAGCAGGGAAGGTGTTGGATTAAAAATCCAACACATTCCCTGGTGTCGCATGCCCCCTACAGCAAGTCGTTAATACACCTTGCGATGTATTGGCATGCATGGTAAAAACGCGGTCATTATAACGACTGCATTGTGAAGCCATGCGTTGTGGAAACAGCGTTGTAAACACTGTTTCCCGTGTAGCTGCATGTGACCAGACTCCTAACCGTAGCCCCTCTTCTGTAGGTCACCCTTGGTTTTTCTGTTACCCAGTCTGCCAGACCAGGTGCTCCCTAGAGCAGTCCCCGAGGCTTTCTTAGAATCCTTGATGCCTCATTGTGTTCAGCACTGTATGTGGTTACAAAAAACAACTTAATTCTCTCTACTTTACATGTCTTTACCCACAGTGTGGTGTCTCTACTGGTCCATATAATTGTATTTTTGACATGTTTTAGGACATTCTCACTGTAGCCCCTACAACGTAGTCTTTCTTGAAACCATTAAGTTCCTCTCTGAATTCGCTATCCAAACTACAACTTCATCTTATTCTCACCATTTCTCTATATCGTATGCTTTCAATTACATGTTTGAGATGTGCACTCTTTGCTCTCAGTATATTGTTTGTGGTAGTAGCTTTCCGGAAAAGTCTGCTGCAAAATTTCCTTTCTCCTGCAGATAGTTCTACATACAGGAATGTAATTGGCCCTTTGTCATATATCATGGTGAATTTCACATTGTATGGATTTTCGTTCAGGTATGTAAAGTACTCTTTCCATTCATCCTGTGATCCAGTCCAGATCAACAGGAGATCATCTATGAACCTTCCCCAAAAGAACACATCCGGTGTCCATTTGTTGGCCGATGAGGCACATAAGTGCACCCTGTGAAACCACCCAATAAAGAGGTTTGTGTAGGAGGCACTAAATATGGACCCCATCGCCGTCCCTTGTAGCTGCTGAAACCATGCCCCATTGAATAGAAAAAGGTTATTCTCCAAGATAAATGACATCTTCTCCAATAACATCTCTGTGTGAGCCCAAAAACTCGCACTTATGGAACTTAGAAAAAATGTAATTGCCAATAGTTCAAACCTTTTCTGTATGCGTGTATATAGTCCTACCACATCTAGCATTATAAATTACATGGTCTCATCCCACACAACATCATCCAATTAGTTAAGTATGTCCATCATATTTCAGACATAAGCAGTGCGGTATGTTTCTAGGGGTTTTAAGTATTGATCAACGGACTCCGATAGTCTTTCCGTTGAGCCTCCAATTCCTGATATTATTGGTCTCCACGGCGGGAAGCCCCCTGTGTACTTTTGTTAGGATGTATATAAAGGGACTTGAGGGATAAGTCGCCTCTAGGTATTTATACTGTAACTCAATTATAAGTTCCTGGTCCTTCCATTCATTTAATTTAGAGAACAGAGATCTGTTCAATCTCTCTAATCGGCTGCCCTAAACCTGTTGGTAACAGTTAGTGTCTCCCAATTGTCTGGCTATTTCTTCATCATAAACTGTCCTGTTCATAATGACGATGTTGCCAACTTTGTCTGCCTCTCGTATCAGTAGGCTCTCATCTCTTCTGAGTTAATCAATCACCTTTCTTTCCTCTCTAGACAGGTTAGACTTAGTGTATGTTCCATTCTGATTTTTGTGGAAACTCTTTTCCTCTAGTCTGTTCAGGTCCTCTGTCACTTTTAATGAGAGCAGATCTATCCCTGAAAACTGTTTTTCTGATGGATACATCTGCCTGTGGATTCCTCACCTTATGAATATTCCCTGCGCCAGCATTCTGTGGAATTTTTTCCTAGCTCTCCACGCCGACAAGGACGTCAGCTTCACTCGCGACTCCGCATGACGTCACCGGAGCCATAAGAGAGCCTAGTCGGCATGATGACGTCAGTTCCCTTTTTTCCGCGCCAGCGACGCTTAATGGTTTTCTAGCACTCTCCATATTTGTGGAGTTACTTTGTTGTTTCTTCAGCGCTAACTGTTGCTAGAAGTGATGTCTTTTTCGAGGAAATCTAGTTTTACGCCCTGTAGGGAATGTAGGGGTCACATGTCCATCACTGACCCCCATGAAGATTGTTTGTGGTGCTTATCGTCAGATCACGACGTGGAGGACTGTTCCTATTGCAGGAAGATGACCCCAAAGCACTTAAGGAACGGGAAGCGAAGTTATTTCTGGCCAAGTCGAAAAAAGAAGGTAGAGGGCGCAAGCGTGATAAGTCGCAGTCGTCGACTTTGCATATGTCGAAGTCGAGAAAACAAAAGAAAAAGAGAAGACATGGATCTCGGTGTCACTTGATGAAGGGTAAGGCTTCGAGATCGCTTTCGCCTACCCCTCAACGTCGCTGTAAGGACTTTGTTTCTCCTTCACCCTCTCCTTCTCCTCGTGCGACTCCGGAGAAGTCTCCTTCGCCTAGAGGCAATCCGGCGCAGTCTACAGCACCGAGGGATTCACCAGCTTCCGACGCCTAGCTGGTTCAGGATTTTCCATCTTCTCCTGTGCCTGAGATTGAAACGGTGGATTCGGCAGTGGATCCGATCATTCCGACACCGGACACTCCCCGTTTGGATACTGGTTCGAATCCATATCCACAATTCCCGGCTCCAGGGGCGGATCCGTCGCATTTTTTAAATACCAGTTTTTCAAGGGGTGGCTTTCCCATCCAGAGCACCTTCTGGTTCCGTGGGTCCGCTGGTATTCAATTTGGGCGTGCCACAACACTATGCCCAGGCACCCTTCATGCCCTTCATGCCGATGGCGCCATCATGGCAATTTCCGGCGTTGAGACTCTCGACGCCGTTAATAGAATCTTTGCCGCCGTCTAGAGAGCCTTCCTCTCGGCCTCGTGCGGATCTTGTGCCTCCATTGGAGCCTCCCTCGACGCCGGCTCCGGAGCAGTCGGTGCCTCGTACGGCGCCACCGACGCCACGTCCATGGATTCGTTCACGGAGAGAGGCTCAGAGGCTTTTAGAAGAGGAGCAGTATCGTAGAGAAGATGTAGAGGAGGGGGAGATGGAGGAGTCTCTGGATGAATTCGAGGGAATTCAGGAGGCAAGTGGATTGGACACCTCCCCTGAGTGGGAGCTCTCTTCTACAAGGGCTTCATCTCCTCAAGAGGTAGCTCCCTACCATTTGGTGATCAGGAAAGCTGCGGAGCTTTTAGATTTGCAGTTACCTACTGCTGAATATAAACCGAAATTGTTGACGGAGGTGTTGCATTCACCTTCCTCCATAGTTGAGCCTCTGTTACCTTTTAATGAAGCCCTTTTGGATCCTATCATCGAAGTTTGGTGCAAACCACTTTCTTCGCCTGCTGTTTCTAAGGCTGTGGCTAAAAGGTATAGGACTGCTCCAGGGGATCCAGATGTTCTCTCTTCTCACCCATCTCCAGAGAGTTTGGTGGTACAAGCATCCTGCTCCAAGCAATCATCAGGTGCTTTTCCAAAGGCCCCAGCTGAGGTTTTCTCCTCTTCCAGCATGGCACTGAAATCAACCAATGCCACTTGTCTGTTGGGCCGCTACATACATACTTTGATGGACTCGGCAAAGCAATTGCCCCCCAAGTTGCCTGATGAAGAGAGGGGAAACTTTATGGAGGTTCTGTCAGACGCTCAGGCTGCGGCTAGACAGATTATTCAATCAGGCCTGGATACAACTGATTCAGTAGCCAGAGTTATGGGCTCCTCCATAGCTACAAGAAGGCAGGCTTAGCTTCATTCTTCTGGATTTTCCCCTGATGTCCAGGCCACTCTTGTGGATTTGCCATTTCATGGGTCGAAGCTCTTTGGGGAAAAAGCAGATTCGGCCTTACAAAGGTTTAAAGACAGCAGGGCAACTGCAAAATCATTGGGGTTGCAGACCCAGTAGAGAAGTTTTGGCTACAAGAAATATCGAGGTTTTGGAAGGTCTTGCTTTCGCAACTTCCGTCAACCTCAGCAGCAGCAGCAAAATCCGCTCTATAAATTTTATAGAGGAAGAGCTAAAGGTCGCCAACGTGGTTCTGCCCGCAATCTCTCCTCCTCCTCTTCTGCCTCCCCCGCTCCCTCTGGTACCACAGGAAAGCAGCCCTAGATCCCCCATCTTGGATCATGTGGGTCCAGTAGGGGGTCAGCTGTCTCACTTTCTGCAAGGTTGGAAATCGGTCACAACAGACTGAGGTTTTGCTCAGAGGACCATGTGGAGAATGAGGTTTTTGCTCAGAGGACCATTTGCTTCTTCTGCAGAAGGAGGTTCTTGCATTACTACAAAAAGATGTGATAGAGGTGGTTCCAGAGCAGGAAAGGGGTCAGGGATGCTACTCCCGGTATTTCCTGATTCCCAAAAAGGACAGCAGGTTACGTCCGATCCTGGACCTCAAGGTCTTGAATTTTTACCTTAAGCAGGAGAAATTCAAGATGCTGACCCTTGCTCAGGTTCTTCTGGCGCTGCAGCAAGAGGACTGGATGGTGTCAATCGACTTGCAGGATGCGTATTTTCACATCCCCATTCTGAAGTCGCACAGGAAGTATCTCCGTTTTAAGGTTGGGTCGCTACACTACCAGTTTGCTGTCCTCCCGTTTGGTCTTACTGCTGCACCTCGAGTCTTCACAAAGGTGATGGCAGTGGTGGCAGCTCATCTCAGAAGGTCGGCGATTCCTGTTCCCCTATCTGGACGACTGGCTGCTCAAAGTGGAGTCGCCAGAGATGGTGCTTCATCATCTGCGGGTAACATCTCAACTGTTGTTCAAGCTGGGTTTTTCAATCAATGTGCCCAAATCTCTCAGCGCAACCTGTTCATAGGGGCGGTACTGGACACTACTGTGTGTTGAGCATTTCCTCCTCCACAAAGAATTCTCGACGTTCAGGAGATGATCCCTTTATTCCACAATGGAGCGGTTGTTCCAGTTCTGAAGGTCCTTTGCCTGCTCGGTCTGTTCGCCTCCTGCATTCTGTTGGTCAACCATGCACGCTGGCACATGAGGGCGCTCCAGTGGTGTCTCTGCAGGCAGTGGTATCAGCACAACGGAGATCTCAGGGAGTCAGTCAGGATCTCCAGAGAAGCTGCGGTGGAGTGTGGAGGGCAATCTGTCGCAAGGAAAGCCCTTTCATCTTCCTCCATCGGTGGCCACAGTGATAACGGATGCCTCTACCCTAGGGTGGGGTGCTCATCTGGGGGATCTGGAGATCAAGGGTCTTTGGTCTCCAGAGGAAAGATTGTCTCATATCAATCTTCTGGAATTGCGGGCGATACGTTTGGCACTCAAGGCCTTTCTCCCTTTCCTTCGCGGTCAGTCGATTCAAGTCCTGACGGACAACACTACTGTGATGTGGTATGTCAACAAGCAGGGAGGAGTAGGGTCGTACCGTCTCTGCAGAGAGGCGTTGCGGCTTTGGTCCTGCGCTCAGGACCATCGGATTTGCTTGATGGTGAATCAGTTGGCCGGGGTGTTGAACGTGCGTGCGGACAGTCTCAGTCGGCAGTTCTCTGCCGACCACGAGTGGAGGCTTCATCCGGAGGTAGTTCGACACGTCTTCCTGACGTGGGGGACTCCTCTGGTGGACCTGTTTGCCACTCTTGAGAACGCGCACTGTCCGTCATTCTGCAGTCTCTAGTTTCCAATGCAGGGGGCGTTGGGGGACGCATTTCAGTTGAGTTGGAGCTCTTAACTCCTTTACGCGTTTCCTCCCATACCCTTGATTCCTCGGCTTCTGAGGAAGACTCGCCAAGACCGGGCCCAAGTCATATTGATCGCCCCAGATTGGCCATGAAGGGTGTGGTACACAAATCTACTTCACCTCTCATCGCACCCTCCGGTCCATCTCCCTCTCAGGGCACACCTCCTCTCGCAGTCGCAGGGGCAGGTTCTACACCCCCACTTCCAGAGCCTGCACCTTCATGCCTGGAGATTGAACAGCAACCTGAGTTCCTTTTCTCTCCCGCCTGATGTGGTGAATGTTATTTTATCGGCCAGGCGACACTCCACCAAGTCCATTTACTCCTACAGATGGTCAAGTTTCGTTAAATGGTGTGGAGAGAGATCCATTGACCCTTTAAGTGTCCAATGTTCTTCAGTTTGCTTTATCCTTGGCTCAGCAGGGTTGTGCTGTGGCCACGGTTAAGGACTATTTGTCGGCCTTATCAGCTTTCCTGTGTCTTCCTGATCAGCCGTCTTTATTTAAGTCTCCTATCTTTTTGAGATTTATCAAAGGCCTTACCAATAGGTTTCCGCCTACTCCCTTTATTATGCCCCAGTGGGATCTGAATCTTGTTTTGACTTTTTTGATGGGTTCCCCTTTTGAACCCCATTCATAGCTGTCCTTTGAGGCTTTTGTCCTTTAAAACTGTCTTTCTTGTAGCCATTACTTCAGCAAGGAGGGTGAGTGAGCTTCAAGCTCTTAGTTCAAACCCCCCGTTTTTTACCATACATGCTGAAAGGATGGTCCTCAGGACCAGGGCTGCATTTCTGCCTAAGGTAGTTACTCCTTTTCATCTGGAGCAGTCCATAACTCTCCCTGTGTTTTATCCTCCCCCTCACCCTTCCAAGGAGGAGGAGAGACTTCAACGCCTGGACCCTAAAAGAGCGGTGAGCTTTTATTTGGACAGACCAAAGGGGCATATTAGCAAGGGCTGGCGATCAAATTATCGCCACTTTAGCAAAGGTTTCCGGGCGAAAAGCGGTGATAATTTTATCACAGTATTAGCAAGGACACGCTAGCGCGTGTTTCCTTGTCTTAGCACCCATTTCACTTACGCCATGCATCGCATCGCTAATGAGATGCAAAGTAGGCGTTCCTAACTAAACTGCACAGGTAAGCTTTGCTAAGCCAGCTTCGCGATATTTCCAACATGCCCCGGACCCGTGAAGCGATATTCAAATTTCGTGCTAGGCACCCCTTAACGCTGGATTCTAACGTCTGGTATTTTCTAGACTACACTATGTTTACTATGGGAGGTGGATTCTAGGGTTGAGGCCACAGGACCCTATCATCAAGCTTATCTCCATTTTTGCTAGATTATCGCTGGTTTTCCAGTGATGTTGCCCCATATCGCTAGCTATCGCTGGAATTATTTTTGCCAAAGCGCTAAGCGTTGTTGATACAGCGCTAGCCTGGCGATAATTTCCAGCGATAGCAAGCGATAGTAAAAAACGTGCTAAGTGCGTTTGGCGATAATTATCGCTGCAGCTTGCTAATATGCCCCAAAGGACTTACGTTTGGATGATCAGCTCTTCGTGGGCTACGTAGGACACTCAAAAGGCAAAGCTGTGCACAAGCGCACTCTATCCAGGAGGATCATCTTCTGCACCAAGATCTGCTACGCCCTTGCTGGTAAGGAACCACCTGAGGGTATTAGGGCTCATTCTGCTAGGGCTAAGTCTTCCACCTCTGCTTTGACCAGAGGTGTTCCTGTAGTGGACATTTGTAAGGCTGCGACTTGGGCCTCCCTCCACACTTTCGCGAAGCATTATTGCTTGGATTCCGAAATGAGGAGGGAGGGCCATTTTGCACGCTCTGTTTTGCACAACTTTTTGGTATAGGAAAGGTGGACACCCTGCTCCGGGAGTGGGACAGCTGTGGGAATCTATTCATAAGGTGAGGTAACCACAGGCATATGTATCCATCTGAAGAACAAGTTACTTACCTTTGGTAATGCTTTTTCTGGTGGATACAGTATCTGCCTGTGGATTTCTCACTGACCCACCCTCCTCCCCGTTGTCCACCTTTGTATACCTAAAAGAATGCCTTATTTGGCTTGTTGTTTTACTTTGTATCTTCCTTCTATCTGGTACATTTATAGGAAATGCTGATGTTATTTAGCTTTCCTTTTTAATTTTGTACTGTGTATTTTGGTTCAAATGTTGTGTACTGTGTATTCTTTGAATCTGTTGTCGGTCCACCTGCTCGCCTCGGAGGCACGGAAAAGATGTGTGGAACTGTCGTCATCACGCCGACGAGGCTCTCTTATGGCTCCGGTGACGTCATGCGGAGTTGCGAGTGGAGCCGATGTCCTCGTTGGCGTGGAGAGCTAGGAAAAAATTCAGCAGAATGCTGGCGCAGGGGATATTCATAAGGTGAGGAATCAACAGGCAGATACTGTATCCACCAGAAAAAGCGTTACCGAAGGTAAGTAACTTGTTCGCCTGGCGGTGTGAATTTTGAGTTTGGTCTTAGACCACTGTCCCTAAACTGATCAGTATCAATGTCCAATTGATCACATACTTCAGTGATTTACAATTCATTTTCATTTATTGACATTAACATGTGTATTTCTTTCACGTCCTGTATTGACATTTCACTCAGTTTTGGTTCAACATTCATTTTCATCACATCTTTCTTATCCAATGTCTCCAAAAAACTCTTAAGTTTCAATTGTCTAGTAACCTTAAACAAATCCACTTTTAAATTACAAAAATCGCAATTTTCCAACACACAGAACCTAAGCCCTTGCCTAGGACTGCAATGTCTGTATTACTCACCTCTCTGTTCATTAGATTATTGTAATCCTGTTTCCAACTCACTCCTATCCATTTCATTTCCCTGATTCATTATTACTATATCCTGTTTTTCAACTGCTTTCTCGTGGTGACCCCTATACCATTTGTTCTTCCTCCTCCCTCTCCTTGTCTTCCTTTTTTCCACATTCCTATCCTTATGGTGTGATCTCGTCGGAAAAAGAAGAACTATGTGTTGGTCCTACCCTCATTTGTATCTTGCCAGTCTCAGCTTCCTCTATTGAGAATGGTTCTGAGCTTCCTACTGAGGCAGAGTCCTGTTCCCTTCCTTCAATTATTTTATCCTTGTCATTTCCTACAGGGACATCATAAAATTTGCATAATCGTGTTCGTCCCTCCTTATTTTTCCACATTTTTTGTCTTTTAGTTCTTCTTGATTGGCCTTGATCACCTTATTTAGAATCTTATAATTCTTCTCTATCAACTCTTTAAGATTCATTTCTTGTATATTTTCTTCCAATTTCTCTCTTTGTTCTTTTAACATCATTACTTTTCTGTCATAATTTTTTATCAATGTATTCATCATAGCAAAAGATGCATTATACAAATTCTCCTTCCATTCACTCAACAGATCACCGTCTAGATCATCAAATGTGGGGAATATTAAAATTCTCAACCCCCTTGGTATTCTCCTGTTCTCTAGGTAACCCTTAAGTGTCACCCCATCCCACCACTTTGCAAATTTTCTCCTATATTTCCAGTCATACTTTTTTTTCTTTCAAGCTGTTCTTTGTCGTTACCGCTCTTTTGTTGCATATTCCAACGGTATCTCTAGTACACTTGAATACATCCTCCGCCATTTTTTCTCGGTTATCCTTCATTTGATACGCCTGCACATTTTTCTCAAAGAAAGAGAATAATATATAATTATCTTTTTTGTCTAAATGTGGTTGTAAATTACACAAATTTTCGCCAAATAAAAAAGAATAGTCAAACAGAGTAGCTATAATGCCTTGAAATAATAAAGAGGAAGGGAAGAAAGGAATATGATTCGATTCCATGACGATAGTAACATCATATATATATATGGGGTAATCTTGAATAAATTGACATGCAAATGTGGTTTAGGTTTACACATTTCTGGAATATTAATGGTTTTTACATAAAATATATATTAAAAAAGAATAATATAAAAATGGAAAATGGAACAATTGTAAAAATTATTTTCATTAATAAAATGCACTGATTATTGTATCTGTGTAAAATCTTTTTATCCCTTCATGAAGTCCCTATAAGGGATGAAACGTGTTGCCTGGGTCTGCACTAAAAAAGTGATATTTGTGAATTGAATAAAGAATCTTAAGATAACGGACAATCCTTGATGATTTACTTTAAGGTAAAAACAAGAGACTAGACACACATGTTTAAAAAGAGTGATTACAGCTACTAAATTGGATGGCCATTAGTAGAGGAAGAAGAAAAAAATAAGATTACATTGTTGCCCTCTGAAAAAAACAATAGATTATAATATACATTTGTTATCAGAATCATCGTTATGATTTTGGCTGAATGATTAGTATTTTTCTATTTTATGCCAGCCTATGTACTTATCTCCGCATATCTTAGAAAACTGTTGGGGCTCCCTTGGCACTTCAACATCTCCCTTCTAGCAACCAGTCTCTGTGTCTGCCCCTCACAAAATGTCATCTCTTTTTAAACCCTCTCCTCCAATGTTTCTCTGTGGAGAGGGGGTTGCTGTGCAGTATATCTTATCTGTACTATTCATAGCAAATAATGTATCAGTCAGAGAAACTTTCAAAGGAAAGCAAATGTATCCATCTCTGTTTATTTCTTCCTTCTAAATCTGTGCCGTATGCAGCCAAAAGGTCTTGCAACTCTATCACTTACATGCAGCTTGTTGGACAACAAAATGTAAGTTTCCTCACTGCTGTGTTTCTATTATTTTGTTAGCGCTAATATGGAGATAATATTGCGTTGTCTCCTGCTGTTAGCTACATATGATTCAAAGAGTTAGGGGCATATTTAGAAGGAGTTAATACCGCTGTAGCATCACGTTTGTGACACTGCAGCATTTTTTTTAGTGCCATATTTATGTTTTGCTAGAGTCTCTTAGTGTCACCTATCCACTGCCTATTTTTTTCCACGCCATTTCTGTTAGCGGCATTTTATGAAAATGAAATGCAGTGTAGGCGTTCCCTCGGAAAAACCTTCACAAAACTGACGCTGCCATATGTACAAGGATTTTCGGAAATGCCGTTACTTTCAAAAACTACCACTAAGTCCCATTAGCGGTGTTTTTCTACTACTAAGGAAAAGCTGGTCTTAAAAATTATGCTAGCACACTGGTATAACAGCAGAACAGACCCAAAGAAATTTGGCAAGCTCAACTATGCCATGGATCTATTGCTAAGGAGATCACCACCACCACAACACCAGCACCACCACAGAGGCAGTGCAGGATAAGGGAGCGGACATACCGCCAGAGGATAACCCTCTTTGGCCTCAGGGCAGAGAAAGCAATTGCCCATTTCCGGCTCAGTAGGGACACCATTGTCCTGCACCAGATTGCGTCAAGGCTGCAGACATCACAGCGCTGCACCAACATCCCTCTGCAGGCCAAGCTACTCTCTGTACTCCACATGCTGGCTAATCATGCGTTTACATACAATATCCGTGGATAGGTTGCTAATGCACTATGCATTGAAGGGATGTTGTGGTCAAAATCATTTGCCCAATTAATAGGTTTTTGAACTCATTCACTAATGGCTGCCCCATACCCACTCAAACTTGCAGCGTTTACTTGTCTGGCCAATGTTGCATGCATACAATAACCGTGGGTGAACCTGGCATTTGTGGGGTGACTTTAGTCGCCATTCACATTGACTGTATAACACCAGTTGAACTTAATACTTGCAACCTCTAATAAGCACTTGTTAGTCATCATACAAATAGTGATCACAAAGTATGTTACACTTTCAATGCCTAGCATTGTCCTGGACTCCACGAAACACATGCCCCTCTGGCGAGTAGTTGGTGTAGTTGCCTCTTAGAATGGCCAATTGTCAACCTGGTCCTGATTCGTAGAGACACAAACCACACAGGTAGTAATTATTAGTGCATTTATTTAGAAGTGCACATTTTGAAGTGGCTCACAGGTAAATTCATTGGACAACAACCCCAAAAGATGTTTAGAGACATTGGATGACCAGGCAGAGTCCATGTGGGGAACATGTCATAGGACATATTGAGGAGAGGAGTGCTTCAGTCAGGAGGATGATCACAATGTCATTAGGGGGTCATTAGAGACAGTGGATGTCCAGACAGAGTGCATGTGGGTAACATGGCCAAACAGGCTGCTCAGACCAATCACGACGCTGCTGTAATGCTTGTGACAGCAGTTTCATGATTGGCTTAGGGGAGCCTGGGAGCTTCCTGCTTACACTAGTCAGTAGGAAGAGAAGAGGACGGCGGAGAAGCAGAAGCTATAAACCAGTTAAGCAATGTTTTTCAAACACACCCCTCCGCCTCACCACCCAGTTCCTTAGCAGCCACCACTGAAGACAGCAGCAACGTCGTGGTGGTAGGCAGACATGGCAGCCAAGGCAACCAAGTGGGAGTCCTGCTTCTGCTACATGGATTTAAAGATGACTCTGATTGCTCCCAGCTTTTTGGCCACATTGCTAGGGCCACTTTGGCAGGGCAGATGTTGATGCTTCTGCCTTATGACACCAATGATGTCAACCAAGGATTGCTGGGGGCCACGGAGAGGAGAGTAGGTGCCTCTGATGGTGGCAATGTTATCCCTGTTGGGACTGAGGCACCCATAAACTCCCTCTAGGGTGGCCTCCACAGTGCCCATCCCCACCCGCACCTGATCTGCCAACTCCAGCTAAACTCCTACCACAGTACGTTGGAAGGTAATCTGTAGGTCCTCAAAGTCCAGGGTTCTGGAAGGGGTGGCAGGTGGTGGATGTGGAGACTCCAAAATGCTGCTGACCCTACCCGTGTCCAGAGATGGTGTCCCAATGAAGTCCAGGAGTCCTTGGAGGGTGTCATGGTCAATGGTTGGTAGACTGTCATCATGACCATCATCACTGATGTCCGAGACAGGGTGCTGGACAGGAGGTGAGACTCAATCCTCCGCAATGAGATGTGGAAATGCTATTGGTCATTTCTTCTACATATTGACATGATTAAAACAGTTGACGAACCATGTGCATTACATTACACTTTCAGTTCATCATTGATGCATAGGACTGCTGTTACGCAAGGGTATGGATTGCAAATATCACTGTATTTCCCTTTCAGATGACTGGATCTCAGCATTATAATCACTACCATTGTATGCTTACTCGAGCGTGTGGGACCTACCACAGTAGTCAGAATCCAATCACTATTGTTCATGCCATTTAATCATGACCAGAGTTGGTTATCTGCAGGGTGTTACACATCTTTTTCATCAGACCAATACACTTGTTTGTGTACATGCCTCCCCTTGCTGTTCCAAATTTGGTCCTGGCAGCCGACTTGCTGCCACACAGTGATGGGACCCTGATCATACATTGACTCTCATATGCCCATGACACCTACATTATACGTGGCCATTTCCAATGGACTGACATGGCAGGCTGTTATAGATTGACATGTGTCAGGCAGCACCCCAGATGATAGTAGTGCTGGGAATGGTGACATGTGCCTACCAAAGGGCATGTTCACATAGAAATGGCACAAGATGGCGGTGCAAGCACTTTAGCTGTGCCACCCTGCGTCATTCCACAAACACAGGACAGCACCATATTCACAAGAGCGCACCCAAGAGCTTCCTAGGACCGGTTTCTGGCATTTCAGCCGTCTTCAGCCAGGCTTGCTTGAATCCAGTGGCAAAGTGAGCAAGGGACTCACGTCTGAGCATACCCTGCCAACTTATGGCGAACAAAGCGGTACAAAAGGGGGTGGTGATGGACGGAGCATCAGAACCAATCAAACACTCACACCCAGTCAACAGATCTGGGTTTGATCCATCACCGTTCTTTAGCCCACTCTGCCACCCCAGTTCAGACATGGCCATATGCAAATCAGTCTGACCCTGTGCCTCATGGGAACAGTCCAGCCCGAACTGCCAAGCCATGCCTTCCCTGGACCGGAAACAAGCTTCCTAGGACCGGTTTCTGGCATTTCAGCCGTCTTCAGCCAGGCTTGCTTGAATCCAGTGGCAAAGTGAGAAAGGGACTCACGTCTGAGCATACCCTGCCAACTTATCCGGTCCAGGGAAGGCATGGCTTGGCAGTTCGGGCTGGACTGTTCCCATGTGGCACAGGGTCAGACTGATTTGCATATGGCCATGTCTGAACTGGGGTGGCAGAGTGGGCTAAAGAACGGTGATGGATCAAACCCAGATCTGTTGACTGGGTGTGAGTGTTTGATTGGTTCTGATGCTCCGTCCATCACCACCCCCTTTTGTACCGCTTTGTTCGCCATAAGTTGGCAGGGTATGCTCAGACGTGAGTCCCTTGCTCACTTTGCCACTGGATTCAAGCAAGCCTGGCTGAAGACGGCTGAAATGCCAGAAACCGGTCCTGGGAAGCTAGTTTCCGGTCCAGGGAAGGCATGGCTTGGTAGTTCGGGCTGGACTGTTCCCATGAGGCACAGGGTCAGACTGATTTGCATATGGCCATGTCTGAACTGGGGTGGCAGAGTGGGCTAAAGAACGGTGATGGATCAAACCCAGATCTGTTGACTGGGTGTGAGTGTTTGATTGGTTCTGATGCTCCGTCCATCACCACCCCCTTTTGTACCGCTTTGTTCGCCATAAGTTGGCAGGGTATGCTCAGACGTGAGTCCCTTGCTCACTTTGCCACTGGATTCAAGCAAGCCTGGCTGAAGACGGCTGAAATGCCAGAAACCGGTCCTGTGAAGCTTGTTTCCGGTCCAGGGAAGGCATGGCTTGGCAGTTCGGGCTGGACTGTTCCCATGAGGCACAGGGTCAGACTGATTTGCATATGGCCATGTCTGAACTGGGGTGGCAGAGTGGGCTAAAGAACGGTGATGGATCAAACCCAGATCTGTTGACTGGGTGTGAGTGTTTGATTGGTTCTGATGCTCCGTCCATCACCACCCCCTTTTGTACCGCATCTTTTAGAAATGGCACTTTGCTGCCCTTTCATTTTGAAGTAGGATATCACAGCTAGAATGCATGCAATGCTGCCCTGTGTCAACATTTGATCAAAATGCCATTGATCCTTTCATTGATGTCATGTCTAAGCATAGATGAGCCAGGTGTCTACCGTTTGTCCTGCAGACAGTGTGGCAGAGCGCTGGGACATAGCTGCTTGTACTACATGAAATTACATAGTTCCCCACATTGGCTCTTGTTGGCACTTACCTGTTTCTGTTGTAGTTCATCATAGTCAGCACTTCCTGTTCCGCAACTTCAAACACCGACTCCTCAAAGATGACAGCGGACACCTGCTCCGCCAAGGGATCCAGCTTCTCCTGAGGCACTGGACTACCACCTCCGGACTGCAATGCTGTCTGTAGATTTGTTGCAAGTTTCTCCTTGGTTTTGCGCTCGGCATCATGTCAGCCCTGTCCATCACTGTCCTCTTGACTTCAGCAAGCCTGTTCACCTTGTTCACTATGGACTGCTGTTAGACCTGTCAGCCCTTTGGGTGGTCCCTCCTCATCATTATTTATTTTGTCCCACTTTTGCCTCAAACCCTGTTTGAATTTTTCCTTTTTGGGAACCACCAGACTTTTTAGTGTTGCTGCAGATTCAGGGAGCCATTTTACCTACCCCTGAAACTTCTGTCTGAGGGCCTGAAGCACAAAATGGTGGCCACCTGTGACATCACCAGCATCCACCGGAACCTGCTAGCACCTTCCAGAACATTCCAGAACCCTGTGACAGTTGGAGGCGGTTTAGAATGTTGGGAAGCTAAGACAGAGAGTTGGCAGTTGGAGTGGGCAGTTGGCACCTGACTGGTGAGGAGTGAGCAGCAAAAACGTGAAGGAGGAAGGAGTGAAGCAGCAGGGGTGGAAACTTGTGCCTGGAGTGGGGTCCATAAACCCACCCTTGATACTAGTCCCTACTGACGGAGCCCAGCCTAGAGCCCTGTGTGGGAAGAAGTCGGAAAAACCATCCTGAGGACCTGGACAGCAGGAACAGGCCTTAGAAACAAGAGAACAGCAAGATCCTGACCTGGAAGCTGGTTTCCCTGAAGTCCGACGTCGAGTAGCCTAAGACTTGGAGCCCGAGGTGGAGAAGCGGCGCTGACTGGAAAAGCAGACGTCGTACCCGGAGCCGCCAGAGGTCGAGAGAGGGCGCCGTCAGAGGTCGTGAGGAATACCAGAGGTCGAGGAGGAAGTCACCCGAGGTCGAGTGAGCGGCGTCATCGGAGGAGTGAAGTCCGCCCTCCGGAGTCGTCGGAGACCGAGGTGAAGGGTAACGGAGGTCGGGAGTGAGGATCGCACTCCGGAGTCGCCGGAACCTGTGAGAATCGTGCCGGAGGTCGGGAGTGGAGGTCGCACTCCGGAGTCGCCGGAAACCTGTGAGGAGCACCGGAGGTCGGGAGTGAGGATCGCACTCCGGAGCCGCCGGAAGTCGACATCGAGGCAAGGCCGGCCGACGTCATCGAAGCCGAGGTCGCCATCGGACCGGAGCCGCCCGAAGTCGACATCGAGTAAGACTGCCCGACGCCATTGAATCGGAGGTCGAGATCGAACCGAGGCCGCTGACATCGAGACCGGATCCGCCTGCCGGCGTCGGCAAAGAACTGACATTGTGCCGAGGCCGCCGACATCGAACCGGAACCGCCTCACGGCATCGATACGACTCCAGCGGCGTCGGAGCATCAGAAAAAGGGCAGTAAGTGGAGTAGAGGGCGCCTAAGGCCCTGTGGAGACCTGAGAGACTGCTCTAAGGGGCTAGGGAGGTGCTGGAACCAACCTGACTGTGCCAGGGGTGAACTGGGACTAATCTAGAGAAGTTGTGTGGAGAGAGAGAGCCAGGTCTCTGGTATTTTCCCCCTTTATCTACCTCAGTTTAGGCCTCAGCCTTGACCAAGCCAGGGAGTAGACCCCCCCAAGCCTTCCACATCCCCACAAGCTGTGCCTGGGCCAAATCAGCCCTTAGGAATTCAAAAGTGATCTGAATCCATGAGTGTCACTGTCAGCTTTTAAGTATTTATTAGGGGCACTGTATTTATTGTATTTAACCTATTTATTGTTCCACTGTATTTATTGGTCCACAGTATTTATTGATGCACAATATTTATTGGTTACAGTATTTATTGCCTCAGAATATTTAATTGCCTGTCTGTATTGCACTTTTATTTATGCCTTCAGTATTTATGATCACCCCTATTTATTGAATCATTAAGCCAGTATTTATTTGTCCTGCACTTTCTAAAAAGTTTGTATATTGTGATTGTTATTTATTCTCTCCAATCAGCAACTAAGAGAAAAAGCAGATAAAGAAAGTTATTTTTATAATTTTTACGGTGTAGAGTCGTTTTTGGAACGGATGCACGCATGGTTATTGTTTGGGTATGTCGTATGCTTAGCACGGAGCCTGATTCCTGACCACTCGAGCCAAGCTACCACAGTGTGTTCCGGAAGACCGCCACCACCCTTTCAGAGTGGGAGTGTGGTTTTCCAACATAAATTGGTGTTCAGTGGTGGGATAGAGCTGTGCCTACGCATACTCAACAATAACTGTGGGTAGTCCATAGGCCTACACCGGGAGTTTTCTCAAGAGCGGCCTTCCTAATTGTGGGTTTCTGTTTTTTCCAAATTTACTCTGGTGGTGAGAGGAGGTATTATTAAAGGTACCCCCCTGCATAGTTACTGCACAAAAACCTGTCCTCTAACCTGAGTGGGCAAGATGGAGTTTGTACTAGAAAATCTAGAAACGTACACTGTGGCCCAACTCAGGGAGTTTTGCCAGCGGGAGGGGGTGTACTGTCCCCCAGGAGCAAAGAAGGGTGCACTCCAAACCAGCTTAAGGGCTTTGGGGGAGGCACGCCGAGAAAGCAAGGCTGAGGAGGAAGACAGGGATGGAGAGCCTGACCCTGAGGGGGCTGAGATGTACCAACCTGAGGTGGGGAACCTGTCAGCAGGGCCCAGAACCATTTCTAGGAAGGGCAGCAGTGCCTCTAGCGGTGGCTTGTCTGAAGTGGAGCTAACAGACCGGAGGGAGAAAAGACAGCTCACATGGGACTTAGCAAGGCTGGAAAAGGAGAAGGAGGAGCAGAGGATGGCCCATGAATTACGACTGAAAGAAATAGATCTTCAGATCTTGAGAATCGGGGCACAACCTGTTCCTAATGGTGGCAGCCAGACCCAAGAGATCACCAGGGAATCCAAACCATACCTGCCAAAGGACATAGTAGCTAGCTATGGAGTGGGCGACGATATCGCCAAGTGGCTAGCGGCCTATGAGGTCTCATTGAGGGCCCATGGGGTTCCAGAGAAGTACTGGGGAGGGGGATTGTACAAGTACATGCCTCCAGCGGGTAGGGATGCTTTATTGGCCCTCGAGGAGGATGAGCAGACCCACTACCCCACCATGAAACTGGCGCTCATCAGAAAGTTTGGACTAACACCTGAAAAGTACAGACAGAAGTTCAGGGGTAGTCACAAACTGGGCACGCAGAATTGGGTGGACTTCCTGGACTATGCGAAGAAGGCAATGGAAGGTTGGATTCAGGGCAGCGAGGTGAGGGACTACGAGGGGTTGTTTGATTTGATGTTGAAAGAACACCTGCTCGAAAAAGGTTTCCCTGAACTGCGGCAACACCTGGTGGATAGCAAGCTGACCAGTCCCCGGAAGCTTGCTGAGGAGGCGGACATTTGGGCTAGTACCCGGGTGTCCACAAGGGGGACTGGAGGGGATACTCAAAAGGCCGGACAGGGCGCCCCCCAGAAGAAAGAGGGAGGGGAAAAGAAAAAGGAGTTCTCCAAAGGCCCCCAAAATAACTTCCAAGGGAAGGGAACAGGATTCACCCCTAAGGCTAACCCGCCCAGAAACCCTAATCCTGGCCAGAGTCAGCAGCCAAGGGTTGTCCATTGCTATGAGTGCGGTGGCGTTGGACACTATAAAGGAGATCCGAAGTGCTTGAAACGACCACCCCCTCCCACTGGAGGAAAGACCCCCGGAGTAGCTAGTGTAGTGCTCGGGGAGGAGATGCCCTTAACTAAGGGAAGGGAGTGGGCGGGTGTCACTTTAGTGTCCCTGGGAGAACGGGAGATGGTTCCTAAGATCCAGGTGCCCGCAAATACCGCAAAGTATGGGCAATGGGTCACCATCAACGGCCAAAGAGGGGAGGCTCTGAGAGACACAGGAGCCAGTATGACTATGGTGCGTAGCCAACTGGTGTCTCCAGAGCAGGTAATTCCCGATGTACTCCACCCAGCCGCGATGGCTGACGGCAGAACAGGCCACTATCCAGTGGCCGAGGTTCCCTTTGAATGGGGGGGGGTTGCAGGTTCACTTCGAGTTGCCGTAAGCCCTGCCGTGCCAGTCGATTGTCTGCTGGGGAATGACATGGAGCACAACGCTTGGAAGGAGGTGGAATACCGGACTCACACCGAGATGCTGGGTACACCTGACTGGGCCTGTGTTAGCACAAGGTCCACGACTACCCGAAGAGGGAGTTCATTTCGGCTGGAGCCTGGAACAAAGGCCCAGCCAGCTGCCAGTCAAGGGAAGAACCGAGGACAGGAGGAGCCTGCCTCGGCGTCCCCACCCCGTAGGACGGATAGGCCACCGGAGGTGGTGGACCAGGAGTCTGCGGTGGGGGACGTTACCAACCTGGAGGACCTACCCATCCCGGCCGAGTGGCACGTGGAGGGAGGCCCGTCCAGGGAGGAATTCTGCCAGGGCCAGAGGGAGTGCCCTACCCTTGAGGGGCTGAGGCGACAGGCCGAAGCCCAGGCAGCAGGGAACGTTGAAGGGAACTACAGTGTTTACTGGGAGGATGGCCTCCTCTACAGTGAACCCAAGGCACCCCTACACGGATCGTCACGAGCCTTGGTAGTTCCTCAACGTTATCGAGCCTTCCTTCTGGAGTTGGCTCACGAGATACCATTGGCAGGACACTTGGGGCAAGACAAGACCTTCGCCCGTCTTGTCCCACACTTTTATTGGCCTCAGATGAAAGGGTCGTCCGATACCTACTGCCGGACATGTGTGTCTTGCCAAGCCAGTGGGAAAACAGGAGTGAAGCTGAAAGCTCCCCTGGAACCACTTCCTGTCGTTAGCACCCCCTTTGAAAGGGTGGGCATCGACATTGTGGGTCCATTAGATCCGCCAACTACAGCTGGTCACCGGTTTATCCTGGTTCTGGTGGATCATGCCACACGGTACCCAGAGGCAATACCTCTGAGGACCATAACAGCACCTGTTGTGGCAAGGGCCCTGATGGGAATCTTTACCCGAGTGGGTTTTCCCAAGGAAGTTGTGTCCGACAGGGGGACCAACTTCATGTCAGCGTATATGCGGGCAATGTGGAAGGAGTGTGGAGTGACATACCGGTTCACAACTCCTTACCACCCCCAGACCAATGGTCTGGTGGAGAGGTTTAATAAAACCTTGAAGGGCATGATCAGAAGTCTGCCTGAAAGCCTGCGGAGGAAATGGGACGTCCTCCTACCCTGTTTACTTTTTTCCTACAGGGAAGTGCCACAGAAGGGAGTGGGCTTCAGCCCCTTCGAGCTTCTGTATGGGCAGCCTGTACGTGGACCTCTCAACCTGGTGAGAGACGGATGGGAAAGAACTCCCAGAAAGCTTCCCCAGGATGTGGTGAGCTACATGCTGGCCTTCCGGAGCCAAATGGCTAAGTTGTGGAAGCAAGCTTCTGACAACTTGGAAGCCAGCCAAGCAGTGATGAAGGCGTGGTATGACCACCATGCTCACCCGGTGGAGTTGGAGCCTGGCCAGAAGGTGTGGGTGATCGAACCGGGAGAGCTTAGTGCCCTCCAGGATCGCTGGTCAGGACCCTTTGAGGTGTTGGAGAAGAAGGGTAAGGCTACCTACTTGGTGGACCTGAAGACCCCTCGTCAGCCCCTGCGGGTGCTGCATGCCAACCGCCTCAAACCCCACCATGAGAGGCCCGAAGTCATCTTGATGATGGTGACTGACGGAGGAGAGGACGTGGAAAGCGAGCCTCTCCCTGATCTGTTTGCGTCTCAAGAGAAGGATGGGTCGGTGGAGGGAGTGATTCTCTCCCCATCTCTAACTCCTGAACAGCAGGAGGACTGTCGCCAGGTCCTGGGGCAGTACTCCTCGTTGTTCTCCCTTGTCCCGGGTAGGACTCACCTGTGCGTCCATGACGTGGACACAGGAGACAGCCCACCTGTGAAGTCCAAGATCTACCGGATGTCAGACAAGGTGAAGGCCAGCATTCATAGTGAAGTCACTAAGATGCTGGAGCTAGGAGTGATCGAACCTTCTAGCAGCCCCTGGTCCAGTCCGGTGGTGTTAGTACCAAAAGCTGCACCACCGGGTGCCCAACCAGAACTGAGGTTCTGTGTGGACTATCGGGGACTGAATTCAGTGACCAAAACTGATGCTCATCCGATCCCTAGGGCGGATGAATTGATTGACCGGCTGGGAGCTGCCCAATATCTAAGTACCTTTGACCTTACTTCAGGGTACTGGCAGATCTCTTTGACTGATGGAGCAAGGGAAAGGTCAGCCTTCTCCACGCCCAATGGCCACTACCAGTTCTGTGTGATGCCCTTTGGGCTCAAGAACGCACCTGCCACGTTTCAGCGCCTGGTAAACCAGATCCTCACCGGAATGGAGAGTTTCTCTGCTGCTTATCTGGATGACATAGCCGTCTTCAGTAACAGCTGGGAGGATCACTTGCGTCACCTGCAAGCTGTTCTCCAGGCCCTGAGACAAGCTGGATTGACGATCAAGGCCAGCAAGTGCCAGATCGGGCAGGGGTCGGTAGTGTACCTTGGACACTTGGTGGGTAGGGGAGCGGTGCAACCCCTCCAGGCGAAGATCGAGGCCATCATGGCCTGGGAACCCCCCAAGACACAGACTGAGGTCCGAGCATTTTTGGGCCTCACGGGATACTACCGCCGCTTCGTGAAGGGGTACGGTACCATCGTAGCCCCCCTCACGGAGCTCACGTCCAAGAAACAACCTCGACGGGTAGTCTGGACGGAGGCTTGTCAGCAAGCCTTTGAGAGATTGAAGAAAGCCATGTGCGAGGCCCCGGTCTTAAGGGCCCCAGACTTTTCCAAGGAGTTCATTGTCCAGACAGATGCATCGGAACATGGCATTGGGGCAGTGTTATCGCAACTCAACGAAGAGGGTCTGGATCAACCCGTGGTCTTCCTATCCCGGAGACTACTTCCCAGGGAACAGAAGTGGAGTGCAATAGAGCGTGAAGCCTTTGCAGTGGTATGGGCTCTGAAGAAGTTGCGGCCATACCTGTTTGGCTCGCACTTCCTAGTTCAGACCGACCACAGACCCCTTCGTTGGCTGATGCAAATGAAGGGGGAAAATCCCAAGTTGTTGAGGTGGTCTATTTCCCTACAGGGGATGGACTTTCAGGTGGAACATCGGCCTGGAGTGGACCACGCCAATGCAGACGGTCTCTCAAGGTATTTCCGCCTTAGTGATGAGAACTCCCAAGGGGTTGGGTAGCTCTCCCCACTTTCAGCTGGGGGGGACGCGTGTTAGACCTGTCAGCCCTTTGGGTGGTCCCTCCTCATCATTATTTATTTTGTCCCACTTTTGCCTCAAACCCTGTTTGAATTTTTCCTTTTTGGGAACCACCAGACTTTTTAGTGTTGCTGCAGATTCAGGGAGCCATTTTACCTACCCCTGAAACTTCTGTCTGAGGGCCTGAAGCACAAAATGGTGGCCACCTGTGACATCACCAGCATCCACTGGAACCTGCTAGCACCTTCCAGAACATTCCAGAACCCTGTGACAGTTGGAGGCGGTTTAGAATGTTGGGAAGCTAAGACAGAGAGTTGGCAGTTGGAGTGGGCAGTTGGCACCTGACTGGTGAGGAGTGAGCAGCAAAAACGTGAAGGAGGAAGGAGTGAAGCAGCAGGGGTGGAAACTTGTGCCTGGAGTGGGGTCCATAAACCCACCCTTGATACTAGTCCCTACTGACGGAGCCCAGCCTAGAGCCCTGTGTGGGAAGAAGTCGGAACAACCATCCTGAGGACCTGGACAGCAGGAACAGGCCTTAGAAACAAGAGAACAGCAAGATCCTGACCTGGAAGCTGGTTTCCCTGAAGTCCGACGTCGAGTAGCCTAAGACCTGGAGCCCGAGGTGGAGAAGCGGCGCTGACTGGAAAAGCAGACGTCGTACCCGGAGCCGCCAGAGGTCGAGAGAGGGCGCCGTCAGAGGTCGTGAGGAATACTAGAGGTCGAGGAGGAAGTCACCCGAGGTCGAGTGAGCGGCGTCATCGGAGGAGTGAAGTCCGCCCTCCGGAGTCGTCGGAGACCGAGGTGAAGGGTAACGGAGGTCGGGAGTGAGGATCGCACTCCGGAGTCGCCGGAACCTGTGAGAATCGTGCCGGAGGTCGGGAGTGGAGGTCGCACTCCGGAGTCGCCGGAAACCTGTGAGGAGCACCGGAGGTCGGGAGTGAGGATCGCACTCCGGAGCCGCCGGAAGTCGACATCGAGGCAAGGCCGGCCGACGTCATCGAAGCCGAGGTCGCCATCGGACCGGAGCCGCCCGAAGTCGACATCGAGTAAGACTGCCCGACGCCATCGAATCGGAGGTCGAGATCGAACCGAGGCCGCTGACATCGAGACCGGATCCGCCTGCCGGCGTCGGCAAAGAACTGACATTGTGCCGAGGCCGCCGACATCGAACCGGAACCGCCTCACGGCATCGATACGACTCCAGCGGCGTCGGAGCATCAGAAAAAAGGGCAGTAAGTGGAGTAGAGGGCGCCTAAGGCCCTGTGGAGACCTGAGAGACTGCTCTAAGGGGCTAGGGAGGTGCTGGAACCAACCTGACTGTGCCAGGGGTGAACTGGGACTAATCTAGAGAAGTTGTGTGGAGAGAGAGAGCCAGGTCTCTGGTATTTTCCCCCTTTATCTACCTCAGTTTAGGCCTCAGCCTTGACCAAGCCAGGGAGTAGACCCCCCCAAGCCTTCCACATCCCCACAAGCTGTGCCTGGGCCAAATCAGCCCTTAGGAATTCAAAAGTGATCTGAATCCATGAGTGTCACTGTCAGCTTTTAAGTATTTATTAGGGGCACTGTATTTATTGTATTTAACCTATTTATTGTTCCACTGTATTTATTGGTCCACAGTATTTATTGATGCACAATATTTATTGGTTACAGTATTTATTGCCTCAGAATATTTAATTGCCTGTCTGTATTGCACTTTTATTTATGCCTTCAGTATTTATGATCACCCCTATTTATTGAATCATTAAGCCAGTATTTATTTGTCCTGCACTTTCTAAAAAGTTTGTATATTGTGATTGTTATTTATTCTCTCCAATCAGCAACTAAGAGAAAAAGCAGATAAAGAAAGTTATTTTTATAATTTTTACGGTGTAGAGTCGTTTTTGGAACGGATGCACGCATGGTTATTGTTTGGGTATGTCGTATGCTTAGCACGGAGCCTGATTCCTGACCACTCGAGCCAAGCTACCACAGTGTGTTCCGGAAGACCGCCACCACCCTTTCAGAGTGGGAGTGTGGTTTTCCAACAACTGCCATATGGTCTCTTTATTCCCCAATGACACTTTGGAGCTGACGAAGAGCTGGTGTTGATGCTCTGTCACCTCCGTGATTAAAATTTCATTCTCCTCCTGACTGAACTTACACTTCCTATTCCGCTTCCCCTGGGACTTTGGTTGGTCATTCTGGCGGGTAGTAGGGTTAATGGGGTTGTTGTGTCCTGTGCTGTGCTCACTCCTCGCTGCTCTACAGCTACTTTCAGATCAGTGTACCTTTTTTTCTTCTTAGCAGCGTTTCTTTTCTTTCCTGCTAGCCGCAGAAAAGTGAGGTTAGGAGGCCAATGTCTATTGTCCACCCAATAATTGGCAGAATGTCACTTTTTGTACCATGGCATAAATTATTTTATCGACTTGATGTTCACTTTCAGCGTCAGTTTTTTCAGGTGCGAAATATTTCTAATGCAATGTAGAGTTGTATTGTAAATACCACACTAACATGGCGTTAGGAAGTGTTGTTTTTGGACGCTCTGCTGCTGCACAACAGCAGAGCGCCATTTCTTGTAAATATATCCCTTAGTTTCTCTGGTCCCAAAGCCATGCTCAAAAACACTCAAGTTCTTTTTCTGCAGCATTTCATCATTTAGATCTGTACATGGTGCTTGTTAACATGACTGAGGTAGCTAGTAAGTTGCTGGCATATTTCTCTTGGAAAAAGGAAACTGCAGTTTTCTCTGAGCTTGAGAGTGTTGTAGAGTTGGGCAAGGACTCTCCCAGGGGTCTTCTCTATCTTTATTAGTTAATTATATATTCAGCCACTGCAATATCAGCTTAACTTTATTGAACTACACCAGTACACAAATTTGCACCTCCTGGTCATTCCAACCAAATGTCAACAACGGGCTGGTCAGATTGCAGTGATGAACCCCTAATGTGCTGAGGCTCACCCCCTTCTACTTATAAAGATGGCCTCCAATTTGGGTGTCAGGGTCTACTGCTAGTGACAAGAATGGCCCCAAATCGCAACAAGGAAACATCAAGATTTTGCCTTTCAAATTCACCCATTCTAGTGATAATGGGTAGCTGCGTAATTGGGCCCAGTCTTTACCATCACCTAGGGAAGCCTACCAAACCTATACATTTCTTAAAGCTAAATCACCAGTGGGGCTCATGGTGGTATGTTTGCATGGATCCAATTATATTTTCTTACCCAGAATGCCATTAAAATGTCAAACACTGGCTAAAATCATACATTTTTCTCACATTTCTGAGGGAAGCCTCTGAAATCTGCAGGGGTCCACAAAATTCTTCCCACTCAATATTCCTGTGCATCGCCTAATAAAAATGATACCTCACTTTTGTGACTGGGCCATATGCTCGCAAAAACAAAGACCATAAACTGCAACAAGGAAACATCAAGATTTCTGCTTTCAAATTCACCTATTCTGGTGATGTGGTAACTGATATTTGGTCCTACACTGAAACCTACCAAACCCTTACATTTCATAAAACTAGATGCCCAGGAAAGTCCAGGGTAATGTGACTTTTGTGAATCCTGCTATGTGTTTCTTCCCCAGAATTGGCTAAAATCACTGATTTTTTTCACATTTCTGTCAGAGAAAGATCGGAAATCATTGGGGATTCACAAAATTCCAACCACTAAGCATTTCCACATTTTGTGCTAAAAGCAGTATTCCACCTATGTGACTTTTTGCGGATTGCCGAATCGAGTCGGAGCGAGTTGGAGCGTTGGAGCGTTGAGCGAAAGCACTAGGAAGACGCCGCTCCGTTACTCTCAGCTCCCGCTTTACCCAGAAAAGTGTTGCCAAACCCCGTTTTGAGACCCTTGAAGCTCTCCTGTGGTATCCAAGATCCTGTATTGGCTGCGGAGTGTGCGAGGGAGGCGGGTGAAGCGAAGCGAAGTTTCGTGTGAGCTGGGGAGCAGACGCGGATGAGCAGGTTGTGCAGCTGCAGGAGCGAGAGGACGTGAGGGCGTCAGGACTAGCGAGACCAACGGAGACCGGCGGCAGTCATCGGGGGCCGGAGGTACAGGGGTTGGTACAGCACAGCACCAGTTGCTCCAGTGGATTGAGTTGGGCGGAGTAGGCTGGACTGGCAGCCGCTCCAGTTCTCTGCTCCCTGCTCCCTGCTCCCTGCTTCCTGCTCCTTCCCCCGGCCATCACAGCTTTGCGGCTCAGCAGCTGTTTTTTCCACCCACTTCTGCTCTTGAGCACCCGCTTTTCCGTGGTCTGAGGGGGGTTTCAAGTGCACCCCTAAAGTGCACCCCCGAACACCAGATCGTTGCAGATCACGGGTAGCGAGTGCAGAGCGGGTAGTAGGGGGCCAGGTGGAGCCAGTTACCAGTTACTTCTGCCCTGGGGCTTGGGGCTCCTACAGCATTTTTAGTGTGAAACTGTGCCAGCCAGTCAGGAAGGTTGCTACAAGTAAGGTGGAGGCGGGCGTTTATCTTTATCCCCTACCCTCCGCAAATCTGTAACCCCAGTAGCAAGCAGAAATCCGAGAGAGAGCATCTGAGGAGCCGCGAGGTGCCGAGTGTGCCGCGTGTGAAGTGCTGGCCACTCTTAAATACAACGTTACTGGAGCATTGCGTTGCAGTGCTGTAGATGCGAATAAGCTCGTGACTGTGGAATTTAAAGGAAGCCGAAAAGCAGGCCGAAGGGCACCCCATTATTGAGTGCTGCCGTGAGTTACAGCAGTTACAGCACCAGTAACGGGCAGCAGTAACGGGCGGTAGAGAGCGTGCCAGGAGGACCTAGGTGTGGCATAGTGGCATTGTTGATCTAGGTGCAGTTGTGTTCTACCTGAGGTCCTGCTTGCATCTGGTTTATTGAAGCACAAGAAAGACATTTGTAAAAAGTACGGTGGGAGCGGTTCCACTATGCGCTCGGGCAGAGAAAGAGCCTCTGCAACTGGCACAAGAAGAACAAGAAAAGCTCAAGTATTAAAAGTACCCAAAGTAAAAACAAATACAGTAGGAAGGAATCAATCTTTAATCTCTCCTATTGCACGAATGTTTGAAAAATCTTCAAAAATTCCATATAAATTCGACTTTATGAAGGATCCATTGGAGGCTATGATGTCGATGCAAACAGCAGTAGAAGCAAGTAATCTTCAAACACCGATTAAGCCGGATAATAATGTACAAAATCACGGTCAAGGCTCAGATGTGCAAACATTGAGTACGTCTATGTCTCCTTTAGAAAGAGAAAAAATGGTAAAATTAAATACAATAAAGGGTCATGTTTCGGATCTTGAAATGCTAAGTGTGGTCCAAGCAATCCAAAAGGAACAGAGTGATTTAGATGTACCTGAAAGATTACAGGATATATCGACTGTCAGTAAACAGCCACCTTTGGAGGTAAATGTAATAATTGAGAAAATCAAATGGGAACCTGGTACAGGGACCAATACAATATTACCAATAGTAAATCAAGATCCTCAAGAATTAAATAGAGATGGAACTTCACCATGCATAGTTAGTAGTGATGTCTGTGTAAAAATTGAGGGTGATATCGTTTCTATTAAAGAATTAGACAAGGATAATAGTTTAATGTACTACCTTAACATGGATGACCAGGATGGATATAAAGTAAACAATGGAGAATATAGAAAAAGTAAAGAGGACATACAGTTATGTAGTACACCGAGTAATAGATGTACTTTTAATAACTCAGCATCCCATTGTAATGCAAAAAAAATCCAGGGAAAGCAATTACATAATGAAGGGGGGACCGAGAATGACACTTATTTGAACTGCAATGTTAAAAACAAAAATTTGAGTAGCCAACAACACCATCATTCCACAACTACAACTAATCAGGAATTAGGTCCAATTTGGGATATTTTTTATCGTACATCTGCTATGACACTAGAAGCTTTGACATTCCAATCAAACAAAATGGAGATTCAAGTGGATCTACTTAATGTGATGGCAAGCTCGGTGGTGGGCATTGATCAGAAACTAGCGGAGTTAAATAGCCTAATCAAAAGAGCACAAACGCAGGCCTATACTACAATCATTGATTGCAAATGTGCCCCAATAATAAGTAAATTAATAACATTACCTCAGGCAATGACTACAATTCTTGAAGATGTAAATATAAGTCTGCAAAATGTAAAACATAAGGAAGAAGGAGAGAATTGTAAAATCAATGATATCAATTTAAAATATGAGGCAAACCAACACTATGAGTTTGATCAGTGTATCCCTCTTAGGGAAGCGCCCTATAAAGGTAGTTCAACCACGTTAACAGAAAATGATCTGCAACAAGAAAGTAAGATCTCTGATGAGCCAAAGAAACTGGTCAATGCATGTAAGGGAGAAATCATGAAGGAGCCATTAATAAATGAATCTGAGCCATTACCCCCTAGTGAGATGAAATCCTACGGTAAGCACAAGAATTTTTATCACAACTTCCCTCACTGCAATTTTATCTCAGTTAATGATTGATGATCCTTTCACACAGTATATTATATCAGGGGATTTTAATTTAAATTTGTTTGTACCCAATATTAGAGATGAGTTAATTCAGGAACACGATAATCTCTGGGCAATTACACAGCAAATATTTCCAACAGTTCCTAATGCTTTCAAAACCCAATTAGGCGCAACTTTTGTTAATGACTTAGAAGCGCTGGGCTTAAGAATCTTAAACGGGAGGTTACCCCAAGACTCCCTACCGGCTTGGACATTTTATTCACAGGACCATAAATCAAGAATTGATTACACTATGGTATCTTTGAATATTTTTATTAATGTGATCTCTTTTTCAATTGTAAAAGCATCTGAGAGTGATCACAGCCAACAAATACTTATTACTAATTTGTCTGTTAATAAACATTCTGAATAGAGAACATTGCCAGGCCAGATAGGCTCAGTAAACTATAAGAAATTAATATGGAAGGGGCATAGTAAAGAAGATACTAACAAGACGGCCCTTAAATTTGTAGAAACATGTTTTGAAGATAACACCTTAACTTCAATTGAAAAATTGGTTAATTTTATACAAAATCTTGTTAATACCTTTAAGCAAAAAATCTTTAAAAAAGAAAATGTGCAAACAGAAAGAGAGAACAAAATTACTCTAACTGTAACAACTAGGATTTTGAAAAGATCTCGTAATCAACTGAGGAGACAGAAAAAGATGAATCCTAATGATATGGATTTGGGTATAAAATTAAAAAGGGTCAATCGTAACCTACAGAAGTTATTGTGGGATGAAAAGAATAAAAAGAAACATGATTTTTGGGCCAAAGTATTCTTCTGTAGCAAACAATCAAACTCCAGAAAAATCTGGATGTTGATAAACGGCTTAGCACAATCAAATAGAACAGTTGTAACATCATCCTTAACTGAGAATGAGTGGATCAAGTTTCTGTCTATACATTTAAATCCTGTCGGGGACACAATACGATTGAAACCTAGGGCTAATATGTCTGAGCCAATGAGAAAGGACAAAATACAAGACATTTATATAACAGAAAACCAAATTTGTAAATTAATCCAGAAACAAAAAAATGGTGCCCCTGGCCCAAATGGTATACCGTTTGCACTTTATAAGAATGAGCCCAGACTATGGTCAGGATACCTGTCAAAGGTTTTTAATTAAATTGTTCGGTCATCATTGATACCTGAAACTTGGAAGGGATCACTGATAGCTCCAATTCATAAAAAAGGAGATTGGTCTTTGCCGGAAAATTACCGACTTATTACACTCCAGGATACGGATGCCAAATTATTTGCCGGTGTACTGCTATCTAACCTAACTGATTGAGTAAGAGAAAAGCAGATAATCCCTCCTAATCAAACTGGATTTTCACAAGGATTAGGTACTACAACAAATATCCTTGTGTTATCTGTTCTAATGGATAAATATATTACTAAGAAACAATCATTATACTTGTGTTTTGTAGATTTTAAGGCAGCTTTTGACTGTGTGCAGAGAGACCTTTTATGGCAGAAGTTAATAGATCTAGGTATACCTCTCTCCCTTTTAAAATTAATTCAACTTCTTTACTCTGACACATGGGTTAGTGTTCGGATGGGAGATGGCCTAACAGTAACAGAAAAAATTCCAACAGCATCAGGTTTGAAACAAGGATGTATCCTGGCCCCGTTGCTTTTTAATTTATTTTTAGCGAACCTAACACAAGCCTTGGATGGGATGAATGCTTGTCCACCCAAACTTGCCAACACCATGATATCAAACCTGCTATATGCAGATGATGTTATTCTACTTAGCCAAACGAAGGTTGGATTACAACAACTGCTAAATAGGATATCTACCTACTCCAAAGAAAATAGAATGGTGATAAACGAATCAAAGACAAAAATCATGGAACTTAATAAATATTCAAGGTCAAAACATAAGTATAAATGGTTTCTTGATAACTCACAATTAGAGCAAGTAAATACATATAGATATTTAGGAGTATTATTTGATGAACGAGGATCATATCAACCACACAAGATGGATATTCAACGGAAAGCAAAAATATTGTTAGTGGCATTTAGAATTATACAGAAATCCATAGGAGTGCAGAGTTATGGTCCTTTGTTGAAAGTATTATCAGCAAAACCTTTACCAACTTTGACATATGGTAGTGAAGCATTGTGTGGAAAAGACTCGGTCATAATTAATAGCGCAGTCATGAAGATCTATAAAGCTCTCTTTTTAATTCCACATAATGCATCACCTGCGCAGATACGAATGGAATTTGGGATGACCAATCAGGTCCTTGCGCGAAAAGGTCAATTTATTAAAGTGTGGAAAAGGATAAAAACGGATACTGTTAATTAATAGTCCAAACTATTGTGGCAGGAAATAAATTTAAATCGGAAAGCCGAGGCATGGAAATACCTATTTACATCATTAGAGGAATATTCAGCAAACTCGGTCTGGGAAATGCCAATTACTTTGAACTCTTTTAAAAAAGTAATTAATAGTTCAACAAAGCATTTATCATTACTTCTGGATAAAGACACCTTCTCAAAAAGAAAACATGCGTGGCCGCTCCTGAATGGCTATACCAAGGTTAAAGTGCAACCGTACCTTGAAACTCCTTGGTCTGAGAAATTTAAACAAATTTTTATAAAACCCGTTTTGGAGCATTTCCAGGCACATGTCATCTAGTGCCATGGTTGAGTACAATGGGTCCAACGACTTGCAGTTTATGCAAATTTGGAGAAGAAAACATCATGCATCTACTTTGTGTTTGTCCAGAACTGAAAGTTGAAAGAATATCTATTCTTAAGAGACATTTTAATGTTCGTGGAATAAGGAGTTGTAGACAAGCATTAATAAGATGCCTCCATATTGATGATATAATTTTAAACTCGGCCTTTGTAAAAATTTTAATGAGACTGAGAATCAAGTTAGAATACCAAAAATTGAAAGAATGTAATGATGGAAGTACATAATATGTCAATAATGTAACAAACTTGAAGTTTAAATGTTTTTATACTTGATTTTATAATTATTCTATTGTCATGAATTTTTGCGTATATATTGTAAGGTTTTTATTAATCAAACAATAAACTTTAATAATAATAATATGTGACTCGCCTGGAATCCAGGGAAATCTACCAAACCCAGACATTTCTGAAAACTAGACCCTAAAGAAGTCTAGTGTGGTGTGACTTGCATGGATCCCACTATGTTTAATTACCCAAAACACCCTGCAAATGGCAATTTTCCTCTACTTTCTGTGCAGGAATTTTCTTGAATCTAAAGGGATCCTGCAAATTCCTTCCATCTAGCTCTCCCACACTTCTCCCTATGAACATTATACCAATTTTTTGTTGGTGAGCATCTCACCCCTGACAGGAGAGTCCTCAAAAAGCAACAGGGGAAACATCAAGATTTTATCTTTAAAATTCCCCCATTCTGGCAAAGTGGGTAGCTGTATTATTTGGGCCCGGGTTCGGGTGCTACCCAGGCAAACCTATAAAACTCAGACATTTCTGGAAGCTAGAAACCCAGTGGAGTCAGAGTGGTGTGGTCAGTGTTAAACCCACAATGTTTGTCACCCAGAACTACTTGAAAATATCAATCTTGGGCTAAAATCATGGATTTTCCTAACATTGCTTTGAATATATTGGAATCTTTGGGTATCCAGAAAATGTTTAACACCTAGTGTTACCTGTCTTCACCTGGAAAAGTACCCACTTGTGTGACTGGGCCTTTCACCTGCAACAGGAACAAGTCAAAACGTGGACAAGTAAGGTCAATGAGGCATGCATGAGGTCTTCACATGGTTATGGTTTTGGTCCGTTCCAATGACATGCTTCATGCCCACCCACATATGGAAGGCAGCAAATTAGTTGGGACAAGTGTAGGGATGCTGGGCGGTAAGGCTTTCCCCATTGGCTCGAAGTGCCAGCATTTTCCATCACAAAAATGTGGGAAAGATAGTGTTTTTTGACTGATACATTGACATTCATATGGCTGGGTCTGAAAATGTGCTTGCATCCATCCAAGCTATGCCACCCTGGTGTTCCCTGTATCTCTAGGTTTCAGAATTCCCTGACTTGGTAGGGTTCCCTGGCTGCTGGCTGATCCAGATCACAAATAGTGCAGCCAGTCATCATTTAAAGTGAGGAGAAATTGGATTTCTTCAAATGTAGCTTTGAAATATGGGCTGTCAGAGAAGGGATAAAAATCTGTTCTACCTCCAGGAGGTTGGAGTGGGGGGTGCAGAAATACATCTGGGGCCTGATGTCAAGATGGTCCAGCACAGGCTGGGCAGATAGGAATGGAGGTTAGCCACTAATCTATCCACTCCTGGGTGGGGGGTCAGAATGCCCCCCCAGATCATATGGGAAAGATGTGAGAAGAAACAGACTGGGTTGGGGGGTTTGCTCATCCTGACACTGCACTTCACCCACCACCCCGAGCATCAGACAATCTCTCTGCCACCTGGAGGAGGCAGACTGGGGCGATCAACCCCCTCTCTGTCAGCCCATATCAAACCTATGTCCAAATTACTCTAAATGGCCTCTCCTTGTCAAGGGAATGTGGTTGGTGTAGGCCCCAGGGGGACTAAAAGACTGCTGCAGCTTTAAGGGTGGCGGTGCAGCCCGTTGACAGACTGGGTGCACTCTCACCTTGTGTTTAAAATCTATCCCATCCTGGTGTCTAGTGGTGTTCCTTTCCCCGCAGGGAGGGCTGATTGAGAGTACTTTTCTCAGCCTGCCTTTCTTTAGCAAGGCTGTTGCTGCTTTATAGGTGACAGAGCGTAGCCTGATGCCAGGACTGTCCGACTACCACCCATTTAAAACAAAAATGAAATGAATCTATCCATGGCATCCAGGGGCCTTTACCCACCCCCTCCCCCCACGGGGGGCTGATTGGGGTGAATTTCACTGCCCTGGAAGAAGAGCGACCGCTGACGCAATAGAGGTAGGAGTGTGCCCAAAAACCTCAATGGGCCAACCCTCCCCCACTGTCCCTCACGTCCTGCTGCATCCTAGAGCAGGGACCTATGAGGGATAGGTATACTTTTGTGTGAGCACCAGAAGCATTTTGTGACTTCAGTTGGAGGATGCAATGTTCACATCCTTCGCACTGATAAGGTATTGTGGAGGATATGAACATCTCGTCCTCCCCACTGAAGACGTTAAGAATATCAATGAAAAAATCATCTGGGACATGATCATTGTTCATTCCGACCCATCAGAACAAGTGGCGGGAATACAAAGTATGAAAGCTAGAAACAAAATATACGACTGTTGCAGAGCATTCAGAAAATGTGTCTTCCAAAAATCATTATTCAGTTCATGGGGGTTCCAGAATCACGCAATATCAACGCAGCTTTAAAAGCTCTTGTGTCTTAGCTCATATGTGATATCAAAACTCTCAGTGCTAATATAAATTTGAATGCTGAAATTCAACAGATTCACCATGAGGCATTCTTCAATACTCGAGAGACTCCTCCAAGGCGAGAAAATTAACTTTATAACATACTCTGGGGGATATTCTCAAAAACGGGTGATAATTAACGCCAGCATAGGTTAACACAATTTTACATAACGCCGTCTATCACGAGAAACTAACGCCATGTTAATGACGTATTCTCAACACGTCCGCAACAGGCAATAGTTCCCCGATAACGCTTCAAATGTCTGAGTTAAATTTACCAGGATGCCGATAAAAAAGGAAACGCGAACGTGAAAAAAGTGGCGAGGGGCCCAACAGCGATAAAAATATCAGTGATAATCAGCGCCATGCTTGCTATTCCCACGTCAGGCGGGAAAAATCACCATAAAAGCTGCCAAAAATAAATAAAATAAACAAAACCCAAACAACTGAGAAGCACCATGGAGGAAGCTGGAGCAACTACAGAGGCCAACCAGAACCCCACAAACACCCCGTAGGACCAGCCAAGGACCTCGGGGAAGGAAAAGGGGAAGGAGAAGAAGAAGAAGAAGAAGAAGAAGAGGAACCTGCGATTCAGTCCGCAGGAAAACAAGGTCCTCATTACGGAAGTGATAGAACACCACCAACAACTGTTCATCACCTCCACTGTGTCATTGGTAACTAAAAATGCAATATGGCAGTCCATCCTGGCCAAGGTGAATGCAGTCGGAGTGAAGAGAAGGGAAGAGGACGACTGCAAGAAGCGCTGGAATAATGTGAAGTGCAAAACCAAGCTGAAACTCGCTAACAACCGGAAAGCAGCAATGCAGACTGGAGGTGGGTGTTGTGGCCCTCTTGGGTCTCCAAGCTGCATGATTAGTAGCTCCATGGCATCAGTTGGTCTTCAGCTGTGGCTCTGGGCTGAGCTCCCTTTATACTGCAGGTTTTCGTCCTACTTAAGACCAGAAAAAAGCAGGTCTTAAGTCCCTGCTGCTAACGTGCCTTATCGCCTGTTTTTGGACCGCATCGCCGATCTGGCTGGTCGTTGAGAATATCACAAAGTGGTGTTATCGTGAGTTTTTGCACGGGAACGGTTACTCTGCATGATTAGCGTTAGTTGTCGCTGTCAGCCTTGGCGATGTTTTTAGTGGCAGCTATCGCAGGTCAACTGACGATGTCGGCTGTTAGCGCAGGCTTGTGAATAGGGCGATAAATTATCGCCATTCTCATGGCGGAAAAGGGCAGCTAAATCGGCGATGAGTCCTTGGGAATATGCCCCTCTGTGTTGGTAACAATCCTTACACATTTATACAGACCACCAATACCAGACCTCAAAATGTCTGATTTGGCCCGATAGCTCCAAACATACAGACTAACGAAAGTGGTATCTTCATCAATATTTTTGTAAATGTAATCTAGGTGGATAGGAAACAGTTCTGCAACTTCCCTTAAACTCAAGGTAATGAGTGGCTACTCCCCATCTTTACCAGTTTGCTTGTACTTTTCCACCTTATGCACATTTTGGGTTCTTATGGTTGGGGCAGGCAGGTGTCAGTAGCATATGCAATGTAGGGAGGTCCCCCGGAGAGGATCCTAGGATGTGGGCATGGTGGTGGGACTGACAGAACTGCGAGGGAGGGTGCGCACTGGGTGACCCAGACGTGTGCTAAAAAGGTAAAAAAATAGTAAAAGAGAAGAGTTCCTACACCCTCCCCTACTTTTTAATAAATGTAGGAACTTAATAAATAAAGGAATAGTGTTTGTTTTTACCATTGGTTTCACAATATTGATTGTTTATTGCATAATAAATGTACAGATAGGACAATTTTTCAAATTATACAAGACCCTGGACTTATGGGATGTAAGTTTGATGTAAGAAACTCGTATTATACTAATCTGGGCATCGATACCCTCTGTTTCCCACCAGGAAACAATGGATGTATGACATTACAACGCGGGTTTTTACAACGCATGCAGTTACATCGCATGCGTTACAACGCATGCGATGTTACAACGCTATGCCATTACAACGCAAGTCTTTACATCGACTTGCGCTAGATGGCGTGCTAACATTAAAAAAGTGTAATTTACTATTCCAACTCCAGTCCACTTAACAGTAGGGAAGGTGTTGGGATAGTAAACTACACTATTTGTAATGTTAGCACGCCATCTAGCGCAAGTCGATGTAAAGACTTGCGCTGTAATGGCATAGCGTTGTAACATCGCATGCGTTGTAACGCATGCGATGTAACTGCACTGCGTGGTAAAAACTGCGTTGTAATGGCTGTTCCCCGGAAACAATTATTAGAGGTATTTTGTTTCCGTTAAGGACAAGGAATAACTCATATATCCGTCGTAACATCTAAAGCTGATTGACTTTACAGGTAGGCCTCACCAACACTTAAGGTTGGACCCTCCAGTTTTATACAGTCAGCTCCATGTGCGTTCCCAATCGAGTTGATCCATAAGTATGAACGGAAAGGAAGTATAGAGAGCTGAGATGACTGCACCATATGCAGGGGCGACTCACGCAGTGGTGTAACATAAGCCCCGGTGGTGCTGGTTGGGGCGAGCTCCAGGGTTCCCCCCCCAGCAAAAGTGCTAGGAGGTGTGCCAGGGAAGGAGGCCCGCTCCATGTACTTTTCAGGCCCCCCCCCCCAAGTTTTTTTAAGCCGCTTGCGAAAGAAGCAGCAAATACAATGGGCCTCAATTTAGATCTTTTTGAGCCATATCAGAAATTGAATCCATTCACTCCTGGTTGGATTTCTTGAGCCTCAATTGACCCCTGAACTTTTGTGGGTCACCGGAATTAACTCTCCTAAATATTTATGGATTAGTTCTGTTTGTGTTATCCCAGGAATATATGCTTGCGTCGTGATGATACAGGCTAGCTTGAGTGTTGTGATTTGTCCATGCACATGCATCGCGAAGTACAACGGCTTTTTTTATGTACCTGTCTAACAAGGCGGACAACAATATTAAAACTATAAATTAAGAGTGTGACTTGGCAGAAGATAATTACTGGGGATCATGGTAACATTTATAGCAGATGGACACTCGTAAAAAAAACGATATTTTGTAGGCAAATGAGAAACACGTGAGGGACCATCAGGGTAGTGAGTGAAAATAAAGTGGGCAGCAAGGCAGAGGAGAACTGAACAAACGCAAACAAAACAAGCATTGGTAATGCACCGGTTTCGCCTATGTAAGGAATAAAGGGCTGTTTTCATCAATCATCGTCCATGAGAAGGAAAGAGCTCCCAGACAGATAACAAGGGAGTGGAGAGGATGTGGCGCAGCAGCCAGAGCTGCTGACGGGAGAGCTGGGGATCCTGGTTCAGGTCTTGGTGGCACTACGTAACATCCTGTGATTCTATGCAAATCACTTAATCTCTCAGGGTGATAAATTGTTATATAAACATGCTGCAATAGTAAAAGGCAAAACTTTATGAAAATATAGTTCCACCAAGCGGATGTTAACAGTATTTCGGTGTCAGGAAACTGATAAGAGAAGCAGAGGAGAGGTACAAGCATTAGTAAATGCAGGAGATATGCTACAGCGAATAGAAATGGAGAAAAGATAAGTGGCACGCACAGGAACTAATGAGAAGTTAGGAAAGAGAAGAGGTGGGATGTAAGTCCCTTTTAAGTTTATATTAAAAACAATAGATTTCTCTAGCACCGCTCAAGCACTGTGCAGGCGAAACCTAAAAAGAGTCCCCATAATATGGGGACTCTATGGGTGGGAAGATATAACTCATCCAGTCACAACACTGTTAGACAAAAACGCTCCAGTGCAGGACAAACACAAGAGAGAATAAGGAAGAAAAGGAAAAAGGAAGAAAGTCATTGAATTAATATCAGACACATTAGATAGACAACAAAGTCTTCTGGTCATGAACAAGGTTCTATCCTCAAGTCTACTGTAACTATACATTCTGTACTGGAAACAGTAGACCTGCCAGGAGACTGCTAAAGCAGTCTGTAGCCGAAACCTACAGAAATAACAACACAGTACATTAAATGGTTTTTAACTCCGTATTTTAAAAAACTAAAGCCACTTAGCCTGGAACTTGCATTTTCAATGATTTTGTCCCTGGATGACGATGAACTTGTCTTTCGCGTGAGCTCTTTCTTAAAAACTGTGGTTCGTGCCCGGTTAACAATGTCCTAAAGTAATATGGTTTACTCTTCATGTGCAAAACAGTATTTTAGTGTCTAATTGCATGATTTTATAAATATTTTGTCTTTTTCTTGTACTTTTATGGATTGTAATGATCCGAATAAAGTTTTCATTGATTGATTGAACAACACAGTAATTTTGTTGCATTGTAGAGTTTTCTAAATGTTTACCACTCTACTCCAGTCATAGTTTCGTTGTAAAAAGTCAAAAAAGTTATTTAGAGTTCTGAAAAAGTTTGATTTGTTCATAGCAAGATTTCAAAGTTTTCGAAGCGTTGAAATGTTGAAATGGTTGATTAAAGACTTTTCATGAATGTTTTTCAAGTTGGGAGTGATAGTTATGAAGCAAAACATGCTGTTAAGGACTGGTCATTTCAAGATTAGAGAATGTGTTTAGAAAGTACAAAAACACAACCAAAGAGTTCTTGAAAGGTTTTTTTGAATTGTTAAAATGTTTTAAGAAGCTGCTGAAAAAGTGGTAAAAGCTATTTAGAAAACAAACAGGGTTAATTCTATGAGTTAAATTCCTCAAAACAATCGGGAGGGCAACAAAAGTTGCATTTGCAATTAAAATCAATTTTTGCTTATATTCTTTCTCTGAAAATTGCACAAATATATACAATTGAGCATCTACAGGAAGTTTAGGATTTTTATCAGTGCAACTTGGTTGAAATATGCTTTCCTAGCTTGCTACTCCTTATCTACCATGGCACAACCACCATACATGAATGATGACTAAACCCATCAAACACAAGATTCAGGCCTTTCAGATTACAATCTGTGCAGACAACATAGGTATTAGGATCCTATTGGAATCTCCTATAAGGTCTCACCTTACCTGTGTTTTCTTTTCCTATCTTCAGTCTGTGGTGTTCCTGAACCGAAGGATAGTATTTCAAGCAGAAGTAGTATCCACCCAGGAAAGTGGCCTTGGGAGGTCAGTCTACAGTACTATGAAGTCCACATGTGCGGAGGGTCTCTGATCTCACAAACATGGGTTGTCTCAGCGGCCAGCTGCTTTCAGTAAGTACAGGAAATCGCATTGTCAGGGGAGTGAGTTTGGGGGGAACAATTTTGGCTACTTTATTTTAGAAGGAATAATATGATGCAGCATTTTGTGCATTCTCAACAGTCTTTCAATTGAATATTAAAAGCAAGTACAGGAAGAAAATCTGAAATGTAATTTAACACTAGCATTTGGATATTTTAAAATTATAAATAATTTGATTCAGACATATAGATTGAAGCAATAGTTGGTTGTGTATCATTGTATCTGTCACAGTATCAAGGTCAATAATATCGAATAGCAGAAATATTGGATCTGACTTTTTGACCACCACTGTAATGTCATGGTAAGTATGCATTGGGAAGTATTGATTTACCACTATTAACGCCAAATCAGTTTACCTTGATCATAAGGTGTTAGTCGATATTTTGGATTCAATATTGTTGTACATTGGTATTTCAACTGCAATATTGTGACCTCAGTCTCTGAGCTTTGGCTCACAACTATAAGGTAAAATAGTCCACTTTTAATGTTTTTCCATCATTCCTCTTCTCTCACAAGAAGATGTAAATAGCTAGGATTTCAATAAACATACAAAATGTGAGAAAGGTACTATAGGCCTGGTTTAATGGCTATAATGTACTTCTAATAAGGAAGGCAGAATAACTTATCCACTAAACTCTAAAGGAAGCCCTAGCCGTAAAGAGCAAGCTCCTTTTCTCCCTTGTGTTGTTGCCACAATCTTAGGTATCAAACTAGGGAGGAAATAATTTAAGGACACTGGCGGTAAACTTTGAAATACTGTTTATAATTATTCTAGTGTCTCATAGGTTCAGAATGTTGTCTTAAGTACTAGGCCCCCTCAGGACAAAATAAAGCACCCAGTCAGACCTTTTCTGTTTGCCACTAATCCCTTTGAAAACGTTAGGGCAGCTGAATTTTCCTCTCACGCTCTCCTATTTGTGGAATTCTTCTTGACCTCTTTTGATTATCTGAGTCAGGGGTCTTCCAACTTTTTTATACAGAGCCCCTTGGATTACTATAAATGTCCACCCCACCACCCTACTGACAAAATCTACTAAAATGGTTCAAAGAGACCGTTGAATACTGCCTGTATAGAGTGTTAAACGTTATGGGGTGTTTGGAGAGGAACTAAAAACTAGCACGAAGAACAAGATGTTCCATAGTGCATGCACCACCACATGACAGCACAGTGGAAGTTTCTGTAGCATACAAAAAACTGACACAGCACTAACAGAACTAATGTGCGGCTTAGTTCACACTCACATGAAGAACAGCAGAGGTACCAGCAGATCTAGAATCACTCACACACAAAACAGCCACAGCATAGGCAGCAGCAGTACACGCTTACATCACAATCACAACAGGTGTAGCACAGGCAGCAGAATTCAATAGTGGGGGTCAAGGGTCTACTATGGCAGCCTTCCAACCCAACAGTGTTTGTATGCATTTAATGGGAGGTAAAAGACTGCTAATGTGCACTTCTCCCCCTAATGGGCTGTTGAGAGGGACAGAGTGACGGCCTACTTTGGGGGTCAAAGACCAGCTTGGAGTGTTATGTTGTATTTTATTATATGGCAGCATTTGTATAGTGGTTCATACCACCTCTCTTAAGGGATCTCCATTAAAAATCATAAGCACTAAATGGTCCCATCCACATGCGGGGACCCCATAGCAGTTCTTTCATAGTCACATTCTTACAATATCTACGCCTTACTTCAGGAAGGCCAGTAGGTATATGTGACAAAGTACACAGTTTCCAAATTCCTTTAATTTGTTTTAAAAGATGAGGAAAAAACCTTCAGCCTTCAAAAAGTCACTAAAAATAAATACCAGTGCCTTTTTAAAACGTCACACAGTCTTTTTTTTTTTTTTTAAGTTAATGGTAGGAAGAATCAGGTAATGTAGCTGGAGAGTTTGCAGAAGTGAAACACTGTGAAAAAAATACTGCATCTTTAAGGGCACTCTGACCTCTAACATCGCATCATGCCCTGTAGGTGCCAGTTTAGGCAGTTCTTTTTTCCAGCTCCTGCTGACAGGATCCTGGAGAAGAGTGCTGCCTTTTTAAAGCTTTTTCACTCAAAATGTTTCACTTGTTTCTTACCAAAAGAGATTTACTTGACGTCCTCTAGGGTGAAGAGTATTCTCTGATTTTTCCCTGACAGGAAATATATATATTTTTTTCTAATTGCCATCTCTTTTTGCAAAATGCCCTTAATATGGTAGAAAAATGGCAGAAACGGACCCACATAGGGGGGCAGATTTACCAGTCCCTTGCGCCACTTTTGCGTCACTTTTCCGATGTTAAATGTGACGCAAAAGTGACGCCAGGGGCTTGTAAATCTGCCCCAGGATCTGTAGTCTCTGTTTGCCAGACTCATATGACCCCAAGACGTGTGCCACTGTAAGACCTTCTACAAACGAACTTTGAGAGGGAGAGAGAAGACTCACCTGCATGACCAAGTAGAGCACCTGAGAAGGCAAGATTACCTGGCTGGGGAGACCTCTGAGGGGTAAGGAGAGACTGTTCCCTGGGAGATAGAAAAGGAGAAAATCGACATTGAGAAGTGGTAAACACCTACTTGCTCACCGCCAAGGGCTGGTTCAACCTCGATAATACACACAACATTGAGGAGAAAAGTAGCGTCAATGTTGAAAAGTACTTCAATGTTGAGACACCAGTCGACTTTGAGAATTTCAGCATCGAGACATGGTTCGATGGCGAGATATCATTGGTAATACTGATGTGGCCAAAGTCCTGGTGAAGGTCCTTGCCTCCCAATTACTTTTGTACTTGGCAGGGGCACCAGGCAGGGTTGCTGCTTGTCCCCGCCTCTCTTTGCCCTGACTCTCGAGCCACTGGCGATGTGGGTCTGTAGAGACCCTATTATCAGGGGCTTCAAGTGGACCTCTGGTTGGGAGGACTCTATATGATTATACACGGATGATATCTTGCTCTATCTTGAATCACCGGCTGCATGTATCCCTAAATAGGGTCCTGAATATCTTACTGGTGTTCGGCAGATTTGCTGGTTATAAAATAAACTGGACTAAGTAGATGCTCTATATCCTCAGTGGGGCAATGCCCCAGCTCCCCCAGGGGTTCCAACTAGTGGAAGCCACAGATGGCTTCAAGTACCTGGGGATCTGGGTCTCCAGGGACCCATCCCGGTTCTATGAGTGTAATCTCCTTCCGCCCCTGCAGCGCCTTAAGTCTGATGTCCGACAATGAAAATCACTCCCTCTGTCTCTCTTAGGGTGAGCAGCCCTATTTAAGATGATGTGCCTTTCGCGATTTTAATACGTTTTGCAAAACACTCCTCACTGCGTTGATTCCTCATACTTTAAGGAAATAGACTGTCTTCTACGGAACCTGCTCTTGGAGGGTAGACCCCCCCCAGATTGCCACACACAAGCTAAAGCTGGGAAGATTCGATGGGGGAATTGGTTACCGGACATTAGGAAATACTATTGGGCATCATACCTTGCAGCGATCAACCAGTGCACGTATAGACCTCCGGGCGACCTTGCCTTCCAAATCGATAGGTGGCTCTTGCCGGGTGGGAGCTTTGATGGGGCACTGTATGTGCGCATGTTGAAGCCAGCCGTGACCGGCCCCACCGGACATGCGGTGCAGGTGTGGAAAGCAGCTACGAAGAGCTTGGGGTGGGAGGGCAAGATTACACAGGCCACACCACTCTGGCACAGCGAGCACCTGGGTAGGCTGATCCTCTCGAAGGGCTTCGATCGTTGGGATCTTATTGGTATATCCAAGGTGGGGGACTTGTGGAAGTCAGGTGCTGTTATTCCCTTTACACAGCTGCAGCAGGAATTCGAACTGGCGCGTTCCGAATATTTTCTGTATCTGCATATTAGGCATGCTTTGCTCGCCGTGCTCCTCATAGGAGAATCACTCCCTGAGTCCTCCCCACTTGAGGATAGGGTGCTAGATGGCAACTTGCCGGAGAAGGTCATATCATTAATCTACAAGAAGCTGATCAATAACATGCCTGACCCCCTGGTCCAGCTAAGGGCAAAATGGGACCACGATGTAGCAGGTTTGGATGATGAGGAGTGGCTGGCAGCAGTGGCCTCTCCTCGTGAGATGGCCATTTCCTCGAAGCTCCGCCTAATACAGCTAAAGCTTCTGCATAGGTCCTACCTGTCTGGTCCACTACTGGTTCATATGGGGTACAGAACATATGGTGGTTTCTCCAGGCAATGTGGGCAAGAGGGTACCTTTATCCATACACTCTGGGAATGCACGACTATTCAAAGGTATTGGGCGGCAGTTGTGAGACTCATGGAGGGGGTGTTGGGACAGAAGATCGACTGTAATATAAAGCTTGCTATCCTAAACGCCTGGGGCCCAACTGAACTAAATTCCAAAGAGCGTACATGGGTAACATTGGGCTTGATGGTGGAAAAGCAAAATATTGCAAGATTGTGGAAGGCTCAGATCCCGCCAAACCTTGGGGACTGGAGTAATGATATGGACTGGTGTATGGTTACTGAAAAGACCATCTGTGAAGCTAGGGGGTGCCCCGCCAAGTGGTCTCAGGTCTGGGACAATTGGAACACCCACAGGGGAGGAATATGTGTGCCCCCTAAGACGAGAGAAGAAACCGTCACACGAGATCTTATCATGCTACAATTGTGATTATAGTACTGTCGTGTTTCCATTATCTTGCTATGTGTCTCTCCTGTATTATAACTTTGTTGCCATTCCTTGTGTATAATACCTTTTTCAATTGTCATACCTTGTTCTCAATTAAAAGAACCGTTAAAAAAAATATATTGATGTGGATGTACGCAACGATAATTGTATGTATAGAAACAAAATCGAATCACTGTTGTGGAAATCCCCTGTATGACCTCTCCAGCTACACTGAGCCAGAAATACATGATCAGGCAGGTCCGTGCCCTAGGCATGAGGCTACTGATTGACAGATCACAGGTGGGGTGGCACGTAACCAGCAGGAGAAACGCGTGAACAGGAAAAACCCAGATTTATATCACAGATAGGCAGTGACACCACAATGGTCCTGGGAGATTGGCCTCAATAAAACTCATATGGCAGAAGGGAGTGTGCATTCACCAAACACCATAAAGTAAGATTCCACATGAAATTAGGAACACTCAGCCAATCAGGACACAGCAAACACTACACACGCAGTGATCACACTCTCCCCATGCCAGACATCTTGACACGTTACCCACAGGCCCTCATTGTGTCCACGCAAGATCGAAACCCACCTGCATTTGTCATCAGGTGGGAGTAAATTATGGCCTCTTGACAAGGCCCACATTTCACTCTCAAAACAGGATCTGTATATTGTTTTATGATACTTCAAGAAATGTATAAAAATACATTCAAAATGATTGTACTTTGAGTCAGTCCTCAGATCCGTTTCTGTTGGCTGCACTCTCTGATAAAACCATCTATTTCTGTTTTGCTAAATGCCTCTTGTCTTTGTTTTTTCAAGGTAAATTCATATTCAAGCAACATTTTGGTGAGCCAGCCAGGAGAGATTGGTGCTTCAAACCTGACTGTAGCCAAAGGAAAGGACCCCACTTTGATGGATTGACATCAGCACAGCAAGGAAGGTGAGCAGACGCCACAATTGATTGAAAGCTCTGCTGATTCCGCAGGGCAGATGTGTGTCCTGAAGTCGTCGTCAATTGGGTATGAGACTACATCTGATCCTTAGCCCCCAACGTATGGCAAACCAGGAAAAAGTGCACCAATTTAACCTGAGCGCCATGCCACTGAAAGAAATCTGAAATATTGCTCACTTCATGTGCCCGAACTGAGTATTCCTGAGGCGGCCTTGGAGGCGATACCAAGGAGGTGAAGGTTGTTAGTCTCTTTGACCGCTCGGCATGACACAGTGGTATGCATGTCCCCTGGGTGTGATACAAGTGATACAGGGGCGAGGCCTCACCGATTAGACTGTTGGGCGTGATACAGAGGGTACACATAGGCCCTGAATGTGATATAGGGCCAGCACTTTGATCTTATTTATCACAAAGAGACTATTAGTTATGGATTCCTTACCTTAGAATTACTCCCAGGCATCAGACTGGATCCGGAGAAATTTTCTTCAGCAGTACTCCTGCGCGTCGGTAGGTGGCGTCGGTCAACTCCGCGTTCGTTGTTGGCGTCGTGATCGCCAGAATGACATTGCGGTATCTACTTAGACGCCGCCCCTGCACGCTGACGTGAGTACTTTTTTTTGCGCCAGCCAGCGCAGATCCGTAGAGAGCGATACCCTTTAGTCTTTTTTGACTTGAGTTTTTTAAAACTTTTTGTCGACTTCTTTTTTGAGCTGTTCGACTCCTGGTGCAAGGGATGTCACATTGACTGACTGGCTTTAAGCCTTGTGACTCCTGTCACAAGTTGATGTCAGTCACAGACCCACATCTCATGTGCCTCTGGTGCCTGGAGCGCGACCATGACCTGAAGTCGTGTTCTGACTGCCGGGTCATAAACCCGAAGCTTCTCGAGTCCCGGCAGTCAGCTCCGCGCTGCTCAAGGTCCCGGTCGAGAGGGAGGTCACTGGACCAGTCGCGGAGTCACCACCATCACTCCTCTTCGAAGTCTTCGGGTAAGTCTAAGCACAAAAAGAAGGCGAAGAAGCACCGTCGCTCTTTGCCTTCTCCCCGTCTGTCGGCTGACGCGACACGGGATGCAGAAGGTAATCGTCCGGCTCCGCCTGTTGAGCCCGCTGGCTAAGCTCCGAGGCTTCCCTCCTTTCCCAGGAGCCGGAGTGACCCCTGCCCAACTTCATAGCTTTTACGAAGCCCTCCACTCAATCTTTGGACAGCCCAAATGCACTGGTGCCCCTTTGGGCCCCGCGGACTCAGCTGGGGGTTTTAGGCCTTCGATGCCGACAGCTTCGGCTCCCGTGCCACAGGCCCCCCAGGGATCCAGGTCTGGATCCGAATCGGCGCCGGTCAACCTTACAACAGCTCCTCTGGCACTGAATCCATTGGCAAAACCTCCGCCCCCTCTGATGCTGGTTGTGTCCTCAGCCAGTGTCAACCCCGGCCTCCCCCTCGACATGGACACGGAGCCGGTGCTGGCGTTGACCAGTACTTTTGTACCCTTGTTCTATCCTGGCGTTCCCTATCGCCCTGAGTGGCAGCCAGAGGAGGGTGAGGATGACTGGGGGGGTCTACTGACCCTCTAGCAGACCAGTTGGAACAAGCCAGACTGGAGAGAGGAACTGGGTGAGGCCAGTGGTCTGGATACAAGTCCACACCTTGGAATGCTTTCTCCCCCTACCGTGACTACAGAGAAGGGAGCCTCCTACACTGTGGTGTTGTGTAGGGCTGCTGAGGCCTTGGGCCTTGAGCTACGTACGGTGGCAGTCAGGACCAACCTCCTGACTGAGGTGCTTCAGCCAGCTGCAGCCTCTTCGGAGCCCCTGCTGCCGTTCAATGAGGCCCTCACTGACATCCTTCTGGGCTCCTGGTCCAAGCCCAGCACAGGGCCTTTTCTCTCCCAACACCCTACCCCTGAGAGCTTGGTGGTCCAAGCCTCAACGTCCAAAGCTGCGTTCCCTACTGCTCCCCCAGATAGGGAATCCAAGAAGCTGGATCATTTTGGAAAGAAGATGTTTTCTTCCTCCAGCTTAGGACTGCGGTAGGGGAACACCGCATGTCTCTTGAGCTGTTACAACCACTTTGTGTGGGACACCATTGCGCAGGTACTGCCACAGTGCCCGGAGGAGGCCTGGGCCATACTCTTCCGTGTGGTCGCTGAAGGGAGGGATGCAGCAAAGTTCACCATTCGCTGTGGGCTGGACACCGCCGACTCGCTAGGCAGGACGATTTCAGTGACGGTAGCCCTGAGATGCTACGCCTGTTGGAGGTCCACTGCCTTCTTGGGCAATGTCCAATCGACTCTTTTGGACATGCCCTTTGATGGCCGTCGCTTGTTTGGCAACAAGGCGGACAATGGGCTCGAGCACTTCAAAGATTCTAGGGCTACGGCCAGATCCTTTAGCCTCGCTACCACCCACGCAGTCTGCTTTGAACGCCTTTCGTGGCTACGGAAGGGGTGCCCCACCACGTTCTGCCGAGAGCCATAGGCCCGCGCAAGCTGTCCAGCCTCTGTGGGGCCGGGGACGTAGGACCCACTGCTGTGGGTCTGGGATCCAGCGGGTGAGACAGTCCACCAGTGCCCACACTGCAGCAGCCTCCAAACCTTCCTTGTCTGACCTTTCAGGGCTACCAGTTGGCAGTGGCGGCAGGATAGGCCATCACCTCCCCCACTGGCACAATATCACGTCGGACAGGTGGGTTTTTCAGATAGTCCGAAGGGACTACTCCCTCCCCTTCGAGATTACCCCTCCCTCCATTCCACCTACACTCCATCGCATGTCCATCGCAATCAACCTTCTGTCCACAACAACCCCCTGGGAACAAGATTGACCTCTTTTATGAGATCATGATAGAGGATATCAATCGACAAATGCAAACCAACTCTCAGGATAAGAGAAGTAGGAAACACAAAAAATCATGGAATCTAACCCAAGGAGAATACAGAGCCCTAAAGGAGTTAAAAGAAGACCTCAATGTCATTATCAAAGCCTCAGATAAAGGCGGTAATATCGTAATCCAGAATCTTGATGATTACATAAAGGAAGCCATCAGACAATTGAGAAATGAAAATCATTATCAAAGACTTAGGAATAACCCCATGGAAGCTTTGACTCAAGAATACCATCTCCAACTACAAGAATGGAAAGATCTGACTGACTTTGAAGAGTACATTTATCTGAAGGTTGACCATCCCACTATCCCGACGATATACTTTCTGCCAAAAGTACACAAATTATTAACAAATCCACCAGGAAGACCAATAGTGAATTCAATTGGCTCTCTTCTAGAAAAAACATCTAGATTCATTGATGTCTTTTTAATGGATTATGTTCCTTCTTTACCATCTTTCCTACGAGATACAATGGACTTTCTCAATAAAATCCCAAAAATCCAATGGGGAAAGGAATTTGTAATGGCAACAATAGATGTAACATCGCTGTACACATTAATTCTCCATGAGGATGGAATATCAGCTGTAAAACACTTCCTAGAAACAAAGTCAATCAGTTTCTTGGAACATTCAGAAATGCTATTGGAAATGTTGACATACTGACTAACCCATAACATATTTCTTTTCAAATTAGACCTTTTTCGACAAAAACAGGGGACCTCAATGGGTACATCATTTGAGCCCACCTATGCCAAACTTCTAATGGTGCTGTGGAAAACTGAAATTGTGAAGAAGAAGGAGAATCTGAACTTTACATTTTGGACAAGATTCATTGATGATCTTTTCGTGATATGGGAAGGAAATCAAATAGACCTTGAGAATTTTATAGATTGACTAAATAACAACAATTATAACTTGTCCTTTACTTCTTCGATCAGCAAACAAAGTGTCATCTTTCTAGAGGTGGAGGTTTTTTATTAAGAATCTAAAACTTTGTACAAAAATGCATCGAAAGCCAACTTTGTGCAACAGTATCCTCCATGCGAACAGTGGACCCCCAAAAAAATGTAAAGTGGAGCCTACCGTACAGAGAGATGCTCAGAGCAAAAAGAAACTGCTCAGAAGTATCAGATACTGAACAACAATTGGAAGAAATGAGCAGATGGTTTCTCTAAAGAGGCTATCCATTGAAAGTAATAGAAACTGCAAAAAGCAAAGCCAGGCAAAGACCAAGAGATGATTTTTTAACACCTCAAACAAAAACCTATGAGAGAAACAATGGAAATGAAAAAATACGGTTGATTAAAGATTTTAACAATGAGAATAAAGAGCTAAAAGAAATCATACAAAGAAATGAGAAAACCCTCGTACTAGATGAAACTTTAAAAAAGACTCTTTCCTTGAATCCAAATATTACATATAGAAAGACAGGCTCCCTGGGAGAAATTCTTACACAAAGCCATCTGGATACAAAACAACCAATAACATCATCTTGATTAAATACACCAGGCTTCTGGAAATGTTCAAACGTGGAGCATTGTAAAAACTCATTATCATTCGAACTTCGTAATGGAAAGACTGAGCAAATTAAAGAACATAACACCTGTGAGTAGAAGTATGTAGTACCCATATTAGAATGTCCCTGTGGGAAACAATATGTAGGAAGTACCATTAATAAGCTGAAATTACAAATTCTCCAGCATCTGCATGCTATAAAAAATAAAGACTTTTCCTATTCAATCGCCAAACATTTTTTTTTACCTTCACGCAAGTGGTAGCCAACAACTTAAGTACTTTGGAATGAAAATTGTGATAGCCAAAGAACGGGGAGGTAACAGAATCTTAAGCCTGAGACAGACAGAATCTCGCTTTATTTTAGAAATTAGAAAACCCATATAGACATAACTTGGATGCAGAATTGCATATGCATCTATAGGAGTTAAATGAATCCAAGAAAAGTGAACTTTTAATTGTCACCACATAAATAACCACTCTTTCACATTAGTTTTAAAGACAAGAAAATCTAAGATTGTAGGAAACACAATAACAGGATGATGTAGAATTAATACAATTTCTATAGTGCGGTCTTAGTTTTAAATCATGTCTGCAAAATCACACTAGCACTTTATTTATATACATATATGAATTGATCATTATAACAAACCAAACAGAATATGGGAAAAAAGAAGTTTAAGATAATACTTTTTTAGAAATATAGCAATTGAATGGTAAAGAAACAACTATAATGTACTTTACTATTAACTAGAAAAGAGATTGTTGATATTTAACAAAATGTAACAGAAACCTCTTGTATCTATAATTATTCAATTGTACTGATCACTTTAACATAGAATTCAATTATGAATTGAACTTTATTTAAAAAGATATGTAGTTTTTATAACTTCATTGTATTCTTACTTTTAAAAACTTTACATTATATTTATAATAAATTTCATAGAGTTATCTGTTTTTACTTCATCAATCAATGTATCAATTTCTTATAACCATTGGACATATGCATCTGCACTTTATGCCAACTTTTTAGTGTCATAAGAAGGAATATATTGAAATGAATTATATTTACTTTACAATTATATTACAAAGTGGCTTACAAATGTTACCACTGATTGAATTTGAAGGCTAGCAGTCTATTAACATATTGTAATTAAAAGTAATGAGGAGTTAATATACATGAGCACTTTTTAAAATGCTGTAGATGCAAGGACTCTATGGTCCAGTAGAAGGCTGGGAGCCGAAACACGTAGACCGTCCAACTATGTTTGCACTATGGTGTTATTAGTAAATACCTAAAAGAAGTACCTCTTGTCTATAGTGCCGTGAAATTTTTCATCGTAAGGAGGAGAGAGAACTGCGGAGCATGTATATATATCTATATATATATCTATATCTATATATCTATATCTATATAGATGGGAGTGCATTCTGCTAAAGGCAACTTGTGAAACTTTATTAATACGGCCAGCCAGGTCGGGGATTGCACCATTGTAGGAATCAGTACAAGTCCTGTGGCATGCAGATGCAAAGTGCCATGTGGGAGCAACAAGTTGCGCTTTACTTTTGGGAACAATTTTGAGAGACTGCACATGTAATGCTAATAAAAGAAAAATATGCTGTTTAAAATTTCAGCCTGTTTTGTTTCCGGACCCACGAGGGTTTAATATGGACTCCAACTCCCAAGATTCTTAGCAGGGATTTCTACTCCCATGATGCTTATCAAGACCCACCTGGGCAGGTTTTCAAATTGAAGGGGTTATTTCAGTTGGAGTGACCGTGAAATGAACATGGCTTGGCATGCTGCCTCTGAGGAAGGAGGTTTACTCTGAAACGCGTCAGGCAAGGCATGCAATGATTATTTTTTCTGTCTTTCTGTGAAGTTGTTCCTGCGCTTTTGAAAGACTTGTTGGGAGTGCATTCTGCTAAAGGCAACTTGTGAAACTTTATTAATACGGCCAGCCAGGTCGGGGATTGCACCATTGTAGGAATCAGTACAAGTCCTGTGGCATGCAGATGCAAAGTGCCATGTGGGAGCAACAAGTTGCGTTTTCCTTTTGGGAACAATTTTGAGAGACTGCACATGTAATGCTAATAAAAGAAAAATATGCTGTTTAAAATTTCAGCCTGTTTTGTTTCCGGACCCACGAGGGTTTAATATGGACTCCAACTCCCAAGATTCTTAGCAGGGATTTCTACTCCCATGATGCTTATCAAGACCCACCTGGGCAGGTTTTCAAATTGAAGGGGTTATTTCAGTTGGAGTGACCGTGAAATGAACATGGCTTGGCATGCTGCCTCTGAGGAAGGAGGTTTACTCTGAAACGCGTCAGGCAAGGCATGCAATGATTATTTTATCTGTCTTTCTCTGAAGTTGTTCCTGCGCTTTTGAAAGACTTGTTGGGAGTGCATTCTGCTAAAGGCAACTTGTGAAACTTTATTAATACGACCAGCCAGGTCGGGGATTGCACCATTGTAGGAATCAGTACAAGTCCTGTGGCATGCAGATGCAAAGTGCCATGTGGGAGCAACAAGTTGCGCTTTACTTTTGGGAACAATTTTGAGAGACTGCACATGTAATGCTAATAAAAGAAAAATATGCTGTTTAAAATTTCAGCCTGTTTTGTTTCCGGACCCACGAGGGTTTAATATGGACTCCAACTCCCAAGATTCTTAGCAGGGATTTCTACTCCCATGATGCTTATCAAGACCCACCTGGGCAGGTTTTCAAATTGAAGGGGTTATTTCAGTTGGAGTGACCGTGAAATGAACATGGCTTGGCATGCTGCCTCTGAGGAAGGAGGTTTACTCTGAAACGCGTCAGGCAAGGCATGCAATGATTATTTTATCTGTCTTTCTCTGAAGTTGTTCCTGCGCTTTTGAAAGACTTGTTGGGAGTGCATTCTGCTAAAGGCAACTTGTGAAACTTTATTAATACGGCCAGCCAGGTCGGGGATTGCACCATTGTAGGAAACAGTACAAGTCCTGTGGCATGCAGATGCAAAGTGCCATGTGGGAGCAACAAGTTGCGCTTTACTTTTGGGAACAATTTTGAGAGACTGCACATGTAATGCTAATAAAAGAAAAATATGCTGTTTAAAATTTCAGCCTGTTTTGTTTCCGGACCCACGAGGGTTTAATATGGACTCCAACTCCCAAGATTCTTAGCAGGGATTTCTACTCCCATGATGCTTATCAAGACCCACCTGGGCAGGTTTTCAAATTGAAGGGGTTATTTCAGTTGGAGTGACCGTGAAATTAACATGGCTTGGCATGCGGCCTCTGAGGAAGGAGGTTTACTCTGAAACGCGTCAGGCAAGGCATGCAATGATTATTTTATCTGTCTTTCTCTGAAGTTGTTCCTGCGCTTTTGAAAGACTTGTTGGGAGTGCATTCTGCTAAAGGCAACTTGTGAAACTTTATTAATACGGCCAGCCAGGTCGGGGATTGCACCATTGTAGGAATCAGTACAAGTCCTGTGGCATGCAGATGCAAAGTGCCATGTGGGAGCAACAAGTTGCGCTTTACTTTTGGGAACAATTTTGAGAGACTGCACATGTAATGCTAATAAAAGAAAAATATGCTGTTTAAAATTTCAGCCTGTTTTGTTTCCGGACCCACGAGGGTTTAATATGGACTCCAACTCCCAAGATTCTTAGCAGGGAGTTCTACTCCCATGATGCTTATCAAGACCCACCTGGGCAGGTTTTCAAATTGAAGGGGTTATTTCAGTTGGAGTGACCGTGAAATGAACATGGCTTATCATGCTGCCTCTGAGGAAGGAGGTTTACTCTGAAACGCGTCAGGCAAGGCATGCAATGATTATTTTATCTGTCTTTCTCTGAAGTTGTTCCTGCGCTTTTGAAAGACTTGTTGGGAGTGCATTCTGCTAAAGGCAACTTGTGAAACTTTATTATTACGGCCAGCCAGGTCGGGGATTGCACCATTGTAGGAAACAGTACAAGTCCTGTGGCATGCAGATGCAAAGTGCCATGTGGGAGCAACAAGTTGCGCTTTACTTTTGGGAACAATTTTGAGAGACTGCACATGTAATGCTAATAAAAGAAAAATATGCTGTTTAAAATTTCAGCCTGTTTTGTTTCCGGACCCACGAGGGTTTAATATGGACTCCAACTCCCAAGATTCTTAGCAGGGATTTCTACTCCCATGATGCTTATCAAGACCCACCTGGGCAGGTTTTCAAATTGAAGGGGTTATTTCAGTTGGAGTGACCGTGAAATGAACATGGCTTGGCATGCTGCCTCTGAGGAAGGAGGTTTACTCTGAAACGCGTCAGGCAAGGCATGCAATGATTATTTTATCTGTCTTTCTCTGAAGTTGTTCCTGCGCTTTTGAAAGACTTGTTGGGAGTGCATTCTGCTAAAGGCAACTTGTGAAACTTTATTAATACGGCCAGCCAGGTCGGGGATTGCACCATTGTAGGAATCAGTACAAGTCCTGTGGCATGCAGATGCAAAGTGCCATGTGGGAGCAACAAGTTGCGCTTTACTTTTGGGAACAATTTTGAGAGACTGCACATGTAATGCTAATAAAAGAAAAATATGCTGTTTAAAATTTCAGCCTGTTTTGTTTCCGGACCCACGAGGGTTTAATATGGACTCCAACTCCCAAGATTCTTAGCAGGGATTTCTACTCCCATGATGCTTATCAAGACCCACCTGGGCAGGTTTTCAAATTGAAGGGGTTATTTCAGTTGGAGTGACCGTGAAATGAACATGGCTTGGCATGCTGCCTCTGAGGAAGGAGGTTTACTCTGAAACGCGTCAGGCAAGGCATGCAATGATTATTTTATCTGTCTTTCTCTGAAGTTGTTCCTGCGCTTTTGAAAGACTTGTTGGGAGTGCATTCTGCTAAAGGCAACTTGTGAAACTTTATTAATACGGCCAGCCAGGTCGGGGATTGCACCATTGTAGGAATCAGTACAAGTCCTGTGGCATGCAGATGCAAAGTGCCATGTGGGAGCAACAAGTTGCGCTTTACTTTTGGGAACAATTTTGAGAGACTGCACATGTAATGCTAATAAAAGAAAAATATGCTGTTTAAAATTTCAGCCTGTTTTGTTTCCGGACCCACGAGGGTTTAATATGGACTCCAACTCCCAAGATTCTTAGCAGGGAGTTCTACTCCCATGATGCTTATCAAGACCCACCTGGGCAGGTTTTCAAATTGAAGGGGTTATTTCAGTTGGAGTGACCGTGAAATGAACATGGCTTGGCATGCTGCCTCTGAGGAAGGAGGTTTACTCTGAAACGCGTCAGGCAAGGCATGCAATGATTATTTTTTCTGTCTTTCTGTGAAGTTGTTCCTGCGCTTTTGAAAGACTTGTTGGGAGTGCATTCTGCTAAAGGCAACTTGTGAAACTTTATTAATACGGCCAGCCAGGTCGGGGATTGCACCATTGTAGGAATCAGTACAAGTCCTGTGGCATGCAGATGCAAAGTGCCATGTGGGAGCAACAAGTTGCGCTTTACTTTTGGGAACAATTTTGAGAGACTGCACATGTAATGCTAATAAAAGAAAAATATGCTGTTTAAAATTTCAGCCTGTTTTGTTTCCGGACCCACGAGGGTTTAATATGGACTCCAACTCCCAAGATTCTTAGCAGGGATTTCTACTCCCATGATGCTTATCAAGACCCACCTGGGCAGGTTTTCAAATTGAAGGGGTTATTTCAGTTGGAGTGACCGTGAAATGAACATGGCTTGGCATGCTGCCTCTGAGGAAGGAGGTTTACTCTGAAACGCGTCAGGCAAGGCATGCAATGATTATTTTATCTGTCTTTCTCTGAAGTTGTTCCTGCGCTTTTGAAAGACTTGTTGGGAGTGCATTCTGCTAAAGGCAACTTGTGAAACTTTATTAATACGACCAGCCAGGTCGGGGATTGCACCATTGTAGGAATCAGTACAAGTCCTGTGGCATGCAGATGCAAAGTGCCATGTGGGAGCAACAAGTTGCGCTTTACTTTTGGGAACAATTTTGAGAGACTGCACATGTAATGCTAATAAAAGAAAAATATGCTGTTTAAAATTTCAGCCTGTTTTGTTTCCGGACCCACGAGGGTTTAATATGGACTCCAACTCCCAAGATTCTTAGCAGGGATTTCTACTCCCATGATGCTTATCAAGACCCACCTGGGCAGGTTTTCAAATTGAAGGGGTTATTTCAGTTGGAGTGACCGTGAAATGAACATGGTTTGGCATGCTGCCTCTGAGGAAGGAGGTTTACTCTGAAACGCGTCAGGCAAGGCATGCAATGATTATTTTATCTGTCTTTCTCTGAAGTTGTTCCTGCGCTTTTGAAAGACTTGTTGGGAGTGCATTCTGCTAAAGGCAACTTGTGAAACTTTATTAATACGGCCAGCCAGGTCGGGGATTGCACCATTGTAGGAAACAGTACAAGTCCTGTGGCGTGCAGATGCAAAGTGCCATGTGGGAGCAACAAGTTGCGCTTTACTTTTGGGAACAATTTTGAGAGACTGCACATGTAATGCTAATAAAAGAAAAATATGCTGTTTAAAATTTCAGCCTGTTTTGTTTCCGGACCCACGAGGGTTTAATATGGACTCCAACTCCCAAGATTCTTAGCAGGGATTTCTACTCCCATGATGCTTATCAAGACCCACCTGGGCAGGTTTTCAAATTGAAGGGGTTATTTCAGTTGGAGTGACCGTGAAATTAACATGGCTTGGCATGCGGCCTCTGAGGAAGGAGGTTTACTCTGAAACGCGTCAGGCAAGGCATGCAATGATTATTTTATCTGTCTTTCTCTGAAGTTGTTCCTGCGCTTTTGAAAGACTTGTTGGGAGTGCATTCTGCTAAAGGCAACTTGTGAAACTTTATTAATACGGCCAGCCAGGTCGGGGATTGCACCATTGTAGGAATCAGTACAAGTCCTGTGGCATGCAGATGCAAAGTGCCATGTGGGAGCAACAAGTTGCGCTTTACTTTTGGGAACAATTTTGAGAGACTGCACATGTAATGCTAATAAAAGAAAAATATGCTGTTTAAAATTTCAGCCTGTTTTGTTTCCGGACCCACGAGGGTTTAATATGGACTCCAACTCCCAAGATTCTTAGCAGGGAGTTCTACTCCCATGATGCTTATCAAGACCCACCTGGGCAGGTTTTCAAATTGAAGGGGTTATTTCAGTTGGAGTGACCGTGAAATGAACATGGCTTATCATGCTGCCTCTGAGGAAGGAGGTTTACTCTGAAACGCGTCAGGCAAGGCATGCAATGATTATTTTATCTGTCTTTCTCTGAAGTTGTTCCTGCGCTTTTGAAAGACTTGTTGGGAGTGCATTCTGCTAAAGGCAACTTGTGAAACTTTATTATTACGGCCAGCCAGGTCGGGGATTGCACCATTGTAGGAAACAGTACAAGTCCTGTGGCATGCAGATGCAAAGTGCCATGTGGGAGCAACAAGTTGCGCTTTACTTTTGGGAACAATTTTGAGAGACTGCACATGTAATGCTAATAAAAGAAAAATATGCTGTTTAAAATTTCAGCCTGTTTTGTTTCCGGACCCACGAGGGTTTAATATGGACTCCAACTCCCAAGATTCTTAGCAGGGATTTCTACTCCCATGATGCTTATCAAGACCCACCTGGGCAGGTTTTCAAATTGAAGGGGTTATTTCAGTTGGAGTGACCGTGAAATGAACATGGCTTGGCATGCTGCCTCTGAGGAAGGAGGTTTACTCTGAAACGCGTCAGGCAAGGCATGCAATGATTATTTTATCTGTCTTTCTCTGAAGTTGTTCCTGCGCTTTTGAAAGACTTGTTGGGAGTGCATTCTGCTAAAGGCAACTTGTGAAACTTTATTAATACGGCCAGCCAGGTCGGGGATTGCACCATTGTAGGAATCAGTACAAGTCCTGTGGCATGCAGATGCAAAGTGCCATGTGGGAGCAACAAGTTGCGCTTTACTTTTGGGAACAATTTTGAGAGACTGCACATGTAATGCTAATAAAAGAAAAATATGCTGTTTAAAATTTCAGCCTGTTTTGTTTCCGGACCCACGAGGGTTTAATATGGACTCCAACTCCCAAGATTCTTAGCAGGGATTTCTACTCCCATGATGCTTATCAAGACCCACCTGGGCAGGTTTTCAAATTGAAGGGGTTATTTCAGTTGGAGTGACCGTGAAATGAACATGGCTTGGCATGCTGCCTCTGAGGAAGGAGGTTTACTCTGAAACGCGTCAGGCAAGGCATGCAATGATTATTTTATCTGTCTTTCTCTGAAGTTGTTCCTGCGCTTTTGAAAGACTTGTTGGGAGTGCATTCTGCTAAAGGCAACTTGTGAAACTTTATTAATACGGCCAGCCAGGTCGGGGATTGCACCATTGTAGGAATCAGTACAAGTCCTGTGGCATGCAGATGCAAAGTGCCATGTGGGAGCAACAAGTTGCGCTTTACTTTTGGGAACAATTTTGAGAGACTGCACATGTAATGCTAATAAAAGAAAAATATGCTGTTTAAAATTTCAGCCTGTTTTGTTTCCGGACCCACGAGGGTTTAATATGGACTCCAACTCCCAAGATTCTTAGCAGGGAGTTCTACTCCCATGATGCTTATCAAGACCCACCTGGGCAGGTTTTCAAATTGAAGGGGTTATTTCAGTTGGAGTGACCGTGAAATGAACATGGCTTGGCATGCTGCCTCTGAGGAAGGAGGTTTACTCTGAAACGCGTCAGGCAAGGCATGCAATGATTATTTTATCTGTCTTTCTCTGAAGTTGTTCCTGCGCTTTTGAAAGACTTGTTGGGAGTGCATTCTGCTAAAGGCAACTTGTGAAACTTTATATATATATATATATATATATAAATATATAATCTACTGGCGGTCGACAGTAGATAGTTATAGTTAGGACCGTGTTTCCATAGGAAATCCGCAACATTCTATTTGGAATAACTTTGGCGCCGATTGACGAATCCTCGCGAAATTTGCAAAATAGGTGGGGCGCTCCGCTCCACTCCTTCCCTGAATGTCTCGGGGGGATTCGTCAAGCGGGGGCTGAGAAAAAGGGGGGGTCCCAAAACACGTTTTCCCCATGCATTTTTCCATAGGACCTTTAGTCCAAGCTACAGCCCGAACGGCTGAACAGAATTACTTGAAATGTGGCAGAGAGGTAGTCCTCAGTTCAGGGATGTGCCTTTTGCAGGTCTTGTGTAAATCTGTTCATTAGTTCCTGAGAAAATTGCAGTTAAAAGCATATATATATCTATAAGCGCGCACCGTGCGCGTACGGTAAACATACCGTACGCGCACGGTGACGGGCGCGAGCGCAATTCTGATTGGTTGTTAGATGTCAGTAAACATTCGAATCGGTCGAAATCAGGAAGTGTTGGCCGCCATTTTGTCTCTCGCAGTCTGAGGCAATGATAAACAAAGGGGTAAAACGTGAGAAGGGGGCAGGATGGACAGGTCCTGACCCCCTAGCCTTGGTCAGGGGGTCACTGAAGGACCCCCAAGGGTAAAAAAAAAAAATTATTTTTTTGCGAAAAATCGCGGGGTGCGCGCAACGTACGCGCACGGCACGAACAATGCATCGTGGGCGCACGGTGCGCCTAGCGCACCGTGCGCGTACGGTACACGCACGGTGAAAAAACTTTATAAAAAATAAATAAATACATATCTTAGCATTTAAAAAACCTTGCAAATTCACTGAAAAAACCATAGGTTTCACACACGTTATTGTTAGGAATTAGCATTTAAAAAACCTTGCAAATTCACTTAAAAAAACCATAGGTTTCACACATGTTATAGGTAGCTGGACATTTCACTCGTGAAAAACCATTGAAATTCCCCCGTTATAGTTACTGCAGGCAACTATAACTCACGCGACCGCAATCCTCTGCTGATGACGTCCGATATTACATCACTGATGACATATGTGTCTTTCTGAAAAAAAAATATTTGTAATATATGTATAGCTAAAAATTAATGGAAGAAGACATGGGTAAATAAGTGTCTAAATACAGTGATGTAATATCTGACGTCATCAGCAGAGGATTGCGGTCGCGTGAGTTATAGTTGCCTGCAGTAACTATAACGGGGGAATTTCAATGGTTTTTCACGAGTGAAATGTCCAGCTAACTATAACATGTGTGAAACCTATGGTTTTTTAAGTGAATTATATATATATATATAAATATATATATATACCCATCACATAACATTTCAAAAATACCTGTTTAATTACAATTAAAAAAGTAAACAACATAAAAAATTATCAATTTACTAACAAATATACAAATATTAAATAAATAATTATAATGATAATTTTTCAATTTTTACATACACAAAAACATAATAATTTAAGTTTAAATAAAGTAAAGTAAACTATAAAATTATTCTGTAAATAATACATATACTATTCCCACTTCAATTTATACAACAGTATGAAAAATGTTGGAACGGGAGGGGTAAAATGTACTACTCCCATTCCACGCAGTGCAACAATATGGAAAATGTTTAATTGCGGAGGGGTAACATTTTCTATTTCCACTCCAGTCAGTGAAAGAGTAGGGAAAATGTTGGACTTATGAGGGGTAAATTTAACTATTCTCACTGCACACAGTGCAACAGTAGGAAAAGTGTTGGATTGCAAAGGGGTAAACTTTATTATTTCCTCTCCAAACTATGCAACAGTAGGACATTTTAGGGATTCTGGTGGAGTAATATTTACTATTCCAACTCCAGTCTATGCAACAGTAGGGAAAGTGTTGGATTGCGTAGGGGTAACATTTACTATTCCCACTCCAGTCATTACAACAGTAGTGAAAGTGTTTGATTACTAAGGGGTAACATTTTGTGTTCCCACTCCAGTCAGTGCAACAGTAGGGAAAGCGTTGTTGGATTACAGAGAGGTAAAATGTTCTATTCCCACTCCAGTGATTGCAAAAGTAGTGAAAGTGTTGGATGGAGCAGTGGTAAAATTTACTATTACCACTCCAGTCAGTGCAAAAGTAGGGAAAGTGTTGAATTGCGGAGGAAGAAATTGTACTATTTCCAACACAATCAGTGCAACAGTAGTGAAGTATTAGATTGCGGAGGAGTAAACTTTATTATTCCCAAACCAATCCATGCAACAGTAGGAAAAGTGTTGGATTCTGGAGGGGTAAGCTTTATTATTCCCACTCCAGGCAATGCAACAATAGAGAAAGTGTTGGATTGCGAAGCGGTGAAATTTACTATTCCCACTCCAGTGATTGCAACAGTAGTGAAAGTGTTGGATTTCGGAAGGTTAAAATGTATTATTCCCACTTTAGTCTATGCAACAGTAGGGAAAGTGTTGGTGTTGCAGAGGGGTAAAATTTACGATTCCCACTCCAGTCAGTGCAACTCATATACCCCTACGAAACCTACAACCCACACTTAAAACTTAACATTTGAAAAAAGAAACTCACTATTAGAATAATTAATTATTAATTACATAATTAATATTCATTTAACAATAAATATGAACTAAAATTAATTTACTCCACACCTTATACCTCTAGAAAACCCTCAACCCGTACCTGAAACTTATCTTTAAAAAAATGTACTTACACAATTTACATAAATATGTATCAATTAAGTAATTAATATTAATTAAAAATTAATTATTATTAAATCTAATTAATTTACTTCCCACCCTGTACCCCAATAAATTCCATAACCCGCTGTGTTACTAAAAATCACAAAAAAGTATTAAACTAAATTTAATAACTACTAAAAATATAACAAATATATTAAAAATAAACAATAATTATGCAAAAGATGTATAACAAATACATTTAAAATAAATACAAAAATACATAACAATTATTTAAAAACAATATTATACACAACTATATTTTTGTAAACGATGTTGATGATTTTGATATTTGCAAAATCAATATTATTCACCTTAAAATCAATATTCTTGACAACGATATTTTAGACACAATATTTTGGTATGAGGATATATTGCTTTCGATATTTTGTCTGAATGCCCCGGAAACCTTTTACCAGTACCTCTGTGTTCTGGTAGGTAGCAACGTGCGGCTCTACACTGATGCTGTACTGCTCCAGAAATTAAGTAGAAAGCCTATTTAGGTGCCTCTCCTGTGTGCTGACATCAGCTTCTTTCTTTCTACGCCATGATACGTGGATCTGGAAGTGCCTCTTAATAATAATAATAATAAATAATAAACACATTTATCAAGCGCATGGCTACACTAACTAGTGTGTCCCCTCGCTGCGGCATCCGAGACCTCGTTAGAAGCAAAAAGCAGTGAGACAATTAGAAGGGAAGGCCTAAGGATGGAAAGAGCCAAGTCTTGAGTTTTTTCCGAAAGAGTGTCTCCAAAAGCTCCATCCGGAGACCCAGGGGAAGATTTTTCCAGTGCTTGACCACCAGGAAACGGAAGGATCGGCCACCCATTCTTACTCTTTTGATGGCCGGGATTCTAACCTTTCCCGTCCCTCTTGAACTCAGCAGGCGGGCCGGAGTGTAGGGAGTGAGTAAATCATGAAGATAGGTAGGCCCTTTCCTCTGTAGGATGCTGTGACTAACACACAGGGCTTTGAGGAGAATTCTCTCCCTCACCGGAAGTCAGTGAAGGGATGCTAGGGCCTGGTTAGAGGGAGCTCTCCTGGGCAGCATTAGAACGAGACGAGCTGCTGCGTTCTGATTGCATTGGAGTCTGTGCATACATTTGCTACTTGCCCCCACATTGTCCAAATGTGAGGTTACCAGAGCGTGGACCATGGTTTTCCTAGCTGTCACAGAAAGTACATCAAGGGTCTTCTGAAGTCCTCGCATTACCCCAAAACATTTCCCTGCCACCCGCCTGGTTTGGTTCTCAAAGAATAGTTTAGTGTCCAGCAACATCCATAGGTTCTTAACCTGTTCGCTGGGGGGTGGGGTCGGTCCCAGAGTTTGAGGCCACCATGATGAGGACCAGATCGAGGGGGCTCTGCCTACCACTGGCACTTCTGTTTTATTGCCATTAAGTTTCAAACAATTGCTCAACATCCACGACGCCAGTTCTTGTAGGCAGGTCGAGAAGTTGATGGTTGCCTCATCGTGGGCTTGTGTTAATGACACCACCAGTTGCGTGTCATCAGCATATGACACGACACTGATGCCAAATCTTCCAATAATCTCTGCCAATGGGGTCATATAGAGATTAAAGAGAGTGGGGCTGATTATGGAGCCCTGCGGGACCCCTTGGGCCAGCTTGATGCTCCTAGAATAGTGTGGTTGCTGAGACACCTGAAAACTGCGGTCATGTAAGAAGGACCCCAGCCACTCTAGGGCTCGCCCAGCCAGACCTCCTTTCCTGAGGCGCTGAAGCAGTGTAGGATGGGCTACAGTGTCGAATGCGGCACTGAGGTCTAAGAGGACTAGGGCGACCGTCTGGCCCTCATCTACATGTTTGCGGATGGTTTCTGTAGATAGGAGCAGAGCAGATTCAGTAGAGTAGGTTGCACGGAAACCCGACTGTGTAGGTTGAAGTAAGTTGTGTTTATTAATATGGGCTATCAGTTGAGTGTTGACCACCTTCTCCCCTATTTTGGCAAAGTAAGGCAGAAGTGAAATTGGACGCAGATTCTCCAATTGACTCATGCTTACATTCGGCTTCTTTTTTATGGGGAGGACTTTCGCCTCCTTCCATCTTTTTGGGACCGTTCCTGAGGTAAAAGAGAGTTCAAGGAGGTGGCTGATGTAGGGCGCTAGGACCTCTAGGCTCCCTCTTAACACTTTAGGAGTAGTGGGGTCCCTCGGTGAGCCTGACTTGATGCTTAAGGCTATGTCTTTGAGGTTGTCACAGGAGGGGAGAACAAAACCACAAAGGCATTCTGCCTCCGCTATGTTGGATGTCCTATCACTATCAGAGCACCCATTGCGTGCTACATCTGGGAAGGTGGTGTAGATCTTGTCTACCTTCTCCGCAAAGAAGTCTGCCACCAAGTTGCAGGAATCCACGGAGCTGGTGTTAGGAGCTGTGGTTCTAGCTAGTGACGAAATCTCTTTAAAAATAGTGAAGAGTTCCTTTGAGGAATTCTCAGCTATCTCAATCCTATCACTATAGTAGGCGGCCCGGGCTTTCCTTATGAGGGAGTGATAGTGTTTGAGGGTGGTTTTGTATTCAATTTTTTTGTGATCTGAGAAGTCTTTCCTCCATGTTCTTTCAAGGCGCTTACAGGCGGATTTAGCTATTCTGAGTTCATCATTAAACCAATGTGCCGTTTTTAATTGTCTCCCCGGTGTACTCGAGGACCAAGGAGCGTTTCTATCTAATGCCTCCGTAATCCGCTTGTCAAGTGCACTGCAAGCAGAGTCAATATCTGTGCCACCAGGTGGCCCGCCCTGTTGGAGGGCCAGATTGAAGCTGGCTGATGAAAACCTAGCCCACTTCCTATGTGGTTTCCCCGCGCCAGACATCTCGGGAGTATATGTATAGGGCACCAGAGTGCTAAAGGGAACCACAAAGTGATCAGTCCAGGGGACTGCGATAGGGCGTTCAATTCCTAGGGCCCCCCAACTGGTGAAAATCAAGTCTAATAGGTGGCCTAATTGGTGAGTAGGGAGTGCAGATTGCAATATCAGTTGGAGGGCGGCCAGTTCCTGACAGATCTCCTGCACTCTTGTCTCTTTGATGCCATCTTTACCTCAAAGTTTTCACCTTCTAGACGACAGGTTTTAAAGCCTTTAAGGACTGTAGCAAGCATATGAATTAAACAGATCGTCATCAGGTTTGCCTGTGATGCCTGGGGTTAAGTCACTACTCTAAGGCCTGCAGTTAATGTGCACCGATGAACCTGAAGACCCTATGAGACCACGAGGAGAAATTGTACGTCACCAAGCACTAAAAGACTACTCGTTGAGATCTGTCCAACTCCAAATGTTGTTCTTAGTCCTGTTCCCGGTCCACAGGTCACAGGATGCGATCCCAAGGACAATCGTAGGTACAATCTAAATCTTTGGGTAACTCAAAGAACCAACATAAAAATTCCAACTGTTACTTGGCCCCATCCTGCCACTCTCATACTTCTGAGAAGGGTTGAAGGCGTCACCATACCTCTCAATCTCGCTCCCAAAGTCAGTCGACTTCAGATCTAATCCCGCAACTTGTTCTGGCATAACCCAAGTTTCCTGGGCCATCTGCGACACTTAGGCAGTTCCAAGAGTTCCACAAGGCATTCTCAGACTCTTCGGATCCCTTTCAACTCCTGCTGGCATGCCTTCAGGCCCTAAGAAGCAGAGAGTGCTTCTGTTTTGGATACTGCTACGGGTTCACCCTTGGCACCAGTTGGAACCTCCAAAACCACCACTGGGTCTCCCCTGACTCCTGTATTGACTCTGCCTCCAGCTTCACAATCAGTTCGGTAGAATGAGGTGCCCATTGTGTTCTCTAACTCTGAGTCAGTGCCATTATGACCTCAACTCGGTTTACATCGAACCCCAACTCTCACTGTTTGAAGTCCCACCTCCACAAGGGAGGTCCTGTACATTGCATTACGTGTTTGGTACAGATTCCATCAATAATTATGACACAGGTAATGAATCCAATCAAACTTACCCTGAAAAGAAATGGTATGATGAACTGCAAGAGGCCTGTGGCCTTGACACCTCTCCTGTTTCTGACCTACAAATACCACGAGGTCCTGCAATTGAAGAGATTATTTTCTTTTCTGTGGTTATGCGGAGGACCGCCAAATTTCTAAGCCTGCAGCTCCCCACCTTAGAAGTCAAAACCAATGTCCTGACGAAAGTGCTCTAGCTGGGGCAAATCTCAAATGATTATCTACTACCTTTCAACAAAGCACTCTCTGATAGTCTCCTAAGAGCCTGAGCCAAGCCTTCCTCTGGCCCTCCAGTTAACTGCCAAACTGTGAAACGCCACCAACTTGTCCTGGGCAATCACGCATTTTTGTCTCAGCACCCCTCCACTGAGAGCTTAGTGGTGCAGGCATCTAACAGTCGGACAAACACAAATACGTTTTTGACTAGTGCCTCAATAGTGAATCCAAAAGTGTGGATATCTTTTGCAAGAGGGTATTTTCTTCCACAACTTTATCCCTCAGGTCCACCAATGCCAGTTGCCTGTCGGGTTGCTGTTCCCACTCCCATTGGGAATCAGCAGCTCAAGCCATCCCGGTTTTTCTTATCCTGACCCAAACTATGCAGGACGGTCGAGACACAGCCAAATTCACAATTCTTTGTGACCTGGATACCACTGATTCCATTGGGAAAGCCAGTGTTGCAATTCGTCACCATGCATTACTGCAGTCGACAGATTTTTCAGGCGATGTCTGGTCATCTGTTATAGACATGCTCTTTGATGGAGCTCGCCTCTTTGGGGACAAGGCAGACTCCGCCATGGAGTGGTTCAATGAGAGCAGGGCCACAGCATACCTCCTTGGATTATCTGCCCCACCTCACCAGCTGCATCAGGCCTCCAACACCGGTCCTCTGACAGCCACCAAGTGAGAGCTAGCTCGAGCCTCCAATGTCCTTCAAATATGCAATGGCTGCTTGCTGCTCCAGGCTCACTCACTGCAGATCCCTCTGGCTACCATTTTGAAACTCTGCATCTTGCATGCTGCACTTCTCCACCACAGCCGTCCAATGCTCTGCAAACTCACTTTTGAAGGAGGACCGGTAGTCCACTTCTCCACACCACAATGTCTTTGCTTACAGATCTTAATGGCATGTGAAATCAAACAGGATCAGAACGGATGATGGGGGTGGTGAAAAGTCGCTTATTCAAGCGTCCAACCTTTTGGCCTATTGGCCATACCCCCCTGGTGTGTCATTTTTATCTTGTGACATACTGTTTGATTTTAGATGATTATTTCACTTTCTTTACATAGATGACTGATCCTTGAATTTTTCAGTCTTGTCTTTGGATAATCTCTCATTTTTGCATGATACAGGTTTGCTTTCTGTGGCCCTTTCTTCAGAATATCTCTATTGCTTAGAGGTCCTCTTTTGTACAGACCCACTTCTATTTAGACCATCTTTCCTTTTCATTCAGAAATTTAACACTGTCATTTCATAAATCCTTTGTGTTTCTACATGATTTCCTTAGTCTTCTGAAGATAACATCTTTTGGTGGGGTTTGTTTCTCTTTGAAAAATCTATGATTTTGATTATCTGTCTTGGCAGAGGATTTTACGCCAGGGAACCAAGAATTTTCCTTATGTGTAACAAGGCACAAATAGCTTTTCAACACCTAGAGGCCTATTCACAAACTGCATTTTGTAGTGTGTTTAGTACTATTGCTATTCACAGACCTATCAGTGTAAATCTCCACCTCTACCTTTCTTATCCTTTTATGGGAGATGCTCACACATGTAAACTTACTACATAGTAATAAATGTGGGAGGGACCAGGTCAGAGGGATTTAGAGAAGGGTGTAGGGGCATAGGCACCCACCCATAAAGGAGTAAGCCCATTGCTACTCAGAAGCTGCACTTCTAAAGTTACTACAGACATAAAGGGACTAAATTGAAGTAAATGACTCAATCTCAGTGTTGTAGTAAGTCCAGCACCATACATGGCCAAACACTGGTATTGCAACACCCTCACATTGAAAAATAAAGCAGGTAGGACTTAAACTAAAAGTCTGTAGGAAAGAATGTAGACCTTAATTAAATATTTAATATAGTTGAATAGTTAAAAATATAAATAACCTAATTATATGTTTAATAAAATGCCAAAATAGAACATATGCATAGTAAAAACATTTATTTTTAAGTTAGGTGGAAATGTATTTTTTTATTTAAACTTCTGAAAAATTATTTTGTATGTAGTTTATTATATTTAAATTAATGATAGATGCCATGGGTACCCCCCTAATGCGCCCCCTACCCTCCCAACTCGAAAGTGAACTCCGCCTGGCTTTCCATGGTGAGGTCTCTGCCATGGAAAGCCCTGCACCGCCGCCCATCCTAATATGGATGGTGGTGTCTTGCAGACACCGCCACCATATTGGAGCCCCTTTCTGCCCGGTCGCCTGTCCGACTGGGGAAAAACCAGCGGACGGTCTTTCCGTCCGCCAGGGTCCTCACCGCCATCGTAATTTGGCGGGGGGAAATGGTAGGTGGGCGGTGGAAAATGGCAGGTGAATCACCACTGCCAGATGGGCGGTGGCAATCCGCCCACCATCCAAATAGACCCCCGAGTCTGGAGGGCTGATTTCTGTCCAGTTCCAGGACTATTGTTTGCAAGGCCAAGGTCAATGAAAACGATGATGTCACCTTCAAAAATTATTATTTCCACTAGTCAAGGAAGGGAATGGAAGAGGCTGTCAACAACTGGCCCCAGGGAAGCATATTCTATGAGTGATATCAGATTCCCAAGTTGGGTCCCTCCTAGTTCTAATGATTACATTTTCATGCTGATTCCTCCTCACCTGTTAAAGTTCCTTACAAACATCACCCAGGCACCAAACTGGATCTGAAAACTTTGTCCCCAACAATAGCTTTCCAGCCTCACCAGATGGTGCCATGCGGCTTCTGACATGACTCCCACCATAGTTGTGACAATATCAGAGTACATAAAACTCTAGCTGTAACTGGCATTCTTTCCTGTTTTTCTATATCTCTACAACACATGTCTGAAGCTCTTCACGGTGCTTCATGAGCAAAATTCATCAGCTCTTCAAAATTAACTAGATTAATTGTCTCCTGCTAAGATTTTAGAGTTGAAACCCTGTTGCAGTTGCCATAAGAAGGTGTCCTTGTCGGTCCCACGTGACGTACCCATGTGGTGTCTTGGAAATGAGCACAGTCCATTGGTCTGAAACTCTGTTCCTTAATACATCATAAGGTCATCAGGAAATGGGAGGCCAAGATGTTTTTGATTAATGCCTACAGTGATACACCAAAGCATTGCCTCCATAAAAGGGCTCCAACAGGGAATGATCTCTCAATAGACCTTCATACAACCCCCCCATCTCCCTCAAAAAAGTGCAATAGAAAGAAAACATATTTTTCTTGCTTGAGGTAACAGTCCCTCTCCTAGGACCTTTCAGACTCTTGACACATTCCCCAATGTCGGGCTCTTCCTTGCTGCTGGAGCTGATCATGACATTAAAAAATATGAAGCTGGAATTTCTGACTCCATCCTCTGATTTGCAAAGTTCATATCTTTCCACTTGCCATGTTAAATCTTTTCAGGATTGCTCCATGACCCTTTTGTCACAGCCCAAGGGTGGGCTTAATCCTGTGGGTTTGACAATTCAGATGGCTCCATCCCCAACACTTCCTGACCCCGTGCCTCCACAGGATCCAGTGTTGGCAATGCCAACAAAGTCAGTGTCCTATAAGTCACCATACCCCATGTTTTCATCACTAACTATGATGCCGCTTTTAGTACTGTATTCATAGCCGTCTAAGTTGTCTGGCATCATTTGTGTGACAAAAGAGAAAGTAAAGAGATAATGAGCCATTGGCTGAGCCCCCTCCTGTGCCCCTGGGATGTGTTTGTATGAAATACCTTTTCCAGCCAGACCTCAGTGCTCTTGCTATGCCTAATAAAGATTGTGTGTGCTCTGAGTAAAAAGAATCCGGATGCTGATAACCTCCTCCCTTCCTAAAACAATGGGTTGCTTGTATTCCGGTTCAGGGAAGATCTGGCATGGTGGTTCGGGCTGTACTGTTCAATTGGAGCAGCGTCGAGACCGAATTGCATTTAGCTGCTTTCATACTTAGGTTACATGGTGTGCAAACTAATGATGGACTGGGTTGCGGCTTGAGTAATTACCAGGGGCTGATATAAATTCAAGCATTCCATCCATCACTTTTTACTATACTTCAATGTGTCGTCCTCAATGGGAGGAATTGGTTGGTGCCTCTGGACCTCCAGAATGCCAACTTCTATTTCCCAGTTTTCTCTAGCTACAGATTTTACTTTAGGTTCACCATGTGGTCCCAACACTCAGTTGAGGGTCCTACCGCTTGGACTTATGACTGATCCATGTTTTCTCTCAAAAGTCTTTGCAGTTGTAGCTGTGGAGGTCAGGAGGCCATGTAGTTCTCTACTTGAATGACTGGCTAGTGAAAGCATTGTGCCCTGTGCTGGTCAAGGAACATTTTTATGGCATAATAACCCTTCTCCTTGATTTTCACTTTATGATTGGTGCCCAAAGGGTTTATCTCCACAGGGAACCATTAAGAAAGAAGAGTATGGCCCACAGGGGAGTACTGGATACAAACTGCATGAAGGTATTTTCTCCTCCCCAGAGGATTGCAGATATTCAGGATACGATTCTGATGTTTCGGACTCAGACATAGATCTTGGTTCTGCAACTCCTGTAAATGCTGGGTCTGATGCCTTATGCATCTTGCTGGTATTGCATGATAGATGGTAGCTGAGAGCCCTTCCGCATAGCCCGATAATGCTGTGGTACCAACACCAAGGGAGTTTCTCATCTCAAGTGCAGATGTTTGAATCAGTCGTCCCGAATCTTAAATGGTGGATGTACCTTTCCAATCCGCTGATGGCTTGCCCCGTCTGACATCCACAGGCGCTGGTTACTGTGGTCACAAATGCCTCCTCATTGGACTGAGGGGCCCAACTTGGCTGTATCACAGAATGGGGCTGTTGATGTGTGTTGAAGCTGCACCTCCACATTAATGTACTTCACCTGTCATGCCATGAATGTCTTCTCCCATCCATTTCAGGAAGCTTGTCTCCCTGTCACCAAACTGTAGGTTAGCCAACTGACCCTTGGAGTCCAATTCTCTGTCTTGGGTACATGAAAGAGCAAGTTCAGTCCTTCAGAGTTCCTGTCAGGTCACAGACAGCAGGTTCAGTTTTCTTCTGATATTCTGCAGGTCCAGAATGTGTTCTGAATTGAATGCCTCTTTTATGCCTGGCACTAGCTAGTGGGTTGGAATGACTCCTGGCCACGCTGTAACCAATGGAGTCAAATTTTCCACCACCAACCATACCCACTTTGGGCATTTTCTAGATGGCAAAAGTCTTCGGCCACACTGGACTCTGAGGGCTGGGGTGTACGTGGGGAGTGTACTGTGGTAATCCTAGTGTCCTCACACATCTAACATTAGAAACAAGTTTCAGGAAGCCATGGTACCCACAGCAAACGTAGAGACAGGCGCCTGGTATGAGAAAAGCAGAATCCTTCAGCAACCAGACAGAGAGCCACAAAAATTGTCTTGCCATTCTGTTTTCTCTCTTTTAAAGTGTGCACCAAGTGTTATATATAAACCAACAGGCTTATTAAGCACGATTTGACACTCGAGTAGGATTTTAAACTGTAGTGTCAAAAAGGATGCTCACAGCCCAACCCTGCATTTTCTATGCAGTTCAGAGGAGTCACCTCTGCCCATTCATGTCAGTCTATTGTTTGATTCTGGGTGGCATTTTACATCCATTCATAGCTAATTACTAGCTGGGAGAATCTGGGGAGCCAATGGAAATTAGACTCCTGGAATGTCAGCTGGGGAAAAAATTACGTTCTAGAGGTTCATTTTCCTTAATATTAAACAAAACTCTGACTGCACTATTGAAATGGTCTATAAAACACAATTAAAAATAGTTGTTTCATTATTTTTCTAGTTAGACCCATTCCCGGGATACAGTATTAGGAATCTAAGCTATACTCTGGTTTTCTACATAGGACAGCTAGACCTGCCACAGTGCAAAATATTTTTGGGGTGCCTGTCACTGTAATAACAAGATAGCATTACATTTCTACATGCCCCACTTGTAAATACAATGCACCCAGCCTTGTGGGTTACAAGACCTACATAAGGGTGGCTCATTAATATTTAAAGGGGAGGTTTTGACCTGCCAAAAGGGTTTATTTTGTCAAGTCGAACTGGTGTTTTTACATTACTACAGCCAAGCTACAATTGTAGGCCTGAAACCATGCATGCACTGCCTCTGCAGTGGATGGCCCAGTAGGCGCTGCAGTCCTCTATTGACATTTAACGTCCAGGCCCGGGGTGCACCATATTTTGGACATATTAGCAAATTAAATATGTCATTTAGGAGTGTGCCAATTCAACCATGTTTAAAGGCAGATCACAGGTACTTAACTACTGGTTAGTAGGGGTAGAGTGCACAGAGGTCTAAAGCCAACAACAGTTTTGGGTCCAGAAAAAGGTGAAACATCTGGGGTGATTGCATAGATAATGCAGATTTTCTTTAGGAAGGAATCTGCAGGAAGATGGTGTTTTTTTACTAGAAATATCATAATTAAAGGTAAGTGTTTTGATCTTATTCATGTGCACCCTAGAAGTAAGTTAAGTCCTATTTAGCACCATGAGAGAGCAGCATTATTTGCATATGTGTTGCTGATCACATCATTGGAATATGAAGATTTGTATATATGGTGCTGCTCCATTTTTGTCATTAGTGCACTGCAGCTGATTGTCTTACAGAATTTACTTAATCCTTTTTAGTGAATGGTCTAGTCCAAGACTCTCCTGGGCTGGAGGCAGTAAGTCTACCTCCAGCCCAGGAGATTAGCTCTCTGGGGGAGCAACACAATTACTCTTAACTGACCATGGCATTCTATGCTATTGCCATAGAAAATCAGTGAATGTCTGAACATTCAAAAATGGAGATAGGATGTCACAGTCAACTATCCATGAGGAAAGTTTCTCCCAAAAATGTTTCTAATTTTTTGTCCGCTAACAGTGTTATTGTCACTCTACTGCTTTTAAGAATAAAGTAGTTGATCTATGAATCCTTTTTGTAATGAACATATCTTTATTCATATAAGGCTCTTGTGTTTAAAGTTGGCTTTGGATAGATCCCTGTACTTTCATTTTATCTGCCTCTCCTTGATTCATGGTTTAGAGACCAGTTTGGGCAGGTCAAGGCAGCACTGGTTTACGGTTAGTTACCTTGCCTAATGATATAGATGAAGAGCATTAACACCAACCACTTTTTACTGTTGAAGACAGTGTCCCTAAGTTCGATGGGTGTGTCCCGATATGAGCCCTGAGCATTCATTGTTTTAAAACACATGCTGCACCTCACTACAATGGCCCAATTAGGTTAAAACCCATATGTTGTTGCTTTTGGTCTTATTCAAAAGGGATGTAGCTTAACTGTTCGGGTTTGACTACTGCCTTTCCGGCAGAGCCCTAGCCATATTACATTTGTCTGGCCATGGCTATAAGGGCACAGACTGCTACTTTGAACATAATGAAACTGAATGCTTCCCAGCAGAATTCCCAGTGGCAATAGCTAATCTGAGCATTTCTAGCCATTACTTTTCTGGCAATAGTCCACACTTGGGTTCGGAGGCTGTTGCACCTAACGGATGATGCCAAAAATAAAAAAAACAGGCCTAAAGCTGTTTATGTTAATGTTCGAACGAGATTAAGCCTAGCAGTTCCGAATTCTTTTGAATTAGTTTGAAAACTGACTTGCTTATGGTTGTCTACTTCTAAATTGACAGGGATAAAATTATAACCAATAGAACAAATGAACTGAATGCTTCAAAGTAGTGTTTATGTGGGTCTAAAGCTTCCTATCCATCACCTTTTTGTGGTGATGGTGGTTGAGGGTAGTTCAGGATGGGTGGACAGTGCACATAAGACGTTGAAGACAATAAGAAACTGGTGCAAGTTGTGAAGTGATCTTGAATGGGGAAGCCATGGAAAAGGAAGGCATGATGTACTGCATAGAGGTGGTAGAGGTATAGAGGGGAGTCTTTAGAGCATATGATTTACAGCAAATGGTCCTCTCTTTCAGGAACAAAAGCATGGAAAAGGAAGGCATGATGTACTGCATAGAGGTGGTAGAGGTATAGAGGGGAGTCTTTAGAGCATATGATTTACAGCAAATGGTCCTCTCTTTCAGGAACAAAAGCATGGAACTTGGTTGCTGGCAGGTTCTGCTTGGAGTCAACCAACTTTATAAGCCCGACTCCTCTGTTGCACGCAGCGTGAATCAAATCCTTATCCACGAGAACTATGAAGCTGCCTTCTACGGCTATGACATTGCACTTTTGCAACTGGCCTCAGCCATCTCTCATGGCCCAAATATCCAGCCCATCTGCCTTCCCTATACTTCTCAGCAGTTCCAGCCAAGCTCCTTTTGTTGGACTACCAGGTGGGGCACAATAGGTGAGCTGGACTTTGCAAATACTGTAGAGGGAGGGGGGCTTCTTGAAGTATGTGTGGTGTGTGGGGACAAAGGTCGTATCAAACTGCCCTACAGCTATTTCTTTACACCTAGATAGGGTGTTGATTTTACATTTTAAATTTGTACAATTGTCAACAATATTCCTGGAAATGGCTCCTCTATTTGCCCATTTTTGTATTTTGAATTAATTTGCATATTTGGGGTTGGCTGCAAGCTAGAATGGCAGCTTTGCAGAAGTGTTCCTTCAGACCTATGGCAATCCTACAGTATCTTGGGCCAACTGAGAAGGGGAAAAAAAGACAAATGTGCCTTCCTTATATGATTTCTCAGAAGTGTGGGGCTTGACCTGGCATTAGTTCAATGAAGTCTGTTTTCTTGCCCATGGTTCTGTTTGATGGTAGTTTCTGAACAGCAATAGTACTGGTCTGCTAAAACTGCCAAGTGGAGCTTTAGATCTAAATTTCCTAACTTTCATATGTGAAATGTTTAATTCTATTAAGAAAATGGAAGGAAGTGTTATGCTTGCTTCACTGACACTACTTAGACAGTAGCCAGTATGAAAAAACTTTTAGATGCAAAAGTTAGGAAATTGTGCATTCTATGACAGGGGCAGAAGCGAGTGTTATGTTAATTCAAAGCTTTGTGAAAAAAATTGTGGAAAAACAAAACTTGAGTCTGAAGCCCAGTCTGAAACCTCCATTATATCTTCTAAATGAATAGTTATCAGGTAAGATCTAGCGACCATTGCTCTCTGACTGAGTAGACACCAAAATGGTCAAGGATGATGCCAGCCTCTGACTTGATCCATTTTACCAAGCTTGCTAATATGGCAGTAGATAAAGGAGATATTAGCAACTTTTAGTTTTCTTGGGTCTTTCCTCAGAAAGTCTTACTTTGCAAGAGACCTTGATTCTTCCTCTAATGACAAAGGTAAATCCTTCAGAAGTAAGCAGTGTACTTTCCAGATCCAGAACTTTTATATGCGAAACAAAAGCTTGGTCAGTTTAGCTGAAAGTTGTTTACGAGTCAAATCAATGTTGGTTGTTCAATCTTGGAGGTATTTTAGCCACATGTTAACATCCCACAGAGTGGTATGTTGGGGATATAGAAGAAGTGATAAAAAAATGTCTTGTACAAGATTCATCACCAAAGGATGAGCTCCCATATTGGAAATCATCTAATGATCTACTGAAATAACAAATCTGTAAGAGTTAAAGATTCTGTAGACTAAGCCTGCTAGTGCCAGCTCCAAGAGGAAATTGATAATATTGATAAAAACTGTCCTCACAGGATCGAGATCCTGATCCATACAGAAATTGGACCATCTTGTTCACGCTAAATTGTATATTTTCCTGGAGCCAGTGCTTAATGGATATAGAAAGTAGTTTATTGGGAAACACTTAGAACTTGCCCTCATATCCAGGTCCTTTCTAGACTGAATTGACCTGAGGTTTGGGGGGGTTAAACTGTCCCTGGGGATTCTTCAGAAAATGGGGAAGTATATTGAGAAGAATTGGAGATGCTACAGACAGTTCCAATAAAATTGATGAAACCTTTGTTCTCCAAAAGGGAGTCACCATGATTAAACCTGCTTGTTGGCACCTCAACTGGGCTGTCACACATAAAGTCTTGCCAAACCAAGTAAAAGCATCCATGCTCCTGTGGGAAGGCATCTTATGCTTTTGCTTTGGTGTCCAGACTCCCACCATAGAAAAACAAAAGGAACAAACGATGGACGGAATGCTGAACAATGCAAACATTCACTCCAAGTCACATAGATCTGGGTTTAATCCATCGTTCTTATGCTCACCACTCCACCCCAGTTTGGACCCAGCCATATGCAAATCAGTCTTGACCTTGTGGCTCATAGGAACAGTTCAGACTGAACTGCCAAGCCAGGTCCTCCCTGGACCAGAATCAAGCCTCCTGGGTACCGGTTTCGGGGTATGTCACCCTTAATAACCTAGGCTAGCTTGAATCCAGTGGTGCAGTGAGCAGGGGACCCATGTCTGGGCATACCCATCCCACTTAGGGCGAAAAGTGTGACTGCAACAAATAATGGACGGAATGCTGAATGATTCAAACATTCTCCCCCAGTCAAGAGATCTGGGTTCAATCCATTGTTCTTTTGCCCACTACACCACCCCAGTTTGGACCCAGCCATATGCAAATCAGTCTTGACCCTGTGCCTCATGAGAACAGTCCAGACCAAACTGCCAAGCCAGGTCCTCCCTGGACCAGAAACAAGCATCCTGGGATCCGTTTCGGGGTATGTCACCCTTTATCAGCCAGGCTAGCTTGAATCCAGTGGCACAGTGGGCGCTGAGTCCCTTTTATGTGGATTAAGAATCTGTGGCTGCTTAGCTAATGGTTGGGGACTGTCAATCCTCAGAAGAGATTTAGGGTGAAGACTGCTGCTTGGCCATGAAAGGCCTTCTTGGAGATGTTTTGTCCTTCTCCTCCCCCAGGGCTTCCTCCTCCACCCTCTCCTTCCCGTGTTAATCAGTGTTTGCTGCTGATATTGTTGCTTGGAGGAAGATTGTATTCGCTCCTCAATTTGCCCACCGTCCTCTGCTTGGAGATGGTTCACCATCATCGTCCGGGGCAATGACGCCACGTACCTGGAAGAAGAAAATATAAATAGTTGAAGTACATCAAACCCAGTTTTGTGTCTAAATTTCAACCCTGACTAATGAATGGTTGAAAGCTTAATCGCTGCTGCCAGATTGTCTTCTGGTATCATTGGTGTTTAAGTTGTCAAGGTGGACACCAGAGGCAGTTGTATCACAGAATTAGAGAAACATACAAAGGGTAGTAAGTCACTTAAATCATCCAAGAAGATGCTATTTATATGGGTCATTAATCATTTTGTGACCATCAAAGGGTGGTCTCCTGAAAGTTAAGACAAAGCCTAATTGATATCTTACAGTGCTACCTCATATCGGCAAGTTTAAGGGTATTTTATAAGACAACGTATCATTAATAATTCTGATGGATACTTCAACCTGCAATTTTCTTCAATTCTTTTTTTTTTTTTTTTTTTTAAACCGTTTATTACAGAATCCAAAAGATATACAAAGATGGGCCTACAACCTTCAGGCCGGCCGCTAGCAGACAGAAAGAGCATATAATACAAACAGTAGAACACACGCTGCGGCAGAAGAGAGATCACAGGAGTTGAAAGAAGCGTTGGCAGCCACACCATCCGGACCCCACACAACGGTTTCATTTTTATATAAATAACGAAGAAACAAGTCCACAAGGCAACCCACAATCGGAACAATAGCATGTGCTCCCCTGGGGGGGACCCTACCGGTCCACAGGAATATCAAGGGGGGGGATAGGTCGGGACGGAGACAAAGTGAACTCAAGCCCAGAACCAGGAAGACAAGCAGGCTAAGGAGACGGGGCCGGTGACGGATCAGGCATCAGCGGCGGGGTACAGATTCCCCCACGGTAGGCGTTCCAGGGGCCCCACACTTTCACCCATTTCCCAGGCTTACCTCTCGCAACATACACCACCTTTTCCCGAAACATACACCAATCCATGTTGTCCTTCCACGCCGAGACAGTCGGTGACCTCTGGGAACCCCACAATTGCGCAATATCACGCTTGGCCACCATATATCCCAGAGTCACCCACCACGTCTGCAGCACTGAGTAGTCGGTTGGCTCCCACACATTCAGGAGACATCTCCTCGCCTCGGGCAGCAGCGGCAAATGCGTAACTGCCTGCAAGACCTCGTGCACACCACGCCAGAATCGCGCCACCTCCGGGCATTCCCACAATATATGGAGAAAGGTCCCCAAAGAACCACACCCACGCTTACACAACCCGTCCACAGCATAGCCCATACGCATCAGACTCGGCCCCGTAACATAGACCCTATGGAGTATCTTGAGCTGGACGAAGCGAAGGCGAGCCGGTATGGCCACCTCTTTCGGGGAGGCCACCGCAGACACCCAGTCCTCGTCATCCAGCTCCAAGCCATCAGCCCCCCACGCCTCACGAAGGCCAGTCAGCAGTCCCGAGCGATCATTGATGAGTTTTTTGTAAATTAATGAAATCGTGGCATCCGGTACATGCCCATCTAGCACTCTATCCTCCAGAGGGGAGTACTCCGGGATGGAGGCAACGTCCGGGAATACGGAGCACAACGCATGACGGATCTGCATATATCGAAAGTACTCCCTGTCCTGCAACTGGAATTCCGTCTGCAGCACATCGAACGTTTTGAATCCCCCCCTCGTCCAGAGATCGCCCACCCTGCTGATGCCTATCATATCCCACTTCTCAAAGCCCTTCGAGGTCCACAGGGAGCCCAGCCGCTCAGATGCGTATAGTGGCGTCGCCCGGGTCAAACGATCCTTCCACCCCATCGCCAAGTTAGCCGCGTGCCACACTCGCACAATGACCCGCGTGGGGCCCGTCAGACGTGCGTCGAGCGAGCTAGAATAAAGCGCCCGATTATAGTCGCCGCCCGGCAGTAAAATTTTATCCATCTCAAAGGCCGGGTTTAGAGCGGGCCCGTAAAGGCCGTGATTTATCGCAGCCAGCTGGGAGGCCCAGTAATATCGCTTGATGTCTGGGAGGGCAACCCCCCCGTCGTACCACAGGAGCGTCAGCTTCGCCAGGGCGATACGCGGTCTACCCTCCCAGAACAGGCGGCGCTGCAAACTCTCCACCTCGCGAAAGTAGCGCGCCGGGACAACGTCCATCGTGTTCTGTAAGGCGTACAGGAAACGTGGCAGCGACATCATCTTAAACAATGCCGCCCGGCCGAGCGGCGAGAGCCGCAAGCGCCTCCAACGCGCGACATCCTCCTTCAGGCGCTGGAGGGGGGGAAGCAAGTTCTGTTTATACCGGGCCTCCACGTCCAGGGTAATGAAGATACCCAGGTACCTAAATCCCCGCGGGGCAATCTGGATAGGACAACCCCGCGGAAGGATAGGAGCCTCCCCAGAGAGGACATACACACAAGATTTAGCCCAATTGATGACTAGGCCGGAGTTGAGGCCAAATGAGTGCAATACATCAACCAGCACTATCAGCGATTTACGCGGGGAAGCCAGGTACAAAAGAATATCATCAGCGTAAAGAGATACGCGGTCCTCATACTCGGGGGTCCATCGGAGACCACGGATAGAAGGATGCCACCGCAGCCACTCCGCCAGGGGCTCCAAGGCAAGCGCGAAGAGGAGCGGCGATAACGGGCAGCCCTGCCGCATGCCCCTGCCCAGCTCAAACGGAGCCGACACTCTACCGTTTACAGCCACCTGCGCCAGCGGTCCGGAATACAACAATTTCACCCAACCGATGAATCCCGGGCCAAACCCAAACTTCGCCAGCGTCGCCCAAATATACGGCCACTCAAGTGTGTCAAACGCCATAGTGGCGTCCAGGGACGCCAAAATGGCCGGCTCCCGTATGAACGGGACACGCGCGAGCACCCCATGCAAGCGCCGCAGGTTGAGCGCAGTGTTGCGATGAGGGATAAAACCGGACTGATCCTGGTGAATCAGATCGCACACCACGCCAACCAGCCGATTGGCCAACACCATGGCGAGAATTTTGGGTTCCGCATTCAGCAGTGAAATGGGCCTGTAGGACGTGACCCGGTCCCGCGGCCTCCCCTCCTTGTGAATAACCACGATAGTAGCCAGACGCTGGTCTAGCGGGAGGGAACCCGCCGAACGGGCCGCGAGGAACATAGCACGGAGATGTGGCGCCAGCGTATCCGGTCGCAGCTTGTACAATTCGATAGGAAGACCATTAGGGCCCATGGCCTTGCCGGAAGCGACCGAACGTATGGCGAGGGCAATTTCCTCAGATGTTGGGGCGGCGTCCAACGACACCCTGTCCTCCTCCGAAAGGGAAGGCAGCGCGATATCCCTGAGCAGGGCATGGGAATCCTCTTCCGAGCGGGAGGACACCGGGGAATACACCCCACGGAAATATTCTGCAAAGCAATCAACAATTTCTTCCGGTTCAGTGACACACACACCATCCAGTTTCTCAATCGACGGGACAACACGACTCGCTCTCTCCTTTTTATCCAGCCACGCAATCAGTTTCCCAGCCTTATCACCCACATCATACAGTCTCCCCTGTTGCTCTCTACTGAGGCCCCTGGCCGCCTCCGGGACGAGGGCCTTATAGGCCGCCTGCTTGAGTCGGAGAACATGTAGTTTGTCATCCGTCACCCCACATTCTAGGTCACCCTCCAACTCGGTTATCTCAGTTTCAACACGGGTCACCTCCTCCCGCTCGCGCTTCCGGGAATGGGAAATAAGGGACAGGGCCTCCCCCCGGAGTACCGTCTTGAAAGCCTCCCACAGGGAGACCGCCGATGACACTGACCCCACATTATCGTCAAAATATCGCTTAAGGGATTTAACCAACTCTGCGCGAATGGTGGGGTCACGCAGGTACCAGGGATTTTTTTTTTTTTTTTTTTTTTTTTTTTTTTGAAAACCTTTATTTCGAAATTCAGGACACAGCTATTCAACCGACAGCCCGAAGGTTCGGCAGCATTGCAAGTTAGATACAGTAATGCGTCCCGGATACAGTACGAAGAGTAATGCAAAGGTCCAATTTTAAATAAACACAGAAAAAACACACAACAAACCCCAGCAAGGCAGAACATTGAAATCCCATGGCGAAAGCCCCCAGGGGAGGCAGGACCCCACTCATCTACTAAGTATAAGACTGTGTGCGGAGAGGTACCAGGGATTAATCGGGACCACCCTACCCTCCCCCCTCGGGAGAATGTCGAAGTGCAACAGGAGCGGGGAGTGGTCTGAAATACCCCGCGCCAAATGGCGCACCTCCCCGATCCTCCCCGCATGCGCCGCCGGCACCAGGACATAATCTAGCCTTGAGAGACTGCCATGGGCCCCGGAATGAAAGGAATACTGTTTCTGCGTAGGGTGTTTCAAACGCCAACAATCCACCAACCCCAAAGTATCCAAGAGGCCAGATAACCACGCTTGGGCACGGGGGAGATCCCTAGGGGGGTGACGGTCCTCAGTTCCGGAAACCACCGCGTTGAAATCCCCCCCAACCACTAGAATCCCCTCCGGAAGGCCAAGGAGGAGGCGCCCCAGATCCGCAAAAGTAGTCGTTTGCAACCCTGGCGGGACATAGACAGAAACAAAAACAATCACTCTGCCCTCCATTCTACCCACCAGAACTGTATAACGTCCCCTGTCATCATGGAGCACCTCATCAACTTCCAATGGGAGCGAGGTTTTAGCCATGATGCCCACACCCCTGGAACCAGACCTGAAGCCCGAATGGGCCAGAAGGCGGTAGCCCCGTCGATTCATAGCACGAAAGGAGTTGCCAATGAGGTGCGTCTCCTGCAGAAAAACTATATCAGGTGAAATTCGTTTCAGAAACTGCAGGACCACACCCCGTTTTATCCTGTCCCCCAGTCCATTAACATTCCAGGACAAAAGACTCAGTCCCCTACCCCCCATCACAGCCGAAAGCGATCAATCGTCCCCCCGAGAGCACTTTAGGAATAGCACAACAATACTTTTGCCTTGTGGTACAAATGAACAATACCCCACCCCAACCCAACCGCCCCAACAAAACTCCCCTCTCCCTGCACCCCTGCATGAGCCCAGACAGCCCCCCCAACTTGCAGTGTGCCTGTCGCCCCTATATAATTGGAACTAGCTAGACCCCCTAGAGGAGGAAAGAGTACCCCCTCAAGACCCCGCACAGCCTCCAAATGAGGGGAGACGAGTACAACAAACAAAAGACCCTAAGCTTGGCCGAAAGTGGCCGCGTCATCCGGAGTGAGCCCCGGCATCAGTACCTCAGACCCGGTCCGGTGGGCAATCCCCTCCCGCAGCCCCCCCCCCCGCCATCCCGATCATGACCCCCAGACAAAGTGTCCAGCCAGTCCCCGGCCATTTCAGGACGGTCAAAAAAGTGAGTGCGACCATCCACCTCCACCCGCAGCCTGGCCGGGAAGAGCATGGCGTATTTTAAGTTCATGCCTCGAAGCCGCCGCTTGACGCCGAGGAAACTCAGTCTCTGCTTCTGGACCGCTTGGGTGAAGTCAGGATAAAAGTTCACCTCCATGTTCTCCAGCTTAATCGGCCCTTGCAGTCTGGAAGCTTGCAAAATCGCATCCCTGTCCCGAAAGTGAAAGATACGGGCAATAAGAGGCCGCGGAGGGGCTCCAACCTTCGGTCTGCCCCCGGGAACTCTATGGGCCCTCTCCACGGCAAAGAATTTACTCAGCCCTCGAGGCTGGAGATGGGTAGTGATCAGGTCCTCCACAAAGAGATCCGCCGCCGACTCCTCCCGTCCCTCGGGCACTCCGATGATGCGGATATTATTCCTCCGGGCCCGGCTCTCGGAGTCCTCCAAGCGCCGATCCATGAGCGCACTCGCCTGACGGAGCCGGTGCACCTCCGTTTGAAGGGCCGCCACCTCAGTCGTGAGGCCCGACGCGGTGTGGGCCAAAGAGTCGACCCGGTCGTTAGTCTTAGAGAGATCAGCTCTCACAAGGTTGACATCAATGAGGACCGCGTCGATTTTGTGCGCTAAAGTGTCGAACTGCTGGCCCACCGAGGCCTTCATCTCAGCAATGGCGCTCATGACGTCTTGCAAAGACAGATCCGTGGGCAAGTCCGGGGCATCCGGGGGGCACTCAGAGGACTTGTGCGATCCGCCGGGAGACCCCTTCGGGAGGGTGTAGCGGTCCATGATGTTGGCCTGATGTGCGGCGCCACGCCGGGTTGACTTGGCCTTCAACCGATCCCCATCCTGCTTCGTGGCCATCGTCGTGGGTCTCACACCCGCACCAGTCACGCAGTGAGGAGCAAGCAATCAAGGCCACGAGCTCCGGGGGGCCACCCCAGGACGGCAGAGCGGGCCACAGCAGGCAGGCAGGCAGGGTCTCCCAGCGAGGCCACCCCAACACAAAGAGCACCGTGATCCCACTTGCGAAAACGGCAAGGGGGCGCGAAAGTGAAAGCGAAAGTGTGGGGTACGCGACTCGCCAGGCCCAGCCCGCCGTTGTTGTTCACTTTGAATTTTCTTCAATTCTTGAATATCCCAATCACCAGTCTGGATCCAGAAACTCTTAAATAGCTCTCCAACACCAGTAGTGCTGGCTGCACTTCAGCACCGGACACACACTTTGTGATGTCACTGAAGGCATGAAGTGTCCTCCTTGGTGTGATGTTGTCTGTTCGCTTCATTCCATGCCATCAACGAGTTCCAGAGCTCTCCATAATCTCCAGGTGTCAGACTGGATCCGCAGAACTTTTCTTCAGCAGTACCCCTGCACGTCGGTCGACTCCGCGTTCGTCATTGGCGTCGTGATCGCCGGAATGACGTTGTGGTATCTACTTAGACACCACCACTGCGCGCTGACGTCAGTTCTTTCTTTTTCCACGCCAGCCAGCGCAGATCCGGAGAGAGCGGTACCCTTAGGAACTTTTTAACTAGCCCTATTTTGACTTTTGTCGACATCTTTTTTCGAGTCGTTCGACTCCTGGTGCACATAGGGATGTCCCTTTGGCGTACCGGCTTCAAGCCTTGTGACTCCTGTCACAAATTGATGTCGGTCACTGAGCCACACCTCGTGTGCCTCTGGTGTCTGGAGCGCGACCATGACCCAAAGTCATGCTCCGACTATTGGGCCATGTACCCAAAGTTTTAGCGGTAGCTGTTCCGAAAGCTTCTGGAGGCCTGGCAGTGGGCTCCGCGCCGCTCGAGGTCCCCATCGAGAGGGAGGTCTCAGGACCGGTTGAGGAGTCACCACCACTATTCATCGTCAAAGTCTTATTCTGCAGGTAAGTCGAAGCACAAGAAGAAGAAGAAGGCGAAGAAGCACCATCCCTCTTCGCCTTCTCCACGTCCGTCAGCTGACACTGTCGTGGGACACAGAAGGTTGTCGTCTTTCGGATCCACCCATGGAGCCAGCTGGGGCAGCTCCGAGCTTCCCTCCTTTCCCGGGTGTCGGAGCATCCCATGCCCAGCTTCGTGCATTTTACAAAGCTCTCCACTCCGTCATTCGGGCACTGCGGACTCTAGGCCTTCAATGCCGGCGGCACTAGCCCCGGCGCCGCAGGGCCCCAAGGTATCCAGGCCTAGATCCAGGACGGTGCCAGTTGACCTTACGACACCTCCCGCAGCACCGATTCCTTTGTCAACACCTCTGCCGCTTCCGGCGCCAGTTGTGTCCCTCGCCGGCATCAACCCCGGCCTCTCCCTCGACATGAATACAGAGCCAGACCGGCGTTGACTGATGCCGGTACCGGTGCCAGGGGGTACTTTTATACCGTTGTTCATCCCTGGCGTTCCTTTCGCCCTGAGTGGCAGCCAGGAGAAGAGGAGGAGGACTGGGAGGGGTCTGTTCACCCTTTGGCAGACCAGCTAGAGGAGTCAGACTGTAGAGAGGAGTTGGGTGAAGCCAGTGGTCTTGGTACATCCCCAGACCCTGGTATGCTTTTTCCCCCTAACGTGGCCACGGAGGAGGGAGCCTCCTACGATGTGGTGTTGCGTAGGGTGGCTGAGGCCTTGGGCCTTGAGCTTCCTACGGTGGCAGTCAGGACTAACCTCCTTACTGAGGAGCTTCATCTGCCAGCAGCCTCTTTGGAGCCCCTGCTGCCTTTCAATGAAGCCCATACGGATATCCTAATTGGCACTTGGTGTAAGCCCAGCACAGGGGATCCAGTGGACAGGATGATTGCCCAACACCACCGCCAGGCTCTGGGCAACCCCCTTGTCCTCTCTCAACACCCTACCCCTGAGAGTTTGGTAGTCTAAGCCTCAACCTCAAAAGGCGCTTTCCCTACTGCTCCCCCCAGATAGGGAATCCAAGAAGCTCTACCATCTTGGAAAGAAGATGTTTTCTTCTGCCAGCTTAGAACTGCGGTCAGTGAACACCACATGTCTCTTGGGCCTTTATTCCCACTACGTGTGGGACACGGTCGTGCAAGTGCTGCCACAGTGCAGAGAGGAGGCCAAGACTACTCTCCTGTGCGCTTGTCGAGGGTAGAGACGCGGCAAAGTTCACCATCTGCTGGGGGCTGGACACTGCCGACTCTCTAGGTAGGATGATTTCTACGTCCGTAGCTCTGAGAGGCTACGCCTGGCTTCTTGGGGATGTCCAATCGACTCTTTTGGACATGCCCTTTGATGGCCGTTGCCTGTTTGACGACAAGGCAAACAACGCGCACAAGCACTTCAAGGACTCTAAGGCTATGGCCAGATCCTTGGGCCTCACTACCACCTCGCACCCTGTGCAGTCTACCTTTTACTCCTTTCGTGGCTACAGAAGGGTTGCCTCACCACGTTCCATCCAGGGCCACAGGCTGGCGCAAGCTGCTCAGCCTCTGCGCGGCCGTGGACGTGAGACCCAGTGCCGTGGTTCTGGGGGTCAGTGGGAGCGGGCCAGTCCACCAGTGCCCCCTCTGCAGCAGCCTCCAAACCTTCCTAGTCCGAGCTTTCAGGGCCACCAGTTGCCAGTGCGGTGCAGGGTCCGCCATCACCTACCCCACTGGCACAACATCACGTCGGATAGGTGGGTTTTGCAGATAGTCTGAAGGGGCTTCTCCCTCCCCTTCGAGACTACCCCTCCATCTATGCCACCTACATTCCATCGCATGTCGGAGGATCACTTGGCCCTTTTCTGTCAGGAACTTGTGGCTCTCCTGGCCAAGGGAGCTATGTTCGTCCCTATCCCAGAAGTAGGTCATGGTTACTACTTTCACTACTTTCTGGTACCCAAAAAGGACAAAGGCCATCGTCCTATCTTAGACCTTAGGGACATCAACTGCTTCCTCTGGAAGGGGAAGTTCAAAATGTTAACATTGGCTCAGGTCTTGTCTGCCCACGACCCTGGAGACTGGATGGTAGCGCTGGACCTGCAGGATGCTTATTTTCACATCCCCGTCCTGCTGGCTCATAGGTGTTACGTACTGTTCACGGTAGGCCACAAACATTTTCAGTTTACCGTGCTCCCCTTTGGCCTTACCAGCGCCCTTTGGGTGTTCACAAAAGTGATGGCGGTGGTCGCAGCTCATCTGCGCAGATCAGGGGTTCCATTCTTCCCCTATCTCGACGACTAGTTGATGAAAGCAAGTTCGCAGGCTGTCGTTTCCCACCTTCAGACTACGACGGACCTCCTACACTCACTGGGGTTCACTATCAATGTGCTGAAGTCACACCTGATTCCCTCTCAGAAGCTCCTTTTCACCGGAGCAGTTCTGGAAACAGCGCAGTTTGGGCCTATCCTCCCAAGCAGCGTGTGCCGGGATATTCGGGGTATGATACCGATGTTTCAGTCTCTATCCGGAGTTTTGGTGAGGATGACCCTGAGGCTGTTGGACCTCATGGCCTCCTGCATCCTGCTGGTGGATTATGCCAGGTGGCATATGCGGGCTCTGCAGTGGGATCTTAAGTTTCAGTGGGGGCAGCATTAGGGCAATCTTACCGATGTCGTCCAGATCTCGGAGGGCACCACACACAAGTTGCAGTGGTGGCTCACGAACCAGGATTGGGTCGACGGCAGATCTCTCTCCCTTCCCCAACCAGACTTCAAATTGGTGACAGTTGCGTCACTTCTGGGATGGGATGGCCACATGGGAGAGGCAGTGAAAAGAGGCCTCTAGTCTCCGGTGTAGTCCGGGCTCCACATCAACCTACTGGAGCTCCGGGCGATCTATCCTGCACTGAAAGCATTCCTTCCTTCTGTCAAAGGGAGAGTAGTGCAGGTGATCACGGACAACACCACGGCCATGTGGTACTGCAACAAACAGGGCGAGGTGGGGTTGTGGACCCTATGTCAAGAGGCCTCTGGATGTGGCTGGAACATCAGGGCATGTCCCTGGTGGTTCAACACCTGGCTGGTTCCCTTAATGCCAGGGCGGACAAACTCAGCTGCCAGTTCATGATGGATCACGAATGCCGTCTTCACTCGGAGGTGTTGCAAGGTCTCTTTCAGCAGTGGGGAGAGCCTTGGTTAGTTCTGTTCGCCACCGAAGAAAACGTGCAATGTCAGCAGTTGTGCGCGTTGGAATTTCGAAGGCGGAACTCGCTTGGCAACGCTTTTTATAGCGAGTGAAATTGCTGTCTCCTTTTCGCCTTTCTGCCTATACCACTTCTGCCCAGAGTGCTGAAGAAGATCTAGCGCGACCAGACCCAAGTCATTCTTGTGGCTCCGGATTGGGCATGAAGAGTCTGCTATCCTGAGCTCTTGAACATGGCCATCGATTCTCCGATCAGACTGCCTCTTCGGGAGGATCTTCTGTCACAGCAGCAGGGAACGGTCTTCCACCGAACCTGTCCCGCCTCCACCTCCTCACATGGATATTGAGCGGTGACAGTTGACAGCTTTTGACCTTCTTCCCGAAGTCTGTAATATCATCTTGGCAGCCAGGCGTCCCTCCACTAAAACGGTGTACGCCTGTAGATGGAACAAATTTGGGGCATGGTGCACAGCACAGGCTGTGGATCCCCTTTCTGCCCCACTTTCAAAGGTTCTCCTCTTCCTTCTTTCCTTGGCCCAGCAGGGCTCTGATGTAGGCACCCTTGAAGGCTATCTATCGGCCATTTCGGCCTTTCTTCACCTTCTCTTTTCAAGTCCTCTATTGTAAATAGATTTCTTAAGAGCATTACTGACCTCTTTCCTCCAATTCCTTTCGTAATGTCCCAGTCGGACTTGAATCTGGTCTTAACCTACATCATGTGTGCTCCTTTCGAGCCACAACATAATTGTCCTCTCAGACTCTTGACCTTAAAGAGTGCTTTTCTGGTTGCCATCACCTTTGCTCGCAGGCTGAGTGAGCTTCAGGCTCTTTCTTCTAAACCTCCTTTCCTTGCTGTTTATCTGGTCATGGTTGACCTTCGAACTCAACCTTCTTTCCTTCGCAAAGTGGGTACCTATTTCCACATAGGGGAAACCATCACTTTGCCCACCTTCTTACCACCCCCGCATCCTTCTGAAGAGGAGGAGAGGCTCCACCGTCTGAATCCAAAATGTGTGCTATCATTTTATCTGGATCGCCCAAACCAATTTGGGGTAGATGATCAACTCTTTTTTGGCTTTGTGGGCGCCAAGAAAGGTCTAGCCGTGCAAAAACAAACCATCTTCCGATAGGACTTTCTTTGCATTAAAATGTGTTATTCTTTGGCGAAAAAGGAGCATCCAGTAGGGTTGTGCGCCAATTCCACCAGGGCGACGGCAGCCACTACTGCTTTGGGACTTGGAGTCCCCCTCAGTGACATCTGCCAGGCAGCCACATGGGCATCACTGCACATGTTCACTAAGCACTATTGCCTAGATAGTCAAGTCTGGAGAGACGGCTTCTTTGGCCGTTCAGTTCTCCAGGACTTTCTGGTGTGAACTTAGTTTGCAGACCCACCTCCGGGGTTGGTATTGCTGGGGTATCTATTCTTAGGTAAGGAATCTATAAATAATAGTCTCTTTCAGATAAACAAGTTACTTACCTTCGGTAACGATATATCTGTAAGAGACATATATTAGTTATAGATTCCTTACCCCCCCACCCATCCTCCTTGTTCTGCGAACTTACTTCTAGAGTAAGGGACTCACTTTCAGGGCCCTAGTTTTGTTAATCAGTGGTCAGTGTCTTGCATGACTCTGTGCTTCTGGCGTGAAATGTCATGTAACTAACTGATGTCAGCGCGCAGCGGCGGCGAATAAGTAGATACCGCGACATCGTTTTGGCGATCACGACGCCAACGGCTAACGCGGAGTCAACCAACGCCACCTGCCGACCAGTAGGGGTACTGCTGAAGACAAATTCTCCGGATCCAGTCTGACGTCTGGGTTAATTCTAAGGTAAGGAATCTATAACTAATATATGTCTCTTACAGATATATCGTTACCGAAGATAAGTAACTTGTTTGTTAATGTTTTTTCTTCAAAATGTACCACTTAGTTGCAGTTTTCCTTTAAAATGTGGCTGACTAAGCAGTCTGAATTTAAACCATGTTGACTGTGATGGCTAGATGTCTATCACAGACCTACACGTCATCTGCCTTTTGTGCCTAGGATCTGAGCACAAAGTTGGTGCCTGTGTGTCTTGCTGGAAAATGCGCACAAAGAATGAGAGGCTGAGAAGTTTCTGGTCTGAGCGCGAGAAGAATGACGTAGGCACCGTAAGTCTCGACCAGGATTGAAGTCCCCAGAGTCTCCATTATAGTTTAAATCTTATTGTAAGAATGCTCAAGATGAGAAGAAGACACAAATCTCACAGCTACTCATCCATAAGCATGGCCCTACAATCTCCTGCTTCACCTCACCCAGCATGGATCAAGAGTGAATGGAGGAGCACAAGGAGGATCCGACGCCTACAGCCGCATCCAACCCAGTGCTGGTCCCGGAACCTCTACCCCCTGTGGCAACGTCTTCAAGGCCTCAGCCTTATCAACCGTCACCAGGGTTTCCAACATCTGGGATGGATCCATCAATGTTTCTGAACGCAATGTTCAGCATGTTCAGCAGAGCCATGATCCTCTTTTGAGAGCCAGCTGGCCCAATAGGTTTGTTGGCCTACTCATTACGAGGTTTGCCAATGCCCTACCACTCAGAGCCTTTCACACCATTGCCTCCAGTATTGTGAGGATGTGGCCTAACGGCTAGGGCAGTTGACCTCGAAGGTGGGGAACCGGGTTCGAGTTTCGGCGGGACCCTAAACATCCAGTGATTCTGGGCAAATTACTTAATCTCCCTGTGCCTAACAAAATTAATGTGGCCTTCTGTAACGTAACAGGTGCACTGCTCATGTAAAGCGCTCTGAGTTTGCGCTATATAAAACAATTTTTTTTTAAATCCAATGCTACCAGTAGAATTTCTGTTTTTTAAAGAATCTTTTTTTGCAAGTAAAGCAAACAAAAGAACAGTGATAGTAAGCATTACACAATGCAGCATCAAGACACAATTCAGCAAGGTCGAACCCCCATCAGTCTCTAAAACCCTCTGATTCCCCCCCTCCTTCCACTCCATCAAATCACAAGGTAGCATTAGCATCTGGACGCTCCAATTCTACAGGATTAAAACCAGTGCTGCCAATAAGGGCACATTACTCACCTCAGTGATCATTCCATCTCCGCCATGTCTAGGCCGATTTTTGGGGACATCCTCTGCTTTCGTAAAGTATACTCTCCATCAACATGCACCAGTCCATGTCCCGTTTCCACTCACTGAGTTGCGATGCTTGATTGCGCCCTCTACATATGGGCAAAATTGTGCATGGCAACCATCATCCCCAACGTTATTCAGGTCTGGTCCATACGTGTAGGATCAGCCACCTCCCAAACATTCAGGAGACTCCACTTCGCGGAGACCTCCATGTTGCCGCTGCACACATAGTTAAGGCAAGCAATGACCGATTCCCAATAGAGTTGGATTACTGGGCAGCTCCATAACATATGGAAGAACTTGCCCTCTAAGGTGCAGTTTCTGAGACACAATGCAGTTGTTGCCCTGCTCTTCTTCACAATGATAGTGCAAGTGTAATAGCATAAGTGTAGGATTTTTAACTGTACAAGGTGGAACCTAGATCTTATTGCAACCTCTTGGGGGATGCCAAGGCCTCCGGCCACTTGTCGTCCTCCAGGCCCCCCAGATCTTGCTCCCAGTGCTCTTGCAACCGAATCAGGATATCAGATGAGTCATTAATCAATTCATGGTAAGTAAGGGCATTTGGTCTTCCAGTAACCTGTCCTTGAGTTGTGAAGATTCAGGGGGGTCCTCTCTCTTTGGCAGTGCCTTTTGCTTAGCGTGCCGTATTTGCAAATAGCGGAAAGTTTCAGTGAGGACCAGTTGATATTCGTCCTATAAGTAAGTCTGTGAACTGTACTACTCCTCCCCTTGTCCACAGGCCTCTCACCATAGAGAGACCAAAAAGGTCCCATTCATCAAAGCCCTTCTGGTTACTCAGTAATCCCACCTGTGAAGTGTCCTACAGGAGTGTGTCCTGTGCGAATCTGCCTTGCGCAACTTAATGCATTCAGTGTTGTGTGCCAGAGGGTAAGTGTGACTGCAGTCGAATTCAGGAAGGTCGAGGGATGTGCGCCTCAATAGATGGCCCTGAGGTGACTTCCCAGTTGCATGACCAACCTATTTAGCCTGTAAGCTGGTGCCTCCTGAGGGAGGTGAACCCACTGGTTAATGGTGATAAGCTGAGCCGCCATTCATATTTTTGTATATCAGGGAAGGCAATCCCCTATTGTACCAGCTCCATGTCAAATGTGTAATAGCTATACATGCAGGGCCCGCATGGCAGAGTAGTGTACGAGTTTCACTCGCGATCACCTGGAAATAGGATGTCGGGATTGAATAGGGCATATTCTGAAGCACAGGGGTAGGGTCGGCATGTTAAATAGGGCAGCCTTCCCAAGAAGCAAGAGAGGAAGGGCTCTCCAGTGTTGGACATCCCTCTGCAGACATGCCAGTGGTGGCTCCAGGTTTGAAGCGTAGAAGACACCTGGGTCTCTGGTGACGAAGATCCCCAGGTATCGAAACCCTTCCATGGACATGCTAGCTTCACATTCACTGGGCAGCTGTGGTACCTGTCTGTGAAGGAGATAAAGCTGCCCTCACACACCCTTGTGAGTGTCATGCTTCATCATCGGGCTTAGCTCCTTGTGGGGGTGGCGCAGCATAAACCAGTCACCTCTGACGTTGCCAGATGAAGGTGAAGCACTGTCTGTGGGAATTTCATTTACACTGGCCACAATTGCGTGCAGTTCTCTGTCACGCATACAAATGCATAAGTATGATTAGGAAGGCATGTCACACTGAGCATGCAACAAATCAGTGTGGATATTTAAACCACCATAATAGCATTCTACTTATTGCGAATGCTTATGTGTGTCATCTAATTTCCAAAATAATTTTGTGCTTTGTGTGTCTCCTTTGTGTTTTCTCCATCAGGTTGGGAATAAGAAACGCAATTGAGACGTTCCTTCCAGCGCTAAGACGCATTAAACCTCACTGTAGGTAATGTGGGATTATAGGGTGTCTTTTCCCTGATTCCCATTTCTTTTCTTCCACTTCACGGTCCTGACGAAGCGCACAAGGATCCACTAGGGACCCGCACGAGGTACGAAACATATTGACCTAATTGCACCTTCTCACTCACTTTTCACGGTTTGAGAGCAGCGGAACATACTTACCCCTCCGCAATATTTGCTTAAAGGAGAGGCACCTATCCATTGTTTTTTAACCTTACCTTCCGGACCCCTGAATGAAAATTGTTTCTGGGCACCGTGAAAGTAATTTTATTCACCAATACACTTTTATAGGCCCATACACCCTCATGCACAACTGCGGCACCTCCTTCAAAAGATCTCCGATAAAGAGCCCTCTCGCAGGGCCCATGGGGGACAGCAGCGCCACCCCCACAAGGAGCTAAGCCCAATGATGAAGCATGACACTCGCAAGGGTGTGTGAGGGCACTAATTCTAAGAGGAGGAATTCCCCCACCTTCATCTAGACCCAACCTGTTGAACTTCTGGAGACTGCACCGACACTACTATCCCACCATAATAGGTTGCCTATCCTCTTCTTACAGGAACAGTTACCCATTAGTGAGTACAACGTGAATCCTTGGGAGCACTGGTACTGGACCTATTTCTTTCCAATTAGCTTCCCGTCCTCCCTCTTTACTTTGTGTTGTGCTTGTTCCAGGAGTACCCTTTCTTCCTGAGAAAGCCTTGGAAGAGGCATATCGATAGTAATTCACAAGACTACTTAGCTGTGGCTGTGAGGGTTAGAGACTAGAGATCTGCACAGTAGTACACAAAGGCATTTGCCACACCCTGTCTGGTTCTCACCCGGTCTCCTTTCTCATTTAAGATTCTGAGTTTCCATCGGATCACCAGATCCCTCCTGTCAAGCCAAGCCAGGAGCTTCCTGGCTCTTTCCCCACCTTTTAGAGGCAATGTTGAGTTGAACAGTAGTGAGTATTTGCGGCTTCTACAGCAGCACCTCAATACTCCTTCTGTTTAAGGGCCATATTTAGTTACAAATCCCTCTGCTAGGAACCTTGGAGCTGGTATTCAAACTCCTGAATCTCTCGTCAAAGCGTAAATAGGCCCTCTTATCCTTTTTGTGTCCTGCTATCAATGAGAGGCCCTGACCCATATGTCTGTATATATGCCTCCCACATAGTCTGCGCCGAATCAGCCAAGCCCGCATTCTCATCAAAATATTGCTAAGTGGTTTCCTGGAGGCCTACACGGATATGGGGCACTTTCAAGTACTGGGGATTAAGGGCCATTTGTCAATGACCACCTCGACCCGGCAGCCAGTAAAACGCCCAGACTGGGGAATGATCAGAAATACCTCTGGCTAAATGGCGAGCCTATCTGAAATGAGGACGTTTGTGGGACAAGTTAAGGATGTAATTGATGTGCAAGAGACTACCATGGGTCCCTTAGTGGAATGTGGCGTGCTGCGTTGAGGGATTGTTGGCTCGCCATGCATCGACCAAACCCAGGGCCATCAAGAAGTCAGCTAGTGGGCATCAGGGGGTGCTTGCCTTTTTGGAAGGCCATCGGTCTTTGATGTCACAAAGGGCCATATTGAAATCACCACCTAGCACCAACCCTCCCTCAGGGAGATGGAGTAGAAGTTCCCTGAGGTCCAAGAATGCAGCATTGTGTAGTCGGGGGGCACATATACTGAGATAATTTTGAGCGCTTTGCCCTCCCATTGACTAGAGGGCACCACATATCTCCCATGTGTGTTGGTCCAGGTGTTCTGTACGGTGAATAGCAGTGATTTACATAGAAGGAATTCCACCCCTCTAGAGTCTTTGGTGTAGCCTGCGTGGGCCCCTTTTTGTATCCGCACCTTTCTAAAGCATGATAGTTGTTGCCCTGGAGGTGTGTCTCCTGAAGGAGGACCACGTCAGGAGAGTGCTTCTTAAGGTATTGCAGTACCACCCCTCTTTTAATCTTGTCTCCCAGCCCATTGATATTTCAGGAGAGCACTTTAGTGCTTAAAGCAGTCAATGGGTCATCCATGGATCCATGGTAACCAAGCATAGTGGAGGGGCCCGGGACTGGAAGCCACCTCCAGGAGCGTGGACGTCTCCTTAGGGCAATGTACCAGATATTGAAAGTGTTGTGGTGTTTTCAAGTGTACGTGAGCGTGGATAGTGTGGGATCTCATTTAATCAAGGAGCAGACTGGTGGTCTGTACGGGGGCATTGGCTGATCATGCTGTCTTTGTGCCTATGGTAGTATGCTGCAAAGAAATGTCAAAGGAAAAACATACAAAGAAAAGTGCAATTTGAATCCCGGCCCAAAACCCGTCCCTGCTTCCCTGCATGACAGGCTCAGAACTGCCTGCTCCCCAACTCTGCAGAGTGCCCGTCGCCCCAAAATATAGTACAAACTTTAGGAGGCTGTGGTTGTCACCAAGTGGCCACTCACCTATGTCTCCACACTTTAAGAATATAAAAGATGTTACTAAAGTTATACGCCATCTATCAAAGTCCGTTTGTTGCCAATCTGGAGAACAGTTAAATGGCAGCAATGTTTTGAGGCACCAGTATCAGATCCACAGTAAGCCCTTGAACCCATCACCCCAGTCCCTTCTGGAGTCTTGTGGAAGTGCCTAGCGAGGTGCCTCGTGGTCTATTGAAGCAAGTATTTTTCACTGGTTGTCTGATTCCTGTGTCCTGTCCAGTGTACTAGATTCATGTCGTTGTCTGCCGGATCTTGTTTGGGCTTCGGTTTTCCCAGCGATCCTCCAGCCCTCTAGCCACTCCTAGACCTCATCAGGAGCAGTGAAGTACCATGTCTTGCCCTCCGAAGCCACTGGCAGTTTCACTAGGAAGATCATAGAGTATTAATTCTCATGTTCTCTTAAGGCCCACTTAACCTCCAGAAAACTGTGGTGTAGCCTTTGAACTCGCAGTGTGAAGTCCGGGAAGAAGGTGATAATGACATTTTCATAACGGCCTGTTGGCACACTATGAGCAGCCTGCAGAATGACGTCACAATAGAGGCTGATGCAAGCTATTATAGGGTGGGGAGGTGCACCTGGCTTTGGCAGGGACCCCGGGACACAGTGGTCCCGTTCAACGGAGAAGTAGTTTGAGAGGTCACAGGGCTGTAGCGCTTGCGTATAAGGTCTTCTATGAAGAGGTTTATGACAGGCCCCTCTGATCTCTCAGGGACCACTATTACGTGAACATTTTTCCGTCTTGAACATCCTTCAATGTCTTCCAGGCTGGCTTTCAAGACAGTGGTGGTAGCTTTTAGGGCTTTAACTTGGCCCTTCAGGGTTGCCGTTTCAGCCCTGAGGGTGACAATCGAGTCCTCTGTTTTTTTTATTCCAGCCCCCAAATGGCAGAGGTCAGCTCTGGTTAATGTAACTTCTGTAGAGACTGAGGGCCATATGTACAATGCCTGGTGATAATAAAAGCTAACAATTGTTAGCGGCAATTGTTTTTCCGACGCGTACCGCTGGAAACTATTGCCATGGCATCGACTTATGTACAACACGTCGCTACATGCCGCTAGTTTCTCATCGCAGCGGTATATGTCCACGTGAACCACAACGTTACAGCGATAAAAATCTTGCAGCTAACGTGAAAAAAGTGGAAGCAGACCAGTCAGCGGCCAGGAACTGCACGCTAATCAGCGTGACGGCACTTTTTTCATGTTAGCGGCAAGATTCAACTACAAAACGCCCGCGAAGCATCCCAAAAACCCAAAAACAAAAAAGAGAATTATGGAGGAAGCTGGACCCAGTACTGCAGGAGAGACCAACCCCCCTAAAACCACAAATAGCTAGGAGGACCAGCCAGAGACCCAGAGGAAGAGGAAAACCAGGTTCAACCAGCAGGAAAATCAGATCCTGATTGCAGTCCATTGCAGCCAAGGTGAATGCTGTTGCAGATGTGAGGAGGACAGTGACCGACTGCAAGAAGCACTGGCATGATGCTAAGTGCAAGACAAAACAGAAACTGGCCAACAATCGCCAGGCAGCACTGCAGACCGGAGTTGGGAGTTCAGTGCCACAGGCGGAGTTGGATGCCTTGGAGGAACAGGTGTCCACAGTCATCTGTCAGGAGTCGGTGGTTGGAGTCCAGGTACAGGATAGTGCTGAACAAGACCAGCTACATCAGCAACAGGGTGAGTACCAACCAGGGACCGGGGGGACGGAGGTGTATGGAACCAATGTCATTCATGCCCAAATAAATATCACTCAGTGCACACCCACACTGACAGCAGATCTTGTCCCATATACTCCTGACCCTGAGGGTATAGCCACATATCACCCTAGTCAATGAACATATTGCAATACACATATTTGTGGTGTCACAGACTTGGAAATCAGCACAGAAATGTAATCCAAAATTCAGACAAGAAAATATTTACACTAGACCACAAAATAAGGCAAACATGAACAAGCAAAGTGGCACATTGCCTGGAGATGTGGCAGGGTGTCAAAATGGCACCCTTGCCTCAACCCCACACACATACAAATTGTCTGCACAGGGCTGCATCTCTGTGACAACAATATGATGATGCACCATGTCGGAGACTTGATCACGGGCAGAAGTGAGCATGCCACCACCGATGGCAGCACACATGCACCATTGTGCAAGGGTGTCTGAGTAGTGTGTAAGAATATGTATGTGCAGAAAGGTCCTCCTTCATGCACATGTTCAATCATCAAATCAACTCAGATTCCCTTGCACAATGGTGCACTTGTCTGTGTACCATACTCACAGAACTAAAATGTCCCTGTAAAGAAGTATGACAAGTTAAGTATGATACTGAGGTATCCTATTTGATTTTCAGACCACGTTAGGGCCTGTGAGTTAACCTTGCTTTATGCGATCTTCTTGAAAGTTCCACTGTGATTCTTCCCATTCCATACACCTGGTATTGCGGTGTTTACATGAAGTTATCTCACAAGTTACATTGGGATTCTTCATCTTGTTGAGCCCATCCTGCTTTTGATCCAGAATACTGTTTTATGATAATGATAATGAATGTATATTTTTACAGAGTCCCCTGCACTATATATATGGAAAATGTCAATGGTACACACCACTGAATGAGCTGTATTATCTGCGCCCTGATGAAGGAATTGTTGGTGAACATTCCACTCCGAAACGCGCGTTGGCGCTTTTCCCCTTGATCTATTTACGTATCTTATATATTGAGTTCATATTCTATCACAATTGTTGTGTGTATATATTTGTGTGTCATTATTGTCTTTGTGTATTGTTCTATTCTTGTCTTTGTGTTATGTTTTTCTAATTGATTGCTTTTTGTTTTGTGTTTGAAATCATGTTGGTGGGGTTCCTTTATAAGAGATATGTATGAATTAAAAAAAAATGAATATATAAAAATGATTTATATCTTTTGATAATACAATTTGAAAATTATGTATTTGTGGGACAATAGTGTTTTGATTTTGGATGTACTACCTTGATACAAATTATTGATTAGGGAGAGTTTTTGTTGCTATTTATGCTGTGTTCCCTGCCCTCCTCTCCCTATATTTAGCCATTCAGTGACCCTCTTGTGTTTTTTCCGTTTTTTCTAGGTGTCCCTTCATGCATATGAACAAACCTGGAAAAGCCCTTCTGTCACTTTCATGCGTGTTGCATCATGCAGCACACATGGAAGCGACAAATTTGCATTTTCCATATTATTTGGACATGCACAGGAAGGGAGACCTTCCTGTACAAAAAGAAATAATGCAATTGGTCTTTTTCAATGTGTGCTGCACAAGGCAGCACACATTGAAAAACAACGTTAGGTGGCTGAACACTGACTTGTACATGAGGCGCAGCCCCTCTTGCCACCACAACTTCACAATAGGCAACGTTATGGTAGCGAGAGGGGCACATACATTTGCCCCTGAGTCTACCATGAGAATGAGCCCAAGGAAACAGCTTGACAACACCATTGCAGAATCAAAACATGGCAATTAGATACATATGGCCATCTTTGCTAGGTTGTTGGTGAGCGTGCCATTGGTATCCTTGGCTTAACGCTACGCCCTGCAACTTCTGTAAAGCTGGTATGCAGCAGACCTAAAATAGTACTGTGCAAATCTGTGTCTGACCCCAAATGGCCTGAAAAACACTACCTCCGAGGGTACAATTTGGCCCACTTGCACAATGCTTCAAGTGTCTCTGTGCTGATGTGACAGATTAGAAAGGGCCACAGAGTGACCCTTCCTGCACATGACCATACCTTATAATATGTACAGACAAATCAATGTGTGCTGTCTCATGCAGCACATGCTGAATTCACATGATGTCATTCTCAGCACTGATTGTTCATGTGAAGTAAGTTTGCACCTTCATGCACTTGAACAATCAATGGTGTCCTGTTCTCGCCAGTGCACAATGCACAATGCAGAACACTTTCGACCAGCATGTTTGTGAACCAATTTAAGACATCACCCCACTGTGCATAAACTGAGCCAATATTCCAAGGGTATCAAACATTACGCACTCCAAAACATTCTACCTGGCCTTGGAGAGAGCATCCAGACCTCCAAAGGTTTGTTTGTGCATGTATTCAGCGCCCAACCTTGGTACACAATATATGATGTGAAAAGATGGTGAAGAGCCCTTTTGTGCTTCATTCTCAGGCAGCCAACAAAACTCTGCATTGTGACTCAGGCTAAGGCAATCGTGCTCCCAATATGCTGTACAATATGACATTGATGATTAAATGTTGTGCTTGTGATATGCACCAACATGGCAACGATAAGACACATCAGATGAAAGACAATCACTATTGCCAGCAATCCTAGCTTGTGACCTAACTTTACATTACGGTGATGTCAACACATACAAAGTAAGTGTGACTCAGGATCCTGCAGCAATAAATTTGTTATCACAGACCCAAGCTTACATAGTGTGGCTGTGACGGACTCTTTGTAGTGGTTTCTGTGAATGATAACTGGTGCAACAAAGATTTGAACATCATTGACAGTCATCTCAGTCAATGATGTACACGCACTCCATGAATGGTCATAGACATCACCAAAACTACTCACATATCTCCTCTCCTGTCTGTACGCTGTGTAATCCACATGCATGTGCTAAAGTGACATAACCCATTGATATTTCTTGCATGGGTATCACAGACTGGGGATGTGCAAAGTTACATCCGGAAGACATATGCATTGCTCCTTCTTCACTGATTTGTTCACACTTCTTTGAAATATCATCAAACTGGAGGCAAGTTACATGTGATACACACCCATACTGCATACTACTATGTACAGGACTTCACCTGAAGGAAGTGGCCCTTAGAGGCCACTTGGGTTACTTACAACCACCTGCTATGCCTTCCCAAGAATGAAGAGTGGGTCAGACAGTAGAGAATACAAACAAGCTTTTATTAGCAATACTCTGCAGAGGAGTCCAATCTGACCTGCACCCTAAGATGTCTGCTGAGGGACTGACCCGCCAACAGTCTGCAATGAGTAATCATTCTTCCCAAGAAGCCTCCAACCACACCCACAGTGGAAAGTTACCGGGGGGGGGGCGAACATGAACAAAGGAGGCACAGAAGAATGGGCTACCACCTGCCAGATGGGTACATGCTATCTGTAATTCAAGGTCCCCGCGCTGAGTCTCAGCATCTCCTAACATGGGAGCAGAACTACACACTCAGGTGGGTATGCGAGGGCAGAATGGCCTATTCATTAGTAAGTCGGAAAACAGCCTTGAACAGAAGAGAAAATAATACCGAAATACAGTGTTCTGCTGAGGCAAGCAATACGAATAATCAGGCCTAGTTCAGACACGGCCTAAGCAGCCTATTAGGGATTGCGAAATACAAAATGGAGTCACACTGGCTAACTAAACCTTGCATGTTGCAGGGATAACTCAGTGGGTTGCATAATGTGAATATAAATGACGTATATTTAGCCACAGACTGCTAACCTAATATAGCATGAAACAAGTGCATAGCAGGAATGGTATTTTCAAACCTAACAGACCCTCCTTTTAGCATGGGTGGCTAAATGCTTTATTGGGCTATCCGGTAGGGTCTTTACAATTCTAAGTGGTGAGAAACAAAATGCATAGTCGTTCAAGTTACAGGGGAGAATAAGGCAGCACCTGAGTATCAAAATCCACGGAGTATTAAAAAATGCCCCCGTCGATGAGCATTATGTCCTGGATATCCTGTATCATCATAGTAGAGACCTTATTATCACGTCCTGACTATTTAGGGGTAGAGGTGAACTTGCTAATACAATAGGTGCAACAGGCTGGAAGGCAATTGATACATAAGCAACATGTATAGATGACACCTGCAATAGCTACTAGGAAAAGTAGTATCTTCCAGCCCCATGATATCAGCAGACCCCAGAACCACCCTGTGAGAGACCATGAAGCATTATCCTGATGGATCTCTGAGGCAAGTCTGTGTTATTTCTGTATTGCAAAGTATACATTAGGGGCGTTATCAGGTATGTACACACAACAACTGCTGCCGATGATGCGGCAGGCTCCACCCCTATCAGCAAGAATGACGTCTAAAACCATCCAATTTTGAAGAGCAACGAGTCTCGTAGCCTGAAGCTCAACTGTAAGATTTGTCAGTATACCTGCAGTAGTATTAATAACTCCCTAAACTACTCTGGCAAGGCGACGAATATTACAACTATTAAACATGGGGCCCCAGAACGGCAGAATGCCCTTCATTATGTCAGTAAATTGCTGTAGGGAGATATCTGTTTGATCTATATCTTCTGTATTGACAACTCTTTTGACCCGGTGCAAATATAGATCCCTACCTTGTAGCCTATGATCTTTCTGATAATTAGATGGTGCAATATAAACGGGGGGCAAAAGAAAAGAGACATAACACCGACCAGACCATCCCCTGGGAAGCCATGTATAAGCCTGCTCCCTGCAAACGAAGTATACATTTGGAGGTGTAAGAAATGGTGGGCTACTAGTAGTGTTCAATCGGTATGTGTAATTACAACTGCTCTGTCCTACTGGGATGTTTCTTGAGCCTTCCACGCAGAAACTCGCTGCTGTATTGATCACAGGGACTGGCATGGCTTTGTCTTCAGTGATATTCCATTCTTGGAAACATTGATAGTATTCGGTAACATTATATCCTTGATAATCCAATATTTCATTTTGTAAACAAGTGACATTCTTATTATCTTCAAAAATATTCATACAAGCTTCTGGATGTAGGGTAACCTCCTTTCCATCTGCCCCAGGTATATATCCTTGGTGTACCACTATATATTCCAATATTGCTTCATAATCAGCCTGTACCATATTCATAGTGTTGGCATGATAGTGCATGTATACCATAGAAAGCAACTGGAACCAGGCCTCACAGCTTACCAAGTATGACAGTGGCAATGACACCAGCAAATCATTTTTGTGCATAACTCAGGGAAGTAACCCACACACCCAACAATTTCTGGCATTAGTGGTACTGTGTACCTGATGAAGCATCTGCAGGAAAGCGTTCTGGGCATAAGTCTGTCTGTGTCTCTGTTTATGCGGGGCCAGTGTAACAAACAAATGCTCAGGCGGGGCCGGGGTCGTCCCTATCAAAGTGTGTACAGGATGCTGTTCTAGATACCACACCACCCCGAATAGTGTTATTGTTACTATGAGAAGGACCACTACCACTACTACCCTACTCCCAGTAGACCAACTAGACCACACAGGACCATTCTGCTGTAATGGAGGGGCCACTAGGGGCTGTTCCTCCTTCATGACTGCACAACCAAATTGGTACATAGAAAGAAACCTTAGGAATTGGAGCCACAAAAATACAACCGACCAGAGGGGTACAAATCACCCAGTGTCCTTCAGAGGCTTACTGGTAGACTCCTATTGATCATCAACAACGGTGCTATGAAGCACTCCCACGGGGAGCAGCGTGAATGCAGCCCTTGCTGGAAAACATATCCTCTTCTTTCAGGATAGGGCACGCTTCCTCCTGGGCAAGCACCCTCAACGATCCTGTCCAGTGTCCAGGGCAGTGCACCAGTGTAGCTCACTCTAATCTAAAGCACGCACCTTAGACATAGCACATACACCCTAAGCTCGAGTCCTTCTCCAACTCCTGGACTGCCCTACTGGCACACTGTCCTTCCGTTGGGGCCACAGGTTGCACCTGGCCACCTCAGGCACTTCTTCATCAACAAAAAGGGGAAGAAATTCAGGCTCAGCAGGGCATTGAGACTCAGGTGTCTCTGCACCAGAAGCGGGAGCATTGGGCGTGCCCCTATCTCTGGGGGGACCGCCTCAAGTAAGGCCACGTCGCTTTCTTTGGCTGTCTGCGCCCACCTCAATCGGGCATCAGAGAAGGGAACAAAATGGGGCACTCACTGCACTTCCTGGTCAGCAATGCAGTCAAGGACCCACTAATCATACAGGAGTGGTAGGACAAGCTGTGGCTCCTTCCACCTCGGCTCCAGGCAGTTCTTCCGTTGAAAATTCTTGACCAACACGAAGTCACCGGGCTGTAGCTGATGCCCAGGCCCCTCTGGTACTGGTTGTAGCGTGGCGTGGAACTGTTGCTGTATAGATCTTTAGTCAGCTCATACAGATAGTCCACAAGTAGGGGGTACTCTATCTCGGAAAAGTGCTTGGGTCTTGGGACGCCCCAGATGTTGGCATGCGTCTGAAGACCACCTCGTACGAGGACAACCCTGTTCTAGAATGCGCTGTCGCTATGGTAGATAACAAAGCCAAAGGTAGAGCATCAGGCCATCGCAACCCTGTGTTTTCTTGAATCTTTGCTAACTTCTGTTTGAGAGTACCATTGTACTTCCCAACTAAGCCTGCTGACTGGGGGTGGTTCACTGCATGAAACCTCTACTTGATATGCAAGCCTTTACACACCAATTCAATGACTTTTGAATTGAAGTGACTTATGTTGTCACTCCAGATCACATGTGGCATTCCATAGCGCAGGAAAAAGTATTTTAAGAGTGCCTTCGCCGTCGCCATAGCCGTATTCTCCTTGGTGGGGTAAGCCTCAATCCATTTGCTAAATGCATAAATAACTACTAGCACATACTTCAAATTGTTAACTCATTCCATTTCGATGAAATCCAGCTGGAGAACCTCGAAAGGGAAGGAAGGCGGTGCAAAGATACCTGCGGGTGTAGGAGTGCCTTTCCCAGGATAATGTCTCAGACAAATAATGCAGTGTTTCACTAGGTGTGGTTACCTTGGAGATATTATCGTTCTGCCATGCTGGGTCCAGTAGCTTACAGATTCCCTTGGCACTAATATGTGCTGGGCCGTGGGCCATGGTAACTACAGGGAGCACATACGCATTAGGCAGCAACCATCGTTGTTTCCCAGACAAGTCAGTCCAGCACCCATCCTCGTCCAAACGCCCTGTACGCTCCTCCCATATTGCCAGTTCATTTACAGTCGCCTCACTCTGTATTTCCCTGACATTTTCTGATGTGTCCTCGAACATTCCATTGTTTGGAACCCACCTAGCGGGGCCTGCCACAAACATCTTTTTCATCTTTGATCTAGTTGTCTCCTTCGCTGTCTGATCTGCAAACGCATTTCCCCTTCCAAAGTCATCTGTCACTGTTTTGTGAGGGCTGCATTTTATTATTGCCAACTTATCAGGTCAATGCTGACAACAGTCTATTTATCAATGGACAATGTTGTATGTGCAACCCATGCGAGGTCAAGAACCCTCTCTCCGCCCAGAGGCGCCCGAAGTTATGGGCCACCCCAAAGGCGTACTGGCTGTCGGTGTAAACATTGACAGTCAGTCCCTCACTCAACTCGCAAGCCCTAAGGAGAGCAACCAGCTTAGGCCGATTGGTATGGGATACGGGATGTCTCAACTACAGTGTGTAATGTTGTGATTGCATAAGCTGCAGTGGTAGTACCATCTGGTAGTTTGAAACAAGAGCCATCGACATATAGTTCCTCTTGGGGGTCAGATAAGGGAACATCAGTCAGGTCTACCGTCCCTTTGTTTCTTCCTCAGTCCAAAGTAAACAATCATGGACATAATTGTCTTTTTCTTCCAAAGGGAGGGGTAGTAACGCGGCTGGGTTCAGAGTAGCACATCGGTTGATGGTAATGTGCTGAGCAAACAAAGTTAATTCATTTTCAGTCAGCCGCACACTAGTAAGGTACTGCGTCTTTGTCTTATTCAATAGCGTATCCACAGCATGAGGTATCATTACTGTGAGATCAGTATCAAGGACAAGCCCTGCCGATTGTCTGATAGAAACTGCCATCGCCGAGGCAGCTCTCAGGCAGCTCTCGGAGAGCTCTGGCAACGTTATCAAGTATAGCAGAGAAATAAGCGCAGGGTCCCTGCTTACCACCGAAACTCTGTGTTAGAACAGAAAGCGCACAACCATTCGCCTCATGTACATAGAGCACAAAAGGCTTCTGGTAATCAGGAGTACCAAGCACAGGAGCAGAGCAAAGTGCAACCTTTAATTGCTCGAACGCTTGCTGGCATGCAGATGTCAAAGGAAAGGGTTCATGGACTTCTTTGGTGGTCAGGTAAAGGAGGGGTTTTGTTAGTAGGGAATAGTTAGGGATCCAGTGACGACAATACGAAGTTATACCAATGAACGTGTGTACCTTGCGTTGGGTCATAGGAACAGGCATATTAGTAACAGCAGCTATTCGTTCAGGTGTTTGTCCGCGACCCTCCTTCGAGGTAGGTGACCTGAATAGGTGACCTCCTGTCGACAATATTGAAATTTTGAAAGGGACACCTTATATCCATGGTGTGCCAACTGCAACAGTAATTTAACTGTGGACTCTTTACAACCATCTTCAGTGTCCGAAGCCACAAGGAGGTCGCCAACGACATTACCAGGGGGAAGCTCGAAAGAATCCAATTGAGCTTTCAAATCTTGGCTGTAGATACTAGGACTTTCTGTATAGCCTTGTGGAGCACAGCAGAATCTAAAGCTCCTTCCGGATATTGCAAATTCAAACAGCTATCTGCTATCTATATGGATTGGAATGCTGAAGAAAGCAGTCTTCAGATCAATCACAAAAAATAATTTTGCTGATTGGGGAATCATTGTCAAAATCGTGGTATGTCTGGAACTACAAGATACAGGGGAACCACTATTTTGTTCACCGCTCTACGGTGAATTACGAAGCGATAAACATCAGGGTGAGCATCAGAAGAATCCAAGGGTGTCTTTTTAAGAATAGGAAGAATAGGGCTATTACACACATTTGCTGGTGTCTCCTCAACCACACCAGTTTTAATCAAATCCTGTATTATTTGCAATAAGGCCTTTTCTCCTGCCTAGCATATCTTGTACTGAGGAATACGTGGCAATACCGCATTGTCCTTAATCTGTGTAGATACCGGCGGGATCTGGAGTAACCCCACATCTGTGTCTCCTGTAGCCCACAGTGTGCGTGGCACATCTTTAAACTCAGCAGGGAGGGGGGCATCCTTTGTGAGGCATTGTTCAGCACGGGCCACTTGTGGTCCAATTGTCATGTAAACGCCATCTGGAGATCAAAAAATTGTCGCATGCAACCTTTTAAACAAATCCAATCCCAACACATTCTCCCCACAATTTGACGGCAATAGAAATGGTGAATCAACTGTAAAGGGGTCAATAGTCAAAGCAAGAGGTTTGGAAATGGGGCTAACGACCGGCATGCCTGAGAAACCCACCGAAACATTGTTTTGGCCAGACAGAGCTGCCCTCGGGACCAGTGAACTGGAAACAGAGCTATTCATAGCCCCTGTATCAACTAAGAATTTCTCGGTAGTGCCTTGTAAATCTGCAGTGACATAGGGTCCGCGCTGATCTACAGGCACCGGAACTGGCCCCATCCCCTGTCCCTGGCTGTCCTAGCTGTGAGACATCCCCGTCACTTTGTCCATGTCATAGTCATCATGATAGTACTGTCTCCCTTGGGGGTCATCAAAATTGTTCCCGCTCTGTCTATTGAATGATGTATTCTCTGATCGCATCTCCCCACGGCCTCCTCCTCCTCCTTCACGTCCTCTAAAACCCCGACCTCTTGGGGCCCCACCTTTCTGCAATAACACCGGACACTCATTTCGCCAATGTCCCTTCAGCTTGCAAAATGCACATTGGTTGAGCCCAATGGGTGCACTTGAAGCACCACCCCTGTTAGACCGGAGCAGCCGCTGGGCTGGACTGGACCCTCTTCCATTTCCCCTCGCAACTTTCTGCATCAACACCCTCATTTTCAACTCTTTTGAGTTTTTCTTCATTTTCTCCTTCTCTTCATTCTCTCTATGCTCATAGTACTGTGCCATACTCAGTATTACCGATGGGGAGGAGGTGCTCCAAGCACTTTCTGAAGCCTGCAACCTAGTCATAATCTCAGGAAGCAGGTTATTAACGAACCTGTTGACAAACAACCAGACACCACCTTCCAATGACAGGTCCTGACCACTAAAGTCGAGAAATGCCCCTTCAAACCTAGTAACAGATTCAGACACACTCTCGTCCTTCTTCTGACGACATGCAGTCAACTTGTCCCAATCCACCCGTATCGGCGGGATAAGGGAATGCACATATGTGATAATGCGACCCGGTAAGGCCAATATCTCTGCCTTCGGCTTGTCGCCGGGCTTGCGTTCCTTATCCCATGCCCTGATCTGTTCCCATGTTTCTCCCAATTCCACTACATGATCCTGTGTATGCACTTGTTTCCATATAGCCACCGGTACCAACAGGCCAAAGAACAACTCAATACCAGCTAATGTCATCACCGTGGAGGAGGTCGTCTCTGTCAACTCTTTGTAGTACGCTGTTGGGTTTTACCGAGGGAGGGTCCGGCAACTGACCTTTGAGGGATATTCCCTCGCTCCTCTTCAAAGGAGTATAGATCCACTGTTCCTGAAACCGAGCGTCGACTCGTGGACAAATTACAGCATTCGGGGAGCCGCACAGTTCTGGTATTTCAGGATGGTAAATGGGATGAACCTCCCTCATGGGGCACTGGGTCACCATCGTCGGAACCTTTTGGAGCAATCTGCCTCGGTAACCCACCAATGTCGTTACATTTCTAAAAACCTCATTGGGAGCCATACCTGTAGCATATACCCTGTCCCGTATGTCATAGATGATCTGCGGTGCAACACCCTGAAAACACTGCTCCCACTGTCCTATTAGCGTGGCCTACATGTGCTTAAGAGCATGCTTCTGTATGAACGGCTCATAATCTTTCATTACACTCCACACATCTTCCACACTATAGATCACATTCCAGGCCCACTGAGCTGCTTGATTTGCCACCATTTGCTTTTCCTCATCACCCACAGCAGAACGCACCAACACTTTCTCCATGCGGTCTCCCGCTGCCACCCAATTCCCTTCATATACTTAACATGCAGGGGTCTCGTCATTCGGCAATGCTTGGGGTGTCATACTCGAGGGAGAAAGAGCAGATGAGGAGACGGGTATCATCATGAAAGGACACAGTGTTGTAGGAGTGAAAGGGGGTGTAGTGGCAGATGCGGAGTCAGTAGACGGAACAGGAGAGTTAACGGCTACCGCCCCTGTTACTTGCGTGAGTAGAGAGGAAGCAGGCAGGGCTGGGGCCGAAGCAGTTTGACTAGAGGCAGAAGTACAAGGGAGAGCGGCACCAGGGGCCGGGGTCTGAGATGTTGGAACCTGTGGGTATATTCGCTCAGGAGCATAAGGCGGAGGAGGGTGAGAATCCAATAGCTCCTCAACAAAAGCATCACCTTCCTCTGTAGTAACATAGCATTTATAAGCCTGCAATTGAAACTTTCTATCTGCACATTCTATGCCTTTCTCTATCTTTTACCTTTCATAGGCCACTGCTTTCAGCGTTATTGTTTGTGTCTGTCTCTTTCGGCCTCTTTCTCTGCTCTCATACGACGTTGCTTCACCTCAATCTGCCATACTCTTAGAGAATCAATCATTGACGGCCTGCTCTTTTTGGCGAACAATTTGTCCTGCAAGAAATTACATTTTTGTTCATCTTCAACAAGCCTGTAAGTGGCCACTGTAACTCAGCATTGTCCCTCGTATATTTATTCCACAATGTGCTAAACAATAATAGGGCCAATACCGTGCTTGGGGTATGCATCAAAATTTGGGGTACCCTCCGGAGGCGCAGGCTGGCTCTCTTCCAATCAAGCCTCAGTAGAAAAACACTGACATCCAAAACATCCCAATTTACTTAGACAAGGCATCTTAATATAAGACACATGCACTGTCTCTAACGGACAAGTATAACAACAACAACAGTAATAAAAGAAAAGATAGATAATAAAAATTGTTCAAGAACCAAACCAAAACGGTCCGAAGACTGCTCCCTTTAGTCCGGGGACTGTACAGAGTTCAAGAAGACAGGCTCTAGCCCCAGACCTTTTCAAGCGTAGATCAAATTACCAGTTGATGAGGCCTAATTCAGACACGGTCTAAGCAGCCTAATAGGGATTACGAAATACAAAATGGAGTAACACTAGCTAACTAAAGCTTGCACGTTGCAGGGATAACTCAGTGGGTTGCATAACGTGAATACAAATGGCGTATATTTAGCCACACAATGCTAACCTAATATAGCATGAAACGAGTGCATAGCAGGAATGGGATTTTCAAACCTAACACACCCAGACATTCATCACATCTCACAATGTCAATATTTAATGGATGAACTCACCAGTGGCGTGTGGGTCCCGGAAGGCGTTGATGTCCTCCTGAGTGATCAGTGGTGTGCCAGCTGTGAGACGTGAAAGGAAACGTGTGTTGGTATCAGACATAAATTCACACGTGTTCTATTCATCATCATATACATCTACATCAATGACAATGCCCTGTATCTCTACTGTTGCAGTTCAGGTTGCATACATGATTGTGTCTACTTTGCCTGTTGTTCCCACAAGACATGACCAATGCTGAGTTTGGCAACACAAGACAATCCTGCTTGCAAATTTGCACATTTTGCACACAATACTTGTGTGACACATTCCCAAGGCCTCATTTCTCCCACACCATCATGTTCTCCATGGTCTGTAGACAATAACCCTGGGCTTCGTGCTCCGCTTCGCCCACGGAGTGCACGTAGCGCTGCCTGCTTCGCCGTTTACGAAGTAGGCGTAGCAGGCAGCGCTACGTACACACCGTAGTGAAGCAGAGATGCCCGCCACCCGCCTCCCGCCTCCCGCCTGCCCTAATTTAAAAATAATTTAAAGAAGGGTAAAGGTAAATAAACCTCCTTACCTTCAGCGTGGCGACCCGGGGCTCCCTCTTCTTGCTGACAGTAACTTCATGCAAATGCGCATGCGCGGATGCCCGCGGATGCGCATTTCTCGCGAGAAATGCGCATGCGCGGGCATCCGCACATGCGCATTTGCGTGAAGAAGTTACCGTCAGAAAGAAGAGGGAGCCCCGGGACGCCGCGCTGAAGGTAAGGAGGTTTATATGTACTTTTAACCTTCTTTAAAATATTTTTAAATTAGGACGGGCGTTTGGTGGGCGGCGCGTAGTGGGGCTACGTGGAGCCCGCGAGTGTGCGTAGATTTTGCCACACTACATGCTGCTCCACGTAGCCCCACTACGCCCACTACGATCAGGCCTGGTAGACAATAGCATCGCTGCAGATCTCACAAGGGTGTGTCCCAACAGTTGATGGTGTATGATCACACCTTCTGTATGTGACACTCCGAAAATGGCCTACTTTAAAAGACCAATTTTACCTATATCATCATACGTCACACAAAACAAGGTACGAGGGCAGAGTACATAGGAGGCTGCACCATAAGTTAAGATCATGGAAAACCTGATCTTAACTTTGCGAAATGAGGACAAATGCATTATTTCTCCTAGTTTTTCCTTTTTCCATGTATGCTGCCTTGTGCAGCACACATGGAAAAAGCTAAATGCCTTTGATTGTTTATGTACAGGAAGGTCACCCTTCCTGAACATATACAATCTTTCCCCTGCATGCAGACACTCTTACCCTATGGTGCAAGGGTGTCTGCCTTGGCACCACATTGCTAAGTGTAGCGCCAGCTCAGGGGGAAATGCAAGACTGCACCATATCATTGGGAATATGGTGCAGCCTTGCGTTTCTGAAGTGGCAAAGTGAGGCGTTAAGCCATGAAGGCTAACGCCTTACTCCGCCACTTTCTTGAACATATGCCCCATTGTGTTACAGACTGCAGTTTAGGATATGTTACAAAAGTGTTCATTTAACAATTATGAGGTTGTACTTACCACCTTGTAGGTCAATGATGACTCCCAGGTGGTCCAACATGTCACCCTCACGGCCCACGCAATATTGCCGTCGGTGCTTCCATTGTCGGACAGCCCTGTCCACACTGAGGATCCTCAGCATGTGATTCCTTAGATGCTCCCACCTCACCTTTCGCACACGTACGGAATATCCCTGCAGGATCCTACCTTCACTCTCAACCATCAAGGGCAGGTAGAATTGTACCAGCCAGAGGAAGCCCCCCAATGCCCCCTCTGACATCCTGCCCTCCCTACCCACAACCACCATATCCCAGAACACACCTAAACCCACTAGTAAGAAAATAAAGCCCAAATATATCCCCCAGAAACTATTAATAATGTAAATTTACCCCTTGGACAGACACCCGACAAGATTTGGTACAAGACGCAAAAAACACGTAAGGACAAGTACACAAGACTTCACAGAGACACTAGGGATAGTTCACAGGACACAACAACACTCTCTACTCCCAAAAACAACAGCACACAACTCCAAACACCTCCAACACTCTCCACATTCAATAGCAGTGTGCTCAAAAGAGAAAGTGAAAGTCTACGGTACTCCTCCAGTACACAGGATGCATGCTGACATCACTTCCTGTGTGTTTGCGGCCCATTTTTTGATTATGCGGTCAGAATCAACACGCAAATTGGTTTTAGTGGTAATATTCCATGTTGTTACATGTATTTTGCGATTATTTTCCGTAGCGGTTATGAAAAATAATATCGCTTTAGCGTTAAAGTGGTAAAAATTTGGACGAGAAGTGCAAGTTGTTTCTCAGATGAACATGATTTCATGGATTTCATCACTGACCCTCAAAACACACCCTAAAATTCATCTTTGACCCCAAACACAACCTAAAATTCATCACTGACCCCAAAACACACCCTAGAATTCATCACACACCCCCAAACATACCCTAAAATTAATCTCTGACCCCCAAACACACCCTAAAATTCATGACTGACCCCAAAACACACCTGAGAATTCATCTCAGACCCCCTAAACACACCCTAAAACTTAAAAAGCTCCATTACTAACCTCACAATGTTTACCTTTCACTTGTCAGATATATGAACTTATGCAGAGAATAAACATGCATGCAAGATTTTTGTGTAGTGATATTTTATTGCACAAACTAGGCTTATATGCTTTTTATAAACAAATGTACACATGTGCATTTTTGGACATTGTGATTAAGTGAAGAAATGTGTGATTATTAGATCCCTCCATGCTATTCCAGCAGCAGAGGATGTGGTGTGTGCGGCATCTTCTTCCTGGTCGTCCTCTAGATTGTTCGTATCCTCCGGCTCTTCAGCCCATGGCGTGTTGGTGTGCACACATATGTTGTGCAAAATGCAACATGCCATGATGATTTTGCAGGCAAGTTCAGGGCTGTACAGCAGACTGCCGCCTGATACATCGAGGCACTGGAACCTTGACTTGAGCACTCCAAATATCCTTTCAACAATGGACCTGGAGCATCCAAGGGCAACGTTGTACTCTCTCTGTGTGTGTGTTGCTCTGAGGGGCGTCATCAGCCATGGAGTGAGTGCCTATCCTTGATCACCCGGAACATATAATGGATAGATGTGTCCATTAGTATTTGTGCCTGCTGTGTTTGCAGTGTCTATTTTGGTGTGTGTGATTTGTGCTAGTTTGGATATTCAGATTTGTCATGTGTAGATTCAGACAATTGACCAGTATCACTGCAAATTAAATTGCCTATACTTGACAGCCAGCACATCACCATGGTGACATTGTCTGGATCCTGTGTATTGCCTCCATGTTGTCACTGTCAGGATGTATGTTTAACTAGAAATTAGGTTACAGTTTCTTTACAGGCCCGTTACACATACTGATCTTCTCATGTGCACATATTTCATGGGGTGCACCATTAGCACGTATGCTTGCTGAAACATCCCCCATAAGTTTTTGGCGATTACTATTTTGGAACATCATCTATATACCTCATTGTGAGTGATTGTGCTGAGGGTAGCTGTCAGAGAGATTCCTTGTCTGCTAAATATTGAAGTGTGCAATTGGTGATCCCCTCATGCAGTACTACTTGCAATCACATGATGCAGGAACACATGATGTATGGTGCATGGCTGACTGTTTTTGCATGTCAGCTAATTGTGCACCATCACATGTGAGTGGGATCTGTCATCTTCTTGTACAAATGGCACATGTTTATTTCAACATGTATGTAGCACAGCAGGAGCACATATTCTGTGTCATGCTACATATGTTTTTAAGAAAAATTATCAGGTGAGTTCTGCCAAATCTATATTCCATGTGTTCCATACTGGTTTGTGTAGGATTTTGTAGGCTACTCCCTTGTTGTGCTGTCTGACATATGTCATGATCATTTGGCATTGCGTGCTTGTGTATAGTAGGTGGACCTGTTACAGTGCATGTCATATTACATTTTCTACCTGTGCATTATCACATCTTTGAGCTACATTATTGGGGACTTGAGGTGTGAGGTGTGTTCAGTTAGTAGTTACGAAGAAGCAGTCCATTTCCATATGTGCCATTCTCAAACCGCTGATTGATGATGCATTGTCGAAAGATGTAGGAGTCATGCACACTCCCTGGAAACTTTGCAACAACATTGATGAACAAGGCCTGGTGGTCCACGATTGCCTGAACGTTCATTGAGTGTTTGTGCTTCCTGTTACTGTAGATATGTGCAGTGTCCGGGGCACAAATAGAACATGGGTGCAGTCAATTGCCCCAAATACGTGGGGAAATCCAGCAATGTCATAGAATCCTTGTTTGTTCACAAGTTGTTCCTGTGCAGTATTGGGGAAGCGTAGGTGCTGTGGCATCACGCTGGTAATGGCATCCAAGACAGTTGGGAGGAACCTTGGGAAGGATGACTGTGAGACTCCACCAACTCTGGCAGTGGTTGGTTGGAAGGTACCCGAGGCCAACATGTGCAGCACTGCTAGTAGCTTTGTCTGCGGAGGGATGTTGATGCTACACTGTGATGGTGCCTGCAGCCCGGGGGCTATCTGGGTCAGTATGCATAGGATGTTGGTCCTTTTCAGCCTGTAGTGGGCTATCACATCCTCTAGAGGGGGGTCTATCAGGGTGATGTGTTGGCAGTAGACCCGCTCTCTTCTTTGCAGTGGCGGTTGTGGTCTTCTTAGGGCTCCAAGCTGCAGGAGTAGTACCTCCATGGCATCAGTAGGTGACCAAATGAGGGTCTGGGGTAGTCTACCTTATGTACTGGTCTCTTTAACACCATTTTTTAGAACAGCGTTTTTCTGGACGTAAAAACCAGCTGCTAATGGGCCTTAGCAGCTGTTTTTGGATGGGAACGCCTACCTTGCATCTCATTTTGATTCGTTATCACTAACAGAAGTGGCGATCGCAGAAATAAACGTTTTCGCCAGGAAACTAACGCTAACTGCAGTTAGCGGCAACTTGTACATATGGCGATTAAAAAAAAGCTACCGTACATAAGTCCTTGTACATATGCTCCTGATTCTATTTTGACCTCAAGGGCACGCTAGAGGAATTCCAGAGTAAGCTTAGGCAGGTGTGTGCGGGTGTGTTAGTCTATCAGTTTGTATTTAGGGCTCAGCTAGGCACATCCAGCTGTTCTGTACGGTGCATGGCAGTGATTTACATTGAAGGATTCCCACCCCTCTAAAGCCCCTGGTGGTGCCTGAGTGGGCTGCCATTTTGTATCCACACCTGTCTAAAGCATGATCATTTAGGCAACTTTAATTTTATGGCTGATGGAAAACTGTGCGGATGGCAGTGGAAGGAATCGGTGAGCTCCAGGAGCTGCTTTCGAAAGCACGCCTCTTACTTGGCAACATATGAAAGTAGTGCTACTAGCAGGATTGAAGCCGAGTGTGACACCACCATCATTGGTTCCACATTCTCCTCTACTGGAGCCAGACTCCAACGTCTCTTCAGGGGTGCAAAAGGTGCTGTGGATGATGCCACCTGCGTCACCACCTCCACCCCAACAACTGTCTTCACCTTAGCTGGAGTCTCATTCACTTCAGCCTGAGATTCTGCCACTGGTGCCGAACAACTGCAGAAGAAAGGTAGAAAGACTAATAGAGGAAGGCAGATACTTCTTTGGAGACACAGACCCTCAAGGAGATCTCAGTCCCTATGATGAGGGGGAGGGCACATTGGACCCAGATTTTGCAGCTTGATAGATGCCAGTGGACTTGATGCCTCTCCAGAATGGGAACTGCTATCTCTAATGGGACTTTCCACCAGAGATGACCTCCTATAAAATGGTCATCAGGAGGGCAGTGAACATGTTGAACCTGCAGCTACCATCCACAGAAGTCAAATCAAACATTTGTCCTGCATTACAACTCCCACATGGAAGAACCTTTGCTTCTGTTCAATGAAGCACTGACAGAGCCCATACCGGCCATTTTGGAGAAGCAAATTACTTCTACTGCCGCTTCAATATCAATTGCCTGATCATATAAATCAGCTCCCGGGGATCCTTTTTTCCTTTCAGCTCATCCATCTCTAGAAAGTCCAGTGTTGCAGGCTTCTTATTCCTCGAAGGATACCAGGTTACTTTCCCTCTACTCCATCTGTCAGGGAATTAGAGAACGTGGAACAGTTTGTCAAGAAGATAATTTTGGTGGGGATTGTGGCTCGCAAGTCTGATAATGCCACCTGTCTTCTTGGTAGATATATACATGCTGTTTTGTATTCAGCACAAGTAGTCATTCCTATTCTTTTGGACGACTGATCGGGGATGGTGAAGCTTCTGCAAAGCAAGAGACATAGATACTGCTGATTCCGTAGCAAGAGCCATGGGGACACCCATCTTCTTACACCGTCATACCTGGTTACGAAGTTTGGGGCTTTAGAAAGAAATCCAGACTACAATGATAGATCTTCGGTTCAATGGATCTAATCTCTTTGGTGCAAAGGCCACTGCACTGAAGAGATGCAGTGACAACAAAGCCATGGCCAGATCCCTTGGTCTACAAACCCAATTTAGAGACTACACTCAGTTTCAGAAGTTGTGTGCCTTCCGCAGTGGCTTTTCATTTCAGGGCCGTCAGACTTTAACCAATCAGAAACAGCAATAGGGAAACCCCCTTTACAAACAATATAGAGGGTGAGGCAAAGAATGAACAAGGGATCTCCCTCTCCCTACCTCCTCCTCTACTTCCTCTTTCCCAGCCACTGCAGGCAGGGGAGCAACCCTAACTCCACTTTACCTGAACATGCATAGCCTGCTGAAGAACAGTTTCCCTCCTTTCCACAAGCTTGGGTGGCCATTACTTCAGACCTTTGGGTCTTGCAAATTGTGCAGAGGACGTTTGCCCTAGCCTTTCAACAAATGTTCCCTCTTTTTCACCCCCTTCTAGATGCACTCCCGCCAAACTCTGCGGGTCCTTCAGCAAAAGGTTCAATCCTTATTCCTAATGGGAGCAGTGGAGTTTGTTCCAGAGCAGCAACAAGATTAGGCTAGCTACTCCTGATACTTCCTGGTCTCTAAACAGAATGGAGGTCTACGCATGATTCTTGACCTCAGGGTTTTTAACTGGTTACCCAAACAAGAAAAGTTCAAAATACTGTTCCTGTCTCATGTTCTGCCGGTGCTGGAAGCGGAAGACTGGATAGTGTCTGTCGACTGGCAGGACACCTATTTTCACATCCATATTCTGTAGTCACACAGGAGGTATCTTCGCTTCATGGTCGTGTTCAAATATTGTGGTACTTCTGTTTAGTACCACTTCCACTACTCAAGTCGTTACAAAGGTGATGGCATTGGTTGAGGACTATTTCAGGCAACAAGAATCTCGGTATTCGCTTACTTGGACAACTGGCTCATCAAAGCCAGCTCTACACAGATGTTGTCTCAGGAGACAATCACGTTGTTGTTCGACCTGAGCCTTTCAATCAACAAGCCCAGATCTCACCTAGTACCATGTTAGCACATCCTGTTCGTATAGGCAATACTGGAAACCACATTGAGTCGAGCCTTCCATCCTCCTCAGAGTGTTCAAGATATTCAGGCTATGATTCTGATGTTTCAGAATGTAATGATCATTCCAGTCCTGATGGTCTTATGCCTACTCAGTCTACTAGCCTCCTGCATTCTGATGGTCAACCATGCACACTGACACATGGGTTCCAGTGGTGCTGCCAAAGACAGTGTTTCCAACACAATGGAGATCTCCTAAGCTGTATCAAAAACTCTCCCTCTTGTGACCTCATTAATCACGGTGGACTCTTTGGTGTAGAGCCCATCTAAAGGAATTGATCAGAGACCTTTGGTCTCCGGAAGATTTCATATTGCACATCACTCTGTTGGAATTTCAGGTAATACGTCTATCTCTCAAGGCCTTCATCTCTTCCATTCAATCTCAGTCTGACCAGATCTTGATGGAAAATATGACTGTGATGTGTTACATCAACAACCAAGGAAGAATAGGGTTGTGTCGCTGTAGGAAGGTGGATATCTGACTATGGTTACCCCCAACTTTTTGCCTAGTGTCTAGCTGGTTTTTCGACTTAGTTGGCCTGAGATCCTGCCATTCAGGGTCTCAGGCTGTCTGCTCTCTCTTTAAAATGGACTCCATGTACCCTAGGTACATAACCAATTGGTAAGGATCACCTTATTGGACCCTGTACAGTGTACCCTAGGTACCCAGGGCATAGGTGTACCCTAGGCCTACCAGGGGCTGCAGCATGTATTATGCCACCCCTGGCCTGGCCTTCCATTTTGACACAACTGGCTGATCACTCAGCTGGGGCAAGGTCGTGTAATCACCCCTTGCTTAGGTGTAGTATTCCTATACCTAACTTACATATAGACACATGTGTACCTATCAGTCACTCCTATGGCAGGCCTTAACAATCCTGGAGGCAGAGTGCTTGGTAACATGTGAGATGGTGCTCTAGCATGAGCTGAGCCTGTCTGCAGCTTTCGGAACCATGTCCTTATAGCTGTTCTATGATATAGCCTACCATATACTCTTAAAGTGCCTTATAATCTTAGACGGTTATGGTAACTATGGTTTGGCTTTATCAAAACATGTCGTGTAAGGTGTCTAACACTTTGGAATAATACCCCCATACCATTTCTGGTGATGAGGATATTATTCCTCCCTTCTAGAGGGAGAGACATGTTAAAATCCTACTTTGCTGTTTAACTCTAACCAAAGCCTCAGCATCACAAAATGGATGCTGCTGCCACAGACACAAGTCTGACCTCCTGCTGCTGGGAGTGATCCCAGCCAGGGAGGCCTGGACAATAGGTTTCCTGCTTGGGGAGGTGCTAGCACCTCCCCAGACAGCCTTTAGTGTATTGGGGCAGGGTGGGCTGAAAGGAATGAGACATGCCTGGGGCACACAAGGTGTTCCTTGCATAGTCCAGTTCAAACCGGCGCTGGGGCACTCCAGCCCCAGCTCTGGCGCGAAACTGGACAAAGGGAAGTGGGTGTAACCACCCCCTCCCAGGTCCCACCCATAAGGCGTGACCTAGCAGGTATCCCAGCCCCCCAGATTAGTATAAGAGTGGGAGTTGGGCCTCAAGACTTTAGATTATCCTGAACCTGCAAAACTGAACAGAAACTCTGGACCTTCGACATTCAATGAAAGAAGAAGACTGAAGAATCTCCCTTGTAGCCAAGGAGTGGCTACCCTGTGCAAACAGGCACCATCAAGAGACTACCCTTTGCTTTGCCCACGTTCTACGAGGAACCGACTGCAGAGCCCGACCAGAGCCTTGACTTCCAGACTTCTCCGACCCTGATCCACATCGACAGCAAAGCTGAGATCCGTGGAGGCGACGAGCGACGTGGGACCGGCTACCTGGAAAAAGTGGCTAGTAACTTAAAGCGCAGCTTCTGAGGTACCCTCGAAGTTGTGCACCGGGGATTGAGAAGCCCCAACCCCAAGCACCATCTGCACCGAAGATCAGCCCCCCACACTCCACGAGTCCTGCGTGGGGCCCTTCTGCATTTTCCTGCTTGCCACGTCTGTCCGGTTGCTTGCCCGCTGGCTGGTGGCCTTTGTGACGACGCTCCCTGAAATCTTCTGCGCTGGTTTGGCTCCTCCAGACTGGTTCCCGCTTCTCTGCAAAGAAGAAGCACCCCAGACCTTCCTGGTCTGCACCAGAAGCAAGTCCTCCGTTCTTCGTGGGTTCCGCTTGCCAAGGCTTGGTGAGTCCTAGTCCAACTTCGACGCCGCCGACAGCAAGAGCCTTCGTGGGACAGCTCGCCTCCTGGTCCTGGTCGTCCTCGACGCTTCCTGGTCCTCCTGGCTGCAGCGACAAGCTTCACCTTCACCTGCAATCTTCACGACATCGCCTGGTTCCTTCCTGGTTCCACGTGGTCACTGGCTAGTGACCTTGACTCTGTCCCTTCTGCTTGCAGGTTTCTTCTCTTCTTGATCCCAGCCTTGGGATCCACCGGACACTCTTCACTGACTGCCTGTCAGCATCTTTCTTCAGGCATCCATAGGAGTCGACGACGAAAACGACGCATCTTCACCCCTATGCACCCGCAGCCTGTGGGCTAGGTAACTTGGGTACTCCGGTGCTCATCAGGATAGTGACTATCCTAGTGTCTAGTTTTCAAGTCTCAACTTCCTAGCTACTCCGGAAGTGTCCTAAATCTACCGTTTTCTAAACTGTACTATTGCTATTGACTTTTACGCATTACGCGTGAGTGTTTCCACTCTGCACACGAATCCCGTGGGCCTCCCACTTCCTAACTAACGCTAGTGTAGTGTAGCCCCAGCGATTCCCTAGGCCTAGGCCTATTCTATTTCCGTGACAGTGGTCCTTATACCACTTACTTAGTATATGGTTTGCGTGGCCCCTAGGGCCTAACTGTATTACTTACCTGTGTGACTTAATGTATGCTTAAATAAGACTGTGTTGTACTTACCTCTAATCTCATAAAGAGTGCTTAGGGTTTGACTAGAATAAATACACTTTATTTTATATATATATCTGTTGTGGTGTCCTTTCATTTGGTATTCAAGGGATTATATATGGTATCACAGCTGGCTTCACATGCCATTCAGAGTTTAGCCTAAGACTGCTCTTGTCCATGCTACCACTAGGATAGCTGGTCTATAAGGTTGACCTTACAACCAATCACCATAAGGGTATTTGGACTGATATAAGGTGTACACTAGAACTAGTGACATCATACATCAGGCCAACTTCTCACATTGGTGAGCAGCGGTTGGGATCTGAGCTTGCTGTTGTAATACCATTGTAATCTTGAGATACTAAATTGAAAGATCACACAGATATTGTCTAGGTACATATAACATAGATGATAATACTTAAGTCCTACTGGACTTTGTAGTTGTAGGTTGAAGGGAGTAACACACCCTGACTACAACTACTAGAGAGGTCTAGTAGATACAACTAGTGTAGGTAGGTGCACACACCACACCCTCACTAGATCATGTCTCTGAGAGGAGATCAAGTAGATGCTCTCTCAGGAGGATCAGGTCTGCAAAAGACCCCCTCTAGATATGATACCTTAACATTCCAGGAGATGAGACACTTGTGTACCTCCAGAGGAATAAAACAGGGTGCAAACCCTACCCTCCTTCAGTTAAGACAACTCCTAGAGGAGTATGACATTATTAGGGCATCTCAGGCAGGTACCCTAGGTACAGAGGAGGGTCTACCCACCACAGAGGAGTCAGAGGAGACTTCAGATGAAGAGGTAGACAGCCAGGGCCAAGTAGGAAGACTTAGCCAGGCTAACCTAAGCTTACATGGGAGTTTGCATGGGGTCCCCCCTTACAGACCCCCAAGTAGGCTTACACAGAGAAGCAGGAGGGACAGATCCCCTTCAAGGGAATCCATCCACTCCCATGTCTCTAACATCTCTAATGCTTCCTCTCACAGGGGAATGACTTCCCCTGAGAGAAAGGAGCATGAAGCCAGAATGAGGGAAGCTAATCTGAGGATTCAGAGGGAAGAACTTGCCCTTGCCAAGGAGAAGCTTGCTCTGGCTAGAGAACAAAAGTTAAGTGGGTTAGAACCCACTGGTGGCAGCAACATTCCTAGAGATAGGGATAGGTCTTATGACCATAGAAACCTAAGCAAGATAGTCCCCCCATATCAGAATGGGGATGACATCCACAAGTGGATGACTGCTTTGGAGAGGGCCTGCAAAGTACAGCAGGTTCCCCAGAGTCAGTGGGCAGCTATCTTGTGGCTCTCCTTTTCTGACAAAGGTAGAGACAAGCTCCTCACAGTCAGTGATGAGGATGCAAACAATTACAAAGTCCCGAAGAGTGCTCTGATAGATGGGTTTGGCTTAACCACTGAGCAATATAGGTTGTTGTTCAGAGACACCCAGAAGACACAGACACAGGACTGGTCTGATTTTGTGGATTGTGCCACTAAGGCTTTGGAAGGATGGTTAAATGGCAGCAAGGTGCAGGACTATACAGGATTGTACAACTTGATTATGAGGGAGCAGATCCTTAGTAATTGTCAGAACCAGCTTCTCCATCAACACCTGGTAGACTCAGATTTGACCTCTCCCCAAGAATTGGGAAAGAGGGCAGATAAATGGGTCAGGACCAGGATTAGGCCTAAAAATCAGGGTGGTGACGAAAAGAAAGATACCACCAAGCCTCAAGAGAAGGGTGGGGATAAAGCAAAAGAGAAATCTTCCTCAGGGCCCCAAAACTCCACATAGGGTGGTGGGTCCCAAGCTCCCTCCTCTACCACAGTTAAAAAGCCTTACTGCCATGAGTGTAAAACTCCTGGGCATTGTAAAACTGACAGCAGTTGCCCAAGGGCTAAAAACAAAACTGTTCCTCCAACTACTCCTGTCACACCACCTATTTCTGTCAGCAGTAATCCCCCAGGTGGTGGGAGTGCCCCAAAAAATTTGGTTGGGTTGTCTTGGGGAACACAGGGGGATCCTGGCTTAGCCAATTCCCCTACAGCAGCTACTCTTGTCTGTGATGGTGGCATGGGGTTTGCCAACTTCACTGCCTGTCCCAACACTTTGGGTAGGTACAGACAGGAACCCTACATCAATGGTAGAAAAGCTGAGGCCTACAGAGACACTGGAGCTAGCATCACTATGGTGGCCCATAGGCTAGTCCCCTCTGAGCAGTTTTTGCCTGGTTTCTCATACCAGGTAACTAACATTGATGGCAAACAGAACAGTCACCCCATGGCAGAGGTATGTCTCAGCTGGGGATGGGTCACTGGCCCTAAAAGGGTGGCAGTGTCCCCAACCTTGCCTGTGGACTGCTTACTGGGGAATGACTTAGAACTCTCAGCTTGGGCTGAAGTTGAACAAGACACCCATTCTAAAATGGTAGGCCTTTCACAAAAGGGTAGTGGGGTTGTGCCAGCCACAACCCCTGTCCAAGTAGATTTCCTCCCTGAAAAGGTTGGAAGGGCAGTGGTAGCCACAGCCCAGGCAAAGACAGACTTCCCTGTAGAGATTGGCAGAGCTGTGACAGTCACAGCTCAAACACAAACTGAGTGCCTTCCTGAAAAGGTTGGCAAGGCTGTAATGGTCTCAGCCCATACTCAGACTGACTTAGGTGTAGTGAAGCCTGAAACTATGGATCACTCCACACAAACAGAGAGTAGTGGGGAGGAAGAAAAGTCTCCCTCTCCCCAGACATTAAGAAAAGGTCAGCCTCCTCAGGGATCTGACCTCACCCCTTGTGAAGGAACTGCCCCAGAGGTAGCCAGGCCTGGCCTGACTGAGCCTCTGATGTCAGTGGCCCCTTCCAAGGTGGGACCCAGTCTGGTGCAGGTAGCCTGCCTCTCTCTACCCTGCCTCAGTCAGCCCAGGGCTGCAGAGGGCAGGGAGGCCAGTGGACCCCAAGAGGGCCCCTGTCCACAAGAACCCCCCAATCAAAAGAATGAGGATTGCCTGGCTAGTAGCCCTAGCCAGGTGATGGGTAAAAACATTCCTGAGGGATCCCCTTTACAGGTAGTTAGGGACCTCCCCCAGAGGGATTCTGTTGGGCACAGGCAAACATGGGACCTTAGGGCCCCAAACCTGACCTGTCCCTCCAGTAAGCCCACAAAAGGGACCCAGCCTCCAGCTTTAGGTAGCCAGAGGCTGACCCTGAGAGCACAGTGCAACTCAGTGAAAGAAAGAAAGGCATCCATGGTGGAGGATGATTGGAGGAAGCTGAGGCCTCACTTTGAGGACACTCACTTCAGTACTCCATCTCAACACCAGCCTTTTACTTTGCAAAGACACACCCAAGGTAGAGATTCCCTATGGTGGAGACCCTATGATACCTTTAGGATGAGGGATTGCTTAGTGGACCATGAGACAGGGGGTAACCATGCCAGTGCTGGTTCTTCCTTATATGGCCACTTAGGCAATAGAGGCTTACCTTGTCAAGGCCAGCCTTATCTCCTTTCGTTTGGGGGGGGGTTGTGTAGGAAGGTGGATATCTGACTATGGTTACCCCCAACTTTTTGCCTAGTGTCTAGCTGGTTTTTCGACTTAGTTGGCCTGAGATCCTGCCATTCAGGGTCTCAGGCTGTCTGCTCTCTCTTTAAAATGGACTCCATGTACCCTAGGTACATAACCAATTGGTAAGGATCACCTTATTGGACCCTGTACAGTGTACCCTAGGTACCCAGGGCATAGGTGTACCCTAGGCCTACCAGGGGCTGCAGCATGTATTATGCCACCCCTGGCCTGGCCTTCCATTTTGACACAACTGGCTGATCACTCAGCTGGGGCAAGGTCGTGTAATCACCCCTTGCTTAAGTGTAGTATTCCTATACCTAACTTACATATAGACACATGTGTACCTATCAGTCACTCCTATGGCAGGCCTTAACAATCCTGGAGGCAGAGTGCTTGGTAACATGTGAGATGGTGCTCTAGCATGAGCTGAGCCTGTCTGCAGATTTCGGAACCATGTCCTTATAGCTGTTCTATGATATAGCCTACCATATACTCTTAAAGTGCCTTATAATCTTAGACGGTTATGGTAACTATGGTTTGGCTTTATCAAAACATGTCGTGTAAGGTGTCTAACACTTTGGAATAATACCCCCATACCATTTCTGGTGATGAGGATATTATTCCTCCCTTCTAGAGGGAGAGACATGTTAAAATCCTACTTTGCTGTTTAACTCTAACCAAAGCCTCAGCATCACAAAATGGATGCTGCTGCCACAGACACAAGTCTGACCTCCTGCTGCTGGGAGTGATCCCAGCCAGGGAGGCCTGGACAATAGGTTTCCTGCTTGGGGAGGTGCTAGCACCTCCCCAGACAGCCTTTAGTGTATTGGGGCAGGGTGGGCTGAAAGGAATGAGACATGCCTGGGGCACACAAGGTGTTCCTTGCATAGTCCAGTTCAAACCGGCGCTGGGGCACTCCAGCCCCAGCTCTGGCGCGAAACTGGACAAAGGGAAGTGGGTGTAACCACCCCCTCCCAGGTCCCACCCATAAGGCGTGACCTAGCAGGTATCCCAGCCCCCCAGATTAGTATAAGAGTGGGAGTTGGGCCTCAAGACTTTAGATTATCCTGAACCTGCAAAACTGAACAGAAACTCTGGACCTTCGACATTCAACGAAAGAAGAAGACTGAAGAATCTCCCTTGTAGCCAAGGAGTGGCTACCCTGTGCAAACAGGCACCATCAAGAGACTACCCTTTGCTTTGCCCACGTTCTACGAGGAACCGACTGCAGAGCCCGACCAGAGCCTTGACTTCCAGACTTCTCCGACCCTGATCCACATCGACAGCAAAGCTGAGATCCGTGGAGGCGACGAGCGACGTGGGACCGGCTACCTGGAAAAAGTGGCTAGTAACTTAAAGCGCAGCTTCTGAGGTACCCTCGAAGTTGTGCACCGGGGATTGAGAAGCCCCAACCCCAAGCACCATCTGCACCGAAGATCAGCCCCCCACACTCCACGAGTCCTGCGTGGGGCCCTTCTGCATTTTCCTGCTTGCCGCGTCTGTCCGGTTGCTTGCCCGCTGGCTGGTGGCCTTTGTGACGACGCTCCCTGAAATCTTCTGCGCTGGTTTGGCTCCTCCAGACTGGTTCCCACTTCTCTGCAAAGAAGAAGCACCCCAGACCTTCCTGGTCTGCACCAGAAGCAAGTCCTCCGTTCTTCGTGGGTTCCGCTTGCCAAGGCTTGGTGAGTCCTAGTCCAACTTCGACGCCGCCGACAGCAAGAGCCTTCGTGGGACAGCTCGCCTCCTGGTCCTGGTCGTCCTCGACGCTTCCTGGTCCTCCTGGCTGCAGCGACAAGCTTCACCTTCACCTGCAATCTTCACGACATCGCCTGGTTCCTTCCTGGTTCCACGTGGTCACTGGCTAGTGACCTTGACTCTGTCCCTTCTGCTTGCAGGTTTCTTCTCTTCTTGATCCCAGCCTTGGGATCCACCGGACACTCTTCACTGACTGCCTGTCAGCATCTTTCTTCAGGCATCCATAGGAGTCGACGACGAAAACGACGCATCTTCACCCCTATGCACCCGCAGCCTGTGGGCTAGGTAACTTGGGTACTCCGGTGCTCATCAGGATAGTGACTATCCTAGTGTCTAGTTTTCAAGTCTCAACTTCCTAGCTACTCCGGAAGTGTCCTAAATCTACCGTTTTCTAAACTGTACTATTGCTATTGACTTTTACGCATTACGCGTGAGTGTTTCCACTCTGCACACGAATCCCGTGGGCCTCCCACTTCCTAACTAACGCTAGTGTAGTGTAGCCCCAGCGATTCCCTAGGCCTAGGCCTATTCTATTTCCGTGACAGTGGTCCTTATACCACTTACTTAGTATATGGTTTGCGTGGCCCCTAGGGCCTAACTGTATTACTTACCTGTGTGACTTAATGTATGCTTAAATAAGACTGTGTTGTACTTACCTCTAATCTCATAAAGAGTGCTGAGGGTTTGACTAGAATAAATACACTTTATTTTATATATATATCTGTTGTGGTGTCCTTTCATTTGGTATTCAAGGGATTATATATGGTATCACAGCTGGCTTCACATGCCATTCAGAGTTTAGCCTAAGACTGCTCTTGTCCATGCTACCACTAGGATAGCTGGTCTATAAGGTTGACCTTACAACCAATCACCATAAGGGTATTTGGACTGATATAAGGTGTACACTAGAACTAGTGACATCATACATCAGGCCAACTTCTCACATTCGCCTCTGCCGAGAAACCCTGCAATTCCAGTCCTGGGCTCTGGACTAATAGATCTGCTTGGTAGCAAATCACCTGGCCAGAGTGCTAACATGCGAGTGGACATTCTCCGCCTAGGTCATCTTGCTGGCCACTAGAGGAAACTTCATCCTCAGGTAGTCCAGAACTTTTTCTATCTATGGTAGACACTTCATATAGACCTGTTTGCCACTGATGAGTATGCCAACTGCCCAAAATTCTGTGCCTTGCAGTATCTGATGCAGGGAGCATTGCGGGATGCGTTTCACTTTAAGTGGAACTTTCTGCTTCATGACACGTTTCCTTCCATAACCTAGCTGCCTCGCCTTTTCAGTAAGATTCAACTTGACTGGACCCAAGTATTTCTGATTGCCCGTGATTGGCCGCGAAGAATGTGGTATGTAGACCTCATTCACCTTTTCCAGTGCTCTCTGCTCCATCCTTCTCACAGGGTAGACCCCAGAGATTGAGTAGGGCAACCTGAGTTCCTTTCCTTTACACCCTCACCCCGAAGTGAAGGATTTTCTCCTGTGTTCACCAAGACACTCCACCAAGGTGTTATATTCAGGCACATGAGGCACGTTTGTCTCATAATGTGCTGACAACTTAATCGACCCTCTTCAAGTTCACCTGTCTGACATTCTACTGGTGGCCCTCTCACTGGCCCGGGAGGTATGTGCAGTTGACACTGTTAAGGGAAACTTATCAGCTGTTTTTTTTTTTTTTTAAATAAACAAATAAAGGATGAGCGTAACCTGGCAGGGAAACTCTTATCAGCTGTATCAGACTTTCTTTGTTTGCCTGATCAGCTGTCCGCCTTTAAATCACCCATTGTATTGAGTTTCTTAAAGGGGCTCATCAACAGGTTTTCCCCAACTTCCTTTATTATGTATCAATGGAACTCAGCCTTGTTCTTACATGTCTTAAGTGTTCCCCATTTAAACCATTGCACAGTTGCCCTTTGTGACACTATCATGCCAGAGATTTGCAAGCCTTATTTGTAAAACCTCTATTTGCCACTTTCTTTTCAGAACTGGGACAAGTGCCTCATTATCTCTATATCAAGGTCAGACAAGAATTAGAACATTGTTAGACTTGGGGGTCTCTGGTTGGCGCAAGATTGCCCTTGTGTCAAGCAGGAACCTTCTCCTCTACGTCAGGGCGCAGGATAACCCCTTTTGAATGACCCTTGCTCACCCTCTAGGTGCGTGGCGTGAGCAGCCAAAGCGATTCCTCAGGCGTTGTTGGTTAAGCACTTACAATTGCACACACAGTAAATACATCAATCCCCTCAGAAACGGACACCAGACTTGGATATGTAGAAAAATACGCTTCTTTATGTAAAAATAGGTATATATATCTCAGCAGACTTATCACAAGACCAATAACGTTTTCGCTATGCCACCAGGTTGTAAAGCAGGCAAATGTTCGTTGTTCGTAGCTTCAAATGGATACTTTGTAGTCTCTTGCAAATGTTACTTGTGGTTCCAGTACTCACAGAGATCGGCTCCTGCGAACGGGGAAATAAGGCGTTGCGGGCCCCGAGCCCGATACTGGAACTTCTTTCGTGACGTGGAGAGTCGACACAGGTCGGTGCGACTCTCAGCTTGGGAAGTGGTCTTGGGTCCTCGATCAGCGGGTGTGGGCAGGTAGGCAGGCGCGGCCAGCGACCCTCAGCACGGCGGTGCAGGGGGGTCTCCACAACGGGGGCGGCGCGGCCTGAGATGTCCGGGGATAGCGAAGCGGGGTCACAGGGCACGGTCAGTGCAGCTGGATGACCCGGCGTAGATCACAGTCGTCGGACGGTTTCCGGCGGGAGGGGTGATAGCGCGTTCAGCGCGCTCCAGTGGCAGGCAGTGACAGGGGCGCAGGCGGCCTAGCCCGGGGACAGAGAGCGGCTCCGGACGGAGCGGGGCTCTCACGGGGTTGCGGCAGGCGAGCTCCTGAGTGTCAGGGCCCTAGGAGGGGCGTTGAGGGGCGCAGTCTCTTTCCAGCGGGATGCACACACGGCTCGAATCGGAGGACGAGCAAAAGCACAGAGAACCCACTGGTCCTGGGGTTCAGTTCAGGGGGCAAGCTCAGATCAAGCCCTTGGAGAATGTTTAAAGCACAAAGCAGCAAAGTCTTTTCAGCAGTCTCTTCCTCTCCTTTCTCAGCAAGGCAAGCAGCAGGCCAGCTCCTCCAGCGTCTTCTTCTCCTTCTAGTCGGGCAGAGGTTCTTTGTGGTAAAACAGGATTCTGATTTCTTAGGAGCCAGGCTCCTACTTTTATACCATGATTCTTTTGTTCTTTAGCGCCAGGGGGCCTGGGCCTGGCTCAGTCCAGCTCTGGAGCACTTTGTTATGGTGACTCTGCTCTTTCCTTTCAGCAGCAGGGCAGAGACATCAGCCGCCCCACAGGGGGCGGCGCCGGCTTTGTGGTGGCAGAGCACAGGTCTATTCAAGAGTCAAGGTGTACTCCTCCCACCCATCCTGGTGTCATCTCCCTACCCACCACCTGGCAGCCAACCTGTCTCTGGGGATTCCCCAACCCTGCTCCTTACTGTTGCTAGGCAGAACACACACACACAGCAGAGGCGGACTGAAATGGTCAGGTCAGTAAATACTAACTTTCTAAAAGTAGTATTTACAAACCCAGGATATTAAAATAAACTTGACTACAAGAAGTATTTTATTATTCTGAGTTCAGGCATACTAAACTTGACATTCTACCATGCTCTCTGAGTCCACTGGGGTCACAGCGTGGAGTGACTCCAGCAGCCCATTCTGGCCTATGGAGAGCAGGTAGCCTTCAATAGTGAAAAACGAAAATGGCTGTAATTCACTACTAAGACATGCCACACACATCAGGATATGTCCTACCTTATGCCTACAATGCACCCTGCCCTTGGGCCTACCAGAGGGGTGGCTAATATGTAGTTAAGGGAAGGTTTAGGGACTGGCAAGTGGGGGGCACTTGCGCAGTCAGCGCGACAGTACCAGACTGCACGCAGGGTCTGCGGTGGCAGACCCTAGACACATTTTACAAGGCCGCTTCTGTGGGTGGCGCAACCAGCGCTGCAAGCCCACCAGCAGCATTGGCATTCACAAGCCCCGGCACCCCTGGTGCACTTTACTGGGGACTGACAGTAAATCCAATAAACCAATCATGAACATCAACTACAGGTACACTTTACCTAGGGAGCACTTGCACTGCGGCACGGATTAGCCGTGGCGCCGTGCCCTGAGCGGACAACACCAGCAAAACAATCGAGGCACACCATCAAAAAGTGGAAGGGAAACTCACGCCAAGGTGCCAGGTCTAACAAACATAAACTGCGTAGTCTGAATTGAAAGGTTTTTACCTTATTTGTTTATAAGAATGCCTCTTAGACTAGCATCTTGCTGCACACAGGTTATGTCAGACATTCCTAAGGTTATGTCAGAAATTACCATCCCAGACAAGATACAATATAAAAAGTTGACAATTAATCATTTGTCAAGAGAGGTCCTTTGCTGTACATTATCGCACAGTATACTGACAGAGAAGATCTTGACTGCCAGAGATGCTGCTGCATTGCACTGTCTGCTGAAAGTTGATACAAAGCCAAGTTCGGGAGGAGAGGAACTGCTTTGACATGTGTTTATCTTTCGCAGGGAACACTGCCTCTCCGATTTATGATAACTACAGTGCTTTTCTATAAACAGGTATGCAGTGCGTTGATTCTCCCTAGGAAAATTTAGAAGCAAGTAATGCTGTTCCATGCTCTCCTGTTGTGGTGCATAGGAGTAGGTATTAGGTAGGGGTGGGGTAAACTCAGCTGGTGAAGTTTTGTGTAGCGCTGTAATAACTCTGCCAACCACCGCATGGCAGAGTTTACCACTCACCCCTAGCTTTACATGGAAATGTAAGAGATAAAGTAATTTTTTTTTAAATTCATTATTAGAAGTCGGCTTTCAGAACCCGTACTTCACAGTACATTCTGAGTGTGTCCTTAGCGCCTTCCGCATCCGAGCACCACCCAACCTTACCAGTGCATCTTTCCCATTGGTTCCCTTCGCCCGAACACTGGGCTTATGGAACTGCCCGCATTGATTAGATACCGCATTGTCACATCGACAAATGTGCATACACTGCAAGGATTCCGCATCAACTGGCCATCTCCTGCTTCTTCAACCAGACAAGCCGGCGCTGCTGGGAGGATGAGTGTGACTTTTTGAGCTTGCTGCTGGCAACCCCAGCTTTGCTTAACCCTCCCCCCGAGCTGAGCTGCTTTTCCGCTGCCAAGTGGACTTTGGTGTCTCGCAAAATCCCATTCCCCATGCCTGGCTTTATCTTCAGTGTGACATGCTGGGATATATGGTTCTGCACGCACACCATAACTACAAGTCCACAGGGGTGTGGAATTTAATAAAATATCTACTTGTCCATGGGACAGGTTGCTCCATAAATCATGTTCCGTGTGGTTATTTTAGATGTACTAAGCAACAAGTTGAGACTGTTGTAATAAACCCTTTTTAGTTAAAGTGTCTTTTCCTTAGTATAGTTTCAATGTGTGGTATTGTAACAAACAAAATAGGTTTATTTCCAACCACCATGGCGTCACTGGATTCCAGTTTATGGACTATTTGTAACCCAACAGTATTGCCGCCACTTCAACTATGTATTGGGTGGGGTTCTGCAGTGCTACATAACCTGTCTTTTGCCTTCAAATATTGGTGCATTGAACTAAGTTCACTCGTTACACCTGTGGGTATGAAAAATAACCTTGAAGAACTAAGCCAGAGTCTTAGTTTATGCAACAGCACTAGTATGTATGATTGCGAGGAACTCAATGCAAATGGCTGTCACTGTCACTGGGAGCTGGGTCAGCTAGAAGCCCTTTTCGGCCAGCCACTCATTCACTCAGCAGCAGGCATTCTCTCATGCCTCTGGGATATATCACTTTGAATCTGAGGAGATACAGAGGGCCATACGGAGGATAACTAGTAATCGACAGGATCAACCAAAAGTATAGTGTCTGAGAGAGGCAAAGTAAGTGCTACATAACGTTTGCCACTGTGCCTTAGAGTCTATGTCTTTTACCCCTCCTTCTGCAAAGAAGCTTTGCAGCCTCATTATGGGACCCCTCTCATAGTGTGGTATTGTGTGGTATAATTGTTTATATAGTAATTGTAACCCTGGAGAGGTTGGCAGCAATTTACGGGTGGGTAGCACCTTACTTCGTGAGAGCCCAGAAGTGTCTGTGAAATTTGTCTTGATTAAGTATTAGGTCTTTAATTTGCGGTCATGCATTTGTGATATTCTTTTTATGCAAATTTGTTACTGTCTTTCCATGCAAGAGACATGACAGCAAACATGTTAAAAAAAGTTTAAGTTTCTTTCTATCCCTTGGAGCAAAAATCTTGAGACAGTTTGAAAGGTCAGTGAGCATGAAAGCACAGGTTCCTTAAGATAGCAGAGATGCGGTGTTTGTGTAAAGACAACCTTAGACCATCTGTGGTTGTAAAAACAGGCTCCTGGAGATAGCCTGCGACCCAGTGGGAATGCCAGAGTAGGCGTAGCTTGCAGAAGTGGGTGTGTTTAAGATTTGTATCTATAGGTACCAGGGAAACCAGAGTGAGGTTGGTACCACGATTGCAACCAGCAGCAAGACCTTTCCATATGCTGTTAGAGCAGCCTTCAGAAAGAATGTGCCAGTCAAGACCCCCTAAGCTAAAGTTAAGTTACACGGTTCCCACAACTGGGCACATTCAGACTGGCCAGACATGGTTACAGAGAAGAGAGGGCACTCCCAGTAGGTGTCACAGCCTTTAATGCTAGATGTAAGGCTGAACATCTTGCTGAGCTGCCATCTCATGACAATGCCGGCTATATGTCCAGTTTTTTAAATAGCATTTAGCAATGTTTTGCTTCTAAGCCCTTACATTTAATTTCACACAAGTGACCTGAGGCACAGTTAGATAAAACAAATCACAGTGATGCCAATTGAGGATGCGAAATACAGGTGCAGGTATCATGGTTCCACAACTACTCAGTCCACAGAGGGGAGGAAAAGCGATGTGTTATTGTTGAAGAGTCATCCGAAACACAAGGACTTGTTTGTTAGGGAATCACTATTCACTAAAAGACTAATTTGCCAGACACTTCGGTTGACACTTACTCCTGCTGGTGAGATGAAGAAACTTCTGTCATGAGGTAACAGAGTTACAGGATGTCCGTCTCCAGTGAATATCAGCAGTCACCCACAAGGGACTTTAGTCTCTCTCAGGGGAAGCAGTCACAAATTACAGCTCTAGGATTTTCTGTGCAATCATGTATATCTCTGCGTTCTCGATCCACTTATGAGTTTCTGCTTCTCTTCTTGCACCGCTGCCAATAGCAAAATCAAAGACAATCGGGTGTCCCGACAGCGTCTGTCTGGATTCCATAAGAGATGATTAAAAAAACTGTACCATCCTGATAAACCAAGAGTTCTACTTTAGTGGTCTGTTCTTTCAAGGGAGAAGGTTGTGACACTATTTTGGTAGGAATTACTCACTCTCTTCATTGAACCATTCTTGGATTCAGAAGTGACTCCTTTATATGCTTTTTCAGGAGGGCTGTACTCAGATGTCCTGCAGGAGGTGCAGCTTCAACTGATCGGAAAGCAGACCTGCAACTGCATGTACAACTTGTCAGATATGCAGGACCGCAACGATGTGATCCAGCAAGGAATGATATGTGCGACCACACAGGAGGGGGGACATGTGGTGTGTCAAGTGAGTAGAAAGACTTCCTGAGTCTGCATACCGTTATGTCATGCCCCACATGAGGCACATAATGCATGTAATTATGGTTAAGGGTACTGATTAATATGCATATAGTGTGGATCTCATGTCCTGCCTTCATTAAGCTCTGATCTTAAGTTTTGGGTTGTCATAACCCGTTCAGGGAGAGGGGATGGGCAGAGGAGGGGTGGGACACAGGGGTACAATAATGCCCCGGGGCCTGTCCTACTGTGATGCTGCAAACCTAGTGGTCGGTAGGTATAAATACTTTATTTCGGTCACAGACCATAAAAGCAATTAACACAGTAAAATACATCATACAATCAATTAAAACACATGTTAAACCTCCAGTATGACTCACACCTCATGGTCATCCCAATTGGTACCGTTAAACAACCTAATTTGACAAATGTAGAAGTGCAACCTATGCTAAAACAATAAAATATCTGCAGTTGCTCATTTAAAATATTCATTAGTTTAAACAACATTATCCATATGCAGCGAATCGTTTGAAAAAGCAAAGAATAAGTACAATTATATAGAGAGTGATAGCCATTCATGATGTTGTCATAGTATTCCTAAAGCCAGTACACTCATTACATTTCCGGTTTAAAAAATAACAATCTGTGGGATGATGAAGTGCCCTCCCTCAATAAGAGATCACTGGTGGGTAAGAGTGGGTACAATTATACAATTAAATTCCTCAGGCTGACAGCACTTGTTACATTTACAATTCAAAACTCTCAGTGCATAAACATTAAGATGCATAGGAAAGCCCTTCCTCAATGGGTCTGTCTGTCAAGCAGACTTATTCCATGCCCCTAAGTGTATATGCATCCCATACCATCTCACGAGTAAACCAATCTTCTAAAGTGCAAGTCCAATCCACGCTAAAGCAAATGAGGTGGACACCTGTTGCCCAATTTAAGTTGTCAATTAAATAAAGGTTTTGGCACCACAGGTAAATACAGTATACATAAAACAATAAGCTGCCATACTAAAATAAAAATACCTACAGCTGCCCATTTCCCTTATATTTCATCACGATTTAAAACTAACCTAGTGGGTGATAGATGCCTATGATGTGCATAAAACAATAAACAGCCCAAGTTCACATTTCTAGTAGCTTGCAATATCACATAGTTTTACTACATCAAAAGGCCCATACGCCTTCTGATTACACTCACTGCTAGCAAAAATAGACTCATACAGAATACCATTGGTCTGCTGGTCTATGATCTCATAATTGGGGAGCAGGCAACTAGTGCTGGATCTCCAAGTTCTGTCAATAGGGTGTGGGCCATTTTGCTCTGGCCCCTGAATACAATGGGCAACTGAACAAAACATGTTCTATGCTTTCCACATGTCCGAAACATTTTGGGCACACTTCATTGGCGTTGGGAACTGTATTCTCCTTACTCCATTTATGATTAAAATGTATTCAGTGCTAGCGTGCCAAGCCTAAACTTAATATTATTTTGGCCCACTGTGGCATGATCTCATCAAGAAACAGTTCAAACCTTGTAGAGGGTTTCATGGACAGGAACCTACCAGTAAGGCTATTACTATCAGCATTCTGTAGGTAGTTCATTTTTATATACCCCGAAAGGATTTCTTTAAGCGAGCTTTTGGGGATGAATTTATAGCTGAGGGATTAACCCACAGATCTTCAAGCCCCATTTTATACATCAACTTTTGGGTCAAGCCTAGACAGTGCTTGCACTGTCAGAATTATCTGTTGTATGTTCTTTGTGGGCTTAAACTCTGCCCATCGTTTTTCATTTCTCAAATTGTTTGTCTTTTAAAATTCCTTGCTTGCCAGTGGGTAATTTGTCTTCCGGGTCCCTACTTTTTGTAACTCATTCACTCCACTGGAGCAGTGCCCCATTTCTTGTAGGCTTCCACTTTTTTCTATTTTACTTTTGGTCAAGAACAATTTTTTAAAACCTGAACAGCTCTTCGCACATGCAATCGTCTTTTGAATAGCTACGTGGCTTTATCTTGCTGACTACGCTAAAATGTTAGAGACTGGTTCTTCGCGTGCAGTTGTTTACTGTGTTGACAGTTGATGGATGTGAAAGTGAAAGCACCCTTTTTTTCCTTTTGTTTAATGTAAGGTTGCGTTTGTGCGTGGTTCTCTTTTTTAATATTCTTTGATGGAATCTAACCATGTTGTTCCTTGCACCCGCTACCATGTCTTTGCTGGCATTGCTATGTTGGTAAAAAAAAAGAAATGTGTGCTTCTTTCTGCATTTCTGTTTTCTACACCCCTTCCGACATCCTGGGCTATGCCAGGTTGTGTAGTGTGGTTGTGTTTTGTTTCCATCTGTTGTCCGGGCCTCCTAGACACCCTTCGCACCATGCCTGATGCTGTTTTGTGGCTTGTGTGGGGAGCAGTTTGAAATATTTTTGCCCACACATGCTCTTTTGGCTCTTTCCTCACCAACTTTCACCCAGTGACAACCTCCTGTCCTGGGGGCCCTTTATGTTTATCTGCTTCCTTTCTCAGAAAAACTGTGCTCATCAACCTTGGTTTGTATTACCCCTCTGCGTGATCTCAGAGAGCCAACTGCTCTTTTCCATCCTCACCTTTAAAAAAAAAGCTAATATGTAATGCTAAAACCTTGGAATGTCATTAACTTGCAAATAACACCATCTCCTGGCACACACCCTTTTGCTTGCAGTGTTCAGTTTTAGAGTCCCCTGCTAGCTTCCTGCTTTAAACACCCACTATAAAATGTTAGCTGTTAAAACAGTGGTGCTCAGGGGTCTTGTCTCCTTGTTAAAACTAAATGGGGATGTGAGTTGTTTCAGTGTTCAAGGTAAGCACCGGTCGCGGCCGGCATGACTCGCGGGTGGGGGGGTGTCACGCGCGTTCGCTGGTGGGGACGCGGGATGGGTTTAATTAAAATAAAATAACAAGCATTGGAAATGCAATAGGTCCCGCCTTTGATTAAGTTTAAACCATTTGCTTTGCTAATGGTATTGTATAGCAAAGCAAATGGCTTTAACTTAATGAAAGGCGAGACCTATTGCATTTTTAATGCTTGTTAAAGACTGTTATCAGGTACCGGAACACATTGTGAAGCTTTTGTTAAAATTAGCTTCTTGCAGCCCTCTGTGTATATGGATTGCCTTTATGGTTCTTGTAGCACGCAATTTAATTACGAAAATAAGAACTGTCCTCCTTATTTCCCTGTATTATGTAATATTACTGTAATAAGTATTTTATCTGTTTTTAACACTGGTGCTTTTATGATTTTTTTTTATTGTCAAAAATCGAATAAAGCTGATTTGATTTGATTTGATTTGCAGTGCCTTAAGATGATTACAGCTGCAACGTAGCCCTTTTTTGCTTACATACAAATTATGTAAGCACAGTAAAGAAATATTAAAAAATTGGATATATTTGTATTTTACTCCATCATATTTTGTGTCGCACGGACGTGTGTGAAAACTTAACACACATAAAAAGATTAAACGAATGTACCGTTCTGTGCCCTAACTTTATATCCACTCATGACGCATGTGTTAAGTAGCTCTGCTATGTTGCATTGCTTTTGTTTGCAATATAGTTCATAGACCTTTGCAGTCACTCCAACATATGTCTGAGAGCCCTGTATAGATACATTTGGTGTGCCGGTTCTATGGCCATCTATATAATACTAATGTATACTACAGAATTTATCTCACAGTACTTAGATTCCACTTTAGAAAATGAAGGCAGCCTTTCATTTTCTTCTTTGCTGCTCTGAGCTGAGCATTCAGAGCCATTGTCGAGAGGGTGAGCAAGCATGGCTGCTATGCTGTGTCTGAAGGAAGCTGGGGGATTTTTTTTAGCAAAGGTGAGCTTACATTTTGATGCATCCATGGTGTTTCCGCTGGTGCTCAGAGGGAAGGACTTTCCTACGGAGATATAACTTGAGATGCTCATATGGAGACTGACTAATGCTGCATCTAGGTTTTCTCATTTAAATAACATAAACTTACACACTTGACATAAATTGCTTTCTTGTTCTTCTGATGTGCATGTCACTATCAAATCAACGCACCCTATTGTACAAATTGCACACGGAAGGAACATACAAAATCATAGAATCTTCTTGTAAACAAGTGGTTCACTACATGACCCACAGAGAACCCTTTCTAGATCCTGAAAGGGATCAGGGAGAACATGAAAGGTAGAACTGACCTGATGGAGACTGGCCTATCTAAGTTGAATTTACAAGCAGCAGTAATGCTAAAATCGCACATATTTAAGGAGGAAAAAAGGAACGATACAAATGCACATATGGAAATATTTGTAAAGAACTGAAGGTCATAATTTAGCTAAACTTACACTGACGTGAGGATTATGTTAACCTCATGCAAAACATCCATTGACTCCTCAATTGGTTTCAGTCCTCTCTCCAGCACCTGTTCAACTACTGTCACACTGCCAGGTTCTTGTCCCTGCATACTTTGACTGCGGTCTACCTGCCACGGGTTGTGACTGCGGTCTACCTGCCACGGGTTTTGACTGCGGTCTACCTGCCATGGGTTCTGACAGCGGTCTACCTGCCACGGATTTTGACTGCGGTCTACCTGCCATGGGTTTTGACTGCGGTCTACCTGCCATGGGTTCTGACAGCGGTCTACCTGACATAGGTTTTGACTGCGGTCTATCTGTCACAGGTTTTGACTGAAGTCTACCTGCCACGGGTTTTGATTGCGGTCTACCTGCCATGGGTTTGACTGCAGTCTACCTGCCATGGGTTTTGACTGTGGTCTACTTGCCATGGGTTTTGCCTGCGGTCTACCTGCCACGGGTTTTGGCTGCGGTCTACCTGCCACGGGTTTTGGCTGCGGTCTACCTGCCACGGGTTTTGACTGCAGTCTACCTGCCACGGGTTTTGACTGCAGTCTACCTGTCATGAATGTTGACTGAAGTGTACCTGCCACAGGTTTTGACTGCAGTCTACCTGCCACGGGTTTTGACTGCAGTCTACCTGTCATGAATTTTGACTGAAGTGTACCTGCCACAGGTTTTGACTGCAGTCTACCTGCCACGGGTTTTGACTGCAGTCTACCTGTCCTGAATTTTGACTGAAGTGTACCTGCCACAGGTTTTGACTGCAGTCTACCTGGCACGGGTTTTGACTGCTGTCTACCTGTCATGAATTTTAACTGAAGTGTACCTGCCACGGGTTTTGACTGCAATCTACCTGTCATTAATTTTGACTGCAGTCTACCTGTTATGAATTTTGACTGCAGTCTACCTGCCATGGGTTTTAACTGCAGACTACCTGTTTTTCAGAGGTTACCAGATTTAGCAGCTGACCCTTGGTGCTGTCTTTTCGACTCCTGGCCTCAAAGGTGACAACAGCAGTGCCAAGACCAGAATGCACATTGAGTCCTAATGGGCACTGTTTACATTCTGCAGCTTCCACTGGGACCCGGGACATTACCCTTACAGTTCTCTAAAATGCATCAATTGAGTAGTGCAATGCCCACTCTTATGATCAAATACAAAGTGATAAAAGTATGAACCGAAAACATTTTTTCAAAACATGGCAACATGTTTCACTGTTGTGAATGAGTGACCTTCTCCTCTGTACTTCGCATCAGTGATAGCCCCATACACGCTATAATAAACTAAATTGTGTCCACAATAAGACAAATATAGTCCAATAACACAGTTCACATTTCATATATACGATCCATATTAATTAATTAATTCAGGTGAACCTAATCACTATTGTTTTTCAAATCTCTCTTTTCATCTTTTCTGAGAGTTACCAATGCATTTATTTTTCAGGTAGTCACTGGGGTAGCATCAAATCATAACAGCTTGTAATATAAATTATTTGTTCTTGTTTATTTTTAATGCATGATATCCTATCTCAAGGAATGCACATTGTGCTCTTGTAATAAAGCGAGAAATGAGTAATGTTGCCTCCCTGACATCTCATGCCATCACCCCAGTTAAACTATAGGTGGTATCTAATAGCGACATTTATCTGTGTTAATAACTGCGTTATATTAATCACATACTTTTTTATAGAGTGCTTGAACGATGCCTATTATTGTGATGTCATTAGGGTCAAGGTCGCGTGACATCACTTCTTCGGACGATGGCACTTCCTGTGATTCCATTGAAGTAACAGAGTTTGTGATGTCACTTCCGATACCCTTGATGTTTTGGTAAATCCACGCCCATGCCCACCTGTTCTTCATACTGTTGACATTACATCTAAGTATCCCACCGCACTGATATCTGACCTGCTGCCACTGTGTCCGTCTCGCACTATTACTAAGATACCCCAGTGCTAAGGAGCGGACTGCCAACACGTTTAAAGCTGGGAATGTGTTCCTTTGGCGTTATTACACAAGTGCAATATGACAAATGCAGAATGCACCTACTCTCCACAAAAGTGCATGCTTCATCTGCGGCACTGTCGGAAGTGCGCCGAAAAACGTGTGCATTGTGTTCAAATATCTTTAAGCTTAAATACATATGGAATGGGCAACATGTGTGTCTACATTTCACTTAATATAGGCAGCCCAATAGTGCAAAATGTGATTTACCTACTTTAAAAGCAGTGTGAAGGTTCTGTAATATGGCTGCTTCGCCTTTTACAGAAACTTTGCTCTGGCGCAAAAAAAAAAGAAACACATTGCATTGCAGCATTTTTGCTACGTAAGAATATTAAACGTAATAAAATACAGCAAATCATATTACAGAAAGAGCTGTGTACAGAAAATGGAGAAATTGTATGTACAATCATATGTAAGGCACGTATTACACAAACATAAAATTGTGCAAATGGATTTGCACTGGTGCAAAGTTTCTGTGCAATATAAAAATGTTTCTGTGATCTGCCCTTCATTTAAGCATTGTCTTTATTACTCCTCGCACGAGGGCGAGGAAGTCAGATACACATACTCGATGCTGCGTTTTAAGATTTTTTTACCCGAACAGAAACAGAACCACATGTCATGCTGTTGGTTTAATGAGTCACGAACAAACACCCAGCATTGCTGGGCAGAACTGGCAACAGAGGAGTGTAGCTATGCTTTGATTGGCAGCAAGGCCTAAACAAAGAGGCCTCTTGTGCTTGTACATCAGCTCTGCTCCTCTGATAGGTATGCGGAGTGAAACTGGTTCGCCCAGCACCTCCCACTCGACATGAAGCTTTGAGAAAAGTCGAGACTGCCGTATTTGAGGGTCCGCGCTCCACAGCGCGTGCATCCACGCAGAGAGGCCGCCATGCTCTCCGACCCCAAGCTCCCCGGCTGTGAGGCTTCGCACGTGTGATATATTTGTTTCTCATGAGGAGCCCCAGTGATTGGAGGAAGTGCACACTGCCGGGCGTATACTTCGTGTTGTGCTTCACCGAGCTGTGTCTTCAATGTGAGTACAAACGATCTGGGGAGAGGATGTGGCGTAACGGCCAGCACTATCTACCCTGGAGCTGGAGAACCAGGTTTGAGTTTGACGTCGGCTCCACATCCTGTGATTCTGGGCACATCACTTAATTCCCCCGTGCCTAACAAAACATGTATGGGTCCTTGTAACTGGTGCTCATGTAAAGCGCTCCAATACCTTCGGGTCGAGTTCGCGCTATATAAAACTGCAAAAAAAAAAGTTGACAGGCGCAGGCAAACACCGGTACCCTACACTGCACATTGACAGTGAGAAATGTAGTTTGATTTGTTTTGTATATAGTATGAGTGTGTGTGTATGTATGGGGTGGGGGGACCACACATGGTTGTACCAGATTGGAGAGCTTAAAGTACCACAATATATTATTATACATACAGGGACCCCAGGGCAAGCATGAACCAGTGAGCATTTGATTATTGCAACTTTAGTTAAAGTGTAGTTGTAATGTTCACATTACGTTGGTGTGCATTACGCGTCACGTGGCTCTGTGGTTATTACACAGTGGTGCGCAGGTAGTACAGGTGACAGGTTGTAGGGAAGAAAGACCTGCTCTGTACAAACAAGGGGTTGGAAGCAAGCGGGCAGCCAAGAGAATGTACAATTATTTCTAGAAACAATGAAAACAAGCTTTGGCAACGCGGCCGCGAAAGTGAAAGAGATCGCAATCGCGATCGCGTGCTACGGAGGGCGCGCGTGCACGTTCACGTGCACTGTAGCTTTAGGCCAGGCAGCACTTTGAAAAAAGCCTGTTTACAAAATGTCTCGGCCAGATCAGCGCAAGCGCTGAATCAGGCGAGACCTAAAAACTTACCTTCCGGGCCCCCCACCGCCTCAGCTCCTGGCCAGGTCCTGGGTTTTCCTGCTGCTCTCCTGAACAGGTAGCAGCCACAGGCAGCCTCCCTCCCCTCCCCATAGCCAATCACAACGCTACAATGGCAGCGTTGTGATTGGTGGAGACAGCCATTTTCTGTATGTAGGCTGCATTCAGCCTACATAGAGAAAAGGGAGAGTGAAAATAACTGGTTTAGTCAGCCCCAGAGGGCCAACCAAACAGTCAGGGCCCACAGCATTGGACAAGCCACTTCTCCCCTGCTTTCGAGCAGACTCACACCCCAACCAAACTCTTCTGCTTTCTCGCAGTGTGAGAAAGCAGTGGTGAGACTCTTCTCCGCCCTCATGGAGGAGCCGCCCCTGGTAAGCATGCATGAAAAAACCTCTGAAAGGTCCCTGTCTTACAACCAGCTACAAGGACACACCACCCCCTCTTGTTTTTCTCACAGACATAATTCATCGTATTGATGTTTTTAATTATTATTTCCCAACATTGCGTTACTGGCTGACAGCTCGTAGCACTATAAATACATGTGCCACTACTTTCTATTGCACCAACCAACATTTACCTCTGAGGACACACACATGTTTTTTACAGTTTTATACTGCGCTTATTTAGTGCAAATTGCACCCAAACATATACATGAGCACCAGTTTGAATTATCTTTGCTCCTTCCTTTCACCTATCACTTCCCAAGAAGTGTCAGACCTGCACAAAACTCAAAATAGGTATATTTTTGGCTGCCTAGCATGCTAGCCACAATCTCACTCGTAACTACACCCATGACCACCAGGTGCCCACACTTGCCCCCTATTATTCATGTACCATCCGACAATAAGGAACCGGGTGCGCGATCATTCATCACAGTCCACTGCTTCCCATGTAAACACATAGGTTGGATATAATGGCATTTAATGTTGTCTGAGGCAACAAATTCTTCTCACATTATTTAGATATGTAAATGTGTTTTACAAACACACGTTTTATGTGCTAAGGAAAGTTGTAGAGAACAGTTTAAAAAATAGTATGTCTCTTTTAAAATGAAATACAGTCAGTGATCAGTATTTTATTTAAAGCTATTTTTTTAACTCATTGAGGTGACCCCTGCAAACGTGGAAGGCTTGTTTAATATGCCCTTATATTACACAGAATTTAGTGGCAGGTTGCTTGTGGCTGTCGGCAATCACAGTGCAAGCAGGCTTACTTGCGAAATGCTGGGCTGACTGATACCTGCGCTTTCAGCAGTGCCACTGCTGAGAACGTTTACCCACTTTTAAACCCCAGTGAAGCACAGAGACATCTAAGAAATGAAGGGCACACGGGATTAGCGCACTCCTGCAATGTAAATTGAACGTGTTTCCCACCAAGGCCTCAAAGGCGAAATGTGAAAAGGGCTTTATAAAGAACGTAAACTATTTATCCACTTTTGACAAAAGTGTAAATCCCCTCTGCATGTTTATTGTATAACCATCTTGAAAAAGGCATGTTTACTGTACTTAGTGTACCCATAACGTTTAAGGTTACATACGCTGCTGTTTCGAAACGGATCATACGGAAAGGGTTAATAATTATACAGATGTTACTTCGTAATGGTACTCAATTTGTGAAATTTTGGAGGATAGAAGACTGGGTCGGCCTCACCTGCATTTCAAACTTGTGACCTGTAAGTTTCAGAGGCAGCTGAGCCATTTGATTTCCTAACTATGCAAGGTATGACTAAGTAAGGAAACCATTTGCTATTACAGTTTAAGAAAACAGTCTTTCTAGTAACTGTGACATCCTGGCAATTGATAGATAGCACCAGCAGTGCCATCTACACTGGCTCTGTAACTTATACAAAGCAGTGTGTTCTCAGACGAGAATAGAAATCGCATGGTCGCACACAGTGACAGACACTTTCTGCACATAAACAATCATCCGTGCAATGTAGGCACCCTTGCAAGGGTGTCTGTGTTGGTGCTAGGCAGCTATTTATAGTGCCAGCAAAAGGGAAAACAGGGGTAAATATGGAGCATCCCCGCATTTTGAAATTACACAGCACAGTGCAGCAAAATTTGCCACAGCGCCGCATTGCAACTTTTTCTTGCACATATGCCCCCTTGTATTTTAAACATTCTGCCCTCTGACATTTAGGAGTCTATTAGTATGTCAGGCGGAGGCACCACCACGGTGCTGGCGGAAAATGCTTTTTTCCGCACCCCAGCAGCGGTCCTCACGTCTGCCATATTAGTATGGCCAAACATAGCCCATTTCCCGTCTGCCGCGGTGCGACGCGAACCGCCATCAAAGTGCACCCGCCACCGCGGTGGTGGGAGCCAATGGAGACTCACCGCTGTGCGGAACGACATCCCGTCCACTGTACAAATCAGGATGCCCCAAATAGCCAGTCGCACCGTAGCGGAGAAACCGCCCAACCAGAGAGAGCGGAAGCTCGACAGCGGAGCGCGAAACCAGAGTCCCGGTCCCTTCCACCCGGTCCTGACCGCAATGGATCCAGCTCTACACATCTTCCCAGTGCTGCACCTGATACATTACCTGCAACTCATGGACCATCGCGGACAATGCCGCAGGTACGCAATAACACAATCCCGCACACAATCACAACACACAACTCATGGGCTGATATAGGGTTCCTGTCCACACCAGACACCCTGGTGGGACAGGAACACATCCACAAGTTGTAATGAGGAAATGGGGTTAACTGCAGACATTGCTAAGTTAGCATAAGTGTTATATGCTTGGCTGAATTCTGCCACTTTTGCACACAACACTACATGGCTCTGTTCTCGTAAAATACTTTGCTGGCGCTGCTTCACATGAGAACTGTCTACCTTTCACATATCCAGCGGGCACCGCGCTCTCTGTCTGCACAGCATGTTCAAGGTCGAATAACAATGTATGCTGTTGATTCACTTTGGTCAGTCCCACACACATAGACATAACATGAAGCACAGCGACCCAACTGAAACTCGGGTGCCTTTTAATATGGCATTACATGTATGAGCACTTGGAGAAAACCTTTCCAACATAGAAGAGCTGTGCTGATTCTGGGATGTAATTCATTGCATCTGATCTCATAGGTATGGGGTCTCGCTGACAAAGCCTAGAGGTCTTCTATAATTATTCTAAACTAGCTCATGAGCACGGGGAGGGTGGTAAAAGGCGCTATAGTCCTTTTTCCACTGTCATTATAATATGATTTCGACACCGGAGCTGTGGAGAGACGAAGGGCGGAGCCGCGTACGATGTGAGGCGAGCCCGCTAGACATCGTGACTCCTGCCGTGAATACGGTGATTGTGGGAGGCATTGGCAGAGGAGCTACAGACACTGTCCTGGTTCGGTGCTGAGACGGGGGGCACCTACAGCGGATGATCGCTTGCCTATTTGCTGCACACAGACAACAGCTGCGGGATACAAAATGGCGGATGCGGCTGACCGCGTCTCTGAATGGCGCAGATGAAGGTGAAGACAGGAGGCGCCGCTTTGAGTTTGTGAGTGATCGCAGCAAGTATTACCACTGCAGAGCGCTGGACCTGTGGGCGCCTCACCCCCCAACTAAGTCGTTTTCTGGCGCTTGCAGAGAGAACCTACGAGGGGAGGGGTGGTGAATGAGCCTGTGTGGGGCCCACCCTGCTTCTACACTGTGTGCGGCTGTGTTCTCTGCTGGCGGCAGAGGGTCGCAATCTACGAGGACACACCTTGTGGCACTCTGCACACACTCTACAAACCTGGAGACAGGTATTGACCATCCACTGGGAAGACCTACGTGTTGCACTAATGTGAGGGCTACCTTTGAACATTTGCAACCCCTGCCCCTGTGATTGGCGACCAGTGGCGGTGCGTCCATTAAGGGCGCTGGGGCGTTGCCCCACAAGCCGCCCGCACCGGCAGCTCCCTCGGCGTTGAGGGAGAATTTTCTGACAATCATGTCAGTCACAGTCAGCATGAACTCGGACTGCCCACCCTCTTCAGATTCTGAAGGGGGAGGGCGGTCCGACGTCATGCTGCTGAGTGACTGACATGCAGCAGACCAGGGGTGGCGCAGAGCGCACAGCAGGCAGCAGTGCACATGCTGGGTGAAGGAGGCGAATTTTCGCTCCGTGCCCAGTCATGCGCACTACTGTCTGCTGTGGCTGGCGCATGCCCATTCGGAGAGCGAGAGTTGAGCAAAGGCTCAAACCTTGGTCTCCTAATGGGCAGGCGGGCGGTGAGTCACCCTGCTCTAAGCCAATGCTGGTGCTGCTGGAGCAGCGTCAGTATTGGCTTAGAGGGGTTGCCAACCAGTGCTGTTCCTTAGAAGAGGCGCCAACGGGATCCGGCCGAGAAGCAGAGAGGCGCCGCGCGGACCTGGTCTGGTAAGCTTAGCTTTCTTTTTAAAATTGTAATCCCCCCCCCACCCCCGGCGACCTGCTCCCCTCTCCCACTAGTATTACGAATTGTTAAATGAAGATGTCATGGCTGTGTCACACAATATATCTTTAATGGCAAAAAGTGTGCAGTATTTGGGGTAGATTGTATGTGCATAACATTTATAAATTGTGACGTTTGCGGTCGAATCGTATTTCCTGGAAAACTGTATTTTTTGGACAGCATATCACGCTGGCCCTATTTCAATAATCTACACAAAACTTTCCTAAAACAAATATACCCATTTCAGCTTGGAATGCTTTATTAAGATCGGAGGGGCTTGGGGGTTCCACTTCCATAAGTTACTTTTCCGGTTCAAATTCATGTAGAGAGCTTTCAACCATCGAAAAAACCATTGTGAGGATCAACACTCAATTTAGGACTAAGACAGCGAAGATTAGTTTCTTTTTTTTGTGAAAATTATATCTAGCAGTTTGATGAACAATGAAACTATACATTTTTAGCTGGGTGTTCGTCTCTATAAGCAGACCGATATTTACAATATTGAAAATACGATAATAACGCCTCCGAATTCGAATTGACTACAGTTAAAATTATTGCGCATTTTGCCACATAATATTGGCAGAACACTTAAAAAGGTCGGAGGACACCAGGCTCATAAGTTATTTGGACTGCAGATTTTTTGCGTGCGATTTTAGAGCAAGGGTGTAAATTATACGGTATGATTTCCTCAGACTTTCACAGATATGAAAAATAAGGGATAGTTAAGGTAATGCTGGGAGCAGCTGAAGGCATGTCAGTGTGAGGGTGGGGTGTGTGAAGCAGTGTAACTGCTCGCTCTGACCCCTTTCCAAGAGACAATGCATGTATATACCCAGCCCATACTAACTGTTCTCTTGCTAGAGAGGCCCCGGTATGCCCCAGTGACTCAGTACTCGAGTTCCGAGCTCACGCGGAATCATTCCTGTTCTGCCTGCTGCGCTGCCTAGACTCCTAGCCCTTGCTCATTCGTCCTTCTTGTGGGAGGCGCTGTACACGGAAACCTAGCACGCTGTAACTGTCACCCAGTTCGGGAGTTCCTCTACCGAGTTACAGAGTTCAAAGTGTCTCTGAGAAACCCTAGAAGACGCCCACCTCGGAATTGACTGCTCCAAAGGTGCTCAGCCTGGACCGGTGCGCCCAGCCATGGCTAACCTGCCTCTTCTCCGCATGGTTGCACTGACCATTTCCGCATCCTGGTATTCCAGGTTAGGGTACAAGCTGTGATATGGTTGTGGGGGCAGCCTTGCCCCACACTTGAAAACGCTTACCTAATATGCTTCAAAAAGTTTGTTCCCACGGTGCTCGGGATGGCCATGCTCCTGTCAGAGACCAGAGCTGCCCCAGGCCAGGATTTCCCCCCAGCTCCTGCTAACCTATTGATGGGGCTCCCTCCTGTAGCCTGTAAATCGAGTATTTCACGTCTGCTTGCAGCTGCAGCGGTCTCTGTATACTTTTTTGTTTATAGGTCTTTAAGCCTAAACAAATGTTTGTGACTCGTGCTTTATGTGTGTACTTGAAAGAGTTTGAGTGTGTGTTTGTACTTGTGTTGGGGTAAAGTTGATGGATATAAGGATGTTATTACAGATCCTGTCATAATACTTTCGCAAGTGCTTTATCAACCTTCCTGCTTCCTCAAATTTGCTTGAAAATGCTCCATTTATCCACTCTTTTTTCAAAATTTTCTCGGAGGAGTTGTTAGGGCTCGCTCGCTCGCCTCAGTGCAGTACCATGATAACTTTACGCCTCACCACTTTCAAATGTCACCAGCCGCCACTGTTGGCGACCACACATGCCGGTGACATTGACGCACTCCACCTGTGGAGGAACACCCGAAACCAGACTGGGGGTGCAGTGATCTTACCACCATTGGGACTGCTCTGATACCTACTGGTAGTGGATGACTGGTACATAGCTGGGAATGGGGTGAATTGCAGAACTTGTGCCTGCGGAAATAGTTTGTTCACACAGATGTCCTGCGCCTACTGTGAGCATAATACTGTACGCTGACGTGCCCTGGTGTCCCCCCAAGTGAACATCCTGGAACAGAGACAGACGGGCAGACGCCATGGCAGTCAGTCAGTCAAAAGGCTTTATTTCGATATGATAATATCTTAAAAAGTAATAATACAGTAAGAAAACAGTAAAATAGTAAAAAGGAGCCAGTACATAGAGAGGCAATCGTACATTTCATACTACAACTGTCACCAATAAGTTAGATAAGAACCATATATAATTTTGTTAAAAAACATATTAAACAAGATACAAAAGCCTAGTTGATCTGATGCGCCAAGCCCATCCTAGAAACTTTGCTAAGCCACAGGCAAAAAGGGGCCGTGGGTCGTTTTTCAATATTCGTAGGGCCTCCTGGTAGTGTCTAGTTCCAAGTTCTCTACAGAGTGGCTTTAGCCATCTACTCCGAGGGGCTGCATAGGCCGGACATTCAAACAGCAAATGGGGAACTGACTCAGTCCTCTTTTCACAAAGTGGGCAGAAGGAAGTTGTCTGGTTCGGGGCCTTCCACCTGGAAGTCAGTTCTCCAACGGGAAGTAAACCTATCCTAAATTGGAAGTATAGTGCCCTATCCCTACGGTTAGAGATGACATCCAGGTATGGTTCACAAGAATGCACCTCCTTGACCAAAAGAAAATCCATGGTGGATCTGCACAAATTGGCGTTGCTGCTTCTACCTACGGCTACCCATCTCCAATATATCTTCTTCAACTCAGACTTTGGGGGTGCAGATCTATTATTCCAGGACTAAGATTGACGAGAAGACGCTTGACTTCCCTCAGCCAATAAATCTTGGTCCAGCCTGGTGACCCCAACACATCGATTAAACCGTCCGCATAGCTGGACAGTTCTGGAGTTCTCCAGATTCTCGCCCATAGGAGAAGGGGACGGAGCCTAGCCAGGTCGCTGATCGGCCGAGTACCCATATCTAGAAGCAGTGGAAGGGTTGGGGTGCTATAGGGGAGCCCCATTAAATCTTTATGGAATTTGCTTTCTGAGCGGGATAGGTGGTCCACATTATATACCCCCCAGAGTTCGGCCCCATAGAGAGCCGCACTGACTCCCCTTGCCCTGTAGATGTCTAATACAGGAGCAATGGGTTTAAGGGTTGAGGCACGATGTTCCTTAAGAAGGGCACCCACCACCCTCTTGTGGGTCAGCAACATCTTTTGGTGGTGGCATTTCCAGCTCATGGAGTCGCAGAGACGAATACCGAGGTAGTCGAACTCTCAGACCCTCTCGAGGGAAACGGAATCAAGGGTCGGTGGTTTGGCCAACTTTTTCGGAGGGTTGAGGACCAGATATTTAGTCTTCGCTGTGTTGATAACTAACCCCCTAACATCACAAAAGGACTTAAAATTGGATAGTAGGCTCTGTAAGCCTACCGGGGTTTTAGAGATCAGGAGGGTGTCATCTGCAAATAGAAGGGTTGGTATTCTTCTACCAGCCAGGGATGGTGCATCTGCAGGATGTTGTAGCAGGTGCTCCACCACTCCATTGACATACAGTGAGAACAGAGTGGGGGCTAGGACACATCCCTGGCGTACCCCTCTATTTACGGGTATGCGTGATGTTTTTTGCCCCTGGTTACCCCACCTGATCTGTGCGAAATTGTCAGCATGGGTTTCGCTGCCCCTATCGGTGGCGGACAGAGTAACCATCGCTAAAATGGTGCTGCTACAGCGGGTACTTTATTATTTTACCAATCTACCTATACTTGTCACCTCGAGAATTTTTAAAGTAATGAACTCTCTGATGATAGACCTAATATGGGGCACGGGGCGCAGACGTATAAGCTTAGCGAAATTACAATTGACTACGAAGCAAGGGGGGGATGGGGGTACCAGATTTGCACGCGTATTGCTACGCTAGCCAACTGCTGTGGCTAGCGTATTGGCTGGCAGGCCATAATTTGCAAGAGTTGTTATTGCGAGATAGGGACAAGGGGGTCCTCCACAGGCTCTTACTATCTCAAGCCCCCCTACTGACATCTACACCCCACTTGCTAAAGATAGCCATTACTTACTGGAGAAATGCAGTGAGATACACTGGACGAACGACACCGTATGCTCCTACTATTCCTCTACTGGGTATCCCTACACAATCGGGACTGATCATTAACCGTGCACTACAGACATGGGCTGACGCGGGCGTCACCACGATAGGAGATTTTTTTTCAGAGGGTGTATTAATGTCACATGCAACATTTGTGCGCGTGCATGGTGCCTCCGATACACTGTTCCTGCTACATGCCCACATATCCAGATATATGCGCACTACATGGTCACCCGAAGACACTGAACCGAACACGAATACGCTACTTACCATGCAATACCTCATGGGTAACGGGGCACGCTTGACAAAATGGTTGACTCACGGGATACGGACTGAGAAGGCGATCTCCTTAAGATCGTTGCGAGACATGTGGGAAGAGGAAGTAAGCCGTGAATTTACAGTCAAGGAATGGGACACCATACAGGGATACCCCAAGAAAGTATCTCGAAATCCAAAATTAAAATGTATTCAATTGATGCTATTGCACAGAGTTTATTTAACCCCACGCAGATTGTGTGCTATGTTTCAGGGGGCAAATTATTTCTGCCCACGCTGCTACGCACCAATGCAGGGCTGATACACATGATATGGGACTGCCCTCGTCTGGGACACTACTGGGCGCCGATATGCAAAATACTATCGGATATAGCCCCGGTGCATCTTAACGACACCTTGGAATACTGCATACTAGGATTAGGGCCCAGTGAAAAGAAGGGAAATTCCACCTGGTGATTTGCTAATCTTGCGCTCCTTTTAGCTAAAAGGGCCATAATCACACAGTGGATTAGAGCAGAGTGGATTAGAGCAGAGTGGAGTTTAGTGGATTAGAGCAGAGTGTTGTAGAGTGGATTGGAGCAGAGTGGCTTAGAGCACAGTGGAGCAGAGTGGATTAGAGCAGAGTGGATTAGAGAAGAGTGGATTAGAGCAGAGTGTTGTAGAGTGGATTAGAGGAGAGTGGAGTAGAGTGGATTAGAGCAGAGTGGTGGAGAGGGGATTAGAGCAGAGTGTTGTAGAGTGGATTAGAGCAGAGGGGTGGAGAGGGGATTAGAGCAGAGGGGTGGAGAGTGGATTAGAGCAGAGTGTTGTAGAGTGGATTAGAGCAGAATGGATTAGAGCAGAGTGGAGCGGAGTGGATTAGAGGAGAGTGTTGTAGAGTGGATTGGTGCAGAGTGGATTAGAGCAGAGTGGAGGAGAGTGTATTAGAGCAGAGTGGACCAGAGTGGACCAGAGTGTTGTAGAGTGGATTAGAGCAGAGTGGTGGAGAGTGGACTAGAGCAGATGGGTGGAGAGTGGAATAGAGCAGAGGGGTGGAGAGGGGATTGAAGCAGAGGGGTGGAGAGTGGATTAGAGCAGAGTGTTGTAGAGTGGATTAGGGAAGAGGGGTGGAGAGTGGATTAGATAAGAGGGGTGGAGAGGCGATTAGATCAGAGGGGTAGAGAGGGGATTAGAGCAGAGGGGTGGAGAAGGGATTAGATCAGAGGGGTGGAGAGTGGATTAGAGCAGTGTTGTAGAGTGGATTAGAGCAGAGTGGATTAGAGCAGAGTGGAGCGGAGTGGATTAGAGCAGAGTGCTGTAGAGTGGATTGGATTGGAGCAGAGTGGATTAGAGCAGAGTGGAGCAGAGTGGATTAGAGCAGAGTGGAGCAGAGTGGATTAGAGTAGAGTGGTGGAGAGTGGATTAGAGCAGGGTGGATTAGAGCAGAGTGGATTAGAGCAGAGTGGAGCGGAGTGGATTAGAGCAGAGTGTTGTAGAGTGGATTGGTGCAGCGTGGATTAGAGCAGAGTGGAGCAGAGTGGACCAGAGTGTTGTAGAGTGGATTAGAGCAGAATGGTGGAGAGTGGATTAGAGCAGAGGGGTGGAGAGTGGAATAGAGCAGAGGGGTGGAGAGGGGATTAGAGCAGAGGGGTGGAGAGGGGATTGGAGCAGAGGGGTGGAGAGTGGATTAGAGCAGAGTGTTGTAGAGTGGATTAGAGAAGAGGGGTGGAGAGTGGATTAGAGAAGAGGGGTGGAGAGTGAATTAGAGCAGAGGGGTGGAGAGGCGATTAGATCAGAGGGGTAGAGAGGGGATTAGAGCAGAGGGGTGGAGAAGGGATTAGATCAGATGGGTGGAGAGTGGATTAGAGCAGTATTGTAGAGTGGATTAGAGCAGAGTGGAGTGGAGTGGTTTAGAGCAGATTGGAGCAGAGTGGATTAGAGCAGATTGGAGCAGAGTGGATTAGAGCAGAGTGGATTAGAGCAGAGTGGATTAGAGCAGAGGGGTGGAGAGAGGATTAGAGCAGAGGGGTGGAGAGGGGATTAGAGCAGAGGGGTGGAGAGTGGATTAGAGCAGAGTGTTGTAAAGTGGATTAGAAAAGAGGGGTGGAGAGTGGATTAGAGCAGAGGGGTGGAGAGTGGATTAGAGCAGAGGGGTGTAGAGTGGCCTAGAGCAGAGGGGTGGAGAGTGGATTAGAGCAGAGGGGTGGGGAGTGGTGGGGTGGAGAGTGGTGGGGTGGAGAGTGGATTAGAGCAGAGTGGATTAGAGCAGTGTGGAGCGGAGTGGATTAGAGCAGAGTGCTGTAGAGTGGATTGGATTGGATTGGAGCAGAGTGGATTAGAGCAGAGTGGAGCAGAGTGGATTAGAGCAGAGTGGAGCAGAGTGGATTAGAGCAGAGTGGATTAGAGCAGAGTGTTGTAGAGTGGATTAGAGGAGAGTGGAGTAGAGTGGATTAGAGCAGAGTGGTGGAGAGGGGATTAGAGCAGAGTGTTGTAGAGTGGATTAGAGCAGAGGGGTGGAGAGGGGATTAGAGCAGAGGGGTGGAGAGTGGATTAGAGCAGAGTGTTGTAGAGTGGATTAGAGCAGAATGGATTAGAGCAGAGTGGAGCGGTGTGGATTAGAGGAGAGTGTTGTAGAGTGGATTGGTGCAGAGTGGATTAGAGCAGAGTGGAGGAGAGTGTATTAGAGCAGAGTGGACCAGAGTGTTGTAGAGTGGATTAGAGCAGAGTGGTGGAGAGTGGACTAGAGCAGAGGGGTGGAGAGTGGATTAGAGCAGAGTGTTGTAGAGTGGATTAGGGAAGAGGGGTGGAGAGTGGATTAGAGAAGAGGGGTGGAGAGGCGATTAGATCAGAGGGGTAGAGAGGGGATTAGAGCAGAGGGGTGGAGAAGGGATTAGATCAGAGGGGTGGAGAGTGGATTAGAGCAGTGTTGTAGAGTGGATTAGAGCAGAGTGGATTAGAGCAGAGTGGAGCGGAGTGGATTAGAGCAGAGTGCTGTAGAGTGGATTGGATTGGAGCAGAGTGGATTAGAGCAGAGTGGAGCAGAGTGGATTAGAGCAGAGTGGAGCAGAGTGGATTAGAGTAGAGTGGTGGAGAGTGGATTAGAGCAGGGTGGATTAGAGCAGAGTGGATTAGAGCAGAGTGGAGCGGAGTGGATTAGAGCAGAGTGTTGTAGAGTGGATTGGTGCAGCGTGGATTAGAGCAGAGTGGAGCAGAGTGGACCAGAGTGGACCAGAGTGTTGTAGAGTGGATTAGAGCAGAATGGTGGAGAGTGGATTAGAGCAGAGGGGTGGAGAGTGGAATAGAGCAGAGGGGTGGAGAGGGGATTAGAGCAGAGGGGTGGAGAGGGGATTGGAGCAGAGGGGTGGAGAGTGGATTAGAGCAGAGTGTTGTAGAGTGGATTAGAGAAGAGGGGTGGAGAGTGGATTAGAGAAGAGGGGTGGAGAGTGAATTAGAGCAGAGGGGTGGAGAGGCGATTAGATCAGAGGGGTAGAGAGGGGATTAGAGCAGAGGGGTGGAGAAGGGATTAGATCAGATGGGTGGAGAGTGGATTAGAGCAGTATTGTAGAGTGGATTAGAGCAGAGTGGAGTGGAGTGGTTTAGAGCAGATTGGAGCAGAGTGGATTAGAGCAGATTGGAGCAGAGTGGATTAGAGCAGAGTGGATTAGAGCAGAGTGGAGCAGAGTGGATTAGAGAAGAGGGGTGGAGAGTGGATTAGAGCAGAGGGGTGGAGAGGGGATTAGAGCAGAGGGGTGGAGAGTGGATTAGAGCAGAGTGTTGTAAAGTGGATTAGAAAAGAGGGGTGGAGAGTGGATTAGAGCAGAGGGGTGGAGAGTGGATTAGAGCAGAGGGGTGTAGAGTGGCCTAGAGCAGAGGGGTGGAGAGTGGATTAGAGCAGAGGGGTGGGGAGTGGTGGGGTGGAGAGTGGTGGGGTGGAGAGTGGATTAGAGCAGAGTGGATTAGAGCAGTGTGGAGCGGAGTGGATTAGAGCAGAGTGCTGTAGAGTGGATTGGATTGGATTGGAGCAGAGTGGATTAGAGCAGAGTGGAGCAGAGTGGATTAGAGCAGAGTGGAGCAGAGTGGATTAGAGCAGAGTGGATTAGAGCAGAGTGTTGTAGAGTGGATTAGAGGAGAGTGGAGTAGAGTGGATTAGAGCAGAGTGGTGGAGAGGGGATTAGAGCAGAGTGTTGTAGAGTGGATTAGAGCAGAGGGGTGGAGAGGGGATTAGAGCAGAGGGGTGGAGAGTGGATTAGAGCAGAGTGTTGTAGAGTGGATTAGAGCAGAATGGATTAGAGCAGAGTGGAGCGGAGTGGATTAGAGGAGAGTGTTGTAGAGTGGATTGGTGCAGAGTGGATTAGAGCAGAGTGGAGGAGAGTGTATTAGAGCAGAGTGGACCAGAGTGGACCAGAGTGTTGTAGAGTGGATTAGAGCAGAGTGGTGGAGAGTGGACTAGAGCAGAGGGGTGGAGAGTGGATTAGAGCAGAGTGTTGTAGAGTGGATTAGGGAAGAGGGGTGGAGAGTGGATTAGAGAAGAGGGGTGGAGAGGCGATTAGATCAGAGGGGTAGAGAGGGGATTAGAGCAGAGGGGTGGAGAAGGGATTAGATCAGAGGGGTGGAGAGTGGATTAGAGCAGTGTTGTAGAGTGGATTAGAGCAGAGTGGATTAGAGCAGAGTGGAGCGGAGTGGATTAGAGCAGAGTGCTGTAGAGTGGATTGGATTGGAGCAGAGTGGATTAGAGCAGAGTGGAGCAGAGTGGATTAGAGCAGAGTGGAGCAGAGTGGATTAGAGTAGAGTGGTGGAGAGTGGATTAGAGCAGGGTGGATTAGAGCAGAGTGGATTAGAGCAGAGTGGAGCGGAGTGGATTAGAGCAGAGTGTTGTAGAGTGGATTGGTGCAGCGTGGATTAGAGCAGAGTGGAGCAGAGTGGACCAGAGTGGACCAGAGTGTTGTAGAGTGGATTAGAGCAGAATGGTGGAGAGTGGATTAGAGCAGAGGGGTGGAGAGTGGAATAGAGCAGAGGGGTGGAGAGGGGATTAGAGCAGAGGGGTGGAGAGGGGATTGGAGCAGAGGGGTGGAGAGTGGATTAGAGCAGAGTGTTGTAGAGTGGATTAGAGAAGAGGGGTGGAGAGTGGATTAGAGAAGAGGGGTGGAGAGTGAATTAGAGCAGAGGGGTGGAGAGGCGATTAGATCAGAGGGGTAGAGAGGGGATTAGAGCAGAGGGGTGGAGAAGGGATTAGATCAGATGGGTGGAGAGTGGATTAGAGCAGTATTGTAGAGTGGATTAGAGCAGAGTGGAGTGGAGTGGTTTAGAGCAGATTGGAGCAGAGTGGATTAGAGCAGATTGGAGCAGAGTGGATTAGAGCAGAGTGGATTAGAGCAGAGTGGAGCAGAGTGGATTAGAGCAGAGGGGTGGAGAGTGGATTAGAGCAGAGGGGTGGAGAGGGGATTAGAGCAGAGGGGTGGAGAGTGGATTAGAGCAGAGTGTTGTAAAGTGGATTAGAAAAGAGGGGTGGAGAGTGGATTAGAGCAGAGGGGTGGAGAGTGGATTAGAGCAGAGGGGTGTAGAGTGGCCTAGAGCAGAGGGGTGGAGAGTGGATTAGAGCAGAGGGGTGGGGAGTGGTGGGGTGGAGAGTGGTGGGGTGGAGAGTGGATTAGAGCAGAGTGGATTAGAGCAGTGTGGAGCGGAGTGGATTAGAGCAGAGTGCTGTAGAGTGGATTGGATTGGATTGGAGCAGAGTGGATTAGAGCAGAGTGGAGCAGAGTGGATTAGAGCAGAGTGGAGCAGAGTGGATTAGAGCAGAGTGGATTAGAGCAGAGTGTTGTAGAGTGGATTAGAGGAGAGTGGAGTAGAGTGGATTAGAGCAGAGTGGTGGAGAGGGGATTAGAGCAGAGTGTTGTAGAGTGGATTAGAGCAGAGGGGTGGAGAGGGGATTAGAGCAGAGGGGTGGAGAGTGGATTAGAGCAGAGTGTTGTAGAGTGGATTAGAGCAGAATGGATTAGAGCAGAGTGGAGCGGAGTGGATTAGAGGAGAGTGTTGTAGAGTGGATTGGTGCAGAGTGGATTAGAGCAGAGTGGAGGAGAGTGTATTAGAGCAGAGTGGACCAGAGTGGACCAGAGTGTTGTAGAGTGGATTAGAGCAGAGTGGTGGAGAGTGGACTAGAGCTGAGGGGTGGAGAGTGGATTAGAGCAGAGTGTTGTAGAGTGGATTAGGGAAGAGGGGTGGAGAGTGGATTAGAGAAGAGGGGTGGAGAGGCGATTAGATCAGAGGGGTAGAGAGGGGATTAGAGCAGAGGGGTGGAGAAGGGATTAGATCAGAGGGGTGGAGAGTGGATTAGAGCAGTGTTGTAGAGTGGATTAGAGCAGAGTGGATTAGAGCAGAGTGGAGCGGAGTGGATTATAGCAGAGTGCTGTAGAGTGGATTGGATTGGAGCAGAGTGGATTAGAGCAGAGTGGAGCAGAGTGGATTAGAGCAGAGTGGAGCAGAGTGGATTAGAGTAGAGTGGTGGAGAGTGGATTAGAGCAGGGTGGATTAGAGCAGAGTGGATTAGAGCAGAGTGGAGCGGAGTGGATTAGAGCAGAGTGTTGTAGAGTGGATTGGTGCAGCATAGATTAGAGCAGAGTGGAGCAGAGTGGACCAGAGTGGACCAGAGTGTTGTAGAGTGGATTAGAGCAGAATGGTGGAGAGTGGATTAGAGCAGAGGGGTGGAGAGTGGAATAGAGCAGAGGGGTGGAGAGGGGATTAGAGCAGAGGGGTGGAGAGGGGATTGGAGCAGAGGGGTGGAGGGTGGATTAGAGCAGAGTGTTGTAGAGTGGATTAGAGAAGAGGGGTGGAGAGTGGATTAGAGAAGAGGGGTGGAGAGTGAATTAGAGCAGAGGGGTGGCGAGGCGATTAGATCAGAGGGGTAGAGAGGGGATTAGAGCAGAGGGGTGGGGAAGGGATTAGATCAGATGGGTGGAGAGTGGATTAGATCAGTATTGTAGAGTGGATTAGAGCAGAGTGGAGTGGAGTGGTTTAGAGCAGATTGGAGCAGAGTGGATTAGAGCAGATTGGAGCAGAGTGGATTAGAGCAGAGTGGAGCAGAGTGGATTAGAGCAGAGTGGAGCAGAGTGGATTAGAGCAGAGGGGTGGAGAGTGGATTAGAGCAGAGGGGTGGAGAGGGGATTAGAGCAGAGGGGTGGAGAGTGGATTAGAGCAGAGTGTTGTAAAGTGGATTAGAAAAGAGGGGTGGAGAGTGGATTAGAGCAGAGGGGTGGAGAGTGGATTAGAGCAGAGGGGTGTAGAGTGGCCTAGAGCAGAGTGGTGGAGAGGGGATTAGAGCAGAGGGGTGGGGAAGGGATTAGATCAGATGGGTGGAGAGTGGATTAGATCAGTATTGTAGAGTGGATTAGAGCAGAGTGGAGTGGAGTGGTTTAGAGCAGATTGGAGCAGAGTGGATTAGAGCAGAGTGGAGCAGAGTGGATTAGAGCAGAGTGGAGCAGAGTGGATTAGAGCAGAGGGGTGGAGAGTGGATTAGAGCAGAGGGGTGGAGAGGGGATTAGAGCAGAGGGGTGGAGAGTGGATTAGAGCAGAGTGTTGTAAAGTGGATTAGAAAAGAGGGGTGGAGAGTGGATTAGAGCAGAGGGGTGGAGAGTGGATTAGAGCAGAGGGGTGTAGAGTGGCCTAGAGCAGAGTGGTGGAGAGTGGATTAGAGCAGAGGGGTGGGGAGTGGTGGGGTGGAGAGTGGTGGGGTGGAGAGTGGATTAGAGCAGAGTGGATTAGAGCAGTGTGGAGCGGAGTGGATTAGAGCAGAGTGCTGTAGAGTGGATTGGATTGGATTGGAGCAGAGTGGATTAGAGCAGAGTGGAGCAGAGTGGATTAGAGCAGAGTGGATTAGAGCAGAGGGGTGGAGAGTGGATTAGAGCAGAGGGGTGGAGAGTGGATTAGAGCAGAGGGGTGGAGAGGGGATTAGAGCAGAGGGGTGGAGAGTGGATTAGAGCAGAGTGTTTTAAAGTGGATTAGAAAAGAGGGGTGGAGAGTGGATTAGAGCAGAGGGGTGGAGAGTGGATTAGAGCAGAGGGGTGGAGAGTGGAATGAGTGGGGTGGAGAGTGGTGGGGTGGAGAGTGGAATGAGTGAGGTGGAGAGTGGTGGGGTGGAGAGTGGAATGAGTGGGATGGAGAGTGGTGGGGTGGAGAGTGGAATGGGTGAAGTGGAGAGTGGTGGGGTGAAGAGTGGAATGAGTGAAGTGGAGAATGGTGGGGTGGAGAGTGGTGGAATGGCATAGAGTAAAGTGGCATGAAGTGGCATAGAGGGAGATACGTAGAGTGGAGAAGCGTGCCATACAGTGTTGTACAGTGGGGGATGAGGAATGCAGTGTCATAGAGTGGAGGGATATAGAGTGGAGTGTCATAAAGTGGAGTGTTGTAGAGTGCAGGGGCATAGGACCAGATGTATTAAAGCATTTTGCATTCGCCAATGGTGAGAATCGCAAAATTTGGCAGTTTGCAAATCCCTAATGCATATGCAAGATGCCTTTCCTAAATGCAAACTGTGAATTTAGGAATTGCTAATTACCATCAACTTCAAGTTGATGATAACCATGTAGGAATTTTGAAAAATGCATTATTCAAAGTGCCATGCTGCGCACACATGCCCTTAGAGCATGTGTGAGCTTTACATGTGCACAATTTGAATTTGAGGGTGCTTCAGGGGGGGCTCATGCCCCTGGGCACCCTTGGCTTTGCATTCACTAATTTGCGATTACCAATTAAGTAATCGCAAATTAGAAAATGCAAAGCCATCCGCAACTATGGACCTTTTGGCCCATAGGAACAAATGGAGTCATATTACCTAAGAGCGATTCAGTATTTACCTGATCACTATTAGGTAATATTAAGGAATCGCTAAATATTTTGCGATTCCTATGTACATAGCATTTTGCAATTACCAAATCGCAAATCGGTACAAATCTGGCATAGAGTGAAGTAAAGTGGTGTGGTAAAAAGTGAAGTGAAGTGGAGTGTCTTAGAGTGTCGTGTCTTAAAGTGTCGTGGAGTGTCGTGGAGTGGAATGGAATGGAATGGAGTGTCGTGGAATGGAATGGAATGGAGTGTCGTGGAATGGAATGGAGTGTCGTGTTGTGGAATGGAATGGAGTGTCGTGTCATGGAATGGAATGGAATGTCATGTCATGAATGTAATAGAATGTCATGTCATGAATGTCATGGATGTCATGGAATGGAATGTCATGGAATGGAATGTCATGTCATGAATGTCATGGATGTGATGTCTTGGAATGTCATATCATGGAATGTCATGTCATGGATGTCAGGAATGTAATGTCATTAATGTCAAGAAAGTCAAGAATGTCAGGAATGTCATGTCATAGAATGGAATGTCAGGTATGTCATGTCAAGAAATGGAATGTCAGGAATGTCATGTCTTAGAATGCAATGTCAGGAATGTCATGTCTTGGAATGCAATGTCAGGAATGTCATGTCATGGAATGGTATGTCATGAAAGGAATGTCATGTCATGAATGTCAGGAAGGTCATAATGAAAGTCAGGAATGTGATCAGGAATGTCATGTCATGGAATGGAATGTCATGAATGTCATGGAATGGAATGTCATGAATGTCAGGAATGTCATGTCATGAAAATCAGGAGTGTCATGTCATGGAATGTCAGGAATGTCATGAAATGTTATGGAATTTCATGAATGTCATAAATGTCATGTCATGAATGTCATGAATGTCATCAGGAATGTCATGTCATGGAATGGAATGTCAGGAATATCACAGTATGTCAGGAATGTCATGTCTGGAATGTCAGGAATGTCATGCCAGGAATGTCAAGAATGTCAGGAATGTCATGTCATGGAATGGAATGTCAGGAATGGAATGTCATGAATGTCATGGAATTTCAGGAATGTGAGGAATGTTATGTAATGAAATGTCAGGAAAGTCATGGAATATCAGGAATGTCAGGAATGTTAGGAATGTCATGGAATGTCATGTCATGAATGTCAGGAATGTCATGGAATGGAATACCATGGAATACCATGTCATGAATGTCATGGATGTCATGGAATGGAATGTCATGGATTGGAATGTCATATCATGAATGTCAAGGATGTCATTGAATGGAATGTCATGGAATGGAATGTCATGTCATGAATGTCATGGATATCACAGATTGGAATGTCATGGAATGGAATGTCATGTCATGGATTTCATCGAATGAAATGTGATGTCATGAATGTCATGGAATGTCATATCATGGAATGTAATGTGATGTCAGAAATGTCAGGAATGTCAAGGATGTCATGTCATGAATGTCAAGAATGTCATGAATGTCAAGAATGTCATGAATGTCAGGAATGTCATGGAATGGAATGTCAGGAATTTTATGTTTTGGAATGCAATGTCAGGAATGTCATGTCATGGAATGGAATGTCATGAATTGAATGTCATGTCATGAATGTCAGGAATGTCATCAGGAATGTCAGGAATGTCATGTCATGGAATGGAATGTCATGTCAATGAATGAAATGTCATGAATGTCATGGAATGGAATGTCATGAATGTCAGGAATGTCATGTCAAGAATATCAGGAGTGTCATGTCATGGGATGAAATGTCATGAATGTCATAAATGTCATGTAATAAATTTCAGGAATGTCAAGTCATGGAATGTCAGGAATGTCATATCAGGGAATGGAATGTCAGGAATGCCATGTCATGGAATATCAGGAATGTCATGTCAAGAATGTCATGGAATATCAAGAATGTCAGGAATGTCATGGAATATCATGTCATGAATATCAGGAATGTCATGGAATGGAATGTCATGGAATGTCATGGAATACCTTGTCATGAATGTCATGGATATCATGGAATGGAATGTCATATCATGAATGTCATGGATGCATTGGAATTAAATATCATGGAATGAAATGCCATGTCATGAATGTCATGGAATGGAATGTCATTGAATGGAATGTCGTGGAATAGAATGTCATGTCGTGGATTTCATGGAATGGAATGTGATGTCATGAATGTCATGGAATGTCATATCATGGAATGTCATGTCATGAATGTCATGAATGTCATGTCATGAATGTTAACAATGTCATGAATGTCAGGAATGTCATGTCATGGAATGGAATGTCAGGAATGCCATGTCAAGGAATGGAATGTCAACAATGTCATGTCTTGGAATGCAATTTCAGGAAAGTCATGTCATGGAATGGAATGTCATGAATGGAATGTCATGTCATGAATATCAGGAATGTCATCAAGAATGTCAGGAATGTCATGTCATGGAGTGGAATGTCATGGAATGGAATGTCTGGAATGTCAGGAATGTCATGTCATGGAATGGAATGTCATGAATGTCATGGAATGGAATATCAGGAATGTCAGGAATGTAATGTCATGTCATGAATGTCATCAGGAATGTCAGGAATGTCATGTCATGGAATGGAATGTCATGTCATGGAATGGAATGTCATGAATGTCATCAATGTCATGTCAGGAATGTCAGGAATGTCATGTCTTGGAATTTCAGGCATGTCATGTCATGGAATGGAATGTCAGGAATTTCATGTCAAGGAATGGAATGTCAGGAATGTCATGTCAAGGAATGGAATGTCAGGAATGTCATGTCTTGGAATGCAATGTCAGGAATGTCATGTCATGGAATTGAATGTCATGAATGGAATATCATGTCATGAATGTCAGGAATGTCAGGAATGTCATCAGGAATGTCATATCATGGAATGGAATGCCTGGAATGTCATGTCAAGGAATGGAATGTCAGGAATGTCATGTCAAGGAAAGAAATGTCAGGAATGTCATGTCATGGAATGGAATGTCATGAATGGAATGTCATGTCATGAATGTCAGGAATGTCATCAGGAATGTCAGAAATGTCATGTCATGGAATAGAATGTCAGGAATGTTATGTCAAGAATGTCAGGAATATCATGGAATGGAATGAAATGTCATGAATGTCATGGAATGGAATGTCATGAATGTCATGGAATGGAATGTCAGAAATGTCAGGAATGTGATGTCATGGAATGTCAGGAATGACATGTCGTGGAATGGAATGTTATGAATATCATACATGTCATGGAATAGAATGTCAGGAATGTCATGTCATGGAATGGAATGTCATGGAATTTCAGGAATGTCAGGAATGTCATGTCATGGAATAGAATGTCAGGAATGTCATGTCATGGAATGGAATGTCAGGCATGTTATGTCAAGGAATGGAATGTCAGGAATGTCATGTCTTGAATGCAATGTCAGGAATGTCATGTCATGGAATGGAATGTCAGGAATGTGAGGAATGATATCAGGATTATCAGGAATGTCATGTCATGGAATGGAATGTCATGAATGTCATGTCACGGAATGGAATGTCTTGAATGTCATGGAATGTCAGGAATGTCAGGAATGTCAGGAATGTCATGTCATGGAATGGAATGTCAGGAATGTCATGTCTAGGAATGGAATGTCAGGAATGTCAGGAATATCATGTCATAGAATGGAATGTCAAGAATGTCATGTCAAGGAATGGAATGTCAGGAATTTCATGTCATGGAATGGAATGCCAGGAATGTCATGTCATGGAATGGAATGTCAGGAATGTCATATCAAGTAATGGAATGTCAGGAATGTCATGTCATGGAATGGAATGTCAGGAATGTTATGTCAAGGAATGGAATGACAGGAATGTCATGTCTTGGAATGCAGTGTCAGGAATGTCATGTCATGGAATGGAATGTCAAGAATGTCATAGATGTCATGTCAGGAATGTCAGGAATGTCATGTAATGGAATGTCAGGAATGTCATGTCATTGAAAGGAATGTCAGGAATGTCATGGAATGGAATGTCATGAATGTCATGGAATGGAATATCATGTCATGGAATAGAATGTCAGTAATGTCATATCAAGCAATGAAATGTCAGGAATGTCATGGAATGGAATGTTAGGAATAGCAGGAATGTCATGTCATGGAATGGAATGTCAGGAATGTCATGTCAAGGAATGGAATGTCAGGAATGTCATGTCATGGAATGGAATGTTAGGAATGTCATATCAAGTGTTGGAATGTCAGGAATGTCATGGAATGGAATGTCAGGAATGTCAGGAATGTCATGTCATGGAATGGAATGTCAAGAATGTCATGTCAAGGAATGGAATGTCAGGGATGTCATGTCAAGGAATGCAATGTCAGGAATATCTTGTCATGGAATGGAATGTCATGTCATGAATGTCATTAGGAATGTCAGGAATGTCATGTCATGGAATGGAATGTCATGAATGTCATCTCATGGAATAGAATGTCTTGAATGTCATGGAATGTCAGGAATGTCAGGAATGTCATGTCATGGAATGGAATGTCAGGAATGTCATGTCAAGGAATGGAATGTCAGGAATATCATGTCATAGAATGGAATGTCAAAAATGTCATGTCAAGGAATGGAATGTCAGGAATGTCATGTCTTGGAATGCAATGTCAGGAATGTCATGTCATGCAATGCAATGTCATGAATGTCATGTCATAGAATGGAATGTCATGAATGTCATGGATTGGAATGTCAGGAATGTCATGTCATGGAATGGAATGTCAGGAATGTCATATCAAGTAATGGAATGTCATGGAATGGAGTGTCAGGAATGTCAGGAATGTCATGTCAAGGAATGGAATGTCAGGAATGTCATGGAATGGAATGTCAGAAATGTCATGTCATGGAATGGAATGTCAGGAATGTTATGTCAAGGAATGAAATTTCAGGAATGTCATGTCAAGGAATGGAATGTCAGAAATGTCATGTCTTGGAATGCAATGTCAGGAATGTCATGTCATGGGATGGAATGCCATGAATGGAATGTCATGTCATCAGGAATGTCAGGAATGTCATGTCATGGAAATGAATATCATGTCATGGAATGTCATGAATGTCATAAATATCATGTCAGGAATATCAGGAATGTCATGTCATGGAATGGAATGTCATAACAAGGAATGGAATGTCAGGAATGTCATGTCTTGGAATGCAATGTCAGGAATGTCATGTCATGGAATGGAATGTCATGAATGGAATGTCATGTCAGGAATGTTAGGAATGTCATCAGGAATGTCATGTCATGGAATGGAATGTCAGGAATGTCATGTCATGAATGTTAGGAATATCATTGAATGGATTGAATTGTCAGGAATGTCATGTCTTGGAATGGAATGTCATGAATGGAATGTCATCATAAATGTCAGGAATGTCATCAGGAATATCAGAAATGTCATGTCATGGAATAGAATGTCAGGAATGTCACGTGATGATTGTCATGAATATCATGGAATGGAATGGAATGTCATGAATGTCATGGAATGGAATGTCATGAATGTCATGGAATGTCAGGAATGTCATGTCATGGAATGGAATGTCAGGCATGTTACGTCAAAGAATGGAATGTCAGGAATGTCATGTCATGGAATGGAATGTCAGGAATATCATAAATGTCATGTCAGGAATGTCATGTCATGGAATGTCAGGAATGTCTTCTCATGGAATGTCAGGAATGTCATGTCATGGAATGGAATATCAGGAATGTCATGTCTTGGAATGCAATGTCAGGATTGTTATGTCATGGAAGGGAATGTCAGGAATATCATGTAATGGAATGGAATGTCATGAATGTCGTGGAATGGAATGTCAGCAATGGAATGTCATGAATGTCATGGAATTTCAGGAATGTGAGAAATGTCATGTCATGGAATGGCAGGAATGTCATGTCAATGAATGGAATGTCAGGAATGCCATGTCTTGGAATGCAATGTCAGGAATGTCATGTCAAGGAATGGAATGTCAGGAATGGCATGTCTTGGAATGGAATGTCATGAATGGAATGTCATGTCATGAATGTCAGGAATATCATCAGGAATGTCATGTCATGGAATGGAATGTCATGAATGTCATGGAATGGAATGTCATATAATGGAATATCAGGAATGTCATGTCATGGAATGAAATGTCAGGAATGTCATGTCAAGGAATGCAATGTTAGGAATGTCATGTCATGGAATGGAATGCCATGAATGGAATGTCATGTCAAGAAAGTCAGGAATGTCATCAGGAATGTCAGGAATGTCATGTCATGGAATGGAATGTCAGGAATGTCATGTCATGAATGTCAGGAATATCATGGAATGGAATGTCATGAATTTCATGGAATGCAATGTCATGAATGTCATATAATGGAATGTCAGGAATGTCATGTCATGGAATGGAATGTCAGGAATGTCATGCCATGGAATGTCAGGAATGTCATGTCATGGAATGGAATGTCAATAATGTCATGTCAGGGAATGGAATGTCAGGAATATCATGTCATGGAATTGAATGTCATGAATGGAATGTCATGTCATGAATGTCAGGAATGTCATGGAATGGAATGTCATGAATGTCATGGAATGGAATGTCATGAATGTCAGGAATGTCATGTCATAGAATGGAATGTCATGAATGGAATGTCATGTCATGAATGTCAGGAATGTCATCAGGAATGTCATGTCATGGAATAGAATGTCAGGAATAGAATTTGATAAATGTCAGGAATGTCAAGTCAAGGAATGGAATGTTAGGCATGTCATGTCTTGGAATGCAATGTCAGGAATTTCATGTCATGGAATGGAATGTCAGGAATGTCATGTCATGAATGTCAGGAGTGTCATGGAATGGAATGTCAGGAATGTCATGTCATGGAATGGAATGTCAGGAATGTTATGTCATGGAATGGAATGTCATGAATGTCATGGAATGGAATGTCATGAATGTCATGGAATTTCAGGAATGTGAGGAATGTCATGTCATGGAATGTCAAGAAAGTCATGTCATGAAATATCAGGAATGTCATGTCATGAATATCATGGAATATCAGGAATGTCTGGAATATCATGGAATGGAATGTCATGAATGTTATGGAATGTAATGTCATGAATGTCATGGAATGGAATGTCAGGAATGTCAGGAATGTCATGTCATGGAATGAAATGTCAGGAATGTCATGTCAAGGAATGGAATGTCAGGAATGGCATGTCTTGGAATGAAATATCAGGAATGTCATGTCATGGAATGGATTGTCATGAATGGAATGTCATGTCATGAATGTCAGGAATGTCATCGGGAATGTCAGGAATGTCATGTCATGGAATTTAATGTCAGAAATGTTATGTCATGAATGTCAGGAATATCATGGAATGGAATGGAAAGTCATGAATGTCATGGAATGGAATGTCATGAATGTCATGGAATGGAGTGTCATAAATGTCATGGAATGGAATGTCATGAATGTCATGGATTGGAATGTCAGAAATGCCAGGAATGTCCTGTCATGGAATGTCAGGAATGTCATGTCATAGAATGGAATGTTATGAATATCATACATGTCATGGAATGTCAGGAATGTCATGTCATGGAATGTTATGTCAGGAATTTCATGTCATGAATGTCAGGAATATCATGGAATGGAATGTTAGGAATGTCATGGAATGGAATGTCAGTTATGTCATGAATGTCATGTAATGGAATTTCATGGATTGGAATGTCAGGAATGTCATGGAATGTCAGGTATGTCCTGAATGTGATATAATAGATTGTCATGAATGTCAAGGAATGGAATGTCAGGAATGTCATGTCATAGAATGGAATGTCAGGAATGTCATGTGATGAATATCATGGATGTCATGGAATGGAATGTCATGGAATGGAATGTCATGGATGTCATGGAATGTAATTTCATGGAATGGAATGTACTGTCATAGATTTCATGGAATGGAATGTCATGAATGTCATGGAATGGAATGTCATGAATATCAAGAATGTCATGTCATGAATATCAAGAGTGTCAGGAATGTCATGTCATGGAATGGAATGTCAGGAGTGTCATGTCAGGAATGTCATGGAATGGAATGTCAGGAATGTCATGAAATGGAATGTCAGGAATGTCAGGAATGTCATGGAATGGAATGTCATGAATATCATGGAATGGAATGTCATGAATGTCATGGAATGGAATGTCAGGAATGTCATGTCATGGAATGGAATATCATGAATTTCATATCAAGGAATGGAATCTCAGGAATGTCATGTCTTGGAATGCAATGTCAGGATTGTCATGTCATGGAATGGAATGTCATGAATGGAATGTCCTCTCATGAATGTCAGGAATGTCATCAGGAATGTCAAGAATGTCATGTCACGGAATGGAATGTCATGAATATCATGGAATGGCATGTCATGAATGTCAGGAATGTCATGTCATGAATATCAGGATTGTCATGTCATGGAATGTCAGGAATGTCATGTATTGGAATGGCATGTCATGAATGTCAGGAATGTCATGTCATGAATATCAGGAGTGTCATGAACATCAGGAATGTCATGTCATTGAATATCAGGAATGTCATATCATGAATGTCATGGAATATTAGGAATGTCAGGAATGTCATGGAATGTCATGTCATGAATGTCAGGAATGTCATGAAATGGGATGTCATGTCATGAATGTCATGGAATGGGATGTCATGGTATGGGATGTCATGTCATGAATGTCATGGATGTCATGGAATGGAATGGGATGTCATGGAATGGAATGTCATGTCATGGATTTCATGGAATGGAATGTGATATCATGGAATGTCATATCATGGAATGTCATGTCATGAATGTCAGGAATGTCTGGAATGTTAAGAATGTCATGAATGTCAGGAATGTCATGTCATGGAATAGAATGTCATGAATGGAATGTCATGTCATGAATGTCAGAAATGTCATCAGGAGTATCAGACATGTCATGAATGTCGAATGGAATGTCATGAATGTCATAAATGTCATGTCATGAATATCAGGATTGTCATGTAATGGAATGTCAGGAATGTCATGGAATGGAATGTCAAGAATGTCTTGTCAGGAATGTCATGGAATGGAATGTCAGGAATGTCATGGAATGGAATGTCAGGAATGTCATGAATGTCGTGGAATAGAATGTCATGGAATGAAATGCCGTGGACTGGAATGGAATGGAGTGTATTGGAGTGGAATGTTGTGGAGTGGAATGTCGTGGAATGGAATGTCATGGAATAGAGTGGAGTGGAGTGGAATGTCAGAGTGGAGGGGAGTGGAGGGGAGTGGAATGTCATGGAATGTTATGGAGTGGAATGTCGTGGAGTGGAATATATTGGAGTAGAATGTGATAGAGTGTAATGTCGTGGAGTGGAGTTGAATTACGTGAAATAGAATGGAATGTCATGAAATGGAATGGAATGTCGTGGAGTGGAATGGAATAGAGTGGAATAAAATGTCTTGGAGTGGAATGGAATGTCATGGAGTGGAATGGAGTGGAATATGGAATGGAATGTCATTGAATGGAACGTCATGGAGTGGAATATTGTGGAGTGGAGTGGAATGGAATGTCATGGCGTGTTGTGGAATGGAATGTAGAGTGGAATGTTGTGGAATGGAATGTCGTGGAGTGCCGTGGAATGTCATGGTGTGGAATGTCGTGGCATGGAGTGGAATGTCGTGGAGTAGAATGCCATGTCGTGGAGTGGAGTGGAATGTCGTGGAGTGGAGTGAAATGTCATAGAGTGGAATGTGGAGTGGAATGTCATGGAGTGGAGTGGAATGTCGTGGAATGGAATTTCGTGGAGTGGAATGTTGTGGAATGGAGTGGAGTAGAATATTGTGGAGTAGAATGGAATGGAATGTAGTGGAGTGGAATGGAATGTCATGGAATAGAATGTCGTGGAATAGAATGGAATGGAGTGGAATGTCATGGAGTGGAATGGAATAGAATGTCGTGGAGTGGAGTAGAGTGGAATATTGTGGAGTGGAATGTTGTGAAGTGGAATGTCGTGGAGTGGAATAGACTGGAGTGGAATATCGTGGAATGGAGTGGAGTGTCATGGAATGGAGTGGAGTGGAGTAGAATGTCGTGGAGTGGAGTGTCGAGTGGAGTGGAATGTCATGGAATGGAGTGGAGTGGAGTAGAGTGTCATGGGGTCGAATGTTGTGGCGTGTCGTGTCGTGGAGTGGAATGTCGTGGCGTGTCGTGTCGTGGAGTGGAGTGGAATGAATGTTGTGGAGTGGAACGGAGTGGAGTGGAATGTCATGGAATGGAGTGGAATGGAGTGGAATGGAATGTCGTGGAGTGGAATGTCGTGGAGTGGAATATGGAGTGGAGTGGAGTGGAATGTTATGGAATGGAATGTCATGGAGTAGAATAGATTGGAATGTTGTGGAGTGGAATGTGGAGTGGAGTGGAATAGAGTAGAATATCATGTCGTGGAGTGGAATGTCGTGGAGTGGAATGTCGTGGCAAGGAATGGAGTGGAGTGGCGTGGCGTGGAGTGGAATGTCGTAGAGTGGAGTGGAGTGTCGTGGAATGGCGTGGCGTGGAATGTCATGGCGTGGAATGTCATGGCATGAAGTGGAATGTCATGGAGTGGAATGTCATGGAGTGGAATGTCATGGAGTGGAGTGGAATGTCATGTCGTGGATTGGAGTGGAATGGCGTGGAGTGGAATGGAATGGAGTGGAATGACGTGGAATGGAGTGGAATGGCATGTAATGGGATGGAATGGAATGGTGTGGCTTGGAATGGCGTGGAATGGCATGGAGTGGCGTGGAATGGCATGGAATGGAATGTCGTGGAGTGGCATGGGATGGCGTGATGTGGCGTGGAATGGAATGTCGTGGCGTGACATGGAATGGAATGTCGTGGCGTGGAATGCAGTGGCATTGAATGACGCGGGGTGGAGTGGCGTGGAATACAGTGGCATTGAATGGCATGGTGCGGGGTGGAGTGGCATGGAATGCAGTGGAATGTCATTTCGTGGATTGGAGTGGAATGGCGTGGAGTGGAATGGAATGGAGTGGAATGACGTGGAATGGAGTGGAATGGCGTGGAATGGGGTGGAATGGAATGGCATGGAATGGCGTGGAATGGAGTGGAATGGAATGGAATGGAATAGCAGGGAATGGAATGTCATGTTGTGGCGTGGAATGGCGTGGAATGGAATGTCATGTTGTGGAATGGAATGTTGTGGCATGGAATGTCGTGGCGTGGTATGGAATAGCGTGGCGTGGCGTGGAATGGAATGTCGTGGCGTTGAGTGGACTGGAATGAAATGTGGCGTGGAATAAAAAGGCGTGGAGTGGAGTGGAGTGGCATGGAATGGAATGGAATGTTGTGGCGTGGAATGGAATGGAATGTCGTGGCGTGGAATGGAATGGTGTGGAGTGACGTGGCATGGAATGGCATGGAGTGGCGTGTAATGGGATGTCGTGGCATGGAGTGAAGTGGAATGGAATGTCGTGGAGTGGAATGGGATGGAATGGCGTGGCATGGAATGGAATGGTGTGGCGTGGAATGGAATGGCGTGGAATGGAATGTCGTGGAGTGGCGTGGAATGGAATGGAATGTCGTGGTGTGGAATGGCATGGAGTGGCGTGGAATGGAATGTCGTGGAGTGGCGTGGAATGGCGTGATATGGCGTGGAATGGAATGTCGTGGCGTGACATGGAATGGAATGTCATGGCGTGGAATGCAGTGGCATTGAATGGCGCGGGGTGGAGTGGCGTGGAATACAGTGGCATTGAATGGCGTGGCGCGGGGTGGAGTGGCGTGGAATGCAGTGGAATATCGTGGCGTGGAATACAGTGGAGTGACGTGGAATGCAGTGGAATGGCGTGGAATGCAATGGCATTGCATGGCGTGGCGTGGGGTAGAGGGGCGTGGAATGCAGTGGCATTGAATGGCGTCGCGTGGCATGGGGTGGAGTGGCGTGGCATGGCACAGAGTGCCGTGGCATAGAATAGGGTGGAGTAGAGTGGAATGGAGTGGCATTGTGTGGTGGTATAGCGTTAAGTGGACTAAAGTTTCAGAGAGTGTAGTAAAGCTTTTTCCATGCTTGAATATTGCCAGGTAGTACCTGCCAAAAATGTAATTTTGGAAACTGGTTATGAAGAGGAAAAATGTGTGGAAATCTAATGTTATAACCCAGATTCCACACATTCTTTCTTATTCTTATTCTGAGAAGAAAAATTCATATTTGCCCCCTGGAAAATCACTAAGAACCTCATTTAGAGCTGTCTGGAGTGTTATACATGGCGGAATATTGCTCTGGGCAACAACAGGTTTTTTGGAGTTTCTGGGTCCTGAGATATCGGGTCCTGAAACTTCTGAACTGATTTTTCTAAGCCAAGAGACACAGGATGTGAAGACTTCCTAGGAACATTGGGGCTGCGGGAGGCTGCTGTGCTCAGACACTATCCACACTCATACTTCAGCATGGAAAGGAAAATGCTTTTCCCAGCTGAAGTTAAGGAAACTGTGCCTTCCAGCCACTCCTGACCCCTTCTACCGAATATGACACTTTACCCCGCATTTTTTACTCCGCAAAATCTTTTACAACACAGGGCTTTACAACGCAATCCATTACAATGCATTGTCCTTTACAACACAATTTATTATTCTAACTCCACCGGAGCGTTGTAATGGTTTGCGGTGTAAAGCCCTGCGTTGTAAAAGATTTTGCAGAGTAAAAAATGTGGTGTAATGATATGCGTTGTAACGCAGTCATTGTAAAGGATGTTTACCCTTCTACCCCCGGCGACCAAGAAAATAAAAAACCCTCATAAATTCTACCACCCGTTGTAAGAAGGTGGTAAATGTATGTGAATTTAGGCCCATTTATGCCCCAGAAAGGAGAAAACATGCAGAACTGGCGCTGCAAATATATGATCTGCATGTTATTTACCATTCTGGGGGGGGGGTGGATTTGTAATCCTTATTAGCTGAAGGGAGACACCCATTAGTATACCCTCACAGACATAACAGGGAAGTGAGAATGAGGCCAGATGTGTGATTTTGAATGGTTCCTAAAGGGAAATTAGCGCACAGTAATTCTTCTAGGATCAGAATGTGGACCTAAAAGAGAGGAAGAGGACTGGTAAATTACTGATAACTAATCCAGACATTAGTATGACCTGAGAAGCTTTCACATCCAGAGCTAAATCACAATTGCACTACGCATGTTGACAGTGAGAGAATTTGGAACGTTTTATCTAGCACTAATATCTCATTCTAAGCAGCGGGTGCAAAAACACTCTGGTACAAAAACATATAAATTGGGTGCGTGGTGTGCCTTTACACCAGATTTACAAGTTAGTGTGCACGCAATCAGTTTTTGTACTTCACCATTTATGTGCCATGTTCCAATCTGCAAAAACAGGTGGTATAATCATGCACAAAATGCCAGTGGGCCCAGTTTACACCTGAATGGTAATCGGTGGAGGGCAAGGGCGAGCATAAATTCTTTTTATACCAGTTTTGTAATTCAGGTAAAATTAATGCTGCATAGCTAATTTGTGCCTTTTGCCCAAAAATGACAGTGAAAGAAGCACCATAATAGTAACTACTCTTTCTGCAAAATAACGGGTGTTACTATTACCCACCTTAATCGTGATAGGTTTAAAAACTGTAGAAGAACGGAAGGTTGAGTAGGTTTTATTGGGATTCCAACACATGACCTACAGATTGGCACACTTTTCAGCATCTAGCGCTTAACTCACTGAGCCATTTTGCCAAAGGGAATAGAGGTATTTTGGAAAAAGGAGCGGTTTAATAATTGTTTTCCTAAAATTTCTAACAATGCAAACTGTAATGTAATCAAATACGCACACTTCAGAAATACTTAATGCCAAGGCCTTCGTTATTATTTGTGTGGGAAAAACATATTGGTAGTTAGTTACCAGTACCATATGCTAAAGTAATTTTAGGTGCATAGCTCCTCAGTGTTATGCACTATAACATGAGGAAGAGAGAACCGAATACAGCTTACTGCTTTAAAAAAAAAAATCAAAAACACTGCACTATTTCAGTTAGATTATCAGCTTCTACATTCGACAGAATTAGATGTCGATATTCAGTTTCAGAATACAAGTCCAATTAAATCAAATGTTCTTGTGAGCAGTTCAGTGGGTTTCCATAAACCTGTAAGCCTGCAACAGGGTTCAGTCCACACTATTTTTAACTGGTAGAAATGGGCTGACTGTTTTCATGATATGTCATTTTTTTAATGAAATGCTATAGAATTATGCTACCTCACTTCCTCAGGGTATTCTCCACTTTACAATGCAGTATTTGTTGCATGTGGGAAGCTAGAATATAAAGTCCTACATGTATAATGGAATCCCTTCTTGAGGAGTCATAATTATTCTGTAAATCAATTCTACACATCTTTTGTAAATAAACCGGAATTATTTTATCATTTGCTGTTGAGATGTTCTTATCCCTTAAGGGAAATATACTGCAGAAATAAATATGGTTGATTTAATTTACACATCCCAGGTATGTTTCTGCAAGGGCCAGAGCTTTCTTGGAGTTTGGGACTTTTAAGATGCTAGGTCTTCTTGAAAGTGCAATTGGTTTGAAAGTGACTCCAGGAGGACAGCTCGCCCCTGTCACAGCATGAGGCAGCTAAACTTAACAATGCAGTAATTAGCACATCTCTTCACCTGGGCTAGGCTGCGCGGCACACCCTTCCTTCAACAGTAGCACAAAACACGAGTTGAAGGATTTCATTAACATATCTATAGTTGCCGAGCAACTGCTCCCATTCCCCATGCTCCACCGGAATCTCCACGCATTAGCAGGACTTTAAGATGCAATGTGCCTTTGGCCTCTCCAGAGCAGCAGCGTAAAGTGAATTTCAGAGTGAAGACTAGCAAGGTATACATCCTGTAGGAAATGCTGGCTGTAGTTAAATCATTTACAGGTATACGGCCTTACAATTTGTTTTATTATTAAATATACATTGTGCTACTGTGTGTAATAAAACTATAGTTTTAAAACATAGTGACTCCTTCAGTTTGTAATAACTACAGATAAGATGCCTTAACTCATATTACTGCTCCGATAAAAGTCTCAATGATTTTGTATTGTAGAGAAATATTTGTTTAATCAATGGTGTCATTAAATGTCTGTCAAGCAGTTGTATTGCAGTCCACAGCGTTTGAAATTATTGTAATGCACAGAAGCCACCCTAGTTAAAATCTATCTGTGGTTCCATAACCTGTTTAAATAACGAAAATATTCTTACTTTTTATAATCATGCACATTTTCTTTAAATGAAAATGCCAGTAACATTGAGGGGAAAAAGAAAGAAAATGCGCACAACCTTTAAAAGCATAGGTCGTAAGCAATCCCCAGTTTTACTTTCTCAGCTTTGGTTTAGAATTCAACCTATTGCAATCTAACATACAGAGATAATGTGGAATGGCCTACACAAACTAGCCATTAGTACAATTCGACATTACACTAGCGCTAATATAATTTGCGCACACAAGCAGTCTGGCAATGCTGCATACTAGAAATACATAGCACCAAAAATGATTTTCCTATAGCGGAGCGCAAGAAGTGAGTCATTTGAACACGCAAACCTTTTGCACATGTTTACTATATAGAGCACCATAAATTTAAAATACAAAATGTTCTCTGATAAGATAGGTAATGCAAAGGGGTACGTTGGTCCTGGTTTTAGGTTTTGAGATAGATCAAAGGTTGGTAAGAACAGAAAATATGATATGGTATGATATGAATATTGTGTAGGGCTAATACCCAAAGTGCTGAAGTGACTTGTAGACAGATAGGACGCTAATCTATATGAGGAGTTGCAGGTTATCACGCACAACATTTACAGACTATCATGCTTTTATTACATGGTTTATATGCATTTGTTTTTGTGTCACTGATTAAATGTATGAATATTACAGACTGTTGTTCAAACTTCACAAAAGGGATGTTTTCTATATTGAAAATGTTGTGTATAGTAAATTACAATTGTTACACTGTGTATCACACAGTTGTCAAGAAGTCTCCAAAACCTTAAATCAGAAACTAGTTTCCAGATGTACAAATCTCTATTGCTGTCAAACACACCTTCCTATTGGCAAAGCGCCAGACTAACTGACCTATTTTGTGATGTCAAATTCGCAAATTAGCTTGATTTGCAAGGCAAACTAGGTTTTCCCTATCTATTAATCCGTTTTTTAGGAGTCTGTAAACTTATACCAACTCCTAAATTGGGATTTAGAAGTGCTATCAACTGGGCTGAGTCACACTTTGTAACCTATGTCATACTAATAAGGTAGGTTGGATTTTGAGCCACTTTATACAGGAATCTTGCAAAATCGCCTATTAATGCATAGGTCAGTTTGCAAAATCTAACTGGATTCACAGTGCGACTAGTTCTGGTGAATTCAATTTTAGTACATCTGGCCCATAATCAGAGGATCTGCAAACTCAAAAGGGCATTTGCTATTCTTTCTGCAATGCAAATAGGTAGGATTATGAAAGTGGTGTGATGAATTACCAAACCCTGAGCTGGGGTAGTATCTGATTCGCAAAGGGTACACTCTCCCCTTTTTAAATCGTGCCAGAGCCATTGGGGGCAGTAGAAATTGGTCCAGAGGAAACCTATTTTTTTTTTAAAACACAGGACTTGTGTTTTAAATGGACATCAACTTGCTGCTTCTTAAAAAAAATGTTGAAGGATGAAGGTCTGATATGCTTTAAGCAAGTCGTTTCGCCAAGTGGATTCTCCTTCAGCACATCCCTTGTTAGTGAACGGAAATGATACATCTGACTAAAGGAAATGTAAATTGTCATGATGTTCCTGCAAAGGGGTTACTGACTGTCAAGCTCTTTATCCCGTGATTGTAATGCTGGGTGTGACAATCTGCATGCAGTTTTTTGTCTCATTTATTTTATATATATGTACAGAGATTGCTCTACACATTTATATAAAATCATCCTCACAATATTACTAACTTTGTCATGCATAAGGAAATTGGTTTGCAATGCTGTTGTCACAAACAATGCCATTTAGTTGGGTATTTATGGCTTTTGTAAGCAGCTATGCATTATGTGCTGTCTTACAGAAGAAGGTAAAAAACGATCATTCATACAGCACCTACAGTAGAAGAAATACTATCCAGTTATGGAACACTAGCTACTATCCTAGCAATATTTGTAGACGCCTACAGAGCCTACAGTAGTAGGTCTGAGAGGCCCAATTGGTAAGGAGTAGCTACCCTAGTGATAGCTATAAAAGCCCATAGAGCATGAAGCCTTAGGTTGATAAGACCCATCCAGGACTGGAAAATTTGCTATCTTATGACGACCATGATGTAACCCAAGCCCACAGGTGTAAGACAGAAACCTTTTGAACCAAGGATGTCATGGGACTGTGAATTGGGTTTCCTTCCAATTGAACAAAGATTTGTTAGGAAGCAGCAGTAGCGGCTGCTACTGAGCGGGGGTGGTGGGCGGGAAGGAAGAGGAGAGGAATAAAAAATAAAATAAAATGACTTACCTGGGTTCCACCGGCTGCCGCCTCTCCTTCGTCATCTTCTCTGAGCCGCAGCAGGAAGCACAGAGCTTCCCAGAGTCCCCTGGCCAAACACAACGCTGCAATGCAGCGTTGGTATTGGTCTGAGCATCGTGGTCCAGCACTCAGACGGGAACATTTAGGCTATTCATGTTCCCCACCAGGCTGTGTAATGCATCCTGGTGGGGAACATGCAAAGTGCGCAGGACTGATTGGTCGGCCCAAGAGGGCCGGCCAAACCGTCCTGCACACTTTAGAGTGTGCTTAATACTCCTCCCCCTGGCCCCTGCTCTAGCCAGCCCAGCCCCACCCGCCACCTGCCCTGCACCTAAGCAGGAAGGAAAACGAAAATGATAATATTAGTTATTATAATTTTCGTTTTTCTTTTTAAACTGATCCCAGAGCAGATGGGAGACGATCCTCCACCTTAGCAGAGGAGCCGCGGCAGGGAAGCAGGGACTCCAAAATTGATTACTCAGAAGTGGTGTGCCTGTATCAGAAAGAGATAACCATTGTAGGTTTGTGGCCTGCGGCTCTATCGAGTCCTTAAAAGTTCAAGAATAGATGATGTCACAGGAAGAAGCAATTCATTCAGGTATTGCACTGTGATGTTACATAGCCCCAAAAACCCACCTGTTCCAGGAAACATACATCAGTCTTTCCAGGTTGTTTTCCTACAGGTTAATCTAAAACCTATCATTGTTATAATTTATGATTTTTCAGAATTGCCAGTCAACCTGGGGCCGTAATACGAATATGGTGCATTTTCTTTGTTTGCGCCAGGGTGCACCTTTCAAAAGGGGTGCCCTGCGCAAACAAGGAAAGTGTGCCATATTAGGATGAAGGCACTGCCTCCAGGGCAGCTGCCCCTAGAGCAGCGCATCCAAGTGAAATACAGAGCACCTTTTAAGCAGCTGCTCCGTGTTTCACTGTGCAGGTGGCAAGCCACCTGCACTTTTACGAGGGGATAGAGAGCTGTATGCAGGTGGGTATAGTGAGTGACTGCACCCGCCTGTAAGGGGATGTCTGGGGGGTCTGTAGAGCCCCCTTTACCCCCTCCAGAGGACTGCCATTAAGGGGTGTACTGACTGTGTGCTACATTTTTGTGGAGCACTCTCCGTGCACCTCCTGAGTGCTTCTCTGTCTTTGCGCCCGCGTCTGTCGTACGGCGTAGAGGCAAAGAGACTCCCTCCTTTGGATGGGGCCATGCCCCATGCAAATGAGGGAACAACCTCTGATGATAGTGCTATAAATGCACCAGTGCTATCTGTAGTACAGAAGGGGTGGCACAACCATTTGCAGCCTCTTCTGTAATAACAAAGTAACTCGGACGCGCAAAGTGGGTGCAAACGCCTGTTGTGCCCCCAGGGCACTTTGTGTAATAAGGCCCCAGGTGTGCTCTTGCCACCTTGTATGTTTTTTTCCTACTATTACCTGAAACACACCATGCGATGTTGCACGCATGCAATACATGATAACCCCTATTGCAGTGTAGTGTGCAGTACTAATCCCTTGTACTAACTAGCTCTTAGGGTATGACTTATATGAGTAATCATGTATATTTTGGTTGAGTGTATTTTGCTACATATTATAGTGTATCTAACAGAAATTATTTAATCAGCCTGTGTTGTGCCTATAATCACATAAACTACACAATCTCTATCTGTCATACTAGCTGCCATGCCATTCTGCCCACAAATGGCTTATTAAATGATTCACTCAGCAATAGGTGTTACCAATCCTTACGTAGCAAATGCTAACCAAGACCTTCATCTTGTAGTGGGTTGCCATCCAGACTAGGCCTGATGGTATCTTGGAAAAAATCTATATTACCATGTTTTTAGCTAGTGAGAGGGGAGGAGGACTCTTTCTACACGCCTGCAAGCTGTGCCGGTCCAAATATATTTTGCACTAATTCACCAGAACCCCAATTAGACAACAGAAGGGGTCTGCGATACCTGGCTTTTTCACTTTTTCCGTAGACAAAATGGCTATTCCCACCTCTCTGGGAGCTGTGGATGTTTAACTGGGTGCACTCCCATACAAAGAGTGGACGTGCTGAACAGCTAGCAGGGAAAAATACCATTGGTACCTCTGGAAGGTCCACTTCAGACTCAATTTTATTTGACAAAGGATGGTAAATAAAGGGATGCTTACTTTTTGTGAGATGTGCTTCTTCTCACAACATTTGCCATGATGTCTTGTCAGCATAGGATTCAGCCTCCACTTTACTTCAAAAAGTGGATTTGTGCGCGGCTGGTGTTTCTTTAATTTATTCACAGTTACATTTTCCACTACCTTCAGATCCCAACTCATTGGCTTTATAGTTGACTATCCCCCTACTGCCTTGTGATTACATAGTTGTCTTCTACCTCATGGGTGTCATAATATTTGTGAAACCTGATATGTTGCAAGCAGCGTTATACACTTAATTAAAATATGGTTTTTAATGTGTCTTCCAGTCTGCTACTGCCATGAGTATTTGGCTCAGATACTTGTAATTATTAGGGATGTGGTGAATTTGCACAACTTATTTTTCCCCAAAGTTACGCAAAATTTCAGAAAAATAGTTGCTCAATTACACAATGTGCACCTCACATGACTTTTCTTGGTGATAGGTGATGGCTGTGGACATACCCAGAACAGAATAGTTACAAAATGTGCAGACAGACAGAGATTGGCTTAAGCAGAAATTGACTAGTTCATGGATAAAAGGCCTCCCGGTTAGACAACTTCTATTCAAACCAGCATCCAACAGGCGAATATAAGTATAAACTTGACATCATGTGAAATGGTGAGCATTTTGCACATTTTACATAATGTGACATTTATAAATTACTTAGGATTTCACCCAAATAATGAAGATTATGCACGGGCCTAAATGTTACCTGACACTTCGATAGCTCACAGTTTAGTAGGCAAAGTAGCACTTGATCTGAATCATTGTACTGACCTATGATGAGTCACACCTTTTGGAATGGGAAATAACTAAGCAGATGCCAAATTACAATGTGGAATTCTGCACATTATTCCCAGCTAGTTTTAGCAGATTGTAAGTAGAAGCGGTGGCTTCCGAGTGGGTGGAGGAGTTTGGAAGGTTGGGGAGACAAAGGGAAGAACAGTTCTGGCGGGGGGGCATTTAATGCTTCCCTGTAACCAGACAAAATGCTTGTCCAGGATTGTATGCTGTTGCAGCCAAAGCTTCATTCAATTTTTCCAGCTGGAAATTTCAACCAGGAAAATAAGATCTGGTGTTCTTGTACCCAGGAAAACTACGTGTGCGAAACCTGTCCCAGTCGTGATAGGGTAGATCTGATTTCCAAATGAGAATTCTGCTCTGTCAGACACATAATCAGTACCTTACAGGTTATCTTCATTACCCACTGTCATACTCTTTCTCATCACAGGCCGTACTAATGAGGTGGATTACACCTCAGAGAAAATAACTTGCATTTATAAACACTAAAAATCTGTAGAAGATAGTTTTCTTGCCCACCAAATACATTTGCTAAAAGAGAAGCTGGCCAATTATAGTAGCATTCCAGGCAAAGCAAAGCTCTAGGTGGAAAGATGTTTGGTAGGATGTAAAGACTATGACAAAGAAGCTTAGACTAGAAGAATTGGAGATTACCTTTAAGCAATCTAGGCTTTACATAAATACTGCTATTCCCTGTCACATTCTTACTAATCAGGTATGTTAAATTAGAGTTGTTCTGGCCTCAGACTATCCTGTACATGAACTAAGAGGTTTGAACCTGCTTTGGAACTGGGCCAAAGTAAGCAGCTCTGCTACAACACCACATCCTCTCTCCTGTAGCACTCTGAAAACCCATTGTGGTTCAAGGTTTCTGACTTGACTTCAGTCTAAGTAGTCAGTCAGCATTGTATTTGTGGAACAACAGGGCCAGTGAATGTTACATTTTAAGACCGCAATTGATAAAGTATGCAGCAACCTGAAGATTAGACCTCCCTCTTTCTTCAAATGCCAAAATATTCACATACCATCCATAGTAAATTAAGTGTTGCTGCTAACAAACAAATACCCTAAATGAATTATAGTGGCCTGACAAAGCAAGAAGTAAGTCAATATAACGAGGACACTGAGTTAGGGGTGACACTTAGAATTTTCCTTGCTTCCAAAATTATGTGAATTTGAAGGGCAATGGCAGATCCCCTCCAACTCCTTATTTACCAGCTGCTTCGTGGGTCAGGATGAAGTATTCATCCACGTAGGTGTATGGAGTTATCCTCCAAGTAGCAGGAAGGCTACTACCTCAGACAGGAACTCCATGTAAACCTGTAGGGTGGGTTGGCTTGAAGCCAACAAGTTGGACCACATACTACTAATGACAACCAAGAGTAGCAAACAACATGGATCCTTGAAATATTTTTAACACAGCCAAGAATCAACTGAGCAGTTATACTGTCAGATTCCTCTTTTATCGTTCAGGGGATCTTTATGGATCATATCAGAGTGTCTAGTTCAGCCACCAATCTTCAACATACTGAGACTTTGTATCTAGCAGGTCAGCAGAAATGTTTTACTTTTATGGTGTATTGGTATCGGAAGTCAAGACAATTTCTACACTGAGCCTAGGAAGCTCTTCAAGAAGCTTACTTTGATTTAAGGTTACAGAGATTCAGTCACTCCTAATTCCATGGTTTGGTAGAAAAAAAGTGAACATAATTAATCTCCAAGACTCAAACATCTGCAGGAGGTTTATGCTTGATGTGCATGGCCAAATCATCAAGGAATTACTAACAACTCTAACATCAGTCTCAAACTATTGTTGCTATCCTTAATTAGTTCCCAGGTTGTACCTTCTGTACAGTTTCACAGTGGCTGCTTGCTGTTGCTGGAAAGGATGAAAAACATACATACCAGATTACAAAGATGAATTCAGTTAAAGTCTCAAACTAGAGGAGTATTCCATGTGAGGATTCATCTCCTCTAACTTCTGTGTAAATCATTTTGATTGCAGGAGAGCCCTTTTCAGACCTGCAAAGGTCTATCCAGATACCAGATTCCAATAAGGAGGTGTTGCTATTCCGATTTCTGTGAACAATGTAATACGTTCTGAGTGGGTTAAGGGCAAAACTTGTACAGATTAATAATCTGCTATCTATTTAACTCTAAACATGTACCCCTGGGTAGTGTGCTACTGGCCTCAAAATGCATCAACGCCTCATCAAGGGTAGTAAGCGTTATATCAATACAATTTACAATTATATGACAAAATAGGCCGCCATATTTCTAAATATGCAGATGTCAAAGTAAATTATGCTATTTCATGTCATAATTAAGGGAGGGGCGTCCTGACTCATGAGAACCCAAAGACAAAGTTGACAGGTTTGTACCCTGTCCAAGTAGGGAACTTTCCTTCTTGTCAGGGTAAGGGGGCTTACACTTGTAAAATAACCTTTGCTCACCCCTTTGGTACCTTGGTATGAGCAGACAGGCTTATATAAGAGGCAATGTGTAAAGCATTTGTACATAAAACACATAGTAACACAGTGAAAACACTACAAATGGACACCACACCAATTAAAAAAATTCAAATACCTTTATCCAAACCAAAGAATGACAAGAATCCAGCACACATATATCAAGATATCACTTTTAGAATGAGTATTGCAAAAATTAACGCTTGTAACAACATATAGGTCCAACTGGGGCTATTACGACATCGTGATAGGCACAAATCCTGAGTAAGCAGCTGACTGCAAGGTGTACAGGCCGGCCACCTATTCACATTGATCCCTAAGTAACAGTACCTTGGAAATCAGAGTCAATGGATGGTGCACAGCATCACGAAGGTGAAGCGTCAATGGGCCAAGGCGAGGGCTGGCTCCTTACTGCCACAGGGAGGCGAGACATTGAGTCCATGAGGCATCGATTCCATTCAGCAGTCAGTGTTGATGACTTCGGAAGTCTCCCACATCGGTTATTGGCTTCGCGATGATGAGATGCAGTCGCTGGCGACGTCAGGGGTCAGTGCGAGCGCTGGCGTCGGGAAGAACGATAACTTGCAGGTATTGGCGGTTGTCAGAGCTGCGGTGCAGTCAGGGCAGTGCGTCGTATACTTCACGAACAGGTGCCCACGGCCTCTGTGTATGTTGCAGCATTGCTGGCAGCATCGCTCCCCCAGGATCTGGAATTGGCACCCTTTGGCAACCAGGAGTCCAGCAGAGGAAGCCAGGTGTTGTTTAGCAAGTTGCAGGTAAAGTCTTTGTGTCCCTGAATCAAGCTCTACTTCAAGCCCTTAGAAAATCTTCTTAAATAGGATACCACAGCAAGGCAAAAGTCCATCCTTTCCACTGCCCACAGACAGAAGCGGCAACTGCAGGCCAACCCAACAAAGCAACACTTGTTCCCATCGCTCCGTGTGCTGCACAGAGTCCACACATTCGATCAGCATGTAATATGCACACATTTATGACCCAATGCCATGCGATGTGAGAAACTCTCACTGCCCTCATCTTCAACTACAAAGCCCTCAACTGAGCCCCAATAGGAATTGCCATCCCCAACCCAAATTCACCCAGACACCTATGGTCGACTCAGTTTACAGTATGCACTAGACAAGAATTCTATGTTGCTTGAAAAAACCCACAGAAAAATAACATCTGGCAAAACTAAATTACACTTGGGGAATGCAGCATGAAAAACATGTGAAATGTAAACAGGGACTTCATTGATAACATGGATTACTGTTAGTCTAGTGCCAAGGCTTAAAACTGGTTACCCAGTTGCACAGTCTACAGCGCTGGCTCTAACACCACATCATGGGAAGAGGGAGTAAAGCAGGCAAAAGCCACATGAAAGATCGACTTGTTTTTGGATCAAGGTTCTAACAGAACTTCAAGCTGATTCAGAGCCAGGATTCAGGCTCAAGCCTGACTCAAAATTTGAGTATCCTGAGCCATCTCTAGTTTGTTTGATTGGAGAATCAGGTCTTCAGCTTCTTGCAGAATACAAGAAGAGAAGAAAGAAGGAGGCTCCGATGTGGAGTGGGAGGTCGTTCCACGCTTTAGGAGTGATGTAATAGAACGCACATCATCCTAGTTCTGCGTATGCGTGAAATGTATGCAGATTGTAGTCATGTGGAACAGTGGTGTCTAGTCTGTCTGGTGGAAGGAGATGCAACTATTCAGATACGTAGTGTCTAAGTTGGTTAGTGCCTTCGGTGAGTGTGTGATGGGTTTAAAATCAGTGTGTTTGTGTATCAGGGGTCACTGAAGCTCCCTGAGGTGTGGTGTGATGTGAGCACTATGTGGGATGCTGTGGATGAGTAAGACTGCTGAGTTCTGAATGGATTGTAGTCTTCTAGTGGGTTGCTTGGTGATCTCAGAGTAGAGGCTGTTCTGGTAGTCTAACTTGCTAGTGACCATTTTTCTATTGTTGCTTAGTAGCCATTTTGAAAATACTCCTCAGCATTTCCAGAGTGTGGTGATGGTGCTGACTTGTGCATTTATGTCCAGGATGCTGTTGATGATTTTGAGGTTCCTGGTATAGGTGCTGGGTGTGGTTGTGGGTCTGAAATTGGCTGGTTACCAGTTGGAGTCCTATGGCGAGGTGTTCTTTACGAAAATCACTAGTTCTATCTTATCAGTGTTAAGCTTGAGGCAGTTGACTCTCATCCATTTAGCAACTTTGGTCATGCATGCAGTGAACTTGACTCTTCTGTTGGGTCTCTTGTCAGACAGGGAGGGAATGAGTTGTGTGTATTCGGCCAGTGGCAGTTGGTGACATTTAAAAGTAACATTATGTAAACGTTGGTTATGGTTTTTATGCAGGGAGCAAAGAGAGCAAGCTTATTTTTTTTTTTTTTTTTTTTTAAACCTTTATTAACCGCAGTTGCATCAACTTACAATGTACGTCCATTTACCAAAGCGTCAAATCAGCAATACAAAGACACACATGTCCAGATGGTGAGACACAGCCATTCAGCCGGCAACCCGGAGGTCCGGCGGCGGTAAACAGTTGAACATTTGCATAGGAATCAGGTATGTACATTGTGTGAAAGTGGGTCGATGGTGCTTTTCTGTGTTTCGTCGTGTCGCATCTGAAGCGCATTGCCTGCAAGAGAGGAGGGCGCTGTGTTCCAGCCCACATTGCGGCGCCGTCGATTAACCCCTAGGCCCGTAGGGGGAATCGCGCAAGGCACCAGGTTCACCACCAAATGCCAAGGTCTCCGGGCAACGGAGCCCTGGTGTCCTACTCTTGGCGTAAGCTGGAGCGCGACGAGGAGGTTGCAGTATAGCTCACAAAGACACACATGTCAGCGTGTATATCCGACGAGCCCAGTGTGCAGCTTCGCAGCTCAGCTCTATGCGCGCGGTACGTGGCGCTCTATCGTCCCCTCAGTGGTGCGCTCCCCAGGCCGCCGAGCGCCTGTGTAAGCCTGGTATGCAACGCTGTGCGTTTCGAGTGGATCATTCCGCGTTTGCCGCGTATAGCCGCCGCCTGCGCGTAGTGTGCGCCATTGCTGCCTCATCAGTGCTACACAGAGCGCGCTAGGTAGGGCAGCGCCTCGGGGGCGTCGGATAACACTTCCAGCAACTGTTTTCTGTGGTTGGACATGGGTTCGGTCAGGGAGCGTAACCAACAGCCTAACTGCTCCCCATGTGCGTAGTGCGAATGGAGGGATCAGGACTAGGGTCAGAAAACTCGGGTGAGGTCCAGGGTAAGGGGGGAGGGGGGAGGTGGAGATCGTTCTGCATTAGAGTAGGAGGAGACAGCAGCTGTCAAGCGGGGCACAGCTGGGCCATATGGGAGGCGCGCCGAGCAGCAGGCCGGGGGGGGGGGGGAAAGGGGGGGGAGGGGGGGGCAGGAGGTCGTCAAAAGGGCCAAGAGCCCGCTGTGTCTGCGTCCGTAGTCCTAGATTACCCTCTCGTACGAGGGAGGTGCTCCTCCGTGCCTAGGAGGGGGCTCCTGAGTAGGGCGGAGTGGTCATATCTTCCCGTGTGTGCCCGTATCCCAGTATCGCGCGCGCCGTCTCAAACTGCGGCGGCAGCAAGCCCCGCGCGCGCGCCATAGACGCACCGCAGGCGATGTCTGGCAGCAGCCCCCTGCAGAGCAAAAAGCGAGAGGCGCTAGGGGGGCAAGCAAGCAGAGGGGGCCGGGAGCTATCTCTGTCATGGTCTCAGGGATGTCGCCATCCAGCCAGCAGGGCAGCGATGCCCTCCAAAGGCTCAGGTTATCCCTCGGTTCCGGCAGGCCACCTGAAAGGCTGCAAGAAGGTCATCCCAAATCTGGGCGATGGGGAACTTCCGGAGCCCTGCAGTTTCCTCACGTAGAAGCACTGCACTCTCCGCCTGCGCCCAGTTTACGAAGGAGGCCCTCCAATGTCTGATGTGCGGGGGGACCGCTGCCTTCCAATGTTTGGTGAGCAGGCGTTTGGCCGTTACAAGCCCCATGTCCCAAAAGCGCGCCTGCACTTTATTTGCTTTTGTGCGCTTGTATAAGCCTAATATGCATGCCTCCCACGTGCGTGGTAGTCGTCCATCTGCACCGCGCTCAATTAGTGACAGCACGTCGTTCCAGTATGCCTGTACACCAGTGCAGTGCCATAGCATATGTAAGAGGTCCGCTCCCGGTAGCGAGCACCGCTGGCAAATAGCGTCCGCCCGCAAGAAATATCTGTTTATCTTTTCAGGTGTGAGATACGCACGCTGCAGAATGTAATATTGTATAAGTTTAAAGCGGGGGTTGCGTGGAACGTTGGTCGGGCTGGCCAGTATCATCGCCCATTCTTTGTCTGTCCAGTCTCTGCCCCTGTCTGCCGCCCAGCGCTCCCTCAGCACCAAAGTGGATGGTTGCGAATGTGCCAATAGTGCCTGCGCTAGCCAATGTATGACATGCGCTCCATTGCCCATAACGTGCAGATATTGGATGAAGGTATGTGTCGGCGGCTCCACCGCCCTGTCACCCCAGGAAGCCGTGAGTGTTTGCATGAGGGAGGCATGCAGGAGGAACTGCCCCGCCGGGAGCGCCGTGCCTTCAGCCAGGGCGGCGAACGTAAGCAAGTCGCCATCTTCATACAGATCGCTTAGCGTGTCTACTCCTGCCTGCTCCCATCCTGCCAAGTGGGCCTCCGTGAGCGGTCCCGTCGGGCCGGGCATGCCCAATAGTAGTAACCCCGGGGCGTACGGTTTGGTCGCGCGTGTGAGGCGAAGGCACCGCAGGAAACATCTGCGCGCCACTGCCAGGTAGACCTGGGAGGGGCAGGGCGCGCGGGTCATCGGGTGGAACAGTGTGTTGATTTGTGTCCGCGTCCAGGCAGCCGCATGCGAGGCAGTGTCCTCTAGCTGCTTGCCGCACAGCCACCCCGCCACCCATTGCATCTGCGCCGCGAGGTAGTACAGCTCCATATTGGGGACCGCCAAGCCCCCGGAGTCCGTGGGCATGTATAATTTGGCCAACGCTACGCGCGGTCTCCCTTTGTTCCAGATGAGGCCGCGCAGCAGTGCCTCCAGGTCGCGGAACAGCTTGGCGGGTACATACAAGGGCAGGTTTGCAAAATAGTACAATAGGCGGGGCAGCACTATCATCTTGGTCAGTGCCACCCGGCTAGGCACATTGAGGGGTAGGGTGTTCCAGTAGCCAACCTGTGCACGAACAGATGCAATCGCTCTGAGGAGATTCCCGTCCAAAACGTCTGCCGGGGTTCTATAGATTCTAATCCCCAGGTAGCGGAAGGTGGTGGGATGCCACTGCAACCTGTCCCCTCCCAGTCGGACGTCGCATTCAGGCGTCGCTGGGCCAAAGGGATAGGCTCCCGACTTGGCCCAGTTAACCCTCAGGCCCGACATCACCTCGAAGGTGCGGAATACGTCAGCGAGGGAGGCGGGGATGGCAGTTATGTCCCTGACGTACAGCAGCAGGTCGTCTGCATATAGAGATACCGCGTGCAGGCCATCCGCCAATGGGATTCCCCATTCCAGTCCGTGCGCCCTAAGAGTCGCAGCCAGGGGTTCCATTGCCAGCGAAAACAGCAGCGGTGACAGCGGACAGCCCTGGCGGGTGCCTCTGCGGACCCGGATGGCATCAGAGAGGATGCGGCCCGTGCGGACTCGGACAGCCGGTCTGCTATAAAGTAGGTCAATCATGGCGTTGTATCCCCCCCCCCAGCCGGTATTTCTCTGCAACCGCCCTCAGGTACGGCCACTCAACGGAGTCGAAGGCTTTCTCCAAGTCCAGTATCAGACATCCCGCCCTTGGCCACTGTTGCGTGGCGTATTCCTGTATCCGAAAGAGGCGGCGGATGTTGTAGGAAGTGTGGCGTGTACAAAGAGAGCAAGCTTAATGGGCAAACATGAAGTTTGGGTGAACCTCCTCCCAAGAATAAAAAAAAAACAATTGGCAAATGGTGCAAACGAATTTAGTGAGAATGCAAGGTTTCTAAAGCAGTGGAAACATATAGTCTTAAAATATTAAACAAATTGAAAATGTCCCCGTATCTTACTGCATTAACATGCTCAACAGTGCCTGTAATGTGAAAATTGTACAGCGCTACAACTTCAGGCCAAGCGACTTGCACTACATGCAGCATCGACTTGGAAGAAAATGATGCTCTAACCAGGTTTCAGGAAGCACCCACACCTGCTGGCAGCAATCAGTCATATGGAAATATGTGCAGACAGGTTTGAAAGTGGGATGAAAAAAGTGGGGGCTCACTAAAAAGGGAAATGTAAAATAAATTTTTGTTTCCCATAGTTTTGTCACTCGACCAGCATGTTGGTTTCTTTCTGAGATGTTTCTGTATCCTTGTGTATGATAATCCCTAAAACAATCCCTTGCCATCCAAAAACCCATACAGATGCAAAACCCTAATAAAATCATTATCACCCAAAAATCATACCCAACCTAAACCCTAAAAATTCCTTATCACACAAACACCCATACCCACCCTAAACCATATAATTTCCCTTGCCCCACAAAAACCCACACCCACCTAAAACCTTAAAAATTCCATTGCCACCCAAAAACCCATACCCACCGTTAATCATACAAAATCCCTTGCCACCAAAAATCCCACACCCACCTTAAATGATAGAAATCCCTTGCTACCCATAAAAACCCATACCCACCCTAAACCCTAAAAAAAACCTTACCACCCAAAAACCTACACCCACCCTAAACCCTAAAAATTCACTTGCCACCCAAAAATCATAACAATCCTAAACCCTAAAAAAGCTCTTACCACCCAAAAACCTATACCCGCCCTAAACCTTAAAAAATCCCTTTCTACCCAAATACCCATACCCACCCTAAATCTAAAAAATGCAGTTGTTGCCCAAAAACCCATACCCACCCTAAACCCTAAAAAATACCTTGTCACTCAAAAACCCATACCCACCTTGAACCCTAAAAATTCCCTTACCACCCAAAAACCCATGCCCACCCGAAACCCTAAAAATTTCCTTGCCACCCAAAAACCCATAGCCACCCTAAACCCTAAAAAAGCTCTTATCACCTCAGAACCTATAAACAACCTAAACCCTAAAAAATACCCTTCCACCCAAAAACCTATACCCACCCTAAACCCTAGAAATTTCCTTGCCACCCAAAAACCCGTACACACCCCAAACCATAAAAAGCCCATATCGCTTAAAAGAAAACATACCCATACTAAAACCTAAAAAATCCCTTACCAACCAATAACCCATACCCACCATAAATCCTGAAAATTCCCTTGCCACCCAAAAATCCATACCCACCGTAAACCCTAAAAAAACTCCTATCACCTACAAACCTATATCCACACTAAACCCGAAAAAATACCTTAGCACCAAACACCCATACCCACCCTAAACTCTAGAAATTCCCTTGCCACCCTAAAATTTCCCTTGCCAGCCAAAAACCATACCCACTCTAAACCCTAGAATTTCCCTTGTCACCCAAAAACCCATACGCACCCTAAACCCTAAAAAGCCCATATCACCTAAAACCCATACCCACCCTAAAACCTAAAAAATCCCTTACTGCCCAAAAACCCATATCCACCCTAAACCATAAAAAAGCCCATATCGCTTAAAAAAAACCATACCCACCCTAAAACTTAAAAAATCCCTTCCAACCAATATCACATACCCACCATAAATCCTGAAAATTCCCTTGCCACCCAAAAATTTATACCCACCGTAAACCCTAAAAATTCCTGTGCCTCCCAAAAACCCATACCCACCCTAAACCCTAAAAAACTCCTATCACCTACAAACCTATATTCACATTAAACCCAAAAAATACCTCAACACCAAACACCCATACCCACCCTAAACTCTAGAAATTCCCTTGCCACCCAAAAAGCCATGCCCACCCAAAACCCTAACACAAACCTCACAACCCAAAAACTCATAACCACCCTAAATCCTCAAAATTCCTTATCACCGGAAAACCCATACCCAACCTAAACCATAAAATGTACCTTGCCCCCAAAAACCCACACCCACTCTAAACCTTAAAAATTCTCTTGCCACCCAAAAACCCATGCCCGCCCTAAACCCTAAAATTTCCCTTGCCACCCAAAAACCCATATGCACCCTAAACCCTAAAAAGCCCATATCACCTAAAAATCCATACCCAGCCTAAAACCTAAAACATCCCTTACTTCCCAAAAACTCATATCCACCCTAAACCATAAAAATCCAATTGCCGCCCCAAAAAATCATACCCACCCTAAAATATCCCTTACCATTCAAAAATCCGTATTCACCTTAAACCCTAAAAAATCCCTTGCCGCTCATAAACCCTTACTGACCATAAAAAAATCCTTGCCACCCAAAAACCCACACAAACACTAAACCCTAAAGATTCATTGCCACCCAAAAACCCATACCCACTCTAAACCCTGAAAGTTCCCCTGCCACCCAAAACCTATGCCCACCCTAAACCTTAAAAAATCCCTTACCATGCAAATACCCATGCACAACTTCTTTTTCTTATAACATGCCGTACTCTTTATAAGATCATGGCATGAGCAGTACTTCTTTTAGTTAAAAATCTTTTAGAGCATCAGTCTTTCCACATCATGGTGTCCTTCCCCAAGTCAACGACATATAATCGTACAGTACTAGGCAGTGTCCCTTCCTTTTAAAAGAGGTGTAGTGCTACTTCTCATATCACCAACTCCCATTATTACGGTCTACCATCATTTTTAGACCACAAGAAAATTAAATAAAGCAGTGAGAGTCACAGAATTTTTTGAACATTGCTCTACACTTGCTGAGAAAAATTTCCAAAATTGCACCACTTCACATACTATTGTGTCATTTGCAGCAACATTTTACTGCAAGTACATGAGTATAATGCGAATGGTAGCAGGGTTTTAGGTGGTGAAGCTGTAATAGATCTGCCTGATCTGGTGGTGGAAGAAGGCGCCAAGTTTGTTGCAGAGGTCTTGGGAGGGTGGAATGTATGTTGACTTCTCAAGTCGTCCCGACTCATGGAGGGCGGGAGTGAACCAACTGGCTTTCTTCGAGTGTAGCTTGCCTGGTGTCTTCTGGAGGGGGCCAGAGTGTCGGCACAGTTGGAGATCCATTGGTGAAGGTTTTGCGCTGCGGTGTTGGCGTCTGTTGGTGTTGGTGGAGTGGTAGTGCTGAGGAAGTTGACGAAAAGATCTTCTGTGTCCTTGTTCCAGCTACGACAGGGGATGATGAGGGTGATAATGTACGGTGGACATGGCAAAGGCGAGATGCACGCAGTGGTGGTCAGTCCCGCCGAATTCGGTGGTGTGGCTGTAGGTGATGTTTCTTCTGGCAGAGAAAATGGGGTCGAGCATGTATCCAGCTGAGTAAGTCGGTGTGGTGACTAACTGCTTGAGTCCGATTTTGGCAAGGTTCACCAGTAGGGAGGCAGTGTTCTGGTCACTGGGGTTGTCCAGGTGGACGTTGAAGTTTCTGAGTAGGATATAATCGGTGGGTGCCAGAGCCTGGGGTACGATGAGGTCTACGTTTGTGTCAGTGAAGAGCTGGCGGGGGCCTTGGGGGCCTGTCGATGAGGGTGCTGCAAAGGGTGTTGTTGGTCTGGATCTGGAAGTGGAGGTGTTCCATGATTGTCATTTGGTCGTTTTGAGTGCATGGTCAGTCGGAGCGTGTTCTTGTGGATGATTGCGATGCCTCCTCCTAGTCGGTCGGTGCAGTCCTTGCAGGTGAATTTGTAGCCGTCGGGGACCGTGATGGTGATGTCCGGTCCGGATCAGGGGTTGATCAAGGTTTCCATGAAGAAGGTGATGTCGGGAGAGGCCACGTTGAGGAGGTCCCAGATTTCTGTGGCGTGTTTGTGGAGGGATTGCACGTTGAGGAGTATGCAGTTGAGTCTGTCGAGTGTGCTGTTGGTCGGTTGGGCGGCAAGAGGTTCTGGCATGCTGGCGTGGGTGAGGATGGGGATGCAGTTCTGGCAGAAGAAGGGTCCTTGGGTCTTCAGTGACGCGAGGTTGCAGGCGGTATGGCGTCCTGAGTTGTGGGTGAGGAGGGTGCTGGCATCATAGCGGTGGAAGGTCCGAGAACCAGGGTCCCTGTCGCTGGGCATGGTCCAGGCACGGACAGGTGCAGACAGGCCTGCCTTTGGCACCCCAGTGGTGCAGCCGCGCAGCAGCTGCCATTAATTTGTGCTGGAGGCTGGACAGCTAAGAGGCAGGAAAGGCAGGAGAGGAAGGGTCACTGGAGGGGTCAGGCCATGTGGATCACAGCAACAGGAACGAGGGTGGCAAACAAAGGAAATAAAAAAGTAAAAAAGTAAAAAGCTGAATAAAGGCAGAAATCAGAAAAGAGAGGCAGAGGGACAGCTTAGCAGTAGAGCAGTGACGCTCTACCACTAAACCACCAGATATGAGGCGCAGGCAGGGGTCTGCGGGTGGAGATGGGCCTCGAGCTCCTGACCAAGGGTCAGCAGCAGGAACAGGGGCAGCAGCAGCTACCGGCAGAGCTTTGCTATGAAGGGATCAAGTCCACTAGAAGGTCAGTGTTTGCTACTTCCACTCCAATCTAAGTAACAGTAGGGAAAGAGTTGGACTTCAGAGGGGTTCAAATGGCCATTTCCACTCCAGTCTAAACAACAGTAGGGAAGGTGTTGAACCTCTGAAGGGGTCAAATTTACTATTCCCATTCCACCCTAAGCAAAAGCAGGGAAAATGCTGAATTTCTGAGAGGTTAGATTTACTATTCCCACTGCAATGTAAGCAACAGCTGGGAAAGTGTTGGACTTCAGAAGGATTAGATTTGCTATTCCCACCCCAATAAATATAAAACAGAAGGAAAAGTATTGGACTTCAAAGGGGTTATATTTACAATGTTCCGTCCATCCAAAGCAACAGTAGGGAAAGTGTTGGACTTTGTAAGGGTTATATTAACTAGCCCCACCCCAATTAAGCAATAATAAGGAAAGCATAGGAATTGGATGGACTAGATTTACTGTTCCCACCCCAATTTAAGCAACAGTAGGGAAAGTGTTGGACTTCAGAAAGGTTACATATACCATTCCAATACAGTCATTTAAAAAATATTTAAATACCTAAAAACATAAAATGACAAACCATAGATAAATTAAAAAACATATTGTACACATTTAAATAAAATGCACAATTTATTATAAATATACAAAATAAATGCATAGTTAAATAAAATATTTAAATAAACATACGTAGAATTCACTTCTCTCACTACTACTGAAAAAACCCACAAACACCAAGAAGATGAATTAAAATATAAATAAAACAATAATAAAATTAAAATAAATTCAACATAAAAATTATAAATATAATATACACTTGCCGATATATATTACTAATTATTTCTTGCATAGTCTAAATAAAACTATTCTTTCATTTTAAAGATTCAATGAAAAATTATATAATGATTTATACATTAAATATTTAAATAAGAAAAAAATTAATAAAGAAAACTATTTTCATTTAAATAATTTCTCACTCTATTCCCCTACAAACTGAACATGCTGCTAAATTATCTATAACTAATTATACCATAAAAAATATAAATTTAAAATCTGAAATTAAACCCAAATAAATGAAAGAACAATTAAAACATTACATACTGACCATTTATATATTGATTTTACCATACATTACTTAACATTAAAAAAATTGTTCAAATGTAATTAACCTCCCACCATATTCCCCTAAAAACCCAATATCCCCCTACTAAATTATAAACTACTTAACATAGGTATTTGTAGATCGCACATTAACTCTTAGGTATTTTGGCTTTAACAGGTGTTTATTGTTACCCAATAGTACTGAGCCACCAGACCCATCTAATTACCTAATGAAAATTCAATTACACATTTAAAATTGCAAACTATATTTAAAAATGACAATTTTACTAATATTATAAGTATATATATATTTAATTAAAAAAATGTTTATTACAAGTATACTAAAGTACCCAATATTAATTACAACAATTGTCTTCATTATCATATTGTAGACAATAAAACCTGCATTCTTAGGGGTCGATTCCGATCCGGGTCGGAAAGCACTCTGACCGAGCCAGATCCAGAGTGTTTTCCGACCGAGTCGGAGTCCTGCAGTCCGACCGAGCGAGTACGATGCGGCCGTATGCTGTCGGACTCGGTTCAGTCGGACTCCCATAGAAGTCAATGAGAGCCGGTCGTACGACGCGTACAAGGGCTCCCATTGTCTGAACGGGTACGTCGCAGACAAGGTCGCCCCCTACAATGAGTATGCGTCGGTGCCATTTGCACCGTACATGCCTGTGTTGGGGAGACCCATGGGTCTCCCCCTGTGTCCGAGTCGTAGGGCTGCAGGTGACAGGGGGTCCAACGGGGACCCCCAAAGGCAACCACCCAGTCAATTTGCGAGCCGGACACCCCGGCTCGCACAGGCTGTCCGTCGCGTACAACGTACTGGCTCGGTCGTGAATCACATCCATTGCACGCCACGGTTAGCTTCTGACCGAGACGTACGGAGCGGTTCGGACCCGGAAACGAGTCGGTCGGTGAATTTCATGTAGCTCGCATCGTACTTGCTCGCTCGTACAGCTGTACGAGTCGGGCGGAAAACACGCGTACGGTGCGTAGTTTTTCCGGCCGGATCGCGTTCGGTGCCCTTCCGACCCAGATCGGAATTGGCCCCTATATTTTGATATTCTGTTCCACTTTATTTTTGCAGTGATTATATTTTTGACAACATATTTATGTCACATGATATTTTGGAAGGTTTCTTTTCTCACAAAAACAGCTAGTGCATGACTATCAAATTGTCCCTCTCTATTCCTGAACAAAGGATTCACCGGCTCCTTTTAGGAAGCCTAGTTTTATACACCACACACACCGAAGCACAATATTTGGGCGGACTCCTCAAAAAAGTTTTGTTAACATTGTGAAAGATTCCTATAGTTAAAGTAGGCACATTCTGAGGTTTTTATTCCCATGAAAAAGACAACTGCATGTCAGCCAAAGTAACTTTCTCTACTCTTACATTATGAGCATACAAGCTCAGTTCAGGAATACAATTTTTAAGACTCTTGTATAAGATTTGCCCTTCAAATAACTAGACCATCAACACTGAGAAAGTCTCTTGTAGCTGACATGGACACTTTTGAGAATGTTTGAGCCTTGTTTAAAGATTTCTATTTTACACTCCAGATATAAAAGGCTAAACAAATCGAGGTTTCAACTTTGTGAAAGTTTCCCATGTTTCACCTTGTTTGGAAGGAATAAAGGCTGAGTGGTAGCACCAGGATTTCAACATGTGAGAGAGTGGTCAAACACATCCATCAAGTGGATTCATTCATTTAAGCCACCAGACTAATACGATCTGTATGTGTTCTCCAACAAACCTATCAATACACACATCACTGTGGAGACTTGACTTGAATATGACTGTAATCACACATTATCACTGTGAGGACTTAAACCTCACTGTAATCGCACAATCTCTATGTGAGGACTTGTACATGACTTTAATCATGCACTATCACTGTGTGCTATCCGCGTGCATCCCATTAATCCTCTCTATGGGGACCTGGGCATGTCTATAATTAAACACTATGGTGCCGATTAGGATCCTGGAAAAAATTTCCCCAACCGAATTGAATCTGGACTTTTTTCCGTACAAATGGTAAAAGCGCCATACAAACTGCCAAGTACGATTCGTATGGGAAAAAGTCCATACAAATCGCATTGGGAAAATTCCCCCACACGTCCTCGGGTCGGGAAAAGTCTCCGACACGTCCCCGGACATTTTTACGTACAAATGGGAAAACTGAAGTCCAAATGCGCAAGTACGATCCGTCCCATCCGTCCGATTGTACAACTGTATGGAAAAAAGACCGTCTGGAGCGAACTCCCATAGCAACCATGGAGATGTCCAAACAAGTGCCCGGTACGCGCCGTACCCCCCCCCCGCCCCCCGTATGTTCGCGCCGTACCCCCAGCCCCCCGCGGATGGGCGCGCCGTACCCCCAGCCCCCCCGCGGATGGGCGCGCCGTACCCCCAGCCCCCCGTATGTACGGAGCGTACCCCCGTACCCCCCAGCCCCCGTATGTATGGAGCGTACCCCCCAGCCCCCCATATGTACGGTGCGGACCCCCAGCGCATAGCGCTGGGGGTCCGCACCGTACATACGGGGGTGGGGGTACGCTCCGTACATACGGGGGGCTGGGGGGTACGGGGGTACGCTCTGAACATACGGGGGGCTGGGGGGTACGGGGGTACGCTCCGTACATACGGGGGCAGGGGGGGGTACGGCGCGTACCGGGCCCCCTAATCAGCTCGCATCGCTGTGTACTTAGCTTTTCCGGCACTTTTTAGGTGCCGTAAAAATTTTCCCATCCGGACTGCAGTCGGTGCGAATCGTAATTGCTGGTACGTAAAAACATGCCTAACTCCGTCCGGACGTCACGTCCGCGGTGTCCCGGATCACATTTGTATGTATTTTTCTGTCGGTTGGTCTTTTTTCCGATTCGTACGGAAATGGTGTTTCCGTACGAATCGTAATTGCATGTTTGTAAAGTTTTCAACCCGGTACGAGTCGGACGGAGGAAAAGCTCCGACCCACGGTTTGTACCGGGTTTTTCCAGGATCGTAATCGGCCCCTATATCTGTGAGGACCTGGGCATGTCTTTAATCATACTCTATCTCTGTGGGGACCCGGGCATGTCTATAATCACACACATTCTCTTTGGCAACAGTGGCAATACTATAGTCACAAACCATCTCTGTGGGGACCTCAACATTTCTATAATCGCACACTATCTCTGTGGGGACCTCAACATCTCTATAATCACACACTATCTCTGTGGGGACCTGGGAATGTCTATAATCACACACTATCTCTGTGGGGACCTGGGCATATCTATAATCACACACTATCTCTGTGGGGTCCTGGGCATGTCTATAATCACACACATGCTTCTTGGCGACCGTGGTAATACTATAGTCATACACCATCCCTTTGGGGACTTGAGCATTCCTGTAATTACATGCAAGCTCGGTTTTGGCTTGAGGATCCACAGAAAAGTAGTAAAGTTAGACTTTTGGTCTAAGTTTACATTTGTGAAACTGAAAAGTAGAAAAGTTTGATTTTTTTATCTAAGTTTACCTTTGTGAATCGGGCCTTATTTTAATGAGGACTTAAACACAATCACCTTCATGCTCTATCTCTGTGGGGACTTAAACATCGCTATAATAACACACTATCTTTGTGGGGACTTGAACAACACTGTAATAACACACCATCTCTGTGGGGACTTAAACATCGCTATAATAACACACTATCTTTGTGGGGACTTGAACAACACTGTAATAACACACTATCTCTGTGGGGACCTGGGCATGTCTATAATCACACACTATCTCTGTGGGGACCTGGGCATATCTATAATCACACACTATCTCTGTGGGGTCCTGGGCATGTCTATAATCACACACATGCTTCTTGGCGACTGTTGCAGGGATTCTGCTTATGCACAGAACTATGCGCAGGAAACCAGGACCTCAGAGAATTGTGGTGTACCAGAAACTCCCCTCAGAACTAAGAACCCCTTTCCGACTAGCTTAGTGTCACATTTGTTATCCGAGATTTAGCTCGGCGGTCCCAATGTATAGACAACCCAGAACAAGCGACTTAGATACTCTCAGGAGTGGTGGGAATCCGAAGTACCCGTTGGTAGCTATATATCAGTCCACAACAGAATAACAAAGACACGGTAAAGTTTAAAGAGTTTATTTTATAAACCTCGCGTCCTAAGATGCAGTACTTTGGCTAACACAAGCAGACAAATGGTTAGGATCAGCACCATCAGCATTGTTACAATACCATAGAAAATGAAAGGAGCAATCATAATAATAATGACAGTGGAAAGCAACCACCCTCCTTTCTCTAGCAAGTAATAAGATATTATTAGACTAATAGAAGGTCTCTTAGGCTTGCATGGGGGACCCCATACCTTATAGATCAGCTTAGTGGAATCACATCACAGGATCAGCTAGGCTCTCTCCTGCAACAGCTCTTCGTTTCGAATGTAACAGAAAACATGCTGCTCTGTAATATTAAAGGGCTCGTCTTTCAGGTATTGGCAGCTGTATGTATGTTATGGCTAAGAAGTGGTACGATCAACCTGAACACAACAACCTGCCCCGTCTAGTGACCCAGACTCGTTCCTTACACGGTGTACAGACCAAGGTCACTGCTCGCTGTTAAGGATGTTAAACAACAGACGGTTCTCATGTGAAGCAAAGTCGAGGCAGCAGTTCTCGAATGAATAACATGTAACAACAGTGTCACGTGCAAAAGCAGCAGAAGCGGCAAGCTGGCTTTCTAACAGCCATCGAGGTTATGCTAACTTAGCGTTGTACATAGGGCGTGGTTAACCCATACTACACCCCCTTTGATCGGACTACTAACCACTAGGGGCGCACATAGCAAGAACGCAGAGTTCAAGTTAGAAAGAACGGAACCAAGGGCATGAACTATAAGTCCATATAAGGTAAGTGTAAAGTTCGAAAAAGAAAACAAATTCAAAAACAGAAAAAGATGTCGTCAGGTGGAAAAAAAACATGAAAAAATGGGAAAAAACGACATCGATCGATACATCAAGGGTCGATCAAGATAAAAAGTCAATCCATAAAAGTATAGGCACAATAAGTTGCAACAGCCTCCAAGAGGAAATCATTGGAGCGTTCCGCAAAAGTATCTGCCATCCAGTTTAAACAAGGGAAAGGAACACACGTGTTAACTCACAATAGGAGCTTCCAGCACCACACAGGGACAACAGGAAGGTTCCTTGATATAACTTTGTTCCAGAAAGTCAATCGCAGCCTCTTCAATGGCCCAATTTCCAAGGACTCCATGTGCCGCACCCAAGGCCATAAACCCAACACCAGAACATTCATACTCATGAGCCGTTAAGGGGCCCATCAGTTGACCAAAATCCGGTACAGGTGACACCGAGGTTGAAAGGCATAAATCCAGAGCCCACTGGAATGGACAATCCAGGCAGTGAAAGACGGGTTGCACACAAGTAAAGAAGGGAAACCGGAAGGATAATCCATACGCGACACTTAAAGTCGCCAGGGGCAACGTGCCATAGTATTCAAGCATCCGGTTACGCAGATTAAACAGCCGGGGCATGTTGTCTCTGTACGCAAGTTGCGCAGCCATTGCGTAGGACGCAAACCAGCAAAAGTATTCCAGCAATAAGGGCAAGAAGCAAAGGAAGACCTCCGAAGACGCTGGAAAAAATAGAATGAAAAAATGCGGGAATCACACCAAAAATAGTCTGAAAGGAGGTCACGAGGCCGGAGCCCACTAGTTTAAAAAAATGAACTATGCCGGTCGTAGACGAGGCATTAAAGATAGTCTGTATCAATGTTCCAAAATGGAAGGGGAGGTCAGTATTCAAAAGCGCCTGCACCTCCGTGCGGGTGTTTGCCACGTGAAGAAGAAAGGTTTCACGGGACGAAGTTAAAGCGACCTCCCTTTGAGACAAAAGAGCCCTTATTCTGCTCATCTGGTTGAACTCTGCACTCAAGGTTGGAATCGAAGGCCAGATAGAAACATCGAGCCGGCCATGCGGGGGTGGGAAAAGGACATTATTACAGCAAACTACACGCTGTGAAACAGTGACTATGTATGGAATGCCCTTTAGCATCCCACAGCAATTTTCATTATTTAAAAGCAAATAACTACCGTTAGCAAGCAGTGTGAATGAAGGGGTTATAACTGGCACAGGTACACCTTTCAAAACGCAAGCCAAATTAGGAGCGTGTACATTGCAAGCACCATGTAATTGTATGTGTCTACACACCACAGAATGATCAGGAGCAGAAGTGCATTCCTCACCCTTCAGATAAACCTCTGTGCCCTCCCACATGCATCTATATGTCAACGGGAGCGACCAAACTTCGTGCAGGAATGCACTACCAAGTTGTTCATATCTGCCAAGAGCATAATGTTTCATGCATGAACTAAATTTAAAAAGCGAAAAAGGTAAAGTGATTACGCCGTGGATAAGCCACACGGCTGAATTTAACTCAGCAATAGAGAAAGGCAATGGTTCTAATTTCTCAATGTGCAGTAATGAATAAGTCGCATCCTTCATAGACATAAACTGTTGTTTGGCAGTTAAATTAACCCCTTCAGTGCCACGCCCTTTCCCCCTCCTGTGCCGGGCGTTGCACTAGTGGGTGGGGTTCATGACGAGATAGTCTCGTCATGGGCACAGCGCAACCGTGCTCCATGACGAGACTATCTCGTCATGGGCACTGAAGAGGTTAAAAGGGAGGATCAAAGAGGAAACATTCATGTAATCCCATGGGACCTTCCCTGCCTTTAACGTTTGTAAAGTCCATGCAAACTGCATAACAGAACGCAACTGATTCTGGCCATGGTACAACACAGACAAATCATCCTGCACAATGTCTACGACAGATGAAACAATATTATCTAAAGTGTAAATTTTAGAAGACAAGGTGTTCATACTATTATCAATCACAGCCAACACTTTTTCCATATTGGCCTGTCAATAGCACGTAATCTGGATGCAGCCTCAATTTGTGACAATTTCCAAACTTCGTTGTAAATAGCGTATACCCATCTTTTGGACCTGCCTACTGCAGGACCTTTAATAAAATCATTCAAATCAATTTTGTCGTCTAAACGTGACAAATGAAGTTTAACAGACGCTAACGTGGAATGTTGCAGCCACGACTGGCATAACTTACCCACAGAGTAGGTAGTTACAGTGTGTGATGACTCAAAACGAGGATCCACCCTGACTTTGGTATACCCAGGTGCCAAGGCTAAAAATCGACGTTGACAGGAATCTGAACCAGTTTGCCATACCAACCACCCCTCAGGATTAAACGCCGAAACAGTAAAGGAGGTGTTGGAAATGAGGGACTGCAACTTAATGAGGGATAGATCTGTGAAATTACCCCAGCCGGGGTAAGCACCCAGATCCGGGACTGTGGGGGAATTCAGTTTTTTAGACGTTGCCAAACCAAAACAAGTCGTCTGAAAAATAGATGAATTCAAAAATAAAATATGGTTTGGGATAAGACAGGCGTGATGCAAAGCCTCTGTTCCCTGAACCTGCCATGGTTTAGTACCCCAAACCAATTTAAGATCGATAGTAGCTTTCCATAGCTCATAGCCTCCGACAGCCAATTCGTCCATAAAGGACTTGGAATATAATAATTTGGTATGTGTTAACCTTACCTTCGAGGCGGTTTCAGGCGCCATCTTAAAATAAAAGGAGGCCGGTTTTGACACACTAAAATCCGAAAAGTATGTGAACTTGTTCACTTACGTTGTAGAACTGCCCTGATGAGGGGCCGGACAATGTTCCCATTGTGTATAATTAACAAAATTTCGAAAGGTATTTGCTCTATGTAGGAAATGTGTGCCATAATGTTGATAACAAAATTGTTCACCATAATTAGCAGAATTTAAATATAAATCTTCAGCATCAAATGCAGCATAATATTTTAGATCAGAATATAGTGCTTCTATTGCCTGTACATCCCAATCATCAGATCTTATATTCTGTTTAACTACATCACCCATAGAAACACGAAATACATTAGGCACATTAATCACTTCGGTGGGTCCATGAATTTGAAATTTAACAGCATCCCAAGCGATCCCATCACGCACAGGCCAGGCAGTAATGTTCACAAAAGTCTGGTCCCTTTTCATAATGTGTGAGGAGGAATGGGGGGCCAAAGTTCCAGCAATTGATCCAATTGTAGATCGTTCAGTCAGGTAGTGTCCCTTTATAATTTTAAAAAACACTACCACAAAGCCAATTGTCATGAACAAAAAAATACATATTAGCACCAGCCAGATGTAAGTCCATGGTGCCACTAAAAAATGTCTCTTGAACCAGGCAAAAAATATAGCAATTTTGGAAGGGGTAGTAGAAGTCATTGATTCAGTGTCAAAAGAAGAACGGGACTGGTTAATCGCTGTTGAATGTAAAAGAGGCAACGGGACACTTGCAGGATAAGCATACTCAGGATCATCAGGCAAACCACCATCAATAGGCGGTATAGGAGGGGAAGCAACAGCATGCATCTCAACGGTAACCTCAGGCATGATGGTCGAGGGCGGCATCACAACAGAATTTCGCAGAATGGAAGGGCAAGAAACTGAAGGTGTCATACTATGAAGTATCGGCCACTCGCTGTAGCTTGACATTGTCAATGGAGATGTACCTGTTTTCCTTGCGACCAGGAAGTGGTGGTAAAATAACTGTACGTGTACCCTGGACTCCAAGCACCGGGACTGGTGCACGATAAGAGGGGCCAAACTCTTTCTTGTTCTCCACCTTCTCACAGACCACATCACCAACTCGAGGTAGCCAGCCGACTACCGGAATCTGGAGCTCAGCTTCGAATGTAGAGGGTACGTTTTCCTTCGCCAGAGTGTCTCTTGCTTCTTGTAGATTCTGCAATACAGCACAGTGATCATCTAGGTCAAAAGGCGCGGCAGCCGCCGCCATGTCTAGACCCTCAAGGTCTGGAACAAACATTCTTACTCCAAAGAGCATCATGTATGGGGTCCGCCCACCCAGAGACCTTCTAGGGAGATTATTAAGTGCACGTTGCACGTCATACAAGTGGGTTAGCCAGCTTCGGCCTGTACCTAAAACCCTTGCTGTCAAAGATTGCTTTAGGTCACGGTTCATTCGCTCCACAACACTATTGCCCTCAGGCCGGTATGGAGACGAAAATTTGACTTGGACCCCCAAACTTCTCATGGCTTCTTTGTAAGCCCTAGAGGCAAACGCAGGGCCCTGGTCAGAATGAAGGGTACCACATGCAAAACTCCCAATAAAGACACGCAAATCCTTGATGACCGTCCGGGCATCAGTACTCCTTTGCGGCCACACCCACAGAAAACGTGTGCACGAATCCACTGCAACCAAGATGTACTTGTACGCAGTATCAGAGGAAAAAGGACCGCAGTGATCTAAATAAACACACGCAAGTGGTTGATTAGATATAAACAGCTGAGTTTGTGGTGGACGCGCGACAGTAGAAGGTTTAATCTGCTGGCAAATGTCACATAAAAGAACATAAGCTCACGTTTGTTTGTACAAATCGTACCACCAGTAACGTTGCTGTAAAAGAGATACAGTCGCCGAAACGCCGGCGTGCGCAGACGCAACACCTTCATGGGCAGCTGTAATCAGAGATGGTCTGCAGTCCGCGTTGGGAATCAATCTGTCACCAACGTCGTTAATCCTCACTAACGGGACGTTATCAGGACTTAAACGATAATGATAGCGGGAAGGGAATCCTTTCGGAAAGCCCGTCCCTGTCTCAGACGCAGCAATAGCTGCCAAGATGTCATCATCAATCCTAGTTTTGGATCTTGTAACTGCTGCTACTAAATATGTCGCCACTGCGGTTTTTGCTGCCTCGTCAGCCAAACTGTTACCGACAGCATGGACACCAACTCGTTGGTGACCAAGAGTGTGAATTACATTCACGAGGAGCAGACCTTCTTTAAGTTCTGCCACTCGAACCCAAAGCGTTTTGTGCTTTACTGTGCTACCTATCTAATCCCGAAAGTCATTGTGACTCCAAAAGTGTAGATTCTCGTTGTATGATTGAACACAATAGAACGAGTCACTCACTATCAGAGTGGTGACCCGAGGATCAGCAAACTCCAGTGCAAGCACCAGAGCTTTCAGTTCTGCCAACTGCGCGGTACAATCACCCAATGACTGCGTATGCACGACATCAGACTGGAACTCACCGTTCACGAAAGTACCTACAACAATTGCGCAGGCCGCTGAATAGGCATGCTTTGATCCAGTTGCGGGTTGCGCAGACCCATCAGTGTATATGACACAATGGTACTCCTCGAGCGCGCGCAAAGTCAGAGGAGCCGGGTGAACAAATTCATACTCCAAGAACTCCTGTGTCTGTAATGCCGCGTCAAAGATATATGTGACGTCCGGCGAAGTCAAGGAGGTTGCCCATTGTATCCACCTTGGATGCAAAGCCTTAGAATTGGGTACACTGGCCTTAGTGACCGCCTCAAGGGCAGGGTACGGTGTCACCACCAGCATGTGCTTCCCCTGTGATAGCGCTCGCTCTTTCAGGATCGCCATCTGAACTGCTGTCAGTACTTTCTCGACAGCGGAGAAGCGCAGCTCAGCCGAAGTGTACAGATGAGATTTTTATGCAATGGGGACGGTGTCGCCCTCATTGAACGTCAAGTAGGTGAAACCCACTGCACCCAGTACGATTCTAATGACTAGGTTAGTGTGGTTATCACGAGTTTGTAAAAACTTTGAAGCAAGAAGATCAGACTGCAAAGATTGCAATGCAGCCGAATGCTCAGGCAGCCAGCAAGATTTGGTAAAAGTAGGTTGTACCAAGGCATAAAGCGACTTGATACGCTGGGCATAATCAGGAATGTAGGTACGACCGAAATTCAGAAAGCCCAGCAAAGATTGTAATTTCTTCAGTGTCGTAGGAGTACTGAGGCGTGCGCATTTCTCAAGGAACTGCGGAGCCAAGCCTCGACCCTCATGATTGAGTTCGTACCCCAAGAACAACACTGTGAACTCGGCAATGTGGGACTTGGCAAAGTTGAACTTGTAACCAAAGTCAGCAAACATAGTTATTATGTTATCCACACGAGCAAGGTGTGGAAGCAATTCGTCGTCCGTCAGGTAGATATCATCTACATACGAATATGCTTCCGGGTCAATCATCTCCAAAAGTGAGACCACACGATCAGCAAAGACCCCGGGGCTGTTTTTATAGCCCATCGGGAGCCTTTTGAACCTCTTTTGTTTGCCACCTGAGGTAAACGCCGTCCACTCATAGCTATGAGGAGACAGGTTGTGGCTATAAAAGCCATTGGAGATGTCAAGAGTAGTTTTAAAACGTTTTCTCACGAGACTATCAACGAGAGCCGAACTGTGTGTATTCTGTACCGCACATGTCCGGCAGTGTGAATTTAAGTGCCGGTAATCCAAAACTAGGCAGTACGATCCGTCAGGCTTCGTCACATTGAATAAAGGATTATTCATGGGTGACACACATGTTTCAATTACTCCCTGATATTCCAATTGCTCAAGGAAAGGCGCGACGTGAGATCGAGCTTCGCGACGCATTGGGTATTGGGGTTGTAGCTGGGGTTCTGACCGCAACGGAATCGTATGATTGGGAGAAAATTTGTCCCAGCCCACCTGAGTACGGTACAACGCAGGCGCGAGCACCTGCGCCCACTCCCCGGCTAACCTATTAGAATGTTCCAGTGGCACTATGTGCCCAAAGGACGGGAGGATCACCACCTCCCCTCTAGGAGCCTCTAACACGAAAGCCGGGGGCCAATCCGCCTCCGCCAAAAGGATATCATAGGTGGAGGTTAGATTATCCCAAAATACCACTTTGATTTTACGTTGTATGTCACCCTCAATTAAAAGGTGAAATTTAAACATTCGTTCAGGGGGAGCTACGCGAGTATCAGCAGTTTCAACACTTACAAAGGTATCAGTTGCTGTCGCCACCAGAAACGGACGCAGCGCTTGTCGCACTACTGTAACTTCCACCGCGCTGTCTAGCAGCGTTAGCGCCCATGTCTGATTCAGAAGCTCTGTCCGTACCATCTGAGGCATATCTCGCAGTCAGAGCAGCAACTTTCTTCTTTTGAAACGGGGGTCTTTGACGTGCAGACTCGTCCTGCTTGCCTTTACCGTCAGTCTGACGGGGCTGCTCACGACCTTGAGCACCCCTTCCCTTCCCACGATCTCCGCCACCGGATTGATAAGCCGAAGTTTCCTGTGAAGAACGAGGAGAGCGTTGTTCAGGAACCTGAAATCTATCAGGTAACTTAATATTAGAACGATCGCGCAAATCATAAGTGCGTTCACTTTGTATCTGCACCGGCGACGCAGAACGAGACCTCCGTTTCTCTTGCTGCTTCTCCTGTTTTTTAGCTCGCCAACTTTGTTTTGGAAAGTTGGGCTTCTCGTCTTTGGTCGACGAACTCACTTTAGTTTGCTGCACTGCGGTCGGAATGATCACGGCGGGTTTCACACCCAAGGCGCTACGACCCACCATTCTGTAGGCTTTCGCTATAATTTTAGCGAACTCCTTTGGCCTGTCGCCTGGATCCACAAGTGCCAACATATTGCACACTTGGAATTGCATGGCATCTCCTTTGAGGTTGCCCATAATCATGGAACATACTACATCGAAGCTATCGACAAGCCTCAATCCCAACTCAATTGCTGCCTCGGCACCATGATTGTCCTGGACCTTCTTGATGACCGAGGGCAGTACAGACATAGACGGAGTGCTTCGCATAGGTCGCAGCAAAGACCTTGCCCCAATTGTCACAGTCGACAATATCCGGGACCAGGTCCTTCGGCAAAGTTATAGTGAGGATCCTGTGTTTATCCACAGGAGAAGTATTTGGAAATACGGCTTCAAATTGATCAAATTTTTCAGCAAGCCAGTAAGGGAATTCATCCCGATTTTGGGGGCGCTTGCCGACAACCGAATTAACCACCTGACCTAACCTAACTACCTGTACATTGCGAGACACGTACTGCACTAACGCCCTATGGACCGTAATCAGGGCAGTGTGTAGCACTCGTAACTCCGCCATCGCCACAGTCATGTAGCGGGGATGGGGTGTATAACCGGCCAGCACCGGCCATGTGGCCCCTGCAATTGACAACGGGCCATTCTCGCCGGCACTACCGCATGGGGAAAGGCACCATTAAACCAAATAGTATGCTGCCAGGCAGTAAGGGAAATCTCGAGTGTCCGATAATGGGCATAGGCTGCAGGCACCGCGGTGTGAGTATATTCGTGGAACAAATTGTCGTTTGCTTCCACTTTCTCAAACGTCACCCAAGAGTAAAACAACTCATACGGGAACGCCGCATCAGCGCCTACCACTAAAATTACAGCCAAGCCATCATCTGGGACCCCATAGACCCTCAAATGTGCGGTCAGGGGAACCCTATTATGCGCGGCAACATTGACCGCCATTGGAACACTCAGACTAACAACGAAAAGCTATACTGTAGCACTGGGGTTCAGAAAAAGAAAACCTTTTTAATTATCAAGCTTGAAAGAACCTTTAGTCGAAACCTAGGTAGGGTAAGCCGTCACTCCCGTTGTCCGGAAACCAGAGTGAGGGCGTTGTGGACTAATAAAAGCACTACTAAGGCGTTTCAGATCAAAAGACCAAACGTTAGGTGCGCCATTTTGCAGGGATTCTGCTTATGCACAGAACTATGCGCAGGAAACCAGGACCTCAGAGAATTGTGGTGTACCAGAAACTCCCCTCATAACTAAGAACCCCTATCCGACTAGCTTAGTGTCACATTCGTTATCCGCGATTTAGCTCGGCGGTCCCAATGTATAGACAACCCAGAACAAGCGACTTAGATACTCTCAGGAGTGGTGGGAATCCGAAGTACACGTTGGTAGCTATATATCAGTCCACAACAGAATAACAAAGACACGGTAAAGTTTAAAGAATTTATTTTATAAACCTCGCGTCCTAAGATGCAGTACTTTGGCTAACACAAGCAGACAAATGGTTAGGATCAGCACCATCAGCATTGTTACAATACCATAGAAAATGAAAGGAGCAATCATAATAATAATGACAGTGGAAAGCAACCACCCTCCTTTCTCTAGCAACTAATAAGATATTATTAGACTAATGGAAGGTCTCTTAGGCTTGCATGGGGGACCCCATACCTTATAGATCAGCTTAGTGGAATCACATCACAGGATCAGCTAGGCTCTCTCCTGCAACATCTCTTCGTTTCGAATGTAACAGAAAACATGCTGCTCTGTAATATTAAAGGGCTCGTCTTTCAGGTATTGGCAGCTGTATGTATGTTATGGCTAAGAAGTGGTACGATCAACCTGAACACAACAACCTGCCCCGTCTAGTGACCCAGACTCGTTCCTTACACGGTGTACAGACCAAGGTCACTGCTCGCTGTTAAGGATGTTAAACAACAGACGGTTCTCATGTGAAGCAAAGTCGAGGCAGCAGTTCTCGAATGAATAACATGTAACAACAGCGTCGCGTGCAAAAGCAGCAGAAGCAGCAAGCTGGCTTTCTAACAGCCATCGAGGTTATGCTAACTTAACGTTGTACATAGGGCGTGGTTGACCCACACTACAGTGGTAATACTATAGTCATACACCATCTCTTTGGGGACTTGAGCATTCTTGTAATTGCATGCAAGCTCGGTTTTGACTTGAGGATCATCAGCTTCGCATTCTCTGTATGGGACTATGTGAATACAGAAAAGTAGTAAAGTTAGACTTTTGGCCTAAGTTTACATTTGTGAAACTGAAAAGTAGAAAAGTTTGATTTTTTTATCTAAGTTTACCTTTGTGAATAGGGCCCTATTTTAATGAGGACTTAAACACAATCATCTTCATGCACTATCTCTGTGGGGACTTAAACATCGCTATAATAACACAATATGTTTGTGGGGACTTGAAAAAACTATAATAAAACACTATCTTTGTGGGGACTTGAACATCACTATAAAAACATGCCATCTCTGTGGGGACTTGAGCATTCCTGTAATTAAACACAAGCTCTGTTTCGACTTGAAGCTCCAGGGGGTGCCACGAGGCACAGGGTCCAGACTGATTTGCATATAACTGGGTCTGAACTGGGGTGGCGAAGTGAGCTAAAGAACGATGATGGATTCAACCCAGATCTGTGACTGGGGGTGAGTGACTTAAAAGTTCCAGCACTCCGTCCATCATCTCCTTGTGTTTGCTTTGACTGGAATATCATCAGCTTCACATTCTCTGTATGGGGATTTGTGAATATTGAAAAGTAGTAAAGTTAGACTTTTGGTCTAAATTTACCTTTGGGAATACTGAAAAGTAGTGCAGTTAGACTTTTTGTCTGAGTTTACCTTTGTGAATCGGGCCTTATTTTAATGAGGACTTAAACACAATCACCTTCATGCACTATTTCTGTGGGGACTTAAACATCGCTATAATAACACACTATCTTTGTGGGGACTTGAACAACACTGTAATAACACACAATCTCTGTGGGGACTTGAACATCTCTCTGATAACACACCATCTCTGTGGGGACTTGAACATCTCTATAACAACACACTATCTCTGTGGGGACTTTAACATCTCTATGATAACACACTATCTTTTTGGGGACTTAAACATCGCTATAATATACCATTTCTTTGGGGTCTTGAGCGTTCCTATAATTACACACAACCTCTGTGTGGACTTGAACATCATTAGCTTCACACTCTTTATAATGGGATTTAAGCTTTGAATGTACACACTATTTCTATGGAGACTTAAGCACAATGATATTCACCCACTATCTCTGTGGATTCTTGAATATCTATTTTGGCAAAAATGTAATCAGCTAATCAAGCTCTGGACTCCACTTGACCATTTTCCTTGGTTTCATATGTTAATTTCTTTATGTATTAGTTCCATTATCTCCTAAGATTTTAAGCACTAATAAAAAGGTTACATACAGCTTTAAGTGTCTTTCTTTAAGCATGATATGATGTTTTCTGGCCCATTAACATAATCTGTCTTTAATGTATACCTCTAGTATATATGCATCAATTCATATATGAATAGATTATAATGTTGTTTGTGTATATTGTTGATAAAATAAACATTTAGCCATGTGCCTTTGACTGTATTCAATCACAAATAGTGTTACAGACTAGGTCCCCACAAGGATGGTAGCTCGTGTTCAAATACCCACAAGGATGGTGCTGTGCGCACAATAAAATAACAATATATTTGCAGATTTGAAGAAGGATCCTGTATCATGAATTTTTTCTTAACATTTTTCTGTTATTAGTGTAGTTTAAAAACACTGGGAAAGGTTAGTCCCCACAAGGCAGGTATTCACACATAGTCCCCACAAGACAGGTAACACGTGTATGTGTGTGTGTGTGTGTGTGTGTGTGTGGGTTTGTGTTACTATCCTTGTGGGGACTTAAGTATGATAACACACTCACGCTGTGGGGACTTGATTGCACTGTGGGGACCTGAACCCAAGTCCCCACAAGGTAAAGTCTCCTAAATGATTGGAAATGACTTGAAATACATATGCGCCAATTTTTACAACTTTTTAAAAAATTACCTTGTGGGGACCTGTGTTTCACCAAGTGTGTTTATTTTTTTGCTCATCTCTGCCCCTGTAGACAGGAGTTGGTACTGTAGCCTTAAACACACTTAGCATATTAAACACACTTCAGGATTTGGAGCTCATCTAACAACAGAGAGGATAGTGATTTTAAAGAAGCAAACCCATTAGAAAACATAAATTAATAATTGTATGTAACTTTTTTTCCAAAGTTTATAAACCACACAAATAGAAGCATGTGGGTCATATTGCATTATTTCCCAATTATAACAATTGTAAGTATGAGGAGATTCGGATGGTTACATTAACCATGTATTTGCTGCACAAAAATGTTCCTCAATCTAAGCTGCGGTAAATTTCATTTTGTGTCTGAATGCTCAGCCTACGATAAATGGGAAGCAGTCTTAAATTTGATGAAAGCATATTTTCATTTGCAGCTGGAAAAGATTGACAAAGCTGAAAGCGTTTTTCTTTTTTCTTGTCATAGTGTAGTTTATACAGCGTGAAAAAGTGCAATTTCAGGAACGCACAGGAAGACGGTCTTTCTAATCTCATTAAAGTATCCAAGAATTAATTCCAATTCCAGTTAAAATTGTCAAACCCTCCTGCTCCATTCTCAGGAATGAAGTGAAACCAGTCAGGGAAGTTAAAAACACCGTGCGAGGCCAAGGTCAATTTGCATGTGAAAGCTTATGCTCACGGTGCCTTAATTGCTCTGTTTAAAATGAATAGCCTGCTATCCCTTCCTCCCAGGGCCTCAGGTTAAAGGGAAACCATCACCTTTGACTGTATGGAGATGGCCAACTCCTTAACTCTCTTAAGCTCTTCAGCTGTGTTCTGCTTCTGAACCGAATAAATAGAGAATCAACCCATTGCTTATTTCACTGTTTTCACAAGTTAGCATTAAGCTATTGGGAAGGTATCTGCACACATGTTCTCTTAGGGGAGTCAGTAAGATAAATGCAGTTGCATAATAATTTAACACATTCATTTTTATTTATTTTTCAGTTTTATGGAGCGCAAATTTGACCCGAAGGTCCTAGAGTGCTTAACATGAGCACCAGTTACATTACACAAGGACACATTTGTTTCATAAGCACGGGGAGATTTGGGGGCACATGCATCAAGCCTTTTTCCGTTTGCGGATGGAAAAAGGCCTTTTCAGATGCATGTAGCTTTTGTCAGTCGCAATTTAAGGAATCACAAATTTTTGCGTTTACCTAAATTGCAAATGCATTTAGGGAATCGTAATTTGCGAATCCCTATTTGCTGATGCATGTAGTCTTTCCTAAATGCTAACTGTGCATTTAGGAAACGCTAATTACCATCAACTTCAAGTTGATGGTAATTTCTGCATGCTTTGAAAAATGCACAAAAAGGCATTTTGGAAAGTGCCATTTAGGTCACACATGCCCTTAGGCATGTGTGCTTCACATGTGCACACTTAACTTTCGTTGAGGGTGCAATAGGGGGTCCTTAGGCCCCCGGGCACCCTTTGATTTCCATTTGCAATTTGCAATTACCAATTTTGTAATAGCAATTTGCGAATGCATTACCATTCATTCCCCTAGCCCTGCAGGCCCATAGGAATGAATAGAGTCACATTAGCTAATAGCGATTTGCAATTTCTGAATCGCTATTAGCTAATGAAAAGGAATTGAACATTTAAAGCGATTTCTACATGCATAGGCATTTGTGATTTCCAAATAGTGTTTTCTTAAAAATCGCTATTTGGTAATCGCAAGTGAAGAGTTTGATGCATGTGCCCCTAAGTGATGTGCCCAGAATCAAAGGATGTTGAGCTGCTGCCGAGACTCAAACCAGATTCCCCAGTTTCAAAGTCAGCAGTTTTGGCTGTAACACTAATTCATCTCACCATTAGATTATTCATTTTGTTCTATTAGCAGAATAAGATCAATAGGCGATATATTAAATGATTGATGCAGACGAGGAATATTTTTTAAACTTGTGCTGATTGTATATTGCATATAACAAGACAAATGAAAGTTTGAAAACATCTACCCTTCACTGATATACCTGAGTGACCATGCCACATCTATTCCAGTGACATAAGCCCTTAGGGCACCCACACAGTAGAAGTTACTCTGTGAGTGCCCCAGTCGCATACCAATCTCATCCTAAACCACTGCCCCACATATGCACCTTTCAGAAGCCTTACAAAGCCATAGTAATCCACAGGTTACAAAAATCAACTGACTCTTGTCTAAATCCGATCTCAGGAGACAAATGATCATAGGACTCGTACCCCCCCAGGATGGCTCCCAGCCCAGCCCCCATCCAAACCCACAAATCAATGCTTGACGACCAGAGCTGTGGTTTAAAAAGGCCATGTTTATTACAAATCATCACACAAACATGACAGTATATAATTCATACAATTTGATACGATATGGATTTATCAAATTCAATCGTTTAAACAATATTTATATTCAAGTTGCCCCTAGCTTCGTGCTCCTTCCGCTAGTCGGGCAGAACTCAATTTATTCACCAGAAAACGTTGTCTATTGCTCCAGCACTAAGGGGCCTTCTGGCTCGCTTCGCCCAACCAACTGAGAACCACGCAAGGCGCAACCCACCTGCGTCCTTGAGGGGTGAGCCCCTGTCATCTGGTTTAGGTCCGTCACCTGAGGGGCCCACCCCTCCACCACCAGGCTGCTCATCGGGGCTCATAGGGAATACCCAGGGGCGGAAGCCCCATGCCCTATTTTTAAACTGGCGCCCTTGCCCCCAGCCGGTGTCCCATTCTCTCTGGGGTGAGCTTACCGTCCCTCCACCTCAGTGCTGGCCTACGGAGTATGCCGGAGGACTCCCCTTATCAATGTAAAGGCAATTTATGTGGCCTCTTTACCGCCACACACTATTCCATATCCAACCCCTCCCCAATCTCTATCTTTAGGGACGGGTGGGTGGGAGATTAAAAGGAGACCCTTACATCCCGGGGCCGGCGCAGCAAGGAAAGAGGGCGAGGACACGGGCAAGTTGCCCTAAATAGGCCCTCGCCCCCTCCCCCCCTCGGGGCGCCGACTCCGGCCGGAAGTGACGTCACGACGTTGACCCAGAAGTTCTTCGTGTTGCCGTCCTGTTACTCACGATCACCAAAGGGGGGGGCGTGCCTGGGTGCCCGGGGGGCCAAGTCCTAAGTGAGCGCTTCATTATATTTCGCGCTTGTCATAGGACTCGTACCCCCAGGATGGCTCCCAGCCCAGCCCCCATCCAAACCCACAAATCAATGCTTGATGACCAGAGCTGTGGGTTAAAAAGGCCATGTTTATTACAAATCATCACACAAACATGACAGTATATAATTCATATAATTTGATACGATATGGATTTATCAAATTCAATCGTTTAAACAATATTTACATTCAAGTTGCCCCTAGCTTCGTGCTCCATCCGCTAGTCGGGCAGAACTCAATTTATTCACCAGAAAACGGTGTCTATTGCTCCAGCACTAAGGGGCCTTCTGGCTCGCCTCGCCCAACCGACTGAGAACCACGCAAGGCGCAACCCACGTGCGTCCTTGAGGGGTGAGCCCCTGTCATCTGGTCTAGGTCCGCCACCTGAGGGGCCCACCCCTCCACCACCAGGCTGCTCATCAGGGCTCGTAGGGAATACCCAGGGGCGTAAGCCCCATGCCCTATTTTTAAACTGGCACCCTTGCCCCCAGCCGGTGTCCCATTCTCTCTGGGGTGAGCTTACCGTCTCTCCACCTCAGTGCTGGCCTACGGAGTGGCCTCTTTACCGCCACTAGGGGGACCAGGGCAGAACGCCCTTCACCCTCCCCACCCCAAGCGACCTGTGACCTCTAGGGTTCTCAACAATCTTCAGGCCTGGAGCATGACTGATTCAAATGGCCTGATTTGTCAGTCTTGTTACCTCTGCAATGCGAGGTAACCCACCCAGGGGACAGGAGTCCCACACAACGTCATTGCGCCGGCTGCCACTGCGTGTGTAGCACGTGGCCCACCGGCCATGCTCCCAGGCAGGCCACCCATGGTCTACACAGCTCCTACCACCCTACCTAACTCATGTCCCGAGTCATATCTATCCTGCTGCGCATGTCACGTCTCTAATGCTGAATTTTGTGACTAACCCACGTGCACCATCATCTGCGGGAAATCGCCCTGCCAGCTAGATGTCCTAACTATGCGAGAGTTGTGCCATGATAATCGATGAGCGTGCATACTCCTGCGAACATCCACCCGCCGCTACAAGCTCCTGCTCTAAAATTCCGTCGGGGGGGGCCTGTCTACCCTAGCTAACCCAGAGCCCAGGCACAACCGCGCTCCCACCGCTCTGAGTCGCGATGCTCAAACAAGTCTGTTCCCCCTGGAGGGGCCCTCGCAAGCGCCCCACCACCCCGCATCTGATGCGGGAAATCGAGTAGATCGGTCGGATGACTGCTGTGGCAGTGGGGGGGGGGGGTACGTCCTAATACTAATCTTCTTTATCCTCAGGAAGGAATTACCCCAAATGTAGCCATGAAAGTAAGTTGCGCCCTCGCGCCAGATATGGACACGCTTTATGCCCCTTCGTCCCTGCCAGCTGCCTCCACTGGACTTCAAAAGGCGAGAGAAAAAACACAGGGGGGGGGGGACTTCCCCTGCTGACCCTACCCCCCAAGTCCTGCAAAGCCTAACAATCTCAGGAGTTACTGAGCCTGACCAATCACTAGTGCATAGATGGAGTGTGTTGGATGACCCCCGGAGTGTACCACGAGGCCCTACCGCCCCATTCACCACTCCCCGAGCTGTGTCCCCCATCCCCGTAGGGAAGCTCAGTGGAAAAAACCCACACTCACTAAGCATCCTCCTTTCCTGCTACATGCTAATGGACCCGCCTCTACGTCCCCAGATACACATTGTCATACGCTGCATGCGTAAGGAGGGGCAGGTCCGGGCCCAGGGTCCCACATGTAAAAGAAAAAAGGTGAGTGCCAGCTCAAGCCCACCACTGGACCAATTGGAGAAGGAAGTCGTGACCCAAGGACACACAAGAACAGGAGCGAGAGGCGCCACCCATACGCTGCTCCAATGTTGGGGCATAGCCAAGGCACGGACTTGCCCTAAGAGGACAACCCAGCGTTAAGCAAAAGCCAACTTAACCTGAAGACCGCCAGCGCATGATGCGAGAAATTCGCCATGGATCAATAGACTGTTTCCATCAACAGCAGCGGCGAGAAAAAAGACCCTCCCTGAATACACTGTCTCCAACTTTGCTCGAGTAAAACCAAGCTCGCAACCAAGCTCGCAACCCCAGCACATTTCTGCAAACCACGAAAGTCGATGACAACTTCCGTACTGCCGCCCGTCACCTTTGGTGACAAACAGAATTCATTTTGTAAACTACCTTAGGAGGCCAAGGCGACTGCCGCGGCTAAATAGCTGTGTCCGCCCATTCTAGGGCTAATAACTGACCTGCTGGCACAGTGAGGAATGCTCATACTGACAATCTGTGAGAAATCTCTTGTTACAGACTGCAAATATCAGAAAATATTTAACGTGCCTGCTGCAGGTGTCCGAATGAAAATGCCAGATCAGACGTCTATCCTATGTAACCCCGCCTATCCGGGTAATAATTAACTAGTAAACTGCGGATTAATTTACTCGGTCCTGCCACACACCCCCCATGATAGAATGTTTGGTAATATTTATATTTCTGCAATTTTTAGATGGTGCTGCACGACCATAAGTTATTGGGTATTTGAGCCCTTTACATGCGCACCAGTTACGTTACACAAAGCCCCACTCATTTCTTTTTAGGCACGAGGAGAGTAAGTGCTTTTCCCAGAATCCCTGCATGAGGCCCGAACCTGGTTCTCCAGACTAATTTAGTGGGCTATGCACTAGCTTCGTTGTGCATGGAAAGCATAAGGATCAGTCTACATATCTTTGATATATATACAAAGCTGGCGAAAGTAATCATCCATGAAGCCAGGCATTAACAGATGAAGATAAGGAGTCTAATAGGCTCGTGTCCTGCATGTGTGCCAGTCCTTCTCATGACCCCGGCATAGGCACAATGTGCCGTGCAGCCGCTGAGTAGATCGCAAGGCACTGGCTCAGAACCCACTTTGTTCTTCCTCTTTAGCCCCCCACTAGTCAGCTTGTGCTCATGTCCCAATACTGAACCTTTGTTCCCACTCCTTGACCCTCAGTGTAACTCGAAACCGAACCGTATGGACTGCAATCAGAAGCCCGAAAAAACCACCATCTTGCGAACGCCACGCGGGCTCACCACTTTCCCGCGGAAAAAACACCCCCATTAACTCAACCACGTCGAAGTCATCTTCTGCAATATGCTCATTAACCGTTGGACGGGGATATATTCGCGTTGCCCAATCCTAAGCCAGCACTAACCCTTGCTGCCCTGATGACACTACAACATTCCACTTCCCAGTTATTGTTCCCACGTGACGTGCACCGCCATCCTTCCCCCGACTGCCCATACAACAATGGTGTTCCTTACAAATGAAGAGTAGATGTTAAAAGTTGTTTGGGACCTTGTTCCTAGTACCCAATACGCCTTCAGCCACCGACTGAACCCAGCATTCCTCAAACTAGAGGCTCGGAACATGCAGCCAGAACACGCCTTCAGCCACCGACTGAACACAGCATACCCCACAATTAGAGGTTTGGATCAGGTAGCCTGAGCGTACGAAAGAGGCTCTGACACTCATCTGCACGACCTGGCCAAAACAAACGACAAAAACACGCCACCAACGTCGGATGCTCCATCATCGAGTATGGCTGATTCACGTTCCCCCTGTGCCCCCGGCGGTCCACTCGGTGCAAGGTGCAGTTGCTCTTACTTCACTTTGGAAAGACAAGCCCCAGAAGTGCTGTTTGCCCATATGTACCGCACCACTCTGTCCCCACTGCTTCCCCCTCTGTGTTGCTCCAATCTCCGTGTCCGAGCATATCTGCCACCTTCACTGCAGAGCACAACTGGGAGCCCCCCCAACCAGTGCCTGCCCTCCTGCGCGCCGCTATCCCCTCAGCCCGCTACAACCCCCAGCCCCCGCCGAGGCCCGAACCCGGGCCCCCAAAAAATCCCACAACCGGGCCGGCCTACCCAATCACCACCGAACAAAGGGGAACATCGAGTCGGACAAATGAAAGGGAACCAAACCCGTCTCCTGAGACTCAGCGTCTCAACCCCAACCATTATGCCACATTAGTTCCGGACTCCGGCGCCCCTCAGCCCCGCCGAGGCCCAACCCTGGGCCCCTCGGCATTGGACACATGGGCTGACCCTCCCAATCCCAACGGAAAAGGACATTAACACAAACACCATCAAAGGGAACCAAATATGTCGCTCTGAGAGACAGCGTCTCACACCCTAACCACCAGGCCACAGCCACAACAGATCCTGGTGCCCAACAACCCGCCGAGGCCCGAACCTGGGCCCCACAGCAACGGACAAACCGGGCTGACCCTCACCCCCGCCGGGGCCCGAACCCGGGCCAACCCTCCCCATCGTAACGGAAAAGACATCAAAAATGGACAAAGATCCTGGTGCCCCACAACCCGCCGAGGCCCGAACCTGGGCCCCACAACAACGGACAACCGGGCTGACCCTCACCCCCACCAGGGCCCGAACCCGGGCCAACCCTCCCCATCGTAACGGAAAAACGACATCAAAACAGACAAAGTCGCAGGGAAACGAACGTGCCACCTTGCGAGACAACATCTCATACTCTACCCCCTAGGCCACTGCCACCACGGATCCCAGTGCCCCTCAGCCCACCGAACCGGACAGAGTCAATGGGACTTCAACATGTCACCATGAGAGTCAGCGACTCACACTCCAACCACTAGGCCTTGGTAGCAACGGATCCCGGCGCTCTCCACCCCGCGATTCATCCGCTCAAAGAACGCCAAAACGTGCTGCACTCACCCCCACACCCGTGTGTTTGACCATTCACCCATGCTCCGAGCCCAGCACACACCGCTCCATTACCTTACGCGGACTGCAGCTCCGACAACCACACGTGGCACAACGCAGCCGACCCGTGTACCCGCCACAACACCACAACACTCTCAGATCTCCCGCGCCCCCACCAGTGTAGACACATGTGAGCCCCCAAAGATGCCGAAGCCCAATCCCATCCACCGCTGGGCCATCGTAATTAGACACAGACCGCGGGTGACCGGGGACCAAAGCCAACGATCCATCCCCGCGCGCCTTCAAAAAACAAATTCACTGCACACCTCCCACGCAAAAACAATCACAGGCTCCCTCTACCTCATTGCTCCACCAACACACCACGGCTCCATCTCCTCTTCCTATACCGCGCCGCACCTCTGGCCATACTGGCAATCCACTGTTCTCCAGCGTCCGGACCCGCAGCCATGCTCTCCCACAGCTGCTGTCCATTAAACTCCACAAGCGCCGGTCCTCCAACGACGCATACTCGACGACCTGCATAAACGAGATTAAAAGGAGACCCCTACATCCCGGGGCCGGCGCAGCAAGGAAAGAGAGGGCGAGGACACGGGCAAGTTGCCCTAAATAGGCCCTCGCCCCCTCACCCCCTCGGGGCGCCGACTCCGGCCGGAAGTGACGTCATGACGTTGACCCGGAAGTTCTTCATGTTGCCGTCCTGTTACTCACGATCGCCAAAGGGGGGGGCGTGCCTGGGTGCCCGGGGGGCCGAGTCCTAAGTGCGCGCTTCATTATATTTCGCGCTTGTCATACAGGCTCAGGTATTAGAGTACAAATTACTGGCTCAGACATAACACAGAGCGACTTCCCTCTTCTTACATAAAATAAGTGTTGTCTTTCATGGAAAGCAGCAATATTTCAGATTTACAAAACTTCAAAAATCTAATTCTCGCACAGGCCGGCTATCTTTCAAATTATCCCTCACATCAAAATGGGATTTCAGCCATGGCATATGTACTGCAACGGGTGAATGCCATAACCTGCTTTGGATGCCCCTTAAAGTATATGCTTCCCTTCTTTCAGATAAAAAATGAAATGAGAAAAAAACTTTCTATGTTACAAACTAAAATATTTACATACTTGAAAGTAAAAACTCATCCATGTAAACTTAAAAATATGATATTTCTGTTTCTAGAGAAATAGATATATTCTGACTATGTTCTGTTAATTGAATTCCTTCTTGATACAAGGTGTACAGTTTTGTAAAATAAGGAAATAACATTTAGTGACATTCATTTCAGAAAGAAAATATGAGATACTGATTTCTCTCTCAGCATGCACCTCTAATCTGCTGCTATGCTCTTGGGCTATGACCTGTAGAGGGTCTCAACTGAGTAACAAGTTGGGCACTTGCAAAGCACCTGATAATGCTCTGATTAATCTTGTTCCCGGAGCAGTCGTTTCTTGGGTTGCTTTCACTATTTATGAGCCTCTATCCATCTATACTAGTCTTTTCTGCCCTTCACTTTCAGTAGTAAGCATAGATATAAATGTAATGACACTAGCAAAAATGACAAAATTCTGTATGTTGTACTGCACACATTTTTCATAGTACACAACTTCTCATAGTGTTGCCTACATAAGACTGGTATTTGCGGAAAATATCTTGCTGCAAGGCAGTCTAATATCTGAGGCTTCATAAGGGGTGACAGAAAAGGGGAAAGAAAGGTTTCGTCTGCATACGTTTCTTAGCAAATACAAACAAGTAGATCACATTGCTAAGGGAGGTGGTGTAAAGCAAGAAAAGGAGATGACCAAAGTCAGAACCTTGGTGGACACCAGCTGGTAGTTGAGGGGGGAAGTGAGATGATTTGATGGATTGCCAGTCCACAGAGACAGACCAGCAAAATAGGTGGGAGAACCAGTTCAATGTCGAGCCTATGATGCTTAGGGGCTTTAGAATGTCAAGTAAGGTAGGTGGCTAATGGTGTCAAATGTGGCAGATAGTCCAGGACTATGATGGCACAGAGGACATTGCAGTAGGCTGGTTTTATGAAGTAAGCTATGTGAATGAGGGAAATTTCAGTGGAGTGAAGGGTTCAGAATCCCATCTGGATCACATGGAGCAGGTTGTAAGAATTTAAGGTGGTTGAAGATGAGACATTAGATTTTTTAGGAAAAGAAGGGCAGTAGAGAAATTGGATGGGGAGGCAGGGTTTGCCGTTTTTTTGTAAGGGGTCTCCAACATAGTTTTAAAGTATGAGGGGTAGATGCCAAATAGGAGAGAGTGAGGAATATGGCTGTCAGGATGTCAGACAGTCATACTCTAGTGGTTCGAGAAGGAAGTTTTATGTTTGTTTACAGGATTACAAGGTTAAAAACCTGACAAAGCGTTACTAGATTTGAGTATCGGAGAAAGGTCCAGTGGTTTGTAAAGGCAAAGTCACGATGTGTGGAAAGAGGAAAAGTTAGTAGTAAGGCTAGGGTTTATTTGATGGTGATTTTTGATGAGAAACTGGTTGCAAAGTCTGGTGCGGAGAGTAAAGATGCAGACATAGCTGTTCAAGGAGGAGCAAGAAAATCGTTAAGTGTGTCTGTCTGTCTGATATTGGAAGGAGACAGACATAGCATTTTTAAGCAATCTAAATAGCTTGTCCAGGGTTTCTTAGTATGTATGTAGGTTTCCATTAGTCATGTTCATCTGTGTGCTGCCTTGCCTTACTTTTTTTTTTAAACAAGGCCATGCTTATCAGGATTTTCATGGCTTTTTAAATCTACAATGGATTTTGCATCTTGACTGCGCCAAATAAGGGTTGCAACCCTGACATAATATCTTAGCAAATTTGGGTCTGGCTATTGTATAAAAATTAATCTCTGAGATGAAGGTATGGTGATGATGCAGTCATGTTTTAGTGTTAGTGTTTTAGTGTTTTAGTGTTTTGGTGTTTTATTGGTTTATTGGTTTATTGGTTTAGTCTTTTAGAGTGTTAGAGTGTTTTAGTGTTTTAGTGTTTTATTGGTTTATTGGTTTATTGTTTTAGTGTTTTATTGTTTTATTGTTTTAGTGGTTTATTGTTTTGGTGTTTTAGTGTTTTAGTGTTTTAGTGTTTTAGTGCTTGTGTTTTATTGTTTGTGTTTTAGTGTTTTAGAGTGTTAGAGTGTGTTTTAGTGTTTTAGTGTGTTAGTGTGTCAGTGTTAGAGTGTTTTAGTGTTAGAGTGTTTTAGTGTTAGAGTGTTTTAGTGTTAGAGTGTTTTAGTGTTAGAGTGTGTTTTAGTGCTTTAGTGTGTTAGAGTGTTTTAGTGTGTTAGAGTGTTTTAGTGTGTTTTAGTGTGTTTGTGTGGGTTTGTGTTACTATCCTTGTGGGGACTTAAGTATGATAACACACTCACGCTGTGGGGACTTGATTGCACTGTGGGGACCTGAACCCAAGTACCCAAGTAGTGTTTTATTGTTTTATTGTTTTAGTGTTTTATTTTCTTAGTGTTTTATTGGTTTATTGTTTGTGTTTTATTGTTTTAGTGTTTTAGTGTTTTATTGTTCTAGTGTTTTAGAGTGTTAGAGTGTTCGTGTTAGAGTGTTTCAGTGTTTTATTGGTTTAGTGTTTTAGTGTTTTAGTGTGTTAGAGTGTTTTAGTGTTAGTGTTTTAGTGTTTTAGTGTTTTAGTGTTTTATTGGTTTATTGGTTTAGTCTTTTAGAGTGTTAGAGTGTTTTAGTGTTTTATTGTTTGATTGTTTTAGTGGTTTATTGTTTGTGTTTTATTGTTTTAGTGTTTTAGTGTGTTAGAGTGTTAGAGTGTGTTAGAGTGTTAGAGTGCGTTTTAGTGTTTTAGCGTGTTATTGGTTTATTGGTTTATTGTTTTAGTGTTTTAGAGTGTTAGAGTATTTTGGTGTTATAGTGTTTTATTGTTTTAGTGTTTTATTGTTTTAGTGTTTTATTGGTTTATTGTTTTAGTGTTTTAGTGTGTTAGAGTGTTAGAGTGTTTTAGTGTTAGAGTGTTTTAGTGTGTTTTAGTGTTTTAGTGTGTTAGTGTTTTATTGTTTGTGTTTAATTGTTTGTGTTTTAGTGTTTTAGTGTTTTAGTGTTTTAGTGTTTTAGTGTTTTATTGGTTTATTGGTTTAGTGTTTTAGTGTTTTAGTGGTTAGTGTGTTAGAGTGTTAGAGTGTTAGAGTGTTTTATAGGTTTAGTGTTTAGTGTTTAGTGTGTTAGTGTGTTTTAGTGTTTTAGTGTTTTAGTGTTTTATTGGTTTATTGTTTGTGTTTTAGTGTGTTAGAGTGTTTCAGTGTTTTAGTGGTTTATTGGTTTAGTGTTTAGTGTGTTAGTGTGTTTTAGTGTGTTAGAGTGTTTCAGTGTTAGAGTGTTTTATTGGTTTATTGTTTTATTGTTGTAGTGTTTTATTTTCTTAGTGTTTTATTGGTTTATTGTTTGTGTTTTATTGTTTTAGTGTTTTAGTGTTAGTGTTTTAGTGTTTTAGTGTTTTATTGGTTTATTGGTTTAGTGTTTTAGTGTTTTAGTGTTTTAGGGGTTAGTGTGTTAGAGTGTTAGAGTGTTAGAGTGTTTTATAGGTTTAGTGTTTAGTGTTTAGTGTGTTAGAGTGTTTTATTGTTTTAGTGTTATATTGGTTTATTGGTTTAGTGTTTTAGTGTTTTAGTGTTTTAGTGGTTAGTGTGTTAGAGTGTTAGAGTGTTAGAGTGTTTTATAGGTTTTGTGTTTAGTGTGTTAGTGTGTTTTAGTGTTTTAGTGTTTTATTGGTTTATTGTTTGTGTTTTAGTGTGTTAGAGTGTTTTATTGTTTTAGTGTTATATTGGTTTATTGGTTTAGTATTTTAGTGTTTTAGTGTTTTAGTGGTTAGTGTGTTAGAGTGTTAGAGTGTTAGAGTGTTTTATTGGTTTAGTGTTTAGTGTTTAGTGTGTTAGTGTGTGTTAGTGTTTTAGAGTGTTAGAGTGTTTTATTGGTTTATTGTTTTATTGTTGTAGTGTTTTATTTTCTTAGTGTTTTATTGGTTTATTGTTTGTGTTTTATTGTTTTAGTGTTTTAGTGTTTTAGTGTTAGTGTTTTAGTGTTTTAGTGTTTTATTGGTTTATTGGTTTATTGGTTTATTGTTTTAGTCTTTTAGAGTGTTAGAGTGTTAGAGTGTTTTAGAGTGTTTTAGTGTTTTAGTGTTTTATTGGTTTATTGGTTTATTGTTTTAGTGTTTTATTGTTTTAGTGGTTTATTGTTTGTGTTTTATTGTTTTAGTGTTTAGTGTGTTAGAGTGTTAGAGTGTGTTAGAGTGTTAGAGTGTGTTTTAGTGTTTTAGTGTGTTAGTGTTTTATTGTTTGTGTTTAATTGTTTGTGTTTTAGTGTTTTACTGTTTTATTGTTTGTGTTTTTTTAATACTTTTAGTGTTTTATTGTTTTAGTGTTTTATTGTTAGTGTTTTTTATTGTTTTAGTGTTTTATTGGTTTATTGTTTGTGTTTTAGTGTTTTAGTGTGTTATTGGTTTATTGGTTTATTGTTTTAGTGTTTTAGAGTGTTAGAGTGTTTTAGTGTTAGAGTGTTTTATTGTTTTAGTGTTTTATTGTTTCAGTGTTTTATTGGTTTATTGTTTTAGTGTTTTAGTGTTTTATTGTTTTGGTGTTTTAGTGTTTTAGTGTTTTATTGTTTGTGTTTTATTGTTTGTGTTTTAGTGTTTTAGAGTGTTAGAGTGTTAGAGTGTTAGAGTGTGTTTTAGTGTTTTAGTGTGTTAGTGTGTTAGTGTGTTAGTGTGTTAGTGTGTTAGAGTGTTAGAGTGTTTTAGTGTTAGTGTGTTTTAGTGTTAGAGTGTTAGAGTGTGTTTTAGTGTTTTAGTGTGTTAGTGTGTTAGTGTGTTAGTGTGTTAGAGTGTTAGAGTGTTTTAGTGTTTTAGTGTTAGAGTGTTTTAGTGTTAGTGTTAGAGTGTTAGAGTGTTTTAGAGTGTTTTAGTGTTTTAGTGTTTTATTGGTTTATTGGTTTATTGTTTTAGTGTTTTATTGTTTTAGTGGTTTATTGTTTGTGTTTTATTGTTTTAGTGTTTAGTGTGTTAGAGTGTTAGAGTGTGTTAGAGTGTTAGAGTGTGTTTTAGTGTTTTAGTGTGTTAGTGTTTTATTGTTTGTGTTTAATTGTTTGTGTTTTAGTGTTTTACTGTTTTATTGTTTGTGTTTTTTTAATACTTTTAGTGTTTTATTGTTTTAGTGTTTTATTGTTAGTGTTTTTTATTGTTTTAGTGTTTTATTGGTTTATTGTTTGTGTTTTAGTGTTTTAGTGTGTTATTGGTTTATTGGTTTATTGTTTTAGTGTTTTAGAGTGTTAGAGTGTTTTAGTGTTAGAGTGTTTTATTGTTTTAGTGTTTTATTGTTTCAGTGTTTTAGTGTTTTATTGTTTTGGTGTTTTAGTGTTTTAGTGTTTTAGTGTTTTATTGTTTGTGTTTTATTGTTTGTGTTTTAGTGTTTTAGAGTGTTAGAGTGTTAGAGTGTGTTTTAGTGTTTTAGTGTGTTAGTGTGTTAGTGTGTTAGTGTGTTAGTGTGTTAGTGTGTTAGAGTGTTAGAGTGTTTTAGTGTTAGTGTGTTTTAGTGTTAGAGTGTTAGAGTGTGTTTTAGTGTTTTAGTGTGTTAGTGTGTTAGTGTGTTAGTGTGTTAGAGTGTTAGAGTGTTTTAGTGTTTTAGTGTTAGAGTGTTTTAGTGTTAGTGTTAGAGTGTTAGAGTGTTTTAGAGTGTTTTAGTGTTTTAGTGTTTTATTGGTTTATTGGTTTATTGTTTTAGTGTTTTATTGTTTTAGTGGTTTATTGTTTGTGTTTTATTGTTTTAGTGTTTAGTGTGTTAGAGTGTTAGAGTGTGTTAGAGTGTTAGAGTGTGTTTTAGTGTTTTAGTGTGTTAGTGTTTTATTGTTTGTGTTTAATTGTTTGTGTTTTAGTGTTTTACTGTTTTATTGTTTGTGTTTTTTTAATACTTTTAGTGTTTTATTGTTTTAGTGTTTTATTGTTAGTGTTTTTTATTGTTTTAGTGTTTTATTGGTTTATTGTTTGTGTTTTAGTGTTTTAGTGTGTTATTGGTTTATTGGTTTATTGTTTTAGTGTTTTAGAGTGTTAGAGTGTTTTAGTGTTAGAGTGTTTTATTGTTTTAGTGTTTTATTGTTTCAGTGTTTTAGTGTTTTATTGTTTTGGTGTTTTAGTGTTTTAGTGTTTTAGTGTTTTATTGTTTGTGTTTTATTGTTTGTGTTTTAGTGTTTTAGAGTGTTAGAGTGTTAGAGTGTTAGAGTGTGTTTTAGTGTTTTAGTGTGTTAGTGTGTTAGTGTGTTAGTGTGTTAGTGTGTTAGAGTGTTAGAGTGTTTTAGTGTTAGTGTGTTTTAGTGTTAGAGTGTTAGAGTGTGTTTTAGTGTTTTAGTGTGTTAGTGTGTTAGTGTGTTAGTGTGTTAGTGTGTTAGAGTGTTAGAGTGTTTTAGTGTTTTAGTGTTAGAGTGTTTTAGTGTTAGTGTTAGAGTGTTTTAGAGTGTTTCAGTGTTTTATTGGTTTATTGTTTTAGTGTTTTAGTGTTTTATTGTGTTGGTGTTTTAGTGTTTTAGTGTTTTAGTGTTTGTGTTTTATTGTTTGTGTTTTAGTGTTTTAGAGTGTTAGAGTGTGTTTTAGTGTTTTAGTGTGTTAGTGTGTTAGTGTTAGAGTGTTTTAGTGTGAGAGTGTTTTAGTGTTAGAGTGTTTTAGTGTTAGAGTGTTTTAGTGTTAGAGTGTTTTAGTGTTAGAGTGTGTTTTAGTGCTTTAGTGTGTTAGAGTGTTTTAGTGTGTTAGAGTGTTTTAGTGTGTTTTAGTGTGTTTGTGTGGGTTTGTGTTACTATCCTTGTGGGGACTTAAGTATGATAACACACTCACGCTGTGGGGACTTGATTGCACTGTGGGGACCTGAACCCAAGTACCCACAAGGTAAAGTCTCCTAAATGATTGGAAATGACTTGAAATACATATGCGCCAATTTATTGTTTTAGTGTTAGAGTGTATTAGTGTTTCCGTGTTTTATTGGTTTATTGTTTTATTGTTTTGGTGTTTTATTGTTTTAGTGTTTTATTGTTTTAGTGTTTTATTGGTTTATTGTTTTAGTGTTTTATTGTTTAGTGTTTTAGTGTTTTAGTGTTTGTGTTTTATTGTTTGTGTTTTAGTGTTTTAGAGTGTTAGAGTGTGTTTTAGTGTGTTAGTGTGTTAGTGTTAGAGTGTTAGAGTGTTAGAGTGTTAGAGTGTTTTATTGTTTTAGTGTTTTATTGTTTCAGTGTTTTATTGGTTTATTGTTTTAGTGTTTTAGTGTTTTATTGTTTTGGTGTTTTAGTGTTTTAGTGTTTTAGTGTTTTATTGTTTGTGTTTTATTGTTTGTGTTTTAGTGTTTTAGAGTGTTAGAGTGTTAGAGTGTGTTTTAGTGTTTTAGTGTGTTAGTGTGTTAGTGTGTTAGTGTGTTAGTGTGTTAGAGTGTTAGAGTGTTTTAGTGTTAGTGTGTTTTAGTGTTAGAGTGTTAGAGTGTGTTTTAGTGTTTTAGTGTGTTAGTGTGTTAGTGTGTTAGTGTGTTAGTGTGTTAGAGTGTTAGAGTGTTTTAGTGTTTTAGTGTTAGAGTGTTTTAGTGTTAGTGTTAGAGTGTTTTAGAGTGTTTCAGTGTTTTATTGGTTTATTGTTTTAGTGTTTTAGTGTTTTATTGTGTTGGTGTTTTAGTGTTTTAGTGTTTTAGTGTTTTAGTGTTTGTGTTTTATTGTTTGTGTTTTAGTGTTTTAGAGTGTTAGAGTGTGTTTTAGTGTTTTAGTGTGTTAGTGTGTTAGTGTTAGAGTGTTTTAGTGTGAGAGTGTTTTAGTGTTAGAGTGTTTTAGTGTTAGAGTGTTTTAGTGTTAGAGTGTTTTAGTGTTAGAGTGTGTTTTAGTGCTTTAGTGTGTTAGAGTGTTTTAGTGTGTTAGAGTGTTTTAGTGTGTTTTAGTGTGTTTGTGTGGGTTTGTGTTACTATCCTTGTGGGGACTTAAGTATGATAACACACTCACGCTGTGGGGACTTGATTGCACTGTGGGGACCTGAACCCAAGTACCCACAAGGTAAAGTCTCCTAAATGATTGGAAATGACTTGAAATACATATGCGCCAATTTATTGTTTTAGTGTTAGAGTGTTTTAGTGTTTCCGTGTTTTATTGGTTTATTGTTTTATTGTTTTGGTGTTTTATTGTTTTAGTGTTTTATTGTTTTAGTGTTTTCTTGGTTTATTGTTTTAGTGTTTTATTGTTTAGTGTTTTAGTGTTTTAGTGTTTGTGTTTTATTGTTTGTGTTTTAGTGTTTTAGAGTGTTAGAGTGTGTTTTAGTGTGTTAGTGTGTTAGTGTTAGAGTGTTAGAGTGTTAGAGTGTTAGAGTGTTTTAGTGTTAAAGTGTTTTAGTGTTAGAGTGTTTTAGTGTTAGAGTGTTTTAGTGTTAGAGTGTTTTAGAGTGTTTCAGTGTTTTAGTGTTAGAGTGTTAGAGTGTTAGAGTGTGCTTTAGTGTGTTAGAGTGTTTTAGTGTGTTAGAGTGTTTTAGTGTGTTTTAGTGTGTGTGTGTGTGTGTGTGTGTGTGTGTGTGTGTGTGTGTGTGTGTAGGCTTCCATCCTGCTCAGGGGTGGGACAAGGAAGCATGATATGTCTACCCACCTGTTAATTTGAAGTGGACAGTGCAATGGCTGACACATGCATCTGGGTGGGAGGGAGTGCTGTGCTCCTTCTTGATGAGCTGGGGATCAAGGGGGCCTGGTGTGAGTTGTTGTGCAGGCGTTCCACCCCCAAACAGCCCTCCCAGGGAAGGGGTCTACCTACCTGTTAGTTTGTTTGTAGTGAGACAATGGCATCCACATGCTTTGGGGGTTGCTCCATCCTGCTCAGGTGTGGGACAGGGGGCATGGGGGGAGTTGTAGTGCAGTCTTCCCACCCACAAACCCCCCTCCCTGTTAAGATGGCTACCTACCTGTTAGTTTGATTTGAGCAATGCAATCTCTGACACATGCTGCGTGGGGGACGTGGGTGCTCCATCCTGCTCAGGTGTGGGACAGGGGGCATGGTGGGAGTTGTAGTGCAGTCTTACCACCCCCAAACACCCCTCCCTGTTGAGATGGGTACCTACCTGTTAGTTTGATGTGAGCAATGCAATCTCTGCCACATGCTTCTGGGGGTGGTGCTCCATCCTGCTCAGGGGTGGGACAGGGGGCATGGTGGGAGTTGTGTTGCTGGCCTCCCAACCCCAAACAGCCCTCCCTGGGAAGATCGCTACCTATCTGTAAGGTGAGGGTGAGCCTTACAATGGCTTCCAACTGCTCCTGGGTGGGGTGGAATGCTACATCCTGCGCAGGGGTGTGACGGGGGCATGGTGGTAGTTGTAGTGCTGTTTGCCTGGACACATTCAACCCTGTAAATGTTGTCTACCTTTGGGGTGATTCAGATGGAGTGAATGTTTTATCTGTGGGATATTGTGGTGCATATGGATATAGTAGGGCCTCTGAGATGTAGCTTTGTAGTTTAGCTGGACAATACATAGCTGTGAGATGGTCTACATTTGTTTGTACTTACCAGCCTGCACTCCTCGGCTATTCCTGTGAGACTCTCTGGGTGCAGTATGGCAAGCACCTTCTCCTCTGATGCAGTGAATGTTTTGGGTGCAATGGGAAGGTCACCTTCTCTTTCACAACCCTCTTCAAGTCATGCCACCGCTTCATGATTTTCTTTTTTGTTCTTGGGGTGGTCCCTACTGCATTGACCTTATCGACTATCCTTGCCCACATTTGTGCTCTTGTGGCTAATGGTGTCTGTTGGACCAGGATACCAAACACATGTGGTTCAACTCTGATTATCTCATCTACCATGACTGTCAACTCACTCTCTGTGAATTTGGGCATTTTCTGTGTTGCCAAGGTGTGTGATGTGCAAAGGGGTTATAGGTGCAGGGGTGTGAGTGGTGGGGGTGGTGGTCATCAGTATGGTGTGTGATTTGCAAAGGGGTTAGAGGTGCAGGTGTGGAAGTGGTGATGGTGCTGTGTGTGGTGTGAGTAATGATGGTGTGTTGATTTGCCTCTCCTTTGTGCTCTGGTGTTGGGCCCTTCAGTTGTGGAGTTTTGCAAAGGATTGTGGTCAGGGAAGGGGCTGGTTTTGTACTCAGCCACGTGAGTGTGTCCAAATGGGGTAATGCTGTCAGGTGTGTTGTGTGGGTTGTCCTGGGATTTGTATTTTTTAGTTACCATGTGGTTGTGTCATTGGGGTGTGTTCTGTGTTTTTGGGTGCATGGGTAGTTTGCTGTGTGCACTTTGTGGCCTTGTTGTGAGTTTTTTCTGTCGACCGCCATATTTGTCACGGAGCGTCCGCAGCGGTGGCTATGGTACAGCTCTTCCGCCGGCTCTCCCATTCATCACTGTCAGCGACTGTGGTGGTCGGAAACAGCGGAACGTACCGCAGTAACATTGGGGATATCCTAACTTTCTGTGCAGTGTCTTCGTTGTCATGGCGGCGGTTTGGTGATTTTCCACCGCGAATCCGACCGCCGGGGACGAATTTTGGCCTTCTCCGCCCGCTTCGAGCATTTTTTCTTTGCCTCGTGCAGCCGCGGTCGTCTTTATTGGGCGGTTGATCCTAATTGTACCGCCGGTTTTACCGCAGTACCGGCGGGCGGTTGTTTTCCGCTACCATGGCGGTCAAGGTGGTTTTCCATCCGCCTTCCTAATGGGCCCCTTAATCTTCTCCCTTCTATTAGACTGTTTACCTGCCTAGCGGAGTATTAGAAGAATACGATAAATACATGTGAATGCAGCCTTCAAGTCTCATGACCGAATCATGGAGGGATCGCATAAAGTTTCTTTTTTTCTGAGATCATTAAAGAAAGGGCTATTGGGTTGGCATGGTGTGCAATAACACATTTAATATAGTCCTTTAATAAAATAATTTACCTGCGCATTTGAGTTTTTTGTAAAGAACCAACATACCACCTTCCAGCCACTTCCAAGTGCTTGAACATCCTTTTTGAATATTTACTTAAGTTCAGACCAGAACATTAGTTGGTTAGAAAATCTGTGACCTTGCATCCTCTGAAGTGGCTATAATATATTTTTATTTGTTCTATTGTATTTACTTATTGTTTTTTATCACTGTTGTGAACACATCCCTGTAACATATGAGGTAAAATGGGACAGTTTATGATTTTCATCGCAGTGTGCACTTGACTCATCTCGATCTAATGGCACACGAACAGGGAATGCTCATCCCGGCTCCCCCATCTTTGCTCTCTCTGACACAACTCACTGCTTCCTAGTGTCACTTTAGCAAGACATGCTCCCCTCATGAATATGTGACAGCAAACATTTCACCACATTACAAACTGCATGTTTCACTATGTTTACATTTGCACTGCGAGGCTGGGCACTGACAGAGCCAATAGGTATCTCTTTCATGATGATGATATGCATTGGTGTAAATTACACTTAGGCCTTCATAACTTTTTCCCCACATTAGGTAATGTTAGAATCTGGGTTCTCTGGTTGGCACAGGTAGGTATTTGTGACAAGCAGGGAACCTTTCCTCTAGTCAGGGTAGGGGGTACACTCCTAAAATAACCCCTGCTCACCCTCTAGGTAGCTTGGCGCGAGCAGACAAGGCTTATCTCAGAGCGTTATAGGTTAAGCATTTGTGAACACATACAGTAACCCAGTGACAACACTACAAATGGACACCACACAGGTTTTATATTAAAAATAAGGATTCTTTATATAGAGTTACCACAAGACCATTAAACGACAAAAATACACAACACTGTTACTTTAGATGGTAGAATTTTGCTTAGTTCTCTTAAGTTCTTAAATGCGACACTTTAAGTCAATGTACCTTTCAGATGCGACAGGCAGGGCAACAAAAGTATTGCAACGATGTTTATGCGATGAAGTTTTTGGTGCAAAAAAATAAAGACGTGAAGATCTTCCAGATGCGTTACGCTTCTCCGATGTTGCGAGAAGACTCGACTCGATGCGTCAGCTACAGCGGCGTCACCTTTTATGCGATGCGACGGCAGCGGCCTTGGCAGCGGCACTCTTCTCCGACGTTTGCGAGACGCTTCTGCTCGATGCGATGTTGCAGCGGCGACACCCCTTTACGCGATGCGACGACAGCAGCTCCGACGGCGGCACGTTTCTCCGTGGATGCGAGGCGCTTTTCTTGATGCAGTGCAATGCGACAGCTACGATGGCTGCGATGGCGACACGCTTCTTCCTCGATGTGAGATTCTTCTCTTGATGCGGTGCGATGCATCAGCTACGATGGCTGCGATGGCGACACGCTTCTTCGGCGTTGCGAGACACTTCTTGGATGATGCGAGACGCTTCCGCTCGATGCGATGCTGCAGCGGCGACACACTTTACGAGATGCGACGACAGCAGCTCCGACGGCGGCTTGCTTCTCCTCCTTGAGTCACGCTTCCAGCTCCTTGCGATACACAGTCCCTCAGAAGGCCCAACAACAGCAGCAGGCACTTCCAAAGAACTCTGGGGAGCTGGGGGGTGAAGTCTGTTGTTCCTGAGACTTCAGCAGGAGGCAAGCTCTATTCCAAGCCCTTGGAGATCTTTTTAAGCACAAGTTGAAATAAAGTCTTTGTAGTCTTTCTCCTCTCCTTCAGCAGCAAGGCAACCACTGCAGGCCAATCCCCCAGGTCAGGGACATTACTCCTCCTTACAGCTTTCCCAGTTCCTTCTCCTCAGGCAGAGGTTCTTCTTGTCAAGCAGGATCTAATTTCTTGGGAGCAGGGTCCCAATACTTATACCCCTAATTCCTTGGTTACTCTGGGGTAGAGGGGCCTTTTGCCCAGTCCAAACCAGTTCCTGAGCACTTTGTTGACATGACTCTGACTTTCTATTCAGGGTGCAGGGCAGAGACATCAGCCGCTCCACAGGAGGTAGAGCCAGCATTGTGGTGGCAGAGCACAGCCCTATTCAGAGTGTGGAAGCTGCCATGTTGGAGTCAGGCAGCCACCACTTCAAGAACAGCCTTGCAGCACTGCTCGGGCCCCAGTCACTGGATCGTTTCCGGGGTGTCTTGCCGTCTTCCCATCGACGACATCTTCATAGTGTGGACAGGAGATGTCGCACAACTAATTCAGTCTAAACCATTCTTTCCATCGAATGGCTTTCCTTGATGTGGAAATTTACCCAGCTGGAGGAGGCCTTTTAACAACCCTGTACAAAAAGCCTATGGATAGGAACAAGGCCCTCCATTTTTCCAGCAACCATCCGGGAAGTCTGAAAGAGAATTTGCCGTACGGACAATTGTTAAGAATTCGTCGCAATTGCTTTTTTAAGGATGAATACACTCCACATGCAAATAACCTACTGAATAGGCTTCTTGACCAGGGCTACTCAAAAAAACTTGTAAAATAAGCCATGAAAAGAGCATGGGGACTCCTCGGGAAACATTGCTTAACAAAAAAGAAAAAAAGTCCATGCAACGTCAAGTTTTCGTCACAACATTTTGTCAAAATTCTAATCAACTAAAAAAAGTTATCAATCAGAACTGGCATCTTGTCCAGAACCTTGACCAATCTCTTGCAAGTGCACCTCTCTTTGTGTTCAAAAAAAGCATTTCTAACCATGTGGTTAGAGCAGAAATTAAAAAAACGCCAAAACCATCGCTAAGGGCAGTTATAGGCTTGACACCAGTGATAGGACACCACAGATGTGGAACTTGTATATGTTGTGAACAGACAATTGAAGGAACACTGTTTTCGCACAACGGGATTCATCGGAAACATGAGACTTTTACGAACTGCAAGTCAATATGTGCTGTTTATGGAATATTATGCCCATGTCCGATGTTGTACATCGGGAAAACAAATCAAGAGGTTCGGCAGAGAATTTCACAACTTAAATCCAGAATTAGGAGAAATGTTGAAACAGCACCATTGGTTAACCATTGGAGAAAAAAATCCCATACAGAAAGAGATCTTTAATGGACAATTATCTCAAAGGTTGAGTGTGACTCAAGAGGAGGTAATATTGATCTGAAACTAATCCAACGCGAGGCAATGCTTATTGTCAAATTTGACACTGCGATAAATGGATTAAATGAATTATCAGAAATTTATAAGCTATCACCGCCAAACATTTTGGGGTAAACTCCAGTGCTCATTGAATCACTAATTGAACACGAATGCTTCATTTCTGACCATGGTTTCTACGAGGTCACTGAGTTATCCATGTGTAATGATTACAGCATTCATAAGTTAGGTGCCACTTTGTGCACTGCTTATAGGTCTTTTCTCACTATGTACCAAGAAGCGAGTACTAACTGGAATCCAGCTTCACACTTCAGTCCTCAGAATTCATAGCGGTATACCGCACAATCCCTCGTGACTCAAGTGAACATCTGCATTTTAATATCAGTTCCGGTGTGTGCTTTCACAAACTTGCAGCCGTTCCCGGAGCGGGCGTGTTGGGAAGCTGATATTGAATGAGAGGAAAACGTGCACTCACCAGGTATGTAGGTAAAACTTAATGCTAGTGTGTTATCATCCAATTGAATACAAAGGCGGCTTTCAGCCAAATACCCCATTTAAACTAGTCCCTTTGGTCTTCCCTTTGTTTAGAGTTGTATGCGGGACACAGAGAAAAGAAACACGCCACCCAGGCGAAGGAGAAAGGCCTAAAATTTAAGGTGCTGCGTGCATTTATGAGGTCTTACATTGTATCCAATTGTCTGCAACGTTAGTACGCGTAGCAAATCTATGCTCTTTATCATTGCAGTTCCCGCACGCTTCACCCATGAATAGGAAGGGCATTCCAGAGGAACAGAAAACTCGGTTTATCATTTCCATTTCACGGCACTCGCACCGAATTGGATAGTAATCACCGATTGATTTGGATCTGATGACACAATCTTTTGCCTTTTTGACAGCAACCCAGTAAGTTTTACTCACCCTATACAGACAGCGCGAAGACAATCATTTTTCTTTTCTCTCTTTCTTTTCCTTGTTGGGCGTCCTTTTAGAGAATTTCCAACTTAAGTCCATTGGTGTGATTTGTTGATTCCACAGTGAAGGAAACTGTAAGATTGTTAATCGAGGCTAGCAATCATGTTGGTTGCGATTTTTTACCAACTAGGTCCTGTACGTAAGAACTTTTCTTCTTTTTTTCTTTTTTCACTGTTCAGTTTGGTCCTGAAGAGAACCCTTTAAAGAAGAGGGTTCGAAACGCGTCGACCTTGTGTTTTAGGATTGCCAAACAAATGTTGTTTTTGAAATAGTGTTTATGTTCTGTGCACTTTTTAAAAAACTTTTGTGCTAACATTGAAAAATGATTGTCACTATGAACAGTGGGCAGACAATTGTTTTTTTGTAAAATTGTTTGTTGTTTGGCGTAGGTTCCTTGGTCTATAGAAGAAAAAAGGTTTTGTTTACCAAGGATGGGATATGTTAGTTGAGTGAATGTGGGATGTGATCAGTATTGAGTGTGGTATGTTGGATGTGTGAATATTGAGACATGAGAGTGGTGAGGTAAGCCTAGATGGCGACCAGTCATTGTTGTGCATTTTCTTAAATATTTTGGTTTTGTTTTGATACGTTTGTACAGAAAAGATTTGCTATACAAAAAAGAAAACAATTTAACTGAATCATTTATTTAAATAAAAACTATTGATTAGTTGCGGCTGTCATTGATAATTTGTGCATGTGCTGTTTGACTTTTTTTGAATTGAGCATCAGTATTGGCAGTTTTGTTGTTTTTCAGCCTATCTTGTCATGGACATACCTTAATATTTGTGTAGCTTGATGTCAGCATATCTTGACATCAGTCTACACATCCTGATATGGGCTATCTATTCTGTGCAGCTCTCACCCCTATCTGTCCACCATGCCACATAATTCCACTACACATATCCACTCCACAGCATGTAAATCCACCACACACAATTCAACAACTAACAATTCCAATCCAACCCACATAATTTCACTCCACACCACGGGGCCTATTATGACGGTGGGCGTATTGCCACCGCCCGGCCGGCGGTGGCGATCCGCCCACCATCACAACTACATTTACCCCCTGCCATATTACCATGGCGGGGGTACCGCGGAAGACGGAAAGTCCGACTTTTCCGCCAGTCAGCAGTCGTCATGATTGCCAGCCGGCGGTAAAAGCCCACAATATGGAGGCGGTGCCTTGCAGGCACCGCCATCCATATTATGCTGGTTGCGGTGGGTATGCCTTTCCATGGAGGAGACTCCACCATGGAAAGTCATGCGGGAAATGACTATGGGGGCCCATTGCGGGCACCCAGGGGGCTGGGGGGGATGGGGGGCTGCACTTGGGATGTACCTGTGGTACCCCCTTCATTGCCATGCACAGGATGGCAGGCACCGTGCGGTGCCTGTCACGTTGTGCATGGCAATGCACAACATGCCTCTTGTGCATTGCGGCGGGTGCTGCTTACAGCACCGCCCGCCGCAATGTCAAAGATGTGGGATGCGACCGCCATGGTGGCAGTTGCATTCTAATTGGCGGTGCGGGACCGCGGTGCAGCGGTCGGCTGGTCCCAACACTGCTAGGGTGTCGGTGGGGCCCTACATACATCCACTTCACTCCAAACCAAAATACATGGGTAAAAGACATTGTCATTTACAACGCCAATAGCTCTAACTCTCGCAAAGGCGAGACCTATTGGGGGAATGCACACATTTTTCTCCAAATGAATCAGCTCACAGAGGCTTTGTCGACAGGAACTCAAGTCTGGATTGGACCAAATCCTAACCAAGTAGACCAAATGTCCCAAAGCTACCAGGTCACCTATCCAATTCAAAACTAAATCAAAATATACATGGACAAGTGGCGTGGCTCGCAGAAGGGATTGTAGTGATCTTATATAGTGATTTTCTCTGATTGATAGGGAATCCACTGGTGTCATCCCCCAAACCTCAGTCCAGTATAAGGCAGCCGACAGGACAGCGACCGTATAGATTTCTATTGCCAGAGAAACAACCTTCTGTGCATCCTCCTGATTGCACTTGCTTTGTGCAGGATACTTGCCTTACACTTCTAAATGTGGGCAGTCCATAGTAGGGAACTGTTAATTCTAATGGCAAGGTTGTCGAATGATTTCACCTCTTCGAGGATCGTAGCCCCCAGTAACAAATTCCTCCGGAAGGATTTGTGAGGCCTAAAGAACATGAATTTTGTTTTTTTAGCATTCATTTCTAGCCCCTAAGTATAACAAAAACCCTAGTGCACTTGACTCTCAGGGTAGGAAGTGTGAGCTGTTCAAAACATCTCAGGGAGGTAGTGTTTGGGTAGAGAATAAGAACTCCACCATTACACAACAGCCACAATAAGTGCATTGTCCAGACCTGTGCTTTTCTCATAGCAGAGAGTTATATTTTACTCACTCCAAAATGTAAACCACTGCAATGACCACTGCAGGGTCTACAGGATTCACAACACAGTAAAACAGAAAGTTTTCAATTAAGCACTGGTGCTGGTTCACTAAGGAATACACGAAGCGGCTTTCCTGTAGTTTGTAACATGTAGTTCAGCCTCATACTCTTGACTAGGCAGTTGTGGCATGCAGGTTTAATGTCCAAACAAGCAAATCTTTTTTGCCAATTCACAATTGATGTCTTTTCAGACGTTTGCATTACCTGACCATTGGGGCGTGCTTGGTTCTATCAAGTGGGAATAGGCAGTCCTTCTCTGCATGAAGCAAGCAGGCGCGCTGACATTCAGAAGGGATTGTCTCTGCAGTCCCGCCTCATCCTCTCCACATGAGCGAGTGACTGGTGCAGCCACCTGTCAAAGGGCACTCGGTTGCACCACTTGAGGTGGAGGATCTGTTTACTTCAGCCCGAGGGTGAAGAGACAGAATATCGATGGAGAAATGTCAACTGTCATGAATATCAAGTCAGGAATATCGAGGGTGTAAAATATCGAGGTACGTTTTATAGTTGTTAAAAATATCGATTTTTGTGAGAATTAGAAATGTCGATTTTGAAAATATTGATGTTAGAAATATCATTGTAAATAATATTGACAATATTTTTTTTTTTGTTTAATATTTAAAATCATTTTTAATATTTTGTAGGTACTTATTTTATATGTATAAATATTTTTTTGATGTTAAAATGTATGTTTTTAATGTATTTTCACTTATTTTTAGGAGCGGGATGTTGGGTTTATAGGGGATAAGGGTGGGGCGTAATTTAAAAATATTTGTTTAAATTAGTATATATTTTTTAGATTTTATGTATAATTTTAGGAGCCGGATGTTAGGTTTATAGGGGATAAGGGTGGGGATTAAATGAAAGATATTTGTTTAAAGTTTTTTTGTTGAAATATATTAATGAACATTTTTTTTAAATTAAAAATTTGAAATGTAATGAAAAAATATTTAAAAAGTAATACGTTTTTTTTAAGTGTGAATATTTTTGGGTTAAAAATATATATATATTTTTTTTAAATTATAAATGTATTTAAAAAAATTACATTGAAATGAAACATTTATATGTATGTATATATTATTTTTTGTTGTGTTTGTTTTACAAATGTAAACAAATATACTTTCTTATAAAGAAACATGTTAAGAACGTTTTTTTAAAGGTTTTTAATTCTAATACATTTTTAAATTTAAATTTTATAAAAATAAGTTGGGAATTTTAGAATTTAATATTACAATTTATAATTTTTTATTGAAAAAAATATGTTTATTTTAATTTTTTTTTAAAGTTTGTCATTTGTTTTATAAATATTTTTATTTGCATATTTCAAGTACAACAGCAAAAAAAACATTTGCCATAAGAGAAGATGAGATATAGCATGTCCATTTTCCCGGAATGCATGTGACATATCGATGGAAAATACACAACCAGTCACTAATAAGCAAACAAAGAAAAACCAAACAACAACAATGCAGTGTTGTATAAGCATATAATCCCGATGTGTGTGGGTTACCATATATACCAGCTGGTGCATCTCGGGAGAAGAACACTAAAAAAGCATTTCAGTCTGTGAGTTCAGGGTGTGAAAATAGATAGGCGCAGAGTGGTTGTCAGATGTTTTTGGGTCGGGAGGCGAGGGGTATCAGTGTCACATAGATATCACTAGTGGTGTCGCAATACATTAGGTCTCTCAACCATTCCTTCACAGTAAAGGGGTGGAGGACCCCCACAGTGCAGGGACACCTGTCTTTTGGCCAGCAATAAGATGATAGCAGTAAAGCAGAGTTTTCCAGCCCCCAGCGGGTAGACATATCCCAACAGTGCCAACAGTGAGAGGGTGATAGCTTGAAGTCCACCATCAGTGCCAGCTGTCCAAAAATTGCTCCCCAGAACTTCAGGACCGGGGGATAGTTCCAGGCTAGATGGATAAAATCAGCCTGCGGTGCTGCACACTCCCTGCATTTTAGCCCGAAGCTTGGGGGTGATATAGGCCCTATGTATGTATCTTAAATGGAGCAATATATGCCTGTTGTTGTTGGAGATGTAGAGAGTTTACTCGCAGCAAAAAGTCCACATTTTGTCTGTCAGCGGCTGCCCCAGAACCACCTCCCAAGCTTCCTGCGCTCCCCCGCCCACCCCTGGGTGAAGAGTCTGGGCAAGATGGTGCAGTCTGGAGACCAAATGTGTGCTCTCAGGTGATGTAACTATTGTGGATAATGGAGAAAATTCCTGCGGTTCCAGCACTGAAGGGCGCAGTGCAGCAACTAGGGAGGCCCTTGCCCTATTTCTTAGAAATGTGTTCAGTGTGGGTATGTCGTGGTTCTCAACCATGTCTGCAACCAAACGCACCTGATCTTCTTTGAACGCATCTCCAATCACCCGAACTTGGCAGCGTGCAAGTGCATGCTGCGCTAGGCTTTCAGTGGTCGGGGGTATTCATGGATTATTTGATAATGGTAGGTGCGGGAAGTACGGGCGATCAGCCTTCAAATATTGACAGAGTCTCTCCCAGACCCAACAAGTGGCTTGCAATGTGTGGATTTCTGTGCCCTTCGGTAAAATAGCAGAGAGGGGGCAGGGGCAAGCCTGAGAGTGCCCAGGCTTTAACATACCGCAGCTGTGCATTGGGGTGGTACCAGAAATAGGCATTGTGTGCCTGCGCTACGAGATGATACAAGTAAAAATCCGGTACTCCAAAAGCGGCCCACAAAAAAGGCATTGTGAATGTCTGCCACCCCACCAGGGCCCGTCCCCCAGCCCAAACCAGTCGAGTCAACAAGCCTCTAAGTATCGTAAAAAACATAGTGGTAAGTGGAATGGGAATATTTAAAAATAGATAAAGCAGGCGCAGCAAGACAACCATCTTAATAATGGCTATTCTGCCAGCGACCGACAACAGAAGCATAATCCAACTATTGATTTTTGTGGATAGGCGGTCCAAGGCAGGGGTGTAGGTAATACGGATCACCTCAGAAGCCGCGCGATGCAGCAGAATACCAAGATATCTGGGGGGCTTGTCGCACCAACGCAACTGGAAATCAAGCGCAAATGGCGAGGTAGCATCGGTCAATGGGCACACCTCTGATTTGGCCCAGTTAATGAGGAGTCCGGAGTACTCTCCAAAACGGATCACCTCATGTATTATTGGAGAGAAATTGACAACCGGATCACACACAAAAAGCAGAATATCATCTGCATATAACGAGGCCAGGAGGGGACCCTGATGAATTTTAATTCCCTACTGAAGATGGCGGTCCTGCAGGTGCCTCACTAGTGGTTCCATGGCAATTATAAATAAAAGTGGCGAGAGAGGGCATCCCTGCCTGTTGCCACGCAACAGAGGAAACTGTACCGTAAGTACTCTATTGAGAAGAAGGTGCACCACCAGGTGGGTATACAGTAGTCGGACCAAGGTGCTAATATTACCAGGAAAACAGCATTTCTTGAGTGTTGCATATAAAAAAGGCCACTCCAGGGAAAAGCCTTTACAGCATCTAGCAAGATCGCAGGGGCTGGGAGCTTTGAGTTAATATGGTTGATGACAGCGAATAACGTGCACAAATTAACTGAGGTCGATCTGTTGGGATCAAATCCCATCTGGAACGGGGAGATTATACAATTGATTGGGAGTTCTATACATGTCGGAAGCACTTTTGCAAGGATTTTATCATCTTGATTTAACACGGATAGGGGCCTAAAGGAGGCGCACCTATCAGGCGGTTTGCCCGGCTTGAGTAGGGGGGAGCGCTCCCACCTCAAGAGCCTCAGCATAAACCTCCAATAGATGAGGAACTAGCAAGGAATTGTACGTTTTATAGAAAATGCCCGTGAGCCTGTCTGTACCAGGGGCACGTGATCCATCAAAGTCATCTTTGGCTTGGGATATCTCGCCCGCGCCAATGGGAGAGGCTAGAAATTGCTGATCACACCATAGTAATTTCCTCCAAATAGTTGGAGAGGGATTGGTCAACCTGCTGAGCTCTCGTCGCATAGAGTCGGGTATAATAGGAAAGGAAAGCGGTGCGTATATCCTCGCCCTGAGTGAACCGGGTGCCATTGTCCAGTTGCAGTTGTGTGATGTATGTTGCTTGCTGTCGGGCCTGAGCAGTCTAGCTAGGGTCCGACCCGGCCTCTCTCCCTCCCGATACACCATGGAAAGCATGTATTTACCCATGTAAGCCGTCTTACAAGTGGCAAGTTCCTGGATATCCTCCAGAAGCTTTGCACGCTGGTGCAGCAAGGTGGTGAACCCCCCAGGTCGTCTGGGCATCGAGCTCTTTCAGTGTCCGCTCTGCTGCATCCAGGTCCCGGTGTATAAAGCGCAGAACACCCGCCTGTTTAGTATTACAGATACCTTGAATATACACCTTAAAGGCTTGCCATAAAGTAGCATATTGGGACACTGAGGTGCCGATCACGATCCTGTAAAAACCGGGTACGAACCGTCGGACGGAGCAAATTCTCCGTCCGACGCGTACCCGGTCGTCAAAATTTACAAACAAGGAATTACGATTCGCACGGAACACCATTTCCGTACGATTCGTAAAAAAGCCCGACTGAACAAAATAAACCTACCAATGCGATCCGGGAAAGGGCCGACCTGACGTCGGGACGCTCGCAGCCTGCCATTCACGAAACCAGGAATCACGATTCGCACCGACGTCATCCCGCACGGTGAATATTTTCCGGCTGCCAAAAACTGCCGGGAAATCAGGACGACGCGAACAAGGACCACCAGTACGCGACGGACAGACAGGACTCCGCGATCAAGGAGGACCAGTACGCGACGGACACACAGGACGACGCAAACAAGGAGGACCCGTACGCGACGGACAGACATGGACCCGAACCTACGTGTCATCCCGGCCCTCATAGCAGTCCACCTCCTCTACAGGTTCCGACGCAGACGCCGCAGAAGGTCAGAACAACTAAGGGAGGGGGGAAAGTGGGGGGGGGGTGGGGGTGGCAGGACCAGGGCAGGCCACAAAACCCCCACCAAAGTCACACACCACACATGCCCAGGACATACCTGACACCCATGCCCTGGTCACTACGAGGGGGTGGGGGCGTGTCCAGCTAAGCCAGCGACCGCCACAACGGAAGTCCGTCACCACGCGAACCGGCAACACAACCAGACCGGTACGTCCCGTACCCACGCCTCAAGAGCGTGGGTACGAGACGTACCACGCCCACACCCACGTCACCCCAACAATGGCGGGACGGATCGTACCCACGTGGCAAAGGCCTGGGTACGGCCCGCACAAGCATCACATAGCGTGAGGATGGAGATGTACGGACCCTACCCCCACCCCCCTATGCATGGAACGTACACCCACCCCACCAGTGTAAGTACGACTCGTACCCTCACCCTCGTATGCATGGAGCGTACCCCCACCCCAACAGTGTAAGTACGACCCGTACCCTCACCCGCGTATGCATGGAGCGTACCCCCACCTCAACCGCGTATGTACGTACCGTACCCCCACCCCAACAGTGTAAGTACGACCCGTACCCTCACCCTCGTATGCATGGAGCATACCCCCACCCCAACAGTGTAAGTACGACCCGTACCCTCACCCTCGTATGCATGGAGCGTACCCCCACCCCAACAGTGTAAGTACGACCCGTACCCTCACCCGCGTATGCATGGAGCGTACCCCCACCCCAACCGCGTATGTACGTACCGTACCACCACCCCAACAGTGTAAGTACGACCCGTACCCTCACCCTCGTATGCATGGAGCGTACCCCCACCCCAACAGTGTAAGTGTGGAAATATGGATTTTTCTGGTCAGTTATGTCCCCTATCTTGGACCCCAACGGTTCTATGTGCATGTTACAAGTACATGTATGTTCCCTCCAGTTCCAGTTATGAAGACGCAAATACATGTGCGTCCACCGTTAACATGTCCTCTGTTGATCCGCCATGAATGGGCCGGATATTCCATTCCTAAGTACGAAAGGCCACCGCCTTTATATGGTTCACTTATGCCATTTTACAGTCCAGGCAAGTAGGCCCTGATTCTGTCATCAAGCTTTTCTTTTTTTCTGTCTCTGAAGCTCCAGTCCGAGCCTGCATCTGTGACCATGAACTTTGTCTCATTCCCTGCGCGGCTCACGATGCCTGACATCAGCTTGCTGCCTGCCAAGAACTGTATTTCACCTTCGAAAATTATCTGCTCCGCTCCCTGCCCAATGCATTCCTGTCTAGTAGCTTAAGTAAACATTCTGCCAGCTACCGAGCAAAGGCCCGGCTTCTCTGTCTTTATGCAAGTAATTCATAGCCCTGTTACTATGGAAGATTCCTGCCCTCGCATCTAGTGTAGACACTTAGACGCTTGTACACGCACTAACAGTCAGTATAGTCAGTATAGAATAAGATTCTACTCCAAGAAGGCCTCTCTTTTGGATAACATAGTTCTTTAAACATAGGATGTTAGATATGATTTGGGATTAGGTTGACTTGACCCTCCAGACATCTGTCGCCACATGTAGAGTTAAATGTCAAGTCCCCTTCACCCCCTAGCTGCACGTCAATCACACGTCATGCTGCTGCGCGCGCATCTCTGCAAAGTATTTCTGCTGACATTGCGAAATTATTACATAGGTCCACCCCTATGTAACATCACAACCAAGGACGTTTCCTTGTTACTCTCAACTACGCCTCCTTCAGCTACGCACGTGAAATGTTATCTTTGCTATCAATTGTTACGCCTCTTGCATTTGCTTCGCTGTAATGCCTATTGTATAAAAGTTATTAATTATCAATAATGTATGTACTTCACTTCCTGAGCCTCCGTGGTGATGGAACCTGGAGTCCCCGATTTCGAAATCGTTTATTGGAATAAAGCCCGTTCTTAACCTCTAATACCACGGATTCTGCCTCTTATTTATTGAGCTATTTTTATTATGTTCTGTATCAAATTAAGTCCCGGTAATTAAATTATTTACCACATAAATGGCGCCCGAACAGGGACACTTTCTCATCTCACGCGCCGGCGGTGCGTTGCAGGCCCGGTCTCCTGCCACAGCTGGACGGACAACAACGCGTACCAGCAGGATTTCCTGTATCTCCCTCCGGTCAAGCGGGGGCGACTGAGGCTGCGATCAACACCCAGACGAGGCGGTGAGAAGTGCGAAGTATCCCGACCAGAGCCTAGCTGAGAGAGCAAGATCCGAGGTATACAGAGGCCCACCAGGTTTCCGATGTCCTGAAGTGTCCGAAGTTGTCGAGTCGAGTCCAGTCCGGTCCAGTTCAGTTCAGTTCCGCTCCGAGGCCTTCCGTTCCGAGCTACCCGGTGAGTACCATTACTGGGGAGGCGTTCTGGCGTGCACATAAGTTGTGCCGGTCCAGACGGGTTTGGGTACACAAATCCGGTCCGCACTGTTTTAGCAGTGTATCTGTACTGTTTAGCAGTATATCTAGTATATCAAGTATATAAATTCAGAATAATTCAGTTAAATGCCGAGTATTATGTTTAGTGATTAAGTTTTCTTAGATCATCGTCATCATCATCGTTGCTAATATAAATGTTAAATGTATTGATATGTCCTGCATGTGGTATGAATGACTGTTCATTATTGTGTTTTATTGTATTAAGTTTGTTCAAAACCAAGTATCAGATCAGTTTTCAATATGCCGCTCTTTTCAAAACTAAGACAGATCACAACTAGAAAAGGGGTACTCGAAGAAGCTGTTCCTATTCCTCCTAGGGACACTCCAGGGTACTTCATGTATCATAAACACGGCCTAGACGCTATATTATTTCTTGATTTATGGGTAGACTACACTAAGGAATTACCAGAAAGTCAGAGGTGGCCCGCAGCTGGGACCTGGGATGCAGAGTGCATCGTGAAAGTAGAGGAAGAATTATGGAAAAGGAAAGCAAGACAATCACAGAAGGACGCCATTGAATTATGGCGTAAAGAATCGTATAGACGCACAGAAAAAGCACGTAGACAGGAAGAGAAGAGTAAAGAGAATTCAAATAAAGTTCAAGAAAATATATTAATTGAAGAAGGTACACGAGTAAAATCAGAACAAGTAGACAGACAAAGACATGCCCTTATGAAGGGTATGTATCCCCTTCTGGCCGAGGGATTACCTAAGGCTACTGCGGGGATACCAAAAGACTTGCCACCCCCATTATTTCCAATAAAAGTACATCCTAAGGGGCATCCTAGAACCGCAGAAGATGTTTTTCTTTCCTCATATTTAGATGACGCAGCTCCCGAGTATGCTAACCCCGCCCCACATAGACCGTTGGCCGGGGAGGTTCAACGCCAAGATCCTGTACCTGTATCCTTACAGCATCAAATCCTGACACAAGTTCCGGCAAGCACGTCCGTTTCCACATCTGTTCCTACAGCTACTTCTATAGCTGTGTCCACACCTATAGTTGCTGTATCGCGTTCTACGAATCCTTTCACGCCCGATACTCCAGACGGGGCTACCGGAGGTGCTACCAATATTTTTTCTACGCCACCCAGAATAAATAAACTTACCTTTCAAGAGTCAGCACATCCGCGTACCCCCAAACTCATAAATGCCCGCACGCTTAAGGAACTTCTTATAGATTGTAGATATGACCCTGTGCCCGGCAAAGAGGACGAAATGATAATGGCATCATTACGTATCAGACGAGCCGCGGTGTATTTAGGGAAGTTACCAGGAATGACTGTGCATCTAGATAATATATATCATTATGTCCAAACAGGGCGAGATTCTGAAAGTATTAACAGAGCTATGGAATACCAGAAAGTGGAGATACAGGGGGAACTGTTACGTTTCCTCATAAATTGTGTGATCAGAAATCAAGACCGACCGGGGGTAGATCCGGAAATAATGCAAACTCTTACCAGATGGAGCCAGAATATATCAGAAGGGAGACATGACAGGCAAAAATGTATAATAGCCATGTGCAGAAAGATCCGAAAAGAAATAGAACGCCTACACGAAGAGAGATTAGCGGTAGACCAGTTTGAACAAAACGAGGAGGAGGAAGGATCAGGACTGCCCACAGGACAGTCAGACACCATAGCCTATGTAGGTAGAGGAAGATCTTGTAATAGTACCAGATGTTTTACTGATCCGATACGTCCGATATGTCCAGATAATAACAGGAATTTCCAAACACCTATAATAAATATAAGGTCCCCCGAGCATTCGTTCCAAGCCGCTGACAAATTACTGCAAGAACGAAGGGGTTATCATTTTCTCGATTCTATGGATGAACAAGAATTAGCCAGGTCAGCCGTTCACTGGGTTGACAGTCCCGGAAAATATGGTGATGATACAATAGCGCACACATTTTTGAACCTCACCCCAGATGAACAGCGTTTAGCTGGGATTTATATGATTCAACAACTTCTTATACTATATAAAAGTCAACATTCAGATCCTGGTCCCTTACCTGATATATTGACTGAATTACTCACGAATAGATGGAAAGGTTCAGGTACTAAGTTAATTAAGGAAATACTAGAATCTAGAAAGCAGTACATTCTTTTTGTATGTCCAGAACATGTTTCATTGCCCATCAAGGAAAGACCGATGTATTACATGGACAGACAGAATCCCTTACGAGAAGTACACCCAATAAAGGGCGAGGACAATCAGTTTAAACGTGTATATGTATATACGCCCATATCTAAAATAGAATTGTTAGAAATGAAGAAAGTGGTACCCAGTCATGACAAAGACCCAGCGGGTTTCCACCGAGAAATTAAAGACATGTTACTCATGGGAGAGTATACCTATCCCGACATTATGACAATATTAAAGGTATTAATGCCTGCTGGCATTTATGAAAAACTCAAGGAAAAAGAATGGGAGGTGGGAGACCAAAAGATAGATTGGACAGCATTAGAAAATGAAGAAAAGGCCCGAGGTCCAGGTTCGGGGCTTGGGGACAAAACTAAAGCACTACCAGGTTTACTAGTACAGGTACTGCCACGTTTATTAACTACGAAAAAGGAAGACTGGGGTGCGATCTCAGCCTGTAAACAAAAGCAAGATGAAGATACTAGTGATTTCTATGCCCGATTTGAAAAATGTTTTGGTATAAATAGTGGTATAAAAGCAAGTAGCGAGTCATACCCACATCTGTTTGTGACAAAATTAGTTGAAAATTCTTTGCCCCAAGTGAAGAATAGAGTATTAAAATTCAAGAGTACATGGCAAGGTAATACCCCATCACAAATGTTACAAATGTTACAGTACCATTACAATAGAATTAGAGAGGAACAAGAACATGAACAAAGACGTATGAAAGACACGAAAATGAAAATGCTAGTCTCTCAGACAGTTCCAGCTGAAGGTCATAAAAAGGGTACGACACAGTCCGGTGATTCAGCAGGACCTGTAAAAGGGACATGCAACTATTGTAAACAGCCAGGACATTACATACACGATTGCCCAGTCCTGAAGCGTAATATCGCCACAGGTATTACAAAAGAAAGACCACGGCCACTTAGACAGGATCAGAATGAACAAGGAGCACCGCAGCATGCACAGGCCATGCCAGCTCCACAACAGTCTATACAGTTTGTGCCAGCCGCACCAGCGTTGCCGGCTGCTGCCACACAAACCACGACACGACAGCTGTACCAGACCGCACAGTATGACTATCCTGATTATCAACGATATGCATGAACTAGCCTAGAGAGGGAAGTTGACTTACCCCTTATCGAGGTCCCTGTAGACCAAGAAGGACCTTATGTACACAGTGAATTATTAGGCCAAGATAGAAAATTTTTACTTGATACAGGGGCAAGTCGAACAACTATAAAACGTAGTGAAGTTCCAGGGGCACCCCTCTCAGGCTCACAGAATATTTCCCTTGGTTTTTCAGGAAAACCTATTGTTAATGAAGTATCACAGCCTCTTCCACTTAACGATAGGACCCTTGACCAGAACTACAGATTTATTGCTTACTAAATCATGTCCAGAAAACTTGTTAGGTATAAAAACACTGAAAGCTCTAGGAGCCATAATATGTTGTTCTCCGGAAGGAGTAAGATTGTTTTTACGTGATTTTAAAGGTCATTATGTGTCTCGAGACATGGATTCCCGACTGCAGAATTTGCCCACACATTTGTGGGCACAAGGCCCTACAGATGTTGGTTGCATGAACATTACACCATATCGAGTCACACTAAAGGCAGGAGTGGTACTACCACGAATGCGACAATACAAGTTACCCCCAGATGCTGTAATAGCTTTACTGCAAATCATTGACGAACTTATCGGCCAAGGAGTGGTTGTGGAGACCGACTCCAATGTATGTAATTCACCGATAATTCCGATTCTTAAACGAACTGATCCAAAGGCTCCCCCAGTATATCGATTGGTTATTGATCTGCGCGAATTAAATAAATGTATTATACCACAATACCCCGTAGTTCCAGACATCTCTTCATTACTGACAGCTATTGATTCCGAAGCAACATTCTTTACTGTAATTGATCTCAAGAATGCCTTTTTCAGCGTCCCAATAGATCCGGAAAGCCAATATTTGTTCGGATTTAGTTTAAATGGACGTAGCTTTAAATTCACACGCGCACCTCAAGGATTTACAGAAAGCCCCAGCATCTATAGCCAAGCATTGAAACGAGAACTTGACAGTATACACATGCCAGTCAACACTGCTCTGCTTCAATATGTCGATGATCTGCTGATCACCGCCCGAAGCGAACCTGAATGTGAAAAAGCATCACTGACGGTTTTACAATTTCTAGCCGAAAAGGGGCACAAGGTGTCCCCTTCTAAGCTGCAATTCTGTGTCCAGCGAGTTATTTACCTTGGTCACTCGCTGTCCAAGGAGGGAAGGCAGCTTACACCAGATCGTATCCAGCTAATTGCAAATATGCCAATACCCAAGACACAAAAGGAGGTGCGGGCTTTCATAGGCCTCACTTCATATTGTAGGCAGTGGATCCCTCAGTATGCATTTCTAGCAAAACCACTCATTCAATTAACAACACAGGAGGCAGCCACATCGACTGTCCTCCCTTGGACTCAGGAACACACACTAGCTTTTGAAAGCTTAAAGAAAGCTCTATGCCAAGCACCTGTTTTAGCAACACCATGTTACAGAAAACATTTTACACTCTTTGTTACAGAACGAGAAGGTACTGCCTTGTCAGTACTCACACAGGAACAAGCAGGATCACACAAACCGTGTGCTTATTTTTCTAGTACATTAGATCCCGTAGCTCAGGGTCTGCCTGCGTGCCTGAAATCAGTGGCAGCGACAGCTTTAGCAATCAGACAAAGCGATGCTATAGTGTTAGGACATCCATTGACAGTTCAAGTACCACATGCAGTAGAGGTTCTTGTGAATCGAACGCAAACACAACACTTGACTATAGCACGACTTACAGGGTATGAACTAACATTGTTTCAGCCACATATAGAAATCAGACGTTGTAACACATTGAATCCTGCCACACTTTTACCTGTAATCGGAACAGACCCACTAGCCCATGACTGTATTGATGTTATTACAATAACGACGAAACCCAGACAAGACTTGACAGATGTCCCATTGTCAGATCCAGACCTGACGTTGTATGTAGATGGTTCATGTATGAGAACAGGTACAGGAGAGTTAGTGGCCGCTTACGCAGTCACAACAGACACTGAAATTATTGAAACCAAGTGTATAAATACCTTGTCCGCTCAAGCAGCAGAGCTCGTCGCTCTGACACAAGCCTGTATTCAAGCCACAAATAAAAAAGTCAACATATACACTGATTCACGTTATGCATTCGGAGTTGTACATGACTTCGGCGTGCTGTGGCGAGAGAGAGGTTATTTAACTTCTCACGGTGCCCACATTCAGCACGGACCCCTCATTCATGCCTTATTAGATGCAATACATTTACCCATTGCAATAGCGATTATGAAATGTAAAGCTCATACGAAAATTATTGATATCATTTCTCAAGGCAATGATCTAGCTGACAGAACAGCTAAACAGACTGCTCAAACTCAAACATCCGAGATGACAAAGACAATAGTCCAGACACCAACACATTGCATGATGGTTAAGGATCCCGCTCTTGATGTAATTGACATACAGACACATGCTACTCCAGACGAAAAAGGGAAATGGACTGAATTAGGAGGGATCCAAACGGATCAAGGATGGATGACGAAGGAAAAATCTGTGTGGTTCCTTCCTGATTCAATGGTCCAAGTCATTATTAACACTGTCCATAGTCCAGCGCATCTAGGAGAGAAAGCTATGCTAGACAGCATTCAACATATTTGGTTCAACAAACATTTACGAGCAGCAGCGAAACAAAAAGTTCGTACCTGTATGATCTGTTGTCAGTTCAACCCAGGAAAAAGCATTCCCGTAGAGCAGGGTGGATTTCAGCCTCCTGATCACCCTTTTGAAATCCTCCAGATGGATTATATCCAGATGGAACGATGTCGAGGATTCAAATATGTTCTCGTAGTTGTCTGTGCTCTTTCCCGTTGGACAGAGGCGTACCCGGTTTCAGATTACACTGCCCCGACTACTGCCAAACAGTTAGTTCGAGAATTCTTCCCACGATACGGTTTACCACGTGCTGTCTACTCACATAACGGCCAGCCGTTCTCATCCGAACTAATGAAACACGTTTCACTTTTGTTAGGTTATCAGTGGAAATTCCACTGTGTCCGACACCCCGAGGCAGCAGGTCTCGTGGAACGACATAATCAAACTTTAAAAATCAGACTGTCCAAAATATGCAGGGAGAAAGGTGTCGACTGGGTAGTAGCATTACCAGTTGCACTCTTTTACATGAGAATGGTAGCACACTCTCGAACAGGGCTATCCCCGTATGAGGTGATCTTTGGCAGACCACCAAATATGTGGGGGACGCCTATACCACGTAAAATAACTGATATTGACTGTAATATGCTGACAGATTATTTGGCTTCCTTGATGTCTGCACTACAATCTTGTCGTTCACAGGTAGCTGCAACTTTTCCTGACAACACTGAGGTGAAACCCCATGACGTAATTCCGGGGGATCTCGTTTTAGTGAGGAACTTTGATCGAAAGACTCAGCTGGATCCTAGGTGGAGGTCGCCTCAACTGGTCTTACTCACCACAAGGACAGCCGTGAAGATCGAAGGCAGAAAAGGCTGGGTACATTCAAGTCATATCAAGAAATTTTATGGACTCCCATCAGATATAAAAACCACACCTCGTGTGTCTTCACCCATTGACTCAAAACTTCCTTTGGTTGACTCAGATAGTCACGAACATTATAAACTAAAACTCCGATCTAATCAGTCAGGAAATTTGATTGTTTAAGTCCTCTCCAAGGTGAAGCGGTTGAATTTGTCTCTGACATGTATCCCTTAGATCTGAATAGAGAAATAACCCGAAAAATGTTGAAACGACATACATACTGTAAATCACTGCGTAGTCATTGCACAGTGACGTTATTGATTTTGTTTTTCCTAAGTCTTTTAATAATTACTGCAAGTATATTGTTGCACATATGTTATCCTATTTCTAGACATGTTTATAATATTACTGCTGAACATTCTTTTAGCGAATTACCTCCGCATGAATTGTCATACAGATTTGCGCTGCGCAATAACACTTTTATTAGTATGTTACATCATTCCCATCAGGTTAGCAATGCTACAAATTGTTGGATATGTGGCCGACTCCCTCCCTATCAGAACTATAAAGGAATTCTACCTCTTTTTCCATACCCGTTCACACACAACGGCTCCTGTGGAGCATGGTTTAGTTTAATTAATTCCTTAGATTCGAACTCTGCAGTTTATCAAGACAATGGGGTATGGGGAAATCTGAACTTAGTTTTACTTAAAGTCTGCCACCCCAACAAGGAGGGACTTCCCAAAAGAACAGGAACTGATCTAGAAAATGAAGTATATGGATTAGGTAATTTTACGCTTAATCTCCTGATCTTGAATGTCGAATCCGAAGCTAATCCAAGTTTGCCCGCCATGTCAGTATTTCCAGCAAAAGGTGAATTATGTGTGAGAAAGAATGGTTCCATACATATGGGCCATAGTAGATGCACCACTGTAATAGAATTCAGTGATCAAGACAAGTCGACATTTAGAGCTTCCCGCCATTCCTATTTTATATGTGGTCAGACGGCATATGTACGTTTGCCTCTAGATTGGGATGGTACCTGCTACATTGGATTCCTTTTGCCACCTGTTTTTCTAGCTCCTCCTGATTATCACAGAAATACTCATTTAGTACACAATAGAGAAAGGAGAGATCTCCCAATAGTCGATTACACTGAAACAGCATGGGAAAAATACACAGATTTCAATAAAGGTCTCTTTCCCTATATAGGTACCGTTACTAATAGTAAGCTGATACGTAGATTGACTAGAACCCTTGAAGCAGTAGTGAACGAAACTATTTCCGCCTTAGGCAATTTAACAGAAGAGCAGTCTGCTATGCGGATTGTTGTGCTTCAAAATCGTCTTGTCCTTGACGTCATCCTGGCCGATAGGGGCGGAGCTTGTAGGGTCATCGGATCAAGCTGCTGCGTATTCATACCAGAAAATTCGCCATCTGTATATAAAGCTATAACGCGCCTTCATAAGATTGTGAGCCAGATACACCAGAATCCAGGCACTTGGACTTGGTCCGGGTGGTTTTGGAGCGTGTTATCAGCCTGGGGATGGAGAGTTCTATCCTTCCTAGGTATTGGCCTTCTCATACTATTCAGTTGCTGCTTATGCCTGCAATGTGGACCAGCGATTTGTGGTCTGTGTGCCACATCGTGCATTCCACATCAAGATTTTCATTCAAGATCCCGGAAGAAGAAAGAAGAACAAATGATGCTATATGAACAGATCAATGGATTAATGAAGATTGATATCTCTTGACGGGCAAGTAGGGGACAAGGAGGGAATGTGGAAATATGGATTTTTCTGGTCAGTTATGTCCCCTATCTTGGACCCCAACGGTTCTATGTGCATGTTACAAGTACATGTATGTTCCCTCCAGTTCCAGTTATGAAGACGCAAATACATGTGCGTCCACCGTTAACATGTCCTCTGTTGATCCGCCATGAATGGGCCGGATATTCCATTCCTAAGTACGAAAGGCCACCGCCTTTATATGGTTCACTTATGCCATTTTACAGTCCAGGCAAGTAGGCCCTGATTCTGTCATCAAGCTTTTCTTTTTTTCTGTCTCTGAAGCTCCAGTCCGAGCCTGCATCTGTGACCATGAACTTTGTCTCATTCCCTGCGCGGCTCACGATGCCTGACATCAGCTTGCTGCCTGCCAAGAACTGTATTTCACCTTCGAAAATTATCTGCTCCGCTCCCTGCCCAATGCATTCCTGTCAAGTAGCTTAAGTAAACATTCTGCCAGCTACCGAGCAAAGGCCCGGCTTCTCTGTCTTTATGCAAGTAATTCATAGCCCTGTTACTATGGAAGATTCCTGCCCTCGCATCTAGTGTAGACACTTAGACGCTTGTACACGCACTAACAGTCAGTATAGTCAGTATAGAATAAGATTCTACTCCAAGAAGGCCTCTCTTTTGGATAACATAGTTCTTTAAACATAGGATGTTAGATATGATTTGGGATTAGGTTGACTTGACCCTCCAGACATCTGTCGCCACATGTAGAGTTAAATGTCAAGTCCCCTTCACCCCCTAGCTGCACGTCAATCACACGTCATGCTGCTGCGCGCGCATCTCTGCAAAGTATTTCTGCTGACATTGCGAAATTATTACATAGGTCCACCCCTATGTAACATCACAACCAATGACGTTTCCTTGTTACTCTCAACTACGCCTCCTTCAGCTACGCACGTGAAATGTTATCTTTGCTATCAATTGTTACGCCTCTTGCATTTGCTTCGCTGTAATGCCTATTGTATAAAAGTTATTAATTATCAATAATGTATGTACTTCACTTCCTGAGCCTCCGTGGTGATGGAACCTGGAGTCCCCGATTTCGAAATCGTTTATTGGAATAAAGCCCGTTCTTAACCTCTAATACCACGGATTCTGCCTCTTATTTATTGAGCTATTTTTATTATGTTCTGTATCAAATTAAGTCCCGGTAATTAAATTATTTACCACATAAGTACGACCCGTACCCTCACCCTCGTATGCATGGAGCGTACCCCCACCCCAACAGTGTAAGTACGACCCGTACCCTCACCCGCGTATGCATGGAGCGTACCCCCACCCCAACCGCGTATGTACGTACCGTACCCCCACCCCAACAGTGTAAGTACGACCCGTACCCTCACCCTCGTATGCATGGAGCGTACCCCTACCCCAACAGTGTAAGTACGACCCGTACCCTCACCCGCGTATGCATGGAGCATACCCCCACCCCAACCGCGTATGTACGTACCGTACCCCCACCCCAACAGTGTAAGTACGACCCGTACCCTCACCTCGAATGCATGGAGCGTACCCCCACCCCAACAGTGTAAGTACGACCCGTACCCTCACCCGCGTATGCATGGAGCGTACCCCCACCCCAACAGTGTAAGTACGACCCGTACCCTCACCCGCGTATGCATGGAGCGTACCCCCACCCCAACCGCGTATGTACGTACCGTACCCCCACCCCAACAGTGTAAGTACGACCCGTACCCTCACCTCAAATGCATGGAGCGTACCCCCACCCCAACAGTGTAAGTACGACCCGTACCCTCACCCGCGTATGCATGGAGCGTACCCCCACCCCAACAGTGTAAGTACGACCCGTACCCTCACCCTCGTATGCATGGAGCGTACCCCCACCCCAACAGTGTAAGTACGACCCGTACCCTCACCTCGAATGCATGGAGCGTACCCCCACCGTGTATGTTCCAAGCGTACATATCCAGAAATAGGAGGTGTGTGTGCAGAGTCCTCCCAGCAGTGCCCTGAGACAGGAGGGGTGGGTGTGGAGTCCTCCCAGCAGTGCCCTGAGACAGGAGGGGTGGGTGTGGAGTCCTCCCAGCAGTGCCCTGAGACAGAAGGGGTGCGTGCCTATCACTCCCAGCAGTGCCCTGAGACAGGAGGTGTGTGTGCAGAGTCCTCCCAGCAGTGCCCAGACGCAGGAGGGGTGTGTGCAGAGTCCTCCCAGCAGTGCCCAGAGACAGGAGGGGTGGGTGCCTATCACTCCCAGCAGTGCCCAGAGACAGGAGGTGTGCAACACATGTGTGTGAGGCTGGAAGTACCCACATGCATACTGCCTACAAGGGAACATGTCCCCATGAACTCATGTCAACAGACTCCACACACAAGTACAGTGATCACCAAGGATGCCACGAATGTTGCAGGTGGAGACATGGCCCTGCATGCATGGCCAAAGTAGAAGTGCTCCGTCACACACACAGCTCATGTAGACACAGCTCTGCGCTAAACATTGGGAACACCCTGCAGGAAAGATATCAGGGTACACAGAGGAAGGAATACACCCTGGGACAATCGCACCATGCAGTAACTGCTTACATGAACAAAGAAAGTTAGCTAACACCTTGTGATGGCACACAGATCCCAGGGTCCCCCCAATGAGCAGCACACTACTACATATCCCACACACCCAACACATAAACACCACCCAAAACCATGTAGCAGCCCCACCAACACCAATACCAGCATAGCAGTAGTGTTATAATGAAAAAAAAATTAAGCTTTATTCAGCATGAGCACAATGTCCGTGGATCGCAGGCAGTTCAATATTCACAAAGCCCATAGGGCAGTCAATGAGTCTCAGCTGGATGGGGGACACAGTGGGATGCGTGTCCCCTACCTTGCCTGCACAGTTACATGCCATCGTCTTCCACAGGGGTGAGGGCATCATGGGGGGGGGGAAGCAACAGGCACCGCAGGGACATCAGGGCAAAGGGGAGGCGTTGTGGGTGCAGGGATGGAGGACTCCACCACAGGGGGTGGGGCAGGGCCAAAGGCGGAGGCCAGGATGGCACTTCACACCTTTGCAAGGTCCTCCAGGGATTCCCCTGCACCCGAAGGATCCACAGGCCCCAAGGAGGGGGGGGGGGTCAGAGGGATGGGTCGCAGCGCCACTGGGGGAGGGTGTAGACAGGGGGGGAGAATCAACCACCCTGACCGAGGACTTCCTCGACCGCTTGCGGGGTGGTGTCACTGTGGGGCTCAGGGACAGAGCGGCCATGAAGGAGTCCTTGGGGGAGATGTGGCCAGGAGAGCTGAGGGGAGGGGATTTGGAGGGAGTGGACTGGGTGGAATGCGGACTCCCACTATGGCTGCGTGTCACACGTTTGCCCCCCGACCCAGTGGGTGTGCCTACCTCACCCTGTGTGTGCGTGTCAGGAGGAGTGCGGTGGACCTTCCCTGCTGGTGTGGTGCCTGTGTCTGTTGATGTGGGTGCATGCCGACGTCTGGGTGTACGTGGGACAAGCATGGGAGTGGGAAGTGTGGATGGGGCAGGGGTAGGTGGGGGGAGGTCGCGCTGCAGGAGACCCACTGCTGCAGTCAGTGTGGAGTCTATGGACCTCAGCAAGTTGCGTTGGTCAGCCAGCGATGAATGAATGCCCTCCAAGTATGCCTCAATGTTGTTGAGGGTTTGCCCGTGGGCATGGAAGACATTAAGGATCGCAGCCTGACCAACCTGCAGTTGCCGCTGGATGTCCACAGACTCAGCATTGGCGGCAGCAGTGGAGACAGGGGCAGGGGGTGCGGTGCCTGGCATGAAGGAGACATGCGGTGACCGGGCACGCTGGGAAGGGACACGAGCAAGTGGGAGGCGGCTGATGGGAACTGAGGGGGCGGTGCGAGGTGTTGTTCCGCTGTCAGCTGCTGGTGCAGCCTCCGCCCACTCGGAGACATCCTCCTCGGACCTGTCAGCTTCGTATTCTGATGTGCCAGTCGACAGGTCCTCGGCCGCACTATCCTCCGCCTCTGTCCCACTCGATGTGCCAGCCCCGATGTCACGGCTGGCACTGGTGCTCGGTCCCTCCGCCTGGTCTGTGTCCATGTCTCCCTCTGTGTCCCCCGACGATGCTGTGGGCAGGGTGGAGAGACAGAAATTAATCAGACACCTGTACACATCTGTCACATGAGTCCAATCTACATAGGTAACATTGCATAGCCTGAAAAGGAAGATCCCTAACATCTACTAAACAAGGTACCGATGTAGGGCATGAAACACACAGTTGGTTGAGCCACCATGCCACTGAAATACCATGGAGAGCATGAGACAATAGCTAAAGACAGGAAACGGAGTCTGACATAGCACCCAGGCCCTGGGGACAATCCAGCACTGCATCTGCACCACACAGCGTTGGCGAAAATACCGATGACCAGGGACCATATCCATGAACTTGAGACACATGCTGCATAGGTAATGCTGAAAACATGCACAACATAACTCGGTCACTGCACCTTGCGTGTGTGTCCAGACAAACATCACACACTGGCCAGACCCAGCAAGTAGAAATCTGGATTTGACATATAGGCTTTGCCCGCCCCAACCACCCCCTACACGAGGCAAATAGTTGAGACACAGGTGGCACCAACATCTCATAGTCTGGGTGATAAACACAGGGGCAGGCAAAATGCAAGATTGGACGCCAAACAGCCAAGGTGCGCCTGTACAAATAATGAGGTACCAGTGCCCATCCTCAGATGAGTATAACAAGACACACAGGCACTAGCAACTGTGAGTATGAAGAAGGACATTCAGGTCAGGCTGCACAGTGGACACCTGTACAAAATAGCACGTCTATATACATGGTGCCAGGGGACAATGGCACAGAGCACAACCTACGCTGTAGACACTGAGAGTGTCCACGTTTATGATGACACATACAACACCGATGAAAAGGTGCCCGAGGGGACAGTAGTGGCCACGCAACTCCATGCTCCTGAATGGTAATGACTGCAACACACGCCACCATCCCTGCACTATGCGTATCGCACACTCATGCACATCATGTCACAGGCCACTACATAGGACATGCGCGCTGTAAGGCATGACACATGAGAGACCAACTCCCATGTCTGGAGTCAGCATCAGTGCCAACTGACATGGAACCCACATGCAGTGAACTTGACAGGGCACAGCCAAGGTCCCAAAACCTGTTACACACCACCCCCACACATGATGCTACAGGCATAGTTCTCGTGGACAAAGCGCCAGCCTACATTACCTTGTGAAGGAGTGACTACACACAGACCAGGGAACACATTGCAAGGAGGGGAAGGGTGGCAGGGGCGCAGCGCTATACTGGGGCAAAATGGATCTGCACAGCACCTTTAAACCCTGGCAGTGAATTCATGCTACTGTGCCCTTACAAATGCCGGTGACACACAACAAACACACATGTACCTACCCCCTTCCGGCTGCTGCTTCGCCTGTAAGCGCCAATCCAAGTCTGGAAAGACCACCGGCAGCACACGCCTGTGGAGGTGGCTCAGAAGGCGGCGGCCGTGGTTCTTGTGGCTCTCAGGTGAGTCCCCCAGCAGGACCCGTGCAATCCTCCGCGTCCAGCGTTTCCTCACCTGGGACAGGCTCCGCCTCCGACCATCCACACCCCTCACGGCACTGACGGCGGTCAGCCAGATCTGCTCCTTGGCAGTGGCGCCTACCTGTGAGGAAGAACAAGTGACACCACATCAATACACCAGCCACATGTCACAGAGAGACATTTGATAACAAATTAGCTGGTAACAACAAGGCATGTCATGCAGCCAACGCATTGCACCTTTGTCATAGGGACATGATCCTCTGGTGAGGGAAAAAGCAGTACGTGCCATAGTGGGTACACAGGTGGAATGATGGCAATGTCACAATCAATGATCAAGGCTCACACTGTGCATCACACCCACCCCTCCTGTCTCAGGGCACTGCTGGGAGCACACTGTACCCACCCCTCCTGTCTCAGGGCACTGCTGGGAGCACTCTGCACCCACCCCTCCTGTCTCAGGGCACTGCTGTTAGTGATAGGCACACACCCCTCCTGTCTCAGGGCACTGCCGGGAGCACTCTGTACCCACCCCTCCTGTCTCAGGGCACTGCTGTTAGTGATAGGCACACACCCCTCCTGTCTCAGGGCACTGCTGGGAGACATCAGGCATCCCCCCCCCTGAGACCCCCCCAACAGTACATGGCATGTGTGTCACACCAGGACACAATGCCAGAAGTCACAGTCACAACATAGGGACAGTCTGTGCCAGTGGCCTATGCACTCACCTGATACCCTGGTCGCCCATACAGCATGGGGTACTGTGGGAGGATCACATCCAGCAATGCCATGTTCTCCTCCAGGGTGAATGGCTGTGACCTCTCCACAGCCCTTGACATGGTTCCAGGGAATCAGTAGCAGCAGCTGGGTCGACGAATTCAAAGATGTGCAGGCAAGTACTCCCTCATGGGACCTGGCTGCCTTATATGTGCCTTTCTGCCCTGTCTCATGCACAGGAGTACAGAGTGATTGGTCACTCACATTTGCATCCTATGTTTCCACCAATCCCTTCAAACCTAGCAGTCTGTGTGTACTCTATCGGTTTCATTCTCCTGCATGATGTCAGCTCCCCAAACACATTGCCACAAAGTATTTTAATTCCAACTGACTTCTGCTGTTCACCTTCCAGAAGAAATTCGAATTTTGAACTTGGTCTCCATGACAACCAGCATGCATGTAGGCCTTAATACTTGTCCCTCATGTGTCCCCTATGTAATTTTGAGCTCCACACACAGGTACGGTGCGTTCCGGGGCCCTAGGGCACCCCAAATGCATTGCAACGGCCCGTACACGCGTGACTACGTTCACTATCAGTATGGGTGGCCTCGCGTATGCGTACTCGTAGTGGTACGGGCCGTACACACGCCTGTACGCTCCCTATCAGTATGGGTGGCCTCGCGTATGCGTACTCGTAGTGGTACGGGCCGTACACACGCCTGTACGCTCCCTATCACTACGAGTACGCATACGCGAGCCCACCCATACTGATAGGGAGCGTACACACGCCTGTACGCTCCCTATCAGTATGGGTGGCCTCGCGTATGCGTACTCGTAGTGGTACGGGCCGTACACACGCCTGTACGCTCCCTATCAGTATGGGTGGCCTCGCGTATGCGTACTCGTAGTGGTACGGGCCGTACACACGCCTGTACGCTCCCTATCAGTATGGGTGGCCTCGCGTATGCGTACTCGTAGTGGTACGGGCCGTACACACGCCTGTACGCTCCCTATCACTACGAGTACGCATACGCGAGCCTACCCATACTGATAGGGAGCGTACACACGCCTGTACGCTCCCTATCAGTATGGGTGGCCTCGCGTATGCGTACTCGTAGTGGTACGGGCCGTACACATGCCTGTACGCTCGCCATCATGATGGGTACACATACGGCAGCACTCCCATAGTGATATGGGAACGTACACAGGCCCTCTTTGCAGCAGTACAGCGGTATTCACACATCACAGTGGTGACAGGCGGCACACAGGTAGGGATAGGGCGGACATACTTGTCCATGGATGGACATACTTGTCCATTAATTGATATCGAGGCATCGTCTGTGCATCACTACATGTGTGGGGCACAGGTGTGAAAGGCCTGTGATGTGGAACATTACTCCTGAGTCGAGAAGGCACCAGATGTATGATGAGATGTCTACAGATGTACTGTGTGATGGTGCGATGTGTGCCAGGCATGCCCTTGACTCCTTTGACATGTGTGCATGTCATACTGCGCACTTGGGGTGAGCGTCACTGGCATGGCACGGACACCAACACACGGAAGTGCCCCTGATGCCCGGTACAGGGGTTATGACACCTGACTTGTCACTACCCACGGTGCACAATGTGACTATGTCATGTATGTGTGGGGGCTTCCCATCAGGTTGATGTTGGAGCACCCTCAAAAGCTGCAGCCGTTGCAGCAACCAACATGTGTCTGTGTGTAGATTGTCATTGCACACTGTTCCGCACACCATGCCACATGTGGTATCGGATGTGAGGTGCACATGTATGCATGGGACACGGAGTAGCGTGACAAGGACATGTCAGCATCCTCACAAGGTATGTGTGGTGAGTCATGACATGTGCACCTTCATGGCAAGGTGTGTGGGCTGGCCTAGTGTTATGTCATGTGACCTGTGGCTCCAGTGTTCCGCTACCAATCTCTGCAATCGGCATCCTACTGCTGCTGATGTGTGGGCGTATGTCACTCCTGTGTTGCGTCTGGCTGTTCACTTGCACTGGGACACAGCTATTCCCATGGCGTGGCATGGGGACGGTCTCAATCTCCGTGTGTAGCTGGGTCTTTGAAGGAGTGTCACCTTGCATCCATACGTGTCCTGGCCATGTAGCACATACCTGACTCCCTATGTAGCATGTGTGTATTGACAGATTAACATGTGCTCAGTACACATGAGTTGTTGTCGTAGTGCACTCACTCTTCCTTGTCACTTCCAAATTACTACAGAGCGCCGCCTCTTGCCCGAAGAATTCCAGACTTGGCTGCCATGCAGGAGAATGACAGCATCCGGCTCTACCGCTTCACCCAACCGTTGATTCTGGAGTTGACGGCGAGACTGGCACCACACCTGCAACCGCAGCACAGGTATCCCACGGCACTGACACCCCAGCTGAAGGTAATGGCTGCCCTACATTTTCTTGCCACGGGTACCTTTCAAAATACCATAGCTCATGTTGGTGGCATGTCCCAGAGCACGTTCAGTGGTGTGCTGCATGATTTCTTAGAGGCCATGTTGATTCACCTGGATGACTTCATCAAGTTCCCAACCCCTGAACAGATGACTGAGGTCAAGCGTGGATTCTATGCCCTGGGAGGGATGCCCCATGTCATTGGGTCCATAGATGGGACACATGTAGCTTTGGTACCACCACACGCACGGGAGGTGGCGTACCGCAATCGGAAGCACTACCACTCCATCAATGCCCTTGTGGTGTGTCTGTCCAACATGGTGATTTCACATGTCTGTGCTCGTTTTCCAGGATCAGCACACGATGCCTACATCATGAGGCGTAGCGGGATGCCTGATATGATGATGCAGCTGCGCAACGAACGGGCATGTGTTGTTGGTGGGTACAGTCTGTCTGTCCTGTATTCAGTATAGCCTACCAGCACGACCGCTTCACCAGTTCTAACGATGACCATGTGCTTTCCATGTAGGGGACGCTGGCTATCCCAACATGCCTTGGCTGCTCACACCTCTCCGCAACCCCATCACGCCGGCCCAGCTCTGCTACAACACCGCCCATGGCCGGACAAGGCGAGTGATAGAGAGGACGTTTGGCATGCTGAAGAGCCGATTCAGGTGCCTCCACAAGACCGGCGGCGCACTCCCATATGCCCCGGCGAAGGTCTGCAAGATCTTCATGGTCTGCTGCATGCTGCACAACATGGCAGTTGAAAGAGCAGTGCCACTCATCCTGAATCAACATGACGAGGACCATCCACCCGTGGAGGACGAAGGGCTTGGCAATGGGGCTAGTGATGTGGAGGATGTGGAGCCGCAAGAGGACATCCGGACTCGGCTCATACGCGACTTCTTTGCATAGTGGTGAGTACCAGTGTCTGAGTGTGCACGCATTGGTTCCCGTGTGGCATGCGTTGTGATGTGTGTCTCCACCTGCATGTATGGCACGTGAGTCAGAGGTGTGTGTGGGTGTGTCACTGGAGTGATGGTGCCAGTGATGGTTGTACTTCCCCAGTCATAATTGTGACATAGCATGTTGTCATCCATACATGTTTCGAGTTCATGCACATGCAAGTGGCTGTGCTTTTTGTGGCTGACTTCTTGTGTGTCTCTCTTCCCCAGGTACCTGCGCATGCCATCTGCTGGTTGCATTGTTGTGGCACTGCTATTCCTCATGGACATGACATCGTGGGCTGACTCAGCGTTACAGGCACGGACACGTTTGGAAGTCTCCATGGGGTAAGGGATGCATCTGGGGTGTATTGGGTGTGGCAGTTGTTCACGATGTGTGCACACTGCCCCTGTCGGTGTTTGGTTCCTCTGCAGCCATGTCGCATCCCCATGGGACACGACATGCAGCTGTGTACACCGGAATAGATGGTCTGCCTGGTTGACAGTCATCAGTGATGGGATAGGGGATTGTGATGATGGCATCAATGTGTGTGACACTGCCCTCGGACACATTCGGTTAGCATTGGCTTGACATGGTGTGGGACTTCGACATCCGCGGATCTATGGTGTATGGCAGGCTCTCGGTGTGCAGCTGTGGGTATTTAGCTGTTAGCCGACGCTTGTGTGCCAGTTCCATGGCGAACACGCATGTGTGCTGCTGAAGGGGGGTGCCAGTGTTGGACCCACATGTTACTCCACATGATGTGTTCATGTGTACTTCGAGTTGCCTCTGCAATCCCGAATACATGACTAATAAAGGTGTCCCTATGCCTCCAAGGTGCCTCTTCTCAGTCAATGCTGGTGTGTTGCCACGGTGCATCCTGCTTGTCTGGCATGGTATTCCCTGATTGTGGCTATGTGTCAATGTGTCGAGTGGCAAGATGCAAGCTGTGTGTGTGGGCTGAGACTGTGTATTGGGCATGATGTCCATGACTGTGTGGGTATTGTGACATGTGCCATCCCCATGCATCCAACGTTGGACAGGCCCCCATTCTCTGCATCCACCGGACTCAAGCTTGCAGGACATGTTTCTGCCACCTGTCTACACAGACCTGGGTGCCCCCCAGGAGACTGGGCTGGATCCCTGACCTCTGCGCATGACTGTTGCTGTACTCAATGTGTGTGTCAGCACGGTTGTTCGGTAACCCCCTCAGCTGGTTGGGCCCATCACGGGTGTGTATGGTGCTCCATGTCTGTCTTGCCTAATACACTGTGACCCATGTGTCCTGTGCCAGACTCAGGCCCCAGGGTGTGGGTGGTTGAAGACAAAAGATGACTCAGGCATGTTTTGACTTTACAAGACACATGTTAGGTAATAATGCTACCAGCAGGCATCTACTCTTCATAGTGTGATTTATTATTGGGGGGGGTGGGGGGGCAACAAAGTGAGTGTATTTCCGGGAATTTGGAATCCAAAGTAGGGGAGTTGGTGTCCTTGCCATTGGATATCCTCAGAGTCCATGCCACAGTCTTTGTCAACATTGGTCAGCCAGTGACCAGCAGGGCCATGTGGCAGAGAATGTCTCTTGATGCTGTGATGCTGTTGCTCCAGTGGGCCAGGTGCCAGGCCAGGTGTCCTGGGAGATGGTGATGTAGCGCCGACCCTCACGGTCCTTTCCGTGGACGACCCGGCCTCCTGCGGGGAACCTCAGCAGCAGGCCGTGACGACATCTGGGATGCTCCGTCGGATGTTTCCTCCTCCTCCTCCTCCTGATCCCTCCCTGTGGGTGGTGATGTTCTCCGCCTTCTGGCACAGGGAGGGTCGGCCATGTTGTCGGCCATCCGACGGAGTGTAGCGTGAATCCCCTGGAATGCCGTCACTTGCTCAGCCTGTCTGTCCTCCATCCTCCGTTGGTGTACCAGTAGACAGGCATGTAGCTCCGCATGTTGCTGGGCCTGCTGGGCCTTGATCCCCTCGAGGACGGACACAACCTGGGCCATGCCCGTGGTGTCCTGTCGGTATGAGTCCAGGATGTTACGGACATGGGAAAATACCGGATCCCCAGCCAACTGGTCAGGCTCGTGCCTCCGCCGTCCTCCACTCCCACCACCCCTGCCCACTTGCGCCTGGCCTGCCCTTGTGGGCACATCGGGTCTCCGGGACCCCTGAGGGGTGGCATTGGCGTTGTCGTCTGCCTCCTCCTGGGTGCCCGGGACACCGTGTCCCTCCTGGCCAGCCGGGCTGCATTGTGGTGTTGGGGCAGGGATCCTGGGTGTCTCCTGGGATGTGGCAGGAGTGGGGGTGGTGGTTGGCACAGTTGTACCTGACGCAGGTGCTGCAGGCGGTTGGACACCAGAGGGGCCAGGTCGGTCGGGGTCGTCCACAGAGTGGTGAGAGTGGTCGCTGCCGGTGGGATCGGGCTCCTGCAGATCCGGGTCCTGTGAGTGTTCCCCCCCAGTGTTGGGGGGTGCACCACGACGTTGACCTGTGTGTGAGAGAGACAATGTTAATTTTGGTCCATGCAACATCCATGTTTCATCATTTCCAAAGTTGGCACATTTCCTCTTGGAATTAGGATCTGTCTTGCATTCCACTCACAGTGCACTTGTGCATGGGTGTGTCCCTTGGGCACCACTTTGGCCCCTTTAACTATGTGTGGCACAGTCTTACTTGCTGCGTCAAGTGTGACTGCAGTCAGCAGTGGAGTGGGCAGGTGTTGCGAGCCATGCATTGGCGCCTTCCGTGTAGCACTGTACATGTGCACATGGAGTTGTTCCACACACTTATGTGATGCAGGTAGCTGTCATTGTGCTCGTGCACAGGTTGTGACATGGCCCTGTGTTTTGCCATGGAGAAGAGGGGGGGTTCTGGCACGGGCCACCCTTGGCTACATGCACGCAGTCTACCTGCTGACGAGCAGACATTCCCACACACCACACGGCTGATTTGCTCTCCCTGTGTCTCCCTCCCTCTCTGTCTCCCTCTCCCTCCCTCTCTGTCCCCCTCTCCCTCCCTCTCTGTCACCCTCTCCCTCCCTCTGTGTGTCAGCCTCCTCCCTCTGTCCGTCTCCCTGTGTCTCCCTCCCTCTCTGTCCCCCTCTCCCTCCCTCTCTGTCCCCCTCTCCCTCCCTCTCTGTCCCCCTCTCCCTCCCTCTGTGTGTCACCCTCTGTCACCTCAGCCCAGCTTCCTGGGCACACACTGTTAGCAGATCTTTGAGTGGCCCTTGGCTTGTTGATGTGAGTTTGTTTCTGATCTCCAGGCACCCATTGGATGTGATGTGTGTCTCTGCGCTGCTGCTGTGGTGGTGTGTGCTGCCACTCTTTCACAATGTTGGCTGTTCATTAGCTGCTGTCATGTGCAAAACAGTGCCTTCACCCCCATGTGTTGATGCAAGGCGTCCGCCATTTGCTGGAAAGTCATTCCTGTGTTGGGACACACTGTTTGTCTGGCTGTGACCTAGGCCATATGGGCAGAGTGCATTGTTGTCTGCTTCGGAGTCGCACTATGTGATTTTTGGGGCCCAGCCTCCCGCCATCCGGGTTACCGTGTCATGTGTTGTTGTCTTCTGTGGCCTGTGACTTGACATTGTCCAGCTGGGTGCATGGGGCATGGTGGCAGCAGTGGCATGTGCGTGCTCATGGAGTGTGGTTGAGTAATGCGATGGCTTGTGGTGGTTGCGTGCCTGTTAGTGATTTTGGTTGTGGATGCCGTTCCCCCCATGTGAGGTGCGTTGTTTGTGTACTCACCCGGGTCTCGGAGTCCTTCTAATCCTTCGACTGCCTCCACCGGCAGTATGGCCATCACCCTCTCCTCCCAGGGATGGTACTGTACGGGTCTGCGGGAGGGCCCTCCTCCGGTGGCGTTGGCCTGGTCGTGTTCCTCCTGCCTCTTGGCTCTGACCCTCCTCCGCAGATCGTACCACCTGTTCTGGCATTCCTGCCTGGTCCTTCTGGTGTCCGCAACAGCATTCACAGCATCGACGATGGTCTGCCACATGGCTGTTTTTGCTGCCAGGCTGGTGTTTCTGACCAATGTTCCAAAGATCTGTGGCTCGACTCTGAGGATTTGATCAACAAGGATCTCCAACTCTCGGTTACTGAACTTTGGATTCTTGGTAGTGGGCATGGTGAGGGGTGTGGGTGGGGATGGTGGGGGGGGTGTGTGGATGTTGGGGGGGGGGGTGTGGATGGTTGTGTGTGTGTGTGTGTGTGAATGTGATGAGGGGGTGTTTGTGAGGGTGGTTGTGTGAAGGTGTGCAAGTGTAAGGTGTGGTGTAGCTTGTTGTATGGTTCTGTGGTGTCTGGCAGCAGTGAGTCTGTTGCAAAGGCTCATGGTTTGTGTGTGTGGGCCCTTTTTATTGGTCCATGGGTGGGTGTGGCAGTGTTTGAATTTTGGGTGGGTGCGTTATAAGTAGTGGTGGTGTTTTGGCCCTCTGTTTGTCTTTGGCAGTTGCAGGTCAGTGAAGGTGTATTTGTAGTGTTTGTTGGTCATGTTTAGTGGCTTTGTGCCATTCGAATAGTGTCTTCTTGTGTTGTTTTGTTTTGTCCTGGTTGTGTACGTGCGTTTTGAGCGTGTGTACGGTGTGTAGATGGGCCATTTGGTTGTACGGTGCTGTCCTTGTGTGTGGGTTGGTACGACTCGTACATGCGGTTGTGATGTTGGGGCCTGGGGTGCGCTCCGTACTTAGGAGGTTGTGTTGGGGGTAGGACCGGAACGTACTGGGGTGTACATAGACGGTGGTACGACACGTACTGGGGTGGGGGTACGACTGGAACGTACTGGGGTGTAGGTACACGGGGGTATGACACGTACAGGGGTGGGGGTAGGACTCGAACGTACTGGGGTGTACATAGACGGTGGTACGACACGTACTGGGGTGGGGGTAGGACCGGAACGTACTGGGGTGTACATAGACGGTGGTACGACACGTACTGGGGTGGGGGTACGACTGGAACGTACTGGGGTGTAGGTACACGGGGGTATGACACGTACAGGGGTGGGGGTAGGACTCGAACGTACTGGGGTGTACATAGACGGTGGTACGACACGTACTGGGGTGGGGGTACGACTGGAACGTACTGGGTGCACGGTGGTGCGACACGTACAGGGGTGGGGGTAGGACTCGAACGTACTGGGGTGTACATAGACGGTGGTACGACACGTACTGGGGTGGGGGTACGACTGGAACGTACTGGGGTGTAGGTACACGGGGGTATGACACGTACAGGGGTGGGGGTACGACTGGAACGTACTGGGTGCACGGTGGTGCGACACGTACAGGGGTGGGGGTAGGACTCGAACGTACTGGGGTGTACATAGACGGTGGTACGACACGTACTGGGGTGGGGGTACGACTGGAACGTACTGGGGTGTAGGTACACGGGGGTATGACACGTACAGGGGTGGGGGTACGACTGGAACGTACTGGGTGCACGGTGGTGCGACACGTACAGGGGTGGGGGTAGGACTCGAATGTACTGGGGTGTACATAGACGGTGGTAGACACGTACTGGGGTGGGGGTATGACTGGAACGTACTGGGTGCACGGTGGTGCGACACGTACAGGGGTGGGGGTAGGACTCGAACGTACTGGGGTGTACATAGACGGTGGTACGACACGTACTGGGGTGGGGGTATGACTGGAACATACTGGGGTGTAGGTACACGGGGGTATGACACGTACAGGGGTGGGGGTACGACTGGAACGTACTGGGTGCACGGTGGTGCGACACGTACAGGGGTGGGGGTAGGACTCGAACGTACTGGGGTGTACATAGACGGTGGTACGACACGTACTGGGGTGGGGGTACGACTGGAACGTACTGGGGTGTAGGTACACGGGGGTATGACACGTACAGGGGTGGGGGTATGACTGGAACGTACTGGGTACACGGTGGTGCGACACGTACAGGGGTGGGGGTAGGACTCGAACGTACTGGGGTGTACATAGACGGTGGTACGACACGTACTGGGGTGGGGGTAGGACTCGAACGTACTGGGGTGTACATAGACGGTGGTACGACACGTACTGGGGTGGGGGTACGACTGGAACGTACTGGGGTGTAGGTACACGGGGGTATGACACGTACAGGGGTGGGGGTACGACTGGAACATACTGGGGTGTACATAGACGGTGGTACGACACGTACTGGGGTGGGGGTACGACTGGAACGTACTGGGGTGTAGGTACACGGTGGTGCGACACGTACAGGGGTGGGGGTAGGACTCGAACGTACTGGGGTGTACATAGACGGTGGTATGACACGTACTGGGGTGGGGGTACGACTGGAACGTACTGGGTACACGGTGGTGCGACACGTACAGGGGTGGGGGTAGGACTCGAACGTACTGGGGTGTACCTAGACGGGTGGGGGTATACATACACGGGGGGTACGTGTCGGATGTACGGGGGCTGGGGGGAGTGTTGGGCGCGTATGCGGGCACATGTCTCCATGGTTGCTATAGGAGTTCGGTGCGGACGGTGTTTTTTCCATACGGTTATAAGCTCGGACGCACGGGATGGATCGTGATTCCTCGGTCGGACTTGACTTTTCACGTTTGTAAGGTAAATCGTCCGAGGACGTGTCGGACACATTTTCCGACCCGAGGACGTGTGGGGAATGATTCCCAGTGCGGTTCGTATGGACTTTTTACCATGCGAATCGTGATTGCCAGTTCGTACGGCACTTGTACGATTCGTACGGTAAAAAGACCGGATACGAGTCGTACGGGGACATTTTTTACCGGATCGTAATTGGCACCTGAGTCTTGTTGATCCTGCAGTAGTCTGCAATCGCCTCTCACACTTAACTCCCAAATACCGTGTCGAGCAGTGCATCCGCCAGGAACCACCATAATCTATGTGGACGCACAATACTAGGCAGGGTCATTGTCAGCATTACCAGTAGTCCGTCACCTGCAAATTTATCAAGAGATCAGGAGTTAAATTCCAGTGATCTATATGAGACCACATACTGTGTGGCGCAGAGTAAAAGGAGTATTCTGTATCGGTCGGGAGTTGGTGCCGCCGGGTATCAGTCAGTAAGTACTGTTGCAACAGGTGCCGAAGTTTGTCTGCACAGTGCAATTTAGTAATATGGCCTGCACCAGTGGTGTCGGAGACAGGCTGCAAGGTCAGTTTTGAGTGCTCCCCCAATATGATAGAGTGGATGGGAATTCCAGAAATGTGAGAAGATAAGCCAGCAAAAAACAGGGCGTATCACCATTAGGGGCATGGACATTGATTATGAGTATCTGCTTCGCACCAAGGCTACCCGCCACCAACAAGTATCTTCCTTCAGGGTCTTTAATGACCGTGTGAACCTGGAAGGGCAGTGTTTTATGAATCAAAATGCACACACCACGGGAGTAGGTACTGCACCTTGCAAAGAACCTGTTGATGCCCCAGCCGGCTGCAAAACGATTACCAGAAAGTGGTGCATAGTGTGTCTCCTGAAACAGCGCTATATGTGCCTTATGTCAAGTTAGGTAGGCCAAGACCTGTCTCCCCATTCGAGGATTTGATAAGCCCCGAGCATTCTATGTCATGCAGCGCAATTCCATTCCCCCGCCCCTCCCCTCAACCCTGACTCAGGAGTTGTGGCAGCGAATTTGTAATAAAGTCAATACATTGAGCATAGCACAGCCGGCAATAGCATAACGTGGTTTCCTGCATTTTCAAGGCAAACTTAAAATCACAACAGAACATTTCCCCCCTCCAACCCCCACCCACATCGAATAACCCCCCATCATGTATCCGGCGAATTCCCATTCCCCATAATTAACAATGTAGGAGATCTCCTAGGGGAGGAAGGCAACGCCCGGAGCGGGCCACTAAAACATAATATAAATCTTACAATGATTGTACGAAACTGCAATTTGGGAAGAAAAGAGAGCAACATGACATTAACCAAGGATATTACATCTTGTTGACTCATCCCGAGCTAGTCCTTGGCAAGTACTAGCAGGGAGGCACAAAGCTGAGTTATTTCCCGGGGGGTTAGAGTATTGTTCAATTTGTATTGTTTCCAGAAATTATTAGCATCCACAGGAGTGTCAAATATGTGTGCCTTCCCATCAATCTGTATGTGAATACGCACCAGATACAGCATGGCATAGTGAATGTTTGCTCCCTTCAACATCCACTTAACGTCTTGGAACTTGCGCCTAGCCTCTTGCACCACCGGTATGAAATCAGGATACAACGACAACAACATCCCTTAATATTGTAGATCCGTAATGTCTTTTGCTTTACAAAGGGCCACATCCCAGTCGCGGTAATTAAGGAGCCGTGCAATAACTATACGCGAAGGGTCTGACGTAGGAGCAAATGAGTGATGCGCCTGCTGATCTGAAAATGTTCCAGATAAAAAATCCCTTCTGAAGAGGTCTGTGAGCAGTCGTTCCACGTAGGACTCCACAGGACCTGTGTTGGTGGATTTGGCCAACGCGAAGATGTGTAGGTTGTTGCGGCGCAACCTTGCCTCCAGGTCCTCTGCCTTGGAAGCTGTTGCTTTGAGCAGGCGTTCTAAACATTCCAGATGCTTGTTCATGGTTGTGTGTACATCTCCCACATTGGAAATGCGCTTCCCGGCGGTCTCCATGCGGCCCTCATGTTCCAGACGGCCATGCATGGTGTCAAGGCACGCCTTCAGGGTGTCGAAGCGCGTGTCGATGGCTGAAAAGCCAGCACGTAGCTCCCCTATTATAGCTGCCGTTCCCTCCATATGTGACTGCTCCCCATTAGGTGGATCTGCGTGGTCGGGGGGTCTCTACGCCCAGAGTTGTCGCCGCCCTCCCGCCTAGGAGTCTTAGCTGGCTCAAACAGCAGTTGCCGCTGCTTGGAGTCCCCTCGACGCATGATGAGGCAGGTTAGGGTTAGCCGCAGTTGTGAGTGTGTATAGCCAGGCAGACGAGGGTGGGATGGGCGCTGGGTTGATCAGCTGTGAAGCCGCAGTATAGGTCACAATGGATCTGCTTATATGAAGCCCAGGTATTCCCAGCCTGCACTAATGGAGTTAAAAGTATGGAATACAGTGGCGGGCACCCTTCTGCACCATAGAAGGAGCTGGGTGTAGGGGACAGTCGTACTAGGGATGCCAGCATTCTAATCGCCAGGCAAATAGTGTCCAGAGATGGGTCCTGTTGGGCCTCAGCTGTGTAATTATGCCTCTCGGCGCTCAAAGCCCGCCACGCAGCCCATAGGGGTGGCCGACTTCAGTGGGACGCAATGTCACGCAGGAGTCAGGATTCCGCCCCGGCATAGAAGCCAGGCGCATCGCCAGCTCAGCAGCAGTCGTGGGGAGAGTCCACCGCGCTACTCACCGCCCAGCCCCCATCCAGGGGGCTTTGTGGAAATGGATCGGTATCTGCTCCATGCCAGGCCTGGAATCCCCGATCTCAGTTGTACAGGGAGGCCATGCTGCGCGGCAGCAGCCCAACCTCCAGGCTCACCAGCAGCCCCTGTCGCCATGGTGCCTCCAGAGGCCGCGTCAGGCTGCTGCGGGGTCTCCTGCCGTGCACAATGCCACTCCCAGCGCTGCCACTGGCCTCCACACCAGCCGTCTGCTGTCAGCTAGGCCCAGATGCCATCAGCAGGGAGGATTGCACCCCCAGGGTAGAGCAAGGCAGTAAAGTCAGTGTGGCCGCTCTGGAGCTCCTCGATCAAGCTGTCATCTTGGTGTTTGGTCAGGACACGCCCCCAAGATTGTAATTTATAATTTATAAAGATTTTGACATTTTTTGGATATTTTGAATTGTTTAAAAAATATTGAAAAATGTTTGTGTTAAATTTCCCAATATTATAAAAATGTTTGGATTTAAAAATTAAATTTAAAAAACATATTTTTTTTCATAATGTTGTTAATAGTTATTTTTAATAGTTTTATTTAACAATATGTAGCTCTATTCCTGATTTTAGTTGGTTTGGAATTGGAATAGTATTTTTTTTATATTTATTATCCAGCACTTTCCCTGAGTTTAGTTAGTTCTGAGTTGGAATAGTAATTTGTTATATTTTATTATCAAGCACTTTTCCTGATTTGAGTTGGTTTGGAGTTGGAATAGTATTTTTTTATATTTTATTATCCGTATTTGACATATTAAATAATTTACAAAAATATAGTTTTGTATCATATATTTTTCACTTGAACATTGTTATATTGCTTGCACATTCACAATAGTTTTATTGTAATTTTATATGTTGAAAGTAAGTACATCAAAGAAATATATATATATATTAAAATATATTAAATTGTATGTTTTATAATAATATATTATTTAACATATATTTTACCATTTTTGTTTATTTTTCTATATTTTTCTATTATTTTTTCAAAGTATAAAAATATAGATGATTTTTTTTCAAATTCTCAGTTCTTGTCTATGGGGTGTTGTCTTTTTTTCATTTTTTATTTTTTTTAAACAGTCTTTATTAGAAACAAAAGCAGCGATAAAGACATTACAGAACAATCCACAGGAAGGTCTGTTACATGTTCTCGGGTCAGGAAACTGCACCAGTACAGATCTATTCCTCATTGCCCACAGAATGTGCCATCATCTCATCAGCCCCCTTCTCAAGCACCAAGAGTCTTTCCCTCCTCAGTTCCACTGTCGGAGAGACACATATCTCACCCCTATACTTATTCCAGCGCCCCCACTTATGATCCCATTTACGTGGACATCCCCTTCCTTTATATACTGTTTTTTCGGCCACCATGGCATGGTCTATGTCTTTTGCCCAATCTCTCAGCAGTGGTATAGTATCTGCGCACCACTTCTGAGCAATGTTTCATTTCGCTATACTCCACCCCAGTGTGGCCCATGATTGTTCGGCTTGCATGAGGGCTGTTGCCTCCCAAATATTGAGGAGACACAGTGTGGGAGTTGGGAGGATAGACTTGTCACAAGCCCTAGTCAGTTGTCTGGTGACGTCCGTCCAGTACTGTTGTATGTGAGGACAGCCCCATGAAATATGCAGGAATGTTCCCGTCTGGTTACATTTTCGGAGGCAGAGAGCATCGGGTCGCCCACCCAATCGGTGCAGCAGTATGGCATCAAAATAAACTCGGTGAAGAATTTTAAGCTCCACCAGGCGAAGCCGCATCGGGATGGCTACTTCACGGGGTGAGGACAACGCCTCTATCCAGTCCTCATCAGCTAGTTCTCCCAATTCAACCTCCCAAGACACCCTCAGATTCAACATTGGATCGCCACGATTATTAATCAATTTCCTATATGTGAGAGAGATGGCCTTGCGGATCATAGGATCCAGCAGGAGCCTGTCCTCCGGGGGAGAGGAGTCCGGAAGGGGGCTATCCTTAGGGAGGGCGAAATCAATGGCATGGCTGATCTGGAGGTAGCGAAAGCTCTCCGACGGCCCTAGCTGGTACTTGGTTTGGAGATCTGAAAACAATGCCTTCTTGCCCTTGAACCACAGATCGTCCACTGTCGAGATCCCTATCGTATCTCACTTATCAAATCCTGCACAGGCACTAAGCCGTCCCAGGATGTCCGGTTCCCATAGAGGGGTAGCCTTTGTGAGGCACCCCTCCCAACCCAATCGCCTCTGTACTCCATGCCACACTTCCACCGTACGCGCCGTATGGCCGGTCAAGCACAGTTTCCTATGGTTTGTGTACAATGCTCTATCGTAGCCCCATTTCCCCAATAACCAATGATCAGTGCAAAAGCTGGGATCATCATGTTGCCCAAATACCTATTGATTGATGGCCGTCAGTTGTGAAGCCTAATAGTAGAGGCATACATCTGGCAGTCCTATGCCCTCATCATACCATCCCATAGTAAGCTTGGCCATGGCTATACAAGGCGGTCTGTTGTCCCACAATAAATCTCGCACTGCAGCATCAATCTGTGTAAAGTAAGAGTCGGGCACCGGAAAGGGAGTGTTTTGTAACGTGTAGAGAAAGAGCGAACATTTTGAATAAGGATGCCCGTCCTAACAAGGTAAGGGGGAGCGTTTTCCAATGCGTGACATCCAATCGAAATCTCTGTAGCGGCTCCAGCAAGTTACGTTCAGAAAATAGTGTGGCATTGGTAGTGATAAAAATCCCTAAGTAACAAAAGCCCTGGGAAGCCACCGGAATATCGTAACCACAAGGACTCCGCGGTGGCTCTCCCCAAAGGGGATGCATCTGGGATTTAGACCAGTTTATTTGATACCCAGAGTGTGCCCCGAAAATGTGAAAAATATGGAGTACACGGTGCAATGAGCGCGTTGATGAGGCAAGATAAAGCAAAATATCATCCGCGTACAGTGATATGCGGTCTTTGTGATCATTCGTCCATCTAAGGCCCCTAATGTCTGGGTCTCCCCTTATCCAGACCGCCAATGGCTCCAAAACCAGGGCGTAAAGGAGTGGCGACAACGGGCAGCCTTGCCTTGTGCCCCGACACAGGGGGAAAGAAGCAGAGCGATGATTGTTCACTGAAACATGAGCCATTGGTTGCGTATATAACAGTTTGACCCACCCCATAAATTTGGGTCCGAACCCGATGCGGCCAAGAACTGCAAACAGGTACTCCCACGCTATGGTATCAAATGCCATTTTGGCGTCAAGTGACAGTAGAATCGCTTCTTCTTCTAGAGTGTCCACACGGCCCAGTGCACCATGCACACGACGCAGATTGCACGCAGTGTTCCGTCCTGGCATGAATCCCGACTGATCTGGATGAATCAGGTCAGTGAGATAGGGGAGCAGGCGAGTCGTCAATAATTTGGCTAGGATTTTAGCTGCTACCGTAATCAGAGAGATAGGCCTATACGAGGCGCAATCATCTACCGGCTTACCAGGTTTATGGATGACCATAATGGTGGCCTCTCGAATATCATTCGGGAGGAGGGCATTTTCATACCTTTTGTTGTATAGATTTAGTAAATGAGGTGCTAGTTTGAGAGCCATAAGCTTGAGTAGCTCGATCGTGAGCCCGTTCGGGCCCATCACTTTACCCGCGCAAATGTCTTGAATTGCCTTTTGAATTTCATCAACCGACAAGTCAGCATCCAACGCTTCCCTATCCTGCTCCGAGAGGCCCGTCACCCCGATAGTGGCAAGGAGTTCCGCCGCCCTTGAAGCCTGAGAATCTTGCGGGACACCATATATTGTCTTATAGAAGTTGGCAAAGGACTCAGCGATGCCCCGTGGGTCCGTGATCAGGACATCATCAGATCCCTTAATCGCACGCACCCATCTCGCTGATTGATCTTTACGCTCCAGCCACGCCAGCAATTTGCCAGTTTATTCCCCTTGTTTGTATAAACGATGCCGAGTGGCCAGAGCGAGTCTATTGGCATCCTCTAGGAGCAATTGCTTATAATCTTGCCTTTTTATATTAAGCAGATGTTGAGTGTCAGGGTCCGGGACCCGAGATATGTCTACCTCGAGACGTAGGACCTCGGCTTCCAGCTCCAACACCCTATGACGGCGCTCAGCCCTATGTCCAGCCATCACCGATAGTGCCCTTCCCTTGATCACTGCACCATATGCCCCCCAAAGCATAATGGCCGACTGGACCGAGCCTATATTGTCCTTAAAATATTAATCTGTATCTTTCCGCAAGATGTCCCTGATATGTGGGATTTTTAGTGCCCACGGCTGAATCCGTATCGGACCAAGTTGCGGCGGGCGTTGCACACCAAGTACTGTCAACACCGGGGAATGATTTGACACCCCCGCACCAAACACCCAGAATCAGAAAAGTCATGTATGTGTTGTGCGTGCGTGAACAAGCAGTCGATTATTGATTGACTTCCGTGTACACCAGACTGAAACATAAAGTGTGTGTCATGAGGGTGCGACCACCTCCAGACATCTACCATCCCCAAGGCTTCAATAAAATCTCGTAGTTGGGAGCAGTGTGCTGAGTCATGTCTGGGTGGGGATCTATCTAGGTGACCGTCCATTGTCAGGTTGAAGTCACCCCCCATTATCAGTGTACCCACAGGCAGGTTAAGCAAAAGTCTCCCAACATCTGTCAATGTCAATCGCTGCAGACCCGGTGGAGCATACACAGAGACACCATTTAGAACCCTGCCCTCCCACATACCTGTGCAAGCTGCGTACCTGCCCTGTGGATCCGTCCAGGTATTTTGTATCACATATGGACAGCCTTTCCAAAGGATGACCCCCACCCCCCGGATCCAGTGGTGAAACCTGAGTGAGCAACCATTCGATACCCCTTCCTGTTGAGGGCCATGCAAGAATTACCAATTAAGTGGATTTCCTGTAGAAATACCAAATCAAGCCCATGTCGGTGGACATACTGCAGCACAATTCCTCTCTTGATTTTGTCACCTAACCCGTTAACATTTCAGGTGACCAGCTTAAGTCGCTGACCTTTCGCCATTTATCACAGATATCGAAAGTACAGTGCTCATGGAGGACATGTTGCATCCCAGGCCCTCACCTGCCTCCCACTGAGAGACCCTCGGACATTCAAAGACAACCTCATGATACTGGATCTTTCCTGCTGCCACTTGAACATAGAAACCAATCTCAGCGTTCCTATATAAGCAATCACTTTGTCTTGCTGCAAAATACCCCCCAAACTCACCCCCCCAACCAATTAAACTAAAGACTACCCTTAGTCCATTAAACTCACCCCCCTCCCTGCCTCGCTGCTTAACAGGACTAGAACCGCCCGCCACCCCCAACATGCAAAGTGCCTGTCGCCCAACCACGAACAATTCCAAGGAACGTGAGTAACCCCACTCCCAACTCTTTGACCGTTACACAGGCAGTTCTCCGTTCCCCGGCCCGACCCCTACCCCAGAAGAAAAACGGTATACCATACCGAGACCCGGTAAGGTCATCATTAGATGTCATGTGGCGCCCACATTGTCTATAGTATTGCAGCAATAAGGCCTATGGGAAAGCCAATCCCCCTCAGAACAGCCAAACCCGTTGAACGATTATGACAATCAGCAACATAGGCAACTTATTCAAATGTTAGGGCAATCCCCAGAGTCTAAACAATCCCCATTATATAAGCATCAGGAGTCTGTCCCATTATCTCTCCCAGAACTAGATATATATGTTCGGGAGGGCATGGGGCCAAGACCATGCGCCAAAGAGTTCGTAGGGGCGTTAGGAGGCCACGGTCAACCTCATACAGTCTTACCAACCACCGGATCAGCGTCCTCCCGTACGTCCCTGGGAGTCAGAGTCAGAATGGAGAGGAGATCGACTCTCCTGGCACCAGTCCGCGTTATCATCCGTAACCGAAACTGCCTTCTTTCCTTTCTGTTCGACCGTGCGCCAGCCTTCAAGCCAGTCCCAGGCCTCTTCAGGGTGAGTGAAAAACCATGATTTTCCATTGGCTCCCACTCGTAACTTGGCAGGGAACATCATTGCATACGTGAGTTCTTGGTCCCGTATGGCCCGCTTAACCTCCAGGAAACTTTGGCACTGTTTCTGCACTCTCAATGTGAAATCTGGAAAGAACATGATCTTACTGTTCTTCAGGGTAAGTGGCGGGGCCGCCCTTGCCGTTTGCAGAATAACATCACAGTCTCTAAAGTTAAACACCCGCACCAGCAGTGGTCGAGGGGCCGCCCCTGGCCTCGGAAGGCCCCCGGGCACTCGGTGAGCTCTTTCAAATGTGAAGCATTTGGAGAGTCCTCTGGGTTGTAAATGTTTAAGGACCAAGTCCTCCACAAAAAGGTCTGCCGCCTGCCCCTCTGCGCGTTCCAGAACGCCAATAATGTGAACGTTGTTCCGTCGCATTCGACCTTCATAGTCGTCCAGCTGCAGGGCCATCGCATCGTGAGAAGAGCGGAGGTCAGTAATTTGTTTCTTGAGCAGGGCGGTATCAGTAACCAGTTCCTTAGCAGTGTTTTTTACCGTCCCTACCCTTTCTGCAATTTCTTCATGTTCTCTCGGATCAGTGCCACTTCTGTGGCCACTGTGTCGATCCGCACCTCAAGGGAGGTCCGTATCACCGTAATCGCCTAGAGTAGATCCTTATTTGATGGTTCCGTAGCGTCTCCCGGTGTCATTGCCTCAGTTCGGTCTTCAGCCTGCTGTTTCTGTCAGGTGAATTTCTCTAGTTTGGTCTGGGTCGTCGGCCGACTATTACGGCTGGCCGCCATTGTATATTGCCACGGGAACACCACCACTGATCAAGGCGCCGCTGCTACTCCCCGCCGCCTGCAGTGAAAAGAAAACCTTCACCCGGCCTGTCGGTTTTCGCAGGAAGCACCCCACACAGAGGGGTGTCCAACTGGGACCGTCGCGTAATACGCGCAGCAGGAAAGTCAATACAAACCAGTTTCCCAGCCGTGGCCAGCCAGTCGAGGATCAGGGCCCGACCCCCTCAGTTGTGAAAATCACCTTAGCAGCAGTGCGTTTTGCCCCCACCGTGTGGCATGGAAGTCGTGAGGGGAGGGAGAAGACTCAGAGGCCCCCAGAGCAAGAATCTCCACCAGGCGTGGTGGTCGCACCGGGACACCAGCGCCTCCCCTATGCCCACAGCTCCAAGGGCAAATACGTCACACCTTGCATGGGTCAAAACTGCTCCCAACACTCTGGGGCCCCGCAGCAGTACCAGCCAGGTCCCAGTGCTCCAGCAGTGACCGGTCCTCCTCCTGCGACCAGTCCGGGTCCTGTCAGCGTGTCTCACGACCGGTCGTCGTGCCCATAGGGTGGTACAATGTTCAAGACTCGTATGTTGCCACCAGGGAAAACAAAAGATCTTTTAGGCCCCCAGCAGCAGGACCACAGGAGATTGTAAATCAATCTGAGGGCCACTTCTAGTCCTCCCTCGCTAGCCAGTCATTGTCCACCTTTAGCTGCACCGCAGGGAACCGCTGCAAGTCCACTTTAACTGTTATTCATGCCCCAGTGCCCTAATGATGATCAATTTCCATTCGCCTCCACTCCAGGTCCTCACAGCAAGAGGCACCATGAGATCCAGGGGCCCTCAGTGCGCACCTTCCAGATGATATGGGCCGCCCTCAGCTCTTTCCATGCGGCCACGTAGAGACCCCATGGCCGCTCTGGGCCCACGCACACGTTTGAGCAATGGCCCACACCTACACACACAACGGGGGCTGCCGCCCCTTCCACTCGGCCCCCGTCACTCACCGGACTACAGGGATGGTCTCCGCAAGGGGCTCTGCAGCTCTTAAACCCACAAGGAGTTCATCAAATTCACCGCCGGGGGCCCCGAACATCCAGGCCGCAGCTGCGGTCTCGCGTGACGCTCAGACGGCGTGGCGTCGCACTCCCGCCGGCGAGGACACCCGCGAGGCCTCGGTCTCTGGAGCACTCGTGGGCACTATCATCGATTGACTACGGATTTAGCAGGGCGGCAGCCAGGCACCTCGGCCGCACTCCGACGGCACCAGGGCAGGAATCGGGCCAGCAGGAGCAAAGTTATATCAGATAGTTTGGGAGTGGCGCTCCGGAGTGAAACTACTGAGCGGCCATTCCCGTCGGTGGTTAGCCACGCCCCCCCCCCTTTTTTCCATTTTTATTACGCAGGCATTTTTTTCTGTTTGCTCACTTTTCTGTCTATCTATTTCGCTTTTAGGTCGTTTTGGAAGACGAACCTCGCAGTTGGGAGCTGGGTTTCACCGTTTAATGTAAGTTTAATTTAATTTACTTTTAAGATAGATTTAGGGCAGGGAAAAGTTGCTGGTAGTGTAGTTGGACTTGGTACAGTGTAAATGTCCTTTTTTGTGTATTTTGGTGGTGTTTTGGTAGTTTAGTGTTTGATGTGTTTGACGTGGTTTTGAAGAGTAGTAGAGTGTTATATAGTGTTAGTTATGTGATATTTAATTATGTTATGTTGTAATTTATGTTGTAATTAATGTTGTAATTAATGTGTGTGGGTTTGTATGTGTTTATGTGGGAGAGTGTCATCTTTTCCTTTTTGCAGGTTTCCGGTTTTAATTGGTGCAGAAGAAGTGTTTTTTATTTTAAAGAAAAGGAAAATGTATTTTGTTTCTTTTAAACAAATTACTTTTTTATATTTCCTTTTATTTTTTGGGTTTCTTGAAGCATTTTTTTTACCACTTATTTTTGGGTTTTTGAGGGTTTCGTTATTGAGTGGATTGCATCATTGGAGCCTTTTTTCTAAGGTTGTATTTTGACATTTTTGGGGGTATTCTATTTTTCATGGATTCGTATTTCTTTTTAACGGCTATGGGTTTGTTGATTTTTGAGGACCATCTACTGCAACAAAACTTTAAGTTATTTTTAATTATTATGGGCGGGAAATATTTTGTTTGCTTGTCTCTTTTTTATCTTAATTGTATTATGGCATATATTGTTATGTATGTTTTTAATTATTAAATGACATAATTATAATTATTAATTTTAAAAAGTGGAAATATGTTGTTTTATGTTTTTGAATTTTTAAATGCTGCATGGTGTTTGCTATTGTTTTATTTATAAAGTATAGATTTGGCTATTGTGTCTATATATTCTAGTCCTTTGAAGTTTGGGTATAGTCTAGTTTTGTATTGTGTTCATACATTGTTTTTGTTTTCCCGTCTAAGTTTAGGAACTATTTTGTGAGGGATTGTTCTAGCCTTAATTCTTGATAACTTTGTTCTTTCTTGATAGTTTCTATTAGTTTGTTGAGAGTTGGTTGTACTTTTCCTATTGTGGCTTGGCATCCTTCCACTGCGTATTTTGTTTTAGCTTTTTGTACTAGGATGCTTTCATGAACATTCCACCATGGTATTTTGAATTTGGGTTGTCTTCGGTTCCCTGACCTATGTATTCTTCCTACCCAGATGTCTTCAGAGTAGTCAGGCAAGGGTGTTGGTTATAGTGGTTGGCTACTTCTGTTGTAGGTACATAGGGCAGGGATATTAGTTTTTTTATTTAGTAAGCAAAGTTGCTGCTTGTGGCATATTCTATACTTAGGGTAGATTTCGGGAGATGTCTCCATATATTTTGGTTGAAATTATACTAGCAACCTTGTATTGTAGTATGTGGATATATTTAAAAAATTGCTTGAATCATTGCTTTCTCAAAATCTATTATTATTTTCTGTGGGAAGTAGTTTTCTGTTTGTTGTTTAATTGTTGTAAGGAGTTCTATGTAGGTAGTATTTTGTTTGTTGGGGAGTAGGGTGTATATGAAGAGGATATTAGTTTTTTCACATTCGCCATGGATAGTATAGAGTTGATAAAAAGGTTTAGGCCAAACTTGAAATATCCCATCCATCATTCATGTTTCACATTGTTTTAACTTTTCGATATTGGTGTTTGCGGCAAAGATGATAATTCTTTTTTCATGACTATTGTTGTCATAAAGAATGAGTTTTTCATCTTTGTGTGTGATTGTGTATTCTACTAAAAATATCTATTTCTGCAAACGATTGGGGGGGGGTGGTGTTTGAGCCGTAGATCTTTTAGTCTTGGCTTTGAGGCGTTTTAGAGTTGGGATAGAAGGTAATTGTCCTGTTACATGTTCAGGAACATGAGTTAGTACATTTTTAAATATTTGGGTACTGGTTTGTTCTGAGCTGGTGCTTGCTTCTTTGATGTTTTCTAAAGTATCTCTCACATCCATTTCTGTGGCATTGGGGGTGATTGCGTTCTCTAACATTATTAATAACACTTGTTTCTATTGATGTTGCTCTCCCATGGCAAGAACTGGAGTAGTATTTACAACATTTCCAATGGGTTTTATTTTCAGTTGTTTTCTCTTGTGTATAAGTATAGCCCATGTAGCACAAAAGTAGTTTTCCTTTCTGTCATTTTCTTTGTATATCTGTGAATAAAATTATATGTATATATGTTAATTATTAATTAGTGAAGAGTAAATATTTACATATCATTATTACATAAAAAAATATACTTACATATATCTTGTTGTTTTTTTCTAGTTGAATACTTTTTCGAAGTTTGTAGGTTATTCACTGGTTTCTTTTTTTTCTGTTGGTTAAAAAATAAAATGATCTTTTTATTGAAGTATTGCATTTACCTTGTTAGTTTTTTTTACTTAGTCCTTCATTTTATTTAGTTGTATTTATTCTAAAAAAAAAGTTATTTCTACGTTGTTGTTTTTCTGTTGTAGCCTGTAGAAGGAAGTAATATAAAAGTATTGGTTAGTTATGTTTTGCTTTTTTAATAATTTATTTAGGTTTAATCAATTAACTCTGTTAGTTAAAATATATACTTACTTTGTTTTATATTTTTCGTTAATGTTGATTTTGTAGTTCTTTTGGAAGGAAACCGTTGTTTTGAATTTTCGAGGTAGAGTTTTAGTCAAGTTTAGTCTATGAAATATAAAGAAAAACATAATATATTTTAAGTTACTCTGTTTATATGTTTTTTTCTTTAAGCTAATTTTATTTATTCATTTAAAAAGTTTTGTCCTTACCTATAATGTTAGTTTTTCTGTTTAGTTGTATGTGTAGATCTTTTTCGTTCTGTGTCTGTCTCTCAAAGTTTCATTCTTTCTGCAGTTTTGTCCGTTTCACAGTACATTTTGTGTTTATTAATTGATTGCTTTTATTGTGTTTATTTAATTAGTTATGGTTTTCTATTGGTTTATGTTGGTGTAGTTTAAATTAATTGTTTGAGATAGCTTTTTAAAAAAAAATTGGCAGTTATAATTCAGTTTGTTTAATTTTAATTGTGTTTATTTAATGTTTGTTTTTATTATATTTAGTAATTCAATTAAAATGGATGTGTTAATAAATTATATATATATATTTTTTAATATGTTATTTCTATGTCTGTTTATTTTTGATAGTGGTGATATTTTTTTATGTTGTAGTGTTTGTGTATTTATTTGAATTTGATTTTTTTTAGTATATTTGTTTGCGTTTTAGTTTTAGTGATATTGTATTTATTTTTATTAATGTTTGTTTTAATGTGTGAAATATGTTATTTGTTTATAGTATTGGAAATAATTTTTTTATGTTTAAATGTTACTTTATTGTACAGTTAATAAGTATTTTATCAATGTTTGTGATGTTGATATTATGCATATCAATATTTTTGTTGTATTATATGTTATTCTATTTTGATTGATATTTTTGCTTTCTATTTTTTTATGTAGATTTTTTGTAGTTGATAATTTATGTGGCTATATTTTTTTATCGATATTTCTGTTATTTTAGTTTTGTGGGTTGGGTGTCGATATTTTTGTATACAATATTAGTGAAGTGATATTTTTGTATATCAATATTATAGTAGATGATGTTTTGTCAGTGATCCGAGACCGAGCGCTCCGGTGCAGTATATTTTGGCGGTGTATTCCTACACGTCGAACCTTATCCTCCTGGACCTCTCTGTAGTATTTAACATGGTCTCCTACCAATACTGGGCACACCCAGGGGTATATTCACAAGAACGTGTGCTAAACATCTCCAAAAAATGTTAACGCAACTTTACACATCGCAGCCTATCGCGGGAAAATAACCCTGTGTCAACGTGGAATTCACAACACAGCGGTACCATGCGATAGTCTGCCAAAAACACGGCCAATGTCCGCGATACAACCACCGCGACGGAGATAAAAACACAAACCCCAACGCGTAAAAAGTCGCGATGTGCCCAAACGCGATAAGAAAACAGTGACAACCAGCGAGAGGCCAGCAATAACCACGCGTAATGTGGGAAAAAGCACAAGAACAGCCTATGGAAAATGCCACTAAAAAAAACATCAACTGCAGACAAACCATGCCCAAGAGTCACACCTCGACAAAGAGCACAAGTTACTCAAGTCGGCAACATCTCAGCACCGTGGTAGCACAGAACTGACAGGCACACCGCATGAAAGGGACCAGTGGCAGACAAATCAGAGCCGCAGGAGTGAATCACCCACTGTGCAGCATACGCACATAAGTATAAGTGCACCTCGACATTAACAACATCCGGGTACATACAGCAACACCTCCACAACAGAACACAGGATACAACTGGTGCCGCAAATGTGAACAACATGGCAAATCACATCTGGCACAGCAGGAAACTGTGACATAACAATGTACAACCTGTAACTTGCAAATATGTTTTATTCACACATGCTGTGCTTTTGGACATTTTGTACTGTCCCATGATTGCCAGGGACGGCCACAATGTGACGTGCTCATGAGAAGAAATTGTCAATGATGGTGTTCCTACGGGCCATTCCTGCCGCAGCTGCAGTGGGATGTGGGCCACCTGCCCCATCGTCACCATCATCGTCCAGTACTTTTGGAATTGGGATCCATGGGGCATTGGTGTGTACACAGATGTTGTGCAGCACACAACATGCAATGATCATCTTGCCCATGATGTCCGGGCTGTATAGGAGCTTTCCACCTGTGCCGTCCAGGCACCTGAAACGTGACTTCAACACACCAAATGTGCGTTCAACGATGCCCCTGATGCGTATGTGGGCCGCATTGTACTGCCTCTGGGCGGGTGTTTTCGGGTCTCGGAGGGGTATCATCATCTAAGGGCAGAGTGCATATCCTTGATCACCTGCGACAGTGCAGGGAGAAAAGAGTAAATACTTGGTTCGGCAGGATGTGATGGCAGGCCCACTAATCCAGTGATGCCTGTGCTGGTTGTGTGTGGGGTAAGTGTAAGCCAGCCCTCAGGGAGTAGCTGGTACTAGCAACAACTCCAACAGTCATCAGGCACTCAGAAATGCAATGAAAGAAAAACAAGGGGGGATGACTTGAGTTGCACAGGGTTAGTGGCCCCGGATGCACAGCGGCTGACACGGGCCCACCGCCACGGGACGCTGACCTGCAGGAGACTGGGATAGGGTAATGAGGGCAGAGCAGGGTCTTGTATGTGTCATAGGTGCCTTCCGCGGAGTGTCTCGGGGGAAAATGGGAGGTCTACCCCAGGGCATGATGCAGAGGGCACATGCCAGCTGTGTCCGGCAACATGGCAGATATGAATGCCACAGACTCATGCCAGACACCATGTCTGTACCTGCCTGTTGCTGATGACAACCCCCAGGACACAGGCTCATACACCAATGATGTACCGCCGGAGGCTGACAGTCACTCACAGCGCACAGGCTAAGTGGCACCATGTGTCGCAGGCCTGTGATGCAGAATAATGCTTCACTAATCGAAGAGAGTCTAGTGGTGTGGCTGCTGCCACAGACTTGGGGTCACTGCCATTCAGGACTCAGGACACAGTTCCACATGTGGGACCTACTGGGACGAAGAGGATGCCGGTGGAGTATGTCAATGAGAAAGGAGTAATGTAGGCCAGCGTCGTGGGGACAGCGATGGTCTGCGGAGGCTGCAGAAGTCACTGGACTGGGGCGTGGAGCTTGCACCGGCATGCCGTGGGCCCTTTTTGACACACAACGGTGTCAGCAGGGTAGCAGTGCGGCCTCGGAGCGTTGCAACGAGCAGGCCTGGTCTGGGTATCAGCGTCCTGGGGTGCAGCAGACGCACAGGGTTGCAGGCCCCGCTGCTCACGGTGTCGGCCTCGTGGCGGACTGTGAGGCGCCGCCCTATCAGTGACGTTGGCCTTTCCGGGAGAGAACGACGCTCTGTGCCACGGCGTTTTTGTCCACACCCCTGCTCAGCCCTGGCATACTCAGGGCCAACCCACCACGCTCACGCACACAGGGGAGGACACAGCGAGCGACGTTTCCACTATCTGACCCACGGCCTGGGGTGACATGGTTGCGTCTACTGTTTACTACTCTCCAGTCACCAGCAGTTGTGGTCTGCATGGACATATCTGTGGTTTGCATACCCATGTTTGTCCTGCACATCCACGCCTCACTTGTCGTTGTGTACATTCCCATTCACGGGTCACTTGCATCGTTTGCACATGGCTGCATTCTGCATCTCCACACGTTCAGCTGTTGTGTGGCTGTGGTGTCATGATTTTTTTTTTTTTTTTTTGAAAAACCTTTATTGTGCACATTTACATCATCGTACAACGCACAGTCACCGTCCAGGTGGTGAAGCAGTTAAGCAAAGTGTATGCTTCCAGATATTAGAACACAGCCATTTAGCCGACATCCCGGGGGTCCGGCAGCATCGTACAGGGTAGCATGCGTACAGAAGGGAGGTGCGTGCGCTGTGAAGGGAGTAGGCGTGTGGTGCTGTGTATGTGCTTTTAATTTTTTGTGGTGCTCCAGGTGCATGTTATCGGTGATAGAGGATGGCGCTGTAATCCAGCCCACTCCACGGCCACGCCGGCCGCCGCCCAGGCCCCGATCCAGAGACCCATCGGACGTCGCTGTTACCCCAAACGTAAAGGCCTCCGGGTGGCCGAGCGCCAGCAGCGTGCCCAGAGCGTGGGCCGAAGCGCGGCAAGGATAGCGCAGTATAGCTCACAGCGACCCATATGGCAGCGCATAGATCTGGCGAGTCTGGTATGCAGCATCATAGTCCTTATCTATCCCGTGTATGCATGGCAATAGTATGTGTTAAGGTTAGGGTCGTGAACTCAAGTAGGGTGGAGGGGAAGGGGGGGGAAGAAGGGGGGGGGAGATCATTCTGCGGTAGAGCAGGAGGGTCATCATCCGCCAGACTGGGCACAGCAGGACCGCGTAGTGTGCGCGGGGAGTCGCAGGCTAAGGGAGGGGAACAAAAGGAAAAGAGGGCTTTCAAGTAGACTGGAATTCCCCAGTGTCCGTGCCCGCACCCGCCCGCCACCACCCCCAGGGCATCCGGGACAATCAGGGGCAAGTAGGGAGGGGGGATAAGAGCCGCCCTCCCAGCAGCCCTGGGGCCGCCGCCGCCCCGCCAGCAGAGGTGCGACAAACCCCAGGGATTCAGGTTATCCCCCTGTCTTGGCAAGCCCTCTGGAATGTCCCAAGGAGATTATCCCAAAGTTGGGCGATGGGGAACTTCCGGAGCCCTGCCGTTTCCTCGCGAAGGAGCACCGCGCTCTCCGCCTGCGCCCAATTAACAAAAGAGGCTCTCCAATGGCGTACGTGTGGGGGAGCGGCTGCCTTCCAGTGCTTGGTAAGCATGCGTTTGGCCGTTATAAGGCCCATGTCCCAAAAGCGTGCCTGTACTTTATTTTCTTTTGTGCGCCGATAGAGTCCTAGAATGGCTGTGGTGTCATGATATAGCAATATTGTGTGCAGGGGTAGCCCAGGATCACCATGGAGTAGTGTTGTTGTGTCTGGTAGGTGGTCATGTTGATTGACATGTTGTATGTGGTTTGGTCACGTGTGCATTCCCACAGTTGTGCGTTGTGTGATGGTAGCTTTGAGGTGTGTGGTGTGTTGATTTGGCACTTACCAACGAGCAGTCCAGTTCCATATGTGCCATCCTGGAAGAGCTGGTTGATGATGGACTGTTGGAAGATGTAGGAATTGGGCACACTGCCAGGGTAGTTTGCGACGACATTGGTGAACATTCCCCAATGGTCCACTATTGCCTGCACATTGATGGAATGTGTGTGCTTTCTGTTGCGGTAGTGGTGTGCAGTATCCGCAGGGGGCACACGTGGTACATGTGTGCAGTATATTGACCCCAACACTGCCGGGAATCCAGCTATGTCATAGAAGCCTTGCTTGGTCTCCTGCTGTTCCTGCGCAGTGTGGGGGAAGTGAAGGTACTGGGGTATGAAGCTGATGATGGCATCCAGGACAGGTGTGATGAACTTTGATAGGGCTGGCTGTGAGACCCCTCCGACTCTGGCACTTGTTGGTTGGAAGGTACCAGATGCCAACAGGTGCAGCACAGCCAGCAGCTTTGTCTGCTGAGGGATGTTGGTTCTCCGCTGTGTTGGGACCGTCAGCCTGAGGGCGATGTGGGTCATGATGGGGATGATGGTTGACCTTTTGAGCCTGTAGTGGGCATTGACTTAATTGGGCGTTAGGTCTGTGAGAGTGGTGCATTTTCGATAGGTCCGCTGTCTTATTCTGTGCTGCCTCTGTGGTGGTCCAGGGGGAGGGGGCAGGTCTGGGTCCTGGTGGTGGTGGTGGTTCTGGGGGTGGTGGCGGTGGGTGTTGTGGCTCTGTATGTTGGGGCTCCGAGCTGCATGATGCGTAGCTCCATGGAGTTGTTTGTTCTTCGGGTATGGCTGTGTGCAGAGTTCCGTTGCCTACTGCAGGTAGTCGTCCGGCTTTACACCTGCAGGAGGCAGGTGTTAAATACCTGCTGCTACCGCGGCTTATCGCGTGGTTTTGACTTGCATTGCGGATCTGGCAGTTTGTTGTGAAAGTAGTGTTGTGGTTTTTTCATGTGTTTTTGCATAGGAACGCCTACTCTGCATTTCATTAAGGTTAGTTGGTGGTGTCCACTGTGGAGATACATTTTGGGACAGTTATCGCGGGAATACTGGCGATGTCTGCAGTTTGCACCGGCTTGTGAATGGGGTGTTAAAGCTATCTCCACTTTTGATGCATTAAGGTGGAGATAAATCGGAGATAAGTCCTTGTGAATATCCCCCCCAGACTGGTCAGACATGGTTACAGAGAAGAGAGGGCACTCCCAGTAGGTGTCACAGCCTTTAATGCTAGATGCAAGGCTGAACATCTTGCTGAGCTGCCATCTCATGACAATTCCGGCTATATGTCCAGTTTTTTAAATAGCATTTAGCAATGTTTTATTTCTAAGCACTTACATTTAATTTCAAACAAGTGAACAGAGGCATAGTTAGATTAATAAAATCACACAGTTAGGCCAGTCAAGGAGGCAACATATAGATGCAGGTGTAATGGTTCCACAACTACTCAATCCACAGAGAAGAGGAAAAGCAATGCTTTATTGTTGAAGAGTCATCCGAAATACAAGGACTTGTATGACTAATTTGCCAGTCACCTCGGTTGACACTTACTCCTGCTGATGAGATAAAGAGACTTCTGTCATGAGGTAAGAGAGTTTCAGGCTGTCCGTCTTCAGTGAATATGAGCAGTCACCCTTTAGGGACCTAGGTCTCTCTAAGCAGATGCAGTCATAAATTACTGCTTGAGGATTCTCTGTGCAGTCATGTCTCCATGTTCACAAGCTGCTTAGAGGCATCTGTCTCTCTTCTTGCACCCCTGTCTGTAGCAAAATTGAAGACAATCATGTGTCCCACCATTCGTAACTCACTCAGCATAGTGGGCGTCCCACTCGTGAACGGCTGCTCCAAAATCTATTTCTATGCAGAGGATGTCCTTAACCGCTCCCTCCCGATCCTGCTGGCTATTATAGCTGACTTTGCTGCCCTATCTAGATAATAGGTGAACTGGGACAAGAGCGAGGCCCTCCCAATCTCGGCCAGTACCACAAAGGTGGCCATCCACAGATGCCCTTTTCACTGGCAACCCTCATGTCCCAAATACCTAGGAATACTTGTTAATAGGAGCTTGGAGGGGATGATCTTGGACACCCTGGACCCATTACTGGCCCAGATGAAACAGGACTTTAAGAAGTGGTCCCATCTGGGGCTCTTCATGTGTGAAAGGGTACAAGCAGTAAGGATGGCACACTGCTGCACCTTACATACACTCTCGGGATGTTCCCCATACAGGTACCTTTGTCCACACTGCGCCTCATAGACTCCCAGATCCGGTCCTTTGTGTGAGGAACCTCAAGACCTCGACTGGCTGCGTCCAAACTCATGGCACGCCGTTCCTGTGGGCTTAGGCCTCCTGTCTGTGGAGCACTATGTCCTGGCCCTCCAGCTCTCTCAACTGGCATTCTTCTCCCTGGTACCCCAGACCCACCACAGTGGGTTCATATTGAACAATCTCTACTCTCTTGAGGCAAGGGACTTGCCATTCTTTATGGGGACCGTGCCCACCAATTGTGCCTCTTGCATTCTGTGCTACACGCCATGCAAAAGGCCTGGATGCAAGCCTACTACCTGCTCGGGGTAGACCCACGACGACATGACAAGGCCCCATTGTGGCGCAATGACTGTATACTCATTGACAGGTGTACCCTGTGCTGGTCCCACTGGAGAGAAGCGGGCATACACACCTTGGGCCAAACCATGCTTACTGGTGACCTGAACCCATTTGCCCAGTTTAGAGAGGAATTCGACCATCACCTGTGGCAAACCTGGAGCTACATGCAACTGCAGCACTGTCTGAGGTGCTGCTTGGGTCCTCACCCTTGGTCCTTACAGTCCTCACCCCTGGTGACATATCTGAACATGTGGGTCACTTTAATGGTGTGATGTCGGGTTTATGCAGCAAACACGCAAACTAACTTTTCTCTCAGCCTCTCTCACGCACTCTCTGACGAAGGAGTCTCCTCCATGCTAACTAGTTATGCGAACCCCAGCAGGCTTCAAAAGGCGTTTGGCGTGTTTTGATTTGCTGCAAAAAAGAAAAGAAACACGCTGATTGGAATTGTGCCCTGGCTGCCTTTTGTTTTTATGTGGTTGTGACTTCGCTATGTGAGGAAGGATTCTATGAATGAATATGTATATATATTGTGGCAGCAATAGTTGCAATGGTTGTCGACACGGGCCTCTGAAGAGAAGCAAAAAAGCTTTGAAATGCGTCAGGCCGAGGGAGCTAACAACAGGATGGTAAACCAAATGCCTTTCAAATAAATGGTTGTAACTACTTTTCACTCGTACAAAAAAATTGAAATTCCCCCGTTATAGTTAGTTCAGCTAACTATAACTCGCGCGCCCGCAATGCACTGCTGATGACGTCACATATTACATCACTCATGACATGGTCAGTGACTTCACTCATGACATCACTGATGACATCTCAAATGACATCACTGATGACATCACTGATGACATCAACCAGTGAATGTGTGTTTTTCTGAAAATTACATATGTTTTATATATGTATATCTCAAGGTCGATGGAAGAATAAATGGGTATATAAGTGTCTAAATGGATGATTTGTTTTTGAAAAATTGATTGTATAACTGACTGATTGAGTGTATCTTAGTGAATACATGGCTCAGTGAGTAATGTTTAAATATGTAAATATCTGTATCAGTCTCTCACTTTGTGTATAAGTGGCTGCATGGGTTGGTGAGTAGCTACATGAGTGTCTATATAGGTTATTAGTTGGTTTTTGAGTGTCAGTATGAGTGTCTGTATGGTTCCGTGGGGGGTATTACGTAGTGCATAGGTGCATGAATAAATGACTCACTGTTTGTATGTGTTGAAGACAGCATGTGTGCAGGTCTGTATGGGTGGATGAGTGTGTGCATGGGTGTGTTAGTGAGTGAATGACTGTCTCAATAGTGTCTTTATGAGTAACTACATATGTTTTAAACTAGTATATGTGAATATTGGTGTATATAAGTGAGTATATGTGGGAGTGAGAGATTGAAAGAGTTCCTGTATGAATAAGTATGTGTTTCTATAAGTGATTGTTTAAAAGACTAAGCATGTGTAAGTTTCTGTAGAAGTAAGTGTGGTGGTGTGTGTATAACTGTATATGCAAGTAAATGGATGTTTGATTCTTTATTAGCATGAGTGACTATGTGTGTGAGTAACTCTATGGATGAGTGGCGTTGTGTAACAGGATGTATAGGTGTATGAGTACATATGATGAGTGAGAACATGTATGAGTGACTGTATAGGACTGTTGGTGAATGAGTGGATGTGTATGTGGATCTTAGAATTACTGAATAGGTTGTTGTAACTGATATTGGTATGTCCATTGTTTTGAAAATGTTAGTTTCTATTTTTGAATGTGTGTATCAAAGGTTATATTAGGGGGAGAGGAGGTCTGCCACTCTATCACAAGGATGATGTCATCAGTGATGTCATTTGAGATGTCATCAGTGATGTCATGAGTGATGTCACTGACCATGTCATGAGTGATGTAATATGTGACGTCATCAGGAGTGCATTGCGGGCTCGCGAGTCATAGTTAGCTGAACTAACTATAACGGGGGAATTTCAATGGTTTTGTACGAGTGAAAAGTCCAGCTAACTATAACGACCCTGAAACCTATGGTTTTTTCAGTGAATTTCTAAGGTTTTTTAAATGCTAATTCCTAACTATAACGTGCCTTAAACCTATGGTTTTTTCAGTGAATTTCAAAGGTTTTTTAAATGCTAATTTCTAACTATGCCTACAGAGATAGGACATGTGAAGAAAGAAGAAAAAACGCACAGAAAGAAAAAAAGAAATGCAGAAAGAAGCAACAGAAGTCCTCATGGACGAAGAAAAGTGCAGGAAGAAGAATAACGTGCAGAAAGAACAAACAGAAGAGCAGAAAGAAGCCTTTTTGCAATATCATCCTGTACCCTCAACTTTTTCAGACGGATACTGGTGGCAAACTGAGTCTGACTAACCAGTCCTAGAGCCAGTGCTATGTTAAAAGACACTCAGAATACAGTGAAAACACCTACATACACTAGGGAACACTATGCGTTGGGGTCCCCCTGTGATCAGCACGACCTCCTCTGTAAGCCCCTAGTAGATAATATAGCAGGGAATTAAAACTACCTCTTAAAATGCGCCACAGGGCGTGTTTGCACACGTCACCTCAGGCCCCGTCCCCTCACTTCCCCACTGTGTAAACACGCCCTGTGGCCATTTTAAGTTGGGAGATTAAGTCCCCTTGAATCCTGAGGGTCCCTAGGGTCCAACTAGACCACTAGGTACCTCCAGTAAGCACCACAGAGCTGCGTTGCTGAGAGATGTAAAAAGGGGCACGGCCTAGACCACTTCTCTGCAACGCAGTGCAGTGGTGCTTACTGGAAGCAGCTGGTGGGCTAGTTGGCCCCCACGGTCCCTCAGGATTGAAGGGGAATTATTTCCCCAACTTAAAACGCGCCACAGGGCTTGTTTGCACACGTTAACTCAGGCCCCGTCCCCTCCCTTCACCACTGTGTAAACACGCCCTGTGGCCATTTTTAGTTGGGAGATTGAGTTCATTTGAATCCTGAGGGTCCCTAGGGTCCAACTAGCCCACTAGGTACCTCCAGTAAGCGCCACAGAGCTGCGTTGCAGAGAGGTGTAAAAAGTGGCACGGCCTGGACCACCTCTCTGCAACGCAGCTCAGTTGCGCTTACTGGAAGCACCTGGTGGGCTAGTTAGCCCCCAGGGGCCCTAAGGATTGAAGGGGAATTATTTCCCCAACTTAAAACGCGCCATAGGGCGTGTTTGCACACGTCACCTCAGGCCCCGTCCCCTCCCTTCCCCACAGTGTAAACACGCCCTGTGGCCATTTTTTAAGTTGGGAGATTAAGTCCCCTTGAATCCTGAGGATCCCTAGGGGCAAAATAGCCCACTAGGTACGTCCAGTAAGCGCCATTGCAGAGAGGTGTAAAAAGGGGCACGGCCTGCACCACCTCTCTGCAACGCAGAGCAGTGGAGCTTACTGGAAGCACCTGGTGGGCTAGTTACCCCCAGGGTCCCTCAGGATTGAAAGGGAATTATTTCCCCAACTTAAAACGCGCTACAGGGCGTGTTTGCACAAGTCACCTCAGGCTCTGTCCCCTCCCTTCACCACTGTGTAAACGCGCCCTGTGGCCGTTCTAAGTTGAGAGATTAAGTACCCTTGAATCCTAAGGGTCCCTAGGGTCAAACTAGCCCACTAGGTACCTCCAGTAAGCGCCACAGAGCTGCGTTGCATAGAGGTGTAAAAAGGGGTGTGGCCTCAGAACACCTGTCTGCAGCGCAGCTCCCTGGCGCATACTGGAGATACCTGTTGGGCTAGTTGGCCCTCAGGGACCCTCAGTATTGAAGGGGAATTAATTCATCAACTTACAACTGGCCAGGGGGTGCGTTTGCAGAGTGCTGCAAGGAGGGGGCATGGCCTCCGGCACGATGCCGGTCTTTTATTTATTTTATTTTTTTAAGAAGTAGGGCTGTGTGGCCCCCCTTCTTTTTCTAATTTACTGGCCCTGGGGACCCCATCCCCAAGGCCTGCACCCTAATTTTTTTTGTTGAAAAAAAAAAATGTGGCCCTCCCAAGGCCTTAATCGGCCCCGGGTACCCCAACCCCGGGTCATGGCCTTTTTTATTTTTTATTCTTAAGAAGGGGGCTGCGTTGCCCCCCTCCTCAGGCCACTTATGGCCCCAGGGACCCCATCCCCCGGGGCCGGCCTTTGTTTTTTATTATTTAAAAAAATATATATTTATAGTAACACCTAGGACATGCTGGACAAACCGTATGTACCTATCACCATGACGATTTGTGTGATATTCATTAAAAGGCGACAATGCATAGAATGAATCCACATGGAATGTATTTACACCGCTAGTGAAGCTCTGAAGTGTCTGACGCTCTACCGTGCCTAATCCCGGCGCCCCCGCCGGTGGGTACTCTCCAAGTAGACACTCTTGTTGTTTATTTATACAAAGATGGGTAGCTATTGACGGGCACATTTAATATACACGCACACCAAGCCATTCGAAGGGGATTCGACAAAAATTCGACCAAACTATGCAAGAAACCCCCTCACGGTTAATAAAACACACATCCACCGCCGGATGTGTAATACTTTTTATTTTACTCTCTGGAAAGGAGACAAACCTCACTTGAGAGTCACAGCGTGCTCCTGGCTGAGCCCAATGCTGTGTTACACCCACCAGTGCCCGCCGAGTGCCTCACACCTCTGTGTTGTATTCCACCAGCTAGTGCGTATGCTATGACACTCTCTAGCCCATGTGCACTGTAACACCACCCCGTGAATATGTCATGCCACACTTGCTTTCGTACGGGTTATATTGCCCCATCTAACGTGCCTTCCTCGATGCCTATGTTATAACGCACAGCGCTATGCCATACATATTACAATCTGGGATCCATATCTTTGTCACAGTGCATATGCAACGTTACACTCCCCAGAACATATTTTATATTACAACTTTAGAAACTAGTTAGGTTACACAACACTGCCCTGTGCATATTACACTCCAAGGTGCATATCGCATAGCACACGCTAGTCCCTGTGCTATCTCGCGCTCTCTAATGAATCTGTCATTGCGCACAATGTATTGCATATTATATTTCACGCCCCGGTTCATCTTATATCACACTTTTTGGTGCATAGTTTATACCATATACTATATTTAGTTTTCATTTTCAATCGTGCTCTCAGGACTATGTTCTATATAACACTGCGTCCACCTACCCTTTTCACGGACATTACATTTTGCGATGGGGGTGGAGAATCAGGGGGTGTTTCTGCCAAGTGAGCCAGAGTCACAGTCACAAACGTCCTCTTCTTCCTGAATAAAAGTGAGATTATGCTGCATATTTGTTCATATTTTAAGTAGTTCGCACAGATACACATTTTAAAACAATAAAGTTCCTAATACCCACCTTCTCTGAACAGTTAGCTTGCTGCCCCATCCATCTCCTCCCTATCCTCTGTTGTCTGAATCCATGGACTAGCCTCCTCCCTCCTGCCATGCATGGTCTGATGTGCTGCCACTGCCCTCCATTTAGCATGATGTACCAGTCCACTCATCCTGCCCTCCATTGCCCAATTCTATGGCCCATCATTGACCGCCTGTTTAGCCTCTGTGCTTTGCTTGCTGCCCCTATTCTCCTTCCCCCTGCCCTCCGATGTCTTTGTGCATGCCCCTGCTCCATCCTTTTTGCCCACCATGTTCCATGGACCTGCCACTCCTATCTACTCTGAGTGTTCTGTTGAGCTGCCACTCCCCTCCCACATGCCTAGCATTGTCAGATGACTTTAACCTGTCCCTGCCACCTCCACCCTGCCTGTCCACATTCATGCCCCTATCCCCTTCCTCCTGTCCTCCATGGTCCATTTTAATGCCACACCCTTCTGCCCTCCCTGGTCTGTTGTGCTGCAACTGCTCCTCCTGCCTGCCCAGCGCGGTCTGTTGTGAGGCCCCTTCCCCTGAACCCTCTTGTCTGTGCCCAGGTCCTGACCCTCCCTTCTATCCTCCATGGTCCTTTGTGCATGCCCCTGCACCATCCTTCTTGCCCATCATAGCCATTGTGCTGCCACTAACCCTCCCGCTTGCCATGCATGGTCTTCTGTGCTGCCATGGCCCCTCCCACCTTCCCTGTGTGGTCAGCTAGCTGCCGCTGACCCCCTCCCACCTTCCCTCCATGGTCTGTGTGTATGCCATCATAGTCTCATTGTTGCACTCCATGGTGTGTCTTGTTTCTAGTGCCCAACCTGCCTGACCTCCATGGTCATCTTTCTGCTCCTGCCCTGACCCCTTGCCCCCAGCCCTCTGTTTCCATGTGCAGACCCCTATTCCCTCCCTCCTGGCTTGTCTGTTGTAATGCCCCTGATCCGTCCCTCCTGCCCTTTATGGTCTGTTATGCTGCAGCTTTCTCTCCTGTCTGTCCATTATGGTCAACTAGCTACCATTGCCTCTTTCCCCTCTGTTCTCTGTTGTCCATGTGCATGGTCCTGTCCCCTCCCTATTGCTTTCTATGGATTGTTGTGCTGCACTCCTGTCCCGCATGCGCTGTGTGGTGTATTGTGCTGCTGCAAACCCTGATGCCTGCCCGGTAGGGTCATTTTGGTGCACCTCTCCATGTCCCTCCTGTCCTCTGTTATCCGAGTCCATGTCCCTACCCCAATTCCTCCTGCCTACCATGATCCAATGTACCATACTTGCGAACATTTTGAACTTAGTAAGAGGGAGATTTTGAAAAAAAAAAGGGGTATTGATTTTCCCCTTTGAGTTACATTGAAAAAGAGGAGATTGTAGACAGGAGACAGATCAAATAAAGCCCATTTGAGCTTCAAAACATTGGACGTTTCCTGGCTGAAACGGGTCTGTTGGCATGTATGGTTGAACTACCACTGCCTCTTCCTTCTGCCCACAATGGTCTATTATATTGCCACAGCCTCTCTTGCCAGTCCTGTATTGTTGGTTTGTTGCCCCTGCCCCCCTTTCCACTGCCCTCCATAGTACGTTGTGCTGCCACTGCCCTTCCTGCCTGCCCAGTGTGGTCAAATTGTTGCATCTGCATTCTCCTACCTGCCTTCAATTTTCAGAGTCCGTGCCCCTGGCCTCTGCCTCTCAACAGTATCCCAATGAACAACTAGATTGCTAACATTCTATATTTATTACAAATGTGTGGAACGCCTGACGTCATCCTGAAGTAATCAAAACTGTAATACCTAGAGTATTTCCTTTAGAAATTACATATATTAGAGGGTCTTATTTGCATCAAAATTATGGTTAGTGCTCTAAAAAACTAAAATGAGGACATATTTTCTGAGTTTTCAAATAGCCACAAAGAACTTTTAAATTATTTGTAATCTTTATGTTTTTTTATCCAGTTGACCACTTGATTAAATGTTGCACCTAGGGGAGAGGATGTGGTGTTACTTCCAGAGCTGCAGACTTTGCAACTGTGGAACCAGGTTGAAGTTTCTGCTTCAGCTCAACATTCTGTGATTCTGGTCAAATCACTTAATCTCCCCATGTCTACAACCAAAATGAATTTGATCTTGTGTGATGTAACCAATGCTCATGTAAAGCACTCCAATAGCTGACAAGTCTGCACTATATAAAACTGCAAATTCACAAAAAATAAGTGTTTTGCACACTTCTGTCATTGGGCTACATGTGGGCTACATCTGGGTGATATTTGTGCTGCATTTGGCCTCTTTTGTCTCTGGTGCCCATCTTGGGAGATTTATTTGTTATGAAGTTTCCTAATTTCCTCATTTACTGCAGTCTCCTCAGTAGGAAATGCTTTCAGTTTTTTACTTTGATTCCATCAAGAAGGTATTCAGATATGTCACACATTTGCCATAAATTCTGATTGTTAGCACTCTAGTTGCTCATTAGATCACTGTAGTAAAGCTACTGCTCACCACGGAAGTCTGCTGCTGGTATTAAAAGTGCATGTTTCAGTCTGCATATCAGAATTTTTTTATCAAATAGAAGAGGATTTGAGAAGTCACTCAAAATGTGCCCTAATTTTTCTTTCTTCAGCACTAATCATAATTTCTATGGCAAAATGAAACCCCTCATTTTGTTCCTTTTTTAATAATTTTTTTTAAGTGTTACCAGTTTATTCCAATCAAGATGGCTTCAGGGGTGCCATACTTTTGTCATAAGTAAGACAGTAAGCGCTCTAGTTGTTCTTAAGAACACTCTGGGACATTCTGTCATTGGGCTATACTTGGGCTACATCTGGGTGACATTTGGGCTACATTTGGGCTCTTTTGTCTCTGGTGGCCATCTTGGGAGATTTATTTGTTATGAAGTTTCCTAATTTCCTCATTTACTGCAGTCTCCTTAGTGGGAATACTTTCAGTTTTTTATTTTGGTTCCATCAAGAAGGCATTCAGATGTGTCGGGATTAGGCACGGTAGGGCGTCAGACACGTCAGAGCTTCACTAGCGGTGTAAATACATTCCATGTGGATTCATTCTATGCATAGTCGCCTTTTAATGAATATCACGCAAATCGTCATGGTGATAGGTCCAGAATGTCCTAGGTGTTTCTATAAATAAATATTTTTTTTAAATAATAAAAAACAAAGGCCGGCCCTGGGGGATGGGGTCCCCGGGGCCATAAGTAGCCTGAGGAGGGGGCAACGCAGCCCCCTCCTAAAGAATTTTTAAAAAAAAGGCCATGACCCGGGGGTTGGGGTCCCCGGGGCCGATTAAGGCCTTGGGAGGGCCACATTTATTATTTTCAGCAAAAACAATTAGGGTGCAGGCCCTGGGGGATGGGGTCCCCAGGACCAGTAAATTAGAAAAAGAATTGGCCCACACAGCCCTCCTTCTTAAAAAAATAAAATAAATAAAAGACTGGCATCGTGCCGGAGGCCACGCCCCCTCCTTGCAGCACTCTGCAAACGCGCCCCCTGGCCAGTTGTAAGTTGGGGAATTAATTCCCCTTCAATACTGAGGGTCCCTGAGGGCCAACTAGCCCAACAGGTATCTCCAGTATGCGCCAGGGAGCTGCGTTGCAGACAGGTGTTTTGAGGCCACGCTCCTTTTTACACCTCTATGCAACGCAGCTCTGTGGCGCTTACTGGAGGTACCTGGTGGGCTAGTTTGACCCTAGGGACCCTTAGGATTCAAGGGGACTTAATCTCTCAACTTAGAACGGCCACAGGGCGCGTTTACACAGTGGTGAAGGGAGGGGACGGGGCCTGAGTTAACGTGTGCAAACAAGCCCTGTGGCGCGTTTTAAGTTGAGGAAATAATTCCCCATCAATCCTGAGAGACCCTGGGGGCCAACTAGCCCACCAGGTGCTTCCAGTAAGCGCCACTGCGCTGCGTTGCAGAGAGGTGGTCTAGGCCGTACCCCTTTTTACACCTCTCTGCAACGCAGCTCTGTGGCCCTTACTGGAGGTACCTAGTGGTCTAGTTGGACCCTAGGGACCCTCAGGATTCAAGGGGACTTCATCTCCCAACTTAAAACGGTCACAGGGTGTGTTTACACAGTGGGGAAGTGAGGGGACGGGGCCTGAGGTGACGTGGATGAAAAAAACATAGGTTTCAGGGGCGTTATAGTTAGCTGGACATTTCCCTCGTACAAAACCCTAGAAATTCCCCTGTTATAGTTAGTTCAGCTAACTATAACTCGCGCCCCCGCAATGCACTGCTGATGACGTCACATATTACATCACTCATGACATGGTCAGTGACATCACTGATGACATCACTGATGACATCTCAAATGACATCACTGATGACATCATCCAGTGACTGTGTGTTTCTGTAAAGTTTAAATATGTTTTATATATTTATAGTGAAAGGCCTGTGGAAGAATGAGTGGATGTACAAGTGTGTGAATGGATGATTTTCTAGGTGCGTAACTGACTCTATAAGTGAGTCATTAAATGTATATTACTGCAGACTAGTGACTAAACTGTGTGAATGTCTGTATGTGTCTGTGTGTAGGTGTATAGGTGGCTACATGGTTTTGTGAATAGCTATATGAGCGTCTATATGGCTTATTGATTGGTTGTCTGAGTATCTGTATGGGTGCCTGAGTGTTTGTGTGGGAAGGGTGTGTGTGACTCTATGCATCGATGTGTGAGTGGGTGATTCTATGGGTGCATGGTTTTAAGAGTGCATCTGTGATGGACTGTATGGTTGGGTGAGTGTATGTATGGGTGTGTTAGGGATTGAATGTATATCTCAGTGGTACATGTGTGACTAACTACATATGTGAAAGGCATATATGTGTGTGTAAGAGTATATAAGTGGGTATATGTGAGAGTGTGTGACTGTGAGAGTGGCTGTATGGATGAGTGTGTGCTTGTATCAATGATTGTATAAGGGCGTAAGAATGTGGTACTATTTTTATGATTAAGTGAACTTTAGTGTGTTTAACTGTATAGGTGAGTAAATTGGACTGTGTTTAATTACTTGCATGACTGACTAGGTGTGTCAGTACCTCAATGGATGATTGGCGGTGTGTGAGTGTCTATATAGGTGTATAAATGCATATGATAGTCTTGTACGAAGTGACTGTAAGTATGAGTGACTGTACAGGTGAGTGAGTGGAGGTGTATGTAGACCTAAGAGTTAATAAGTGGGTATGTAGTTATTGGTATTGGAGTATATATGGTTTTCAAAATGGCCGTCGGTGTATCAAAGGTTATATTAGGGTGTGAGAAGATGCACTCATTTATCACATGGATGATGTCACCAGTGATGTCATCAGTGATGTCATTTGAGATGTCATCAGTGATGTCATCAGTGATGTCACTGACCATGTCATGAGTGATGTAATATGTGACGTCATCAGCAGTGCATTGCCGGGGCGCGAGTTATAGTTAGCTGAACTAACCATAACAGGGGAATTTCTAGGGTTTTGTACGAGGGAAATGTCCAGCTAACTATAACGCCCCGACACCTATGCTTTTTCAGTGAATTTCTAAGGTTTTTTAAATGCCAATTCCTAACTATAACGCCCCTGAAACCTTTGTTTTTTTCAGTGAATTTCAAAGATTTTTTAAATGCCAATTCCTAAGTATAACGTGCATGAAACCTATGGTTTTTTTCAGTGAATTTCAAAGGTTTTTTAAATGCTAATTCCTTTCCTTAACTTATCTCTGAAGATATCATGTTTAATGATTTTGATTGGATTTCTACATTTTTCAAATTCAGTGTTTCAATTTCATTAACTATGTTTTTTAAAAATAATTTTTTATCACCATTTTTTAAACTGATTTTTTCAATTAATTCTTTTAAAAATTAAAAAATATTATTTGAATTTAATGGGTTTTTCAAACATATTTTTTTATAGTTTTCAAATATTTTTTTTACTATATGTTCAAAACTTTATTTTCTATATTTTATTCCCATGTTTTTGGATCCACGCACCCTATGCGCACCGTTCTTGATCCCAACGCGGTAGCATCCGCGCATGGTACGTGTTGGGTACTTGTTTAGTGCGCGATTGCAATGCGACTCCCAGCCTATACGCCACAAGTTCGATGTACGTAACGCGACGTTTACGCGCTTCCGCGATGCGTCATATGCGTCTATGACGCGGTAGGTGCACGGATCCCGTGAAATATTTAACATTTAAAAAAACATATATATGTATTTCATGTGAATATTAATTGAAGACAAACTCTAAACTAGTCTTCAAACTAATATATTTTTACATCTAATCCTATAATTTTTTTTAATTCAATTTCGCGAATCCGCACTGGGTGCGTGCTGTGTAAGCGCAGGGTGCGCGGACCCATGTGACCTGCAAAAAAAGAGATTTGATTGTTTCATTACACTTCCTGTTCTAACTATTGAAAGACCCCACCCAATTCAATCATTCTTCTTTGACCTTCTTTGGAGGAGCATCTCTTTGCAGAGAAGAAGATTTTTTAGACTAAGTTTACACAGTTCTAACTTTTTTCAACTAAAAATGGCTTCAGGGCAGCAGGCATCACCTGCATCTCCTCATACATCTGAGGATTAATTTTTGGAGGAGTTACCATGCAAAGAACGTTTTTCTTCAGTGGTGTGGAAATGTTTTACTTTTCCCGAGGGGCAGAATAAGACCAATGCCACCTTGGTCACGTGCAAGATTTGCAAAAGAGTGCTGTCGCGAGGGGATCCTAACAAGAAATACTCGTGCGGCACGGCAAGTATGATGAAGCACCTGAGGACCCTTCATCCGAACAATTTTGCACGACAAGAGTGCCGACGGATGAGAAACACTCCTGCGCCTTCCACCTCATCGCAGCCGAGCACTTCAAGAGTGCATCCATCAACCCAAAACTTGGACATCCGTCCTCAATTTCAATATTTAAAAGTGCTCTGCACTAAGTGCAATGCGACTTTGTGCTACGGTGAGCAGTCGATCGATCTGATCTGCCGCCGGCAAGAATGTCACATTTGCTAGTTTTAAAAAAAAAAAATGTTTTGTTCCCTGAAGTTCATTGTTTGGTTCTTCCTGTTTTGTTTTTTGTTTTTTTCCAGAAAAACCAAAAAAATCACAAAATTGTTAGAAAAACTCCCCAAAAAATATAAAAGAAGAAAGAAGAAAAAAAAAAGTTCTTGTAAGAACTAACTTCAGTGGTTTAAAAAAAGAGCTAAATTTCTTTGTTAGTGTGTGAAAGTTTAGATGAATATATGTGTAGTACGTAATTGAGTGAATGAATGCATTAGTAGCGTATGGTGAATGTATAAGTGCAGAACTATGAGGAAGTGCTGCAGCATCACACAGTAACCTCTTTAACTACAGTGTGCTGTAGTACTTCCGAAGCACAGGGATGCAACATATGTACATAAATATGTTGCAAATCTATGCTTCTCTCTGCACGGCTGCATAAACTACAGCCATGTGGTGACACAGGAACCCTTGCACCATAGTGCAAGGATATCTGTGTCATGTGCTGTTTGTTTTTCTGCAGGAAGACACACCTTCCTGCACAAAAACAATGAGAAAATGCGTTTTTCTCCTTCAATGTATGCTGAACATTTTAGCATGCATTGAAGATATAAAAATGTGGAGAAATAAAAATAATTTTCCTTATTGTAATTTCCTACATTAATTTTAGAAGAGTGCAGCATTCACATACATATCAAGATTTATGATTTCTGATAAATCTAGAGATGTATCTTGTTCTATGAGTATTCAGTGCAATCATGCACAACAACACTTATAGAACACCCTTTCAACGCAAAGTGGTGTGTATGATGAGGTTGTATTTACATGGAGTTGAAAAAGTACACAGAGTGCCTTTTCCTCTCTTTGTAAATATAAAAGAGTGTCTTGCGCAATAACTATGTTACAAAAAGTGACATATTTCCGGTTTTGAAATTCCTTGCGAATGATAGAAGGTAACCACAGTTTTGTCTGCAAAGATGTTCAAAGAAGAATGATTGAAATGATTGCGGTCCTTCAATAGCTACAATGGGAAATATTATGAACCCCTTAAATCTCTTTTTTTGCAGGTCACATGATATCTGATTATGGTCAGATTTCAAAACTACATAGGTATAAACAGAGTGTTTTTAGAAACGTGTCTCAACTTTGTAGCTTCTTGCAGACCTCCTCATTCTGCATATTGAGACTTAGTTAAACTTACCTTCACAGTAATAGAAATAAAAAATGGTATATATTTTTTTCAGATTTTCATTGCAATCTAAATTCATATAAATTGCTTAATTTAAAATTTGGATCTGTGAAAGAAAAGGAAAAAAAATATAACATGTAATAATACATTTTTTACAACACAGCATAATTTCCACAAAGTAATTTGTTTACCTTTTTTGCTGTTCTCAGAATATATTGAATTTCACTAAAAATAGTGATTTCAATCGTACTCATCACTTAACAGCGGGCAAAAAAAAAACAATCAGAAAGATTGTTAAAAAAAACATCATGCTATTCTCAACAAAATACCACAAGATACAAATCACAGATATATAAAATGCTTACAGCTACCAAAATTTTATAAGTTTAACTTACAAAAACTGTAAATGTTGTCGCTTTAAAATATTCACCGAATCTAAGGATGAATTTTTGGAGGACGCACCACGCCCACAACGTTTTCCTTCAGTGGTGTGGAAATTTTTTACTTTTCCCGAGGGGCAAACAAAGATCAATGCCAACTTGGTCACATGCAAGATTTGCAAAAGAGTTCTGTTGCAAGGGGATCCTAACAAGAAATACTCGTACGGCACGGCAAGTATGATGAAACACCAAAGGACCCTTCATCCAAACAATCTTGCACGAGAAGAGTGCAAACAGATGAGAAACACTCCTGTTCTGTATCTGGAAAAAAGAATCACAAATAAATGTATATTAATAACTTTCAAATTTATACTATTCCATTACTGTACGAACACATTTTATATAAAAACTGACTAAGAAACTATAGCCCTGAACCACAAGTGTGACGATTGTTAAAACACTACATGCATAGTGCATACTACTTTGAAGCAGTTCATGCCCTAAAGCCTACCTCACTAAAAGACTACATGCTAACTGACTGAATGATTACAGTACTATAAGGAGACACACTGGGTGAGTAACAGGGTGTTTGCTAGAAGTGTATGAATACTGACTGGGGAATTGAAGGTGTGAAAGACAACTGTGTAGGTGGTTAGAGGCCTGCATGCATAGTGAATAGGCGTTTGAAGCAGTCTATGTCATAAGGCCTGGCTCACTGCATGAATACTTGGGTACTGACTGAATGATTAGAGTACAGCAAGGAGAGTGCCTTGGTGAATTTATAAGTGGTAGGCTTTTGGCGCAGGGAATGGAGTAGTACTTGGTACTGAATGGGTCACTAGAGGAGTGCAAAGGGAGTGACAGGATGTTTGCTGGACTGTATGGATACTGACTAGGGAATTGAAGGTGTAAAAGACAAGTGTCTAGGTGGTTAGAAGACTGCATGCATAGTGGATAGGGGTTTGAAGCAGTCCATGTGCTAAGGCCTGGCTCAGTGCATGAATACTTAGGCACTGACTGAATGATTAGAGTACTGCAAAGAGAGTGTTTTGGTGAATTTATAAGTGTTTGGGTTTTGGCACAGTGAATGGAGTAGTACTTGGTACTGAATGGGTCACTAGAGGATTGCAAAGGGAGTGACAGGGAGTTTGCTGGACTGTATGGATACTGACTAGGGAATTGAAGATGTGAAAGACAAGTGTATAGTATGTTAGAAGACTGCATGCATTCTGCATAGAGATTTGAAGCAGTCTATGTGGTAATGTATGGTTCACAACATGAGTACTTGGAAACTGACTAAATCATCAGACTACTGCTAGGACAGTGCCTGGGTAAAACTTTTAAATTTTCAGTTCTGGCACAGTGAAGAGAATAGTACATGGTACTGCACTTTAGTGTCAAACCCTGACTCATTTTATCAATGCATGAGCAAAGAATAGCTTCTAAAGCTACTAAATCTTGACAACATGACCAATTTTAAAACAGTTATCTGTCACCAAATACACCATGTTACCAAATGCTTCCATCACAATCCTTACCCAAATGTACACAGACTCACAGTGTGATTTTAGACAAGCAACACAATCCCTAGCAGTTTACCAAAACTCATTCACTAATCTAGAAGAGGTAAGGGTACTGCACAAAATCTACATATTTAAGTACAGCACATTAGTGTCAAAGCATGACTCATTTAATCAACGCATAAGCAAAGACTGGCTTCTAATGCTACTAAAACCTGACAACATGACAGGTTTTAAAAGAGTTATCTGCCAGAAAATACACGATGTTACCAAATGCTTCTCTCACAGTGGTTCCCAAATGCACACAGACTCACAGTGTGATTCTAGACAACAACCACTATACCTAGGAGTTTACCAAAAATCATTCACTACTGTGGAAGTGGTAAGGGAACTGCACACAATCTACATATTTCAGGACTGCACCATTGTGTCAAAGCCTGACTCATTTAATCAACGCATAAGCAAAACTGGCTTCCAATGCTACTGAAACTTGACGACATGACAGGTTTTAAAAAAGTTATCTGTCAGAAAATACACAACGTTACCAAATGCTTCTCTCACAGTGGTTCCCAAATACACACTAACTCACAGTGTGATTCTAGACAAGCACCACTACCCATAAGAGTTTACCAAAACTCATTCACTACAGTGGAAGTGGTAAGGGAACTGCACACAATCTACATATTTCAGGACTGCACTTTTGTGTCAAAGCCTGGCTCATTTAATCAAAGCATAAGCAAAAACTGCCTTCTAATGCTACTAAAACTTGACACCAAGACAGGTTTTAAAACAGTTATCTGTCAGCAAATACACGATATTACCACATACTTCTCTCACAGTGGTTCCCAAATGCACACAGACTCACAGTGTGATTCTAGACAAGCAACACTATCCCTAGCAGCTTACCAAAACTCATTCACTACTGTGCAAGGGGTAAGGAGGCTACACACAATCTACATAATAAAGTACAGCACATTAGTGTCAAAGCAAGACTTATTTTATCAATGCATAAGCAAAGACTGGCTTCTAATGCTACTAAAACTTGACAACATGACAGGTTTTAAAACAGTTATCTGTCAGCAAATACACGATGTTATCAAATGCTTCTCTCACAGTGGTTCCCAAATGCACACATACTCACTGTGTGATTCTAGACACTATCCCTTGCACTATACCAAAACACATTTCTTCATCTAGAAGGTGTACTACATTTTAGTATAGAAACATAACTCATTTCACAAATTCATAAACAATGACTGGTTTCTAATTCTACCAAAATATAAAAACAGCACAGTTATCTGTCTGCAAACACATGAAAAACACAAATGCGTATCACAGAATGGTTTCTACATGCACACACACTGTCAATAAGATTGTAGAGAAAAAAAGTACTCCCTACACTTTAGCAGGAGAAATAAATTAGTCTGATTAAAATCAAAATAGTCTACATACATCCCCTCACAATTAAATAACTCACCTTTTTGTAGATTAAGAAGTATATCAGTCACACACCAGATTTTCTTTTACAGAACCTCTGCACTGTGCACCTCTCAGCAAAAACAAAGAATGTAAAAGTTTCCCTTTCATTTTCCACACATATACATGTAAACATCAAATCACAATCCTTCACACATAAATTCAAAAGCAAACATACATTTCTAGTGGTTAAACATTTCAACCCTTTCCAAATGAAATACATTTCAACCCTTCCCCCAATCTGCCTTCTGCCTGTTACCATAGAAACAGGTCATGGAACACTGCACTGAGCACACAGGTCACAAGTTCAGCACACAATGTTGCTAAACAAGACAGCAAGTGTGCTTGACTTTTCAACATATCAGCTTATCATATATAATGTTCCTTACAAACTGTTTTTGTTAACCAATAAGAATCATGCCTTTAACAAACAGAAATATACACCCTACCTTTCAGTGTAGAAAGTTGTAATACAACCAATGATTTCTTGTCTTTTTTCAAAATGTTTTCCCTTGGATCCGCGCACCCAACGCAAGAGAATCCGTGCACCCAACGCAATAGGATGCGCGCACCCTGCGTGCATTCTGCCGTTTAAAAAAAAAATGGGGGCCCCGGGGGGTCCTTCTGGGACCCCTAAGCACCTCTAGAGTGTCAGAGTATTTCCACTCTGCCCCCTTTATATGTTTTACACACTTATTCCCCTTGCTTCTTCAGCCTCGCTTCTACCGAGGCAGAAAATGGCCGCCAACAGTTCCTGGTTTCGAATGTAGACAGACACTCGATAGCCAACTAGCATTCAGTGCGCGATCGGGAGGGTGCACGCTCGGTTCGGGGAGGGTGCGCGCTCGGTGCGGGTAGGGTCCGCGGATCCTCCCCGGCCATAGATATATATGTACTTTTAACTCTAATTTTATCAGGAACTACTGAATGGATTCACACCATTTATGCAAAAGGCACGAGTCTGAAATGAGGACTACCTCTTTGCCAAATTTGGTGTCATTCCGTTCAGCAGTTCGGGCTGTAGCTGCGACAACAGATCCTATGGGAAATTGAATGGGGAGAACGCGTTTTGGGATCCCCCTTTTTTCTTGGTCCCCGCTTGACGAATCACCACGAAACTTTCAGGGTTGGAGCGGAGCGGAGCTGGCCAAAAGTTTGGAAAATTTCGCGAGGATTCATCAACCGGCGCCAGACTTATTGGAAATAGAATGTTGCGGATTTCCTATGGAAAATAGGTCCTAACTATAACTATCTACTGGTGACCACCAGTAGATAAAGCCACATTCTGCCTTCGTTGATGTCCTCAATAAAAAGTGGCAATACCTACCTGCGAGTGCTTTTTCATTGCATGGTCCAGCCGCGAAAGAGCACCACCGCAAGACAAAACAGCGGGTCGTGTGTGTCTCAGCAACGGAGACGCTGCCGAGCAGATGGGCACGAATTGAGAGACGAACATTGACAACGTGGCAGAAAACGTGACTTTGAACTCCCCCACTTGGGTTAAGAACTGCGTATTCGAAGTTATCAGTAACACCCACTTGGGCTTGAAAAACTTTTGCAGCACTACCAGCACCATGATGCAACTTGTGTGTACACGCCCACTGAGGGCAGGAATGCGATATTTAACAGGTGTGCTGCAAACTAGTTGCTGAACGACATTGCATTTGGCCTGTGAGCAAGGACGTGTGAGTCCGAAACTGGTCGGGCCTTCTTGGAATTGAGATAAAGCCACATTCTGCCTTCGTTGATGTCCTCAATAAAAAGTGGCAATACCTACCTGCGAGTGCTTTTTCATTGCAAGGGCAACCTTTTACTTCAAATGTTATTGCGGCTGGTCCAGCCGTGAAAGAGCACCACCGCAAGACAAAACAACGGGTCGCGTGTGTCTCAGCAACGGAGACGCTGCCGAGCAGATGGGCACGAATTGAGAGACGAACATTGACAACGTGGCAGAAAACGTGACTTTGAACTCCCCCACTTGGGTTAAGAACTGCGTATTCGAAGTCATCAGTAACACCCACTTGGGCTTGAAAAACTTTTTCAGCACTACCAGCACCATGATGCAACTTGTGTGTACACGCCCACTGAGGGCGGAAATGCGATATTTAACAGGTGTGCTGCAAACTAGTTGCTGAACGACATTGCATTTGGCCTGTGAGCAAGGACGTGTGAGTCCGAAACTGGTCAGGCCTTCTTGGAATTGAGATAAAGCCACATTCTGCCTTCGTTGATGTCCTCAATAAAAAGTGGCAATACCTACCTGCGAGTGCTTTTTCATTGCAAGGGCAACCTTTTTCTTCAAATGTTATTGCGGCTGGTCCAGCCGTGAAAGAGCACCACCGCAAGACAAAACAGCGGGTCGCGTGTGTCTCAGCAACGGAGACGCTGCCGAGCAGATGGGCACGAATTGAGAGACGAACATTGACAACGTGGCAGAAAACGTGACTTTGAACTCCCCCACTTGGGTTAAGAACTGCGTATTCGAAGTCATCAGTAACACCCACTTGGGCTTGAAAAACTTTTTCAGCACTACCAGCACCATGATGCAACTTGTGTGTACACGCCCACTGAGGGCGGAAATGCGATATTTAACAGGTGTGCTGCAAACTAGTTGCTGAACGACATTGCATTTGGCCTGTGAGCAAGGACGTGTGAGTCCGAAACTGGTCGGGCCTTCTTGGAATTGAGATAAAGCCACATTCTGCCTTCGTTGATGTCCTCAATAAAAAGTGGCAATACCTACCTGCGAGTGCTTTTTCATTGCAAGGGCAACCTTTTTCTTCAAATGTTATTGCGGCTGGTCCAGCCGTGAAAGAGCACCACCGCAAGACAAAACAGCGGGTCGCGTGTGTCTCAGCAACGGAGACGCTGCCGAGCAGATGGGCACGAATTGAGAGACGAACATTGACAACGTGGCAGAAAACGTGACTTTGAACTCCCCCACTTGGGTTAAGAACTGCGTATTCGAAGTCATCAGTAACACCCACTTGGGCTTGAAAAACTTTTTCAGCACTACCAGCACCATGATGCAACTTGTGTGTACACGCCCACTGAGGGCGGAAATGCGATATTTAACAGGTGTGCTGCAAACTAGTTGCTGAAAGACATTGCATTTGGCCTGTGAGCAAGGACGTGTGAGTCCGAAACCGGTCGGGCCTTCTTGGAATTGAGATAAAGCCACATTCTGCCTTCGTTGATGTCCTCAATAAAAAGTGGCAATACCTACCTACGAGTGCTTTTTCATTGCAAGGGCAACCTTTTTCTTCAAATATGTATATATATATATAAGCGGAGGAGTGTAAGGAACAAAACTTGCCGTCCTACCTTTGGTGACCATTACTCTCTGTTCGCAACACGGAAGTCAGAGAGTCTCTTTGGTTTTGAGATATGTATATATACATATATATTCACTGAAAAAACCATAGGTTTCAGGCACGTTATAGTTAGGAATTAGCATTTAAAAAACCTTAGAAATTCACTGAAAAAAACATAGGTTTCAGGGGCGTTATAGTTAGCTGGACTTTTCACTCGTATAAAACCATTGAAATTCCCCCGTTATAGTTAGTTCAGCTAACTATAACTAGCGCGCCCGCAATGCACTGCTGATGACGTCACATATTACATCACTCATGACGTGGTCAGTGACATCACTCATGACATCACTGATGACATCTCAAATCACATCACTGATGACACCACTGATGACATCATCCAGTGAATGTGTGTTTTTCTGAAAATTACATATGTTTTATATATGTATATCTCAAGGTCGATGGAAGAATATATGGGTATATAAGTGTCTAAATGGATGATTTGTTTTTGAAAAATTGATTGTATAACTGACTGATTAAGTGTATCTTAGTGAATACATGACTTAGTGAGTAATGTTTAAATCTGTAAATATCTGTATCAGTCTCTCACTTTGTGTATAAGTGGCTGCATGGGTTGGTGAGTAGCTACATGAGTGTCTATATAGGTTATTCGTTGGTTTTTTGAGTATCAGTATGAGTGTCTGAGTGTCTGTATGGTTCGGTGGGGGGTATTACGTAGTGCATAGGTGCATGAATGAGTGACTCACTGTTTGTGTTGAAGACAGCATGTGTGCAGGACTGTATGGGTGGATGAGTGTGTGCATGGGTGTGTTAGTGAGTGAATGACTGTCTCAATAGTGTCTTTATGAGTAACTACATATGTTTTAAACTAGTATATGTGACTATTGGTGTATATAAGTGAGTATATGTGAGAGTGAGAGACTGAAAGAGTTCATGTATGAATAAGTATGTGTTTCTATAAGTGATTGTTTAAAAGACTAAGTATGTGTAAGTTTCTGTAGAAGTAAGTGTGGTGGTGTGTGTATAACTGTATATGCAAGTAAATGGATGTTTGATTCTTTATTAGCATGAGTGACTATGTGTGTGAAAAACTCTATGGATGAGTGGCGTTGTGTAACAGGATGTATAGGTGCATGAGTACATATGATGAGTGACTACATGTATGAGTGACTGTATAGGACTGTTGGTGAATGAGTGGATGTGTATGTGGATCTTAGAATTACTGAATAGGTTGTTGTAACTGATATTGGTATGTCCATTGTTTTGAAAATTTTAGTTTCTATTTTTGAATGTGTGTATCAAAGGTTATATTAGGGGGAGAGGAGGTCTGCCACTCTATCACAAGGATGATGTCATCAGTGATGTCATTTGAGATGTCATCAGTGATGTCATGAGTGATGTCACTGACCATGTCATGAGTGATGTAATATGTGACGTCATCAGTAGTGCATTGCGGGCGCGCGAGTTATAGTTAGCTGAACTAACTATAACGGGGGAATTTCAATGGTTTTGTACGAGTGAAAAGTCCAGCTAACTATAACGCCCCTGAAACCTATGTTTTTTTCAGTGAATTTCTAAGGTTTTTTAAATGCTAATTCCTAACTATAACGTGCCTAAAACCTATGTTTTTTTCAGTGAATTTCAAAGGTTTTTTAAATGCTATTTTCTAACTATGCCTACAGAGATAGGAGATGTGAAGAAAGAAGAAAAAATGCACCGAAAGAAAAAAAAGAAATGCAGAAAGAAGCAACAGAAGTCCTCAAAGACAAAGAAAAGTGCAGGAAGAAGGATAACGTGCAGAAAGAACAAACAGAAGAGCAGAAAGAAGCCTTGTTGCAAAATCATCCTGTACCCTCAACTTTTTCAGACGGATACTGGTGGTAACTGAGTCTGACTAACCAGTCCTAGAGCCAGTGCTATGTTAAAATACACTCAGAATACAGTGAAAACACCTACATACACTAGGGAACACTATGCGTTGGGGTCCCCCTGTGATCAGCATGACCTCCTCTGTAAGCCCCTAGTATATAATAGGGCAGGGGATTTAAACTACCTCTTAAAACGCGCCACAGGGCGTGTTTGCACACGTCACCTCAGGCCCCGTCCCCTCACTTCCCCACTGTGTAAACACGCCCTGTGGCCGTTTTAAGTTGGGAGATTAAGTCCCCTTGAATCCTGAGGGTCCCTATGGTCCAACTAGACCACTAGGTACCTCCAGTAAGCACCACAGAGCTGCGTTGCAGAGAGATGTAAAAAGGGGCACGGCCTAGACCACCTCTCTGCAACGCAGCGCAGTGGCGCTTACTGGAAGCACCTGGTGAGCTAGTTGGCCCCCAGGGTGCCTCAGGATTGAAGGGGAATTATTTCCCCAACTTAAAACACTCCACAGGGCTTGTTTGCACACGTTAACTCAGGCCCCGTCCCTTCCCTTCACCACTGTGTAAACACGCCCTGTGGCCGTTATTAGTTGGGAGTTTAAGTTCATTTGAATCCTGAGGGTCCCTATGGTCCAACTAGCCCATTAGGTACCTCCAGTAAGCGCCACCGAGCTGCGTTGCAGAGAGGTGTAAAAAGTGGCACGGCCTGGACCACCTCTCTGCAACGCAGCTCAGTGGCGCTTACTGGAAGCACCTGGTGGGCAAGTTAGCCCCCGGGGGCCCTCAGGATTGAAGGGGAATTATTTCCCCAACTTAAAATGCGCCATAGGGCGTGTTTGCACACGTCACCTCAGGCCCCGTCCCCTCCCTTCTCCACTGTGTAAACACGCCCTGTGGCCGTTTTTAAAGTTGGGAGATTAAGTCACCTTGAATCCTGAGGATCCCTAGGGGCAAAATAGCCCACTAGGTACGTCCAGTAAGCGCCATTGCAGAGAGGTGTAAAAAGGGGCGCGGCCTGCACCACCTCTCTGCAACGCAGAGCAGTGGCGCTTACTGGAAGCACCTGGTGGGCTAGTTGGCCCCCAGGGTCCCTCAGGATTGAAAGGGAATTATTTCCCCAACTTAAAACGCAACACAGGGCGTGTTTGCACACGTCACCTCAGGCCCCGTCCCCTCCCTTCACCACTGTGTAAACGCGCCCTGTGGCCATTCTAAGTTGAGAGATTAAGTCCCCTTGAATCCTGAGGGTCCCTATGGTCCAACTAGACCACTAGGTACCTCCAGTAAGCACCACAGAGCTGCGTTGCAGAGAGATGTAAAAAGGGGCACGGCCTAGACCACCTCTCTGCAACGCAGCGCAGTGGCGCTTACTGGAAGCACCTGGTGGGCTAGTTGGCCCCCAGGGTGCCTCAGGATTGAAGGGGAATTATTTCCCCAACTTAAAACACTCCACAGGGCTTGTTTGCACACGTTAACTCAGGCCCCGTCCCTTCCCTTCACCACTGTGTAAACACGCCCTGTGGCCGTTATTAGTTGGGAGTTTAAGTTCATTTGAATCCTGAGGGTCCCTATGGTCCAACTAGCCCATTAGGTACCTCCAGTAAGCGCCACCGAGCTGCGTTGCAGAGAGGTGTAAAAAGTGGCACGGCCTGGACCACCTCTCTGCAACGCAGCTCAGTGGCGCTTACTGGAAGCACCTGGTGGGCAAGTTAGCCCCCGGGGGCCCTCAGGATTGAAGGGGAATTATTTCCCCAACTTAAAATGCGCCATAGGGCGTGTTTGCACACGTCACCTCAGGCCCCGTCCCCTCCCTTCTCCACTGTGTAAACACGCCCTGTGGCCGTTTTTAAAGTTGGGAGATTAAGTCACCTTGAATCCTGAGGATCCCTAGGGGCAAAATAGCCCACTAGGTACGTCCAGTAAGCGCCATTGCAGAGAGGTGTAAAAAGGGGCACGGCCTGCACCACCTCTCTGCAACGCAGAGCAGTGGCGCTTACTGGAAGCACCTGGTGGGCTAGTTGGCCCCCAGGGTCCCTCAGGATTGAAAGGGAATTATTTCCTCAACTTAAAACGCAACACAGGGCGTGTTTGCACACGTCACCTCAGGCCCCGTCCCCTCCCTTCACCACTGTGTAAACGCGCCCTGTGGCCATTCTAAGTTGAGAGATTAAGTCCCCTTGAATCCTAAGGGTCCCTAGGGTCAAACTAGCCCACTAGGTACCTCCAGTAAGCGCCACAGAGCTGCGTTGCATAGAGGTGTAAAAAGGGGCGTGGCCTCAAAACACCTGTCTACAACGCAGCTCCCTGGCGCATACTGGAGATACCTGTTGGACTAGTTGGCCCTTAGGGACCCTCAGTATTGAAGGAGAATTAATTCCCCAACTTACAACTGGCCAGGGGGCGCGTTTGCAGAGTGCTGCTAGGAGGGGGCGTGGCCTCTGGCGCGATGCAGGTCTTTTATTTATTTTATTTTTTTAAGAAGGAGGGCTGTGCGGCACCCCTTCTTTTTCTAATTTACTGGCCCTGGGGACCCCATCCCCCAGGGCCTGCACCCTAATTTTTTTTGTTGTAAAAAATAAATGTGGCCCTCCCAAGGCCTTAATCGGCCCTGGGGACCCCAACCCCCGGGTCATGGCCTTTTTTTTTTTTTCATTCTTTAGGAGGGGGCTGCGTTGCCCCCCTACTCAGGCCACTTATGGCTCCGGGGACCCCATCCCCCGGGGCCGGCCTTTGTTTTTTATTATTTAAAAAATATATATATTTATAGAAACACCTAGGACATGCTGGACAAACCGTATGTACCTATCACCATGACGATTTGCGTGATATTCATTAAAAGGCGACTATGCATAGAATGAATCCACATGGAATGTATTTACACCGCTAGTGAAGCTCTGACGTGTCTGACGCCCTACTGTGCCTAATCCCGGCGCCCCCGCCTGTGGGTACTCTCCAAGTGACACCCTTGTCGTTTATTTATACAAACATGGGTAGCTATTGACGGGCACATTTAATATACACGCACACCAAGCCATTCAAAGGGGATTCGACAAAAATTCGACCAAACTATGCAAGAAACCCCCCTCACAGATAATAAAACACACATCCACCGCCGGATGTGTAATACTTTTTATTTTACTCTCTGGAAAGGAGACGAACCTCACTTGAGAGTCACAGCGCGCTCCTGGCTGCGCCCAATGCTGTGTTACAGCCACCAGTGCCCACCGAGTGCCTCACACCTCTGTGTTGTATTCCACCAGCTAGTGCGTATGCTATGACACTCTCTAGCCCATGTGCACTGTAACACCACCCCTTGAATATGTCATGCCACACTTGCCTTCGCACGTGTTATATTGCCCCATCTAACGTGCCTTCCTCGATGCCTATGTTATAACGCACAGCGCTATGCCATACATATTACAATCTGAGATCCATATCTTTGTCACAGTGCATATGCAACGTTACACTCCCCAGCACATATTTTATATTACAACTTTAGAGACTGGTTAGGTTACACAACACTGCCCTGTGCATATTACACTCCAAGGCGCATATCGGATAGCACACGCTAGTGCCTATGCTATCTCGCGCTCTCCAATGAATCTGTCATTGCGCACAATGTATTGCATATTATATTTCACGGCCCGGTTCATCTTATATCACACTTTTTGGTGCATAGTTTATACCCTATACTATATCTAGTTTTCATTTTCAATCGTGCTCTCAGGACTATGTTCTATATAACACTGCGTCCACCTCCCCTTTTCCCGGGCATTACATTTTGCGATGGGGGGTGGAGGGTCAGGGGGTGTTTCTGCCAAGTGAGTCCGGAGTCACAGTCACAAACGTCCTCTTCTTCCTGAATAAAAGTGAGATTATGCTGCATACTTGTTCATATTTTAAGTAGTTCGCACAGACACACATTTTAAAAACAATAAAGTTCCTAATACCCACCTTCTCTGAACAGTTAGCTTGCTGCCCCATCCACCTCCTAATATCCTCTGTTATCTGAATCCATGGACTAGCCTCCTCCCTCCTGCCATGCATGGTCTGATGTGCTGCCACTGCCCTCCATTTAGCATGATGTACCAGTCCACTCCTCCTGCCCAATTCTATGGCCCATCATTGACCTCCTGCTTAGCCTCTGTGCTTAGCTTGCTGCCCCTATTCTCCTTCCCCCTGCCCTCCGATGTCTTTGTGCATGCCCCTGCTCCATCCTTTTTGCCCACCATGTTCCATGGACCTGCCACTCCTATCTACTCTGAGTGTTCTGTTGAGCTGCACTCCCCTCCCACCTGCCTAGCATTGTCAGATGACTGTAACCTGTCCCTGACACCTCCACCCTGCCTGTCCACATGCCATGCCCCTATCCCCTTCCTCCTGTCCTCCATGGTCCATGTTACTGCTACACCCTTCTGCCCTCCCTGGTCTGTTGTGCTGCAACTGCTCCTCCTGCCTGCCCCGCGCGGTCTTTTGTGATGCCCCTTCCCCTGAACTCTCTTGTCTGTGCACAGGTCCTGACCCTCCCTTCTATCCTCCATGGTCCTTTGTGCATGCCCCTGCACCCTCCTTCTTGCCCATTATAGCCATTGTGCTGCCACTAACCCTCTCGCTTGCCATGCATGGTCTTCTGTGCTGCCATGGCCCCTCCTACCTTCCCTGTGTGGTCAGCTAGCTGCCCCTGACCCCCTCCCACCTTCCCTCCATGGTCTGTGTGTATGCCATCATAGTCTCATTGTTGCTCTCCATGGTGTGTCTTGTTTCTAGTGCCCAACCTGCCTGACCTCCATGGTCATCTTGCTGCTCCTGCCCTGCCCCCTTGCCCGAGCCCTCTGTTTCCATGTGCAGACCCCTATTCCCTCTCTCCTGGCTTGTCTGTTCCATTGTAATGCCCTTGATCCGTCCCTCCTGCCCTTTATGGTCTGTTATGCTGCAGCTTTCTCTCCTGTCTGTCCATTATGGTCAGCTAGCTACCATTGCCTCTTTCCCCTCTGTTCTCTGTTGGCCATGTGCATGGTCCTGTCCCCTCCCTATTGCTTTCTATGGATTGTTGTGCTGCACTCCCGTCCCGCATGCGCTTTGTGATGTATTGTGCTGCTGCAAACCATGATGCCTGCCCTGTAGGGTCAGTTTGGTGCACCTCTCCATGTCCCTCATGTCCTCTGTTATCCGAGTCCATGTCCCTACCCCAATTCCTCCTGCCTACCATGATCCAATGCACCATACTTGCGAACATTTTGAACTTGGTAAGAGGGAGATTTTGAAAAAAAACTGGGGTATTGATTTTCCCCTTTGAGTTACATTGAAAAAGAGGAGATTGTAGACAGGAGACAGATCAAATAAAGCCCATTTGAGCTTAAAAACATTGGACGTTTCCTGGCTGAAACGTGTCTGTTGGCATGTATGGTTGTACTACTACTGCCTTTTCCTTCTGCCCACAATGGTCTATTATATTGCCACAGCCTCTCTTGCCAGTCCTGTATTGTTGGTTTGTTGCCCCTGCCCCCCTTTCCTCTGCCCTCCATAGTATGTTGTGCTGCCACTGCCCTTCCAGCCTGCCCAGCCCTGTCAAATTGTTGCATCTGCGCTCTCCTACCTGCCTTCAATTTTCAGAGTCCGTGCCCCTGGCCTCTGCCTCTCAACAGTATCCCAATGAACAACTAGATTGCTAACATTCTATATTTATTACAAAAGTGTGGCACGCCTGACGTCATCTTGATGTAATCAAAACTGTAATACCTAGAGTATTTCCTTTAGAAATTACATATATGAGAGGGTCTTATTTGCATCAAAATTATGGTTAGTGCTCTAAAAAACTAAAATGAGGACATATTTTCTGAGTTTTCAAAAAGCGACAAAGAACTTTTAAATTATTTGTAATCTTTATGTTTTTTTTATCCAGTTGACCACTTGATTAAATGTTGCACCTAGGGGAGACGATGTGCTGTTACTTCCAGAGCTGCAGACTTTGCAACTGGGGAACCAGGTTGGAGTTTCTGCTTCAGCTCAACATTCTGTGATTCTGGTCAAATCACTTAATCTCCCCATGTCTACAACCTAAATGAATTTGATCTTGTGTGATGTAACCAATGTTCATGTAAAGCACTCCAATACCTGACAAGTCTGCACTATATAAAACTGCAAATACACAAAAAATAAGTGTTTTGCACACTTCTGTCATTGGGCTACATGTGGGCTACATCTGGGTGATATTTGTGCTGCATTTGGGCTCTTTTGTCTCTGATAGCCATCTTGGGAGATTTATTTGTTATGAAGTTTCCTAATTTCCTCATTTACTGCAGTCTCCTCAGTAGGATATGCTTTCAGTTTTTTACTTTGATTCCATCAAGAAGGTATTCAGATATGTCACACATTTGCGATAAATTCTGAATGTTAGCACACTAGTTGCTCATTAGATCACTGTAGTAAAGCTACTGCTCACCACGGAAGTCTGCTGCTGGTATTAAAAGTGCATGTTTCAGTCTGCATATCAGAATTTTTTAATTAAATAGAAGAGGATTTGAGAAGTCACTCAAAATGTGCCCTAATTTTTCTTTCTTCAGCACTAATAATAATTTCTATGGCAAAATGAATCCCCTCATTGTGTTCCTTTTTAAATTAAATGTTTTAAGTGTTACCAGTTTATTCCAATCAAGATGGCTTCAGGTGTGCCATACTTTTGTCATAAGTAAGACAGTAAGCGCTCTAGTTGTTCTTAAGAACACTCTGGGACATTCTGTCATTGGGCTATACTTGGGCTACATCTGCGTGATATTTGGGCTACATTTGGGCTCTTTTGTCTCTGGCGGCCATCTTGGGAGATTTATTTGTTATGAAGTTTCCTAATTTCCTGCAGTCTCCTCAGTAGGAAATACTTTCAGTTTTTTACTTTGGTTCCATCAAGAAGGCATTCAGATGTGTCACACATTTGCCATAAATTCTGAATGTTAGCACTCTAGTTGCTCATTACATCACTGTAGTAAAGCTACTGCTCACCAGGGAAGTCTGCTGCTGGTATTCAAAGTGCATTTTTCAGTCTGCATGTCAGAATTCTTTTATGAAATAGAAGAGGATTTGAGAAGTCAAAATGTGCCCTCATTTTTCTTTCTGCAACACTAATCATAACTTCTATGGCAAAATGAACCCCCTCATTTTGTTCCTTTGTAAATTAAATGTTTTAAGTGTTACCACTTTATTCCAATCAAGATGGCTTCAGGTGTGCCTTACTTTTGTGATAAGTAAGACTGTTAGCGCTCTAGTTGTTCGTTAGAACACTCTGGGACATTCTGTCATTGGGCTATACTTGGGCTACATCTGGGTGATATTTAGGCTACATTTGGGCTCTTTTGTCTCTGGTGGCCATTTTGGGAGACTTATTTGTTATGATGTTTCCTAATTTCCTCATTTACTACAGTCTCCTCAGTAGGAAATACTTTCAGTTTTTTACTTTGATTCCATCAAGAAGGCATTCAGATGTATCACACATTTGCCATAAATTCAGAATGTTAGCACTCTAGTTGCTTATTAGATCACTATAGTAAAGCTACTGCTCACCAGGGAAGTCTGCTGCTGGTATTGAAAGTGCATGCTTCAGTCTGCATGTCAGAATTTTTTTATGAAATAGAAGAGGATTTGAAAAGTCACTCAAAATGTGCCCTAATTTTTCTTTCTGCAGCACTAATTTTACTTTCTATGGCAAAATGAACCCCCTCGTTTTGTTCCTTTTTAAATTAAATGTTTTAAGAGTTACCACTTTATTCCAACCAAGATGGCTTCAGGTGTGCCATACGTTTGTCATAAGTAGGACTGTTAGCGCTCTAGTTGTTCTTTAGAACACTCTGGGAAGCTGCAGTAGAACACAAAGGAATCAACTGACAGTCTCTGCCCTTGTTGGATGTACATGTTTTACTGAGAATGTCATACTTCATTCTCACATGACTGAGAAAGATAATGTGAATTTACAGAAAATATGCTCTCAGTTTAGCTTATAGATCACCTTCCAAACCTCTGTGGGAAAAGCATGAGAAAATAGTTTTCTCTCAAACATGATTCATGATGGTGTTTAGCCAAAATATCGAGTTTTAAATTTCGACCTACAATAATATCGTGTTTTAAATATCGTAGGTACAGAATATCGAAGTCAAGAATATCGATGGACAGAATATCGATCCCAAGGTAAGTAATATCGAAGTTAATAATATCGAAGTACTTAATATCGATGTAAGTAATATCTCAAGTAAAAATTTCGATGTCAATAATATCGATATTTATTTAGTGTAATGTCATTTAATATGTATTTTATTTGTATGTTAAAGATTATTGTAATGTATTTTAATACATTTAAAAATAAATGTTTAGAGATTTATAATTATTTTACATTTAATTTAGCGTTTTAGTATCAGAGCGGGTTGTGGGTTTATAGGGGAATAGGGTGGGAAGTAATTTAATTATAATTAATGAATTAATATGTATTGTTTAATTGGTATTTATGATTAATTAATTGGTAATTAATTAATAATTGGTAATTAATTGATTAATTAATTGTTAATTAATTATTAATTGTAAAATTATTTTATTAATTGGTTAATTATATACATTATAATTACTTTATTATTAATATTTATTTATTGTTATTGTTAATTAATTAATTGTTAATTAGTAATTAATTGGTGATTTAAGTTTATTAAGTGATTAATTGATAATTAAATTCATTATGTGAATTTTTATGTGTAGTGGGTTGTGGGTTTATATAGGGAATAGGGTGGGAAGTAATGTAATTATAATTAATGAATTAATATGTATTGTTTAATTGGTGTTTATGATTAATTAATTGGTAATAAATTAATAATTGGTAATTAATTTGATTAATAGATTAAATAATTTTTAATTAATTATTAATTTTAAAAATAATTTATTATTTGGTTAATTATATAAATTATAATTAGTTTATTAATAATATTTATTTATTGTTATAGTTAATTAATTAATTGTTAATTAGTAATTAATTGGTGATTTAATTTTATTAAGTGATTAATTGATAATTAAAATTAATTATGTGAATTTTTATGTGTAGTGGGTTGTGGGTTTATAGGGGAATAGGGTTGGATGTAATTAAAATAAAATAAATAATGATATATTTTATTTATTTGTAATTATTATTAATTAATTGTTATTAGTTAGTTAAATATAGTAAATATAAATAATTGATTATTGTATTTTATTTGTTGTTATTGCTAATTAATGTATTGTTAATTAATAATTAATAGGTGAATATTTGTAATTTCGTAGTTAATATGTATTAATTAGTGAATTAATAACTATATTAATCATAAAGAATGTATTATTAATTGTAAATAAGAGATAAATGTATATTGTGTATTTTGTGTGTGTTGTGTGTTAAAGGGGGAATAGTGTGGGATGTAATTTAAATTTATTTATTTAAATATTTATTTTACATAATTGGTATTTAATAATAATTTTTTTTTTAAACATTGTTACCATGCAATTTTTTTATAACAAATTATTGAATTGGTTATAATGTTCATAGAATCACTATGCTATCTACTGCTTTCCCAACTGTTTTACTATCTGGAGTGGGAATAGTAATTTTTACCCCTACACTATCCAGCGCTTTCCCTACTGTTGCACTCTCTGGAGTTGGAATAGTAATTTTTACCCCTACGCTATCCAGCGCTTTCCCTACTGTTGCACTCTTTGGAGTTGGAATAGTAATTTGTACCCCTACGCTATCCAGCGCTTTCCCTACTGTTGCACTCTCTGGAGTTGGAATAGTAATTTTTACCCCTACGCTATCCAACACTTTCCCTACTATTGCACTCTCTGGAGTTGGAATAGTAATTTTTACCCTTACGCTATCCAACACTTTCCCTACTATTGCATTCTCTGGAGTGGGAATAGTAAATTTTACCCTTACGCTATCCAACACTTTCCCTACTATTGCACTCTCTGGAGTTGGAATAGTAATTTTTACCCCTACGCTATCCAACGTTTTCCCTACTGTTGCACTCTTTGGAGTTGGAATAGTTATTTTTACCACTACGCTATCCAACGTTTTCTATACTGTTGCACTCTCTGGAGTGGGAATAGTAAATTTTACCCTTACGCTATCCAACACTTTCCCTACTATTGCACTCTCTGGAGTGGGAATAGTAGATTTTACCCTTACGCTATCCAACACTTTCCCTACTATTGCACTCTCTGGAGTTGGAATAGTAATTTTTACCCATTACGCTATCCAACGTTTTCCCTACTGTTGCACTCTTTGGAGTTGGAATAGTTATTTGGACCCCTACGCTATCCAACGTTTTCCCTACTGTTGCTCTGTCTGGAGTGGGAATAGTAATTTTTACCCTTACGCTATCCAACACTTTCCCTACTATTGCACTCTCTGGAGTGGGAATAGTAATTTTTACCATTACGCTATCCAACACTTTCCCTACTATTGCACTCTCTGCAGTTGGAATAGTAATTTTTACCCCTACGCTATCCAACGCTTTCCCTACTGTTGCACTCTTTGGAGTTGGAATAGTAATTTTTACCCCTACGCTATCCAATGTTTTCCCTACTGTTGCACTCTCGGGAGTTGGAATAGTTATTTTTACCCCTACGCTATCCAACATTTTCTTTACTGTTGTTTTTGTTGAAGTTGGACTAGTAGTTTTATTGTGTCTGATATTAAATATGTTTTGTAATATTTTAGCTATTGTAATATATAATTAATAATAAAAATTATTCAAATTAAAATTATTGATTATTATTTGCTATATGTAATTATTTAATATTTATTAATGTTATTGTTTTATGTGTATAGATGTATTGGTAATTTAAATAAATATTTAATAATTTATATGTAACAGAAATTATTATTAAAAGTAATTATTAAGTAAGTGTATATATTATATATTATATATATATGTTTCATTAAAGTTTCATTTAATTATTTATATTTATTATACATTTTACATATTATACAATATATTTAATTATGTTTCTTTGATTTATAAGTATTATTTGGTTTATTTTACATATTTTTTTAAACTAAAAAAAAACCGATATTTTTGAATTACGATATTTTTGACATCGATATTAAATTATCGATATTTTTGTACTTACCATGTTGTAGATAGGATGTCGATATTCTTGACCACGATATTTTTGTTGCGATATTTTTGTAGGTCGAATTTGTGTCTTTCGAAATTATGTCATACAATCATTCATGATATCACAGCAGAAGGCTTTTTCACATGGTAAAATGACCTTAGAACACACCACAATTCCTAAAATGAGTATGGTACCATCAACAAATGATTTATAATGTAACTAAAGTCTTAAAACCTTCTATTAACTGCAATGCTTTTTAATGAGGTGCTATCAGGTATATTGGTCCCAAGATGGCTGCCAACACTTCTCGGATGAAGTGCTGACAGCCAATCAGATCTCACGATGAGATGTGTGGTTAGGCTCCGCCCAGATATATATGTGATTTTATATAAACAACCGCAATGGAGCGCACACCGCCAGGAGAGGTACTTGACCTGCTTTTAATCACATTTGGCAGTCCACGCGGCACCCCCTTACACTGACCTGCTCCCTGCTGACGAGAGGCAACTACCTCGAAACACGTGTCCAGGGATGGCTAACGCATACACATACTGTTCTATTGACATTTTGTGGCATAGGCGTACCCGCCGTCGCCACTACATTTCCCACAGTCCTTTGGGGCAACTTGCTGGTGTGACGAGCGGTGTGCGACCTACTTTTTCTCAATTTAAACGGCTTCGGCCGGCGGGCTGACGAGCCTTGAGTCTGCACCTGCGCGCCAGGAGAGGTACTTGACCTGCTTTTAATCACATTTGGCAGTCCACGCGGCACCCCCTTACACTGACCTGCTCCCTGCTGACGAGAGGCAACTACCTCGAAACACGTGTCCAGGGATGGCTAACGCATACACATACTGTTCTATTGACATTTTGTGGCATAGGCGTACCCGCCGTCGCCACTACATTTCCCACAGTCCTTTGGGGCAACTTGCTGGTGTGACGAGCGGTGTGCGACCTATTTTTTGTCAATTTAAACGGCTTCGGCCGGCGGGCTGACGAGCCTTGAGTCTGCACCTGCGCGCCAGGAGAGGTACTTGACCTGCTTTTAATCACATTTGGCAGTCCACGCGGCACCCCCTTACACTGACCTGCTCCCTGCTGACGAGAGGCAACTACCTCGAAACACGTGTCCAGGGATGGCTAACGCATACACATACTGTTCTATTGACATTTTGTGGCATAGGCGTACCCGCCGTCGCCACTACATTTCCCACAGTCCTTTGGGGCAACTTGCTGGTGTGACGAGCGGTGTGCGACCTACTTTTTCTCAATTTAAACGGCTTCGGCCGGCGGGCTGACGAGCCTTGAGTCTGCACCTGCGCGCCAGGAGAGGTACTTGACCTGCTTTTAATCACATTTGGCAGTCCACGCGGCACCCCCTTACACTGACCTGCTCCCTGCTGACGAGAGGCAACTACCTCGAAACACGTGTCCAGGGATGGCTAACGCATACACATACTGTTCTATTGACATTTTGTGGCATAGGCGTACCCGCCGTCGCCACTACATTTCCCACAGTCCTTTGGGGCAACTTGCTGGTGTGACGAGCGGTGTGCGACCTACTTTTTCTCAATTTAAACGGCTTCGGCCGGCGGGCTGACGAGCCTTGAGTCTGCACCTGCGTGCCAGGAGAGGTACTTGACCTGCTTTTAATCACATTTGGCAGTCCACGCGGCACCCCCTTACACTGACCTGCTCCCTGCTGACGAGAGGCAACTACCTCGAAACACGTGTCCAGGGATGGCTAACGCATACACATACTGTTCTATTGACATTTTGTGGCATAGGCGTACCCGCCGTCGCCACTACATTTCCCACAGTCCTTTGGGGCAACTTGCTGGTGTGACGAGCGGTGTGCGACCTACTTTTTCTCAATTTAAACGGCTTCGGCCGGCGGGCTGACGAGCCTTGAGTCTGCACCTGCGCGCCAGGAGAGGTACTTGACCTGCTTTTAATCACATTTGGCAGTCCACGCGGCACCCCCTTACACTGACCTGCTCCCTGCTGACGAGAGGCAACTACCTCGAAACACGTGTCCAGGGATGGCTAACGCATACACATACTGTTCTATTGACATTTTGTGGCATAGGCGTACCCTCCGTCGCCACTACATTTCCCACAGTCCTTTGGGGCAACTTGCTGGTGTGACGAGCGGTGTGCGACCTACTTTTTCTCAATTTAAACGGCTTCGGCCGGCGGGCTGACGAGCCTTGAGTCTGCACCTGCGCGCCAGGAGAGGTACTTGACCTGCTTTTAATCACATTTGGCAGTCCACGCGGCACCCCCTTACACTGACCTGCTCCCTGCTGACGAGAGGCAACTACCTCGAAACACGTGTCCAGGGATGGCTAACGCATACACATACTGTTCTATTGACATTTTGTGGCATAGGCGTACCCGCCGTCGCCACTACATTTCCCACAGTCCTTTGGGGCAACTTGCTGGTGTGACGAGCGGTGTGCGACCTACTTTTTCTCAATATATGTGATTTTACTTTTGATTTTCTCAGGAACTACTGAACGGATTTACACCATTTAAGCAAAAGGCATGAGTCTGAACTGAGGACTACCTCTTTGCCAAATTTGGTGTAATTCCGTTCAGCACTTCGGGCTGTAGCTGCGTCAACAGGTCCTATGGGAAAATGCATGGGGAAAACGCGTTTTGGGACCCCCTTTGTTTCTTGGCCTCCGCTTGACGAATCACCATGAAATTTTCAGGATAGGAGCGGACCGGAGCTGCCCAAAAGTTTGGAAAATTTCGCAAAGATTCATCAATCGACGCCAACGTTATTCCAAATAGAATGTTGCGGATTTCCTATGAAAAATAGGTCCCAACTGTAACTACCTACTGGCAACTGCCAGTAGGTAATATATATATATATATATATATATATATATATATATATCACTCAAACCTTATTTCGCGGTTGATCTCTGCCTCATAAGTGGTGGTGGGCTGCCGGCAGGGTCGCGACCCCTTCAAATCCAGAACAAACGATCAATCCTTCCTTGATTAAAGATTGCGCTGAGCCCCAATTCATTTCATTAGCGTGCTTTATTTAAAGCAATGACAAACAGAGACTTCATCATACAGATGAGTGACATTCAATGGGAACCCACTTTTCTATTAATTGCCCTAGACATCACTAGTCTGTATACCTGTATTGATCACAGTCAGGGTTTAGAGGCAATGAAGTATTTCCTTAACAAAAGACCCCTGAAATTCATGGAACATGATAACATGATGATTGAATTTATTCAATTTTGTTTATTGAATAACATCTTTTTATTTCAGGGTCAGTTATACAGACAGATCTCGGGGACGGCTATGGGTACCTGCTTCGCCCCCAGCTATGCAAATTTATTCGTAGGCTGGTGGGAGGAGCAGGTGGCCCTTAGCAACGAGAGAAAAAAATGGGCTGAATATGTAGTTGTCTGGCACCGCTACATTGACGACCTTCTCCTAGTTTGGAGAGGGTCGGTCGAACAGGCGGAGGATTTCATATGTGAACTTAACAGCAATGATCTTAATCTTAGGTTCACATAGGAAATCAGTTCAACAGCAGTCAATTACTTAGATCTTAAGGTATACGTCAGAGACGGAAGTCTTGAGACTGAATTGTATCGGAAATCAACTGCCGGCAATTCCATCTTACATGCCGGCAGTAACCATCCTCTGAAACGTATCAATAGTATACCTTACGGAGAGCTTCTCCGTCTCAAGCGTAATTGCTCTAGAGAGGCTGACTTTAAAACTGCTGCTGCGAACTGTATTTCGAGATTTCAAGCCAGGGGCTATAATCAGGAAGTGTTGACATCTGCACTCCATAAAGTGTAAAGAATCCCCAGAAAAGAACTTCTAACCAAAAAAGATGCTACTACAGTAGAAAAGAAAAAAGATAACGAGGCTAGCAAATTCCGTATGATTACAACTTTCTCGGATGATGCCAATATCCTTAGGAGAATGCTACAAAGAAACTGGCATATTCTCCAGACTGATTCTTTAATAGGCAAAGATATTCCACCAGTGCCATTAATAACATTTCGTAAATCACGGTCACTCAAAGACAAATTGGTCCAGAGCCACCTGTCACCTATCACACAGACAAGGGGTACACTCAAAGAAATGAAAGGCTTTTTTCCATGTGGAAAATGTAGGGCCTGCATGAACAATAAAAAAATCTTGAGTTATAACATCGAAGGAGTGAAAAGACCTAGAATGATAGATAAATTCATTACATGTTCCACTACACACGTGGTTTACTGTCTGATATGCCCTTGCGGGCTGAGATATATTGGAAGCACAATCCATAACGTTAAAATGCGCATCCTTGAACATCAGCGCGCCATAACGAACAAAGATGGCAACTATCCAGTGGCCAGACACTTTGCCCTTAAACATCAGAGCAACAGGGAGCTGCTGCAATATTTTGGTTTGGACTATGTACCTATAAATCCAAGGGGCGGAGATAGAGTACAAAGATTACGGCGACTGGAATCCTGCTATATAATTGATCTACATACCAAAGTACCTTATGGTCTTAATAGTGGAGAGGAACTAGCTGTACATCTAGGGAGATGAATTAGAACACATTGAAAATGTATTCCCAAGAGATGTGGCCATGTGCCACATTTTCCAACCTTTATACTTCTGCCACTTTTTTAGTTTTAGTTTTGCAGTAATTTTGACCCCTTTTTTCGACAGTGATAAGTTTCCTTATAACATACATTTACATTAGCATAGCAACGAATAATGGAGCCAATACATGACGTTATTTGAGGATAACTGAATGCCGATACACGGCTTAATGCGACAGCATCCTCAGTCTTGCAGATTGATAGTGATAAGTTCCCTAACAACATATATTGATATGAGTATAGTAACCAAGAATGAAGCCAATATTTGATGTGATTGTGGATAACCGAATGCCGATACACGGCGTAATTTGATGGTTTTTCTATACTTCAATGTGTGTAGGGCTGTCATGAAATTTAACGAATATATGTAAAAATGCGTTCACATCTATCATAATGCTATAGAGCGTTTTTGCAATCGATGTTGTGAGGAGCTTGATATCATTGATATGAAGGTTCACTGTCTGAATATTGATTAATGAAATGTTGTGTCACAATGAGAATAGATATTACATGATGTTCACACCGTTACAAGATGGCCGCCGTACAATAGTACATCAGTGAGGCTTGCATGCCCGTCATTTGTTTTGCTACGGCGGAAGTGATGTCAATGAACTTGAATTTTAAAATGCCCGTGCGCGGCGTCTGTAACTAGACACTGAAGAAGGTTTTTTACGAAACATGTCTGTTTTTGCTGTTTTTGTTTATCTGCTGATTAAATAAGAACTGATACGGAACCTCCCCGGGAGTGCTTAACTTTGTTGAAAGACGAGGACTAAGTTGGGAAGCGCTGATATATAGATATGTATATATATATATATATATATATATATATGTATATATATTACCTACTGGCGGTCGCCAGTAGGTAGTTATAGTTAGGACCGAGTTTCCATAGGAAATCTCAAAATTCTATTTTGAATAACTTTTGCGTCGGTTGACGAATCCTCGCGAAATTTTCAAAACTAATGGGGCACTCCGCTCAGCTCCTATCCTGAAAGTCTCGGGGTGATTCGTCAAGCGGGGGCCGAGAAAAAAGGGGGGTCCCAAAACGCGTTTTCCCCATGCATTTTTCCATAGGGACTTTAGTCGCAGCTACAGCCCGAACGGCTGAACAGAATTATGTGAAATTTGGCAGAGAGGTAGCCATAAGGTCCATGAAGTGCCTTTTGCAGGTCTGGTGTAAATCTGTTCAGTATTTCCTGAGAAAATAGTATTTAAATCAATATATATATCTGTAAGCGCGCAGCGTGCGCGCTGGGTGCGCGCACCTTGCCGTGCCCGAGCGTAATTCTGATTGGTTGTTAGATCTTAGTAAACATTCGAATCGGTGGAAATCAGGAAGCGGCGGCCGCCATTTTGTCTATCGCATAAAGAGGGGGTGATAAACAAAGGGGGAGAACTTGAAAAGGGGCCAGAGTGGGGAGAAATTAACCCAGTAGGCATTGTAAGGGGGTCACAGTAGGACCTTGTAGGGCAAAAAAAAAGATTTATATTTTGTTAAAAAATATCGCCGAGTGCGCGCACCCAGCGCGCACCCGAAAAAAAACTTTAATAAAAACATTTTTAAAAAATCGCATTTAAGTGTTTAGATATAAGGTGGCTCTAAAAAGAGCCCTTGTGTTTATTGTTTGTTTTTTGGTACCTACAAGTAAGTACCGATGCAGAGTCTAAAGTTCAAGAGGAAGACTCTGTTGCCTTCATCAGTGAAGTGTACACCATCTCCTCTATAAATGTCTTGCATGTTGTAACGCAAGTTGTTGTGGTATATAGAACCCATACCATAGTCTCTGAGGAAAGCAGAAATAGATTTGTTGACGTGCTTCCTTGCTTTGTCAATCTGCGGACAAAATTGGTTGGACCAGTCCCACTTTTGCCTTTGGCATATGTTAGAACAGGGGTCTCCAACGAGTAGCTCGGGAGCTACTGGTAGCTCGCCAGTACCCTCAAAGTAGCTCTCAGAGATGAAGTCAATCCCAGTATCTCATTCAGAGAGTCTATGCAGAGACTCTAAGCATATTAAAAAAGGCAGCACTCCTCATCTGAAGATCTTTAGCCAACCAGCCTATGGCAGGGACTCATATTAACAATCAAACAAGCACTGTGTCGGCCTATTGAGTCTGCCACATGGTCACCTTTATCCAGTCTCTGACTAAGTCACAAGGCGATTAGCCATGCGGTAGTCCCCTGCGTTATCAATTTCACCATGTGTGTGAACTGTGGGCCATAAATGAAGAGTGGCAGTGATAGCCTGAGCAGTAATGAGGGCTGACCCACTAAAGTGCGGGACTGCAGGAGTCAGAGTGAAAATGTTTCAGTTGGGTGCACGAGCAGCCAAGGGCTGAGGAAAGCTATGATCCTGAGCAGAGAAAATGAAGAGCCTCATCTGCATTTATCTAGGTTTGCGTCCATTATAAACACTGTTGCTTCCTGTAAGTAGTCCTTTGGTAGTCCTTGACACTTTGTGTCAAGGACTACCAAATGGGTATGCTACCCCCATCATATGGGTTTTGTCTGTGGCACAATTGTGTCAGTTCATGGCATAATAGTGCTAATGACATAATTATGGCCATCCTTTACTATTTTGAGTATTCGTGGTCTAGTTATGGTATACTGGCAGCCATCAGAGACATAATAATAGCATGACTGCACTATATTTAGGTGTCCCTGATATAATTGTGGCTGCCCCTTGCATAATAATGACCATGACTAATAATATGGTAGCCATCCTGGTCCTTATGGTGTCCAGACTTGGCACAATTTATACTGGTGGGCATTATTGGCATTATACAGTTGTCCTCGGTGCTATGGTGCCATGGATTATGACTGTAATACCTGATAATTTGAAGCAGTCTGTCCATATGAGGCATTTGTACAGGTGAGTGCCCAATTAAAATGCCTAGCTTATGTTTGGGGACTATGTATTTCCTAAAAATAAAAACGTGTATTTTAAAGGCATTTTTTTCAAACAAGGGTGTTTTTCAGGAAAATTTAGTTTGTTTGCCCAAAATGGAAAGTGGTGATAGAAAAATCTGTATATTTTCAGAAATTGATATGCTGATGAAGACAAAAGGTTGCAATTCCATAACACATTTAAAGTTGATACTTGAAAGATATGTCAAGCTGAATTGAGGAGACTTATTGCTGTGGTTATGTCCTTTGTGCCACAAGGCACGTGAAGATTTGAATGTTACTTTATCAGTCAGGTGGGGGCATTAAATATTGATAAATGTTTCCCTAGCATTTCTTCTGGTACTATCACCTGGAATACTTGGGTGGCACTATGATAATCCTGCTTAGGGTGGTCATAGTGTAATATTTGTGTGCAGTCAATATTTTACAGTGATAAAATTTGCTAGTAGCTCAACAGGACTTTCCTTGAGCTTAAGTAGCTCTCAATACAGAAAAGGTTGGAGACCCCTGTGTTAGAATATACGAAGGCAGTTTGTGGAAAAAGCGACATCAATTGCACAAAGGTGTCCTTAATAAGCATTTCCAGACCTACCCCAGTTAAAGTGCCTAGGTCATTTCCACCACAGTGCACAATAATAAGGTTAGGCTGTGGGAGATGTAGAAAGGTTTTCACCAAAGGCATTAATTGGTGCCACTTTAACCCTCTCTGACCAATCCATTTGATGTCTACATTTGGCAAAGCAAGGTCTCTCACCATACCTCTTTTTACTGCAAGTTTTTCACTCCAGAAGACATAGCTGTGACCTACAATCCACACTGTGAACATCTTCAAAGGAGATCTGGATGCACTCAGGAGGTGTCTTTCAGTAGAAAGGCAAAAAGAAAGGAAAGACAGTTGAAAAAAGGGGGCACACATACTTTTTTTAAAAAAAAGAACTCATTGGCTATTTCAAAGCATTCTACACTAAAAACTAGGCTGTATGTTTAAATTTTAAAAAGCATGTATTGCATTGGTTCAGAAAAAAGTGCGAAAAAAGAACATTAGTTTGGATTTGCTGTTAGGTTTGAAAAGTCAAGCACTCTTGCTCTTTGGAAATGAAACATTGTCTGTTGAACTTCTGACCTCTCTGCTCACACCTGTGTTCCATGACCTGTTGCTATGGTAGCAGGCAGAAGTTAAGTTGGGGGAAGGGTACATTTGGAAAGGGGTTGAAGTTTTCAACCAATAGAAATGTGTGATTTCATTTGAAAAAATGTGGGAAGTACTGAGATTGAAAATTAACATGTATATGTGTGAAAAAAGAGAGGGAAACTGTGCCATTAACTGGTTCTGCTGAGAGGAGAGAGGTGTGGAGCTCAGTGATTCTGGTCTGATAAACTGCTGTGTGACTGCCACATTTCTTTCACAACTAACTCATTTTAAAGGTGAGTTATGAGTTTGAGAAGGGGTGTTTGTGGTTAATTTTGATATATAAAAAAAAATTATGATTATTTGTTTAAAGTTGTGATTTACATTTTCTGTTTTGCGAGATATTTAACTGTTTTGAATATGTAAAATATTATGGAGTATGTTTTCAACATAAGATAATGTGTACTGGTAACAATGAGGAATACTGTTTTGTGCCTACCATCAAACCATGAGTCTGTGTGCAGAGAAGAATTGTGGGCAGAGATTTAATTTGTGTTGCTGTAGAAAAGTAAGACTTGCAGTTGAAAGAAAAGGACAGCTTCTTTTTAATTGTGATGGTTAGCATTTAGCAGAAATCACTTTGAAAAAAAAGAGAGGAAAATGGCAGCACATTTGAAAAAAGCATTAGTTCTGTTAGAATTGATAACCCAGGAAAGGGGCAGCCTGTGTTTTGTGCGTACCAACACAGCATGAGTCTGTTTGTATATAGGAATTGTTGTCTGAGATTTAATTTGTGAAGATGTTGTTCAGTAAGAAATGCAGTTCCTGGAAAGGGGCAGCCTGTTGTGTTTACACAAATTATCCCTTAGCACACATGCACTGTTACATACATCCCTGCAGTCTTCATGTAGTTCTGGAAGTCTCTTTGCTCATCTGTCAAGCACCAGACAATCCACAGTGTTCAGAAACACACTCTTGGCACACACGCAGCAGCTTCTCCAACACTCTCATGTGTAGTACACAGCTCTGTGTGCTGTTTCAGATAGCACTGTGTAATGCAAACACATTGAACGTCACCAAGGCCTCATTTAAATTGATCTTGTTTAATCACTCACTCTATAACATATGGACATGGTCTTAAGGAGCTGTTAGGAAATGTGATGTTTTCTGCTTCTGTAAATAATAAGGGAAATGTATCAGGCTGTAACAGTAATTTGGTACTATTCAGGGACACTGTTTTGTTCCAAAAAACATAGCATGAGTCTGTGTGCGCACAGAAATTGTGGGCAGAGATTTAATTTGTGAAGTTGTTGTTCAGTAAGAAATGTAGTGCTAAGAAAGTGGCAGCCTGTGTTATGTGCCTAAAATGATGGCATGACTCTGTGTGCACACAGGAATTGTGGGCAGAGATTTAATTTGTGAAGATGTTGTTCAGTAAGAAATGCAGTCCCATGGAAGGGGCAGCCTGTTGTGTTTACACAAATTATCCCTTAGCACACATGCACTGTTACATACATCCCTGCAGTCTTCATGCAGTTCTGGAAGTCTCTTTGCTCATCTGTCAAGCACCAGACAATCCACAGTGTTCGGAAACACACTCTTGGCACACACGCAGCAGCTTCTCCAACACTCTCATGTGTAGTACTCAGCTCTGTGTGCTGTTTCAGATAGCACTGTGTAATGCAAACACATTCAACGTCACCAAGGCCTCATTTAAATTGATCTTGTTTATTCACTTACTCTGTAACATATGGACATGATCTTAAGGAGCTGTTAGGAAATGTGCTGTTTTCTGCTTCTGTAAATAATAAGGGAAATGTATCAGGCTGTAACAGTAATTTGGTACTATTCAGGGACACTGTTTTGTTCCAAAAAACATAGCATGAGTCTGTGTGCGCACAGGAATTGTGGGCAGAGATTTAATTTGTGAAGTTGTTGTTCTGAAAGAAATGCAGTCCCATGAAAGGGGCAGCCTGTGTTATGTGCTTAAAATGATGGCATGACTCTGTGTGCACACAGGAATTGTGGGCAGAGATTTAATTTGTGAAGTTGTTGTTCTGAAAGAAATGCAGTCCCATGAAAGGGGCAGCCTGTGTTATGTGCCTAAAATGATGGCATGACTCTGTGTGCACACAGGAATTGTGGGCAGAGATTTAATTTGTGAAGATGTTGTTCAGTAAGAAATGCAGTTCCTAGAAAGGGGCCGCCTGTTGTGTTTACACAAATTATCCCTTAGCACACATGCACTGTTACATACATCCCTGCAGTCTTCATGTAGTTCTGGAAGTCTCTTTGCTCATCTGTCAAGCACCAGACAATCCACAGTGTTCAGAAACACACTCTTGGCACACACGCAGCAGCTTCTCCAACACTCTCATGTGTAGTACACAGCTCTGTGTGCTGTTTCAGATAGCACTGTGTAATGCAACACACATTCAATGTCACCAAGGCCTCATTTAAATTGATCTAGTGTAATCACTCACTCTGTAACATATGGACATGGTCTTAAGGAGCTGTTAGGAAATGTGCTGTTTTCTGCTTATGTAAATAATAAGGGAAATGTATCAGGCTGTAACAGTAATTTGGTACTATTCAGGGACACTGTTTTGTTCCAAAAAACATAGCATGACTCTGTGTGCACACAGGAATTGTGGGCAGAGATTTAATTTGCGAAGATGTTGTTCAGTAAGAAATGCAGTCCCATGAAAGGGGCAGCCTGTTGTGTTTACAAAAATTATCCCTTAGCACACATGCATTGTTACGTACATCCCTGTAGTCTTCATGCAGTTCTGGAAATCTCCTTGCTCATCTCTCTTGCACCAGAGAATACACAGTCTCCAGAAACACACTCTTGGCACACACACACAGCAGCTTCTCCAACACTCTCATGTGTAGTACTCAGGTCTGTGTGTAATGCAAACACATTCAACGTCATCAAGGCCTCTTTTTCTTTGCTCTACTCTAAACACTCAGCCAGGTTGCAGATACTTATGGTATGAAGTAGCTGTTAGGAAATGTGCTCTTTTCTGCCTCTGTGATTTTCCAGGTAAAATGTGTAAGGTTGTAACAGCAATTATCACTTGATCTAACAGAGTAGTAAATGTGTTTGAATTTGCAAATCAAATTCTGTTTTCTGCTTAGAAGCACACCATGAGGCTGTGTGTGCACAGAAATTGTGACCACAGATATAATTTGTGTTGCAGTTGTTCTGTTAAAAAATGCACTTGCAGGAAAGGGGCAGCTTGTTTTTTTTCAACTGTGGTGGTTAGTACTGTGCACAAATTAGTAAATGACAAATGAGAGACAAATGGAAAAACATTTGAAAAAAATGAAAAGTAAAAAAATATATTTAAATGAATTATAATTACAAAAAGGATTTTTTTTTAGTTCCTTGCAGGTATTGCTGAGCAACAGTGAAAAAAAAAATGCCTTTAAGGACAAGAAAAAGGAAAGAAAAGCAACAACAAGTATATCTGGACAAAACTGGGAAAAAAAAAATAGCAGGAGAAGCTGGTGATGGCAAAAAGTAAAAATCTACTGGTAAGCAGAGCAGAGATTTCATAAAACAGATTTTCAAAAAACAAAAAAATGGCAAAAATAACTGCAAAACAAAGAGAGTTTTATGTACAAAGCCACAACACAGTCAACAACAGAAAAAAAGCTAATGTACAATCAGAAGTATGTCAAACAGATTTAACACGAAAATTAGATTTTAAAAACATTCGTCGAAAAATGTTTCAGAGAAGAGTGATGTTAAATTTGCTAAGGGATGTGAAAAAATATAAGAAAAAAACTAAATTTATTAAGAAAAAAAATGTATAGAAAAAATTGTAAGTAAGGCTTTGGAAATAAAAAGAAAACTATTTATTCTAATTTTGATTAGGATGCGTAGATTAGAAAAATTAGTGAATGCAATGAAGTCACAAAGCAAAAGGAAAAGAGAAGTGAAAAAAAGTAACTTTTGTAAAGTGTTTTTGGGAGAATGGAAACACAGTTCAAGTACTGAACCATTTTTTAATGAAGAGAGTTATCTTCAAAGTAATAGTTTGTTGCATGCAGTTGACACTAATGGTAGAGCATATGAAGTGAAGGATGGTTGTGTGATGCAAAAAGAGAAAATGGTCCCTAGAAATGAGGAAGAAGTAATGGCTGCTGAGGCTATGGGGAGACGTCCAAAAGCCCCAGTGTATACTTGGAAATGTAGTAGTATTTGTACTGTGCGTCAGGAATCTATTGATAAATTACGTGACTTTCTAAGAGAATATAGTAAAAAGAGTGTAAAACAGAAGATGAAGGTGCTTCAAACACTAGATCCATGCAGAGTGAGAGAAAATACTGGTTTGCAGGGACATTCTCTGGCTTGTCTATCTAGAAAAGTGTGTAAAAGTGTTTTTCATCATTTTAGGATGCTGGCTGTTCATCATACTGAAATGAGAAAGTTTGTGAGAACATTGTATTGTGCTAAAAGTCCAGCAGTAAAGTTGAATGAGTTGAATAATGCTCTGTTCCGTGGATCTGTATCAGATGTAGTGAAGGTTACTGATGAGATTCAGTTTTGTTACTTTGGTCCAGAAGAAGAAAGTGCAGAAAATGACACAGTAAATGATGAAAATGAGGAACAGAATGTAGAACTCATTATTACTAAAAATTTTGAGGATGAAATGACAAAATTTACTATCACCTCTAATGAAACACCAAATATTACTTGTATTTGTTGCCGCAGAAGTCATTATAAAAATCAAACAAGGAATGTTGATCTGTATAAAAAAAGTGAAAATGAAGATAATTATAAGTGGAAGGATTTTGCAACATATATATTTCTTGAAAATTGTTTTGAATTGGGTGAAGATCAGCGTATTTGTAAATACTGTTATAATAAATTAGAACAAAATAGAATGCCGACCAGAGCTGTACATAATAATTTAGAATTGGATGCTATTCCTGCCGAACTTTCTGAATTAAATACATATGAGTCTATACTTATTCAATGTGTTCATCCATTCCAGACCATAGTACGTATGGAGCCCAAAACTGGAAAATTACCTCCTTCTGATTTACTGAGAGGTTTAAAAGGAAGAGTGGTGTATTTGCCCTTGGATTTGAAAAAAAATATGGAAACTATTGATGCAGATACTTTGGAAACTGAACCATTAGTAATTCTGGTTAATGGTGTACCTACAAAGAATAAGAAGATTTGGCAAGAGCTGGTGGATGTGCGAAAAGTACAAAGAGCAAATTTGTATTTGAAAAAATATAATAAATGGTATGAATCAATTTATATAGAAGAAGAAGAAGAAGATTTACAAGAAGACACAGAAACACCAACTGGTCAAATTGAAAAAGTGGACAAGTCAAAGGAAGAAGAAATTTATGAACATTTTAGCATACATCCTCTTCATTCGAAAGAAGTTATGGGAGACACTATTGATCTGTTTCAGATGAAGAAAGCAAAAGGAACTCCCGTGAGTGTATGGGAGAAGAGCTTGGAAGCTCGATGTTTTCCTCAGCTGTTTCCTACAGGAAAAGGTGGTCGATACGATGAACGCCCAGAACAGATTCCAGCTTCTGAGTATCGGACTACAAGACTATATGCAGAAGATCCTAGATTTCGTCAAAGTATTCCATATTTGTTCCATCTTTTATTTGAAAGCGACTTGTCTGCATTATCTTATGCAGTAAATCACATTTTGAAAAGTGGAGTACATCTACATAATGTGTCTGCTAAGGATTTTATGGAGAAAGTGCAGCACCGAGATGATCATTTGGAAACACAACTGATCAATCTGATGGCTTTTCAGCGTGGGACAAATGAATATTGGTACCGACGCCATGGTGAGTTAAAATGCATGTTACGGAATTTAGGAACTCCTACATGGTTTGTAACCCTAAGCTGTGCCGAGTACGCTTGGGATGATTTATTGGATTTTCTACGAGAGGCAAATTCAAACATTAAAAACATTGAATACAAGACAGCTGGAGAACTGTGCTCTTTGGATCCGGTTAATGTTTGCAGATATTTCAATCATAGATTTGAGGCTATGATGTCCTTCATCTGCAATAAAAAAAATCCACCTCTTGGAGAAGTAGTGGATTTCTTTTGGAGAAAAGAGTACCAAGCAAGAGGTTCTCCTCATATTCATATGCTGTTGTGGATCAAGGATGCCCCAAAGTTTGGAACAGATACTGATGAAGCAGTGTTATCTTTCATTGAAGAATATGCAACATGTGCTATACCTAAAAGCACAGAAGAGAAAAAGTTAAAAGAACAAGTTTTACGTTTCCAAAGTCATCGGTGTGGAAAATACTGTCGACGGAAGTACAAGACCAAAGATAAATTCTACACAAAGTGTCGATTTGGATTTCCTAGACCTGTTCTTTCAAAAGGAAGAGTCAACAGTTTTATGTCAGCTGTGCGACATACTATAACCAGAAAGTCTCCAAAAAATACCTATAACCTAAAAAGAAATGAAGAGTCAAAATGTATAAATGACTTCAACCCAGTGATTTTAACAATGTGGAATGCTAACATGGATATTCAGTATGTGGCAGACAATTCTATTGCTGTTGCTCGGTATGTGACATCTTACATCACTAAATCTGAGAAAACAGAATTGAAGGAAATGTGGGAAGAGATTTCTCACGAGAAGACTGTCAGTAAGAAGCTGTACGGTTTCAGTTTAAAGATGTTATCGCATCGAGAAATTGGATCCTACGAATGTTCAGATAGGTTATCATCTGCAAGTCTTTACTCGAAATCCAGAAGAATAATTTGGGTAAGCTTAGGCCTTGCAGGAATGAGAAATCGGGTACTGAAATCTGTTGGAGAAATTGAATATTTGGCCGAGAATGACCCAGAAAGTACAGATATTTTGAAATCAAACATGTTGGACACATATTACCCAAAGAGAAGTCATCATCTTGAGAACATGTGTCTCTATGAAGTGCTGCAGAACTACATTTATTCACGGAAAGCCACAGAAGACATCAACCATGGAAAATATAAAGTCATTGGTGAGGAAGGATGTTTGGTGAAGCAAACAAAAGGAAGTTTGATAAATCACAGGAAGCTGAGTTGCGACACTACTGACAAAAAGGAATTTTACTACTTGGCTCTTTTACAGCTCTTTAAACCATGGCGTTCAGAGGACGAACTACTGGGAGAATTTCAAAGCTATGAAGATTCTTTTAATGCTAGCAAAGACAGCATAGAATGCAGTACTTTCACAACTTATGTCCAAATGTTAAATGAAGAAAATGAATAGGAAGCAAAAATTGCAGCTGAAGTAGCTAGAGACAGTTCTCAAGACAGCCAAAGTTCAGGAACACTTAGTCAAGATCCCCTCGGACAACCGATCATAGAAAATGAAGCTGCAGTAGCCATGACTGAAGTAGAAACGGCTATGAATCAAGCACAGGAAGATTCAATTGACTTACTAAATCTGGAAAAACAACTGAATGAAGAACAAAAAGAAATTTATGAAGAAATCATCAAAAAAATTGATCATGGATTTCTACATGAAAAGAAAGAGTGCTCATGCACATCATTTGAAACAATAAGGATGTATGTGAGTGGACAAGCTGGAACTGGTAAAAGTTTCTTAATAAAAGTCATCAGAAGCTACCTACAGCAAAAAACAGCTTCAAATGTGTCTTGTGTGGTAACTACTCCAACTGGGTTAGCAGCCTATAACATAAAAGGAATTACCTTACATCGCTTGCTAATGTTACCAGTGGAGCATGAGAACAAAATAGAATACCACAAACTAACTGGAGAAGCATGCCTCGAAGTTTCAAGAGTGTTGAAGAAGATGCAAGTTCTCATTATTGATGAGGTGAGCATGGTTTCAAATTTAATGCTTGCCTTTGTGCATTTAAGAATGCAGCAAATTCTAAAGAGAGACTATGATGTGTTATTTGGAGTTAAACATGTCATAGTTTTTGGGGATCTTCTGCAGCTCACTCCAGTTAAAGGACAACCAGTGTTTAATACTGTGACACATGAAGACACGAAGAAGTCATTAGGAAGCATTGGTAATGCGAATATTTGGTCATTCTTTGAGTACAAAGAACTCACTACCAATATGAGACAAGCAAACAACGAAGATTATGCAAATATTCTGAAAGATATCAGAATTGGACTACTCACAGAAGTTGGCAAAAAAGCATTACAGAGTCGGTTGCTACATAACTTATTTCCAAATGAAGAAATAGTTGCAGAGAAAATATACCAGAACATTGCAGGAAAAAATACTGTAATCTGCTTAATGCCAACACTACGTGAGTGCTCGATATTCAATGAGGAACTTTTGAAATTGGAAAACGAAGAGATTAAGAAAATGGAAGCATTGGACAAAATTGAGGATGGAAGAATTACTATCACATTAACAGGCAAACTGAAAAATAAATTGGATTCACTAGAGAAGAATATTTCCAAAACAGCTGGATTAGAAAAAAATCTATATGTTTGCATGAATTGTCGAGTGATTTTAAGGAGAAATTTGGATGTAGAAAAAGGTTTAGTGAATGGAGCTATGGGAAGAGTTGTGGGTTTTATTAATTATCAGAAAAAAGAAGGAATTGAATGTTTAAAAATAAAATTTGATCAGATAGAAGAAGTTAAAGACATTTGTCGTTGTTCAGTTCGTTTCATGCTTGTAAAAGACTTATATGTACGTAGGAAGCAGTTTCCATTTTCTCTAGCATATGCTGTAACTATTCACAAGTCTCAAGGATTGACTGTAGATAGTGCTTTTGTAAACATTGGTTCTACTGTGTTCAAAGAAGGTATGGCATATGTTGCTTTGTCACGAGTGAAAACCTTATCTGGTTTATTTATGATAGACTTTGATGACTCAAAAGTTAGTGCTGATACAAACTGTGTAAAGGAGTACAATAGATTAAGAAGAACCTATGCTCCTCATTTAGGTCAGTATCCTGTGATTGAAAAACGTGTTGTTTCTCGGAAAAGGAGATTTGAAAATATCTGTAATGTGGATGAACAGAACAAAAAAAAATGGACAGTGATGTGATAGCAAGGAAAAAGAAAAAGGACAGTGTTGAAGAGGTTGTTGGTTGCCATTTTGAAAATAGCTCTGGTGTCAACTGCTATGCAAATGTAGTGCTGAATGTTGTATTTTATCTTGAAAAGTTGCTAGAACAGATAAAAGTAAATCATGGAAAAAGATTGTGTTCACTGCTGAGTCTCCTTTATGAGAAGCTGAGTACTGATAAAACTGAAATAGAAAGTGCTACTGATGTTAGAAATCTTTTAGATGTATGTTCTGGTTCTACACAGTTTAAAGAAAATATCCAGCAAGACGCTCAGGAATTCTTAATATTTATTTTGAGTGTACTAGAAGATGAAGGAGTAGAAGTAGAAAACGTATTTGGTGTCTCTTACAAGTGGGAACATTGCTGTGAAAACTGTATGAACACATGTAGTAGTAATGTTGATTCCGAAAGGTTCATATTTTTACCATTACCACAAAGTAAATCAGTGACTTTTAGTAAATTAGTTAAAGATGCCAATCACAACATGGAATGTTCTGAATGTAAATCTGACATGTTTTCTACATTATTTTTACAGAAATATGGTCAGTAAGTAATTTTAATGATGCAACGTTGTAGAAGTGATGGTTCAAAATTGGACACTTTAATAAAGAAGTTTACAGGACATCAATTATCAATTTCTGGAAAAACTTTTGTTACAGTTGCAATAATTTTTCATGAAGGACCTACTGTAACTTCTGGACATTACACAGTTTATCTAAAATGTGAAAAAGGCTGGACACTGTGTAATGATTCCCAATTGATTTTCAAGCAACGTTTGCCTTATGATTTACCCAATTCTTACTTAATTTTTCTGAAACCTAAATTTTGAAAACTAAAATCTGCATCTGAAGAAAGCATTTTTTGTAATTTTAAAGGTTTATAATTGAAGATATCACTTAAAAAGGATTTTGAAATTACTATTTGGCCTAAAGGAAAAGTAATAAAAACAATTGTGGACTCCTTTGACAGAAATTATTTTGGCATGTGTGCTTTTGCGAGAAGGTTTAAAAACGGTTTGTCTAGAAAATTTTTATTCTTCTAGAAAAGTACTTGTATTATATTATTAATTTTTCTAACAAGGTATATTTTAGTGAGGATAGTTTTGGGGCTTTTTTTAAGCAATCTTTTAGATTGTTTTTTTTTTTTGCCCGCTGTTAAATGATGAATACAATTGTTTTCACTATTTTAAGTGAAAAATAAAAAAATTCTGAAAACAGCAAAAAAAGGGCAAAAAATTGCTTTGTAAAATATGTAAAAACATGTAATGCTTTTTGTAATGTATGATTGAATATTAATACTTTTTTTCTTTTTTTGCAGAACTGGAAACAAAAAAAAACAAAAAAATTCTGTTCCCTTGCAAAATACTTTTTATAATTTTTTTTTTAGAATTTTTTTTTTTTTTTTTTAAAATAAGTGAAAAATAATAGTATTATTCAATCCTCCCTTTTCATGCTTCCATTTCTTCACCTCTTTTTGTATATTAATTTTTTTTTAAAAAAACAAAAAAATTTTTTAAAAAAACCTTGGGTGCGTGCACCTCAAAAAAATTTCAAAAAAAATTATCTCAAAAAATAATTTGGGGGGTTTAGTTTATAAGTGGCTCTTAAAAGAGCCCTTGAGTTAATGGAGGGAAACAGGAAGAGAAAAACGAAAAAAAAGAAAAAACATCTATGGCCTAGTGCACGGATGCGCATCAAATTTTCTCTGAAGGAGATCAAGACTGGTCTCCCCCACAGAAATAAGAGAACCACAATCAGTGCACCGTGTAGACAACCTCGCCAAACAAGGTGGACCAACAAGAGGTGTAGAAACAGGTGAAGGCACCATCGCAGCTGAAGTGCTCGCCTGAGCTGCCGAAGATGTGCTCGGCTGAGCTGCTGCAGATGTCGTCGGCTGAGCAGGTGGAGGGTTTGCTCCAGAAGCTCGACGAAAAGTTACTGGATGCATTTTGTTAAAATGTCTCAACATAGTTTGAATGCTAAAAGAATATTTCTTGTTAGGATTCCCACGAGATAAGACTTTTTTACTAAGGGTGGGCGTAGTGGGCGTAGTGGGGCTACGTGAAGCAGCACGTAGTGTGCCCAAATCTACGCACACTACGCGCTTCGCGTAGCCCCACTACGTGCCACCCACCTCCCACCCGCCATTCTTTTAAATAATATGAGCAATGAAAATTAAGTAAAGTAAGTCGACTTACCCGTAAGCGCGGCGTCTCCGGGGCTCCCTCTTTCAGTTTCTAATTTCTTCTGGCAAATGCGCATGCGCGGACGCCCGCGCATGCGCATTTCTCGCGAGAAATGCGCATGCGCGGGTGTCCGCGCATGCGCATTTGCCAGAAGAAATTAGAAACTGAAAGAGGGAGCCCCGGAGACGCCGCGCTTACGGGTAAGTCGACTTACTTTACTTAATTTTCATTGCTCATATTATTTAAAAGAAGGGCGGGCGGGAGGTGGGTGGCGGGTGGCAAGCAGCTACGCTTCGCCCTCGGCGTGTGCGTAGCGCTGCCCTGCTTCGCCTACTTCGGAAAGTGCGAAGCAGGCAGCGCTACGTACATTACGTGGGCGAAGCGTAGTGCTACGCCCGGGGTTATTTTTTACAAAGTACACATGTAACTTTCGGTGCATTTACCTTTTTCAGACCTTCTGGAAAAGTGAAAAACTGCCATATAAAGCTGTCTTTCTGCTTCCTGTTCCTCTGCCTCTCAAGAGTGTCCTGGTCACTGTCTGAAGTTGGTTGCTGTTCAGCCATTGTCTCTCAACAACAGAATAGCTCCTTCTCCAAAGGAATCAGAACTAATAATGAGGGGAGTAGGTGTGGTTTGGGAAGAATCTGGAACTGAAAGTACTTCAAACCAATCAAAAGTGATGATTCTTGATCACATGACTTGCCATGAGGGGATTGGGTGTGGTATTGAAACAATTAGAAGCTGAAAGTAATGATAACCAATAAGAAATATTGTTTTATTATGCATAAACCCGAGGTGCGCGCACTGCGCAAGCTCCGAGCGCGCACCTCGTGATTACGTATGCGCGAACGCGTAAGAGCGCATGTGCATACGTCATATGCGCGTACCTAGCGCGCATACGTTGAACACGCGTATACGCGACCGTTATTGCCCGTAATTTTAGCGTATGCGGAAGTAAACCACGTAGAGCGCGTAGGACGCATGCACGCATGCGTACGTACGTACGCACACATACGTACTGGGTGCGCGCTCCCAGCGCGCACTATGACGTATATTTGTGTACGTAAATAACGTACGACGGAATTCATAAAAAACTTACGAAATAGTACTAGGAGCGCGCTCAGAGCGCGCACCCCAAGAATTTATATAAAAAAAAAAGTGGACAAAAAATAATTAAAAAAATTAATAAAAAAAAAAATGATCCTAATTGAAATTTAAAAAAAAATAATAAAAAAAAAAACAGATAAAATATAAATGAATATATAGGAATTTTATTTTTAATAAAAAAAAATATCTTTAATTAAATAATACAAAAATTAGCATATAAAAAACCGTACAAATTCACCGAAAAAACCAAAGGTTTCAAAAACGTTATAGTTAGGAATTACCATTTAAAAAACCTTGCAAATTCACTGAAAAAACCAAAGGTTTCAAAAACGTTATAGTTAGGAATTAGCATTTGAAAAACCTTGCAAATTCAATGAAAAAACCATAGGTTTCACACATGTTATAGTTAGCTGGACATTTCACTCGTGAAAAACCAATGAAATTCCCCCGTTATAGTTAGTTCAGCTAACTATAACTCGCGCACCCGCAATCCACTGCTGATGACGTCACATATTACATCACTCATGACATGGTCAGTGACATCACTCATGACATCACTGATGACATCTCAAATGACATCACTGATGACATCACTGATGACATCAACCTTGTGATTGAGTAGCAGACCTCCTCTCACCCTAATATAACCTTTGATACACACATTCAAAAATAGAAACTACAATGTTCAAAATAATGGACATACCAATACCAGTTACAACAACCAATTCAATAATTCAAAGATCCACATACAAATCCACTCATTCACCACCAGTCCTATACAGTCACTCATACATGTACTCACTCATCATATGTACTCATACACCTATACATCCTGTTACATAATGTCACTCATCCATAGAGTTACTCACACACATAGTCACTCATGCTAATAAAGAATCAAACATACATTTACTTGCATATACAGTTATACACACACCACCACACTTACTTATACGGAAACTTACACATACTTAGTCTTTTAAACAGTCACTTATAGAAAAACATACTTATTCATACAGGAACTCTTTCAATCTCTTACTCTCACATATACTCAATTAAAAACACCAATAGTCACATATACTACTATAAAACATATGAAGTTACTCATAGAGACACTATTGACACAGTCATTCACTCACTAACACACCAATACACACACTCATCCACCCATACAGTCCTGCACACATGCTGTCTTCAACACATACAAACAGTGAGTCACTCATTCATGCACCTATGCACTATGTAATACCCCCCACCGAACCATGCAGACACTCAGACTGATTCTCAAAAAACCAACTAATAACCTATATAGACACCCATGTAGCTACTCACCAACTCATGCAGCCACCTATACACAAAGTGAGAGACTGATATAGATATTTACATACTTAAACATTACTCACAAACCCATGTATTCACTATGATACACTGAATCAGTCACATAATCAATTTTTCATAAAAAAATCATTCATTTAGACATTTATATACCCATTAATTCTTCCATCGACCTTGAGATATACATATATAAAACATATTTAATTTGAAGAAAAACACACATTCACTGGATGATGTCATCAGTGATGTCATCAGTGATGTCATTTGAGATGTCATCAGTGATGTCATGAGTGATGTCACTGACCATGTCATGAGTGATGTAATATGTGACGTCATCAGCAGTGGATTGCGGGTGCGCGAGTTATAGTTAGCTGAACTAACTATAACGGGGGAATTTCATTGGTTTTTCACGAGTGAAATGTCCAGCTAACTATAACATGTGTGAAACCTATGGTTTTTTCATTGAATATATATATATATATACACACACATATACATGATGATGAAGAAGTCTTTATTTCGGTAAAATACCATAAAAGAAACAAAGATTCAATGGTAAGCTTCACACGTATCGATGTGACAATAAGTGTGGTATAACTTGACAATACAATTAAAAAACAATCTAAAAAGTAATATAGGGAGCTATGATGTTTAAAAGTAGCAAATATCTTACAATTCAAGCTTGCATCACAGAGTCCTGTTGGCCAAGGAAAAGATGATGCACAAGTTTATAAGAATCTCTTGTATTAAGTGCATGTGCGTTGATAACAATGGTGCAGTCATAAGCACCTCACAATTCTAATAAATTCAACTATGAAAATCAATCATTGAAGCAAAAACAGTTAAACAACAATCACAAATGTACAAATACGCAATAAATCTAAAATGACTAATCTCATCTCAGAATTTGATAGCCAAGGAGGTGCTCAAATAGACAGGGAGTCATGTCTACAGTTTCTCAGGGGCTAGCCCGGGGGCTGTCTGTGCCCTCCTTCTAATTGCCCATGAGTGACCCAAAAATTTAGCAACTGCACATACAAATAATGGTCTTGCATCAGTTTTCAGTATGCGCACGGCCTCTCTAGTCTCTAGTGCCAAGTTTCTTAAAAATAGGAGTTAGCCATTTACTCCTGGGTTTTACATAAGCTGTACAGGCAAAAAGAAAGTGACCAATGGATTTGTGCGAGAAAGGGCAATAGGGACAGTTCTTATGCTGTGCTTTGTTGGCCAGCCATGAGATTGTAAAAGCATTAATGGCAGGCTACTGTGCCTGAATTGAATATATAGTTTTCTGTCATCCTGCACTTTGATTATATCAAGGTAAGTTTCTAACGTGCGGCTGATTTTAAAATCTCTAGACTACCCTGTGCACCATCTGTGTATGCCTTTAGCTCCACCCTGTTCCAATGCAAATATTTAATCTGACATCTATTGCAAATTGGGGGACAGGCAATGTTATGGCCGGGGATGCCTAAACTAGACATAAGGCTTCTGACATTTTTGATCCAGCCTATTTTATTTGCAGTGTCTAAGGCACAGACCTCCTCAAAAGCTGCAGCATAGGATGACAGTTCCGGTGTGGAAACCATCCGCTGCCAAAACAACAATGGGTGGAGCTTCGCTAGGTCACTAATGGGGTTTAATGCCCATATCAAGCAATAGTGGGCAAAATGGAGTACTTTGCGGTAGAGAGGTCAGGTTTCTAAGAAACGTATTCTTTAGAATTGTCAGATTGCTTGCTCTTTCTGTACCCCACAACACCACTCCATAGAGTGTGCTGCTCACAGCCTTGCAGCTGTATAGCTTCAATGCTGGTGCATACTCCTTGCACAGAGCCCCGGTTACCTGGGATAACTTGAGGTAGTTGTAAAGAACAATGGGAGAGCTAGGGAAAACAAGGGGGGTTGTGTCCGTATCCCCTGGATGTAGATAAGCTTTGTCAAAGGTGGACAGACCCAATGTAGTGTGGTACGGTCAAAATGAAGCAATGTTTGGGAACCCACGAAGTGGGTTAAAAGGCCCCTCACACACCAACCTGGTTGGTGTCATGCTTCATCATTGGGGCCCCAACCGGGTGGCCGAATGCCCCCCGGTTGTGCTGCGACGCCTGACTACAGCGGAGCTGGTGTGGTGCAAAAATGTGATGTGGTGATGATTAAAAAATATCGCTGAGAATCCTTGCCGTTAGAAGATTTATTATTGGCGGCTCAGGATATTGATTAAAAAGATATGTGATGCAACTAAATGGAGAAATAATTATCTGTTAGTTGACTATGTGGTGGGTCTACATGTTTCAGCTCACGAATAAAAGTAGTAAGGAGCTTTCATCAGGACCAGTGTATAGTGAGTGGCAAAAGGTGATGTGCCACGTGGTGAAAAAAATTAAAAATATTAGTTACCTACACACTCGCTAAGGTGTGTGGACACAGTGTCAACACAATAGCGGACACTGCGGCGCAAACACTATGGCTGAGTGAAGGCGCTATGCAGGAAGCGGGAGGGGGCGCTTCTTACAACAACTTTGGTTGTGAAGCTACCATCGCCTTGCACCTACTGTGGCCTCCCGAAGTCCCGGATGTGTGGGTTCCATAACTTGAGGTAGGCCTTGTTGAGGTGGTGCTTCCAGGCCATGTCCTCAGACAGCTTAATCTCCAGGTAATCGAAGGAGCTCACTCTCTCCAAGGGAGTGGTGCCTAGGAACAATTTTTCCTTGAAGGACTTGTGGGGATTAACCCCTTGTGTGCCACGCCCTTTCCCCGCCCTGTGCCGGCCGTTACATTAGCGGGCGGGGTTTATGACGAGCTGGACTCGTCATGGGCACAGCGCAACCGCGGCCCATGACGAGTCCAGCTCGTCATGGGCACACAAGGGGTTAAATAGCATAAGCTTGGTTTTGGATGTGTTGATTTCGAGCCTCCTTGTATCGCAGAAGAGCTTGAATTGATTTAGGAGTTTTTGCAAACCCATTGGAGTCTTTGAGACGAGAAGAGTGTTGTCTGCGAATAAAAGTGTGGAGATTCTTTGCTTAGCTAAGGAGGGGCATCCGCTGAGATGGCTGCTAAAAGCTCAATAACATTATTAATGTAGAGTGAGAACAGGATTGGTGCCAGGACACAACCTTGGCAGACCCCTTGGTGTACTTCAATGGGGTTAGTGGCCTGTCCCTGGTTGCCCCATCGAACCCTGGCAAAATGCTCTGCGTGGAGCCTGACAAGGAGTGTGAGAATATTCAATGGCATGCCCATTTCCCTAACCACCTGCCAAAGTTTGTCTCTTGGAACGAGATCAAAGGCAGATTTTAGATCTATGAATGAGATGTATAGGCTCCCTTTGCTGAGCTCAACAACTTTCCAATAAAGCAGAGGTCTTCAAACCTTTTTACTCGGAGCCCCCCCTAAGCAAAATGTTTTGAAGTTGGGACCCTCTTCAAAACGTTATGGCAAGGATTGGGGGAGCGGGAGGGACATGGCTGTGATCAGGGAGCAGGGCTTATGAGATGATTTCAGGAATACCTTTTCTATAGCTTATAAACCACACTAAATATGAGACTTATAGAACAGCAAATGCATCAAACAAAAACAGATAGGGGTGTTGTGAGCCCCTTACACTCTTTGACCCCAATGCAACTATTTCTGCTGCACTAATGTTAACATTACGTAAGGACAGTGGCCCCAGAAAGTAACAGTACAATGTAAAGAATCCAAACAAATATTCAAAACAAAGCATACAACTCAAGGTATTTGTTATACTCAGTGTTTAATTCACACTGCGCAACGATCTCTTAATGAAAATATTTTCGTATTATTACATGTGACAATGTCCCTAGGCGGGAATATGGTGAAGGGGAAGGGGGGTAATGGTGGTTTGTGAGGATAAGGAAGTGATTGAGGGATAGAGTGTCAATCAGAAACAGTACATTACTTAGAACACATGAGGCTCTTTCATCAAGCCTGTAAATCTCAATTTCAGCAGAAACAGTATACAGCCATGATATCAACAGTAGCACAATATGAAATATCTGTTGTTAGTGTTGGCTATGCAGTAAAATGTCGACGTTTCGACCCCTAAGCAACTGTAGGCAGTTGTATCCCTCACACCAGGGTCTTCATCAGGACAAGGTGTGGGGGTGAGGGAGGGGGTGAGCATAAAATCTCTGCACGATGGCTAGGGGCGTAGAAGGGCGCGTGGGCTCCTGTGGCAAAAGAGTGACCAAAGCACTTCCTATAGTGATAGACTTTACTTATGTCATGCCGGGTGAGTCTGGTAAATTGCTGACATAGTGGAAAGGATCGATCTCGAGCCTTCTTTCGTTCCCGCCCAGTCAGTACCCGTGCCTTCCTTGTGCGCACTGCGCGTGCTCATGAACACCCAAATATAGCAATAAGCAACAGAAAGGTGACCAGTCAACCTTTAGAAAGGGCCTTCCACTGCAAGGTAACATGTGTTGCTGTATTTTCAGTGACTTTTGAACCTTTTGAGCTAGAAACACGTTTTTTTTTTATCTGCAAATTATGCGGCAGAAGATGGATTATGTGGCAAATGCGGGAAATCCATAACTATGTGCTGAGAGCACAGGGTGAGCTTGAAAGTGAAGGGTGAAAATGAGGAGTGGGTGCATTCCCAGACACTTGAAGTAAATCAGCATGTTATTGACGGGGGCGTAGGGTTTCAGATACAAGTTAAACTATTGCTATTATGGCATTAATCAGGGATTGTGGGTGAAGGAAATAAATAATGTGCTCCCCATACTTCCCCGAATGAAGCATTTGTCAACCAGTAAACAGTGGTTAAGAGTGTAGGAAACTTATATACAAGGGCGTCTGTATGGCAATGCATAGTATTCCTCTACAACTAAGGATTGTTGTTTCTTCCAGTGTACTAATGATAGTGTGTGCAGTAAAATATGGGGGCTGCATGAAAGGTTCATGTCCTAAGAGCTGGGCCCAGGGGAGGCAATGGAGCACACCTCCGGCGTCCGTTCCTGGGTCTCAACGTTTACATGGATTTCTGCAGGTTCCTGGGGTGCAGACGATTTTCTCCGCTCAATGAGGGAACCTGCGGGGGAGGCAGAAGCTGCACCACGAGCGTTGCATCTTCTGCCGGATCCAGCGTATTGTCCACAAGAGCCCACAGTCGTGCCTGCCCATGGTCCCCTCTGAGGCTCTGCCCGAGGTCTCCCCCCGAAGGGCGGGCTGGACATTCCTCAGTCACCCAAGTCCATGCCGCTTCCCGTGAATCAAAGAAGTGCGTCTTGTTTTGGAATATCACTTTGAGATGGGCCGGGAGGAAGAGCAGCCTGTATTGCAAGCTGAGAGCCCACAGTTTTTGTGTCACATGCGTATATGATCTTCTTTGGACTTGCATTTCTTTCATGTAATTGGGGAAGATCATAACTTTGGTGTCTTTGTGGGACAACTCTGGTCGGGAGCGAGCTTCCTGTAGGATGGCATCACGATCTCTGAAATTCAGTATCAGTGCAATAATTGGCCGGTGTGGGGTTCCCGGCGGCGGCTTGGGCATGAGTGCCCAGTGAGCTCTCTCCACGACGAACCATGATGACAGAGCATTCAGGGGCATCCAGGATTTGATCCAGTCCTCGACGAAGATATTCATTTGTGAGGGTTTGCATCCCTCAGGAAAGCCCACTAGGTGGAGATTATTTTACCACACTCAATTTTCAGCGTTCTCAGCCCACCTATACAGCTCTGTTGCGAGGGACAGGAGCTGCTTTACTTGCACCTTGAGGGCAGAGACATCATCTTCAACTTCCGAGATTCGGTATTCCGTTGCTGTTATGCGAGCAGTCACGTTACGGAGGTCTTTGCAAATGAGGGCCACGTCTACTCGTACCTCGCCAATCTTTGTCTCCATGGATTCCTGGCAGGACTTAATGGCCTGGAGGATGGTAGCCAAATTGCCTTCTGGATGACTGGGTGTGAGAGGGGGGCCTCTCCATGCCCAGAACCATTAATGGCATATTGTTCCATTCGGGTCTAAGTCAATTGAGGTTTAGCCCCTCTGTCTTTCCCCATGGTTGCTTAGCCTCCCTGGGGGGGGGGGGGGGCAACTCCATTGTGTGCTGTGGTGTTCATGCTTAAGAGGCCTCGGGTAACTTAGCTGTGCAAGTCCCAGCTGTCCAATGAGTCCGGGCCGCCAGGGCTGACACGCCCACCAGACTGTGTCCTCAGTCGCGGGCAGCCACCTCACGAGGGCCAGAGAGCGGGAGGTCTCAGTAGAGCGGATCTGGATCAAGGGTGGAAATCTGACAGGCCGTCCCCGGCGGAGCACCGGATCCCGCGGTCGCATGTGTGCAGTGGAGAGCAGGCCAGGGAAGTAGAGAGTTCTTTGGGTCTGTGCAAAGTTCCTTACGAAACCTGGAGCTGTTTCCCACTGATCTCGGGCCAGGCAGCGCAGCCCCGTTCTGCCTCGGGCCCCACTCCCGATCGATGTCCCCAGGGTGTGTCAATTATGCAAGTCCCATCACTCCCTAGCCCTGTCCACCCGCCGGCGCTGGCAGTGGATCAACCAGCCCATGCTCCCCGTGCTGGGACCATCCGAGGCCACTACGCAAGGCCCCAGCATGGGCTCCCACCCAGTTATTCCAGGTGCTTTCTCTCTAGAAATTCATATTTTTCCAAGCAGCACCCTGCTAACCCGTCCCAGGGGTCGCAGGCCGAGAGTCAGGAGTGTTCCCCGCAGTTCAGCCCGATCTGTGCAGTCCCCTTGGGATCCCCAGGTCCCCTTCAGAGCGACAATTCGGCACCAGGGGGCAGAGGGTCGCTGATCTCACAGTCAGGAGTCATTGGGAGCGTGTTGAGCTTGGCCCCTTGAGTCGCCGACCTTGGGCCCGGGCCCCACCTGGGTCGTGCTGGCAGGGTTCATAGGAACAGGGTCCAACACTGGGGGCCACTGCCAGGTCTCAGATCTCCTGAGCCTCCCCCATTCAAGTGCCCCAGAGCGCTCGCCGGATCCCCGGTTGCACAAGGCGTCCCGTCGATTGCAGGTCGACTGCCTCAGGTGAGCCCTGGTCTGCTCCTCTCCCGATGCCGCCTCCTCACCTCACGTGTGTTGTGGGCCTTGCCAGCCCTTCGCTGCGGCCAGTTATAGGTCTGGCAGCGAAAGGGCCTCAGGGGCCATGTCCAGGGTGTGCCCAGTCTCAGCAAGTCGCCAGGTTGGTGGTTCCAATGCAACTCTGGCAGGCCTGGATGGGGCCGAGGTCCCTGCCTGCGGAGGCCACCACAGGGTCATGGGCCTCCGGACAGTCCGCTGCCACCAGTTTCGGTTCTCGCGGCAGTCACCGGTGTTTTCAGGATGTCCCGCCGGCCACGGGCCGAACTCCACTCCTGTCCAATCTCTCGCTCAGCACCCAGCCCGATGAGGGTGACAGCCCCCGCCGGATGGGGCGGCGTGGCAGTTTAAATGCTCTGCTGCCGGGGTCCCGCCTCCACCTCGGAGACCCACATGAGCCTCGGGAGCTCTGCTCAGGCAGAGGTTGTCATTTTATTCGCAGTGGCGTAAGTAGGTCGCCGAAGCTACGCCGGGGAGGAATGCAGAGGATGGTACCAGCCTCGGGACCAGTAAAGCAGCGAGACCTCCAGAGCGCTCCCCTGCACCGAGGCGTCTCCCATCAGGCACACAGAGTCCACCGCTAGAAGGTAAGCCACTCCGCCACCATTTGGGTGCAGCTCTGGGGGTTCCTTGGATCGCGACCGGCAGCCTTCCCGACGCCTACCGGTGTTATTTGGTCATCGGATTACTGCTGGGTAAGGCCTCGCAAGGTTAGAGGCGCCCCAACTTGGTAAATGACACTGGAGGAAATTCAGGATGAAGGCGGATTCTAAAGGGGTCGGGAGCACTCTTAGAGTGCTACCGTCATGTTGGCTTGCCAAGCCATGCCCCCCTGCAGGACTTCTTAGTGTGAGATATCCGCAGCCCACCCCCAGGATGGTAGGGCTTGGGTATCTATTCAAAGGTAAGGAATCTGCAGCTAGATGTCTCAGATGACCAAGTTACTTACTCTAGGTAACACATTATCTGGTAGAGACAATATCTAGCTGCAGATTCCTCACAGACCCAACTATGCCTTCCCGCTCTGAAGACTTATTTGTTTAGGGCTAGGGTTTCTCTCTTTTTCAGGGCCCTAGTTTTGCCAGACTATTATGTCAAAGCAAACACAAGGAGATAATGGACAGAGCACTGAAACTTTTTAGACACTCACCCCCAGTCACACATCTGGGTTGAATCTGTCATTGTTCTTTAGCTCACTTCGCCACCCCAGTTCATACCCAGCTATATGCAAATCAGTTCTAATCCTGTGACTCGTGGGAACAGTTCAGCTGAACTGCTAAGCCAGGTCTTCCCTGGACCATAAACAAGCATCCTGGAACCGGTTTCAAGGTAACACCCTTCATCAGCCAGGCTAGGTTGAATCCAGTGGCAAAGTGAGCAAAGGACCCACGTTTGGGCATACCCTGCCAACTTAGAGCTAACAAAGCAAACACAAGAAGATGATGGACAAAGCGCTGAAACTTTTCAGACACTCACCCACAGTCATAGATCTGGGTTGAATGCCCAGACGTGGGTACCGTGCACTCCATGCCACTGGAGGCAAGCTATCCTGGCTGATGAGGGGTGAAACCCCAAGACTGGTCCAGGATGCTTGTTTCCAGTCCTGGCCTGGCAGTTTGGGATGGACTGTTCCCATTGGGTGGAGGGTCAAGATTGATTTGCATATGGCGGGGTTCCAACTGTAATGTCATGTGGAGCAAAAAAATGATGGCTTTAGGCCCAGATCTCTGTACTAGGGGTGAATGTATGAAATTGTTCTGCATTCTGTCAATTAATTGTTGTTTTTGCATTTGTCACCCCAAGTGGGATGGGTATGCCCAGATGTGGGTCTTGTGCTCTCCATGCCACTGGAGTTAAGCTATCTTCACTGATGAGGGATGAAATCCTGAAACCGGTCCTAGGATACTTGTTTACAGGCCAGGGAGGACCTGGCTAGGCAGTTTGTGATTGACTGTTCCCATTCGGTGCAGGATCAAGACTGATTTGGATATGGCTGGGTTCAAACTGGAATGGCATGGGGAGCAAAATAACGATGGATTTAGGCCCAGATCTCTGTACCAGGGTGAATGTATGACATTGTTCTGCATTCTATCCATCAATTGTTCTTTTTGCATTTGTCACCCCAAGTGGGACTGGTATGCCCAGATGTCGGTCCGGTGTTCTCCATGCCACTGGAGTCAAGCTATCCTGGCTGATGAGGGGTGAAACCCCGAAACCGGTCCTAGGATGCTTGTTTCAAGTCCAGAGAGGAACTGGCCTGGCAGTTCGGGCTGGACTGTTCCCATTGGGTGCAGGGTCAAGACTGATTTGCATATGGCAGGGTTCCAACTGTAATGTCATGTGGAGCAAAAAAATGATGGCTTTAGGCCCAGATCTCTGTACTGGGGTGAATGTATGAAATTGTTCTGCATTCTGTCCCTCAATTGTTATTTGTGTAGACTATTACGTCAGTCACTTCATGGCTCTGCGCTTCTGGTGTGGAAACGTTAAATGTACTGATGTCTGCACACCTGGGTGATGCCTATATAGATGACCACTAAGCCATACCTGACGCCAACCATGCCTACGACATCACGCAGAGCCGAATAGAGCCACCCGATGGCGCGCACAAGCGGTACTGCTCACGCAATCTGTTTCTGGATCCAGACTAACACCTGGGAAATTCAAAGGTAAGGAATCTGCAGCTAGAGATTGTCTCTACCAGATAAAGCGTTACTGAAGGTAAATAACTTGCTTTTCATTATTCTTGGCTGAAGAATCAATGTATTTCAGCTGTGACACACAGCCTTGCTCATGATGTGGTATTGTGAGCGAGGCTGTGTTTCACAGCCGTAATGCGTCAATTCTTCACCTAAGGATAATGAAATTTAAAAAATGGTAAATAAGCTATTGGAGTGCCAGCCCCGTCCCTGTACAGCATGGAGGAGATCATATGATGTAACAGATGCGTGTAGATGTGTCTCTGTCATGTACACCCACTGACGATCGGGTGCACGTGGGCACAACACGTGCTCAACTTTACATCTATATATATATGTGTGTGTGTGTATATATCTATATATATATGTGAGTGTGTGTGTGCATGTCAGTCCAATGCTGATATGATTTGCATAATTACCTGTCTCTCCCAGGCTTTGGGAAGATGACTACATCTGCATTGTACATAGGGCCTATGGCTGATCCTATACTATTGACCAAAATGCCTGACTTATCCAAGGGCTAAATATCTTATAATGGTTGCTGTAACCACTGCTCCTGTAACCAGTGTTGTTAGCGATTACTTTCGAGTTTGTATACCTTGGGACCCCTTAGTAAAGCCAAGACCTCTATTTAGGATTCAGCGATCCCTTCTCCCCACTCCAGGAAAATTATTCTTCCTAGAACTCTCTATAGAGATCACCTTTCCTTATAGCTCCATAAACTAGGCTGCCATGTGGGTGCCTAATACTTGACATGGTATTGTTATTATTTTTAGCATTGAGGGTCTTTGCAAATAGCCTATACTTTATTTCCAAACTTATACATCTTATATATGAGTGTTAGGGTGGCTTTTTCTGCTCTGGTCACTAATAACATGTTGAACTGTACTCTGGTGGCAGTTATTTCTCGCAAGTCTGAACTAGTGCCACTATGTTGGTGTCTTTCTTCTGCAGTTTCGAGAACACATTCTGAGTTAAGCTGTGTCAAAATTGTGTTCATATTTTCGATGCTCTATTGGATTCCTGCTTACCACTGCATCCATGGCATCCAATTTTGCACGAAAAGTCTGGGGTTTAATTAGTGACTAAGTAGTCTAGACCGAGTTGCATCAATTCAGTTCTATGAGCTCCTTGTCATAAACATCTCCCTAGCCTCCACTCAGTTCAATATCAATTTTACTGAGCTGAATGACTACTGACAGATGATCTCATATGGCAATTGACCCTATAGGGTTTTTTTGTGGAGAGTTACCAAATTGTCTTAAAGAAACACAGGTGGCCCGATTCACAGAACTAACTTAAGACACAATCCTAAACTTACTACCATTTTGGTATTCACAGAAGGCACTTACTCATTTTGGTATTCACAGAAGGCACTTACTCATTTCGGTATTCACAGAAGTTAGGAGTCCTAACTTTAGGACTCCTAAATGTCTTCTGTGAATACCGAAAGTCTTAAAATTAGGATTTTTCTCAGTTTAGTAGTAGTATAGTTAGGACTCCTAAATTTAGGACTCCGAAATGCCTTCTGTGAATACCGAAAGTCTTAAAATTAGGATTTTTCTCAATTTAGCAGTAGTAAAGTTAGGACTCCTAACTTTAGGACTCCTAAATGCCTTCTGTGAATACCGAAAGCCTTAAAATTAGGATTTTTCTCAGTTTAGTAGTAGTAAAGTTAGGAGTCCTAAATTTAGGACTCCTAAACTGAGAAAAATCCTAATTTTAAGACTTTCGGTATTCACAGAAGGCATTTAGGAGTCCTAAAGTTAGGACTCCTAACTTCTGTGAATACCGAAGTGAGTAAGTGTCTTCTGTGAATACCAAAATGAGTAAGTGCCTTCTGTGAATACCAAAATGGTAGTAAGTTTAGGATTTTGTCTTAAGTTAGTTCTGTGAATCGGGCCCAGTATCTATACATGAGCATTGATGAACAACGGAATAAAATATGAAGTCTTTTTCGTTGGGAGGCATCAGTCTCTATATATCAATTAACCCACATCTCCTCTAGCTTTTCCATAGTATCTTGCACTGTTGGGACAGGAATGTCCCCTGCATGAGTGCCCAACTGTGTGTAGCTGGTAACCTGACTTGAAGTTTAACCCTGATGCCATTTCTAATCTAGCATGTGTACATTGGCCTAGGTCTGTCACTGGCTAGGAGTAGGTCCTGTACTTGTCCTGTGACCTGGAGGGACACACCAAGAAAGACTTCATCAGTTGACGCTGGGCTACTGTCCCTGTCATGGTTTAGCATATAATGTGGTGGTAGTGCATTCTATGGGTCATATTTACGAGCCCCTTTGCATCACTATTGCACCATGCAATGTGGTGCAAAAGCGAGGCAACTTAAAAATGAGATTTATGAAGCCACGCAAGGCCACATAGAGTGACTTGATTGGCTTCATAAATCTCGAGTAATGCAACACAGCGCAAATTGTTACGTTGCCTTACTTTGCACCAATGAGGCATTTACATGGGTGTTGCATGGGTGTTCCCATGCAGCATTAATGGATTTTGACACATTGCCAGATTGACAAGAAGTGGTAGACCCAGGAATGCACCAAAAACCTATTCCTCCCCAGGTGAGGTGTAATGATGAGAAATATGTTTATTTCTCCTGGTTTTTTCCTCTTTCTATGTGTGCTGAATTTTGCAGCACAGATAGAAAGAAGAAAAAGCCTCAGGGGACGGTTTTTGTGCAGGAAGGTGCCCCTTCCTGCACAAAAGCAATCCTTCCAAAGCAGGCAACATTGCACCATGGTGCAATGGTGCCTGCTTTGGTGGTAGGCTGCCAAAAGGGTGCCAGCACAGGGGAAAAGGCAGACATGCACTATAATGACTTAAATTTGGTGCATTACTGCCCTTTTCCTGTCAATCAGTACAGCACAGCAAGCAAGGTGGCCCTATGTTTTGAGAATCAATAGTGTGATGAGACCATTTTATCTAAGTCACTGGAGTGGAGGCGAGCTGGCCCACTTGTGAAAAAGTCTACTTCTATGTCATTACCCAGTCCTCGGCGCTAACAACTTGAGTGCTTGTTAAGCCTATTGATGAGGGTAGCCTGTGTGGTGCATGCATGGTGTGTGCGATGAAGTCAGAGTAATGAAGGCTAGTGGAATATATTTTTGTATACCCCTGAACGGGCCTTGTACAAGAGGGAGGAGAACTTGGTGAAGACTGTGCTTTCAGACAATGTAGGGATATTGCTCACATTCAACAATCTAGAGAGAAGAGACCTAGACACTGTAGTGAGGGAAGAGGATATAGAGCTCCTTTAGATATTCTATGAGGCCTTTTGTTAGCAAGGAGTTGCTGATTATTTTTCCTGCCATTTAGTGGATTTTAGGAATGAGGGGGAAGACTATAAACTGTTGTTAAAGATGAGGAAACCTTTAGATGAGAAGTTCCCTTTTGTCTTTTCCTGATTACTCCTTCAGTTGAGCTGATAATGGCCAGGTGCAAAAACCTTGAACCTCTGTGTGGGTGTTCCAGGATTGAGACCACCCTGAGGAGCATTACTCTACACAAAGACTGTGTAAGGGTTCATGACCTGAAGAATGGATCTTTTGCTGAAGAAGCTCGGTACCTGTCCTAAAGTGTCTACAAGAGTGCGGGTTTGTTAAGAGAGTTGAGTAGCCTTTATACCCTGCAGGAGAAGAGACTGTTCAGGAAGGAGTGAGGTGCAGCACATCCCTCGTGGCTGTGAGGTGCCATGAAGAGTCGCCTCCTGGAGAGCAATATTGGAGGGCCCAAGTGTTAGATTGCCCCTTCAGACTCTTCTGATTGTTCCAGGTAGCAACAGAGACTGGCTGATAGCATGATGGCCAAGGTCAGGTCAAGTCTGCGATTGTGTGTTGCCATTCGTCCTTTGTGAGGGCTGTATTTACTTAAGCTTGTCCAGGCCTTTGCGAAGCTGCAACTCCTGAAGTTGTGACCTGCACAATGTCACCGGGCCCTGTCAAAAGCTTTGTCCCCAATTGCCAACTTCAGAGGCTCAAGGGATGACACTCGCCACCCTCTCCAGGTAGGATACACCAGCTCAGGACTGCTGCTTCTTACAACCTCATTGGAGAATTATTGCAGCACTGAACTTGAGCCAGCACTCGAGGCAAGAGGTACTAGAAACTGCCTGCAGTGCACCGCTGCTCCTTGGAATGAGTGAGTGTGCCCCAAAGTATTGGGCATCCCAGTCAAGAACCTGAGAGGAATGATTCACCCATAAATGGATGATAAACTAAAACCGAACACACATACTGTGTGGGGTAGATTGTGCTGCATGTTTCCTATGCTCACACTACTATTTTGCTTCAGACATAGTGGGGGACCACACAGAACAAGGGGAAAATCCTGGAGACAGGGGAGATTGCAAGGGAGAGGGTGGATGCAGTTCCCAGTAAAGTAGCACCGAGGGACACTGACTTGCTTTTGTTATCTGTAATGTGTGGTGTTGAGAACCATTGTGTAAATAGAGGATTTGAAAAGGTAAGCACTCGGCTAGGCCTTCACCTTATTGGGTTGCTGGTTGATTGTTGAGCTCTGAGCTCGACATGCCTACACTACTCTAAGAGTGGAAAACTATCCTAACCCCCATAGTTGGAGCCCTGTAGCCTTTGCTTACCCCATGGCTCCTGAATGGGGTTTGAAAATTGGCAGCAAACAGTGTGAGATTCTGCAAACTCATAGTGCAATGACAGATGCAAGGTTAGTGGGGATAGTCCTTGATACCCTATCCTTAGATCATTTGCGGGTTTTGTGTTCGGATAGAGGGTAAAGTGCTCCCAAGAACAAGGACATGGAGGTCCTTGGGAGTAGTATAAAGGACCAGCTAGAACAATTGGGTGGCATCGAGGAATCTGTGGTGGAGTAAGAGGAAGAGACAATGTTAGGAAACTAGGGAGAGAGTTTGATGGTGTCAGGTGCTTTCAGACCCTTAGCACAGGTTTTCCCCAAATACATCCTGTACATGTCCTCAGATTTGCTTTCCATTATTTCCACAAGACAATACTACCCACCCTACTTGCAAGGGTACCTGTCACCAACTCTAGGAGTTATACCCTTGAGTGGGTTTCTTAAGTTTAGCTGATACCCTAAGGTTGCACTTGCCTCTCCGGAAAGCTAAGGCTGAGGAAGAGAAGGCCACAGAGTTTGAGAGGGAGAAGGTGAAATTGGCTTGCCAGGAACAAGAGTAAAGGAAGATATAAAAGGTCCAGCAGTCATTGGGGAATACCTGTGGCTGAGGAAATTAACTATGAGCGAAGGAAGGAAGCTCGGCTCAGACAGCTAGGGCTGAGGCAAGGTCAAAGGTTCAAAGAATGCATGAGAGCATATGGTGTTCTGTTTGAAACATGGATTTATGATGTGTTACATGATTGAAATGAGTGGGTCGGAGGGATGAAGGCCAAGAATTTCCATGTCCGTAACCAGTTGTTGGTGCCAGAGCAACTCAAGGAGGAGTGTTTTGTCCCTCTTAGGCAATACCTGTCAGGCTTGACAGAAGAGGCTCCAGAGGAACTTGCTGTGATAGCTTATTAGTGGTTGGTTTACAGGATTTAGTGAAGTTGTTTATTATGTGGTGTAATTGCGCAACCTCACTGTGTAATAAACTAAAAACTCCGTACTGGGTTAATTCAGGTTTGTTTGAATAATCTTACATCAACCCTGGGTAGCTGTGGCTCTCACCAGTCAGGCTTCATCAAAGTAACATGAAAAGCATTGACAAGTACCAAAACAGTTGAAGTAGAATAAAATGCAACACAATAAAAATATGACACCAATTTATAAAAATGTGCTGTATTTTTATCTTTAAATAGACAACTCAATAACAAACCTACTCCAGATGGTTCTGGAGATGTGCATATTTAAAGAAACAGTAAATCACAGCTTTTCACTGAGCACAATAAATCATTGTAATGTACTGCAATAGAGTTAAACATTCCAAAATGTTATACAGTTGTGAACTTCGGCACACTTGGGGTGACCAAATTCTGCAGGGGGCTAGCCATGGAGACTGACACGATCCAATTTAACAGTTACCTAAAAGTCAAAGCAGTCTCCATCCCAATTTCAGGTTCTATGGTTGAACCCCAATAGACTCTATGGGGTGGTCCTGATGCAAGGGATACAGGATGATGAAGATGCCTAATGATGCTGAGCCAGCCACAGGGATTCTCCTGGTGCCACCCCTAAGCTTGCGAACATGGTCCAGCTAAAAACCAGTGGCCGCTGGTCGCCTGGTTTCCAGTTGCAACAAAACAAGTGGTTCCCTTTAGCTGGTGGTATCTGCCCTGCTGGTTGACCCAACTGCATCTCAACAACTCTCCTGGGTCCAGCAGACTCGGGACTCAATCTCACAGGCTGCACTTCAGTGGTCAGCAGCGATCAGGTATTCTTGACTTCAAACACACCAAGCTAGGGTTTGTACACTTTTGTGACCCTGCTGCTGTAACAGGACATCAGCCAACTTACTCTTGGAGTCTCTTTTACTGTCCTGGGCTTGGGGATTACTTTTTCTTGAGCAGGTCACCACAGGGACAGTCCTGTCTTTGCTAATCCAAGAAGCAGCTGGTGCAGTCAAGTCTTTGGTGAAGCCTCTCTTTCCTGGGTCCAGTGAAAAGCAGGGCAGTCCTTCTTCAGCCCTCTCTCCAGGACAGATGTGATCTGAGTTCTGGGTGCCATGGGTGCTTTTTTTAAGCCCAAGTTGTGCCTTCAGGGGATAGGGTGACTACTGGTGAATAGGCTACCAGGCCCCCTGCCTCCTAGTGATAACGTCCTATTGAGGGGCCGATTCCAATTTCGGTCGGAAGGGCTCCGAACGATGGTCGGAGCCCTTCTGACCGAATCGGAACGTGTTGGCCGGATTCCTTTCTGACCAAGCCATTCTGATGGGCTCGGTCAGAAAGGAATCCGACTCGGATTTCTGGATTGAGGACGACAGGCTCAGAGAGCCCGTCCCCCATCCGGAAATCCCTCAGTACTCCCCCGGCCGCCTCTATGAGACTTAGGGAATACGATGGCTGTTTTTCACTGCCTTTTTGTGCTGGTTTTTCTGGCACGAAAAGGCAGTCGGAAACTGTCTTTGGGGGTCCCCGGTAGGCCCCCCCATGGGTGCGAGGCTGCCGAATGGCGGCCTGGGGGCACCTATGGTGCCCCTCTGTGGATCCCTGCACCCGGTGGCAGGCACCTTGGGGTGCCGGCCACAGGGTGCAGGGATGAACTGCACCCCTGCTTTTGACAATGCAAGCATGCATTCCGCTCGGAATGCATGCTTGCGAAGTATATGAGTGCGACCGAACCCTGTTCAGTCGCATCGTACTAGCAGGGCCGTAACCGACAACAGCAGGTCTGTCGGTTACGGCTCCTGACCGATGTCGGACGGACCTGAGTCCTTCCGACATCGGAATCGGCCCCTAAGTGTGACATCAAATAGCCCAGAATGTGCCATTTTACCCACTCCCAACATGGCAGGACCCTTCTCTTGGCATGTGGATCTCCCTAGCCCATCTTATATCTGGGGCCTACATGCCCACGGAAAAAACGATTTAGCAGTGTACTCCCTCTCTCTCTCCAGAATGCTAGCCGGTCTGCAAAAACAAAAGAGCAGCCTCTTTGGTGTGTAACCACAATTTGCCCTTCAAAGTGGCTTTCCCTTTGTAGCTTGCCTTTTGGGCTCACACTCTGTTTGGCCTTTCTGCCAAGGAGAGGTTGCACCTCTTCCAACAGATCCCTTCATGTTCCTTCTTGAGAGGCTGTTTACACTGCCCCTCAGGTGGGCAGAAGGCTGTCTCATGGCCAGCAACCGTAAACAGTTACTGGAACACTTTGGGCAACAAAGTGGCCACTTTCTGAAGTTGCCATTTTTGCAAACGTTACAATAAATTCAACTTGACCATCAAATCGGGTTTAATGCAACAATTATTTTGATAGGAGTGCACACAATGATTAAACATGTCACTTTTGGGTAAGTGAGGGTTCTCGTCCTTAAAAAGGACTCCTTCCAGAGAAACAACTTCACCACTTCACACACCAACCCATTATTTCTGAAAGGGCATATCTCTAGGCAGGATACTAACCTCTAGCCCTTTGAACATCATTACACCGGATGTACATAAGTGTGAATTTATATGATTCTTTTGATACCATGAAGGATCATATTTAGTAGTCCCATTCAGAAGTTATCACTGATGTGTTGCCAGTGTGTAACCCAGTATTCACCAATAGGGCGTCTAGCAGTTCCACAGTAACAGTGACTATGTGGGACTTTTACTGTCCGGACATGTAAAGTTAGAAAACACATGCTCAACTTTTAAAAATAATGTACCCTGCCATTCGGGCTCAATACGACTGCCCTAGGGGTGACTTATAAATATTAAAAAGGACGTTTTGGGCTTTGCAATTGCGTTAAATGGCAAAGTCAAGTTGGCAATCATTAGACTGCTCTGCCATCCAGCAATGGCAGGCTGGAAGTCATGTTTTGCTTTGTCACACTTGTGATGGCACAGTCCACGAGAAATATATTAACTTACAGGCCCTGGGTACCCCTGGTACCATATAATAGTGACTTATAAGTAAGTTAACTTATACCAATTAGGGGTAAACCAATCAGACATATACCTTTTAAGGTTCAGGGCACCGAGGCCTGTTTGGCAGGGCTCAGTGCATCTTCAAAGTGTAAAAACCAGCAGCATCATCAGTCCAAAAAACTTAGGGGTGATCATGCAAAAAGAGGCATTTCCTTACATGGGTTACCAAAGGTCTGGAACAGCATGACTGTATGTCAAGGGGCAAGAGTAACCTGCAACGGACTGGTTCCAAGCCAAAGGGTAGGAGCTATGCATTTCCAAAAGGTCCAAATGTGGGCACGACAAGAAATGGAGTTAGGTTCCAAGTTAAGAATACAAGGAAAATGCAGGACCAGAAGATTTTACCAAGCCAAAGATGATTACTTTCTGTAAGTGTCACATTACAAGAGAGACTGAAGTGAAGCAACTCATACCAGCTGCACCCATGATAGCATATGTGTTGCCTGTGGCTGAATGACCTGAGAGAGCCCAGTTGAATTCAGCCATAGAAATGGACATTTAGGGAAGGGACCCAGATGTTTTTCAGCACATTCATCCAAATACCATTAGGTTTGTGTTGGTAGCTAGTATCAAAGCGAGGAAGGTTCCAGACCTGAAAGATACAGGTGCTTACAGGACTATAGTTGGAAGCATTTCAAACCCAAGGAGGTTCTTCATGATGCATGGCACAGGTTTGTTATCAAGTGGGCAAGACATAGAGTGCCCCATTGCCCTAGTTGAGGTGGAAATCAATGGCAAGTCAGCCAAGGTTGATGTAGGGTTGAGAGAGAAGCAAGGTGCTAGACGCCTCTAGAGCGATGATTTGATTACCCCTCATTTAGTACTAGGACCAGAAGCCTACATGGTTTGCATAACACCATCTGTGCTGATCAAAGCACAGGCTACATGTTAGTCTCAGGACATGTTGCAGATGGGACTCCTGAGAGGGCTCTATCTACCTACGATTGCCTGGCACTTGCAGTAGTAAAGTTGTAACCAGCCTGCGTGATCTCAGGATTGCTGCTCCCTACACCCATGTTGACAAATTAGGGCAGGTGCACTGCCGAATACAGCCTGAGGTGAGAGGTAAACAACCACAACCCTTTCTGCTTGTATCCAGTAGCCCTATTTGCCCTTTGACCCCTGAACAGGGTCTCCTTGTGCCCCTCTGTCCATCTCAGTTCTATCTAATTCTCTTCCTACTTCTTGGTTAAGGTCTCTAACAAAATTTCTGCAAACTGTGTAGTTTCCTTAGTATGTTCTGTGTGAAGGTGTTTAGACCCTGATTTTAAGCATTTATGGAATGTACGGTAAATAATCTGTGTTATCCATCTGCATTTTGTAAAGACATATCTACACTTATATTTCACAAGGATATCCTGTATTACTACTCCTTATATGTTTATGAGTAACATTGCCACCCCAATTATTTTAAGTGTCTGCAGTCTCATGAATTAGTACATCATAGTGGCATGATCCTATACTCTCAGATTCTTCTTTCTTCTTGTGTTTTTCCTGTGGTAGGACAATTTCTGGCTTTAACTTTTAAAGTTTTACATACACACACATTTGAATGTTTTGTGAGGCAATTCCAACTCTGGGCATTAAATGTTTAGATCTTGAATACTATTCGCTAGTATTTGAGCATTTTTTAGATTGACATCCCATTTTGTTACTGTCATATTGCTGCTGTGTCTTTTTTGGATTATTTTCCCTTAGCCACCTTCCTCCTTACAAAAGCAGAATCAGGGTGGAAGCACACTGCCTCACATCCCCGCACTCAATTTGCCTACTACTGAAGTAAGTGTTATCATGCAGTGCATTTACTATGATGCATTGGAGCAAACTGAGTGCTGGGATGGGAGGTAGTGTGCTCCCACCCTCCTTCTGTTTTAAAAGGCTCCTTTGAGCTACTACGCTGATCAGCTTGCATTGATGCAGCTGCGCCCAGTGAGTCATACACAGACCTGAGAAGACTCAGGGCAGCATTTCCAGCAACCCCCAAAAATGACTTGTTGCTCTTTACTGATGAAGGAATTAATCCAGAAACACATGTCTAGAGATACACTGCACAGGCTGCACCAACACGGGTAAAACATTCAAGACAATTACTGAAATAAAGGTTATCATGAACTGTATTTACCATGATGCATTGGGCCAAATTGAGTGTTTGGATTAGAAGCAGTGTGCTTCCACCCTCCTTCTGCTGGGGGATATTAGTTTTGTTAACAGCTTTGCAAAGTGATCAGACAGTTTAAAAGAACCAATGTGTACAATGTGCATATAGCTGCAGCTGTTACCAACTTGTGAAAGAATGAATTCTTGTCTGCATTCCCAGGGTGAGCCCGGAGCACCGCTTGTCTGCAACCTGAAGGGCACCTGGTTCCTTGTGGGCATTGCCAGTCCATTCATCGAGGATTGTGGTGTCCCAAACGCACCACCTGTATTCACGGAGGTGGCGGCATATGCTAACTGGATCCAGAGCAAGATGCCAAAGGCACCTTTCACCGTCCAGAGGATATCTGTGGTCAACCACAAACAACATGACGTGTTACGATGCAACCCCATCCAGTCACTACCAGGTAACTAACTGCATGGTTCAGCATTCTGTCTGGTCTGAGTCACAAATGCACACTGCAACACTCATTTTTTCCTTAAACGTCAGTACGATTCAAAACAAATAATGACGTTAGCAAAAGTCCCTCTTTCCCTGGCATCTTCATTTAAAGGTCATTTAGCTGTGCTCGCCCCAGGGAGCTCATGTTCATTTTAAGGAACTGGGAATGGGGTTTGCCCTCCCTGCTAGATTCAAAATAGCTAGCCAGTGCCCACTTAAGCTTGCTGGAAGCAATCAGATCTGGGACAAATCTAGGTGGATGTAGTGCACCTCTTATGTCGTTTAATGAGTAACCTTGTGAAATCTGAGTCACATGGAGATCCTCTTAAATAGCAATTGTAATTCCCTATGACCATCACCACACCAGTTCCCCGGACTCTCAGTTTCAGAACGGCCATATTCTGAGTATTGAGTACTCAAGAAGGATCACCTTGGTGCATCACCACCCTTCTCCAAAGAGCTTGTGTCCAAGCAATGTAATGCAAAATAGTTGAGCAAATGGCTTTTCTTTGTTGTTACCAGAATTTACATTCAGAGGGGCAGATTTACAAGCCCCTTGCAACACTTTTGCACCTCTGTTGCGTCACTTTTTGTGACACTTAGTGGCGGCGTAAACAATGCACCACATTGCGGCCCATTTACAACGTGACGCATCTAGGAAGATGTGTCATGTTGTAAAGACCTGCACCACATTATACCTGCGTCAGGTATAATTTACGCAGGGTGGGCGTTCCCGCTCAAAAAGCCATGTAGAACTGACACAGTGAAATTTACAACATTTCACTGCGTCACGCTACGCCTTCAATGCGTCAAAATCCCTATGCCTGCCAGGACCAGGCATAAGGAATGATGCAGGGCTTCTTGAATGGGACTCACCTATCTGTTGTGGCCAGTACTGGAGCTGTGTCACTTTCATGAGCAACTCCAGCAATGGGTCTTTTTTGTGCCAACAGATGCGTCAGAATTTCTAACTCATCTGTTAATCCTTGTTCCATGGAGCACTGTATTGTAAATACAGCGCATACATGGTGGCACAAGGACATTTGGCGCTAGTGCAAGGAAACTGATGTATCTATGCAGATGTGTCAGTTCCTTGTAAATGAGGCCCAGAATGTTTAGACTCACTAGTGACCCCTATGTCTACTTTTTAAGTGCTGCGCCGAGAAGTTTAAATTAATTAATTGTCTTGCATTTCCGTTGATTTGCGATATTACTGAGTAATATCACTTCTTGAGATATCCCTAGAATACAAGGCGTGAGGTGCCGCTTACAGCTATGCTATCACTGCCTAAGGATAATACTTTATTTCTGCTACCCTCATCATTTTTTATTTTTTTTATGGACCCCAGCTCCTTTCAGACCAGTGTGATTCATAGTACCCACAACTGTCTAGAAGTACCATGTCAAAAAGGATTCCATCATTCGAATTTTGCCATCTTGATTGGGGTTGAAACCCATTTGAGTTTACAGCTTATAAGCATTTCAAACCAAATTATTGTTTTACAACATTGTTAAATAAAAGTGAGATATGACTATGTTTACTCAGCCTCACAAAACAATGGTAATGCATCGGAAAAGTTAGAATTGGTAGAAAAAAGATTTTGTTTTTAATTCAAATATTTTAGTTTAAATTTCCTTAAGACCGTAAGAAAAAAATAAAAGTGGATAACAGATTTATATACATCATTATTACTATATTTATATATTATTATAATATATTTATATATTTATATCAGTCATATTGTTTGCTGTCAGGGTCCGATATCGTGGATACACCAGCAACCCCTACCATCTCGAGGTTCCGTAATAATGAACCAGACAGGGAAACATGGGGAGAAATGGGGAAAAGGGAGTAAGAAAGAAACCCAGAATGAAGCTCACTGTCAGAGACTTATTCTGTTTTTAGGGACAGCACCACTCTGCTTTGATGGTATGATTCTTGGTTAGATGTGAATTTAAAATACATTCAGCAACTTAAACAAGGCTTATCGGTTCGAGAAGCGGATGATGCAGCGACAAGCCTGGGGCCTTCCAGAAAGCAGCAGACACACCCAGGAAAGATTTTACCAAAAAAATAAAAGACAAACAAACATCAGTACAATGATACGGAGTAGACTAACGAAGGCACAGATGGACTCAAGAGGGAGAAAACAACAGTGTCGGGAGAAAAATGGCTGCAAACTATAGCAAGGATCAGAAAAGCAAATGCAACCATGCAATTGGTTGCCAGTGAGGTAGCTAAAGTCCAAGGGAGTCAATAGGGCTCTACCTTGCAGGAGGCTAGCTCTCTAGATAGTATACAAAAATGAGATGCACTGTGCAGAGTCCAGGAATCCCTTATTAGTGTATAGAGGATTGCTCTAGCAATCCCAAGATGCTCTATTTGTGGTAGTGTGGTGAAGCAGCCTTGGGCCTATCAGAGGGAAAGTGTTAGGTATCTGTTTCACACACAGAGTCAATAAATGACACACACTCAATAAGGAAATCCAACACCAATTTAGAAAAATAAAAAAGATTTCTATATTTATTTAGACAACAAGAACTAAGAGATTAGGTAAGTACTTTATGAGTTAGCGATTTTCAGACACTTAGAAAATACAGCTGTCAGATTTGAGGCATGAATCTCAAACGTGGTAATGTTATCCTATGGGAGAAAACATACACTGCAAAGGGTCACTTGTAAATGACTTACAGGACTGTTTCTGGACTTAAGGCAAGTAGGGGTCAAAGTCCTCAAAACCACCAGCAGTTTTGGGTTACCTACCCTGGGGTGTCGGGTGCAGAGGTTCTGGTCGCAAGGGTAACCTCAAATGCTACTACTGAAATCTATGGAGAAACATGTAAGCAGAAAAATGCTGCAAGTAGGGACTTAGGGGGCAAGTCCATCGGAGTACAACGGGGGATTTGGATCTTGAGGGTCTCTGGAGAAAGGGTGCACCATCTGCAGGCTCAGACTTGGGCTGCGGGGCTTGGGTACAGATGTGTTTTGTCCAGCAGGTCACCTGCGTAGGAGGCTGCACTTTTTTTTAAGTTTTGAAAGTTACCTTTATCAAGTAGAAAAAAGGGAAATAACAGATAGCAGGTTCACAATATAATATAATAACAATGTATTGAAGACATTTGCACAATATTAAGATAGAACTTGCAATTCTATGTAGAAAACAGGATGAGAAGGGGAGGGAAAGGAAAATAGGGAGAGCAAAAACTAAAAGCACTTCTCATGTAATTAAATTAGTATAATTATAAACAGTAGTTGAATTACAAAAATCATAGAGTACATATTATCAGTAAAACAAAAAAGCAAAACATATTACAATTAGTATGGAAGCTCTAAGAAGAAAAATAATATATTCGAGGAGGTTTAGATACTTCATCAGTCAAGGGTTGATATATGAAGGTCCTTGAAACTGAGGAATCTAGAAAAATGGTTACTGGAGACCAGCTGAGAATTCCATTTGATAGTAAGAGACAATAGGACAGTATAGGCTCTATCTAGTCTATGATTATAACAAACACCATACTCCCATGCTTGAAAGGAGATCTGCAGCGCATTCTTCAAATTTTTTGTAATCTGTTGAAATGCAACAGCAATTAATAAGTCTACAATTGTTATTTTTTTGTATTTAATTAAATATATTTTTATTTGGAAATAATCGCGCAACAAAAGACAGTAAGAATCATCTCACTCGGCATATTCACATGTCATACATATATCAGGTCATTCACTTTTCCACTTTTAGCTTACATTCGAGTATAATATCTCACTTTGACAACCCCCCCATCCGCAAGGCCTGAACATATTGTTGTTCTGTTCACTCCTGATACATCTTTGAGTAGGCGGCCATTGCCGACCGGCAGGCAAAGCATCCCTCTACTCTCGTTCCACCTCCCTCAGATCTTTGTCCATTTATGCGGGCATCCTCTTCCCTCGTAGACCACCCGTTCTGCTTGCATACACCAGTCCATGTCGTTTTCCCAGTCATTAAACATAGGACCAGACACGCCCCCCCATTTGCGTGTTATGTTGTGTTTAGCTACCTAAAGCGCAGTGTGGCCCAGAGTATGTCTCCCATTGTTAGGTCTGTTTTTCCCCAGACGTTTAATAAACACCCTTGGGGGGATGCCTCCATCTCCTTACCACAGAACTTTTGTATGTGTGTAACAATCTTGTTCCAGTATTCTCCTATCTTGGGGAAGTCCCACCATAAATGTCAAAATGGACAAAGTGCTGAGTCTAGTCTATTCATTTTAACTAATGTGGTGCGTGCGTAATAAGTCCTATGAAGTAGTTTCAATTGGATCAGCCGAAAGCGGGACCGTATTGCCACCTCTCAGGGACATGCGTGTGCCTCCAGCCAATACTCGTCATCCAACGTACCCACGTCCTCCTCACACCTGGTTCGCAATTTCTCCACTGTTCGCGGGGAATTATTTAATATCTTCCGGTAAGTTAATGAAATTGCCTTCTCATTTAAATAGTCATCGAAGAGCATATCTTCCAAAGGGGAAGAGGGTGGGAGATCTGCGTCTCTCGGGATGGCTTGTTGCAGTGCGTGTCGTACTTGGCGGTATCGGAAGGTCTCTGTGGGAGCCAACTCGTGGTCTTTTTGAAGGTCAGCAAAGGGTCTAATCTCCCCCCCCACCCATAGGTCCCATTTATTGAAACCCTGTTGGTTCCCCAGTAGTCCCAGGCCTCTCGTGTCCCATAATGGCGTAGCTAGAGTTATCTTATTTTTCCACCCCAGCGCTGTTGACGCTGTGTGCCATATATTAACCGTAGTTGATGTTGGGGTGGTAAGTGGTGCCGCCTGTTTCCCGCCATAAATGGCCCTAAGGTAGCCTCCTGGTCTCATGTCATGTCTATCCATATTGTAGGCTGGGTTATCTTGGGCTACATGGACCCATCGATTAATTACTATGAGTTGCGCTGCCCAGCAGTAAAATTGTATCACTGGGAGCGCAATCCTTCCATCGTACCAACTCCTGGTCAATTTATTTAATGCAATCTGTGGATTTCTCCCATCCCAGAGGAGTATCCGTATCTCTGCTTCAACCACTTTAAAGTACCCCGGAGGGACCAGGTATGGCGTGTTTTGCAATATATGTACAAAGCGGGAAAGTGCCATCATCTTATAAAGGATTGCCTTGCCCAACAGTGACAAAGGTAATGTCCTCCAATGTTGCACATCTTCTTGCAGACTGCGTAGTGGGGGGTCTAAATTTAGTTTGTGGAACACTGTTGGGTCTTTGGTTACATAGATTCCCAAGTATCTAAATCCTTCTGTCACCACACGGGCTGTACAGGTTCTGGGGATTCTCGGATTTGCGCCCCAGAGAACATATATCAACGATTTATCCCAGTTTATAGTGTATCCTGAGTATTTTTGGTATAAGGTGAAGATGTGAAGCACTGTGTGTAGGGAAAAGTAAGGTTTGGCCAGATAGAGGAGAATATCATCTGCAAAGAGGTAGATTCTATTCTCCCAATCTACTGTCTACTTAAGTCCTCTGATAAGTGGGTTGCCCCGTATCCAACACCAGGGCAAATATCAACGGGGACAAGGGGCAACCCTGTCTAGTGCCTCTGTGGAGTTTAAAAACTGTTGATCTTCCCCCGTTCACCATCACTTGTGCCAGGGCCTTGGAGTACAGGAGCCTGACCCATGCCAAGAATGTATCCCCAAAGCCTAATCTCTCTAGGACCGTGAATAAAAAGGGCCATTCTATCATGTTGAATGCCTTCCTAGCATCCAGCAACATTACAACCACCTCTTCCGTAATGCTTTCGGCTCTTTCGAGCACTTCATGAAGGCATGGTAGGTTGAGTGTGGTATTTCTACCCGGCATGAATCCTGATTGGTCTGGGTGAACCAACTTAGGCATCAGCAGAGCCAGGCGGGTTAGCAGAATTTTCGCTAAGATCTTCACTTTTGCGTTAAGCAAAGATATCGGTCTGCATGACGCGCAGTCGTCTGGTGCCTTGCCATCTTTACAGATTACGACAAAATTGGATAGCCTCTGGCTCTCAGGCAGCGTTTCCACTTTGACACTCTCCTGAAACATTTGTAATAAATACGGATCCGTTGTGGAAGCTGTTACCTAATATAGTTCATTTTGCAGGCCGTTGGGGGCCCATTGCTTTTCCAGTTTTCAATGCCCTAATTGCCTGTGTCACTTCATTTTCTGTAAGCTCTGGTTCTAAACTGTGTCTATCTGCCTTTTCGAGGAAGGGCCAATTAAGAGTGGATAGCAGGTCCCGCGCCTCTATCTGGGTAATCTGTGTTGACGACGTGTACAGTTGTCGATAGTAGGCTGCAAAGGTGTCCGCTATTCCCTGTTGGTCTGTGCGTTCCCCCGTTTCTGAAGTGATTTTGAACTCCTATCTAGGGGCTTGCTCTCGTCTCTCTAGCCACGCCAGCTAGAGTTGTAGAGTCAGTGTAAGGTCGCAAGGTGATGTGCTCTGGCTTGTTCCTCGGCTATATCTCTGTACTCCTTCTGCTCAATCTGTAAGCTATGTTGCCCTTCTGGGGTATCTGACAGCAGTAGTTCTGACTCTAGTTTCCTAATCTCCTCTTCTACTACTGTGAGCTGCCTTGTCATTTCTATTTTATGAGCAGATATTAAGGAGACTCCCTGACCTCTGATTACAGTCTTATAGGCCTCCCAAAGGGTTTGGTGCAAATCTACCCACCCCTAATTCTCTTCAAAATAATTAATTGATGTTTTCAATAAGTCTTCCCTAATAGATGGTATTTTGAGGTACCATGGATTAAGTGGCATGTAGTTTCCCCTGATTGGGGTCGTTTCTTCATAGGTTGCACTAATTGGAGAGTGATCAGAAATACCTCGTGGGAGCAGGGTCAACTCCTGAAACTTCGATAACTAGTCTACCAAACCGAATACATAGTCTATACAGGATAAACTTCCATGTATACCTAAGTGTAAGGTATACTGTTGGGTAGAAGAATTGCGCACCCGCCACACATCCACTAGGCCGATTGCTGACAGGAACTCAGACAGTGCTTTCCCTGAACTATCTTTGTGCTTGGCTGGCCAACGGTCCATTTCTTCATTCAGGGCTGCATTGCAATCACCCCTAACTAATAACTCACCCTGTGGCAGCTTAACTAAATGGGCACCCAGCTCAGGCAGTGTAGGAGAATGTAGCTGTGGGGGATGTACAGCGATACAATATGTAATAGTCTACCGTCCCAGTTTCCCGATAACGTCACAAAGCGACCAAGTGAGTTGAGCGCCTCTGCCCGTATCGTAAATAGAAAGGACTTGCGTAATAAAATATCCAGCCCCCTTGACTCTAGTGTACCCTGCATATGCAACTAGTTTGTAGCCCCATCTGTTGAGTGCACGGTAGGACGTCCCCTGTATATGAGTTTCCTGCAGCAGGACGATGTCGGGCGCCCGTTACTTAAGGTACTTCAATACCACCCCTCTTTTAATTTGATCCCCTAATCCATTTACGTTCCAGGAAAGGATCTCAAGATGGTTGAGGGATGCGCTTCTGCTCATTTTATCTTGCATCTGGATCATGTGAAAATATGACCAATGGTGTCACAATCTAGCGTGACCCGACAGTCCACCCTCCACTCGCTCGAGGGACATTGAGTAGCAGAGAGCCTGCAATCCTCTTCCAACATAGTCAGTGGTAGAGTCCCGTTTTCCGTCTCTCACGTGTTTGTGATACATATCCTGCTGTACTGCCTTAACTATCCATAAAGCGTGTCCAGAGAACTGAAACCTCCTGCTAACAAAACTACCCCATACCTCCCCCTCCCTGCTTCCCTGCAATGTGGCCTTGAAACTGCCCACCCCCCCAACTTTGCAGAATGCCCGTATATCCCGTCCCCCATTTCTTGATGTCGGGAGTGTGAGCAATCGGCCTCCCACCCACTAGAGCCCCTCCCCCAAGCATATAGTAAGTTTACCACTACACATCGGTATAGTTACGATCAATAGGATGTTAAATTGACCCCCTTGCTTCTCTCGTATCACCTCCGAGGTCATGCATCATTCCAGTCGGAATGCTCTCCCTCACTAGCAGTCTCTCGAAGCGTCTTGGGCGCCATGCAAACCTACTTTCGGTCTGACATAGATGGTTTATGCAAAGTGCCTCAGTCTCGATTTGCATCTTCACTCATCGGAGGAGTTTGAACATTGAGCGAATGTCGACCATCGATGGATCTTCCACTCCCCGTTTCGTTGTCTTCCCGGTTGTCGCCACTCCTTCTCACTCCGCTGTCAGAGGGGGTGGTTTCTGTTGTTTCACGGCTTCCTCCATGCGTCCAAACAGTCCCATGCTTCTTCAGGAGTGTCGAAGAACCAGGTTTTCCCCCACCGCCGCCACCCGGAGCTTGGCAGGAAATAGCATCGCGTATTTCAGTTCTTTCTCTCGAAGCCGTTTTTTTACTTCCAGAAATGGGCGCCTTAGTTTCCGGACTTTGACGGTGAAATACAGGAAAAAGGTTATCGTAGCATTCTTATAGTGTAGTGGAGGGGCCGAGCGGGCGTTCTGTAATATGACATCTCGATCTCTGAAGATAAAGATCCTCGCCAATATAGGACGGGGGACCCACCAGGTCGCGGTGGGCGCCACGGTACTCGTTAGGCCCATTCTACTGAAAACTAGTTAGGGAGATGTCAGTTGCAGGTGTTTTGTTTTAAGTTCCTCAACAAATAAGTCTGTTGACGGGCCCTCCGCTCTTTGCAGTACTCCCAGAATACGGACATTGTTTGTGTGTGCACTCCCTTCATAGTCCTCTATTCCCGCCTCGAGGGTTGTCGTTGTGGCCTGGAGCTTTTCCACGTGCGTCTCAAGTTCTTTAGTGGATGATTGGAGCGTGATTATAGAGTCCTCAGTGGCCTTTACTCGGGATCCCAGACTCCGTAGCTTAGCATGCATCAGAGATACCTCCAAGGCCACTGTGTCAATTTTAGTATCTGAAAGAAACAGTTAGTTATAGATTCCTTACCTTAGAATTACCCCCAGGTGTCATACTGGATCCAGAAAGATTTTCATCAGTTGTACCCCTGTGCATCGGAAGGTGGCGTCGGTCGACTCCACGTTCGTCATCGGCATCGTGGTTGCAGGGATGTCGTCGCGGTAGCTACATAGACGCCGCCATCGCGTGCTGAAGTCAGTTCTTTCTTTTTCCACGCCTGCAAGCGCAGATCCGGAGAGAGTAGTACCTCTAGTCACTTTTTGACTGCACTTTTTCTCGACTTTTGTCGACGTCGTTGTTTTTTGAGTCCATCGACTCCTGGTGCACGAGGGATGCCTGGCTTTAAGGCCTGTGGTTCCTGTAACCGACTGATGTCGGTGACCGATCCACACCGCGTTCACCTCTACTGCCTGGAGCGCGACCACGACCCCAAGTCGTGCTTCGACTGCTGGACCATGGCCCCGAAGTCTTTGTGGGAGTGCTCCCAAAAGCTACTCGAGGCCTGGCAGTCAGTTTTACGAAGCGATGCACGCCATCTTTGGGCAGCCTGACTCTGCCGGTGTGCCTTTGGGCCCCACGGACTCGGCTGGGGGCCCTGGGTCTTCGGCACCGGCGGCTTCAGCCTCGGCGCCGCAGGGTCCCCTTCGATCCAGGCCCGGTGCCCGTCGACATTGTTACACCTTCCCCGGCGCCGATTCCACCAACACCATGTCCGCCACCGGCGTCTGATGCATCCCCGGCCGATGTCTACCCCGGCCTCCACCTCGATGTAGACACGGAGTCGGACCGGCGTCGACCGATACCAGATCCGATGCCGATGGATACTTTTGTGCCCCTGTTCTATCCTGGCTCTTTGAGACCAGATAGGCAGCCAGGGGAGGGTGAGGAGGACTGGGAGGGATCTGGGAAGCCTTTAACTGACCAGTTGGTGTATGAACAGTGCTGGAGAGAGGAACTGTGGGAAGCCAGTGGTTTGGATACCTCACCAGAACTCGGCATGTTGTCTCCTCCTACTGTGGCTATGGAGGAGGGAGCGTCATACGCAGTGGTTTTGCGTAGGGCGGCCGAGGCCCTCCTCCTCGAGCAACCTACGGTGGCAGTCAGGACTAACCTCCTGACAGAGGTGCTTCAACCAGCAGCGAGCTCTTCAGTGCCCCTGCTGCCGTTTAATGATGCCCTGACAGACATTCTTTTGGCCTCCTGGTCCAGGCCCAACACAGGGGCTCCTGTGGACAGGATGATTGCCTGACGCCCCCGCCCGGCCCCCGGGCGACCCCACTTTCCTCTCCCAACACCCAACCCCTGAGAGCTTCCACTTCAAAGGGCGCATTCCCTACTGTTCTCCCAGACAAGGAATCCAAAAAGCTGGATCATCTTGGGAAGATGTTTTCTTCCTCCAGCTTGGGACTGCGGTTGGTTAACACTGCATGTCTATTGGGCTGGTACACCCACTCCATGTGGGACACAGTTGTGCAAGTGCTGCCTCAGTGCCCAGAGGAGGCCCGGGCCGTAATCTGTTGGGCGGTTGCCGAAGTGAGAGACGCAGAGAAGTTTACCATCCGCTGTGGGCTGGATACCGCCGACTGACTGGGCAGGACGATTTCCACGTCAGTAGCCCTTCGACGCTACGCCTGGTTGAGGTCACTGGTTTTTCCGCGTATGTCCAATCCACTCTTATGTACATGCCCTTTGATGGCCTTCGCCTTTTTGGTGACAAGGCAGAAAACGCGCTGGAACGCTTTAAGGACTCTCGGGCTACGGTCCTTGGACCTCTCCACCTCCCGCCCAGGGCAGTCTGCCTTTCGCCCCTTTTGTGACTACGGAAGGGGTGCCCCACCTCGTCCCGCCCAGAGCCACAGGCCAGGTCAAGCTGTTCAGCCTCTGTGCAGCCGGGGATGTGGGAACCAGTGCCATGGTTCTGGGTTACAACAAACAAATGATGGACAGAATGCTGACAATGCAGACATTCTCCGCCAGTCAAGAGATCTGGGTTAAATTCATTGTTCTTTTGCCCACTACACCACCCCAGTTTAGACATGGCCATATGCAAATCAGTCTTGACCCTGTGCCTCATGGGAACAGTCCAGCCCGAACTGCCAAGCCATGTCTTCCCTGGACCGGAATCAAGCATCCTAGGACCGGTTTCTGGCTATCAGCAGTCATCAGCCAGGATAGCTTGACTCCAGTGGCGTAGTGAGCACGGGTCCCACGTCTGGGAATACCCATCCCACTTAGGGCGAAAAGCGTTACAACAAACAAATGATGGACGGAATGCTGACAATGCAGACATTCTCCCCCAGTCAAGAGATCTGGGTTAAATCCATCGTTCTTTTGCCCACTACACCACCCCAGTTTAAACATGGCCATATGCAAATCAGTCTTGACCCTGTGCCTCATGGGAACAGTCCAGCCCGAACTGCCAAGCCATGTCTTCCCTGGACCGGAATCAAGCATCCTAGGACCGGTTTCTGGCTATCAGCCGTCATCAGCCAGGATAGCTTGACTCCAGTGGCGTAGTGAGCACGGATCCCACGTCTGGGAATACCCATCCCACTTAGGGCGAAAAGCGTTACAACAAACAAATGATGGACGGAATGCTGACAATGCAGACATTCTCCCCCAGTCAAGAGATCTGGGTTAAATCCATCGTTCTTTTGCCCACTACACCACCCCAGTTTAGACATGGCCATATGCAAATCAGTCTTGACCCTGTGCCTTATGGGAACAGTCCTGCCCGAACTGCCAAGCCATGTCTTCCCTGGACCGGAATCAAGCATCCTAGGACCGGTTTCTGGCTATCAGCCGTCATCAGCCAGGATAGCTTGACTCCAGTGGCGTAGTGAGCACGGGTCCCACGTCTGGGAATACCCATCCCACTTAGGGCGAAAAGCGTTACAACAAACAAATGATGGACGGAAGGCTGACAATGCAGACATTCTCCCCCAGTCAAGAGATCTGGGTTAAATCCATCGTTCTTTTGCCCACTACACCACCCCAGTTTAGACATGGCCATATGCAAATCAGTCTTGACCGTGTGCCTCATGGGAACAGTCCAGCCCGAACTGCCAAGCCATGTCTTCCCTGGACCGGAATCAAGCATCCTAGGACCGGTTTCTGGCTATCAGCCGTCATCAGCCAGGATAGCTTGACTCCAGTGGCGTAGTGAGCACGGGTCCCACGTCTGGGAATACCCATCCCACTTAGGGCGAAAAGCGTTACAACAAACAAATGATGGACGGAATGCTGACAATGCAGACATTCTCCCCCAGTGAAGAGATCTGGGTTAAATCCATCGTTCTTTTGCCCACTACACCACCCCAGTTTAGACATTGCCATATGCAAATCAGTCTTGACCCTGTGCCTCATGGGAACAGTCCAGCCCGAACTGCCAAGCCATGTCTTCCCTGGACCGGAATCAAGCATCCTAGGACCGGTTTCTGGCTATCAGCCGTCATCAGCCAGGATAGCTTGACTCCAGTGGCGTAGTGAGCACGGGTCCCACGTCTGGGAATACCCATCCCACTTAGGGCGAAAAGCGTTACAACAAACAAATGAGAAACGTAATGCTGACATTGCAGACATTCTCCCCCAGTCAAGAGATCTGGGTTAAATCCATCGTTCTTTTGCCCACTACACCACCCCAGTTTAGACATGGCCATATGCAAATCAGTCTTGACCCTGTGCCTCATGGGAACAGTCCAGCCCGAACTGCCAAGCCATGTCTTCCCTGGACCGGAATCAAGCATCCTAGGACCGGTTTCTGGCTATCAGCCGTCATCAGCCAGGATAGCTTGACTCCAGTGGCGTAGTGAGCACGGGTCCCACGTCTGGGAATACCCATCCCACTTAGGGCGAAAAGCGTTACAACAAACAAATGATGGACGGAATGCTGACAATGCAGACATTCTCCCCCAGTCAAGAGATCTGGGTTAAATGCATTGTTCTTTTGCCCACTACACCACCCCAGTTTAGACATGGCCATATGCAAATCAGTCTTGACCCTGTGCCTCATGGGAACAGTCCAGCCCGAACTGCCAAGCCATGTCTTCCCTGGACCGGAATCAAGCATCCTAGGACCGGTTTCTGGCTATCAGCCGTCATCAGCCAGGATAGCTTGACTCCAGTGGCGTAGTGAGCACGGGTCCCACGTCTGGGAATACCCATCCCACTTAGGGCGAAAAGCGTTACAACAAACAAATGATGGACGGAAGGCTGACAATGCAGACATTCTCCCCCAGTCAAGAGATCTGGGTTAAATGCATTGTTCTTTTGCCCACTACACCACCCCAGTTTAGACATGGCCATATGCAAATCAGTCTTGACCCTGTGCCTCATGGGAACAGTCCAGCCCGAACTGCCAAGCCATGTCTTCCCTGGACCGGAATCAAGCATCCTAGGACCGGTTTCTGGCTATCAGCCGTCATCAGCCAGGATAGCTTGACTCCAGTGGCGTAGTGAGCACGGGTCCCACGTCTGGGAATACCCATCCCACTTAGGGCGAAAAGCGTTACAACAAACAAATGATGGACGGAATGCTGACAATGCAGACATTCTCCCCCAGTCAAGAGATCTGGGTTAAATCCATTGTTCTTTTGCCCACTACACCACCCCAGTTTAGACATGGCCATATGCAAATCAGTCTTGACCCTGTGCCTCATGGGAACAGTCCAGCCCGAACTGCCAAGCCATGTCTTCCCTGGACCGGAATCAAGCATCCTAGGACCGGTTTCTGGCTATCAGCCGTCATCAGCCAGGATAGCTTGACTCCAGTGGCGTAGTGAGCACGGGTCCCACGTCTGGGAATACCCATCCCACTTAGGGCGAAAAGCGTTACAACAAACAAATGATGGACGGAATGATGGACGGAATGCTGACGGAATGGTTCTGGGGGCTAGCGGGCGGGCCAGTCCACCACAGCCCTCTCTGCAGCAGCCTCCAAACCCTCCTAGTCTGACCTTTCAGGGCCACCAAACGCCAGTGGGCAGCAGGATTTGCCATCACCTTCCCCACTGGCGCACATCATGTCGGACAGGTGGGTTTTGCAGATAGTCCCTCCCCTTCAAGACTACCCCTCCATCCATGCCACCTCAGTACCATCGCATGTCGGAGAATCATCTGGCCCTTCTCCAACAGGAAGTTTCGGCACTCATGGCCAAGGGAGCCATCGAGCACGTTCCTGTTCCAGAAGTAGGTCATGGTTGCTATTCCCACTACTTTCTGGTGCCCAAGGAGGACAAGGGCCCGTGTCCTATCTTGGATCTCAGGAACGTCAACCGCTTCCTCTGGAAGGTAGAAGTTCAAAATGTTGACGCTTGCTCAGGTCTTGTCTGCTCAGGTCTTGTCTGCCCTCGACTCTGGAGACTGGATGGTAGCGTTGGACTTGCAGGGCGCTTACTTTCATATCCCCGTCCTGCCGGCCCACCAGCGTTACTTGCGGTTCACGGTAGGCCACAAGCACTTTCAGTTAATCGTGCTCCCCTTTGGCCTTGCCAGCACTCCTCGGGTGTCCACGAAAGTGATGGTGGTGGTCGCAGCTTATCTGCGCAGATCAGGGGTTCCAGTCTCCCGCTATCTCGACGACTGGCTGTTGAAGGTGGGCTCATCCCAGGCTATCTTCTCCCACCTCTAGACTACGGCCGACCTCCTGCATTAGCTGGGGTTCTCCATCAACGTGCCGAAGTCACACCTGACCCCCTCTCAGAAGCTCCTCACAATTGGAGCTGTTCTGGACATGACGCAGTTTCGGGTTTATCCTCCCTAACAGCGAGTGCGGGCTATTCGGGCTATGATTCCGATCTTTAAGCCTCTATCTCGAGTTTCGGTCAGGAAGACCCTCAGGCTGCTTGGTCTGATGGCCTCATGCCTCCTGCTGGTGTATCATGCCAGATGGTATATGCGGGCTCTGCAATGGGACCTGAAGTTCCAGTGGGAACAACATCAGGGGAATCTGTCTTTATTGCCTCCAGATCTCGGAGGGCACTGCACACCAATTGCAGTGGTGGCTAAAGAACCAGGATTGGGTCAAAGGCAGATCCCTCTCCCTTCCTCAACCAGAGTTCACAGTGGTGGCTGATGCATCACTTCTGGGATGGGGCGGCCACATGGGGGAGGCGGAGATCAGAGGCCGGGCTCCACATCAACCTTCTGGAGCTTCGGGTGATTCGTCTTACACTCAAAGCATTCCTTTCCTCTGTTTGGGGAAGACTAGTGCAGGTGTTCACGGACAACACCACCACCATGTGGTACTGCAACAAACAAGGTGGGGTGGTGTCGTCAGGAGGCTCTCCGCCTCTGGACATGGCTGGTACATCAGGGCATATCCCTGGTGGTTCAACACCTGGCAGGTTCCCTGAAAGCCAGGGCAGACAAACCCAGCCGCAGGTGCATGATGGATCACGAATGGCGTCTTCACTCAGAGGTGGTGCAAGGTCTCATTCAGCAGTGGGGAGAGCCTTGGTTAGATCTATTCACCACCGAAGAGAACGCACAATGTCAGCAGTTCTGCGCATTGGAATTTCCAAGGCGGCACTCTCTGGATGACACTTTTCGTCACGAGTGGAGTTGCGGTTTTCTATATGCCTTTCTGCCTATACCACTTCTGCCCAGAGTGCTGAAGAAGATCAAGCGCGACAGGGCCCAAGTTATTCTTGTGGCTCCAGATTGGGCCCGAAGAGTCTAGTATCCCGAGGTGCTCAACATGGCCATCGATCCTCCGAACTGACTGCCTCTTCAGGAGGATCTTCAGTCGCAGCAGCAGGGAACGGTCCTCCCTCCGAACCTGTCCAGCCTCCACCTCCTTGCATGGAGATTGAGCGGCGGCAGATGACATCGTTTGACCTGCCTCCCGAAGTCTGAGATGTTATCTTGGCAGCCAGGCGTCCCTCCACTAAGACGGTATACACCTGCTGATGGAACAAATTTGTGGCATGGTGCACAGCAAAGGCTGGGGATCCCCTTTCCGCCCCTCTTTCTAAGGTTCTTTTGTTCCTCCTTTCTTCGGCCCAGCAGGGCTCTGCTCTGGGCACTCTAACGGGCTACCTCTCGACCATTTCAGCCTTCCTTCCTGATCAGCCTTCTCTTTTCAAGTTCCCTGTTGTAAATAGATTCCTTAAGGGCATTACTCATCTTTTTTCTCCTGTTCCATTCATAATGCCCCAGTGGGACTTGAACTTGGTTCTTACATATCTTATGTGCGCTCCCTTTGAGCCACTACATAACTGTCCTCTCAGGCTTCTCACTTTGAAAACTGCCTTTCTAGAGGCCATCACCTCCGCACGCAGGGTGAGTGAGCTCCAAGCTCTTTCTTCCAAACCTCCCTTTCTGGCTGTCCATCCGGACAAGGTCATCCTAAGAACTTGACCTTCCTTTCTTCCCAAGTTGCTTCTTTCTACATTGGCCAAACCATCACTTTGTCCACCTTCTTTCCACCTCCACATCCTTCAAAAGAGCAAGAGAGGCTCCACTGTCTGGATCCAAAATGTGCACTTTCCTTCTACTTGGATCGCACAAAACAATTCCGGATGGACGACCAGCTCTTTGTTGGTTACGTGGGCGCTAAGAAAAGGCGGACCGTGCACAAATGGACCATCTCCAAGTGGGTCATTCTGTGCATCAAAGCTTGCTATTCTTTGGCAAAGAAGGAGCTTCCAGTGGGACTGTGCGTCCATTCCACCAGGGCAATGGCAGCCACCACTGCTTTGGCATGAGGAGTCCCCCTTAATGACATCTGTCAGGCAGCTACGTGGGCATCGCTGCACACGTTCACCAAACACTACTGCCTAGACAGCCAAGTCCGGAGAGACGGCTTCTTTGGCCGTTCTGTTCTCCAGGACTTTCTGGGGTGAACTTAGTTTGCAGACCCACCTCAGGGGTTGGTATTGCTGGGGTATCTATTCTAAGGTAAGGAATCTATAACTAACTGTTTCTTTCTGATGAACAAGTTACTTACCTTCAGTAACAATATATCTGTAAAAAATACAGGTTAGTTATAGATTACTTACCGCCCCACCCATCCTTTCCGTTCTGCCAACTGACTTCTAGGGTTAAGGACATCCTTTCAGGGCCCTAGTTTTGTGCACCAGTGGTCAGTGTCTTGCCTGGCTCTACCCTTCTGTCGGGGAAAGTCATGTACAGAACTGATGTCAGCGCGTGAGGGCGGTGTCTATGTAGCTACCTTGACGTCATCCTGGCGACCACAACACCGACCCCAAATATGGAGTCGACAGATGCCACCTTCCGACGCCAGGGGTACTGATGACGAAAAACTTTCCGGATGCAGTCTGACACCTGGGGGTAATTCTAAAGTAAGGAATCTATAACTAACCTATGTTTCTTACAGATATATTGTTACCAAAGGTAAGTAACTTGTTCTTCAAGTGCAGAGCGGACTCCTTGAATATCAACCATTAAGTTGTGTAGTGTGGGGCCACCTTCCTCGGTTCCTGACTTCTGACGTTGATCTTCTTCCCCTTCCACTCGGGTGTTCACTTTGGGGTGCTTAAATTCATCTAATTTTGTTTGGTGCGACACCTTTGCGGCTTTCTGGGTTGCCATTTTCCCCTTTAGGTAAACTGGGGCCGCTCCCTTCGTATCACATTGGCCTATTGTCTTATTTACTTCGAACAGCTGGTCAAAGCAATTTCCGACCGCCTTGGAGTTTAAACCCCCGCTGTGTCACTGTCGCAGGGGCTAGGCTCCTTGCCTCTGGCTCCTGGCGGCCTAGCTACAAGTCATTTGGGTGACTGTGAGGGTTTAGGCTCTCTAGTACAGAACAAAGCTGTGCTTCCACTGTCCTGGGCCAATAAATAGTCTGTGTATTTTCTCCTCTGCAGCCAAAGTCGACTTCAGCCATGTGCCTTCTCTATTCCCACAGTTAACTCATGGACATATAATACTGTCTGCTTGCGAGCTCATCCACAAGTTTTGCTGCTAGACCCCGAATGGCAATAAATTCTTACTTGAGCCAGTAATTATCCAGCACCCAGGATATGTCTTCCGGGCTGGCCCATTCACCACCACTTTGCCAGTCCAGCGCCACATTTGCCCAGGCAATCACAGGAGCCTGCCCCGCTCTATGACTGTGTTGAGCGACCGTTGGTGTATTACAGCACCCCCTGCCGGTTTCTCTCCGGTGCGTCTCCGCCGAGGCCTCCCAATATACTCCGCCAGGCCACTTACCGGTGGAATTCTTCAACCTGCTGCCGCTCCATCGAAGTCAGCTGATAAGTAGGGCTGCCGGCAGCTCTCCTCTGCACCAACAGCCCAACATCACTCCTGATGAATGCAACTCACCGCCTGCCTCGATCAGAGCGGTCGTATTTCCCTATTTCTGCCCCTCCAGTCTCGGGTGCGCCAGTCAACAGCCCGCTGCTCCCACCACTCCAGGGGGGCGGTTTCACATCAGAGGGGATCAGGGATCGCCAATCTCTGCCTGTTTTCCAGTCCCGTGATTGCTGTGGCCCACTCCGGCATTAGGCCGCCCTCCTCATGTCAAGCTCCTCCCTTGATTCCACAGCCGCCTGTAGACAACGGGCCCCCGAACTTTGTTCAGGTGTCCTACGTGGAGCCAAGACATTCTGATCACGGTGCATCTTGTGGTAGGCGGATGATTTTAACAGATATTTTTGGGGTATCGGTGGGGGTTCACCGGAGTTCCATTAGGGTGCAGCCATCTTGGTTAGCTGCTGGCCAAACCCCCAATAAGTCTAAAATTTGTATATTAAAAGTACAACAATGCCAATCATCAGAATGACTACCTAAAAATACATTAGTAAAGGAGAATGATGTATGTGTATGAAAAATAGAATTAATTTGTTTCCACACTTGTAACCAAAATTGATAGGCGGTGAGACATTCAAATAAAATATGTTTAGTATGAAAAATTGATGCAGAACAGGACCAACACGACGATGAAGTGGCGTTATCAAATTTGTGTAAAGAAACAGGAGTGATTAGAAGGCAGTTATAAATAAAAAATAGTGTTTGAGTTGTGTTGGCAGCAAGCAATGTCTTGCGAATTTTAAGCCATAATTTGTTCCACAGAGGAATAGGAAAGGAGGTGTGAAACCTGCTTCCCATTGTAATTCTAGGGTTGATTTTTGTCGATCAACAGGGGGAAAGGTAAGGTGGGTATATATATGAGAAGCAGTAGGGGCAGTTAGCAGTAAGGTTGTTATAGGTGAAATAGGAAGAGGGGAAATGGGTAACGAATAAAGCCAAAGGAATGTGGTAGAAATAGAAGAGATCAGTGACTGAAATTTGTGTTGATATGAAAGAGGGAAGTGAAAGATGGATTGAGCTTGCGATAGTTATGTATCAATTGATGAGTCCATAATATACCTTTATCTATCCAGGCTTTCCAAAAGATAGTTTTATTATTAATTTTAATTAATGTATTATACCAGATCGAGGATTGAAGGAATTGATATAGAGGTGAAAGAAAAGCAATATAAAATGGACGTAATATTATGCAAGCATTTTTGAGAATAGGAATAAACATGAAAGAAGGGCTTTGAGTAAAGGACAAAAATTCTGCAAAAGAGAAAGGTTGAATAAAAGATAACTTCAATTCTGACCGTAAGGAAGATTGAATTGTGGGTGGTCCATCTTGAAAATGTATTGACTGTTTTAAAAAGAAAGCATTTTGATAAGACTGAAATTCAGGAAAATTAACTCCCCCTTGCTGCTTTTGCCTTTGCATTTTAGACAAAAATATACAATGCTTTTTATTATTCCTTAAGAATGCAGTGAAAATAGAATACAATTTTTTTTAAAGTAGAGGTGGAAAAGTTAATTGGAATTGCCGAAAGATAGAAAAGAATGATGGAGACTAACATCATCTTAATAGAATCTAACCTACCCCAACAGGAGAGAAATAGCGGATTCCATCGTGAAGTAAGGTTAGATAAAGTGGACAGTAACATAGTAGTGTTGAGTGATATAGTGTCTTTTATAGAAGTAGTGAACCAAAGGCCCAAATATTAAATTTTTGTTGGTCTCCGAAGAAATCCTGAAGGGAGGGATTTGTGTTTGATACACCATTTGTTAAGTAGAAGGATTTCACATTTGTCAGGATTAAATTTATAACCTGAAAGTAAGGCAAAAGTGGAACCTTGGTTTAAAAAGGGTTGTAAAAAATTATCAGGAGAGGCCATATATAAATTTACTATTGTGTTGGTTAGCAGAGGGGTAAAAATTACTATTCCCACTCCAGTGAGTGCAACAATAGGAAAAGTGTTGTATAGGGGAAGGGTAAAAATTACTATTCCCACTCCAATGAGTGTAACTGTAGGTAAAGCGTTGGATAGCAGAGGGGTAAGCATTACTATTCCCACTCCAATAAGTGCAACAGTAGGGAAAGTGTTTTATAGCGGAGGGGTAAAAATTACTATTCCCACTTCAGTGATTGCAACAGTAGGGAAAGTGTTGGATAGTAGCGGAATAAAATGTACTATTCCCACTCCAATCAGTGCAACAGTAGGGAACGTGTTGGATTGCAGAGGGGTAACAATTAATATTTCCACTCCAGTCACTTCAAATTAAAAGCACTTGCTTAAATTGCACCATTGCTTATTTTGCACAGTTGGTCAGATCCAATGTTATTATATTTAGGAAACGTTTTTAACAACTGCACAGTATGTATTTTATGCTTCAATATTATGTAGGAACATTCTCCATGTGTAGTGGCCTGTCTATAGGGACTGTTAAAGCTTGTCGGTTTTGCACATGCTTAATTTTGCACTATTGCGTTTATTTGCACAGTTGCTGCTAAATTATTAATTGGCTTGACAGTCAATAATTATGTTCTCAGTTGACTACCGAGCACTGTTTGCCATAATGCGATAGTTCTTCTATGTCTATTGGCCCGATGGTCAAGTGATAGCAATACTTGCACTTTAAATTCAGTGGTTTCTACTGCCAGTGTCATGTGATCAAGGCCTCTGTTTTGGGCCGAAACGCATCACGGCGGTGCGTGGTACACTTATGGATTAAATAAATACCTTGCACTCAGAAGATTGGGTCCGTTTCGTCTGTCCAGCATTTTGGAGGTTTATGACGGAGTTCTTCGCATATATATATATAGATACCAATCCCGATAAGTAAATAGGGGCTGTCAAAAAGGGCGGTCCTCGCACAGGGTATCGGTACCCTGAAATATAAAACTCCACAGTTCTTCAAGTTTACAAAAGAACGCAAGGACACCTTGGAATGCAGTGAATAATACCGACTGCACCAGCAACGCGTTTCAGCTTTCGCCTTGCTCACGCTGTGGCTAACGCAGAAACAGCATCTTTTTTTATTTTCATAACGTGTAATAAACAAAGTAAAAGGACACACTCTTTTAAGGCTCTTACTTGTACATTTCAATGGTGGCCATCTTGTAACATTAAAGATTCAATGAAAAACAATAATAATAAGATTGTTCCTAATCATGGAGGCATCCTTACTTAAATGATAATAATAAAGTAAGGTAGAGAGAACCAAGAAAATAAAGCCCCAGTGGGCTAAAATTATCCACAACCGACTATCGTCTTGAAAATAATTGAGTTGTCCCCAGGATTTGCAAATCACAAAATATCAAAGCATTATTATTACTGCAAACACCCAAGTTATGAGTACAAATGATTGCATGAGTAAAATACCAGCAAGATTCCATTGAAATCACGCCCAAGTGGGCAAAATTGTACTTGGCAACCCAATTAGAACGTTGTGTTCCCTTGTACTTGCTTCAACATGATTAGCCTGATCTGAAATACCTCATCTGAAAATGTACAAAAGAGAGAAATAATTTATATAATAACAAAACATGAGTTGTATAAAAATATTAAAAAGCAGAAAAATGCAGCTTTCATCAAAGTCCCATTATTCAAATCATACTATATACATCACAATGCTATCAGTTACAGAGGAGAAACTTGATGTTCAGAACTTAATTATTGCCGTAAATGTACCACCAGTTCCTCACTTGAGTTCAGTCCCAAAGGAGACATAGTCTCTAAGTCAATGATATATCTTGACTCCAATTGGCGTAATGTTAACTGTCTGTTGCCTCCCCTTACACCAATGGGAACTGCATCAATTACTGCCATTCTCAATAGTTCCTCCCTTTGAGAATGATATTCAAAGAAGTGCCTGGCTACCGGATACTGTCTATTGTTGTGTCTAATAGCTCTGACATGTTCCAACACTCGTTTCTTGGCACAATGAATAGTGCTCCCAATATAGATCTTGTTACAGGGACAGATAAGTGCATAAATGCAATATGTAGTATTACAGGTCAGATATTTCTTGATTTTAAATTCTCTGTCACTCTTGATAAGAGCAAGTGTCTTACAATCAGAACTATTTTTACATGCTTTGCATTTTTTACAGCACCAAAAGCCAGGACACTTAGTACATAATTTTACATCCTTACTAGTAACATAATTAGAACATATTTCATCCCGAAGTGATTTACTTTTCTGGAATGTAATTTGGGGGCAACTACTTAGATGTTTCTGAAGATTATTGTCAGTTAATAACACGTGCCAGTTCTTTTTTAATATTTGGCGAACACCAAGATGAAATCAGGTTCCCAATGAATGCCATCTATAATGGTTAGGAAATGTGTAGTATCCTAACCATTATAGATGGCATTCATTGGGAACCTGATTTCATCTTGGTGACCCTGGATGTATGCAATCTATATACCATATATCATTGACTTAGAGACTATGTCTCCTTTGGGACTGAACTCAAGTGAGGAACTGGTGGTACATTTACGGCAATAATTAAGTTCTGAACATCAAGTTTCTCCTCTGTAACTGATAGCATTGTGATGTATATAGTATGATTTGAATAATGGGACTTTGATGAAAGCTGCATTTTTCTGCTTTTTAATATTTTTATACAACTCATGTTTTGTTATTATATAAATTATTTCTCTCTTTTGTACATTTTCAGATGAGGTATTTCAGATCAGGCTAATCATGTTGAAGCAAGTACAAGGGAACACAACGTTCTAATTGGGTTGCCAAGTACAATTTTGCCCACTTGGGCGTGATTTCAATGGAATCTTGCTGGTATTTTACTCATGCAATCATTTGTACTCATAACTTGGGTGTTTGCAGTAATAATAATGCTTTGATATTTTGTGATTTGCAAATCCTGGGGACAACTCAATTATTTTCAAGACGATAGTCGGTTGTGGATAATTTTAGCCCACTGGGGCTTTATTTTCTTGGTTCTCTCTACCTTACTTTATTATTATCATTTAAGTAAGGATGCCTCCATGATTAGGAACAATCTTATTATTATTGTTTTTCATTGAATCTTTAATGTTACAAGATGGCCACCATTGAAATGTACAAGTAAGAGCCTTAAAAGAGTGTGTCCTTTTACTTTGTTTATTACACGTTATGAAAATAAAAAAAGATGCTGTTTCTGCGTTAGCCACAGCGTGAGCAAGGCGAAAGCTGAAACGCGTTGCTGGTGCAGTCGGTATTATTCACTGCATTCCAAGGTGTCCTTGCGTTCTTTTGTAAACTTGAAGAACTGTGGAGTTTTATATTATATATATATATATATATATATATATATATATATATATATATATATATATATATATATATATGTGTGTATATATATATATATGTGTGTTAAAAATTAAAATACAAATATATTTAATGTTAGAAATAAAAAAAATAAAAGCATATTAAATACATATGACAAATACCTACAAATATTATATAAAATAAAATAAAAAATAAGTGTAAAACAAATACATATTTTTTATTTGAAAATATTTAGAAACAAAAACATTAATTATTACATAAATTTAGTGTTTTTATTTTCTATAACACCACACAATTTACAACCCACATTTAAAATGAACAAAAATGTGCTTCCATAATTAACATAATTAATTACCAAATAAAGAGATATTATTAATTAAAAACAAATTAAAACTCACACAAATTAATTAACTTCCCACAGTTTACCCCTATAATACCCAAAGCCAACACCTAAAATTAAACTGCAAAAATATTATTTACACAATTAAAACTTATTTTCAATAACAAAACTTTTATTTAACAACTAATTATGAAGTAATCAATCAATCAATCAAGTATTTCAAGGTGCTGAGAAAGTGGGGGGAGTTTCGCTACTGCTCGAAGAGCCAGGTCTTGAGGAGTCTTCTGAAGGCAAGTAGGTCTTCGGTCTGCCGTAGGTGGGTAGGTAGGGTGTTCCAGGTCTTGGCGGCGAGGTAGGAGAAGGATCTGCCACCGGAGGTAGTTCGTTGGATGCGGGGGACGGCAGCGAGGGCGAGGCTGGCGGAGCGGAGCTGGCAGGTGGGGGTGTGGAAGCTGAGTCTGCTGTTCAGGTAGGCTGGTCCGGTGTCATGGAGTGCTTTGTGTGCGTGGGTGAGGAGTTTGAAGGTGATCCTCTTGTCGACAGGGAGCCAGTGTAGGTTTGTCAGGTGGGGGGTGATGTGGCTGCGGCTGGGGACGTTGACGATCAGTCGGGCGTAGGCATTTTGGATGCGCTGTAGTCGTTGTAGGTGTTTGGCTGGGATTCCGGCGTAGAGTGCGTTGCCGTAGTCCAGCCTGCTGCTGACGAGGGCCTGTGTCACCGTTCTTCTTGTTTCGGTCGGGATCCACTTGTAGATCCTGCGAAGCGTGCAGAGGTTGTTGTAGCAGGAGGAGGAGACGGCGTTGACCTGTTTGGACATGGAGATGGAGGAGTCGAGGATGAATCCTAGATTGCGTGCGTGGTCGGTGGGTGTCGGTGCAGTCCCCAGAGTGGTCGGCCACCAGGAGTCGTCCCAGGCCGAGGGGTTGGGTCCGAGGATAAGGACCTCCGTCTTGTCCGAGTTCAGTTTCAGCCGGCTGCTCCTCATCTAGTCAGCGATGGCCTTCATTCCGTCGTGGATGTCAGTTTTGGTGGTGCGTGGGTCCTTGGTGAGGGAGAGGATGAGCTGAGTGTCGTCGGCGTAAGAGATGATGTTGAGGCTGTGGTGGCGGGCCACTTGTGCGAGGGGGGCCTTGTAGATGTTGAACAGCGTTGGGCTGAGGGAGGAGCGATGGGGGACGCCGCAGATGATGTCGGTGGCTTCGGATCGGAAGGGTGGGAGGCGGACGCTCTGGGATCTGCCAGAGAGGAACGATGTGGTCCAGTCGAGGGCCTTCTCTTGGATACCGGCTTCTTGGAGGCGTGTTTTTAGAGTGCGATGGCAGACCGTGTCGAAGGCGGCCGAGAGGTCCAGGAGGATGAGGGTTGATGTTTCGCCGTTGTCTAATTGGCGCCTGATGTCGTCTGTGGCAGCGATGAGGGCAGTCTCGGTGCTGTGGTTTCGTCTGAATCCGGATTGGGACGGGTCCAGGATGTTGTTGTCTTTGAGGTGGCGGGTCAGTTGCATGTTGACAATTTTCTCGATGACCTTCACCGGGAACGGGAGCAGGGAGATGGGCCGGAAGTTCTTGAGGTCCTTGGGGTCCGCCTTGGGCTTCTTGAGGAGGGCGTTGATTTCAGCGTGCTTCCAGCTTTCCGGGAATGTCGCTGTTTCGAAGGAGATGTTGATGACCTTCCGTAGTTGGGGGGCGATGGCTGCATCTGCCTTGTTGAATATGTGGTGTGGGCACGGGTCTGTCAGAGATTCTGAGTGGATGGAGTTCATGACCTTGCGTGTCTCGTCGTCGCTGACGTTGGACCAGGAGGTAAGGCGGTTGGCGTTGTTGGTGTTCGGAGGAGGGGTGGAGTCTCGTGTGGTCGGGTCGGTCGTGGTGTTGAAACTGTCGTGGATGTCAGCGATCTTGCGGTGGAAGAAGATGGCCAGTGAGTCACACAGTTCCTGTGAGGGCGGGATATCGTTGGTGTTGGTGCTGGGGTTGGAGAATTCTTTAACGATGCGGAAGAGCTCTTTGCTGTCGTGTGCGTTGTTATCCAGGCGGTCTTTGAAGGAGGACCTCTTGGCTGATCTGATGAGGTGGTGGTGTCTGCAGGTGGCGTCCTTGTGGGCTGCGTGGTTGTCCGGTGTACGTTTGTGGAGCCATTCCTTCTCCAGTTTCCAGCATGCATGCTTGGAGGCCAGGAGCTCGTCGGTGAACCAGGTGGCTCTCTTGCTGGAGTGGCTGTTGGAGGGTTTCTTCAGTGGGGCGAGGGTGTTGGCACAGTCGTCGATCCACTGTCTGAGGTTGCGGGCTGCGGCATCTGGGTTGGTGGGGTCGGTGGGTGGGTTCTGGGAGAGGGTGGTGAGCAGCTGGTCTTCGGTGACTTTGCTCCAGCCGCGGCGAGAAAGCTGTTGGGTGTGGTTGTGTGTGGTTGATTTTTTGAAGGTGAAGTGAATGCAGCGGTGGTCGGTCCAGTGGGGTTCGGTGGTGTGGTCGAAGGGGACATGGGTGCTTGTGGAGAAGACGGCATCCAGCGTGTGGCCGGCGGCATGGGTGGGTGCAGTGACGGGTTGTCTGAGGCCGAGGTTGGTGAGGTTGCCGATCAGCGTGGTGGAGTTGACGTCGTTGTTGTTCTCGAAGTGGAAGTTCAGGTCCCCGAGGAGGATGTAGTCCATGGAGGCGAGTGCGTGGGTGCTGGTAAGGTCGGCGATGGAGTCGCTGAACTGGGCCCGGGGTCTGGGGGGTCTGTAGACGAGCATTCCTCTGAAGGTGGTGTTGGGGTCGGTGTGGATCCGGAAGTGCAGGTGTTCGGCAGTGTTGAGGGTGTCGTCTGCGTGGGTGGTGACCTTGAGGGTGGACTTGTGGACAATGGCAATTCCTCCTCCGATGCCGTTGGCGCGGTCCCTGTGGGTGATCTTGTAGCTGTCTGGGATGTCAATGGCGATGTCTGGTGCGGAGGAGTCGTTCCACCACGTCTCGGTCAGGAAGTCTACGTCCGGGGCAGTGGCGTCGAGCAGGTCCCAGAGCTCGATGGCGTGTCTGCGTGCGGAGCGGGTGTTGAGGAGTATGCAGCGGAGGTGGTTGGGTCTGGTCCTTGATGGTTTGGTGGTTCTGTCGCAGGTGAAGCTGCAGCTGCGGCAGGAAAAGGATCTGTGGGTGCGTTGCGGGGCAGCCTGGTTGCAGCGTTGGTCTCGGTTGGTGTTGAGAGCGTGGAAGAAGTCGGCGTCGTAGCTGAGGCTGGGTATGGTGCAGTGGGGTGCGTGGGGTCCAGGGGTCCTGGTGCGGGGCGCGGTCCAGGCATGGACGGGCGCAGACGGGCTTGCCTCTGGCGTGCCTCCGGCGCGCCAGCGGCGTAGCCACGCTGCCGTGCAGCGTCCTGCATTAAGAAGGGGTGGAGGGAGGGAGGAGCAGCAGGGAGGCGGGTGGCGGGAAGCGAATGGGAGAGGAGGTGGGCGGGGCCGCAGGGGACTCCGCGGCAGGAAAGGAATGCGGGGTGTGCGGGGAGCAGGGTGGCGAAGAACTTAAGGCACAGCAGAAAGGAACAGGCAACAAAAACACAGGCAACCGTTATTTAAGCAGCACACAGAAAAACAGGCAACAAATACAGGCAACAGTGACTAAAGCAGCGCACAGAGAAAACAGGCAACAAATACAATACAAATACAGGAAACAGGCAGCAGATCAGACCGAATACTTACCGCCCACCACTGGGCCACCAGGGATGAGGCGCAGGCGGGACCCTGGGGGTGGAGGAGGGCCTCGAACTCCCAGCAGCAGCGAGGGGCAGCAGACAGAGGACACAGCACCAGCAGGGAACGCTGGGGCGGTGGGGGAAGCGTCCTGGCCTGAAAACAGGTCAAATCAAGTAAGTAAAATTAATGTACTCCCCACCCTTTACCTCTATGAAATTCAACCCCCACACAAAAAAAACAATTACCCAAATTAAATATCAATTTATTAATTATAATGATCACATAATTATTAATTAATTAAACATAAATTACTTCCCACACTTTACCCCTATAAACCCACAACCCACACCTAAAATTAATTACACAATTTCCATATTTAGTTTCAATTAATTAATTAATGTTAATTAACAACTAATAAATAAATAATTAAACATAAATTACTTCCTATGCTTTACCCCAATAAACCCCACAACCGGCACCTAAAATGTATTACACAATTTCCATGATTAGTTGTCAATCAGTTAATTAATAGCAATCAACAACTGATTATTAATTAATCAAAACTAAATTACTTCCCACCCATTACCCCTATAAACCCCACAACCCACACCTAAAATTAATTACACAATTTCCATATTTAATGTTCAATTAATTAAATAGTACTAATTAACAACTTATTATTAATTAATTAAAAATAAATTACTTCCCACCCTTTACCCCTATAACCCCACAACCTGCACCTAAAACCATTACAGAATTACCATAATTATTAGCAATGTATTGATTAATATTAATTAACAACTAACTAATAATTAATAATAGATTACTTCCCACAATTAATGCTATAAAAACTAAATTAAATAAATACTAATAAATAAAAAATAATCATTAATTTATTATAATGAAATTACTTCCCACCCTACTCCCCTATAAACCCACAACCCGCTACGGAACAAAAAAATGCAAAATGTAATTAAAATAAAATTGATAACTAGAATAGAAGAGCTACTGTCAGAGATGCTAATAATGGCAGTGATGCCATCTGCGCCATTGCTGTAAACACTTGTTGCCAATATTCAATAATTCTGTTGCAGCTCCAGGCAAGGTGTAAAACATCTGCCCCTTCCACTCAACACCTGTCACAGCAGTCATTATCTCTGAGCTTATATTTGTGTAATCTGACAGGCGTGTAGTAGGTGAGATGGAGAAATTTAAAGTGGATGATGCTCAAACAACTACTGGCGGACACCTCTTCTGTTTGTGTACCACAGAATTCCCATTGTTTATCTGTCGTTTCAAAGCCAAGATATCTATCCCACTGCCCCCATGCGGGACATTGGCCTAGTACTTGATTGGTTTGTATAGTGTGGTATAAAGAGGAGACGGCATGAGTGGATGTTTTGGCTTGCAGCAGTGTATGTGATGGGGTAGCGTCAGTGGTTCCAGTGGAAAGGAGGGCGTGTTATTCTTAATGCCTTGTCTCAATCTCACGTATAGGAATATGTCCATGGAGGTGGGTACCAGATTTGTAAAAAACTGTTCTAATGTACGGAATTTTCCATCTTGGTATAAATCTCCCCAACACTTTATATTTGTCTTTCTCATAACTTTTTTAAAGCATGTTTCTTGAATCACTTGTATATGTAGGTGATACACAAAGGTGAGCAGGGGTGAATATATCATTGGAACTTGCAATAACTCAGCTATGCGTTTCCACGCATTCACAGTACTACATGTGACCGTCTTTGGATCTTTTTCGCGGAGTTTAGTAGTGTTATATATGACTCAAAGCGATTGAGTCTGTAAGCTATTGTTCCACTGCCAGCTGCGGCATGTATTTAGGTTGATTAAACCAATAATGTACGTAGTGAGCTTGGGCACAAATATAATACAATTCTAGATTGGGAACTTCGAATCCCCCCTGGGAATAGGGCCTACTGATTGTTTCCCATTTTAGCCTTGGTTGTTTGCCTCCACAGGTCAATCTAATCAATTCCCGGAGCAAAGCCGCAAAGAAGTGCCTGCCTGGATAATATGGTATATTTATAAATTGATATAATAATTTGGGGAAAATCACCATTTTTATAAGAGAAGTTTTCCCTACCAGAGACAAGAGCAATGAGATCCAGCGCGTGACACAGCCTGTGATAGTCTCCAATGCCCTTCCATAGTTAAGATGCGTTAGTTCCGCATGGTCCGACGCGCCACGTATCCCCAAATATTTTACTTCTGAGTCACACCATTCTATGGGATATTCAAGAGAAAATGGCATCGCAGCCGCAGTGTGCGGGAACAGCTGCAACTTTCCCCAGTTAATATGTATCCCTGAGAGTTCCCCGAAGACAATGAATTCTCGCAGTATGGGATTTCAATTCTGCTGTGGGTTTCTGAGGAACAGGGTGATATCATCCGCATAAAGATAGATAAGTATTTGTCGCATGTGGCACCATAATGCTTTGTCCTGGTGGTGGTGTTGCAATTTGGCCGCCAGGAGTTCAATAGCCAACGCAAATAGCAAGGCGGAGAGCAGGCAGCCTTGCCTCGTGCTCCTTGTGGTAGAAAAAGGTGACAATGTCTATCCATTAATTGGGACTGTGGCTACTGGAGAGTTATATAAAAGACTTATCCATGACAGGAACCCCATTGGCAGTCCCATACGTTGTAGTATTCCTAACAGATAGTCCCATTCTGCCGAATCAAAGGCTTTTGTGGCATCTAGGAAGATTGCCACGAGTGCCAGATCCAGGTCTACGTTCTTCAGAACGGAGAACAGGGTGCGAAGATTGTGAGATGTTGCCCTTCCTGGGATAAATCCTGCCTTATCAGGTAGTACCAGCTTTTCCATCAACAAACTGAGTCTATTAGACAATATTTTGGCAAGGATTTTTGCATCATTATTGATGAGAGATGATGGTCTATATGAATCACATTGATCCGTAGGCTTCCCAGGTTTTAGGAGCGAGATTATAAGGGCCTCTCACATTGATCGAGGAAGAATGTTAGTTTCTTGGGCTTCTTCATAGACGGTTTTTAAGATAGGAATGAACTGATCAGTATATGCTGGCCATCCAAGCCGTGCCGTACCAGACTTCATCTGCATTATTGCAGTCCGAATCTCATCTTCTTCGCTGGGGGCAGCTAGAAACTCTCTTTGCAAATTCCCCAACCAGCCTAGGGCCACATCGTCCAAATAGATAGCTAGAGCAAGTGGCTGCTGCCATCTGGTGCTATATAATGTGGCATAATGTTCAGTGAATGCTTTGAGTATATCTGTGCTATCTCTATGCCTCATACCTTCATAATCTGACATTTCTAACACATAACAAGAGATCTAACACATAACAAGAGAAACAGAGTTTACGGATCTCTTCTGCCAATGCCCTACCCGACCGGTCCCCCTCTACATATCTGTGTGCCACTAAATATTTTCACCTGAAGCAAACCGCTCTCTCTGCTGTATCTTTAAGCTCTGAGAGTTTGTCCCTGAACACTTTTTGAAGAGTTCCGTTCGTGCCAGCACTCATCTCGCTTTCTAAACACTTCAATTCCCTTTCCAATTTCTGTAGGGTCTAGTGTCTGTCTCGGAGGACCCTAGAACTTTTGGTAATGCAGAATCCGAGAATTGTGACCTTAAAGGCCACCCATACCGTCTCAATGCGTTCAACTAAACCGATGTTTTGCTGAAAAAAGTCTGTAATTTCCTGACCTAGCTCTGTTTGGAACACTGTGTCCAACAGCATGAGTGGCATGAGTCTCCAGTTCCTTTGGGTCTCATTAAACACCAGAGGGGATAATGTCAGTCGGACCGGTGCATGGTCCGAGTACATTCTCGCTAGGTGCCCCGCTGTATCGATCCATGACCCTATCCCCCTAGATACAATCCAATAGTCTAGCCTAGACCAAGCCGAGTGCATTGCTTAGGGTGTACGTGCTTCATGCGTCTAAAAGACAATTGTCAGATATTATACCTTGTAATAGTTTATGCGTTCTAGTGTAATGGTGCGGAACTGGATTGGACCTGTCACACAAAGGGTTTAGTTTTGTAATCGGGCACTCTCCCCAGATTAAATGTGTAGACCCTATCTCAAGTATTTTCCCCCACAGCGTAGTGTAGAAGTCTGGGTCATCTACGTTAGGCCCATAACAGCTTACTAATATGATCGAGTCAGAGCCCAATCTCCCCCACATGATACAGTATCTCCCTAAGTGGTCTTGAGACATGCCCAGTGAAGTATCCAGAGTATTTCTCTTTATCAAAATAGCTGTCCCTCTGGAATAAGAGGAGTACGAGGAGAACATTCTATGCTCTGCCCATTTGCAAGAAAAGGAGGGAGTGCGCCGGGGGTCTAGTTGGTTCTCCTGAAGCATCGCAATCTGGACATGATGTCATTGGAAATATGCTACTATCTGTCTACGTTTGTGTGGATCCCCCTACCCCCTGACATTCCATGTTAATAAATGCATCTTCCGTTCTGCATTACTGTGTGCCACGTAATCATCAATAGCCATAATACAATAGGGGTCCGAGTCCTATATCTAATTATCTTTTCTTGTGCATACAGTAGCATGTCTATGCATTTCATATCCTGCCTTACCTCAGTTCCAATCGAAATTTCCCATCCCCCCTCCCACAACAGCATCCCAATCATGCCGGTAATTCCATATCCACCCCCTCCCAAACATTCACAAACTACAAAACTACGATTCATTTTAACCCACAGTTGGGGATCACCCTTGGGGCACGCCAGGGGGCTCTCATGATTTCTCCCTTCCCCTCCACGTGATGAAGTGTCTAGTAACTGGAGAGGGGAGGGGGTCCCTGGTACGGTTTGTTAACCAGTCCCTGCTGTACACTTATCTGCTTGTTGTGTCCATTCGCGATCTCGTCCTTTCTGTCTGACTTCAGTATCTCCCCACAGCAGTCTGGCCCCAGGATTTTTACTACATTTGAAGTCTGGGGTGGGAGGGCACTGATTACCAGGAATTGTATCAGTCCGTCAAAGTTTTTTTGTTTACTCCGATATTGGGGATGATGAACTCGATGGGTACCCCTTTGCATTACGAGGCGAGTCCTGCCGCTTGATGCCTTTCAAGAAGTCGTCCACTTGCTGAGTATTAATAAAAAAATATACTGTTTGCGTTGGTGTCCAACTCGTAGGAGCGCCGGGTACATTAGTGTATAGACTATTTGCGCCTGTCGTAGTTTTTGCTTGGCCAGGATGAGTTTACGTCTCGCTTCCTGTACATTGGCTGTGAAGTCTGGATAGATTGTAAACTCATTGCCTTCAAAAAGGAGGTGTCTCTTTTCCAGAACCATTCTCAGGGCCACATTGCGATCCCTATATTTAAGCAATCTTGCGATAATCTGGCGTGGTGGACTTCCCAGGGGCGGTCTAGGGCCCAAAGAGCGATGAGCCCTTTCTACCACCATCTGCGAGGGAAAGGAGTCTGTCCCAAATGCTTCACACAATAATCGTTCAATGAACTCCTCCATCCGACCAGTATTCATGCTCTCTGGTATCCCAATGAAGCGTATGTAGTTGCATCTGCTACGCGCTTCCAAATCCTCATTCTTAGCGGCGATAACCTTAAGGACTTTATCCATCTGTGCCATCTGTTTCTGCATATTTGACGTAGTTACTTCAGCGTCGGAGATTGGCCGTTCTATTTCCTTAATGCGTTCATCAAGTTTATCCAGTTTGTGTACTGAGGCATCCATTCTGGTCATCATTGAATCCATCTTGCTCTGTATAGAAGTGAGGCTGTGCTGCATAGCAAGTAGGAGTCCCTTAACTTCATCATCCTGAGCGTGCGCTGCCTCTTGTGAATGTTCCATACCCGCATGTTCAGGTTCATCTTGGTGTGAGCGCGTTGCTATCTTAGCTTCAAAGGGCAGCTTCAATTGCTTCCCATCAGTCTTCCCCGTAGTGGAGACAGTGGCTGCTCTGGTCTGTGCGACACTATATAGGTTCTGGATATCAAATTTGTTTCCCCTATGAAAGACCTGGCGTAATATGCTACAATTACTCTCTGTAGGAGAAGAATGCGGTAGGCAGAGCTTGGGGGTGGTATCTCAGATGGACCTCCAGTCTTTAATTATATGCCGACGTTTCGCCACCCAACAAACTGAAAGCTTCACCAAGCTGAGTGCACAAATAGGCCCGGCAACTTATTTACGCACTTCACTGTATGCTGCTCCTTACTATTGTCGCGTGTTGCTCTTACCAATGCTGCTGTCGTCTTCAGCAAAATCGTAATCTGTGAAGTGTTGAGTATGCATTGACATGTTTTTTAATACCGCTGCTGGTGCCAGTTGTCGCTTGTGTGCCGTTATATGTCAGGCAGCACACTTAACCTCTCCAATGTCTGCCTGCAGCAGGCCTTTAGGGGCTGGTGGTCGGGTCAAGATATCGTGCGCGGTGATGTCCCAGCCACGTTAGCGCACCGCTCAGCTGCCCAAACTCGCCCTCTCCCTTCTTCCAAGTACAGTGATATTAGCCTTGGCTGGTATTGTCAAGCCGCTCCAGGTAGCCGCTGCTATTTGACCCTCTTCTGCAGCTCCGTTAACTTTCGTGGCGGCTAGATGAGAATATTAGGTTGTATTTCTTTGCCGCCTACCTCCTCCTGTAATGTTAGCAGATAATCCTGCAAGGGGGTCCAGATATCTCCTGCCGGTGGGCGCTCACATGTGCCGGGGCCCCAAGATATCAAGTTGTGGGGCCTTGTCGCCACGTGTGCGTCTCGGGAGTTGCATAGTGCCTGCTGCCATCACCAGTAGCAGCGATATGCAGCCCTGCCTGAGCCTGCGTCTTCGGCCAGAACTCCAGCAGCGTCAGGCGCTCTGTGCCACTATAAAGTGATCGGTTGTGAGGCTGGGCATCCAACCTCTCTGTCGCTGCCTTCAGGTCACTGTTTTTTAACCTCTGCGCAGGATAAATGCTCGGATATCGTTCCCAAGCTGCCAGAACCTCACTGAAGTGCGGCCATCTTGCTCGTGCACCACCTAGCGCCCCCTTACTGTCGATATTTCTGACTCACAATATTTAGGAATCAATATTTCTGTAGTTCGACATTTCCAACTCAATATTCTGTCTGCACAGCCTGAATTTGTACCTGGCCCGTGGAGGTTTTCAACTACTGAATTTGTGATCAGCTTCTGGGAAACTGCATCAGTCAAGGGTCACCATGCTCAGTTGGGGCTTTGATGAGAACCTGCTGGCCCTGGCGTGGATCTCTCATCAAGAACCCAAGGTCCAGGATATACCTTCAGTTTGGTTGGGACTGCACTGCATCAGAACTGCTGCCTACTGGTCCTGCCCACCATATATTCATGAGTAGGTGCACCTCTATACATTACTCTAGTGCTCAAGACCAGAGATGCAAGGAACTGCTGACCGGTGTGCACCACTTAGTCAGGCAAGGGACCTAGAAGGCAAGGCCAACTTGTGCGGACTGATTCCACTCGATCGCACATGCTATTAATGGTTTTTCAGTTTGCACCTGAGTTACATTCACATCACTTCTGTTATCCCTATAAAGAATATGCAGGTACCCAGAATCAGGGAGAGAGCTGGGTACAGGATGAGACAGAGAGGGAGCAGAAAAGGGGTATTACCATCCATCTAGCTCTGAGAGACACTCAGGGCTCTATTTAGCGCTTGATAGATGAAATACTGCATAACAAACATGGTGGATAGCTTGTCTGCTGTATTGCAAGTGCATTATAGCCTATAGCACTTGTAACACGGAGGACAGGATATCTGTCACATTTTGACAGAGTAGTCTGTCCGCCAAACTCTAAATAAGACCCTAAATTGTGTTTGTTATTAGTAGCGTGTACTATTGCATACTGGTGTGTAATAAAGAACTTTCTTTCTTGAAAGGATAAGCACTGAGCTGGGCATTCACTTATTGAATTGATTGTCGCGGTCTGCGCACAAGCACCCCAATATTACTTCCCTGAGAAGCTTGTGACAGCTTGCCATCACTACCACTGTATTAAGTGCAGAAAGGGCTGTACTTGGCCCAGTTAGCAGAGCCAGAGTGGAATCAACCCTGGGACATCTGACTCAAATTACCTCAACCTCATGGCTGATGTATCATAACCCCAGTTTACAGCGTGGTCCCCTAACAGGGTTTGACAATTTCCCGCCAGGGTGCTTGGCGGTGGAGGGAGAATAATAGAGTTGGTGCTTTCCTGGTCCATTCCTTGCAGCAGCGGCTAGCTGCTACCCACAGCCTGTCCTTCAGGAGACATGTGCTTCTGAAAGGACTACTGCCGGTATTTCTGTGACAGGCTCTGTTTTCAAAATGGTATGTGTGACTGTTATTTGCCTTTGCTCTATGATGTAATCTACACCAGCAGGAACTCCTTTTTCTACCTCTTGCAAACAGACTTTAGAGTTTAAGCTTCTTAATTTTTGGATTCCTCAACTGAAGTGGGGGTTCAAGACCTTCATGGATTTTCCTCAATGTTTTGGTCATCTTGGCTTTCAATGAACAAAGTATGATACAGTGGAATGTTTTACGTTCCTTGTATGATAGAAAGGAAGGTTCATGTTCTGTAGGTGGAGTATCATATTCACATGGAGTGCATTATGCATAATAACTTAAACATTATCTCCTATTGCGCAGAAAGCCTTTGAACCAGGGACATCTTATGGATTTTGGGGGCACTCGGCCAAACATATTTTGGGGACCCCTGTTCGGAACAGCTTTGAAGTTATGATGCATTTTCAGCTCTCTGGTGCCCTCGTTGGCCAAGTCATTGACAGTGCACAGGTGCACTGGTCCAAATTGTACATTTGTTTACATCTCATATTTAGGGCTCGGGACCTGTGTTTTCAATATTGTAACATAGCAGCAACTCACTAATATTACTGAAAATAATCTCGGTGACATTTGAATATGTGAGGTCCTGTTTTGAAACCTTTTTATGGATGTTGTGTGAAACATAAACACAACATGCAAAATGTCTATTATAGACTCTCACCCATCACCCACTTTAAAAATAAAGTAAAGGAAAACGATATTTGAAACAGTTTGCTTAAGAATTATTGAAGGTCATCAGGGCACAAGTCTCTGCAGAATAGAGCTGGCTCTATCAGGGGGCTCCCTGAAAAGTTGGGGCCCTGGGCCAGAGCCCACTTTGCCAATGCCTTAAAACGTCTCTGCTTTGAACGCACTTCCAGGCAGTCGAGGTGGGTTCACTCTCTGAGACCGAGACATGCTCTTACAGGCCAATTTTTAATTCTTTGTAGTTTCAGGATTTAGGATTTTGGGATACCTGCATCAATACTATTGTAGCAGTGTTTAATGCTCTTGTCCGTTCATGAAGTTGTCAAGCTTGACAGTGGAGTAGCGGTATGAGTCAGAAGGCCCTTCATTTCACAGGCCGAAATCATAAATGCAGTAATAGAAATACAGGCGAGTACAAGGCCATGTAGTGACCCCTCACAGGAGACCTGGATCAAATGTGGTTTCTGGAACCATGATAGATAAATTAATGGAAGTCTGTGAAGAAGCACGGCCAGTAGGATGTTTGTTCCCCTCTATGACAAACTAATATACAAAAAAGTGATTGATCAGATTCTTGAATTATTCTCGGCCCCAGGTAATAACCCGGACCGCATCTCAATCCATTGTTATTTTGCACACCATGCCAGCTCAGCTTGGACCCGGCCATATGGAAATCAGTCTTGACGCTGCGCCGATGAGAACAGTCCAGCCAGAACTACCAGATCAGATCCTCTCTGAACCAGAACACAAGCAACACAGAACCGGATTCGCCCCTATTAAGTTTGGTTCCAGTTGCACAGTCTGTAAATGACCCACATCTGGCACACCTGTCCCACTTAGGGCCTTTTTCTATAGTTTAGTGTGTCACCCTAAGTGGGACCCAATGGACTCAGATGCGAACAGTAATTACCAGTGACTGAGATTAATTCAAACTTCCCATCCATCACTTTTCTGTATACTTTAGTGAGCCCCCCTCCCCTATAACAGAAGCATTCCTTACATTAAATCCCAATCTAACAGTGATTTCATTGTATCGGTCACTCTTGATGCTGAATGTTGAATTCTAAGTAAGATCATAGTGATGATATTGAGCTTGGCAGAAGGAAAAAAGTTTAATAACAAACCTGTATTCAACATTAAGGTAAGATAGAATGGGAGAGGCATCCAGGCAGGAAAGCATGACCAGCTCAGCGTCTTGATGAGTTGTCAGTTATCACTGGTGATTGGCCAGCGTGAATAGACCATAAGACTAAAATTGCATGCTGTGGCCAAGGAGTAATGACGTTGGCAGAAAGAAGCAGGTAACTGTGTCACTAAATGCTTATTGTAAAAGGTGATAACAGACAAGAATGCATTTTGACAGAGAGAAAGGCATGAAGTCTGGAAGGGGGAATGCTTTCATATTATGGAAGAAGCCCTATGGTTGCACACTTAAGGCCTCATTACGATGTTGGTCGGAAAGGCTCCGAACGGCATTCAGATTTTTCTAATCCGTGCCGTAACCCATGTTTCCGGCTGACTCTGAAACATTTCCAACCGACTGATTATGATAGAAGTTAACCATTTGGTCTTTCCGACTTGATTCTGACTGGCATTCAGAGATTTCAAGTCGGTTGAAACTGAATCGTACATCTCTATGGACCGGGTTTTTGACCAACGTATTACGATGTTGGATTCGGACAGCATTTCCGAATCGATCAGTCTGACATGGAACGGCTATTGGAAACTGACTTTGAGAGCCTGTAGCAGGTCCCCCTACACCCAGAGGCCTCTGGTTGGGGCCCGTGGGGGTTCCCATGGGACCCCTCTTTACAACCATGCACAATGTGGCAGGCATCATGGAGTGCCTGCGACATGGTGCAAGGTTTTCCGCAACCACCCCTTTCTTCAATGTGAGCCTGTGTTGTCAGTCAGAACAGAGGCTCTCATTGAAGTCAATGGGAGTCTGACTGAACGGTGTTCGGAAACATCGTAGTCGTCGGTCGGACTTGCCAAACCCGAGTCGGTCGGAAGCGATTCCGACAAAGAGTCGGTTGGAATGCTTCCGGACCAACATCGTAATGAGGCCCTTAATGCTTTATATATAATAGATTAGCCATAAATGTCGCCTTTGTATTTGTGCTTGGTTTCCTATTGTAGAGTCCATAATAATGCAGTGCTTGCCAAAACCCAGTAAACATATGGATAAAAAAAAGAACATCAGAGCACTCTCCCATCAGGTGACACAATAATTGTACCAGATTTCACACAACAGAAATATCTCACAGGTTAAATAAAATATACAGGTTTTGGGGTTAGACTGCAGAGGCATCCTTCAGCTTACATCAACCCCACGTATGATGTCTGTAGGCAGCAGAGCTATCCCTCGGGTGAGATAGAATGCACAGACTTTCACATTAGATTGCAGAAGTATCCTTCAGTTTTCAATAATGCTTTTGTTTAAACATCGCATAAATGAGAATTGCACAGAGTCAACCTGGATTGAAACTTTTGGAGTCAGCTCGTGAAGAGTTCACTTGGCTTCATTTGGTTAACTGTAGTAGTTCATGCAAAGTGCATTAACATTAAGCTCTACTCACAATCTTAGTCAGGCACCCTTTCTTTTGTCTTTATTTCTCCTTTCTCACTCTTAAGTTTTCTTCAAAAACTGTCACTTCTTACAAGTGTTCTGCATGTAATGCACGCCTCATATGGACTGTATCACAGCCTAGAAAAAACATTTACTTATACATGAAGGTTGCGTCTGTATATTTTCTATTTAGCAGTAGACTACACAGTCTGAGCCATTAGACAGCAGAATTATGCTTCAAGCTACAATACTCCTTTTGCTTCGCTGATTAAATAAAATGTAGATCAATATTTAGGTCCCCATGATCGGAGAGTGAGTCAGCTTGAAGCTGGGAATCCATACATGACAACAGTTGTTCTCTTTCCAACTCCTCTTTCCCCCGTACCAATTTCTGATGGATGCTGCTGCAGGCATGCATGAACTTCTAGGCTACTATGAAACTTCAAGCCTAAAAATCAGGCAGATTCTCTTACAATTGGATAGGAGCAGACAACAGAATCCTCGCTGCTTTGCTAGTCATTGCTCTGTAGCAAATCGCAGATTGAGAAAGGTCCTTTCTACCACCCGATAGATCCCACCATGGTGCGGGAAGTAGTAAGATCTATAAAAACACAGTGAGATTGAGGAAGATTGCCCTGAACAGCATGGATTGGGAGCTCTTGGAAAGTGTGGATCTTACTAAGAACAGTAAATCATTCTGGGAGCTGGTTAATAAGATTAAGCAAAGGGATGCCTCACCAAACCCCCCATTGAATTGCAATGTTCCAGGCAATGATTGGGCAAATCATTTCAGAACCATATATCATTTGGTGGATAAAGAGAGTTTGAGGGACTTGTTTTTTTTCTTCCAAAACACATTTTATTGAGCATTTAGGATAATGTCAGTACATTTGAATAATGTAGTTTGATCTGTTAACGTAAACGCTACAGGATTATATACTGTAAATATCGTCCAGGTTGTTCATTCAATCTACAAGCTATAACAGTATCACAGTATAACACCCAACATCCCTCCCCTCCCCCCGAAAGGGCTTCACAGCAACATTGATGGATGTACATTGAACTTATGGGCCTGCACATATCTGTCAACTAGTAGATGATGACAAGGGTTAATAGTATTGGGTCGATACCTGCACTATGTGATTTAGTTCTAGTAGTACCTATAGGGCCAATCTCTGCCCTATCGATGTGTCTATGGAATGATACCATGCTCTAATCATCTTCCTCCTCCGCTTCCTGATTCTCCTGGTCCATGTGTATTAGGTCGTGTATAAGGGTCTCCAAGGCTCTGGCTATGTCAATGTGTTTTAGTCCCCTCTGTGCTTCCCCCATCAGAATTCTTCCCTCACACTCTTCCCATTTTAGGAGCTCCGCCCTCCAAGTAGTTACATTTGGACCCCTCACTGATTTTCAGTTCCTAGTTATTTCACGTTTTGCTAGTATCAGAGCCAAGGAGTTTGAGGGACTTGTTAGGGGACAAATTGTATTATTCTGTAACTATGCAGGTCACCCTTCAGGAAGTCCCTTTGGCAATCAGGCAAAGCCCCATTACAAAATCTCCAGGGCTGGATGGAATCCCGAGGAATCTCATTAAATGCAACACCGAGATGTGGGGTCCCTTGTTAACAAATGTTTTTAATAACTCTTTATGTAGCAGGATCCCACATTCCTGGGCTTCCTCAACAATTGTGCCCATTTTTAAGAAAGGGGACCATATGACGCTATTCCCCATCTCTCATTGATAGCTCTGTTAAAATCATGGGACGGTTGATTTTCAACCATTTGAAAACTTAGACAAATCATTCTAACATCTTGTGCCGCTTTCGGTTCGGGTTCCGCCAGGGGCTGGGTACAGAAGAGCTGTCCTTAAATCTAAATTTGATTATTGTGAAAAACACCACCGCCAAGCGCTGTCGCTGTACCTGGCCTTCAAGGATTTGTCAACAGCTTTTGACTGTGTCAACCGGTCTAAACTGTGGCTGATGCTGTTATATCTAGGGTTTTAGGTGGCTGTAATGAACTTCCTGCATTTGCTTAATGAGCACCTATTAGTATGAAGGATCAGTTCAGTTCTGCAGAAGAAATGTCTGACCCATTCCTCCTAGTCCGAGGGGTACGCCAAGGATGTATCTACTCCTCCTCAATATTTACAGTAATAAGCCATGCCCAACCGTAATAAAAGTAACTAGAGACATCCCAAAGGTCTTAGGAGTTCCTATACCATCGCTGCTTTACGCAGATGACGCGGTACTAATGGCATGGACTCCGGAAGCACTGCGTATGTTGGTGGAATCCTTTATATAATTTATGGGGAATTGGATTTGGTCACCAATTTCAGGAAGTCACACACTGCAGCATGTGGGATGGGTAAGAAAAATATTTTTAGATTAATGGTGAAGGGATATTCACTTTGTGCTATATAACCGCAATTTCACTGTTCTCGCCTGAAATTAAGCAGATGGGTGGGGGCTTTATTTAGTATGGCTGCAGACAGGTGGACAGTCTTGCCTTTTATGAATATTTACAATGCCCAGTGCATCTCGGGTACAATGCAAAACTGAGTCTCATCAAATAAAAGAAAATCACATTTGTAGGTCTCTTTTACACCTTCCCCCTCTAGCTCTCATTTTATTATTCACTTTGAGCTCAATCTGCAGTATATATCTGACAATGTGAAGCTGGCCCTTCTCTTACATTGGGTCAGTATCTGGATCAATGCTGAGACTCCCCTGAAGAGGAACATTATTTTAGACTGTATTAAACTGGATTACGGCATTTCAATTCCCTTGTTTGCGTACGAACGTAAGAGTCCTTCTGTTTTGAGCCTATAAGGTTTTTAGACGCACCCTGCACTGTAAAAAAATCAAACAAGTTATTAGTGAAGCTTCGTTTTTTTGAGTATTGTAAATCACAAAGACTGCAGTCTGAAATATGTAGAATCTCTGTTAAAGATTATATTGTGTTTTTTGTACCTATGGAGCCTATATTGTCTTTATATACTGACTTTTCACGCTGGGAGAGACCAATAAATCAATCAATCAGTATTTATAAAGCGTGGCTAATCACCCTATAGGGTACCCAGGTGCTTGCAAGCCCTGGATGCTTATGTGAACAGCCAGGTCTTGTGGGCCATTTGGAACTCCGTAAGAGAGGTGACGGTCTGGTGGAGCATTGGGAGGCGGTTCCAGGTCTTTGCTACGATGGGGAAGAAGGAGCATCTTCCACTTTTGTTTCGGTAGATGCCGGGAGTATGGGCAAGTTAAAGGGAGGCAGAGTGTAGTCTCCTCAATGGCCATTGGAAGTTCAGACAGTGGCTAATGCAGGCTAATTTAGGTGGATCCTTGGTTGTGTAGAGCCCTGTGTGCGTGGGGCAGCAGCTTGAATTGGCATCTCCTCTGTACCGGGAGCCAGTGGAGCTTCCTGAGGTGGGGTGTGATGTGGGTTTGTTGGAGAAGGCTGAGGATGAGTCTGGCTGCGGCGTTCTGTATCGTCCGAAGTCTCTGTAGAAGGTGTGCGTCGATTTCTACGTAGAGAGCTTTGCTGTAGTCCAATCCGCTGGTGATGAGAGTTTGTGTCACTGTGTGTCTTGTGTGTCGAGGTGGCCACTTGAAGATCTTACATAGCATTTGAAGAGTGCGGATCTCTGCTATTTTGTTTTAGGGCAGGCACTGTGTGGCAGTTAATGAGCTTTTCCAGCATGTCCTTGTGATGATCTGTCAGACCAGACTCCCAGCCATTTTATGTTGTTTTGCAAATTCTACAAACCTATGCACAACTATTCAGAAAGCCAGTTTTAAGATCCTTGAGGCTGAAGAAATGCAAGAATGATATGATTTATCTTCAGTTTTTAAACCACTATGACGTTTTTTATGATGTTTGCTCTTTCCTGAAAGCTGTGGTAAGATGCAGGAATTCTATCAAGGGTTAGCTCGAAATCTGTTCTTATTTTGTGGAAAGGGGACCACTGAACCATGGGCCACATGCATCAACTTAAAAAACGGTCTCAAGCGTGCAGATTCACAGAATCTGCCCCTTTGTGACCTGGATTTTTGCATTTGGGATGCATCATCCCAAATGCAAAAATAGCAATTTAAGTAATAGCAAAATTTGCGATTACTTAAGTTGCAGTTTGCAATTAGGGAATCGCAAATTGCGATTCCTTAAATTCAATGCACTAAACAATATAAATGTGCGATTTGGCACATAGGAATTGCAAATTACTGTCAATCTAAAGTTGATGGTAATGTTACAAACACCCATGACCTTGGGGCATGTGTGTGCTCAACATGTGGCTTCATCGAAATTACAGGGGTGCAACAGGGTGTCCTTTTGGCACCCTTGCACCTTTGAAATTGCATGCGCAATTTGCGAGTACCTATTGGGTACTCGCAAATTGCGCATGCAATTCCCATTCATTCCTATGGGCCTCCAGGCCCAAAGGAATGAATGGGAAGCAATTCCTTAATTGTGACTCGCAATCTGCGAGACGCAATTAAAGACTGTGTAAGAATCGCAAGTTTTTTGCGATTCCTACGTGCAGAGGCAATAGCGATTCTTTAATTGCGATTCCTTGAAAATCGCAATTAAAGAATCGCTATTTACTATTTGATGCACGTGCACCCACGTCTTTTACTATGTATGAAATTGTAATGTATTTTAACATATTGATTCTGTTAAAAAGCTGATTTGTTTATGTAATTGCTATATATTTTATGCATGTGTTATTTATGTACCTTTTATGGCCCCAAATGAAACGAATAAAACAAATTGACTGACTGACTGCTGCAGCATGCATTTTCAAAACAGAGTTCACTTAGGTTATTTTGATTACACATATTCGTTGTAGTTGTATAGCAGATCTGGTTCATGCGTAGTGCTTTGACACCCAAGAGTTACATTACATGTTGTGGAGTAAATCTGCATTACCATTCCCACACTCAGGATTAACAATACCCCAGGCACATCTGGGAACTGAGAAGACAGACTTATTCCAATATTGCTCACGTGGAATAAACAACATTTGTTTACTGATTCCTTCATAATCGGGTCGCACTTACTTAACACCTAGAAAGCATGTTTTGTTTCAGTTTCAACTGGCTGAAGTCATCTGAAATGACAAAGGGCTAGATGCATCAAGCAGTTTTTGCCTTCGCTAACGGCTGAACGCAAAAAAATTCCCTTCTGATGCAGGAAACCCTATTTTGCGATTTAGTAACCTGTTACCGATTTGCAAAATAGTTTTACGACTTGCTATTAGGAAGGGGTGTGTTTAGTGCGTCCCTACCTAATACCGAATCGCATCGGTATGCATGAATGTTTTGAGACCAAAATGTGGTTGCAAATCATTCGCATTTTACCACCTACTTCAAGTAGGTGGTAACCAATTCGCCAATGGGAAGGGGTCCTCAAGGGACCCCTTCCTCTTTGTGAATGTCTGTAAATGCATTTTCTAAGAGCAGGCAGTGGTCCCACGGACCACTGACTGCTCTTAGAAAATGAAAGGAAAAGTTTTAATTTCCTCTTTTGTAAAGCATCCCATTTTCCTTTAGGGAAAACGGGCTGCCTTACAAAAAATAAAGATTGCTTTATTTAAAAGCAATCACGGAACATGGTGATCTACTGACCCCAGCAGGCCACCATTCCCGTGATTTTTGCGATTCCTAGGGGGTCACAAATTGCGACCTACCTCATTGATATTCATGAGGTAGGTCATTTGCGATCCCCTAGGAATCGCAGAAAGTGTTGAACACACTTTCATGCATTCCGTTTTGCGATTCTCTAATTGCGAATCGTAAGGATTCGTAATTAGGAAATCGCAAAATGGTTTGTTGATGCATCTGGCCCACAGTCTTCAATACATTTAGGGGCAGATTTACAAGGAAATGACGCAGCGTGGCAACGCAATCCCTTTGGCTGCGCCACACTGCGGCACATCCAAAGCACAGGAATGGGACATATTTACAATAATATGTTGCATTCCTGTGCGCTCCCCTGTGTTGGTGCACAAACTACTGCTGTGCACCAGCGAGGGCACCCTTGCACCATGGTGCAAGGATGCCTGCGTCATGGGGAGATTGTTTTTGTGCAGGAAGGGGAACCTTCCTGCACAAAAACAACACTACAGGCATTTTCCTCTTTCAATGCGTGCTGTAGAATGCAGCACGCATTGAAAGAGGAAAAAACAAGGAGAAATTAAATCATTTATCCTCGTTGCGCCTCACTACGCCACTGCGTAGCATTCTGACGCATTTCCAGATTTATGATTCCTCGTAGATCTGGAAATGTGTCTTGTTCCATGGGTGTTGCGTGGGAACACCCACAGCAACACCCATGGAACGCCCCTTTCACGCAAAGTGCTGCATGTAAAGGGGCCATATTCACAGCAACAGGAAAAGCCACGGAGGGTGGCTTTTCCAGTCCCTGTAAATATGGAGCAGTGAAATACGCCAATTGCAAAAACAACAATTGATGGACAGAATGCAGAACAATGTCATACATTCACCCCAGTACAGAGATCTGGGCCTAAATCCATCATTTTTTTGCTCACCATGCCGTTCCAGTTTGAACCCAGCCATATGCAAATCAGTCTTGACCCTGTGCCTCATGGGAACAGTCCAGCCCGAACTGCTAAGCCAGGTCCTCCCTGAACTGGAAACAAGCATCCTAGGACCGGTTTCGGGGTTTCACCACTCTTCAGCCAGGATAGCTTGATTCCAGTGGCATGGAGAGCAAGGGACCCACGTCTGGCATACCCTTCCCACTCGGGGTGACAATTGCAAAAACAACAATTGATGGACAGAATGCAGAACAATGTCATACATTCACCCCAGTACAGAGATCTGGGCCTAAATCCATCAATTTGGTCAGACTGATTTGCATATGGCCATATCTGAACTGGGGTGGCAGAGTGGGCTAAAGAACGGTGATGGATTAAACCCAGATCAGTTGACTGGGGGTGAGTGCTTGCAATATTCAACAATCCGTCCATCATTTCCTTTGGTTTTTGCAGTGAAATACGCCACCAGTTTGTCACAAAAAAGTGACGCACTGGTGGTGCAGGGGGCTTGTAAGTCTGCCCCTTAGAGCTGTCACAGCATCCTTCTTTGAGTCGTTTTTCACTTTCAGGGAGCAGTCTGATCCTCGAGTGATCCAAACCCCTATGTCATTGAAGGTTTGAGAGCCGTTCTTGTTTGACACCTACTAGGCAATATTTGTTATTTGTATGTCCAGTGTTCTTTATACAGCAATAATACTGTTGGCAGTTACTTCAGAGGAGGGACTTGAGACACAGGGAAATAAAGTGATTTGCCCACGACCATAGATTATAGTGAAATAAAAGAGCTGGTTTTAAAACCTGGATTTAGCATTTATAGCACCTTTCCTTACACGACTGCCATTGACTCATTCTTCACATAATAAGTCTCGTGATATTCAGTGCAGTCTAACTTAGTCCATTATTGGCTTTCGGAGCATGAGTTAGTTTCGCACAATAACCCCCGAGCCTTCTGGGTTTCACTGAGTGTCTGCGCGTGAAGCACCTGTGCTTGTTTCCTAACCCCATCTTCTCTTGGCTTGCAGTGTGTGGCCGGCTGCCATTCAGACGTGCCCACCAGGCTAGTGAAGGTCAGGGTGAAGAGTGGCCCTGGCAGGTCAGCCTACGTCTGTATGACCTCCACAGGTGCGGGGGATCCTTGGTCTCCAGCCGTTGGGTGCTGACTGCCGCTCGCTGCTTTTCGTAAGTACTGGGATGAGGGCACTATGGACCATGGGTCATTCACCAAGAGGTTGGGGGCTTGAAGTACTCATTTACCTTTTAAGTATGAAACGCAAATGATGCTTGAAACTGTCCAACAGGATGTTCATTTTGGCAATGTCACAGCCTCGCCCTCTGCCTGTGGAAGTCTGGACCCCCCTCCCTACATCCCTTTTTACACCAATCTCTGTATCAACCTCTTTCTGATGGATACATCTTCCCACAGATTCCTCACCTTATTGGATACAGAAACTTTTTCCCAAGCAATAAATCTCCACCAACACCTTCTGGCGCCATGTGGTCTCTGCCACGACTCCATCTCCCTGAATGTAGTGACACCAGAGTATATAAGGTGCCAACTAGCATACTGGCATTAGCTCCTGTTGTACTTTGCTGATGATATTCCTCAGTTTTTCAACAGTGTCTATTCCAAATATTTCCTCCAAAGATTCCAGAGTTAAAATCCTATTGCAGATGCAGCAAGAAGAGGTCCTTGTGGGACTCACACAATATCTGTATGTGGGGTCACCACTCCGAGTCTGGCCCGCAACTCTGGTTAATGAATGTATCTGGAGGCTGCCGGGGAGCAGATTGAGAAGCTATTTTTGCACATGGCACGTAGGGACACACCAAAATGTTTCCATTCCCCTTCAGGCTAAGTCCCTGACAGGGAATGATGTCCCTAAAGATCTTTCCACAAAAAAGCACCATAAAAAGCAGAAGCCCACTTCTTTCTTAGGAAATTGTCTGGCTCTCAGGACCATTCTCAGTGAAGATAATGGCTTCTTCCACGTCTTTGGAGCTGATTCTGAAGTTGACAAACATGAAGCCAGAGCTCTGACTTTGTAGTCTGACCTTTCACAGGTCACGACCTTCCAGCTGGCTAGGCAGGAGAGCTCCAGGAGAGCTCCGGCAGCCTCTGCTCTACAGAGGTCAAAGTCAACATTTATCTCATGTATTAAATAAAGATGGTCTGTGCTTAATTTGTCTCCTTTCAGCTGTGTTCATTCTCAAGATATAATTCCTTGACTGTTATGCTATGGCCATTAGGGTGATTGATAGAACATTTCCTCTTTTCTGCTGCTGTGCTAAAAATGTGACCGTTCATTTAATAACTGCACTGGTAAGCCAAAGTTGGGGGGGGGGGGGGGTTATCTGCACCATTGCTTGCTGAGACCAGGTAGCTCCCAGACGTTCGAGCCTCGTTCAACTATCCCTGGTTGTTTCCATACATTACTAAATGTTCTAAACATCTATGGATGAGTTTCGAGATGTTTTTATAGCGAAGCCACATTTTTCTGAGAATGTAATTCACGGGTCACAATGAGACTCATTAAGTTTACCTCCAAAGCTGGCCCCCAAATAGCCAGCGTTTCCTCAACAAATACATTTTACGAGTGCCATCCTGGTTGAGTTTCCTTTCCTTCCATTTCTCACAGCTCCCCCAATTCCTTGGAAGGAATGATCTTATATTCCTTTATTAGAATAAAGCTCTCATAAGGAGAAGAACACATTACTCACCTGTTACCGTTTGGGGTATCTGCATTACATTTAGAAAGGGCCACTTCTTCCTTATAGAACCTTTGGAATGGAGTGTTTAACGCAATTTTATTTCCTTCACTAGGATTAAAAACAAATCAAAGAACCAGCTTCCACTGTAATGCATTCTGGATTATAGAGGTCTGGCTCTATAAAAGTGACAGCGCTGTTTCACCTTTTCGGGAGGTGTGTGCTTGTAGGAACTGTTGGTTTTTGAAAAAAAATCTCTTAAAGCCGTCAAAATAATAAACACTATAGAAACATTAGTGATGCTTGTGCTTTTCGAAACTATTTGGATTTTTTGTTTTTTTAAATGCATTATTATCATGTTAAGAATCGAAAAAGATAGAATGGAAATGTTGCAGCTACAGAGGCACCTTTTGAACATAGAAAGTTGCACTACTCTGTTCCAGGACCGGTTCTTGGATATCCCACACAGGTGTTTAGATATTCTATATGTCTGCATTTGATGGAAAAACCTGTGATGGCGAATTTGTGTCAACAGTACGTACCCTTTTACCTTCATCTCTCCCTTCATGTCTCTTTCCCTCTATCCTCCTTGTGTATCCAGAATCGTTGCATTCCATCTCTGTACATTATTTCATTCTTCCTTCTCCAGTACTTTATTTTGGATCTGTTCAGTGACCCATCTCTCATTTCTCCACTGATCAATGCTCCTTTGCTTTTAACTCTCCATTCCTTTTTCGCCACACTCCTACCTGCAGCCACCAGTGGTTGACTGGGGGATGCGTGGCTATTGTCCTGCCGTAAACCAAAATACACTGGTGCAAGTGGCATCCAGCTGCCAGTTTGGCAATGGGAGTAGATCATGCCTTAAAAGGACCTCACAAACACCACTGCAGTGGAGTCCTAAACTGCGGCTAGTCTATGGATGTGTATGCAGTTTTGCTTGGGGTGTACACTATGCATTTCAGCCACGCTGGTGGTCATTATGGGTTTACTATGCTTTGGTAGAGAGCAGACATTTGTAGTTAAGGTCCTGGTAGGAGACAAGCGGGGTGACTTTTGATCACAGTGTGTCACTATGGCAAGGAAAGAGCTTAAGATAATGTAGTGGTTGTAGAATTCAACACAAAAATAAGGTTGAATGATGCGTAGACCCAATCTCGATGATCTTACACAATATGCTCTCTGTTGTTGTAGGTACACTGGGATTTTTCCAAGCATCTGGAGTGTCATCCTAGGAATTCAGAACCTGTATGAGAACACGCCACAGAAGCTGCGAAGGACTGTGAGGGAGATCTTGGTTCATGAAAACTACACTGACACCGACTACTTTATGGACCTTCCCTCTAGCTACGATATTGCCCTGGTGAAAATGTCATCCCCGGTTCCCTTCAACAGATACATGGTTCCCATTTGCCTGCCACACATCTCACACCAGTTCAGGATCGGATCCAAATGTTGGACCACTGGCTGGGGCAATCTTGAAGCTGGATGTAAGTAAGGAGGAGTTGAATGCTAGCGGCTCACCCTGGAGTTGATAAAGTACCATAGCTAGTGGGAAAGGTACATTACAGCATACAACATTCATGCTGGATTGCCACCAGGAAAAGGAGATGTATGCATAAATTCAGTAATATAATTAGTGAAAGTTATAGCCCATTAATTTGTGATAAAGCCTAAATATAGGGGTGGTACTGAAGCCATCAGCTGTCTTAATAATGTTGCTGGGTCACTGAAGTTATGTTGCCTTCTAAATAAGGGCTCTTATTGGAACTTCTTGTGCAACCCTTGCACACAAAGTAAATAGGGAGACATATTAGAGAAATAGCTTCCTGCTGTGGTGGTGAAATCAGGTAACGTTGGAGACAGGTAGCGAGTCTGTGCAGAAAGGTATGCAAGCAATACCCCAAAGGGGAGCAGAATAGCTTCCTTACCTTCCAGTTGCTTCGCCAACTGTCTTTCTTTTGATGCCCTCAAATTCAACATATTCAGCATTTTAAGGCCTCCTCAGAGAACAGGCTGCCAGGATGACATACAACGCAGCATGCACATACACTTCACAACAGTGCCCAAGAGAACGCTTGAATAAGAGGTACCATTGTGGAGCTGGCATCATTGTGGATGTTACATTGCCTAGCCGCAAAGTTGGTGTTGCAAGTGGGGGAATGCATGGCCCTCTGTGGGGGCTCAGGCAAAAATAAGCAGGCCACCAAACACTCCTGTGGCTCCTGAAAGTGAAGGTCTACCCCCTAGAGTGCTTGAAGTATTTGGCCGCACCTTTTAACAATAGATTTTCATTCTTATTCAACTGTCTAGATCAGATAGGCTCTGTAGAATTTTCCATGCAACTCGACCTATATGCGAAAAATTGTTTATTCCAGCCCTGCAAGGACTTTACCGCTGGTGCAAGGGGAACATCAGATTCCTCTTTTTTTTTGGTGGATTTCCATCTGTACCTATAGACAGTGCTTAGGGGCATATTATCAAGGACAGCGTTAAAATTATCGCTGTTTTAGCGGCAGAAAACTGCCGCTAAAGCGGCAATAATGGGCTTGATAATATGCCCTGGAGAATTCCAATAGAAGCCCATGTTCACACCAGAACATGGACTTCTATTGGAATTCTCTGCGGCATATTATCAAGCCCATTATCGCCGTTTTAGCGGCAGTTTTCTGCCACTAAACCGGCGATAATTGTTAACGCCGTTTTTGATAATATGCCCCGGGGCATATTAGCAAGGGCCAGATCACCGCTTTATTGGCACTTTTTGCTGATAAAGCGGCAATTTTTTTTATCGCCAAATTACCAAGCTGTCGCTAACAGCAGTTACCAACAGCTTCCAGGCGATAGCGACTGTTTTGGGGCCCGTTTTGCATGTCAGTGATATTTATCGCTAATGACATGCAAAGTGGGCGTACCCAACTGAAAGTGACTGAAAACAGTCGCTAGCACAACTTCCCCCTATTAGCAACGCAGGTGTAGCGATACAAAAAGTCACGCTAAGCGCGATTATCGCCAGTATTTAACAGCTGCTCAAAACATGACTTTCCCGTTTCTTTATTGGGAGGTGGATTGTCAGGCTAAGTCCACCCTGGTGTTAATGCGTGAATATGAGGAAGAACTCAGCACTGAAGGTCTAACCTTTTTTTGTCTGTACGGAAGTAAGCAGTCAACATGACTTTCCCTAGCTTTTTAGATGCAGAGGTCTAGATGTGATGGGTAGAAACCCACACCTTGCAGCCATCCACATATGTGTATAACTTTTATTGTAACTCCAATCTACCAACTCACCATGCGATTATTGTAGAATAATAATAAATTGCAAAATATGCAGCACTGCGGTCATATCTTCAAATGTTTGGTAGAGAAAGGAAACAAGTGCCGTGCCCCATTCACATTACCTTCATTAAATGTTAGCCCCCCCCCCATTCTTTCCATGTGCTTTGGCTCCACTGCTCCAGGATTATTTTTCTCTTGTTGCAAGCAAGTTCTGTACACAGCTACGATTGGTCAGAGACTGGATCGCTGACACAGTATCGTGGTAAACAATATCGTTGGCAAAACATTGTGTCAAAAATATCGTTTACCAACATTGTGCTCCTATACTTATAACGGTACGTACAAAAATATAGGAAAAAATACAATTGACAATAATATCATACAAAAATAGACAAAAACTATAAATCTTTTAATATAAATAGTTTAAAGTAGTAAATGTTAAATATTTTAATATATAAACTTAATATAATGTAATTTAAAATATTTCCACTAATATTTAACACTATGCATATATAGTTATATAAACACACAAATATGTATATATATGTTTATATTTAATATATATACATATATATATATATATATAGTGTGTAACAATAAAAAATACAGATTTTAAATTATATTATTTTTTACATTTTATATGAATTTCTACGAACATCTATATTTAATATTAATAAACAATATTTCCTTTACATCATATCAATTATATAATATTTAAAATGTATTGATATGAAAATATATATGTATGTACATATTTGTTGTAATAAGTTACAACTATTAATACAACTTTTGTAAAATACATGGGGTGTGTGTGTGTTCTCCACCAGGGAATGAAGGCCGTCGCCGACTGGATGGAGGACAGCCGCCTCAAACTGAACACAGACAAGACGGAAATCCTCATCCTCGGGTCCAACCCCTCTGCATGGGACGACACTTGGTGGCCCACGTCACTGGGGTACCCCCCAGGCCCCCACCGACCACGCACGCAACCTGGGAGTCATCCTCGACTCGAAACTCTCCATGACCAAACAAGTCAATGCAGTCTCCTCCACCTGTTTCAACACCCTCCACATGCTCCGCAAGATCTACAGATGGATCCCGACAAACACGAGGAAAACAGTCACCCAGGCCCTAGTCAGCAGCAGACTCGACAACGGAAACGTCCTCTATGCCGGAGCCTCGTCCAAGCTCATCAGCAGACTTCAGAGAATCCAGAATGCCTCTGCACGCCTGATCCTCAACGTCCCACGCCACGACCACATCACCCCCCACCTGAGGAACCTGCACTGGCTCTCCGTCGACAAAAGAATCTCCTTCAAGCTCCTGATCCACGCACACAAGGCACTCGACAACACCGGCCCAGCCTATCTCAACAGTCGACTCTCCTTCTCCGCACCCAACAGGAAACTCCTCTCCGCCGACCACGCCCTGGCTACGATCCCACACATCCGGAGATCCACTTCCGGAGGCAGATCGTTCTCCCATCGCGTGGCCAGGACCAGGAACACCCTCCCCCTCCACCTGCGACAGACCGAAGACCTGCTGACCTTCAGGAGGCAACTCAAGACCTGGCTCTTCGACCAATAGCAGCAGCACCCCCCACCCCCAGCGCCTTGAAACCCTCACGGGTATGTAGTGCGCTTTACAAATTATGTGATTGATTGATTGATTGTGTATATATATATATGTGTATATACATATATATATATATATATATATTCACTGAAAAAAACATAGGTTTCAGGGGCGTTATAGTTAGCTGGACATTTCCCTCGTACAAAACCCTAGAAATTCCCCCGTTATAGTTAGTTCAGCTAACTATAACTCGCGCCCCTGCAATGCACTGCTGATGACGTCACATATTACATCACTCATGACATGGTCAGTGACATCACTCATGACATCACTGATGACATCTCAAATGACATCACTGATGACATCACTGATGACGTCATCCATGTGATAAATTAGTGCATCTTCTCACACCCTTTGATATACTCAATCAAAATTTCAGACGTCCATTCTCAAAACCATAGCTACTCCAATACCAATAACTACATACCCACTCATTGACACTTAGATCTACACACACATCCACTCACTCACCTGTACAGTCACTCATACTTACAGTCACTCAGTACAGGACTATCATATGCATTTATACACCTACATAGATACTCACACACCACCAATCATCCATAGAGGTACTCTCACACCTAGTCAGTCATGCAAATAATTAATCACACTCCCATTTACTCACCTATGCAGTAATACACACACAAGTTCACTTACTCATAAAAATAGTACCACATTCTTACGCTCCTATGCAATCACTGATACAACACACACTCATCCATACAGCCACTCTCACAATCACACACTCTCACATATACCCACTTATATAATCTTACACACATATATACTGCCTTTCACATATGTAGTTAGTCCCACATGTACCACTGAGATATACATTCAATCACTAACACACCCATACATACACTCCCCCAACCATACAGTCCATCACAGATGCACTCTTAAAACCATGCACCCATAGAATCACCCACTCACACATGTATGCACAGACTTACACACACCCCACCCACACAAACACTCAGGGACCCATACAGATAATCAGACAAACAATCAATAACCCATGGAGACACTCATATAGCTATTCACAAAACCATGCAGCCGCTTATACACCAACAGACAGACAGATACAGACATTCACACAGTTTACTCACTAGTCTGCAGTAAGATACGTTTAATGACTCACTTATAGAGTCAGTCACGCACCTACTAAATCATCCATTCACACACTTATACACCCACTCATTCTTCCATAGGTTTTTTCCTATATATATATTAAACATATTTAATATTTACAGAAACACACACTCACTGGATAACGTCATCAGTGATGTCATTTGAGATGTCATCAGTGATGTCATGAGTGATGTCACTGACCATGTCATGAATGATGTAATATGTGACGTCATCAGCAGTGCATTGCGGGGGCGCGAGTTATAGTTAGCTGAACTAACTATAACGGGGGAATTTCTAGGGTTTTGTACGAGGGAAATGTCCAACTAACTATAACGCCCCTGAAACCTATGGTTTTTCAGTGAATTTCTAAGGTTTTTTAAATGTGAATTCCTAACTATAACGCCTCTGAAACCTTTGGTTTTTTCAGTGAATTTCAAAGGTTTTTTAAATGCCAATTCCTAACTATAACGCCCCTGAAACCTTTGGTTTTTTCAGTGAATTTCAAAGGTTTTTTAAATGCTAATTCCTAACTATATCAGGCCTGAAACCTATGGTTTTTTCAGTGAATTTCAAAGATTTTTAAATGCTAATTCCTATCTTTAATTTATCTCTGAAGATATCATGTTTAATGATTTTGATTGGATTTCTATATTTTTCAAATTCAGTGTGTCAATTTCATAAAAAAAATTTTTAATACTTTTTATCAACATTATTTAAACTTATTTTTTCAATTATTTTAAAAATTAAAAAATATTATTTGAATTTAATGGGTTTTTCAAACATATTTTTTTATATTTTTCAAAATATTTTTTCAACTATGTTCAAAACTTTATTTTATATATTTTTTTCCCATGTTTTTGGATCCGCGCACCCTATGCATACCGTTCTCGATCCCTACGCGTTAGCATCTGCGCATGGTATGCATTGGGTACGTGTTTAGTGCGCGATCGCAATGCGACCGGTACGCGACTCCCAGCCTACACGCGACACGTTCGATGTACGTAACGCGACGTTTACGCGCTTCTGTGATGCGTCATCTGCGTCTATGATGCGGTAGGTGCGCGGATCCCGCGAAATATTTAATATTTTAAAAAACATATATATATGTATTTCATGTGAATATTAATTGAAGACAAACTCTGAAGTAGTCTTAAAATGAATATATTTTTACATCTAAACCTATAATTTTTTTTAATTCAATTTCGCGGATGGGCGCTGGGTGCGTGCTGCGTCAGCGCAGGGTGCGCGGATCCCATGTGACCTGCAAAAAAAGAGATTTGATTGGTTCATTACACTTCCTATTCTAACTATTGAAATACCCCACCCATTTCAATCATTCTTTGAGCTTCTTTGGAGGAACATCTCACACCTTAGAACTAGAAGAAACTTTTTGGGGAAGATTTCCACAGCTGCAATTTTTCTGAAGACAATGGCTTCTGCACAGCAACCACCATTAGAATCAGACCATTCGTCCGATGAGGAATGTGTTGTGGAACCTCCACGCCCAGAAAGATACACCTCTGTGGTGTGGAATATTTTTTCCTTCCCAGAAGGACAACATAAAACTAATTCAACTAAAGTGACATGTAAGATAAGTCAAAGAGTGCTTTCCAGAGGAGATCCATCAAAAATATACTCTTGTGGGACTGCAAGTGTGTTAAAACACCTGAAGACTCTGCATCCCGTGAACCTGGCCAAGAAGGAATGCAGAAGACTCCGACAGAAGCCTCAGCCAGCAGTGGCAAGCACTTCTGCAGCATCACCATCAAGCACTCACCCAGACATACGTCCAGAATTTGGAAAACTAAAAATTAGTTGCAGTAAATGAAACAAACTACTATGTTACGGCAAGCAGTCAATTGAACTAATCTGCTGAGCGCAGCAAAACCACAAATGCTAAACTTGTGTTTATTTTTTTTGTTGCAGAAGTTGACTGTTTTGTTCCTCCTGTTGTCTTTTTTTCCTTTTGTAAAAAACAAAAAAATAACAAAATTGTTCCAAAAAGTACAAAAAAATAAAAAAACAAAAAAGAAGAAAAAAAAAGTTCTTGTAAGAACTAACTTTCCTGGTTTAAAAAAGAGCTAAATTTCTTTGTTAGTGTGTGAAAGTTTAGATGAATGTATGTGTAGTACGTATTTGACTGAATGAATGCATTAGTAGCGTATGGTGAATGTATAAGTGCAGAACTATGAGGAAGGGCTGCAGCATCACACAGTAACCTCTTTAACTGCAGTGTACTGCAGTACTTCCGAAGCACAGGGATGCAACATATGTACATAAATATTTTGCAAATCTATGCTTCTCTCTGCACGGCTGCTTAAACTGCAGCCATGTGGTAACACAGGCACCCTTGCACCATAGTGCAAGGATATCTGTGTCATGTGCTGTTTATTTTTCTACAGGAAGACACACCTTCCTGCACAAAAACAATGAGAAAATGCATTTTTCTCCTTCAATGTATGCTGAACATTTCAGCATGCATTGAAGATATACAAATGCAGAGAAATTAAAACAATTCTCCTTGTGCTTTCCTACACCAATTTTAGAATGGTGCACCATTCACACACATATCGAGATTTATGATTTCTGATAAATCTAGACATGTGTCTTGTTCTATGAGTATTAAGTGCAATCATGCACAACAACACTTATAGAACACCCTTTCAACACAAAGTGGTCTGCATGATGAGGTTGTATTTACACGGAGTATAAAAAGTGCACACAGTGCCTTTTCCTCTCTTTGTAAATATGAAAGAGTATCTTACACAATAACTATGTTACAAAAAGTGACATATTTCCGTTTTTAAAATTCCTTGCGAGTGATAAAAGGTAAGCACAGAGTTTTGTCTGCAAAGATGTTCAAAGAAGAATGATTGAAATAATTGCGGTCCTTCAATAGCTAAAATGGGAAATATTATGAACCCCTCAAATCTCTTTTTTTGCAGGTCACATGCTATCTGATTATGGTCAGATTTCAAAACTACATCGGTATAAACAGAGTGTTTTTAGAAACATGTTTCAACTTTGTAGCTTCTTGCAGACCTCCTCATTCTGCATATTGAGACTTATTTAAACTTACCTTCACAGTCATAGGAATAAAAAATGGTATACATTTTTTTTCACATTTTCATTCCAATCTAAATTCATAAAAATTGCTTATTTTAAAATTTGGATCTGTGAAAGAAAAGGAAAAAAAAAAAACATGTAATAATAAATTTTTTACAACACAGCATAATTTCCACAAAGTATTTTTTTTGCCTTTTTTGCTGTTCTCAGAATATATTAAATTTCACTAAAAATAGTGATTTCAATCGTACTCATCACTTAACAGCGGGCAAAAAACAAAACAATCTCAAAGATTGTTAAAAAAACAACAACTTGCTATTCTCAACAAAATAAAACAAGATACAAATCACAGATATATAAAATGCATACAGCTAACAAAATTTTATAAGTTTAACTTACAAAAACTGTAAATGTTGTCGCTTTAAAATATTCACAGAATCTAAGGATGAATTTTTGGAGGATGCACCACGCCCACAACGTTTTCCTTCAGTGGTGTGGAAATGTTTTACTTTTCTCGAGGGGCAAACAAAGACCAATGCCACCTTCGTCACGTTCAAGATTTGCAAAAGAGTTCTGTTGCGAGGGGATCCTAACAAAAAATACTTGTGCGGCACGGCAAGTATGATGAAACACCTAAGGACCCTTCATCCAAACAATCTTGCACGAGAAGAGTGCAAACAGATGAGAAACACTCCTGTTCTGTATGTGTAAAAAAGAATCACAAATAAATGTATATTAATAACTTTCAAATTTATACTGTTCCATTACTGTACAAACACATTTTATGTAAAAACTGACTAAGAAACTATAGCCCTGAACCACAAGTGTGACGATCGTTAAAACACTACATGCATACTGCATACTACTTTGAAGCAGTTCATGCCCTTAAGCCTACCTCACTAAAAGACTACATGCTAACTGACTAAATGATTATAGTACTATAAGGAGACACACTGGGTGAGTGACAGGGTGTTTGCTAGAAGTGTATGAATACTAACTAGGGAATTGAAGGTGTGAAAGACAACTGTGTAGGTGATTGGAGGACTGCATTCATACTGGATAGGCATTTAAAGCAGTCCATGTGGTAAGGCCTGGCTCAGTGCATGAATACTTAGGCACTGACTGAATGATTAGAGTACTGCAAAGATAGTATCTTGGTGAATTTATAAGTGTTTGGGTTTTGGCACAGTGAATGGATTAGTACATGGTGCTGAATGGGTCACTAGAGGACTGCAAAGGGAGTTACAGGGTGTTTCCTGGAAGTGTATGGATACTGACTAGCGAATTGAAAATGTGAAAGACAAGTGTATAGTATGTTAGAAGACTGCATGCATACTGCATAGACATTTGAAGCAATCTATGTGGTAATGTATGGTTCACAACATGAGTACTTGGAAACTGACTAAATCATCAGACTACTGCTAGGTTAGTGCCTGGGTAAAACTTTTAAATTTTCAGTTCTGGCACAGTGAAGAGAATAGTACATGGTACTGCACTTTAGTGTCAAACCCTGACTCATTTTATCAATGCATAAGCAAAGAATAGCTTCTAAAGCTACTAAAACTTGACAACATGACCGATTTTAAAACAGTTATCTGTCATCAAATACACTATGTTACCAAATGCTTCTCTCACAATCCTTACCCAAATGTACACAGACTCACAGTGTGATTTTAGACAAGCAACACTATCCCTAGCAGTTTACCAAAACTCATTCTCTAGTCTAAAAGAGGTAATGGTATTGCACACAATCTACATATTTAAGTACAGCACATTAGTGTCAAAGCATGACTCATTTAATCAACGCATAAGCAAAGACTGGCTTCTAATGCTACTAAAACTTGACAACATGACAGGTTTTAAAAGAGTTATCTGCTAAAAAATACACGATGTTACCAAATGCTTCAATCACAGTGGTTCCCAAATGCACACTAACTCACAGTGTGATTCTAGACAAGCACCACTATACCTAGGAGTTTACCAAAACTCATTCACTACAGTGAAAGTGGTAAGGGAACTGCACACAATCTACATATTTCAGGACTGCACTTTAGTGTCAATGCCTGACTCATTTAATCAAAGCATAAGCCATAACTGTCTTCTAATGCTACTAAACTTGACAACATGACATGTTTTAAAACAGTTATCTGTCAGCAAATACACGATATTACCACATACTTCTCTCACAGTGGTTCCCAAATGCACACAGACTCACAGTGTGAATCTAGACAAGCAACACTATCCCTAGCAGCTTACCAAAACTCATTCACTACTGTGCAAGGGGTAAGGAGACTGAACACAATCTACATATTAAAGTACAGCACATTAGTGTCAAAGCATGACTTATTTTATCAATGCATTAGCAAAGACTGGCTTCTAATGCTACTAAAACTTGACAACATGACAGGTTTTAAAACAGTTATCTGTCTGCAAATACACGACGTTACCAAATGCTTCTCTCACAGTGGTTCCCAAATGCACACATACTCACTGTGTGATTCTAGACAAACAACGCTATCCCTTCCACTATACCAAAACGCATTTCTTCATCTAGAAGGAGTACTACATTTTAGTATAGAAACATAACTCATTTCACAAATTCATAAACAATGACTGGTTTCTAATTCTACCAAAATATAAAAACAGCACAGTTATCTGTCTGCAAACACATGAAAAACACAAATGCTTATCACAGAAGGGTTTCTACATGCACACACACTGTCAATAAGATTGTAGAGAAAAAAGTACTCCCTACACTTTAGCAGCAGAAATACATTAGTCTGATTAAAATCAAAATAGTCTACATACATCCCCTCACAATTAAATAACTCACCTTTCAAGTTTTTTTGTAGATTAAGAAGTATATCAGTCACACACCAGATTTTCTTTTACAGAATCTCTGCACTGTGCACCTCTCAGCAAAAACAAAGAATGGAAAATGTTTCCTTTCATTTTCCACTCATATACATGTAAACATCAAATCACAATCCTTCACACATAAACTCAAAAGCAAACACACATTTCTATTGGTTAAACATTTCAACCCTTTCCAACTGAAATACATTTCAACCCTTCCCCAATCTGCCTTCTGCCTGTTACCATAGAAACAGGTCATGAAACACTGCACTGAGCACACAGGTCACAAGTTCAGCACACAAAGTTGCTAAACAAGACAGGAAGTGTGCTTGACTTTTCAACATATCAGCTTATCATATAGAATGTTCCTTACAATCTGTTTTTCTTAACCAATAAGAATCATACCTTTAAAAATCTGAAATATACACCCTACCTGTCAGTGTAGAAAGTAGTCATACAACCAATGATTTCTTGTCTTTTTTCCCCCAAAAATTCCGTGGATCCGCGCACCCAACGCGAGAGAATCCGAGCACCCAACGCGATAGGATGCGCGCACCGTGCGCGCATTTCGACGTTTTTTTTTTTTTTAGAAAGGGGGCCCCAGGAGCACCTCTAGAGGGTCAGAGTATTTCCACTCTGCCCCCTTTATATGTTTTACACACTTATTCCCCTTGCTTCTTCAGCCTCGCTTCTACCAAGGCAGAAAATGTCCGCCAACAGTTCCTGGTTTCGAATGTAGACAGACACTCAACAGCCAATTAGCAATCAGCGCGCGATCGGGAGGGTGCGCGCTCGGTTCGGGGAGGGTGCGTTTACGGTGCGGGTAGGGTCCACGGATCCTCCCCGGCCATAGATATTTATGTACTTTTAACTCTAATTTTCTCAGGAACTACTGAACGGATTCACACTATTTATGCCAAAGGCACGAGTCTGAACTGAGAACTACTTCTTTGCCAAATTTGGTGTCATTCCGTTCAGCAGTTCGGGCTGTAGCTGCGTCAACAGGTCCTATGGCATGGGGAGAACGTGTTTTGGGACCCCCCTTTTTTCTCGGCCCCCGCTTTACGAATCACCATGAAACTTTCAGGGTAGGAGCGGAGCAGAGCGGAGCTGGCCAAAAGCTTGGAAAATTTTGCAAGGATTCATCAACCAGCACCAGACTTATTGGGAATAGAATGTTGCGGATTTCCTATGGAAAATAGGTCCTAACTATAACTATCTACTGGCGACCGCCAGTAGATAATATACACACACACACACACATGCACACATACACATTAAAACCATAAAAAATATAAACAACTGAATAAGAAAAATGTATGAATCAATGTAGGCAATCGCTACCTAGGAATACAGGTAACCCATTCACTCAAAGACTTATTTATTGGTAATCTTGCATGCGCTGTTACCACCTTAAGGTCCTGAATGATGTTTTGGCAAACGGCAAGACTATCTGTGGCGTGCAGTCCTCTTAAAAATGGTTGTCCTCACTCTCCTCGTTTATTATGTTGCTAACCTTCTCCTACATATCCCAACCCCATTCTTTTACTCCTTTGGGAAACTCATGTGGGAATTTATTTGGAGTAATTACCAATGCAAAGTAGCGCTGTCTAAACTTTATTTGCCCATAGACCAAGGAGGACTCAGAAGTGTCGAACCTCAAACAGTACTACCTTGCTTCCCAACTCCAGTGGGTGGCTAAATGGTTGACAGGTCTGCAGTTAGCTTATACCGCTGTGGCGCAACCCGCCTGCGCCCTACCCTCTATTTCTTCAGTTGTTCCACCCATGCACTAGGATGGCATCGCCTGACTCACTGCTTCTGCAGGTGGCCTATTGCTGCAGTCTCCGATTCCTTTACCTTACACGGTCACTGACTCCGTGTGCTGGCAATAGCCCTGTTTGGTACGCCTTGGGGACACAACAGCACATACACAACAGAACTTACCGCCTGGCATGCAGCTGGTATTCACACTATGGGGGACCTTTACTGTGATGGTGCCCTCATTTCATGAGTCCCTGATGGAGGACGACAGCTTACCTCCGGGTGATTTACTCTTAGATGACTCTCTGCTTGCGACAGTAGGGTGCACATGGGGCAACTTGAAAGACAAACCTCTGACACACCTCACCATACAATATCTCCTTGTCATGGGACCCGGCCTAGGAATACGGGTACATCAACTCATTCACTGTTTTTTGGACTCACTTTAAATCCACACTGTGCAGCAGCTTACACCTTTGCGGTGCCATTGGGATGGAGGTTTAGCTCGCCCTGCACAGACAGGGACTAGGCTGCCTTACTGTAGGGCCCAGTTCATATTCTGCGCAACAGCCATTTTAGGCATAACCAATTCAATGTAATACAAGGGCCTATCTCACCCACGCCAAAATAAATCGCTATTTCTGCCGCACTGATGCAGCCTGCCCCCACTGTCACCTGGTCAATGTAGACTTGCTTCACATGTTGTGGGCCTGACCATCCCTTCACAATTATTGGCAATGAGTTACGTACCACTTGTCCGCATGCATAGGGCAATTTGCTCTGCACACATGGGAGACATGCATTTGAGCCTCTACTGAAAAGACACAAAACTGAGGAGCATATGTACAAGCCACTGTCGCCACTTTTTGTGACATTCCCGTGGTGATAGGGGTCTTGCCTTATGTACAAGGCAGCATTAAGCCACTTAACGTGGCTTATCGCTGCCTTGTACATAAGGCACCCTTTCACGCAATTGTATTTGACGCTGCACGCTATGTACAAGGGTGGCGTACATAGGAGGGAGTGCCAAAATTAAGACCAGGAAAATCCTGGTCTTAAGTTGGCAAAACAAGGAGAAATGTATTATTTCTCCTCATTTTTGCTACAGCAAAATGCCATGGTTTGTTTATGTACAGGAAGGTGCCCCTTTCTGTACATAAACAAACCTTTTGAAAAAATGCGATTTTGCATGAAGCAGCACACATGAAAGTTACAAAATGGCATTTTAGGATTGTTTATGTGCAGGAAGGGACATCTTCCTACATTTAACCAATCCTCCCCTGCATGCAGACACCCTTGCACTCTGGTGCAAGGGTGCCTGCGACAACTAAGCGCCATCGCAGGGGGAAACGCAACGCTTCACCACATTCTTGTAAATATGGTGCAGCCTTGTGTTTCCGAAGCAGCGGAGCATGTCTTTAAGCCTAGGAGGCTAACAACACGCTCCACCACTTCATTGTACATATCCCCCTGAGAGTAATATTAAAATAAGTATTTATTACTTAATTAACTTCCCACCTTATACCTCTACAAACCTAGCAGCCCACACGTAAAGCAAAACTAAAGTAAATAAGTATAGCATAATTTGAAAGATTGATAATCAATTAAATATTCAATCACAATAAATAATTAATAGTTTGTTATTTATTACTTCATGAACTTCCCACTCCATACCCCTTTAAACCCAGCACCCCACACCTAAAATAAAACTAAAATATATAAGTATTATACAATTTACTTAATTAATAATCAATTAAAAATTAATTGATAATTAATACATAATTGTTAATTATTACTTAACTCCCACCCTAAAGTCACACAACCCTAGCAACCCGCACATAAAATATAAAAGAAATATGTAAGTTTTACACAATTTACATAATTAGTAATCAATTAAATAATTACTTCTAAATTAATAATTGATTGTTAATGAATTATTACTAACTTAACTTCCCGTGCTATATATCTACAAACGTAGCAACCTGCACCTAAAATATAACTAAAATAAATCAGTATTACATAATCTACATAATTAATATAAATCAGATAATTGAATAATATTAATTCATTAATAATTGCTTAATTAACTTCTCACCCTATCCCCCTTTAAATCCAACAACCCACTGCAACACTATAAATTACTATTACCAATTAAAGAACAAATTCTGAATCACTTAAAATTACAAACTATATTTAAAGGCTCTCCACGCAACTTCTTCCACAGGTATTTTTGATGAAAACAAGAATGTGTTTGTTGAATTCTATGCACCGTGGTGTGGACACTGCAGATTGGGACAAACTGGGTGAAAATACAAGGATCACGAGAATATTGTGATCGCCGAGATGGACTCCACTGCTAATGAAATTGAGGCTGTGAAAATCCACAGTTTTCCCACATTGAAATACTTTCCAGCTGGCGCTGAGAGAAAGGTGACTGACTACAATGGGGAGTGCACCCTAGAGGGCTTCACCAAGTTCTTGGAAAGTGGAGGACTGGATAGTGCAGCGTATGATGATGATGACTTGGAAGGAGATGATGAGCCTGATCTAGAGGGTGAAGACGATGAGCAGCACATATATAAAGACGAGCGGTAAGAAGGGACTTGAAACCTGCATACCCCCAATACAAAACCCAGAAGACACTACTGTGGCAAAGTACAAGAGTGCATCTAGGTCTGGGACAAGGTGGTTGAATCCAGGGATTGACTCAAATTCACCCAAACCTCTCTGTGCAGTTGAACGTTTCGTACTCATTGTTTGGGAGATGGGAACTTTGGCAACATGGCAATAATTTAAAAATGAGCATTTTATTTTCCCTAGTTATTTTTGTACCTTTTTTTTTTGCTAATTCCCTCGAGTTGCTGCATGGTTCAGTGCGCATGTCTCCCTTAACGCATTCAGGCTCCCGAGGTTCCGTCCCAGAGTATTTCATTTTTTTCAGCTGTGAAATTTTAGTAATCACTTTAATTTTTTTAGTAGGCACGGGGAGATTAAGTGATTTGCCCAGAATCACAGGACGTGGAGTCGACTCCGAGGCTCGAACCTTGGTTTTCCAGCTGCAAGGTCGGCAGTCTAGACCTGAGACTACATCCTCTCCCCACATCCTGTCGCCACGGTTGGGCCAGTGTGAGGTCGCTGAATGATCCCCCTCTTTGCGCACTCACATGCATGTCCCTGATTGCATCAAATATGGGCTAGAAACTAAATGCTGGTTTAGAATACGTCTAATACCCACCCCAGATTGTACCAAGCAAGCAGCACACAACGCAGCCACCTGGTGTATGCTTCATTATGCTTATTTGTTATGGTTACTGCAATGTGCACAGGGTTAGATTGGGATAAAAAATCGGGCCAGGCACGATAACAAAAAAAGTGGCCAACATTTGCATTGCCTTTCTTCAAAACACTGCTTTGGCGAAAGTAAATAAAAAAAAAAAAGTGGATGGGGAGGTGGAAGGTAATAAAAAATGCACGGATTAGTTTACACTGGTAAAACACACCTGAAAACAAGTGAGGCCACTTCTGCTAAGGCCCCCTGCCCCCGCTCAATATGCATATATTAACGTGCCGAATCAGTGAGAGAAAAGAAGTGACACCTCTGCTTGTTGCTAAACGGGAGGTAAAGGATGCCCGTCTGCGACCAGAAAGGCCACTCAGGCACCCACTTGGCCGCTGGCGGTATCCGAACAATGCAGAAACTGCCCAAATCGCCCCCCCAGACTGCTCAAAAAAGCAGCCCACAGCTAGAACTCGGACACCGGCCTCTCAGGCATTGCCCGAGTGCCCGCGTTATCAATCCGACGCTGAATGTGCACATGGAAGCTAATCCTTGGCTTCAGGCACGCTGACTTTCACAAACTTTCTAGTGACCTCTCGATTTCTTGTTCTACTGTGATTGCTGTGCAGTAAGACATGACTGATACCAGAAAAGCGCACAACCCTGCAGGCAGGGTTACTGTGAGAATAGAAAATAAAGAGTGTGCACTGCTAGAAGCTCTTTTACAATGCAGAAACTGTCACAAGCCTTCAATCGGTGTTATATCTACTCAGCGTTTCCACTGGCACCATGAGAACGAGTGATGTATCATAAAGAGACCGAACTGGAATGTGCCCCTCAACTCAAGACTTTTTTCACAAATGCTGTTGGATCCGACCACACAGAGAGTGATCTTTATATTGTTCACGTGGTGACAGGTGGTGGTAAGGGGCAGGGCCGGACTGAGTGTGGCGGGCACCGGGCATTTCCTTGGTGGGCTGGAGGGGTGCGGGACGTTTTTGTGCCTTGTATGGGCTGGTTTTGCAGCAGTGCTGCAATATCAGCCCCCTGTAACAAGAGCGAGAGTGGTGCTTCTCACTAGCAACCCCCGCTCCCAAGGCCAGTCAAGCAGCAATCTGCCAGGGCTGGTTGCTATTCCCAGTCCGGCCGTGGTAAGGGGCCCAGTCAAACACCACATATTTTATTTGCTTGATCTGACTGTAATCATATACATGTTTAAGGTCCGAAAGAAGAGCAAGGAAACACCCCTGGGACATTGTATGCTGTCTCCAGGACACATTTTTGTAATGAAATGCAGCAGTAAATATTATACTGCCTTAATGCGGTGCAGCTATTTGCAACCAATTTATAAAATATGTGTCTGTTATGGACCAGGGGCCCTATTACAGATAGTGCTCCGGGGGTACAACGAGTATGTGCACCTGCTCTTTGTGCCCCCGGGGCACTATGAAATTACAGAAGGGACCACACAAACTTGTGCGGCCCCTTCCATAATACTGAGAGAGCTAGCGAACATGTAGCTCAAGCGCAATCTTCAGAGGGTGTTTCCTCATTTGCATGGGGGTGTGGCCACATGCAAATGAGGAAATCACTTGGACTCTATGCCTGCGCCCTATTATGGACATGAGCACAGAGGCAAACTTGCCCTTAGGAGGCACATTGACAGGTAAGCTACCTGGAGGGGCCAAAGGGGGTCCTATGGACACCCCAGAAATCCCCCTGCAAGGGCGGTGCAGTCTTTCTGTGTACCTGCCTGCAGGGGGATCCCTCTAACTTATTTAAAGTGCAGGCAGGTTGCTGCCTCCACTATGAAGCAGCCGCTCCATGTTTCACTGAGTGTGCTGCCCAAAGAGTAGCACGGGTTTGCAGCTGTCCCTGAGGGCAGCACATTCATCATAATAGGGCACATTGTTCCTATTTGCAACTGGTGTACCTGTTTAAAGGTTCAGGTTCAGAGTTTTCAACCATAAAAATGCCTTTACCAAACCACTTTGGATCAGATGTACAAAGGTATTTTGCATTCGCAAATGCTCCGATTCAGAAAACCAGAGCTTTTGCAACCACAAAATGACCTTTTGGTATGTACAAAACCCAAATTGCGATTCGGTAACATGTTGTAGAATCACAATTTGAGTTTGTGTCTACACACCGCACTGCATTTTGTAATGGAATGTATTAATGTTTTGTTTAGTAGCCCATTTGCAAATAGGAAGAAGTCCCCAAAGGACCTCTTCCCCTTTAAGAATGTTGACAATAGCATTTTTAGGAGTTGACAGTATAAACTTTTTTAAAGTTTGTAACATGTACTTCTTTTACACTCCTATATGGAAAACGGGCAGTATTTAAAAAAAAAAAAAGATTGCTTATTTAAAACAATCACACACATAGTAGTCTCCTGACCCCAGCAGGCTATCATCCATGCAATGGCGGCGAATTGTAGTGGGACACAGTTTGCGACTTACCTCATTAATATGCACGAGGCATGTCAAATTACGGCCCACTACGATATGGTATTTAGTAATCAGACCTATTAGTAGATAGGTTGCTTTGGAAAATACCACTGGATACGCTAAGAGTCGGTACACAAATTGCGGCCACATTTAGCGAATTCAGTGTTCGTACATCTGGCTGTAAACCCATTGTAGGAGTCAATATCGTTTTCAGAATCCTAAAATCGTTTAAGAAATGTATGAGAAGTTGCTATTTGGAAGTGTTAAGGGAAGAGCAATTCCTATCCATATGTATGAATGGTTTACGACAGAAATAGCGGTTGTAAACTATTGAAAAGTAATCAACCCACAAATTGGGTTGGTACCCCATTTGCAAAAGGGAAGGGTCCCCATGGAGCCCCATCTCCTTTGTGAATGTGATAAAAAGTTTGTTGGGGGATTGACGCAGTTCATAGGAGCACTGCCAACTCTCAAATGGACAAAAAAATAAACTTTTCTTTTGAAACAGAGCCCCATTTCCTTTAAGAACAACGGGCTGCAAAAAAAAAAAAACTTTACGCTCTTGAAAGGCAATCACAGACATGGTTGTCTGCTGTCACCAACAGGCCACCATTCCTCTGATGGCATCCAATCAGAGTGAGTCACAATTTGCGACCTACTTGAATATTAATCTGAATTTTCAGAACTGATCTTTTACATTGGTAATTTCCGAAAACTATTTACTGGTCCCAAAAATACTGGTTGCAAATTGAGACCAGTATTTTGCAAGTAGTAAATAGTAAATTTGACCTTATATCTGCTAAGCACTTGAGTATGAGCCCTTATATCCTCCTTTAAAGAATAGCTGTGTATCCATGAAGTAGAGTGGCTTTAACAGGGTACCTCAGACATTGATATCAGTGTCTTATATACAATATCTACACATGCATCAAGGGATCAACGTAATGGGCAACATGGCTGGCACACTCACCTGCGATCCATTTTAAATAACCTATCAGACTTGTCGATCCTCTGAAATGGGGAAATGTGCCTAACAAAGGAGAACAATCTGTGATACTTGCTTTCAAAGGGGGTTATTGATCCACTACACCTGAGTTTGTATGATTGGAGAAGTCCATGCTCTGTTGTTTTGCTTCTGGATTCACCCTATGCAAATAATGTGCATGTAGTTTAGTGAATTGGGGCCCAGGAGAGATGCATGGTGGGAGACTAATCCAAGTACCTTCTTTGTGCCACATCCTTTTGATAATGGGTCTCTCTGTTCCTTCCGTCTGTCCTTTCCTACCAGCGAGACCTCGATATAATTGGATTTTGCAGAGCATGGAGCTCCAACTGATTGGAAGGAAGAGGTGCAATTGTCTTTTCGGCATATCAAGCTCTCCAGAGGAGGCTCAGAAGACAATATTATGTGGTGGTGACCAGAAAGGAGGAAAGGCAGTGTGTCAGGTACATCTGAGTATTGAAGCACAGGAATGAATGATAATTATGACAAAGTTTTGTAAACTGATGAAGTGAAATTGTTGTTGAATTATTTAGTTGAATAATGAATTAATGATGCTGTACCTGTTGCTAATATTTCTACTTAAACATTGGTGGTTGTTGTATCTATGTATGTATATGGTATTTCTGTAGCTCAAACCTTGCCAAAAGGCAGTGACGCACTGTCCATGGTTAAAGACAAGCATAAAGTCAAAAAGTAAGAGGAGAGCCTTCTGTCATGTTTCTTTTCTTCTTTACACTTCTTAGTTTGTAGCCTGATGATGTCCTGAGATTGTGAGCTTGTCTGCAAGATAAGTGAGAGTGTTGGTTGTGACAGGTCGGTAAATGATGCAGCTGGTTTTGAAGATGGTGGGGGCTGGCAAGGGGACCCAATGGAGTCCCATCAGGAAGGGTATGTTGTGATGAGACATGCTGTAGTGTGTAGGATGCCCATAAGGTGTGCTAGTCTGGACTGTGGGAGGCCAGGGAAAAGGAAATTATGACTATCCAGAATTGAGAGTACAAGGTCTTGAACTGCAGTTCTAATGTCACTTTCAGTAAGAAACAGTTTGACTTTCTTTAGAAGGGAGAGCTGTTACCAGGCTGTCTTTGTTTTTTGTGTGTTCCTTGAAGGTGAGGTTGATGTCCGGGGTGAATCCAAGTGACTTGGCATTCAGTGAATGTTGGGGTTCTAAACTGTCAAGGTTCATGTCATTGAGGCAGGTTTGTAGTGAATCTTATTTATTGTTCTTGGCAAATTACAGGTTTTCTGTCTTGGCGGGTTTGAGCTTCATCTGTGCACTGGACATTCAGGTCTGGATAATGTGCAAGCAGTGTTTGAAGCATTGGGGCCCAAATTTACAAACACTTTGCGATGGGTTTTTGTTATGATAACTTTTGAACCCTCCTGAGGCACAGCCGGGAGTAGCAAGGAAAACTGAGCATAACTTTGTTTTACAAACTGTAAAATTTCACTTAGCTTTTAAAATCCCTCACCTTCCCTGTCACATCTCTGCAGTGTGCAGGTACCCTTTCCTGCTGAAAAACGAGCACTGGTAAGGGTAAAATCACCGTTTTCCCGCCATCTTCATTCCCCTCTCCCTGACTGGGACACGCCCACCTTGAGGCCACGCCCCCCTCTTCAAAGTTATAAATGACGCACTGACTACTAGCACTTTAGATAACTTTTGAACCCTCCCGAGGCACAGCCGGGAGTAGCAAGGAAAACTGAGCATAACTTTGTTTTACAAACTGTACAATTTCACTTAGCTTTTAAAATCACTCACCTTCCCTGTCACATCTCTGCAGTGTGCAGGTACCCTTTCCTGCTGAAAAACGAGCACTGGTAAGGGTAAAATCGCAGTTTTCCCGCCAACTTCATTCCCCTCTCCCTGACTGGGACACGCCCACCTTGAGGCCACGTCTCTCGCACTGCTCCCTCCCTACAAATATGTGCATGTTACGGAAGCGCAGCGGGCGCGACGAATGCGCGCCGAAGGCGCGCATAAGGCAAGCTCGTCTGTGCTCGTCCGTGCTGAGACCGGGCCAGGGGCCAGAACCTCTGATCAACCCCCGCGACAGGCTCCCCACATCTACCCCAAATCCACATTGATGGCACTGCGCACGCCTAACACCGACTGCGCTCAATATAATCCACACCTATGGTCAGATACCACAAAATTTACATGTCCCCACTGTAACGTGAAGCTACAGATAATGAATGAAAAAATCAAAACGTATGCCGTCACTGCATCTATGTCTCCCGACATCACCGCTGCACTAATCAATGCACGATCTCTTGTCAAGCACCGGCAAGAAATACACGATCTTATTATCAACAACAATCTTGATTGTCTCTTTCTCGCGGAGACATGGACGGATGGAGCATCCGATCCTGACATGGCAGTTGCGACCCCCCCAGCCTATAACGCCTATCGCCTAGATAGAGTGGGGCAGCGCGGAGGAGGACTAGCCATCATCGCCCACGACCACATAATGGTCAGAATATCTCACATTCACTCCACCTCCTGCGAAGCCCTTCTTTTCGATCTTAAACTCACCCCATCGTTTCATTTTAAAGGCATCCTACTATATCGACCACCAGGCTCTCGCACCAACTTTCTAGCAAATCTGGGTGCAATACTAGAAGCTCCAGCGCTGGAAGACTCATTTACATTATTGGGCGACTTGAACTTCCATCTTGAGAATGCATCTGACAAAGATACCCAGTCCTTGAAATCAGACATGCACACCATGAGTCTTCGGCAACTGGTAACCACCCCCACCCATAAAGCCGGTCACACGTTAGACGGCATTTTTACTAATATGCAAGGCGTTAATATAATAGATACCTTACCAATGCCATGGACCGACCACTTCGCCATCTTTATAAAAATATCAGTCACATTAAATAGACTCAGACCCCACTCTGTACCGAAACCACAAACCATCAAAGTTTGGAAGGACATCGATCACGCTGAGCTAACGAGCCTACTTGAAAAAACTCGTCCTGACTCAACATTCGATCCAAACTTGGCCACACGACAATTTCAGGAGTGGATAGGTACCGCCACCCACTCCTTAGCCCCAACTAAAAAACTCTCTAGAAACAGAGCAACGCCATCAGCCCCATGGTTTACAGAGGAGCTCCGTATTAAGAGGCAATTCTGTAGAAACAGGGAGAGTCATTGGTGCAGATCCTACAGCGCTGAAAGCAAGACCAGCTATAAGGAAGCACTCGGACAATACAAAGCTCTTATTGTCGAGACAATTTTTTTTTATTTCACTGAACAAATCAATTCTGCTAAAAACTCAAGTAAAAAACTTTTTGAGATAACTAAGGTCTTAGCGGGAAACGCACCGGACCTGAATCCCCCACAATCCCAAGTCTTTTATGATTCTCTGGCTGATTTCTTTTTCACAAAGGTAAATGATATATATCAAGCATTCTCCACAAAAACAGTAATGAGCCCCCCCATATCTAACAACGGGACCAACAATATCGAACTCTCTCAGTTTTTAGACCTTGGAGAAACACAAATCAAGGAAACAACGGCCACAATCAAATCAGGCTCAGCATTAGATCCTTGTCCTCTAAAAGTCATTCGTCCGATCATGGACTATCTCTCCCCTGACATTGTATCAATCTGTAACACAATGTTCAGAACTGGGATATACCCAGACTCCCTCAAAAATACCTTGGTCAAACCCCTACTTAAGAAAGTTAATCTGGACAAGGACCAACTAAAAAACTACCGCCCCATAGCCAGTCTCCCCTTTTTAGCAAAGGTAGTGGAAAAGGCTATGAACTCACAACTCTCAGAGTTCATAGAAAAACATCAACTACTGGACAACACCCAATTTGGTTTCCGCAAGTTCCACGGAACCGAAACTGCCTTAATAAAAGCTACAGAGGACATAAGAGTGATCCGGGACCAGGGAGGTACAGCAATACTCGTACTGCTCGATCTGTCGGCAGCCTTCGACACGGTCGACCACAAGATCCTGGTCGACCGTGCCGAAAAACTGGGCATCCGCCACATGGCTAGAAATCTGCTCTCCTCCTTCTTGGCAGGTAGATCACAGGTGGTCACACTGGGTCCCTTCCAATCGCACAAGCTGTCACTACCGTGTGGGGTTCCCCAAGGCTCATCCCTTAGTCCGACACTATTCAATATCTACGTGTCGGACCTGGCCTCTGTCATCAAGGCCTATGGGATGAGCCTTACTTCGTACGCAGATGACACCCAGCTTGTGTTAGCCATTAACGGGAATGGAGACAAGGTAGCTGAAAACTTCCAAGAGGGCATGCGGGCGATCGGTGAGTGGATGGCCTCTAACTGTCTAAAGTTAAATGCCGAAAAAACGGAGGTCGTCATATTTGGACATCTCTCCCCAGGATGGTCAAACACCTAGTGGCCCCCTACACACGGAACACCACCTACACCAGCCATCACCGTCAGAAATCTGGGGGTGATTTTTGACGATAAATTAAATGTTATGGCACACTCAAATAAAATAGCAGCAACAGCCCATTACAAACTTAGGCTGATCAAGAAAATCATGCAGTTTTTACCAACCTCAGCAGGTAAGACGCTGATAAGCGCCCTCGTGCTGTCATCTCTTGACTACTGTAACGGCTTATTCATCAACGCCCAAGCAAGAGTGACCAACAAAATGCAGACCATCCAGAATGCTGCAGCCCGCCTCCTGTCTGGAATCCCTAAGTTCTCACCAATCTCTGAGACTATAAGGGACTTACATTGGCTCAAGATTCGAAACAGGATCAAGTTTAAAGCGCTGTGCGTACTCTATAAAGCATTGCACAACTGTGGTCCACATTTCCTGAAATCCCATCTCAGACACCAGTCCTCCATAAGATCGCTCCGATCTAATAACCTTAAAATCCTTCAAATACCACGAACAAAAACAGTTAACTGGGGCGATAGACGCTTCCTTGTGGCAGCTCCCAGGTTATGGAACTCCCTGCCAGCATCCATCAAAGACAGCCCATCCCTGATGCATTTCCGTAGAAAGATAAAGACCTGGCTGTTTGATCAAGAATAGTTACCGGCTCAACCTCGGGAATACATTCAAAGTTTCTAGCGCCGAGACGCCTACGGGCAATTGTATGCGCTGTATAAATCTCAAAAATAAATAAATAAATAAATGTATTAACCGCAAACCTGATGCAAAGTGTGGCGGTAGTATTTGCAATCTAACTAATATTGCAATGTGCATTGGACTGTAACCAAAAGTAATGCCAGGCTGCACAGTATGCTGCCTCGAGCTTTGTGCCAAGGAGGTGTTTCATTGTTGGCACCTGGGCGTTACAATGCAACCACCTATGAGTTTTGATACAAATCAATATCTGCAAAAAATTGTAGACAGGAATTTGCACCAAAATTGTTTTCATCCTGGAGGCATGCATAAGGAGGAGATTATCCTTGTTTTTTCCTCTTTGCATAAGGGCTACTTTTTACAGCACACATACAAAGTGGGAAATGCCTTAATGCATAGTTTTTGTACTGAAAGTGATGCGTTCCTGAACAAAATGTCTGCGAATCATAGTTCAGAAACCTATAGTACAAGGATGTCTGCATTGGTGCATAGTAGCCCAAAAAGCGCCAGCACAGGGAGAGAGCAGAACAGCGCCATATCTTAGTAGATATCTTAGTAGATATGGCACTGTTCTGCTTTCTCCCGTTTATGTAGCACAACAATTATACTTGCTGTGCCGCGTTTCATGATTTTTTTGTAAATCTTGGCCTGGATGTTTGAAGCAGAGGAGACTTTCAAGTAAAGATGTGGTAAATCTCGATGCTGTCATCTGTGAGTAGAGCACTAAGTGGCCTCATGTAAAGTTTGAAGATAATAGGAGACATTAAGGAGCCATGGGGGGGGAACTCCACATATAATAAGGATCTTTTGTGATATGCAGTGCCCTTATGAGCAAACTGGTGTCGGTTGGAAAACAGGAGGAAAGCTTGTGACCGGCATGATGGTGAGAACAAGGTCCATATCTGTGAAAAGGCCTCAGCACCTGGCATTAACAGCCAGGCTTACTGATGAGACATTTAATCTACGTATCCTACCCAAATTACAATTCCTGATAAGCAGAAAGGGTTTTGTGATTTATTTTGAAAAGGTATGTGTACAAAATTATTTACCTCTCTCTCTTTAGAAAGGCAGAAATAACTACTATTTACTAAAGACTGGCAATTCGGGTGAAGTAGGGTGAGTATATTAATGGTAATCATGAAAGTTTTGTGCTCGTGCAAGATAGCAATGTTTATTTTATCCTATTAAAAATGAGATGTCAAAATAAGACAATAACATTACACAGATGGGTTCCTTGAATGAGGAAACTGTGCTTTATATCATTAAAACACTACCTGAATAGAAAAATCTTGAGAATATATTCCAAACGAAGGGAGCAATTTGTTCCTTGGAAAAAAGAAAAAAATGAATTCAGTCAACCACACTAAAGCATTTATCTAGAGCAAGCCACTACTATAAATCACTATAAAATCTCTACATATGGAAAGGATAGATCTAGAGAGCTTTTTCACACTAGTGCAAGATTGTGCCTTCTGACTCCTCTTGGTCCTTTGGCATTGTTCTGTCAGCTTCAAACCCCTTTCAAGCTACCTAAATGTTAGATTTAAGATTGTCTGGACCTTAAAGCTGTGATGGTATAAAGAGGGAAAGACTTCAGCCCTAATTAGCAGTTTGAAGAACTTCTAGTAGACCTCTTCTATTCAGAGTCACTGCATTAAATATTGTCAACTCAACTTGATAATGTTGAACATTTCACAAAGTCTTATCAGGATCTGAATTAATAATTAGATAATATATGGAACAAGAATAGAGAGTCCTTTTAATAGTATTTCCCAAAAACCCATATTGACTTTCCCAGGCTACCACATCTCAAACTTTACCTCCTGTCTCAATGAACCTCCAGAAAACACAAAACCTTCCCTATGTGCCTCAAATGGTTTCTGGAAATACAAGATTGCTGATGACGTTTACAATATCTACCTTAGTGGTTCTTAACCTGTGGTCGGTCTGCCACTCCAACTCGGTGGGTCCCCGATAGTTTAGAAAATGAAACAATAAGATTAATAAAGTATATATAACGAAAACAAAAATCGAAAATTTTAAAACGTTCTGTCAATGAAAAAGAATTTGAAATTGGAGGCTAAAAATTAAGTTGGTCTTTTCAGTTTGAGTCATTGGGGTAGTGCAAGTACAGTAAACAGAATATTGTATAGTCGGTGGGTGCCCTTATTGAAGTGCCAACAAAAAGAGAGTGTGCAGTAGGAGCAAAAAAGACAAGGTGATATGCTAGCGTTTAGTATATCCCTGCATCTTCAAGAATTAAAAAACAAATTCAGAAAATCTCCAACCTTCCCGTTAAAAATGTACATTTTTCTATATTTGTGAATTAAAATAAATATTTCAATATTTGTTTATTTGTATCATGTACACTTGTTTCTGTATTTTCGTGTATTGTTTTGAGGTTCAAATAGTAGAAGTTGCTTAGACTGGTGGTCCCTGGCTTCCAATAATGACTTAGTGGGGGCCTCTGGATTCCAGTAAAGAGTCATTGAATGTCCACAGAAGTCAAAAGGTTAAGAACTGCTGATGAACTTGTTATGCAGTTGCATGACAGTAAGTAAATGGTGGTTGGTAATTATGAGATAATTAGCTTTTAAAAACGAAATGTAACCAAAATTTTAAAAAATCCATACACTTCAATAATTTTAAACATGACAAAATAGATTGTCCCACTGGACAAAAGTGTCAGTGTCCGAGAGTAGGTTGAATCTTTGTCATGAATGATCATAATATACAATTAAACACTGTGGATGGGAAGAGGATAATGGGAAAGCAATAGAGAGGAAAAAAATTCTAGGCCCAGATGGCATTGATTCTAGAGGTTTGAGCCACTTGGTAACTGGTGATTAACAGGTAAGTTTAGGCTTTTGTATGGAAATCCATTACTCCTAGAACAACATACATTCAATATGTAGCTGTTTAAAGGAGAGGAATTAAACAGTGCTACTGTTATAGCAAGCACAAAATAATTTCGCTTACCAGTCCTCTTGACAAGGACGCAGTAATAATCTCTAAGGAAGACCATGAACCAATACTTAGAATTGTGTAGGTGGGGCCTAACCACCTGCGCATTGTACACCAACACCAGTCTTTAACTGACGCAGTGAATCACACTCAGCTAGGTGGTACGTTCAAAACCGAGTGCAGTCTTTTGCCCCTTTATTTATAGCCTCTGGCCGCACCCAGCCAGCACCATGTCACCAGCAGTTACCTCTCCAATTTTGCCTAAGCTCAGCACTCTCGTGCACACTCCTTGAGATACCATTTGGATGTACTCCTATGTTGTCTCTGCTTCCCCTTCAACCTCTGCCATCGCTTGTTCAGGATGGTGTGAGAGGAAATCCACCAGGTTTTTCGACCCTGCTGATAGACCACCTCAAACTGGCATTGCTGTAGTTAAATGGCCCACTGTCCAATGCAAGGTGGTGGATGAGGAGCCGTGCCTCAGAATACTGGTACCAGGTGTTGGTGGTCAGGAATCACCCTGAAGGACCTACTGCAAAGGTATAAACAAAAATGTCCACAAGCCCATTTAATGGCAAGTGCTTCTCTTTCTATTTGAGCATATTTTGCTTCTGTCGGGGTGAGGTCTCTGCTTGCAAATGCCATAAGCGTCGATCTCCGAAACGACACTTCCTGAGTGAGCACCACCCCAAAACCTATTGGACTTGCATCAACCAGTAGTTCAGTTTGTTTCTTTGGGTCGAAGTATGCCATTCTTGTCTTGCCCTGGAGAGTTGTTTTCATTTTCTGGAATGCCTCTTCCTCTCTCTGGCCCCACATCCAGCGAGTGTCCACCTTTGTCAGGGCTCTCATTGGTCCTTTGTCAGGGCTCTCATTGGTTCTGTAATGGTGACCAGGTTGGGGATGAACCTGCTACAATAGGTGGCCATTCCCAAGAAACTGCTTACTTCTAAGGCATTGCATGGTGCCGGAGCCTGCTTGATGGCCTGTGATTTCCTGGAGTTAACTCGCACCCATTCTTCGGTGAATACATACCTAAAGAATTCTATGATAGTTTGGAAGAACAAGCACTTTGCCCGATGAAGGGTGGTACCATGTTCCTAGAGGTGCTTCAGAGTGGCCTGCAGGCACTTGTGGTGTTATTCTGCGGTAGTGGAATCAATCAGAAGGTCCTCACTTACATTCATGATGCCTTGTAATCCAGACAGTGTCTCCCTTATAGCATTTTGGAAGATTTCTGCAGGTGAAGAGATGCCAAAACTGAGTAGCTTGTACCTGCGCAATCCCAAATGTGTACAAAAGGTTGTTATATAGTTACTGTCTTCTGCAATCTAAAGTTGGAGCCAACCCCTGTTGAGCTCTAATTTTGAGAACCACCTGGTCCCCTTCAGTTCAGCAACGATGCCTTCTATTGTGGGAATAATGTTACTCTTCCTCTTAATTTCTGTGTTTGGAAGGCACAAGTCAATGCATAATCACACCTTACTGGGTTGTTTTGGCTTCTCTGCTATAACCATGGGGGATACCCAGGGCATTGGCCCTGATACCATCTCAATCACTCCCAGATTTTCGAGCTTTTCCATCTCCATTTCATCCTGCAGCCTCTGATGAAATGGCACATGTTGATGCCGTAAGGCTACCTGGCTTTACAGATTTGTCAGTGTGTAAGCTGATGGGTGGAGCTCGCTTGCATCCTAAACCTTGGAAGAGTTCTGGGAATTGGATTAGTAGCTCGTCAATTTGGCAGGATTGCCTGTTCCTGGCAACCAACACCAGACCTAAGTCTTTTGCGGTATAACTCCCCAACAGTGTTTCTTCCTCTTTATCCTTTTTCCATCACATGGAATGCTGCCAGGAGCACTTGACCATTCGAGCGTTCCTGTACTCCCCTAAGTCCTTTCAGGGGCAAAGGAATCTAACCACCATAGGTGTATATCTTGCTGCGGGACGGGTCTTGGATGGGCCTCAGATGACTGTATCAGTATTGCTATATACCCATCACATTCATGACACCCGTACCTATGAGGGCTTTGACCTCTGATTCTGGGTCCCGCAATCTCAACCACATATGTGGGTTGTGGCCTTCTGTGTCTCCTCAGATCTCCTGTAAATGAAATAATGAATACCTCTTCTTTGCCATCCGACAGAGACAGATCTTGTCGATATCCAACCTATTGGGAGTGTTTGGAAATGCTTTGATGCCCCTGGTCATTCAGCGACAGCTGTTGCACTGTTTTAGTCAGTATCTTCTGCGGGCTCCTCTTCCCAGTGGCCCGCAGTGACACACCTTTGCGAATTGGTTGATTTTACCACAGCTTGAGCATGTGCACCCCTGTGCTGGTCAGTTCTCCAGTGGATGTTCCTCCCGGGCACAGTATCTGCATTGTGTCCCAAACTGCAATGATGCAAGCACCTTGAGCCTGTTTACTTTTCCTTTTGTATACACAGCATCAGTGCATTCCGTCTTCACACTAGAGGCCTTCGTTTGGTTTGTTTGAGTTATTGCTAGGTCCATTTCCGTCACCCCTGGTGGCAACAGGTTAAATGAGTGGGCCATGATGATGATGACATCCAGGCTGATGTTTGGTTGTCTCAAGATCAGACCCCTGAGAGTCTTGTTCCTGCAGCCCCAGATAATTTGTACTCATATTTCCTTCGGCTGGTCATCTGCTGTGCTGTGCTGGCAAGCTCACTGCGGCAGGCATAGAACGTGTCAATGGACTCCCCTCTGTGCTGGCGGACTTGACGGAGTTTGAATCTCTTGAAGTCTGGATTCAGTTGCGGGCAAGATGAGCATTGAATGCTCTCACTGCCCCATCATAGTCATCCGCTGTGCCATTGTGGGAAGGTGTTCAAACAACTTATAGATGTGTTTGCCTGCATGGTGTAGCAAAAGGGAACACTTGACAGGTCCATCCGTCCCTTGGGTGGCAAGTTAACTAAATAGTTAGAGCCCACTTACTAGTACGTGTGAGGTGGTGCATTAGCCTTGTCTGCCACTTATTCTTCCTTTCTGTGCAACCTTGTATGTGTCTTCACTGCTATGGCTGTCACTTGACTATCTCACCCCTTATTTATATTTATTTTTGTGTCTTATTTTTTTTGTTTTTTTTCTTTTCAGCTGTTGAATAGGCAATTCAGGGCCTCAATTAAAATGTCTCCCCTTTTTTATGTTTTCAAAAAGATTTTCTTACATTCATTGACATTGAACTGCTCTCAAGCAAAAGTCCTACTGTGCTGGTGTTTAGGTGTATAATTGGACATCTCACACTCCCCTGGAAGCAGAAAAACATTTTCTGACAGTGTGCTGCTTGTAGACAATGTACACAAGCCTCCCTAGCCCTGGGGAAAACTTACCACCGCAGCTGGCACATGGTCTTCACTTGCGGTGCTCTGCTCCTTTCAGCACTTCAGGCTTAGCGGGGCTCATATGGCGTCCTACCACCGGCGCTGGCAAGCGGTTTGGAGATCCTCACTGCCAGGTCCAAGCGATGAGGCAGCATGCACACTTGGGAGCGTGTGCCGAACCAAGCAGGTTGGGCGGCCCCATAAACACATGCACCCAATACTGCATGGACAGTTCCCCACAGTCACAGGTGGCTACACTACTAGACAGCTTGCGGCCGAGCAGGGAGGCAAAAGAGAGTAAAACCAAGGGGAATGCTCCTAAACTGCTCATACACCCTCGCCACCAGTGTGCAGGTGGGGCCTAACTACCTGTGCGCCATACACCAACACCAGGCACTCGCTGACACAGTGCATCACACTTAGCTAGGTGGTATGGGCAAAGGCCTTGTGCAGTTATTCACCCCTTTATTTATAGCCTCTGGTTGCATCTGGCCAGAGGATATGCAGCCAGAGGCTACTGAGAGCAGAGACGCAGCTGCAGCACTGCCTAGAGGACTTAGCATAAGGAATTACTGACGGGACCAGAGGCCCAGCTCCAGCACTGCCTAGAGGGCTTAGAATGACGAATTACTGAAAGAGCAAAGACCTAGCAAGCAGCACTGCCTCGAGGGCTTAGAATGAGGAATTACCATTGGGACCAGAGAAGCAGCTGCAACACCGTCTAGAGGACATGGAATGAGGAATTACTGGCGGGGCCAGAGTAGCAGGTAGCAGCCCATATTAAAGGACTTAGAATGAGGAATTACTAATGGGACCAGAGAAGCAGCTAGCAGTACTGCCAAAATGACTTAGAATGACGAATTACCGCGAGTGCGAGAGACGCAGCTAGCAGCACTGTCTAGAGGATTTAAAATGAGAAATGACTACTGGAACCAGAGAAGCAGCTGCAGTACTGTCTAAAGGACTAAGACTAAGGAATTGCCACTGGGAACGGAGAAGCAGCTCACAGCATTATCTAGAGGACTAAGAATGAGGATTTACCACTGGGAACAGAGATGCCGTGAGCAGCACTGTCTAGAGGACTTAGAATGAGGAATTACCACTGTGACCAGAAACACAGCTGCAGCACTGCCTAGAGGACTTAAAATGTAAAATGAGGAATTACTGAGTGGACCAGAGAAGCAGCTAGCAGCACTGCCTAGAGGAGTTAGAACAAGGAATTACCACTGGGACCAAAGAAGCAGCTCCAGCACTCCCTAGAGGACTTAGAATGAGGAATTACTGGCAGGACCAAAGAAGTAGCTAGCAGCACTGCCTCGAGGACTTAGAATGAGAAATTACCACTGAGACCAGAGAAGTGGCTGCAGCACTGTTGAGAGGACAAAGAATGAGGAATTACCACTGTGACTAGAGACACAGCAGCAGCACTGCCCCTAGAGGACTTAAAATGAGGTAATACTGACTGGACCAGAGAAGCAGCTAACAGCACTGCCTAGAGGACTAAGAACGAGGAATCACCACTGGGACCAGAGAAGCAGCTGCAGCACTGTCTAGAGGATTAGAAGGCAGCTAGCAGCAGTGTCTAGAGGATTAGGAATGAGGAATTGCCACTGGGAACAGAGACACAGCTGCAGCACTGCCTAGGAGACTTAAAATGTGGGAATTACCTACTGGACCAGAGAAGCACCTGCAGCAATGTCTAGAGGACTTTGAATTCGGAAATACCCTTAAGACCATCGAAGCAGCTATAAGCACTGTCTAGAGACCTAAGAATGAGGAATTACTACTGGGAACGGAGACACAGCTGCAGTACTGGCTACAGGACTTAAATTGTGGGAATTACCAACAGAACCAGAGAAGCAGTTGTACCACTGTGTGACAGACTTAGAATGAGGAATTACCAATGAGACCAAAGAAGCAGCTAGTAGCACTGTCTAGAGGACTTAGATGAGGAATTACTGATGGGGAAGAATAGCAACACTGTCTTGAAGACTTTGAATGAGGAATTAACAAGATCAGAGTAGCGGCTAGCAGCACTGTCTGAAAGAGTTAGATTGAGGAATTGCCAGCAGGACCAGACTACCAGCTAGCAGCAGTGTCTAGAGGACTTAGAATGAGGAACTACCACCGGGACTAGAGAACAAACTAGCAGCATTGCCTGGAGGACTTAGAATGTCGAATTACTGACAGAACCAACTAAGCAGCTAGCAGCACTACCTAGAGGACTGAGAATGAGGAATTGCCACTGGGACCAGAGAAGCAGCTGTACCACTGTCTAGAGGACTTAGAATGAGGAGTTACCACTGGGACCAAAAAAGCAGCTGCAGCACTGACTGGAGGACATAGAATAAAAAAGTACTGATGGGACCAGAGACACAGCTCCAGCACTGCCGAGAGGGACCAGAGTAGCAGCTAGCAGCACTGCCTAGAGTAGTTAGAATGAGGAATTGCCACAGGGACCAGAGACGCAGCTAGCAGCACTTCCTAAAGGACTTAGAATGAGGAATTACCACTGGGAACGGAGAGACAGCTGCAGAACTGCCTAGGAGACTTAAAATATGGGAATTACCTATGAGACCAGAGAAGCAGCTGCAGCAATGTCTAGAGGACTTAGAATTAGGAATTACCCATGAGACCATCGAAGCAGCTAGCAGCACTGTCTAGAGACCTAAGAATGATGAATTACTACTGGGAACAGAGACACAGCTGCAGTACTGGCTACAGGGCTTAAATTGTGGGAATTACCAACAGAACCAGAGAAGCAGTTGTAGCACTGTGTAGAGGACTTAGTATGAGGAATTACCAATGAGACCAGAGAAACAGCTAGCAGCGCTGTCTAGAGGACTTAGACGAGGATTTACTGATGGGGGAGAGTAACAATACTATTTGAAGACTTTGAATGAGAAATCAACAACAAGACCAGAGTAGCAGATAGCAGCACTGTCCGAAAAACTTAGAATGAGGAATTACCAACAGGATCAGAGTAGAATCTAGCAGCAGTGTCTAGAGGACTTAGAATGAGGAACTACCACTGGAACCAGAGAACAAGCTAACAGCACTGCCTGGAGGACTTAAAATGTGGAATTACTGACAGAACCAGTTAAGAAGCTAGCAGCACTGCCTAGAGGACTGAGAATAAGGTGAATGAGGAATTGGCCCTGGGGCCAGAGATGCAGCTGCAGCACTGTATAGAGGACTTATAAGGAGGAGTTACCACTGGGACCAAAAAAGCAGCTGCAGCACTGACTGGAGGACTTAGAATAAGGAATTACTGATAAGACCAGAGGCACAGCTCCAGCACTGCAAAAAGGCACCAAAGTAGCAGCTAGCAGCACTCCCTAGAGTAGTTAGAATGAGGAATTACCACTGGGACCAGAGAAGCTGCTGTAGCACTGTCTAGAGAACACGGAATGATGAATTAACCCTGTGACCAGAGACTCAGCTGCACTGCAAAAGTGTATAAAGGTAAGTTTGCAATAGGCTACTTACTCAGTGCTCAATGCTGAGCTCAATGGCTGGGTGAATGGAGAAGCCATAGACTCAAATGGTGTCACCGCTCTCTGTAGACTCAGACACTTCAGACCGGAATAACCCAAAAATTAGATGGGGCACAGTGGCGGAAAAAGTCTATGAATATGCAACCGCTGTGGTCAATTTGTTGTGGATGGTAGAATAAACCCATAGAAATGACTTGGCAGTAATGTACCTGGCCACATGAAAATAACAGAAGGTTGTAAGTAAAGTCGGCTGAGCATGAAAGGACGGGGAGGATCATATATGCCCTAAGATGATTGTGAACGGGAAAAAAGAGTATAGTACATGGTTTGGTGTAGTAAACAAAATAGTAAATCAATAGAGAAGGGGGCCATTTGCTAGTACCTGACGGCAGAGGGACACTGCTGTATTATACTAAAGGAGTTGGGGGGGATGCTGTGATCAAAAGTAGGGGCTTATTTACAAGAAAGTGGCTTAGGGCTGCACTGCAAGGCTCCTTGCGGTGCTGCCCTATGCTAATTCGAAAGGGCAGGAACGCGCCGTATTTACAAGATACACAGGCCGATTCTCAGAATCAACCAGTTTGCGAATGGAAAAACGCCATTTTGGATGTATCATCCCAGAAGGCATTCACAAAATAGGGAATTCCCAAAATTGTGACTCCCTATTTTGCGAATGCATTTAAGGAATCACAATTTGCAATTCCTTAAATGAAACGCATGAAGCCAAAAAGATTTGTGACCTGCCTTTAAGGAATCGCAAATTACCACCAACATCACATTGGTGATAATATGTGATTTCCATGAAAAATTCACTTTTTTACATTTTTCAAAGTGCCATGTGGCGTACATACATGCCATTAGGGCATGTATGTGTGCCACATGTGCACACTTACCTTTTACGGGGTGCAAAATTGTGGCCTTTTGGCCCCCCATTCAACCTTGAAATTGCATTCGCAATTTGCGAGTACTTGGTACTCGCAAATTGCGAATGCCTTCCCATTCCTTCCTATGTGCCTAAAGGCCCAGAGGAATGAATGGGAAGGTATTCCTTAATAGTTCATCGCAATTTGCGATTCGCTATTAAGGAATATGTAGGATTCGCAATACATTGCATTTTGCTTTTCTTAAATAGCAAATCAGTAAAATTTGCTATTTAAGCATCGCAAATACAAGTCTTGATACATCTGGCCCACAGTGTATTCCTGTCTTTTCAGCCAGTGCCAGCGTACAATTAGCTGCCATGCGCCAATGCAAGCCAAAGCAAGCCCTCTTGTACCATGGTGCAAGAGTATCTGGTTTTTTGTGACGATTATTTTTGTGCAGGAAGATGCACCTTCCTGCACAGAAACAATCACAAGAGGCAAGGAAGAGAAAAAAACGAGGAGAAATGTAAACATTTCCCCTTTTTACACCTGCTCTAGGGAGGCACAAGGTTTTGGCGCTGCCCCAGGTTTACGTGATATTGTAAATCTGGGGGTTGTCAAATTCCATGGTTGTTTAATGGGAACACCCACAGCAACACCCATGGAACGCCTCTTTCACTCAGAGTACAGCAAGGCACCTACTTGTGCTGCTTTGCCTTACTCCATATCTACGAGGCTATAAAAAGCAACTAAAAGTGGTTTTTCAGGGCCTCACATATATGGGTCTGCACACTGCACCGCTGGAGCTCTGGTGGCAGAAATGTGCCGCAAGGGGCTTGTAAATTAGCCCCTAAGTTTATGAATGGCGAAGCAACCCTCACCTGTGATAGACCCACTCTGAGAAAGTGAAGGAGAAGTTCATTTAGCTAGGGCTACAGGAACTTCACACTTTGTTAAGGAGGTTGTTGTAAACTTTCTTTATAGAAGTATAGGGTGGAAGGAGTTAGGAATAGGTCTTATGTTTGGGAATTATAGCCAGTTACGGTGCAGTAGTAATGGAGCAACAGGAAAATAGCTCATAGGTTTCTGATGTGGCATGTAAACAGTCCGAGGGATAAGATTATAAGATTGACAGTCAGGCAATTGGCCAGGAGGCCAGATAAATTGCATCTCCTGGTGTCCCATTTACTTGGCAATGAACAGCAATATATTGAACATGGGGTCTTATTTACAAGCCCCTTGCGCCGTCGGTACGTCACTTTTTCCCATACTAAAAGTGATGCACCAGCAATGCAAGGGGCTTGTAATATGCCCCATAGTCTGTAGAGACAACAGCTTATGCTAGGTGTATTCAAGAGTCAAGGGGAGGTTGCAGTCCTAGCAAAAAAAATTAAGGGGTCCGCCCGCCACCGTAAAGGCAAAAGGGACCGCCCGCTATATGTGCGGCGGTCCCGCGATTGAAATTAGGATGCGCCTGCCACACTGGCAAGCGCATCCCACAATTTTTACATTGCGGCGGGCGGTGCTGTCAGCAGCACCAGGTGCAATGTAAAAAAGCCATGCTGTGCATTTGCATGCACAACGTGGCAGACACCGTGCAGTGCCTGCCACCTTGTGCATGAAAACGCAGGGGGGTACCATAGGTACCCCCCATGTGCACCTCCCACCCCCCAACACCCTGGGGGCCCACTACGGGACCCCAACAGCAAAGTCCACCAGCCTTTCCATGGCGGTGAAAGGCGAGTGACCACCAGCATCTTAATATGGATGGCGGTGACACCGCCATCATGTTAAGCCCCTTTTCTGCCCAGTCGACTCCTCGACCGGCGGAAAACCGGTGGACGGTCTTCCCATCTGCTGGGGTCCCCCCGCCATCGTAATGTGGCAGGGGGGAAAAGGTAGGCAGGCGGTGAATGTTGGTGAGCGGATCGCCACCGCCATGCGGGCGGTGGCGATCCACCCGCCAACATAATCAGCCCCTAAGTCGTTTAGGCAGGGTGAAGATGGATAGACCAGCAAGGTTCTTATGAACCAATTTTATCCACTTTGAGAGAAGAGGTAATCATGATTGTTACCTACCTACGTCACAGGTAGTCACAGGTAGTGAGTCTCATAGTTAGCAGGAAGTTTCTCATATGGAAAAAATCTGACACCCCACACATTTTTGGAGGGGATTTTAATGCAGTTATTGATGAAACACATGATATAGCCAGAGCCAAAAGAGTGGGAATGGAACTCCATGGGACAGAAGGTGATTGTAGAAGCTACCAGCTTTAGGAATTTATGGAGAGTCAAACACAAAGAAAACAACAGAATTCCCCTTTCTCCGGCAAATGCACCATTTTCTTGAATTGATTATTTTGTACGTATTCTGAACATGCAGAAGAGTGAGGCTTTAGAGAGCTGGAATTTTTGGCCTGGTAAATATCAGGTCATTCACCCTTGGTCACAGCATATGACAGAGTCAATGCAGAAGAAAGCGTTATTGAGGGTAACTTGGGACTTGAAAGATCAGAAGACTTGATGGTGTGTGTACAACTGCGTCCCAGTATTTTGAGGAAAAAAGGAGTTCACTAGATACCAAAAAGTGTTGTGGGAAGCATACAAAATATTGATATTGGGCACAGAGGGTATACAAAATCGGGGAGCTAGAAGGTGACCTAGGACAAATATGTGGTGTTTCTCGATTTGTGGGGGCAAGAGATAGTAAGATCACACGAAAGAAGTTTAACGTAACCTTATCTCAGAGTTAGCAAAATCCTGCTACAGACGGATACAGTGGAAGTTAAATAGAGGTGGGTAATAATGCCAGGATATTTATTCCTTGGTTTATTAGATGTGATAATGGAACCTTATAAATTGGGTTCATTAGAGACCCCTCAGTGTACAAATATCTGAAGATTGTTTTTTTTTACATAGTTTTTGTAGTCTTTGAGTCACTGTATAAAATGGGACCTAGGATGGATGCCGTAGCCTAGGCGAATTTGTTTAAAGAGATATTAATGAGTGTTTCTTCTGCAGAGCAGATTTGGAGGCATTTATGACTGTGAACGGTGTAGGCTTTATGCCAAATGCATTCTGGGAATATACCAGAATCGAACAGCTTCTCAGTAGATTTGTTCAGAAGACTGTCTGTGATCAAGAAGGACAAATGCAGAATTATTGCACTGTTGTAAGGGAAAGTGGATACTGCCTGCATATCTCAAATAGAATATGATTACTCTTACACATAAAGAATGGAAGCCTGGGGATGAGTGTGGTTGTTACTACCATATTTATGTTCTCAGCAATAAAACAAAAGTCTAGAAAATGTACTGGCTAATAGACAAATGCCATTAGGAGGTCCTATGTCAATCCGAATTCTATATACTTGAAGGTCATGGGGAACAACTTGGGTCACAATCCAACCTAAGTCATTTAAAAAAAAAAAAACCTTTATTGAAGAGAAAACAGAAAAACAATAAGGCAAGTTGCAGGTTGTCACTTCATCGGTGGCTGTAGATATAGCTGCATTTACAGATAAAGTCGACATTACATAGCAATTGGTGATTAGATGTTAACACAACACATTACATACTGATCAGAGCTATGACGGTTGCATTATGGAGGGGGAATTAGAGAAGTCAGGTCTGAGGTGTGGCCTAAGTCCATGTCAGTGAATGAAGTGTCAGCGGGGAGGGGGTCAGTTGCAATATCGTCAGGGGTGACTTGCCGTTGGAGGTAGGACGTGAGCGGGCCCATATGTCAGGAGGTTTACTGGACGCAGGCATCAGATCCCAGAATTTGTCAAGGAGCGTCTGGCAGCGGGCAGCATCATGCAACCCACATTTAGCTTTGGATGCCGGCTTACGGCCCCAGTTAATGGCCACCCGGTATCTGTCGAGCACAAGAAATAGTGCAGTCAATTTGCGTTTAGCATCTGATACATGCCCGACATAACCCAAGATTTAACCCAGACCTTTTGACTGGGGCTGAATGTATTGATTTGTTCTGCATTCCGTCCATCAATTGTGTGTCTTTTGCTTCCTCGCCCTAAGTGCGCTGGGTATGCCCAGACGTGGGTCCCAGGCTCACTGTGCTACTGGATTCAAGCTATCCTGCTGATGAGGGGTGAAACCCCAAAACTGGTCCTAGGATGCTTGTTCCAGTCCAGGGAAGACCTGGCTTGGCAGTTCGGGCTGGACTGTCCCCATGAGGCACAGGGTCAAGACTGATTTGCATATGGCTAGGTATAAACTGGGGTGGCATGGTGAGCAAAAGAATGATGGATTTAACCCAGATCTCTTGACTGGGGCTGAATGTTTTGATTTGTTCTGCATTCCGTCCATCAATTGTGTGTCTTTTGCTTCCTCGCCCTAAGTGCGCTGGGTATGCCCATACATGGGTCCCAGGCTTACTGTGCCACTGGATTCAAGCTATCCTGGCTGATGTGGGATGAAACCCCAAAACCGGCCCTAGGATGCTTGTTTCTGGTCCAGGGAAGACCTGGCTTGGCAGTTCAGGCTGGCATGTTCCCGTGAGGCACAGGGTCAAGCCTGATTTGCATATGGCTAGGTCTAACCTGGGGTGGCATGGTGAGCAAAAGAATGATGGATTTAACCCAGATCTCTTGACTGGGGGTGAATGTTTTGATTTGTTTTAGATTCCATCCATCAATTGTGTATCTTTTGTTTCCATAACCCAAGAGGCACAGCAGGGGATCAGGGGCTACGTGCTCAAGTGTAATCTCGATGATGACAGCGCACATCTCTGCCCAAAACGCGAAAAACCTGTGGCACAGCCAGAACAGGTGCGCAAAATCTGCGCAGGGGGCCGAGCAACGCATACATCTGTCGGTGTCCTTCAAGCCCATCTTGTGTAGTGAAGCAGGGGTACGGTAGAGTCTGTGTAGGTACTTAAAATGGACAAGCCGCAGATGCTAGTTAGGGGAAAGGCATTTAGTTTGATTGCAACAGTAGTGCCATCGCTCGGGGGAGAGATTGCTTCCTAGGTCTGCACTCCATGCGTTGCGAGCACGTTCCGTGTTGGTGAGGGAAGCAGCCAATTTGATAGCAAAGAGTTTTGTGACCAGTTTACGAGGAGATTTAGATGAGTGGACAAACTCAAGAGCTGAATTGGGCTAGGGAGCAAGAGGAAAAGTGGGGTTATCACTTCTGCACGTCGCTCTAATCTGAAAGTAGAGAAGCCTATCGAGCGGGGCAGCATTTTCTGGGAGTGCAAAAAGTTATTGTCAGAATAAATGTCGGCGTTGATGCGGATGCCCATGTCCACCATGTGGCGGGCCATACCCTCTGTCTGAAGTGGGGGAAAGGACAGATTGCTGCGAGCTGGATGTTACATAGAGGGTGCCGGTGCCCGTGTATTTGCGCAACCCATTCCATGCCCAGCGCAGACACTCAACCATGTCAACCTCACCGTGGGGGACTTAGTGCGGAAGAAAAAGTGTAGTCTGCAGTGGCCATGGGGAGGCGATGTCTGCCTCGGCAGCCCCATGAGGTTGAAAACGTGTGCAGTGGATCCAGAAGTGGAGAAAACTGACTTGGGCGCACAGCCCGTAGAGCCTGAAATCCAACCTACCTCATTAGTATTCATGAGGTAGGTCACAAATTGCGAGTAAGATTGGATACCATTCTCGAGATGTCTTTATTTTATATAAATTTTTTAACTACTTTTAGAGTTAATGCAAATATTTAGAATAAAAATGCAGACTGAAGGCTCACGTTTAACAAAGAGAGAAAAAAGGAACCTATTCCTTTAAGAAGGTTGGAGGCACCATTTTCACAATGCCTTGTACTGGCAGTTGCCTCCAATGTTCTTAAAGGGATAGGCTCATTTTTCTGTCTCTGTTAAGTATAAGCAGACAGACTGTAATTTTTCATTCATGTTCTCTAGTTAGTTCAAAGTCTCATTGTCCAACATTTTCTATTTTAGGCTTTCATTCAACAGATTTATTCAGAAGATTTATGGACAAAGACATTCTTTGATGCTGTTTCCCAAAAAAATAACTATTTAATGATATTCTGGGGTCAACGCACATAGCAGGGAATTATTCAAGGGCTTATGACTTCAATGAAAATACATATGATGCAGAACCAGGATTACAAGTACGTAACCTTTTCTTTTTTTAAATGCAGCCTGTGTTCCTTAAAGGAAACAGGGCTGCACTTTAAGCACAGTAAAGTATAAAAGGCAAAGGTCCCTAATAAGAGACAATATATTGTGTAATGAAAAATATCTTGCCTCTGATTTAATAATCTTACATAAACATAAATGAATTTCATCAAACAATAAATATATATCACACACAAGAGGGTCAAAGGAAGAACTATGCTACAATATAGAAACTTCTATCCTATATGACTTCCATAATCATAATTCCCACACAATATATAGGGTATCACTATGGATGGATGTGCGAAAAACCCAAAACAAAAGGGGGGGATGGGGGGGCACAACCAAGTTGTGCACAAAAACCCTCACTCACCCGAGGGTGACATGCTTCATCATAGGGTTCCTCCAACACACGGGGACCGCAAGGTACCCCGTGTGGGCTACGACTTTACCTGAAGGGGTAGGAGCAAGAGTGCAAAGCACGTGTTGGTTTTACCAACTCAGTACGGTAAGGAGGGGCAGAGTGCAAATGAATAGGTGAAAAAAGTGTATTAAAAACTACCTACATAGTGACAACAACTTTATTCTTCCTTCCTATGTGGTAGCCAGTTAAAACGCAAGTGAATGTAGGGTTATAGATGTATACCCTATCTAGTGATCAACATGTTTCTGCCATAACGACAATACTGTTCAGGGCATTCATCAGGATCAAAAAATAGTCACTCTGCTGTATCAAGTGTATAAATTATAATGTGGTACTTGGGCCTCAATTTCTTGACCATCACGCGCATATGTCGATCAGTATGATAGGTCAGAAGGCTCTAAAGCGTAATATGTATGTGCCAACTCAACCTTCTACAGAGTCTCACACCATGTCAGTTTTTCTTTAGTAACTGCACGGTACTCTTTTTGAAACTGTATACATGGCTAGCCTAGGTTACCACAGTAAGTTGTGCTGTCATGTCTGGTAGGTGAGCATGTTGTTTGGCATGTTGTATGTGAGTTTGTAACGTGTGCATTCCCAGAGTTGTGGGTTGCATGATTGTGGAGTTGAGGTGTGTGGTGTGTTCATTTGGTACTTACCAACGAGCAATGCATTCCCATAGGTGCCTAGCCTCAAAGCGCTGGTTGATGATGGACTGTCAGAAGATGAAGGAATCATGCACACTGCCTGGGTAGTTGGCGACGACATTGTGAAGAGTCCCAAGTGGTCCACTATTGCCTGCACATTGATGGAATGCGTGTGCTTCCTGATGCAGTAATTGTATGCGGTGGCGGCAGGGGGCACAAGGAGCACATGTGTGCAGTCGATTGCCCCCAACATGTGTGGGAAGCCAGCTATGGCGTAGAAGCCTTGCTTGGTCTCCAGCTGTTCCCGCGCCGTGTGTGGGAAGTGAAGGTGCTGGGGTACCAAGCTTATGATGGCATCCAAGACAGGTGTGAGGAACTTGGATAGGGCTGGCTGTGAGAGTCCTCAGACTCTGGCAGTTGTTGGTTGGAAGGTCCCAGAGGCCAAAAGGTGCAGCACAGCCAGCAGCTTTGTCTGCGGAGGGATGTTGGTTGTCCGCTGTGTTGGTACCATCAGCCTGTGGGCAATGATGGTCAGGATGCGTAGGATGGTTGTCCTTTTGAGCCTGTAGTGGGCAATGACATCCTCTGGTGTTAAGTCTATGAGGCTGTTGCGTTTTCTGAAGGTCCGCTGTCTTTGTCTGCGCTGCCTCTGTGGTAGTCTGGGGGGGCAGGGGGGTCCGGGGAGGGGGTAGCGGGCCAGGATGTGGTGGCGGTGTGTGTTTTGGCCCTCTTGGGGCTCCGAGCTGCATGATTAGTAGCTCCATGGCATCTGTTGTTCTTCAGGTGTGTCTCTGGGCTGGGCTCCCTTTTTATGGTGCAGGTTGTCGTCCGACTAAACACCAGGTCGGAGCAGGTGTTAAATCCCTGCAGCTACCGCGCCTTATCGCCTGTTTGGGATCTTATCACTGATCTGGCTGGTCGTTGTGAATGTTGCGAAGTGGTGTTGTCGCAGCTTTTTGCTCGGGAACGCCTACTCTGCATATCATTAGCATTAGTTGCCGGTGTCATCTGTGGTGATGTTTTTTGCGGCTGCTATCACAGGAAAACTGGTGATATCAGCTGTTAGCACCAGCTTGTGAATAGGACGATAAATTTATCACCACTTTGGCTGCGATGAAGTGCCGCTAACTCGGCGATAAGTCCTTGATAATATGCCCCACAGTTAATTTTGCATGAGTGTCTCTTAATCGGTAACAACATGGAGGCGCAAAGGGCATTGTGTTCTCCCCAATCTGTGGGTAAAATCTGTCATTTAGAGAACCAAGAAGTAAAGTTAGAACTTACAAACATATAATCAATTAGTGAGGCTCTTCCCCACCCGAAAGAGGTGATTGCACTATTTGCCCCCCCCTAATACCTCAAGTAAAGCGACTAGGCCGCGGGCAACGAGGTAATGATAGAGCTTTGCCCCGCATGCATCTTGGGCGACAGCATACCCATCTATGAGGTCACCGAGGTCCAGAGAGGCCCCATTTAACTTTGCATTGAAATGACCCAGAGAAAGAAGTGGGATTGCAAATTACTGTTTTCAACTTTAGCTTCTAATTCAGATCAAAAATTTTATAAATTAATACAATGTGCACCAATAGCATTAGTAAAATCATTATTATAAACAATTATCAAATAAAAAACAATGTTTGAATTAGGGATGCAGATGTTTAACACTAAGAAGGATTGTGACACATATTTAACTTGTGATACCGCCACCTGGAGGCTTAAACTGACCCAGATAACTAGCCCACCCATAGCCCGGCTGAGGATGCTCCAGGTGATTTCCCCGATGCCAGCAAACCACCAGCCTAGCATCCCCTGTAGGGAATGCCACCTTTTGTATAGGGCCAGCTAAAGAGCCTGCACCAACTACCATGGCTGCCTAGTGAAGTAGACACAGAATGCTGACAACAAACCCCAAGCAATTGTCTCAATGAATCTAAGAAGCAGCCCTCTTGGACATCTAACTTTTAGGATAAGCGAAGAGCAGTTGCAAGGCAATGTTCCCCCAAGCAGAAGTTCCAGCCACCTCAGCATGGTGTCATCTTCCCCAGGCTGTTCAGATTTTATTCTTTTACACTGTAGTCAGGGCTTTTGAAACATTTTGATTATGGACTTGGTTGATACTTGTGTCTCCCAGTAATCATGGTGCTGATAGACTATCAACCCCCATTTTGTTGTTAATACCAAGCAGTTCTCATCTGCTATGTTGTACCTTCTGAGGGGGAAGGTTGTGCTTGTAGGTTGAGAATATGATCACTGAACAGTGTGGAGCCGGACCCATGATTATAGGCTCTAGGTACCCGAAAGGCCTGGTGCGTTCACCAGAGCATTACCCTAACTGCAAAGTGTATGCCCGCACTTGTGTCCCATGCTCACAGTGCCTGAGAACTCAAGCTACACTGCAATGAGAAGGATACTGTAGGCCAAAGCAGGTTTGGGATTGCTTGTGTTCATGCTCATATGGGATCTGGCTTGGCAGGTCAGACTGGACTATTCCAATTGCAGCAGGAGGAATTCTGATTTGCATGTAGGTGGTATCTGTCTGGAGTGGCATAGTAAATCTAGAATAATGAACTAGAGGGAAACCCAATCAATGGTAGTGTGCTGAGACATATTGCAAGAATTCCTCCTGTGGGATCTTTTTCAGGGGTCCCTGGGCAGTCCAGGGCTAACTGGGACCAAATCAAGTGAATCAAGATGTTCAGCACTGGTGTTCTGGGGCTTAGTTTTATAGTTGTACCCAAAGCTGAGCACCAGGTACACATCTTTACACTTAACTCTTAAGGCAGCAGGAGCCAGCAGTTAAAGGCTTACTCACAGAGGAAGTGCAAGGTTAGAAGCTCAAAACGCAATAAACAGCAAATAATCATTAATAAACCACTGCCAGGCCAATACTTTAGTTTGTTAAAAAGAAAAGTACTTTAATATTGCAATCATAGCTACAAGCTATTATGCATAAATGCAGTGGGCATTCCTCAGTGCTACTAATAGGACCAGTATCCACAGTAGTTCTGAGAGAGCCTTTTCACCTTGCAAAGGGGGATTTCTGTGTTACTAGGGATTGATCCTTATAATGCAGGATGCTCACAGTCACTTGTTAAGTCTCAAAAGCCCACAGCCTTCCCATTTGAGACTATTGTCACACATCATATCTGAAGAAGAAAGTTCTGGGCAGAAGGTAATGGCACCCAAGCCTCTGATCAGAACATCTTGGCATAATTACAAGTATTTTCTCTTTATACCCCAGTTCTGTGACTGGTTCTGGGCAGATCTGCAATGTTAATATTTTGGAGCAGACTTGTCCAGCCATGGTCTTTGTCCAAGGTGTGAGCATGAAGGTGGGCTAGAGCAGAAAGTCTCTAGGCAGGAGAACCCCGTGAAAAGAGCACAAGCGATATGGAGGCTGTCCATTCAACAGCCTGCTAACTTGTACAGGGGAGCCCTTCCAGAAAATGGTGGTCCGGGAAAGAGCAGGGAGAAACTCCCTAACTTCAAAGGGAACCACTGCCTCCTCCCCTAAACACTCTTCAGTGTGACCCACTCCACAGTCTTCTTGAATGTCTGAGAAGATTCCTGCAGTTCACATCTTTTGTCTGGGCTTCCCCCATGCTTCCTTCTCAGGTACCACTTGTATTTTGATTTAGACTAAATAGAAGTCAGTGTGCCCATGGCAGAAGGCACCACTTTCACTCCAGGCAAGTCTTCCACATACAGACAGCACAGATAGACAGCATATATGCTCTGCATGAACGAGCGATCGTCTGGGTTTCAGGGGTGTGGCAGACAGTTTAAAACACGGAAGCTGCCAGCAGGCCTGTTCCTTAGCAAGTGAAAGGTATAAAGACCTAACCTTCTGACTAAAATTGGTGTCTCTGCCATCACTGAAACCACTGTTAGTTTTCTACAGTCACAAAAGGAGGGGGGGGGGTAAATTTGGTGTGTATCTATGACTTCAGAGCCCCACTGTAGTTCTCACTCCATGTTACAGAAGGCCTCAGCTCTCACCTGTGATTGTGATTGTCATATGTGCAGAAGTAGGGGTTGGAAAATACCACAGTTTGCTAGGGTATACTTAAGTTGATGCTCTTGTGATGTATGCAAGGATCCTTCCTCAGTTCCATCATCTTTGTTTTTTCTCAGGTTGATGCCGTAAATGTAAAGGGTATGCCAAAACATGGGTTCAGTGCCCAATGTGCCACAGATTTCAAGCTATCCCTTACAAACGAGGCCTAAGTAGGCTGAAGCTGGCCTTGGGTTAATGGGGTTAATTTTGTTCCCAGTTAAAGGAGGGAAGTGATGTTGTGGAGCCGTATTAGGGCACCACCCCTGGGCTGGCATCAGTTCCTTTCTTTCTGCGCCTTTCGATGCAGATCCAGAGCTCTTCACAGTGAATTTGTTGGTTTTCTAAAGTTTTCAGTGTCTCTTTGTGTACTGCTTTCTCTGCTGATGTGCTTATAGTCAACATAAGGAAATGATGGACGGAGCGCTGAAACCTTTTAGACACTCACCCCAGCCACAGATCTGGGTTAAATCCATTGACACATTTCAGACACTCACGCCCAGTCACAGATCTGAATCCCTGGGTCTGAACTGGGGTGGCGAAGTGAGCTAAAGAAAAATGATGGGTTCAACCCAGAGCTGTGACTGGGGGGGAGTGTCTGAAATGTTTCAGCACTCTGTCCATCATCTCCTTGTGTTGACTATGCGCACATCAGCAGAGACAGCAGTAATCTTCTTCCGCCTCACCTGCTACTCTGATTTGCCCTCCAGAGCCACAACCGACCAGTAGGGGGCAGGAATTCAATTTTTTCTCCCTGGCTGGAAATCCATCTCATTAGATTGATAAGTATTACAAATCATTCAAAGGGGCTACGCCCTAACATTTATTTTGTCCCCTGCACACCCCTATACCAGGACAAGTTCTTGCCAGATCATGCCACAATTTGATGTAAGAAGTCAACTTTCTTCTAGCCAAGGGTGTCATCAAGAGGGTGCCAGGAATAAAGAGAGGTGAGGGATGTCATGCCCAAGATGGATTGAGGCTCAGGCCCATTCTTCACCTTCGACCTCTGAATGCCTTCTTGCCAAAGGCCAAATTCAAATGTAATCATTTTAATGCTTTTGCATTTGACTCGTGAGGGACACCTAGTAACGACTAGTTAAACTGCAGCTCTTTGTTGAATTATTTTGATATTGGATACTATAATATTCACTGCCCACTGCTAATCTCGTCCCATAATGCTTTGCAGGGCCTTTGGTTGGGATTGTATTTTTGCCCATAACTGTGCTTGGGGTGGTCCTAAGAGGATGGGACCACCACCGAATCGTTCAGCAAGATGTGTTCTTTGTTTTCAAGGCATCTGCTTGGTTCTCTCCCTAGGTTAGGGTGGATCCCAAAATCATCACCTTCCTCACTGCTTGCTAAATTTTCATTCACTTTTGTGAAATGACTATATGCATTTTAGCATGTAAAGATGGAGATACTTGTTATTTTACCAAAAGTATATGAGGTTTCTGTTTAATTGGAAGTCCAGCGGAGCAAAGTTGTGGAATTCACTGAGTTTTTGTTCAACTTCGTGAAATTCTGCGCAATTACACCCACCCTTAGTTTGCACCAGCTTGAGAATAGGGCGAAAAATGTATCGCCACTTTTGATAAATCGGCGATGAGTCTTTGAGAATATGCCCCAGAGATGGACCTCGGATTCAACCATAGCAGCCTTAGCTGGGTCCTGGTAATTTGGCACAGAGCAGTCAGGCATGCTCAGAGAAACATGGGTTAAACATTTCAGAGTACCAGCATGGAGAACAAGTAAGTGACACAACTCGGAACAAAAAAATGACACCAATTTATAAAAATAGATTGTATTTTTACATAAATATAGGCATGGATATGGACCGGCACATGAGCAGTTTGATTTGTCATTGCATTCATGGATATTATCCTTACTGCCAGACATCCTTCAACCAAGTCTATCTATTCTGTACACTGAGAGGTTTGTGGCCTGGAATAGGGCCCACCATCTTGATCCTCTACAGGCAAAATTTTCCAATGTGTTGTTTGTTTTATCTTTGGCCCTGCAAGGCTTGGCACTGGGAACAGTTAAAGGTTGCATTTTGACCCTTTCATCTTTTTTTAATTTTATTTTTGGCGGATCAACTTTCCTTTTGAAATCATTAGTGATGCGTTTCCTGAAAGGACTAACACATATGTTCCCCTGAAACTTATCAGAATGGCTCAGTGGGACGTTCATTTAGTTCTGGTTCCTCGGGTGCATGACATTTTGGTATATGCACAATTGGTCCTTGTGGCTCTTCAATATTAAGGCGGTGTTCCTCATTGTGAAAACTTCTGTATCTTTTTAGGTCTCGCCTACTGATGCAGCACGAATGTGCTGCCATCGCTTTGTTAGGTCTCGCCTAGCGATGCAGCACCAATGTGTTGCCATCGCTTTGCGAGGCATGCAGTATACACTGTAGTGTGGAAGCTTCGTGGAAGCTCCGCCCACTCTCTGCCCATTGGCTTTTGTCTTAAATGCTGCCTTCCGATTGGTTTGAGGCTTGTTAGTCCCTCCTCAGTCATCATTTGTATCCTTCCACGGCCACTGGCCCCTTTACTCCTAACACTATTTTCTTTCAGGTCTCGCCTAGCGATGCACACAAATGCGCTGCCATCGCTTTGCGAAACATGCTGTATACACTGTAGTGTGGAAGCTTCGTGGAACCTCCGCCCACTCTCTGTCCATTGCCTTTTGTCTTAAATGCTGCCTTCCGATTGGTTTGAGGCTTGTTAGTCCCTCCTCAGTCATCATTTGTATCCTTCCACAGCTACTGGCCCCTTTACTCCTAACACTATTTTCTTCCCTGTCTCCCCCCCAACCCCCTCCCCGTCTCCTCCCTCAGTCTGTGACTTCTCGCCCCCGCCCCCCCACTTCCGTTCGTGTCTTCAATGCAATAGGAGTTGTGTAAATGACGACCTGCTTTGTTTACGTTTAGCGCGCCATGCGTGCTTTCACTTTCTAAGCAGCCTAACAATTGAGCCGGTGCTGTTTGTGTCTTCAATGCAATAGGACTCGTGTAAATCACGACTTGCTTTGTTTACTTTTAGTGCGCCGTGCCACTGGTCCGACTCCCTGTCACTGTCTCAAGCCGTGGGGGAGGCTGGCCAGTTATCGCCAATAAAGAAGGAGCCAGGAGGGCAGCCCATTGTTTAACACCTTTGCCACCGCGCCCCGCCATTGCAGTCAAAGGACGCCCCTACTGAGAGACCGGAGGCAAAAGAGTCAATCTCTGAACAATCAGCCGGTGCCGCCGGTCCGCTGAGGCAGCCGTGACCCAAAACGCCTGCTCCAAAAATCCTCACATGCTTAGTAACTCGAGGACTGGCTGCGGGAGAGGTTAGAGCGGTGGATTCACTTGGACGCAGTCTTGCCCCGCATATTATGCCTCAGAGTAAAGTTGATTGATTGATTGAAACATAGACTAGGAATATGATGGAATTGAGAAATATGAAAGATAAAATACCAGTAACAACATCCATTGGTGCGCTGCAAATTGACTTTTCAATAGCACATCGGCAGCATTTTTGCTCACTGTTAACTTTGATATGCTTATGATGCTATATCTGTGCCCTGGGATCTCTCCATATCACCAATCATTTTTACTTCTGGAACCCCAATTTTGTGAATCAACAACATCTGAAATGTTTTCTCATACGCGGTGATGTCTCCCTGCCTACAGAACACGTTGGCTTCCTTGCAAGGGCACAGTGTTTGAAATCCAGCGCGAGGCCAGATGATTGTAGAGGGCCCCCTTACAGTTCTTGGGGGGAGGGGAGGAGGCTAAGATTTTGTTACCCCATTGACGCATTGGTGTAACTTGGAACAGCATGCATGTCGTTCATATGGTGTCACCCAACACAGAATTGACGGCAGAAGATTTACGCGCATATTTGTGTTAGTACTTATTCTGTGACTTAATAACACACTCAGCAAAGACCTCCACGTGAGATATTTAGCGGTATAAGCTCGCAATTACCGCGTCACTCATAACAAGCTGCTTAGATTTCAGAATGCTTGGGGTACTGTACTGTACAGAGCTACCAGTGCAAGTTTTAATTCTGAAGTTTGTAGAATGGGTTATATGACCCCACTGTGCAAAATGTAAGAGCGTTTACAGGTTAGAACATTATTTAAACTGCGCAATTTCCCGTATGGCTTGAAGTTTAAGCCGCTCATGCATATAGATGACTTAAATCTATACAAACGGAAAACTCTGGAGGTGTTAAAGCCAGACCTAATGTCATTGCCAGTGCTTGTTCAACCTTGACATTCCAGCGAAGGTTAGCCTGATCTCAAACCATAACAAGTTTCGCAGATCATATTTGTTTCGCAGATCATATTTCAAGTTTGGCTTGTGTCTTTCTTGAGTACAGAACACACTTCTGTTTCAGTCTAGCTATTGCTCATGATCAGTTTCAGTTTCATACCACACTGTTCTTTACCTCTACATTCCTCTGCTGCTCCATGTCCCTGACAAAGCAACACAAGCATTTGCAAAGCTAGCTGGTCCGACTTATGCTGCAAGCCTTTTGACTTTGTCAATGCATTAGCTTTGTCAATGCACATTGGTTTTTGTAAAACTTTATTGTTTGGGACTAACAGTTACCTTAACCCCTTTCCATGGTGCCCCACTGTAAACAAATACTCTTTTCATCCGGTTATAGCAGTTGTGTAAGGCTAAATGAGAAGAGTTAATAAAACACCCAGGATAATGTGCTGCATGGCCAAATACTTTTAAGATCCTAAAGGCGCGACCGTTGCATTGCAAATGCTTGTCTTATTGAGCTGTAGGCACTGTCCATTTTGCGTGTGAAAAGAACCTTATTTCCAGAAAAACTGGCGCTGAGGCCCGCACCACCTTTCTACCTAAAGTGGTATTGTCAATTCACATTTGACAATTGATCACTCTGCCAGATTTTTTCTCTCCCCTCGTCCCTCAAAAGAACAGGAGAAACTTTATCTGCTTGACCCCAAGAGAGACTTCATCTTTTACATTGAACACATGAGAGTATTCTGTGGATGATCAACTCTTCGTGGTGGAGCTATAAAAGAAAAGGCAATACTGAAGAGGGCTTTGTCAAGATAGATTGCTGTATATATAAAATTGGCCAAGAAGGAACTCCCCTGAAAGCCTTTGGGCTGATTCCACCAGAGCTAAAGCCACCAAAACTGCATTTGTCATTGAAAACCCTGTATTAGACACCTTCTAGGATGCAACATAATCGTCAATGCACACATTCACTGAGCACTACAGTCTTTACAGCGAGGTCTGCAAATAGCCACAATTTGCTCATTTGGTCCTGCAGAACCTTTTGTTTTTAATCCAATACTTAGACCTTCAACCTCTCCTGGGGTACAACTTGGGTATATACTCTTGAGGTGAGGAATCTGCAGTTAGAATTATCCATCAGAAGTACCACTTGATAATACCTTATCTGGGGTGTACTCCGTCTAACAGCAGATTCCTCATCGTCCTCCCACCTCCCCCTTCTGTGGAGTGGATATCGGCACATTCCAAAAAAGTGGCAAATTAAACTTCTGAACACTGTTATGCGCAATCTGTCTCAGCTGATCTGTGTCTGAGGACTTTTAAATAGCACAATGCAGAAACTAACATGGGTGTGCAGAGGTGGCACCTATATACGTCACTACTCTGTAACTTCCATGGCAGTGTGAGGTCGCCACTTAGCAATATGGCATCATTTTGTGGTGCACAGGATCTATTGTTTGAAAATCTCCTGATCCAGTCTGACGCCTGGGAATTTTCTAAAGGTGAGGAATCTGCAGTTGGCTGGAATATCCATCAGACAGAGCATTACTGAAGTTAAGTAACATGTTCTTCTCACAGGGCAGTGCTAATTGGTACTGAAAAACAGATACAGAAAAAATATACTGCTCCAACAAATGCTACATCCTATTTGACATAAAGATTATACACATCACCGACTAAAAGCATATCCTCACCACAGCTGTGAGTAGATCTGGATCCAATACTTAGAAGCATATGTACAAGGAGTTAACGCCACCTTAGCTGGAATTTTTGTGATGGTACGGCAGCGATTTCTTTTATCACCATATGGACAAGCTGTGGCTAATGTCAGTTAGCGGCAGTCTTTTGTGTGAAAACATGCATTTTAAAGATCTCCACTTCTGTTAGCGATAGTTAACAAAAATGAAATGCAAGGTCGGCGTTCCCTGTGCCAAAACGGCCGCTAACTCCACTTTGCGATATTTACAAGAAATTCCTTGTATGGAGCAAAACCAAAAAAACTGCCTCTAACTGCAGTTAGAGGCAGTTTTTAAGACCAGAAAATAGCTGGTCTTAAAAATGGTGCAAAGACTTGGGACCTCATTTCAGCAGGTTTTGGTTCTGGACAGTGCTGCAAGGAATGTTGCTGCACTGCCTTGCGACAAAACTAAAGGGCAGGAATGCGCACCCATTAATAAGATGGCACGTATTCCTGAGCCTCATTCAGGAAAAGTGTTGCAGCGCTGCAACAAAACAGCGCTGTAAAATTTTTCACTACGCCCTTCTTGCGACACCATGCACTGTACAGTGTTCCATGGCATAATTAATGACAGAAACGTCTGGAATCCTGACGTATCTGTCAGCCCTAATGTCATGCATTGCTGCAGTTGTGTCACAAGCATGACGCAACTCCAGCAATGCATGGGTCCAGCCGATCCCTGTGGCTGAAGGTTTTGGGGTGCAAAGGTTAATTTGAGGGTTCAGGGAGGGCTTGGGGGTGCAAGGGTCAGTGTTAGGGTTGCACTCACTGGAGTGAGAATAGTAATTTTTACCCCTCCACTTTCCCCACTGTTGCAATATGCGTAGTATTAGTATGCATTGTAATGGAATGCTATAGAATGGTATGCGTTGTAACGTAAAACTTCCTTTGGCACAACAGTGGTATGCCCGCTGTGCATGGGCACACAGCGGCCGCCATTGAAAAGTGCTATGGGGGGACTGGACAGCTAGGAGGCGGAAAACGCGGGAAAGGACTCGAGGGGGCGGGAACGTGGGACGTGGGTGTGAGCGGGGGTTGTAAAACATTTTAAAAGATTTCTTACCTCGAGGCCGGGTCAGGCATCTTCTGTGCTCCTGCTCTCCTGAGTCTGCTTCCAGGAACAGGTAGCAGGCAGCCAGGTTACCTCCCCTAAGCCAATCACAATGCTGCAATGAGGCGTTGTGATTGTTCTTGAGCGCCGTGACAAGGCGTTCAGCCTGGGGCTGGAGGGGTGGGCATGTTCTCCATGCAGGTTGTAATGCAGCCTGCATTGCAAACAGTGAAGAGCGCATGACTGCTTTCGCCGACAAAACAGTCATTGTGCACTTGAGTGGGCATACCACTCTGCCCCTGCCCTGTTCCATGAGTGGAGCAGCCCTACCCACCCTCCCGCAAAGGAAACATAGCATGGGTGCATCAGGAAGTGTGCTCCATGAGTGGAGCAGCCCTAACCACCCTCCCGCCCGCAAAGGAAACATAGCATGGATGCATCAGGAAGTTTGAATGAAAAAGGCAGCGCAACACTACGTGGATGTGTCCCCCTGGGCACTAAGTGGGTCTCCCGATGGAGGTCTTTATCCAGCTTTAAGTAGATTTTACCAATTCTTCAAAAATAAAATAATCAGAAAGCGTGTTTCTTCTTGAAGAAAGTTTTATTCACTTTTCTTTGAAGATTCAATTCTTTAGTTATCTTGTATGTCTCATTTGTGTTTTTTTCGAATGCATTTCGGGTTTGAACAACCCTTCATCAGGGACAAATGAGATGATTGCCGAATTATTAAGGTCGCATTTTAACAACCCTTGTTTTTTTTGTTAAAGGCGGATTGTATCGTCGACATGCAGACGGGTCGTGAATCGTACGCATATAGCGTTAGAAATAAAGAACAGACTACTTGTGTTGTTAGACCACGCGCGTGTTGAAAGAACTAACACCCGTCTGCATGTCGACGATACAATCCGCCTTTAACAAAAAAAACGACGCTTGTTACAATGCGACCTTAATAATTCGGCAATTGTCTCATTTGTCCCTGATAAAGGGTTGTTCAAACCCGAAATGCATTGGAAAAGAACAAAAATGAGACATACAAGATAAATAAAGAATTGAATCTTCAAAGAAAAGTGAATAAAACTTTCTTCAAGAAGAAACACACTTTCTGATTATTTTATTTTTGAAGAATTGGTAAAATCTACTTAAAGCTGGATAAAGACCTCCATCCAGAGACCCACTTAGTGCCCAGGGGGACACATCCATGTAGTGTTGTGCTGCCTTTTTCATTCAAACTGACGTTCTTGACCGGCACGTTGCCCCAGGAGCACATAAAAAATTCACAGAATATTTAGTTTCTTCTAACAATCTATAGTTGTAGCGCACACAACTCACTTTTTGCATCAGGAAGTTAACACAAGGAGATGATGGACGGAGCACTGAAACTTTTCAGACACTCACCCCCAGTCACAGATCTGTGTTGAAACCATCATCGTTCTTTAGCTCACTTCGCCACCCCAGTTTAGACACAGCTATATGCAAATCAGTCATGACCCTGTGCCTCATGGGAACTGTCCAGCCCAAACTGCCAAGCCATGTTTTCTCTGGACCCGAAAAAAGCACCCTGTGACCGGTTTCGGGGTAACAGCCCTCATCAGCCAGGTTAGCTTGAATCCAGTGGCAAAATGAGCAAGGGACCCACGTCTGGGCATACCCTGCCAAATTAGGGCAAACAAAGCAAACACAAGGAGATGATGGATGGAGGGCTGAATCTTTTCAGACACTCACCCCAGTCACAGATCTAGGTTGAATCCATTATCGTTCTTCAGCTCAGTTTGCCACCCCAGTTCAGACACAGCTATATGCAAATCAATCTTGACCCTGTGCATCATGGGAACAGCCCAACCCGAATTGCCAAGCCACGTCTTCTCTGGACCGGAAACAAGCATCCTGGGACTGGCTTAGTGCTAACAGCCCTCAACAGCCAGGCTAGCTTGAATCCAGTGGCAACGTGAGCAAGGGACCCACGTCTGGTCATACCCTGCCAACTTAGGACGAACAAAGCAAACACAAGGAGATGATGAACATAGCGCTGAAACTTTTCAGACACTCACCACCAGTCACAGATCTGGGTTGAATCCATCATCGTTCTTTAGCTCACTTCGCCACCCCAGTTCAGACACAGCTATATGAAAAATCAGTCTTGACCCTGTGCCTCATGGAAACTGTTCAGACCGAACTGCCAAGCCATGTCTACCCTAGACCGGAAACAAGCATCCTGTGACCGGTTTCGGGCTAACAGCCCTCATCAGCCAGGCTAACTTGAATACAGTGGCAGAGTGAGCAAGGGACCATGTCTGGGCATACCCTGCCAACTTAGGGCAAACAAAGCAAACACAAGGAGATGATGGACGGGAGCGCTGAATCTTTTCAGACACTCACCCCAAGTCACAGATCTGAGTTGAATTCATCATCGTTCTTTAGCTCACTTCGCCACCCCAGTTCAGACACAGCTATATGTTTTCGCCCACTAACGGCAGAATTTCTATCGCCTTCAAGCTAGTGTTAGCTGCAGTTTTCACCGCGGCTCCCTGAAACTATCGCCATGTAGCGACGTCTCGTACATACGTCGCTAACAGGGCGATAGTTTTCAGGGGTACACAGCAGTTGCAAAACCGCAACTAACAAGCGTTAGCGGTAGTTAATGCCAGTCCTTGTACATATGGCCCTTGGTATCTTCACATTTGTTGCCAAAGTTTCACAACACAAATCACTGGGTGAAATCAAAGAGTGATGCAATCTCATTTCGATAGGAGCAGTAACTGATGTTACAGATGGTGTTATGTGCACAGTGTTAATACATTAGCATAGGAAAATGTTTGTGCGAGTCCTTGCATATATAACTTGGTTGCTTGTACTCATCAGGGTGTAAAAATGCGGTGCGGGAGGTTAGTATGGGCAGGCCAGAATAATCGAACGTTGCTGGCAGCTACTATGTGGTCCAATTCTTTGGTGGAACTTTTTCTCTCGCTGTATCCTCGACAAGATGACTTTTCGTTACTCTCCTGTGTTTGTGTGTCTTTTAAGTTGTGTTAGGGTCCCACCATAGCATTTCTTCACTCTTGGTTTACCTCTAATTCATGTCGGAATGCATAATGTTGGACTTTGAAACCCTCAATAAAAGTAGAGAGCTATACGCTTTGGATAATTAAGAGGGCAGCTCTTTGAAAAAACTTACATACCACCGCTTTCTCTTAATTTTGACTTAGAGCTGCTTGATAAAGATGCACGGGACGCCATGTGGCGTGTGAATGTTCATTGATCATTTTTTTTGCGTGTGTTTTTTTTTTTACATGTTTACATTATGGATGAATTTCACTTGTTTTGTCTACAACACCGTGGCATCAATGGTATTAAACATAATATTTCTCTAAGCGCTTACAAACTAGGGTCCACGTGTCCTTACTAAGAGACGTGCCCCCAATCTGTGTTCACAGGGTGACATCGGGAGCCCCCTTGCGTGCAGTGAAAATGGGACCTGGTTCCTGGCAGGCGTCAACAACTTCCTCGCCACAGCCTGCATGAACCCCTCCAGCCCGGCTGTCTTCACTGAGATGTCCGCTCTGGCTAGCTGGATCCAAGGCAAGATATCCGGGGCCTTTTTCGCCAACCAGGTGGTCCAGATTTACAACAACATGGATGACGGCGAGTGCACAGCAGCGTCTCCAGGACTAGGTAAACTGTGGTTGGCTAAGCACCCCTGCACAGCAAAAATGTCCCCATCTGTTTCTTCCTTGAAAAAGTCCTTATTTAGCATGCTGTTTTCCAAGAATGACAGGGTAAGGCTTTAAGAAGAGATAGGTAAATAACGAATCGACAGGTACCTGCAGTAGATCCTTTATATCTGCACATATTATTTGCATACTAACATAGATGCAGTGCCAAGGCAGAAGCCCCAGGATGAGATCATTTTGCAGTTCCCTTACCTCCTATAATTACTCCTCTGTGCATGTCCCAGTCCTCCTTATTAAATTCGGATTTCCCATCCCCAATGGTGCTAGAGTATTTGTATGTGCATACGCTGCTATGCAGAATTCAGTGTCACCCCTAAGCTCCACCCTGCCTACCTCACCCACCTAAAATCTATTGACCTCTTTTTATAGAATTCCCTCCTATTAGCCGATGATCACTCCTTTCACTGTATATACAAATATGAAATAATTGTATGTCTCTTCTATTCTGCATTTTAGACATATTATGTCTCCGTATCCCACTACATAACCTTTTCGAGCAGACCGTCCTCCAATTAAGGCTACCCTAGATTGTCTCTGACATATCTTTATTCTTTTTGAAATGTCGCAACCTGCACTACTCACTTCTCGCTACAGAAAGCAGTTTCTATTATTTTACTGTGCCAGTACATCTTCTTTTTGTTCTTTTAGTGACCCCTGCCTTTATTTACCAAACCTTATACCCTTGTTTCACCCCTCTGATCAAATGACATGGTAAAGAGAGGCAGATATTTTGAGGAAGGATGCCAGTGCTGAAGCGAATGACTGCACTTGAGGCAGCAAAAGGTCAAGTAGAATGTGAAGGCCTCTTGATTCTGCAAACAGCTACTTACTGTCTTTTTAGGTTTCGCCTGCACAGTGCTTGTGCTGTGTTTAAAAGGTCTTGGATGAAAAAAAATCTTAAAAGGGGCTTGGAACCTGCCCATTACTTACCATTACTTACCCCATTACTTACCATTCGTTGAATCAGTCGCCCTAATTTCAATGCTTCTGATTGCACGTCTTCCTGCTTTGTCTGTCCATGCCATGGAGCAGTGCCCAAGTACTGCTTCCGTTCACTGACCAGTGGCCAGTGGACAGTGTCCTTCCACTGGCTACGCACTTCAGAAGGTACTTTTTAAAAATTAGCTATCTAGCACACCATATGAGTGCATCTGCAGGCCATCTCTTTCTTCCCCGGCGCTCTTCCCACATTGCTGATAGCACCCACCCTCACTCATTATTGTGTCCTTATTATTGCTTCCTCCCTCCCGCCTCATTGCTTGCGTGTCTCCCTCCCCCTCCTGCCTTGTTGCCTAACCCGTCTTCCGAATCAATTCACTTATCGCTGTTGGTTTTTATTGGATCTAGTCAAAAGCTCCTCCTCCCACAGTTTGCAGCTACTTGAGCCCTCTTACCCCAGGACGAGAATAGAAAATGCTGCCAGAGGAACAGGGAACAAGCAGGCAGCGTGCGGCATAGTAGTGGTATTTACATAGTGCTTGGTATCCGTGATGAGGTTCTGCTGTACTTTATGGAAGGATATCTGGTGAAGAGAAGGACCTCCTTGCCATGGTCTAAATTTCAAATCCTTCTCTCTTGTCCCACATACACACTAAACTGCACAAATCTCCCACATGTTTAACATAACACACATACTGAACTGCACATGAGAACACCAGCCACACACAATAAACTGCACATAAATTTTACATGATGAACACTACGCACATACCAAACTGCACATAAGCACACCAGTAGCACACCCTCTCACACATTAAAGGCCTCATTACAATGAGGCTTGGAAAGCCTCCGACCGCAGGTCGGAGGCTGTGAGCCACATCATAAATTTCACTTCCGACTGCCGCATTATAATGCAGGCCAGCCATAAGTGAAACTGGCCGGTCATTCCGGCTAAATTCCGATGGGCTCAAGGAGCCCATCGGACAGTCGGAGGCTCCATCGTAATCCCTATGGACGGCGTTTCCACCGCCGGGCTTATGATATCGGTTTCCGACAGGCATTCCATGTCAGACTTTCTGACATGGAAAGCCTGTCTTAAAGCAACTTTGGCAGCCCCTAGCCGGGCTCCCTTCTCCCTGCGGCCTGCAGTTGGGGCTGAGTGGGCACTTATGGTACTCCCCTCCTATTAATTACTGCTCCGCTGTGCCTGTCACACGGTGCAGAGATTAGCACAAACTTCCATTTGTCTATGGGAGCTTGTGCTACAGCCTGGTTACGGCCGCAGCACAAGCTCCCAAAGAGAAATGGGAGAATCCGACTGCACCATGTGCGGTTACATTGCAATAGCGGTGTAGAGACCGCCCACCGGAGTACGGTCGGTCCCAAGACCGCAACAGTGTTGGCATCGTAATAAGGCCCCAAATCTCACACAAATTCCCACACACAGAACCAGAACACATTTTCCAAACTCTACCTAACCACAACATCCACACACTAATTTGTACATAAACCCACACACACTGAATCCCAAAAACACACCGGTCACATTTGTCGAACCCCACACACCAACATAAACACACATTGCCCACAAACTCTACGCTCAGGCACATAGGTGTAGGCACTAAGCCACACAAAAGACATACACACATGAATCTACACAAATAACACATACGACCTCCACATAAAGGTAAGCACACCAATGCTTGCACAGGCACGCATACCAATAAACGGACATATCCAGATGAGGCATACAGATAAAGGCCCTTGCAACCCCTCTTCCCCCCCATCATCCAGTAGACACATATGCGCAGAAAAACTGAAACCCACAGACCGACATGCACATTTAAGTACAGAAGTACACGGCTGATATCTGAATTGGAGAGACGGGCCCCTTCCTCTTCTGCACATTTGTTAGACTGCTTCACTGTCTCAGATGTTTGTCACTTCCTCTCTTTTACATGCATACCCACAATCTTTTTTTCCTTTCGACCCACACACAACTCGATCAATCCTCCTCGTCTCTTTCATAAACACACACACACTGCTTGCTTCACAGCTCATCTATTTGTTTCTCCTCTGTTTTTCTCTCTATCTATTTCTACCTCCATCCCATCTTATTTAGATATGGCCGGTGACGAAAAGATTATTAATGACAGCACTTGTTTGAAATCTCTCTTTCAAGCACTAATGCATGTCTGTATAATAATGCGACTGTTGCTCTTCGAAGGTACAGGAAGCAGTTCAAAGCAGGCCTGCTGGATCACATATTGCAAAAACAACAGTTGATGGACAGAATGCAGAACAATGTCACAGATTCACCCCACTACAGAGATCTGGGCCTATATCCATCGTTATTTTGCTCACCATGCCATTCCAGTTTGAACCCAGCCATATGCAAATCAGTCTTGACCCTGTGCCTCATGGGAACAGTCCAGCCCGAACTGCCAAGCCAGGTCCTCCCTGGACTGGAAACAAGCATCCTAGGACCGGTTTCGGGGTTTCACCCCTCTTCAGCCAGGATAGCTTGATTCCAGTGGCATGGAGAGCACGGGAGCCACGTCTGGGCATACCCGTCCCACTCGTGGTGACAAATGCAAAAACAACAGTTGATGGACAGAATGTAGAACAATGTCATGCATTCACCCCAGTACAGAGATCTGGGCCTAAATCCATCGTTTTTTTGCTCACCATGCCATTCCAGTTTGAACCCAGCCATATGCAAATCCGTCTTGACCCTGTGCCTCATGGAAACAGTCCAGCTCGAACTGCCAAGCCAGGTCCTCCCTGGACTGGAAACAAGCATCCTAGGACCGGTTTTGGGGTTTCACCCCTCTTCAGCCAGGATAGCTTGATTCCAGTGGCATGGAAAGCACGGGACCCACGTCTGGGCATACCCGTCCCACTCGGGGTGCAAATGCAAAAACAACAGTTGATGGACAGAATGCAGAACAATGTCATACATTAACCCCAGTACAGAGATATGGGCCTAAATCCATTGTTTTTTTGCTCACCATGCCATTCCAGTTTGAACCCAGCCATATGCAAATCAGTCTTGACCCTGTGCCTCATGGGAACAGGCCAGCCCGAACTGCCAAGCCAGGTCCTCCCTGGACTGGAAACAAGCATCCTAGGACCGGTTTCGGGGTTTCACCCCTCTTCAGTCAGGATAGCTTGATTCCAGTCGCATGGAGAGCACGGGACCCACGTCTGGGCATACCCGTCCCACTCGGGGTGACAAATGCAAAAACAACAGTTAATGGACAGAATGCAGAACAATGTCATACATTCACCCCGGTAAAAAGATCTGGGCCTAAATCCATAATATTATGCTCACCATGCCATTCCGAGTTTGAACCCAGCCATATGCAAATCAGTTTTGACTGTGTGCCTCATGGGAACAGTCCAGCCCGAACTGTCAAGCCAGGTCCTCCCTGGACTGGAAACAAGCATCCTAGGACCGGTTTCAGGGTTTCACCCCTCTTCAGCCAGGATAGCTTGATTCCAGTGGCATGGAGAGCAAGGGACCCACGTCTGGGCATACCCGTCCCACTCGGGGAGACAAATGCAAAAACAACAGTTGATGGACAGAATGCAGAACAATATCATACATTCACCCCAGGACAGAGAACTGGGCCTAAATCCATTGTTCTTTTTGCTCACCATGCCATTCCAGTTTCAACCCAGCCATATGCAAATCAGTCTTGACCCTGTGCCTCATGGGAACAGTCCAGCCCGAACTGCCAAGTCAGGTCCTCCCTGGACTGGAAACAAGCATCCTAGGACCGGTTTCGGGGTTTCACCCCTCTTTAGCCAGGATAGCTTGATTCCAGTGGCATGGAGAGCACAGGACCCACGTCTGGGCATACCCGTCCCACTCGTGGTGACAAATGCAAAAACAACAGTTGATAGACAGAATGCAGAACAATGTCATACATTCACCCCAGTACAGAGATCTGGGCCTAAATCCATCGTTTTTTTGCTCACCATGCCATTCCAGTTTGAACCCAGCCATATCCAAATCAGTCTTGACCCTGTGCCTCATGGGAGCAGTCCAGAGAGGGAACAGTCCAGCCCGAACTGCCAAGTTAGGTCCTCCCTGGACTGGAAACAAGCATCCCAGGACCGGTTTCGGGCTTTCACCCCACTTCAGCCAGGATAGCTTCATTCCAGTGGCATGGAGAGCACAGGACCCACGTCTGGGCATACCCGTCTCACTCAGGGTGACAAATGCAAAAACAACAGTTGATGGACAGAATGCAGACCAATGTCATACATTCACCCCAGTACAGATATCAGGGCCTAAATCCATCGTTTTTTTGCTCACCATGCCCTTCCAGTTTGAACTCAGCCATAAGCAAATCAGTCTTGACCCTGTGCCTCATGGGAACAGTCCAGCCTGAACTGCCAAGCCAGGTCCTCCCTGGACTGGAAAGAGCATCCTAGGACCGTATTCGGGATTTCACCCCTCTTCAGCCAGGATAGCTTGATTCCATTGGCATGGAGTGCATGGGACCCACGTCTGGGCATACCATCCCACTCGGGGTGACAAATGCAAAAACAACAGTTGATGGACAGAATGCAGAACAATGTCATAGATTCACCCCAGTACAGAGATCTGGACCTATATCCATCGTTATTTTCCTCACCATGCCATTCCAGTTTGAACCCAGGCATATGCAAATCAGTCTTGACCCTGTGCCTCATGGGAACAGGCCAGCCCGAACTGCCAAGCCAGGTCCTCCCTGGACTGGAAACAAGCATCCTAGGACCGGTTTCGGGGTTTCACCCCTCTTCAGTCAGGATAGCTTGATTCCAGTCGCATGGAGAGCACGGGACCCACGTCTGGGCATACCCGTCCCACTCGTGGTGACAAATGCAAAAACAACAGTTAATGGACAGAATGCAGAACAATGTCATACATTCACCCCAGTACAGAGATCTGGGCCTAAATCCATAGTATTATGCTCACCATGCCATTCCGAGTTTGAACCCAGCCATATGCAAATCAGTTTTGACTGTGTGCCTCATGGGAACAGTCCAGCCCGAACTGTCAAGCCAGGTCCTCCCTGGACTGGAAACAAGCATCCTAGGACCGGTTTCAGGGTTTCACCCCTCTTCAGCCAGGATAGCTTGATTCCAGTGGCATGGAGAGCAAGGGACCCACGTCTGGGCATACCCGTCCCACTCGGGGAGACAAATGCAAAAACAACAGTTGATGGACAGAATGCAGAACAATATCATACATTCACCCCAGGACAGAGAACTGGGCCTAAATCCATCGTTCTTTTTGCTCACCATGCCATTCCAGTTTGAACCCAGCCATATGCAAATCAGTCTTGACCCTGTGCCTCATGGGAACAGTCCAGCCCGAACTGCCAAGCCAGGTCCTCCCTGGACTGGAAACAAGCATCCTAGGACCGGTTTCAGGGTTTCACCCCTCTTTAGCCAGGATAGCTTGATTCCAGTGGCATGGAGAGCACAGGACCCACGTCTGGGCATACCCGTCCCATTCGTGGTGACAAATGCAAAAACAACAGTTGACGGACAGAATGCAGAACAATGTCATGCATTCACCCCAGTACAGAGATCTGGGCCTAAATCCATCGTTTTTTGCTCACCATGCCATTCCAGTTTGAACCCAGCCATATCCAAATCAGTCTTGACCCTGTGCCTCCTGGGAGCAGTCCAGGGAGGGAACAGTCCAGCCCGAACTGCCAAGTTAGGTCCTCCCTGTTCTGGAAACAAGCATCCCAGGACCGGTTTCGGGCTTTCACCCCACTTCAGCCAGGATAGCTTGATTCCAGTGGCATGGAGAGCACAGGACCCACGTCTGGGCATACCCGTCTCACTCAGGGTGACAAATGCAAAAACAACAGTTGATGGACAGAATGCAGAACAATGTCATACATTCACCCCAGTACAGAGATCTGGGCCTAAATCCATCGTTTTTTTGCTCACCATGCCCTTCCAGTTTGAACCCAGCCATATGCAAATCAGTCTTGACCCTGTGCCTCATGGGAACAGTCCAGCCCGAACTGCCAAGCCAGGTCCTCCCTGGACTGGAAAGAGCAACCTAGGACCGTTTTCGGGATTTCACCCCTCTTCAGCCAGGATAGCTTGATTCCAGTGGCATTGAGAGCATGGGACCCACGTCTGGGCATACCATCCCACTCGGGGTGACAAATGCAAAAACAACAGTTGATGGACAGAATGCAGAACAATGTCATAGAGTCACCCCAGTACAGAGATCTGGACCTATATCCATCGTTATTTTGCTCACCATGCCATTCCAGTTTGAACCCAGCCATATGCAAATCAGTCTTGACCCTGTGCCTCATGGGAACAGTCCAGCCCGAACTGCCAAGCCAGGTCCTCCCTGGACTGGAAACAAGCATCCTAGGACCGGTTTCGCAGTTTCACCCCTCTTCAGCCAGGATAGCTTGATTCCAGTGGCATGGAAACCACGGGACCCACGTCTGGGCATACCCGTCCCACTCGGGGTGACAAATGCAAAAACAACAGTTGATGGACAGAATGCAGAACAATGTCATACATTAACACCAGTACAGAGATCTGTGCCTAAATCCATCGTTTTTTTGCTCACCATGCCATTCCAGTTTGAACCCAGCCATATGCAAATCAGTCATGCGTCTAATTTTTGAGTACGCCGGTGTGCATCTCACTACATTACATTGTTCACCACAGAATCTGTCCGCCTGTGAGATTGCACCCTCGAGGAAATTCTGAGGAGTACAAGGAAAATAAAGGACGTTTAAACGGAACTATAAAACAAAACTTTCATCGTAGGAGTGGTTATTCAGCCACAAAGGAAAACGTATTGACATTGTAAATGAAACTGGCATTTTGTATTATTTAGTTGTTTCAACATAGCAAGTACAGTCAATTCTTGATCAGTATATGCATCTATAGACATTCGTAATGAATAGTGATATTCGCAGACGATCATGCTGGTTTATAGACGGGCAGGGAAAGCAAGACAAAAACCGTGGGGTGAGGTTCTGGGAATTGTAGTTTCTCACATGAGATCGGATCAAAGGGTTAGATCTGAAGCTGTTTTTTAGCATTGGCTGGGTCCGCAGAACAGTGTGCACATGATTATTCACCTGGGGAGAATCACGCAGGAGGGAGATAAATTGCACTGGCTTTCAGTATTGGTTTTGGTTTAACCGTGAAGAAGTCGGGGCTGTGGCGTGATGTGGAGAAGTGCCCAGGAACAGGGCTAATGAGTGAATCGGGTGGATTTTAAATGCGCGATGTTGCACATGTCACGGTAAGCATTTGAACAGGGTGTAGTAGCGAACTTCATGTATTTTTAATGCGCTATGTTGCATTTGTTACGGCAAGCGTTTGGAAGCAGAAGGGAGACTACAAGAATTGTAAAGGAGGTTCAATAATTAAGCCTGTGTTTTTTCCATTGCGCGCATTAGAAAGATTACATATTGTTAAGATAGAGCCAGAAGAACAACTATGTATTAGTTGCTGTGATGTAGATACAGGGATAGATACTGATAACATTATGTCGTTGCACTAAACAGCAATGTTGATGTTAAAGGATTTTCAAATATCAATTTTGTATTCTAGATACCCCTGACGAAGGGATTTCATCCCGAAATGCATTGGGTAATTTTAATAAAGATGTGGCATGTGGACATCATAACGCCTCCTACGTTTTGATTGGAACAAGTAAAATGGAATGAGTAAAATGAATTGAATAATTTGTGAAAAAGATAACGAGTACATGATGGATAAAACGAAGAGTAAAGAATAAGAAACTTTTGATTGATTTAATTCATTCTCAAACGGCTGTGCATCTTGAAGTGGCGCCGAAGAGGAGTCAATGTGTTTTGTTTAAGTTGTAACGCGCAACTGGACGGAGCGCGTATCATGTTTGCACGCCAAACACAGTTTGAAAGAGTCATGCGTCTAATTTTTGAGTACGCCGGTGTGCATCTCACTACATTACATTGTCCTCATGGGAACAGGCCAGCCCGAACTGCCAAGCCAGGTCCTCCCTGGACTGGAAACAAGCATCCTAGGACCGGTTTCGGGGTTTCACCCCTCTTCAGTCAGGATAGCTTGATTCCAGTGGCATGGAGAGCACGGGATCCATGTCTGGGCATACTTGTCTCACTCGGTGTGACAAATGCAAAAACAACAGTTGATGGACAAAATGTAGAACAATGTCATATATTCACCCCAGTACAGCGATCGGGCCTAAATCCATCGTTTTGTTGCTCACCATGCCATTCCATTTTGATCCCAGTCATATGCAAATCAGTCTTGACCCTGTGCCTCATGGGAATAGTCCAGCCCGAACTGCAAAGCCAGGTCCTCCCTGGACTGGAAACAAGCATCCTAGGACCGGTTTCGGGGTTTCACCCCTCTTCAGCCAGGATAACTTGATTCCAGTGGCATGGAGAGCACGGGACCCACGTCTGGGCATACCCGTCCCACTCGATGTGACAAATGCAAAAACAACAGTTGAGGGACAGAATGCAGAACAATGTCATACATTCACCCCAGTACAGAGATCTGAGCCTAAATCCATTGTTGTTTTGCTCACCATTCCATTCCAGTTTGAACCCAGCCATATGCAAATCAGTCTTGACCCTGTGCCTCATGTGAACAGTCCAGTCCGAACTGCCAAGCCAGGTCCTCCCTGGACTGGAAACAAGCATCCTAGGACCGGTTTCGGGGTTTCACCCCTCTTCAGCCAGGATAGCTTGATTCCAGTGGCATGGAGAGCATGGGACCCATGTCTGGGCATACCCGTCCCACTCGATGTGACAAATGCAAAAACAACAGTTGAGGGACAGAATGCAGAACAATGTCATACATTCACCCCAGGACCCACGTGCAGCCGTACAAAACCTCAAAGACATGCCACTGCATTTTAAAGTGTGACGAGACAGAGCACTGCACTGAATTCCACATTGGCTGAAAGCCATAGGAGTCTCTTGTTCAAAGCTAGGAGAAGTTTATGCTACCTGCTGCATTTCAATAGCTGTTGTTGAATCTGGGGTGTTTTTCACGTATGTCCTCAAGAAAAAAGAGCCCTTTTTTAAACAATGATCATTGTTCTAACAAGCATTGGCATAACAAATAGGTTTCGCTCATGTGAAATATATTGGCTCTGTCAATTTTTTTTTCACATGTTGCACAGCAGTTGAGCTGCTGTGCAACATGGCTGAAAGTAAAACAAAAAAGCACTATGACGCAGTTAAAAAACGTGCTATGTTGTGGCCAGCAAAGGGCTTTTTAAAAAAAACGTTAAGCCATGTTGCACAGCAGTGCAACATGTAAATACCAGTGACAAATCCAAAAGATTTGGCATAGGTTAAACCTATTGGTTTTGCCCATGCTTGTTTTTGGGAAGGCGTAATTATTGTACATGTAATACCAGTGAGGCGAGTAAAATGTTAATTGTGTAGAGAAAACACATAGACTTAGGTTTACTAACATTGTGTGTCATGGTTGTGACATGACACAAAATATTAGTTGGTATTTACTAAGCCATGCAAGGGCCAACTTTCGTTGCCTTGAATGGCATGATAAAGAAAATGTAACACAACACAACCCCTTTCATAGGCATTCCATGGGTGGAGCATGGGTATTCCCATGCATCCACCCATGGATTTTGGTGCATTCCCAGATTTACTAAAGCTAGTAAACCTGGGAATGCGTCAAAATGCTACGCCTTCCCCAGTGAGGCATAATGAGGAGAAATATCTTTATTTCTTCTCGCCACTTCCTCTTTCTATGTACGATGCAGTCTACATCACACATAGACAGAAGAAACTGCCCAACAATTTTGTTTTTGTGCTGGAAGGTATTCCTTCCAATACAAAAACAATCCTGCCCATGACACAGGCACCCTTTGTGAGGAAATGGGGTGTATTATATGAAATACATTTACCAACCCATTTAGGACCCTTAGGTTTCATCTATCAAGCCCTTAGCTGAACCCTGTGTAGCTGTGGGACTGAGCAGCAAGGCTTACACAGAGGTACACATGAAAAGCATTTAAACAGCACCAAAACTATTGAAGAAGAAATCAATACAACACTCAAGAATTCCTTTACCAATTGATAAAAATGAAATGTATTTTTATAAGATTTTAGACAATACAACGAAAAAGATGCACTGGAGGTTTCCAGAGATATGAATGTTGCAAGTAATAATAAATCAAAGCATTTTCACTCACCCGCAGACAAGCCTTGGCAAGTTCAATGAATTGCATACTGAAGATGCTCTAAGGATGCTGTGAATGCGACGTGGTCGACGGGGGTCTTCCTGCAGGGAGTCCTTGGTCCATGAAGATGGTGAGGGGCTCCTGGTTGCAGGGTTGATGTTCCACTAAGTCCTCTCCGGTCTTGCCGAAGTCCAGTTGGCACTGGACTACCAGTTGCCCTTCGTCACAGGCCTTCTTGTGTTGATAACTCATGTTCTGAGGGTCCCAGCAACCCTTCGACAGCACCCCTAGCCTGAGCTAACTCATGTGCACGTCTGTGCATTGGGTCTTGGTCCTTGCTGCTGCATGGTGGTTGTGGTAGTAGCTTGAAGACTTTGGGATACTAACTTGCCCCAACAGTTTTCTTCAGCTGTTGTGTCCCTGTGCATTGAGCAGGAGGCCAGACAACTGGGCTCTGGAGACAGCTTCCCCTTGAGCAGAGCACAGTAGGCATAGTCCCTCTCTTTGCTAGCCACTAGGTGCAGTCTTTGATGGTGTAGCCTCTCTTTGCCGATCCTTCATTGCAGCAGGGCAGTCTTTCTTTGGTCCTTATTCCAAGTCAGTTGAGATCTGAAAGCCTCATTATGATGCCTGTCAGACCGACTGTCTAACTGCCATCTTTTTCAGTGACTTCAGACCGCCGAGGGCGGGAAGCTTCCCCTGCCGTATTACTATCCAACCGCTGCTACCGCGGCGATCGAGGCTACGGAAGAGCACATATCCACGAATATGTTGCTGCAAATGTGTACAAATCTCACAGAAAACATGTGATATGTACACAAATGCACAAAATATCTGGGGATATGCCTTGTACCCCATTGCTTGAATGTGGCAGAATGTGCACAGTCCATTCAATAAGGATATCCACCGCAGAAGGACTTACCTGGATCCCGGCGTAGACTGCTGGAGAGAAGTAGATTGAGGTGACTATGCACCCCAAATCCTCCGTTTCCCTTGACTCGAGGCAGCCAGTTGGGCCGCCACAGTCGGGTTGTCGGAAATCCACATCGTAATCCGGACGTTGGTGGTAGATCCCTGTGCAGCACTAGGGATGCAGTTTGTCTCTGACCACCATCTCTGCGGTCATAGAAAAGCGGTTGGAGTCGGCGGTCTTACAGTGGTCAGTTGGAGTACACAGTGCCTGCATCGTAATCCGGTGTTCGGACGAACCGCTTCCGAAGAGACCTTCGACAGTCCGACTGCCTCCAACAGGACCGCATAAGCCGGTTTGACCGGCTTTGTAATCAGCACCTGAGTTCTGGGTGCCCTATTTATGTTCAGAAACTGACCTCAGGGTAGGATGCGGTAGGTAGCCAATCAGCTACCAGGTTCCCTCCCACCTGATGACCATCTGGCTATCCCAGGATGCACCATTCTGCTCACTCCCAACATTGCGAGATCCCTCTCTCGACAGAGTTCCAGAATTCACCCCCAGAAAGTTGGCTAACAAGGGGCTACACGCCCCTTAAGAAAATAGTTTGACAACTGGCTTCCCCCAATAGAACGACCCTCTTCTAAGTGTTACCCATTTGGCCTTCATAGATGGTGTCTGCTTTGAAGCTCACCTTTTAGGCTAACACCCATGTGGCCTCCTGCAGGAGGGAGGTAACACATCTCTCTCCCATGAAGGACCCTATTGTGTCCTTTATTGGGAGTTGTTAGCACGTCTTCCAAGGAGGGCATTCAAACCCTTGGGTAACTAAAGTGACAAATTCGAAAGATGCACTTTGCCCACCAGTGACATTAAATTTAATTGAACCATTAAATCAGATTTAATGCACTGATTCTTTTGATACCAAACAGTACAAACCTTAATAGTCCCATTCAGAAGTTAGCAGGGCTGTTGTGCTAGCCTGTAAATTTGTACTTGTAGTCACAAATGTGGGCAAAACATGGGGGATAAACCTGCAAAAAGCCTGTTTCCTTAAACTCTTGCAGTATAACACAAGGGCTCCTGCATTGGTGTTAGGCAGCCACAAGTGTGCCAGCGCTAAGAGAGAGCATAAAAGCGCAACATCTTAGTAGATATTGTGATTTTCAGCTCTTTCTACCATTCACATAACACAGTGCAGCAACTTTGCTTGCTGCCCTGCGTTGCATGACCTTTTGATAAATATGCCCCATAGTGTATGCATATACTGTAATCTAAGGACCAAATTTAGACATAATAGGGATACAATTAATGACTATGCTCTTTTTCTTTCTCTATGTAGATTGATCAACCTGGGAAGTATGAATGTGACAAATATTGGGATTTACTCCTAATATCATTAAGAAAAGATTAATTGAATTTGTATTAAGTCTCATCAGCAATTTTCTTGCCTCAATAAAACAGTTAAAATGTACATGTTATCAGGTTATTCGGAAAAAACATCAAGTAAAAAATTTCAAGATGCACAAATATTGAGTTTTTAATATTGTGATCCACAAATATCGTGATGCAGGAATATCGTTGACAAGAATATCAATTTTCGAAGGTAAGTAATGTCGATGTCAAAAATATCTGTGTTGGTAATATTGTTTACAAAAATATCTAAGTTGTTAATATTGATGTTAAAAATATATATGTTGTTAATATCATTTACAAAAATTTTGTTGTTAATAATATCATTTTAACATTATTTTCATGTATTTTACTATATGTTTTAATTGTATATGTTTTCAACTGTTTGTATAATTATTGTTAATGTTTTTTAATATAGTTCGTACATTAGTTCGTACATTTCTAGTTGTTTTTAATTTAATTTAATTTTTTATTGCAATTTTTTGTGTTGTACTTGGTTGTGGAGTTTGAAGGGGTATAGGGTGGGAAGTAATTTAATAATAATTCATTAATCATTATTTTGAAATTAATATTAGGTATTTAATTAATAATTAATTATGTAAATTGTGTAATATATTTATTTTTAAGTTCGGTTTTAGGTGCAGGTTGTGGGGTTTGTAGGGGTAAAGGGTGGGAAGTAAATTAATTATAAATAATTATTGCATTTTTGTTTATTGTTAATTTGATTAATTGAAAATGAATTCTGTATATTGTGTTTATTCTGTATATTTGCTTTTTAAGTTATAAATTATATTTTAGGTGAGGGTTGTGGGGTTTGTAGGGGTACAGGGTGGGAAGGAGATTATATTTAATTTAAATTGTTATTCATTATTCAATTGATAATTCATTATATAAATTGTGAAATTAAGATATTTTTCAACTTATATGTCAAGTGCAGGTTGTTGAGTTTGTAGGGGTACATGGTGGGAAGTAAATTAATTGATATTTAATTTAAAATATTATTAATTATTTAATTGATAATTAATTATGTAAATCGTGTATTTACGGTATTTTTTAAATTACATGTCAGGTGTGGGCTGTTGTGTTTTTATGGTTAGAGGGTGGGAAGCTCATTAAGAAATAACTTACTGATAAATAATTATTACTTTAATATTAATTATTTAATTAATAATGATGTGACTTGTGACCTTATCATACTTGTTAAGTTAGATTTTAGGGGTGTGTTGTTTAGTTTGCAGAGGAATGGGGGGACGTTATGTAAGTAATCATGAATAAAAAATATTATTTAATATGTTAATTGTGTTATAGTTGTTTATTTCTATTACAATTTAATTGCTGTCTGTTATGTGTTTTGGGAATATAGTGTCGTACTGTAATTATATTAATAATATTTGTGTTAATTGATAACAAATATAAAAATTGTAATAGTAAAGTTATTTTTATAATTTGTGTTAAAATTAAGACATTTAATTTTTATATTTAGAATTTTATATTTTGGGGTAAGTAAAAGAGTTTTTAAAATATGTTATTTGTTTGAAGTGAAGTACTCTCTCTGCACTGTACCAGTGAATGGAGTGGGAATAGTAAATATTACTCCATCTAAGTCTAACGTTTTCCCTGCTGTTGTACCGACTAGAGTGGGAGTAAGACATTCATCCTCTCCTGAGTCCAACGCGTTTTCTACTGTTGCACCTACATGAGTGGGAATAGTAAATGTAACCCCTCCTGAGTACAACGCTTTTCCTACCGTTGCATACACTGGAGTGGGAATAGTAAATTTTACTCCTCCTGAGTCCAACGCTTTCTCTACTGTTGCACATATTGGAGTGGAAATAATACATTTTACCCTTCCTGAACCAGGCACTTATCCAGATCTTTAAGCAGGATGAACAAACTAGGGGCCGTATCATATGGAGAAATGCCGACCGTTGGGGCTGCACTGCAACAGGAGCTTACTAAGGTACAGTTGTGGGACTACCAAAGTAGAAAGATATTGAGCCTTCCCTGGATCCAAGAGGGATTAGGCACACAGAAGAAGTAACGGACGATTGCCCACAGCACAGAACTGATAATCATGACACTTGCTGAAGAAAATAACGACTAATCACTACGCCCTGATGAAGTCCACAGAAGTTGAACGAAACGTGTTGGCTGTTTTTACCTTACTTTTTTGAAGATTAAAGAAAAACCTTGGATTCATACTGATTGGATGGACTAAGTCATTACTGGAACGGAACTTGTGGTGCACTTCACAATTGTGATTAAACTAGGGGCTGTATTCTGCATTGTGATTGCTTGCACCCGGCGCACCTTTTAAAACGTGCGCCGGGTGCAAACAATCACAATGTACCCGATTATGGTGAATGCACTGCCCTGGGGGCCGTCGCGAACTCGCACTGCCCTGGGGGCAGCGGATTCATGTAAAAACACAGAGCAGCTGCTCTGTGTTTTCACAGTGCAGGCTGCACCCACCTGTAAGGGGATATTTGTGGGGGTCCATGGGACCCCATTTACCCCCTGCAGAGGACTGCCGTCATGAGGCACAATGAAAGTGCGCCACCTTTTAAATGGTGCACTGTCAGTGCTCCTTCTGAGGGCTCATTTGACTCTGTGTCCACTGCTGTAATATGGCGCGGGCACAGTCAAAGGAATTCCCTCAGTTGAATAGGGCACACCCCAATGCAAATGAGGGAACACCCTCCAAAGGTAGCACTGGCGCTTTAAGTGCGTCAGCGCAATCTGTATTATAGAAGAGGATGCACAAGTCTGCGGCCCCTTTTATAGTACCACAGTGTCACCGGGGCGCAAAGCGGGTGCAAACGCCCGTTGCGCCCCCAGGGCACTTGTTGTGTAATGGCCCTAGGGGGTCTCTCAAAGGGGTGTGGTCAACATAATTAAGGGCGTGGCTTAAAAGCACCTAAGCTAAAAATCTTTGCTGAGCATTATGTGCTGCCCCATTGCTTTTTTGCTGCTTCTGTCATTGCATCCAGACATATGATACAATAAGTAACCTTACACCTACAACAAACCAGGACTATTGGCTTTGTTAATAGCTGTTAGTTGCATAAGATAAATAAGCAACTACTATGGTTTCGTTGTATATAATATTAAAAATGCTTCAGTTCTGAAATGATGAGACTGAAATAACTATAATGAGTCTCTTTAAAGTTCCATCAAAGGCAGTGAAGGTTGGTACTGCTCCAATATGTCCGACAATTTGACAATAACAGTCTAGTCCTATGTCTGTGTTTTACTTAACTTTATTAGTCACCGGGTTTGTGCATTACACTTTGTATACGTGATCAAGGCTCCGCAGGGAGCTGAAACGCGTTGTATTAAACACCTCTGACTTACCTGATTGCCGAGTTCCTACATTTCTGAGAGCGCTTCGGAAGGTGATTCTATTGGAGATTAACAGCCGGCCAGCTCCGCCGGCATTTGCGCCACCTTTCTTGGGTCCCTGGCGGTTGGATTTTGGTATATATATATATATATATATACATATATATATATATATTTGTTACATAGGTATATATTAAAAACATTAGCAAATTAAAATATAGATTATAGGTAATATTTTTTTAATAGTTTTATATTATATATGTGTATATAAATAGACATATTCATACATATGTGTGTTTGTTTAAATACATTTGTATTTATATCTTGTTTAAATGTTACTTAAACATATTTTATTTACATGACATTAATGTTATATGTTAAAATATTTAATCTTTACTGTTTTTAACTATATGAATTAAACAACAATATTATTGTTTGTATTTTTCAGATTTTATTTACATACCATAATATGCATTGAAAACTATATTTTTGTGATCGATACTTTTGGCATGATATTTCTGTATTACAATATTTTTTGTTTCGATAGTGTGTCAGTGATCCGTTACTAGGTCGTCAAGGACTACAAGATTTGACATGTGGCACTGAATGTTGACAATGGCCATTTAGTGCACAGTAATTTGTTGGTGCTTGTAAAGCCACTTAAATTAAATTGTAACGACTGTCCACTTATATTATTGTGAGAGTCACCAACATTACTGGAGTTGAAGTGAAGATATGTGCTAATCCAAGCTTTTAAAATATTGAAATCGAGCTTGTGATAGACACAGGTGACTCCATTTCTCTCAGATGTCCCATCGGGGCTCCCATTGCATTGAGTACAGTGTTTAAGCTTGCAAGAGATTCTGGGTAGGCCTCAATACACAAACACAATGCAAAACATTTATTTAATAAACATATTTCTGAAGAGTGCGTCTTCCTGGAGTTTCCTCATCTTATCAATTTCCTTCAGGTTTCAGGCTGGACCAGGAAACTTTTTCCCAAGCGATAGCTCTCCAGCGCCGCCAAGCTTCAATAGTCGGCTCCTTCCATGACCTCACCCACCCAGTATGGCATTGGGGCACATTAGGCTACAACTGGTGTTCTGATGTCAGGTGCGGTTTTTCTGCTCTCATCAACATCGGACTGGAGCACCTGTAGTTAGTTCACCAATGAAATACCTTATCTTTAACTGTGACAAGTTCATATAGAGACTTCAAACTGCAGATTCCTCACCTTATAATACTCCCCAGGCTCCAGACTGAACCCAGAAATGTTTCTTCTGTAGTGCTTCCATACCACTGGATGGCACCATGTGCTTCAGCCTTAGGTCCATTCTGCCCCTGGAAGTCACGAAGTGGAGCCGCATTTAAGTGACGCCCCCAGTGCGCTGATTTCCGTTCCTTTAATTCCACACCTTTTGATGGGGATCGGGAACTCCACTCCCAGTCTTGTCGGTATTTTGACAATTTTTAGAACAAATTCCAGTGTGCTGGGGAAGTATGTTCACATTCAAAAAGACTGGTTTCAAACCAGCCCACAATTGAGGAAAACAGATGTCAGTCACAGACCCATACTAGGTGTGTCTCTGGTGTCTGGCCTTGGGCTATGACTCAAAGTCGTGCAATAAATGTGCACTCAAGCTCCCGAAGGTGATCCGACCAGGAGGCAAAGCTGGATGTTGCTGAACAGAAGAAGAAGTTGCAACATTCACATAAGCCCAACTCCCCTAGCAATGTGTACTTGGTCCCGCTCTCAAGACCATTCCCATGAGGGGTCAGCTTCACCCTTGAAGTCCTCTGGTGAGTCGAAATTAAAGTCAAAGTGAAAACATAAAAAGGAAAGTGAGACTCAAACCCATTTCACCACTCTGACCCTAAAGAGAAGGCGTGAGGGTGTCATGATGTCAATCGTTCGCCCTTGTGGTCTGCATTTGTGGAACCGATTCCTCAACTGATGCACCTTGCGTTTCCTAGGCCATCAGTGACACCATAGAAGATTGAAGCCTTTAAAGAGGCTATGCTGTAGAGTTTTTGCACACTTCTGGTTCCATCTTCATCCTTGTGTAAAGCGCTCTGATATCCCTCGGGATCTGGTTCGCACTATATGAAACTTTATAAAATAAAAATAAAATAAATCTGGTGTGCCTTTCAGCACCAAGGAAACGCCAAGGTCCCAAGTGTAGTTACCAGCACAGTATCAGTCCTCTGCACCGTGTGTCTCTTGGGACCTGTTACCGGCCCCATGCCTACTCTGGTACAGACCAGACTCCCATTGCAGCTCTGAGAGTTGTGCCAGTGCATTCCACATTGACATTGGTACCACCGCCACCAGTGCTGGAAGAGGATCTAGTACTGATACTGATGTCAGATCCCAAACTGACTTTGGCTCGATCCCGACCGATGTCACTAAACAAGATCACCAAAATGCAAATGGTTGTCATGCACTATGACTGTGACCCAGTGTTTCTTCCAGGTCATACGCTTCAACAGAGGCTCCATTATCTTTTTGGCTCTGACTAAGAGGAAGGCATAGCCCAGGATGTGGATGATAATAGTGGGTATGGGATGACTTTCTCTACTCTCCCGTCACACAGGTTGCCTCCTATAGGATTTGCAATAGGTCAGGGTTCTTGAAACCTCAGGTGGCCTATTTTGGACCTTTGGCCTCTGAATGCCTTCCTTTGGAAGTACATATTCAATATGCTCAGCCAGACCATGTGCCAGATGTACGACCATTGGTATTTGCGACTTACAAACTGCAACAAATTGTGAGTCGCAATTTGCGAGTCGCAAAATCCAATGTACAACAGTGTCTGAGACACTGTTTGCGATTCCCAGTGGGGTTGCAAATTGCATGCCTTGTGAATTTTAATGAGGCTGTCGCAATTTGCGACCCTATGGGGATTGGAGAGCACTCCCAGAAATGGTGGCCTGCTGGGGTCAGCAGACCACCATGTCTGGGACTGCTTTTAAATAAAGCAGTGTTTTTCTTACATGCAGCCCGTTTAAGTTTTTTAAGGGCAGTCTGTGAAACAAAGGCGAGAAACATGTCGACCATATACTTTTAAATATGATAATCATGAGACTTACTAGGACTATTGCACCCTAACTGAGCACCTCATTTTTTAAATAGGTTAGTGAGCTCAATCAATAAAATTATTTGACTAGGAACATCACTAAACCCATTTTAAATCACTTTTTGTTTAAACACCACTTTACACACACTACAAATCAACACCCACACACCCCCACTTCAACAAACGGCTATAAAAGATCTCTGGTAAAGAGTCCCTTTGTGGGTGCCCGTCAGGCATTGTAGCTCTGGCCTGATGAGGAGCAAGTCCTATGATGATGCATGACACCCGCTGGGATGTGTGAGGGCACCTGCTCCTATAAGAAGGACTCCTCCCATACTGGAACACAGAAAAAACCCCACTATCTTGTTCATCCTTTGAACTTTCAAGGAACTGCACCCGCCCCTCATTCGCTGACCTTGTATCTTCTTAGGAGCAAGTGCGCTGGACCTATTTATAAAAAGCTCCTGGTTTCCTCTTTGTAAAAATTGCTGCTGGAAAGGAAAGGTTTTTTGCTCTATAACCGAAGCTCAAAACTCTAAACATAACCCGTGGTGGGTGTACAATGGAGTTCTCAGACCGGGCCCAACTTGATACATTTCTTAATGCCATGGACTCTCCAGAAATGGATACTTCTCAGCAACATCAGAACTAGTTTGCTCCTCTTCCTGCTACCAGCTCACCACAACCAGACACTGCAGTGACTGAATGAGATAGACTAGAAGAAGTTACAATACACTAGGCATCATCAGACAAATACAAACACCGCCAACATCATTCCTCCCAGAGAGGCAAAACGAGACTCCTGATTAAACTAATGTATAGGACGCAAAGACAATGAGGTTGAAATGGCGTTTGTGGGAACATGACACTGTTTGACAACCTTGGAGGACGCTATGTGTTAATGGCACAAGCACCTTATTTGTAACAGGCTAGGAAGACCCTAATTAGAGACATTAGAGGACGGGGACCCCTGGCAGACAAAGATTTAGAATGCAAAGCAATGGTTACATGTTTGGAATAGTCATTGGTTAGTGTGAATTTAAGGAATAGTAGTGCTTAATTGGCCTGTGAAGGTCTTCAAGGAGGGACATGACCTTCCCAATTCTGGAAGATACTAGTTTTAGGCTGTTATTTTCCTCAATATCTAAGCTAGTCTTGGACTGCAGCTGTTTAATTACTGTCCTCATCCTGACACCACGGAACTCTCTGCAATGATTAGATAATTTGAAGCTAATTATTAACTCCATTATGAAAATAGCTTCTGTTAGAGACTTCTAACATCATTTTCCTCACCTTTTGAAAACTTACCCAGGCATTGGACTGGATCCAGAAAATCTTCAGCAGTACCTTTGCCCGCCGGCAGGTTGCGTCTCTAGCTCCGCATTGCCGTTGTTCCATGCTGGATGTGACATTTGCTGGCCTATATAGGCACCACCCTTGCACGTTGACATCATTTCTATTCTTTTTGCACCAACAGAGGCGAATCCGGAACTATGCCTCATCTCATTGAGACAGTTCTTCAACAAAACTCTCATAAAAACAGTGTGCAAGGAAAATATGTCACCTCCCAAATCTACACACTGTGGGAAATGTTGCAAACAAATGTCTGTGACTGACTCACATACGGTTTGCCTCTGGACGGGCCACAATTCCAATGCTTACAGTGACTGCCCCTTGTTGCACCCCAAGGCCATTGGAGACTGGGAAGCAAAGCTCTTTGTAGCGAAGCACCGCAAGACCCTATGTCGGGATCGGTCAAGGTCTATAGGAAGGCCCCATTCACACCTCGAAGGTCACTCCTGTAACAGGTTGTCTTCATGATTTAAGCCCTTCAGAAAAGCCAAAAAGGAGCACAAGCAGTCCAAGCAGGACTTGGCCCTGTCCTGCCAATCTTAATCTCCTGAGAAGGTGGGAGGACATCATCATATCTCCAGGTTGTGCTGTTCTTTGGAGTCAACTCCAACCCTTGCTCTGCAGCAATAGGAATTTCCACGGCTGTCAGTGACACTGCAGCAAATCAAAGATTTCTGCAAAGCCATGGTGGGGCTTTTAGGCATGTCTGTGTCTGTCTGTGGCCCCAAGGAGGCATGTGGCCTCCCAAATGGGCTCCTACCGACAAGTCCTTCCTCTGTACGAGTTGGCCCCTCAGGATCTGCTCAGGGCTCTGGACCAACTTCAGTACCAGTTCCCTCCCCAGTTCCATGACCAGGGCCGGACTGGGAACTGAAAGCAGCCCTGGCAAATTTTGCCAGACCAGCCCCTGTCCGGCGCGTAGCGAGTGAGCGCAGCGAGCGCGCCCGACTGCTACTAGGTGGGTTTGGAAAAAGACAGACCAAAATGGTGAATTTGACAGCACATTTGTCATATGTACCCATAGAGCACCAAAAATAGACACAAGTAGTGAATCAGAGAGAGCAAAGTAAAAGTGAGACCAGCCCCCACATGGTGTGTAGCGAGCAAGCGCAGTGAGCAACCCCTACTAGGGGGAGTTTGGGGGGTTGTCCCCCCTAAAGAAAATTTGAGACAGAAGGGTCAAAACAAAGCATTTTTCAACACATTTTTCATTACATATTAAATTGTATTAACTTTTAAAGCATAGTAAATGATTACCTTATGGAGCACCAGGATACCCAGTCATAAATCACAGACATTCCAGACAGAGAACACTAAAAAATGAAATGTCGAGTACGAAACATGAATTTAAATATAACCAATTTATTCTTCATATAAAATAGCATAAAGTCATTTAAAAACGCACTTAACTTCAAACAATTGTGCAAAGGTTCAGAGTAAAAAGTGTGTACTTCAACCCTTGTGGTACCAACATTTTTGCAAAGAGCTGCTACTCTTTAGTGCGACCGGAAGTAACACTTCTAAAGAGGACTGATTTCCTTCCTTGGTGCAGCACGTCACTGCCAGCCTGCCAGGGTGTAATAACTGTGATAAGTCAGTGACTGCACTTCTGAGGTGAATGCAGCAATATGGGACAATGAGCACCCACTTTATTTATTTTAAACATTTGCTAACCCGTTTGCAGCAATGCTGTGTGTGGGCTGAGGCATTTTTTGTTTGCTTTTTATACCGAATGACTGATCTTTGTAGCGGTCTGGTGCAACTGCAAGATTTGGGTGCCCTTTGGGGTGAGTTGTTCTGCCATAAGGGTCCACTCACTGAATAATTCTTGAAAAGGGAAGAGTCTGAATTTCTCAGTTCATTGAGGAAAAAAAGCCCCATAATAATAGTAATTAAAAAAAGAAAGTAACAGAAGACCAGTTAGGTTTCCACTGAGTGAGGCAATGTACGTTTTGCCAATTAGTTGTGCTGTGTATGTATTCTATAATGAGTTCTGGAAAAGTCCTGAGTGATGCTTTAGCTGAAATATAGCGAAGGCTCTCCGCCTCCTCCTGCCCCCTACTCACCACATGCCCTCGAGGTCCTCCTGGATTCCAGGTTGATGCATGTAGCATGTTTCGACCTCTGAGGGGTAATGATGGCTCATGGCTGGCTAAGTTACATGGAGGATCGGGTCCGGGATAGCCGCTCCTCGAGTCATCAATCAGAGCCTGCCTGGTATAGAGCCTGAGGCCTGCCACCACCTCGCTCCACCCCTGCTCCCAATCAACAAAACCACTACGCTGCGGAACCGGGCCGGGGCCTAGCCCTGCTGCCCCTTGAGGCCCCTTTTGCTTTTCGTTAATTTCTCTGGCCCGGTCGCGACGCCCCCATACAGTGCCACCCAGCGCCCACCACCCAGTGGTCGAAGTGGGGGAAAAAAAGTAGGGGAACTGTGGGCGGAGAATCAGAGGGCGGGAATAACCCGTGGATTATGTCAGTGGGCGGAGTCAGAGGTGTGGCAGAAAGAGCAAAATATCCCAATTTTTAGTATTTGTTTCCCATTTCACTAACTGGTTACAGTTTATTATGTTATTTAATTTAACCAATGGCTTCACATGTTTATTTAATGTTTAATATTAGTTATTGACATTAAAATACATTCACAAAGTGGGATACGTTTCCAATCATAGAATGTCCCAAATATCCTGAAAAGTGGAATCACAAGCCTTTTGTCTCCCAGCCATGGAGTTTCTGTCATCAGCACTTCTCCTCCCTTTTCCACAAGAGTAGTTCAAACATGAATGGCAAAATATCCTAGATTGCAAATGTTTTCCACATAATTATGGCTCTGTCATATTTGCCACATAATACATCATCTGCTGCATAATCGGACGATTTTAACTATTAAATTGTTTATACCTCAAACGTATCAAAAGTTACTAAGAAATGTGACTTGTGCTGCTGTGAAGTGGAGGGCCCCATGAGAAGACTGACTGGTCACCTTTCTCACTGCTGCAGTTGTATGTTCCACTGGTACTAATAAGTAAAATTCTTTGCAGAGGCTGTTAGCATGTGTAAAAATGTCAAAATAATAAAGTATCAGAAAATTTACAGCACCACGTAGGGTGTCAGAGCGCTTTACATCACACATATTACACAGAGATAATCAATCATACGTGTGTAAATCACTGTATAGGAAATGTTACATAAGAAAAAGAACTACAAGGTGTAGGATTCACATGACAGCCATACTGGTAAACAGCATAGCTTAATAATGATTGGTCTGGAGAAACACCAACTCAGAATTTAAAACATAATACCATGGTTGGGGGTTCTCTTTAAAAATCAGAATTGATTTCGACCCCACTGAACCCTTTTTTGTAACATTAGGATAATCAAAGACTGGGAAAAAACATAACACTCTAATTTATACCTTGCAGTTTGCATGTAGCTCTTACATGACAGTTAATAGCTCACTGTTCTATGTTAGGATTTTAACTTATTAACTGGAAGTAACAATAGGGCCTCTCTGGCTAAAGCAGGAAACCACTGACCTATTTACATTATGCAAAAACAACAATTGATGAACAGAATGCAGAACTATGTCATGCATTAACCCAAGTACAGAGATCTGGGCCTAAATCCATTGTTTTTTTGCTCACCATGCCATTCCAATTTGAACCAAACCATATGCAAATCAGTCTTGACCCTGTGCCCAAAGGGAACAGTCCAGCCCAAACTGCCAGGCCAGGTCCTCCCTGAACTGGAAACAAGCATCCTAGAACCAGTTTCATTTTTTGCAGCTGCACTATTTACATTATGTGCACTTTGTGATCTGTATGGTACATGTTCTTAGCAGCAGGCACATTAACCCCTTTCCATGAGTCAAAATGTCCACTAGACTAAACAACTTCTGTCTCTACTAAAAACATGAATCACTGGAGTTATCATGCCATTTTTATTGTTGTCGAAAATTGTTGGAGGCCAGGAAGGAGACAGCAAGTGCTTTAAAAACCACATTATACTTGCAAACACGACGCCCCCACTTGAAGTCAGTTCCAGCCGCGGTCCGTGCAGGTAAGAGCGGTGGGTGGTGGGGCCGCGTAAAGGGGGATTTCGAGGGACAACGCAGAGGGAAAATTAATTATTTATTTACTTTTCCCTCTGCATCATCCTTCGAAATCCCCCCTTATCCGGCCCCTCTGTCCCACTGCTGTTACCTGCACAGACCGCGGCTGGTCAGCGCCTGGTGCGGTCGCACTGCCCTAGAGCCACCCTGCTCAAGGGTCCTGTGACCTCAGTGACAGAGTCACTGTCACTCTATGGTGTGCTGCTTCATAGGCCTGCCTGCAAGACTGAAAATGAACTTCAGAATGAATTGTGGCGGACAGGCCTTCTAGGTTAACCCACACTTGCCACTGCTAGGGTCCACCTGCTGGTGCAAAGACACCAGGGCTTCTAAGGTCTTGAGGGGCCTTCTAAGGTCCAGCATGGGAATGTGCTCCCTCAGGCGAGTGGTCTGGTGGACTGGTCATGAAGGCTGAACCTGGTTCCCCTGTTCCAAATTCAGCAGCTCTGACCATAGTGCCCCCACCTCTCCCCCACTAAACACCATACTGCCCCACTGAGAGAAACTTACACTGCACTGACCCGCTATAAACACCTGGATGTGACTCAATTCAAATCACGCACTAGATAAGACCAATATGCGGCCTAAAAAAAAAATTAACAACATTCTAGAAAAAGCAAACACTCATAGGGAATACAAGATTAAGTAAAGCATGTGAAATGTAAGCAGGAAACAACATTGTTACCTTTTTCTTTTTACACTCATTATTCAGAAATTAGTGAGTAATTTTGCCTGAAAAGTTAAGGCCATGACTACAGGGACCCGTTTCAATGCCCATTGCTTATATCCTTACAAAACATAAGTAGTATGGTTTAAAAAGACCACATTTGTGAACACAAAGCCGCTGTACATATTTTGTTTTCCAATTCATCCATCAAGCAGGTATTTCAGTACCTCCCGAAATAGTGCACTTTCCCACCCAGGGTAAGCAATGTTGAGAGATGAGTAAACAAGAGTAGCGCTTCACTGGCATACACTGTAAATTGGCACTAATGGGTTTAGGTGTGAATCAATTAATCTGGCCACCTGACAACCACCCTGTCTTGCTTTAGTTTGTTTGTTAGTTATTTTTCATATTCTGAATGTTTTATTTCTCTCCACCCCGAGGCTACACTTAGAAATTGAAAAATGTCAGAAAAAGAGAGATTTCCACCAAAAGTGTTTTTCTTTTTTGAATCCATTTCACAGGGGAGCAAATAAAACGAAAGGAGGAAAGAGAAGGTAATGGCTGTTTCTTGAAGTCTCGGTTTTCACTAAATGAGGAGGAGCGAGACAGAAAGAGAGGGAGCAGGGGGAACAAAGAGGGGGGGGGGCAGTTGCCAGCGGCAGGAGAACTGGATGTAGAGAGCCACCCGGACTCTCCTGTACAATGTAACACCCTACATGCATCCCTACACCCCTCGGGGCGGGCTCGTCCCGAGGGGATAAATAAACGTGGGCAAGACCGCACGTGGTCTTCCAGCCCAGAACAGTACACTGGTGCACGTGTGTCCTTTACTGCGCGCAGCGACAGTAACTGCGACACCAGGCCGCACCGCGCTGCGCTACACTGGACACTGTCTTCTCTGGGCACGGAGGAAACGACAGAGTACTTTTTCTTCTCTGCCTGTCCCCAAAAGTCGAGCCTTAACTATCGCCGTGGGTGATATCTGCTGTCCGGGACACATGTTGCAAATAATAAAGTAGGGGAATGGACTCTATGAAAATAAAGAATCACTCAGATCAGGCCTGGAGGAGCGGGAGGATCGCATGCAATTTAAACAAATAGACTCACCTGCGGGCGGCACGGCAGACAGAGGAATTAAATTATCCTGGGTGCCTCTCTTTCCCAGTCCCTGTCTGTCTCGGGCCTCTAAGATACCTGCCTCGCCTCATAGTCACATGCAATTTTCAGAGCGCGAGCCCCAATGCGCATGAGCAGCAGCCCCCACCCTAAGTTAAGGCTGAACTAACTGTAAAATCGCGGAGGCGGAGACATCTGACTGCGCGCTGCGCGCATCTACGACTCCTACGACTCTACTACCTACGTCATCATGGTCAGGTGAGGTGGTTTTTAATTAAATTATAATGACTGCCCTGCTGCCTAAATGAAATTAAATTGAAATCGGCGGGTCACTCAGTCGTGCTCAGGCCTGGGCCTGGATGTTCTTAATGTACATTGACTGTCTTTGACTCACGCAGGGGTCTGTTCCACACGGCCAAATCGGCCCCAGCAACAGAACCGGCCCCCTGTCGCAACACCGGCCCCCACCCCCTCCAGCCTACCGGGGGATTGCCCGGTGCCCGGACTTACCAGTCCGGCCCTGTCCATGACGCACCCATGAACGTGGCACACTAATTCTGATTCCTGCACCATCAACTCTAGATGATAACTGCCATCTGCCCAACACAAAAAAAACTGCCAACCTTGACCAAAGCCACGTGCTCCTTTATCTGAGCTGCAACCCCTTTACCATCCTTCTTATTCTGATACAGTGCCTCTGTCTTCTGGAAGGGCTCATGTTGTTCATGAGTTAGTTGACACAGACTCCGATAATAAGTGCTATGATGCTGGGAGATTGCCCAGCCTTACCAAGAGGACAACTGGTATGAAGACCTTCAAGGTGCCACTGGTTTGGATGCCTTCCCAGACACTGGACTAGTCTCATCCCCAGGGCCTGCCATAGAAGACAGACCATAATGTGCTATGGTTAAGCAAAGGATATCAGAGGTTCTTGACCTTCTACATCCCACTCAGGAAGGTAAAACCATTGTCCTGAAGGAGATGTTATAGCCTAGCCAGTCAAGCTCTGAGCCCCGACTCCCATCCAATGAGGCTCTTACTGATATGCTCTTAGGTGCCTGGGCCAAACCCTTCTCAGGTCGGCCTGTGCATTGCCAGATTACCAGCCGCTATCACCCTGTTCCAGTCAACCCAGCTTTCTTCACCAAGCACTGTACTCTGGAGAGACTTGTGGTGCAGACTTCGGCTTGTAGAATAAACATACGCTTGTTTTACACTATTTCCCCTGACAGGGAATGGAAGATGATAGAAACTTTTAGTAAGCAGGTTTTTTTCCTCTACAATTTGGCACTTTTCTTAGTGAATGTCATCTCCCTGTGGTGTCCATGGCCCAAGTTTTTCCCATAGTCCTGGAAGAAGAACGGGTCATACTTTTTCAGGCCATGGAAGATGATTGTGATGCAGTAAAGTTCACCATACGCTGCAGACGGGATACCACTCACTCCCTCAACAGGGCTATCAGCGCCAGTAAAGCCATTCGCAGGCAGGCCTGAATGCAGTCCACAGGCTTTTCAGGAGATGTTCAGGCCAGTCTTATGGGCAGACCATTTGATGGATCCCAAATTTTTGGGGATTAAGCAGATGCAGCCCTTAGCGCTTCAAAAATAGCAGGGCCACTGCACATTACCTTGGCCTTTCTTTTCCTCTGCAATAGTTACACTAGCAGTTTTGCCCCCCGCCGTAGCTATGGTAGGGGCTTCCAGTATATTCAACAGCCCCAGCAGGTGCTACAAACATCACAGCCTTTTCATGGCCATGGCCACAGTATCCACAGGAGAGTTCAGCCCAGTCTTCTACCCCAAAAGCTGCCAGCATTAGCCTCTTTAGTGTGGCATTGACTGCACACAGCCAACCTGTTGGAGGCAGAATACGACACCTTCTGCCAGGGTGGCCTGCAATACCTTCAGACAAGTGAGTCCTGTAAATTGCTCAGCGGGGTTACACTTTACCATTTCTCGAGTCACCACCACACCTTCCTCCATTCCCAGACTACATGACGGAGGACCATCTGTCACTTTTGCGGTAGGATGTGCAGGCTCTTTTGGCTAAAGGAGCTATGGTGAGTGTGCCAGAAGTTGGTCATGGTTGTTATTCTCGCTAATTCCTGGTGCCAAAAAAGGAGGGGGCCTCCCCCCATTTCAATGCCTTTCTGTGAAATGACAAGTTCAAGATGTTCACCCTGGCCCAGGTCTTGTTTGCCCTCAATCCTGGAGATTGGATCTTAGCCCTGGACATGCAAAACTCTTATTTCCATGTCTCCGTCCTGCAGGCCTAAAGCTGTTACCTTCACGGTAGGCCACGAGCATTTTCAGTTTGCTGTGCTCCCTTTTGGTCTTACCAGTGACACGCGTGTGATCATGAAAGTGATGGTGGTAGTTACAGCACATCTTCAGTGATCGGGGGTTCCACTCTTCCCCTGCCTCTATGACTGATTGCTGAAGGCGTGTTTTCCCCTGGCAGAAATCAATCAGCCCCATACTCTGGCAAACCTCCTGACATCCTTAGGGCTCACTGTCAATGTTTCACACCTGACTCCTTTGCAGATACTCCTCTTCATTGGAGCCATTCTTGACATGGAACCGTTTTGCACCTGTCCACTGGAGAGGAGAAACATGGACATTTTGGTTATGATCCTGATGTTTCAACCTGACTGTAAGACTTCTAGGACGGATGGCCCCTGCTTGTTACTATTGCAAGATTGTTACCATTGCAATGTGGCATATGTGGGCTCTAAAGTGGGGCCAGAAGTTCCAGTGGGCACACCACCAGCGTGATCTTTCCAATGTGGTGCATATTTTGAAGGAGACTGCTAAAGGTCTGCAGTGGTGGCGCCGGGACCATGAGTGAATCAGTGGCAGACTCCTTCTCCTTACCCACCTAGAGCTCACAGTGATGATCAATGCATCGCTTCTGGGTTGGGGAGACCATCTGGGAAAGGTAGAGGTGTCTCATCTCCGACGGAGGCCTGGCTCCATATCAAACGTCTGGAGCTGAGAGCCGTCTGCTTGGCGTTGAAAGCCCTCCTACACTCCACCAAAGTAAATCTGGTGCCAGTGCTCACAGGCAACCCCACCGCCATGTGGTACTGCAACAAGAAGGGCAGCCTGGGGTCATGGAACCTGTGTCAAGAGGCTTTGCGTCTCTAGACTTAGCTAGAGGGCAGAAGTATTTCTCTGGTGACACACCACCTGGTGGATTTCATGAATGCCAGAGCGGGTGAACTAAGCTGTCAGAGGCTTGCAGATCACAAACGACAGTTACATATGAAAGTGGTTGAGGCTCATTTCCACAAATGAGGAGAAGCCTGGCTCAAGATTTTCACCACTGCAAAGAATATGCAATGTCAGCACTTTTGCACCTTGGAGTTATCAAAGTTTGTGCTGTCTCTCACCTCCTGAGGCCTTACTTCGCATACTGTTAAAGAGTACCTATAGGCTCTTTCGGCCTTCTTACGGTTCCTGAGCAGCCATTATTATTTAAATCACCTGTTGTGAGGCCTTTCTTCAACGAGTTACAATATATGTTCTCCCTTCTCTATTTGTTTTGCCCCAATGTGACTTATATTTGGTCCTCACATTCCTCTAGTGTGCAAACTTAGAGGCAATGAGTAAAGTATTTATGCAGCACACAAACAGTAATAAGGTGAAAACATAACTCAAGAATTCCCACACCAATTTAGAAACATAGAGTACATTTTATAAAATTATTTCACACCAAAATTTTAAAAATTTAATCAGTAGAACCGAAGTTATGAATTTTTAAAGTTTCAAATAAAAACTAGGGCCTAAAAGATCAAAGATCCAACCGTGGACATCTAGTCACGGGAGACAAACTTGAAAATAAGGCTGAGTTGGAATCAAGAAGTGGATTGAGCCAAGTTGGCGCTTACCTTCGGACTTAGAAGACATTTTGTTGGAAATGTCGGAGAAGATAAAGTTCAGCATGGCAAGGCTGCTGGCAGTGTCTGAGGAGAAGGTGTTGTCGTCAGGGAGCTACTGGATGAAGTCGCAGTAAAAACTTTTATGTTGGGACTTAATTTCTTTTTTGGAAGTCAAAAATCTACAGCGGGACAAAGCTGCAGGCTGTGGCTGACGAAGGCTCCACAAGGCCATATAAACCTTCTGCCAAGGATCACTGAACAGGATTTGCTGCTGTGGAGAGAAACATAGTGGAGATGCCGTAAAGTCAGGCTGACGGGCGGTTCACCTTGGGTAGATCGAGGAGCAGGTAGGTTTCAGTCTACTCTAAGTTCTCAGAGCACTCTTTAGTCAAAACTTTTCTAGGCACCAAGTTTTGGAATTTGACTATTTGGGTACCTTTAGCACCACTTCCAAGAGTCCTGTACTGGAGATGCACCACTTGAAGGGTCAGGACTCACTCAAACTGGGTCCAGGTGCAGGTTTAATATGGTTGGAGCATTTTCTGCCCCTGAGCTTCTGATCAGGAGGCCAGCCAACTAACCTTTGTAGTGCCTTTGGTAGTCATGGATTCAAGAAGGGGTTCAAGCAACAGGGCAGTCCTCTGAGGGTTCTAGGCAGGCTTCGGGCAGCAGAGCAGGCTGTCCAGGTGCAGCAAAGCAGTCTTCTGAAGTACACAGAAGGCAAAAGTAGCAGGCAGTTCTCTAAGAGTCCTTTAGCAGAATATGTACTGAAGAGTGGACTGAAGAGTAGGTCTGGGGGTTCCATTTTCATATGTTCTCAGAAGTAGAAGAAGTTTCTAAAGTTTTCCCTTAGATATTCTCGGAGTTTCCTGCTGCCCCTGCCCTGGCTCCAGCCTGACTACAGAACCAGTGAGGTAGGGTAAAATTCTTTTCTTGTAAAGGCAGGGCATAGCCTTTTGATTAGCAAGTGGGCTGTGCCCAGCTCCACCTCCATCATGCTGCCAGTGATGGCCTATTCAGGCATACCTAATCCCTCGATGGTGTGGCTTTCTAGGAGGAATAAACACATTCCAACTAACAACTACACCTAGTTGTGTGTCCCTAGAACAGGCCACAGGCACAAAATAGCTAGGGCAGGAAGATATCAGCTTTTCAAAAGTGGAATTTTCAAAATTGCGACTTACAATCTGATTATACCATTAAAGAGGATTTTAAATATCAATTTCTCAGACACCAAACATGAATTTTCTACCTGCTAAAAGGTTAGCACATTTTAAATTGTAATAAGGAAACCCAATGTGATCCCATGGAAGAGGAAGGGCCCACAGTAGCGAAAAACAAATGTAGGAGTTTTTCACTTAAACGGCATGTAAAACGTAAAAGTACAGGTCCAACCTTTTAATTCCAATGCAGCCTGACTAGGGGCAGTCTAGGGCCTACCTTAGGGGTGACATGTTTGCACTAAAAGGGGAGTTCAAGGCATGGCAAAGGGGTTATTTTGCCTAGCCAAATTGGCAGTTTAAAACTGCATTCAAACTGCAATGGCAGGCCTGGGACATGTTTTAAAGGGTTACTTAAGTGGGTGGCACAATAAATGCTGCAGACCCAATAGTAGCATTTAATTTACAGGCTCTGGGCGTATGGTATATGGTATAGAACTTTACTAGGGACTTATAAGTAAATTAAATATGTCAATTAGGTGTAGTCCACTTTTACCATGCTTTAGGGAGTGAACACAAGCACTTTAGCACTGGTTAGTAGTGGTAGAGTGCACAGAGCCCCGAGGCCAGCAAAAACGTTCTCGTTTGAGCTGCCTAGCTTTCTGTGGAGATTTCCACTGTGAAAGTGGCCTTGTTATGTGCCCCTTTTGAAAGCAATGCCATATTATTTTCGTTTAATGGGGCATTTCTTACCAAAGTGTTCCTTCTTGCCTTAGTAACAGTTCTGGGCAGTATGGCATATACTCTCTTTTTCCTCTTTAGTTAAAGATGAGTATACTGAGCCAATCTCCATAGGTTCTCCCGGGGGCTCTGAATTGTGAAGCAGACTTCTTTGTCTATTGAAGCGTGGGCCAGAGATTTAATTTCACTTTCAAACCCACCTTTCTGTTCTGACATCCTTTAAATCGTCTTTTAGGCCTTGATAATACACTTCTGGCCTTTTCTCTCCAAAATCGGTATCCAATACGGTGCAGAATGATAGTATGGCCAGGTGAGGGAAATGGTGTTGGGCAAAGGAACTGTGGGAATGGAGATCTGCAAAGAAAAAAGGTGCTTGATTTTGATTTATTTTGGAATTCAACCTTATCCCCTTCACCATTCTACAGAATTGGATTCTATTCTATGGATTTTTTAATCACCTGTAGGGATGAAATTCTGGACTTCCAGGCTTTAGTGTGTTTGATATTTGCGCCACTTGAAGGAAGCACTAACACAGGGTGAGGATTTAAAAGGGTAATGTCAGGTTATCTTGCTTTCCCCTTCAGAAAAACAGTCATACATGTAAGGATAAAACATGAAACACTGTACATACCAAAACCTTTGCACTTGTTTGCCTCCTAGTAAATTGTCCTCGGAGTCAGCAAGGTTACTCCACTGTACTTATAAGGACCAATGGTAATATCTGACTTCAGTTTGTAACTTATTTACTCAGGACATACTGAGTTCTTTTCAAAGTCTTAATGTACTACTCCATTCAAACTTCTTTCTGAGCAGTGACCTTTCTTTTCTTTATTGCATCAAAATGTCTTGTATAGCACACTCCCTTCAAGCTATATGCTGAGGATCCACCATAATACAACGTTACTGCATATTGTCCACCAGGGCTATGCTCTCTAGCACTAGAATGTTCAAAGGTGTTGTGTAACACAATAATACCTTAAGGGAATTTCAGTTTGAGTCTTGTATCAAAGTCATTGTCAGAGAATTCAAAACTGAATTACAAAAGGTGCCTTTGCACTCTTACCCCGGTGAGGAGGGCGGCTAAGGTCCTGGACCTCATGCTACCCTCGGTGGAGGTCAAGACCAACGTCTTGACAGAGGTGCTTCAACCTGGAGTATCCCCCTTAGAATACTTACAACCCTTTAAAGACGCCCTCACTGATGTCCTGCCCACGACCCTGTGCCAAGCCCTGCACAGGCACTCTTGTACACAGAACCATCTCCTGCCACCATCGCCCCATGCCTGGGTACCAAGCTTTCTTCACCCAGCACCCCACCCCTGTGAAGTTGGTGGTCCACGCCTCTAAGTACAAAGTTAATTCTGGCACATTCCCTCCCACACTACTATGGAGGGAATACAAGGGGCTGGATATCTGCAGACCCAACCCTTACTCACCCAAGCAATTGATGATGGCAGAGAAGCAGAAAAGTTCACCATATGCTGCAGACTTGATACGACCAACTCTCTGGGCAGAGCCATTGATTCTTCAGTAACACTTAGATGCCACGCCTGGCTGAAATCAACTGACTTTTTGGGAGATGTCCAGGATCCCTTAAGGACATGCCCTTCGATGGCAGTCAGGGCCTTTGGTTCCTCTGGAGAAGTACCCTCAAATACCCACCTTCCGGTTGCACCAACAATGCATTTGAAAATCACTAGAGGTTCAGAGTTGCCAGACAGGGGGAAGGAACTGGTCAGGGTACCGCTGAGAGCGAGATATGGAACTAGATGAATGATTGACTTCAGTAAGTGTTGACCACCCTTGACTAATTTAATACAATGGCAGGTGTGATAGGAACAGGAGTTACTCATGACTGATTTATTATGAAGACATGGTTAATCATGCATAGCAGATCTGAAATAAACAATTAGTTATCGATTCCTTACCTTAGAATTACCCCCAGGCGTCGGACTTGATCTGGAGAATTTTTTTCTTAGCAGTACCCCTGCGTGTCGGTGGGTGGCATCAGTTGACTCAGTGTCTGTCATCGGCATCGTGGTCGCCATGATGATGTTGCGGTATCTACTTAGCCCCTGTGAGCTGACGTCAGTTCTTTCTTTTTCCGCACCAGCCAGTGCAGATCCGGAGCGAAGCTTGCCCCTTTTGTCACTTTTTGACAAAACTTTTTTGATCTTTTGTCGACCTCATTTCGAGTCTTCTATCGACTCCTGGTGCGCGAGGGATGTCCCATCATCCGGGCTTCAAACGTTGCGACTCCTGTCACCAGTTGATGTCCGTTACCAACCCACACCTCATGTGCCTCTTGAGGTTCTGTAATTCTCGAGTCTGACTCCATTTTGTTCTGTGCCACCATTTTGTGTTGCCCTCACGTAGGCCTGTGAAGGTAGCCTGGCGAATAAAGTGGCCTGGCCTTCTTAGTTCATGTATACATTAACTAGGTTTCTTTTTGACTCTGAAATGAACTGTAAGAAACTGACCTCTGCACCTGAAACTGACCCCGCAAAGCCAATTTCCCTGATCGATCTTTGTCTGAGATTGCCAATTAATGTTCAGGACATCATTAACTTTTAGTTTCCTTGCCCATGCCTTATCTTGTTCAGCATCTGTTACCGTTTCTTTTTTTATGTTTCTTCATTACATGGGTTATGCTTTCAATTATAGGTTTGTCCGGCTTGTGGAGATTGAATTTGGGGCATTCCTAATAATTAACTTTTGGGTTGGGATATTGTAAATTGAGTTTTTGTTATGTGACACTTTGTTTGAAAATGTACCTTATTGGCTAGAATTTTGTGCAGTGGGTGTACATTTATAATGTGAATATTTGGTATAAAAGGAGACGTCTCGCCTTAGTAAAATGAGCAGTCTCCTGAGAATATACACCGTGATGTATTTCTAGGATCACTGTTACTAGCTGCAGCTAATAAACGTGATCTCTGATGCCATCCAGAAGTATTCCGTGTCTCTGTGTACCAAGACAGGTGAACTCGAAGATTTTAGGCGTGCCCCTGATGCCGCTGGGTTAAACCCCGGTTCTTCAACTGGCGCCCAACGTGGGACGACTTCAGCGGTACTGGTCCAAGCCCGAAGATTGTGAGGAGCCCCGTGAGGAAATTCTGGAGGACGGCCGCCACTTCATCGACCCCTGCATGTCGACGTGGACCGAAGGTTTTTTTTCTGCGAGGCTTCCCCTTTCCGACGGCTGCGAAGGACTGCTGCCCTGACTGTCGCCCTGTCTTGGACCCTCTTGTGATGATTTGTAAGGCGAGACGTTAGACGGTCTTCTGGTGGCGTGACAGACATTTTGGTTAAGTATAAGTGGGTCGCTCCCACGACTTTGTTTTGTTTCTCGGTTTTGATTCGGCCATTGCAATAGTCGAAGCCGGGGGGTTCGTATATTTGCGAGTGTATCATTTTTGATAACTCCTTGAAGTTTGAAGCAAGACTAGTGAGCTAAAAGATGCCTGGTTTTAGCAAATTTAGGAAATGGTTTTGTTGTAGTTGTAATAGGGATTCCCGATTGGAGGACTCGTGTCCGATACCTCCGGTTGGAACTCCAACTTATGAGCTCTATTCAAAGCATGGTGTAGGTCCCATTACCTTTAATGAAGTATGGGTCCGTTATACAAGGAAAGATGGTGTTTTATGATGGCCCCAACATGGTAGTTTTGAATCAGATGTTTTAGATAACCTAGAAGTTGCGCTACTTAAGAAGAAAGCCCGGCCGGCGATGTTTGACTCTTTCCGCCTTTGGCGTAAGGAAGCCAAACAGCGAGAAATTAAGCAAGCTAAGAGAGATAGGAAGGAAAGGAATATATCGGTAATGCAAGCTGCTAGGCAGTTTAAGGAAGATGAAGAAGATCTTGCGATTGAAGTGTCAGATAGACAACATTGCATGGCCATTGACAAATGTTACCCGGCTTTGCCACCTCCCCTTTCAAATGTGACTGTAGACCCTGAAAAGGATCCTTTGATGTCACATTTACTGAGATTACCACCCCCTTATGTGCAGGGTGCTACTTCACCTCCGTTACCTCCAGTTGTTGCACCCCTTGTTGTCGTTCAACCCCCTGTTGTTGTTCAGCCACCCGTTGCTTCACAGGTAGTTCTTCCTCCTCCGGCGCAGCCCCCTCCAGGGCCGCCAGCCTTGCCACCAGCCTTGCCTCAAACTCCTTTGCCTTACACTCCTTTATCTTTGACTTCTCTTATTTCTGTCCCTACGTCTCTGTCACCTCAAAACACTTTGTCTCCTGTCCTCATGTCAACTTCTTCTCCTTCTGCTCAGCAACGAATGACTGAGACTGTCACTAGTCTTTTGTCTCCTTTCTTTGGGTCACTGAATATGACCCCTGTTTCTGAACGTAAGCAGAGACGTAGTCAGCTCCCTGGTCCCGAATAGCGGGCAGTGTTAGATCTCCTTGCTCGTAGATGGGTTTCGAATACCTCCAAGTACAGTCCACAAGTGGTTATGGATATCTTCCTACAGTAGGAGGCACCAAAACAAAGGTATGTTTTTGATGTCATGTGTACCTTCCTTCGTCAGGAGTGGGAAGATAATCAGTTGGGTTCAATTCCACTGGAATTTCTTAATGTTCAGTCTGAATTTGCTAAAGGGACGATAGTGGGTTCCGATGTTGAGGAAGCGGTAGAGACACTACTCACTTTTAGGTCTAGACTTCCACCTCAGCCATTCTTCGAACCTGACCCTTCTATTATGAGAAAAGTGAAACAGTATCCTATGAGAGAGGTTCCCCCTGTATGGAGAGAGGCAGTTGTGGCTGATGCCGCTCATGGTATTGCGGCTGCACCGGCTCATTTTCAGCGAGTGTGGGTGCATGTCCTTTGGAAGAGAGCTGAGGTCCTGGCTCTTAAGCAGACTTTGCCTGACCCCTGTAAAAATCCTGCTGGTTATTATAAGGAGTTGTCTCAGACAGTTGATGCGTGTGTTATGAATTTAGCTGACATAGATATGTTGATGGGTAATGTAGTTCCTCAACCCTTGTGGGCGAAGATCCGTCACGAGGATCACGCGCCAGAGTTAGGAGATACGTGGGTTAATATTACTGCTGCAGATGGTCGGCAGGTAGGAGGTGCCAAACCTGAACCCTTAGTTGCAGAACTACCTGGTAGGATTATTAATTTAATGAAAACTATGATGCCTCCTCTGCGAGTGAATTGGGAAAGTTAGCAGCATGCAAACAAAAGAAAGAAAAGAGTGTGTCTGATTTCTTCACTAGGTTTGAGGAAACATTCATTGATCATAGTGGTCACGATATGAGTACAGAAGGTGGTCAGAGGTTGTTTGTAGATAAGTTTGTTTTTAATTTACTTCCTGAACTTTCTAATAAGTTAAAGGGCTCTGAGAGTTCATGGGCTGTTTCTTCTTCGGCTCAGATATTGGCTACTGCACAATAATATGAGAATAGAGATAAAGATGAGAAGGATAAATTAGAGAAGAAGACTAGAGAATTAAAAACGAAAGTTCTTCTGCAGCAGGCGTATCCGCCTCGCCCTAATCAGCGTCAGTTTCAGCAACCTTCCCAGTTTCAGCAACCCCCACAGTTTCAGAAACTGTTGCAGAAGCCTGAGTCTTTTGCTTTGCGACTCCCGCTAGGCCCTAATCAGTGTGCTTATTGTAAAGAAGAAGGTCACTTCAAGAATAGTTGCCCGATCTTGCTACAGCGTGCGAATGGTATGTCTGGTCTGAGAGGTCGTGGTGGTTTCCAACAAGTACCTAGGGGTAGGGGACGTGGTACGTTTCCCTAGAATGAACGTTCCTTTTCCCCTCAGAATTCTATGAATTATTTTGACCAACAGAATGTTCCGACCGTCCAGTCCGCTCAGTACTACACTGATGATTATTATGTTGGAAGTGAGAGTGCTGGTTTTAATGATAGTTAGGACAGCCATGGACAAAGGGAGGGAGTAGTGTCAGTTCCAGTAGACCAGAGTGGACCTTATGTTGAAGTGATTACATCAGGTGTGGCAGAACCTTTTCTTTTGGATACCGGTGCAGCAAAGAGTTCTATCATGCACTCTAAACGCCCCGGCGCACCTTTGTCTGGCTTGACCAGTGATTCAGTAGGATTTTCTGACGCCCCAGTTCGTAATCCGGTTTCTTGTCCTTTGCCCCTTTCTATTGGTCCCCGTGAATTGGAGGCTCCCCTTATTCTAACGACGGGCTGTGGCGAGAATCTGTTGGGTTTGGACTTGTTGAAAAGATTGCATGCGACATTACATTGTTCTCCTTCGGGAGTACATCTTACGGTGGGTAAGAAAGTGATTTCCCCGATGTATTTGTCTAAGGATCACCTTCCACTGGAACTGCGTTCTCTCCCTGATACACTTTGGCCTACAGGTCCCAATGATGTTGGTCTCTTGCAGATTCCACCCTACGTTGTTACCCTTAAGTTGAATGCTAAAATACCTCGCATTCCCCAGTACAAAATTTCCAGTGATGGCGAAAGAGCTCTTTTAGCGATTATCTATGATGTGGTTGAGAAAGGTGTGGTTGAAGAAACGAGAGGTAATGTGTGTAACAGTCCTGTTCTGCCTGTCCTTAAGCGTACTGACTCTTCTCAGCCACCTGTGTATCGGTTTGTGATCGACCTTCGAGAGGTCAATAAGATCGTTGTGCCACAGTTTCCTGTTGTCCCGGATATTATTGCTTTATTGACTATGATCCCTGCCTCAGCTGCTTGGTTTTCTGTTATTGATCTGAAGAACGCTTTCTTCAGTATTCCGATTGCTGAGGAAAGTAGGGATATTTTTGGCTTCTCTTTAGGAGGCCGCAGTTTCCGGATTAAGCGCGCTCCTCAAGGTTATTGTGAGAGTCCCTCCATTTACAGTCAGGCTTTGAAAACTCAGCTTGATACTCTTGCATTGCCTTCTGGTGTTACTCTTATCCAGTATGTTGATGATCTGTTGGTTGCTGCTGATGATGAAGAGATTTGTAAAGAAGTTACGCTTTCTTTGTTGCGACACCTGTCTGACCTTCATCATAAAGTGTCACCTTCGAAGTTGCAGTATTGCCGCCAAGAAGTGACCTACTTAGGTCATCTCTTGTCGAAGGAGGGAAGGCGATTGACCCCAGAGCGTATTCAAGCGATTGCCCAAATGACTGTGCCATGCACACAGAGAGAGGATTTCTTACTTCCCATGGTACGAAAATTCAGCATGGACAATTAGTGAGTGAACTTCTTGAATCACTTACTTTGCCGACCCAAATTGCGATAGTGAAGTGTAGTGCGCATAAGAAGGTTACGGATGATGTGGGTCAAGGGAATGCGTTTGCAGATGAAGTAGCGAGAGAAACGGCGAAAGATGTGACGAGTCGGATGTATGTTGCAGGTCCTGCCAGATGGGTTGTGGATGGGTTGTGGAAGGAGGAATGTGTGAAGATATAACAGAAAGTGTGAAGATGATTCAGGCAGAAGCTACTGAGAAAGAATTGAGTATGTGGAGAGAGAGTACGGGAATGTTGGATTCAACAGGCTGTTGGGTTGAGTTGTCAGAGCACCAGCGATGGTTGTTGCCAGATGCATATGTGCTTCCGGTGGTTACTATGGCTCATGGGTTGGCTCACATTAGTTCAAAAAGGATATGTAAGTTGTTGGCTCCGGTATGGCAGAATGGTGGAATTCCTACGTGTGCTGAGAATTTGGTTAAACACTGCATGATTTGCTTGATGCATAATCCTGGAAAGGGAACCCCAACTCCAGCGGGTCATTTTGCTCCTCCAACGTATCCGTTCGAGGTGCTGCAGATAGACTATATGGAAAGATGCAATAACTTGAAGTATGTCCTTTTGGTTGTTTGTGCCTTTTCCAGATGGATAGAGGCCTACCCCCTAAAGGATAATACTGCCTTGTCTACAGCCAAGGTTTTGCTCAAAATATTCTTTCCCAGATATGGCTTGCAGAGGATGGTATGGAGTGATAATGGAAGTGAATTCGTGGGTCAGATTATGAAGAAAGTATGTGCGGGTCTGGGTATTAAACAGAAATTTCACGCTGCGAATCACCCAGCAGGCCTGGTCGAGTGCTATAATGGCACTCTGAAGCTGAAGTTGGCCAAGGTGCAAGCGAGCTCTGGTCTTACATGGCCCGATGCCTTACCATTGGCACTTTTGTCCACGAGAACGACAGTACATTCTCGCGTGGGACTTAGCCCATACGAGATTGTTTTTGGACGCCCGGCGAATGTCTGGGGTGTGCCGAGGCCTAAGAAGTACAGTGATGTCGAGTACCCTATGTTGGTTGACTACTTACATGATTTGACTGCTAAATTGCGTGTTCTTCACCAACAGGTCCATGACACTTTGCCTTCAGTTTCTGTAGACGCAGGCCACACGATTTAACCTGGCGACTGGGTTCTAACCAAGAATTTCCAGAGGTCAAAGAACTTGGAACCAAGATGGACCGGTCCATACCAAGTCCTGTTATCAACTCGGACTGCTATTAAGGTGTTCAGCAAGAAAAACTGGGTACATGGTACCCATTGTAAGAAGATACCTTTGCCCTTACCGTACGATAAGTGGGTCCGGGAAGGTGTTGCCGATTCCGAGAGTGAAATGATTCCGAGATTTGTACCTTTTAGCGATGCACATCTGGAATGGACTCAGTCAGAACGTGCGGATGATACAGTCTTGCAAGAAGCTGTGCCGCCGTGTTTGAGACTTGATACTACGCACCCAGAGACACTCTTTCAGGATCAAACTGTGCCTGGTAAATAACGCTACAACTTAAGGTCTAAAAAGGACAAATAAAATTTGAATTTTTTTTTTAATTACACTCTTTCAGACAAGAGACTATTTTTCTTTTTCGAACCACCATCCGGGTTCAGCTGCAGGGTCGCGGTATAAGAACTTAAGGGGTGGCCCGCGTATTGACGAAAGGTCTGCGGTTCTAGGGACATCTAGGACACCTGGACGCACACTTGAGTGAAGAAGGAAAATTGCCGCGAGCAGCACGTTAGAGGATGGAGTCTGTTGTAACTGAAAGAGATGTTGAGAGAATAGATCTTAAGACAAGATTTTGTACATTGATACATAGCAAATGTTTTATAATATTGTGCTTTTTGATGGTTTTAAGTATCACAGTAGCTTGTATGGGTTGGACTGTCTATGCTACACAACAGACATCTGCACCCACCTCCCAACCTATGCTTTCTTTCACTACTGTTTCTTTGCACCAGTTTTATACGTTGCCTGAACATGAACAGACAAGGAGATCAGAATTTGTCAACAACTCGTTTATACAGTTGTTGCATCCGCATCAGTTAGTAGTAAATACCACTAATTGTTGGGTTTGTGGTCTTATGCCTCATACGACAGATAAAGGTATGCCATATTTGGTTTTGCCTTTTTCTTTTAATGGGTCTGTGTGGGCTTTTCAGACCATGTTTATCTATGCAAATGAGGTACGCCCCTTACGTTCCCTTAAAGATAACTCGAGCAATAGTGCCTTAATAAGGGGAATAGTAGCTATGATCCGAGATATTGATGCATATAATGCTATCCCTAAGGACGAGGTGTAGGCTTACGTTGGTTGGAACGTGACTGGATATAGTACCAGTTTGACAGAGAAGGAGAGACGAAAAAGGTCTCCCCCTATTTGGATTGTACCCCACCGAGGCCACTTTTGTTTTCAAGGTAATGGTCGGGATCCGAAAGCTCAGCTAGGTAAGAGTGTGTGTGCTCAAACCTATGTCTATTCATCTCGGACTTCTCCACCGTTTGTGCCAGCTAAAGGCACATATTTTGTTTGTCATGACAGAGCCTACACATGGTTGCCACCTGATTTTTCAGGAACGTGTTATGTGGCGTTTCTACTTCCCCCTAGATACACTACTGCTTCAGACTATCATAGAACGAGATATGGTAGAGGTGTCTTCAATAAGGAAGATACCGCAGCACACGCAGTAGGAGATTTCTTCAAGGGCTTCTTGCCCTTTTGGGGTCCTATATCAATAGTAGGCATATTCGACAGCTTGTCCGCGTTGTTGAAGCTACTATTAATGAGACAGCAGGTGCTCTTAGTAATGTTACAGCTGAGCTTCAAGCGGACCGCCTTATGACTTTGCAGAACCGTATGGTATTAGACATCATACTTGCAGATCGAGGAGAGTATGTAAATTGATTGGATCCAGTTGCTGTGTTTACATACCAGATAATGCCCCTACAGTGTACCAAGCCATCTCTAGGTTGTATAAAATCTCTGGGTCTATCCATGTAGACGAAGGAGACTGGTCATTGACGGGATGGTTTTGGGGACTGCTGTCCAAATGGGGATGGAAGATTTTGACATTCCTTGGTATGGTTTTAACCATCCTTTTCTCTTGTTGTCTTTGCACCAGTGTGGTCCCGCCATTTGTAGTCTTTGTGCTACTATGTGTGTTCGGAGACCTGTCCCGAGAGAAGTAGAGAATAATAAGATGATGCTACAGCAACACCTTGATGACCTAATGAATATCGACATAGACCTAGATTCAGATTAACATGAGTCTTAGGTTATTGCCTACGTAATGGCAAAAGGAGGGTCTGAGGTTCTGTAATTCTCGAGTCTGACTCCATTTTGTTCTGTGCCACCATTTTGTGTTGCCCTCACGTAGGCCTGTGAAGGTAGCCTGGCGAATAAAGTGGCCTGGCCTTCTTAGTTCATGTATACATTAACTAGGTTTCTTTTTGACTCTGAAATGAACTGTAAGAAACTGACCTCTGCACCTGAAACTGACCCCGCAAAGCCAATTTCCCTGATCGATCTTTGTCTGAGATTGCCAATTAATGTTCAGGACATCGTTAACTTTTAGTTTCCTTGCACATGCCTTATCTTGTTCAGCATCTGTTACCGTTTTTTTTTTATGTTTCTTCATTACATGGGTTATGCTTTCAATTATAGGTTTGTCCGGCTTGTGGAGATTGAATTTGGGACATTCCTAATAATTAACTTTTGGGTTGGGATACTGTAAATTGAGTTTTTGTTATGTGACACTTTGTTTGAAAATGTACCTTATTGGCTAGAATTTTGTGCAGTGGGTGTACATTTATAATGTGAATATTGGGTATAAAAGGAGATGTCTCGCCTTAGTAAAATGAGCAGTCCCCTGAGAATTTACACCGTGATGTATTTCTAGGATCACTGTTACTAGCTGCAGCTAATAAATGTGGTCTCTGATGCCATCCAGAAGTATTCTGTGTCTCTGTGTACCAAGACAGGTGAACTCGAAGATTTTAGGCGTGCCCCTGACGCCGCTGGGTTAAACCCCGGTTCTTCACTCTGGTGCCTGGAGAGCGACCACGACCCAAAGTCATGCTCCGACTGCCGGGCCATAGTCAGGGCCCCGAAGTCTTTGAAAGCTTTTGGAGGCCCGGCAGTCTGCTCCACACCGTTCAAAGTTCCGGTCTAGAGGAAGGTCAAGGCACCGCTCACAGAGCCACCACCACTTGTCATCGAAGTCTTTGCAATCCTCGGGTAGGTCGAAGCACAAGAAGAAGGCGAAGAAGCATCATCGCTCTTCGCCTTCTACCTGTCCGTCAGCTGGCACGACATGGGATGCAGAGGGCCGTCGCTTTCCGGCTCTGCCAGCAGAGCCTGCAGGGTCGACTCCGCGCTTCCCTCCCTTTCCGGGAGCCGGAGCGACCCCTGCCCAGCTTCGTCAGTTTTTCCAAGTGATGCATGCCATCTTTGGGCAGGCCGACTCTGCCGGTGCGCCTCCGGGCCCCGCAGACTCGGTTAAGGGGGCCTAGGTCTTTGACGCTGGTGGCTCCGACCCTGATGCCACAGGTCCCCCATGGATCCAGGCCTGGATCTGAATGAGCACCAGTCAACCTCACTGGTCCTTCCCTGATGCCAATTCGACAGACGATGACTTCAACGCCGATGATGCTGGTTGTGTCCGTAGCCGGCGTCGACCCCAGCCTCCCTCCCGACTCGAATGCGGAGCCGGACTGACGCCATACCAGGGCCGGAGGATACTTTTGTGCCCACGTTCTTCCCTGATGTTCCCTTTCACCCTAACTGGTGGCCAGAGGATGGTGAGGAGGACTGGGAGGAGTCTGGTGACCCTCTAACAGACAGGCTGGATGAGCCAGACTTGAGAGAGGAACTGGGTGATGCCAGTTGTCTGGATGCATCACCAGACCTTGGTATGCTTCCCCACCTACCGTGGATACGGAGGAGGGAGCGTCATACGCAGTGATGTTGCATAGGGCGGCCAAGACCTTAGGCCTCGAGCTTCCTACGATGGCAGTCAGGACTAGCCTCCAGACTGAGGTGCTTCAGCCAGTAACATCCTCTTCGGAGTCCTTGCTGCCATTTAACGATGCCCTCACTGATGTCCTTTTGGGCTCCTGGTCCAAGCCCAACACAGGGGCTACTGTGGACAGGAACATCACCCGATGCCACCGCCCGGCTCTGGGCGACCCACTTTTCCTCTCCCAACACCCTACCCCTGAGAGCTTAGGGGTTCAAGCCTTGTCTTCAAAAGGTAGCGCGTTCCCTACAGCTCCACAAGATAGGGAATCCAAGAAGCTGGACCATCTTGGGAAGAAAATGTTTTCTTCCGCCAGCTTAGTACTGTGGTCGGTGAACAACGCATGTCTCTTGGGCCGGTACCAACACTCTGTGTGGGACATGATTGCGCAAGTTCTACCACAAGGCCCGGAGGAGGCCCCGGCTGTCTTCGCCCATGCCGTTGCTGAGGGTCGAGATGCAGCAAAGTTCACCATCAGGTGTGGAATGGACACCGCCAACTCACTGGCAGGACAGTTTCCACGTCATTAGCACTCAGATGTTATGCCTGGCTGAGAACATATGGCTTTTTGGGGGATGTCCAATCTACTCTTTTGGACATGCCCTTCGATGGCTGTCACCTGTTTGGTGACAAGGCAGACAACGCAATTGAGCATTTTAGGGACTCTAAAGCTACAGCCAGATCCTTGGGCCTCGCAGTGTCCTCTTGTTCCTTGCAGTCTGCTTTTCGTCCCTTTCGTGGCTACGGAAGGGGTGCCCCACCACGTTCCACCCAAATCCACATGCCGGCGCAAACAATCCAGTCTCTGTGCGGCCGGGGATGTGGGACCCAGAGACGTGGGTTGGGGGGCCAGAGGGTGGTCCAGTCCAACACCGCCCCCTCTGCTGCAGCCTCCAACCCTTCCTAGTCCGACCCTTCAGGGACTCCAAAGACCAGTGGGCGGCAGGATTCGCCTACACCTCCCTCACTGGTCCACCTTCACATCAGACAGGTAGGTTTTGCAAATAGTCCGGAGGGGTTCCTCCCTCCCCTTCGAGACATCCCTTCCATCCATGCCACCAGTATTTCGTCGCATGTTGGAGGATCACTTGACCCTTCTCCGTCAGGAAGTTACGGCTCTCTTGACCAAGGGAGCTATCGAGCGAGTTCCTAGGCCTGGGTCCTATCTTGGACCTCAGGGATGTCAAGTTCAAGATGTTGACTCTGGCTCAGGTCCTGTCTGCCCTCGGCCCTGGAAACTGAATGGTTGCTTTGGACTTGCAGGATGCCTATTTTCACATCCCCGTCCTGCCTGCCCACCGGAGTTACGTACGGTTCACGGTAGGCCACGAGCATTTTCATTTCACCATGCTCCCCTTTGGGCTTACCAGTGCCCCTCGGGTGTTAACAAAAGTGATGGCGGTGGTCGCAGCTCATCTGTGCAAATCAGGGGTTCCAGCATTCCCCTATCTGAATGACTGGCTGTTGAAGGCGAGCTCGCCCCAGGCTGTTTTCTCCCACCTCCAGATTACGGCGGACCTCTTGCATTTGCTAGGGTTCACTATCAACGTGCCGAAGTCACACCTGATTCCCTCGCAGAAACTCCTTTTAATCAGAGCAGTTCTGGACACAGCACAGTTTCAGGCCTATCCTCCCGAGCAGCGAGTGCAGGATATTCGGGTTATTATACCGATGTTTCAGTCATTGTCCCGGGTTTCAGTGAGAATGACCCTGAGGCTGCTGGGCCACATGGCCTCCTGCATCCCATGGGTGAATCATGCCAGATGGCATATGGGGGCTCTGCAGTGGGACCTGAAATTCCAGTGGGCGCAGCATCAGGGCAATCTTTCCGATTGCATCCAGATCTCAGAGGGCACTGCACACCAACTGCAGTGGTGGCTTTCGAACCAGGATTGGGTCAACGGCAGATACCTCTCCCTTCCCCAACTAGAGTTCACAGTGGTGACAGATGCATCACTTATGGGATGCGGCTGTTACATGGGAGTGGCGGAGATCAGAGGCCTCTGGTCTCTGGCGGAGTCCCGGCCCCACATCAACCTTCTGTCCCAGGAAGAGTAGTGCAGGTGTTAATGGACAACACCACCGCCATGTGGTACTGCAACAAACAGGGCGGAGTGGGGTCGTGGACCCTATGTCAAGAGGCTCTCCGCCTCTGGACATGGCTGGAACATCAGGGCATGTCCCTGGTGGTTCAACCCCTGGCAGGTTCTCTGAACGCCAGAGCAGACGAAATCAGATGCAGATGCATGATGGATCACGAATGGCGTATTCACTCTGAGGTGGTGCAAGGTCTTTTTTGTCAGTGGGGAGAGCCTTGGTTACATCTATTCTCCACCAAAGAGAACGCACAATGTCAGCAGTTCTGCAAGTTGGAATTTCCAAGGCGGCACTCGCTTGGCGATGCTTTTCATCACGAGTGGAGCTGCGGTCTTCTATACCCTTTTCCGCCTATACCACTTGTACCCAGAGTGCTGAAGAAGAACAAGCGCTACCGGGCCCAAGTCATTCTTGTGGCGCCGGACTGGGCATGGAGAGTTTGGTATCCCGATCTCCTACACATGGCCATCGATCCTCCTATCAGACTCCCTCTTCCGGAGGACCTTCTGTCGCAGCAGCAGGGGAGTGTCCTCCAACTGAACCTGTCCAGCCTCCACCTCCTTGCGTGGAGATTGAGCAGCAGCAGTTGACAGCTTTCGACCTTCCTCCCGAAATCTGTAATGTAATCTTGGCATCCAGGCGTCCCTCCACTAAACAGTATACGCCTGTAGGTGGAACAAATTTGTGACATGGTGTGCAGCAAAGGCAGTAGATTCTCTTTTTGCCCCCCTTTCTGAGGTTCTCCTCTTCTTTCCTTCTTTGGCCCAGCAGGGCTCTGCTCTGGGCACTCTTAAAGGCTATCTTTCGGCCATTTTGGCCTTTCTTCAGCTGCCTGATCAGCCTTCTCTTTTCAAGTCCCCTATTGTAAATCGTTTTCTTAAGGGCATCACTCGCCTCTTTCCTCCTGTTTCTTTCTTGATGCCCCAGAGGGACGTGAACCTGGTCGTACCCTACCTTATGTGTGCTCCGTTCGAGCCGCTACATAATTGTCCTCTCAAGCTCTTAACTCTTAAAACTGCCTTTCTGGTTGCTCTCACCTCTGCTCACAGGGTGAGTGAGCTCCAAACTCTTTCATCTAAGCCTCCTTTCCTTGCAGTCCACCCAGACAAGGTTGTACTCCGCACAAGACCTTCATTTATTCCCAAAGTGGTTACCTCTTTCCACATAGGTCAGACCATCACTTTGCACACCTTCTTTTTGCCCCGCATCTGTCCAAGGAGGAGGAGAGACTTCACTATCTGGATCCAAAATGTGCGTTATCATTTTATCTTGATCGCACACGACAATTTCGAGTGGACGATCAGCTCTTCGTGGGCTATGCGGGTGCGAAGAAAGGTCGGGCCTGCAAAAATGAACCATCTCTCGATGGGTCGTTCTTTGCTTCAAAATTCCTTGGCAAAAAAGGAGCATCCGGTGGGCCTCCCGCCCACTCCACCAGGGCGACGGTAGCCACTACCGCTTTGATACTTGGAGTCCCCCTCAGTGACATCTGTCAGGCAGCCACTTGGGCATCCCTGCGGACACGTTCACCAAGCATTACTGCCTGGATAGTCAAGTCAGGAGAGACGACTTCTTTGGCCTTTCGGTTCTCCAGGACTTTTTGGTGTGAACTTGGTTTGCAGACCCACCTCCGGGGTTAGTATTGCTGGAGCATCTATTCTAAGGTAAGGAATCTATAACTAATTGTCTCTTTCAGATGAACAAGTTACTTACCTTTGGTAACGATATATATGTAAGAGACATATATTAGTTATAGATTCCTTACCGCCCCACCCATCCTCCCCGTTCTGCGAACTGACTTCTAGAGTAATGGACTCCCCTTCAGGGCCCTAGATTTGTGCACCAGTTGTCAGTGTCTGGCATGGCTCTGCGCTTCTGGTGTGGAAAGTCGTGACCAAAGAACTGATGTCAGCCCGCAGGTGTGGCGTCTAAGTAGATACCGCAATGTCATCCCAGCGACCACAACGCCAACGACGGACGTGGAGTCGACCAACGCCCCCTACCGATGCGGAGGGGTACTGCTAAATTTCTTCGAATCCAGTCTGTGACGCCTGGGGGTAATTCTACAATAAGGAATCTATAACTAATATATGTCTCTTACAGATATATCATTACCGAAGGTAAGTAACTTGTTCTTTTTCTCCTTACTTGAGGAGTATCTTGAGGTCTTTTTTAGGTTTGTGGCTTGTCTAATTAATTCTTAACATCAACCTCCAGCACTTTATACTGATACTAGGTAAACATCTTTAATCATTCAATCTTTGTCTCAAGAATACTTCTTGAGCAAACTATGACTTGCGCTATGGTACTAGAAAATTACTTTGAATGCCTTCCAGAGGAATTACCTTATTGTGATTCTGGAGATATAGGACGTCGCTAGGAGCATGGTCAGCATAGTATTAACTCAAAAGTGAGAAGTCAGGGGGAGGAGCCTAGCGCTTGACCAAGATGGCCGCGTGAGCTCTGAGCTCCCGAGACCCTCGCGCCCTCCGTCGACTATCCTGTCTCTAATCCTGTCTGTATGCATGGCATCGTGTAGATGACCTGTCAGGGAGGCGATTGATGCTACCCGCGGTCGAATCGCCCACCGGGAACCGGAGTTAAGCATGGCGGAAGATTGCGGCCTATCTCCGAGGGATGCCAGGGGCTAGAGTTGGCAGGATGCCCGACTTCTAGTTGAACAACAACGGCCAGGCGAGGTGTGAACTGTCGGATGGAGGTCCCCGTCCTTTCACTTTCGTTTTCTCTCCCTTTGTCTGCCCTGCCCCTGGAGAGCTCTTGGTGGCTTTATTATCCTTTGGACGCTCTACATGCTACTCTGGCGGCCCATTGCAGAACTGATTACTCCTGATTCCTCTCGTTGAGAGAGGGCCGTCTTATCTGAACCGACCCGCTTGGCACCAACCATGTCGGGCAAAGCAGAGGTGGATCTGCTGAAGCCTAAGTCTACCAGGCGGGGAGCCTATACTCAAGTCAATAATATGGACCGCTATGCTGACCGTCGACAGGTGATCTGGGCCCCACCGTTCTCGGCCGAAATGCTTCCGCTGGAGGTGGGGGTGCCTCAGGGCTCTATCCTGAGCCCCACCATCTTTAACATATACATGGCCCCTCTTGCGGAGGTAGCGGAGGCGTTCGGGGCCCGGGTCATCTCATATGCTGATGACACCCAGCTCTTGTTCACTTGCAGGAAGGGAGAGGCCTTTAGCGGCGGCAGAATTAAGGACTGCCTGAGTGCAGTCTTTGCGTGGTTCCAGCGGCACAGCCTGAAATGCAACTCAGACAAATCTGAGCTGCTCTTTTTTGGCTGTGCCCCTGATCCGGGCTGGAAGTCATGGTGGCCCCAGGACATGTCCCCCCCAGAGAAGCCATCTTCCCAGGTAAAAAATCTCGGAGTGGTGTTTGACGATGTTCTATCTTTTCGTCCACACATCCTGGGATTAGCAGGGAAATGTTTCAGCATCCTTAAGATGCTTAAGAAATTTCTTCCCCTACTTTCACTGCAGTATCGTAGGAAGGTAGTCCAGGCGCTTGTGGGCTCCCGCCTGGATTATGCAAATGCTCTTTTTGCAGGCCTACCTAAGTATTTGTTATCCAAACTGCAGATTGTCCAGAACTCGGCGGCCAGAGCTATTTATGGGTTGTCTAGGAGAGCTAGTGCCTCTGCGCTTTTGGCTAGGCTGCACTGGCTCCCAATTTTGGGGAGAATTAGATTCAAGCTCCTCTCTCTGGCATTCAAGGCCCTTCATGCGATTGGCCCTCACTACCTGAGGAAGCGTATCGTCTTCTATGTGCCGCGGAGGCTGCTGAGGTCAGCGGACCTGGCTAAAACGGAGGTGCCGGTGGTCAAACGTGTTCGGATGGGAGGCCGCTCCTTCCAGTTTGTGACAGCCTGCCTGTGGAACGAGCTCCCACTTTCCCTTCGGAAAGCGAATAATCTTCTGGCTTTCAGGAAGGAGTTGAAAACTCTGCTTTTTACTAAGTAACCTAGTGTGACGGTAGTAGGTCTTTCCCTTTGGTTTCGTGTTTCTCTGGGTCACCTTGCCAAAGCGCCGGGACACCCTTCTGGGGTAGCCGTGCGCTCAAAAAGTGCGGAGTAACATAACATAACATAACATATGCTCTGCAGAAGGGATCACCGAGTGGGTCGAGCCAGTCGCCGGATACCCAGAAGGAGGCCTCGCCCTTGGCCCCGGAGCTCTCGCTGCAGGATGTCATGGGCGCGCTCGAAGGGATGCAGACTTCGATTGGGAGACAGTTTGATGCCCTGGCGCATAAGGTGGATGCCATTTTGGTGGATGTTAACCTGATCCGTGCGGACTTGGGCAAAATGAATGAACGGGTTAAAACCCTGGACCTCAAGACCACGGGCCTCGCCGATGATGTCACGGAATTTGCAGACCGAGGTTCGTAAGCTGAGGACCGAGAGTGATCTCGCCGCCCGCCGGCTGGAGGACTTTGAGAGCCGGGCCAGGCGCAACAACGTGCGCGTTATCGGGGTCCCGGAGTCCTCGGATGAGGCTTCGGTTGACCTGCTCGTCGAGGACTTGGTGCTTAACCATCTGCAGCCTAAGGGTCTTGGGAAGTTCTTTGCGGTTGAAAGGGCCCATAGAGTGCCGGGTGGGAGGCCCAAGGTGGGAGCCCCACCGAGGCCGATTGTCGCCCGGCTCTTTCATTTTCGAGATCGGGACGCTATCCTGCAAGCATCGAGGGTGACGGGCCCGGTCCCCTTCCAGAACGCGTCGGTGAATTTCTATCCAGACTTCACCCAGCAGGTGCAGAGGCAGAGACAGGGCTTTCTGGGGGTGAAGAGGCGACTTCGGGAGAGGGATCTGAAGTATGCCATGCTCTTCCCTGCCAGACTACATGTGGTGTACGAAGATCGGACATTCTTCTTTGAGTCTCCTGTCATGGCCGATGAATGGCTGGATGCTTTGCCCCGGCGGCGGACGGGAGAGGACACTGCCGCGGATGGGGAAAATGGCCGGGATGGGCAGGGCTGATTTTTCGGAGCCGGTCTGACTCGATTTGACTTTATTTGATGACTTGATCAGAGTGCAGTAAATGCGGAGGGTTGCGGGAGGACGAGGGGAGCTCTTTCCTCCCTTAGGGTGCTTTTTGTAGATTTTGGGTTTTGTATGGCGACAGGCACACTGCAAGTTGGGGGGGCTTTGTAAGCTGCAGCAGGGGTGCAGGGTGGGGGGGATGGTTGGGATTTTGGGGTTGTTGTTGGGGGGTCTGTTTCTGCAAGGCGTAGTGATCATCTTCGGTATTGTCCCATGGTGGCTCTTCGGGGGGGGGTGGGGGCCTCCTTGTGGTTGGGGATGGGGGGTAGAGGTTTAAGTGTTATTAGCTGGAATGTTAATGGTTTGGGGGATCGCATTAAGCGCGGGATAGTCTTGCAACACTTGAAACGGTCAATGCCAGATGTTGCCCTACTGCAGGAGACACACCTTATAGGTAACACGTGCTTTGCTCTTAATAGGAAGGGTTATAAATTCATAGCTCATTCGGGTTTCTCCTCCGGGTCTAGGGGTGTGGGCATCCTTGTCAGGGCCTCGTTACCATTTGAGGTGGACTCCACCGTTGTTGACGATAGGGGGAGGTTTGTGGCGGTGGCGGGTAGGTGGGAAGGTAGAACTTTGGTTTTAGTTTCGGTTTATGTCCCTCCAGCCCTGCAGGCCTCCACGTTTGTAGATCTGGGTAGGGCCTTGCTGGATCTCCCGGGGGGTATGTTAGTGGTAGGGGGGGACTTCAATGCTGTTGGCTCTGGACTGCTGGATAGGTACCCGCCCAGAGACACAGGGGGGGCTCAGAAGTGGCTTCCAGACTTCCTAGACACACTCGGCCTGATAGACTGCTGGAGGCTCCGACACCCCACACAGCGTCAATACACCTTCCACTCCGGGGCGCATGGTAGCCTTTCTAGGATTGACTATCTGCTCACTTTGGCTGTGCACGCCCCCTTGGTGTCTGAGGCCAGGCACATGGCGCGTGGCATATCGGACCATTCGCCAGTGTGGGTCAGGCTGGATGTCGGCCGAGAGGGAGGGGGAAGGGTGGCTCCTATTAACCCCTGGTACTTTCGAGATTCCAAGATGCGCAGCGCACTGGTAAAGACAGTAGATAATTTTTTCAAGGATAATCAGGGGTCCATGGACTCGGCAGTGTCGCTCTGGGAAGCATTTAAGACCGTGCTGCGAGGGGAGGCCCTCTCACTTGTAGTGGCGGCCAAGCGGCGGAGAGATGGCGAGGTTATGCAGGTGGAGGAGGAGATCGTGGCTTTGGAGGGAGCGCTAGAGGAGGAGGTAACAGCAGCCTCACTGCATGGGCTGAGCTTGAAGCAAGCCGAGTATAAGGACCTTGTGAGAAATGCCGCTAAGACCCTCAGTAGGGAACAGCAGGGCCGCCTGTATGATGTTGGTGATAAGGCCGGGAAGCTCTTAGCTTGGCTGGATAAAAAAGAACGGGTTAATAGAGTAGTGCCGGAGCTGATGGGAGAGGGGGGAGAGGTGATTGTGGAACCTGAGGGGATTGTCCAATGTTTCTCGGACTATTTCCGTAAGGTTTATGCCTCAGTGTCGGATAGGCCGCCCGAGGACTCGTGTGACCTCCTGCGGGATATCGCTCTGCCCTGTCTTTCTGCCGTAGATAGAGATGATCTTGATGGAGACTTAACGGTCGATGAGGTGGCGGGAGCTATTCGCGTGCTGAACTCGGGCAAGGCCTCGGGCCCGAATGGCTTGCCGATTGACCTGTATAAACTGTTCCCGGATAAGGTAGCCCCTCACCTGCGCGCCATGTTCGTGGAGGCGCGGGGGAGTGGGACCCTCCCGTTGGACCAGAGGCTGGCGACAATTGTTGTGATACATAAAGATGGTAAACCCCGAGATAAGTGTGCCTCATATAGGCCCATATCACTCCTCAACGCCGATCCGAAGATCCTGGCTAAAATCCTGGCGGGCAGATTGGTCAGGGTACTTGGAGACTTGATTCACCCTGATCAATCCGGTTTTATTCCGCATCGCAACACCGCGTTGAACCTTCGGCGCCTTCATGGGCTGATCGCCAGGGCTGGCACGCTGCGAGAGCCGGCTATTGTGGCATCTCTTGATGCCACGATGGCCTTCGATACGGTGGAATGGGATTATTTGTGGGCTGTGCTAGCCAAGTTCGGCTTTGGCCCTGGTTTTGTGAGCTGGGTGAGGTTGCTGTATGAGGGACCCCTTGCGAGTGTGGTGGTAAATGGCCGGGCATCGACTCCGTTCCGGCTTGGGAGGGGGACTCGGCAGGGCTGCCCCCTGTCGCCTCTGTTGTTCGCCCTTGCTCTTGAACCTCTGGCGGCGTGGATACGCTGGCACCCGGATATACGTGGCCTTCGGTGGTCGCCCGAACACGAGGACCGCATTTCGCTATATGCTGATGACATCTTGTTGTACCTTGCCTCGCCCAAGAACTCACTCATAGTGGTCTGTGACGTTCTTACGTCCTTCGGTAGGAATTCGGGTCTCGTCATCAACTGGAGTAAATCGTATTTATACATCCTGAGTGGTGAGGTTCCGCCGGTCCCGCGAACTTGTTCAATCCAGATTGCTCAGCAGGGCTTCGTGTACCTGGGGATCTTTATCTCCATGGACCCCGCCTTGCGGTATGAGAGAAACCTGCTCCCCCCCCTGGCGCGCCTGCGGCGGGATGTTGAGGGCTGGCGGAGGCTGCCGCTCTCCCTCGTCGGGCGCGCTGCCTTGTTCAAAATGATGTCCCTTCCTCGGTTCCTCTACGCATTGCAAAACACTCTAGATTGGGTGCCGGCCAAGTACTTTCGGGAGGTCGAAAGCCTCCAACGGACGTTGTTGTGGGATGGGCGGCCGCGGATAGCGATTGCTAAATTGACGCTTCCATGGTATGACGGGGGTATTGCGCTTCCAGACATCCGACGCTATTACTGGGCCACCCAGTTGTCCGCGATTAACCACGGTTTCTATGGCCCGGCCCTCAGCCCTGGTTATGCCATGGACAGATGGTTGTTGCGCGGTGGGAACTATCTTAGGGCGTTGTATTCGCGGTCCCTCGACTCATCCCTCACGGGGCCCACTGGGGTGGCGGTGCGTGTATGGAAGATGGCGACTGACTCTCTGGGCTGGAAGGATAGGCTCACCCTAGCAGCCCCGTTGTTTGAATCTGAAAGGTTGGGTAGGCTTTGGCATACGAAAGGGTTTGACAAATGGGACTTGATCGGCATCTCCAGGGTTGGAGATATGCTGATTAAGGGTAGGGTGAAGTCCTTTGAAGAGTTGCAGAAGGAGTACGAGTTGGGGGCGTCTGAGTTTTTCCGATATGTTCAGGTGCGTCATGCCCTGCGGTCAGTCCTCGTGGAGGGTGAGAAGGTGCCTGAGTCCTCTCCTTTGGAGGACCGGATCCTTGATGGCCATATGCCGGAGAGCACGATCTCGCTCATCTACAAGAAACTGATAAATGTTCGGGCTTATTTGCTACTGGGGCTGCGGGACCAGTGGACTAGGGACGGACCCGAGTTGGATGATGAGGACTGGCAGTCTGCTGTTTCCTCTCCTAAGGAGGTTGCGATCCCGTCGCGTCTGAGGCTGGTGCAGCTCAAGATCCTGCATCGAGTGTATGTGACGGGGCCGCGACTGGTTCATATGGGATACTCTGAGGAAGGCCTATGTAGGAGGGGATGCGGTATGGTGGGTACTTTCCTACATATCATCTGGGAATGTGGTGTCATCACGGAATTTTGGAGGCGAGTTCATGCGGTGATTGGGGAGGTGACGGGCATTGCTATGCAGCCGGAAGCGCGGTGTTGTCTCCTGAATGTCTGGGGGCCCACTGACCATGATGAGGCACAGACCCAGTGGGTGACCCTGGGTAACATGGTTGCTAAGAGGGACATCGCGCGCTTGTGGGGTTCCGGGGGGCCCCCCACGTTAACTGCGTGGGAAGAAAATATGGACTGGAGTATGCTCAGGGAGAAGACAGTATATTGCGCCAGAGGCCGCCCTCGGAAGTGGCATGCCATCTGGGGGCGGTGGAATCAATACAGGGGGGGAATATGTCTTGCCCCTGATCTGGATCCTCCCGAGGAACAGCTTTCTTCTTGACCTTTCCAGCTCAGTATGCAGATGTGATGGTTAATTGACTTCTTGGGCCTCTGCTTTTCCCCCTTTTTCCTCTTATTATAGTACTGTGACTGTTAGACGATTGGGGTCCGGCTCCCCCTGAGGGGCTACCACCGTGGGCATTCAGTGTTGTTGCCTTGCTGGGGTTTGTTGTGTGTTTGTAATTATTAAAAATGGAACCTTCTCACTGCTCCTTCAATGTACTGTGGACGATTCTTTGTACTCTCCTATCGAAGCTGCCGAACCTCCGGGTTGTCGGCTGAATAGCTGTGTCCAGACTCTTGAAGAAATAAAGGTTTTAAAAAAAAAAAAAAAAAAAAGTGAGAAGTCAGGGTTAATGCAAATATGTGAGGTGATTCATGTGAGGTCGCCCATGACAGTGGCACAAGCCTATTAGGCAACAAAGCAGATTTGGCACTTGAGTGTTTCAAGGATGCCAGGGTCACCACTAGGCAATTAGGACTCACCATGGCCCCACAACAGCTGCATTTCACTTTCCCTCCTTTCTTGGCAAAGGTAGAGGTTACTTATTGTGTCATTTCACCCCTGGCCACCAGGCTCCCCAGTCTCTTTGTGGCTGTAGACGTGGCTCCCACAGACCATGTGGGACCCAGAGATCTACTCACTCCAATCCCCACCAGCAGCCGAAGCCTCAAAGCCCCTTTATTATGGCCACGCAACATCATTGGAAGCCGGTTGATGACAGTTCCATCACCACCTGCTCCACTGGCAAACAGTAATATCAGACAAATGGGTGCTTCAGATTGCTCCGCTAGGTTAGTCCCCTTCTTTTTACAGAAAACCTGCCACCTTTGCCACCATCATCAAATCAGATAATGGAGTAACACCTCTCTCTCCTTGCGACAGGACTTGCAGGCCAAAAGAGCCATTAAGATGGTACCAACATCAAAATTGTGATTCCTGCTACTTTCTGGTGCCGAAAAAGAGTAGAGGGATCCATCCTATTCTAGACCTACCCCCTATGAACTAATTCCTGATGAAGATAACATTTAAAATGCTCACTCTGGCTCACGTCCTGTCTGCCTTAGATCCTGGAGACTCGATTTTAGTGCTGAAATTGCAGAACGCATATTTTCATATTCCTATCCTACCAGCTCAAAGAAGTTACCTGCAGTTCATGGTGGGCCACAAGTATGTTCTGTTCACTGTGCTCCCCTTTGGCCTTACCAGCGCCCTTCAGATGTTCACAAAGCAATGGCAGTAGTCACATCCCATCTACGGTGGTCAGCGATTCCAGTCTCCCCCTACCTCGATGACTGGCTGCTGAAGGCAGGCTTGCCCCAAGCAGTTGTCACCCACCTCTAGAATACGGCAGACCTCCTTCATTCACTGGGGTTCTGTAGAAATGTGCCAAAGACTCACCGGACTCCCTCTCAGATGCTCCCTTTCGTTGGAACCATTCTGGACACAGTAAACATCCGTGCCTATCCTCCAGAGTGGCGAAACCAGGATATTCAGGCTATGATTCCGATGTTACAGCCTCTACCCTGGATTTTGGTGAGACTGATTTTGAGGCTACTGGACCTCATGACCACCTGAATCCTGCTAGTAAAGCAGGCCCTTTGGCATAAGCGAGCTCTACAGTGGAACCTGAGGTTCCATTGGACTCAGCATCAAGGAAATCTCTCCGATCTGGTTCAGATATGGGAGGGAACTGCAAAAGACCCACAGTTCTGGCTGACAAACCGAGATTGGGTCAGCGGCAGACCTGTCTCCCTTCCCCACCCAGAACTCACAGTGGTGACAGATGTGCCAGTTGGGGCGGCCATCTGGGAGAGGTGAAGATCACAAGGCTCTGGTCTCCGATGGAGTCTCTGCTCCACATTAACATGTTGCAGTTGAGAGCAATAATTTTGCCATTGAAGGCCTTCCTCTCATCCATCAACGGAAGGCTAGTTTAGGTGTTCAGGGACAACACCACCGCCATGTGGTACTGCAACAAACAGGGGGTAGTGGGGTCCCGGATCCTGTGCTTGGAGGCTCTATGTCTCTCTGCATGGCTGGAAGGTCAGGAAACTTTCCTGTTTGTAGAGCACCTAGTGGGAAAACCTAACTGCCAGGATGGATTAACTCAGCCGGTAATGCCTCACGGATCACCAATGTACCAACAAAGGGATAGATTAGACACCAGGTTTACTTTGCACCACCAACTAAAAGAATTTGAATGTGCAGGGTGACTAAATTACAAAATTATGTTGACTGCTTTAGATATTGTTACCAACACTTATCTCTGTTATGATTCCTTCTAAATGGGTTTTTAGTATGACATATTGGCAGGAAGTCCAGAGCAATTATGGACATATATATCAACTAAGACACAAATACATATTTACTAATACCAAATTAACAAAGCAATTACACAAACATTCAGATACATAGTAAAGAACACAAATTAGCACAAGTAATCAAAAGAATCCATCTATTTCCTGTGCCTCCATCAGTCCTTTGTACACAGTGAGTAGTTCTCTAATTAATTCAACCCTTGATCCGCCTGTAGCTAGCAATAGGAGGTAGTAAAAAGGGTAGGTCTGTCCAAGGCACAATTATATTTGTAGTTCAAGTCATACCCATAGTTCAATTTAAACACAAAATAATCCTTCTTGAAGGCACTCTTCCATTGTAATGGGTCTCCGTGTGTCGCACCCTTTTTATTCGAGCAGCCTCTTCAGGACCAAAGAAAGACAAGAAATATAAAACAAACATTAAAGCCCATATTAAAATAATTCTGTCGAGCCACTACCCCATCAAGAACAATAATAAAATAAGGTGCCTGACCGACTTAATTAGACAGTCAATGAATAAATACATCAATATATTCCATGTGTGAATGGAACGTGATGCATTCAGAGATAAACCGGACTTCCTCATTAATGTAACTAGGTCGATACCTTGGATACCGCAGTCCGACATATCATGTTACCATTGACCCTTGTGTGCTATTCAGTTCAATAGGTCCTTAAATAATAGTGCCCACCAAGGTACTCCTACATAAAGCATGGTGTGTACCTATGTCAAGTGAACAACCTCCACCGACTACTAGTGCAGGCACCTGGGTGGTCAAAGCCAACACTGACAGAGTCTACCAAGAGAAACACAGAAAGATCAGAAAATATTTTACAGTGAGAACAATTCATGCTTCGCGTTACAACATGAATTCAAACAGGCCAGGGGCGCTGTCAGCGTTTCTGGAAATATATGGTGGGTGAACAAAAATATGGCAAAATCTTCCTATACATGCTCATGCGATTGTGTAATGAATCGGAAAGATCTCTTACCAAGTAGATTGTATGGACAAGCATTGGAAATGCAATAGATCTTGGATTTGGTTAAATTAAAGCTATTGGCATTGTAAATGACAATGTCTTTTACCCATGTGTTATGGAGTGTGTGTGTCTGGTGTGTAGTGGAATTATGTGGTTTAAAATGGAATTGTTAGTTGTGGAATTGTGTGGTGTGGAGTGGATTTGCATAGTGTAATTATGTGACATGGTGTGCAGTGGAAATATGTGGAGAGTAATTATGTGAAATTGAGTGTACTGGATTTGTGTGGAGTGTGAATGTGTGTTATGGAGTGTAATTATGTGGAATGGTATTTTGTGTTGTGTAGTGGAGTTTAATTAGTAGTGTGCTGTTGAATTTTGTATCATGATATGGTATTCTGTGGTGTGGATTGGATGTATGTGGAGTGTTGTGTAATTGTGTTGTTGAGTAGAACTGCGTGGTTTGGTGTCAAATTATGTTGCGTGGATTGGAAATGTGTGGAGTTGAATTGTGTGACGTGAAACTATGTGGATAGCTTTACCTTTTTGGTGAATTAAAAAAAGCGGGTAGGAGCTAAGCTCCAGATCTGTGTCTTTGGGTGTTAACAAACATTAACAATCATTTGCAATGCAATAGGTCTCGCATTTATGCGAGTTTGAGCTATTCACATTGCAAATGACAATGCCTTTTATTTTTGTTTTCATTTTTAAAACTTAAATAAAAGTGATCGTCATTTACAATGCCAATAGCTTAAACTCGCGTAAATGCGAGACCTATTGCATTGCAAATGCGTGTTCTTTTTCAAAACGGTTCCCATAGCTCCTGTGCTGTTAGTGGCATGCCTGCCAACATTCTAAAAGAGGAAAGTGAGAGATTAAAAAAATAATCTGGAGACTGTATGTCCATCATCAAAATTTATTGAAACAGAGGCATCCTATTTTTGGCTTTTTAAAAAATCTGGATTTCAGTTATGGAAGACTTCGAGGGACGGGCCCGCCGCAATAACATCCGCGTCATAGGCGTTCCGGAGACCTCCGATAACCGCCCGGTTGATCTTCTGGTCGAGGAGCTCATCCTCGAACATCTTGCCCCCGCTGGCCTGAGTAAGTTTTTCGCTGTGGAGCGGGCCCATCGAGTCCCAGGTGGCCGGCCGCGACCGGGTGCCCCCCCGAGGCCTATCGTTGCGAGACTTTTCCACTACAGAGACCGAGACGCGATTCTGCAGGCCTCACGGGTTCATGGCCCGGTCCGACATGAGAACTCGTCCATTAACTTTTTCCCGGACTTCACCCAACTTGTCCAGAAACAGCGGATGGGCTTCCAGGGGGTGAAGCGGCGTCTCCGGGACCTCGGTCTCAAGTACTCTATGCTTTATCCTGCAAGGCTCTGAGTGGAACATGAAGATCGGACTACCTTTTTTGACTCTCCTGTGACTGTGAGTGACTGGCTGGATTCGCTGCCAGACCGGGGTGACCGGACTGGGCCCTCTGCCGGTACCGAGGGTGGTGGGTCTCCTTTGGAGTGACTTATGGTCCCGGACTCTGCCAGGTTGTACTGTTCGGCTGGGTTCTACTTCTTTTGTGCATTTTGTTTCACTATGTTGTGTGTGGGGAGCGGGCGGGGACGGGTCCCCTCCCTCCTCCGGGGTCTTTTCGTAGAATGGGGTTTGTAGGGCGACAGGCACACTGCAAGTTGGGGTGGTTTGAACCGCAGGGGTGCAGGGTGGGGGGTGTTGGAGTTGGGGGGGGGTTGGTGGGTGGATGGGGTTGTTTGCATTTGTGTTTTTTGTTTTCAAGGCGAAGTATTGGCTATGGTTCATCCTTGGGTGTTGAGCTCTTTGCTAGGGGGCCCTTGATCTACTGGATGGGATGGGGGGGGATGGGTTGAGACTGATGTCTTGGAACGTCAATGGATTGGGGGACCGTATCAAACGGGGTGTTGTGCTGCAATATCTGCGTCGTTTGACTCCTGATGTGGTGTTCTTACAGGAGACGCATTTGGTTGGCAACGTTTGTCGGGCTATGAACAGGGGGGATATCGACTTGTGGCCCACTCTGGTTTCACCACTGGTTCGAGAGGGGTGGGCATTCTCTTGCGAGCTTCACTTCCGTTGGAGATCACCAGGGTGGTCCCAGACGATAGAGGGCGCTATGTGGCTCTGACTGGGAGGTGGGAGGGGCAGTCCCTTTCCTTGATCTCAGTCTATGTTCCCCCGGGCCGCCAGAACTCCACCTTCTCAGACTTGGGTCGTATGTTGCTTGGGCTTCCTGACAGTCTTCTGCTTATGGGTGGGGACTTTAATTCGGTTGTCTCGGGTGACCTGGACCGTCATCCGCCCAGGGCCCTCCCTGCTGCCCAGGCGTGGCTGGGCGGGCTCCTGGAGACCTTCGGTCTGGTGGACTGTTGGAGGTTAATGCATCCGGCACAGTGTCAGTACACCTTTCACTCTGGGGCCCATGGGAGTCTCTCCAGACTGGATTATTTCCTTATGCCCGCGGCCCAGGCTACTCGGATTCGAGAGGTCAAACACCTGGCCAGGGGTATTTCTGATCATTCCCCACTGTGGTTGCTTTTTGACACCGGGTCGCGGTCCGCTGGGCGGATCGCTCCTATTAACCCTTGGTACCTGCGAGACCCCAAGATCCGTGATAGCCTGATTAAGTCGATTGATCAATATTTTTCTGAGAATGAGGGGTCGGTATTGTCCTCGGTGTCCCTGTGGGAAGCTTTCAAAGCAGTGCTCCGCGGGCATGCCCTGTCCCAGATAGTGGAGGCCAAGAGGGTCAAGAGAGAGGCGGTTGTGACGCTGGAGACTGAAATATCGGGGCTGGAGGCAGCCTTGGAGGCGGGTGTCACCCCGGATGGGCTGCATGCCCTCAGCCTGAAGCAGTTTGAATATAAGTCTCTCGTCACTGATGCTGCCAAGACTATATATAGGGAGCAGCAGGGCAGGTTGTATGACGCCGGAGACAAGGCGGGTAGGCTGATTGCCTGGTTGGATAAGAAGGAGAGAGTGAATCGTGTGGTCCCGGAGCTTCGGGTGTCGGATGGAGTGTGTGTGACTGAGCCTGGTGAGATTGTTGAGTGTTTTGCTGACCACCTCCGTGCAGTGTACTCCCCGGTGTCCGAGAGAGATGAGGACGACTCTCGTCTTCTGCTTCGGGATATTGCCCTGCCCGGCTTATCCATCGATGACCGCGAGCTGATGGATGCCCCTTTGTCTGTCGAAGAGATTGCTACTGCGATTCGCTCCCTCCGCTCGGGCAAGGCTATGGGCCCCAACGGCCTGCCGATTGAACTATATAAGTTGCGCCCGGATAAAATCGCGCCTTTCCTCCGTCATATGTTTCAGGAATCGCTCGAGAGGGGTTCCCTTCCTGACGACCAGCGTCTGGCTACTATAGTAGTGATTCCCAAGGAGGGTAAGCCACGTGACCGCTGTGCCTCCTATAGGCCTATTTCCCTGCTGAATGCCGAACCCAAAATCCTTGCTAAGGTCCTCGCTAATCGCTTGCTGAGCGTTATCTGTGACTTGATACATCCGGATCAATGTGGCTTCATCCCACATCGTAATACCGCTCTTAACTTACGGCGTCTGCACGGCGTCCTTGCTAGGGCTGAGTACTTGGCTGAACCGGCCATATTGGTTTCCCTAGACGCCACGATGGCCTTTGATACCATTGAATGGCCATTTCTTTGGGCCGTCTTGGCGAAGTTTGGGTTTGGGGAGGGGTTCCTTGGCTGGGTGAAGCTCCTTTATGCTGGACCAATGGCTCAGGTGGTTGTCAATGGGCGGGTTTCTCGGCCTTTCGCTCTCGGGAGGGGAACTAGGCAGGGGTGCCCGTTGTCCCCGCTGCTCTTTGCTCTCGCCCTGGAGCCGCTCGCTGCCTGGCTCCGTTGGGAGCCCTCGATTAGAGGGCTCCGGTGGGCCCCGGGCTTCGAGGATCGGGTTTCGTTGTACGCGGATGATATTCTCTTGTATCTCACCTCACCGCGGAAGTCGCTCAATGTTCTCTTTGATGTCCTTACTTCCTTCGGGAAAAACTCGGGTCTGATAATCAACTGGTCCAAATCTTGTGTGTATCCTATCTCTGGTGGTTCTCCTCTCTTGCCGCCTCGGCTTCCGCTCCAAATATCTCAGTCCGGCTTTAAATACCTGGGGGTGTACGTTTCGTTGGATCCGGCGGTCCGCTATGAGCAGAATCTCCTGTCTCCACTTCGGCGTTTGAGGGCAGATACGGCTCGGTGGTGTAAGCTGCCCTTGTCTCCGCTTGGTCGCGCGGCGCTGTTTAAAATGATGTCCCTTCCCAGATTCCTTTATGCACTCCAGAACTTCTTCGATGTCATTCCTGCGGCCTACTTTAGGGAGGTGGAGAGTTTGCAGAGGAGACTGGTTTGGGACGGGCGATCGCGTATCGCGTTGGCCAAGCTGACTCTTTCCTGGTATGACGGGGGCATCGCGCTTCCTGATATTAGACGGTACTATTGGGCCTCCCAGCTGTCTGCCATTAACCATGCTACGTACGCTCCTGGTTCGAACCCGGCATATGAGATGGATAAATTCCTGCTCCCCGGCGGTAACTATAACAGAGCGCTTTACTCGCGGTCTGCTGGTAGGGCCCTTACGGGCCCTACCAGGATTGCGGTCCGTGTATGGAAGGCGGCTAACGTGGCGATGGGCTGGAGTGAGCGTTTAACGTGCGCCACTCCTCTATTCGACTCAGACCGCTTGGGAAACCTCTGGACAACGAAAGGCTTCGAGCGCTGGGATACAATCGGCATCAGCAGAGTGGGGGACCTGTGGGTTAAAGGTGCGGTTAAATCCTTCGCGGCGCTTCAGCGCGAGTATGAGCTTAGTGACAGAGAGTTCTTCCGTTATGCACAGGTTCGGCACGCCCTGCTTTCGGTCTTTGGGGAGGGGACCACGGTCCCTTCTTCTTCGCCTCTCGAGGACCGCATACTCGACGGTCACGTCCCCGACAGTACTATTTCCCTGATTTACAAAAAACTGATAAACAATCGGGCTGACCTCTTGGTGCGTCTTCGGGAGGCATGGACGGGAGATGGGGTGGAGCTGGACGATGAGGACTGGCAGACTGCACTGTCATCCCCTAAGGAGGTGGCCATCCCGGCCCGTCTCCGCCTGGTCCAGCTTAAGATTCTCCATCGTGTATATGTGACGGGCCCCCGCCTGGTCTCGATGGGGTTCTCAGACGACGGACTCTGTAAGCGTGGCTGCGGGCTCAGTGCTACTTTTCTCCATATCCTATGGGAATGCCGCGAGGTGGCGGAATACTGGCGCCGGGTGCATGATATTATGAGACGAGTCACCGGGGTCGCTCTGCTGCCGGAGGTGCGTCGTTGTGTGCTGAATGTATGGGAGCCCAATGACTGCAATGCGGCTCAGGCTCGGTGGGCGGCCTTGGGGAACATGATTGCAAAGAGAGATATTGCGCAGCTTTGGGGTTCCCAGCGGCCTCCCACCGTGTCCGTCTGGAAGGAAAACATGGACTGGTGCATGTTCAGGGAAAAAACGGTGTATGTGGCCCGTGGTAAACCGGGGGCTTGGGGTAAAATTTGGGGGCAGTGGAACGCGTATCGTGGGTCTATCTGTGCTCCCCCTTTGGTAGATACGTCTGGGGTTGCCTCGTCCCCCTGATCCTTGAGGGTTCCTGGTGCATCTCGTACTTCGGAGTACAGATTTGGTTCTCTCGTTGCCCCCCCCTCCCTCTCAGGTCTTCTTTTCTTGACCGCCCTCGGGTGGTTGGGTGTTGACTCCCCCGGCTGGTGTTCGCCGCCCTTCATAAGTCGTTTCGCCTTGTTTGTTGTTTTTTTTCTTTTTTTTTTTTTTTTTTGTTGTTATTTATACTAAAAGTGTGTATTCTGATTTTCTTTATGTGCAGTCTGATTTACTGTGATAGTGCGGAGCCCCTGTGGGCTAGCCATTGTTTTCTGATATGCTGGAACACTTTGACTACTAGCGGCCGGCCCTGGTGGTTGTAGGCCCGTGTTTGTAACCCTTTTATGCACAATAAAATCTTTAAAAAAAAAACAAAATCAGATGTCACACACAGGGAGCATTCTTGGTTGAGCATTACCATTCCATGAAACATAAAGAAAATGAGTTTGTTTGGTCTGTGGTCTTTGTGGCACAATGAGATTCGATAGGAGGTTCCATCTCCACGATTTTGAATAAACAGGAGGAACAGATGATTGACAAATTAGGTACATGCAACTATAGGTCTTAATGACATTGATGAAATGTGAGGTTTGTCTCCATAGATCTTGCCAGATCATTCTCCATTACAAAGTAACCATACACGTAACATTGGAGAGGTACTTCTGGTAAGGTACCCCTTAGTTTTCATATATACGCTATGGAATTTGTGTTTCAAGTATACATACTTCACTGTACATTATAGCCTACTGAGAGTATACTCATCTATAATTCTGTGCGAAGATATAACTGAAACTTCTTCCCACTAGCTAGCCAGTCATAGTCCATTTAGGTTCCATTCATGGTGCCACCGTTTGTAGATGAGGGTGATATTAGTTACCAACATGGACTGCATGTCACTGCAATATGGCCGCACCACTTGATGGGTTGATAGACATGTCCCTGCAATGTCCGCTTTTTTCACTCATAGTTTGGCGGATGTAAGGTTGAGTTTGCTACCCTTGCACATAATCACGTCGGAGCTAGATTCCCGCATTATTCTTGTCTTCCTCCAGCTTTCTTGCGTTGGTCCCTATGTGCTTCATTTTCTGTGCCTATGTATGTATACTAAAGCGACAAATGTTCCTGGCATGTATTGCGGGCCACTTAAATAAAGCTGCATCATTAGAAAGGTAGGACTTTGTGTCCCTATATGCTTTGTACGTATGCTTCACTCGTTGTAGTTAAATGTCAGGCAGCTGCTATGGCAGAAGATATGCTGCGAATCTGACTGTGGTGGTGCTAGATGCTTGCGGCACCTACGAGTGACTCCAGTGATTTGAATTGTCATCACTGGCCAGCAAGGATCGGATGTCCGATAGGAGAGCACGACTGGCGAGTGAGGGGTAGGCTGCCTTTTGCTGTGTAGTTTGTTTCTTGATATGTCGGTAAGTGGATTGGCATTCCCTGTTTTTGTAGAAACCAACCACAGATAGTATGTTGCTTCTTTGTACTAGATACTTGTTAAGAGATCTCTCTGATTCATGACACAATGGAATGAGCATGTCTAGGAGGTTTTAGCCATAACTTTGTTTCCCCTCTATATGTTTACAGTAACACTGACAGAGGTCTCTTGCCTGTTTGCATTCAGGGCATAACGCAAAGCATGGATTGTTCTTACATTAAAATATATTCTGGTCTATCAGTATTTCTTTTGGTACACTCTGTAAGTGGTTATCAATGTTGTCTTTGACTCCCCGAATGCCTGCAAAGGGTAGTGGATAGAAGTTGTTCATTTGACATAGGTCCACGCCATGCTATATATAAGAGCACCGTGGTGGGCACAAATATTTGAGGACCTTTTGAACGGAATATCACGCAAGGGCCACTGGTAACATCATACGTGGGACTGTGCAAGCTTCGACCTAGGTACATTTTTACTCTGGATGCATCATTTTCCATTCACGCATGGAATATATTGATGTACTATTCATTTACTGTCTAATTAAGTTGGCCAAGCACCTTCTTTTATTATTGTCCATTGGCAGGGTAGTGGCTAGACAGAATTATTTTAATATGTGCTTTGGCGTTTGTTTTAGATTCTTTATCTTTCTTAGGTCTTGAAGAGGTTGCTAGAAAACCACCCACTGTATACAAAAGACTGATGGAGGGACAAGGAATAGATGGATTACTTTTATTACATGTTCTTATTGGTGTTCTTTGCTTTGTATCTAAAAATGTGTGTAATTGCTGTGGTAATTTTGTGTTAGTAAATATCTGTGTGTGTCTTAGTTGCCCAGACGTGTGTCCCTTCCTCATTGTGCCACTGAATTCAAGCTAGCCTGGCTGATCAAGGGTAATACCCAGTAACCGGGCACAGGATGCTTGTTTCCGGTCCAGGGGGGATCTGGCTTGGCAGTTCGGTCTGGACTGTTCCCATGCGGCACAGGGTCAAGACTGATTTGCATATGCCTGGGTCTAAACTTGGGTGGCATGGTGAGCAAAAGAACGATGGATTTAACCCAGATCTCATGACTGGGGGTGAATGTATGATTTATTCAGCATTCCGTCCATCATTAGTTTGCATAGCAATTTAGTTGATATATATGTCCATAATTGTTCTGGGCTTCCTGCCAATATGTCTTAATAAAAAACCGTTTAGGAGCAACCAAAATGGAGATAAGTGTTGGTAACACTATTTAAATCAGTCATTATAATTTTGTGATTGTCACCCTGCCTATTCAAATTAGTTACATTGACTGTGCAAAGTAACCCTCGTGTCTAATCTATCCCTTCTAGTTAACTGCTTTGTTGGTATATACTTATATAGCCCAAGTTCAATGGGCAATCCCCTTTTTGTGTGTATATCGCGGATCATAAATAGCGTCTTCTAAAGACCCTGACCATGCCATCAACGTATATACATCTTGTATTGGAGTCAGCTATACCCTGCCGTGTCCCCTTCATCCCCCTCCATACATTCCCCTCTCGTCCAGTTTACAAACCAGATCTTACTTTACACAGTATCAACAACTTTCTGCTCTTGTACTAGAATGCATTATGCCAGCGATTTGTATTTCTGCATTTTCTACTTGATGGATTTGCTTGCTACTCTTATATATTTGTAATTCAGCAGTTGTGGTTATGTACCAGCAAGAATGCCTCCACTGGTATGCAATGTCGACTGTATGAGTTCCCATGTTTCTAAAACTCAAAAATGATTCCCCGCCCAAAAAAGATGAATGGTATCTTCACCTAGAGGTGGTTCAAGGCCTCTTCAATGATTGGGGAGAACCTTGGTTAGATATCTTCACCACCGCCTTGAACACGCAATGTCAGCACTTCTGTGACTTGGAATTTCCAAAGCGGTTCTTGCTAGGAGACGCATTCCGTCTCGAGTGCAGCTCAGGACTCCTGTATGCCTTCCTGTCGATACCTCTCCTTCCCTGAGTTCTGAAGAAGATCAGGACTGGCTGGGTCTAAGTCAACTTAGCGGCTCTGGATTGGGCACGGAGAGTATGGATCTCAAACTCCTGAGCATGAATCTTGGTTCTACTCACAGCCTGCCTCTTCGGGACAATCTCGTCTCGCAACAAAAAGACAGACTTCTGCACCCAAACCTGTGCACTCTCCAACTGCATGCGTGGAGATTGAGTAGCGACAGTTGAGAGTATTCAATCTGCCTCCTGAAGTATGTGATGTTAAATTGGAAGCCAGGCATTGGTCGACAAAGACATATATGCCTGCTAATGGGACAAATTATAAGGCCTGGGCGGAATTTCAATTACTCTGGAGTAATAATACCTCATTACACTTTGATGTGGAATTACCGATAATTATGTGATTACTCCTGCTCACGTAATTTGGGGTGACAAATCCTACCACAAGAGCACATTTAGGGAGCGCGAGCTGCTGCTTGCTATCATTTTATGTTGTATTTAGTGCTATTTTGTTGTGCAAAAAGGCATCCTTACGTTAATTTTGGACCCAAGAGTAAATTTTGAATTAAGAAAAAAAGCTAAATGCCGACAGTAAAATGGGATAAAACCTACCGAAAATCGCATTTAGCGACCGTGGGCAGTTGCTTGAGCTAGCTAATCATGTTCTGCTGCATTTAGAGCTATTTGTTAATGCAAAAATGCATTCTCACCTCCATTTTGGAGGTGAGGGGGCATTTTTGCACTTAGAGTTATCTCTAAAATTCATAATTATTCTTCTCACTTAATTCTACGTAATCTCGCAGAATTCTTAGGTAACTCCGGGAAATTATGCTACACGAAATTATGCGGGTTACACCCACCCCTACAAATGTGTGGCTTGGTGTACTGTTAAACTGATTAATCCTCTGTATGCACCCTTGACCAAAGTCTTTTTGCTTGCATTTTACCCCCCTTAACAAGGCCTTGCTTTTGCTACAGTTACAGGGTACCTTTTGGCCATCTTGGCCTTCTTGCAGTTACCGGATCAACCCTCCCTGCTCAAGTCACCTGTTGTGACATGGTTCCTCAAAGGCTTCAACATTTATTTCCCTCTACTCCGTTCATTATGCCCCACAGAGACCTAAATTTAGTCCTCACTTTTCTTATGTGTTGACCCATCGAGCCCATGCACAGGTGTCTACCAAGACCTCTTACCATCAAAACAATCTTCTAGGAGGCCATAACATAGGTCAAGTGGGTTAGTGAACTACAGCACTCTCGGTTAGCCCCCCCATACACTAAACTGGTAATTTGTACCTGTGCTTCCTTTCAGCCAAAGGTGGAAACGTGCTTCCACATCAGCCAGAACATCACACTGCCAACCTTCTTTGCTCCACCTCACCCTTCCAAGAATGCAGACAGACTATACCGTCTGTATCCAAAAGCGTTATTCTTCTATATTGACCGCACAAGAGATATCTGGGTGGTCGATCAGCTCTTTGTTTGCTGGATTTGATGGCGCTAAAAAGGGAAAGCAGTGCAGAAACAAACCACCACCAGATGCATTGTACTCTGCATCAAGACCTGCTGAACAATGGCCAAGAAGGACCCCCCTGAAGGCTTGCAGGCTCATTCTAACAGAGCCAAGGCTGCCACCGCTGCATTAGCTCGTGGTGTACTAGAACCAGATATCTGTCAGGCAGCCACTAGGGCAACTCAACACACGTTTACCAAGCACTACTGCCTAGACAGTCAAGTCCAGCATGATGGGCCTTTTGCCCATTCGGTCCTCCAGGAGTTTCTAGTTTAACCATTTTGCAGACCCCTCTCCTAGAAGTTATGGTTCCTTCTAAAGAGATCCTTGAACACCTCACTTTGGCACATTGGTCAAATTACCTCAGTATGGCTACGAAACTAAACTGAGGTCAGTGTGCTGCGGTGGGGTATATATAGGCATTGCATGCGTCACTTCCGGCATGGACGATGCTGACCGGGAGCTGAGCAGCACCACCTACCAGCACGCAAAGGAGACTGCTAAGAAAAAGTTACCAGATCCAGTCTCACATCTGGGGAATATTCTAAGGTAAGGAATCTGTAGCCAGATAGAGTCTCTACCAGATAAGGCGTTACGGAAGATACGTAACTTGTTCTTTAATAATATTCAACTTGCTGAAAGAAGTATTTAAGGTGCATGTAGACAGAGGTTGAGAAGAGAGGAATCTTTGCGTCAAGGGAGCCTTTTCAAAGGCCAAAGACAGGCACATAAAGATGCCTCATCAGTGTGTCTGGTAACACCATAGCTATTGAGCACAGAGAGAGAGGCAACAGCTGTCTTCATACAGAACAGTAACTCTGTTGTTACAGTAAGGTATGTGGGTAAAAGGCAAGGCCACCTAAGTAACTCACAAGGGTTCCTTTTCATGAGTTAGAGGTGACGAGATGGAAAACAAATGCAGGAAGACTCTGAAATACCATTATAATGTTGCAGCTTTTTCAAATATTCCATTTATGAGTTGCTCTTTGTGCCATTACTCTGTTTGTTTGTTTTTATATCCGCATCTATTCACATTACATGCACTATGACAGAGTGATTTTTAATGTGCTTAAAGTATATTGTTAGTGCACGTATTTAAGTATGTCTATTTATAGGGAAATGAGATTTAAAACCTACTAACAAGCAGTACTCCTGTGAGTCACACAGGACTGATCACTGCCGAGAATGCACCATCCTCATGTAATTCGAAGGTCGTTTGCGGGTTACAGTCCACTTGGTTCTATCTCTCATGTTGGTCTCTTGACTATGTCTGCTCTGCCAGAGAGTCTAGAGATCACAAAGGTCGAGACGTGTTCTGAATAAGTGTTAGACAACATATGAGATTGTCAGGTGTACAGGTTTGTGATGAAAAAGCCAAAAGCACCCTACACTTCATGCCTAGGACACATTCCTCTCAGAAAAAGGAAGCCAGTATGGCTTTCCTGGGCATAATGTCAATTGTAGATATATGTAAATCTTCAAAACAGTATAAGAATCAAACTTTTACCAAATATTACTGTTTGGACTTTCATGCCTGACAAGAAGCAGATGTTGGGCAAACTGTACTTAAAACATTGCTCCAACCATCTTCTGCTCCTTCTCGCCAGTCACCGCTTCTCAGGGAGAAGGGTACTGCTTTCCAATCCATGTGCAGCAGACTGTAAATAGAAAGCACTACTTACCTGTAACAATCAGTTTAGAGTTTGTAGTGCTATAGAGTCAGATGTGTCCTCCCACCTACCCGGATGCGAGCTGACAATATTACAGTTGATTTTTACTATCTTTTAAAATGATTACATACTAATACAAACATGCTTCCCACTTCGCATCTCGACACCTTCTTATTTTTATCCTTATGGGAAAAACACAAGCTATGTCCTTGTGCTTTGTGGATGTAGGGGGGAATAGCACAAGTCTCTTCAAAACTGAAACCTCCACTTCGAAGAAATGCAACTAGAAACATCCGCACCCAACACTAGAAGGGAGGTGTGTGCAGAAAATGTAAATCTACAGCACGTTAGGCTGCAAACACGATTACATAAAAGTAAGTGTTGTAATCTCCCCTCTTTTCCTCCTCCAGTGGTAGCTTCCTCTACTCCCCCACCCCTCATCCCTCATGGTACGCTCCGCTAGAGTTCACTGTGGAATGTTGGCAAGCTGTCAGTTGTGGAGAGTGAATGACAGAATAAAGACGCTTGAACCTACCTTCTGAGTGTCTCTACTTTATAACACTGGCGACGACTTGGCGAAGGGGGCCACTCCTGTCATCTCCCCTTTCAGTGCTCTCTCCTTTCTGCACCGGATATTATTTCATTAAGGACATTGCCAGTGAGAAGGCATAAGTATGGCATATTCCTGCTAAGTTCTAAGTTCAAGGGAAATCTTGACTGTCTCCAGTGCATCGAGTATCCAAGAAACTTGCTACGAGGTTCCTGCAAGGTGTTGGTGCGTTTTGTTCATATTTACAAGTACCACACAGTGATCGTGTAATGCTGCTGAAGTTATGCGGTAAACATCCAACTGGGAATGTAAAAGAGAAGAGGCACTCTGAGGTATTTTGTATTTTGTTTTTCAATCCCTTGTGGATGTGAGAGTCTTCACGTCAGGAAGAGCTAGTAAACGAAGAGGTTTCTAGTAGCTGCGAGCGGGGCACTGGAGAAGGGAGCTTCATACGGGTCCTCTCCTCCGTTCCAACCTCCGTTAGGACTGTGCTGCGTGGTTTTCCTCAGACCATCACAGTTTTGTGAAGGACCTATCTGTGGAACTGCGGTGTGCCAGGAGTCGGCGACTGTCATTGGTATTTGAACTGAAACCGGTGGGCCAACCCCCGTGAGGTGAGGTGCGCTGCCGCCTAGATCGTCTTGCGTGCCCGTGGGAAGTTGGAGTGGTTCTGTGCACAGGGGTGGCCCTACCCTGTAGTGGATGTGGACGGTGGCGCTCCGGTGCCGGCTCTTACCTTGTCCAGCGAGGCTTTTCATTGGCTTCCTGCTACGCTGTCTCCGCCTTGTCGTTTCCTGGGTCTCCGGACGCAGACGAGGCCGACTCCGCCTCACGCTCTCCAGTGGGCGGCGTTTCTTAGCAGCCGCTTCTTGCTGGGTCCCTGTGCTCCGGGGTTTGAGGCAGCAGTTGGTGGTGCAGCAATCTGAGGAGAGTAGTGGTCCGCGTCACGACGCCAGCGGGCGGAGATCTTCGGTAGTTCTTTTGTCGCAGACCGGTGCTGCTCTCTGGCCAAGTAAAGATTTGTGAATCTGCTGATTCTGGCTCCACAACGAACTTAGGCAACTCAGCCTGTTTTTGGTTGGTCGTGCTACATGTACAAGTACTTATTTGCGCCTCCTGTGGGGGAACAGTACATGTTGCGTTGGTGACTGGTTTGTTTTTTTGCAGACCTTGGTTCTAATTCACCAAAGCAAGCTTCATCATCCAGGTTTCCGTACTTCAATGTATAGCGCTACTATGGTACCTGTTTCCTGTTCACAAATTTTAGTTTGATCCTTGTTCTTCTCTGCTTCTTTTCCCTGTATTTCGTAGTGTGTCAAAAAGTAAATACAACCACGCATGTGATGTGCCTCTGAGGGTATAATGCTGTTTGGAGTACTGCATAGCTAGTTTATACATGGGTCACACGTCGAATGTATGCACGAGGTAGAGATATAATTGTGCATTGATCACGAACCTTGTCCTCCACATGCTCCAGGGTACTACAAAGTATTAGAGTGAACAGGTACTGCTTAAAAGCCTTGTTTTCTCATGCTTCAGGTTTCAATCGTCAAGTGTAATTGCAAAGTATTAGATGTAATGGACATTGATTACAAGCCTTGTCCTCCTCATGCTTCAGTTTTTGGTGTAAGTAGAGTATATTAGGGATCTGCTCAGATTGTACTCTTAGTGGTTGTGGTACGCATGCAGTTCAGTGTCCCCTCCCTCCTATTCTGTGCATACATACCCCTTCACCACCATTAGCCAACTATTGTGTTCTGTCCCTCCTGTAGAATTTCCGGTTCGCCTGACGAGATAGCTTACTCCTCCCATTATGGCTGGACAAGCTATGAGCCAACCTCCTGCGTTCCTCAGTGAAATCGGGGGAACCGGTAATTCACTGGAAGGAGTGGATAAATTTATTCGCCTCATACCTCATTGCCATTGGTGGCGAACGGTATTCGCCAGTTCGCAAACAACACATATTGTTGCACAATTTAGGGGTACAGGGTAGGAAGATTTTTAACACGTTACCTGAACCAGAACTAGAAGAGGATGACACGGATGAGTTTAAAGTTACCTTAATAAAGTTAGAAACACACTTTGGTGACCGAATAAATGTAGTACTGGAGCGACATAAGTTCTTTAGCCGCATCCAAGGCAAGCAGGAGTCAGTCACCAATTATATAGCAGCTCTTAGAGGCCTGACACAACTATGTGACTTTGGCGAACTCACTGATTCACTCATTAGGGACCAACTTGTCAGGTGCACAAATAATAGTCGTATCCAAGAAAAGCTCCTGGCAAAAAACCCGACCTTAAAAGATGCGGTTAGTATAGCAGCCTCGGTTGAACACACTGCCAAGTGTATCAAAGAGATGAAGACTCCCAGTGATGTGGTTGCCAAGGTTCGCGATAGTAGTGATGCACAGGCCATTTCCCTTGATAGTGAGGTATTGAAAGTTAGACCTGTAGAGGTCAAAGACAACCATTCTGTCAGTGAAACGGGTAGGATGAGATGTTTTAGATGCGGCAGCAGCAACCACCTTGCAAATGATGTACTTTGTACTGCCCGTAATGTCACGTGTATAAAATGTAACAAGAAGGGGCACATGGGTAGAGTGTGCAACAACAGTGAAAACTATCGAGTAAAATTAGTACACAGTGAAGGGGATCTGGACCCCATATATGTTTTCCAAGTAAAAGCTAGGGAATGCCAAGCTTCCCCAAGTTTACAGGAGCAATCCAGTACACACGGGTCTGTTGAACATCCTAAATGTTCCATCCTCGTGAATAATAAGCCTGTAGAGGTGTTGGCTGATTCGTGTGCCCCGGTTACCTTATTCAATATAGATGCCATAAAGGACGTGTTTGATACCTCCTGTCCCAGAATTCTGGAGCCTGACATTTCAGCAGTAGGGTATGACAATGTGAGTATTCCGTTGGTAGGGATGATGAGCGTGTGTATTAAATTCAAAGGAAGATCCACATGGGGCAAAGTTTACATGGTAAGCAAAGGGTCTAATTTGTTGGGTTGGCATCATAAAAGAGAGCTGGGAATAGTACTTGACCCGAACAGTAAAGAACAAGTTCTCGTAGCTGAGGAAGTGGATTTAACCAGCAGGAATGTATACAAATCATCAGATGTGTTCAATGGTAAAACCCAAAGAGTAAATTGTATTGCCTGGGACATACCCCCCAGGGGAGTGCACATAAGTACTAAACTAAGGCCCGATACCCTCGTAGATGGGGGGGTGTCAGAAGTGGGTCATGTGGCATCAGGTTCTGATGTTGTTGAAAGTTTGCCTGCAGAGGATGTTCGCATTCGGTCTGAAAATTCCACAGGAGTTCCAAAGACTCCTTGGACTAAGTTGGCATTGGAGATATTCTGTCCCACGGGACAAACAGGAATTCCTAAGAGATTTTTTATTGTTCTTATGGATTACACATCTCACTGGATCAATTACAAGAGTGTTTCACGTGTCTCTACAACAATCCTTTTAGACTTCTTAAGAGACTCTTTCGCTTGTGAAGGTGTGCCAGCTTGCTTAGTCACCAACAATGACATCAAATTCTCCTCCCATGAAATGAAGACATTCCTTCGGGAATTGGGTATCAAGCATGAGGAATCTACTGGATATGCCCAAGGAGACAATGAACCCATTCAGAGGGCAATGTGTTGGATCAAAGATATCACTCATCAGGGATGTATGACGTTACAACGCACACTATTACAACGCATGCACTTACAACGCATTTTTTACAACGCATAATCCATTACAACGCATGACATTACAACGCATGACACTACAACGCATTTTTAAAAAATACCTTTACAACGCACTACCATTACAACGCATACTACCTTTACAACGCATACCATTACAACGCATAATATTAAATTACATTTAAGGTAAGTATTAGATAGTATAGGGGTAAAAATTACTATTCTAACTCCAGGGGGTGCAACAGTAGGGTAAGTGTTGGATAGTGTAGGGGTAAAAATTACTATTCTAACTCCAGGGGGTGCAACAGTAGGGTAAGTGTTGGATAGTGTAGGGGTAAAAATTACTATTCTAACTCCAGGGGGTGCAACAGTAGGGTAAGTGTTGGATAGTGTAGGGGTAAAAATTACTATTCTAACTCCAGGGGGTGCAACAGTAGGGAAAGTGTTGGATAGTATAGGGGTAAAAATTACTATTCTAACTCCAGGGGGTGCATCAGTAGGGTAAGTGTTGGATAGTATAGGGGTAAAAATTACTATTCTAACTCCAGGGGGTGCATCAGTAGGGTAAGTGTTGGATAGTATAGGGGTAAAAATTACTATTCTAACTCCAGGGGGTGCATCAGTAGGGTAAGTGTTGGATAGTATAGGGGTAAAAATTACTATTCTAACTCCAGGGGGTGCATCAGTAGGGTAAGTGTTGGATAGTATAGGGGTAAAAATTACTATTCTAACTCCAGGGGGTGCATCAGTAGGGTAAGTGTTGGATAGTATAGGGGTAAAAATTACTATTCTAACTCCAGGGGGTGCATCAGTAGGGTAAGTGTTGGATAGTATAGGGGTAAAAATTACTATTCTAACTCCAGGGGGTGCATCAGTAGGGTAAGTGTTGGATAGTATAGGGGTAAAAATTACTATTCTAACTCCAGGGGGTGCAACAGCAGGGTAAGTGTTGGATAGCATAGTGTAATATTATGCGTTGTAATGGTATGCGTTGTAATGGTAGTATGCGTTGTAATGGAATGCGTTGTAAAGGTAGTTTTTAAAAATGCGTTGTAGTGTCATGCGTTGTAATATCATGCGTTGTAATGGATTATGCGTTGTAAAAAATGCGTTGTAATAGTAGTGCGTTGTAAAAGTTGCGTTGTAAAGGTTGTTCCCCCTCATCAGGCTTGTACCAGCAAAAGCGATGTAGATAAGGTGTTAAGAGAAAGCATTTGGGCATATCACACCTCTTCTGATTTGAAAACGGGGGTTACCCCTTTTGCCTCCATCAGGGGAAGAGATCCGATTGCCAACCATATAACCTCCTGATTTGTCCTGCAAGTACTGTTACGTAATCTGTATTCGGGGCTTGTTCTCCTAACCCCTGGCCCTTGTATTTAGGGGTTCTTACTGTTGGGTTGTTTAGTTTACCCCACAGGTTTCCCTTACTTGTTCTCTCTCTCTCTCTATCAGCTTTCCCCCTGCCTTTTTCCCTTTTCCTCCGTAGGGAGATGTGTTGTAATCTCCCCTCTTTTCCTCCTCCAGTGGTAGCTTCCTCTACTCCCCCACCCCTCATCCCTCATGGTACGCTCCGATAGAGTTCACTGTGGAATGTTGGCAAGCTGTCAGTTGTGGAGAGTGGATGACAGAATAAAGACGCTTGAACCTACCTTCTGAGTGTCTCTACTTTATAACAGTAAGCTTTTCTTTATGCTGTTAGCTTCAACTTAAGCAAACAAGTATACTGTTGCACAGTGGAATTCTCGCCTGGAATAGGAACATTTTGTTGGGCCAGATTGGCAAGAAGCTCAATCAAGATTAGTCTACTTTTCTTGATCCAGAGATTACAGAAGACCAACTTGATAATGGTAGACCTAGGTAAATCTGACACCCACACGAAAAGAATAATGACTGAAGACGACCTAAAGAAAGGCTGTGTACTGGTATCCACACTGCTCAATATGTATTTAGCAGACCTTCCATTAGAACTCAAAAAGGTGAACTCCATTCCTGAAAATTAAAGTTGCTTCTAGCTCTCTTTATGTATGCATGCAGTTGATGCCTATATATATATTTGGGGATGTATTTTGCCTTACCCTGGGGCCCCAACCTCACTATGGTAACTGGATTAAAATCATTTAACAGACAATTTATGGTTGTTCAGTAACTTTGCGAGAATTTTATTAACCCCTTCGGTGCTCATGACGGAATGGTTCCGTCATGACCCACGGTTGAGCTGTGCTCATGACGGAACCATTCCGTCATGACCACACCCGCGCAAGATTCCGTCAGCACAGCGGCGGAATCTGCGCAGCATCGAAGGGGTTAATAAACTAAAGAACAGGTACATTAAGCTGCAACTGCTTATATACGCACTATAACATTGAAACTGAAAACAAATTAAACAGAATCAATCAATCAATAATCGTATAATGCGCGACTAACCTGTGAGGGCCTCAAGGAGCTAAGTGTGTAGGGGGGTTCTGCAGTTCAGTCAAAGAGCCAGGTTTTGAGGTCGATGGTGTTTGCCTGAGGTGCACAGGCAGGGAGTTCCAGGTCTTCGCAGCGAGGTAGGAGAAGGATCTTCTTCCAGCCGTGGTCTTGCGGATCTGTGGGATGGTGGCCAGGGCCAGTTGGGCAGAGTAGAGATGTCTGGTGGGAGTGTAGAAGGAGAGGCAGTGGTTGAGGTATGCAGGTCCGGCGTTGTGGAGGGCTTTGTAGGCGTGCTTGAGGAGCTTGAAGGTGATTGATTCTTTTGTTGACAGGTAGCCAGTGTAAGTCTCTCAGGTGGCCAGTGATGTGGTTGCAGCATGGTATGTTCAGGATGAGTCTTGCGGAGGCGTTCCTGATGTTCTGCAGGTTTTTGGGGAGTTTCTGGGTGGTGCCGGTGTAGAGTGCGTTGCTGTAGTCGAGTCTGCTGCTGACGAGCGCATGGGTGACCATTTTCCTGGACTCGTTGGGGATCCACTTGAAGAAATTATGAAGCAGGCAGAGCGTGTGGAAGCAGGAGGATGAAACAGCGTTCATTTGGCAGTTTATAGAGAGCGAGGAGTCCAGGATGATGCTGAGATTTCATGAGTGGTCCGTGGGTGTGGGGGGTTCTGAGGGTCGGGCCACCAAGAGTCAACCCAGGTGGAGGGCGAGGAGCCCAGGGTAAGGACTTTGGTCTTGTCTGAGTTAAGTTTGAGGCAGCTGTCCTTCATCCAGGCGGCGACTGCCTTCATCCTGTTGTGGAAGTTGCTCTTGGTGGCTGTGGGTTCGTCTGTAAGGGAGAGAATCAGCTGGGTGTCATTGGCATAGGAGATGATGTTAGGTCTGTGGCTTCTGATGATGGAATGCAATACATTGAGACAATAAATCTGTATGAATCCACTCTTCAATCATTGTTGAGACTTGAGCTGGTAGAAACGCTGTTAACCAATGGGCGGCGATCTCAGTGGCATTGTATTTGCTTAGAGTGAAGAATGCAGGTTTACTATGGGCGGAGGAAAAACATACACCAATCCCTTAAAAGGGCAACATGTTAATGCACATTTTCAAGTTGCTGAAATCATTTAAAATGTTGCTGCTATCTAATGACACAATCTAGAATAAAACAAAACATCACTTAAACAATTCAAAAAGGGTTCACTAGTTTGAGTTTTGCATCTGACAAAATGATTGTTGTGTAAGCTAAGCTCCATCTTTGATTTAAAGAGGTGGGGGCTGATTCAGAGTTTGACAGAGGGGGTACTCCGTTTTAACTGTGATAGAGTACCCTCTCCCTCAAACTAAAGGTTTACCTGACTGATTTACTGATGGGTTGACCTTCAGAATGTCAGTGACAGAGACTGCTCCGTCTCCATCACTGACATACTCAGCTGAAGGTCCAAGGGAGTAAAAACAGTTGGAGGGCTGGGGATCTAACTACCACCTTATTTGGAGGGGTCGGTGAAATGGTAAGTTTTCACTAACCTTAACTGCCAGAACCTGGGGCTAAGAGGCAGTGAAAACTGCAAAATGACCCCCACACCATGGGAGATAGCTCCCGTGGTGTGGGAGGTCATTTGTTTTTTGTATTTTCAAAAAACAAAATCTCTTTTTGGGATTTTGTTTTCAAAAATCCAAAAATATATGAAACGTTTGACGGACGATACCATCATCGTTGACAGGAACCACCATGACGGCAATTCCTGCCAGTGTTACCAGTTGTACGCTGGGCTAGGGGACAGCTCTAATTTCTGAAAACATTTACCCCGTCAGCGCAATGGATTATTTTACTCTGTCGCCCTGAGAGATTAAATAATGTACTCCGAAGTATAAATCAGGACTTATATATTTTATAACTAAACCCACAAAAATGCATGCTCAAGAGGCTTTTAGGGAATTCTTTTTTTTGTCTAGTACCAATTTTGACATCTTGTCCCTAACCCGTTGACTTCATAAATAAAGTCTAACCAAACAATGCATACTATGTCTCATCGATTTAGAGCCTCTTTTGCATCTTCTGTTTACTAGCCCTTGTTTCACTGATTTACGGAAGATACATTTGAAAGATTATTGAAGCCTAATAACAGTCGTACAATAAATAGTGTCATGGAGTTTCTGTTCACAGGGCCCAATACTGGCACTTTTTAGATTTTGTAGTTGGATTTGCTATTGATTCTTTAATCTCTTCTGTAGTTTTATGTTTTTAGTATGAAATAGGCATGTGTATTTTAATTTGCTGCGCTGCGTTGGTCTTTAAATCAACAACTAATGATGGTTTTAGTAAATCCTACAGATCTAAAACTGCTTTTTTGCTGTATTACCCCCAACTTTGGTTTAATAATATTGCTGTCTGATTGACATTTTTTTGTATTTTATTGTGCTAAAATGGGACTACCCCAAACTCCATAATAAAGTTGAACTGAACACACAATATCAGCTTTGGTGAAGCATCAAATCTCTTGAAAGCCACTCTACAAAAACAGCCCCAACTGTCAACATATTGATGATCAGATGTATGCTTTGCTTCTTTGATTTTCAGTTCATCAATCCATCACCCAATCAATGTTTCCGTGTAAACTTTCACTCGCCCGTCTAAACCATGTATCTATTGCTCCAGCCTCCTCTGCACACACATCCACCTATCCACTTCTATTCGAATGTATGCTTGTGAGCGTGCTACCTATGTCTGTGTGCATGATTCGCACTGTGTTGTAAGTGTATCTGTTTTTGGCTTCTTTTGCTTTCTGTGTACTTAGTTGTAGTGTTAATTTGTCCTTGGTTTTCTTAGATGTCTTGGACTGTCTGCTTCAGTGCAAGTGTTTGCATGTGTTCTTTGTTGGTGCTTTTTAGGTCTCGCCTGACCCAGCGCATGCGCTGGTCTGGCGAGACATTTTGTGAGGGCTCCAAAAAGTGCTACCAGGCCAGCCTAGAGCCACAGTGCATGTGCGCGGGCACGCGTGCCGAGGCTTGACCGAGCTTACTTTCACTTTCGCGGCCACACAGCCGCTTGGCATAGCCAATAGGTCTCGCTTTTGAGACCTTATATGTATTTAGTTATGCAACTGTTGCATGGCTAAACACTTATAAGGTCCCAAAGGCGAGACCTATTGGCTATGCCAGTGCTTGTTCAATCTTTTAGCTGTGGGAGGCAACTTTTAAATACTGCACAGCTAGAGTAGAAAAAACACGCCACATCACTGCAAATATGAAATCCCTCTAAACAGGCAGAAGCTTGAAGGCGTGAATGGTGGTCACTGGATTTGCAATCACGTGAAAAGTCCACAGGTGGTGTATCAGGTGACAATATATGATCTTTGCTTTTTCTAGGTTTGCAGTTAATCAACGGAGAAACCAGATGCGCAGGTCGAGTGGAGCTTTACCGCGGAGGCTCCTGGGGGACGGTGTGCGATGACGGCTGGGACCTGGATGATGCTGAGGTGGTGTGTCGCCAGATAGGCTGTGGGATTGCCTTATATTCCCCCAGCAGGGCCTACTTCGGCCCGGGCAGTGGAAGCATCTTCCTCAGTAACGTGCACTGCAGAGGGGACGAGCTCTACCTGTGGGACTGCCCCAGCAGCTGGTGGAATACGCAAAACTGCGACCATGCTGAAGACGCCGGGGTCATCTGCTCAGGTAAGTGACTGTCGCATCAGTGTCCATGTCTTGCTTGACCTCATTATGCAGCAAACATTTGAGAGATTTTGCTCAGTAGCTGAAGAACCTGTTTCACATGCCCTACTAAGAATATGGAAGTTACAGCTCATTAAAAGCAGGCTTTAAGCGCAGACACGTTTTAAGGCATGGACAAAGTGGGCTCTGGCCCTGGGCCCCAGCCTTTCAGGGGGCTCCTGACAGAGCCAGCTGTGTTCTGCAGACAGTCTTGCCCGATGACCTTGAATAATTCTTAAACAGATTGTTTTAAATACTTGTTCCCTTTAATTTATATCTAATGTGAGTGATGTGCATGAGTTTATTGCAGACATTTTGCAGAGAAATCTTGGGTTTATGTTTCATGCAACATCTATTAAAAAAAGTTTCCTTTAGATCAAAACAGGACCTCACATATGAAAAATGGGAGGGTGTCACAGAGATTATTTGCAGTATTATTAGTGAACTGCTGCTATTTTCCAACATTCCCTGAGTATTATATGTACACATTTAGAATTTGGATGAATGCGCCTGTGCAGTGTTGGCAACCTCGCCAAAGAGGGCATGAAAGAGTTGAAATTTCATCATAAATTCCGAACAGGGGCCTCTAAAATACATTCGGCCCGGGCCCCCCAAATCCTGAAAATGTCCCTGTGAAAGTGCCTGGGATAAACCAAGGTCCTAACTAGGAGGACAGAAGGCAGAGTAGAAAATAACACCTTTTTCATTCAAACCCATGGCATTCAGAGCCACTTTTAGCGATTGGAGCCAAAGTGCACCAAGGCTGGGGAATGGAACTTGGAAGGGGTTTGTGAATTAAGAAAATGTGCTTCCTTTTCTTGTGCGACAAGTGAGATGATGAGGAGGTATTAGCCAGATTACTTACTGGCAATCTTCATTACTCTGATTCTTCCTCACTTATCCCAGTACCTACAACCTACCCTCCCTCCTTCCTCATCATCTTGATTGGAATGGTCTACTCTATACAGGAAGTGAGGTTATGGGAGAAGGGTTTTATGGGAGATCTCTATTTGGTTATAGAAACTGAAGAAAGCTTTGCAATGGGTGAGCAAGTGGCAATAATAATATCACAATTAACCCTGGGCGTGACACTACGCTTCGCCCACGTAGTGTATGTAGCGCTGCCTGCTTCGCAGTTTTCGAAGTAGGTGAAGCAGGCAGTGCTACGCACACGCCAGGGCGAAGCGTAGCTGCCTGCCGCCCGCCTCCCGCCCGCCCTCCTTTTAAAACATACCCTGAATGTAAAATAAATAAAAGTAAAGACACTTACCTGAAGCGCGGCGTCTCCGGGGCTCCCTCTTCCTGGTTTCCAACTTCTTCTAACAAATGCGCATTTCTCGCAAGAAATGCGCATGTGCAGGCGTCCGCGCATGCGCATTTCTTGCAAGAAGTTGGAAACCAGGAAGAGGGAGCCCCGGAGATGCCGCGCTTCAGGTAAGTGTCTTTACTTTTATTTATTATAAATTCAGGGTATGTTTTAAAAGGAGGGCGGGCGGGAGGCGGGTGGCGCGTAGTGGGGCTACGCGGAGCGCGTAGTGTGCGTAGATTTGGGCACACTACGCGCTGCTTCACGTAGCCCCACTACGCCCACCCTTAGTCACAATACTCGTAGATGTAAGGAAGTAGTAGGATAAATGTAGAAGAATCAGAGTAATGAAGATTCCCAGTTAGTAATCCAGCTATTATCTATGGTATAATGTTTTTACTATGCCTTAAGTCAATGCTGCAGCAAAGACTGCTGTATACTATCTGTGTGTCCTATAAAGAGCAGTCTGCTAGATCTGACGTGCTGATTAGGATTGGGCTAGGTGGTAGTGGTGCCTCAACTTCGACCTCGGCAACTGCCAACCTCGCAGCAAAGAACTCCACGGATGGATCACTAACTGCACAGATGGGCTCGCACCCCTATGTAACCCAGACAGACAGCGGCCCAGAAAGGCCACCTAGTTCATCACGACCTCGAATAATCCAGATGCACCTGCAGACATCTCCAAAAGAAGTGGAGAAACAGCAAATCCTCGAAAGACGGCACCATCTACAAAAACACCATGACAGAATACCACCAACGCATCAGATCCACCAATAGGACCTTCATCCAGAACAAGATCGCTGCCAACTCCGGCAACTCCAAGGAACACTTCAGCATCATCCAGAAATGTACCATACCCCCGAAACCACGGACATCACCCCCTCCCAGGACCTCTGCAACAAGCTCGGCTCCTACTTCCATCTGAAAATCGAGGGCCTCTACGACAACTTCAACGACCAGACACCTGACTCAGAAACACTCACTCCTCCAGCAATGACAGCCAGTCCACCATCTCCTCCTGGAATCCCAGTCACCACCAAAGACACTGCATCGACCATGAAAGGCATCCACGCAGGAGCCCCCATGGACCCCTGCCCCACGCACATCTTCCACAGAGCCGCCACCGCCATTGCTCTGGAACTACGACGTACCATCAACGCTACCTTCCAAATAGACATCTTTCCCGATGACTGGAAACGCGCAGAAGTCAGAACCCTACTCAAGAAGCTGTCAGCATTTCCACGGAACTCAAGGGCTACCAACCCATCTCCCTCCTCCCCTTTGTGGCCAAAGTCACTGAGAAGGCCGTCAACGTCCAACTAACAAAATTCATTGAAGAAAACTCCACCCTTGACCCCTCCCAATCCGGATTACGCAGCAACCACAGCACCAAGACCATCCTACTAACTGCCACAGATGACATCCGCACTCTCCTCGACCAAGAACACACCACAGCCCTGATCCTACTCAACTTCTCTGCAACCTTCGACACCGTCTCCCACCACACACTCACCGCCAGACTCCATGATGCTGGCATACAGGGAACCACCCTCGACTGGCTCCGCTCCTTCCTCACCGGTAGAACACAAACAATCAGACTGCCACCCTTCCTCTCCGAACCCACAGAAATCAGCTGAGGAGTAACCCAGGGATTGTCGCTCAGCTCCACGCTCTTCAACATCTACATGGCCCCCCTCGCCGCCATCATCAGACAGCACAGACTCAGCATAGTATCCTATGCCGACGAAACCCAGTTCATCCTCTCCTTCACCAAGTACCCTATCACCACCAAACTCGACTTCCAGGAAGGAATGAAGGACGTTGTATCCTGGATAAGCAGCAGCTGCCTGAAGCTCAACTCGAAGAAGACAGAGGTCCTCATCCTCTGACCCTCCCCCCTCTGCATGAAACAACACCTGGTGGCCCACCGCCCTCGGCACCCCTCTCCCCCACGGACCACGCCTGAAACCTCGGCATCGTACTCGACTCCTCTCTCTCCACAACTGGACAGGTCAACTGAGTTGCCTCCACAAGCGTAGTAACGCTTGCAAAGTAATGGTATGTGCACTAGCAGCCACGAAGTAAGGGTTGATTACCGCCTCGACTTGCTTCAACACCCTCTGCATCCTTTGAAAGACCATCAAATGGATCCCCCCCGAATCAAGGAAAACCATCACCCATGCATTCATAACCAGCAGACTGGACTACGGAAACACCCTCTACGGCGGGATGAACAACTTTCTACTCTGCAAACTCCAGACCATACAGAACACAACAGCCAGAATCATCGTTGGCATCCCTAGACACAAACACATTACCCAACACCTGCATAACCTCCACTGGCTCCCCGTTGAGAAGAGAGTAACTTTCAAGATACTCACCCACGCCTACAAATGCCTCCACAACATCAGACTCCAATATCTCAATGATAGACTATCTTTCCACGTAACCAAAAGGATCCTCTGATCCGCCCCCCCTCCCCAGCACCTTGAGACCCTCACTGGTGAGTAGTGTGCTTAAAATCCCCAGATTGATTGTTTTTGCCCTCTGAAAAATTAGTTACGTGAGGCTTACTTCCCAAAACAATAAACTCTTTCATATTCTGGCTTAAGTTGGGCAACCCCACCTCTGCCGTAAGAAAATCCCGACAACTGTTCTGCTGTCAATCAAAGAGTGCATTTACTCTAAAGCAATAGGACTAACTTGCCAATACCTACAAATCCTTGCCGGACCAACTCACCCAAATGTTTATTCCTGTTCAGCTTTCCAAAAGCTATTGTCCATACAGAGAATGAAGTACCGCTTTTTCAGGTAAGACCCCAGCAGACACCATTACCCCCTCATCTAATCCTCCTAGTCCCAGTCCTAACTGATTGGGACGATCATGGTGTGTGAGAACTATGTCTGGAGGTGGGTCCCTTCAATCAATTAGGACTGGGATCAGGAGGACTGCGAACCTCGATAATGAAGGTTACCTGTAAATAATTGGATCATTTGCCACACTCCAGATGACCCCTGTTAAATACCTTCTCCTTCAATGTGACTATAAGAAGGTTCAAAGGGCACAGAACCACAATTGTTCTGCCCTGCATCTGGACTCTTAAATATCTGGACCCCATACCAGCTCCCTTGACTTCACTCACATCACTTCCCTCTTCCTTCATCCCTGAACCGGCTTGCAAGCCATATCAAAAAATGTAATTAAAAATTATCTTTTCTAGATCTTGATGTACAAAGGTGTTTTGTGCCCTTACGTTTGCAAAAGCACAAGGGGGCATATTTACAAGCTCCTATCGCCACAGGAACGTTACTGTTTTCGATGTTTCTCTGGCGATCCGGGCTTCGCTTTATTTACAAGGCAGTGTTAACCCACTTAACGTAGCTTAACGCTGCCTAGTAAACAAGGCACCCTTTGACACTATACTTAGCGTAAAAGGGGTGGGCAATGGTTGGTGCGGTGGGAGTTCCACCGCAACGCCCAGTGATTTTGATCCTGCCCCATATTTACAAAGGTTGCGTTAATAAAGGGCAGCGCCAAAATTAAGACCAAAAAAACCCTGGTCTCAACTTGCCCCAATGAGGAGAAATCCTTTATTTTGCCTCGTTTTTGCTGGTTCTATGAGTGCTGCAATGCAGCACACATAAAAACAGCAAAACGGCATGCATGATTGTTATTTGCAGAAAGGTGTCCCTTCCTGCAAATAAACAATAATTTTAAAAATTACGCTTTGCAACTTCACAAAGCAGCACTTAGAAGTTACAAATTCACATTCAGGATTGGTTATATGCAGGAAGGGACACCTTCCTGCACATAAACAACCATTCCCACAAAGCAGGCATCCTTGCACTATGGTGCAAGGGTGTCTGTGCTGGAGTTAGGCAGCTGTAATTAGTGCCAGTGCAGGGGGAAATGCAGGGCTGCACCGTATTGTTGTAAATATGGTGAGGCCCTCTGTTTCAAAAGTAAGAAGGCTAATGCCGCGCCGCGTCACTTTTCTTGTAAATATGCCCCAAGGTTTTCTACCGGAAAACACTTTTTCACGTGCACCAAAGAGCTTTTGTGAGTAGGCAGATCGCACATAATTGATTTGTTACCGATCCCTGAGTTAACTGATTCACAAAGGGGAAGCTGTTCCTAGTGGACTGCTTCCCCTTTTGGAATATTGACTGTTGGCCTCAAGAGACAGACAGTGCTCCAGTGGATCGCTGCATGAACTTCTGTTGTCATTCTTATAGAAAATGTTTTTTAAAGAAAAACGCAGCACCTGTGCATTTAAGGGTCACAGACTGCTTTACAATTTTATTTTCCTGTTAGTAATGCGAACCCAAGGATGTACATATGCTCTCCCTTCCACGCCTCCATTCGCAAGGGGTTCACAGAGTGCCTACTTCTGATTAGTATTAATTAGGTTGTATGATATTCTGCGACATCCTGCAAATCCACATTTTGCGATGCAACTCATTAGTGCATCAGTCAAATCGCAAAATGAAAGCCATGTTGCAATCCTGTCAGTGTGCAGGAATACAAACTGCATTGGTAATGTACTAACTGCTCACAATTAAAATGTTTTTAGTGCCAAACGAAAGGACAATGGCCATTTGCTGCAGTTATAAACTGGTTAGAAGCACATTTCTATTCTACATAGTGTAATAACAATCTTTTTTTTCATCCACTAGACATCTAATCCTCACCAAACAAGTTCCTCGGTGAGTATAATTTCGAAATATTAGATTGTTTCTCCTCCTTATAGTTTCTTTCTCCCCTTGTACCTTTTCTTGTTCCACTTGTGACTTTCTCTTTAGAACAGTTGTCCTGAAAAGCAGGCAGGGATGCACAGCTGACATCCCCATGCAGAGCAGCCTGCTCGGGATAGTTTAGCCAGCACCGTAGGCTGATTGATTGTGCACATTTGGTCCAGTTAGGAATGAACTGCTTGGCCATCCTCGTCTGTTGTTTCAAGTAAAGAGCCTCCAACCAGCCAGGACTGTCTGACCCGAGGGTCTGCCTTTGGTGGAGGCCACCCAGCGGAGCAAAGGGCAAGCAGTCTGGCAGCTTGTGCCCGCTCAGTGGTCTGACCAGAGTGGAAGGGGTTAGGTGGAGCTAGTTCTGAATCCTGCCTGGCAGTCCAGACCCAGTGCGCCTGTTCATTGCCCTTCTCCTCTCAGCACATTTCTGCAGAAGCTATTTGAAACAGCCATTTCCCGTGGGTGTCCTGGCTGCCAAGGTCAACACCCCTGTGTCGCTCTCAGACTGCATCTTGCCACTCCTCTCCTTTCCATTGCCACAGAGCAAGTAGGGCCTGCCAGTGTCCCTGTGACTGCCCTGTGTGCACTTGTCTTGTCCAAGTATTCCATCATCTGATCTCAGTGTGATGTTGATAGTTGAGTATACAAAGTGGAGTATTAGTCCTTAAATACATCATTTACCTCCTCTTATGTGTGTACAATTATACTGGATGGTTTCCTGAGAGATGTCAGTTCCAACATACTTTCCTCTAGTCAGAGCCAGTTTTCTAAGACGACATCCACCTTATCCCCTTCCTGGTGGCTTCTAACTAAATATGTACGTAAGTCAAAATATGTCAGTCTCTTGACTAATTCGGTGTTTTCCTTATTGCCATTAGCTGAGTCACAAACTCACTGTCCGAGGAGCGTTCTGCCTCTACTTTAACAGTTCTGTTCTCGTTTTTAACAAATAGACCAACCCTTCTATCAGTCCTTTCACCGACTTATTTTCTTTTTCTTTGACTCTTCTTTTCTTAATTCTTCCTTTCTCAATTCTTCCTCTCATACCGACCTATTTCCATTCTTACTGACATCCTTACATTCTTCCTCTCTTCTTCAAACACTTCCTCCAGTCCTCAGTTTCTTTTTCCCACCCTACTCCTTTTTTGTGTGTATTTTCTTCTGTTCCTTCCTGTATGTCTTTCTCTTCTCCTTTCTAACTTTTCAGTTTTTTAGTCTACCTTCTACCATCCTTCCAATAATCGTCTCTGCCTATGTCTCTTCCTTCCAATGATCCTTCACCTTTTTTTTTCCCCTCATTCATGTTTTCTTTCATGTTTATTTTCCATTTAAAGTATGGCTGCCTTTGCTGTTGATTTCTTTTTGAGGAGCTGACACAAGCAAGTTCGACCGGTTCAACTTGACTACGCGATTCAGTGGTATCCTCCCTGAACTCCAGATCCCCTACTGGTCCCCCTCCCACCGAAACCTGGCCTTCTTGTCATCTGTGCAGTTGTGCCAAGTACTCCTTAGGAGCCAACGGGTGGCAAATGCCGCCATATCGATAAACGAAATGACAAAATAAATACTATTTCCACCTAATTATGAACTTAAACACTATGTAATAATTAGTAGAAAGAAAGTTAAGGAGTAATGACTTCACAGAAAACGCCTCAATGACCCCTAAATGATTTCTTTTGAAAAATTCCAGACTAACGTCTTTAACTCAATTCATCGGGTGTGTTGACTTTTAGACTACACACCTCTGTATGATATGTTGGGAAAGACACTCCTTGAGTGCAGCATTCAAATGTCTTCCTTTTTAGTCTAAAATCATCTTTCATTATGAAATGCTCCCAAATGTTTAACATGATTATCTGTACATGGCTCCAGACTCCTTCAGAGGTTGGAAACAAGAGTAGGAGGGCCAGATCTACGACCCTATTTTGCAGTCGCATACGGTAAATCGGCACGTTTGCGACCGCAAAATAGGTCTTCCCCATGTAAAACCCTTTTTTGCAAGTCGGTAACCTATTACCGACTCGGAAAATAGGGTTTGTGACTCGCTATTAGGAAGGGGCTTGCCAAGGCAGCCTTTCCTAATAGCCAGTCACACTTCAATGTACGATTGTTTTGCGACCGCAATTGCAGTTGCAAAACACTCGCATTTTACCACCTACTAAGTAGGTGGTAAGCCACTCGCAAACAGGGGGGTCCCTTTCCCCTTTGTGCATGGATGCGAAAATATTTTTTAAGAGCTGCCAGTGGTCCCACCGACCACTGCCTACTCTTACACAAGCATGTGCAATGCAATAGTTTTCGCATTTGCGAGAGGTTAAGCTATTGACATTGTAAATGGCAATTCCTCTTATTTATCGTTTTTGCAAATTACCACATACATAAAAAGGCATGGCCATTTACAATGCCAATAGCTCAAACTCTTGTGCATGTGAGACCTATTCAAAGAAGCAGCCGCCGCCATTGTTCCAGGCTGCTCGGAGAGGGAAAGCGCGCATGGCGACTTGAATGTTGCAGGAAAGCATGTTGTGCCTGCAGTAGGTGAAACTCATTAAAGAAAATAGTGCTTACAGACTTTAAAAGACGTAGCATGTAACAACCCCAGTAAAAGTGCCAGTCTTAATGGGAAATTACAAATGAAGACAAGGCGGTACTTAGGAGGGACAAACTAGCCTTGGAACGAATATGAAGCCAGCATTTACGAAGGGAAATGACACAAGCCAATGACAAATATGGGCGGAGAGTGGTTAGGGCTTCTATTCCATACTCTAATACAGCATGCCGCAGAGCAGCGCATGCGCTGCCCAGGCTCGACCTTAAAATTACCCTCACACTGACCTATCGGACCAGCCCTTCGGGCACTGCCAATTTGCCCTACATGCAGGGCTACTGAAAAGATCTAATTCTGCAGCAGCAGCTTTTTCTGCATATTTATAGATTTGTTGCAATTGCCACATAAATTAACATGTGCTGTATAATCAGCAGATTTTAACAAAAAAAATTGTAGCTGAAATAGAGGAATAGTTGCTAAAAACATGCTGATGTGTTGGTTTGCAGTGGAAAGCTCTTCTCAAAGGTTGACTGGTCACCTTGCTGATGCTTATTGCTGTATTGGGGTGTCAAACTCCTACTCATGAGGGGAAACTTTCGCCCAGCTGCTGTTAACATGTGTAACAAGAATTTGCAATGCAACAGGTCTCGCCTTTACGCGAGTTTGAGCTATTGGCATTGTAAATGGCAATACCTTTTATTTATGTTTTGGTTTTTGAAACATAAATAAAATGCATTGTCATTTACAATGCCAATAGCTTAAACTTGCGAAAATGCGAGACATGTTGCATTGCAAATGCATGTTATTGTTGGACCGCAAATATCCAACAGATCTGAGAAACAAGTAAGACACTAACTGTGCTGAAATCTAGGGGTCCCATTTCGCTACTAGTTGACAACTTAGATATCTTGGATAGAAGCCTCAGACTGGAATACTGATCACTGCCCTGTTTGGTTTGCATGCTGGCGAACAGTCAAGTATGTAGGATACCCCCCTCAGGCAGGTTTAATATCACATGTAGATAGTTACAATCAGGGGGAGTGAATTGGTTGGACGACAATCCACTCGCGTTCCACATACAAACAGAGAGATATATTAACAAACATGCCAAATTGGAATGCTACACCTTCGGGATAGTATGAAGGGTCTACACTGGAGTGCCAAGAAAAACTGATTTACTAACAGGAAGAGTGCAGTCTAAAAGTTGCATGTTATATACGCCCTAAACACTCCAATTGATGACCACATTACTGACAATCATTCCCTCAAGGTAACCTGTCGAACACCTGCTACTGAACAGTTAGCACGAAGACTGACAGCAAAGAAATACATATTTTAAAAAAGTGACCCTGTCCTTGCCACCGACTTGCGCCAAAATGTCTGTAAACATATATTGAGAAGGGGATCATTCATAGCTAAACACTGCCAACGTAAACACCTCGGAGCATGTTTACAACACAGAACGGACCCAGGTAACTCAATGACGCCAAGAAAGCAAAGCCCATTTGTGTTTTCTACTTCAGAAACCATTAACATGGGTTGTTCTGTAGAATTTCATCTGATGAAAATCTGGACTGCAACTAACAGAATCAATGTAATATTTAAAATAGTTTCATGATGACCCGTGTTAAACGTTACCAACCCAACAGTGCAGGTATTGCAAAACTATAAATACCAGCTTGTGAGAGACATAAAAAATATTAACAACTCAGAGAGTGACACGAGGCACATTTACATATCCGTATCATGGACATTACAAAAGTAGACTACTACATCTTTGACAAATGTTCTGCAATGCAAGCCAGGAAATAGTTCGGGCCTCACCCTCCGTACATTTCCTGCACCCCAAACACAACATGCCGGTCGGGCTAACAAGGCGAGGCAGTTAGTTGCCCTTCTCGAGGCACATTTACATATCCGTATCATGGACATTACAAAAGTAGACTACTACGTCTTTGACAAATGTTCTGCAATGCAAGCCAGGAAATAGTTCGGGCCTCATCCTCCGTACATTTCCTGCACCCCAAACACAACATGCCGGTCGGGCTAACAAGGCGAGGCAGTTAGTTGTCCTTCTCACCTTAAAGTCGTTACCGCTCAGATCAACCCTCTGATGTAGGGGAGCACCCCGGTGAAAGCCATCTCTGCGTCCCGGCACCCAGCGCTGACCGCCTCAGCTGGAGCCGCACGTACAGCTCTCCTCCAATGCTCCGCAGCTGGCCACCCTCGCTCACCTGCCCGCACTTTAGGATGCAGACTACGCGAGGGCCCCCGCCACCCATTCCTCCTGTGGGCACCATCTTCACTTGAGCGGCGGTGGCTTGTTTCAGGGGCAGACCGATAACGAGGCCGCCAGACCTACACCCACTGCTGAAATGCCATAAACAAAGTGAAAGCGCCCCGAAGCGCCGTGCCCGCACAGCAAACGTGTGCACATCTTGCGCTGAAAGGCCGCAGGGTGGGAAAGTGAAAGCGAGCCATGAGGGAACGCGAAAGCGCGCCAAGCAGTGAGCGGGCACATCGGCTGTCCGGGCTCAAGCTGAGATCACCAGAGAAGACACGCCGTGAGCGTGCACATAGGCTGTCTGGGCAAGTGCACATCTTCTGTCCCCCTTCGGCAACCAAGTCGACAACAATAGATCTCGCCAAGACTGCAGCGCATGCACTGCGTCGCTAGGCGAGACCTAAAAATGACAAAATAGTGAGGTAATACAATCACAAAATGTGTAGTATTGTGCTGCATAATTTGCCTTTCCTTGCTGCATAATTTAGTCAACCCTGACGCATAGCTTAGTACTGCCTTGTGCATAAGTCCAGCGTCTCTGTCAATGAGCCATGCTGACCCTGCACCAGACCTCTGCTTGCTGGTACTTACACTCGCCCTAAGCATGAAAGTCCACCAATAGATTAATTGATGTGAGGCCTGGCCCGTGCATTAGCACAAGGACAGATTTTGAGGTAGAAAGCCCTCAGCGGCCCCAGCTTAAATGACATGGAAATCGGAACTGCAGAAGTGGACAGAGTGCAAGAGTAACCTGCTCCACACAGAGACCAAGAGGGGCTACAAAAGCCAGAATTAGCCCGGGGTCGGACACTGACCCTGGATACTCTGGCCTGTTCTAGAACGCATGACAGATACACATCAAGTACTACAGTGCTAGCTGAGTAGACCAGGAAGTGGATGGACAGGGTGACTCTGAAGTCTTAGGACAACCACACTGAAGCTCACAAGAGGTGACATGGCAGCTGAATAAATAGTGTACAAGTGCTAACTCTGTTTCCAAGGTCACCCTAGTTTTCATTTCATTTCTGTATGGGTGTTTCAGTTTTAGCAACATTAAGCAGAGGCGATTTGTGGCCACACTTGTATCAGTACGACGTAAATCGAGATTGGGATATTTTACAAGAAACATCAAATATTATGACCATGAAAAATTAACTCGTAGCTATTCTGGTATTGGTCTTATTATACGCGAACATCAATGAACATTTGTTTTTCAAATACTACTGCAGTTGATTAGTGAGGCATGCGTGTGCAAGGGTGTGCAAGGGTTGGTTTGTATATAACCTAGAGTCCGTGCTAATGTATTTTGAACAGCCTTTTCTATAAAATAGAACAAATCATGACACATCAATTATCAAAAATAGTAATATGTTTTAAAGTGATCTTAATCAGCTTACTGGGAAATATATGAGCTTACACTATGCACGCGCAGCACAGTTACGTCTCAGGGCCTGAGGATATAGCGAGAACTCTTGGACAAACGGCCTGTTTGCTGTGACCGTCTACTTCTATATATGATGTGCAGACAAAAAGAGGTGTAACATCAAAGGCTTGTCCTGCTGACGTGCCTCATGCATTGCACGCAGTAGAACTGTATGAGATTGCACATGCTCATCTCTCACGCTTTTATAATTTTTCAACTCCGAGGTTGTGTTGCCGAGAAAGCTGAACACTTGATCTCAGGTAGATTCTTTTCATATCGCTGCAGCTTGTCAGGTCACAGATTGCGGGGTTCGTGTATGGGGGGTTTGGGGCTCCTCGGAAGTGTAAACTGTAGATTGTGCAGGTTGATGGCGGAATTACCGCCTTCAGCAACCGTGATAGCAGCACACGCAAGACCGCGAGAGCACACGAAGCTTGCAGGGGCAGCTGAAATAAGACGTGCCTCGTGCATTGCACGTGGTAGAACTGTATGAGATTGTATGCTCATCTCAGTTGCATCCTTTTATAATTTTTCAACTCTGAGGTCGTGTCGTCGAGGGAGCTTCACACTTGATCTCAGGTGGATTCTTTGCAGATCACTGCTGCTTGTCAGGTCACAGATTGCTTGGCTTGCATCCCGGAGGGTTTGGGGCTCCTCTGAAGTGTTAACTGTAGATTGTGCAGGCTGATGGCGGCATTACCGCCTCCAGCAACCATGATAGCTGCACATGCAAGACCGCGACAGCACACAAAGCTCGCGGGGCAGCTGAAATATGGTGAGGTCTGAACAGCCAGACAGGAGTGGAAACTCATTAAAGAAAATAGAACACGTACCGTGTAACTACCAAGTAGAGGGGCCTGTAGCCATGGGACGTTATCCAGTATTGGGGTATCTTTCATAGATGCACATGCCTGAATCATTCCCCCGTCGTTGAGATGGGAGTTCCATGGTAAAATATTCGAGCAGGGCCTTAAATACTTCATAGGCTATAATGGCCCAAGGCCATCTAAACAGTAGCCTATCTATGTGCTTTTAAAAAAAGGACCAAATGTCATTCAGCCAATCAGCTATTAGCACCCTCTAGAACACTCCAGTAGAAGCAAGTTCTCCTCAGATTTTCACTGCACGTCGTGTGGAAGGGAGTCTCCCTGAGTGCTACTCAGTTTATTCTCTTCATCAAATCTTGACATCATGTCAGTCGCATTCTTCTTATGAAGAACAGTACTGAGCTTCTACATCCCATAAAAGGGCTAGATCCAAGGACAGTTCCTCAGGTGAGGAAAGAAAACATCATAAGCCTTCCCAGGACTCAAAGGCTTCAAGTGAGGAAAGGGTTACTAAGCACTCCTCTGAACCGGCATTATGTGGGCTCTCTACCCCTGTCAGGAAGGAAAGAGATCGCCGTAGAGCTTCCTCATCTGATCCTGTAAGTAAGAAAACCTTGAAAACATTATCGCCGACGACATTCTCTCTCTCGTTGTTGACAATCTGTGTGACATCATCGATGCCATTGTCGACGGCAACGGTGACTACGACGGCGATCCAGTCTCCTATTCTCTCTACTGGAGTCTCCATATCAACGTCGAGAACCCCATCATCATCGAGGACCATCGACGCCCCTCCGTCGACTGCAATGCCGCCGAAGAAGATCCCGATGACAACTGACACATCCACTGGTGGTCCATAGACGAAAGCACCGTCGGCGGCAGAGACACCGATGACAAAGACACCGTCAATTAATGCATTGTCGACGAATACACCATCACCGATGACAAAGTCAAAGACGACACTGTTGACGTAGATACCGTTAACGACGACACCATCTACCGATGAAATGCCTGTTCCCATAGTTTCTGCACCGCCGACGCCTCCATCGAAGAGGATTACACAGGCCACCACAGTAACTAAAACATTCTTACGGCCCTCCATGCAGGATTATGGTAAAGTATCACCTTTGCTTCCATAACATCTGTTGGAAGGTTATGTAGAAGAAGAGGATGATGATGGCCCCTATGGGGTGGCTCACAGCCCATCTGAGCTCCATGTGAAGTGTCAAGAGGATGACGAGGAGGATGAAGACTATCACGTAGAGGGACAATATTGCCAGTAGGGGTATATAACTCCATGTCATACTTATCAATTTAAGTTTCGACCAGAACCACGCCCCAGGGACATGGCCCATCTGCCGCCATTGTTAAATGAGGATCTACAAGCCTTGTTGGTGGATTATAGACAAAGGTTCCCTCCTCAGCAACATCAGAGAATCAGGTACCTTAAGTGTAAGAACCTGCAGTTACACCAGGTCCTCAACCGCCTAGCACACCTGCAAATACGTCGGGCCCGGGACAGTCGACCCTGGAGCACAGAACATTTCCTCTTTGGAAGAAGATATAGAGGAAAGTGAACTGCCAGATTTAGTATCTGCTCCTGACCCTTGGGATGACTACGTTATTTCAGCACCATCCCCTCCTCCACACCTTCCGTCAGACTCTCCTCTGGAAGATATCGGGGGGTTTTATAACTTAATGCAGAGGGCAGCTAGCAGGTTTCATTTGCCTATTACAGTAAAGCAAACCGAATGTTTTCTATACGACTTCAAGGAAGACACAAGGAAAGTGGTACGCTCCATACTTATTATTGACCATATATGGCAGGAGGGTATCAGGATAATGAAAACACCAGCGTCCATACCACTGGTACTGCCTCGTGTAGAGAAGAAGTATAAGGCTCCGGATGACCCTCCATCTTGCCTTATTGGACATCCTAAGCCAGATTCAGTCATCTCCCAAGCTGCACAAAGGCAATCTAAGCACCCTGATACCCCGATTACTACCCCCCCCCCCCCCACCGGATAAGGAAGGGCATAGAATGGAAATTCTAGGGAAAAGGTTTTCTTCAATGGCAGCTGTGACAAACAGGGCAGCGAATGCTCTAGCCATCATCGACCGCTATGACCGTCAGATGTGGTCTGACATGGCAGGGCTAATAGACCTCATGGAAACTCACTAAGCAGAGAAGAACTACATTCATTAAAAATTATTACAAGGCAATAAGACAGTGACAAAGAAATAGTTTTATCCTTCACTATCTAAAACCCAGAGGTATTGCGAGAAGAAAAACTCATTTTTATTATAATACTGCCCTTACACACTTTGCAGTGTCATGCTTCATCATTGGGCCGCGTCAAACGCCCCAGTGCAGACCAACACAATGGGCGGAGCGCAACATTTTTTAGAGTGAAGTTTATAGTGGTGAGAGTACAGAAAGACAAACAATGTCAACAGAAAATGCAAATAATGAAGACAGATACAAGGATAAAAATGAGTTTTTCTTCTCGCAATACCTCTGGGTTTTAGATAGTGAAGGATAAAACTATTTCTTTGTCACTGTCTTATTGCCTTGTAATAATTTTTAATGAATGTAGTTCTTCTCTGCTTAGTGAGTTTCCACGTTTGATAGGGGATTCAGAGAAGGCTCTCTTTCTCCCTAGTCTCTCTTTTTTGTGATATTACTAATAGACCTCATCCCTGAAGAAAACACACAAGATGCACGCAAGATACTGCTGGAAGGTGAGCGTGCAGCTTCAGGGACAATTGACTGTGCCCTTGACGTGGCCAATACTGGAGCTGCTGTGCTTCGACGTAAAGGATGGCTAAAAGCAACCACCTTCAGACCTGAGGTACAAGCAGAGGTTTTAGATATGGCTTTTGACAGTGAATCACTCTTTGGAAAACACATTGATCATGCACTATTGGCAATTAAAAATGATACGGACACCGCAAAGTCATTGGGCAGTCTGCAATACAGAAGGGTACCATTAAGAGGTGCTAGAGGGTGAGGATTTGTCACTTACAAAGGAGGATGTCAGAGAGCTCAACAATATCAGCCATATCAATCTCAATATCGGCAGTCTTATAACCCTCCATCTTATCGTCAACCATCTACAGCTGGTTTCTCTCGCCAGGGAGGCCGCAAGCAAGCACCCCAACAAGGCAGTGATTCAGGCAGAAAACAATGATCACGTCAGGGTACCAGACCCTTTTCCCTCCCTGCCTGTAGGTGCAAAAATGTCCAGTTATGTACAACGGTGGTACGAAATAACATCAGATCGCTGGGTGTTGGACCTAGTCATCAACGGTCACACTCTAGAGTTCCTTCAGTGGCCTCCAACCACTCCACCCAGGGGTCCCCCTCCTCTTCAATTATTACAAAAGGAAGTCTTGACCATGCTTGTCAAAGAAGTGATAGAGAATGTGCCATTCGATAAAAAGGGAAAAGGTTTTTATTCTTGTTTTTTCCTAATAAAAAAGAAATCAGGGGAATAGAGACCTATTCTGGACCTAAGGAATCTCAACACGTTTCTTAAGAAACAGACGTTCAGGATGGTAACGCTATCTGATATCCTGGGCTCCTTAAACAAACAAGACTTCATGACTTTGCTCGACATGGACAGCGCATATTTTCACATCCCAATTCATCTGAAGCATTGGAAATTCTTAAGATTCACAGTGGCTCCTGTATCAATTCAATGTGCAAATGTACAAATCGCTCCGGGGATGTGCTATTCAGTGATAAATCTGGTGCCTCTAGCCTGGTTCAAGATAAGGCCTCTTCATGAGGAACTGCAAAAACAGTGGCAACAAGCTTCGGGATCCTTTGAAGATGTAATTCGAATCACAGCACGGATGGTAAGGGCACTACAGTGGGGGTTTCAGGCAACAAATCTTGTGCAGGGCCTTACTTTCCTACAGACCACCCCAGATTTCATTCTAACAACGGACGCCTCCATGGAGGGCTGGGGAGGTCATCCACAGGACTTCCAAATTCAGGGCAAATGGTCTTCGGCGCAGAGAAAGCCGCACATCAACAGCTTATGACTCAAAGCCATATTCCTAGCTCTTCAAGCTTTCTTGCCAAGAATAGCAGGCTCCTCTGTGTTGGTTCGTACGGACAATACTACCAGCATGTACTATGTAAACAAACAAAGAGGAACAAGATCCATCACGCTATCTCAGGAAGTGCAGGAATTATGGGAATGGACAACAACACACCATGGGAACTCGTTAAAGGCCGAACATGTCAGAGGTCTGCACAATACCCTAGCAGACACATTAAGCAGGTCACAGTCCAGTTGTGATGTATGGGAGCTCCAATAGTCCCAGCTGGACAGGGTATTTTAAAAAATGGGGGAAACCAGTGTTGGACCTCTTCGGAACAGAGGAGAACACCAAATGCCAGTACTATGCCAGCAGATTCCCTCTACCAGGGTCAAGGGTGGATGCCCTTTTAATGTGATGCTTTTCCCCCCATTCTGTTAATTCCCAGGGTACTAACCAAGATGAAATCAGAAAGCTGTCGTCTGATCCTGATAGCGCCACGATGGCCCAGGCAGTACTGGTTCCCAGAATTACTTCTACTGTCAGAGTCGAAGCCCATTCGCCTGCGGCCATCCTCAACGATGTTATCGAGGGACAAGGGCTAGGTGAATCATCCGGACCCACACTCTCTTCAGTGTATGAAAATCATTGCTAAATCCCGAGCTGACAGAACTATCAAAACATATTGTTTGAAATGGAGACAATACTGTTTCTGGTGCCAAAGGAATAACGTTCACCCACTCCAAGCTCCCGCTGAGCAGATTCTACTGTATCTCTCTCTGGCTAAATCAGGTCTCACTTTCTCTTCAGTGAAGGTTTACCTGGCTGCAATTTCCAATTATAGGAAATCTCCTCAAGCTCCTTCTTTCTGTGCATCTAGTCTTATAAAGTAGTTCATGAGAGGTCTTTTCCACGCATTTCCCCCGCTGCTTGCGCCTCTACCGGAATGGAAGCTCAATTTGGTCCCGACGCAGTTGATGAGACAACCGTTTGAAACAATTCACAATGCAGAGCTTAAGTTTCACACATGGAAGGTGTTCCTCTTGCTAGCTCTTCCATCTACAAGGAGAGTGAGCGAAATACAAGCATTCAAGGAACCTTTTCTACATTTTACTGAAAACTATGTAACTCTATGGACAAACCCGACTTGTATTCCAAAAGTACCAACACAGTTTCACCTCAACGAGCCGGTGATATTACATTATTTCTTTCCAAACCCATCTAGACCAGCAGAACGGGCTTTGCATACGTTGGATATCAAGCCATGCTTGAAATTCTACCTACACAAGACAAAGGAGATAAGAAAACAGATCAGCTTCTGGTCACTTACAGTCAAGGAAAACAAGGAACAGCAGTAACTAAAGCCATGGTCGCCAGGTGGGTCTCGTCCGCGATCCAGTTCTGTCACGAAAAGGCTAAAAAGCCTCTGACAACAAGAGCTAAAGCACACTCTACAAGAACAGTCTCTAAATCCGCATCTTTGTTTGCTGGAGTGACATTGGACAAGAAATGGCCGTTCTGCGACATTGAAGAATGTCCACACTTTTACGAAACATTACTGTCAGCAGTCTACACAACAAGAGGATGCAGCTGTTGTCTAAGTGGTACTGCTTCATCCCTTCAATTAAGGTCAGCCTCTTTGTTTCAGATAAGAGGAACTCTTTCTTTATTTTAATCAAGGTATATGTATGTCTGGAGATGTATAGACAAATGATTATGTAACTGTATTTGACTATTTTTTAATACAATGTGAATGGTTGTGTATCTTTAAAGATTTACTTCAGCCTTAGTGGTTCTAACATTTTATTCTTCTAGAACGTTCTAGTGCATGCATTTTATACAGAATAGTGAATAATTATTGGAAGTGTTACTGGTATGTGTCTATAGCATTGGGAGTTTAAAGTTACATGTCTCCCACCTTCCCCTAACGACAGTACAGTTTTATGGTACTGCTTGCTATTCTGATTCAGGCTGGTCAATCTATGAAAGATACCCAAAATACTGGATAAGAAAATAAGTTACTTACCTGTAACTATGGTTATCCAGTATTGGTATCTTTCATAGATTCACATGCAACCTACCCTCCTCCCCGTGGAGGCAGTTGTCATTAATTTTGGGATCCTTACATGCCACTTGTGCTTAGAAAATCTGAGGAGAACTTGCCTCTGCTGGGAGTGTTCTAGAGGGTGCTAATAGCTGATTGGCTGGATGCCAACATTTGGTCCTTTCTTAAAAAGGACATAGATAGGCTACTGTTTAGATAGCCTTGGGCCATTATAGCCTATGGAGTATTTAAGGCACTGCTTGAATATTTTACCGTGGGACTCCCATCTCGACGATGGGGAATGATTCAGGCATGTGAATCTGTGAAAGATACTAATACTGGATAATCGTAGTTACAGGTAAGTAACTTATTTTCTTACAAATGACGACACAGCGGTACTAAGGAGGGACTAAAAAGCCTCTTTACCAATCAGAAGCCAGCATTTAGGAAGGACAAACACACAAGCCAATGAAAAATAAGGGTGGGGTAGTAGGCTGGGCTTCTCTCCTGTACTGAACTACCACAGATCTTCGCCAGAGAGGCGCTTGTGCGCCGACTCCAGGCTAGACCTAAAAATGAAACAGAAAAGTTTCATTTTTCTTTTTTAAATGCATCTCGATTTCCTTTAAGGGAAACGGGTGGCATTTAAAAAAGAAAACCTGCTTTATTTAAAAAGAATAGGTGGAATAATCACAATGCACTGTAAATTGTAATGTGAGAAGAATATTACCTTGTGAATGTGATTAAGAAAGAAAAGAATAAAAAGAAAAATTGATATACCATTCGACATCCTATAATTCCTACACATAAAGAACATACTTAAGCAGTGCCAGGCGGTTTCGTTTTTTCCTGGTTGGAGAACGCCAATATATAATTATTTAAAAAGCAGTCACAGACATGGTGGTCTGCTGACCCAAGCAAGCCACCATCCCTGGGAGTGCTAGCCATTCCCAATGGGGTCGCAAATTGCTATTTCCTCATGAATATTAATGAGGCATGCAATTTGCGACCCCATTAGGAATCGCAAACAGTGTCGAAGACACTGTTGGAATTTACATTTTGCGTGTTGCAAATTGGGAGCCACAAAACGACGCAATTTGTGACTCGCAAATTGTAAGGGTCGTACATTCGGCCCGAAATGTGTAACTTGCACGAAAGCTAATTTTGGAAGAATGATGCATATTGTAAGAGCAATGAGCCAGTAATAATGGTCAGAACTAAGGGCCAAATGTATCAAATGGTTTTACCCATTCTGTGTCTATGGGAACGTTCACAGGTATGGAATAACTCAACCAGCACACAGCTTTCTGTGACCAGGTAAGTTACGAAGGGCTGCCTTATACCTCACCTGGGTATTATATAGTAATATCAGTTTATGTCTAACCCTCCTGACCCCCAGTAATATTAATATCATAACACTCAATGGTGTGGCAGCCAATTGTAGTTCAAACAAGCTGCTTAATAACTGCTTTACACTCTTCCTCTCACATAACACAGAATCCTTAAGGGCCATTTACATCATCCAGTACCGTACCAGTCTACAGCAATAACGTACCAGTCACCAACAGAACAGATATAGAATAGCAGAAGAGATCTGCCACAGACCGATGGCCAACAGAAGACTCTAATTTAGTCCACCCCTGCGGGTCACAACTAGCTACACACTATGACTGCTTTTTGACATATCACAATGACAGTCTATAGGAGATGATAGTAACAGAGCCCATCCCAGTAATCTTATCACCATCTCTCCTTTCAACCTATGCCTGTTCAAGAACATAAACTTTAAAGTAAAAATCTCAGACTAAACTAACCATTGTGGTAAGCAGCTTGGTGGGATATGATCTTAACAAATACTATAAAGGGACAGGCAGAGCTCTTGAAAGCTGCCTGCTGATTGAAAATCATAAACTGTGTGCTTGTCTCATTACAATGCTGAGCTCCACCCCACAGCATAATAACCACTCCTTGGTGGGCATCATGCACAACATGGAGATTCTTCCCACATATGATTGAAAAAAAGACAGCACTCTTCCAACCACACACCCTGCATGCTAACCATATAGGCAAGTGTGTCAGTGCCCCACAAAGGGGCAGTAAACGCTTTATAACTATTACAATACAATAAACTCTACTTCACAGCTGTTTTCCACCAGTGTCTGAATTTTCCCTTCTGCGACATGTGGCCCCTCTGCTCTACCGATGGTCAGAGATTTGAACCCTAGTTTTGGCACCACATGGCATTATCGCCAAAAAACTCTTGGAGTGTTTAAAAAGCTGCTTAAAAGTTACAAGCCTGAATTCACAAACATCACTATTACTTGGCCACATTGCCTTACCTAATCCAACAAACACAGATGCCTAAATAACCCTAAAGTTCTGTCCCTGTTGAGTCTACGGCCCCCAAAGCTACACATCCCGATCTTCTCTATGTCTCCCAACCTTCTATTTATGTGCGGAGTCTCCGCCAAGAGTACGGAGTTTCCACCGTCATAAAATGACCTACTACTAAACTTGTAGTTTAAAACCCCAAAAATATTAAACTTACACAGAAGTGTAAGTTTACCTTTGAGAATCATGCCCACAGGCTTTATAGAGTCAGAAAATGTTGACCAACTAGTACACTTGAGGAGACCATAATTACAAAAACCTATCTACACTATTTTTATTTGTTTGATAACGAGGAAATTAAATAAACAGAATAGTAATCTTCACAATACACACTTTTAACAGCAACGGACCCCCTGTTTCATAACAGGACCAAAACAACCTGGGATTCGCGAGAACAAAATATCCAAATACAAACTCATGCCAAGCATTGTGAGCAACAACAGCTGTTGGAGGAACTTCCCTATGGTGAAGCATGCCACATAGTGTGGATAAGGGGTCCTTTTCCTTTTGATAGAAGGACCACATGTCGGTAGAAGCCGAGACAAACTAGGAACATGAAAAAATGATACGCTATCTTTTCTCTTTATGCCTTGCTACTCGTTATATGCTTGCTTGATCAATGGGTCAATGAAGGGGACTCCTATGTCCTCTCTATCTTGTAGCTTGCTAAAAGTTTGGATGGCATACTGGCTTAGTTTAACTACACACTTCTAGGGCAAAATACAGTCTCTCAGTCTTTCAGACATGACCTTATGCTAGCTTCCTGGATAAAGGACTGCTCAGTGTTGTAGCGCTTGTCCTGCACTCTTCGCATGTCACATTGCTGATTATTCCAGGAGCAGGGTCTCAGAGGAAGCCTCGCTTCTCATGTTAAGTGAGAGTTACAGGGTGACAGGTCAAGATAAGCAGTTGTTTCTCTTTGGCATTGATAGCCTCTGAGCCATTGGGGAAGTTCTTGGCTTTTAGCTGCGATGATGTCTGGACATACAACTCAGCAGCGACATCAGGCAGGCAACTCGGGTCATGGTAGAGATGCTGGTTGGCAGTGTAGGAGAGTAGGATCTGCTTCTTATAGTTACCCCCACTTTTTGCTGATGTTTCACTGATTTTCGACTTTAGTCTGACTGGGGCCCGGCTAACCGGGACCCCAGCCTAGCTGCTTCCTCTCTAAATTGATTACCAGTACTTTAGGTAAACTCCAGATTGGATTCTGGGGTACCCTTATAAGTCCCTAGTATATGGTATACCATGTGCCCAATGTGAGAAGTTGGCCTGGTATATGCTGTCCACTAGTTATAGTGGGCACCTTGTACCTGTACAAACAACCCTTATTGATGATAGGTTTAAAGACAACCTTTATTGAAAGCTATCCTAGTGGTAGATATGGAGAGCAGAAAACAAAAAGCTAAGTAAGAGGGTCCTAGGGATAAGTTTAAAGACCAACACAGCAAAAATCCCCAAATCAATAATGAATATACAAAAGAATACTGTGGGTCTTGAGTGTAGGATCAGAGCATATAATGCTAGAGCAAGAAAGAGAAGGAGAGTCCGCAAATAACCGTGGCGGGTCTAAAAACCTCCACTGAGGTTTTAAGTTCCCATCACTCACCGGTGGTGGTTCTTCATCATTTGGGAACTAAGGACAAACCCCGGAGTACCAGTCACTATGTTGGTTGTGGTGGTACCCTGGTTGTCCAAGGCAACCGTGCCAAATTGTTACCAGCGGGTGATGATTGCAGTGCGAGAAAGTGATGAAAGAAATAGTGAAGTTAAAAATGACTACCAAGACACTGTGCAATTTTATTCTGGCGCTATCTTGGTGTCAAGATTAAAACCAAGTGTTGACAGCTTAAACAAATAACTGTCAGATTACAGGTCTACATGTTTCGGCTGTTGGACAGTGGAGTCCGAGCTCTCGTCAGGACCATGTAAACGCTACTGCAAAACGTGATAGAAAATAATAATAAAAAATGAATCAACGGTTGGTACCCAATACAACCTGGTGAAGTCCTGTGCGTCACATTGGAAACGTTACAGGCATTGTCTGGAGGATGGCCTCTAGATGGAAGCAAACAAACAGGTATACTAAGTGGGACACTCTATCAATCTATTGACACCGTAGTATATATAGCTGATCCAAAACTAATGTATAAATCAATGTACTGGACGTTCCTTAATTCTTAATATTTGTCAAAATTATGGAAATTTGTAAGGAGGACATATGTTGTATTAAATCAAAAATCGTAATCGACAGAAATTTTAAAGTGCACTTACCCGAGTCAATGTGGGTACGCACCTCGCCTCGCCTGGCATCCGCTCAGGACTATGAGGCACCGCTCTAAGGAGGAAGAATTCCAGAATGGGAAAATGTTACCACCATGGGTAGAGAAACACCTTCAGCCTGCACGGTCAAAAAACGGAATTCCCTCAACTTATGCTGGTGAAAACTAAGCTAAAACCATGGCAGAAATACCGTTCACCAAAGTGTAGAATCTAAAATAATATAGTGGTTCGCGTACATGATATCGAAAACCATTCGAGTCATGTATCCTAATCAGAGTGAAAGAATAGTTAAAATGACCGGAGCAGACTCGGAGGGAGAGAGGAAGGTCCCGTGAGTCTGCCTGTATGCCGTTTTGTGCTCTTACGAAGAGAAATGAAAGAGTGTGATTTTGCTAAAAGCAACGCTTACCTGTCCGTCGGTACCCCGCTCCAAATGTCAGAGCTGGAAGGGGAGGTAACCGGCGGGCGGCAGGAGAATGATTTATGGAGTCTGGAAATGTTTGTAGGCGCGCTTCCGTGTCAACACTACGGAGCGTGCAAGCAATCAAAAAGCGAAATGGTGTTCCCTGAAATGCTAGGCTTGCTGGGACATGTAGTTTCCGATGATAGTATGGTGATCATCGCATATTTGTGAATTGACGCAGCATAGAGGAGGCTGTCAAAGATCCCTGAGTGTAATGGGATAAAAAATCAAAATCTTTTAAAGGAAATAGTGCAGAAAGAGCATCCGTGTGTCCTTCCCACTAAAGTATATATATATAATCAAGGGTAGAGTCAAAGCGTACCGGTCAAAGAAAGTTAATCAATGTATGAATATACCATTAATCTGTGTTCTGAGTTGAAAAGAGGATCAATGATAAAAAGGGGTTCTATAAAGAGGACCACGGGATATCATCATTTAAACCCTGTTGGTCACTCTTAAGTTTGAAGACCCATTTTTGTTCCTTGATAAACAGAAAACGTGTAATGTCAGTCACATGGGTAGGGATGAAAGGCTGTTCCAGGACCAGCCATCTTAAATCCTCCGGTGTATGTTTCAGTTCTAGAAAGTGATTGGTAAGTTTCGTTGCTTGTCTGTTTCGCCTGATGGTACTTTTGTGTTCTGAGATTCGTGTTTTGATTTTGCGTGTTGTCATGCCGACATAACGCAGAGAGCAAGGGCAAGAAATGAGGTAAATCACTTTGTCAGTGTTACAATTGGTATGTTTACGAAGTAACCAAGGTGTGCCTGTACCTATATCTACTGATTTGGTCACCTCAGTTTGAGGACAGACTGAACAGTGGCCGCATGGAAAATGGCCTTGAACTGGCGGCAAATTCCAAAGAGTATTTGGTTTACCACTGGTTTTGTTTCTTGGTCTGGTATGTACGAGGCTATCGCGCAGGTTGGACCCTCTCTTAAAGGAAAAAAGGGGGGGTGGAATAACCTCATTTCCTGTGTTTAGTATGCGCCAGTGCCTGCGCACCGTCTTTTGTACCTGGTTAGACCAAGTGCTAAAGGTGTTGACAAAGGTCATTCTAGATAAAGGTGGCTTGGGCATCGGCGGTTCCAAAAGGGCCTCCCGGTTGTTGTTCAGTGCTCTTTTACAAGCCTGTTTGACCAAACGTTTGGGGTATTGTCTGTCTTGTAGTTGATTAGACAGATCCCCGGCGTGTCGGTTAAAGGTAGTCACATCTGAGCAATTCCTACGAATGCGTAAGAACTGACCAACAGGTAAATTCTCGCGAAGGGACTTGGGATGATGACTTTTGAAGCTGAGTAAAGAGTTCTTTGATAATGGTTTCTTGTACAGTTCACAGCCTAATTTACCCCGATCAGGGACAATAAGGATATCCAGAAAAGGAAGTCGTTGTTTGTCAAATGCTACTGTGAACCGGAGAAAAGTATTCTTAGTGTTAAGCCATGCATGAAATTGTAAAAGTGAGGTTAAAGATCCCCGCCCCACAACCAGGATGTCATCGATATATCTTTTCCAGATGGTAATGTGGTCTCTAAAAGGATTTGTCTGGGTGAGTACGTTGTTCTGTTCGAAAAGGTGGACATACAAATTCGCCAGACTGGGCGCAAAAATGCTGCCCATAGATGTACCCGAGATTTGTAAATAGATGGTCTCTTCGTGCTTGAAAAAGTTTTCCATCATGGCCAGTCTTGCACATTCCATGATGAAATGGACCGGGGTGATGGTGTCCAAATCTCTTGCATCCAGGAGACTTCTGACCGCCTCTAGAGTTTCAATCTGTGGGATGCAGGTGTATAAAGACTCTACGTCAAAACTGACCAGGAAGTCTGTCTCTGTGTCATAGCTGATGTCCGGGAGAAGTCTGAGGACATCCTTCGTGTCTTGCAAATAGCTGGGCATTTCTTTTACAAGTGGTCTCAGGAAAAAATCCACAAAGGTGGAAAGGGGTTCCAATAAGGAACCGATACCTGAGATAATAGGTCGCCCCGGAGGTGGTCTTTGGGTTTTGTGGATTTTGGGCAAGACATAAAAATATGGCATAACTGGATGTGTGGTTATTAGAAAATGCGACTCTTGTTCTGTAATCCAACCCGCAGTCTTAGCATCTTCTACAAGAGCCTCAATCTCCCTCGAGAGTCTGGGTGTAGGGTCCCTAGGCAAGGGTTCATATGCTGTGCGGTCATTGAGTTGTCTAAGACACTCAGTGCGGTACGCATCCGTGTCCAGAATGACAATGGCACCACCCTTGTCAGCGGGTTTAATGGTGATACTCTCGTCATTTGAGAGGGTTTGTAAGGCTTGTTTCTCTCTAAAGGACAAATTATGATAAGGTTTGTTTTGTCTAGTGGTGATGTTAGTAATATCATGAATTACTGCCTGTTCAAACACTCTAACTCGGTCAGGTGTAAGATGAGCCGGAGGATTGAAGGTGGATGGATTTTTAAGGCCTGTATTCCTATCAGGTGAAGTATCAACAGAGGATGTCAGATCTCTATCTTTAAAGAAAAAGTGTAGACGGATTTTACGGAAAAATTTGGCTAGCTCACAGCGCAGCAGAAAGGGATCTCCAACATTAGTGGGGACAAAACCCAAGCCTTTGTTAAGCACTAAAAGTTCATCAGGTGTAAAAGTTCTTGTGCTTAAATTCACCACTAGCTCGTTGTGTCCGAGCTTGTCCCTGCTTGAGGTTGACCCTTCCTGCTGCGGGTGTTGGGTGGTGGTTGATCCGCCAGCCAGTGTACTTGAGGCTGCCTTCTCCTTCTGCCCCTGTTGCGTCCGCGGCCTGTTCCTAAAAAAGGCGGCTGTCCAAAGATAGGGGGTTCTTGTGAACCGAAGGGAGGTAAAGGCTGAGTGTAAGGAGGGGGGAATGGATAGCCCCATGGGGCTGGGGGCCACCATGAACCTCCTTGGTGATAAGGATTAGGCATGCCACGTCTAGAATTGGGTCGGAATTGTTGTCCATACCCTCTTCTGGGTGGCTGCATGTTGTTCTGAGTGTCTGAGTCATTTGAAGTGGAGTCTGATCCTGACGAGGAATATGATGAACCATATCTTTTTCCTCTTTTGTTGAATTCTGGTGGAACGTATTGTTCACTAGTGTATGGGTATACTTTTTCAGAGCGGTGCCTCATAGTCCTGAGCGGATGCCAGGCGAGGCGAGGTGCGTACCCACATTGACTCGGGTAAGTGCACTTTAAAATTTCTGTCGATTACGATTTTTGATTTAATACAACATATGTCCTCCTTACAAATTTCCATAATTTTGACAAATATTAAGAATTAAGGAACGTCCAGTACATTGATTTATACATTAGTTTTGGATCAGCTATATATACTACGGTGTCAATAGATTGATAGAGTGTCCCACTTAGTATACCTGTTTGTTTGCTTCCATCTAGAGGCCATCCTCCAGACAATGCCTGTAACGTTTCCAATGTGACGCACAGGACTTTACCAGGTTGTATTGGGTACCAACCGTTGATTCATTTTTTATTATTATTTTCTATCACGTTTTGCAGTAGCGTTTACATGGTCCTGACGAGAGCTCGGACTCCACTGTCCAACAGCCGAAACATGTAGACCTGTAATCTGACAGTTATTTGTTTAAGCTGTCAACACTTGGTTTTAATCTTGACACCAAGATAGCGCCAGAATAAAATTGCACAGTGTCTTGGTAGTCATTTTTAACTTCACTATTTCTTTCATCACTTTCTCGCACTGCAATCATCACCCGCTGGTAACAATTTGGCACGGTTGCCTTGGACAACCAGGGTACCACCACAACCAACATAGTGACTGGTACTCCGGGGTTTGTCCTTAGTTCCCAAATGATGAAGAACCACCACCGGTGGGTGATGGGAACTTAAAACCTCAGTGGAGGTTTTTAGACCCGCCACGGTTATTTGCGGACTCTCCTTCTCTTTCTTGCTCTAGCATTATATGCTCTGATCCTACACTTAAGACCCACAGTATTCTTTTGTATATTCAGATATGGAGAGCAGCCTTCAGGTTAAGTCTTGAAGGAGTGTAAAGCAGCTTGGTTTACCAGATTATAACCTCTTGAATTACTAAATGAAATGAGAACCACACAAGGTATATATAAAATATATGTATTTATTTCTAAACACTCACTACTAATCTCTTTATGAGATTAGATTCCAAGATACACAATAATACAGTTCTAGGGGCGGACCAAACCAAATATTCAGAAAGTGGTATAAGAACCACGACTTGACTAGACACAATGCCTAGAGCATGTAGAATCGCTGGAACCCCAAGGAACCACCCAAGGTAGTGACACAGGAGGCCCACGGGGGATGCGTGCAGTGTGAGAACACAGGTGCAAGCCCCGTACTATTTTATGGGAAAGTTGCGGTCGGAATTTTAGAAGTTAAGGACACTTAGGAGAGGACTTTGAGCAAACCCCTTTAGACTTAGGGGGTTCTAGGGCCAGCATCCACAGGAGCACCAGAGTACTTGGGTTACCTCACCCAGGGAAGCCGGGTGCATGGGTGTCAAATGGTGTCGGGAATCGTCGTTGATTTCAATGGCGATCTGCTGCAAAGTGCTGCTTCTGGGAAGAAGAAAAGTGTCCGGTGTGATCCAAGCTGGGATCGAAGATCAGAAGAACCTGAAAGATGAGGGGAAAGAGTCTGGGTCATTTGCCAGTGACCAGGGGCACGATAGACGAATGCCCACCGATGTCGGGTGATTCAGGTGCAAAGAGGTGAAGCTTGACTCTGCAGCCACGAGGACCAGGCGGCGTTGACGACAACCAGGAGCTGGATTTGAGCTGTCCCATGAAGGATGTCGAGTGCTTCAATGTCGTTGCTCGGATTGAACACAACAAGCCTTGGCAACAGCAACCCACGCAGGAAGACAAAAGATGCTTTGGTGCGGTCAGGCACGGTCCTGGGGACTCCCGTAGTGATGGAGAGTCAGGGCACGTCTGGAGCAACCAGGTAAGCCCAATTAGAATTAAAGTTGCCTTCACAGGGACCCAACAGTCGATGGACCAGGGATTACGAAGGGACCTCACGAAAAAACACAAAGGGCCAGCTCACGGAACACTTGTGGAGTGTAGGTGGGCAATCTTCAGTGGAATTGGTGCTCGGGGTCAGGGCTACAAGTAACCCAACGCTCAGTTGTAGGAGTTGTTGGAAAGCTGATGCTTCTGTAAAGTGAAGTGGTGTCCACGGGTTCGGGTTGCACGGTTTCCACGAGGGATACGGGCCTCAGACTTTCTGTTGGCACTGATCGACCTCTAAGACCATGGAAACCCACCTCCTGTGTTGCAAAGTTGTTCGGAGTCCTCAGGAGCTTCAGAGATGCAAACCAGTCAGATGCGTCTTTGGTGCCTGCCTTGCAGGGGAGTAACTCTTTTGCTCCAAGGGAGATTCTTCAGTCATCTAGTTCAATGCAGATCGTCGAAGTTCCAGGATTCTGTATCAGAGTTTCGTCCAGGTGTAATCTAAAGTCCTGTAGCCAGGGGTTCCTATCTGATACCCAAGGAAGGGGTGGGACAAACTCTAGGGACCCACCTATGGGAGGGTCAGGAAAGAGGGGTGGCTACATCCATTTCTTTTGTTCAGTTTCGTGCCAGAGCAGGGGCTGGTAGCCCCTGCAACTGGTTTGAGCTGGACTATGCACAGGTACACCAAATGTGCCCCCAGTGCAGACTTCAAAGCACTCTTGGAGTGCACCCACCCAGCCCCAATACACTAAAGCCTGTCTGGGAGGCGGTGACACCTCCCTGTGATAGGAAACCTATTATCCAGGCCTCCCCTGCCGGATTTTCATCCAGCAGCAGGAGGGCAGACTCGTGTCTGTGGCTGGCAGCATCCATTTTGTGATGCCAGGGCTCTGTAAGCTGGTTATACCGGTGCTGTCATGTCTCTCCCTCTAAAAGGTTGGGATCCTACTCCCACACCAGTTACTGGTGTGGGGGTATGATTCCAAGGTGTTTGACACCAAACACGATATGTTTCCATGCAGCCATCGCAAAGTTAGCATTTACCGCGAGGTTATAATGCACTTAAGAGCATATGGTTTGGCTGTATCACAAACAACCCCAGAATAAAGGTTCCAAAAGCTGCAGAGGGGCTCTGCTCATGCATGGGCACCCTCTCACATGAAACCCAGCACCCTGCCTTCAGGATTGTTAAGGCCTGCCATAGGGGTGACTGATAGGTTTACATGTGCAGTGATATGGAGAGATATAGGTAACCTACATCTCAGTAAGGGGTGCATACACCACCTTACCCAGGCTGCAGTAGCAGACCTGTGGTGTCATTTTGGAAGGCTTCCCAGGGGTGGCATAATACATGCTGGATCCCCTGGTAGGCCTCTGGGGTACCTCTGCCCTGGGTACATAGTATACCATATACTAGAGACTTATAAGGGTACCCCAGAATCCAATCTGGAGTGTACCTAAAGTACTGGTAATCAATTTAGAGAGGAAGCAGCTAGGCTGGGGTCCTGGTTAGCAGGGCCCAAGCCAGACTAAAGTCGAAAAACAGTGAAACATCAGCAGAAAGTGGGGTAACTATAAGAAGCAGATCCTACTCTCCTACAGGCAGGCCGGGAGCAGCAGTTGTCTCAACTTGACAGTCGCAGTCTCCAGGCTGTCAGAGAAGGTCTCTGTAGCATTGGCGATGATGTCTGGACACAGCTCTGTGGAAGCAGGCAGGGATCTTAGGTCACAGCAGAGATGCCAGATGATGCCACTGATGATGTAAGTTAATGTTTCTTCATGTGGTTCACCAAATGAACCACACAGGGATGTCCTGAGACCCTCTCTCAGTTTCAGTTGACAGCAGGTTGTGCAAATTTCAGAGGGATGATGTCCTCTTACATTTGGGAAACTTGCTGTCAGGCACCATCCCTAGTCACACAGGAGATGTTCAAGTAATCTGTAGAGCACTTCATGCATTTGTCAAGAAGAACTTGGATCTTGAACAAAGTGGTGTGTTTTGGATCCCACGTTTAGGGTATATAAGGTATACAGATCACTGCCCAAGGCTCAGGAAACAATTTGGAGTAGATCCCTTTCATATGTAATTTAATGGTTATTGCTCCTTGCCCTTGTGTAAGGTGATGGCTCTATCAACTGGCAGTGATGATGCTGGCTAGAAGCTGGATTATCCAAACAAGGGCACTAAGAAGTGTGATATCTCTGCACCTGGTTGTCATCATCCTTCCGGAAGCAGCAATCAGAGACAGAGAAAAGTTAGGCCCTGCCTAGAAATGTCCTCATCCTTAACAGAATCTGCTGACTCTACCCTACTTCGCTACCATCCACCAAAAGTAGTGCTCAGGAAAATGTAATCAGCAATCCCTTGTTTAGAAGGCCTCATATAATCTTTACATCAGTGTCTGATTGTCCACCCTTCAGTCACAGAAATGTCAGCAATACACTTCTACTGTCTGGGTAAGCTGCATCCAACCTCCATCTCTTGCCATGTTAAACCAGTTGGCATTCAAATGAATGGTCACAGCAACCATGCTCACATGACACATGGAGTCTTGTTATAACACATGTCCCATACTTCAGCAATGGATACACACACTCAACACACATGATATGTCACCGCAAGGGTTGGGATGCCACATCCCAGCAGTACTTTACACAAGAGAGCCAGTAAGCTGCACACCTCTGAGTCAGACTAAAAGGCTCTATCAGAGCTAATATTCCTAAAAAATTGATATACTGCTACCACAGATGTAAGTCAACAACCCACGACATGGACAGTAGTACTAAGTCACTACACAGAACGTGGTTCATTCACCTTCTTCAGTCACTAAACTAGTTCTGGACCTTGGCTTTCCCATAGTTAGGCCTAGGCCTCAATGCACTTGGTAGAGTAGCATGCTGGCTGACCCAAAATAATAATCAAGATAGCAGTTTCACATGCAGGTTGACATTCAAGGCAGGGGTACACATGTGTATACCATGCAGGGGACCTTTCTGTTCCAACAACATTATATCAAAACTCATAAAACTGCACCACTGCACATCACAAGGAACTAGACCGAAACACATGACACCTTAACCATTTGACACGGTACATCAATGTACAACATACTCCACTACACCAGACCACAACACATCACTTAACCCACATCACAATATTACACATGTACTAACATCACACCATACCAGAAAACAGCTTATCATGCTATTGTATATCACTCCACACCACATCACCCTTTTACTGTATGACAACTTTCCAGACTTGGAAAAAGATATGCCACCACACCACAGACCTCCCTCACATGACACTCCACTATATAGCAGCTCACCTTTGTACACATCATGTCAACAGACCTTCAAAAACACACCACACCAACCAATGCCAAATCAGACCACACCTGATACCACACTCTTTAAACCATATAACTCTAAATCAAGCAATACCTCACCATACGAAATCACACCATCAACTGACACCCTATCTGACCATAAAATATACCCCACCACATGTTACTCAAGATAGCATTATTTTCCACACTATATTGCAGCATGGCCCAATACAGCACATTGAACCCAAATAGTTCCCCTTCCTTATCACACAACACCACCATGTCATAGGGATCCGCAGATGCAAGATGGCCCTCCTGCTGGAGCATAATATCCAGCCAGACATTGCCTAATTATAGCGAACAAAAACATAGGGTAACAGAGAGACTCAAATCCAAAAGAAACGAGGGCAGAAATGATCTGGAGACAGGATTACCCATTGTCAAGGAGTCATGGGACAGCAAGCTTTTAGCAGCCGTGGCTCGTGCAGGTAAGAGCGGTGGGGCTGTGGGGCCGGGTGAGGGGAGAGTTTGACGGAAGTTGATGAGGGGACATTTAAAAAAAAAAATCCCCCCTTGGCATCGTCCGTCGAAATACCCTCCCCCCCAACCGGGCCCCACCGCCCACTGCTCTTACCGTCACGGCCGAGGCTGGCTTTTAGGGTGACAGGGAACATACGAGACCAAAAGTATTGAGGAAAGAAAAACACAGGTATGTCGGGATACTGAGAAATTCAGAGAATAGGGAGACTCTAGCACAGTATCAGTACTCACTGGCTTCCGTACTGACCTAGGGCTGTCTGAGCGGAGGAAAGAAGGGAAACCAGAAAGCTGCCAAAAACAGAGACTGAGGAAAACTCATTGAACAGGAGCTGCAAAGAAACAAGTGGAGTAACCTTAAGACACCAGGAGGAAAACAAAAAACGTGTGAGATGAAGGCCGGTGAATGTACTGAAGGAAAGCAGACAAACTTCCTGATTGTATGTTCTCAATCAGTGGTTATCCGTAGTTTATATATGAAGAGCCATGAATGAGCATGGCTGTACCTTGTTATTTGGCATTTCACCAATGTTGAACCAAAAATGATTCAGCTGTAGAACTCACCTCACTACTCCTGTCTGTGTTGTACCAGGGATTGACGCCGAGACACTATATCCCTGCATCATAGCCTAGCAGAAAACTGCCGCTAAAATGGCGATAATGGGCTTGATAATATGCTCTATGGAATTCCAATTGAAGCCCATGTTAAATGTGAAGGACGTCTAACATGGGTTTCAATTGGAATCGCAGTTTTAGCGAAGCGGCGATAATTTTATCGCCTGTCTTGATAATATGCCCCAAAGTTTTATAGCACCACTCAGATCAGTGTAAGGTGTCAGAGCACTTTACATCACACACATATTGCACAAAGACAATCATATGTGTGTAAATCAGTGTATAGGAAGTGTTACATTAGACAGGACTACAAGGTGTAGTGTATGAGTGACATGTCTTTGATACTGGCAGGCAATATAGTTTGAGTCCTTATTCTGGAAAATCACAAATCCAGAAATTAAAACATAAACATCATTGTTAGGGGTTATCTTTAATAATAAGAATTGTTTTCTACCCAAATGAACCCTTTTGACAAGATTAGGATAATGAAAGGTTGAGCAAAAAACACATAGCTCTAACATATACCTTGCAGTCTGCATGCAGCTCTTTGATGACAGTTAATAGATCAATGTTCTATATTAAGATTTTGACTTTTAAATGACAAGTAACAAAAGGAGCTCTCTTACAGAAGCAGTAACCCACTGACCTATTTACATAATATGCACTTGGTTATCTGCATGGTACACGTTCATAGCAGCAGGCATTTTAACCCTCTGCGCTACCTTAGGATGAGTCAAAACTGCCACTAAACAAACCTCCGGTCTCTTTCCAGCAAGACGATTAAGCACTGGAGTTATCTTGACATTTTAATTGATGCCTGAAAATTGCTAGAAGCAAGGGGCACAGCAGCAGGTGTTTTTAAAACGATAATATATTTGCAAAAATGAGGCCCCACCTCAAGTCAGCGCCCGGTGCGGTGGCACCGATCACACCGCCCTAGAGCTGGCCCTGTTTGCGATGCTCCAGAGGCGCAGTGTGCTGGTCCATACGTACAAGGCCATGCATAGACACCCTGCATGGCTTTTCCTTGCCTTGTAAATATGGAGTAAGGTAATGTCTTACTCTGCATGGAATGGGCGTTCCATGGATGTTGCAGTGGGTATTCCCACGCAATACTCATGGTTTTCAACACTGCCCCAGACTTACAATATAGTGTAAGTCAGGAACAACGCCAAAAGTAACACCTTACCAAAGTAGGCATAACTTTGATTGTTTTTGTGCAGGAATTGTCACTTCCTGCACAAAAACAATCATGCCAACAACACAGACAACCTTGTACCATGGTGCAAGGGTGCCTGCGTTGCCCCGGATATCGTCACACTGCGTGGTCGCACATCCAGAAGCATATTTTCAATATTTTGGCATAGGGCGGCGCCGCAAGCCTTCTAGCTGCACTGCCCTGCATCAAAAGAAAAAGACAGGGATGCGCTGTATCTACAAGATATACCGCATTCCTGTCCTTTCTGCTAGCGCCGGGGCACAAACTGCAGCCGAGCGCCAACACAGGCAACCTTGCACCATGGTGAAAGGGTGTTCTGTGTTGTTGATAAGATTGTTTTTGTGCATATTTTTACAAGGCCATGAAAAGCCACGCAGGTTGGTTTTGCGTGGCCTTGTAAATATAGGCCAACAAACTGCGCCTCTGGAGCGTCACAAAATCGACACCCCGGCTGCGTAAAAGTGCCGCAGGGGTATTGTAAGTTTTCCACCTAGGCTTAATCTGCACTGCAGGAGTGTTGATATTTAAGTACAAGAGAAGACGTTTAGTATGATTACGGTACTGACTTTGGAATCTAAATGTTGGTGTTAGGTTAGAAATACTAGTTTATATGCTATATTTATAACTCTCTACTCTGAGATGAAACTTAATTTTTCTCCTGATCGGTAATATAATTTCAAAAGCTATGATAACTGGTACCAACGCTCTGAGGTAATTTATATTGTTTGCTAATATAGTTACCTTCAACGTTGGATAATCTTATTTTGAGCTGATTCTTTTTTAGTACAGAGATTGATAGCTATACCATAGAAAACATTATTTCTCATCATGTGGCTCACCTAAACACTTCAGCAGTCTTATGTTATTTCCAATCAATTCTTTCTTACCATAAAAGAAATCATTTATGGCAGATGTGATTCCACTGCCTTCTATTGTTGAAGCAATGTAAATAAACATTGACTTGATAATCAAGATGGGTATCTCTTTCGACTGATTGTGAGTTGCACAATATTGACAAGGTGGTAAATCCAAATGTGAAATTTGCCTGCAGTGACACCATGCCAGTAGCATGCAATTACGAATTGAATGGGGAATTACACAGTGGGACTGGATTTACCTGTTGTAAAGTCACACATAATTCCCAATGCCATGGGGTTTATGCATACATTACCATCTATATGGGGAATAGAGGAGAGAAGGGGCAGTTAAGTTTGGCTGGGAAGAACATTGAATGCTCCCCCCTGCCACAAAAAGAAATCGGGGAACGCAGCTTAGTGGTTCCTGCTACCAAAGTCTCATGTGATTTTTTTAAAGACAGAAATACCACCTGGTAAAATCAGTCCAGTTTTCCATCACCCAGGAAAACAGGGTACAGGATCACAAAACTACTCACGATCAGGCAGAACAGAATACCTTACGGTAATTCCTCTCCACCTGACTCCGAAACAGGCCCTCAGAAATAAGAGGTGCAAGAAAGTTTATGATCCTGACGGATGACTCCTTGTGAGACTAGCAAAATGTGAGTTTCTTTCTAAATGGTGGACTCCTTGTGAAAACTAGCAAAGTAAAAAAGAAAAACTATCATCTCTTCATGGTAGACTCCAAGTGAACTAACAAAGTACAAAATACACTTTTATAGCTCTAATAGACAAATACTGAAGAGATGAACCAGTGCAAGTCTATATGCTTATACAAGTTGTGAGCAAGGTATACTGCTCTGAATGCAAGATTTGTTGACCTCCCTGAATAACAGGGTATGGGGTCACTAGCTTCTACCTAGCAATGCCAGTTTGCAGCCCTTATGCATCACATAGCCTAGCAAGGATGCTATGATCCACAAGGAACTTATAAAGATGGCCACAACCATCTGCAAGTCTTTTGAGAGTCCTTTGGCTCCATGAGACATGTATCCCTTTTAAGCCTGGGTGTTTAGCATAGCACATCTTTCTGGGACACAAAGCTTCAGTTCAGATGGCACCCATACTCCGTGCACTGCTCCATCCTCTTCTGGTTTTGAATAAGTGCATTGTTAATGGATTCAGAGTAACATGTTGCACAGGACCGGCATGCAGGGGTAAGCATGTCCCCTGCAAAACACTGACAAGATAGCAACTGCACTGAAATGTAAATGGCACAAAATAGTGTAAATTAACCGTGCTTTCCTAATGCAAAATAGTTTTCAATGTTTATAAATTTGGTTTTCACTATCTTCTCAGTTAATGTAGCTTCCCTAGAAGGCTAGGGTCTTAGGTTGATGTAGGGTTTGCACTACCCAAACAATAGTTCTGATGGATACATCTTGCTGTGGATTCCTCACCATTTGAGTTACCCCTGCGCCAGCATTCCACAGAAACTTTTTCTTAGCTCTCCCACATCGACGAGGATGTCATAATGGCACAGCTCCGCTCACGACTCCGTATGACATCACCGGAGCCATAAGAAGACCTCGTCGGTGTGCTGACGTCAGTTCCCTTTTTTTCTTCACTGCCGGCGTGTAACGGTTTTCTGGGACTCTCCAATTGGTTTTGTTATTACTTTGTTTCTTCTTCTCTCTTGGAGTTACAGTGCGATGGCTACTTTGAAGAAGTCTGGATGCAAGCCTTGTAGGGAGTGTTGGGGATATACGTCCATCACCGATCCCCAAGACGACTGTCTCTGGTGTCTCTCATCGGACAACGACGTTGGAGGTTGTTCCAGTTGTCGGAAGATGAATCCGAAGGTACTGAAGGAGTGTGAGGCTAAGCTCTTCATGGTGCAAGTGAGAAAGGAGAAGAGGGGTTGTAAGAGGTCAAAATCGAAGTTGTCGACCTCACATACTTTGTAGTTGAAGAAACATAAGAAGAAGAGAAGGCATGGCTCTCGACTTCGATCTTCGAAGGGGAGGACTTCAAGGTCGCCTTCCCTGGCTCCTCAACGTCATTCTAAGGATGTCATCTCGCAGGCGTAGGGTGGCTATAACCTGGATGGGGCAGAGGGTCCCAGAAGTGCCCATCTGGCTTAAAGATGTCCAAGAGTGGTCGCTAGCCAAAGAAACCCACATGAAACTCACCCGAAGGGATGAGAAGCTGCAAGAAGACCTAATGGTTTGGCGGGAGTTGTGTTCTTCTGGGTTGGCGGAGAGGGAGTCCTCCTCGCAGGATACAACTGACGGCAAGGAGAGTGGGTTGGATGTAGACAGTGGGCCCACCCTTAACGCAGAGTGAGAGAACTGACCCCGGTAATATGCGCACTGGAAGTCAGTGGTATGCCCCATGCTCCTTCCTCACTGTAATATGCTTCTGAATACTTGTGTGACCCATTGTACCTTTCCTCCCCCAATGCTACCACCTGTGCTACGTGCCATTAATAATGTCAATGATATGTCTACGTACGCTGTATTGATGTCAATTTGTTTCTGTAATTGTAGATTGTAAACTGAAAAATAAAGTTAGAAAAACAAAAAAAGGATGTCATCTCGCCCTCACCTTCTCCTTCTCCTCAAGTGACCCCGGCCCACTCTCTGACGCCTAAGGGTTATCCAGTGTCCAGTGCCAAGGGATTCTACAGAGCTCAGGGAATCTTCTCCTGCGGCTTTGTCTTTACCGTATCCGTCGTCCACGGTGCCACAGCCTCAGCCTTTAACACTGCCTCGAGTGGATTCAGACTCGGCTCCTTATCTGCCCTTTCCTGGGCCAGGTTTAGATCCGTCGCATTTTCTTAATGCAATGTACGGCATGTTTACCAGGGCATCCTAAAATACCGGTGCGCCGTCTGGCCCCATGGGAACGCTTGCCTTTAATTTGGGCATCCCTCAGCAATATGCCCTGGCACCCTTCTTGCTGTTTTTGCTGAAGGCGTCGTCCTGGCAGTTTCTAGCTCCGAGATTTTTTACGCAAATTTCACAGTCTCCAGCACCATCTGGTGGCCCGTCATCCCCTCGAGTTCGAGCGGCACCGTTACCCACTTCGGAGGGTCCTCCTTCGACGCCGGTGCAGATGTCTCTGGCGCCACGCTTGGCGCAGTCGATGCCGATCCTGAAGATGCAGTCAAGGAGGGAAGCCCAAAGGCTGCTGGAGGAAGAGGAATACCAGCAGGATGAGGCAGAAAAAGGGGAAATCAACGATTCAGTTGATGAATTAGAGGGCCTTTGGGAGGCCAGTGGTTTAGACACTTCCCCGGAGTGGGAGCTTTCATCTTAAAAGGCATTGCCTTCTCAGGATGTTGCACCATACCATGCTGTCATCAGAAAAGCTGCAGAACTTTTGGACCTTCAACTGCCCACAGTTGAGAACAGGCAAAATATTCCTACTGAGGTGTTGCATTCACCATCTTCTGTTGTTTAACCTCCTTTGCCTTTTAATGAGGCTTTAACACAGCCAATTCTGGAGGTGTGGCAGAAACCCTTATCTGCTCCTGCTGTTTCAAGGACTGTGGCAAGAAGGTATAAGCCTGCTCGTAATGATCCTGCCTTTCTTACTGCCCATCCTTCGCCGGAAAACTTGGTGGTGCAGGGTTCCTGTTCTAAGCAGTCGGCTGGGTCGTTCCCTACAACTCCGGGGAACAGGGACTCTAAGAAATTGGAGCAATCTGCCAAGAAGCTTTTCTCTTCTGCAAGTATGGCGTTAAAGTCTACTAATGCCACATGCTTGTTGTGGAGGTATATCCATGCCTTAATGAACTTGGCTAAACAGTTGGCTCCTAAGTTACCAGAGAATGACCGTGGTTCCTTTTTGAAGGTTTTGGCGGACACGCAGGCTGCGGCCCGTCAGGTAATCTAGTCTGTTCTGGATACTGCAGATTTAGTAGCCAGGGTGATGGGTTCCTCCTTGGCTACCAGGCTCAGGTCTTCGGCGTTCTCTCCGGATGTGCAGGCTACTCTCCTTGATCTGCCGTTTGATGGTTCCAGACTCTTTGATGCAAAGGCGGAATCGGCACTACAGAGGTTCAAGGACAGTAGAACTACTGCAAAGTCCTTAGGTCTGCAGTCCCAACCTAGGAGTTATGGATATAGGAGGTACAGTGATTTTGGAAGACAGCTTCCTTTCGAGGCCGTCAGCAGCCTCAGCAACAGCAGCAGCAGAACCCTCTGTACAAATCATACAGGGGAAAGGGTAGAGGTCATCTGGGAGTGGCCTCTTGGCAACTCTCCTCCTCCTCTTCTTCCTCTCCTGCCCCCACCGCTGGTACCACGGGAAAGCAGCTCTAGATATTCCATCCTGGAGCATGTTGGTCCTGTAAGGGGACAGGTGTCCCATTTTGTACAAGATTGGAAACCTCTTACATCAGACCTTTGGGTTTTGAATCTCGTGGAAAATGGGTACACCCTACCCTTCCGAGGGTTTCCACCTCCTTACCCTCCTCACCAGGGCTGGTGTTCAGAGGACCATTTGCTGCTTGCTTCTGCAGCAGGAGGTTCTTGCTTTACTTCAGAAAGGTGTGATAGAGGTGTTTCCGGAGCTGGAAAGGGGTCAGGGATGCTACTCCCGTTATTTCCTGATCCCCAAGAAGGACGGCGGCAGGTTAAGACCTATCCTAGACCGCAGGATCTTGAATTTTTACCTCATGCAGGAAAAATTCAAGATGTTGACCACAGCTCAGGTTTTTGTGGCTCTGCAGCACGAAAACTGGATGGATCAATTTGCAGGATGCATATTCTCGCATTTCCATCCTGAAGTTGCATCAAAAGTATCTCTGTTTTATGGTAGGGTGCCAGCACTACTAGTTTGCGGTCCTCAGTTTGGGCCTTACTTTTGCGCCTCGGGTCTTCACAAAGGTGATGGCGGTGGTGGCAGCTCATCTCAGAAGGTCAGGGATTCCTGTTTTCCCCTATCTATACGACTGGCTGCTCAAAGCAAAGTCGCCAGAGATGGTGATGCATCATCTGCAGGTAACAGCACGGGTATTGTTCGACTTGAGCTTCTCGATAAATGTGCCCAGATCTCACCTGGTGCCCACTCAGCGCAACCTGTTCATAGAGGCATTACTGGACACTACTATGTGTCGAGGTTTTCCACCTCCGCAGAGGATTCTCGACGTTCAGGAGATGACTCCTTTATTTCACGATGGAGCCGTTGTTTCCGTGCTGAAGGTGCTGTGTCTGCTCGGTCTGTTTGCTTCCTGCATGTTGTTGGTCAACCATACATGCTGGCACATGAGGGCACTCCAGTGGTGCCTCCGCTGGCAGTGATATCAACACAACGGCGATCTCAAGGATATGGTCAGGATCTCTGGGGACACTGCCGCAGAGTTGTTTTGGTGGAGTGTGGAGGTCAAACTGTCTCAAGGGAGGCCATTTCAACTTTCTCCACCAGTGGCTACAGTGATCATGGATGCCTCCACTCTAGGGTGGGGTACCCATCTGGAGGATCTGGAGATCAGGGGTCTCAGGAAGAAAGGTTGCTTCACATCAACCTTCTGGAATTGCGGGTGATAAGTTTGGCTCTAAAGGCTTTTCTTCCCTCCCTTTGCGGTCAGTTGGTCCAAGTCCTAACGGACAACACTACCGCAATGTGGTACATAAACAAACAGGGTGGCGTAGGGTTGTATCGTCTCTGCAGAAAGGCTCTGTAACTCTGGTCCTGGGCTCAGGGACATCAGATGTGTGTGTTTGCAAATCATCTAGCCGTAGTGCCAAATGTGCATGCGGACAGTCTCTGTCGACAATTTTCAGCCGATCACGAGTGGAGGCTTCATCTGGAGGTGGCCCATCACATCTTCAAGATGTGGGGGTTCTTCGGTTGGACCTTCTCGCAACTCAAGACAATGCACACTGCCCGTCGTTCTGCAGTCTCCAGTTTCCGATGCAGGGAGCGTTGGGGGGCACATTTCAATAGGATTGGGGCTCACAACTCCATTACTTGTTTCCTCCCATAGCCTTGATTCCTTGGGTTCTCTGGAAGATTTGCCAAGACTGGGCCCAAGTTATATTGATCGCCCCGGATTGACCAAAAAGGGTGTGGTACACAGACCTTCTTCACCTCTCATCGCACCCTCCGCTCTATCTCCCTCTCAGGGCAGATCTCCTCTCACAGTCGCAGGGGCAGGTTCTACACCCCCACCTCCAGAGCCTGCACCCTTATTCCTGGAGATTGAACAAGGCAATCTGAGTTCGCAATCTGAGTTCTTTCTCTCTCCCACAGGATGTGGTGGATGTTATTTTATTGTCCAGGTGACACTCCAACAAACCTGTTTATTGTTCTAGATGGGCCAGGTTTGTGAAGTGGTGTAGAGGGAGGTCCAGTGATCCTTTAATGGCCCGTTTATTGGATGTACTTCACTTTCCTTAGCCCAACAAGGTTGTGCTGTTGCAACGGTTATGGGCTATTTGTCGACCTTGTCGGCCTTCCTTTGTTTGCAAGACCAGCTGTCTTTATTTAAGTCTCCTGTTTTCATGAGGTTCATTAAGGGTCTCGCCAATAGGTCTCCTCCCACTCCCTTCATAATGCCTCAGTGGGATTTGAATGTAGTTCTTACATTTCTGATGGGGTCTCCTTTTGAGCCTCTTCATAATTGTCCTTTGAGGCTTGTTTCTTTTAAGACTATTTTTGTTGTGGCTATTACCTCGGCCAGTCGGGTAAGTGAGCTGCAGACTCTTAGTTCTAAGCCCCCTTTCACTACCATCCATGCAGACAAGATGGCTCTTACGACCAGGGCTGCTTTCCTGCCTAAGGCGGTTTCTCCTTTCCATCTGGGACAGTCCATTTCTTTGCCTACCTTCTATCCTCCCCCTCACCCTTACAAGGAGGAGGAGGGACTTCACCGCTTGGACCCTAAGAGGGCGGTCAGTTTCTACCTGGACAGAACCAAGGACTCAAGGTTGACCGATCAGCTCTTCGGTAGCTTTGTTGGGAAGATGAAGGGCAAAGCCGTCCACAAGAGAACGTTATCCAGGAGGATCATCTTGTGCATTAAGATATGCTACACCCTGGCCAAAAAAGAGCCTCCTGAAGATATCAGAGCTCATTCTACTAGAGCTAAGTCTACCACGTCTGCTTTGGCTAGAGGTGTTCCTGTAGTGGACAGTTGTAAGGCTCCAACATGAGCCTCCCCCCACACTTTCGTGAAGCATTATTCCTTGGATTCTGAGGTGAAGAGGGATGGCCATTTTTCTCGTTCTGCGTTGCAAGATTTTTTGGTATGAGTAGGTGGACATCCTCCTCCGGGAGCGGGACTGCTTTGGGGATTCAATTCAAAAGGTGAGGAATCCACAGACAGATGTATCCGTCAGAAGAACAAGTTACTTACCTTCGGTAACGCTTTTTCTGGTAGATACAGTATCTGCCTGTGGATTCCTCACTGACCCACCCTCCTCCCTCCGTTGTCCACCTTTGTATTCCGAAAATGTTTTCATGGTTTGACATGGTTGTTTTCCTTTGTTTTTTGCTTGCCATATTGTTGGTTGGTAGGAAATGCTTTGTTTCTTTAGCTTTTCCTTTTTTAACTATATACTGTATGTATTAGTGTATATATTGTATGCTGTGTATACTTCAATTATGTTGTTGGTCCACCCGTTCGCCTCGGAGGCACTGAAAAAATGGGTGGAACTGACGTCAGCATGCTGATGAGGTCTTCTTATGGCTCCGGTGACATCATACGGAGTCGCGAGCAGAGCTGTGCCATTGCGACATCCTCGTGGACGTGGGAGAGCTAAATAAAGTTTTCTGTGGAATGCTGGCGCAGGGATCATTCAAAAGGTGAGGAATCCACAGGCAGAGACTGTATCCACCAGAAAAAGCATTACCGAAGGTAAGTAACTTGTTCTTTAAGTGCATGTTGCAAAAGTCTTCAGATCCCTTTTCTCCACTCCCTCTCTTTCCTTGTTTGTCAACATTCTCCTCAGAGAATTTCCTTAAAATGTGCAGCCCAGTGCCTAGAAAAGTCACCCCAAAAAGTCAGGGTTCTAGTCCTGTTGTGAATGTGACAGGCAAATGTCAATCACTGACCTGCACAAAATGTGTTTGCCTTGCTTAGACTCAAAGCATGACTTGAGGTCCTGTGATTTATAATGCAGCATGAACCCCCAAGGCCATCAAGGAGCATAAGGTTAAATTGTTCATGGCCGATTATGAACTTGGCACTGATCACTCTTTAAGCCTAGATATCAGTTTAGATCTTCTACCTCCTCTAAGTGTTAAAAAAATATAAGAAGAAAAAGAGGCATGGGAATCTGTCATTTTATGTTGCACTTGTTCAAGAGGTAAATCCCCTCTACGCTCTCTGCCTCCTGTGGAGTGGTCCTCAACACCAGAGTTGGTAGAGATAATTTTATCTGGCAAGCCTCTTCCATTGGAGCCACACCAGGCCCAGTCTTGCTCCAGTTCTGGTGCTGCTGGAGCCCACAGAGGCGCTGCCTCAGGGTACCCTGAGTTCCAGAAACCAGAGCTGATCTAGCTTTCTTCATTCACACCATTCTGGTACTCTTCAGGCTATTCACATGGCTGCAGTTAACTCGGTTCGCAGGCAATGCCGAGTCCTCCCTGAACATGCCCTTTGACGGGACTCATCTGTTTGGGGACATGGCTCATTCTGCTCTAGGGCATTTTAAAGAGAGAAGAGCTACTACACACTCTCTAGGCTTGCAGCCTCACTTTGCCAACTGCCACAGAGTCATAACTCCTATCTCAGATTTGTCTATGGTGCCCCTTAAATGTCAACCTGTTCACGCTCCACAGGGAGCCTAGAAATTTTGGGGTCAAGGCCATAGTGCCAACCACCCCCATGGCCAAGGTTGATGAGCCGCTCTGTCTACCATGCCCCGTGCAGCCCTACCTGCCAAACCTCTTTGGCATGCCCTCAGAGGAGCACAGCCACCCGGTGGGAGGCAGAATCCACCAATTCCTCCCAGGTTGGTGAGCAATAGCATCGGACAGGTAGGTTCTACAAATTGTTTGCAAGGGTTACACCTTACCCTTCCTTTCTTCCCTACCTCACTTTCCACCGTCCCCCCAACAACCGTAGTAGGACCATCTCTCCATTTTGCAGCAGAAAGGGCAAGCCTTTTTGGCCAAAGGAGCTGTGGAAACGATGCAAGCACCACAAGTAGGACATGGTTGTTATTCTAGCGACTTTCTGGTGCCAAGAAAAGTGAAGTCCTGCGGCCTCCGGAAGGAGCCATTCAAAATGGTCACACTATCCCAAGTCCTATCTGCCCCCAACCCTGGAGACTGGATGGTGGCATTGGACCTGCAGGACATTTATTTCCATATACCCGTCCTGCTGTCTCACCGGCTCTACCTGTGGCTTATTGTAGGGCAGGAGCATTTTCAGTACTCTGTGCTCCTCTTTAGTCTCACCAGTGCCCCTCAGGTATTCACGAATGTGATAGCTGCGGTGGCAGCACATCTTGGGAGGTCAGGGTGGCCGTCTTCCCCTACCTTGACAACTGACTGTTGAAGGTGGGCTTATCCCAGGCAGTCGTCAACCACTTCTAGACTATGACATACCTTGTGTCATCCCTGGGGCTCACTATCAATGTGCTGAAGTCATACCTGACTCTTTCTCAGATGCTCCCTTTCATCTGAGTCATTCTGGACACGGTTTGGTTTGGTGCCTTTGCCACAGGAAAGAGAGGCCATGATATTCAGTCCATGATACCGATCTTTTTAGCCTCGGTCCTAAATTCCAGGGCAACTCTGAGGTTACTGGGGCTGATAACCTCTTGCATCCTGCTGGTCGAGAATGCCAGGTGGCATATGCAGGCTCTGCGGTGGGATCTGAAGTCCCAGCGGGCCCAACATCAAGGGGACCTCTCTGGCCATGTTCAGATTTTGGAAGAGACCGCAAAAGACCCGCAGTGGTAGTTGCTAGACCACAATTGGATCAGCACCAGACCTTTCTCTACACCCCACCCAGAGTACTCAGTTGTGACTGATGCATCACTTATGGGTTGGGGTGGCCATATGGGAGAGGTGAAGATCAGAGGCCTCTGGTCTCCGGTGGAGTCCCAACTTCACATCAACCTGCTGGAACTGAGGGCCATCCACTTGGCGCTGAATGCCTTCTTTCCATTCATCACAGGAACCTGGTTCAGATGCTCATGGACAACACCACTGTCATGTGGTATTGCAACAAATAAAGCATGGCGGGATCTTGAACCCTTTGCCAGGAGGCTCTGCACATCTGGAAGTGGCGGGCCGCCAGAGAATTTTCCAGGTGGCGAACCATGTGGTGGGATCTTTGAACTCCAGGGTGCAATAACTTAGCTGATGTGTCTTGCAGATCAAGAGTGTCAATTACTTCCAGAGGTGGGGCAAGGCCTCTTCCATGAATGGAGAGGACCTTGATCTATTCGCTACCACTGAGAACGTGCAATGTCAACTCTTCTGCACGTTGTAGTTTCAAGGTGTCTCTTGTTCAGAGACATGCTCCATCTTGAGTGGAACTTGGGACTTCTGTATACCTTTCTGATGATACCACTCCTGCTACTAGTTCTCAAGAAGATCAGGGCTGACTGGGCCCAAATCATCCTGTTGACTCCAGGTTGGGCATGGAGAGCATGGTATCCAGAATAACTGGGCTTGAGTATATGTCCTCCAATCAGACTGCCTCTCCGGCAGTTGCAGCAACAGTATGCTGCACCCTGCCCTCTCAGTCTTCACTTTCGTGCTTGGAGATTGAGCAGCAACAGCTGAACTCCTTTGCTCTTCCTCTGGAGGTGTTTGATGCTATTTTGGCAGCTAGGCGTCCCTCTGCGAAAACTGTGTATGCCTGTTGCTTGGACAGATTTGTGGTTTTGTGCAACGCATACCAGATTGACACCGTCTATGATAAGATATCTGATGTTCCATTGTTTGTTTTGTCTCTTGCCTGGTAAGGCTTTGCTTTGGGCACGGTTAAGGGTTGTCCTTTAGCCTTCTTACGGTTGCCTGACCACCCTCATTGTTTAAGTCACCAGCTGCGATGCCCTTTTCGAAAGGGTTACAACATATGTTTTCCCCATTCTCCCTTTGTGATGCCTCAAGGGGAACTTAGTCCTGTCCTTACTTATTTGATGTGTACTCAGTTCAAGCCACTTCACAGCTGTCCTTTACAGCTCCTTACTATTAAGAAATTGTTACTTGTAGCCATCCCCTCAGCACAGGGTGCATTTGAGCTTCAGGCTGGTTGTGTCACTCTACCATACACTACCTTCTTCGCTGACAAACTGGTTCTGTGAATGTGAGCATTATTTCTACCAAAAATGTTGATGCCATTCCCCTTCAAACTATCTCTGTGCCGGCGGTATATGCTCCACATCACCCCTCTAAAAAGAGCCTCCAGGTTTTATGTTGATAATACCAAAGAACACTGAATGGACGATCTGCTCTTTGTGGGTTCTCTGGGATGTAAGAAAGACAAAGCAGTGCAGAAGAGAACCATCTCCCACTGGACCATGGTCTACATTAAGGTCTGCTATGCATTGGCCCAAAAGCAGTCTCCGGAAAGACTACCTGCGTATTCTATCAGGGCCAAAGCTGCTACCATTGGGTTAGTATGTGGTGTCCCTGTCCTAGACATATGCCAGGCAGCTACGTGGGCGTCAATCCATACATTTACAAAGCACTATTGCCTGGACAGTTTACTTGAGAGGGGGATTTTGCCCACTTAGTCCATTTCTGGTTTGAGTCCATTCACACCCCAGCCCCCAAATAGGTATTGCTTTGGAATCTATTAAAAAAGGTGAGGAATCTCTGGCTAGAAGTCTCTATCAGAAGAGCAAGTTAAAACCTTTGTTAACGCTATTTCTGGTAGAGACTCTATCCAGTCGCAGAGGCCTCACTGACCCTCCATTCCTCACCATTCTGTGATTGGACTCTTTTGGACTTGGCCCTCTCTGCACGGTCACCCCAAAACATTTTTGACCTTCACCCCTTCTGTTTTCTAAATTTGTGTTTGTTGGCATTAGGGCTCTGTGAACTTTAGCACTACTAACCTGTGCTAAGTGTTTTTTGCTGTCTTCTTTAAACCTTTTAAAATGGTAAAATTGTCTTACACATTTAATGTACTTTTTAAATATAATTGACTAGTGGGCCTTTAGCACGTATTGTGTCGCCCACTTAAGTAGCCCCTTAAAATAGGTCTCAGGCCTACCATTGGAGCCTGGGTACAGGTTTAAACTGACAATTCAACCCTTTTTAATAAATATAAGTCACCCCTAAGGTAGGCCCTAAGCAGCGCATAGGGTAGGGTGCATTGTATTTAAAAAGTTGGACATGTACTTTTAAGTTTTATGTCATGTTAGTGAAAACCTTCATAATTCGTTTTTCACTACAGGTAGAAATGTCATGTTTGGTCTCTAAAGAATTGTAATTTCAAATCCTCTGTAATTATAAAGTCAGATTTTAAGTCACAATTCTTACAATGCCACTTTTAGAAAGCTGAGAACATTGGGGCATATTTAAAAGGGCCATATCTCCTCTTTTTGGGCCTTTAAAGCCAAAAAAGCGGAGATACAAATATCGCCCTATTTACAAGAGAGTGATAACATGCATTAACGCATGTTAGCACCCTTTTACCCGACGCCTCCCTTTGCATCTCTAATGAGATGCAAAGTGGGCGTCACTGGGCAGTACAACCTTGTAAATATCGCTGATGTAGACATCGCGATATTTACAAGGCTGCCCACGCATTTTAGCAGACGTTAGATTTTGGAGAAAACAGCTGTTTTCTCCAAAAACTAACGTCTGCTAAAATGCAGACTTAGCTATACTTATCATTGGGGGTGGATTATGCTGATATGACCACAGGGTCGTATCAGCAAGGTTATCGCCGTTTTCCATGGAACATCGCTGGAAAGCCAGTGATGTTCCATGGAAAACATCGCTATCGCTGGGAAATTATCGCCATTGCGCTGTGCGTTGTTAATACAATGCTGCATGGCGATAATTTCCTGCGATAGCCAGTGATAAAAGTTTTCTCGCTAAGAGCAGCCAGCGATAATTATCGCTGTCGCTTGTTAATATGCTCCCTTGTACCTTGGCTGAAAGTGATTTACAACAACTTAATTTACTCAGGTCAAGGAAATTAATTGCCTTGTCCGTAATTTATTTCTATTTCAGCAAAAAATGTGTTTTTTCTTCATTTTCTCAAATAACATTCATTGTATCATACGCATTGGATTACATAAACCAAAAGTTGTGTAGACCATCTGGGCCACTAATCACATCAAAAAGTGTTGATGCCTTACAATCAAATGATAATGTTTAGTGATTAGACATATTCATATTTAATCACATAACACAAATAATGTATTTAAATACATTACAATACCACAATTTCATTTAAAAACCAAAGTGAACCTTTGCATTGTACAAAACCTTTTTTTTACCAGTCTTGAGTTTCTTTATACAAAAAAGAGTCACATTTTTTATATCACTTCTTTGGACTCCCAACTTTGTGCAATTATCAGGGGTTGTGCCAACTAGTTTAATTCCAGGGCATCTAACTAAACGCTTTAGGTGGCCATTGTATACTTTGAAATAAATCCAACAACTCCCTATTGCTTTAAGGTCGACGCGTTTTGACCCCAGACATTTGGGGTCGCTTCGGCACCAAGTCTGATTTCACACAAAAAAGAATACTTTGATTGAAATATTTATAATTCAATTAAAACATTAATCGTCCCTCCTTGTATTCCATTTTCATACCTCTTTTCAAGGACTTGGTGGTGGGGCCTTGATTTTCACAATGTTGGTAAGTTAAGGTTTTCAGTTGCTGAAAAAATCATAGAGCGTGGAATCAAAATACAGACCTGCATCATCGCTGGAATTATGAATTGTTTACTCTGTCAGGGACTATGTAAGAACTTTTTGCTGATCTGGACTTTTGTTCAGAGGGACCCGAGGTGTTCCTTTTATAGATACATTACTCAATTTTTTGAAGTGAGCAGCCACGCCTTCAATCACTTTTCTGCCTGATATAATGGTGATGAGGCAGAATTTAAATGTAGACCTTCCAAGTAACACACAATTTTGTTTCTATGGTTACGCACGTTAGAGGCGTATCCCTCTCTTTTAGTTTATAGACAATCAAGGCTCCAAGGCGTTCTCCGTTTTACAGGGATTCATCCGTTTCAATGTTGCAGTTCTTTTTTCTGAATACACCTGTTTAAAATTGTTGTGTTCTTAAAGTTGCACTTGTCCCCCCGCCATTATCACTTGCCCTTAAGTGCACTTGTGAAACCATTTACCATGTTGCCGATTTTCTAAGAACTTACATTTACATTTTACAGCGTTTTGTAAAAGTTCAAAACGTACCTTCATATTTGAAACATTGTTACATTCGTGAGTCCTTACGACACTAAGGCGCCGATCACGATCCGGTAAAAAATTCCCCCGTGCGACTCGTATCGGGTCTTTTTACCGTACGAATCGTACAAGTGCCGTACGAACTGGCAATCACGATTCGCATGGTAAAAAGTCCATACGAACCGCACCGAGAATCATTCCCCACACGTCCTCGGGTCGGAAAATGTGTCCGACACGTCCTCGGACGATTTACTTTACAAACGTAAAAATCCAAGTCCGACCGAGGAATCACGATCCATCCCGTGCGTCCGAGCCTACAACCGTATGGAAAAAACACCGTCCGCACCGAACACCAATAGCAACCATGGAGACATGTGCCCGCATACGCGCCCAACACTCCCCCCAGCCCCCGTACGTCCGACACGTACCCCCGTATATGTATACCCCCACCCGTCTATGTACACCCCAGTACGTTCCAGTCGCACCCCCACCCCAGTACGTGTCGTACCACCGTCAATGTACACCCCCCCACCCCTGTACGTGTCGTACCACCGTCTATGTACACCCCAGTACGTTCCAGTCGCACCCCCACCCCAGTACGTGTCGTACCCCCCGTGTACCTACACCCCAGTACGTTCGAGCCACACCCCCACCCCAGTACGTGTCACAGCCCCGTCTACCTACACCCCAGTACGTTCCAGTCGTACCCCCACCCCAGTACGTGTCGTACCACCGTCAATGTACACCCCCCCACCCCTGTACGTGTCGTACCACCGTCAATGTACACCCCCCCCTGTACGTGTCGTACCCCCGTGTACCCCCACCCCTGTACGTGTCGTACCACCGTCAATGTACACCCCCCCACCCCTGTACGTGTCGTACCACCGTCTATGTACACCCCAGTACGTTCCAGTCGCACCCCCACCCCAGTACGTGTCGTACCCCCCGTGTACCTACACCCCAGTACGTTCGAGCCACACCCCCACCCCAGTACGTGTCACAGCCCCGTCTACCTACACCCCAGTACGTTCCAGTCGTACCCCCACCCCAGTACGTGTCGTACCACCGTCAATGTACACCCCCCCACCCCTGTACGTGTCGTACCACCGTCAATGTACACCCCCCCTGTACGTGTCGTACCCCCGTGTACCCCCACCCCTGTACGTGTCGTACCACCGTCAATGTACACCCCCCCACCCCTGTACGTGTCGTACCACCGTCAATGTACACCCCCCCACCCCAGTACGTGTCGTACCACCGTCAATGTACACCCCCCCACCCCTGTACGTGTCGTACCACCGTCTATGTACACCCCAGTACGTTCCAGTCGTACCCCCACCCCAGTACGTTCCTGGCGCACCCCCAACACAACCTCCTAAGTACGGAGCGCACCCCATGCCCCAACATCACAACCGCATGTACGAGTCGTACAAAGCCACACACAAGGACCAAATCGTACAACCAAATGGCCCATGTACACACCGTACACACGCACAAAACGCACGTACACAACAAGGACAAAACAAAACAACTCAACAATACACCATTCGAAAGGCACACAGCCACTAAACATGGCCAACAACCACTAAAATAACACAATCACTGACCTGCAACTGTCAAAAACAAACAGAGGCCCAATACACCACCACTCCTTATAACACACCCACCCAAAATTCAAACACTGCCACACCCACCCATGGACCAATAAAAAGGGCCCACACACACAAACCATGAGCCTTTGCAACAGACCCACTGCTGCCAGACACCACAGAACCAGACTACAAGCGACACCACATCTTACACTTGCACACCTTCACACGACCACCCTCACAAACACCCTCTCATCACATTCACACACACACACAACCATCCACACCCCCCCCAACATCCACACACCCCCCACACCCACACCATCCCCACCCACACCCCTCACCATGCCCACTACCAAGAATCCAAAGTTCAGTCACCGAGAGTTGGAGGTCCTTGTTGATCAAATCCTCAGAGTCGAGCCACAGATCTTTGGAACATTGGTCAGAAGCACCAGCCAGGCAGCCAAAACAGCCATGTGGCAGACCATCGTCGATGCTGTGAATGCTGTTGCGGACACCAGGAGGACCAAGCAGGATTGCCAGAACAGGTGGTACGATCTGCGGAGGAGGGTCAGAGCCAAGAGACAGGAGGAACACGACCAGGCCAACGCCACCGGAGGAGGGCCCTCCCGCAGACCCGTACAGTACCATCCCTGGGAGGAGAGGGTGATGGCCATACTGCCGGTGGAGGAAGTTGAAGGAGTAGAAGGACTCCGAGACCCGGGTGAGTACACAAACAACGCACCTCACATGGGGGGAACTGCAACCACAACCAAAATTAATAACAGGCACGCAACCACCACAAGCCATCGCATTACTCAACCACACTCCATGAGCAGGCACATGCCACTGCTGCCACCATGCCCCATGCACCCAGCTGGACAATGTCAAGTCACAGGCCACAGAAGACAACAACACATGACACGGTAACCCGGATGGCGGGAGGCTGGGCACCAAAAATCACATAGTGCGACTCCAAAGCAGACAACAATGCCCTCTGCCCATATGGCCTAGGTCACAGCCAGACAAACACTGTGTCCCAACACAGGAATGACTTGCCAGCAAATGGCGGATGCCTTGCATCAACACATGCGGGTGAAGGCACTGTTTTGCACATGCCAGCAGCTAATGAACAGCCAACAGTGTGAAAGAGTGGCAGCACACACCACCACAGCAGCAGCGCACAGACACACAGCAGACAAAATGGGTGCCTGGAGATCAGAAACAAACTCACATCAACAGGCCAAGGGCCACTCAAAGATCTGCTAACAGTGTGTGCCCAGGAAGCTGGGCCAAGGTGACAGAGGGTGACACACGGAGGGAGGGAGAGGGGGACACAGAGGGAGGGAGACACAGGAAGATGGACAGAGGGAGGAGGCTGACACACAGAGGGAGGGAGAGGGGGACACAGAGGGAGGGAGAGGGGGACACAGAGGGAGGGAGAGGGGGACACAGAGGGAGGGAGAGGGGGACACAGAGGGAGGGAGAGGGGGACAGAGAGGGAGGGAGAGGGGGACAGAGAAGGAGGGAGACACAGGGAGAGCAAATCAGTCCTGTGGTGTGTGGGAATGTCTGCTCGTCAGCAGGTGGACTGCGTGCATGTAGACAAGGGTGGCCAGTGCCAGAACCCCCCCTCTTCATCATGGCAAAACGCAGGGCCATGTCACAACCTGTACACGAGCACAAGGACAGCCACCTGCATCATATGAGTGTGTGGATCCACTCCATGTGCACATGTACAGTGCTACAAGGAAGGCGCAAATGCATAGCTCGGCACACATGCACACTCCACTGCTGACTGCAGTCACACTTGACGCAGCAAGTAAGACTGTGCCATACATAGTTAAAGGGGCCAAATTGGTGCCCAAGGGACACACACATGCACAAGTGCACTGTGAGTGGAATGCAAGACAGATCCTAATTCCAAGAGGAAATGTGCCAACTTTGTAACGGATGAAACATGGATGTTGCATGGATCCAAATTAACATTTTCTCTCTCACACACAGGTCAACGTCGTGCTGCACCCCCCAACACTGGGGGGGAACACTCACAGGACCCGGATCTGCAGGAGACCGATCCCACCGGCAGCGACCACTCTCACCACTCTGCGGACGACCCCGAGCGACCTGGCCCCTCTGGTGTCCAACCACCTGCAGCACCTGCGTCAGGTACAACCGTGCCAACCACCACCCCCACTCCTGCCACTTCCCAGGAGACACCCAGGATCCCTGCCCCAACACCACAATGCAGCCAGGCTCGCCAGGAGGGACACGGTGTCCCGGGCACCCAGGAGGAGGCAGGCGACAACGCCAATGCCACCCCTCAGGGGTCCCGGAGACCCGATGTGCCCACAAGTGCAGGCCAGACGCAAGTGGGCAGGGGTGGTGGGAGTGGAGGACGGCGGAGGCGCGAGCCTGACCAGTTGGCTGGGGATCCGGTATTTTCACATGTCCGTAACATCCTGGACTCATACCGGCAGGACACCACGGGCATGGCCCAGGTTGTGTCCGTCCTCGAGGGGATCAAGGTCCAGCAGGCCCAGCAACATGCGGAGCTAATAGCCTGTCTACAGCTACACCAACGGAGGATGGAGGACAGACAGGCTGAGCAAGTGACGGCGTCCCAGGGGATTCACGCTGAACTCCGTCGGATGGCCGACACCATGGCCGACCCTCCCTGTGCCAGAAGGCGGAGAACATCACCACCCACAGGGAGGGATCATGAGGAGGAGGAGGAAACATCCGACGGAGCATCCCAGACGTCGTCACGGCCTGCTGCTGAGGTTCCCCGCAGGAAGCCGGGTCGTCCACGGAAAGGACCGTGAGGGTGGCTGCTACATCACCATCGCCCAGGACACCTGGCCTGGCACCTGGCCCACTGGAGCAACAGCATCACAGCATCAAGAGACATTCTCTGCCACATGGCCCTGCTGGTCACTGGCTGACCAATGTTGACAAAGACTGTGGCATGGACTCTGAGGATTTCCAATGGCAAGGACACCAACTCCCCTACTGAACTTTGGATTCCCTAATCCCGGAAAGCCCCCCACTTTGTCCCCCCCCCCCCCTAATAAATCACACTATTAAGAGTAGATGCCTGCTGGTAGCATTATTACCTAACATGTGTCTTGTACAGTCTAAACATGCCTGAGTCATCTGTTCACTTCAACCATCCACACCCTGGGGCCTGAGTCTGGCACAGGACACATGGGTCACAGTTTATTAGGCAAGACAGACATGGAGCACCATACACACCCGTGATGTGCAGAACCAGCTGAGGGGGTGGCCGAACAACCGTGCTGACAGACACATTGAGTACAGCAACAGTCATGCGCAGAGGTCAGGGAACCTGGCCCGTGTCCTGGGGGGCACCCAGGTACGTGTAGACAGGTGGCAGAACCATGTCCTGCAAGCTTGAGTCCGGTGGATGCAGAGAATGGGGGCCTGGACAACGTTGGATGCATGGGGATGGCACATGTCACACTACCCACACAGTCATGGACATCATGCCCAATACACAGTCTCAGCACACACACACAGCTTGCATCTTGCCACTCGACACATTGACACATAGCCACAATCTGGGAATACCATGCCAGACATGCAGGATGCACCGTGCCAACACACCAGCATTGACTGAGCAGAGGCACCTTGGAGGCATAGGGACACCTTTAATAGTCATGTTTTTGGGATTGCAGAGGCAACTTGAAGTACACATGAACACATCATGTGGAGTAACATGTGGCTCAAACACTGGCACCCCCCTTCTGCAGCACAAATGCGTGATAGCCATGGTACTGGCACACAAGCGTCGGCTAACAGCTAAATACCCACAGCTGCACACGGAGAGCCTGCCATACACCATAGATCCGCTGATGTGGAAGTCCCACGCCATGTCAAGCCAATGTCAACCGTATGTGTCCGAGGGCAGTGTCACACACATTGATGCCATCATCACAATCCACCATCCCATCACTGATGACTGACAACCAGGCAGCCCATCTATTCTGGTGTACCCAGCTGCATGTCGTGTCCCATGGGGATGCCACATGACTGCAGAGGAACCAAACCCCGACCTGGGCAGTGTGCACACATCGTGAACAACTGCCACACCCAATACACCCCAGATGCATCCCTTACCCCATGGAGACTTCCAAACGTGTCCGTGCCTGTAACGCTGAGTCAGCCCACGATGCCATGTCCATGAGGAATAGCAGTGCCACAACAATGCAACCAGCAGATGGCATGCGCGGGTACCTGGGGAAGAGAGACACACAAGAAGTCAGCCACAAAAAGCACAGCCACTTGCATGTGCATTGACTCGACACATGTATGGATGACAACATGCTAGGTCACAATTATGACTGGGGAAATACTACCATCACTGCCACCATCACTCCAGTGACACACCCACACACACCTCTGACTCACGTGCCATACATGCAGGTGGACACACACATCACAACACATGCCACACGGGGACCAAGGCGTGCACACTCAGACACTGGTACTCACCACTAAGCAAAGAAGTCGCGTATGAGCCGAGTCCGGATGTCCTCTTGCGGCTCCACATCCTCCACATCACTAGCCCCATTGCCAAGCCCTTCGTCCTCCACGGGTGGATGGTCCTCGTCATGTTGATTCAGGATGAGTGGCACAGCTCTTTCAACTGCCATGTTGTGCAGCATGCAGCAGACCATGAAGATCTTGCAAACCTTTGCCGGGGCATATGGGAGTGCGCCGCCGGTCTTGTGGAGGCACCGGAATCGGCTCTTCAGCATGCCAAACGTCCTCTCTATCACTCGCCTTGTCCGGCCATGGGCGGTGTTGTAGCGGAGCTGGGCCGGCGTGATGGGGTTGCGGAGAGGTGTCAGCAGCCAAGGCATGTTGGGATAGCCAGCGTCCCCTAAATGGAAAGCACATGGATATCGTTAGAACTGCCGAAGCGGTAGTGCTGCTCGGCCAAACAGAATACAGGACAGACAGACTGTACCCACCAACAACACATGCTTGTTCGTTGCGCAGCTGCATCATCATATCAGGCATCCCGCTACGCCTCATGATGTAGGCATCGTGTGCTGATCCTGGGAAACGAGCACAGACATGTGAAATCACCATGTTGGACAGACACACCACAAGGGCATTGATGGAGTGGTAGTGCTTCCGATTGCGGTACGCCACCTCCCGTGCGTGTGGTGGTACCAAACCTACATGTGTCTCATCTATGGACCCAATGACATGGGGCATCCCTCCCAGGGCATAGAAACCACGCTTGACCTCAGTCATCTGTTCAGGGGTTGGGAACTTGATGAAGTCATCCAGGTGAATCAACATGGCCTCTAAGAAATCATGCAGCACACCGCTGAACATGCTCTGGGACATGCCACCAACATGAGCTATGGTATATTGAAAGGTACCCGTGGCAAGGAAATGTAGGGCAGACATTACCTTCAGCTGGGGTGTCAGTGCCGTGGGATACCTGTGCAGCGGTTGCAGGTGTGGTGCCAGTCTCGCCGTCAGCTCCAGAATCAACGGTTGGGTGAAGCGGTAGAGCCGGATACTGTCATTCTCCTGCATGGTGGCCAAGTCTGGAATTCTTCGGGCAACAGGAGGCGCTCTGCAGTAATTTGGAAGTGACAAGGAAGAGTGAGTGCACTACGATAACAACTCATGTCTACTGAGCACATGTAAATCTGGCAATACACACATGCCACATAGGGAGTCAGGCATGTGCTACATGCCCAGGACACGTATGGATGCAAGGTGACACTCCTTCCAAGACCCAGCTACACACGGTGATTGAGAACCTCCCCATGCCACGCCATGGAAATAGCTGTGTCCCAGTGCAAGTGCACTGCCCGACGCAAGACAGGAGTGACATACACCCACACATCAGCAGAAGTGTGATGCCGATTGCAGAGACTGGCAGCGGAACACTTGAGCCACAGGTCACATGACATTACACTAGTCCAGCCCACACACCTTGCCATGAAGGTGCACATGTCATGACTCACCACACATTCCTTGTGAGTTTGCTGACATGGCCTTGTCACGCTACTCCGTGTCCCTTGCATACATGTGCACCTCACATCCGAGAACACATGTGGCATGGTGTTGGGAACAGTGTGCAATGACAATCTACACACAGCCACATGTTGGTTGCTGCAACGGCTGCAGCTTTTGAGGGTGCTACAACATCAACCTGATGTAAATCCCGGACACATATATGGCATAGTCACATTGTGCACTGTGGGTAGTGATAAGTCATGTGTCATGACCCCTGTACCTGGCATCATGGGACACTTCCGTGTGTTGGTGTCGGTGCCATGCCAGTGACGCTCACCCCAAGTGCGCAGTCCCACATGCACACATGTCAAAGGAGTCAAGGGCATGCCTGGCACACATTGCACCCTCACACAGTACACATGTACACATCTCATCATACATCTGGTGCCTTCTCCACTCAGGAGGCATGTTCCACATCACAGCCTGTGACACCTGTGCCCCACACATGTGGTAATGCACAGACGATGCCTTGATGTCCATTCCTGGACAAGTATGTCCATCCATGGACAAGTATGTCCGCCCTATTCCTACATGTGTGTCGCCTATCACCACAGTGATGTGTAAAATCCGCCGTACTGCTGCTGAGAGGGCCTGTGCATGTTCCCAAATCACTGTGGGAGTGCTGCCGTATGTGTACCCATCGTGATGGCGAGCGTAGATGCGAGTGTACGGTCCGTGTCACTACGGGTACGCATACGCGTGCAGACCCATAGTGATGGAGAGCGTAAATGTGAGTGTACGGTCCGTACCACTACGGGTACGCATACGCGTGCAGACCCATAGTGATAGAGAGCGTAGATGCGAGTGTACGGCCCTATCACTATGGGTCTGCACGCGTATGCGTACCCGTAGTGGTACGGACCGTACACTCGCATCTACGCTCACTATCACTATGGGTCTGCACGCGTATGCGTACCCGTAGTGGTACGGACCGTACACTCGCATCTACGCTCACTATCACTATGGGTCTGCACGCGTATGCGTACCCGTAGTGGTACGGACCGTACACTCGCATCTACGCTCTCTATCACTATGGGTCTGCACGCGTATGCGTACCCGTAGTGGTACGGACCGTACACTCGCATCTACGCTCTCTATCACTATGGGTCTGCACGCGTATGCGTACCCGTAGTGGTACGGACCGTACACTCGCATCTACGCTCTCTATCACTATGGGTCTGCACGCGTATGCGTACCCGTAGTGGTACGGACCGTACACTCGCATCTACGCTCTCTATCACTATGGGTCTGCACGCGTATGCGTACCCGTAGTGGTACGGACCGTACACTCGCATCTACGCTCTCTATCACTATGGGTCTGCACGCGTATGCGTACCCGTAGTGGTACGGACCGTACACTCGCATCTACGCTCACTATCACTATGGGTGTGCAGGCGTATGCGTACCCGTAGTGGTACGGACCGTACACTCGCATCTACGTTCACTGTCACTACGAGTACGCATACGCGTGCAGACCCATATTGATGGAGAGCGTAGATGCGAGTGTACGGTCCGTACCACTACGGGTACGCATACGCGTGCAGACCCATAGTGATAGAGAGCGTAGATGCGAGTGTACGGTCCGTACCACTACGGGTACGCATACGCGTGCAGACCCATAGTGATAGAGAGCGTAGATGCGAGTGTACGGTCCGTACCACTACGGGTACGCATACGCGTGCAGACCCATAGTGATGGAGAGGGTAGGCATGCATGTACGGGCCGTTGCCATGCATTTGGGGTGCCCTAGGGCCCCCACACGCACCGTACCTGTGTGTGATGCTCCAAATTACATAGGGGACAAGTATTAAGGCCTACATGCATGCTGGTTGTCATGGAGACCAAGTTCAAAATTCGAAATTGTTCTGGAAGGTGCACAGCAGAAGTCAGTTGGAATTTGTCTACTTTGTTGCAATGTGTTTGTGGGGCTGACATCATGCAGGAGAATGAAACCGATAGAGAACACACAGACTGCTAGGTTTGTAGGGATTGGTGGAAACATAGGATGCAAATGTGAGTGACCAATCTCTCTGTACTCCTGTGCATGAGACTGGGCAGAAGGGCACATATAAGGCAGCCTGGTCCCATGAGGGAGCACTTGCCTGCACATCTTTGCATTCGTCGACCCAGCTGCTGCTACTGATTCCCTGGAACCATGTCAAGGGCTGTGGAGAGGACACAGCCATTCACCCTGGAGGAGAACATGGCTCTGCTGGATGTGATCCTCCCACAGTACCCCATGCTGTATGGGCGACCAGGGTATCAGGTGAGTGCATAGGCCACTGCCACAGACTGTCCCTATGTTGTGACTGTGACTTCGGCCATTGCGTCCAGGTGTAACACACATGCCATGTACTGTTGGGGGGGTCCCAGGGGGGGGGTGCCTGATGTCTCCCAGCAGTGCCCTGAGACAGGAGGGGTGTGTGCCTATCACTCCCAGCAGTGCCCTGAGACAGGAGGGGTGGGTACAGTGTGCTCCCAGCAGTGCCCTGAGACAGGAGGGGTGTGTGCCTATCACTCCCAGCAGTTCCCTGAGACAGGAGGGGTGTGTGCCTATCACTCCCAGCAGTGCCCTGAGACAGGAGGGGTGGGTGTGGAGTCCTCCCAGCAGTGCCCTGAGACAGGAGGGGTGTGTGCCTATCACTCCCAGCAGTGCCCTGAGACAGGAGGGGTGGGTGCCTATCACTCCCAGCAGTGCCCTGAGACAGGAGGGGTGGGTGTGGAGTCCTCCCAGCAGTGCCCTGAGACAGGAGGGGTGTGTGCCTATCACTCCCAGCAGTTCCCTGAGACAGGAGGGGTGTGTGCCTATCACTCCCAGCAGTGCCCTGAGACAGGAGGGGTGGGTGTGGAGTCCTCCCAGCAGTGCCCTGAGACAGGAGGGGTGTGTGCCTATCACTCCCAGCAGTGCCCTGAGACAGGAGGGGTGGGTGCCTATCACTCCCAGCAGTGCCCTGAGACAGGAGGGGTGGGTGTGATGCACAGTGTGAGCCTTGATCACTGATTGTGACATTGCCATCATTCCACCTGTGTACCCACTATGGCACATACAGCTTTTTCCCTCACCAGGGGATGATGTCCCAATGACAAAGGTGCAATGCGTTGGCTGCATGACATGCCTTGTTGTAACCAGCTAATTTGTACCCATATGTCTCTCTGTGACATGTGGCTGGTGTATTGATGTGGTGTCACTTGTTCTACCTCACAGGTGGGCGCCACTGCCAAGGAGCAGATCTGGCTGACCGCCGTCAGTGCCGTGAGGCGTGTGGATGGTCGGAGGCGGAGCCTGCCCCAGGTGAGGAAACGCTGGCAGGATATCCGGTGCTGGACGCGGAGGATTGCACGGCTCCTGCTGGGGGACTCACCTGAGAGCCACAAGAACCGCAACCGCCGCCGTCTGAGCCACCTCCACAGGCGTGTGCTGCCGGTGGTCTTTCTAGACCTGGAGAGGCGCTTACAGGCGATGCAGCAGCCGGAAGGGGGTAGGTACATGTGTGTTTGTTGTGTGTCACCGGCATTTGTAAGGGCACAGTAGCATGAATTCACTGGCAGGGTTTGAAGGTGCTGTGCAGATCCTGTTTGCCCCAGTATAGCGCTGTGCCCCTGCCACCCTTCCCCTCCTTGCAATGTGTTCCCTGGTCTGTGTGTAGTCACTCCTCCACAGGGTAATGTAGGCTTGCGCTTTGTCCACGGGAACAATGTCTGTAGCATCATGTGTGGGGGTGGTGTGTAACAGGTTGTGGGACATTGCCTGTGCACTGTCAAGTTCACTGCATGTGGGTTCCATATCAGTTGGCACTGATGCTGACTCCAGACATGGGAGTTGGTCTCTCATGTGTCATGCCTTACAGCGCGCATGTCCCATGTAGTGGCCTGTGACATGATGTGCATGAGTGTGCGATACACATAGTGCAGGGATGGTGACGTGTGTTGCAGTCATTACCATTCAGTAGCATGTAGTTGCGTGCCCACTACTGTCCCCTGGGGCACCTTTTCCTGAGTGGTGTATGTGTCATCATACACGTGGCCACTGTCAGTGTCTACAGCGTAAGTTGTGCTCTCTGCCATTGTCCCCTGTCACCATGTATATAGACGTGCTATTTTGTACAGGTGTCCACTGTGCAGCCTGACCTGATTGTCCTTCTTCATACTCACAGTTGCCAGTGCCTGTGTGTCTTGCTATACTCATCTGAGGATGGGCACTGGTACCACATTATTTGTACAGGCGCACCTTGGCTGTTTGGCGTTCAATCTCGCTTTTTGCCTGCCCCTGTGTGTATCACCCAGACTATGAGATGTTGGTGCCACCTGTGTCTCAACAATTTGCCTCGTGTAGGGTCTTGTTGGGGTGGGCAATGCCTATGTGTAAAATCCTGATTACCACTTGCTGGGTCTGGGCAGTGTGTGATGTGTCTGGACACACACGCAATGTGCAGTGACAGAGTCATGTTGTGCATGTTTTCAGCATTACCTATGCAGCATGTGTCTCAAGTTCATGGATATGGTCCCTGGTCATGGGTATTTTCGCCAACGCTGTGTGGTGCAGATGCAGTGCTGGATTGTCCCCAGGGCCTGGGTGCTATGTCAGACTCCTTTTCCTGTGTTTAGCTATTGTCTCATGCTCTCCATGGTATTTCAGTGGCATGGTGGCTCAACCAACTGTGTGTTTCATGCCCTACATCGGTACCCTGTTCAGTAGATGTTAGGGATCTTCTTTTTCAGGCCATGCAATGTTACCTATGTGGATTGGACTCATGTGACAGATGTGTACAGATGTCTGATTATTTCTGTCTCTCCACCCTGCCCACAGCATCGTCGGGGGACACAGAGGGAGACATGGACACAGACCAGGCGGAGGGACCGAGCACCAGTGCCAGCCGTGACATCGGGTCTGGCACATCGAGTGGTACAGAGGCGGAGGAGAGTGTGGCCGAGGACCTGTCGACTGGCACATCAGACTACGAAGCTGACAGGTCCGGGGACGATGTCTCCGAGTGGGCGGAGGCTGCACCAGCAGCTGACAGCGGAACAACACCTCGCACCGCCCCCTCAGTTTCCACCAGCCGCCTCCCACTTGCTCGTGTCCCTTCCCAGCGTGCCCGGTCACAGCATGTCTCCTTCCTGCCAGGCACCGCACCCCCTGCCCCTGTCTCCACTGCTGCCGCCAATGCAGAGTCTGTGGACATCCAGCGGCAACTGCAGGTTGGTCAGGCTGCGATCCTTAATGTCCTCCATGCCCACGGCAAAACCCTCACCAACATCGAGGCTTTCTTGGAGGACATTCATTCATCGCAGGCTGACCAACGCAACTTGCTGAGGTCCATCGACTCCACACTGACTGCAGCAGTGGGTCTCCTGCAGCGCGACCTCCCCCCACCTACCCCTGCCCCATCCACACTTCCCACTCCCATGCCTGTCACACGTACACCCAGACGTCGGCATGCACCCACATCAACAGACACGGGCACCACACCAGCAGGGAAGGTCCACCGCACTCCTCCTGACACGCACACACAGGGTGAGGTAGGCACACCCACTGGGTCGGGGGGCAAACGTGTGACACGCAGCCATAGTGGGAGTCCGCATTCCACCCAGTCCACTCCCTCCAAATCCACTCCCCTCAGCTCTCCTGGCCACATCTCCCCCAAGGACACCTTCATGGCCGCTCTGTCCCTGAGCCCCACAGTTACACCACCACGCAAGCGGTCAAGGAGGTCCCCGGTCAGGGTGGTTGAGTCTCCCCCCCTGTCTCCACCCTCCCCCGGTGGCGCTGCGACCCATCCCTCTGATCCCCCCCCCCTCCTTGGGGCCTGAGGTCCCTTCGGGTGCAGGGGACTCCCTGGAGGACCTTGCAAAGGTGTGTAGTGCCATCCTGGCCTCCGCCTTTGGCACTGACCCACCTCCTGTGGTGGAGTCCTCCATTCCTGCACCCACAACGCCTCCCCTTTGCCCTGATGTCCCTGCGGTGCCTGTTGCTTCCCCCCCCCCTGATGCCCTCACCAGTGTGGAAGACGATGCCATTTGACTGTGCAGGCAATGTAGGGGACACGCATCCCACTGTGTCCCCCATCCAGCGAGAATCATTGACTGCCCTATGGGCTTTGTGTAGATTGAACTGCCTGCGATCCACGGACATTGTGCTCATGCTGAATAAAGCTTAATTTTGTTTTCATTATCACACTACTGCTATGCTGGTATTGGTGTTGGTGGGGCTGCTACATGGTTTTTGGTGGTGTGTAAGGGTTTGGGTGTGTGGGATGTGTAGTAGTGTACTGCTCATTGGTGGGACCCTGTGATCTGTGTGCCATCACAAGGTGTTGCCTAACTTTCTTTGTTCATGTAAGCAGTTACTGCATGGTGCACTTGTCCCAGGGTGTATTCCTTCCTCTGTGTACCCAGCTTTCTTCCCTGCAGGGTGTTCCCAATGTTTAGCGCAGAGCTGTGTCTACATGAGCTGTGTGTGTGACGGAGCCCTTCTACTTTGGCCATGCATGCAGGGCCATGTCTCCACCTGCGACAATCGTGGCATCCTTGGTGATCACTGTACTTGTGTGTGGAGTCTGTTGACAGGAGTTCATGGGGACATGTTCCCTTGTAGCCAGTATGCATGTGGATGATTCTGGCCTCACACACATGTGTTACACCCCTCCTGTCTCAGGGCACTGCTGGGAGGACTCCACACCCACCCCTCCTGTCTCAGGGCACTGCTGGGAGGACTCTGCACCCACCCCTCCTGTCTCAGGGCACTGCTGGGAGGACTCCACACCCACCCCTCCTGTCTCTGGGCACTGCTGGGAGGACTCTGCACACACCCCTCCTGGGTCTGGACACTGCTGGGGGGACTCTGCACACACCCCTCCTGGGTCTGGACACTGCTGGGAGGACTCTGCACCCACCCCTCCTGTGTCAGGGCACTGCTGGGAGGACTCTGCACACACCCTCCTGTCTCTGGGCACTGCTGGGAGGACTCTGCACACACCCTCCTGTCTCTGGGCACTGCTGGGAGGACTCTGCACACACACCTCCAATTTCTGGATATGTACGCTTGGGACATACACGGTGTGGGTGCGCTCCATGCATTCGAGGTGAGGGTTCGAGTCGTACTTACACTGTTGGGGTGGGGGGTACGCTCCATGCATACGCGGGTGGGGGTACGGGTCGTACTTACACTGGTGGGGGTGGGGGTACGGTCCGTACGTCCGCGGGTGAGGGTTCGAGTCGTACTTACACTGTTGGGGTGGGGGGTACGCTCCATGCATACGCGGGTGGGGGTACGGGTCGTACTTACACTGTTGGCATGGGGGGTACGCTCCATGCATACGCGGGTGGGGGTACGGGTCGTACTTACACTGTTGGCATGGGGGGTACGCTCCATGCATACGCGGGTGAGGGTTCGTGTCGTACTTACACTGTTGGCATGGGGGTTACGCTCCATGCATACGCGGGTGGGGGTACGGGTCGTACTTACACTGGTGGGGGTGGGGGTACGGTCCGTACGTCCGCGGGTGAGGGTTCGAGTCGTACTTACACTGTTGGGGTGGGGGGTACGCTCCATGCATACGCGGGTGGGGGTACGGGTCGTACTTACACTGTTGGCATGGGGGTACGCTCCATGCATACGCGGGTGGGGGTACGGGTCGTACTTACACTGTTGGCATGGGGGGTACGCTCCATGCATACGCGGGTGAGGGTTCGTGTCGTACTTACACTGTTGGCATGGGGGTTACGCTCCATGCATACGCGGGTGGGGGTACGGGTCGTACTTACACTGGTGGGGGTGGGGGTACGGTCCGTACGTCCGCGGGTGAGGGTTCGAGTCGTACTTACACTGTTGGGGTGGGGGGTACGCTCCATGCATACGCGGGTGGGGGTACGGGTCGTACTTACACTGGTGGGGGTGGGGGTACGGTCCGTACGTCCGCGGGTGAGGGTTCGAGTCGTACTTACACTGTTGGGGTGGGGGGTACGCTCCATGCATACGCGGGTGGGGGTACGGGTCGTACTTACACTGTTGGGGTGGGGGGTACGCTCCATGCATACGCGGGTGGGGGTACGGGTCGTACTTACACTGTTGGGGTGGGGGGTACGCTCCATGCATACGCGGGTGGGGGTACGGGTCGTACTTACACTGTTGGCATGGGGGTTACGCTCCATGCATACGCGGGTGGGGGTACGGGTCGTACTTACACTGGTGGGGGTGGGGGTACGGTCCGTACGTCCGCGGGTGAGGGTTCGAGTCGTACTTACACTGTTGGGGTGGGGGGTACGCTCCATGCATACGCGGGTGGGGGTACGGGTCGTACTTACACTGGTGGGGGTGGGGGTACGGTCCGTACGTCCGCGGGTGAGGGTTCGAGTCGTACTTACACTGTTGGGGTGGGGGGTACGCTCCATGCATACGCGGGTGGGGGTACGGGTCGTACTTACACTGTTGGGGTGGGGGGTACGCTCCATGCATACGCGGGTGGGGGTACGGGTCGTACTTACACTGTTGGGGTGGGGGGTACGCTCCATGCATACGCGGGTGGGGGTACGGGTCGTACTTACACTGTTGGCATGGGGGTTACGCTCCATGCATACGCGGGTGGGGGTACGGGTCGTACTTACACTGGTGGGGGTGGGGGTACGGTCCGTACGTCCGCGGGTGAGGGTTCGAGTCGTACTTACACTGTTGGGGTGGGGGGTACGCTCCATGCATACGCGGGTGGGGGTACGGGTCGTACTTACACTGGTGGGGGTGGGGGTACGGTCCGTACGTCCGCGGGTGAGGGTTCGAGTCGTACTTACACTGTTGGGGTGGGGGGTACGCTCCATGCATACGCGGGTGGGGGTACGGGTCGTACTTACACTGTTGGGGTGGGGGGTACGCTCCATGCATATGCGGGTGGGGGTACGGGTCGTACTTACACTGTTGGCATGGGGGGACGCTCCATGCATACGCGGGTGGGGGTACGGGTCGTACTTACACTGTTGGCATGGGGGGGACGCTCCATGCATACGCGGGTGGGGGTACGGGTCGTACTTACACTGTTGGCATGGGGGGTACGCTCCATGCATACGCGGGTGGGGGTAGGGTCCGTACATATCCGTCCCCACGCTATGTGATGCTTGTGCGGGCCGTACCCAGGCCTTTGCCACGTGGGTACGATCCGTCCCGCCATTGTTGGGGTGACGTGTGTGTGGGCGTGGTACGACTCGTACCCACGCTCTTGAGGCGTGGGTACGGGACGTACCTGTCTGGTTGTGTTGCCGGTTCGCGTGGTGACGGACTTCCGTTGTGGCGGTCGCTGGCTTATCAGGACACACCCCCACCCCCTCGTGGTGACCAGGGCATGGGAGTCAGGTATGTCCAGGCCATGTGTGACTTATGTGGTTGTTTTGTGGTCTGCCCTGGTCGTGCCACCCCCACCCACCCCACTTTCCCCCCTCCCTTAGTTATTCTGACCTTCTGCGGCGTCTGCGTCGGTGCCTGTAGAGCAGGTGGACTGCTATGAGGGCAGGGATGACTCGTAGGTTCGGGTCCATGTCTGTCCGTCGCGTACTGGTACTCCAATCGCGTCGTCCTGTCGCGTACGGGTCCTCCTTGGTGGCGTCGTCCTGTGTGTCCGTCACGTACTGGTCCTCCTTGTTCGCGTCGTCGTCTGTCCGTCGCGTACTGGTGGTCCTTGTTCGCGTCGTCCTGATTTCCCGGCAGTTTTTGGCTGCCGCAAAATATTCACCGTGCGGGGTGACGTCGGTGCGAATCGTGATTCCTGGGTCGTGAATGGCTGGCTGCGAGCGTCCCGACGTCAGGTCGGCACTTTCCCGGATCGCATTGGTAGGTGTTTTTTTGTTCGGTCGGACTTTTTTACGAATCGTACGGTCATGGTGTACCCGTGCGAATCGTAATTCCTTGTTTGTAGAAATTGACGACCGGGTACGCGTCGGACGGAGAATATGCTCCGTCCGACGGTTCGTACCCGGTTTTTACCGGATCGTGATCGGCACCTAAGAAGTATCGCCACGCTTCTTGAATTAATAACAATGTCATTTGAATTTCCAGTTTCCCTTTTTTCATCTCCCAAGCGCATGTTTAGATATAAACTTGTCGCCCAAATTACTTTTTCCATTTAGAACCCCGAGAACAGAAAGTGAGTGCAATAAACTACACTCCATCTGAAAATGTTGTGTTTCTAAAAAATAGCTTTGTGTAGAAGACAGTTGGTGTTATAAGCTACATGAACAAGCATGCATCATTCCTAAAAAGGGAGCTTCAAAACCACAATTACACAGGAAGTAAGTCTTTCTCCGAAAAACGACAACTAAGCACAACGAACACAATACAGACCCCCAGGATATTGGGGCAAGGATTAGCAAATTTAGCGGCACAAATGTGGAAATTTAGCGGGACAAATATGGAAATTTAGCAGCATTTTTGCAGCACTTTATTTTACTTATTTCCATTCATTTTCATCCTAAAATAAATGGAAACTGTTTTAGCAGATTATTCCACTTTGAAATAGGCATGTTTAAAGTGTCTGCAGCTCTACAGAAGCACAGCTCCAGTCCTAACCTCGTAGGAGGGAGCTGTGTTTCTCCCTGGAATGTTCACACTTGGGTGTGGCATATGCTTCATAAGAATTTGCTCTCTCTGAAAAATTAGAAGCGACATCAGACCTATTAAGCGAAGCCTCCACGACATCGGACAGGCAGGAATTATCTGATAAAAGCTTAGATGTTGATGCCATTGAAGCCAAAATAGTGTTAAAATTAGGAGTTTGAGGAAAATCTTTTTCAAAATCTCTGACCTAATATCTTTTGTTCAAGAATCTCAGAACAGTAGATTTGTCTGGATCTTTCCACTGTTGATATAAAATATCCTTTGACATCGTGGAGAATCAGGTCACCCGCATCATGACTCGTATATTGTGAATAAAACCCCTCTTCCTGTCGGTCTTTGCTTTTAAAACACAGAGTTTCTCTGATGGGAAACAATAATTCTAGCAATTGAGAGTCTTACATATATTTTCCCATTTCATCCTTTTCAGACTCATCATCTTGATCTTTAGAGCTCATTGCTCTGGGTTCTACCATTGCAGAATCAGCCGCCTTTTTAGGTTGAGCCTAGAGTCAGCGCAACACGTGCTGCTCTGCGAGACTTGATGTACTGGAGTATGGAATAGAAACCCCGCCCGCTCTCCACCCATATTTTTCATTGGCTTGTGTCGCTGTCCTTCGTAAATGCTGGCTTCTGATTCGTAAATAGGCTCATTAGTCCCTCCTTAGTACTGCCTTGTCTTCATTTGTAACCTCCCATGGCGACTGGCCCTTTTACTTTGGCTGTTACAGGGTACGTGTTATTTAGTGTTGTAAGCACTATTTTCTTTATTGAGTTTCTCTTACTGCAGGCACGACGTGCTATGCCTACATTCAGCATGCCATGCTGCCCCCTCTGGCCTCCCCCCGGGAGCCGCGCTTTAGGTTTCAGGACGGTGCCCACTCTACAAGTACAGTAAAACATTTTAGTATTTTACTTTCACCAGCTTTAACTTTAATATGGCACACTTGCGCCTTTCACTTGTTGTTCACCTAATCATTGTTTAGTTTTTGATTTAAATTAACACGGCGCACGCTCAACAATGGCGCCTGCTGCCCGAAGCCCCCTCCCGCCTCCAGGCGCCGCGCTTTAGGTTTCAGCACGGTACCCGCTTCACAAGTACAGTAAAACATTTTAGTATTTGTGTTAGACTTGGGGGTCTCTAGTTGGCACAGGTATGCACTTGTGACAAATAGGGACCTTCTCCTCTAGTCGGGGTAAGGGGGTACACTCCTAAAATAACCCCTGCTCACCCCCTTGGTAGCTTGGCACGAGCAGACAGGCTTATCTCAGAGGCAGTGTGTAAAGCATTTGTGAACACATACAGTAATCAAGTGACAACACTACAGATGGACACCACACAGGTTTTATATCAAAAATAAGTATTCTTTATATAGATTTACCACCATTAAACCATTAAACGACAAAAACACACAATACTGTTACTTTAGCTGGTAGGATTTTGCTCAGTTCTCTTACGTTCTTAAATGCGACACTTTAAGTCAATGTACCTTTTAGATGCGACACGCAGGGCAACGAAAGTGTTGCAACGATGGTGATGCGATGAAGTTTTTGGTGCAAAGAAATAAAGATGTGAAGATCTTCCAGATGCGACACGCTTCTCCGATGTTGCGAGAAGTCTCGACTCGATGCTTTAGCTGGAGCGGCGTCACCCTTTACGCGATGCAACGACAGCGGCCTTGGCAGCGACACTCTTCTCCAATGTTTGCAAGACACTTCCAGGATGATGCGAGACGCTACCGCTCGATGCGATGCTGCAGCGGTGACACACTTTACGAGATGCGACGACAACAGCTCCGACGGCGGCACGCTTCTCCTTCTTGAGTCGTGCTTCCAGCTCCTTGCGACACGCAGTCCCTCAGAAGGCCCAACAACAGCAGCAGGTACTTCCAAAGAACTCTGGGGAGCTGGGGGGTGAAGTCTGTTGTTCCTGAGACTTCAGCAGGAGGCAAGCTCTTTTCCAAGCCCTTGGAGATCCTTCACAAGTTTAGCAAAAGTACACACAAAGTTCCTTTCACCTCTCTTTGGCAGTAAGGCAACCACTGCAGGCCAATCCCCCAGGTTCAGGGATAGTTTCCTCCTCAGCTTCTTCTGGTTCCTCCCTCAGCAAAGGTTCTTCTTGTTTTCCCAAAGTGATCTAAGTTCTTGGGATCAGGGTCCCAATATTTATACCCAGAAATCCTTTGTCCTCTGAAGGCAGAGGGGCATTTGCCCAGTCCAAACCAGTTCCTGGATCAAACCCGGATCTGTTGACTGGGTGTGAGTGTTTGATTGGTTCTGATGCTCCGTCCATCACCACCCCCTTTTGTACCAACCAGTTCCTGAGCACTCTGTTTATCAGACTTCTCCTTTCCTTTCACAGGGCAGAAACATTAGACGCCCCACAGGAGGTGGAGCCAGCATTGTGGAAGGCAAGTACAGCCCTGGAGCACTTTGTTGACAGGATTCCTTCTCTTCATTCACTGTGCAGGGCAGAGACATCAGCCGCTCCCCAGGGGGTGGAGCCAGCATTGTGGAAGGCAGGCACAGCCCTATTCAGGTCCCAGGTGCAACTCCTCCCACCCATCTAGATGCAGATCTCTCTATTCACCACTGGGGCACCTCACCCTGTCTCCTGGAATTCCCCAGCCCTGTCACTTAAACTCCAGACAAAGGAATATGCACATCAAAACCAAAGCTTAGGTGCACCACTCAAAATAACTTTTGCCAAAAAAGATCATTTTAGCGTCCATATCAAAGAAAGAAAGTTCTTGAGTTTATTCTTTTTTTCTTTCTCTTTTATTGTTTCTTTTTCATATCACGTTGCTGAGATGCAGCATTCAACACACAGAACAGCCGACGCGTTTCGTCCCCTTGTGGGACTTCTTCAGGGCAATAAATATAGGTGGAGTAAGACTCTCTCCAAGGTATATTTTGATTCTGGGATTCCTTTACAGGAAACTTATGCCCATCCGATAAGAAATTGTGTAATGTTGTAACGCCGTTTTATTAGAAGTAGTGATCACTCAGTAACTGAATGATACAAATCCCACTTTGATAATGTCCTGCTCTGCCACTGTATATGTTAGGCAGGTTAAGAGTAAATTCCTTGTAAGGTATTCTAAAATCAATCTAGAACAGCCAGACGTCCCATTATGAGCACTATTATAATTATAATCCAATCAAGTAAATGAGCAACAACCGCAGTTATTATGTAGTGAAATACACCAGTTCAGAGGGACGTATCTTCAGACAAGAAAATGCCTACTTTCTAAAAGTGGCATTTTCAAACACAGAATGTTAAAACCAACTTCACTAAAAGGTGTATTTTATCATCCTGAGTTCAGGCATACTAAATTCTACCATGTTCTACCATGTTCTCTGAGTCAGTTAGGATTATAAGATGTAATAACCAAACTGCCCATTCTGGCCTATGGAGAACAGGTAGCCTTGCAATAGTGAAAAACGAAAATGGCTGTAATTCACTATTAGAACATGCCACACACACCAGGGCATGTCCTACCTTATCCTTACAATGCACCCTGCCCTTGGGCCTACCATAGGGGTGTCTGATTTGAAGAAAAGGGAAGGTTTAGGGACTGGCAAGTGGGTGCACTTGCCCAGTCAGCATGACAGTACCAGACTGCACGCAGGCTCTGCAATGGCAGACCTTAGACACATGTTTACAGGCTGCTTCTGTGCTGCAAGCCCACCAGCAGCATTTGGATTACAAGCCCTGGGCACTCCTGGTGCACTGTACTAGGGTCTGACAGGTAAACCAAACCAACCAATCATAGAATCACAAATTATACATCAAATTAGAATAGGGAGCACTTGCACTGTGGCACTGGACAGCAGTGGCACAGTGCCCTGAGCAACTAACACCAGTAAAAAATACATGAGGCACAGCGAAAAATGGAAGGGAGACTCACGCCAATGTGCCAGGTCTAACAATTTGCTTTCACAACGCTGCTGAGAAGTACCAGTACTGTTCTACATCAGCCCTGCTGAGAAGTACCACTACTGTTCTACATCAGCCCTGCTGAGAATTACCAGTACTGTACTACATCAGCCCTACTGAGAAGTACCAGTACTGTTCTACATCAGCCCTGCTGAGAAGTACCAGCACTGTACTACATCAGCCCTGCTGAGAAGTGTCAGTATTGTAATACATAACCCCTGCTGTAAAGAGCTGATTTCCATCTCACCAGCAGACCTGCAGCACTGCCTTGTGGTGCAGGTAATGTTCAATCAGAGCTAAGACCCTACTGCAGGGAGATGCTGACACTGTCCCACTGACTGATTGGCAGCCTGTGTTCGAGGTACCAGTACTGCCTCACTAACAGAGCAGCAGCACTGGCAGTGCATGCTGAGAAGTACTGGGAACGTAACATTAAAAGTGCGCCGGCCATTATAAGGCACACCACTCACGCGCAGAGCTCACTGCTCCTCTGGACTATGAAAGCATAACGTATGGCGGCGTTGAGACTGCAGCTTTAGGAGCAATAACACATCCATTTCCAACGCGGTTGCGGCTAGTTTAAAGGGGGCTCGAGTTCAAATCCCTAATTGCCCTTTCCAACAACCTACTTTGTGTGAACCTGGGCTGCATCACTTTACTTACAACTCCCTCATCTGCAAAAAGAAGAAAGCTATGAAGAAGCAGTCTAAAGAGGTCTTTAAAAAGAAGCATTTGCAATGCAATAGGTCTCGCATTTGCGAGAGTTTAAGCTATTTGCATTGTAAATGACAATGCCTTTCATTTATGTTTTAAAAACCAACACATAAATAAAAGGCATTGGGGCATATTCTCAAGAGCGTGTGATAACCATCGCAAAAGTTACTTAACGCAACCTACAACATCGCAGTCCATCGCGGGAAATTTACGCCATGTTAACCAAGTATTCACAACACGGCGCTACCATGCGATGGTCACCAGATAACGTGCCAAATGGCCAGGTTAAAATCAATGCCATGCCGCAAAAATGCGAAACACAAACGCCTAAAAAGCTGCGATGAGGCCAAGCGCGATACAAAAAGCTGCGAAAACCAGCCGCAGGCCTGCAAATCCCACGCGTCTAGCGGCAAAATGCACTATAAAAGCAGAACAAGAAACACACACCAGAAACAATCCAAAGTGCGTTGATGCAACCTGACCTAGCGCACAGGACAACGCGAACCCCACAAGCCCCACAGACCACCAGCAAGGTACAACGGGGTCGGGGAAGGCCAGGGAGAAGAGGGAGAGGAAGACGGGGTGCAGTCCGCAGCAAAACCAGATCAGCCTCACGGAGGTGACAGAACACTACCATCAACTGACCCACAAGTAGACCACCTGGAATGCAGTCAGAGTGCCGAGGAGGCCAAGAGGCGCTGGTATGATGTGACAACCTAAATAAAGAACAAACCCGCTGCAAACGTGAAGGCTGCAACGGCGACAGGAGGTGGCAGTCCTGCGCCACAGGAGGAGCTGGAGGAAAGCATCAGTGTGGAGATGGTGCAAGGAGTAAGGAGTACGGACACAGCCCGAGAGGACCGGACACAACATCAACAGGGTGAGTAACGACCAGGGACTGGGGGGATGGGGATAGATGGGCACAATGGCACACATGCCCAATGAGGAGTAGCACACTGCACACCCACAATTACCCTGGATCATGTCCCTGATCCCCTTGGCACACTGCAGCACACACCCATAGCAAGAACAGCACACCCACATTGACGACAACGTGGTACAATGCGCCAAGCTGACACTGCAGAACAGAGGACACAACTGGCTCGCACACGTGCAGAAACATGCCTACTACATCTGACAGAGCAGGAAACTGTGCAATGGAAAAGTATGCGTATGACCTCACATACGTCATGTAGTTCAAATGTACACTGTCCCGCAGCAGTACTCAGCACCTCCTAAACAGTCCCAATGTACATTGCCATACAGTCTGCATGTAAACTAAGGGTGGGCGTAGTTCGCGAAGTAGCACTTCGCGAAGCTACACAAAGTGAAGTTCGCACTACGCGAGCTACGCGTAGCACTTCGCGAACTGCGAAGTAACATGTTCGCACTGTGCAAGATGTTGTTTTCAATGATTGCACAGTGCGGACAAGCAACCGGCACTGTGCAATCATTGAAAATGGCATCTTGCACAGTGCGAGCTGTAGTTTTCTGCTGCTCGAGTAGATTTTTACTCGAGCTGCAGCTTTCTCAACGCGAACTGGTAGTTTCTCATCGCGAGCGGTCGCGAGCATACGCGACCCCTCGCAATGAGAAACCTGACCTTCTCGCGTTGGGAATCTCGCCGGGAGGTTTATTTTCCATGCTCGCGATCGCGAACAAGGAAAAAGTCTCGCCAGGATGTCATTTTGCTTGCTCGCGGTCGCCAACTTGACGTTGAGGACCGCGAGCAAGCAAAAAATGAACGCAGCACTACGCAACACTACGCTACGCGTGTTCGCACTGTGCTACGTGCAGTTCGCGTAGTGCGAAGTAGCGCGAACTTCGCAAACTACGCGAGCGTAGCGTAGTGCTTCGCCCAGGCCTAATGTAAACCAGAAGAATGCACCAACACATATGTCAACACAATGTCAAGATGCATCTCCTCTTCACATTGCAGAGGGACACACGACACCGACAGCAGAGCACAGAAGGCAACACATCTGTGATGCCAGAGAGGACCATCACACCTTCAACACCGACGCCCTACAACAGCCCATGGACATCCCACGCAACCCACCACCAGGACCCGGGCAGCCAAGCTACTCAGAGGAGAACACAGAGCCTGCAACAGACCACACAGCAAGAAGCACCCGCAAGCACAGCTGGCTCACAACACTTCAACCACCTACCCATGGCTCCCCAATGCCATGTGTCAGCACGCCAAAAGGAGGTGGTCGAACAGGTGTGTGAGGGGTCCGAACCCATGGAAGGTGAACTAGATCACATACTTTGGTGTCTATTTCCCTTCAGGGACCACCTACACCCCACAAAGGATGCCCACTCTGCCATAGACACATGCAGATGCACATTCACAGTACAGAACCACGCCCAGGGTCACGCAAATAGCAGTCACACACCCACGCTGGCTCTGCGTACAACGGCCCAGGCCACTCACCTTACGAATTGAGTGGGTGATGACAAAGCTACAAGTCCAAGCTCTAACCCTCTGCCTGCGGTGACATGTCTGCGTCCGCTGTACACAGCACGATGCAATGTCGTAGGGCCCAGGGCCTCATGCATACAATAAGACCACAGGGACACACGCATATATCATGTTGAACTGGCTACGGGCACGTGCGCCCGGCCCCTTTATTGGCAGGGCCACATGTACAGTGATGCCAGTGCTGGATGTGTGTGGAATGCTTGGTGCTGGCAACCACTTGAACAGTGGACACCAGTGCAACGGAAACTGAAAACACCTGCATAACAGAGTCAACTGCTGAGCAACATGGAGGGAGCCGGAGAAAGTCCAGAGGAAACCCAACATGCAAACAGAAGTGTCCATGAGTTGCAGTGCACTATGGTTGGGACACTCATGTGAAGAAAAAGTCTTGGATTGTGTCCCTTCGAGATGTTCCTGATGCAGATGCAGTGGGGTGTGTTAGACCTGCATCATCTTCCTCATCAACGTCCCAGGTCTCCCACATTGCTTGAGATGACATTGCTGCGCAACCTCTCCACAGCACAAAACTCAATCAGTAACAGACGTTGGCTTGCGGTGCCCTGAGTTAGTAGCACCTGGAGTGCTGAGCAGGGTATCAGGCCGATGATGGCATCCATGACAGGTGTGAGCAACTCCGTAAGTCTGTCAGGACCACTGTTTCGACTCTGACAGATGGCGGTTGGAGGTGGTCCTTGCAGTGGTGGTGTGTGCCTCCTGCGGTGATGCGACGTTCAGGCCGGTCAGGACTCGATTTGATGTGTGGGCCCTGGTGGGCCGCAGTTGAGGCCAGAGGCTGTGTACGGCACAGAGCCACAGACACATGGCGTTGATGACCCCAAGGCCATTGCCTCAGAGGCCATCCAATATCTCAGAAGAATGTGTCCCACACCTGACAAGCACAGAGTTAGTGGCCCCGGATGCACTGCGGGCGGCACAGGCACCCAGCCACGGGACGGTGACTTGCGGTGCAGTCAGATGGGCCATGCGACCTGAGCGGGTCCTCATCAATCTCCGAGGTCTATGTTGCGGAGGGTTGTGGGGGACAGTGAAAGCTGTCCTCCAGGGCATGATGCAGAGGGTGGAAGCAGTCCTGAAGCAGCAAATGGAGGAGTGGAATGCCACGGCATTGTTTTCGCCACAAAGTCAGTATCACCAACATTATTGTGACGACAAACCCAAGTCTATGGACTCAGTTGCCACCAAAGTCCAACCAGAAAGTGTCCATGGGTCTCGGGGAACAGACTTAATGTCACTGGGGCTGAAAGGGGATGCAGTCTGCGATGAGGCCTGTACAATGACATCAAGTCAGCCATAAATAAATCAAGGCTGAATTCAAAATTGTGTGGGACCTACTCGACCGCAGTGTAGGCCGGAGGGAGTGGTCAGCAAGGGCCCACAGCTATGTGTCGTTGGGATGCTATGCACATGGTCGCTGCCACCTGATCGTAGGGAGTACAGTGAAGTAGAATCTTCATTATTGTGCGTACATGGACAATGTATGATCAAGGCTCAGTTCCAAATGTGTGACCTACTTGTCTGTAGTGTAGGCCTGAAGCAGTAGTCATCAGGGGACAACAGACATGTGTCGTGAGCATGTCATGCACAGAGTTGTTGGCACCACATCGAAGGGAGTACTCTGATGTAAAATCTGCAATGAACATATGTACTCTGCCATCATGTAATCAAGTCTCAGTTCCAAATGTGTGACCTTCTTGACCGTAGTGTAGGCCAGAGGCAGCAGTAGAGTACGTCAACGAGAAAGGACTGAAGCAGGCCTGTGTCGTGGAGGCTGTAATGGTCTGAGGTGGCTTCCAAGGTCGCGGGCCTCGGGCTTGGAGCTTGCGCCTGCACGTGGTGGGCCCTCCTTGACACACGCTGGTGTCGGCAGATGATCAGTGTGGCCTGGCTGCGCAGGGGAGGGCCTGAAGGGTTCAGGGTCAAGCGGGCCGGGGTACAGCAGGTGCACAGGATCTCAGGCAAATCCGCTCACGAGGACGGCGTCGGCCTTGTGGTGGGGTAAGATGCGCCGCCCTGGCAGAGACGTTGGGCATTCCGGAAGAGGACCAGGGCTACGTGCTTTTTATTCACACCCTTACGCTGGCCTGGTGTTCGCTGGGCCATCCCACTCAGCTCATGCTTACGGTGGGGACGTAACATGCAACATTTCTGCGAACTCCCCCACTGGCTGGGGTGGTATGGTTGCGTCCACTGTCCACTACACTCCATACACCAGCTGTGTATGTCGCCATGGATATGGGTGTGTTCTGCATACTGCGGTCTGTCCAGCACATCTCTGCCACTCTTGGCATTGTTTGCTTTCCCAATCATGGTTCTCCTGCCTCCTTCACACATGCCTGATTCCCACCTCTCCCCTCATTCTGCTATTGTGCGGCTGAGGTGCCATGCCGTTGATGGCTCATGTTCACGGCTTGCCCAGGTTACCATAGTAAGTTGTTCTGTTGTGTCTGATGGGTAGGCATGTTGTTTTACATGTTGTATGTGATTTTGTGACGTGGCATTGCCAGAGTTGTGAGTTGCATGCTTGTGGAGTTGAGGTGTGTGAGGTGTTCATTTGGGTCTAGCCAAGGGGCTGTGCATTTCCCTTTGTGCCATCCTGGGAGCGCGGGTTGAAGTTGGACTGTCGGAGGATGATGGAATCATGCACACTGGCTGGGTATTTGGCGACGACATTGGTGGAGATTCCACGGTGTTTGTATGTTGCCTGCACATTGATGTGAGATGTGTGCTTTCTGTTGCGGTGATTTTGTGCTGTGTCACCAGGGGGCACAGGTATGACATGTGTGCTCTGGATTGCCCCCAACACGTGCGTGCATCCAGCTATGGCGTATGGTCCTTGCTTGGTCTCCAGCGGATCCTGCGCATTGTGTTGGACGTATAGGGACTGGGGTACCAGGCTGATGGTGATGTCCAGGACAGGTGTGAGGTACTTGGATGTGGCTGGTTGTGAGACTCCTCCGACTCTGGCAGCTGTTGGTTGGGGTGTGCCAGAGGCCATCAGGTGCAGCACCGCCAGCAGCTTTGTGTGGGGTGGGATGTTGGTTGTCTGCTGTGTTGGTGCTGTCAGCCTGTTGGGCGATGATGGTCAGAATGCATAGGATGGTTGTCCTTTTGGGCCTGTAGTGGGCAATGACATTGTCAGGTGTTGGGTCTGTGATGCTGGTGCGTTTCCTGAGGGTCCACTGTCTTTGTCTGCACTGCCTCTGTCGTGGCCCGGGGGGGGGGGGGGGTCTTTTTGGGGGTTGGGCTCCTGGGAGTGGTGGCAGTGGGTGTTGTGGCCCTCTTGGGTGTCCGGCATGCATGTTCAGTGGCTCCGTGGCATCTGTTGTTCTTCAGGTGTGGCTCTGGGCTGGGCTCACTTTTGTGGTGCAGGCTGTGGTCTGACTTTGCACCAGCTCTGAGCAGGTGTTAGTTTTCTGGTGCTAAAGCGCCTTATCGCATGTTTTGTGTTCTTATCGCCGATATGGCTGGTCATTGTGAATGTTGTGGAGTGGTGCTGTCCCGGCTTTTTGCTCGGGAACGCCTACTCTGCATCTCATTAGCGATAGTTGTCAGGGTCATCTGTGGCGATATTTTTTGAGGATGCTATCGCAGGAAAACTGGTGTTATCTGCTGATAGCACCAGCTTGTGAATGGGGTGGTAAGTTTATCGCAAATTTGGCTGCTTTAAGGTGCCAATAACTCGGCGATAGATCCTTGAGAATATGGCCCATTGTCATTTAACAATGCCAATAGCTCAAAGTCTCGCAAATGCAAGACCTATTGCATTACAAATACTTGTTAATCATGTAATATTGTGGACACCATAAGATGGCCACAAGAGGTCCTCGTTTCCCAAAAGTTGGGAATTGAGAGGTGAAAATATCTGTTTTCACTTTGTCAGCCTTGTAAAAAAAAATAATAATAAAGATCAAATTTTCCAAATCGCGGCATTTTTACAAAACTGCAGATTTCGCAATTTGTTTGCAAATTGCAAAATCCTGGAGGGTCTAACTTTAGGACTCCACCTACAGAGTTTGCATTGAAATCGGTGGTCTACTACTCAGGACTCAAAGCGAGATAATAAACACCAAGAATGGTGACCAACTAAGCAACGTAATGCTGTGAGGCCAGCCAGGCCGAAGTCGAGATGCGGATCAAATGTGCATGCCGCTGAACTATGAGTTTTCTTATAAATGAAAAAAGTAAGTAAGGTTACAAGGTTATATCTAAACAAGTGCTGGGGAGATGTTAAAATCCACTTTTGTATCCGAACCATGGTCCATCTTGGTTAGCCATAACTTTTGACTTTGCCTCTGTCTCGCGTGACTAGATGTCCATGGCGCTTTGATCTTTTAGGTGCTACTACTCAGGCACATCTACAGCACCATTGCCGTCACTTCTACTGCTCTAGACGCGGTGTGTAGAGCAATGGTTGTTTCTGCAGCATCTGGAGACTCTTTGGCTTTGTAGGTCTGAGACTTGGGGACTGACCTTGAGCTTGCTTTCATTATGTCGGCACTCAGTCTGTTCTTTAATTCTTTTTTGTTTTTTTTGTAGACAAACTTATCCAGTGCACCCTGGTATTATTCCTATTTTTCTCCGAGTAACTTGTAAAAGTGCTTCACGTTTTCAAAGGATAACAGTTTTGATTTTTGAGATTTTAGCGCCACCTACTGGCCTTTCCCAATACATCTACCAGATAACAATTCACATTCATGCCACATCATTCTATAGGAAAGCTCCTACGTATACGTTGTTATTCTAAACCCATGTTCAGATTCCCTTCATATTTTGCACAAGCTCATCTCTCTTTGGTTCTTTGGTGCTCAACATATCCTTCTCCCTCCTCCACTCACCTACCGGATTCCTAGCAAGATAGCGTAATGACCCTTCTCTCTCCCTCCATTTTCCTTCACTTTCCACTTTGTGATAACGACCTAAGGCCTTCTTCCACCACACCAGCTTTACATTTGAAATAGGACCCCTTTTAATTGTTCCCCATACTGCTGCTTGCTTCTCGTCAACCAGCTGTGTGTTTCCAGTCTCTTGCTCCCATACTCAGCCATTCTCTCCCTGTGTGGTACCTGACTATTATTCCCATACTCGCCCTTCTCTCCCTTGCTCCTTCTCTTTCTGTCTAGCATCATGGAACCTCCACATGATGCTTGACAGAAACATTCACTGTCCTTTGCTGGTCACAATTCGTTGAATTTCGACTTTCCCCCTAATCTTTCCAAAAACACGACAAAACCTTCAGTACAAAGCTCTCCAATCTCATCCTTAAACACTCTTTGTCGATTACTATTTTTGTATTAACAAGGCAAACGCAGGGACAGGGTCGATATACCGGTGTGTCTGCCCATGCCTAGTTCCAGATAATATGCGGGTGGTTTTGGCGCTAAGCTGCTGGAGCACGTACTTCTGGCCAGTCAGATATTGAACTGGAGCAATCCTTTTTTTCACCATCGACCTGTCACCATACTGAGGGTGTACAGGCCACTGCCCAGGCCGTTAATGAGGATATTGAACTGGAGCAATCCTTTTTTTCACCATCGACCTGTCACCATACTGAGGGTGTACAGGCCACTGCCCAGGCCATTAATGAGGGTATTTTAAACTGTTTCACCTAATTTTCACGTGCACTCTGTCTTAAGAATCTGGTCCTGACGAAGCGCCACCGACCCTTTTGGGCGAAAGAGGCGCGAAACATGTTGACCTATGATCAATGATCCCTGGGCATAAAGTGCCTTCAGGGTTACAGCTTTTTGAGCAGTTTAAATCTGCTCAGGGTACATCTACATAATCAGCTGCATGATGACCCTCCATGCTTTTCACCAATTTTGCACAAACCTTTTTTACTTTTTACCCTCTACATAGAACCCACTCCCCACACACCCACATGCACCATCCGGTGGTTCTTAAAAGATCTCCGTGAAAGTGACCCTTCGGGGGCCCGTAGGGAATTGCAGCGCCGGCCCTACGAGGAGCAACCGCCCGATGATGAAGCATGACACCCTTTGGGTGTGTGAGCGCAACAGAGGACATGGAGTGGTCTTCCATTTACCTGAGTGGGTCTTCGAACTAGGATTCTTTTCACCCCCCTGCTTTTTTCCTTTTTTCTTTTGTAGGGCCAGGGTGACTTTTTGCACCTGCCCGTAGGAACTTTGTCCTCCTGGTGATATACATTAATTAATGACCTTATCTTCTTCACCTTTCATCATGCACAGTGGAAAAATGCCCTATCCTCAGTTATCAAACCCACCACCACTAAGAAAATACATTACGGTCATGAAGCGACTATCTCCATCTATAATACTGGCATAGTGCTCATTCAGTCTTCTAACCGCAACCTGGAACTTTTTGACAATGTCTTCCCTTTCCTCAAGGACCAACTAAACATTGACTTTACCTCACCCCACCTATCCCAACTACCTACGGATCCCCCTCCCAATAACCTACACTGCCCTTGGATTCCTATCCACTCATCCTCCTACTGCTCGCCCCGTACTGTTGGCCACACTACCAAGCCTGATGTCTCGTCATCTCAGAACAGTACGCCCCCTCGGATTGGCACCGACCATTCCTCCAATGCTCACCTAGTCAACCCTCATATCCAACCTTATAATGAAATAATTCACAACACTGCCTCCTTTCAGCTTGTGAAACACAGCTCCCCCAGTCAGCGAACCACTATCACTACACATGCAGGGGCTCCCACAAACCACATGTCTTCCACTTACTCAGCCTTTACATGCTCCTTCTCTGACATCAATACCCCAATACTCTATTCTACGCTGGATACTATACAATCTGATATACAGTTATTGTGGGTTGATATCCTTAGTCTTCTACGCATCACCTCTAATCTAGAACTCAATATGTCAAACCTTTCGATCTACCACCAGCACTGTAATCTTCTCTCGCCCACTCACCCTCCCTCTCTTAGTGGTGTATACTCCAGATCTCAACCTAGATGGAGATGCAAACCTAATCTAGACCATTCCACCTGACCCAACAGGCTTGTCAAATAACTTTCAACCACAGATATCCTCTCCCTACTCTCTCTTTATGATTCCGCCCACCGCGTCCCACCTCCAGTTAGGATACAAATCATTATCACCCAACCGCAAAGCATACCACATACCAAACCCAGACTCATTAATAAATCTATTCTCAAACTTGTCCCCACCTCACACTCTTTCACTACGATTACCAAAACCAACCTAAAATGCTCACCACTCAACTGCAGATCAGCGGTGAAACACGCTGCCGACATACAGGACTCATTACTCAACTTGGACCTGGATCTACTAATTCTCACTGAAACTTGGCTAAATGATACCTCTTCTACTATACTAGACATCCTGGTTCCACCCAGCTACTCTATCATCCGTCAAGACCGCGCTATCCGTCTTGGGGGCGGTATTGCTTGTATTTATCGATCAAACCTCTCTGTCAAGCAATTACTTTCCTCTCCAGCATCTGTCTGCGAATATATGATGATTAATATCTCTACCAAAGAGAACTCCACCTGCACTCTGCACACTTTCTACCATCCGCCAGGTGATAATCTTACCTTCATCGAACAAATCATGGAAATCATCTCCACCAACCTTACCCCATATAACAACCAGATTTTCCTAGGTGACTTCAACATTCACTGGAATGACACTAAGGTTCCACTAGTGAATTGCTTTAAGGCTTTCCTCCAGGACCTCAACCTGACCCAAGTCTATAATCACCCTACTCATATAAAAGGGGCCATCTTAGACTTAATCATAGCCAAGGAAAATACCATACTATTGGATTCTATTTCACCCTGCGACTGGACCGATCATCACTGCATCTCCTTCTCCATAGTTGTAAAGGCAACCATCCACAAAGGACAACCTTTGAAAGCTAAACATTGGATCAGAAACACCCTCAAACTCAATCCAGACATGATATCTGCCACCAGCCTTAACCTGTTGTCTCCTCCCACTGATATGGTTGATGCTCAATACCTCACTTGGCACTACCTTAGCTCTATTTCTAACATCATGGACTCTATTGCCTCCAAATGACTAAAGGGAGTGCCGATAAGAAGAACCAATACCTGGTTCAATTGTAGCCTTAACGAGGAACGCCGTGCCCTTAGACTTGCAGGAAGAGTGTGGAGACAGACCCCATCCCTCTCAAACCTTAAACTGTTGCATAAAAAAGAAGGAACTACAATGGGTGCATCAGAAGTGCCTAATCATCATTTGTCTGACTGCAACTGGACACAGCCTTCAACCGTCCCAAAAAACTCTTTGAACTGGTGAAACAGAAAACTAATGGGAAGCATAAATCCTCCACATCTGACACTACAACCCTACCGAATTGTCAGACATTTTCCTCCTTTTTTTCTGATAAAACTAAGTCAATTGACAATGAGCTCTGCATTACTGTGAATCGTTTACTGCCTGAAACCCAATCACAATGCACCTCCACCTCGCAGGAAATTTGTCCTAGCAACCTTCTCTTTAAACGTAAAAACAATGCCTCATGGTCCATCTTTCAGACATTTGAGGATGCTAACATCTCAAAACTACGGTCTTCCACTAAACTTTCCAACCACTTCAATGACCCTCTGCCCTCCAAATTTCTCAAGGAAACTTCACACCTCCTGATACGGTGAGCAGTCTAAATATCGAAAATTTAATTTCGACCTACAATAATATCGAGTCTAGAATATCGAAGGGACAGAATATCGATGTCAAGAATATCGATGGACAGAATATCGACCCTAAGGTAAGTAATATCGATTTTTTTTATATCGATGTTAGTAATATCGAAGTTAGTAAAATCGATATGAAATATATCGATGTTACTAATATCTATGTCACTAATATCGATATGTATAATATTGCTATGTATTTTATTATGTATTTAATATGTATGTGTAATTATTTTTTCTTAAGTGTTCAACTGGTTTTAAAATATATGTATACAATTTTTATATGTTAATAATGTTTTTTTAAGTTAATTTTGTGTTTTAGTACCGTAGCGGGTTGTGGGTTTATAGGGGAATAGGGTGGGAAGTAATGTAATTATATGAAGTTAATTATACATTTTTGGGAATTATAAATTCATTTTAAATAATTTTTGCATTTAAATTCTGTAGCGGGTTGTGGGTTTATAGGGGATTAGGGTGGGAAGTAATTTAATTATATGAAATGAATTATAAATTTTTAGGAATTATAAATTAATTTTAAATCATTTTTGCGTTTAAATTCTGTAGCGGGATGTGGGTTTATAGGGGAATAGGGTGGGAAGTAATTTGATTGTAATTAAGTAATATTTTTATTTATTTATTGGTATTGATAATTATATTTTTGTTAATTAAGTATTAATTGGTAATTATTTTTATTAATTGGTAATTAGTTTTTATTAATTGATAATTATGTTAACTGTATTATTTTATCATTTGAGTGTTTCGTGCGTTTATAGGGGAATAGTGTTGGAAGTAATTGAAATCTAATTAAGTAATTATTAGATTTGTTGCTGGGTATTGATAATTAATTAATTGAAGATTAATTATTAATTGGTAAATATTTTAAATTATAATATTTTGGTTATGAAAATTGGGTTATTGTTGATTAATAATCAATTGGTAATTAGATATGTTTAAATATTATTTATTGATATTTCTAATTACTATATTAATAAGTAATTATTAATTGGTAATTAATGTATAATAATTATTCTTTTTGGTATAAAAAATATGCAATTGTTTAATATTTTTAAATTGGTAATTAAAGTTTGATAATAATTTTTTGGTATAAAAAATGTAATTGTTTGATATTTTTTAATTGGTAATTAATATTCATTAATTATTATTTATTGGTATTTAATAATAATTTATTGCTAATTAATTATTTATTGGTAGTTATGTTTTTAATAAATATCTATTGGTATTTGTAAATAATTTTGAGTTATTTAATAATTACATTATTAATTATTTTAAAGAATTATTGTATTTATAAGTATGTTATTTTTAACTTCTAAGCTATCCAACACTTTCCCTACTGTTGCACTCTCTGGAGTTAGAATAGTAATTTTTACCCCTACGCAATCCAACACTTTCCCTACTTTTGCACTATCTGGAGTTGGAGTAGTAATTTTTACCCCTACGCTATCCAACACTTTCCCTGCTGTTGCACTCTCTGGAGTTGGAATAGTAATTTTTACCCCTACGCTATCCAACACTTTCCCTACTGTTGCACTCTCTGGAGTTGGAATAGCAATTTTTACCCCTACGCTATCCAACACTTTCCCTACTGTTGCACTCTCTGGAGTTGGAATAGTGATTTTTACCCCTACGCTATCCAGCACTTTCCCTACTGTTGCACTCTCTGGAGTTGGAATAGTAATTTTTACCCCTACGCTATCCAACACTTTCCCTACTGTTGCACTGTCTGGAGTGGGAATAGTAATTTTTATCCCTACGCAATCCAACACTTTCTCTACTGTTGCACTCCCTGGAGTTGGAATAGTAGTTTTTACCCTTACGTTATCCAACACTTTCCCTACTGTTGCACTGTATCGAGTGGGAATTGTAATTTTTACCCCTACGCCATCCAACATTTTCCCTACAGTTGCACTGTCTGGAGTGGGAATACTAATTTTTACCCCTACACCATCCAACACTTTCCCTACTGTTGCACTCTTTGGAGTTGGAATAGTTATTTTTACCCCTACGCTATCCCACACTTTCCTTACTGTTGCACTCTCTGGAGTTGGAATAGTAATTTTTACCCCTACGCTATCCAACACTTTCCCTACTGTTGCACTCTCTGGAGTTGGAATAGCAATTTTTACCCCTACGCTATCCAACACTTTCCCTACTGTTGCACTCTCTGGATTTGGAATAGTAATTTTTACTCCTACGCTATCCAACACTTTCCCTACTGTTGCACTCTCTGGAGTTGGAATAGTAATTTTTACCCCTACGCTATTTAACACTTTCCCTACTGTTGCACTGTCTGGAGTGGGAATAGTAATTTTTATCCCTACGCAATCCAACACTTTCTCTACTGTTGCACTCCCTGGAGTTGGAATAGTAATTTTTACCCTTACGTTATCCAACACTTTCCCTACTGTTGCACTGTATGGAGTGGGAATTGTAATTTTTACCCCTACGCCATCCAACATTTTCCCTACGGTTGCACTGTCTGGAGTGGGAATACTAATTTTTACCCCTACGCCATCCAACACTTTCCCTACTGTTGCACTCTTTGGAGTTGGAATAGTTATTTTTACCCCAACGCTAACCGAACACTTTCCTTACTGTTGCACTCCCTGGAGTCGGAATAATAATTTATACCTCTACGTTATCCAACACTTTCCCTACTGTTACACTATCTGGAGTGGATATAGTAATTTTTAGCCCTCCGCTATCCAAAATTTTTCTTTCTGTTGTTTTTTGGAGCTGGAGTAGTAGTTTTATTGTCGCTGCTATTTAATATTTTATTTATTATTTTAGCTAATGTAGTATATAATTAATTTTAACAATATTTAAATTAAATGTCAATTATTTAATTTGTTATATATAATTATTTAATTTTTATTTATGTTATTGGTTTATGTGTGTAATGTTTTTGCAATTTTTAATATTTTTAAATAATTTATAATTTATTAAAATAATTATAAAAACATTATTAAGTAAGTATATATATTATATATTATATGTATATGTTTAATTATTTTTTTATTAAATTATATTGATTAATTATTCATTGTTAACATTATGAAATATATTTAATTATGTTTATTTTATTTATAAGTATTATTATGTTTATTTTACATATTTTTTGTAACCAAAAAAAAAACGATATTTTTAAAAACGATATTTTTGACATCGATATTTTATTTTCGATATTTTTGTACTTACCATGTTGTAGATAGGATGTCGATATTCTTGACATCGATATTTTTGTTGCGATATTTTTGTAGGTCGAATTTCTGACTTTCGAAATTTTGTCAGAGATCCTCCTGATACCCCTATGGACCAGAATTATCAATGCCTCTCTTACGCAAGGCACCATGCCGGACTGTCTAAAAAGTGGACAAGTCACACCTATACTAAAAAAGCCAGACATGAACCTCTCTGATCCCAACAATTTTTGCCCCATTTCGAGCATCCCAACCGTAGCCAAGCTCCTGGAAGAATGTGTTCATCAACAACTCTGCAATCACATTGACCAGCACCAACTCCTCGATCACTGCCAATCTGGTTTCAGACCAGGTCAGAGTACTGAAACCTCCATGGTCCACATTGTCGACGATGCTTTACGCTTTCTTGATCATAATGAATCCGGTCTTTTAATCCTTCTTGATCTATCATCAGCGTTTGACACAGTCAAACATGAAACCCTCCTGAACCTCTTAAAACTCAGCATGGGTCTCACTTGTACTGTCTTAAAATGGTTCTTCTCATTCCTACAAAACAGATCTCAACGAGTCCTAATCAATCATGACTTATACGATCAGACACCAGTCACTATCGGCGTTCCCCAAGGTTCTTCACTTTCGCCCACCCTGTTTAATCCTTACATGGAACCCCTGACTGAAATCCTCAAACACTCCAACATCTCCTACCATATGTACGCTGATGATACGCAATTGTACATTAAGATTACCTCCCCTAATGACAGCACTCTCAATAACATCTTGAACAAAACTCAACACAGGTTAACACTTAACCACCTCAAACTTAATGCCCTCAAAACTGAATTCCTATTAATCTCACCTCCCAACCCCACCTCTAGCATCAAAGACTGGCTCCCACTACTCACCGCCTTGAACTGTACCCCACATATTGTTGATTCAGCAAAATCCCTAGGAATAACACTAGACAACAACCTCTCCATGATGAACCAGCTCCACAACCAGAGGGGCCAATTTCCATCTCCACGTCCTAAGAGAACTAAAGCCTTTCCTGCCCGATGCAGGTCTCAAGATGGCAGTTCAGGGTCTGGTGAGCTCCAAACTTGACTATGGAAATGCTACCCTTTTTGGCCTACTGAAAATAGAACTAGCACCGCTGAGGGCTACCCTCCATGCTGCTGCACGGCTCATCACAGGCGTAAAGAAAAATGATGACATCACCCCAGCCCTCCACTCTCTGAACTGGCTACCTTATGAATCTAGGGTCCACCTAAAAATAGCATGCATGACATACAAAGCCATCCACCACAACACTCCTTGCTACTTGGCTCAGAAACTGGTCCTATCCGGAAGGAATAGAGCTTCTCGTAGTACATGCTCCTTACTTCTGAAACTCCCAAAATTTCACAAAAAGAAAACCTATAAGAGATCGTTTTCTGGAATTGCCCCAAGAATTAGGAACTCTCATCCCCCAGAAATCAGGACCATCCCTTCATTCGTTTTTTTCAAAAACGATGTCAAAATGAAACTACTAAATAATCTCCTTCCTATCTGAGGCGACTATCCATGCCAATTTGATTTCTTTGCTGGTGTTTTTGCTATGTCTCTTTGTATTATCTTTTCATGCAGTATATTCTATATTTTGCTCTTTGTATATTTGATGCTATATATTAGGTTGTACAGCGCTCTGACACTAACATTTTGGTCATGTTCGCGCTTTACAAAACTTTATCAATAAAAATGAAATACTTTTCACTGAACACTTTAAAAAATCATAACTCCAGTTCTTCTGATTGGATTTTTGTCATTTTGGTGTAAAATTCAATGTTACATTTTTCTCTCCATTTCGTGCGCTGTGTTTTCACTTTACGCCTGCTTGTGTGCTGCCTAAATACTTAGCACAGTGCCTCTAAGTTAAGGCTGACTGCTTTTGTGCTAAGCTACCAGAGGGTTAAGCACATTACACACTGTGCCACTGGACTCACGCTATACCCAACTGATGAGCTGCTTGTGTTCCGGTTCAGGGAGGACTAGGTCTGGCAGTTCAGATTGGACTGTTCCCTTTGAAGCAGGGTCAAGATAGATGTGTACCTGGCTATGTTCGAACTGACATGTCATGGTGTGCAAAATAACAATGTACGGGAATGCGGCCTGAATAATTACCAGTAGCCGAAATTATTTCAAGCATTCCATCTATCTCTTTTTTGTATACTTAAGTGTGACACCTAAGTAGGACAAAAAATGCCCAGACATGGGTCCTGTGCACACTGTGCTACTGGACCCAAGCTATACCGACTGATGAACACTAATAATGGTGAAAAGGGTCTTAGGTTGCTTGTATTTTGTTTCAGAGAGGACCTGGCTTGTCAGTCTGGACTTGACTATTTCCACTGGAGCAGGGACAGGACTGATTTGAATATGGCTAGGTCCAAACTGAGGTGACATGGTGTGCAAAATAATGATACACTGGGATGTGGCCCCAGTGATTACCAGTGGCTGAAACAAATTCAAGAATTTCATCCATCACTGTTATGTATACTTAAGTCTGATGCCCTAAGTGGGACGGTTATGCCCAGATATGGGTCGTGTGTACATTGTACCACTGGACCCAAGCAATACCCAACTGTAGAGCCCTAATAAGAGCAAACCTAGTCTTGAGGTGCATGTGTCTCTGATCAGGGAGGACCTTTCCTAACAGTTGGGACTGGACTGTTCTCTTTGAAGCAGGTTCAAGACTGATTTAGATATGGCTCAAACTTATGTGGCATGATGTGTGAAATAATGATGGACTGGGATGCAGCCCAACTAATTACCAGTTGCTAAGATTAATTCAAGCATTCCATCCATCGCATGTTTGCATACTTAAGAGCAGGAAATTGGTCAAGGGTGATACCCTTGGTACTTCCTGGTTCCCAAGAAGGGTGGTTTTCCTTCCTAGATCTTAGACTCTTGAACTTTTACCTCCACAAGAAAAAAAAGTTAAAGCTCCAGTCCTTCGCTCATGTTCTTTTGGCACTGGAAGCGTGAGACTGGGTAGCGTCACTTGTCTTGAAGGACGCTGTCACGATTTGCTAACTGCCCTCTCATGCCCACCACCTGGGGGCATAACTGTGGGACTTTCCAGCATTATAATAAGCTTACAGATATTCCACAGTATACAAATACTGATTCCAGGATCTTGGGCACTTAGAAATTCCCATCCCTTCTCGATCCATGTCAGGTTTTGTGGAAGCCAGTCTGCTTGTGCTAAAAACTCCATTACCTAGTATTCCCTGCTGATCACTTCATCTCCACCCCTGCAGGCCGAGGATGGGTGGAGGAATTCCACACACCTGTGGCTGACAGGTGCTAGCCTGCTCACTCCTGATGCATGTGTTCACAGTAAGCTCTTTTAAGTCCCAGTTTCCTTCAGTCCAGCGTTAGTCATTGTAGCAGTCTTCCAATTTGACTGACCTCTTGTTTCCCGAGTTCCTGTGCTATAGTTATTACTTGTTTCCCGTTCCTGGGCTGTAGCTATTTCCTTTTTTTTCTTGAAATAGCACTGCCTACAGTGCTATTTGATTCCTTAAACCCCGAGCCAGCGTTATTTTAGTGCATCCTTGATCCTTGCTGTTTTCTCTTTCTGTAGTTACATGGTTCCTAGTCCCTTCATTTCTTCTCATTTACCTCAGTTCCAGTTTCTAGTTGCCACCTTCATCTTTCTGCTGTTTAAGCTTCCAGTTTGCTTGTGTGGGTTATTGCTTGCTTTCTGCCAAGTGTGCCCTTTGTTTACCCTTTTTTCCTGTTAAGCACTCCTCCTTCCTAGCTCCTTGTCTATTGTGGCTGTGTGTTTAATTCTAGCTGAGTTCCTGAGCTATAGGTATTCCTTGTTTCTTGTTCCTGGGCTGTTGCTAAATCCTTTGTACCTGAACTAGCACTGCCCGCAGCGCTACCTTGATTCCTGAGTTGTAGCCAATCCTCCCTTGAAATTCAAGCCAGTACTTTAAGTGCAACTTTGGAATCTCTCTCCTCCTGTATTTACCCTTCTCTCTGTGCCTGCCTACTTTCCCTTCCCCTTTGTTCCCTTTTTTAGTTTGCTCTGTTCCTATTCCTAGTGTCTTAGCTTCTACTTTCTTTGTGTGGTTGTTACTTGCTTTCTGCCAAGTGTGCCCTTTGTTTTCCCTTATTTCCTATTAAACACTCCTCCTGGCTAGCTGCTTGTCAATTGAGGCTGTGTATTTAGTTCTACACCCTTGCTATTGCCGCCTTTCATGTTCCTGTTTGATCACCAGGATCCGTGTGCACAGCTGACAACCTAGGTAGTGTGTCTTGTCCACTGTGAATTTTGTCTTTGAGTTACTTTTATAACACCACCATAGGTGTCAGCTTCACAGACCCGGCCTTTGCATATAAATCCTATATACCTGTGACACATTAATTGTGGGTGAGGTATTTACTGAGCTTCAATCTTAATGTGTGGAGTTCCAGAGTGCTTTAGCCCACATTCCCTTTATTGTTTTATATATATATATATGTCGCACATCTGCCCTGGGCGTTAGTCTGAATGCCAAATTGCCTCTTGAGTGCCTGTTCTTTCTGAGCTTTGACCATTGTGTTCCCATGTGCAGAGCTTCCCTGTGGATCCTTTTTTCCCTCTGTGTGTGATCTTGGGGCAGCTCTGTACCCAATGTTCAATTACTTCATCTACCCTGCCACCAGTCCTTGCCAGAGTCTCTGACAGATGTGTATTTTCGCATACTGATCTTTCAGTCACACAGGAGGTACGTGCGTTTTATGGTAGGGTTAACTAACTACCAGTCTGCAGTCCTCTCTTTCAGATTCATATCGGCACCTCGACTTTTCACAAAGGTGGCGGCAATGGTGGCAGCCCATAACACGAGTTCAGGGATCTTTGTGTTCCCATTGTGAAAGACGCTTTGCTGCCGTGTCTGCATTCCTCTGGCTTATGGACCAGCCACCCCTGTGCACTCGGCCATTAATTTCGGAAGGGACTCAGAAATCTTTTTCTAACAATTTCGTTTGTCATGCCACAGTGAGATTTGAACCTAGTGTTGATCTTTTAGATTGGTGCTCTGTTTGCACCACCCCTTCATAGTTGTCAGTTTCTCTAGTTGTTATCACTTTGGTGAGGCGTCTTATTGAGTTACAAGTTCTTACACATGCTTCTGTTCGGACAAGCTAGTCTTACAGGCTGACGCGGTTTTCCTCTAAAGGAGGTGACAGCTTTCCACTGGGGGCAATCTATTATTAGCCTTCCCACTTTTAATCCCCCACCCCATCCCACAAACAAGAGAGACCACACCAGCTGGACTATGGAAGGGCAGTCCGTTATTACATCATCTGTACCCAAGAGATCAGTTCTGACAACCAGCTTATTGTGGGGTGCCCAGGCAGCAAAAAGGGCAAGACAGTCCTGAAAAGCACCTTTCCCTGCTGAATAATCTTGCATGTTTGTGAAGAAGGAACCGCAAGGGATCCAGTCCACCAGGGCAAAGTCTTCCACCTCAGTTTTGGTCAGGGTAGTTCCTGTGGCTGAGATTCGAAAGGGAAAGGGAGCAACATGGACTTATGTTCACACCATCACCATCACCAAACAATAGGATTGGGAGGTGAGAAGGAATGATCATTTTGCATGCTCAATGCTCCAGGATTTCCTTGACTGACCGCTCCTCCAGACCCACCAACCAGGAGGTACTACCTTGGAGTCTATTCAACGGGTGAGGAATCTGCAGGTAGAATTTTAGAAGAAAAAGTCACTTACATTTTGAAACGATCTTTCCAGGGGATACTCTACTTGCAGGGGGATTCCTCACAGACTACACTCTCATCCCCGTTCTAAATGGAGGTCACAGGGCTCAGTAAAAAGTTCTAATTAGATTGCTGCACTGAACACCCTTAATTGATGTTATTCTTCATCAATGTCTCTAAGGGCATGGGAAAAACGGATGGGAAACTGACCTCGATGTTTTTGTGTGCTTTCTGTCTCAGGCCTGCAGGCAGGCAGACTCATAGGCTTCCTAATATCATGCATTCTTAATAAAGTGTATAACACTGCTGTCTATGTTTTCTGCTCCCCTTTATTTGGTGCACTGCACTGCATTAAAAGAGCTTCTTTAAATGTGCGGTGAAAGTTCAGGTTCAGATACCAGGACCATGTTTTATGTCTTGAAATAATAGCAGCGGGTGAGCAGCAGCTTTGTTTAGAGCAACTGGGGGCACAAGTTAATGAGGAGGTAATAAGTAGAAGTGCAGTGGAAGATCGATACACAGGTTGGCAGCACTCTTGCACTAACTTCCACAACACTTCTTTTTGCCCTTTATTGTACATCGTAGGCCTTGGGGCAAGTTGGCACTGCCACACTACATACCTTTGCCTCCCTGTCTGGCTGTGAGGGTACACTGCCGCAGCCGTGCGTTCTCTCTGTCGGATAGGAAGGACTCTGAGGATACTGATTGACTTGGAGAGGTGGAGGACTGGGCTGCCTGAAGCAGGATTCATTGGCAAGTCATATAATGCTTAGATCACTTTGGTTCCATTACCTGTTCAGCACACTGCCATTACAGGCATCCACTGGACAACAGCCATAAAAGGTGTAGCTGGCCCCTCTCTCCTGTACACTAACAATGGTGGCAGCTTCAGAAAGGACCCGAGCTCTGCCCCCTCTGGGAGACAAATAGATATGTACATCGATACTTTCTTATGCTAGTGACCGACAGTAACCCTTTACCACTGAGCTTGCACAAAGCTTCATTTGGGAAGTACCAGGTAAGCCCCACAACATTATTAATGTCCAGAGAGTATTAGATTCAATGTATTCCGGTACTAATATTTGGCAATATTGCATTGCGCACCCATCTGCACATGTTGGGGCATATTTATCAAGGAGCTGCATCACCCTTGTGCCACGCAACGGGGCGCAAAAGCAACACAATTTTTAAGTTTGATTTATCAAGTCACACAAGGCCATCTTGTGTGGCTTGATAAATCTAGAGTAATGCAACACAGCGGAAATCGCTGCAAGGTGTTATGCTGCCACAGGGAGCATCCCATGGGTGTTCCCGCAGCAGCAACCAATGGATTTTGGGGCATTCCTAAATGTACCATTACTGGTAAAACTGGGAATGCATCAAAATGTTCTGCCTTCCCAGATGAGTCGTAACAAGGAGATATATCTTTATTTCTCCTCGTTACTTTCTCATTCTATGTGTGCTGCATTCTGCAGCACACATAGGAAGAGGAGTATGCCTCAGGGAATTGTTTTTGTGCTAGACGCTGTTCCTTCCTGTACAAAAACAATCCTGCTTACAATGCAGGCACCCTTGCAGCATGGTGCAAGGGTGCCAGTGTTGGCGCTAGGCATCACATTGTGTGCCAGCACTGGAAAATGACAGGCATGTGCCATATATTGTTAAGTACAGCTCATTCCTGCCCTTTCTCTATGACGCAGCACAGCTTAGTGGGATGACTTGCTATGCTGCATGATTATTTCTTAACTATGCCCCTTCCTTCGTTACCATCATTCCATCTTCAGTCTGCATTAGAAGGGTGAGGGCAGCCATTTACAAAGCTTATGACTTTTCATTTGCTAGAATCAGCACATTTAGCTCACTCCTCCAGAATAGCCACTCCATAGAGGGAATACTTTCTTTTTTCTAGGGTCATAGATCTATACTCTATAAAGCCGCACCCTTAACCTCATTACTGTCTGATCCTTACACTTCCTAGAGTTAGGGCCATCCAATCAGAGTTAACTAAGCACTTCTACTACATATGGCTCAGATCTTCTATTCCCTAGTGTTTCGGGCATCTACTTCCCAGAGTTAGAGCTTTCCATTTCATACTTCTAAGGACTTCTGGTTTCTAATGTCAGTTTTTGGAATCTCCAAGCTTTACGGAAATCCACAACAAAAAGTCTGAGCCTTCTGTTCTTTTGGGGCAGTACTTTCACACCCCAATTTCAATGCCCCCCTCTTACCACAGTTGGGACATTCAATGTTTTACTTCTAAGGTCGTCTAGTTTCTAGAGTCAATTTGTTAACATTTTTAATCTTAGGGAAATCCACTCTTTAAATTCTGAGCCTCTTATCCCCTAGGAGCCGTGATTTCACATCCCAATGTCAAAGCCCTCCACTTACCATGGTTGGGACATACCAATTCCTACTGCTAAGGCCTCCTGTTCTCTATGATCAGTTCTTTAAAATTCTTATTCCCAGGGAAATCCACTCCTTAAAGTATGAGCCTTTTAGTCTAGTACACCTTCCTGCACAAAAACAATCCTCTGAGGCATATTCCTCTTTCTGTGTGTGCTGCAGAATGCAGCATAAATAGAAAGAGGAAATTACAAGGAGAAATAAATATGTTTTTCCACGTTACACCTCACCTGGGGAAGTGCAGCATTTTGATGCATTCCCAAGTCTACCAGTAATGGTAAATTTGGGAAAGCACCAAAATCCATGGGTGATTGTGTGGGAACACCCATGCTCCACCCATGGAACGCATCCCTGTGGCAGAGTAACACAAGGCAGCGATTTGCTCTGCCTTGCCTTACTCTAGATTTATCAAGCGATGCAGGGCCACGGAAGATGGCCTTGCGTGGATTGAAAAAAATCAAACTTAAGAGTTGCGTCACACTTGCGCCCCGTTGCATGGTGCAAGAGCGACGCAACTCTTCCATAAATATGCCCCAATGTATTATTCTCCATTAAAAATTAAAAAAATATCTAAAATGCTATCTCATTCTTACCTTCTATTCAGATACATCAGCTGAAGCTCTATGATCCTTTCTTGAATTGCCAGTCGAGAACCTTTGGAAACTTCACATCAGACAACAAACACAAGCCTGAATTATGCCGAGCGGGCAAGAACACAGCATCTCGTCATAGGTCTTAATGGAAACCACCAACATGATGGATATTGAAAATATGGCAATTACAGTGGGGAAACTAAAGGCTACACTGGGTGCTGTGGGTGAGGGTAGGAGACCAGTGAGGGACCAGGTGAGTGGAGGTACTTTCCAGGTGGATTGGTGTCAGAGCCAAGGCTACTGTACAGTCTTTGCAGAGACGACTTGACCTTCGCGAGTTCAGTCAAATATAGAGAGCAGACAAAATGTCTTGTACCCAAAAAGCACAATATTTTTATGAAGACTAAATTGCTGTCAATGTATCAATTTACTTACATAATAAAAATATCTTTGTGCCACTACTTACATATTTGTATTTGATGTTTATTTAAACAGATATGCAGTATTTATATGTAAAAAAACTGACTGTATAAAATTTAGGTTGTTACATCAAGGTATACTTTATTAATAAAATATAGCCCCAACGTTTTCTTGGCTAGAGTTAGACCTTAATCGCTGAAATACTCTCATTGTTTCACGGCAAGTACTTTGTCTATCACTATTAATTGATGCCCTGTATTCATGCGATTTCTGACGCGGTCTGCTACATGGAATGGGGAATTACGTTTTCAAGAAGGTAGACAGAATTCTAGCTTATAGCAAAATTCCTACGAAATTGTCCTGAACAAAAACTCTAATTTTAATGCACCTGGTTTCAAGTCCTAAGTCCTAAGTGGACCCTTAGGCTCAGGTCAGTATGTTGAATCACCTGTTGCAGAGATCTGTGTGTAACCTGGAGATCACAAGTTCAATTCCCAGGAGTATACATCAGTGGTTAAAGAGCTTGCTTCAGGGATCTGCTTAAAGCTTCCTGCGCATATGTCTGGAAACTGCCACAACTCAGCTGCCGCTAGACATTTTTAACAAAAAGGCATTACTAATATCCGATTCGTTTATTTATGTTTGGTTTTGTTGAATGTGAGTAGGTCCAGGATCGGAGGACTCTACAAGATTGAGCGAATTTTAGCAATATTATATATTTAGCACAATATATCACACCCTTTGCATGCAGTGCAATTTTGTAGGCGGTGTTTGATCATGTGCATATGTTGTGTGACTTCTGGGGGGGGTAACAGTGTGTTGAGACTTTGTCGACAATGATGCAAGGCGTCAGCTATTTTCGTGCCCTCATACACCGTACATTATGCCAGGCCAAGTGATGATTTGTGGTGGACGCCCAGTAGCAGGACAGTGTACAGCAACCATATCTGTAACGAGAGGATCGAACATCCTGCTTCCCCAGGCCAGAGGTTCATGGGTAGAAATTGAGGCTGGGGCCCTACACCGCCTTACTGCATCTTGGCTAGTGCTAACCTGTGGGGGTTCACAGGATTTGTGGGGAGCATCATGTCTGAGGGCAACGACAGCAGTGGTTCATTACAGGCTAGTATTGGAGCTTGCCCACTAAAGCAAAGCAGTGACAACAGATACATCTCTGTCTGGCTAGTGGGTGACTGCCTACATGGAAGGGCTGAGAAGCAAACTCCAATCTTCCAATGCCTGGTCCGTAGTGCGGTGTTTACAACAGGACCACTGTCTGCTGCTCCCCAAGGGGACCTGGGATTTTCATATATGAAGCTATCCGAACTGGAAGGGGCAAGTTGAGGCCAGGAGAAAATATTATGGTGCCATGCATGGGAAGGATACAGACTTAAAGTGAAACAAGCATTAGCAAAGCTTGGAGTTTTGGCTTTGCAAATGCAGACCTTTGTTCTTTGCCACTGGTTCTTGTCGATACTGTTGCAAGCTGGGAAAAGAAAACAAGCATTGGCATAGCCAATAGGTCTCGCCTTTGGGACCTTATAAGTGTTTAGCCATGCAACACTTGATGTTGTTGCACCAAAGAAATTGTACTGGATAGCTAAACACTTATAAGGTCCCAAAGGCGAGACCTATTGGCTATGCCAATGCTTGTTTTTTTTTAAAGGACAAGCAGTGCTATCAGGCTCCGGCTGGCACTTAGAGGTGTAGAGATAGAGGTGTAGGGAGAGAGAGAGAGGTGTGTAGAGAGAGAGAGATGTGTAGAGAGAGAGAGAGGTGTAGAGAGAGGTGGGTAGAGAGAGAGGTGTAGAGAGAGGTGGGTAGAGAGACGAATATAGAGAGGGGTGTATAGAGAGGGGTGTAGAGAGAGGGGTGTAGAGAGAGGGGTGTAGAGAGAGGGGTGTAGAGAGAGGGGTGTAGAGAGAGGGGTGTAGAGAGAGGGGTGTAGAGAGAGGGGTGTAGAGAGGTAGAGAGGAAGAGAGAGAGAGGTAGAGAGAGAGAGAGGTAGAGAGGTAGAGGTAGAGAGGTAGAGAGAGAGGGGTAGAGAGAGGTAGAGAGGTAGAGAGGGGTAGAGAGGTAGAGAGAGAGGTAGAGAGAGAGAGGTAGAGAGAGGTAGAGAGGAAGAGAGAGAGGTAGAGAGATAGGTAGAGGTGTAGAGAGAGAGGGGTAGAGAGGTAGAGAGAGCGGTAGAGAGAGAGCGGTAGAGAGAGAGCGAGGTAGAGAGAGAGGTAGAGAGAGGTAGAGGTAGAGGTAGAGAAGGGTAGAGAGGTAGAGAGAGGTAGAGAGAGAGGTAGAGAGGGGTAGAGAGGTAGAGGTAGAGCGAGGTAGAGAGAGGTAGAGAGGGGTAGAGAGCGGAAGAGAGAGGTAGAGAGAGGTAGAGAGGGGTAGAGAGGTAGAGAGAGGAGTAGAGAGGTAGAGAGAGGTAGATAGATAGAGATATAGAGAGAGGTAGAGAGGTAGAGAGAGGTAGAGAGGTAGAGATGTAGAGAGAGGTAGAGCGAGAGAGGTAGAGAGGTGTAGAGAGAGGTAGAGAGGTAGGGAGAGGTAGAGAGGGGTAGAGAGAGAGAGGTAGAGAGAGGTAGAGAGAGGTAGAGAGAGGTACAGAGGTAGAGAGAGGTAGAGAGAGGTAGAGAGAGAGGTAGAGAGAGAGGTAGAGAGGTAGAGAGAGAGAGGTAGAGAGGGGTAGAGAGAGAGGTAGAGAGGGGTAGAGAGAGAGGTAGAGAGGGGTAGTGAGGGGTAGAGAGAGAGGTAGAGAGGGGTAGAGAGAGAGGTAGAGCGGTAGAGAGAGGTAGAGAGGTAGAGACAGGTAGAGAGAGAGGTAGAGAGAGGTAGAGAGGAGTAGAGAGGTAGAGAGAGGTAGATAGATAGAGATATAGAGAGAGGTAGAGATGTAGAGAGAGGTAGAGCGAGAGAGGTAGAGAGGTGTAGAGAGAGGTAGGGAGAGGTAGAGAGGGGTAGAGAGAGAGAGGTACAGAGAGGTACAGAGAGGTACAGAGAGAGAGGGGTAGAGAGGGGTAGAGAGAGAGGTAGAGAGGTAGAGAGGTAGAGAGAGGTAGAGAGGTAGAGAGAGAGAGGTAGAGAGGGGTAGAGAGAGAGGTAGAGAGGGGTAGTGAGGGGTAGAGAGAGAGGTAGAGAGAGGTAGAGAGGTAGAGACAGGTAGAGAGAGAGGTAGAGAGGTAAAGAGAGAGAGGTAGAGAGGGGTAGAGAGGTAGAGAGAGGTAGAGAGAGGAAGAGGGGTAGAGAGATGTAGAGAGAGAGAGGTAGAGAGGGGTAGAGAGGTAGAGAGAGAGGTAGAGAGAGGTAGAGAGGTAGAGAGCGGTAGAGAGGTAGAGAGGTGGAGAGGTAGAGAGGTCGAGAGAGGTAGAGAGAGGTAGAGAGAGGTAGGTAGAGAGAGAGAGGTAGAGAGGTAGAGAGGTAGAGAGCGGTAGAGAGGTACAGAGAGGTAGAGAGGTAGAGAGAGGTAGAGAGAGAGGTAGAGAGGTAGAGAGAGACAGGTAGAGAGGGGTAGAGAGGTAGAGAGAGAGGTAGAGAGGGGTAGAGAGGTAGAGAGGGGTGAGAGGTAGAGAGGGCGAGAGGTAGAGAGAGGGAGGTAGAGAGAGAGAGGTAGAGAGGTAGAGAGCGGTAGAGAGGTAGAGAGAGGTAGAGACAGGTAGAGACAGGTAGAGACAGGTAGAGAGAGGTAGAGAGAGGTAGAGAGAGAGAGGTAGAGAGGTAGAGAGAGGTAGAGAGAGAGAGGTAGAGAGGGGTAGAGAGGTAGAGAGAGGTAGAGAGAGAGAGGTAGAGAGAGAGAGGTAGAGGGGGTAGAGGGGTAGAGAGAGGTAGAGAGAGGGTGAGAGGTAGAGAGGTAGAGAGAGGTAGACAGAGAGGGGTAAAGAGAGAGGGGTAGAGAGAGAGGTGGAGAGAGAGAGGTAGAGAGAGGGGTAGAGAGAGAGGTAGAGAGGTAGAGAGAGAGAGAGGTAGAATAGTAGAGCAAGAGAGAGAGAGAGAGAGAGGTAGAGAGATAGAGAGAGAAACGTAGAGAGAGAGAGAGAGAGGTAGAGAGAGAGAGGCAGAGAGAGAGAGGTAGAGAGAGAGAGGTAGAGAGAGGTAGAGAGAGAGAGGTAGAGAGAGAGAGGTAGAGAGAAAGGTAGAGAGAGAGGTAGAGGTAGAGGGAGAGGTAGAGAGGTAGAGAGAGGGGTAGAGGGAGAGGTAGAGGTAGCGAGGTAGAGGGAGAGAGGGAGATAGAAAGGTAGAGAGAGAGGTAGAGAGAGAGGTAGAGAGGTAGGGAGAGGTAGAGAGAGAGAGAGGGGTAGAGAGAGAGAGGTAGAGAGAGGTAGAGAGAGAGGTAGCGAGAGATGTAGAGAGAGAGAGAGGTAGAGGCAGAGAGGAAGAGAGAGCTAGAGAGAGGTAGAGAGGTAGAGAGAGGTAGAGAGATAGAGAGGTAGAGAGAGAGAGTTAGAGGCAGAGAGGCAGAGAGAGGTAGAGACAGGTAGAGAGAGAGGGGTAGAGAGGTAGAGAGGTAGAGAGAGGTAGAGAGGTAGAGCGAGAGAGAGGTAGAGGGAGGTAGAGAGGTAGAGAGGTAAAGAGGCAGAGAGGCAGAGAGGCAAAGAGGTAGAGAGGGGTAGAGAGAGGTAGAGGGAGCAAGGTCAGAGAGAGGTAGAGACGTAGAGGGAGAAAGGTAGAGAGAAAGGTAGAGAGAGAGGTAGAGGGAAAGGTAGAGGTAGAGAGAGAGGTAGAGTAGAGAGAGAGGTAGAGGGAGAGAGGTAGAGAGAAAGGTAGAGAGAGGTAGAGAGAGAGGTAGGGAGGTAGAGAGAGGTAGAGAGAGAGGTAGAGAGAGAGAGGTAGAGAGAGATGTAGAGAGAGGTAGACAGAGGTAGAGAGGTAGAGGCAGAGAGAGGTGGAGAGAGGTAGAGAGAGAGGGGTAGAGAGGTAGAGAGAGGTAGAGAGGTAGAGAACGGTAGAGAGGTAGAGAGAGAGAGAGAGAGAGAGGTTGAGAGAGGTAGAGAGAGGTAGAGAGAGGTAGAGAGAGGTAGAGAGAGAGAGAGAGAGAGGTAGAGAGGGGTAGAGAGGTAGAGAGAGGGCAAGAGGTAGAGAGGTAGAGAGAGGTAGAGAGGGAGAGAGAGAGAGGTACAGAGAGAGGGGTAGAGAGAGAGGTAGAGAGAGAGGTAGAGAGAGAGGTAGAGAGAGAGAGAGGTAGAGAGAGAGAGGTAGAGAGGTAGAGAGAGAGAGAGAGAGAGAGGTAGAGTAGTAGAGCAAGAGAGAGAGAGAAAGAGAGGTAGAGAGAGAGAGAGAGAGAAAGAGAGGTAGAGAGAGAGAGAGAGAGAGGTAGAGAGAGAGAGAGACGTAGAGAGAGAGAGAGAGAGAGAGAGGTAGAGAGTGAGAGGTAGAGAGTGAGAGGTAGAGAGGTAGAGAGTGAGAGGTAGAGAGAGAGGTAGAGAGGTAGAGCGAGGTAGTGAGAGAGGTAGAGAGAGAGAGGTAGAAAGAGGTAGTGAGGTAGAGAGAGAGGTAGAGAGGAAGAGGCAGAGAGAAATGTAGAGAGAGAGGTAGAGGTAGAGAGAGAGGTAGAGAGAGAGGTAGAGAGAGAGGTAGAAAGGTAGAGAGAGGTAGAGAGGTAGAGAGGCAGAGAGAGAGAGAGAGAGAGAGAGAGGTAGAGATAGAGAGGTAGAGAGAGGGAGAGAGAGAGGGAGAGAGGGAGAGAGGTAGAGAGGTAGAGGCAGAGAGGGGTAGAGAGAGGTAGAGAGAGAGAGGTATAGAGGTAGAGAGAGGTAGGTAGAGGGATAGAGGTAGAGAGGCAGAGAGAGACAGTTAGAGGCAGAGAGGCAGAGAGAGGTAGAGAGAGAGGGGTAGAGAGGTAGAGAGGTAGAGAGAGAGAAGTAGAGAGGTAGAGAGAGGTAGAGAGAGGTAGAGAGAGGTAGAGAAATGTAGAGAGAGGTAGAGAGAGCTAGAGAGAGCTAGAGAGAGCTAGAGGGAGGACGAGAGGTAGGGAGAGAGAGGTAGAGAGAGGTAGAGAGAGAGAGAGAGGTAGACAGGGGTCGAGAGGTAGATAGAGGTAGAGAGAGGTAGAGAGGGGTAGAGAGGTAGAGAGAGAGAGGGGCAGAGAGGGGCAGAGAGAGGTAGAGAGAGGTAGAGAGGTAGAGAGAGGTAGAGTGAGGTAGAGTGAGAGAGGTAGAGAGTGAGGGGTAGAGAGAGCGGTAGAGAGAGAGAGGCAGAGAGAGGTAGAGAGGTAGGTAGAGAGGGGTAGAGAGGTAAAGAGAGAGAGGTAGTGAGGGGTAGAGAGAGGAAGAGGGGTAGAGAGAGGTAGAGAGAGAGAGAGGTAGGGAGGGGTAGAGAGGTAGATAGAGAGGTAGAGAGAGGTAGATAGAGAGGTAGAGAGCGGTAGAGAGGTGGAGAGAGGTAGAGAGGTTGAGAGAGGTAAAGACAGAGGTAGAGTGGTAGAGAGATAGGTAGAGAGAGAGAGGTAGAGAGGTAGAGAGGGGTAGAGAGGTAGAGAGAGAGAGGTAGAGAGAGACAGGTAGAGAGGGGTAGAGAAGTAGAGAGAGGTAGAGAGAGGGCGAGAGGTAGAGAGGGCGAGAGAGGTAGAGAGGTAGAGAGGTAGAGAGAGGTAGAGAGAGGTAGAGAGAGAGAGAGAGAGAGAGAGAGGAGAGAGTAGAGAGGGGTAGAGAGGTAGAGAGAGGGCGAGAGGTAGAGAGGTAGAGAGGGGGAGAGAGAGAGGTACAGAGAGAGGGGTAGAGAGAGAGGTAGAGAGAGAGGTAGAGAGAGAGGTAGATAGAGAGAGGTAGAGAGAGAGGTAGAGAGGTAGAGAGAGAGAGAGGTAGAGTAGTAGAGCGAGAGAGAGAGAGAGAGAGAGAGAGAGGTAGAGAGAGAGAGAGAGAGAGAGAGGTAGAGAGAGAGAGAGACGTAGAGAGAGAGAGATAGAGAGGTAGAGAGTGAGAGGTAGAGAGTGAGAGGTAGAGAGGTAGAGAGTGAGAGGTAGAGAGAGGTAGAGAGAGAGGTAGAGAGGTAGAGAGAGAGGTAGAGAGGTAGAGCGAGGTAGTGAGAGAGAGGTAGAGAGAGAGAGGTAGAAAGAGGTAGTGAGGTAGAGAGAGAGGTAGAGAGGAAGAGGCAGAGAGAAATGTAGAGAGAGAGGTAGAGGTAGAGAGAGAGGTAGAGAGGTAGAGGGAGAGAGGGAGAGAGAAAGGTAGAGAGAGAGGTAGAGAGAGAGGTAGAGAGAGAGGTAGAGAGGTAGAGAGAGGTAGAGAGGTAGAGAGGCAGAGAGAGAGAGAGAGAGAGAGGTAGAGAGAGAGGAGGAGAGAGGTAGAGAGGTAAGAGGTAGAGGCAGAGAGGGGTAGAGGGGTAGAGAGAGGAGAGAGGGTAGAGAGGTAGAGAGAGGTAGGTAGCGAGATAGAGGTAGAGAGGT